>NC_132791.1:122549166-125405833 GCF_048418805.1 Vulpes vulpes | reverse complement strand
TTTGGCACATTTTTGCAAAAGTGCTTGTTTAATAAGCAGGTGAGCCTGGATTTTATTTTGGTTAACATTAGGAATGAGTCCTTGACAAATAGGGCTTGCTGTTTGGTTTTGTTGTTTTCCCCCAGGTTCCTGATGGCAAAGGAAGGGCACACAGATGAGCTGGATTGGGGGTAGGGAACGCTGGTTTTTTCAGTGACTGTGTTAGGTATCCTACAGTTTTATTTATTAACTTACTGCTGGGAACAGATGAGATTTTCAGGTTAGTGTCCATAATTTTTTAGAAAGAAATCCCAAACTCTGCAAAACAGATTTAGCTGAGAAGTGTTCACTGACAGCGTCATTTTAGTGCTCCTGATCCGTGAGGCAGTGACAGCTCGGGTCCGACGGCTTGTTTTTTTGCCTGTAGGGTGAACAGACTTGGACTGGCAGAGTCATAACCCCCAGGACTGTCCCCCTACTTTCCACTTTTCCTCTGAAAACTTTTTCTGCATAACTTGCCAATAAGGAAACTGTCCCATCCACATGGGAAGGTTGGATGTTGTCCGTGCTGTTTTGGCACTCTGCGCTCTGTGCTCCCTCCAGTGGGTGATGCTACCTTGTGTTTTGTGTTCATTGTTTGTTGGATGGAATTTTTATCATAGGAGCATGAACCCATAAATAGAGTTTATTTTCCTTATTTTTGAGCTTTTTGACAAATTATATGTGTACTTTTCTATGACTTGTTTTTCTGCTCAGTATTTTTGTAATACTTATGCTGTGTGTGGCTGTACTTCATGAATTTGTCACTGCCACTTAACGTTCTAGGGGGAGGACACACTACAGTTCATTTGCTCATTTCCTGATGGTATATACTTAAGTATAAAATTACTGGGTTGCAGGATATGCAAAATTTTAGCCTCCTAAAAGATTGTGCCAAATTGGCTTTTAACACGGTTATACCAATTTGCATACTTCTCAGAAATGTAGTTTATGAGGAAGTAGACCAGTAGAAATCCTTACATTTAAGGAAGGGAGCCAAACAGAAATAAGGTGATAGGTAATAATGGAATCACTATTACCCATGATAAGATGTATTTTATACTTTGGATTATTATTGTCATAAACTGTCCATAGGCATGATTTCTGAGTTAAAATTACTTACGGGACAGAATGTCCTCTATATAAATGCATGGTTTAAAGCTAAGGTCTTGGAGTCTACAAATCCGAGTTTTCATCCTGTCACTTACTAGTTTTATAATCTTGGGTGTGGGTAGATCCCACTGATGCGCTTCTTTCTCAACACAGTATTATTAGACTTCTTAATTTTTTGCCAGTTTATCAGGTGTTAAGTGGTGTCTTGTGTGGTCTTTATTTGTGTGCCCGTGATTATGAATGAGGTTGAACTTCAGGTAAGAACACTGTCAGAACATTTAGAACAGAAGCCATGTGGCCTTCCCCTATATCAGACTGTCATTAAAATTTGATCTCCTTCAAGAAAGTAATACAATTTTTTTTCTATTCTAGGTGTAAGTCATATAATTTAGAGTAAATGGTTCATTATGTTTTAACTGTGACCTTGGTTAGTTTTTTTTCCCATCCAAGTCTATGTATAGTATATATTAACAAGCTTCAAAATAGTAGATTCTCATTAAAAGAAGTGCTCTTGTTACAAACAGAAGTCTTACGTTTGAAGAAGCAAGCCAGAATACAGCTATTTCTAGTTTGAGTGAAAAAAGTAAAGAAGAAACTGGAATAAGTTTACAGGTAAATATTATAGAGACATTATTATTTGTGATACTATTTATTTTATATTTTGGATTATTATTTTGTTACTGAGATTATAGAGATGTCATTTGATTTTCAAAGTGACATTACTATTTAGACTGTCATATACCTTAAGTTCATGGTTTGAAGGTTAGACCTTGAAGTAGCAGACAGACTTAGTTGTAAGTTATTAACTTACTCTGCCACTTAGTTGTAAAATCTTGCACAAAATTACTTACAACCTTGAGTTCCTTTATCTGCAAATTGGAAGTAAAACCACCTATCTCATGGGGTAAATTTATACCGTATCTTTTCTGCCACAGTAGCCTCTTGATTTTCTTTATAGCATTTAACATTCGTAATCATAATATATTCATTTGTTTACTTGTCTCTTGCATGTCACATCTTAGGGCAGATGGCTTCTTCTGTAAATCTCTGAATGTCCACCCTCACTGAATCTCTGGTCAGCTCATTCCTCTGAAATGACTTGTGTCAGCCCTTCTGCTTTGCCTGAAGCCCTGCTTATCTCTTCCTGCTTGTTTCTTGAAGAAAACAGGGGACAGAGAGAAGAGGTCCCACCACCTTCCCCATCAAATATGGAAGTCTCTCTGCGTCTGTTCCCCCAAATACCTCCTCTTTTTAGTCCAGATGGTCCTTTCTGGACTAGATGGTTTCATTTTTATGAACTCTTTCTCAGAATTAGTTCTTTACTGCGCTGCACTCCTCTGAGTGTGTACACAGGTTTCCACACTCCTTTGAGAATCACCCCCTCAGGGGCGCCCACTGACTCGGTCGCTGGAACATGCAGCTCTCGATCTCGTGGTCATGAATTCACATCCCATGTTGGGTATGAAGCCTCCTGAAGACAAAATAAAATCATCCCCCTTCAGACAAACACAAAGTCATTTCCCTCTGCCCTGTGTTCTCTTCCATCCCCCCTTTCTGGCCTCCCTTCCCTTCACAGCCAGACTTTGTGAAGGACCTTCCAGGCTCCCTCAGGCAGCACTTGCTAAAGCTCTCCCCACCCTCCCAAACTTCAGGTGACTAGTAGAGGGTCACCTTCCCTCCAGCGTCTTCCCTGATGTTTTGTGAACATTTAGCACCCTCAGCCACACCTTGTGTGAGGTGTGTCCTCTCTGGGTTTGTCCCATTCTCCTTTCTCTTTTCCCTTTTTGCTTTTATAGTCTTACCTGAGTTCTTAAAGTATTTCCTGTGTTAAGACACTGTATGAGGCTTGGGTCCTGAATGTTCCAACACCAAGGGCTCAGTTTGATGTTTGTGAATATAAACAGTTGAATTAGAAGTATAGAATTATGCCAGTATTGGTGAATTTGTATGTAGTAAGTATCTCCCAGAGCAAGCACTATTAATAAAGCTCTTGTCTGGTTTTCTCTGCAAAAGTTTCTAGCTTTTTCTTTTTTCTTTTTCTTTTCCTTTCTTTTCTTTTCTTTTCTTTTCTTTTCTTTTCTTTTCAGCTCCATGCCCAGTGTGGAGCTCAGTGCGGGGCTTGAACTCATGACCCTGAGATCAAGACCTAAGCTGAGACCAAGAGTTGCATGCTTAACTGACTGAGCCCCGCAGGCAACCCCATTTTCTCTTGTTTTCTATTTTCATTTTTATTTTACTGAGATGATTTTAAACAATCGATTTTGTGCAAACTTTACAACAAAGATTTGAGTCAGTAAGCCACTTCTTTATCCATACCACATTTTATCAATTGTAATACAATGCAATTTTGAGTTTTCTTTCAAAGAAAAATTCGTGACCTTTATTTTACTACATTCAGTTTTCAGGAGTCAGATTTTGCAGACATCATTTCCCATGTACAGTTTTAGTCGTTAATAGTATTATTTGTTTTTGTTTTTACTGTGTTTTTTTTTTTTTTTTTTTAATTCTCAGTCTTTTGTGAATCCATACAGATTTTAGGATTGTATATTCTAGTTCTGGGAAAAATGCTGTAGATTTTATTTTTAGGTAATCTGTATATCCATCGTAGGGCTTGAACTCATCACCCTCAGATCAAGAGTCACATGCTCCTCTGACTGAGCCAGCTCTTCTGACTCACATGATTATTTTTGTATGTGTTAAAAGTCCGATAGATTGGGATTGCTTTCTTATTTAAATTCATGAAATTGTGAGCAGTTCTTTTCAGGGGAGTCAGTCATTCTGTTCTCTGGAATCAGTTTGTTGTGTTCAAAACTTTATATTTTGGTATCACTGTCTTTTACTTTTATAACAGAGTTAGGAGATACATGTTGGTAATGATAAAATTTCCCATTTGCTAAATTCATAAAGTGATATTTTTCCTCTCCCATTTTTGTTGCTGCCGTGTTTTTAGGATCTGCTTTTAGAAATCTACAGAAGTATAGGAGAGCCAGACAGTCTGTATGGCTGTGGCGGAGGGAAAATGTTACAGCCCCTTACTAGGTAAATTGCGTGTTTCTAGATAACGGTGTGGTAATTCTGTCTGTGAAGGAGTTACGTGCATGTAAAACTAAAAGGCATTTTGAAAATCTTTCTTTATAGACTGCGTACATACGAACATGAAGCAATGTGGGGGAAAGCCCTGGTGACCTATGACCTTGAGACGGCAATCTCCTCATCAACCCGCCAGGCAGGAATAATTCAGGTGAGTTATTTTCTGCCCTGGAGAGCACTACTAGTGGAGTGCTGACATGATTTTAACGTGTCAGTGGGGGTACACTAGAGGTGAGAGTGCAAGTTACCTGCTTTTCAGGCATTGGGCTAACCTCCAGAGGGGGACACACAACTGAATTGGGTGGAACATTGACCTAAAAGATCATGTAGATTTGTTGGTCACAGTCTTGTTAGCTGACAGCAGAAGACATTCTTCACTGTGCAGTGTGCCATGGGGTGGATGGGTCTCATGTAAACTGTTCTCATGGTTTGCGCTAGAGTTGGGCCCAAGGGCCATCCTTGTGCTGCTAACTGATGTTCTTTATCCGTAGCCATTCCCCCATCATGTGGCAGGGTCTTGTGAGCTCCATCTTTGTGTTCTGGGGGGAGCATACTAAACTGTGTTTTGGGATTTTCGTGATGTGTTATCAAAGTTACTTTTCCTGTTTGATTGCTGTTTCTCTAGTTCTGTTACCTTTGAGTACTGAACTTTTTTTTTTTTTTTTAAACTGCTTAGGCCTTGCAGAATTTGGGACTCTGCCATATTCTCTCCATCTATTTAAAAGGATTAGATCATGAAAACAAGGAGTGCTGTGCCGAGCTACAGGAGCTCCACTACCAAGCTGCGTGGAGGAACATGCAGTGGGAGCACTGCATTTCTGTCAAGTAGGAAGAACCCAGACATTTTTTACTACCATTTCTCTAGTTGTAAACAGGAAACAGTTTTTAATCTCACCCTCTGAGGGGAACGGGTTGTGTATTGTATGTTTTATAGATGCTGTCAGCTATAGACACGCCTGAATGCTTGACTAGGACAGCAGTAAGCAGTGACTATGCCTACGTTTCAGTTTCACCCTCCTCTTAGCCAGGGCACCTCCGCTCCCACCCCCAAGATGTACTTGAAAATAGCAATCTAAAATGTATATTTTCATGAGCATCTTTTTGTTTATAAATTCAAGAAAAATATAGTCCTTTCCCTTCCCACTCCCTGCTGCAGATTCTTTAGTTAGTCACATTGCTCTTTTACTGGCTGGATGGTTCACAGAAGACTGCTTTATTGATAAAAGGTTTTCTTTTATAAAAGAAACAGGAACACAGGAAGATACTGTTTATAACCTAAATGTAATGTCACCATTTTTTTTCTGAGTGGAAAGCCAAACGCCTCATCCAATAAAAGGTTTTGCTTTTATGTAAAAATAAAATAATTTTTATGTCAAAATAGATGACAAAAATACCAAAAAATGAAATCCTATTAACTATATGTTGAATTGCCTTCATTGAAAAAAATTCATTAATTGAAATGTCTTTCAAATTTCAGACCATTAGATTGCTGTAAAATTAGAGATTTGCTCTCATATTTTTACAGCATTTTACTGTAGGAGCCTATTCGTGCTTGCCTCTATAAATCACCGCATCCCATCCTTCCCTCTGCTGGCTACATTATGGGCACGTGGGCTTCCTCTGTGTTCTTCCTGCAGGCCAATGTGTTTCCACCTCAAGGCCTTACATATATCTTGTTTTTTTGCCGATTGCCATGCGTGTGTGGCTTCTTTCATTCAGATTCTAGTTTAACAGTGTCCCATCTCAGACTTCTGCTGACCACTCATCCAGAGTAGCCACCCAAGAATTCTGGTTCCTCTTTTAATTCTTCACATGTCGTCATTACTGTCCAATAGTTTTCTTATTTATTGTCCATCTTCTCCAAACCATAGCATGAGCTCTATGAGAAGGACGACCTATCTGAATTGTCCACTCATGGATTCCCCTCTGGAATCTGGTGCCTAGTGCCTACACACAGTCGGTGTTCACAGAGTCATTAAATGAGAAGATAGCATAGTTAGAACCAGGCAAAATATCTGAGAAGTTTACTTTCTTCTGCTTGAATAATTTAAATGATCTGCAAAATTCTTTGTATTTCTTGACAAAATTCCTAGAAATGGAGAAGTTTTCATTTTAGTTGTCGAATTTTGTTTTTTCAGTGAAACTATTTATACATGGATATTTTAGGATTCTTTGTTTATAATTCCTTTTTTCCCCTTATATTTTAATTATCTCACAGCAAAGGAACAGAAGGAACCAGTTACCATGAATCATTGTACAATGCTCTCCAGTCTCTAAGAGATAGAGAATTCTCCACATTTTATGAAAGTCTCAGATATGCCAGGTATTATAAAATGAGTTACTGTATTTTAACATTTAATTCATGGCTGCTTTTCTGAAAACTTGATAATTTCAGTGTGAAGATTTGCCCTAGTAATGAAGAGATAAGGACTTCTTGGCTTTGGTCAGGCTGTTTTTTTGTTATTTCCATTCTCCTCTCAAAAACCAAGTTCACAGTGTAATAAATCATGCCAATCAGTGTTCATGCTCTCCGGGTACAGAAGGGGGAGGCAAAATCCTGGGATTAACAATTTTGTAGCTGCTGTACATCTAAGAAGTAAGTGCTCAGATGAGTTTTATCTTCTGAAGGAATGTTTTTGTAGGAGCTGTGGGTATGCCTATCTTAACAGTTGTTTTCCCTTCCTTGTAAAGGGATTCTCCGTGTTTCAATGTTTTATATTAGAGAATCCTTTAATACATTTGTCAAAGATAGATAGATAGATAGATAGATAGATAGATCCAATAAAACCTTTCTATTTTTGTTTTAGATGTAGGAACATGCTTGTATGTTAGGTGCTTGCATAAATTGTTACTTTTTTTGTTTAATGTTATGCCTTTATTTGTTCATATGGTTCAGATCTTTTTTTTTTTTTAAGATTTTATTTATTTATTCATGAGAGACACAGAGAGAGAGATAGAGGCAGAGAGAGACACAGGCAGAGGGAGAAGCAGGCCCCATGCAGGGAGCCCGACGTGGGACTGGATCCCGGGTCTCCAGGATCACACCCTGGGCTGAAGGCGGCGCTAAACCGCTGAGCCACCTGGGCTGCCCCAGATCTTTAAGAAAAAAAAAAAATTCCCACTGGGACAAGCTCAGCTCTTTATGCAGAACCCTGAAGAATGTCTCGTTGATTCCCGCCTCTGTCCGCTTCTTGCAGTTTTAATCCTGTCTCCTCTAGTAGTTGTGTGGCGCTGAGCTCCTCACATTAGTGTTCATTTTGTAAAGTGGTGACTAATGGTCGGACTTACAGGTATGTAGGCTTGTTATGAGGCACAGATGAGATCATGCACAAGACGGTACTTAACTGTAATAGGCTAAACATATGTAAGACACTTTTTTATTTAACAGTAGTTGCTGGGGCAGCCCGGGTGGCTCAGCAGTTTAGCGCCGCCTTCAGCCCAGGGCCTGATCCTGGAGACCCGGGATCGAGTCCCACATAGGGCTCCCTGCAGGGAGCCTGCTTCTCCCTCTGCCTGTGTCTCTGCCTCTCTCTCTCTCTTTCTCTCTCTCTCTCTCTTTCTCTGTGTTTCTCTCATGAATAAATAATAAAATCCTAAAAAAAAACAAACAACCTGTTGACCTGTTAAATCCTGTATTTTATTACAGGAAGATTGACTACCATTTCAGTGCTTATTAGGTGCTAGCCATTTTGTCAGGCTCTTTCCATACGTATTGTTTAAGCTTCTGAATAATTCTGAAAGTGAAAAAACTGAGGTAGCCAGTAATGTGCTGTGGGTTAAACCGCCAGGAGTGGGAGAGTGGGATGAACCTCCGGCCCAGAAGATGCTTCCGTGCCCACGTGTCGTGCTGGTGCTCGTGAATTTCGGGGGCACTCTGTCAACAGCAAAGCCAGGGAGAAGAACTCTGTAGCAGCAGGGTTGAACTGTGATATTTCTGAAAACCTCTAAGTGTCCCAAGTGTCTTGTGTTTGCTGCCACCAGGGTGAAGGAAGTGGAAGAGCTGTGCAAGGGTGGCCTCGAGTCTGTGTACTCACTCTACCCCACACTCAGCAGGCTGCAGGCCATCGGGGAGCTCGAAAACATCGGGCAGCTCCTCTCCAGGTATGTGGTTCAGACGGCTGCGTAACCCACCCTCAGGTGCAGCTCTGCTCTTCTCTCTCAGCAGTCACTTAAGAAATAAGGAAAGAAGCTAGCTGTAGGTTTGTTTCTCTTAGAAAATAGAAGTTGATTAGCCTCATGCACTGTGCTTTTATTAAAATAAGCATTTTCAAAAATATTTATTGTAAAAATACAGGTTTTTGAAATTTAGCTTCATTGTGCTTTCTTCTTTACGGCTCTTCCCCTGTCCTACTCCAGATAAAATTGTTTTTTCATGATTTTATGCCAGAGCTCATGGTCCCCCATTCTGTTGCAGCACTGCTGTGGCATCAGTGTTGTTTTAGGTCCCTTCTGCCATGCTGACCTAGAAGCTTCCTAAAGGAGCTTTTATTTCCTAGTCATCACCTTGTCTTCTTCCTGTCCCTGTGTCCCCTCTATTTTTGTCAGTGCAGTGGTCCTGAGGGATTGGGCAGTAATGTGTGGGAAGCAGACTTTCCATGTAAACTAATTCCACAATGTGCATTTTCTCTTCATTTAATATATAATGTTGGTAAGTGAAACCTTTGCCAGTTGCCAGCATTGTCTCTCACTGAATTGTGATTTCTTTAACAGCTGTCATTATGCAAAGAGTCACCCCCGGTGCCTAGTTGGGCACAGTAGAAATTCAGGAGTTAGCTTCATTTCCTTGCTGACATGTCTGCTTTTCCACAGGGTGCATTCTGAATGACACACTTGATGAATGTGTTCTCATTTCAGAAGAATATATACTTAGAAATGCTGCTTTTTAAGACAGTCTTTAAAAATGTTCATCATCTGTAGCCCCTGTGCTGACTTTCAGAGGTCTGATGGTTTTGTAGCTTTCTAAACTTTGATCCTCCTTTTAAACCATTTTGAGGGATCCCTGGGTGGCTCAGCGGTTTGGCGCCTGCCTTTGGCCCAGGGCGCGATCCTGGAGACCCGGGATCGGGTCCCGCGTCGGGCTCCCGGTGCATGGAGCCTGCTTCTCTCCCTCTGCCTTTGTCTCTGCCTCTCTCTCTCTCTGTGACTATAATAAATAAATAAAAATTAAAAAAATAAAAATAAAAAAAAATAAACCATTTTGAATTTCTAGTGTCCTTACTGTAAAAACTCTTTTGTATTATATCTTAAATATAGAACCTGCATAATAGGGATCTTATTTTCCTCCTTTCCCTTGCTTGCATGAATTCTGTGATTGTACTTTCAGATCAGTCACTGATAGGCAACCATCCGAAGTATACACAAAGTGGCGGAAACACTCACAGATTCTCAAAGACAGTGATTTCAGTTTCCAGGAGCCCATCATGGCTCTCCGCACAGTCATTTTGGAAATCCTGATGGAAAAGGAAATGGAGAACTCCCAGAGAGAATGTTTTAGGGACATTCTTACCAAGCACCTTGTAGAACTTTCCATACTGGCCCGAACTGCCAAGAACACTCAGGTAAAAGGATTCAGAACCATGTCGTCTCACCCATGACCTTTCCTTTTATGGCAGAAAATAGAAAGCACGAGTAAAACAGAAATGTCTTGAGAAACAGATTATTATAAAAATACTGTTTCGCATAATTGTTCAAGATTCTCCATTTTGGCATCAGACTTAAGTTTAAGCCTTGGACAGGGTATTTACCTCCTCTAAGCCTGTTTCCTAGTTCTGAAATGAGAATATACCTAACTTATTATATCGGTAACAGTTCAGTGAGTTTATATAGTGTTTATATAGTCTACAGACACACACACATACATATTCTTGTATGTATCTATGTATTTATGGGGAAAACAGACAGTTGTGGGGCTGGAGGAAGCAGATAGAGATGTGCTTAAGATAGTTCTTCCAAAGAGTCATCAATGAATGGTAGTTACTGCTGTCATGATTATTCAGGTAGTAGTAGTAGTAGTAGTAAAAGTATTTATTCTCATGTCATTTTCATTTCAGCTCCCTGAAAGAGCAATATTTCAAATTAAACAGTATAATCCAGCAAGTTGTGGAGTCTCTGAGTGGCAGCTGGAGGAAGCACAAGTATTTTGGGCAAAAAAGGAGCAGAGTCTTGCCCTAAGTATTCTCAAGCAAATGATCAAGAAGTTGGATGCCAGTTGTGCACAGGTTCACTATTTTTTTTTAATTGGCTAAATTAATTACTGTTATAAAAAAGTTACTGTGCTTTAAAATATTTTTAATAAATCCACAGTTTTATGAAAGCCTTGAAATTATTGATCCATGAACAAGAAATTGTAAGAGCCTGGAAAATTAGTATTTGTAAAAGAAGTTTAGAAAATACTCTTTTTTTTTTCTATTTATAATAATTTTATCCATCTTGTGGTAATTTGATTTATCCCAGTATGAAGCTGTTTTGTTTTGTTTTGTTTTGTTTTGTTTTAACTTTATGTAGAATTGGAGAAGGGTGTGTGGGAAATAAACATGAAAGGACTACTAGAGAGTGGTGGGGGGAGAAAGCTACTATAAGTTTGACATAAAAAAATAGAGGAAATGCATGAGAGAACAGACATTAAAAGAAAAGCAAATGGGAATTATTGTCAGTCCACCTACTTAGGACATACAATGTATGATATTTTCTCTAACATTACCTACTGGTTGCTGAAAATGTGTTAGCTTCTGTAGCTCTGTGTCCAGCATATGATGGAAAAGTAGAGGCATTTGCAGGACTTGCGCGGTGTTTAAAGGTGTGCCCACAATGCTGTCCTTCTGACGCATGCTGCTTAGTGACTCTCAGCTTCCTGTGGTTTCTGTACTGGGCACTCGTATGATAATCCTCCATTATCAGAGAGTTTATCACTACACCGAGCACTGATAGCTGACCATATGATGCTTAAATGTTGCCTCACAGATGTAGCCAGAAGGAAGTCTGGGTGCAGTTACCCATGCTCAGCATTAACATTGAACTCTGCGAATTAGGGAGACTAACAGTTCTCATTTCATAGGGTTCTTGAACCTTGAACCTCTTGAAATGAGCTAATATACCCAAAGCCTTTGTGAAGTGCTAGCATATATGAGTGTTCAGTAATTATGAGGTGCTCCAATAGTAATAATAATAATAAGCAGTGGGAGATGATTATTTCATAAAAACTTACATACTTTTAATTATTAAAATAGTGGTATGGTGAAAGCAGATGAGGAAAACTATTTCTAACTTGCTTTTTCCCTGCATGGAAGATACTTTTGTATACTCATTAGGTAATGAATGACTTTTTATGATTCTGCTTTCCGTACACAGAATGATCCCGACCTAAGCCTTCTGTACACAGAGTGTCTGAGGGTTTGTGGCACCTGGTTAGCAGAAACTTGCCTAGAAAACCCTGCAGTGATTATGCAGACCTATCTAGAAAAGGTAAAGTTTTCTAGCAATTTTTGAGAGTTCGCAGCATGAATACACTCAATCTTTTCTTCAGGGCCATGTGCCTTTCAAATGCAAATAAAAGTTAAAAGATTTCATTTTTTGTATATATTATTACTGTGGTAGCTCTGTGTAATTTTTAAGGCAGAATGAAATACAGTGTTAAAAAAGAAGGACCTTGTTTTGAAATAAGCCCAGATATGTCTGCCGTCCACCGCCTCAGCACCAGCTACTCTCTCAACAAGCTGTTTCTAATCATTTCTCCATTTATTTATCTACAAAAAGAGCTGATTAAGGAATATGCACATCAGTCTTTACTATTCCTTTGTAACTCAGCTGCCCTACGTTTAGGGCTAGCACTTCTGTGCCCCAGCCCCTTTCAACCTTCCTGTTGCTCCTTCTGACTCCTTTAGTTTAATTAATTGTGGAAATAGCTAGTGTAGCATGAAAATCTTAATATGACTATCTTTAAATTTTATGGAGCCATTTGTTTTTGTACAATTCTTTAATATATTAGCTGTTCAGGTTATTTCTATGCTGTCAAAGTTGTTTGAAAATTTCAGATACTTAGTATAATTTAGCTTACCAATATGTGTGTGTGTGTATGTGTGTGTGTATATATATATATATATGTGTAAAAAATACCAATACCATTAATGTAAGTAATTTATACATATATATATATACACATATATATATATATGTGTATATATATATATATATAAATTGAACCTTAGAGCGGGTATTTCTTTGATTTGAGTGATTCTTTAGTGCATTTAATTTCTCAATATAATTGTGTTTTCTTCAAGGCAGTGGAAGTTGCTAGAAATTACGATGGAGAAAGCAGTGATGAACTTAGAAATGGAAAAATGAAAGCGTTTCTCTCATTAGCACGGTTCTCAGATACACAGTACCAGAGAATTGAAAACTACATGAAATCATCAGAGTTTGAAAACAAGCAGGCTCTTTTGAAAAGGGCCAAAGAGGAAGTGGGCCTTCTTAGGGAACATAAAATCCAGACCAACAGGTAATGAGAGGTCTACGAGTGATAAGTGACAAGCTACACAGAGATACAGTGACTATATGTAGAGAGGTGTGTGGAACCAGACCGTGAATTCACTTTGTATGATTCCAAGTGCATTGTAGAGTATATGGATATTAGCTTTTTGTTTTGCTTTTTGGATTTGTTGGTATCATAGTTAAAAAGAGATAGGTGTTGAAATTAAATACAGAAGAGTTATCTCTTCCAATGTAATTAAACCCTTCTTCAAACCTGCCTTTGGCCGGTATACAATAGGGAAAATAGAAAATTGAGTAAAGTAGGCATCTTGGGGAGGGTCCGCTCTGTCCCTGTTTGTCTAGAATGGCTTTGGAATTGCACAGACTTTAAGATACTAAAAGTAAATTTGTTCTCTTAGAATTTTTAGAATTTTGCTTCTTTCTCCTGGGATGGTCACCTGATTATTCAGTTCTGTACCATCTGATGGGTTTTGTATTTTCCTTTAATTATCGAATGCAAGATACACAGTAAAGGTTCAGCGGGAGCTGGAGCTGGATGAATGTGCACTCCGTGCACTGAAAGAGGATCGTAAACGTTTCTTATGTAAAGCAGTTGAAAATTACATCAGTTGCTTATTGAGTGGAGAAGGACATGATATGTGGATATTCCGTCTTTGTTCTCTCTGGCTTGAAAATTCCGGAGTTCCTGAAGTCAATGGCATGATGAAGGTGAGTCTTTTTTTGAACCCACTCTTCTGGCCTGTGCTTGAAAAGTTTAGACGTTAAGCCCACTAGTGTCACAGATTTTGTATATTCTTTGTATCACCGGTATTTGGTTCAGTGCTTTACTCATGGGTACTTGAGCTCCAATGACACAGGTTTATGTGGAGGTGAGAACATTTAGTTTAGTCTTTGCCCCTACCTTCTCAGTTACCCCTGGAAAGTACCAGAATGCCAACCTGTGAGATTTGGAAGATGCTTAAAGATGATGGAACCACAGGCAGGTTTTTCCTCCTGCTTTATCTTTTCTGCGATTTTTACAAAAGTGTGAATTACTTTTGTAAATGAAAAAAAAAATTTAGGAAAACATGAAGGCAGTAGTATTTCATGAGTATTTATTAAAATTTTAGATTTTATTGATGATACCTAATGTTAAAGTTATGCTTACAGGATCTACATTGTCAATCAATATGAAACATAAAAGTAAAATGTTTCTTCTCGTTGAAAAGAATAAGACTCATAATAGATATGAGCAATCTCTGCAGCTAGAATGCATAGGGGCTGGTATCCTGTTAGTTTCAGCGTAGGGGATAAAGTTACTCCATTTTATTACACACCAACTTCTCTATAGTCCAGATCACAATAGCCCTCAAATCTACATTTGTCCTCCTTGGATTCCCTGGAATGTAATCAGTGCCAGTGTTCCATTTCTGAATACAGTTTAATTTAGGATCAAATACTGTGACTCACCAATGACTCAACCTAGAATAGCGTTCATCAGGAAGATCCACCTAAAATGCATTTCAAGGGAAAAAAGATAGTGAAGTATTATTAACAAGTAGATGGAGGGCAGCCCAGGTGGCTCAGTAGTTTAGCACCGCCTTCAGCCCAGGGCCTGATCCTGGAGACCCGGGATCAAGTCCCACGTCGGGCTCCCTGCATGGGGCCTGCTTCTCCCTCTGCCTGTGTCTCTGCCTCAGTCTCTGTCTCTCTGTCTCTCATGAATAAATAAATAAAATCTTTTTAAAAAAAAAAACAACCACCGGGATCCCTGGGTGGCGCAGCGGTTTGGCGCCTGCCTTTGGCCCAGGGCGCGATCCTGGAGACCCGGGATCGAATCCCACGTCAGGCTCCGGGTGTATGGAGCCTGCTCCTCCCTCTGCCTGTGTCTCTGCCTCTCTCTCTCTCTCTCTCTCTCTGTATGACTATCATGAATAAAAAAAAAAAAAAAAAACAACCACCAAGTAGATGGTTCTGCTAGTAGCATTATCTTATCTAATTTGCTTATATGTGAGATTTTTTTGAAATACATTATTTCAGGGACGCCTGGGTGGCTCACCGGTTGAGCATCTAACTTTGGTTCAGCGGGATCCCACAGTCCTGGGATCGAGTTCCACATTGGGCTCCCTGCATGGAACCTGCTTCTCCCTCTGCCTGTGTCTCTGCCTCTCTCTCTCTCTGTCTCTCATGAATAAATAAATAAAATCTTTAAAAAAAAAATGAAATAAAAATAAAAAATAAATTTTAAAAAATACATTATTTCTTAGTTTTTTTTTTTTTTTTTTTTTTTTTTAATGGTAGAGAGATGGAATGAAGATTCCATCATACAAATTTTTGCCTCTCATGTACCAGTTGGCTGCCAGAATGGGGACCAAAATGATGGGAGGCCTAGGATTTCATGAAGTCCTCAATAATGTAAGTAAACCTGAAAATCAAAACACAGTTGCTTTCCTTTCATATGTTATATATTACTGTTCCACTCTAGGAAATGAAAATACAAAAATAGTCATTCATATTTATTATGCTTTAAGGGGGTGGAAATAAAAATTTCCTTTTGTCTTGGCTCACCCCGTATAAGTTACTTAGTTTTCCTGTCATTCCTATCCTTCCTTCGTGTCACACACATACTCTACCCACGGCAGTATGTGGTAGAGAAACACTTCTCTTTAATGCCAAATAGAATGAAAAATGTTACGGATTTCCTATTCTTGGTTGGTTGGTTGGTTGCATAAAACTAATTGTTCTTTATTTTCTGACAGCTTATCTCTAGAATTTCAATGGAGCACCCCCATCACACTTTGTTTATTATACTGGCCTTAGCAAATGCAAACAAAGATGAATTTTTGACCAAACCAGAGGCAGCAAGAAGGAGTAGAATAACTAAAAATGCACCTAAACAAAACTCTCAGCTCGATGAGGTATTTGGATTAAATACACATACCTTTTTGAATTGTAGTATTTATATTTTCCTGCAATATTCCTTTCTTAAATCTCAGAGATTCTAAGAATGTGTGTTGCTAACTGTATTCAGTTTTTAAATCCTTTGTTATTCTACTTAAAGCTGGTTCCAAATTCCTGAATATTCTCCAAGCATAGTAGATACCAATACTTTTTTTCCTCACAGCATTGAGCAAAGAAAAAATAGATTTCAAAACACACCCAAGTCCTTTACTATTGATATTATTGAATCTTTGAGTATTTCATTCAGAAGGTGACTATTTTGTTCATTTTTGAGGGATTATAGTCTTTCCAGTGTTTAGATTAGTGCATAAATTTTGCTTTTCCTTTTGTTATAACTCTGAAAAGTTTAAGTGTTGGGTATTTCTTTATGTAATTTTTTTTTTAAATGAACAGGATCGAACAGAGGCTGCAAACAGAATAATCCACACTATCAGAAGTCGGAGACCTCATATGGTCAGAAGTGTGGAAGCACTTTGTGATGCTTACATCATATTAGCAAACTTAGATGCCGCTCAGTGGAAGACTCAGAGAAGTAGGTGTTTGGAAGAATGAGTGTTGCTTTTATGCTGTTTTTCTCTGTATGGATATATTAATTATAGCGCCTAATACGTAATCTCTCTAACTTACATACGTAACATTAATTGCAGACATGAAGGTCCTTAAGATTACAATTCACTCCATGGTCCATAGCTGAATTTTTATCTAGTAACTTCAAAAACCCCTAGTCACTTTTCCTTTAATATATTATATCTATCTGGTAATACGTGATTGCACTAAATTAATGATTTGATTTTTCTGGGGGACTCTTGGTACAAAATACTTTTTGCAGAGAATTGCATAGAGGCAAGTCCATTAAAATAACTGAATAACTGACAGTTTTCAGGGTCAAAGCTTTCTGAAAATGATGTTGGTTACTCACTGTGCAAATGCAAGGTCTTAAGAATGACAAGCCTTTATCATTTCCTCCATACGTGTTAGAATGCCTTGCATGTAATCCTTTGCTCTTCTTGCTGTGCTGTTCAAATAATTATCAGGTGCTGTAATATTTGGTTATGTGCATGTACTTATAAGTCTCTCTGCCCATATTTTAACAATTGTATTCCTTTTTCTGATCAGAATCAGGTCTTTGCATTTAAATTCTTAATACTTGAAAATAAGAATGAGTGTTTTCATCATATTCCTCTAAGCCAACAAAACACTTTGATCGTCACTTCCTTTGATTACATTTAATAGTAATATGGCGGGAATAAATTATCTATGTGCTGTGCAGACTCTTGTGTGATTATCATAAGGTGTTCAGCCTGGGCTTATGCAAGATCATGTGTAAGCCAAGGTCAAGTGTAAGGTCACTTGTAAGCCATGTCGGCCATTGTCCTGCTCTGGCCCTGAACTACATTGTGTCTCAAGCCCCAGGTCTTCATTTCTGGGTCGAAGCCTGAACTGCAGATCAGCCAAGGTTTGGGGTCTGTGTTATCTGCTAAGTTCTTTTGCTTTAACTTCAGAGCTGTTCCTCAGCTTGTAGTTGTCACCAGAACCTCTTTCTTTTCTATATAGAAGGCATCAATATCCCAGCAGACCAGCCAATTACTAAACTGAAGAATTTAGAAGATGTTGTTGTTCCAACTATGGAAATTAAGGTAATTTACTATTAACCATCTTGACTTTATTACTGAACTAAATTCCTCTTAATTGGGTTAACCATTTGAAATAGGGCAAAAGTGGTTTAAAAATTGGCACTTCCATTTGTTTCAGCCTATAGTTTCTCCATAGACTTCCTTTACCTAAGCCTTCAAACACTTACAGAACTCTCCTGCTTTCTTTTCTTGTTCCATCAGTTTCACACCTCCCATCTTCCTTGGGAAGGTCTGTAGACTCACCTTCATTGGCCAAAAGAAGAAAAGATTCTTTGTGCTTATGCTAAGATTAATTTTTAACTTGGCAAGAAAGTCCCTAAATGCTTTATATTTTAAAAAGTCTGTGTGTTAGAATGTATTGACTGTCATGTATTATCCTATCAAGTAACACAGAATGTGTTACAGTATTAAATTAACTGTAATAGGGGATCCCAGGGGCTCAGCAGTTTGGCGCCTGCCTTTGGCCCTGGGTGCGATCCTGGAGTCCCAGGATCGAGTCCCGCATCGGGCTCCCGACGTGGAGCCTGCTTCTCCCTCTGTGTCTCTGCCTCTCTCTCTCTCTCTCTCTCTCTATGTCTATCATAAATAGATAAATAAATAAATCTTAAAAAAAATTTAAAAAAAATAAATTAACTGTAATATAGGTAATACTTTTAGCTATGCTGTGGTGATATTTTATTGCTAGAAATGCCACATTAGTAAAGATGTGTATAATAATAGAGGTTATAGTGTAGTAATGGACTGTTCACTCTAGAGAACACACTGCTGGGCACCAGAGGGGAGGAGGGTGGGAGGAAGGGGAAAACAGGTGATGGGGATGAAGGAGCACACCTGTCGTGAGGAGCACCAGGTGATGCATGGAAGTGCTGAATCACTGTATTGTACATCTGAAACTAATAACTATGTTTATTAACTGGAATTAAAATAAAACCTTTTTTTTAATAATAAATTTATTTTTTGTTGGTGTTCAATTTACCAACATACAGAATAACACCCAGTGCTCATCCCGTCAAGTGCCCCCCTCAGTGCCTATCACCCATTCACCCCCACCCCCGCCCTCCTCCCCTTCCACCACCCCTAGTTCGTTTCCCAGAGTTAGGAGTCTTTATGTTCTGTCTCCCTTTCTGATATTTCCCACACATTTCTTCTCCCAAAATAAAAACTTAAAAAATTTAAAAACAAAGATCATTTGACTACATTCTTAGTATACGTAGTTGTTTGATTCAAAATGAACTTCAGGGCAGCCCAGGTGGCTCAGCGGTTTAGCACCGCCTTCAGCCCAGGGCCTGATCCTGGAGACCCAGGATCCAGTCCCACGTCAGACTCCCTGCATGGAGCCTGCTTCTCCCTCTGCCTGTCTCCGCCTCTCTCTCTCTCTGTGTCTTTCATGAATAAATAAATAAATCTTAAAAAAAAAATGTAGCTTCGTCATATGGATTAACTAATACCTTTCCAGCTACACTGGCAAAGGTATTAGCAGTTCAGCCTAGCAGACCACCCTGTACACTTTTCTAAACTTTACCTCACGTGTTTTTGTGAGACATTTGCTGTTTCTCAGAGGACTTAACATAGACAAAGTCAGTGGTGAGACCTGAAACCAGGTTCTTTAGAAGCTTTTTGGCAACACTGTTCTAACACCGTGCGCCCCAGGGTCAGTGAGATGCTTAGGGAGTTGACTTGTGTGACTTGATAAACCTTTCCAGTGTTGAATTTTGTTTCTTTCATTTAAACAGGAAGTAGATTATCACTTGAGCTCTTAACCTGCAGTACACTGTCATACATCCCTCTATTTAATATTAAAATTGGTGTGTATATTTCATTATTCTTTAAAAGCACATAGTACACCTGGCCTATTCTCTCATTTATATGTTTTATTAGGTGGACCCCACAGGAGAATACAGAAATCTGGTGACTGTACAGTCATTTAAAGCAGAATTTCGTTTAGCAGGAGGTCTAAATTTACCGAAAATAATAGACTGTTTGGGGTCTGATGGCAAGGAAAGGAGACAGCTCGTCAAGGTGAGGCTCCCTCCAGTAATGCAGTCCCTGGTGGCTTAGTGGAAAAAGTCAAAGCAAAACTGTAATTGATACTTACATCCTGCTTTGAGCCTTTTTTTTTTCTTTTCTTTTTTATTTATTTTATTTTTGAGCCTTTATTTCTCTTCTCAAAAATTGCTAGTGAGGAAAACTTATAGGACATAGATATATTATTTTCTAGAAGCCGATTGCTTTTCCTAAATTTTGTGTGTCTCTGGAAGGCCATCTTTCTAACAGTTGATTGAAGTAGAACGTACAGATAATGAAGAGGTTGAGAAGCAGCTTGTTAAGGAAACCATTAGGTGCTGTTGCTTAGTTCCTGGAAGAGCTCAGGCTCAAGGCTCTTGCTTGGGCAGTCCTGAGGGCGGTGCTGTACACCCACCCTCTCACCTACCCCACCCCACCTCACTGCTGTGGAAGGCATCGGCAAGGGGCTGGTGGTCCCCTTAGTCTGCTCCCCAGCTCTCTGGGCTGCCAAGAGATAGTGCAGAGAGAACAGTGCCCTGCACCCCCCGAGCAGGAGCTCCAGTTAGCCCAGTGACAGAAGTGGCAAGGGTGGGGGAGCATCTTTCCCGGTTGGTCCGGCCTGCCCAGTGGTACAGCTCATTCTGAGTGAGGGAATAGCATTAGGTCTTAGTTATTAAAGAGACTGTGAGGATGTGCAGATTGACTGCTGAGTGCCCTTTCGTAGTCCTCATGTGGCTGGCTGCATGATTTTGTAATAAAGTGGATGATGCCCACTGATACATGCTGTGATCACTCCGAAGGGCCGTGATGACCTGCGACAAGACGCTGTCATGCAGCAGGTTTTCCAGTTGTGTAACACGTTACTGCAGAGGAACACAGAGACCAGGAAGAGGAAGCTGACTATCTGCACGTACAAGGTGATGACTTTCTGCTTCTGCTCCTCCATATGATGCCATTATGTAGACTAGGGCTCAAGCCAGTGTTTGCTGTGGGAGTACACACTTGAGACTTTGTGGGCCATGCAAGTTCTGTGTGGCAGAGTCACTGGAAAAATAACATGTTGTGGATGGTGGCTCAAGGGTCCTGGTTCATTTGCCCTTGGGCCATCTTCCCTGCTAATAATGAACCCTGTTTTTCCCTTAAGTTAGTCTATAAAAGCAGTCTTTTGTCAGATCACATACATAATTTGGAAGGGCTGGTTCCTGACAAGATGAGTGAGTTATGTAGAGGTCTGAGGCTCAGCAAGCTTAAAGTAGAACTTTTAATTAATACCTCCACTGCCCGCCCACCCCCCATTCTCCCGCCAAACCCCAAACCAAGAACAACTGCTCTTGCACAGATCAGCAGATGCCTCAACCTTTACCCAGTTGCTCAGTCCAAAATCAGGAGGCGGTCTTTTCTTTTGGCTTTTACTACTATGGGAAATTTCAAACATAAACAGAAGTATGTAGAATAACGTAATGAATTCCCTTGTCACCCAGTTCCAGTGGTGCTCACTCACGGATAAATTTGTTTCATTTCTGCTTCCCCCTGTCCCCTCCCCTCCAATATTATTTTGAAACAAAATGTCCATTTATTTCACTGTATAGTTGTATAAGAAAACAAAACAGAACCACAGTACTGTCCCCACTGCTAAGAGTTAACAGTAATTCCTAAACACCATGTAGCAATATCAGCAAACCTTTGATCTCCCCTCTCTCTGCCTCTCTCAGATCTCACATCTGTTCCATCAGCAAGTCCCTGCTGGTCTGCTGTCCGTCGAGTCACAGTTGCGCCACCTCTGCCGTGCCTGCCCCGCAGTCACGTCTCTTCCATGATGCCTTGCTAACTCCTTCCTTCTTCCCTGGGCCCACCACAGCTCGTTTTATGCACAGCAGCTAGGATGATCTATTTACGAGATCTGAGATGGAATAAATCTGTCCTTTTCCTGTTCTGAATTCGGATGACTTGACTTATCCATGAATGAAAGTGCTTTGCCCCTGCTGCTCTCGCAGCTGTGTCTGCTGCTCTCCCGCACCGCCTTCTTGTGATCAATGCTCAGTTATCTCCCTGCTGTGCACTGCTCACCAGGTTTGCCTGCTGTGGCTGATATACGATTTTGTTTCATTCAGCTCAGGGTCTCCTTACTCCCCAGGCCTGGAATAGTCTTCCCTCAGACCCTGCACTCCCTCCTGTACTTCATTTGATTTCTCCCCATGTCCCCTCCTCAAAGAGACCTTCTCTGACCACATCTCTCACTTTTTAAATTTTATTTATTTATTTTTTAAAGATTATTTATTTACTCATGAGAGACACAGAGACACAGGCAGAGGGAGAAGCAGGTTCCCTGCAAGGAGGCTGATGCAGGACTCTATCCCAGGACCCCGGGATCGCAACCTGAGCCAAAGGCAGATGCTCAACCACTGAACCACTCAGGCGCCCCTCTTACTCACTTTTTTAGATGCCTGTTTTATTCTATTAAACACATAATAGACTCTCAACATAGTTAATAAATTAATGAAAGGCCTCCTTAGGACACAAGACGCAAAACAGTTCAGCATATTTGAGTATGTTAAAATAAAAAATTTATAGAATTAGATTCTAGAAAGATAAGTGACCAACTAAGGAAAATTAGTTTTTAATAATAATACTAGTAACAACAAAGGATTATTATAATATTAATAACAAGGGATTTCTATATGGAATGTATAAATAGCTCTCACAGACCAGTTATAAAAAGACTAATATGTCAGTAGAAAATGGGTAAAGGAAACAGACAACTCAAGAAGAAAATATTTGAATGGCCAGTGAGCCCATTAAATTTTGCTGAGCATCACTGAGCATCTGAAAATATGGATTGAAACCACAGTGAGGGGATCCCTGGGTGGCTCAGCGGTTTAGCACCTGCCTTTGGCCCAGGGCGTGATCCTGGAGTCCTGGGATTGAGTCCCACATCGGACTCCCTGCATGGAGCCTGCTTCTCCCTCTGCCTGTGTCTCTGCCTCTCTCTCTCTCTCTCTTTCTGTGTCTCTCATGAGTAAATAAATAAAATCTTTAAAAAAGAAACCACAGTGAGATACTGTTATGTACTTCACAGATTGGCACAATACTAGGTGCTAAATCAGCATAAGCACTTTGGATGGTTATTTGACAATATCTGGTTGATTAAAGAGAAGATGCACATACCCTGTGACCCAGGTATTGAGTTCCTGGGTGTATACATGCCCTCAAGAAAATGAGATACATTCACTGGTCCACTAGTTTTCATAGCAGTAAAGGGAAATCCACAAAGAAGTAAGTCTTAGTTAATATGCAGGTTGCATAACGTGGGTAATTATGGTATTCTTATACAATATATGGTTGTTAAATGATTTAGGGTTACATATACAATGCACCTAATGGTAAAATAGTGTTGAATGAGAAAAAAAAACCAATTGCAGAGGCATTCACTGAGTTTAACAGTCTCTTATTTAAAAGTTTACCACTATTTATGTATATATTGCCTTGAAATAAAAATATACCAAATAAATATATGAACATGCTCAGGTTAGCAGTCATCCTAATTGTGGGGAAAACTTCACAAATGCAGCCAGGAAGGATCACAAAGGAAGCTTCATCTCTTAACAGCAAATGGGAGAAAAATCTTACATTTGATAAAGCTTTTTAGTGGGTGAGAGGATGTTTGTTTATATCATTTTCTCTGCTTTATGTTTATATATATGCCATAATTTTTAATTTTTCCAGTAAGATTGGCTCATTTTATGTTCAGGAATACATTTCCTCTTGGTGTAGCTAACAAGACTCTGAAGCAAGAATACAGTTACTTAACAAAGTATATTAGTATTAAGACTATATTCATTATTTTCCAAAGTGAAGTTTTTCAGATTGTTTGAAATTAAAAGCATAAGGAAAGCTGGTAATTCATCTGCTAAATGGAGGAAACTGGCTCAATGAGATGATGCTGAAAACCATAGCAGGGCCTACCTCTCAGGGAATTACTGAGATGGAGCAGAGCAGGTCCTCAAAAGTCTCAGCCACAGGCTATCTTATTCTTGGAGCCTATGTGTATTTTCTGTTGCTGAACTCCCCTCGACACAGAAATAGCAAGACAATTGAAAGAGCTGCTCTCCACTGACTGGTAGTTGAGCAGTCATCCCATGCTCTTGGATATGCTTCCAGTAATCAAAAGGTATCTCCTCTGATGCAGGTGGTTCCACTTTCTCAGCGAAGCGGGGTTCTCGAATGGTGCACGGGAACCGTCCCTATTGGTGAGTTTCTTGTCAACAACGAGAATGGTGCTCATAAGAGATACAGGCCAAAGGACTTGAGTGCCCTTCACTGCCAGAAGAAAATGATGGTGAGTGACACTCAGAAATATAAGTTATTCCAAAATTATGTGCCAGCTGCTACAGCTGACAGCTATCAAATGTTAAGAGTACACGATGCTTCAGCTTCATCAGCTGATGATCCTAAGAAAGCTCACTCTCCAGCATGAAAGTGTGTGTGATACAGGAAGGTTTTTAAACTATATAAAGTACCAACTCTTGTCTGACAAGAGGTTTAACATTTGGTGGAATGTTAGTTTCCTTCCAGTCTGGGGTAAGCTAATTTAAACAAAACACTAACTAAAACCAAAAAACAGATAATGAAATATATATATATCTTTAAAGATTGTATTTATTCATGAGAGACAGAGAGAGAGAGAGAGAGAGAGAGAGAGAGGCAGAGACACAAACAGAGGGAGAAGCAGGCTCCATGCAGGGACCTGATGTGGGATTCGATCCCGGGACTCCAGGATCACACCCTGGGCTGAAGGCAGGCGTCCAACTGCTGAGCCACCCAGGGATCCCTGAAATAATTTTTATATAAAACTAGTAGACCTTTTAAGACCTTGGCCACATTATGCTGGCCATGTGGCCTGACATTGACCAGACATGTCCTTTCTCCCAGGCACTGTGCTGACACTTCACAAATGTTAGGACTAGTCATCATCATACCTACCCCTTTTTACCCTCTCACTTTAAAATGTAAGGAAGTTCAGAAATTTAACTTACCCAGGTTAATGAGCTAATGGTGGAGCAAGGATTTGAATCTTCTCGTCCAACCCTAAGATCCATTGCTTTCCCTCTTATTGTGTTTTCTGTTATGTATGTTTTTAAATGAGTAGTAAGCTGCCACTGGCATTGTGATGGGTGGGATGCTGTCCTGGGTACCAGGGGAATTCTACCGTTGATGGGCAGGAGTGGAGTCGGATTCAGAAGGCTTCATAGGCAGTGGCTGTTGAGCCAAGATTACTGATTGAGTCAGGTTTCTAAGCAGGAGGAGCATGGAAGCAAAGGGAAGGAGGCATGGATAGGCAGAGAAAGCAGGAGGAAGAGATAAAGGAGACTGGAGCAGTAGTTGTTATAACAAAATGGAGGGTGGAACCCTAAGAACTTTGTACTTTGTCCTGTAGGCTGTGCCAAACTCTTGGGAAGGATAGTGACACCAGATTTGCATTTTAGAGAAAGAACTTATAGCACTGTGGGCTACCATTTTGAGAAGCTGACTCGAGGCGTGACACGGGGGCCCTGAATTAAGACTAATCCAAGTAGGAATGGAGAAGGAGGGGTATATACCAGAAATATGAAGGAGGCAGAACTGATAGGATTTGGTTGCTGATTAGAAGGGGGGTTGGGAGAAAAAAGTAATCAGTTATGCCCAGTTTTTGGGTGGTGGGGTGGATGGAGAGGCTCTTCACTGTGTAGAAGAGAGGAGGTGGTGGAGGCTTGCTGAGGGTGAGAAGGTAAAGCGTTTGGACGTGATCCAAGTGAAGATGCTGAGTGGGCAGTCAGAGAAGCTGGAGCTTAATAAAGATATGTGACCTGGAGGCAAGGATGTGGGGTCATCACATGGGTGGGGGTTGAGCCCACTGAGGTAGAAGAGCTTTGCTGCAGGAAAGTCTTACCTGGTGAGAAGATATCAGAGGATGGATCTGAGACACGTCAGTGACTTCACCATCCTGCAGCAATTTTTCCATTCTTCTTGCTTCTCTGTGTCCTGTTGTGCCCTGGTGCTGAGCAACCTCCTTAGCCCATCTGGAGCCACCTCTGACTGTTCTGTGTTTACTTCCACACAGATTACAGAATCATTCAGGTTAGAACTGAATTAAAACAGTCCCTGGCACTGTGCCTCCTCCTCTGAGATTCACGGTTTCCCTGACCAGACTCTTAGCTTCCTGGGGGTGAATGGTACCTCACTCACCTGTTGCCTCTGCTGCATCTGTCGTACTATTTTCTGTTTACAAACTCTCAGTAGATGTTAAAGTAGTTGAACACAATATTGAGAAAATTTTATATTTGATCTTTTTAAAGGATGTACAAAAAAAGTCTTTTGAAGAGAAATATGAAACTTTCATGGATATCTGCCAAAAATTTCAGCCAGTTTTCCGTTACTTCTGCATGGAAAAATTCTTGGACCCAGCTGTTTGGTTTGAGAAGCGACTGGCTTATACTCGCAGTGTGGCCACTTCCTCGATTGGTAATCTTCTTGTCCATTTTAGCTGGTGTGCCCCTGGCTGCTTCCTGGGGGTGATGGTGCTGATGGAGCTGGTCAGCCAGACCACCCTCCTCGTTCCATCATCACGCTTTGTGTTCCTCCTGACCCTCGGCTCATAAGTGTAGCTCTTCCGAGCTTTTGCAGGACAGAATTCTCCAAAGAGAGAAGTCCGGCTCTTCTTTATTCAGTAGTGAACATGGTATATTTTCAATCTTCCTTCCATCTATTATTTTCTGAGATCGTCTTTGGGAAATCATAAAACTCACAATAGCTATATTTAACTCCTTTAATTATTGTTGTTTAGCACAGAATCTCTGTTATCACCCAATGACTGAATCTTTTTAATAGAATTTTGTATTTGGATTAAAAATCATGATCTGCACTGAAATATGCAGTGCATAATACATATTTTGACCTTGTTTTTTTAGTTGGTAAAGACTGGAATAGCTTGACAGGGCAATTAGCAAAATCCTAGAGTATAAAAACTAATTTGAACACCAGAGATTTTCTAATCTATTGATTTTTTAATTAATAAAGACCATCCCTCCATCTCTTAGGTAGCATACCCCAGAAAGGCAGGGTGTGTATATTCTGAACAAGTTCTAGGTAATTACAAAACGCTCTTCTTTGTAGAATCATTGAGAATCACTAATCTGATTCAACAAATTGAGTTTTTAAATAAGAAAGTCGGCCCAATTAATGACCAAGCTGGCCAGGTACATAGGTGTCCTCACTCCCTCCCTCTCTACTGTTTTTTCTGTCATACCACATGGTGTTTTCCATTAGGTCAGAAGTACTCAGGTATACCACATCTATCTTAAAAACAGAAATGCAGTTTTTCCTGGACATATACCTGATGAAATGAATTAATGATTAATTTATGTTAAGTATAATTCATTTAGCAGAAGAAAGTTTCACTGAAAAATGAAGAACTTACCCATAGTCTTCTCAATTTAAAAGTGTACTTAATAAAATAGTTGAGTGCATATAATGCCCTGCTTTGACCCTTCTCAATAATAGGTCTCAACTTTAACCACAGTAATTTTCAAAGTACAAATATTTTTAAGTGCATATTTATTAGTAAGGGGGAAGTTTTTTTAGCACATCATCTAGGATTTGTAAAATGCATACTAATGAAAACAGCTGGTAAGATTTGACTTAAAGTGGCAAGTTGTGTACATATTATCCTTTAAGCTGAATAGCCTACGCTGCTTAAAAATCATGTTGTCAGTGGTCTTAGTAGAAATTATGGCTAAATGCTTTCTAGAAATAGATGATACCAGTGATTTCAGGTTGGTTTATTATTTTCCCCAGTTGGTTACATACTTGGACTTGGTGATCGACATGTACAGAATATCTTGATAAATGAGCAGTCTGCAGAACTTGTACATATAGATTTGGGTAAGTAATAAAATATTAGAGATGCATCTGTATTCTATTTATTAAATATTTGGTCTTAAGAAATTATATTTGCCCCCAGAATGTTATGGAGACAAATAGAACAAAGTAATAAATGTTTAAAAAAAAAAAGCATAAACACATGCTGGAGGGAGTAGCTAACTCTGCCAAGATAATGAGTGAAACTTACTACAACAGGTGACATTTAAGCTGGTTCTTCAGGAAAGGAAAGATAATCCAGACAGGAGAGAGAGCAAATATGAAATGGGGAATAATGAAGATGTAACATACAGGAATGGCAAGACATTAGATGTGGCCGGAGTGAAGGTGCCTGTAGTTGAGTAGCTGGTGAGGTAGCTTGGTACAAACAAGACTGTAAAAAGCCAGGTTAAGACTTTTAACTTTAATCTCTTAAACAAGGGGAAGTAAAGTAAATGCAGATATATTTAAGTAGGACACAACTATTATTTAATTACTGGAAAAATAATTTGGGGAGCAGTACTGGCAGTAGAAAGACCAGTTAGGACCAGCATAATAGTTCAGACAAGAAAGGATGATGATTTGGATCAAAGCTGTAGAGGTGAGGAGATGGGATGTGGGGGATATTTCATAGGAACCTGCACCAAGGGTGTCCGACGTGGCAACAGCAGGAGAAGGGACTCCAGATAACTGACATTTCTAGCTAAGGAACACAGCAGGTTTTGTGAAGAACCAAAAAGCAGTAAGTTTACATTTGCACAGCGGTTTTAGGTATTAATGGGACTTCCAGGTATAAAGGGCAATTTAATATACAGGAAGGCAAAGAGGTTGAGCAAATGGTAGAGCTGTAGAACCTTCCACTAATAGATTTCAGTTGAGGTCACTAGACAGGAGGAGGTTCTGATCTTCTCTGTAATCCTTGATAAAGAGGACTAAGGTTAGAATCCTAAGGAATGCAAGCTTTGAAAAGCCTGAGTCAGAAAATAAAAGATTGAGGAATAAGCAACAAGTCATGGGAACGAGGAGGCAGGGATATCTTGGAAGGCAGAGGAGGAAAATTTTTCATGAAGAAGTGCTCAGTAGTGTCTGATATGGCAGGTCAGATAAGAGCAACACTGAAAACAGGGCTTTGAATTTAATAGTTAATCAGTGTTAGCAGTCTAGGAAGTAATTTGGATAGAATGGAGGAAGTGAGATTGTGGAAAGGTAGGGACTGAACAGAGGTTGGGATGTGCAGACCAAGAACATGCAGCTTTTTGCAAGAGGTTTAGAAGGACGGGAGAGACATTCGCTGTAGAGATGGGGAGACATGCTTGAACATTTTGTTTTGAGGGGTTTTTTTATTTGCTTTTTTTAAGGTGAGAGAAATGTGAACATATTCTATATTGATAAGCTAGAGGAGTGAGACAGAGATCTGGAAATAGCTAGGGAAGTCCTAAAGCAGAGGGGATACACGGAGGGTGCTTTAGCTTTTCCACTGAGAGGAGGAAGTCTTGAGCTCGAGGGGAAAGAATTGGAGGGAAATTACATCTGCTGTTGTTTTAAATGGGAAAATGAAAGTATGCTTGCTGAACCTCAGAGGGATGATACCTGGTCTTGGGAGAAGAGTACAGTGTCAACTGGCCTCCATGGAGGTGAGACCAAGAGCCAAGTGGAGAGATGAACAAAACGGCGTATCGCACAGTCCACGGGGTGCTTGCCTGCTGTGAGGACCTGTATTTGCAGGGGAGCCAGTAGTGTTTTCCACACCTTCCCCTAGCATCCCTGGAGTCTCAGCTGCGGATTGGAATGGTGCAGTGTGGAGGCCAGGGGTGAAGGGGATGGGAGGTAGTAGCGAGAGGGACCAAACCTGAGTGGAGTAGAGAAAGAAGAGAGGCTGACGAACTAGAAATCTCAATGAGTTTGAAGACTCTTCAATAAAAATAAGGAGGTAGAAGAAGAGATTTCAGTTAGAATGTGGAATTTAAGATTTCTAAAAAGGGTACAGTCTTAGGAAATTATAAGTTCTGTAGTATAATCTATATAAGTTGTTTGCTGAGAAAGGAAGATTGATTTTCATTAGAATAGAGAAGATTATTATATGGCTTTCCCCAGAATGAGTTCAGTTATAAAAAGTTATAAAAGAGTAGTGATGGCTGGAAGCACAAGGTGGGTGGGGGCAGTAGGCCTCAGGAGGGTTGTGGGTGGCTCTAAATGGGGCAGCGTGAGGGATCCTTGTGATGATGGATCAGTGTCCGTGTCCTGGCTATGAGGCTGTTCTGTATAGTTTTGCAAGATGTTACCATTGGGGGAAAATGAATAAAGAGTATATGGGATATTTTGTATTTTATGTGTTGTTATCTTACAACTGCATATGACTGTAGTTATCTCAGAATAAAGAGTTTCACTTAAAAAATTTTATTAATATGTAGCCAATGTATATATATTTAAATACATATAAATTAAGATTATATGCATATTTGGCATTTTAAATCCTACCCATAACTATTTCATTTTTAAAAATTACCCTTTAATCTAGAACTTCTCTAATTATGTGTTGAAGTAGTTATACTTTTTAGAGTTGAGGAGCATCTCCTAGACAGTGGCAGAGCAGAAACACAATGAACTGCTGTGAGTTCTGGGCCGTGGGGGAGGACAGTTTGCTGTAGTGCCTCCTAACCTTGCTGTACTGTTTACTTTAGGAGTTGCTTTTGAACAGGGTAAAATCCTCCCTACTCCTGAAACAGTTCCTTTTAGGCTCACCAGAGATATTGTGGATGGGATGGGCATTACTGGTGTTGAAGGCGTCTTCAGAAGGTAAGCGTTTAAAAGTGTTGAAAGCAGGTGGTTTTTCATGTCAAAATTGTTTGGATTATTGATTTCTATAGATGATAAAATTCACTGCTAAATTACCTCCCAGTGATTTATGGGTAGTAAGGAAAACCCTGGGGTAAAGACAGTAATAGTTTCCCCTTCTCCAAACCGTCTGTAACCTCACCCTCTAGAGCATCCATAGCTGTCCTTCCCAGCACCCTCTGGAAGCAGCTTGCCTCTACGTTAATGCCTCTGCCCTGCGAACTCTCTTTATTGCTTGGAACTCCTCCAGGTGTCAATTGTCGGGCATATAATCTACACTAAAGGAGTGTATGATGGACCAGTTTCTGCTAAAAGCACTTCGCAGTTGTGTCTAGTTTTCCCAGCATTGGTCCATGTGCTCAGCTTTTAATAGAGTAGATTCTAGGCAAAGTGAACTAACTATTACCACAATCAATGACTGAAGTGTTTCATAGTAGTACCATGTTATTCTTCTAAATGCTTAGCATACATTCACATAGATACTTATATTCCTTTCAAAAACATTTATTGAAACCACAGTCTGCCCAGTACTACCCAGTACTACTGTGCTCTTTGAGATGTTAATTTGGGAATTATTAACAAGAGTAGTCTCGGCACAGTATACATGAATATGTTAGAAACATAACAAAATCCATATTTTGTGTTCGTAGATGCTGTGAGAAAACCATGGAGGTTATGAGAAGCTCTCAGGAAACCCTGTTAACCATTGTGGAGGTAAAGTGTATTATAAGGAAGTCCTTATTTCTCTGTCATTAGATTGTGTGTGTTGTTAGGATATCACTGATTTGGGTAGCCCTGGTGGCTCAGCGGTTTAGTGCTGCTTTCAGCCCGGGCATGATCCTGGAGACCCAGGATCGAGTCCCATGTCGGGCTCCCTGCATGGAGCCTGCTTCTCCCTCTGCCTGTGTCTCTGCCTCTTTCTCTGTGTGTGTGTGAGTCATGAATAAATAAATAAGTCTTAAAAAAAAGGGGGGTGGATATCACTGATTTGAGGATTTAATGTGGTGGGACAATGCTGGGCAGCCGGAGGGAGGAGGGTATGCACATTGGTCAATAGTGGTTGAGAAACGACTCCAGTCCTCAAGTTTCCAGGCATTTTATAGTATTATAAGTCATCTCTAATGCTTAATTCACAAATCAGCACTTTGACATATTAGCTCTTTCCTGTGGCATTACCTGCTTTCAGAATGGTTTCCATTAGGGTGTTGAGAGAAATCAGGAAGTTATATCTCCTTTGCCTCTGCCCCAGGTTCAGAACATTTTATCACAGCTTCATGTGGGTCAGGCAGAAGGAGAAGGAGGAACACCAGATTTCCAGTCCTGAATGACATTAGCTCTACCCAGGGGAGAATTCTGTATGTACAGCAGTGATTTAGCACCCTGGTAAAGAGTATGTGGGGCAAGAGACCAGTAGTGTTTCCTCCACAGGGAAATGTCAGAGGTGGAGCACAGGTGAGCCTCCCTCACAGTCTTTAGCCTTTATTCCTTTAACCTGGTGCTGCTGTACCGGCTGTACTTTAATATCACTGTACAGCTTGTAAGAAATTCTGATGCTGACCATATTCAAACCATACTTCTGGGGATGGGGCAGGACCGTTTGTGATTTTTTTTTTTTTAAAGCTATTGACATCTAATGGGTGGAGGCCAGAGATGTATCCTGTAGTGCATAGGACAATCCCTGCCCAAAAGTGTTAGTAGTGCCGGGGCCAAGAAACCCTGCTGTAGCTTAACCAGTCTCTGTTCCTTTATTGTTTTCATTCAGCCACTTCTGTTCTGATAGTAAGACTAATGTCCATTTTTTAAAGTACTCTGGTTCTTCCTTGATTTCAAAATTTGCAAATATGACTCCTCTAAACAGAAGCCCTAGGGTTTAGAATAATTTGTGTTGTTTCTCTGCTGAAATCCTTCTAATTATAGAAGCCTCCATTCCTTTTCATTATTTGATTAATAAGATGTACCTCCCTGTGGGTTCAAACTGAAGCAACCATCAGCCTCATATGGACTGCTATATGCAGACCCTGCCTGCAAACCAAATGGTAACCACAAATCCAAAACCATTAATAGACATGCAAAGAATAAAGAGAAAGGAGTTCAAGTGTATCACTAAAGAAAGCCAGCAATCCATGAAAGAGAGAAAAGAAAGGGTCAGAGAAAAACCACAAAATAACCATAAAACAAGTAACAAAATGTCAATAAATACATAACTATCAATAATTACTTTGAATGTAAATGGACTACATATTCCAATCAAAGGACAGGGTGATGGAATGGACAAAAAGACAAGACCTATCCATATGCTGTATACAGGAGACTCATCTCAGACCCAAAGACACCTGCAGATCGAAAGTGAGGGAATGGAGAACCATCTGCCATGCTAATGGATGTCAAAAGAAAGCTGGAGTAGGAATACTTAGACAAAATAGACTTTAAAACAAAGACTGTAATAATAAACACACGATATAATAATAATGGGGACAGTCCAACATGAAGATACAACAATTGTAAACATTTATGCCTGCGACACTGGAGGAGCCAGATACATAAAACAGTTAATAACAAATGTAAGGAACCAATCAATAGTAATACAATAATAGTGGGAGACTTTAACCCCCATCTTACTTTGATGGACCAATCTTTCAAACAGAAAATCAGCAAGGAAACAGTGGCTTTGCATAACCAACTGGACCAGATGGACTTAATAGATATATTCAAAACATTCCACCTTAAAATACTAGAATCCACACGGAACATTCTTCAGAATAGATCACACAACAAGTCTCACCAAATTCAAAAGGATTGAGGTCATCCTGTGCATCTTTTCTGACCACAATGATATGAAACGAGAAGTCAACCAAAAGAAAAAATCTGGAAAAGACCACAAATACATGAGGGTTAAATAACATACTACAAAAAAAAAAAAAATACTACCAAACATTGAATGAGTCAACCAAGAAATCAACCAAGATATCAAAAAGTACATGGAAACAAATAAAAATGAAAACACAGTGGTCCAAAATCTTGTGATGCAGCAAAAGCAGTTTTAAGAGGGAAGTTTTTAGCAATACAGGCCTACCTCAAGAAGCAAGAAAAATCCCAAATAACCTAACCTTACACCTAAAAGAACTAGAAAAAGTACATACAAAACCCATACCAGTGGACAGAAGGAGATAATAAAATTAAGAGCAGAAATAAATAGAAACTAAAAAATAATAAAAAAAATAAATGAAACCAGGAGCCGGTCCTTTGAAAAGATCAACAAAATTGATAAACCTCTAGCAAAATTTATCAAAAAAAAAAGAAGAATCAAAATCACAAATGAAAGAGGAGAAATAACAATCAGCACCACAGAAATACAGTTATAAGAAAATACTATAAAAACTATGGCAACGAATTAGACAACCTGGTGGAAATGGATAAATTCCTAGAAACATGTAACTTACCAAAACTAAAGCAGGAAGAAGCAAAAAATTTGGACAGACTATTTGATTGCCAGCAAGAAATGTTGGGAGTTTTTTGATTACTGATTCAAATAAAAGTCCAGGACCAGATGGCTTCAGAAGCGAATTCTACTGAACATGTAAAGAATACCTATTCTCAAACTATCCCAATAAATAGATAAAGAAGGGAAACATCCAGACTCATTTTATGAGGCCAGTATCACCCTGACACTGAAACCAGGTAAGTAGAACATAAAAAAGAGAACTACAGGCCAATATCTCTGATGAATATAGATGCAGAAACCTTCAACAAAATACTAGCAAACCAAATCCAACATTACATTAAAAAAATCATTCACCATGGTCAAGTGGGATTTACTCCTGGTTGCAGGGTGGTTTGGTATTTGCAAATCAAGCAACCTGTTACAATATGTTTTTGTTTAAAGATTTTTATTTATTTATTCATGAGAGACACAGAGGCAGAGGCATGGGCAGAGGAAGAAGCAGGCTCCATGCAGGGAGCCCGATGCGGGTCGATCGCAGGTCTCCAGGATCATGCCCTGGGCTGAAGGCAGGCTCTAAACCACCGAGCCACCCAGGGATCCCAAATATGTTGATAAGAGAAAGGATAAAAAGCATATTATAATCTCAATAGGTGCTTAAAAAGCATTAAATGACAAAGTAGACATCCATTCATGATAAAAGCCCTCAACAAAGTAGGTTTAGAAGGAATATACTTCAGCATCATAAAGGCCTGATATAAAAAACCCTCAGCAAACATCATCCTCAGTGGGGAAAAACAGTTTTTCCTGTAAGGTCAGGAACAACACAAGGATGTCCACTCTCACCACTTTTATTCAACATAGTACCAGCCTCAGCAATCAGACGACAACAACAAAAATAATAAACGGCATAAATTGTTAAGGAAGAAGTAAGACTGCCACTATTTGCAGATGACATGATACCAAAAATAGGAAACCCAGAATATTCCACCAAAAAACTACTAGGGCTGATAAATGAGTTAAGTCACAGGCTACAAGATCAATGTGCAGAAATCTGTTGCAGATTAGCAGAATATTCCACCATGACAGAATTGTAACACTTCTTGCTGCTGCCTTTTGTGTTTTCTCAGTACTTCTGTAAGCTGGGACTGTAAAGTCCCTTTGAGCATTACATGTTTCATTCATAGGGGTGTACTGCATCAGCAGTATCAAGTCTGCTCATCTGTTTCATGTGCCTCAGGCAATGCCCAGGGCCATTAAAAATGTGGCAGGCTCTGACTTTGAATATCTGTGGTTTGTGCATAAGTTCAAGGGTTCCTGTGTAACTCCAGTTGGGCACTGACATGGGTGGTTGTGCATAAGTTCAAGGGTTCCTGTGTAACTCCAGTTGGGCACTGACATGGGTGACAGGTTCACCCACAAAAGGGAACTTGGGTTTTGAGGAGCTTTCAATAAAATATACCTTTTGTTTTTTTCCCAGTGGAATTTGGAACTAATTGAGAGAAAAAGAAAAAAGCCTTAAGAACAGACACCAGAATGTTAGCTTTATTACTGGTAAAATTATTGGAGAACATGGTGTAGGAGTGAAGCCCAAACAGGCTTGCTGGTGCTGTCCAGCTCCCACACGTGATCTGTCTGTTCAGTCCACCTGAGGGAGAGATGGGGCAGGCACAGGTGAAGAGGAAGAGAGCTAGAAGGAAGGAAGTGTTCTTGTCTCTCTTTAATAGAGGAGTTTCACCCAGTCAGGAAACAGCTTAAGGGATGTCACCACCCCCAACCACAGAGGAAGAATGGATTCAGAATGGGATCAAAGGCCCAGAGCACTAGCCTAGCACAGTTTCCCCCACAAGGGAACAGGAAGTGCCTGTGATGGGTCATCCCTGTCCCATGTCACCTGCCATTTGGCCTCTGTACTGTTTTTCCACGCTGCTTCCTCTTTGAGTACCTCATCAGAAAGCACGTTGTTCTTCTAACACATATGTTCTGTCTAGGTTCTCCTGTACGACCCCCTGTTTGACTGGACTATGAATCCTCTGAAAGCTTTGTATTTACAGCAGAGGCTGGAGGATGACACTGAGCTCCACTCCACTCCCAGTGGAGATGACCAGGAATGCAAACGCAGTCTCAGGTGAGCAGATTTTCCTGTTGCCAAAGCCCAAGGCCCTTTAGCCTGTCCCACCTCACTACCACCTGTGTGTTTGTCACTAGTCCCACCTCACTACCACCTGTGTGTTTGTCCTTAGTGACAGTGACCAGAGTTTCAACAAAGTAGCAGAGCGTGTCTTGATGAGATTACAGGAGAAACTGAAAGGAGTGGAAGAAGGAACGGTGCTCAGTGTGGGGGGACAGGTGAATCTGCTCATACAGCAAGCTATGGACCCCAAAAATCTCAGCCGACTTTTCCCAGGATGGAAAGCGTGGGTATGATGCAGTATATGGATTTCCCTGCAGTTCCACTTTTAAAAATGATATTGTGGCCTTCATTTTTAACCCATCCAACAGACTTTGTATAGGTACAAATATTTAAGTGAACTATTTACTGTGTTTTAAAAAAATGTTTAATACTTGACTCAGTCACCTCAAGAGAACTTGACAGTCTCAAGGAAAATCTTTTCTCTCAGCTTTTAGAAATAAGTGTCATTCTTGCTGTACTTCTACCTAACCATTTGGTTTTTCTTCTCAAGTATGTACTACTGTTGTTCTCAGTAGAATCACTGACAGACTTTAGCTGAAAATGGAAGCAACTGGAGGAGAGAACATGAATTTGGTATGAATTAGGTGAAAGAAAGAAACTGCTGGTTTGAGGTAGATTTTTAATTAACACTTGTTTCCCAGATATTATGTATGAATGATGTTATTTGGTATTAATTTACAAAAGGAAGAAAAAGCTTTAAAATTGTAAGCATTTATGTATCAAGGTAGAACTACATTAAAAATAAGGAATGTTGAAAGCAAATTAGTACTTAAATATTTTCAGTAAGATTTCCCAGTGTTACTGAATAATGAAGTTGTTACATTATGGAGAACAAATTTCTAAGACACAGTACAGTTTCTATTTTAAAAATGTATATTGGAACTTCACATTCTATTCTGTATCTTTTAAAACCCTTCTGTGCTTTCTGTTTTCTCTCTCTCTCTGATGACTTTGTGCCTCTTGTAGTGTATGAATTCTCTTGTCAGCTATGTATAATCTCCTTTTTAGACTGTTTATCGTGTTTCTTTTTTCAAAAATTACTTTTCATTTCAGGGTGCCTGTGTGGCTCAGGTGGTTAAGCCTCTGCCTTCCACTCAGGTCATGATCTTGGGGTCCTGGGATCAAGCCCCACATGGGGCTCCCTGCTCAGCGGGGAGTCCTGCTTTTCCCTCTACCCCTCCCCCTCCTCAGTTGTGCTCTCTCTCTCTCTAATAAGTAAAATCTTTTTAAAAAGATTGTTTTCCATTTCTACCTATGTATCATTTTTCAGATCTGGCTATTGATTTATAACATCTAGTTGTTTTTTTTTTTTTAACTTTTCCATTTTTTATGTCACTAATCATTTTACATATCCTTATCTTACAGTCTAACAGCTCTATATTAAATCAAATTCCTATTGTTTGTGTCTGTTGAATTTTATATTTGGTGGAATGTTTATCCACATATTTCATAATTTTGGAAGATGAACTTCAGCAAGGCTTTCTCTGTGGGCATTTTGAGTGGCCTGGAATAATTCATTCCAGATAAGGTTTCTGGAGAACTCTTCTTAAAATTACTAGTTTACATTTCAAATTACAAACTTACCTTGATGTATCTTTTTCTGCACACTGTCTAAATGGAGATTTGGTATATATAGGAAGTTTGATTACAGTAGTGAATAAAGGGATTGTAATAAATTTACAATGTCTTTACAAAAACCTTGAAGTTTTTGTGGATGGAATAAGAAATTATTAGCTAGATTAGACAGGATAGACATATAAACTTGTAGCTAAAATTCTTGCTAGTTGATATATGCAATTGAATGGCATCATTAATGTACTTATCATCCAGGAGGTATGCCATAATTTTCCTGTCCTGTTTCGAATATTCTTCATTATGGTTTTGCAAAGTTTGCCAAGTTTGCAGATAACAAATTTAGGAGGAATAGCTGATTCACAGTTGATAGAATTCAGCTTCTCAAAGATTCCGACAGGAATGCTGTCTAGAAACAAATAGATATTTAAAATATTAATTATACAATTTGTTGTATGCTGGATGCCTGACCTACAATACATGCAGCATACCATGGGAGATTAGTGATAGTACTCTAGTTTACAGCTGGAGAAAGTGAAGTTTAGAGAAATAACTTGTCCAAGACCAGAATATAGTGAATTGAAGGTATAAGTGTAATGTGGACAAAGAAACCAGGCTTCACCAGTTGTTCGGTACAAACCTAGTAGAGCAGCTCATAGAAAGGCTAGTAGATCATTGACTGAACAGTTTTGTCTGAATTAAGGGAGGTCATCACCCTGCTACCACTCTGTGCTGGTCATACCACCTCAAGCTGTCTCCTTCTACTGTACATTTACAATATATGCACTTAGAAGTGCTGAAGATTTATACATGGTATAAAGGAAATAAGAGCAAAGAGGAAGAACTTTGGATTTCTTATTTGTAGTCAGCAATTCTTTAAAAAAGTAGAAAGTATACTGACCTGAAACATAAAAGTATGTGCCATTTCAAATATTTCATTTGCACTTTAATGAAATTATGTATTTTCTGTAGATTTATTTTAGTACCATTGAATGTATTTCTTTACTATACTGTTACCAGAATCCAGTTACACTATTCCCTGTTTTTGAATAAATAATCCTGAAAGAAAATACATGTTAAATAAGACTTATTTATTTTATTCAGATGTTTGTTCTGTGTACCAGTCCCAGGGCTAGTTCCCAGGAAGACAGTGGTGAGTGAGGCAGAACAGCCGACCCTTAAAGAGTTCCAGGCTGGGGCAGGCACATAGCTTCCTGTCCAGTGGCAACTAGGAAGATGCACAGATCCAGTCTGGTAGCCTGTGTGTCTGTCCAAATAGCCTGCTTGTTTTCCTTAATTACCCCATTACAGAACGGCAAATAAATGTTCCATGTTTGGGCCCAGACATGATCTAGTTGACATTTCTAAAGTCTCAAAGATACATCCTGGAGGGACGCCTGGGTGGCTCAGCATCTGCCTTTGGCTCAGGGCGTGATCCTGGGGTTAAGGGATCAAATCCCACATTGGGCTTCTGCGAGGAGTCTGCTTCTCCCTCTGCCTATGTCTCTGCCTTCTCTCTGCGTCTCTCATGAATAAATAAATAAATAAATAAAATCTTTAACAACAACAAAAAAAGATACATCCTGGAATAAGACAAATACAAAGGTCCCGATATCCTAAATGTGAGGTTGGCATTCCATAATATTTATACTTTTTAAAAATAAATCAATCCTTCAGAGTTTTGGGCTCTCATTTCTGAAAAAAATGAATTTTGCACAAATACCATAGAGTCAATTTCTAATGTATAGCATCATGTAAAAATGTATACTTTGTACACTTATGTACAGCCTGTGACGCTAATGCAGTGGTTCTCAACCAGCGGTGATGGTGCTTCCTGACTGCCCACCCTCACAGAAGACATTTCAGAATGTCTAGAGACACTTTGTTGTCACTGGCGTGGTGAGAGCATGGGACACTGACACTATTGCAGCTAATGGTCAACATTTCCAAACTGGGACAGAAAGAAGCATGTAGGAGAGAAACAGTCATGATTATACTTGGCTCTTCCCATGCTGTGAGTGTGTTCACTGCTGGTCTACAACTAATGTGTGGGTCACTATTTTTTACTTATGGTAAAATACACATAATTTTGCCATCCTTACTATTTCTAAGTGTACAGTTCAGTAGTCTTCCATGCATTCTTATTGCCATGTAACTCACCTTCACTCTTCACCTCGCAAAACTGAAATTGTATTACCATTCCACAACTTCCCATTCTCCCTTCTAGTTGGCCTGTGGCAACCACCATTCTATTTTCTGTCCCTAGCTACCTCCTGTAAGTAAAATCATACAATATTTTTGTTTTTGTGACTGGCTTATTTCATTAACATAATGTCCTTAAGGTTCATTCATGTTGTATGTCAGAATTTCCTTCCTTTATAAAGACTGAATATTCCATTATATGTATATACTACCATTTTGCTTACATTTATCCATTGATGGACACTTGGGTTATTTTCCCCTTTTGGCTATTTTGAGTAATGCTGCTATGAATATGGCTACATAGACATCCCTTACTATACCAAAAGCGGGATTGCTGGATCATATGGTAATTATATTTTTTATTTTTATTTTTATTTTTTATTTATTTATTTTTATATTTTTTATTTTTTAAGAAACCACAATGCTGTTTTCCAGAGCAGCTATACCAGTTTATATTCATCTCACCAGTGCACAAGGATTCCAATTTATCTACATCCTCAATTCCTGTTATTTTCTGGGTTGTTTTTGTTTTTATTGTAGCTATCCTAATGGGTATGGCTAAGTCACTCATCAGTAATAGAAGTAAACTTTATATAAATCCTATGAGTGCTATTGCAGGAATACAGACTCAAGCCCTGACCCTGACCCCTGACCTAGCTCTGACCCTAACCCCAGCAGAAGTCAGGGGTTTTATTCTCTGAAGAGGTCTGAACTGCAGGATACCAGGTACACACCCTAATCCCTAACCATTACCATAACCTTAATCCTCAGGAGGTCTCTAAAACTGCAAAATACCAGGTATTTACCCTACCCGTGATCCTAGAGCTGAGAGAGCAAAGAGAAGAAATGTTTTAGAAGCAAAATAATGTCCTTCAACTGACAATTTTGAAACCAGATTCTGAGTAGTGTTAACTTTGCTAGTGGATTTTAATGTTAGCTTATTTGAAAACTATACCCAAATGTTCCCTGGTGATATATATATAATGTTTGAATATCCACTGTAGACTTATAAATCTTTGTAAGTATTGCTAAACTTAATATTTTTTAAAAAATAATATTTATTTATTTAGAGATAGCATGAGCAGAGGGAGAATCTTAGACTCCATGTTGGGTGCAGAGCCTGACATGGGGCTCGATCTCATGACCCTGGTGTTATGACCTGAGCCGAAATCAAAGAATTGGATGTTTGAGCCACCCAGGCATCCCTAAACTTAATATTTTTTAAACAACTTTTTTAAGGTGTGCATAATTATACGAGTTGGAAATATTTTAAGAAAAAAAATTGTAATCAGTCAACTGGTTACAATTTTGTTTAAAGACATTGTAGTGTAAACCCAACATGGAAAGTGGATTTCATAAGCCTCTCCAACATATTCATGCTATGAAAAGGATTAAACACAATTAAAATAATCCTGATGAATCAATGCCTCTACTTCTAAGGAAGAAATAACACCAGTGCTACTCAAACACTTCCTGATATTAACAACAGCCCATTTAATGAGGCCTGCATTACCTTTATATCAAAAATTAAAAGTTACAAGAAAACTGTTAAGACCAGTATCATGGACACAATGCATATATTAATTAGTAAATCAATTCCATCAGTATATTAAAAAAAAAAAACCAGTACATTGTGACCAAATGACATTATTCCAGAAATATCAGGGTGGTCTAATATTTGAAAATCAATGTTAATAAAGTAACAAAAACCGTATGATCACGTCAATAGATGCAGAAAAAGCATGTGACAAATTCAACATTTATGATAAAAATTTACCAAACTAGGAATAAAATGAACATTTTCAACTTGAGAAAGGACATCTATGAAAAGCTCACAGTTCACATCATACTTAACAGTGAAAAACTTAAATGTTTTCCCCCTAAGATCTTATGAGAAACAAGGCAAGGATGCCAGCCACTCTTGCCAGTTTTATTCAACAATGTACTGGAGTTTGTGCCCATGCAGTAGAGCAAAGAGAAAGAAAAAAAAAGATAGTTTAAAAGGAAGTACAATTATCTTTCATTTGCAAATGACATGATCATCTATGTAGAAAATCCTCAAGATTCTATATATTAAAAAGTCTAGAACTAGTGAGTTTAACAAGATCACATGATAAAGGTCAATTTACAAAACAATATTTCTGTATACCAATGTCAAAGTGTCCAGACTAGGCCCAAGATGGATCACTTACTCTACATCCCACATCAGCAAACCAAAAGAGTTCAGTCTATGCTCAACTCTCCCAGAAGAGGAACACCCAGACCAACCAATTAGTACTTGCATGCTCAGCATAAGTTACTTAACCGAGTCCCAAGTCTTCTCTTTTCTCCATATATGAAAAGTAATCCTATTTTAACCAGTTAAATGCCCAGTATAACTTCCTTGTTCCTGTTCACCTTGGTCTATGAAACATCTTGCTTTGTAAGAAGCTCCTTTCTATTTTCTAGACTGGATGCTTCCCAATTCATCAATCACTAAATGAAAGCCAATCATATCAAGTAATATCTGTAAAAATTTCCTTTATCAAATAGTTTGAAATTGATATAAAAATAATTAAAATTAACAATATAAAAATGAAATAGCTGGCATAATTTTAATAAAATATGTGAAGTTCCTATACACTGAAATTTATAAAATATTGAGAAAGCAAAGGCCTAAATATATACAGAAAGATGTACTATGTTCATGAATTGGGAGACTCAATATTGTTAAGATAGCAATTTTCCCCAAATTGATACATGTATAGAATCAATGTGATCCAGTCAAATACAAGCAAGATTTTTCCTTTTTTTCTTTTGGAACTTAAAATCTATGTAAAAATTCAAAGGAATTAGGATAAGCCAAAACAATTTTGAAAAGGAAAAAAGATTGAAAGACTTTAAATAAAGCCATAGTAACAAATACAAGGTAGTATTACCATAAAGATGAGATACACAGATTAGTGGAGCAGGATAAGGAATCCAAGAACAGACTCTCATATATGACTAATTAATTTTCAGCAAAGGCTCTAAGGTAATTTAATTGGGAAAAGATAGTATTTGCAACAATAAAAAAGTTCATATCCATATGCAAACCCTCCCCACCCCAACACATCTCAGATCTCTCCCACTATATACAATAACTAACTTGAACTGGATGGTATACCTGAATGTGAGAGCTAAAACTATAAAATTTGCATAAGAACTCCTTTGTGATCTTGGTTTAAGAAAAGATTTCATAGAGAAGACATTAAAGCATTGGCCATAAAAGAAAAAAATTGTAATCTGGACTTTATTAAAATGAAAACCTTTTTCTCCTTAAAAGACATCAGGAAAATGAAAACACAGCCACAGCTGCTAAACCAGTATCAGATAAAGGATTTGTTTTTAGAACATATTTTTTTTAAAACCTTTTAACACAATAAGGAAATAATCTAATTTGAAATTGCCAAAGGATTTTAAAAGATACCTCACCAAAAAAGACATCCAAATTGGAAATAGACATATTAAAGAACCTTACATCCTAAGACATTTAGGAAATGCAAACTAAAATCACAATGAGATGCCATTCATTATACATCCACTAGAATAGCTAAAATTAAAACATCTGACAACACCAAGTGACAAAATTCAAGTGGAACAAAAACTTGTGCTGGTGGAAATGCAAAATGGTACAGCCACTTTAAAAAATGGATTCTTGAGTTCAACTAGAGGGAAGATGCCAGAGCAGAGTTGGAGAATCTGGACTCACCTCATCCCACAGACACACCAAGGTAACAACTACATGTATTGCAACTAATTCTGAAAATAACCTGAGGATTGGCAGAACAGATTTACCACAGCTAGTCTTGGACAGAAGGTCACACTGAAAAAGGAAGGAGTGCTGGAGACAAGGTTGGGAGCTGCACCCCAACTCCACACCTCCACTTGAAGCAACTAACCAAAAACAGGAGGGACATCACTAGAAAGGAGAAGTGGGAGGATCAGACCCAACACTGGGCATCCTTGGCAATGGAAACCATGCAAAGGGAAATATGAGTCCCTATGACATCTGGCTTGAAAACCAGTGGGGCTTAACTCCAGTAAGTTTAAAAATCACTGGATCTTAACGTCAGAAGATTTAAGTATCAGTAGGCTCCACTCTAGGAGAGTGTGAAGGCAGTAAGAAATAGTCCTCACCTTAAAGCGCCAGCATGCTAAATAACTGCCCAAGACAAGATACAGCACAGAAGAAGCAGTTTGAAAAGTGCCTGGGTCATACATGAAGGAGAACATGTGCCGAAGGGGCAGGGATCTGTGGATATCTCCAGGAACAAAAGTGCTTGTAGGTGTCATTTTTCTCCCCTCCCCAGTTGAAACAGCCAGAACCTTGCAGGAGCCAATGCTAACACTATCTACCTGGCTTGCCCTGCTTCTCTGCTCCCCCTGCAGACCCAGCCTACCATGTCTGTCTACCCAAAGCAGCTTTGGCTCCCCCACACCCTGCAGGCAGCCCTGGCCAGGAACAGCACCACTCCTCCCTGGAGAGTAGATACCACGCCTAGCAGTGTGCCCCACAGAGATAAGAAATACACTAGATAAATCAGATCCAGAAATATACTGGATATATCATACCACTCTCACTCCTGACCTGCAGAGTTTCTGCTGAAGAGTCAGTAGCAAGCATTTTGGGGTTTCTCTCATATATAATTGTTCTCTTTTCTCTTGCTGCTTTTAAGATTCTTATCATTACTTTTTGCTATTTTAATTTTTCTGTGTCTTGGTGTGAACCTTGTTGGGTTTATTGTTTTGGGGGCTCTCTATGCCTCCTGGACCTGGATGTCTGTTTCCTTCCTCAGATTAGGAAAGTTTTCAGCTATTATTTCTTCAACTAACTTTTGGCCCCCTTCTTTCTTATTTCTCCTTCTGGGATCCCTATAATGTGAATGTTATGTCTGATGATGTCCAGAACTCCTCTAACCTAATTTCATTTTTTATTACTTTTTTCTTTTGCTGTTCATCTTGGTTTCTTTCCTTTACCTTGTCTTCCAGATTACTGATCTCTTCTTCTGCATCCTCTGATCTACTATTGATTCCTTCTAGTTTATCTTTCATTTCAGTTAAAGAATTTGTCAGCTCTGACTGGTTCTTTTTTATATTTACTGTCTATTGGTTGAAGTTCTCACTGAATTCATTCATTCTTTTCTCAAGTGCAGTGAGTATCTGTAAGACCAGTATTTTGAGTAATTTATCCAGTATATTTCTTATCTCTGTGTCATTTAGCTGCTTTACTGTAACTGTGTCTTGTTTTTTCACTTGGGATATATTTCCCTGTCTCCTTTTGTCTGACTCTTTGTGATTGTTTTTGTGTATCAGGTAGGTCAGGTATGTCCTCTAGTCTTGAAAGTAATGGCCTTGTAAAGAGGAGGTCTTATCATGCCTATAGTACAATCCCTTGTAGCCACCAGAATTGGATGCTCCAGGGGTGTCCCCTGTGTGGGCATGCACCTTCCCATTGTGGCTGAAGCACAGTCGCCTCTAGGCCCGTCTGTTCCAATGACACAATATATCATGATTTGAAGTGCTGAAAGGAAAAAACCTACAACCAAGAATGCCCTACCCAACAAGGTAGAGATAAGAAGTTTCAAAAAAAAAAAAAAAAAAAAGGCAAATAAGTTAATCACATTAAACCACCCTTACAAAAAATGTTAATGGGCATTCTCTAAGTGAAAAGAAAAGGTTATAGCTAAAAGAAAATTATGTAAGGAAAAATGTTACAGGTAAAAAGCAAACACACAGTAATGATAGTAGATTAATCACTCATAAAGCCAGTATGGAGGTTGAAACACAAAAATAGTAAAATCAATTATGTCTACAAAAATTAGTCAATGGATACAGAACATAATAACATGTAAACTATGACATCTTGGACATAAAACATGGAGGAAGCAATACAAATTTAGTGCTTCAACAATGTGTTCAAACTTAAGTGACCATCAACTTAATATATAGATTGCTCTCTATACAAAGGATAAGATGTTATATACAAAACTAATGGTAACCACAAACCAAAAAACTACAATAGATATACAAAACATAAAGAGGAAGTTACTGAAGCATATGCTAAAGAACCATCAAACCACAGGGGAAGAGGGGCACTTGGGTGGCTCAGTGGTTGAGTGTCTGCCTTTGGCTCAGGTCACAATCCTAGAGTCCTGGGATAGAATCCTGCATAGGCTCCCCACAGGGAGCCTGGTTTTCCCTCTGCCTATGTCTCTGCCTCTCTTGCTGTCTTGCTGTGTCTCTCATGAATAAATAAATAAAATATTTTTTAAAAACCGCAGGAAAAGAACCAAAGAACAAGAAACAGACTACAAAAATAACCATAAAACAATCAACAGAATGGCACTAAATATACTTTAAATATAGGGGTACTTGGAGGACTCGGTTGGTTAAGCATCTACCTACAGCTCAGGTCATGATCCCAGGGGCCTGGGATTGAGCCCTGAATTAGACTCCTTGTTCAGTGGGGAGTCTGCTTCTCTTCTCCTCCCTTTGCTCATGTGTGAGCGCTCTCTCTCTCTCTCTCTCTCCAAAATAAAGAAGATCTTAAAAAAAAAAATTAAATGTAAATGGGCTAAATGCTCCAAACAAAAGACAGAGGATCACAGAATGGATAAAAAACAAGGAACTGCCCCCCTCACACCAAATAAGACTATCTATATGCTGCCTATAAGACATTACTTCAAACCTAAAGAGATATACAGATCGAAAGTAAAGGCATGGAAAAAAATATTCCATGCAAATAGAGGTGGAACAAAAACTGGGATATCAATACTTACACCAGAGAAGACAAATTTGTTTTTAAACCAAAGGCTGTAACAGGAGACAAAGAAGGGCATTACATAATGATAACGGGATCAATCCAACAAGACTGATATATAAATAAATATGCACTATAATTATCTATGCACCCAACATAGAAACACCTAAATACATAAAGCAAATAATAACAAAAAGAGAGACACAAGCAGTAATACTAGGCGACTTAAACACCCCAATACATCAAGGGATAGATCATTCAGACAGAAAATCAACAAGGCAACTGTAGTTTTAAGTAACACATTAGGTCAGATGGACCTAACAGATGTGTATAGAACATTCCATCCAAACACAGCAGAATATACATTCTTTTCAACTGCACATGGAACATTCTCTAAGATCACGTGTCAGGCCACAAAACAAATCTCAATAAATTTAAGAATATGAAATCATATCAAGCATCTTTCCTGACCACAATGGCATGAGTGTAGAAATTACAAGAAAAAAATTTGGGAAAAAACACAGAGACATGGAGGCTAAACAACATGCTACTAAACAACCAATGGGTCAACAAAGAAATAAAGAGGAAACAAACAAAATACTATGGACGCAAATGAAAATGAGAACACAATGTTCCAGAGCCTTTGAGACAGAGCAAAAATAGTTTTAACAGGGAAGTTTATAATGATACAGGCCTAACTCAAGAGACAAGAAAAATCTCTCACAACCTATCTTACACTTAAAGGAACTAAAAAAAGAAGAACAAACTAAGCCCGAAGCTAGTAGAAGGAAAACAGAAAGATTAGAATGGAAATAAATAGAGATTGAAAGAACAATAGAGGGGCACCGAGGTGGCTTAGTTGGTTAAATATCTGACTCTTGGTTTCGACTCAGGTCATGATCTCAGTGTCACAAGATAGAGCCTGGCATTGGACTTCATGGTCAGGGCGGAGTCTGCTTGAGATTTTCTCCCTTCCCCTCTGGCCCTTCCTTATACACACACACATGCACAAATAAATCTTTAAAAGAAATAAATAAAAGAAAAATAGAAAGGATCAATGAAACAGGAGCTGGTTCTTTGAAAGGATAAACAAAATGAACAAATCTCAGTGAGAACTCAAATAAAATCAGAAATGAAGAAAGAGACACCACATCAAGTACAAAGCATTATAAGAGAATATCATGGAAAATCATTTGCCAACTGGACAACCTAGAAGAAATTAAATTCTTAGAAACATACAACCTTCTGATCTGAATCAGGAAGAACTAGAAAATCTGAACAAATGAGATACCAGTAATGAAATTGAATCAGTAATCAAAAAATTCCCAGTAAACAAAAGTCCTGAATCAGATGACTTCATAAATTCTACCAAACATTCAAAGAAGAATTAATACCTATTCTCAAACTACTCCAAAAAAAGGAAGAGAGAGGAAAACTTCCAAATTCATTCTATGAAGCCAGCATTACCCTGATACCAAAACCAAAGACACTACAAAAAAAGGAAAACTATAGGCCGGTATCTCTGATGAACATGGCTGCAAAAATCCTCAACAGAATATTAGCAAATTGAGTCTAACAATACATTAAAAGATTATTCACCACAATCAAGTAGGATTTATTCCAGGGATACAAAGGTAGTTCAATATTCATAAATTAATGTGATACATAACTTTAACAAGAGGAAGAACAGAAACCACATTATCCTCTCAAAAGATACAGGTAAAGCATTTAGCAAAATACAACCTCTTTCATGATAAAAACTCTCAATGAAAAAAAAAACTCTCAATGACATAAGTGGGAACATACTTTATAAAGTTCATATATGAAAACCTCACAGCTAACATCATACTCCATGGTGAAAAACAGAGCTTTCCTTTTAGGATCAGGAACAAGACAAGAATGTCCACTCTCACCACTTTCATTTAACATAGTACTAGGAAGTCCTAGCTGCAGCAACCAGACAAGAAAAAGAAATAAAAGGCACCAAAACTGTAAGGAAGAAGTAAAACTGTCACTATTCACAGATGACATGATACTATATATAGAGAGAAAATCTGAAAGACTCCACCAAAAAGTGATTAGAACTCACAAATAAACTCAGTAAACTTGTAGGATACAAAATCAACATGCAGAAATTTGTTGTGTTTCTATGCACCAATAACAAAGAAGCAGAAAGAGAAATTAAGAGGTCAGTCTTATTCACAATTACACAAAATATAATAAAATACCTAGGAATAAACTTACCCAAGGAGGTGAAAGTTGTATATTCACCTGTACTCTGAAAACTGTAAGGCACTGAGAAATAAATTGAGAACACCACAAAGAGAAAGATATACTGTGCTCGTAGATTGGAAGAATTAATATTGCTAAAATGTCCATACTACCCAGAGGAATCTACAGATTTAATGCAATCCCTATCAAAATACCAACAGCATTTTCTACAAAACTGGAACATATGATCCTAAAATTTGTATGGAATCACAAAAGATCCTGAATAGCCAAAGTAATCCTGAGAACTAAGCTGGAGGTATCACAGTCCCAGACTCCAAAATATACTACAAACCTGTAGAAACCAAAATAGTATGCTGATAGCATAAACACATAGATCAATGGAACAGGATAAACAGCCCAGAAATAAACCCATGCCTATATGGTCAATTAATTTATGACAAAGGAGCTAAGAATATACAACAGGGAAAAGCCAGTCTCTTCAATAAATGGTGTTGGAGAAACTGGACATCTACATGCAAAAGAATGAAATGACCATGTTCCTACACCATATACAAAAAATAAGCTCAAAATGGATTATAGACCTATATGTAATACCTGAAACAGTAATATTCCTAGAAGAAAATATAGGTAGTAATCTCTTAGACATAAGCATTAGCAATGTATTTCTGGATATGTCTTCTCAGGCAAAGGAAACAAAAGCAAGAATAAATTACTGGGACTACAGCAAAACAAAAAACACAGGAAAGGAAACTATCAACAAAACAAAAAGGCAAATCTGAATGGAAGAAGATATTTGCAAATGATATGCTAAAGGATTAATATCCAAAATACATAAAGTACTTATACAACTCAACACCAAAAACATAATCTGATTTTAAAATGGACACAAGACCTAAAAGACATTTTTCCAAAGAAAACATACAGATGGCTAACAGACATATAAAATGATATTCAATAACTAATCATCAGGGAACTATAAATCAAAACCACAATGAGATAGCACCTTCCTTACCCCTGTCAGAACAGCTAGGATTAAAAAGGTAAGAAATAATGTGTTGACAAGGATGTGGAGAAAAGGGAACCGTCGGGCATTCTTAGTGGGAATGTCAACTGGTACAGCCACTGTAGAAAACAGTATGGAGGTTCTTCAAAAAATTAAAAATAGAATTATCATATGATCCAGTAATTCTACTGCTATTTACTCAAAGAAAACAAAAACATTAATTTGAAAAGAAATGTGTTTATTGCATGGGGATATATGCTGTTTACTGCAGCATTATTTACAATAACAACATGTGATAAACAGACACAAAAATAAATATTACTTGGGCATAAAAAGGAATCTTGCCATTTGTGACAACATGGTTGGACACTGAGAGTATTATGCTAAGTGAAATAAGTCAAACACCATATAATTTCACTTATATGTGGAATCACAAAACTGTAAAACAAACAAAATAGTTTATTTATTTATTTATTTATTTAAAGATTTTATTTATTTATTCATGATAGACACAGAGAGACAGAGAGAGAGGCAGAGACACAGGCAGAGGGAGAAGCAGGCTCCATTCAGGGAGCCCGACGTGGGTCTCGATCTAGGGACTCCAGGATCCCGGGACTCCAGGATCCGCCCTGGGTCAAAGGCAGGCCCTCAACCGCTAAGCCACCCAGGGATCCCCTAAAATAAACAGTTTAAATACAGAGAACAAACTGGTGGTTGCCAGATGGGAGGTGAATGTGGGGGCGGGGGTTGGTCAAAATAGATGAAGTGGATTAAGGTGCACAAACTTCCAGTTATAAAATAAATAAGTCAAGGATATGAAAACTACAGCATAGGAAATATAGTCAATAATATCATAATAACGTTGGATGGTTACTACACTTATCATGGTGAGCAATGGGTATTGGTGAGCATTCTATACACTGATAGAATAGTCAAATCAGTATCTTGTGTTCCTGAAACTAGTATAACATTGTATGTCAATTGTACTTCAATAATAAATATTTTTAAAAAGGAAAAACTAATTCTTATAAAATTGTTTGCCTTATATTCCCCTCCCAGGTATTTCCCAAGAGAAATGAAAACATATGTCCCCACAAAGACTCCAACATAAATGTTCACAGCAGTTTCGTTCATAATGATCCCAAACTGGAAACAATCCAGTGTCCATCAATTGGTAATGGAGAAACAAACTATGGGATGGCCATACAACTGAATGATAATCATTAAAAAAGGAATGAACTACTGATAGAAGTGACAAGAAGGGGAATCCCTGGGTGGCTCAGCAGTTTAGCGCCTGCCTTCAGCCCAGGGCGTGATCCTGGAGACCTGGGATCAAGTCCCATGTCAGGCTTCTCGCATGGAGCCTGCTTCTCCCTCTGCCTGTGTCTCTGCCTCTCTCTCTCTGTCTTTCATGAATAAATAAATAAAATCTTAAAAAAAAAAAGGTGACAAGAAGGTTGAATCTCAAAAGCATTATGCTAAAATGAAATAAGCTAAACCAAAAAAAGACTACATATAGAATGATTCCATTTATATGACATTCTAGCAAAGGCAGAACTGTAGTAATTGAAAGATCAGTGGTTCCAGGGCGTTTGGGTGAAGTGAGTGGATTGACTACAAAAATGCCCGATTTAGGGTGATGGAAATAAATTATGTCTTGAATGTTATATTTACATGAATGTATACATTTGTCTAAACTCAAACAGAACACTCAAAATGGGAAAATGTTCATGTAAATTATATCTCAATAAATCTGTTTTTTTCCTTAAATATATAGGTTCTCTGAGTGCTGGGTTGTTGTTTTTTTTTAAATATTTGAGGGTATAAGCCTCTAGTCTATTAGGATTATAGACAGATTATTTAAAGATACAGTGTAGAAAGTGTGATGATGAGTAGTAGCAAAGGATGCTTATGGGAACATAGAGTAATTCAAACTTAGAGTGTGGGACACCTGGCAAGTACCTCCGCAGCTCTACTCCTCCCTCTGTGGAAGCTGAAATACAGATTTTTGCTTTTCTAGCTTCTTTAGCTAAGGGTCCCCCTGCAACCCAGTTTCATTGCAAGGATGCCAAAAGTGACAAGGGCTGGGCCTTCTGGTAGGGCTTTGGCTTTCCTGATAAAAGGAGAACTTGTTACATTACCCCTTTCCCTTTTTTTTTAATTGAAAAAAGAGCTCTGCCTGACATGATTGCACAAATAAAGAATGCTTCAAATAAAGAAGAAAAATCAACCTAAAGAGGTTTTTTTTGTACCTAAATATATTTATTTAAGCAGGATTGTTAGAATACAAGGAGTAATTTCTACATTTTCCATGACCATTGTATTCAGTCCAATGTCCTATTTCTCTTTAGGCTTCTTTACTTAATTGAGCTACATAGATTCTGTGCCAAGAATTTATAAGCCATTCTGGTCAGAATAAACTATCTCTTGGCTATGACCAATAGAATCAGGGCTTGAAGGATTATAGCTCAGAAAAGTAGAGTACTTTATATTTATATTCCATAAGTGGAATCAGGCGTTAGTCTAGTATAATTTGGTTTTTTAAAAATATTTCCATATAAAGTATCTTCCGGTGTTCCCATTTTCTCCTCTGACATATCTGCGTAGTCATATCTTTTTTTCTGTGCTTGCTCAAGTGTGAAACCTAGAGAGAAATGACAAATGTTTAGAAAGATGTTGGATATGATAAGGTATAGACTCATTCAATATGCCTCTACGTACCAGGCAAGGTCTCTTCTACATTCCTTCTTACCACTCTTAGAACAGATACCTTTATATCCTACTTAGCCATAAATGTTGCAAATTTCTTATTCATCTACTTTTCACTACCATCATTGTCCATCTCTACAAAAGGCTTTGCAGAACCTGGGTCTAAGGTTTGATCTACTACTAAGTAGCTGTATAATCTGGGGCAGGTTACCTAACCTCTCAATGTCCTCATCTGTAAAATGGGGATAATACTGGCACATACACAGCTCACAATTTCTATGAGAATTAAGTGTGAGGGTGCCTGTATAGAACCTAACATTTTATTAGTTTGGCACTTAGCTGGTGCTCCATAATTATTAGCTAACAGTTCTTTATTTACAAATGAAGAGAAGCCTTTTCTCTCCCTAGAGGTAAAAGCTTCAAATCTTCTCTAGATTTGATTTCCTCGTGCTTCTTGGAGAAATGGCACACAGTCTTTCCTTTTCTCCCATGGCGAAATATCTCAGTGTGTCACCTTCCACTGACTGCCCTCACAGTGCAAATCTCCACTACTTAAAATAGTTTTCACTTGATATTATGTCCCTTCCAATTGCCATGCTATAACTTTCTTTTTTCTCACAGTAATCTCTTAACTCAGTATTTACATTCTCTGCTTCAATTTTTTTACTTGTCATTCCTTCATATTCTTTTATCTGCAATTGAGAACCTACTATGTGCTACAAGTTGGGGATTCATATCAAACACCAAACCCCTCTGTCAGGTGAAGGTAGATCTAAAACTGTTCTCTAGAAGGCCATAAACTCCATTAAACCCCTCAAGTGGAAACCACAGAACATTTCTGAGGAATAGGCAAGAGGCTGGTGAGACAGGGTTCTGAATGAGGGGGAAAGCCTGATACGGTAAGGGTGGAAGGGGAGCCAGAGCAGAGCCAGGAGGCCATGATTAAGTTAGGACTATATCCCAAGTGCAGTAGAAAACTATCAGAAACAGCAGAGGTATTCATCTTTAGGAGTGTGGTTTCTACAAAACAAAACAAAAAAAAAAACAAAAACAAAACAAAAAAAAAAAGGAGTGTGGTTTCTAAAGCTAGCCTGCCTCCATTCAAATCCTATCCCTCGCAAGAAGTGACTATGTGACCTTGAGCAAGTAATTTGGTATCTCTTTGTTTGCTTATCTATAAAATGAACCTTGTCTCCTTGAGTTGTTCTGAAAATTAAAGGAATTAATTTTATAAAGCACTTTAAGACAGCACTTCCACATAGTAATTCCTTAAAAAGAGTTTGTTAAGTAAATGTTTTCACTGTACTGATTTAAATCTGTAAAAGATCACTATCTATTGTGTGGGGAGTGCTTTGGATGATTGTCAGTTTGGAGGTGCTGGAGAAGCATAATGGACACATGGACTGTTGGGGTGGCCGTGAGTTGGGATAAGCAGACAGGTTAAGGCAAATGACAGCTAACATTTATGAGGACATGTTATTGCTAGGCACTATTCTCAGCTATTCACATGTATCATCTCTTATTACCTCACAATAACCTATGAGCTGGGTACTACTGTTATTCTAATTTTACAGATGAGGAAACTGAGCCAGTAATTTCTCCAATATCACACAGCCAAAATTCAAAACCATGCAGTCTGAATCAACACTCCACAAATGTAAACTCTCCACTTTACTGCCTCTCAGTGATGATCACAGGACAGAACCCATACACTCAGATTATACAATAACCATAATTAGGCTTGAGCTATATTAGAATTATTGAAATTTCTAGGACATGAGAATATGCTTCCTCAACATGCTATCACTTTCAGCTTCTCAGTACTGTGGGCCACTGGCAGGACAAGTGGCATAGAACCTAAAAAAAATATTTCTAACATGAAAAAAACCCCACTTTTTAAAAAGTAGGCTGTACATGCCCAATGTGGGGCTTGAACTCATGACCTTGTGATCAGAAATCACATACTCTAACAACTGAGCCAGCTAGGTGCCCTTATTTCTAATATTTTGAGGCATTTATTTTGCCAAGTAAAGTTTGCTCATTAAAAATAATTACTGAAACCATGAGAGAAGTAACTTTTCAAAAGGAGGATTAATTTTTAAAACCATCTTATCCAACATAAATAAGACAGAAAATTTTCCTCTATTTCCAAATAACAGACTTACATATCAAGGTAAAAATGACTTAGCAAATTCATTTATGTCTACATACTATGCAGGCTGCTGAAATGTTAGGTGCTTAGAAATGTGCACATTGTGAAATGTGTCATTTTTGTTCACAAGGATTTCCCATAAAAGTATTGCTAAAAATCACCTACTTGTGAAGTTAGCTGAAGAGTTGCTTGTAGCAATTTCCTTCCAGTTGGCAATATACCTAAGCACATTATATGGGCATTCATTAAATTAAATCAATGTATTAGTAATAAATTGATTCATTAGTGCATGTTAGACTACTCCTAAAATTCCCCTTTTCTATGAAATCTTGGATTGATGGTGACAAATTCATAGGTCCAAATGTTTAATTCTCATGACTTCTCCATCTCCAACTAGCTCTCATGTATCTAAAGCAACCTCTAGGACAAGGAATTGGAGGAGGAATAAAAATGGTGCCTTCTATCATATTCGTGCCCTCTGATCTCCCTCCAGCATACCTCTTCTCATTTTATGCTGTTTCATTCCTGCAACATCATGTCCTCAGTTGAATGCATACTAAGATCTCAGCTAACTTCTAAATTAAAATTACAAACAGAAAATTCTCTGGGAGGGAAAAAGTGAGGGAAAACTACCACAATAAAACACTTTCTCCTCGGTTCTTGATTGTTGGACTTATGGTCTCTGACATATCAATGGAAATTTATTGTGTATGCTTTATGATTAGAGCAATGGTGCTATCTTTGACATGTCTGATAAATATAAAAAATTACATTTAAATAGAGCATGATTTTAGGGCTGCCACCTCTGTTTCCTAAACAGAGACTGAATCAGGGAGACAAAGGAAGCCCAAAAAGAGGTAAAATAGGGAAGGTAAGGCCTGATGAGCTACAAAGCTGAGGTGGAGACTTAAAGAGGCAGGTTTCCTGTGACATCCTATTTCATCCCTTTCCCCAAGCCTCTTTGAAATCAGGTAAGGTGTTGGCTGCACCCAAAAAATCAAATAAGGAGTTGGTTCCAAAAGGTGCTGACAATGGACGTGACAGAGAAAAAAGTGAGAATTCTGAATCATGTAATTCAGAAAATGCTATCATTTTTCAAGTATTTATTTATTCCTTGTGAATTGTTTTTACTTTTGTTGACTGTGTGTTTCTGGATTTTTTGTTGTTATAGGAAGGTGTATATTATCCAACAGCATTTAATTAAAACAAAGTATTGTATCTAAGTTGGCTCCTTCTTGTTACTACTACCTATTGTTGCTCCAAGAACTTTATTCTACAGCTTTAAATGGGATGCTGCTGGATCATTGCCACATGAAAAAAATGTAGGAAAACATCAGGTGGTGTAAACCCCCTCCAGAATCTCATAGTAGACAATTCAGTCTGGCTTGACTTTAAATTTAGGCAAATTCTGTCCTCAGTGGTTGCTCTCCTCAGAGGAGCCCTATGAAGTATTGGATGTCAATCATTCTGCTTCCTTGGATTTATATACTGAAAGTTTTTCATTCAATTTTCAAGAAACCAATATAAAGGACCTTCAGTCAATTGTATCTTATGACCTGACAGTCTGGGCACAAACATACACCATATTTAAGGCTAATCACTAACCCTGTTCTACCTGAGATTAGGACATGAACTTATTTGATTGCATAAAAAATTGTCAGGGATCCCTGGGTGGCGCAGCGGTTTAGCGCCTGCCTTTGGCCCAGGGCGCGATCCTGGAGACCCAGGATCGAATCCCACGTTGGGCTCCTGGTGCATGGAGCCTGCTTCTCCCTCTGCCTGTGTCTCTGCCTCTCTCTCTGTGTGTGACTATCATAAAAAAAAAAAAAAAAACCCAACATAAAAAAATTGTCAGTGAACATACCAGCTGTAATCAATAAGAAATCTAAGTTTTACAAATACAAGCAACAATCTAATGAAAGCATTACCATGCTGCTTATATCATAGACCTGATCTGTCTTTCTCACTAAGATATTTTTGGACATTTTCAGAATAATGTATATATGGAACCTATGGTGAATCTCTCAAAAGTATAAATTTAACACCTTAATGGCCTAGGAAAAGTCCCTGGCCAGAAATGCCACATAACTACATGTCTTAGATATCAAAGGAACAGCTTCAGACATAGAAATTGCCTGTAACACACATAGGCAAAGAGCTCTCACTAACAGGATTCACAGAATATCAGGCAACTAAGATAATCCAGCAGCTGACCACTGAACAGGTTATGTCAAAATTCACTTGCAGTTTGAAAAATATGAAGACTCTGGGAGTAACATCCATCTTGATAGAGAATATGACCCTGAAATCCAGCAGGATAAATGTCAGCAGCTGTCATAGTAGCCATCATGTGGGTTATTCAACCGTGGCAATGCAAGGATTGTTTTACATTCTAAACGCCTGTAGCAGTATATCTCTGGATACCACAGAAGGGCAATGGTACTCCTTAGTATCCTTGAGTCCAAAAGTTAAGTTGGCTCTATTTATTCTTCAAATTAATAACAATATTATTCTCAGTTGATATTCCATCAGAAGATATGCATGATTGTTCCCAGTGGAGTGTCCATCTGCCACACAAGGAGCTAGCACACAAGTTTTTTGGGAAGAAACTGGTTTGTATCACTGAACATCAATGTTCAACACATTTATGTCATTTTAAAGGTCGGACTATTGAAACCTGTCCACAGATTTTAGTGGCTACCAATCTTCCTGAAGGGAAAAACATCAGACTCTGAAATTCTCAACAGAGTGTCATTAAGACAGTTGCAAATATCCAGATAGCCATGAAGATCTAACAGAGGTCTCCTGTGGAGACCATAATTACACTGTGGAAAAGGTGCTTACACCTAATGTCTGCCATTAGTAGGCAAAGTCTTTGCAAGCTTGATCTTGCCTAAGATAATCAATAGCTTGAGCTCAGTAAGTTACTTAAATATTCTCAAATAATCATGCTGGATTCCTTTGAAACTTTTGTTGACCAGTACTCAACTTAGAATACAAGCATAGCTCAAACCATAAGGGAAGAAAGCAAGAGAACAAGAAAAGAACAGAAAAGAACTACAAAAACAACCAGAAAAAAAATTAACAAAACGGCAATAAGTGCATACCTATCAATAGTTACTTCAAATGTAAATTGACTAAATGCTCCAATCAAAAGACACAGGATAACAGAATGGATAAAAAACAAACAAACAAACAAACAAAAACAAGACCCATCTATATGTTGCCTATAAGAGATCACTTCAAAATGAAGAAACATACAGACTGAAGGTGAAGGCATGGAACCGTGCAAATGGAAGTGGAGAAAAAAGCCAGGATAGCAAAATTTATAACAGACTTTAAAACAAAGACAGTAGTAAGAGACAAAGAATGGCATTATATAATGATGAAGGGATCAATCCAACAAGAGGATATAACAATTGTAAATACCTCTGCACCCAACATAGAAGCACCTAGCAAATGCTAACAGATATAAAGGGAGAAATAGATGGTTATAACATAATACTAGGGGATTTTGAGACTGTCAATGGTTAGATTACCTAAACAGAAAATCTATAAGAAAACAGTGGCTTTGAGCAACATACTAGACCAGATGAACCTAACCGATATATAAAGAGAATTTCATCCAAATACAGCAGAATACATAGTCAAGTGCACATGGAACATTCTCTAAGATACATCAGCTGTTAGGCCAGAAAACAAGTGTCAATAATTTTAAGAAGATTGAAATCATATCAAGCACCGTTTCTGATGACAACAGTATGAAACTCAAATTAAAAAAAAAAACAAAAACCGGGATCCCTGGGTGGCGCAGCGGTTTGGCGCCTGCCTTTGGCCCAGGGCGCGATCCTGGAGACCCGGGATCGAATCCCACGTCGGGCTCCCGGTGCATGGAGCCTGCTTCTCCCTCTGCCTATGTCTCTGCCTCTCTCTCTCTCTCTCTCACTGTGTGCCTATCATAAATAATTTAAAAAAAAAAAAACACCCTGGAAAAAATCACAAACACTTGGAAGCTAAACAATATGTTATCAAACAACCAATGAGTCCACAAAGAAATCAAAGAAAAAATACATGGAGACAAATGAAAATGAAAGCACAACAGTCCAAAATCACTGGAATACAGCAGCAGCAGTTCTAAGACGGAAACATAATAAAAACACACCTTAACTCAAGAAACAAGAAAAATCTCAAACAAATATCCCCACTTTATACCTAAGGAGCTAAAAAAAAGAAAATCTAAGCCTCAAGTCAGTAGAAGGAGAAAAATAATAAAGATTGGAGAGGAAATAAATTAATATAGGGACTAAAAGAAAAATAGAAAGGATTAATGAAACCAAGAGAAGGCTCTTTGAAAAGATCAATAAAAGTAATAAACCTTTAGCTAGACTTATCAAGAAAGAAAAGAGAATAAAATCAGAAATTATTTTGGAGAAACTACAAGCAACACCACAAAAATACAAAAGTTTGGGTACCCCGGGTGGCTCAGCAGTTTGGTGCCGCCTTCAGCCCAGGGCATGATCCTGGAGACCCAGGATCAAGTCCCATGTCACTCTCCCTGCATGGAGCCTGCTTCTCTCCCTCTCCCTCTGCCTGTGTCTCTGCCTCTCTCTCTCTGTCATGAATAAATGGATAAAATCTTTTTTTAAATTTTTATTTTATCTTATTTTATTTATTTATGATAGGCACACAGTGTGAGAGAGAGAGAGAGGCAGAGACACAGGCAGAGGGAGAAGCAGGCTCCATGCACCGGGAGCCCGATGTGGGACTCGATCCCGGGTCTCCAGGATCGTGCCCTGGGCCAAAGGCAGGTGCCAAACCACTGCGCCACCCAGGGATCCCAATGGATAAAATCTTTTTTAAAAAAATACAAAAGTTTATAAGAGAATATTATGTAAAATTATATGCCAACAAATTGGACAACCCAGAAGAAATGAACAAATTCCTAGAAATGTATGATCTTCCAAAACTGAATGAGGAAGAAATAGAAAAATATGAACAGGTCAATCATTAGGAATGAAATTGAATCAGTAATCAAAAACTCCCAACAAACACAAGTCTAGGATCAGCTGGCTTCACACGTGAATTCTACCAAACATTTAAAAGAGAATTAATACCTATTCTTCTCAAACTGTTCCAAAAAATAGAAGAGAAAGGAAAACTTCCAAATTCATTCTATGAAGCCAGCATTACCCTGATACCAAACCAGTCAAACACTACAGAAAAAAACCCCCAACTATAGGCCAATTTACTTGATGACATAGATGCAAAAATCCTCAACAAAATATTTACAAACTGAATTCAATAATACATTAAAAGTATCATCCACCACAATCAAGTGGGATTTAGTCCAGGGATGCAAGGGTGGCTCAATTTTTGCAAATCAATGTGATACATCATGTTAACAAGAAGAAGGAGAAAAGCCATACAATCCTCTCAATTTTTTAAAAAGCATTTGACAAAATACATCATTCATGATAAAAACTCTCAACAAAGTAGGTTGAGAGAGAACATACCTCAAGATAATAAAGGCTATATATGATAAACCCATAGCTAACTGGTGAAAAACTGAGAGCTTTTCTTCTAAAATCAGGAACAAGATAAGAATGTTCACTTTCACCACTTTTATTCAACATAGTACTAGAAATCCTACAGACAAGAAATAAAAGGCTTCTAAATGGCCAACAGACACATGAAAAGATGCTCAACACCACTCATCAGGAAAATGCAAACCAAAACCACAATAAGATATCACCTCGTATCTGTCAGAATAACCAAAATCAAAAAGACAAGAAATAGCAAGTGTTGGTGAGGATGTGGAGAAAAGGAATCCCTCGTGCATTTTCAGTGGGAATGCAAACTGATGCAGCCACTATGGAAAACAGTATAAAGATTTCTCAAAAAAATTTAAAAAAAGAAATACCATATGATCGAGTAATTCCACTACTGGGTATTTACTGAAAGAAACGAATATACTAATTCGAAAAGATATGTATGTTTATTGCAGCATTATTTACAGTAGCCATGATATGGAAGCAGCCCATGTGTCTATTTGCTAAAGAATGGATAAAAAAGATGTGATATATATATATATATATATAATAGTGGAATATTTTTCAGTCATTAAAAAGAATGAACCCTTAACATATGAAAATATTGATGGAACTAGAGGGTATAATGAGGTGAAATATAGTCACCTCATTAGGTGAAATAAGTCAGACAGAGAAAGACATATGTCAAAGGATTTCACTGTGTGTGGAATCTAAGAAACAAAACAAATGAACAAACCAAAAAACAGATTCTAAATATACATAACTGATGGCTGTCAAAGGGGGGGTGGGTGGCAGGATGGCTGAAATATATAAAGGGGATTAAGAGGTACAAATTTTCCATTATAAAATAAATAAGTCACAGAGGTGAAAAGTACAGTATCAGAAACCCAATCAATAATATTGTAGTAAAGTTGTATGGTGACAGATAGTGCCTATACCTATCATGGTGAGCACTGAGCTATGTACAGAATTGTTGAATCACAGTATTATAGACCCACAACTCATACATCACTGTATGTTAATTACACTTCAATTAAAAAAATCCTTAAATCTTATTTTCTTTTTCTACTTTTATATCATCTTTTAATAATCTTCCCTCATTTTTTCTTTTTTCCTAGACAAACAATACTCATTTGTTTTTTTTTTTGTTTTTTTTTTTTTTAGGATTATGTTTGTGGGCCCAAGACATGGAGGTGGGAACATTAGAAATGTACAGGAGGGCTTCCCTTGCTCCCCAGTAAAAGCAGAATGCATTTACTCATCAAAGTTCAGTGCATTTGTCCAGTTTAGCACTTCATCCACTTCCCATTCCATCACAGCATCTATTCCACTGCCTTCGACTGATCTCATGAGCCCCTGGGTTGCTGTGTGAATTAAATCTAGAGTTTTAGGATTTGTTGACTTAGCCTGTAGGCTTCCTGCATAGTACCTAAACAGAGGAAAGGAAAGGAGACATAAATCTTGTGAAACAGGTGATTACTAGGAAATGCAGTTCATATATATATATATATATATATATATATATATATATATATAGTAGCTGTGAAACTATTTACATATTGCACCAAGTTTTTACCCTATTTAACTCAAATACATCCAAACCAAGTTCTGTGTCATGGGATCTTTTGGGAAAAAAAGAAATGAAAAGAAAAAGAAAAGAAAGAAGGAAAGGAAAAGGAAAAGGAAGGAAGAAACTTAACCATGCTAACTGGTGAAGCCTCGTTTCAAAACCACCTGTAAGTACATTGCACTGTAATGATACAATGAAAAACCAACTTATTAAATCACCAAATCACAGAATTACAGAGTCTTAAAGGATCTTGGAGACCAGATGACTAGCCCTCCTGTCTTACAGGAGAGAGATTAAGTCCCAGAAAACAAGGTCACGTGGCTAATAGTAGGTAAGAAGAGGAAAGGGGAGGGAAGGCAAAAGGAAGATATGGTAACATCTTTTTTTGTGTCAGGTACTTTTCATACCTTATCTTGTTTAATTCTCTCTAAAAAGACACAGCCATTTGTGACAGCTATTTTTATTCCCATTTTATGGGTGAGGAAATTGAGAGCTGGAGAAGTTAAGAAATTGTTCAAGATCATGTATGTAGTAAACAGATGTCAGAGCCCATATTCAAATCTGACTCCCAGTCCAGACTTCTTTGGCAGCACTGTTCTGTCTCATGTTAGTGTGAGCACATATATGAATGCATCCACCAAACGTGAGCTAAGTGACTAAAGACAAGTTAGCTGTCCTTACAAGAACATTAGAAAATAGGATTTTTCTTTGGTTTTTCATTTTAAGACCTACACTACAGTGGTATTCCTTTTTTTTTTTTAATTTTTGTTTTTTAAAAGATTTGTTTAAAAGATTTGTTGTTTAAAAGATTTGTTTTTTAAAAGATTTAAAAGATAAATTTGTTTTTTAAAAGATCCCTGGGTGGCGCAGCGGTTTGGCGCCTGCCTTGGCCCAGGGCGCGATCCTGGAGACCCGGGATCGAATCCCACATCGGGCTCCCGGTGCATGGAGCCTGCTTCTCCCTCTGCCTGTGTCTCTGCCTCTCTCTATCTCTCTGTGACTATCATAAATAAATTTTAAAAAAATTAAAAAAAAAAAGATTTGTTTATTTGACAGAGAGAGAGCATGAGCACATTGGGAGCAGCAGATGGAGAGCAGAGGCTCTCTGCTGGCCAGGAGCCCAATGCAGGGCTCAATCCCAGGACCTGAGATCATGTCCTAGGCTGAAGGCAGACGCTTCACTGCCTGAGCCACACAGGTGCCCCTGGTATTCCATTTTAAAAGTTAACCTACTCTGAAGCCGTTTTCACTTATTAATTCAACAGTGAGTAGGAAGCGGCTCAGGGGTAGCATGGAGCTAGGTAGGACTGATTTCCAGCTACCTGGCCTTGAGTCTTGTTTCTGTGATTTACTAGCTCTATGACTTTTGCCAAATAACCTAGTGTTTTGGGGCTTCAGATTATCTTAAAATGGTACTCATAATACTCCTCAGCATTCTTGAGAGGTTTAGAAGAATAAGTCCTTATAAAGCATTCAGAACGATGGCACATAGGTAGCATTCAGTAAAAGAAGGCTTGCAAATTCCTGGACAGTAAGGGGTAGGGCAGTGACAAGATATGTCTCTGCCTTCATGAAGTTTCTGCTTTTTCAAACTTTAAATAGATAATGACCCATGAGAGCTATTTTCACAGAGGCAGGAAAATGCCTTTTGATTTATATTGGTTAGTAAGAGCACAAATTGTTGTGGGTTTTTTTGTATATTTTTTTCTTGGAGTTCAATTTGCCAACATATACCTAACACCCAGTGCTCATCCCATCAAGTGCCCCCCTCAGTACCCATCACCTAGTCACCCCATCCCCCACCCACCTCCTTTCCGCCGCCCCTTGTTCGTTTCCCAGAGTTAGGAGTCTCTCATGTTCTGTCTCCCTCTCTGAGATTTCCCACTCATTTTCTCTTTTCCCTTTAATCCCTTTCACTAATTTTTATATTCCCCAAATGAATGAGACCATATAATGTTTGTCCTTTTCCGATTGACTTACTTCACTCAGCATAATACCCTCCAGTTCCATCCACATTGAAGCAAATGGTGGGTATTTGTTGTTTCTGATGGCTGAGTTATATTCCATTGTATACATAGACCACATCTTCTTTCTCCATTCATCTTTTGATGGGCACTGAGGCTCCTTCCACAGTTTGGCTATTGTGGACATTGCTGCTGAACCACTGGGGTGCAGGTGTCCTGCCGGTTCACTGCATCTGTATCTTTGGGGTAAATCCCCAGCAGTGCAATTGCTGGGTGGTAGGGCAGATCTATTTATAATTCTTTGAGGAACCTCCACACAGTTTTCCAGAGTGACTGTACAGTTCACATTCCCACCAACCACACAAGAGGGTTCCCCTTCCTGCACATCCTCTCCAACATTTGTTGTTTCCTGTCTTGTTAATTTTCACCAGTCTCACTGGTGTGAGGTGGTATCTCATTGTGGTTTTGATTTGTATTTCCCTGATGGTAAGTGATGCAGAGCATTTTCTCATGTGCTTGTTGGCTACGTCTATGTCTTCTTTGGGGAAATTTCTGTTCATGTCTTTTGCCCATTTCATGATTGGATTGTTTGTTTCTTTGCTGTTGAGTTTAAGAAGTTCTTTATAGATCCTGGATACTAGTCCTTTATCTGATAGGTCATTTGCAAATATCTTCTTCCTTTCTGTAGGTTGGTAAGAGCACAAATTGTAAGAAAGGATAATTTCACAATTTTCCCATAGTTTTTCATTGACTTACTTATATAATAAATATTTATCAAGTGTCCACCACTTGCAATGCATTGTGTACAGAGGTGGGGATTCCTTTGAGAAATTGCAGCTTTCCGCTCCATATTCCCTGAACATAATAGGCACTCAAAAAAAAAAAAAAAAATGCACTGAATGAATGAGTGAGTGATGATACCCAATGGCCCAGGTTTATTAACTAATGCTCATGCCACAACAAAAATGGACTTAAAAATCAGAAACTAAGATTGAGCACATTTTTTTAACATTTTTTAAAATTTTTTTTTAATTATTTATGATAGTCACAGAGAGAGAGAGAGAGGCAGAGACACAGGCAGAGGAAGAAGCAGGCTCCATGCACCGGGAGCCCGATGTGGGATTCGATCCCAGGTCTCCAGGATCGTGCCCTGGGCTAAGGCAGGCGCCAAACCGCTGCGCCACCCAGGGATCCCGAGCACATTTTTTATGAGTTCTAGATTTTGCCTCCCAAAATATATACTTGTGATTAGATATGGAAACCTGGATATTTATTTTTCCTTGACAACAGTGATTTACAACAGCTTATTTTTGTTCTCATCAAGGATATAAGGAAAGAGGACTTGTTTTAAAGAGAACTGTAGGGATCCCTGGGTGGCGCAGCGGTTTGCCGCCTGCCTTTGGCCCAGGGCGCGATCCTGGAGACCCGGAATCGAGTCCCGCATAGGGCTCCGGGTGCATGGAGCCTGCTTCTCCCTCTGCCTGTGTCTCTGCCTCTCTCTCTCTCTCTCTCTCTCTCTCTCTCTCTCTCTCTCTCTGTGACTATCATAAATAAAAAAAAAAGAGAACTGTAAAACTTATTCCAATAATTTGTTTTAAACTCTTTAAATATCGGTCACTATTTATAGTTAAGTGGGCTATAACAGTAATCAAGCAACAATTGGTTAGCAAGTAGAACAGAGTTTCAAATAGAACAGAAAAAAAAAAAAGAAAAAAAAAAGACAAATAGAACAGAAACCCGAAATGCAGATCACATTATAATAATCATAACTTGTTTTATAAAAAAAAAAAAAAATGAGTGATATTTAAAACAAAATCTTGGGCAGCCCCGGTGGCTTAGCGGTTTAGCACCGCCTTCAGCCCAGGGCATGATCCTGGAGTCCCGGGATCGAGTCCCACATTGGGCTTCCTGCATGGAGCCTGCTTCTCCCTCTGTCTGTCTGTCTCTCTGTGTGTCTCTCATAAATAAAATCTTAAAAAAACCCAAAAACCCTAGTTTGGCTTTAGAGATAATGTTGTAATATATCCATTTTTAAATAATCTCATATTCTAAGATAGAAAATTTAGAGAAAAAAGCACTATAAAAATGTTCTTCTGAATATACCAACAGGGAGAGAAGTTAAAATGTAAAAGACCTAGCAAGAATCAAAGTTTAAACTGGAAAAGAAGTCAAGAAGAGCTAATATCTGTAGGGCATAGGAAGGGAATATAAAAATCAAATTTTGTTTAATTAAAAGAGAGGTAAAAAAAAATCAAAATTTTATTGATTTTGTTCCCTGCTGATTGTCAGCAAAATTCAGATAGAGGATGCCATCAGCAAACAAAGCACACAAAATAACATTTCTTATTCATCCCCTGCAGCCTTACAACATCCAGCCATTTAGTGACTCAGCTCATTCAACAAATAACATGTATTCATTAAGCATCTACTGTATCTCCAGCCCTGTGCTGATAACCAGATCAGGGTCTCTGTTGTTTATGAGCTCTAAGTATAGGGGAGATGGTGGACAAACATGCAGAGATTTGCAAAAGTGTGACAGCCAAGTATATAAAACATCAATGAGGGTATCCAAAAAAAGTGCCTGTGCTTAGTTAAGTCAGGGAAGGCTTAAGAAAGGGATGTTTGAGCTAACTATCAAAAGATGAAAACCTTGTGGCCATGGAATTGACCCAGAAAAGAGTAACCTAGGGAGGGGAACTATCATGTGGGATGGAGCCACTGACGTGTTTCAGGTAAGGAGGTGATTTAATTTGTTTTCGAGACAGCCTCAGTGTTTATGCAGAAATGGAAAAAGATTAGAGACAAAGAGACTAAGTAGAAGTACTCTGCCCGTGAAGTAGAGATGAGAGCATTGAGAACCTGCAGTTGGGAAGGGAGGGACGTGCCAGATGTGGGAGAGTCTTTGAACACAAAATTAGCAGAACTTTAAAACAGATGACATATGGGAGCTTATGAAAGGTAGGAAGTCAAGGATAACCCCTACATTTCTGACTTGGATGAAGGGAGAAAGATGGTGTCATAATCTGAGGCCAAGAGGAATATGGAAAAAGAAACAATTTTTATGATGAGGAATATAAGAAATCAGTGTTAGACCAGTAGAATTTGAGGTGGTACTGTCTGTGTAATTAGTTCAGTTATGGATGAAGATTGTTTTGAGAGTAAACAGAGGAAAGTAAAAAAAGAAATAAAACTTATTATTCATGTTCTTATTACCAGGTATCTCTCCACCACTGCTGTGCCTGAGCTTCAGGAAATCATACAACCACTCTTGTCAATGCCAGCTGTTTCTAGGTGATGGCACATATGGTGAGTGTATTTTGTTGTTCTGAGCCTATTACAACACTTCCTTTACATGGAGGCAATGTTGTATGGAATGAAATGATGAATACGGCTTCTGTAATAAATGCTATTGCTGACAAAGGTAATGCAAGTGGAGAAACAAAATACACACCCAGAATATCTGTTTATCTCTGCAAACACAAAGAGATGCCACTTGTTTATGGGAAGGGTTCAATATAATCACCCTGACACCACATAGCCAGGACATGTCACTGTCAGAGGCAAAGCAATGACCTTTGCTGTACAGTTAGCTGTGACTGTATAACCTGAACAATCTCAGTGAGGAAAATACCATATTTATGAGTCTATATGTAGCCTCCATCCCTGTACCCATGGCTCCATTGAGCGACCACTTGATGTAGCCAGGTAAAAAAACCTGACATCACAGGATGGATTGTCTTTTCCATCTGAATACTTAGTTTTCTGCCTCTTTAGCCCTTTGGAAGACATTCACAAAGACACAAAGACACTCTATGCCCATTCTGAGCATACCTGTCCCCAGACCTAATCACCAATTTTCCCATTTATTTTTTATTTTTTATTTTTTTATTTATTTATGATAGTCACAGAGAGAGGGAGAGAGAGGCAGAGACATAGGCAGAGGGAGAAGCAGGCTCCATGCACCAGGAGCCCGATGTGGGATTCGATCCGGGGTCTCCAGGATCGTGCCCTGGGCCAAAGGCAGGCGCCAAACCACTGCGCCACCCAAGGATCCCCCAATTTTCCCATTTAATTCCATCCAAGTACCCAATCAGCTGAAAAGCTTTTGGTTACTGCCCACAGTCAATAAGATCCTTATCTCAAGCTATACCTCCTTTCTATACAAAGTAGAAAACTGGTTGTACTCACTGGGAAGATACCCTTTGACCATTCTTTGGGCCTATCGAGGCATTGTAATATAGTGACTGACCATATTTGGATATTGCCAGAATCCTGTGCAGGTCCATGGTGGATCAGACCTAATGTATTCTCCATCTGTTAGCTTACCTATGAGGTCAAAGGCTTGGAGATGCAGCAGAGCCAATGCAGCATATGCAGGTGTTGAAATAATTTGAGCCACCTTCTCATACAGCTTACTGAAGCCTTCTGGACTTTCTCAGATCCATTCTCATATGTACGTCATCTATTTTGTACTGAGATGATGCTGTATACTCAGTTCTATGGTTCATTGGATTAGATAAAACCCAAGTCAGTTCATAATCATGGAGCACTTGAATCCTACTGCCAAACATCCAGTCTCTACCAGGGCTTAGAAGCGGAACAAGAACTGATTTTCAAATGTAAAATAGTTGTTGGCAGAAAAGGGCATTACCTTACCCCCTAAACCCTCTGTGCTGAGATCTTCTTTTTACAAGAGGCTCCATACAGTATTTCACTATCTATCCAATACTGTAGGGTCTGCTTGGTCCTAAAGGCCAAGTGGGAGGACCTTTATCAACTGTGGACCTGCTACCATGTTCATTCTTACACCATGCCCCACTGGAGTCTGGTAGCCTCATTGATTACCTCGAAAATAGGTTGGAGGAGCATACCCCAACGTGGCATGTTTTACTTCCTAAATCTAGAGAGGCCCTCTAAGTGCTGTGTGCTTTCAAGACAGACATTACAAGGTGTTGATACTTGTCTCTAACTTTAGAATGGATATCCCAAAATGTCTGTAAGCTTTAGTTATGTGGCAAACCCTTAACATTTTGCAAAATGTATCTCTTTCCTTCTGGTGTGCATTTGTCTTAGTAAGTCATCCAGGGAGTTATTTTTTGCTCACTGCATCTGGTTAGTGTCATGGAGAGTCATGATGGTCTATGGGAACTGAGATGTGCAAGCCCCGAGGGAAAAGAGCAGGATTGCTGACGTAGCTCTGAGAGTAAGATGGAAACGTACATCCTCTTCTTTCCGTGTAAATGCAAACTGCTTCTCTTTTTGCTTACTGGTTGAGATGGAAAAGAATATTTGTTAAGTCAATAGCAGCATTCCGGGGCCAGGGGCTGTGTTGACTTGCTGCATTAAAGGAAGCACTCTGGAAGCTTGGTTGTGATTTGTGACACCACTTGACCTCTATCACTTTAAAGATCCGTTATTCCTGGTGCACTAAAGGAACCAATTCCACCACAGCTTTCCCCACTGTCATCTCCACTCAATAAAAGCCACCACAGAGTTCTTGATGAACTCCTCTCATTTACTAATCCCTTGATGAAAACTGTATCTTCTAGGACCTCCTAGAGTGACAGCTAGTGGACAGCTGAATAGATTGCATGTAAAAGGAACAAACATATGTATTCCCCTGAGATTTCACAAATCCTTTTTCCATAGTATACTAGAGCAGTTCAGGGATTTTGTACTTTGTTAGAGTTCAGGCTTTGATTAGCCAACCAGACAGACTTATATTTAACATCACTTCTGGGTACTCAAGCCAACACATTAAATTCACAATTCTAGATGAATGTGGTCGTTGTCAGTAAATTTAACCCATTGAGCCTATGATCTACAACCTAAAATTCCACTCTCATGCATGTTTCTGAGGCTCCTATTAATAGGGATTGGTAAATTCCTGTAAGTCTTTGGATTTATAAGCAATCTCCTCCTGGAGTAGACCTGTAGCTCTCTGTCTGGGCTCAGAGACAGAACCCTCACCATGGGCTGGAGGCAATGGGCGATGTTTGTGGGAGGATGCTAAGAACAATCAGCATCAGCACATCCAGTATCTATGCCAGGTGTAGTCACTGAAAAGCTTTCATGCAGAGGAGGCCTGGTTCCCTCAAAACAGGGAAGAAGGATTTCCTCCACCAACAGAGGAGTTTGAAGTTTAAGATTCTCAGCCTGCCCACATGTCCCCATCCCAGGTCTCTGGGATCCACTTCTTCCCCACTCATGCATTTCCCTTAGTGCATAAGACCTGCGAAAGCATTAAGCATTTGGCTGCATTGCAGGTACTGTAAGCCTACGACCCTTACAGCTGGTTCCTGGGTTGCCCCCAACTCACCCCATAAGTATAAGACATGAAGAACTACTTTATGGAGATCTTCTGAATGTCTGCATGTGTTCTTGTATAAAAATCAGTGGATAAATGCATAAAGAAAATGTGATACACACACACAAGAATAAAACAATGAAGCCATAAAACAATGAAGTCTTGCAATTTGCAACGACGTGAATGGAGCTTGAGAGCATTATCTGATAAAATAAGTCAGACAGAGCAAGATAAATACCTTATGATCTCACTTATACATGGAATATAAAAATACACAAGTTCACAGATAAACAGATTGGTGACTGTCCAAGGCAGAGGGGTTGGGGGGTGGAGAAAACGGGTGAGGGAGGGAGTCACAAAAGGTTTTACAACTTTACTGAGGTATAACTGATGTACAGTAAACACACACATTTAAACAGAACGACTTGAAGAGTTTTGACATAAGTATACACCTGTGAAATCATCACTACAATAAAAAAAAAAATGAACATAACCATCTCCCTCCAAAGTTCCTGGTGCCCCTTTGTCATTCCTTTCTCCCTTCATCCCCTTACCCTCATCTCCAGACAGCTAGTGATCTGCTTTATATCTTTCTAGATGTATTCACATTTTCTAGCATTTTATGTAAATGAAATCATACAGTATGAACTCTTTGTTGACTGGTTTCATTCACTCAGCATTGTTACTTTGAGATTTATCCATGTTGCTATGTGATTCAAAAGTTCATTCCTTCATATTGCTGAGTAGTATTCCTTTGTGTAAATAACAACAATTTGTTTATCCAGTGACATTTGGGTTGATGGACATTGGGTTCTTTCTGGGTTTTGGCTATTACAAATAGAACACTCATACACAATCTTTCTGTGGACGTGTTTTTATTATCTTGGGTACATACCTAGGAGTAGAGTGCCTGGGATGAATAGTAGGTGTATGTTAATTCGTAAGAAAACTGTCAAACTGGTTCTCGAAGTGGATGTAGCAGTTTGCATTCACTCCATAGCTGTGCCAACAATTAGTATGGCAGACTTAACCATTCCTGTGCATATACAGTGTTAAGTTATTAAAGTTTTAATTTGCATTTCCCTAATAACTAATGATGATAGTCATTACTTCACTTGTGCTCATTTGCTATCCATGTATATTTTATGATAAGAGTGTTCAAATATTTTGCTTTGAAGGTTGTCTTATTATTGAGGTTTGAGGGTTTTTAATATTCTAGATACAAGACTTTAATAATTATATATATATAATATATATACATATACATATATATTACATATATATATATATATATATGTAATGTTTTCTTCCTGTCCGTGGCTTGTCTTTCTTTTCCTCAAGATTTTACTTACTTAAATTCCAGTTATTTAACATCCATGTAGCTTGTCTTTTTTTAAATAGTATCTTTCAAAGAACAAAAGCTTTTAACTTGAATGAGCTGCAATTTAACAACTTTATATGTCATGCCTTCTGTGTCCTATTTAAGAAATTTTTGCCAGAACCAAGGTCTCTAAGATTGTCTTCTTTGCTTACTTGTAGGTATTTTATAGTTTTAGCATTTATGTTTAGATATGTGACCTCTTTCAAGATATAAAACTTTATATATATGTTGTGAGATGAGGATCAAAGTTCGATTTTCTGCATTTGAATACCCGCTTTGTTGAAAAGAACATCATTTTCCAATTATATTGCCTAGGCACCTGTGTTAAACCTTACCAGTATTCATGTGTATCTATTTCTCAATTCTCTATTTTGTTCCATTCATCTATATGTCTATCTTTATGCTAATAACACAATGTCTTCAGTATAGTAGCCTTATAAAAATCTTAGAATCAAGTAGTAAAAGTTCTCCAAATTTTGTTTCCAAAATTGTTTTGGCTAATCTACTTCCTATGCATTTCCATATACATTTTCAAATCAACTTGTCAATTTCCTCAAAAATTCTGTTGTAACTTTTGATTGTAACTGAATTGAATGTAGAGATCAATTTGGAGACAATGGACTTCTTATCAATATGGAGACTTCTGATCCATGACCAACCTATATCTCATCAGGTATTTGAGTCTTCTTTAAGTTCTCTTAGCAGTGTTTGCAGTTTTTAGTGGACAGGTCATACAGACTTTTTTCTTCAATTTACACTGAGGTATTTAATTTTTCTGATGTTACTGTAAATGTATTTTTAAAAATTCAATTTCCTACTGTTTCTTGCTGGAATATGGCAAGATTCCATACCTTGACAAACTCACTTAGTAGTTCCAGTAAGTTTTTTGTAGGTTGTTTAGGATTCTGTACCTAGTCAATCCTGTCAACTGTGAATAAAGAATCTTTTAGAGCCTCCTTTCCAATTTCAGTGTCTCCCTCATCCTTCTTTCTTTCCTTATTGTACTGACTAGGATCTCAAGTCCAGTGTTGTGAAGAAGTGGTGAGAACAGATATCTTATCCTTAGAGGGAAAGCATTCAGTCTTTCACCTTTAAGTATAATCTTAGCTGAAGGTTTTTTGTAGATGTCTTTTATCAGGCGGAGGAGGTTCTTTTCTATTCCTAGTTGAACAAGAGTTTTCAAAACAAATGGTTGTTGGATTTTTGTAGTATTTTTTCTGCATGTATTGAGATGGTTATATCCAACTTTGTTTCTAAGTCTGTTAGATGGTAAATTGCATTGCCTGATTTCCAAATGTTAAGCCATCCATGTACTCCTTGGATAAACACCATTTGTTCATGATGTTATTTACTATCCATATATATGTTCCTAAGATATTGGTTATTTCCTCGTAATATTGTTTTTTATAAGCCTCAAGTGGTTTTTATATTGGGTAATACTTTATAGATATTGTTGGGACATAGTCCCCTCTATTTCTGAAAATATTATGTAGAATTTGTATTGTCTTTCTTAAATGCTTACTAGAATTCACTAAGAAATTCATCTAGGCCTGCAGTATTCTTTGTGGAATTTTTAATTTAATAATTTAATAGTTCAACTAAATATAATTGAATTTAAAAATTCAATTTCTTTAATAGACCTATTTATGTTATTTTTGTTCATTTTTGAATTTTGGTATATGCCTCACAGTGAATTTTTCTTCTACCTAATTTTTCAAATTTGTGGGCATTAAATGATTCATATCTATATTGTCTGTAGGGTCGGTAGTAATATCCTTCTTTTTATTTCTTTTCTGGATTGCATGTGTTTTCTTCTTAAATTTTTATTTAGAGGTTTATAAATTGTATTGTTCTTTTCAAAGGAAAGAACTTTTTATTTTACTCATTTTCTCCAATTGTTTTCTATTTGCAATATTACTATTTTCTACTGTTATCATTTCCTTCCTTCTACTTGCTTTGGGTTTAATTTGCTCTTCTTTTACTGATTATTATGTTGGAAGGTTAGATTACTGACTTGAGATCTTTCTTTTTAAATACAAGTATTGAATACTATAAATTTCTCTGTAAGTACTACTTTAGCTACATCCTCAAATTTTTATGTTTTATTTTCATTTTCATTAAATCAGAGGTATTTTCAAATTTCCCTCATGACTTTTTTAACTCATAGATTATATAGAGGTATTCTGTTTAAGATCCAAATATTTGGAGGTTTCCCAGAAATTTTTCTTTTATTAATTTTACTCTATTATTACTTTTTAATTCCATTGTGATCAAAGAACTTTCTTTGTATGATTTTAACTTTTTCAAATTTGTGGATGTTTGTTCTATGACCCAGAATATAATGTATCTTAATGGATATTTCACATATACTTGACAGGAATGTGTTTTCTATTGTTGAGGCCAGTGTTCTATTAATGCTAATTATATCCCATTGATTGATAGTTGAGCTCAAGACTTCTCTATCTTTACTAACTTACTGTCCACTAGTTCTATCAATTACTAGTAAAAGGGTTTTGAAATCTCTGATTATAATTTTGGTTTTATCTATCTGTTTTTTCAGTACAGTAGTACAGTTTTGTTTCATGTATTTTGAAGCTCTGTTATTAGGTAAACACATATTTAGGATTGTTACGTTCTTATGTGTGGCTTTTTTATCCAGGCTGTCAACATCTGCTTTTATTTGGGGTACTTAGACTACTTACATTTAATATTATTATTGATATGATTGATTTTAGTTTTCATCATGCTATTTGCTTTCTATTTGTCCCCTCTCTTCTTTGTTTCCTTTCCTCTTTTTTCACCCTTCTTTTGGATTGATTTTTTTTTAATGAGGCTATTTTATTTCCATAATTAAATTATTATATTTACACCTTTGTTCTTGTTATTACTGATTTCACAGTTCGTTAGGGTTTTTAACAATCACAGTCTACCTTTAAGCAATATTATACCAGTTTATAAGTAGAATAAGGACCTTCTAGCAATACACTTCCATTTCACCTCTCCCAACCTTTATTTTTTTTTTAATTTTTTTTTATTTTATTTATGATAGTCACAGAGAGATAGAGAGAGAGAGAGAGAGAGAGAGAGAGAGAGGCAGAGACACAGGCAGAGGGAGAAGCAGGCTCCATGCACCGGGAGCCCGACGTGGGATTCGATCCCGGGTCTCCAGGATCGCGCCCTGGGCCAAAGGCAGGCGCCAAACAGCTGCGCCACCCAGGGATCCCTCTCCCAACCTTTATATTGTCATAACACATTTTACTTTTGTACTGTTCTAAGTTTATAAATGTCAAAATATATTGTCAGCATTTTTGCTTTAAACAGCAAATTTACTTAAAAAATTTTATTCAATTACTGAACTTTATTCAGTAATTGCAACATATGTATTGATATTATTTTGTTATTTTTGGAGCAATTTATTTGTAATGTAAAAAAAGCAATTGTATTTTACTTGAAGATTTTCAATATAAGTGAAAAGAAGTGCAATTGTGGAAAGAAAAAATTTAGATAGAATTGGATTGACAATATCAACTCACACCTTTAGTGTTTTAATATCTATCTTTTCAAAATTGTGAAAAAACTGTGTAACATAAAATTTATATCTGTTTTTATTTATTTATTTTTAATTTTTTAATTTATTTATGATAGTCACACACACACACAGAGAGGCAGAGACACAGGCAGAGGGAGAAGCAGGCTCCATGCACTGGGAGCCCAATGTGGGATTCGATCCCGGGTCTCCAGGAACGCGCCCTGGGCCAAAGGCAGGCGCTAAACCGCTTCGCTACCCAGGGTTCCCTATCATATGTGTTTTTAAGTGTATAGTTCAGTAGTTATCCTCTAAAGAGATTTAAGGAGTAAGAATAGAAGTCCTTTATATTTATTTACATTATTACCACTTTTGGAATTCTTCATTCCTTGTATAGATCCAGATTTCTACCTAGAATCATTTTTCTCCTGCCAGAAAAATTTCTTGCAGTGCTGGTCTACTATGATGAGAGAAATCAGCTTTTATTTGTCTGAAGAGTTTTTCTTTCACTTTCATTTTTAAAAGATTTTTTGTGTGTCTGTTGCTACTGATTAATTTTTCTTCTCATATGGCATCTATTTTCCTGTTTCTTTGCATGCCTGGTATTGACTGCTATATGGTAGACATTGTGAATTTTATATAATTTGGGATAGTGGAGTTTTTGTATTCATTTAAATATTTGGGGGATTTGTCCTGGGCATGCAGTGAAGTAAACTTGTGAACAATCTGATTTTTTTGGCTTGCTTTTAACATTTGTTAGGTCCAGAATGACTTTCAGTGTAATCCATGCAGGTTAGAGTATTGGGTGCTGAGAGAAGGGTTGAGAAGGGTACAAAGTGTATCTGGAGGGCCAAATAAAAGTTAACTGATATATATGAGTAAATGCTTATTTTCATATCTGATATTCCAAAAGACTGCAATTTCCTTGAGATCAAAGACAACATGTCTTTCCCCATTTACAGCTGAGAGATTAACAGTGTCTCACAAAAGCAGGTATTTGTTAAATGTTTGCTTTCTATATATTTTTAAAAAGATAACTGTAACCTTACATTGTCTTTCGAAAATTAACATTTAATTATTTTAGTAGTGATAGCACTTTTTAAAAAGAACTTAAAATAGCATATATTAGTATGTCTAATCATTTCATCAACTTACATTTTTCTCATCCATTCTATTTTTCTAATTTTTCTTTTCTTTTCCATATCCTGCCTTCTCTTTAGTTTAGAGAAATGGAATTCAGTTTCTTTTTTGTCTTCCAACTCTACATTTTCAGTAGACATCCAAAACTATTGAGAAATGAAAAATGAACATACAAAGTGTTGAAATACTGATTGTGAGGTTATCTAGCTATAGACAAGAATTTCTGTGAGTTCAGTAGGAATATGCCAAAGCAGAAACAGAGAAATGAATACACCCCTCTAAGGTATTTCTTATTATGGCATGGGTGAGTAGTACATTGAGCTTTCAGAGACACGTGTCACAGAAAGACAAACAAAGCACTAGTATTAGTAATTTTTTTTAATTAATAACTATTAGCTGAATGGATACATGAACATGTTCCAGTATTGTTTTTGTTTTTCATAAGAACAGACCTTATCTACTCTTAGTGTTCTTAACTTTTGAAGATTCTAATTCCCAAGGAGTATAGGAGCCCTCCAAGAACAAAGTATCATTATTATGTCCCAAGATTTTGTGGTTTCCCTATGTGACATGCTATCCTAACTGGCTGCCTATTTATCTACTTCAAATTCATTCCCTCTCCTTCACCACATACACACTGAAGAACAAGGAAGAGAGTTTGCTATCCCCCACACTATGTATTTGTCTCTCTTAGAGCACATATTTACTGCACTGTAATGAAATATTCTTTTTACCTGACTCTCTCCAAAATTAAAAGGAAAAATACTTAAGGGGAGGGACTATTTTACATAACATTGTATCCCTAGCATCTGGTATGATACCTGACATATGTTTGGTATGCATAAGGTTTGTTGAATGAATGCATGCATTCACACCTTGATCATTTTCACTTTCATACTTAGTATACTTAATATACCACATTCTATAACCTGCATACCAGAGATTCAGGATCTAAATGAGGCTACAAGCCCATATAAGCAAACACCTAGAGCTACTGAACCTGATCATATTAACCTATAAAATGTAAGTTTACAAATATCCTTAGGTAGAGATTATCTCCACAAAAAAGACACCAAACATGGTGTCTATGGAAAATCACATATATGTTTTAAGAATTATGTATATTTAAAATCATTCCATTCAATTAATATGAGGATATGTTAAAGCTCCAAATACCATAACAATCCAAATGATTTCCCAGCAGTCTCTGATGTTCCAAGCTCTATAAGAGAAAATGTCATATTTTTCTCAAGAATTCCCACCTCTAGTCCAAGGATTAATATAGCATCAACAGCATTTAGAAGTAAATGTAAAGAAAAAAAGATATATTGCTGATCTGGAATTATTATTAGTAACCCCTGAGTAGTTAACACAATCAGTTTTTATCAGTTAAATTACCAAGATTTATTAATTTAAAATTAATTTTCAAGAAGACAAATGAGTTTCTAACTATAAATGATTAAAAATTATTAATATTTCTTTTTTCTTACTGTATCAGAGACAGGCCTCCAGCCATTGTTCTCTACACGATGATACCAGCCACTATGATCCTCTTCCTGAAGATCATCGCTTTTAATATGAGATGTATATTTTGCTGAAAGTTTTGTATAATCTCTAGGGCTATTAGCACACAGATCTTCAATATGTCTATGAGTGAAAATTTTATAGTATATATCAGGTGGAAATTGAACCTGTATATGGAAAAGTTCAAAGGACCATTGTAATCTAATTATAAAACTGGTTTGTTTTAAAAATTTACATTTCTTTTTTTTAAAATAAATTTATTTTTTATTGGTGTTCAATTTACCAACATACAGAATAACACCCAGTGCTCATCCCGTCAAGTGCCCCCCTCAGTGCTCGTCACCCATTCACCCCCACCCCCCGAAAAATTTACATTTCTTAAACTTCACAGAAATGTGCTTTAAAACTACCAAATAAGAATTCATCCATACTTACACCACCTAATCTGAATCGTACACGAATACCAGCAGCAGCATCTAGAAGCTCTGCCTATAAAAAACATATATTACTTTTCAACATTCTGTATATATCAGTTCACTATTTCTCATTCTATCATGTTAAAATAGTCACTGAATATTGATTATTTATGAAAAAGGTCAAGTAAATAGACCTCAAAGAATTATTTTTAAATTAAAAAAAATTTTAAGATTGTTTTTAAAAAAGATTTTATTTATTTATTCATTAGAGACACACAGAGATAGAGGCAGAGACACAGGCAGAGGGAGAAGCAGGCTCCATGCAGGGAGCCTGACATGGGACTTGATCCTGGGTCTCCAGGATCACACCCCAGGCCAAAGGTGGCACTAAACTGCTGGGCCACTGGGGCTGCCCCAAATATTTTAAGATTTAATTTCTTATGGGAAATCAATAAGTAAAACAGCTTTCATGATAACTGGAAAAATGATAACAAACTATGTTTACTTTCTATGCAACATGTAAGTATAAAAGCCAACAGATTTATTTATTTATTTATTTATTTATTTATTTATTTATTTATTTTTAATTAATTAATTTATTCATAAAACAGAAATTTTACAGAAGTCCTCAAATATATGATTTTATTAAATATTATCTTACAAGTAAATTCAGAGAAAAAAATTATGATTGGCTAATCTGAGTTTAACACCAGATGACCTTACCTAACTAGCTTTTATTAAATCAAAATCCCATGTTTAAATTTTATAATAACTGCATATTGGTCTTCTAAATTATTGTGCCCTGCACCAAATGGAAAGTAGTAAAAACAATTTTGGGTCATCAATCAGAACACAGTTCAATCTTATCTCCCAATAATATTAAGTTAAATGAAAAAATACATGTTATCTTAAATCATTCAGTCTGTAAAGCCTGAAAGATCACACAAAGTTTTGCATAAGTTTTTCGTGACTAAACAGTCTATTTACAAATGCATACGTGTATAAGGTCACAGTTCAAACATGAAAAAACATGTTTTATAACAGGGTCTCAAACATATTTTAAAAATTCATAAGATTTATACAGATAACACTTGAACAACATGGGTTTGAAGACCACGGGTCAACTTATATGTGGATTTTTTGTAATACAGTATTGTAAAAGTATTTTCTCCTCTTTATGATTTTCTTAACATGTTATTTTTTCTAGTTTACTTTATTGTAAGAATAGAGTAATACATATAACATACAAAATATGTATTAATTAGCTATTTATGTTATTAGTAAGGCTTCTTGTTGACAGTAGCCTATTTGTAGTTGACTTTTTGGAGACTTACAAGTTACACATGGATTTTTGACTGCATGAGGGGTCAGTGCCCCATCCCAATGTTGTTCAGAGGTCAACTGTATATACATTTTAAACAAAATTCATTATATATAAACTTTTATTTCCACTAAAGTAGGCAAATTTCAAGTGTACAGCTTCATGGATTTTTTTCTTTCCTCTTTTATTCAGTGAGGGTGAAGGGATGATCATGTAAATCCAATCAGAAATGGAGTGGAATTGAGCTTGGATTGCAGTTTTAGTAATCCTTATCTGTTCCATTTCTAGTTTTTCCCTATTTCTCAGCTTTGGTCCTGGCAAGTCTTTATCTCCTCAACTCTGAAAGCCTGTAGGAAATTCAGATGTTCCTTTGGAAAGATTTGAGTTTACTTCTTTATCCTCTACCATCTGCAAACTCAAATGGGGATTAGGGTTGGTTGGGTACTGGCAGTTCCTTTCAGCATGACTTAATAGTGTTATTTAAAGTGGACTTAGATTAGTTGTAAATATTCACTGCAAACTAGGAAAACCAAAAATAGTAAAAAAGAGGTACAAGTGATATTCTTAAAGGAAAGAAAATATAATTATATAAAATGCTCAATTAAAACAGGAGAAGACAGAAAAATAGTGCAATACAAAAAAGAAACAAAGAACAAAGGCAAGAAATAGAAAACATTAACAAATATGTTAGATATTACTATATTAAATATCAATGGTCTAAATATGCAAAGTCAAAGGCAGAGACTACCAACATAGATTAAAAAAAATAAGACCCAACTGTATGTTGTCTATAAAAAAACATTTTAAACATAAAGACACAGAAACGTTAAAAGCAAAGTAATGGGGAAAGATACAATACATTAACTAATTAAATGAAAACTGAGCAGCTATATTAATTTCAGAAAAAAGCTTAACTCAGAGCAAGGAAAATTATCAGGGATAAAGAAGAGGGTTACATGATGATAAAGTGGCCAATTCTAGATCTCAGGGCACCAGGGGACACAGCCCAAGATCCTGCCCTTCCCCGGGACAGGCGGAGGCAGGGAGGGCACAGGACAGTGAGGACGCTCCTGCCACCAGATGCCCCCAAGCTGTGCAGATCAGTGCCCCTCGCCCCTGGGAGCATCTAGGCCAGTGCGGGCTGGGAGATTCTGTAGTTACTGCGGGAGCTGACTCCAGGGCTGGAGAGCTGGCCCCACCAGTGGTGCTGTTCCTCCTGGTGTCACCGGGTGCCTGGGAGGGGCGGGGTCGCGAGGGCACAGGGGCCTCACAGGATAAGCAGCTCCCACTGAGCTGTGCACCTGGCAGGGGGCGGGGCAGTTCCTCCAGGTGCAAAAACCTGAGAATTAGGGCAGCCCTGGTGGCAAAGCAGTTTAGCGATGCCTGCAGCCCAGGGTGTGATCCTGGAGACCCAGATCGAGTCCCATGTCGGGCTCCCTGCATGGAGCCTACTTCTCTCTCTGCCTGTGTCTCTGCCTCTCTCACTCACTCTCTATGAATAAATAAATAAAATCTTTAAAAAAGAAAAACCCTGAAAAACAGCACAGCAGGCCCCTCCCCCAGAAGACCAGCTGGAAGCACAGGGGGAAGAGCAAATTCTTGACCAAGTAGCACTGGAAAGCTCCAGGGGAAATGAGTGATTTACAGTATATAGAACCAGAGGATGATACTCCTTTTTTTATTTCCTTTTTCCAGTACAACTCGTTTTTAGCCACTCTGCACTGAGCAAAATGACTAGAAAGAAGAACTCACCACAAAAGAAAGACTCAGAAACAGTACTCTCTGCCACAGAGTTGAATTTGGATTACAATTCGATGTCAGAAAAAAATTCAGAAGCACAATTATAAAGCTACTGGTGGCTCTGGAAAAAAGCATAAAGGATTCAAGAGACTTCATGACTGCAGAATTTAGATCTAGTCAGGCCAAAATTAAAAATCAATTAAATGAGATGCAATCCAAACTGGAGGTCTTAATGACAAGGGCTAATGAGGTGGAAGAAAGAGTGAGTGACATAGAAGACAAGTTGATGGCAAGGAAGGAAGCTGAGGAAAAATGAGAAAAACAATTAAGAGATTGTAAGGAAAGGTTAAGGGAAATAAATAACAGCCTCAGAAGGAAAAATCTACATTTAATTGGGGCTCCAGAGGGCGCCGAGAGGGACAGAGGACCTGAAAGCATATTTGAACAAATCATAGCTGAGAACTTCCCTAATTTTGGGAGGAAAAAGGGCATTCAGATCCATGAGATGGAAAGGTTTCCCCCACTAAAAATCAATAAAAACCCTTCAACACCTCAACATTTAATAGTGACACTTGCAAATTCCAAAGATAAACAGAAAATCCTTAAAGCAGCAAGAGACAAGAGATCCCTAACTTATATGGGGAGAACTATTAGATTAACAGCAGACCTCTCCACAGAGACCTGGCAGGCCAGAAAGGGCTGGCAGGATATATTCAGGGTCCTAAATGAGAAGAACCTGCAGCCAAAAATACTCTATCCAGCAAGGCTGTCACTCAGAATAGAAGGACAGATAAAGAGCTTCCAAGATAGGCAGAAACTGAAAGAATATGTGACCACCAACCAGCTCTGCAAGAAATATTAAGAGGGACTCTGTAAAAGAAACAGGAAGCCCAAAGAAATAATCCACAAAAACAGGGACTGAATAGGTATTCTGATGACACTAAATTCATATCTTTCAATAGTTAATCTGAATGTGAATGGGCTTAATGATCCCATCAAAAGACTGGATAAAAAAGCAAGACCCATCTATTTGCTGTCTACAGGAGATTCATTTTAGACCTAAGGACACCTCTAGCCTGAAAATAAAAGGTTGGAGTATCATTTACCATTCAAATTGTCCTCAAAAGAAAGTAGGGGTAGCAATCCTAATATCAGATAAATTAAACTTTATCCCAAAGACTGTAGTAAGAGATGAATAGGGACACTATATCATACTTAAAGGGTCTATCCAACAAGAGGACCTAACAATCATGAATATATATGCCCCTAATGTGGGAGCTGCCAAGTATATCAATCAATTAATAACCAAAGTAAAGACATACTTATATAGTAATACACTAATACTGGGAGACTTCAACACAGCGTTTCCTACAAATGACAGATGTTCCAAGCACAACATCTCCAAAGAAACAAGAGCTTTAAATGATACACTGGACCAGATGGATTTCACAGATATTTACAGAACCATATATCCAAATGCACCTGAATATACATTCTTCTAAAGTGCACATGGAACATTCTCCAGAATAGACCATGTACTGGGTCACAAATCAGGTCTCAACCAATACCAAAAGACTGGGATCATCCCCTACATATTTTCAGACCATAATGCTTTGAAACTTGAACTCAATCACAAGAAGAAATTTGGAAGAAACTCAAACACATGGAGGTTAAAGAGCATCCTGCTAAAAGATGAAAAGGTCAACCAGGAAATTAGAGAAGAATTATAAAGATTCATGGAAACTAATGAGAATGAAGATACAACAGTTCAAAATCTTTGGGATACAGCAAAAGCAGTCCTAAGAGGGAAATACATCTCAATACAAGCATCCCTCAAAAGATTGGAAAAAACTCAAATACACAAGCTAACCTTGCACCTAAAGGAACTGGAGAAAGAACAGCAAATAAAACCTACACCAAGCAAAAGAAGAGAGTTAATAAAGATTCAAGCAGACCTCAATGAAATAGAGACCGGCAGAACTGTAGAACATATCAACAAAACCAGGAGTTGGTTCTTTGAAAGAATTAATAAGATAGATAAACCATTAGCTGGCCTTATTAAAAACAAAAGAGAAAAGACTCAAATTAATAAAATCATGAATGAAAAACGACAGATGACAACCAATACCAAGGATACAAACAATTTTAAAAACATATTATGAGCAGCTATACGCCAATAAATTAGGCAATCTAGAAGAAATGGATGCATTTCTGGAAAACCCCAAATTACCAAAACTGGAACAGGAAGAAATAGAAAACCTGAACAGGCCAATAACCAGGGAGGAAATTGAAGCAGTCATCAAAAACCTCCCAAGACACAAATATATATCCAGGGCCAGATGGCTTCCCAGGGGAATTCTATCAAATGTTTAAAGAAGAAACAATACCTAATCTACTATAGCTGTCCGGAAGATAGAAAGAAATGGAATACTTCCAAACTCATTTTATGAGGCCAGAATCACCTTCATTCCAAAACCAGACTAAGACCCCACCAAAAAGGAGAATTATAGACCAATATCCCTGATGAACATGGATGCAAAAATTCTCAACAAGATACTATCTTATAGGATCCAACAATACATTAAGATTATTCACCATGATTAAGGGGTATTTATCCCTGGGATGCAAGGCTGGTTCAAGTCTCGTAAAGCAATGAACCTGATAGATCATTTCAACAGGAGAAAAAACAAGAACTGTATGATCTTCTCAACAGATGCAGAGAAAGCATTTGACAAAATACAGCATCCATTCCTGATCAAAACTTTTCAGAGTGTAGGGATAGAGGGAACATTCCTCAGCATCTTAAAAGCCATCTATGAAAAGCCCACAGCAACTATTCTCAATGGGGAAACACTGGGAACCTTTCCCCTAAGATCAGGAACACGACAGGAATGTCTACTCTCACCACGGCTATTCAGCTTAGTACTAGAAGTCCTAGCCTTAGCAATCAGGCAACAAAAAGAAATAAAAGGCATTCAAATTGGCAAAGAAGAAGTCAAACTCTCCCTCTTCACAGATGACATGATACTGTACATAGAAGACCCAAAAGACTCCACCCCAAGATTGCTAGAACCCATACTGCAATTCAGCAGTGTATCAGGATACAAAACCAATGCCCAGAAATCAGTGGCATTTCTATACACTAACAATGAAACTGAAGAAAGAGAAATCAAGGAGTCAATCCCATTTACAATTGCACCCAAAAGCATAAGATTCCTAGGAATAAATCTAACCAAAGAGGTAAAGGATCTATACCCTAAAAACTACAGAACACTTGTGAAAGAAATTGAGGAAGATACAAAGAGATGGAAAAATATTCCATGCCCATGGATTGGAAGAATTAATATTGTGAAAGTCTGTCTATGTTACCCCAGGCAATTTACACATTTAAAGCTCAGCAACATGTCTTTAGAGAATTACTGATTAAAACAATGAGATACCTATGACAGCATGCACTCTCTTTTCCCTACCCTTCCTCTTCCTCTCCCACTCTCCCCCTCCCCCATATCTCTCTCTCCTTCTCTCCTTCCCCTTATCTACCCTTACCTCCCACCCTCCCTCTCTCTTTCCTCACCCTTCTCCCCACCTCTCTTCCTCTTTCTTTCCCTCCCTCCCTCCTCTCTTTTTCTCACTCTTTAGTATTAGGCGGTTTCAGTTAGAAAAACTTTTTTTCTATTTTGAATCATAAGATCCAGATTTTTGAGTCTGCCTCATGGGTCCCACCATGACCACACTGCATGGATCTTTGAAGTATTTTTTAGGGAAGGAAAGATGCAGAAGAAAGCCTGGCTGGTAACTGGCTTTTATCAGCAGTGGGAAGGAAGACTTTAGTGGGGAATAACTCTCCCCTTGAAGAACTTGCTGCTTCACCCTACTCTCTATGGCCTATCTAAGGTAATCTTATTTTTATAAAAGCATATTTTATTTAAAAATACCCTAAATAGTAAGAAATATCCCTCCAAAATGTTTAAAAGGGTTATCACTAAGGAGAACACACAGGTAATTTTTAGATTCTTCTTAGCTCTTCTGAGTATTTTCAGAAAATGAATGCATACTGCTTTGGAATCATAAAAAGAGACATGAATTTTAAAAAGGAAAGAAAGAAATATATTGGGTCAGAAGCCCTCATTCTCATATTCAGATCACCCTCTGAACCTTTTAGCTTTGCTTCAAAAGGGGGTTGTGAAAGCTCAAAGTGCTATGCTGTTGTGAAAATTGTGAGATGGTATATGTATACTTGTGGAAACACTTTATAAACTATAAACAGCTATATCCTGATGTGCAGTGTGTGGAAGCAGCTCACCAATAACATATACAAATCAAAAATAAATAAACTACAGTATATAAAACAGTAAGATACTACTATACATCCATTAAAAAAGCTGCAATCTATACTACTGACAAATCAAATACTAGCAAGTGATGTGGAGGAAGAGTAACTTTCATTCATTGCTTGTGTGGATGCTAAATGGTACATGTACTTTACTTTGGAAGACAGCTTGGCAGCTTCTCACAAAACTAAACTCTCTTACCGCATGATCCAGCAACAGAGAATTTAAAAGTACAACAGCAAGAATGTTTAAGTCAGAAGAGGGTAGAAGGATTAATCGCATTCTCTGAGAGAATATAAAAATACCAATGTCTATATGATTTTCTTAAGTTAAACATATGTATTGCAATCTCTCCTTTAAGCAATAAAAAATAGTAACTGGAGAAAATGTGACAAAATGTATTCAGTTCAAAAGAAGAAAGAATTTTTTAAAAGAACATAGACATTTAGACATACACACAGTAAAAGAATATATGTAGATCTCAAACTATTGATAATTATAGGCAATTTGAGGGAGTACAAAGGAGTAAGAGAATCACGACTTACATTTTTCCACAGTTCACGGACACAGCCAATGAACAACTACATCTCTGCAACTAACTCTGAAAAGGACTTGAAGACTGAAAGAACAGATAATCCATAGCTAGTTTCATAAGAAAGGATAACAGATGCAAAGATGCTGTTTAGCAGGGTGGGGGTGGGTTTTTTTTTTTCCAATGAGTTAAGCGTACAGTTATTCCCATATGCTTTTTTTAAGTTTTAATTCCAACTGCAGTTAGTTAACATACGTATAATATTAGTTTCAGGTGTAGAATTTAGTGATTCAACATATCTTTGATTTTCTGATTGACTCATTCCTGATTTAGTAGCATGTTGTTTAAATTCCACGTATTTGTGGTCTTTTCACTTTTTTTCTTGTGGTTTACTTCTAGTTTTGTAGCACTGTGATAAAAAAAATTGTGTGGCATAACTTCAATCTTTTTGTATTTGTTGATGCCTGTTTTGTGACTTAAAATGGGATCCACTCTGGAGAATGTTTCACATCCACTTGAGAAGAATGTGTTTTCTGATGTTTTAGGATCCAGTGTTCTGAATATACCTGTTAAGTCCATCTGGTCCAGTTGGTCATTACAAGCCATTGTTTCCTTGTTGATTTGCTGTTTAGATGATTTGTTCATTGATGTACATGGGGTATTAAAGTTCTCTAATATTATTATATTATTATCAATGAGTTCCTTTATATTATTGTTTCATATATTTGGGTTCTCCCATGTTAGGTGAATAAATATTTACAATCGTTATATCTTCTTGTTGCATTATCCCTTTTGTTATAATATAGTCCCCTTCTTTACCTCTTGTTACAGTCTTTGTTTTAAAGTCTATTTGTCTGATGTAAATATTGCTACTCTATCTTTCTTTCAACACCTCTTTGCACAATAGAAGTTTCTTTGTCCTCTCACTTTCAATTTTGTTATTAGGTTTGAAATGAGTTTCTTGTATGCAGCATATAGATGGGTGTTGTTGTTGTTGTTGTTGTTTTATCCATTCTGACACCCTGTGTCTTTTGGTTGGAGCATGTGGTCTATTTACAGTCAGAGTAATTATTGATAGATATGTATTCATTGCGATTCATTACTTGTTTTGTGATTGTTTTTGGAGATTATCTCTGATCCTTTCTTGTCTTTCTCTCTTTCATCTGTAGCTGGTCTTCTTCAGTGATATATTTGGATTTATTTCTCCATATTCTTTGCATGTTTATTAGTGGTTTTTAATATATGGTTACCATTAGGTTTGTATATAACTTCCTCAGATAGCAATCTATATTAAGTTGGTGGTCATATAAATTTGAGCCCATTCTTTTCTCCTCTCCTTCCTACACTTTAGGTATATGTTAATATACTTTATATCCTTTTTATGGGAACTCTTTGACGGATTTTTTTAACAGAAATATTCATTTTTACTGCTTTTGTGTTTCCTGCATTAATACTGTCACTTTGGGTCTCTACCTTTCACTCATATAGTCTGCTTTAATATTTCTTGCAGGGCTAGTTTAGTGATCATGAACTCCACTGGTTTTTGTTTCTCTGAAAAATTCTTCACCTCTAGTTCTATTCTGAATGACACCCTTGATGTAGAATATTCTTGACTAGATCTTTCTCAGTCAGCACTTTGGAAATAACATACCACTCCTTTTTGGCTTGCCAAATTTCTGTTGAAAAATCTCATGCTAGCCTTATAGATTTTTCTTTAAAAGTTAAGGATTTCTTTTTTCTTGCTGTTTTTAAGGGCTTTTTTCCTTTCAACATATTTTGCAAACTAATTATGTCTTGGTGTTGGCCTGCTTTTATTGATTTTGCTGGGGGTTCTCTGTGCATCCTGTATCTGGATCTCTGTTTCCTTCTTCATACTCGGGAAATTTTCAGCTATTATTTCTTCAAATAAATTTTCTGCTCCCTTTCTCTCTCTTCATCCTCTGGGACTCCTATAATACAATGTTATTACATTTATTGGAGTCATTGACTTCCCTCAGTCTATTCTCATGTTGCACAACTGTCCTTTCTGTCTTTTGTACAGCTTTGTTGCTTTCCATTACTTTGTCTTCCAGGTCAATTCATTCTTCTCTTCTTCCAGCTTGCTGTTCTTTTCATCAAGTGTTTCGAATCTTGTGTCTTGCACTCTTCATCGCTGATTATTTTTTAACTCTTTTACCTCTGTGGTAAGTGTCTAACTGATGTCTTCTATTATTTTCTAAAGCCCAGTGAGTATCCTAATGTTGTTTCTTTAAATTCTCCATCAGGCATGTTACTTATATCTGTTTCAGTTAGATCTCTGGCAGTGGCTTATCTTGTTCCTTCATTTGGGGTAAATTCCTCTATCTGCATTATGTCTAAGTCTCTGACTTATTCTCTGTGTCAGAAAAACCAGTTATGTCTCCTTCTCACGAAAGTAATGGCCTTTTGAAGAAGAAATCATATAATGTCTGGAGTCTGGCACTTCAGGGAACATCTCCAGTGTGTGCTGTGAGCATTCTGCTGTTGTGTTCTGGCTGCTCCATCCTTCAGGCCAGTTATCCACAGAGGATCTCCTTGTTTCCAATGGGCAGTGTTTGGTCCCTGTCCTGAATGTAGTGAATGTTAACTAGGTGAGCTCTGGTCTGCTTGTGAAATGAGACCTGTCACCACCTCCACCAGAACTGAAGCCCTGCAAAACTCTCTAGTAGGAAGACACGGTCCAAGCAGGACTTTGTGCTGGTGTTCTTGGGGAGGGGTCCACCATACTGGGAGTGAGAAACGCAGATCCACCAGAGCACAGGGCGGGGTAGGAGTTGGTGTATGTAAGGCAGCCAGTATCAGTGTGGTGCTACTTTCCACAGTTGGCTCTGTGTTTATGCTGAGTGGCAGGGGAGGGAAATGGTGCTGGCAAGCTCCTTTGTTTCCAGACAGGTGTCTCTGTGAATGATGTCTCTCAGGGACACATTCTGAGAAGAAAAACTAATCACCTTGTGTGCTCTAGGTGTTCTTAAGACTGCTGTTTCCAAGTTGTCTGCTCCTGGGTTGGTTGCCTGCCTTCTTTCCAGGAGTAGGGCAGTGCCCGTCAGGCTCCATTCCAGCCAAGCCCACTGACCTTTAAAACTCCAGACTTTAAGCCCTTCTGGTTATAAGAACTCACAAAATTCAGTCTCTCATTTTCCAAGCCAATGGCTTTGGGGAAACCTTCCCCTTGTGTATTCCCCTGCATGCTCCTATCGTTGGCCCTTCTCCATGACCATATCTCTCTCCACAATACCCATGATCTATTTCTCCTTTTAAATGATGTCTTGGGCAGCCTGGGTGGCTCAGCAGTTTAGTGCCACTTTCGGTCCAGGGTGTGATCCTGGGGACCCGGGATCGAGTCCCACATCAGGCTCCCTGCATGGAGCCTGCTTCTCCCTCTGCCTGTGTCTCTGCCTCTCTCTCTCTCTCTCTCTCTCTCTGTTTGTGTGTGTGTGTCTCTCATGAATAAATAAATAAAATCTTAAAAAAAATAAACAATGTCTCTGCACTTCCTACCTTCTTTGATATGGCTTCTTCTCTTTCTTTAGTTGTGGAAATTGTTTGTCTTTAGGTTGATTTCTAGGGGTATTTAGGATGATTTGCTAGTCAACTACCTGTATTTGTGGGAGGCAAACCTAGGGTCCTCCTACTCCACTACCATCTTCCTGTTCTCTCAAAACTAAACTTTTTTTTAAGAGATTTTATTTATATTCATTCATTCATTCATTCGTTCATTCATTCATGAGACACACACACACACACACAGAGAGAGAGAGAGAGAGAGAGAGAGAGAGAGAGAGAGGCAGAGACACAGGCAGAAGGAGAAACAGGCTCCAGGCAGGGAGCCTGACGTGGGACTCAATCCCGGGGCTCCAGGATCAGGCCCTGGGCTGAAGGTGGCACTAAACCGCTGAGCCACCCAGGCTGCCCTCAAAACTAGACTCTTATTTTTTTTTTAATTTTTATTTATTTATGATAGTCAGAGAGAGAGAGAGAGAGAGAGAGAGAGAGAGAAGCAGAGACACAGGCAGAGGGAGAAGCAGGCTCCATGCACTGGGAGCCCAATGTGGGACTCGATCCCGGGTCTCCAGGATCGCTTCCTGGGCCAAAGGCAGGCGCCAAACCACTGCACCACCCAGGGATCCCAAAACTAGACTCTTATATACTGAGAACCAACTGCTAGTTTCCAGAGGAGAAATGGGTGGGGGGAATGGGTGAAATAGATGAAGGGGATTAAGGAGTACAACTTCCAGTTTTAAAAATAAATAAGTCACAGAGACAAAAACTAGAATATAGAGAATATAGTCAATAATGACTGCAGTGATAGAGTATGGTGACTACACTTATCTTGATGAGCACTGAGTAATTTATAGAATTGTTGAATCAATAAGTTGCACATTTGAAAATAAATAAGTGTATATTAATTATACTCTAATAAAAAATTAATTAAGGAAGAAATCAATATTAGGAAGAAAATAAGGAGAAATTATTATAGATTCTAAGACATTAGAAAGATTATTAGAGAATATTATAATTTTTGTAGATAAACCTGGAAATTTAAGTGAAATGGACAACTTCCTAGAAAAATACAACGTATCAAACATAGCACAAAAATAAATACAAGATATGAATAGACCTATAACTATAAACTGAATTTGTAATTTAGAATCTTTCCAAAAAGGGGCACCTGGATGGCTTAGTAGTTAAGTGTCTGACTAGTGATTTCTGCTCAGCTCATGATTTCAGGGTCCTGAGGTCAGGCCCTGCATTGGGCTCTGCACTCAGTGCGGACTCTGCTTGAGATTCTCTCTCCCTCTCCTTCTGTCCTCCTCTAACTCTCTAAAATAAATAAAATCTTAAAAAAAGAATCTTTCCACCAAGTAAACTTCTGGCACAGAAGGTTTCACTGATAAATCCTTCCAAACATTTATGGAATAAATAACACACAACATGAGAAGGAACATTTCTCAACTTGTTATACTATGCCAGCTAAATGGGATACCAAAATCTGACAGACACAATATGAGAAAGCAAATTACATGGTCTGCCTGAATGTAGGTGCAAAAATTTAAGCAAAGTATTGGCAAACTAAGTTTAGTGATATTTATTTTTTCTCAAATATTTTATTTATTTATTTGAGAGAGAAATGAGAGAGAGAGAGAGAGAGAGAGAGAGAGAGAGAACAGGAGTGAGGGGCAGAGGGAGAATCAGACTCCCCACTGAGCATGGAGCCTGATGTGGGGGCTCGATACCAGAACTGTGGGATCATGACTGAGCTGAATGAAGATGCTTGACCAACTGAACCACCCAGGTGCCCCAGTTCATTGATATTATAAAAGCAGAAGACATTTCAACCAAAGTGTGTATATATAGAAATGTTAAGTAGTTTAACATTCAAGGAAAATAACGATATCTCAATAAGATCAGAAAAGTGTCATAAAACTTAACATCCATGTTTTTTGGATTGGGGGAAAACCTTGTTTTAGCTTTTCTAATAAAAGTTTTCTACACAAACATCTATAGCACACCTTAATGATTGATTATTGAGGTTTTTTCGCTTTGAAATCAGGAATGAGAGTGGTCATCACTTCTATTCATCAATTTACTGAGGGCCCTAGTTAATGCATAGGTGTAAGAAAAAGAAATAAAATGTATATTTGGAAAGGAAAACTATAAAACTCATTATTTGATGATGGCATGCTTGTTCATGCAGAAAATCCAAAAGAATCGAAGATGGCAGAAGTGTAGGTGTCCTCAACTCATCTATCCTCACCAACTTACGTAGATAACTTTCAAAACATCCTGAACACCTACAAATTCTATGTGAGATTTGAAGAGAGAATACCTGGAAAGCTACAGAGAGAGAAGTTTTCTCTTCTAACAAGCTAGGAAGGTGAAAATAAAAAAAGAATAAAGTGGGGGAGGAAAATTGTGACTAGCAGGGCTAAAGCAGAATGGCAAAAGCCTCTGGGGCAGGAAAGCCCAGCCCTGGAGAAGCAGGGGCTTTAAAAATCCACACTGGAGTTTTCCCTGATGGATAAGTGTTTGGCAGGGAAATCAGGAAGAATCACAGGAGAGACAGTGAAGCCTCAAGACTCCCAGAGTCACTATAGAGGAGGGGCACCCGGGGCAAAGCTCACTGAAAACTGAGGTCCGATATCAGTAAAGCGCTGGAGCACCACAACCCTCGGGGCATTTGGGAGCAGCCAGTTGGTCAGGTGGGTTAGTTCTGGAGCTTCCTTTACCCTAGTGGCTAGCAATGGATGGAAGTGGCTGTACTCTGTTCTCTTTGGGAGAGGTGTTCCCCAGGAGCGCAGTTCAAGTGGCACAGGGCCCCAGATCCCAGGGCTCCCATGATGGACAAAGCTGGCAACCTTTCATTCCCCCCTGGGATAGGTGGAAGTGGGGAAGGCACAGGACAGTGAGAACTCTCCTACTGCTGGGCACCCCCCAAGCTGTGCAGATCAGTGCACTGGCACCTGCCCCCTGGAGCATCTAGGCCAGTATGGACTGGGAGACTGTGGTTAGTTACTCATGGGGAGCTGACCCCAGAGCTGGAAATCTGGCTGCCACCATTGTTGTTTTTCCTCTTTGTTTCACCTTGTGCCTGGGAGGGGCAGGGCTGCCAAAGAGAAAAAGGCCTCACAGGACAAACAGCTTACACTGAGCCCAGCACCTGGCAGGGGGTGGGGCATCTCTGCCCAGGCATAGACACCTGAGAATCAGTTCAGCAGACCCCTAAAAGAACTGCTGGAAGTACAAGTGAAAAGGAAATTTACTGAACAAGCTGTGCTGGAAAGCTCCAGGACTGAGTGAAAATAGTGTACAGAACTAGAGGGTCCTTATTTTTCTTTTTCCATTACAACTCGTTTTTATATCAGTCTAAATATTTCCAATATTTTTTCTCTTTTCCCACCTTAACTACAATATTTTACCAACTCTTGATTTTTTAAGTTTTTTCCTTTTTGACTTTCATTTTTCTATAATTACATGTCTTAGATTTTTCACTCTGGATTCCCTTCAATGTAATCAATTTAATTTTGGTAGATATATGAGACATGGGTATTCATTTTTTTTTCCCTGCCTTGCTTTGTTTTATAATAGTGGAAGTTAGTAATTCTAAAATATGACCAACATATACCTAGAACCAAGTGGTATACTGTGCTGGTTCAATCTGTGAGATTATATTTTCTCTTCCTTCCCATTCTGCCCCCCTCTTTTATCTCATTTATGTTTTGGTGGTCAATGTTGGGCCTTTCTATAGGTATTGTTGGTTTATTTATTTATTTTTTTAGTATTGTTGGTTTATATAAATTTGGATTGAGCATCTTCTAACATACAGGACAGAATACACTCAGAACCAAGAGGATCACCCTCTAGGACCCCTCAGGTAGACTACATTCTCTTTCCACTACCACTTCCTCACCACCACCATCCCCCTCCCCACCTTTTTTCCCTTTTTTCTTCTTCTTTGTTTTTGGCTTTTTATTTTTACTACTTTGTCTTAAAATTTGTTTCCCACTCTAGTGGTTTTTTTTTCCCCTGCTCTTTTCCTTTTGTTTTCTGGTCTCTGACCTCTTTGGAATCATCTAGGGTGTATTTTACTTAGCTCGTGGTTGATATTTTTGACTCAGCCCACTCAAACAGCCACTCTACACTGGACAAAATGACTAGAAGGAAATAAAGAACCAGAAACAATACACTCTGCCACAGAGTTACAGAATTTGGATTTCAATATGATGTCAGAAATTCAATTCAGAAGTACAATTATAAAGCAACTAGTGGGTCTGGAAAAAAACGTAAAGGATTCTAGAGACTCTGTTACTGCAGAATTGAGATCTGATCAGGGAAATTAAAAATAGATTAAATGAGATGCAATCCAAACTGGAGGTTTTAACTGCAAGGGTTAATGAGGTGGAAGAGAGAGTGAGTGACACAGAAGACAAGTTAGTAATAAAGAAGAAAGCCAAGGAAAAAGAGAAAAACAATTAAGAGCCCACAAGTAAAAGCTTAAAGAAATAAATGATAGTTTGAGAAGGAAGAATATATGTCTACTTGGGATTCCAGAAGAGACTGTGAGAGAGAGAGGACCGCAAAGTATATTTGAACAAATCATAGCTGAGAACATCCCAAATCTGTTGAAGGAAACAGGCACTCAGATCCAAGAGATAGAGAGAACCCCCCCAAAAATCAATAAAAACCATTAAATACATCGACATTTAATAGTGAAACTCGCAAATTTCAAAGATGAAGAGAAAATTCTTAAAGCAGTGTGAGACAAAAGATCCTTAACTTCTATGGGGAGAAGTATCAGATTAATAGCAGACATCTCCACAAAAACCTGGCAGGGAGAAAGGGCTAGCAGGATATAATCAGGGTCCTAAATGAGAAAAATATACAGCCAAGATTACATTATCCAGCATGGCTGTCATTCAGAATAGAAGGAGAGATAAAGAGCTTCCAGAATAGGCAGAAACTATGAAAGGATATGTGACCACCAAACCAGCTCTGCAAGAAATATTAAGGGGGACCCTGTAAAAGAAAGAGGAAGCCCAAAGAAATAATCCACAAAAACAGGGACTGAATAGGTAATACAATGACACCAAATTCATATCTTTCAATAGTTAATCTGAATGTGAATGGGCTAAATGATCCCATCAAAAGATGCAGTGTATTGGACTGGATAAAGAAGAAAGACCCATCTATATGCTGTCTACAAGAGATTCATTTTAGACCTAAGGACACCTCTAGCCTTAAAATAAAAGGTTGGAGAACCATTTACCATTCAAATGGTCCTCAAAAGAAAGCAGGGGTAGCAATCCTCATAAATTAAAGTTTATCCCAAAGACTGTAGTAAGAGATGAAGGGGGACACTATATCATACGTAGAGGGTCTATCCAACAAGAGGACCTAACAGTCATGAATATATATGCCCCTAATGTGGGAGCCACCAATTATATCAATTAATAACCAAAGTAAAGACATACTTAGATAATAATACAGTAATAATAGGAGACTTCAAAATGGCACTTTCAGCAAATGACAGCTCTTCTAAGCACAACATCAACAAAGAAACAAGGGCTTTATTTATTTATTTATTTTTTGAAACAAGGGCTTTAAATGATACACTAGACCAGATGGATTTCACAGATATATACAGAACTTTCTATCCAAATGCAACTGAATACACATTTTTTTTCAAGTGCACATGGAACTTTCTCAAGAATAGACCATGTACTGGGTCACAAATCAGGTCTCAATCAATACCAAAAGATTTAGACTGTCCCCTGCATATTTTCAGACCACAATGCTTTGAAACTAGAACTCCATCACAAGAAGAAATTTGGAAGAAACTCAAACACATGGAGGTTAAAGAACATCCTTCTAAAAGATGAAAGGGTCAACCAGGAAATTAAAGAAGAATTAAAAAGATTCATAGAAAATGAAGATACAACTGTCCAAAAATCTTTGGGATACAGCAAAAGTGGTCCTAAGAGGGAAATATATCGCAATACAAGCCTCCCTCTAAAGATTGGAAAAAACTCAAAGACACAAGCTAACCTCATGCCTAAAGGAATTGGAGAAAGAACAGCAAGTAAAGCCTACACCAAGCAGAAGAAGAGAGTTAATAAAGATTCAAGCAGAACTCAATGAAATAGAGACAAGAAGAACTGTAGAACAGATCAACAAAACCAGGAGCTGGTTCTTTGAAAGAATTAATAAGGTAGATAAACTCCTAACCAGCCTTATTAAAAAGAAAAAAAGACTCAATAAAATAACAAATGAAAAGGAGAGATGACAACCAATACCAAGGAAATACAAATGATTTTAAAAACGTATTATGAGCAGCTATACACCAAATTAGGCAATCTAGAAGAAACGGAGGCATTTCTGGAAAACCCCAAATTACCAAAACTGGAACTGGAAGAAATAGAAAACCTGAACAGGCCAATAACCAGGGAGGAAATTGAAGCAGTCATCAAAAACCTTCCAAGACACAAATATATATCCAGGGCCAGATGGCTTCCCAGGGGAATTCTATCAAGCATTTAAAGAAACAACACCTATTCCACTAAAGCTGTTCTGTAAGACAGAAAGGGATGGAATACTTCCAAACTCATTCTATAAGGCCAGAATCACCTCAATTCCAAAACCAGACAAAGACCCCACCAAAAAGGAGAATCATAGACCAATATCCCTGATGAACATGGATGCAAAAATTCTCAACAAGATACTAGCCAATAGGATCCAACAGTACATTAAGAAGATTATTCACCATGATCAAAGTGTATTTATCCCTGGGATGCAAGGTTGGTTCAACACTCATAAAACAATCAAGGTGATAGATCACATCAACAAGAGAAAAAACAAGAACCGTATGATCCTCTCAACAGATGCAGAGAAAGCATTTGACAAAATACAGCATCCATTCCTGGTCAAAACTCTTCAGAGTGTAGTGATAGAGGGAACATTCCTCAGCATCTTAAAAGCCATCTATTAAAAGCCCACAGCAAATATCATTCTCAATGAGGAAACACTGGGAACCTTTCCCCTAAGATCAGGAACACAACAGGGATGTACACTCTCACCACTGCTATTCAACATAATACTAGGAGTCCTTGCCTCAGCAATCAGGCAACAAAAAGAAATAAAAGGCATTCAAATTGGCAAAGAAGAATTCAAACTCTCCCTCTTTGCAGATGACATGATATTGTACATAGAAATCCCAAAAGACTCCACCCCAAGATTGCTAGAACCTATACAGCAATTCGGCAGTGTGGCAGGATACAAAATCAATGCCCAGAAATCAGTGGCATTTCTATACACTAACAATGAAACTGAAGAAAGAGAAATTAAGGAGTTAATCCCATTTACAATTGCACCCAAAAGCATAAGATACCTAGGAATAAATCTAACCAAAGATGTAAAGGATCTATACCCTAAGAACTACAGAACACTTCTGAAAGAAATTGAGGAAGACACAAGGAGATGGAAAAATATTCCATGCTCATAGATTGGAAGAATATTGTGAAAATTTGTCTATGTTACCCAGGGCAATTTACACATTTAAAGCTCAGCAACATGTCTTTAGAGAAGAAATTTGTGCACGTGTGCATGAGGACAGATGAATAATATTCCCCAAAGCAGTCTTTGTAACAGACTCAAACTGGAAAAAAATATAAATGTCAATCACTGGTAGAATGAATAAATAGCAGTATATTCATAAAATAAAATAACTGTCATTGTTTTTAATAAAATGAATAAAATTCAGCCATACTAATGATGTTGAATGAACAAATACAAAAGTGCACCATAGGATTCTATTTACACACGGTTGAAAACAGAGAAGACTAAAAAAAAAAAAAAAGCTTCAATTCAAAATAGTAGTTGCCTCATGGAAGGAGGGAGTTGCAGTGATGTGCAGAGCACCAGAAAGCAATGGTCTGAAGTATGAGACTCTGATCTGGGCGATGGTTACACAGGGGATAATTTGTGATGATTCACTGAGCTACACATTTATGTTTTATGAACTTTTCTACCTGTGGGTAATACCTTAATAAGACAATTTTTTAAAAGAAACACACACAAGCACATTTATAAAGCAGTCACATGTCTTTAAGGGAAAAACCAGATGCTGTATGAATAAATAATATGCTCACCTCTTTAGGATCAATATATTTCACTATCTGACGTGGCTCGCCTTGTCTTCTGATACCAATCAATCTTTTATAGTGTTGGAATACAGCAACATTCTAAAGGTTCAAGCACATAAGAGTCTATGGTCAAAACTGGATTTTCTATCTCTAATTTTAGCTTTTTGCCTGACTAGGGCAAAATGAGTAAAAAAAAAAAACATAAAAAACTTTAGGTATGCAAACTAGATTTTAGAAATATTATGCACTTGGGTTACTTTGACAAGCAATACCAAGCAAGGCAATATAAGTTTTATTTTCACAAAGAGTACTACCCTTAACTTTAGAACTACATCATTAGCTACTATAAATAAAATACCCAGAATGCTGGTTGAGTCACTTCTGTGTACTCCAGAGTAAACCAGGAGAAAGACAAAACAGCCTACTGGTTAAGAACATGGAGCATGGCATAGTATTATCTGGGTTCAACTGTTAGTATCCACTAAACATGTGACCCTAGACAAGCTGCTTAGCTTCTCCAGTTTCTTATCTGAACAACTGGAAGGACAGTGGGTATCTCATACAGCTATGGTTAGGAATTGAGTTAATATTCATAAAGCACTTAGAACAACTTCCGGCACAAGAAAGTACTGAATAATTACTATTTTATTATCATTACAGAAACCTTGTTCCTGAGGTAATTCTGTTGATTTACAAACCTTACCTACTACTATTCATGTTAGTACAATATTTAGTCAGACAACTCCAAACAGTTCTTATATCTCAGAAAACTAGTTCTTTGTTATCACTCTCCTCATAACCTACCCCCCAAAATCACTTAGTAACTCTTGGTAAACTTTCTGCCCCAGTATGCTTACATCAAATCAAATCAAATCAAATCAAATCAAATCAAACTGAAATAATCCACAGCATCAATAGGATAATGTGAAGCCCCACTGCAATTGTCTGTGGAAATGGTGCAGCCCACATCAAAACAGAACTACTGACAGTGAAGGCACCTGCCATTCCCATCTGCCCATCTGGCTGGCAGGGAAGAAAAAGAACTTGTACATTGGTGAAGGAAGAAGTTGGGTAGGATGACAGTAAAATCTGGTCCAACATGGACCAGTCCTACAGGCTGTAAAATGCCATTTTTTGGGGGGAGGGGGGTTCAAATGATGTTAATTATTGGAATGCACAATTTTCTAATATGCAAATAAAAAGTTTTAAATTTTGATAAAAACATCCAATAAAACAGAAAAATTGAATTAGGAGTTGATTCTTTGGAAAGATCAATAAAGTTGATAAACCTTCAGCCAGACTCATGAAAAAAAGAAAAGAAAAAAAAAAACAGAGAGAGAGAGAGAAGATTCAAATAAAATCAGAAATGAAAGAGGAGGGGCACCTGGATCACTCAGTTGGTTTAGCCTCTGCTTTTGGTTCAGGTCACAATCTCAGGGTCCTGGGATTGTGCCCTGTGTTAGGCTCTCTGCTCAATGGGGACTCTGCTTCTCCTTCTGTCCCCCCACTCCCGCTCATGCTCACTTTCTCTCTCAAATCAATAAATCAATAAATCAATCTTTTTTTAAAAAAATGAAAGAGAAATAGCAACCAATACCACAAAAATACAAAGAATTATAAGAAAATATTATGAAAATTATATCCCAACAAATTGGACAACCCAGAAGAAATGGAGGAATTCCTAGAGACATATATCCTCCCAAAACTAAACAAGAAGAGACAAAAAATATGAACAGACTGATAACCATGAAAGAAATTGAATCAGCAATCAAAAAATTCCTTACAAACAAAAAGTCCAGGGCCAGATGGCTTCACAGGCAAATTCTACCAACATTTAAAGAAGAGCTAACATTGACTCTTCCTAAACTATTCAAAAAAGATAAAACTTCCAAATTCATTCTATGAGGCCAGCATTACCTTAATATCAAAACCAGATAAAGACACCACTGAAAAAGAGAACTACAGGCCAGTATCTCTGATGAACACAGATGCAAATATCCTCAACAAAATATTAGCAAACTGAGTCTAATAACGAATTTAACACAATGATCAAGTGGGATTTATTCCTGGGTTGCAAAAGTGATTCAACATTCACAAATCAATTAACATGACACATCACATCAACAAGAGAGAAGATAAAAACCATATGATCATTTCAGGGGCATCTGGGTGCCTCAGTTAAGTATCCAACTCCTGATTTTGGCTCAGGTCATGATCTCAGGGTCATGAGATCCTGAGACTCAGTGTGGAGTCTGGTCTAAGATTCTCTCTCTGCCCCTCCCTTCCTCTCTCTAAAAAGAAAGAAAGAAGAAAGAAAGAAAGAAAGAAAGAAAGAAAGAAAGAAAGAAAGAAAGAAAGAAAGAAAGGTAAAGAGGCCTCAGAGAGATCCCTCACCCCTCCCACCACATGAGGACATAGCAAGAAGACAATTGTTCACCTATGAATTAGAAAGTGGGTCCTTACCAGACACGAAATCTGTGGTGCCAAAATTTTAGACTTTCTAGACTCCAGAATTGTAAGAAATGTATTTCTATTGTTTATAATCTACTCAGTCTGTTGTAGTTTATCATAGCAGCCCAAATGGATTAAGACAGCTACCAAAGATTTGAACAACATGATTAACTAGTTTGACCGAAATGATGTCAGAATAAATTTTTTTTCTCAAGTTCACCTGGATCATTTACAAAAATAGACTTTCTCTAGGCTAGGCAAGTTTCAACAAATTTCAAGTAATTATTTTTTTTAATTTCAAGTTATTAAAATTGTGTAAATAACTGGCTTCAGTGAAATTGAACCAGAAATGAGTAACAGAAAGGTAACTAGAAAACTCCTAAATTTTTGGTAATTAAGCAACGTACTTCTAAATTACTCATGGGTCAGGGCACCTGGCTGGCTCAGTCGGTAGAGCAGGCAACTCTTGATCTTGGGGTTGTGTGTTCAAGCTCCATGTTGGGTAGAGAGATTACTTAAAAATAAAATCTTTAAAAATCCACCCATCCATCCACCAATCAATCAGTCATGGGTCAAAAAAAAAATCACAATGGAAGTTGTAAAATATTTTAAATTGAAAGGTAATAAATACATGACATATCAAAACCTGTGGGATGCAGCTAAGGGAATGCTCAGGAAGAACTTAATAACTTTAAATACATATATTATTAAGAAAGAATAAATGTGTAAAATCTAAGATCTATTCCATCCCAAGAAGTGTGAAACAGAGCAACAAATCAAACCCCCTCAAAAGATGAAGGAAAACACAATAAGATCAGCAGTTAATGAAATGTAGAGTTAAAATAGAGAAAACCAACAAAGTCAAAAACCAGAGTTTGTTGTTGTTGTTTTAAGATTAAGACAGACATAGAAAAATGGAGAGAAAACACATATGAGCAATACCACCACAGACCTTACACACATAGAGAGAGGAGATTGCAAACAACTTTAGACAAATAAATTTGACAATTTAACAAAATGGACAGATACCGTGAGAAGTAACATCAAAATGGGTACAAGAAGAAATACAGATTTTGAACAGTCTTGTATCATTAGAGAAATGGAATCTCTGATTAGAAACCTTTCATAAAGAAAACTCCTAGCACACAATGTTTTACTAATATATTCTCCCAAATATTTATAGAAGAAATAGCACTAATTACACAAAATCTCCCAGATAATATAACAGAAGGAATACGTCCCAACTCCCTTTATGAGGCCAGCATATTCTTAATATCAAGATCTGGCAAGGATATGACAAAAAAGTAAAATTACGTTCATGAGCAAATATGCAAAAACCCTAAATGAAAGTTGATATAGGCAATTTTCAAATTTTAATGTCTGTGGGTCCTGTTCCTGGGCTCCCAGGGAGACTATACTTTAAAGTCTTTCACATTTACCAAGGTGAAAATGACTAGGCCAAACTTCAAAGCATGGATGCTATTTCTGCCCTGAGCACACATTGTATATCTGCTTCACTAAAGAAAATACCCAGAAAAGAGCATTCTGAACACAAAGAAAAAGGAAGAAATTTCCATGGTTCCTATAAGATTAAAGTCATACAGTCCTGCATATACTAGAAACTTGAGATAAGATCTGCAACTTTCTAAAATGTTCCTTGTTTAATAATTTGTAACTCTTGGTGTACAAAATGTATATAACTCCACACCAAACATATCCTTAAAAAAGCACTCTTCGGGTAGTCCAGGTGGCTCAGTGGTTTAGTACTGCCTTCAGCCCAGGGCCTGATCCTGGAGACCTGGGATCGAGTCCCACATCGGGCTCCCTGCATGGAGCCTGCTTGTCCCTCTGCCTGTGTCTCTGCCTCTCTCTCTCTCTCTCTCTGTCTCTCATGAATAAATAAATATTTTTTTTTTTTTTAAAAAAAGCACTCTTCTTTGTGAAGGATGTGTATCCTAGGCAGTTATTCTAACTTGGCTTGAATGAAACACACTCTCTGTCTTTTTTAAAAAAATAAATTCTAAAAGGTTTGTTTATTTGCATCAATAAACTTTAGCAGATCAAATCCAGGATATATCATTAGGATAATAATACATGAAGGGGATGTGGAGTTTATTCCAGGAATGCAAGGTTGGTTTAACATTTGAATATCAACAGATGCAATTCACCAAATAAGACATGAGGAAGACAGATCATACGATCATATAGTAAATGCAGCAAAAGCACTGGATAAAATTCAACACTCAGAGTTTTCATAACAAGAATAAAAAGCAAACTGGGAACAAAGTTAAATTCCCTGAGGTGATGGTAAGTTTTTACAAGAAAACTACAGGTAACAGTTTATGATGGAATATTACATGCCTTCTGTGTTCAACAAAAGAACAAGAATGTCCATAATTACTGCCTCTATTCAGTATTGTGCTGGCAGGTCTAATCAGTGCAATAAAGAAATAAAAGATATAAATTTGGTAAAGAAAAAATAAAAGTCATCATTCAAAGATGATATATGTGAGTGGAAAATCCAAAGGAATACATAAAAAAGCAATTAGAAATAATAAGTGTGGGCAGCCCAGGTGGCTCAGTGGTTTAACGCCACCTTCAGCCCAGGGCGTGACCCTGGAGACCGGGGATCAAGTCCCACATCGGGTTCCCAGCGAGGAGCCTGCTTCTCCCTCTGCCTGTGACTCTGCCCCTCTTTCTCTCTGTGTCTCTCATGAATAAATAAATAAAATCTTTTAAAAAACATAATAAGAGCATATTAGCTTGGCAGATAAACTATATTTCTATAAACTAGAAATGAAAATTTAGGAAATAAAATTTAAAAATACCACTTACAGTAGCAGCAAAAATGTCAAATACCCAGAAGTTAAATGAAAGATGTTTAAGACTTCTATACTGCAAACTATAAGACATTGTAAAGAAAAAATTTAAAAGATCTAATAAATAAAGATATGCACCATGTTCAGAAAACTCAGTGTAGTGAAATGTCAGTTCACCCCCAGATTGGTATATTAATTCAATTCAATCCCAATTAAAATCTCCACAATAGTTTTTGCAAATATTAATGAAATGATTCTACTATTTACATAGAAATGCAAAAGCCCTAGAATAGCTATGATAATCATGAAGAACATGTAAGTTGGAGAACTGTAGTGCCATATACCCATACTTCTGATAAAGCTTCAGTTACTGAGACAGTGTGGTATTGAACCAGAAAAAGACAAATAAACCAGTGCAATTGAACAGAGACTATAGAAACACTTCACATGTATGATTACATGATTTAAACAAAGGTACTCCTGCAATTTACTATGGAAAGGACGGTACTTTCAGTAAAAGGTTACTTAATCATTTGGTTATCCATAAAGAGAAAAATGAACTTTGTCCATACCTCTCATCATACACAAACATTAATCTGAGATGGACAATCTACAACTAAGGCAATTAAAGTTCTTTTAGAAAAAAACGTAAGGAAAATACCTCTGGCTTTGGGTTAGATAAACATTTCCCCTAGATTTATTTCAATATATCTGACATGTAATACATGTAATACAGTGCTAGGTAAGTTGGGTGTCCCCCTTGGGATCTCTTTCCCCACCGGGACAGTCTCAGTGGGGTCCACTCAGGGCTGCCTATGTCAGTCGGTGTGATCTAAGTGAAACCCCTTCTCTTATCCTTCTAATGGGTCTTCCTGGTGTCTGTGGTCCTGGGCTCAGGGATTTTCACAAGAATACTTTCTATGGATAGTTGCTAGTTGGTCTTCTCATAGGGCAACTGAGGTTGAGAATGACCTATGTTGCCATTTTGATATTATCACTTCTTTAGGTAAACACATATTTTTTTTAAGATTTATTTATTTATTTTAGAGAAAGAGACATTATGTAGAGTGGAGGGGCAAAGGAAGGGGGAGAGAGAATCTCAAGCAGAATCCACTGTGAGTAAGGGAGCCTGAGGCGGGGCTTGATCTCACAAGGCCAACGACCCACCCAAGTGCCCCTAGGCAAACATTTCTTAAACAGGATACAGAAATCACTAACCATAAAGAATAAGTGATAAATTTGACTTAAAAAAATTAAAGACTTCTCATTATCATAAACCACTTTTAAGAATGCAATGAGGCGGGGGTGGGGGGGGGGTGCCTGGGTGGCTTAGTGGTTGAGCATCTGCCTTTGGCTCAGGTCATGATCTCAGGGTCTTGGGATCCAGTTCTGTGTCAGGTTTCCTGTAGGGAGTCTGCTTCTCCCTCCACGTATGTCTCTGCCTCTCTCTGTGTGTCTCTCATGAATAAATGAATAAAATCTTAAAAAAAAAAAAAAAAAAGAATGCAATGAGACCTCAAGAAAATATTTGCAGTACATATATTCAGTAAAGGACTTGTGTTCAGGATATATGAGAGACTCCTCCAAGTAAATGTTGGCAGTGTAATAGTAGATGTAGTGAGATTTGACTGTTTGAACATTGGGAGGATAGGTAAAAAAGAAAAGGGGGGTAGGGATATTTATATCTTCATCATATATAATAAGGAGTCACATAATCTTATGTAACATAATGGAACAAGAAACAAAGGTTTAAATATTCTTCAAAGAAATAAGGTAACAAAAAAAAAAAAAAAAGAAATAAGGTAACAAATAGAGGAACTAAAAAATAATCACATATGATACTGGAGGGGAGATAAACAAGATAAGCTGTCAATCATCTTCACAGAAAGTCAACAGGTCACTTCTAAAGTTAGTAAATAAAAGATAATTATGCAAGCATATTATGCAGAAACATAGAAATAACTACTAGAAGTTCTATTTTATAAAAGATTTTATTTATTTATTTATTCATGAGAGACAGATAGAGAGAAAGAGAGGCAGAGACACAGGCAGAGGGATAAGCAGGCTCCATGCAGGGAGCCAGACATGGGACTCAATCTGGGGTCTCCAGGATCACACCCTGGGCTGAAGGCGGCGCTAAACCACTAAGCCACCAGGACTGCCCTAGAAGTTCTAAAACAAAAAACAAAAGTGGTTGCCTTTAGGATATGAGGGTAGAGAAGAGTAAGAGGGGGTAAATGAAGTGCTTTTATTGGTAAGTTCTTCTATATTATTTTACTTAAAGAAATATATGTATTATTTTGATCCAAAATATTCAAATGTGAGAAAATATCTTCATTTACATTAGTCTATGTAGATTTTCATTTATAGGGCCAAGTATTTAGAGGTCATCTATATTTAGTCATTCTCTAAGCCATCTGAAGCAGAATACTTCTGGACTTAAGATCAAATGTATTCTCTTTGAATCTCAGAACTATTTTAATTATCCTTATATCTGAACCATGGCTTTCATGGTTAGTTTCTTTTCAGTTTCTAACCACTTTTTAAATCAAACTGTGCAGTCATACCTTCTGTTTCAGGGGGTACCATTTTATCTCCAAATATAGCCCACGTAGAGCCATTCAACGTACTGATCTTATCTAAATTGATGATCATTTTTATTTCTTTCATGTTTTTATTTTCTCATTCTCTTTCTTTCTTTTTATATCATTGCTTTTCCTTAAATATCAGTTGATCCTTGGTGGTACATTAATACTTAAGAATAAAGGTCTATGTTAATTTTTCTAGAAAACTAACCTGAGTATCCTGGGTTTTCTTCTAAATCTCTTATTTTCCCATTGTTCTCACAAATGAATGGGAAAATGCTCTGGGAGCTTTGTGGGTGGAACAGGAAAATCAACAGACTGTCTTAAGGCAATGTGGTTAGGTAGCCATCAATCAAATATGTAATTAATCAAATACTATTTAGTCAAATACAAAGATTAAGAGATATGGAGTGCTCTATCTATAATAGAATTAGCTTTCCTAAATCGTTCATTTAAGTTTTTAAGAAAGAGATAAGCCATTGGGAATTTTTTTTTTCTAATAGTAAATATCCATCTACCAGCAAAATATTTGATCAATAGTAAATATCCATGTACCTGCAGCTTTGTGGCTTGAAGTGATGACACAGACAACTGGCACAGCTACACTCCACTCCACTCCACTACAATTAATCCCCTTGCCTACAGTCATTCTTCTTCCATCTGTTTTAAATCGCTAACTCTGAACTGATATCCTTTCTAGGGTTTCAATGGCAAACCAGCTCTCTTCGTGGAGCCTCTCTGAAATGTGTCTAGGCAAGTATTTTATGCAATTCTGTCCAATGGAATGCTACTATCTATTTTTGGTTTTCCAAAATGCGATAAAATTAATCTGCTCATGAACTCCCTTCTCTCTGGTATGGGTTAACTTTCTGTATATTGTCATTGCAATAGGGTCCTGTAGGTACAAAAAGTGAAATGTGTGCTCAGTTTACCATCTTGTTAAAATACACAAACACACACACTTAGTCTGTTTACATACAGGGCTTTTCTACTGAAACTCCCTAAGGGCAAGGAGGTTTTGTAACAAGACTGACGCAGTGCTAGAAACATAAAAGGTATACAAAGTAATGTGGCTCATTGGATTTGGATATGGGAAAAGGAAGTTACAAATGACAGAAAATCTTAAACAAGTAGGCTCTCAGAAACCATCAAAGGAATAGATTTTAAAAGAAAATTATTGTGATCCCTGGGTGGCTCAGTGGTTTAACGCCTGCCTTCAGCCCAGGGCTTGATCCTGGAGTCCCGGGATTGAGTTCTGCATCAGGCTCCCTGCATGGAGCCTGCTTCTCCCTCTGCCTATGTCTCTGCCTCTCTCTCTCTCTTTGTGTGTGTGTGTGTGTGTGTCTCTCATGAATAAATAAATAAAATCTTAAAAAAATAAAAAAATATTATTTTAGTGTTGGAAATCAATAGTTATGCGTTTTATGGCTTTGAAAGAGGCAAAAGAAACAAATAATGGAATCTATTTTGCAAGACTTGATTAACCAATGCAAAGGTATTCCTGTGTGCTAGAAACAGAACCATATCACTTCACACAAAATTATCAAACACAGTGTTGCTGCTATCACAGAGGAAACGGAGTCATTTTAGCTACTGGCTCTCATCCAACCAGGTAAATCAACTTGGATTATTCTTTACACCAATGAGACCAGCCCTATACATGATAAATAAGTACATCAACTTATATATACTTTATTATTAAACCTTGTCTTCAAGAATAGGTACTCAATAAATAGTGAATGTATCCCTAACACCTTATCAGAAACCTGATTCCTGAGACAAGAAATAAAGTTTTAGGGATGCCTGGGTGGCTCAGCAATTGAGCATCTGCCTTTGTCTCAGGGTATGATCCCAGAGTCCCAGGATCAAGTCCTGCATCAGGCTTCCTGCATGGAGCCTGCTTCTCCCTCTGCCTCTGCCTCTCTCTCTGTGTATCTCATGAATAAATAAATAAATAAAATCTTTAAAAAAAATAAGAATGAAATAAAGTTTTAGAGGTGAAAACCAAATAACCCTATTAGTGATACTTTAATTGATAACCCTATTAGTGATACTTTTATTTAAAGAGAGAGTGTGCACAAGCAGGCATTATCAAAGTGCCTGGCCCTGATCAGGAGCTCAGTAAGGATTTGTGAGGCTAATGAGATAATTAATTAATGTTAACTTTTTTGAACTTCTAAAAAATTTGTTCTTTTAAAGCAAAGGGTGGTACACAGATCTGTAAATATACTAAAAACTACTGAATTGTACATTTTCAACAGATGGACCTTATGATATATAAAATCATATTGCAATAATTATCAAAAAATAAATAAAAAAGAAAGAAACTCACAAGGAAACATTTCCAGGCATTTTGAATGACTCTGGCAGCTTTGTCCATATTTGTAAATTCTGATTCCTCTTCCAAAGGCATTTGAAAATCTTAAAATAAGCAAAGGGGTATATTTAAAATTTCTTTATAAACTCCATTATGCAACTCACTAGAACTCAAGAAAAAACTAAACAGAAAGTTAAAATAAAGGAAATAATTTGGATGAGATTTGGTATCAAAATAATTTTAATAAAAATCATTACCTACTATTGATTGCTTTATATGTTCCAATTTGTTTTTTTTTCCTCTTATTTAAACAACAATCTTGCATAGAGGACTTTACCAATATGCTTGTGTTAGAGATGAACGACCACTTCTAGGCCTAAGTTCAAATAGTGATTGACTAAGCCAGTATTAAACCTATGTCAGTTTCTCTTGAAAATCCAAGATTTTTCATGTTTACATTCAATAACTTCTAATAAGATATCTCTCTCTCTCTCTCTCTCTCTCACTCTCTCTCTCTCTTTTGAGATTTTATTTAAAGAGAGAGTGTGCACAAGCAGGTAGAGTGGCAGGAAGAGGGAGAGGGAGAAGCGACTCCCTGCTAAGCAGAGAGCCCAATGTGGGGCTCAAACCCAGGACCCCAGGATCCCGAGCTGGATGCAGATGCTTAACCAACTGAGCCACCCAGGCACCCCCAAATAAGATTTTCTTAACCAACATGTGCAATGAGAGTTTCATCCACAAAATTAACCAGGCTCCCAAGCTAGAATTAGAGAGGATTATAGAATTTTTCTTACTTCATAAACTCATAAATGTGCTGACAAGTTAATAAATCATGCATTAAATTGTCAGAGAAAGTGATGAAGCCTGACTATTAAGAAGTACAGAAAACAAAAACACTAGTTCCATCCATAATTTTTATTAATACAGTGAAGAAATAAGTAAGGGAAGTCAGAAAGTCCTTAAAGTTTATGAGCCCTTTAAAAAATTGCAATAGACAGAAAGGATTCTGGGAATAAAGCAGACTAGGAAGCACCAGTAATCTGTCTCCCCACCTAAACAACTGCACTGCCAGAATCTAATGTAACTCTTTTGGAACCCTAAATAAAGTCTATTGAAGGCAACTCCCAGGGGAAGTAAAATTGTGGTTAACTGTGGTCAATTTTGGCTCTTAGCCAGGTAGTATTTATCCACTCTGAGCCCCACAGCACGCAGCTGTGTATATGTTCCTGGAACAACCTGACCACTGCTTGCGGGAGCAGGAGTGGAGAAAAAGGCTCTGTCCCCGAAACATAGAAGATCTGCATTCAGATTGTCAGTTGCTGCTTCTGATCCCAGAGTTGCAGACAAACAGGAGGGCAGTTGTTGGTGTTGCACCTCCACCCTCCACCATTGTCGTAAGCCCTTCCCATCTGGTAACCTCCAGGGAATTTAAAGCATTTTTCTTTCTCTCTAAATTATTGTCATCTCCCCTTTTGGGAACCAGACATTCAAAACCAGGACATTCAAAAACAACTATACATATGGAGGAAATTAGAAAGTGAACAGTCATTTCCAGGGAAGGGCACAAGCTCAAAAAACTGAGATCTTAAGTTTACAGTTCAGGCTGATCCTTGACTGATCCTTGTAAACTGTAGAAACAGCCTACAAAAATTCAAAACAATATGAAACAAAACAAAAAAACAGTAAACTCTGGGGAAGGAAAGAACCTGATTCCCAGAGTTCCTGCATTATCACATCCAAATGTCCAGTTTTAAACAAAAAAAATCATAAGTCATAATAAGAAACACAAAATGATGGCTCATTCAAAGGAAAAATATAAATCAACAGAAACTGACCCCGAGGGGATCCCAGGTGGTTCAATGGTTTGGCCCCTGCCTTCAGCCCAGGGCATGATCTGGGAATCCCGGGATCAAGTCCCGCATCGAGCTCCCTGCATGGAGCCTGCTTCTCCCTCTGCCTGTGTCTCTGCCTCTCTCTCTTTCTCTCATAAGTAAATAAATAAAATCTTTAAAAAAAGAAAGAAACTGACCCTGAAAATGACCTGACAGCAGATTTACTAGACAAATACCTTAAAACAACTGTCTTACAGATGCTCAGAAAATTAAAGTAAGGTGTGGAGAAGTTTAAGAAATGATGTACAAAATGGAAATATCAATAAAAAGACAAGAACTTAATATGAGACCAAATAGAAACTCTGAAGTTGAAAAGTAGAACTGAAAGGAGCAATTCTTCAGTGGGATTCAAAGGCAGAGTTGAGCAGACAGAAGAAATAATCAGCAAACTTGAAGATAAACCAAAGGAAACTGTCAAGTCTGAGAAATAGAAAAAATTGAATAAAAGTGAATAGAGCCTAAGAGACCTATGGTACACAAGTAAGCAGATCAACATACAGATTGTGGGAGTCCCAGAGGAGAAGAGAAAGAAAAAGGGCAGGAGAGAATATTTCAAGAAATAATGGCTGAACAATGCCAAAGTTGATGAAATACATGAATATTAACATCCCAGAAGCTCAACAGACTCCAAGTAAGATAAACTCAAAGATGTATCCACACTAAGACATATTATAATTAAACTTTTGAAAGCCAAAGATAAAGAGAAACTCTTGAAAACAGCAAGAAAGAAGTGATTCATCACACAGAAGAAATTTTTAATACATTAACAGATTTCTCATCAGAAACTTTGGAAGCCAGAAAGCAGTAGGTCAATATATTCACACTGCTTAACAAAAACAAAAACACCAGCCAAGAATCCTATATCTAGCAAAACTGTCCTTTAAGGGAGAAATAAAGACATTCCCAAATAAATGAAAGCTCTGAGTTCATTGCTACTAGACCTGCCCTGCAAGAAATGTTCAAGAGAATCCTACAGGGAAAAATGAAAGGACACTTGACAGTAACTCAAAGTTGTATAAAGAAATAGGAATTTCAGTAAAGGTAAATAAATGGGCAGTTATAAGAGCTAGTATTATGGTTAACAATAATTTGTAACTCTTTTTTGTTTTCTATGTGATTTAAGAGAATAATATATTTTTAAAAATTATTAGTCTAAAAACTAGTACTATTGTAACTTTGGTTTGTAATTCTACATACTGTTTTCTATATAATTTAAAATACAAATATACCCTGGAAAAAAATACAAATATACTTAAAATAATTATTAGATTGTATTTTGGGGCAATGTATAAAGATGTAATTCTGTAATATCAACAATTGAAAGGAGTTGGGATGGAGCTGTAAAAAGAGAGTTTTGAATGTTATTAAGTAGCAGCATTCACATACTTCTCATGTATAAGGGACATTTTCCAGGACAGGCTATCTGTTAGGCCATAAATTATGTCTCAATGTATTTCAAAAGACAGTTTTCATAAAAGTATCTTATTAAAGCACAATAGGAGGGATGCCTGGGTGGCTCAGTGGTTCAGCATCTGCCTTTGGCTTGGGGTGTGATCCTAGAGTCCTGGGATCACATCCTACATCAGGCTTCCCCTGGGGAGCCTGCTTCTCCCTCTGTCTGTGTCTCTGACTCTCTCTGTGTCTCTCCTGAACAAATAAATAAAGTCTTTTTAAGATTTTAAAAAATAAAGAACAATAGGATGAAGTGAGAAACCAACAGGTAAATTTACACATTTGTGGAAATTAAACAACGTACTCCTAAACAACCAACGGATCAAAGAAATTACACAGGAAATTAGGAAAATGAAAACTAAAGCACAACATACCAAAACTTATAGAAAGCAGTGAAAGCAGTGTTAAGAGGGAAACTTACAGCTATACACACATCAAAAAACAAGAAAGATCTCAAATCAATAATCTAACTACAACTTACAGAACCAGTAAAAGAAGAACAAACTAAACCCAAAGCTAGTACAAGATTAGAAACAGAGATAAAAGAAACAGAGAAAAGAAAAACAATAGAGTAAAACAAGGAAACCAAAGTTGATTATTTGAAAAGACCACCCAAATTGGCAAATCTTTAGTTAGATACATAGAGAAAAAAATTACTTTTGGTAATTTAGAAATGAGAATGAGGACATTACTATTAATTCTACAGAAATAAAAGGAATATAACAATACTATGAGCAAGGAGTCACACTTTATAGGCATGTTTGATAACTTGATGAAACTGACAAATTCCAAAAAATACAAAACCTACCGAGACTAAATCACAAAGAAAAAAAAATCTGATTAGACCTATAACTAGAATTAGGAGATTGAATCAGTAATCAAAAATCTTCCAACTAATAAAAGCCCTAGACCTGATGACTTCACTGTGAATTCTAACAAACATTTAAGGAATACCAATCCTTCTCAACTTTCCCAAAAAAACTGAAGAGAAGGGAACATTTTGATTCTATGAGGCCAATATTATCCTGATACCAAAGCCAAAGACACTGCAAGAAAATGATACACCAATATTCCTATGAATATGATGCAAAAATCCTCAACAAAATACTAGCAAACCAAGCTCAGCAGCATATGAAGTGAATTACACACGATGAACAAATTGGATTTATTCCTGGAATGCAAGAGTGCTTCAATATACAAATATTGATCAATGTAATACACTACATTAACAGAGTAAAGGAGAAAAACCACATGATCATCTCCTTTGGTGCAAAAAAAATCACTTGACAAAATTCAACACCCTTTCATGAAAACCCTTAATAAACTAGGAATAAAAGGAAACTGCCTCAACATGATAAAAACTATATATGAAAATCCCACAGTGAACCTGATACTCAGTAGTGAAAGCCTGAAAATTTTTCCTCCAACAGCTGGAACAGGGCAAGGTAGTCTACTTTCACCACCTCTATTCAACATAGTTAGAAGTTCTAGCCACAGCAATTAGGCAAGAAAAAGAATTATTATTATTATTTTTTTTAATTTGTATTTATTTATGATAGTCAAAGAGAGAGAGAGAGAGGCAGAGACACAGGCAGAGGGAGAAGCAGGCTCCATGCACCGGGAGCCCGATGTGGGATTCGATCCCGGGTCTCCAGGATCGTGCCCTGGGCCAAAGGCAGGCGCCAAACCGCTGCGCCACCCAGGGATCCCCCAAGAAAAAGAATTAAAAGGAACTCAAAAGGGAAAGGAAGAAGTACAACTGTCTCTATTCATGGATCTTAAATGATAGATCAATATGATCTTGAAAATATAAAAACTAGTTATTCTATTTAAAAAACCTATTAGAACTAAAAAAGATGTATTTAATGAAGTAGCAGGATGTGAAGCCACCACATGAAAATCAGTTGCATTTCTCTACAATAACAATGAACAATCTGAAAAAGAAATTACAAAAACAATTCTATATGTATTAGCAACAACTAGAATAAAATACTTAGGAATTAATTTCATCAAGGAGGTGAAAGACTTGTAAAATGAAAACTACAAAACACTGAATGAAATTAAGGAGACATAAATAAATGGAAATGCCATTCCATGTTCATAGATCGGAAGACAATATTTTTAAGATGTCAATACCACCCAACACAATATATAGATTGAATGCAATCCCTAACAAAATCTCAATGACATTTTTTTTTTGCAGAAATACAAAAAGGCCACTTCACAATTTATATGGAATCTCAAAGGACACAGAATAGCCAAAACAATCTTTTTTTTTTTTTTTTTTTTTTTTTTTTTTTAGCCAAAACAATCTTGAAAAAGAAAAAGAAACAGAGAAGTTGGAAGACTCACACTTCCTAATTTCAAAACATACTATACAGCTACTGTACTCAAAACAATGTGGCACTGGTATAAAGACAAACACACAGATTAGCTGAATAAATATCTCAGAAATAAACCCTTACATATACATGCCAAATGACTTTTGACAGGTGCCAAGACCATTCAATGGACAAAGAACAATTTTCTCAACAGTGTTGAGAAAATTGGATATTCACATGCCAAAGAATGAAGTAATGCTTTTCTAGCACCATATACAAAAATCAACTCGAGCTTTTTCGCAATGGGTTTGTCGCCAGAACACAGGTGTCGTGAAAACCACCGCTAAACCTAAACCAAAATGGGAAAGGAAGAGACTCACAACATCGTCGTCATTGGACATGTAGATTCGGGCTAGTCTACCACTACTGGCCATCTGGTCTACAAATGTGGTGGGATCGACAAAAGAACTATCAAAAAATTTGAGAAGGAGGCTGCTGAGATGGGAAAAGGCTCCTTCAAGTATGCCTGGGTCTTGGATAAACTGAAAGCTGAACGTGAACGTGGTATCACCATTGATATCTCCCTGTGGAAATTCGAGACCAGCAAGTATTATGTGACCATCACTGATGCCCAAGGACACAGAGACTTTATCAAAAACATGATTATAGGCACATTTCAGGCTGACTGTGCTGTCCTGATTGTTGCTGCTGGTGTTGGTGAATTTGAAGCAGGTATCTCCAAGAATGGGCAGACCCGTGAGCATGCCCTTCTGGCTTACACACTGGGTGTAAAACAACTAATTGTTGATGTTAACAAAATGGATTCCACTGAACTACCCTACAGCCAGATGAGATACTAGGAAATCGTTAAGGAAGTCAGCACCTACATTAAGAAAATTGGCTACACCCCATACACAGTAGCATTTGTGCCAATTTCTGGTTGGAATGGTGACAACATACTGGACAAGTGCTAACATGCCTCGGTTCAAGGGATGGAAAGTCACCCATAAAGATGGGAATGCCAGCGGAACCACACTGCTTGAAGCCCTGGATTGCATTCTGCCACCAACACGTCCAACTGATAAGCCCTTGTGTCTGCCTCTCCAGGATGTCTACAAAATTGGTGGTATTGGTACTGTCCCAGTGGGTCGAGTGGAGACTGGTGTTCTTAAGCCTGGCATGGTGGTCACCTTTGCTCCAGTCAATGTTACAAGTGAAGTAAAGTCTGTTGAAATGCACCATGAAGCTTTGAGTGAGGCTCTTCCTGGGGACAATGTGGGCTTCAATGTCAAGAACATATCTGTCAAAGATGTTTGTTGTGGCAACGTGGCTGGTGACGGCAAAAATGACCCACCAATGGAAGCAGCTGGCTTCACAGCTCAGGTGATTATCCTGAAACATCCAGGCCAAATCAGTGCTGGATATGCACCTGTGCTGGATTGTCACACAGCTCACATTGCTTGCAAGTTTGTTGAGCTGAAGGAAAAGATAGATAGTTGTTCTGGAAAGAAGCTGGAAGATGGTCCCAAGTTCTTGAAATCTGGGGATGCTGCCATTGTTGATATGGTTCCTGGCAAACCCATCTGTGTTGAGAGCTTCTCTGACTTCCCCCCTGGGGACGTTTTGCTGTTTGTGACATGAGACAGACGGTTACCGTGGGTGTCATCAAAGCAGTGGACAAGAAGGCAACTGGAGCTGGCAAAGTCACCAAGTCTGCCCAGAAAGCTCAGAAGGCTAAATGAATATTATCCCCAATACCTGCCACCCCAGTCTTAATCAGTGGTGGAAGAACGGTCTCAGAACTGTTTGTGTCATTTGGCCATTTAAGTTTAATAGTAAAAGACTGGTTAATGATAACAATGCATTGTAAAACCTTCGGAAGGAAAGGAGAATGTTTTGTGGACCATTTTTTTTTTTTTTGTGCGTGTTTGGCAGTTTTAAGTTATTAGTTTTTAAAATCAGTACTTTTTAATGGAAACAACTTGACCAAAAATCTGTCACAGAATTTTGAGACCCATTAAAACAAAAGTTTAATGAGAAAAAAAAATCAACTCAAAACACATCAAAGTCTTAAATACAAGACCTAAAACCATAAAATGCTTAGAAGAAAACAGGTCAAAAGTTTTACAGCATTGGATTTGGTGATGACTTCTTAGATATGACACCAAAGGAATAAGGAACAGAAGTGAAAATAGAGGGATCCCTGGGTGGCGCAGCGGTTTGGCGCCTGCCTTTGGCCCAGGGCGCGATCCTGGAGACCCGGGATCGAATCCCACATCAGGCTTCCGGTGCATGAAGCCTGCTTCTCCCTCTGCCTGTGTCTCTGCCTCTCTCTCTCTCTCCCTGTGTGACTATCATAAATAAATAAAAATTAAAAAAAAAAGAAGTGAAAATAGACAAATGAAACCATGAAAAAATAAAATTCTATGCATCAAAAGACACTATCAACAAAATAAAAAAGCAACTCACAGAATAGGAGAAAATATTTACAAGTAATGTATCTGATAAGGGTTTAACATCCAGAATAGAGAACTCCCCAAACTCAACAATAAAAACCAAAAAACCTGATTTTAAAAATGGACAATAGAGATATTTCTCCAAATAATATATACAGCTGATAATCACACAAAAACACATGTTACATCACTATCCATTAGGGGAAATGCACATCAAAACTACAATGACATACCATCTCATACCCATTAGGATGGTTACTATAAAAAAACAGATATAAGAAATGTTGGCAAAGATGTGGAGAAACTGGAAATTTTGTGCACTGTTTGTTAAGAATATAAAATGGTGCAACCACTATTGATAAGGATATGGCACTTCCTAAAAAAAACCCTAAAAATAAAATTACCATATAATTCAGCAATTTTATTTCTAGGCATATATGAAAAAAAGTTAAAGTAGGGAGGGGCTCAAAGAGATATTTGTATACCCAAGTTTATAGCAGCATTATTCCCAAAAGTTAAACATAAAAGCAAACCAAGTGTCCATTGATGGATGAATAAACAAAATGTGGTATATGTATACAATAGAATATTATTCAGCCATTAAATAATGGAAATCTGAGATACGCTACAACAGGGATAACCTTGAGGATACTATGCTAATTGAAATTAACCAGTCACTGGGAGGAGGAGCAAGACGGCGGAAGAGTAGGGTCCCCAAGTCACCTGTCCCCACCAAATTACCTAGATAACCTTCAAATCATCCTGAAAATCTATGAATTCGGCCTGAGATTTAAAGAGAGACCAGCTGGAATGCTACAGTGAGAAGAGTTCGCGCTTCTATCAAGGTAGGAAGACAGGGAAAAAGAAATAAAGAAACAAAAGGCCTCCAAGGGGTAGGGGCCCCACGAGGAGCCGGGCTGAGGCCGGGGCGAGTGTCCCCAGGACAGGAGAGCCCCGTCCCGGAGGAGCAGGAGCTGCACCGACTTTCCCCGCGGAAAGGGGCCCGCAGGGAGTTAGAGCAGGACCCAGGAGGGCGGGGATGCCCTCGGGACACTAACAGACACCTGTGACCCGGGGAGAGTGCGCCGAGCTCCCTAAGGGCTGCAGCACGCACGGCGGGACCCGGAGCAGCTCGGAGGGGCTCGGGCGGCGGCTCCGCGGAGGGGGCTGCGGGGAGGGAGCGCGAATCCAACAGCGCAGGCCCCGGAGCACAGGGCGCCGGGACACAGCCCAGGATCCGGCCTCCCCCGGGACAGGCAGAGGCCGGGAGGGCCCAGGACATCAAGGACGCTCCTGCCCCGAGCTGAGCAGATCAGCGGCCTCGCCCCGGAGCCTCCAGGCCCTGCAGACGGAGAGCCCCGGAGTTACTGCGGGGGCTGACTCCAGGGCTCCAGAGCTGCCGTAGCCACTGGGGCTGTTCCTCCTGGGGCCTCACGGGGTAAACAACCCCCACTGAGCCCTGCACCAGGCAGGGGGCAGAGCAGTTCCCCAAGTGCTAACACCTGAAAATCAGCACAGCAGGCCCCTCCCCCAGAAGACCAGCTAAAGGGACCAGTTCCAGGGGAAGGGACTAAAAGTATACAGAATCAGCAGATACTCCCCCGTGTTTTTTTGTTTTTGTTTTTTTTCTTTTTGATTTGATTGCTTCCCCCACCCCTTTTTTTCACCCTTCTTTCTTTTTCTTCTTTTTTTCCTTCCTTTTTTCTTTTTTCTTTTTCTCTTTTCTTTCCTTCTATCTCTCTCTTTTTCTCCTTTTCCCAATACAACTTGTTTTTGGCCACTCTGCACTGAGCAAAATGACTAGAAGGAAAACCTCACCTCAAAAGAAAGAATCAGAAACAGTCCTCTCTCCCACAGAGTTACAAAATCTGGATTACAATTCAATGTCAGAAAGCCAATTTAGAAGCACTATTATGCAGCTACTGGTGGCTCTAGAAAAAAGCATAAAGGACTCAAGAAACTTCATGACTGCAGAATTTAGATCCAATCAGGCAGAAATTAAAAATCAATTGAATGAGATGCAATCCAAACTAGAAGTCCTAATGACGAGGGTTAATGAGGTGGAAGAATGAGTGAGTGACACAGAAGACAAGTTGATGGCAAAGAGGGAAACTGAGGAAAAAAGAGATAGACAATTAAAAGACCATGAAGACAGATTAAGGGAAATAAACGACAGCCTGAGGAAGAAAAACCTACGTTTAATTGGGGTTTCCGAGGGCACCGAAAGGGACAGAGGGCCAGAATATGTATTTGAACAAATCCTAGCTGAAAACTTTCCTAATCTGGGAAGGGAAACAGGCATTCAGATCCAGGAAATAGAGAGATCCCCCTGTAAAATCAATAAAAACCGTTCAACACCTCGACATTTAATAGTGAAGCTTGCAAATTTCAAAGATACAGAGAAGATCCTTAAAGCAGCAAGAGACAAGAAATTCCTGACTTTTATGGGGAGGAATATTAGGGTAACAGCAGACCTCTCCACAGAGACCTGGCAGGCCAGAAAGGGCTGGCAGGATATATTCAGGGTCCTAAATGAGAAGAACATGCAACCAAAAATACTTTATCCAGCAAGGCTCTCATTCAAAATGGAAGGAGAAATAAAGAGCTTCCAAGACAGGCAGGAACTGAAAGAATATGTGACCTCCAAACCAGCTCTGCAAGAAATTTTAAGGGGGACTCTTAAAATTCCCCTTTAAGAAGAAGTTCAGTGGAACAATCCACAAAAACAAGGACTGAATAGATATCATGATGACACTAAAGTCATATCTGTCAATAGTAACTCTGAACGTGAACGGGCTTAATGACCCCATCAAAAGGCGCAGGATTTCAGACTGGATAAAAAAGCAGGACCCATCTATTTGCTCTCTACAAGAGACTCATTTTAGAAAGAAGGACACCTACAACCTGAAAATAAAAGGTTGGAGAACCATTTACCATTCAAATGGTCCTCAAAAGAAAGCAGGGGTAGCCATCCTTATATCAGATAAACTAAAATTTACCCTGAAGACTGTAGTGAGAGATGAAGAGGGACACTATCTCATACTTAAAGGATCTATCCAACAAGAGGACTTAACAATCCTCAATATATATGCCCCGAATGTGGGAGCTGCCAAATATTTAAACCAATTAATAACCAAAGTGAAGAAATACTTAGATAATAATACACTTATACTTGGTGACTTCAATCTAGCTCTTTCTACCCTCAATAGGTCTTCTAAGCACAACATCTCCAAAGAAACGAGAGCTTTAAATGATACACTGGACCAGATGGATTTCACGGATATCTACAGAACTTTACATCCAAACTCAACTGAATACACATTCTTCTCAAGTGCACATGGAACTTTCCCCAGAATAGACCACATACTGGGTCAAAAATCGGGTCTGAACTGATACCAAAAGATTGGGATCGTCCCCTGCATATTCTCAGACCATAATGCCTTGAAATTAGAACTAAATCACAACAAGAAGTTTGGAAGGACCACCAACACGTGGAGGTTAAGTACCATCCTGCTAAAAGATGAAAGGGTCAACCAGGAAATTAAGGAAGAATTAAAAAGATTCATGGAAACTAATGAGAATGAAGATACAACCGTTCAAAATCTTTGGGATGGAGCAAAAGCAGTCCTGAGGGGGAAATACATCGCAATACAAGCATCCATTCAAAAACTGGAAAGAACTCAAATACAAAAGCTAACCTTACACATAAAGGAGCTAGAGAAAAAACAGCAGATGGACCCTACGCCCAGCAGAAGAAGAGAGTTAATTAAAATTCGAGCAGAACTCAACGAAATCCAGACCAGAAGAACTGTGGAACAGATCAACAGAACCAGGAGTTGGTTCTTTGAAAGAATTAATAAGATAGATAAACCATTAGCCAACCTTATTAAAAAGAAGAGAAAGAAGAATCAAATTAATAAAATCATGAATGAGAAAGGAGAGATCACTACCAACACCAAGGAAATACAAACGATTTTAAAAATATATTATGAACAGCTATACGCCAATAAATTAGGCAATCTAGAAGAAATGGACGCATTCCTGGAAAGCCACAAACTACCAAAACTGGAACAGGAAGAAATTGAAAACCTGAACAGGCCAATAACCAGGGATGAAATTGAAGCAGTCATCAAAAACCTCCCAAGACACAAGAGTCCAGGGCCAGATGGCTTCCCAGGGGAATTCTATCAAACGTTTAAAGAAGAAATCATACCTATTCTACTAAAGCTGTTTGGAAAGATAGAAAGAGATGGAGTACTTCCAAATTCGTTCTATGAGGCCAGCATCACTTTAATTCCAAAACCAGACAAAGACCCCACCAAAAAGGAGAATTACAGACCAATGTCCCTGATGAACATGGATGCAAAAATTCTCAACAAGATACTAGCCAATAGGATCCAACAACACATTAAGAAAATTATTCACCATGACCAAGTAGGATTTATCCCCGGGACACAAGGCTGTTTCAACACTCGTAAAACAATCAGTGTGATTCATCATATTAGCAAGAGAAAAACCAAGAACCATATGATCCTCTCATTAGATGCAGAGAAAGCATTTGACAAAATACAGCATCCATTCCTGATCAAAACTCTTCAGAGTGTAGGGATAGAGGGAACTTTCCTTGACATATTAAAAGCCATCTATGAAAAGCCCACAGCAAATATCATTCTCAATGGGGAAGCACTGGGAGCCTTTCCCCTAAGATCAGGAACAAGACAGGGATGTCCACTCTCACCACTGCTATTCAACATAGTATTGGAAGTCCTAGCCTCAGCAATCAGACAACAAAAAGACATTAAAGGCATTCAAATTGGCAAAGAAGAAGTCAAACTCTCCCTCTTCGCCGATGACATGATACTCTACATAGAAAACCCAAAAGCCTCCACCCCAAGATTGCTAGAACTCATACAGCAATTTGGTAGCGTGGCAGGATACAAAATCAATGCCCAGAAATCAATGACATTTCTATACACTAACAATAAGACTGAAGAAAGAGAAATTAAGGAGTCAATCCCATTTACAATTGCACCCAAAAGCATAAGATACCTAGGAATAAACCTAACCAAAGAGATAAAGGATCTATACCCTAAAAACTATAGAACACTTCTGAAAGAAATTGAGGAAGACACAAAGAGATGGAAAAATATTCCATGCTCATGGATTGGAAGAATTAATATTGTGAAAATGTCAATGTTACCCAGGGCAATTTACATGTTTAATGCAATCCCTATCAAAATACCATGGACTTTCCTCAGAGAGTTAGAACAAATTATTTTAAGATTTGTGTGGAATCAGAAAAGACCCCGAATAGCCAGGGGAATTTTAAAAAAGAAAACCATAGCGGGGGCATCACAATGCCAGATTTCAGTTTGTACTACAAAGCTGTGGTCATCAAGACAGTGTGGTACTGGCACAAAAACAGACACATAGATCAATGGAACAGAATAGAGAAGCCAGAAGTGGACCCTGAACTTTATGGTCAACTGATATTTGATAAAGGAGGAAAGACTATCCATTGGAAGAAAGACAGTCTCTTCAATAAATGGTGTTGGGAAAATTGGACATCCACATGCAGAAGAATGAAACTAGACCACTCCCTTTCACCATACACAAAGATAAACTCAAAATGGATGAAGGATCTAAATGTGAGACAAGATTCCATCAAAATCCTAGAGGAGAACACAGGCAACACCCTTTTTGAACTTGGCCACAGTAACTTCTTGCAAGATACATCCACAAAGGCAAAAGAAACAAAAGCAAAAATGAACTATTGGGACTTCATCAAGATAAGAAGCTATTGCACAGCAAAGGATACAGTCAACAAAACTAAAAGACAACCTAAAGAATGGGAGAAGATATTTGCAAATGACATATCAGATCAATGGCTAGTTTCCAAAATCTATAAAGAACTTATTAAACTCAACACCAAAGAAACAAACAATCCAATCATGAAATGGGCAAAAGACATGAAGAGAAATCTCACAGAGGAAGACATGGACATGGCCAACATGCACATGAGAAAATGCTCTGCATCACTTGCCGTCAGGGAAATACAAATCAAAACCACAATGAGATACCACCTCACACCAGTGAGAATGGGGAACATTAACAAGGCAGGAAACAACAAATGTTGGAGAGGATGCGGAGAAAAGGGAACCCTCTTACACTGTTGGTGGGAATGTGAACTGGTGCAGCCACTCTGGAAAACTGTGTGGAGGTTCCTCAAAGAGTTAAAAATAGACCAGCCCTACGACCCAGCAATTGCACTGTTGGGGATTTACCCCAAAGTAATGAATTAAGGTGACTAGTATGTTTCAAAATTCAATATAATTATTTTTTCTATTTTTTCTCACATTTCAAATTTGAAATTTTGGTATGATTTTTTAAAGTGACAATAAATCTCAAATGGCAAAGTTATCCTCTGTATTTATTTCTTTTAATGATAGAAATGGGGACGATGTCCTTAAAAATTATTAAAGCTGATTATCACACAGTTCACAAAGAAAACATTGTTTTCCTTAAGTGTCCTGAAATACACAGATAAACTATACTTTGTTTCTTCTTCACCAGCTGGCTAAGAAGCGTGTATCTCAAAATACTTCCTTTGACACAAATTAACAAACGTGTTAAGCCCCAAATATCATCCATTACTATTAGTTGTGCTAATAGTTATCTGTAAATTGTGAGATTAAATTGCTTAAAATGTTTATCTACATCAGTTGTGTTTTTTTTTAATGATAGTCACACACACACAGAGAGAGAGAGAGAGAGAGAGAGAGAGAGAGAGAGGCAGAGACACAGGCAGAGGGAGAAGCAGGCTCCATGCACCGGGAGCCCGACGTTTGATTCGATCCCGGGTCTCCAGGATCGTGCCTTGGGCCAAAGGCAGGCGCTAAACCGCTGCGCCACCCAGGGATCCCCTCTACATCAGTTTTTAAACCAGAATCATGCACATGGATAGTTCTTATTTTAAAAATAGTTTATATTATAATGAAAGATATTATATTACACAATAAATGAGTAGTTACAGAGCTACAGTACATAATGCTTTACCTGTATTCTCTAATTCAATCCTCCTGATTGTGAGATGAGTATTTAAGTCCCCATATTTCACAGATGAGGAACTAAAGCTGGAATAAATATAATATCTTACACAAGATCACACAGCTAAGTATGAGGTAGAACTTTTTAAAGATTTAAACCCCCATGTATCTCATTTTAGACCCACAGACTTGACCTATATCCCCATGCCTCCTATATTATTAAAACTATTTGAAGAGGAAAAAAAATCATACTTTGTTTTTCATAGAGCACTTTGTCCCTATTATTAAAAATGTCAGTTTTTAAAACTCAACAATATATAGTTAGGAAGGAAACATCTCTAGTTTTAAACTTACAGATAATCATCAAAAGAGAAAATAACACATGTATAACACACACACACACACACATATATATATATACATATATATATAAATAAAAACATTTTTCTTTAATTTTTCTATAAATGGCATATCCTATAGAGAATTTTTCTGTTTGGTCTTTGTCTCCCTATATATGATGCACATATTAGCCAATGTTTGTTATATGTTTCAATACTTCAGGGACTTGGGATTTATAAATACTTATAAATTTCACATTTGACAAGTAACAGTTCAGAATTTTTAAATTTTGAGCAGAATTTCTTCACTTAGTTTGGACTGTGATAAAACATCTCAGAACCATATTACTGATATAAATGTAATGAATAACATTATTTATACTGTGAAGTTATTAGTACTAGAAATTAAGTAAAACCCATGTTTTTCCCTGTGTTCAGTGCAAGATCCTTTCTTGCACTGGTTAATTTTTTTTAATAAATTAATTTTTTATTGGTGTTCAATTTACCAACATACAGAATAACACCCAGTGCTCATCCCGTCAAGTGCCCCCGTCAGTGCCTGTCACCCATTCACCCCCACCCCCCGCCCTCCTCCCCTTCCACCACCCCTAGTTCATTTCCCAGAGTTAGGAGTCTTTATGTTCTGTCTCCCTTTCTGATATTTCCCACACATTTCTTCTCCCTTCCCTTATATTCCCTTTCACTATTATTTATATTCCCCAAGACAAACAGCTCAGCATCCTTAGGCTTCAGTTTCACTAGCTGTAAAATAAAAGCACTGCAATAATTAACTCCAAACGCACTTGCAGTGTCACAATTCTATGAGGTTACCTTATAAAGGACAGAACTCTCCAACAGTCAAATATAAAGAATAAGAAAGGATCTTGCAGTGGGTTAAGTTGTCTCTTGATTCTGGTTCAGGTCATGATTTCTGAGTCATGAGATCGAGGCTGGCATGCTCAGCAAAGTGTCTGCTTGAGATTCTCTCTCTCCCTCTCCCTCTGCCCCTCCCCTGCTCACTCTCTCTCAAATAATCCTTATTTGTTTTAAAAATATTTTATTTATTTATTCATGAGAGGCACAGAGAGAGAGAGAGGCAGAGACACAGGAAGAGGGAGAAGCAGGCTCCATGTAGGGAGCCCGACATGGGACTCGATCCCGGGTCTCCAGGATCACGTCCTGGGCTGAAGGCGGCACTAAACCGCTGAGCCACCCAGGCTGCCCTCTCTCAAATAATCTTTAAAAGAAAAAAGAATGAAAAATAAAAAAGGAATGGAGTATGCACATTAAAATTTCGACACTGCCATACTGTCCTCAAAAACACTGATCAATTTACACCTATAAACAATCTATGAGAGTGCTTAATTTCTAGGTTTAACAAAAATGAAAAACTAAACACAAATGGGACACAAGGGCTATTTTAGGTCTGTTAGTATTCTAATAATTAAATTTATTATCTGTTATCAATGCTCAGTGATTTAAGGTATAAAGTGACATATGTAGGTGTGTGCACACGTGTTTATCTATGTATGTATGAATATGAATGTTAACAGTGGTGACAGAACTAAGGAAGAATTTTAAATGTTTATTCTGCTTACTTCTATAACAGACGTATATACTTGAATAATAAGAAGAGTTTTTAAAAATTTGTCATCAGCAGGACAACTCATTGCAGGCTTGACCCAAATGCGAGAAGTAAGTAGGACAAAAGGGGTTGGATCTTACGTTGGTGGATCTCTAAAAGTTGTGCTACTCTGAGTGTGGTCCATAGACCTGTACTAGTGTCCAAATTGTATGTTACCAGATGAAATGAAGAAATTAAGAATAGTCACAAAGTTTTATAGCAAGCTGACACTGCTGTGGTACACAAACACAACATCAATGGGCTTATGGTTTGCAAGGTCCATCTTTGTTATTTGTTTTCCTTTCTCTAGCAATTCACTTTTTACAAAAGTTATGGCTTACAACTTTTTAAAAGGTTCCTTACCACTAAAAATTCTCTAAAGTTTAGTATTAGTGTCAGGTCCAGGAGGGACACTCAGCAGGTTTTCTACTTAACATTCCAGAAATTAACATCTGTACACCAATACTCAATACCCCTTTACCTGTATCAGACATCACCTGTAAGGATCTTAATCTTGCTTGAGTTCTTACTCTTGATTTCAGTCTCCTTGCTTGGATGGGGCTTAGTAGGATCTTAGTAAGGGTCTTAATCTAATCCACTAATAACTACATCTAAAAGAAATCAAGAAAAAATAGAATACATGTTATTTAAAATATGGAGGTAAATATTTAAATTTTAAAGAGGAGGGGTGGCAATGCCTGGCTGGCTTGGTTAGTAAAGCACATGACTTTTAATCTCAGGGTTGTGAGCTTAACTCCCACACTAGACATGGAGCCTACTTAAAATTAGTAAGATAAAATAAAATATGGAGGTAAAAACCCAAAGAAATGCATGTGCAATAAAGAAGATAAAAACAGAATAGTGGGACAAAGAATGATCAGGGTTCTTTTAGTGCAAGTAGTCAGGGAAGGACCCTCTACTGTGAAGACATTAGTTTTCGTGATGCAAAGAAGCAACTACAGGAAAACTGTAGATGAGAGTTCCAGGCACAGGGAACAGAATATAAAAAATGCCCTGAGGGACGCCTGGGTGGCTCAGTGGTTGAGCATCTGCCTTCAGCTCTGGGCGTGATCCCAGATTCCTGGGATCGAGTCCTGCATTGGGCTCCCTGCATGGAGCCTGCTTGTCCCTCTGCCTGTGTCTCTGCCTCTCTGTGTCTATTATGAATAAATAAACAAAATCTTTAAAAAAAATAAAAAAATAAGAGAAATTACGCCCTGAAAGCTTGGTGTGTTCAAGTGGCTGTAAGAAAAAAAAAAAATCAGTGTTACTGGAGCTTAGAGAAGAGGCAGAAGTGTGGAAAGAAGGTAAAATAGGTGGCAGGAGCCATACTATCATTGTATGGGAAATTGAAACTTCTGGTTTGGATGGTGTCCCATAGCAAAATATAAATTTTCAAGAATTTTGTAAGCTGGTTTATAAACACAGTGATTACTAAAAATTATTTAAACTTATAATTAAAATAAAGGTAACAAATTCTCAAAACTTATCACCTCCTAATTATTTAACTATTACAGGTATAATACACCACCTCAAAATATGCCAGTTTGGCATAAAGATTATTTTGAGCTAAAGGCAATCTAGAAAGAACAAAGATAAGAAAAGCTCTGTATCCTCCCCATCTGCCTAAAAGTGGGACACAAATTTCCTTTTGCAAAGGTGTTTTCTCTCATTCCCATACCAACAGGAGAGGAATAAGCATTATCACCAATATTATTATGATAAAAAGTCAGCACTGGGATGGGTGTTTACAAATAACTTAGAATAGCCTCTAATAGCTTCCCCTATATAGTTACTGCCTTTAGAAGTCCCCAATCCCTCTCCTTCGTCTTGTCACTTCACAAATTTATCACCCTTTGTTAAAATGGTATGTAAAACCCTGCATCTATCCTCCTTTTTTGAATTAATTCCTTTTCTTTTCTTTTCTTTTTTTTTTTTTAAGATTTTATTTATTTTGAGAGAGTGCAAACGAGTACAGAGCACAAGCCCATGGAGGCTCAGTCTCACAACTCTGGGATCATGACCTGAGCCAAAATCCTCTTCTGTTTTACTGAATAAAACCAGTGTTTCATGACCTTTTCATCAGTTTCGTGATTTAGCTCTTCCTTTTTTGTTGCGGGCCTTTATACGGAGGGCGGAGGGAGGCAAACGACAGCACGGCACAAGGACGCTTTCCCCTTTCCCAGCTCCACATAACGCAATGAAAGCGAACGAACACCAGGTCGTGGGGGCGGGGAGAAGGGGAGGTGGATCAACCAGTATTTCGCCCTCGGCCTCAAGGGGGCGCAGCCGTGTTTCCGGGGGGCCGGGAGGCTGCAGGGCGAGCAGGGAGGGCGGCGCCGGAAACCGGGGGCTGCAGGGACACCAAGCGTTTTTAAGGGGGCGGCTGGGGCGCGGGAGTCAAGGGCAGGGGGCCTTCAGGGCTAGAGAAGGGTAGGCTCAGACCGGGCGCTCTGGAGGCGAGCAGGCAGGACGGCTGTGGTACCCGCGGAGAGGGAGGGGCCACCATCGCCTTCACCTATTAATCGCTACTGTGAGGGACGCTCCGGACGCCTCGGTAACACCGCGGTCGGAAGTGACGCGACTCTACTTCCGTTCTGGCCCGCCTGGAGGCCCCGCCCCTTGGCCCCAGCCCCGCCCTTCCCTCGCTGTCCCAGTCTCCAGGAGATGCCAAACGCAAAGCCGTGAGGACGTGGAACCTGCTAGCTCTCACCGCCATTGTTTTGTTTTGTTTTTTTGTTTTTCTCACCGCCATCGTTAAACGGCTTTGAGGCAAAGGATTTTGAAACGGAAGCTAACGTGAATTTCTGGAAATTGGGGCTCACCTTATTACAAAGATGTTCATTTCCACCAAGGGCATTAAAGATGTGGGAGAAATACACAGAATCTTTGATATTTAAGTAATTTATTCATTCATAAATAAGAAAAACGGATCCTTTTAGCTATGTGGCAGCTCGTGCCCAGGATCAAAGAATAAGTGACAGGTGATTGTAGTCCAGTGCAATTTCCAAATTTAAACTCTTTAGTGGCTAAAGCCTAAACCAGTTTTGTTTCATTTTTAAAATTGAGGTATAATAGACAGATACCATTAGTTTCAGGTGTACAGTATAATGATGATATTACTTGTTTATATTGCCAAGTGGTCACTACAATAAATCTAGTTAATATCTGTCACAATATGTAATTACAACTAAACCATTATAATGGCAACCTGAACCCGCTAGGACACCGCACTTCTTGGATTTCCACGTGGAATAAGAGAAAATAATGGTGCCAAGCCAAAATTTCTTCCCCCTCGCTTTTTAAAAAAAAGATTTAATTATGAGAGACACAGAGAGAGAGGCAGAGATATAGACAGAGGGCGGAGCAGGCTCCCTGTGGGGAGCCATATGGGGGACTTGATCCCAGGACCCCGGGATCACAACCTGGGATCCTGAGCTGAGCTGAAGGCAGACAGACAGTCACTGAACCACCCAGGCACCCCTCTTTCCCCTTAATATTAGATTTCTATGTACTAGGGATTGAGTGGTAGTGATAGTAGTCTTGTACCAATTATTCATGAAGTCACAATAAAAGTTAGGCCAACCCAATTAACAGAAATACGGAAGTATAGGTGGTTACAATCTTCTCTCTCTTTTCTTTCTCTTTTTCTTTCTTTCTTTTTTTCTTCTTTCTTTTTCTTTCTTCTTTTTCTTTTTTCTTTCCTTTTCTTTCTCTTTTTCTTTTTCTTCTTTCTCTCTTCCTTCTCTTTCTTTCTTTCTTTCTTTCTTTCTTTCTTTCTTTCTTTCTTTCTTTCTTTCTTTCTTTCTTTCAAGATTTACTTATTTGAGAAAAAGAAAGAGCATGTGTGCAACCAGGGGGAGGGGCAGAGGGAGAAAGAAAATCTAGAGCAGACTCCCCTGATCCTGGAGCATGGCCCTGAGATCATGATCTGAGCCAAAACCAAGAGTGGGAGGCTCAATCCACTATGCCACACAAGCGCCCCAGTGATTAATAATATTTCTTAAAAACTAAAAAATCTTTTACAATATTGTATTTAGAAAAATTACTTTATTTAAAAAGTGTATATAATATGTCCCATGATACAAAGTTCTAGACATAGATTTAAAAAAAATAGCATAATGGAAAATATAAATATCCATTTTATTTTATTATGTATATTTTTTGTGCACTTAAAATCTTTTCCTAGGTTTACATTTTTCTTTATAATCTGATTCATACTTGTAGTAAAAATAGAATATCATAGACAGGTATAGAGCAAAAAGTAAAAACTCCCTTCTCTCCCTCCTCAGACATTGGTAAAATCCTTCCAAACTTTCAACCACACAAATATATTTTTGTTTTTTACATTCAAGGTTTCACATTATTCATATTGTTCTGTAACTTAGCTTTTTCACTGAATACTGTAATGGAAATTGTTCATGATAGTACATTTAGAGCTACTTTTTTTTTTTAGAGCTACTTTTTAAAAATAGTTGTATTACATTCCTTTATATAGCAATAACTATTTAGCCAGTTCCCTCATGAAAACTATTCAAGGTGTTTCTAACATTTTACTAATAAAAACAATGCTGCAACAAACAGGCTGGCAGCTTATTTAGATAAATGCACTTATTATATTTACTTGCATATCCTTATACCCCTCTCTTCCTTTTTAAAAATCAGATTTTTAAAAAAGGAAAGTTGAAGTACTAAAAATGACTAATGGAATGTGCAGACATTATGTGAATTTGAAGGAAAAAAATCAGAGCTTTAGTAAAACTATTTTATTAAGTTATATTAGTGTCAACAAACCAGAAAGCCATGTAAAATGAACTATTTTTAAAGACTATGACTGAGCTGGGCAGATGAAGAATTATCTAGATTGAATGCTCACTCCCTATGAAATTTTTTGAGGGTTCCACTTAATTTCTGAAATATATCTTTCCTGTTCCATGCTCAGAAGCTGCTTGGTATAATTTCAGTTCACTTTTAACTATCAGGCTTGTTTGACAGCAAGTGATAGACATTTTAAAAATTTGAGATGTTTCTAACAAAAATGCCATCAGCCACAAGGAAGGACCTGACCTGGGATTGGTGGGCTGGGTGGTGTGAGGAAGAAAAAATTTTCGCTCAATAATCTCAGCTTTGACAAGCTCCAAACTCCATATACAATGTATTTAGGACATGATTCATTAGGGCAAGGTCCCAGTACAGCTTGCCCTTTATTTTATACTTGTGACCTTGTACTTCTAAACAATTGGTGGGTATTGGTTTTCCTTGGATACTTGTTCCTAAATGTGGTTTTGCTCATCTAGTTACGCAATTCTGCATTTATGGATATGGCTACTTTAAAGTGGTTACATTGTTTTTCAGGTGAAGTAAATATTTCAAGTAGGGGAGTAAATATTTTTAGACTGGGAGTGGAGAGCTCTTGCTTTGGGAGTGTGTTATTGAGTGAAGTGAACCTTGGACTGGTGATTCTTACAAGGAGTGTGTAATGAATTTCTGGGCTATATGTCTTAAGTCTTGACCCTATCCAAAAAGGAAATTTCCAAAGTTTTTCTCTTAGCAACGCACTGAAACAGAGGAGGGGAGCGGTTAGGATACTTGCCTTTCTTGTCAGCTTATTGGTGAATTCCCAAGATACCAGGCTTACTGCTGCTTATGGCACATGTTTTCAAGTAGCTCTTTTAAAAATGTAAAAAAGTGGTAGAGATCCCCACCTAATTATAGTTATCTTCCATCTATTCAATATATAGGTAATGAACAGTACCCATAGAATGTTCTCTCTACGAATAATTGTGTTGTCCTTATTTGGTGTACCACCCAAATAGATTGGGAATTATTAGTTTATGGCATAATTTCTCCTTAATTTTGTCCTAGGCTTTGGCAAAACTTAGCTGAAAAGTTATGAGTGAGCTTTAAAAAACATTGCCCCCATAGTCTCCAAGCTACTTTTAATAAAGCAGCCATCCTCTTCTTCCTTAATTACTCTTATCAGACCTTCCAAGAGGAGGCTCGCTATTAATGAATGCCCAAAGCAGCTTGTAGGAGGAGAAATTATGCAATAAGAGGGGAAGAACCCTGCACAAACAAATATTTTTTCTTCATAATTGGAAGAGGGAGAGGGAAAGTGAACAAGGGATGGAAACAAACCAAGAAATACGATGTAAATAGTTTCATAGGGAGTGATTTATATTTTGGCAAGCCTCTCTGTATACTAAAACCTGCCAGTTTTCTTTTCAGAGAAACTGTGATTTTGATCATAGCAGTTTTTATACAAAATAAAGTAAGATTCAATGATACTTGTAATACTTGCTCTCAGATTGCTCTCCCCATCTACGTCTCCTTAACGGTACTTGTACAGCGCGTGGCTCCTATCTGAACACTTGCATTCAATGCACCACTGGCATAAGCAGGAGGTGAAAGGGAGCTGACTTAAAGCTCTTCTCGGAAAGGTCTTTCTCGGTGGCACTGGCACATGGACGTGTTATCATCTGGCTGAGGAACCAGTTCCATCCCATCCCGTATTTTGGGTCTGCTGGACTGGCGCTCTGCATATTTCTGGAATGTGTGTTTGAAGGCAAATGAAAGATTAGCCCGTGCCTCATTCCATTGGATCTTCCCTGCCCCACTCACACCAGTGTTTCTAGTTGCTGTGTATCTTGAGATTGAAACCAAAGATCTGGTTTATTCTAGTCCTAAAGATGCATTTTAGCTTCAGTTGTTATAGACACTGAGTGCAATATTTCAAAATATAAAAAGGAACCCCAATCCACAATTTTATGTGTAGGTAGGAAGCCTCCACCAAGTGTCAAGCCAAGTGTCCCTACTTGAAATAATGGCACCTCTTGGAATTTATCAATTTATGAATGAACAATTAAATTTGTTGAAGCCTCAAATCAATAAACAGATGGATAAGCATCGCAAAATAAAGCTGGTGGTCCCACATACCCTTCCTGTTAGGCTCATGGTCACATACATTTTGTAAATGGCGAGAGATCTGTGTGAAGTCCCTCTACTTTGGCCACTGACTGATATATTCCTATAAATTAAATTTTTGGTTCAGTGGTTCAACATACATTTAGCTGTACATTCCTGAGGCTGGGTCAAACCCCAAAAATACAGGAACCTAATTAATATTTCAGAGGGAGAAACTCCTACTATTAATATTATAGGTAGATCAGCAGAAGTTATATGATTCATTCAAGGGAAAGGCTGCTTTTAGTAAATGGCATAATTTATCATTTTTATTTTTCTATTGGAGGGTAATATTCACAGACATCTGAAGAAATGTGCTTTTTTTTTTTTCTGTCCACAGAAAAATAAGTTTAGGTTAAAAACAAAAGCATTCTTTTTTTTTTTTTTTCTTCCTGGCTAGAATTTACTGTGTGAAACACAAGACAATTACTCAAAGAACCAATTCTTAGATTCTCAATAAACATTTGCACTTTAGTATTTAGGCCTAAGGTGTTACAACCATTATAAATATACTTCATTTGTTTGTTTTCTATAGCAAGCTAAATACTTGCTTTCCATCCTAACTGTAAAAGCACAATCTTAAGTAGTAACAAGGACAAAGAGGCAGACTTTTTGAGCAGAGAGATGTTAATGATCTCTAGTCCAACTGCCTTGTTTTCTAGATAAGGAAAGATGTTCTCAAAAAAAAAAAAAAAAAAGGAAAGATGTTCTCTGAGGTTCAGAAAATACCTAGGAATTCCATAAGGCATTTAATGAGAGAGAGCACTGCCGAAATAGGAGGAGCTTTTAATCTGTATGTGTAAGGGCTCTAACGCATTGTTTTTCATAATAGTGAGTGGAGATAAAAACATGGAGACCACAAAAGGCTTTAGTACCACTCCTACCTTTCCAAGGGCTGGTGCTCGGCTTACCCAGAGCTCCACGGGCTGACCCTCTGAACACTTTGAAGAAGTGAGGCAGTCAGGCTGAGCATGGAGTGTGAGGACCCTTGACCCAGCAGGATGATCAGTGGGAACCCACCTGGAGCACTCTGTAATAGTAGCAGTAGAGCCGGTGTGGCTGCAGCAGGTCCCTAGCAGCCAACTGTCCATCTTTTGCAATCTTCTGGGCTTCTTCATCATTTTCCTGAAAGGTTTAAACACACACACACACACACACACACACACACACACACACAAAATAAATGAAAAGTACTCTTGTGACCATCCCCTCCACTCCCCCCCACCCCAAAGGCTACTGGTGAGTGTGATTCAGAACAGGTGTCAGGTTCAATGTGACCAGCATGGAGACGTGGGACAAGAGGAAGATAATTTTGGAGCAAGGCATTGAGAAATCAACGAGGTACTTCCCTAGACACTCTGTATGACACAGAAACGGTTACACATGTTAGGACCCTGCTCCACAGGTCCAGAAGTGCTTCCCCCTACACACCTGACATGCAGTGTCTTTTGGGGCTACCCTAGTACTATTGTCCTGGGTACCCAAGGTATTTAGGGCTCATCCTCTATTCCCCCATCCTAGCCTCTCTGCTTGGTATTAAGGTATAATCTGGGGTAGAATGAATCACTTTTCATGTTATAACAACTCTTAAAAACTCCATTTTAATATGCAGTGAAAGCCCAAAAACTGTTATAAAATGGTAGCTATGAAAGCATCTTATCGCTGTAATCATAAATTCAGTCATTAGTACCCACAGGCTGTTCCTTCAATACCAGGAACAGTCATTGTTTCTAATTATACTTTTGGAAAATAGCTAGTATTCTACTGTGCAGCCCACAGGAAAAGCCATTGGCAAGTGATACTGATTCTGTATAAAGGGTCACAAGAATGATTCTGCCTCAGGCATCCAGTTAATTGCAAACCCAAACGCTGCTTCTCAGAAATTTAGAATAAAGCCTTATAACGGAAGGATAAATTTTTATAGTTTCGTAATAAAACACAACAGCTTCTTAATAGGTTTCCTTTAAAAAAAAAAGAACTCTTATTTTATGGGAAACTAGTGATTCTTGGGATGTTGTATGGCATGCATTCATTGTGCCTTTTTTCTAACTGGGGAAAACAAGATGATACCATAATTGCCTTCAATATCTTCTTGTGCATAAAGCACTACAGCCCTGGGATTTTCAATCTGTAATTTGCATTTGATGTGTTTTTGCTTGTGTGTATAGGCATGAATAGTGATTCCTTCAGAAAAATCTATTTTCTACATAACACTTCTAAACCTGTTAAAAATTCCCCAAAACGCTGATACTCTGAATCAGAATTTAAATGATCCTGATGTTGCTTCTTTAGATACTTCAAGGAGACAAAAATTTCAGAAAATAACATTTCTGAAAGTAACATTTCAACTAAATTATGTCAAGTTAATTGGGTCATGATGGAACTCATGTAAATAATCCTGGTAAGTCTCTTACTGTCTCAAGAAATTAAAATTGCAGAAAACATACCTTGGCCCACTTAATTTTCTCTAGTAAATCACTAAGATTTCTTTTAATTGGAACATAATGTTTCCAAGGCTTTAGTGCCATATAGAAATGTTCATAATATTTCGAGTCCTGCTTCAAAACCAAACTGTTGCCCAGCATGAGGTATGGATATCTATAAGCAGCGACGGTCCCATCCACATTCACTTGATACTTGTACTAAAAGATTAAAACAAACATAAAGAAAAAACTTAACAGCCATTTGCTTCGCTTCTGCTTGTCATCAACATTATTATACTAAATATAAAAGAATTACTTCCCATGTTCCAAATTCAGTTGTTTAAAAGTTTTATATGTTATTTTGTAACTCACATTTTCTCTTTATATTGAAATCATAATCACCCTTGAGCAGGCTGATTTTAAGAAATACAGTGCATTTAAGGATAAGATGATCAGTAATTTTAGGAAATAGGAATACCTATTTTAACTCTATGTAATGGATTCAGATTTCTGTGACTGGATAAGAAAATGTTTCAAAAGTTGTATGTTTATTAAAGTTGGTAACAATTTATGTATTTCATGAATACATTATTTCATTCGTTCCTTATACTAATTTAAGTATGAAAAAGGAAAGCATTATCTCTAGTGTTCAGTTCTAGAGTTGAGGACACAGAAACCTGGAGAGGCTCAGGGATTAGCATGCTAGCAACATAATATGTACTCTGTTTACCTATTTGCTGGATTAATAAACTTTGATTTACATTTCAAAATCACTTTTCATGGGAATTAAACCTCATTAAATCATAGTAATGTGAAGCAAGTATTATCATAACCTCTCTCTCTTTTTTTTTTTTTTTTGCAAGTGAGAAAGTCAGTGTTCAGATAAATTCTATTCCCTGAGTTCAAATCCAATGTTCTTTTCATTATATCACATGGTTAGGGGTACTAACAGATGAAGGACCCACAGTTAGGGGCCGAGGCAAGACTACAGGCAGGATGTGAACCCCAATTCCAGCTTCTTTCTTATTTATATGGTATTTATACTCTGTTTACAAAAAGCATTTAAAATCACTTTAGAAAAAAAATAAAATCACTTTAGGTAAAAGACATTTATATTCCCAGTTTATGAAAACAAATATGAAAGAGAGAGAAACAGATAAATAAATGTATCCCAAACCCCAGGTGAATCCTTGCATTATATTTTGCACTAAATACAGTTCTGGCTTTTTGGTAGACAGAATTAACAAAAATAAAAAAAAAATTAAATCACAGTGAGTTTTATAATTCCCTATGTTTGGAAGGGAGAAAGTAAGAAAGTACGTGGCAGCTCACAAGACTGGAGAAATTTGCCCACCAAGTGATTTGGTGGACTTAATACAAGTTTATCACTTCATATCCTTACAGGAAGACATATATGCATACCTTAAAGAAATCAAAGAAACCTATCAATTTAGCTTTTCCAAGCTCCTTTTCTTTCTCTTGGAAAAAGAAATATCCTGTAATTCCTGCATCTAGGAGCTCTGGGTTTTCCTTGGACAGCTGTACCAACTGGAGCCTCTCTTCTCGGCTATCTCTACCTCTGAAGAAAGCTTTCTCTGTTTTATTGATCCAGGAAGGCCCTAAAAGTTTGAAGCCACAAAAAAAAAATATGATTATGAATTTGACATTTATAAAAACGGTAAGTGTAATCATCTTTAATCTACTATTGTCATTTAAGACATTAAAGCTCTTTGATCACCAACTCATCTTCTAAAGTAAGGTGCTATTTCCAAAAAAATACAGGATCAAGTATCCTGCCTGAAATACTTCCCAGTTTGGACTAGTAAGAACAGTCCTTTAGAGGCACCTGGGTGGCTCAGTCAATTACATATCTGCCTTTAGCTCAGGTTGTGATCTCAGGGTCCTGGGATTGAGCCCCTCATTGGGCTCCCTGCTCAGCAAGGAAGCCTGCTTCCCCTTTCCTGCTGCTCCTCCCCCTGCTTGTGCCCTCTCTCTCTCTTTCAAATAAATAAATAAAATCTTAAAAAATAATAACTTAAAAAGTCCTTTTATTTGCTGTATCACATAAAAAAGAATGCTCTAATTTCACCTATTTGTCTACCTGTGAGAGTTTACTCAAATATTGGACTGTCAGGACGCCTGGGTGGCTCAGTGGTTTAGCATCTGCCTTTGGCTCAGGACATGATCCCGGGGTCCTGGAATCGAGTCCTGCATTGGGTTCCCCTCAGGGGAGCCTGCTTCTCCCTCTGCCTATGTCTCTGTCTCTGTCTCTCTCTCTTTCACAAATAAATAAATAAAATCTTAAAAAAAAAAAAAAACGGACTGTTTATGACATTAGGAGATATCCAAAATAGCACTGGATCAAGTTCAAAGCAAAAGACATTCAATGACTTGGCACTAGCTTCTTCCATTCTTTGTGCTTCACAATAAAAAATGAGCTAGGCTTTTGTTCTTAGATTAGGTGACCAGAACAAACTATGTGATCAAGTAACATCTGCCTCTCTCTCTCTCTCTCTCTCTCTGTGTGTGTCTCTCATGAATAAGTGACCAAGTAATATCCACATCTTTGGGTTGTTCAGGATTTTGAGCACATCACTTTTGGATACAGGAAAGACTTTGTCTCATATGCTATGAAATGAAAAAATTATATATATAGCTCAGCTATATAAATACATGTGTATATGTGTTTGTGTGTGTGCATGTGTATCTTTCCTGGGAGGGCAATATTCTAGAAGAATTAAATTAAATCTATTTCTATTATTCTAAAGAGAGGTCATTAGTTAACACCTGTTAACTATTCAAAGGGATAAATCATAAAACACAGTAACTAGAGGGAGTTTACTCTCTCCAATATTTTAGCACACTTCTAAGGCATTCACTGTTCTCAAATAAAAAGTCAGTTTCATTTCATGTTATCTTTAGGTACTTTGCAAAGAGTTTCTGGTTGCATCTACTAAACAAGCCTACCAAATCACAATAAAGAGGGAAAGAAGTTGTAAAGACAGGTAGGGTGTATTCTCAGGGAGTTTGGTTTAATACAAAGGTGTGTTGTGCCACAAGTGTAAGGTCATCAAATGGGGGCAGGGGACTCAGATTTTGAAGGATCAAGCAAGGCAGAAAGAGGAAAGGAGAAAATTTGTTATTAAGTGTTAGAGATAGTAATACCCAAATTATACTACTACCACAATTCTCTTACATCTACATGTAACTTTATATTTTTCAAAATGCTCTCTTCACCCAGCAATATAAAGGCACTGGAGTCAGCATTAAGTGACAATTTTACCAAATGTATATTTTCAAATAGTATTTATGAATGACCAACAAAAAGGAGACTCAATCACTAGCCCACCCACATACCTAACTTTTGGATTAGAAGAATGCTATACTGCTCCTTTTTCTTGGTTAGAAAATAAGAACAATGTTTATTTCAATATATACCTTTATTCTCTCTGACCGAACATTCCCTTTTCACCTGTTTTTCCTCTGAGAATAAACTTTAATTTACCTGTATTTCCCTGAATAGAGAGGAGATCATTGGTGACACCCCTCATTGCTTCAAGTGTGGAGTGGGTGATGTCATACGTTGGAAGGATAATATCTCGTGAATCCAGGGAGCCGCACCATGAAATGATAGGTAAAGGGCCAGGGGTCTCATTGACTTTTCGATGCTCCAGAGGCCAATCTCCAAGATTAATATAAAATTCTATATCAGGGAGAAAGACCTAAATAAACGGAAGAAGAAACATCAGTGTTGGGAAGACCTCAGTCTTAAAACATGTCTGATAAAGTAAACATTTGAAATTAGCAGAAGAGAGAAGAATGCCTCTCAGTCATCAGTAGTATCAGAAAATTCAGGGTGAGGATGGTACATGGCAAATTCACTCAGCCAGGAGTAAGCTCCCTCTGTTAAGAAGGGGCATTTAAAATTGTTTCGTATCAGGGCACCCAGCTGGCTAAGTTGGTGGAGCACCTGACTCTTGATTTTGGGATCGTGCGTTCCAGCACCATGTTGGGTACAGAGGTTACTTAGTAAAAAAATAAATTTAAAAATTATCAAAATTGCTTAGTATTATAGAAGTGGACTTGGTATAGAGAGGTATGAATAAAGGGCTTTAAGAACTCTTTCTGCCAGCTGCCTCATGGAGAATCAACAAGATTAGACCCAAGCCTCTGTTTTCCTTCACTATCAAACCTCCACATCACGTCTACCTTTGTTTCTGGACTCTCTCACTCCATGTCCATCTCCACGGTCAGTCAAAGCTATACTTGAGATCCTTCTCATCTCTTGCCTGGATTGTTACAGTAGCTTATTCACTGGGTGTTCTGATATTAGGCTCTCCCCAAACTAATCTTCTTTCACCTTGCTCCCCAAATTCATAAAACCCAAATTAATGTTACTACCAAGGTCAACAGAACCTAAAGCCTACAGGTCAAGGTCTAAACTCTCTGGCCAGAAAGCAAGGCCCTGTAGCTGTGAGCCTCATCTTCCACCTGAGTGTGTGCCAGTAAATTTTAGGCTCCTCTCTGAACATGTCACCTCCTCTCATATGTAATTCCCTTCTCACTTGGAGTATTCTTCTCCTACTTATTCATGTGGCACTCTCCTTTCCCATCCTTCAAACTCAGACTGAATGTTACCTCCTCGATGACTTGCCCTCCTCAGGCAGTTTCAATCTGGGTACCTATTATTCTTACAGGCCTACCACGTTGAGGTACAGCTATTTGTATTCACATCCTATCCTAACTTCCAAATAACAAAAACAAGTCCCACTAGAGTAGGCCGCTCAAAGCCCAGAGACGAGTCTCATTTACCTTGGATTTCTTCCCAGCCACTGGGCAAAGAACCTAGAACAAGAGGGAAGGGCAGGGGATGTGACTGATGATTCACCCTCTTGTTTCCCTACTCTTATTTATAAGCTCATTCATAAACTCCACACCAGAAGTTCTCACTATAGAGCATGATTTCTCAATCTCAGTAGGATTGACATTTGGGTCTGGGTAATTTTTTGCGGTAGGGGCTGTTTTGTGCATTGTAGAATGTTTGCTAGTACCCAATGGCCTCCACAGACCAGATGCTAGTAGCAACACATAGAGTTGACAACCAAAACTGTCTCTACACATTGTCAAATGTCCTCTCAGGGACAAATTCATCACTAGTAGAAACCACTGAAGAGAGGCAGCAACATCAGTACAAGGTAGGAATACAGGGCACCAGGCCAGGAAGAAAATACCCCTTTTATGACCAAATACCTTTAATATGCATATATGGTGGGCTAGTGGGAATGGGCGTGGGGCACCTGCTACTTAAAATAAGAATTAAAAAATAAAATAAAATAAAATAAAATAAAATAAAATAAAATAAAATAAAGATAGGAATTGACTGCAGCCCCACATTCAGCACACTTGGGAAATCGCATAACTCATATTCCCAAAGTTGGCTTTTGGTTTGGAAAACCACCTTGCCAGTCTTTCTGTGTGGGATAGGCAGAAAATGCCCATCCTCACCTTTCACTCTGCATGGTCAGGAAGGAGGAATAACAAAAGGAATTTTGAGTTGCTCTGCATAAGAGTTTAGTAATTGTGGAAAGAAGGGTTGAATAGAGGGGAGTGGGTGGGAGGAATTGAGAAGGGTTGAATAGAGGGGAGTGGGTGGGAGGTATTGAGAAGTCTTCTGAGAGATAGAGGCCCAACAATAGTCACTAAGAAGCCAAGACCTGAGGATCAATGACAGACAGTGAGAAATTTCCAGAGCATGGATGACTGAGTCTGATTTATAGACAGATGTCTATTTTTAAACATTAGGGGTTTTGTTTGGCTGGTTTTTATTATGCACTGGTACAAAATCACCTCTCTGTTACTAGAACCTTCAACAAAATGTGCCATGGATACCATCTTTTAGAGGCACTTAGGGTAAAACAAGGAAAACATGGCTGAAGTTCTAGTCATTTTGAGGTGAAAAGAACAAAACAGCTGCAGAAAGTGGTATCTGAATGGGAGGAATATTCCCCACGATGCAGAACTTCAAGAAGTAACCCTGAGGGGCACCTGGGGGGCTTAGATGGTTAAGTGTCTGACTCTTACTTTCTGCTCAGATCATGATGTCAGGGTTGTGAGACTAAGCCTTGTCTCAGGGGTCTGCTGGAGGATTCTCTTTCTCCCTCTCCTCCTCCTCCAGCTGATGCTTTTTCTCTCTCCCTCCAGTAAATATATAATTTTTTTTTTAAAAGGTGACCTCGAGGTTAAACATGTCTGGGAGTCCACAGAAAACTCGGGAGTACTCTATAGGGCCTGAAATGGGGGATGGAGCCATCTTTCTTTTCCTACAGGAAAGAAAGATCCATAAAGAAGGAGAATTTATGAACACTCAGGTGGTGGACAGCTTAGATACATATTTCCAAGCTTGGAATCCATTCCCATCCTTTGCCATTGTTGTTCTAAGCATCTCAATGTTACAACGAAATAAGTAAACTACAGTTGACCCTTGAACAATGCAGGGGTTAGAGGTTCCGACATCTGCACAATCTCAAATTTGCGTATAAATCTTGACTCCTCCAAAGTGTAACAACTAGTAGCCTGTTGTTAAGTGGAAGCCTTACCAATAACATGTTGATTAACACAACTTTTGTATGTTACGTGTATTGTATAATATGTTTTTACAATAAAATCAGCTAGAAAAAAGAAACTGTTAATTAAGAAAATCATAAGGAAGAGAAATATGTTTACAGTACTGGACTGTATTTATTTAAAAATGCCCATGTATAAGTGCACTCATGCAGTTCAAACCCATGTTGTTTAAGGGTCAACTCTGTGTTGTTTTGGGAACCAGTGATTCCATTTGCGTACCTTTCTTGCCAGTGACAGCAAAATCTCGTCTGAGAACATTTTGAAGTCTGTGTATTTCCCTAAAGATCTCCGGTAGATGTGGTTATTGAGAATCGTGTAATGGACAATGGCACCCCTCTCATCCCCAAACCTTTTCGGAACTTCGTCTAGCATCTGCTGGAGATTGATGCTGGGGAAAGAAGCGAAATCTTTTGCAATCTGTGGTTCCTTGGTTGGACACGAAAGAGTCCTCTGCCAGGCCTGAGGATCCTCTTCTGGACACTCACAGTACTCATGGTACACTGGTCCTAGGGAAGGCAAAGCATGTGTGACGCCACTCCCCATTAACGAACACCACAACACAGGGAGTTGTTTCTGCCTGATATGACCGTGGGATGACTTCTTGGTGAACTCTAAGATTATCCAGACAGGAATAATCTGCCCTAAACAAATCATTGGTGAAAGTACTTATGTCAGAGTCCTGTGCTTCTACTTTGCTTCCCCCTTTCAGACTCCTCTAGACAACCTGGTATAGCATATGCTCTCTTCCAATATAACCTACTCTCAGCCAATTAGCTGATAAACTCAGTGAGCTATAAATGCCTGATGAACATAAAACAACCTAACTTTTAACAAGGAAAAAGAGAAGGTACTACTTTTCAGGTATTATTATATAGTAATTATATAGTGGTGATTTTTAAAAAAGATTTTATTTATTTATTCATGAGAGACACACACAGAGAGAGGCAGAGATATAGGCAGAGGGAGAAGCAGGCTCCCCACAGGGAGCCCAATATGGGACTTGAACCCAGGACCCCGGCATCATGACCTGAGCCTAAGGCAGATGCTCAACCTCTGAGCCACCCAGATATCCGAGTGGTGATTTTTTTTTAGACAAGATGGAGGTCTCTTCCCCTGAATCCCTAAAATCACCTTCCTCATCACATCTCAAAGAAGAAATACATAACCCAGGGGTATCTGGCAGTGTAATTTTAAAGTATCCAGCCATGAGCATGAAACTTCTCTGAGGAATCATCCTAAAAGGAGTTTATACCACTTTTATATCTTTCTTCAAAATATATTTAACTTAATATAAAAATTAAAATAATTTTTATAAATATAAGAACTTAAAAAATTATTTATGTTTCTTGAGGATTTCTACTTCAGACCAAGATTAATATGGACCAAATGCCCTTCTGCCTGAAACTACCAAAAAAAGAGACAAAATATATGAAAGACTTTTTAAGCCATGGGACATGAGGCAGTGAAGGACAGTGAGTCTGAGAGATGGGAAACAGATGAGGTGAGTCCTGCAGTTCATAATCTTACTGGCTAAGGGAGTTTCCGAGTATGAAAACAGGGGGAGAAATGGAGGCAGAACCCAGCAGTGTCACTGAGTTGAGGGGACAGAGCTGAGTGTCCAGGGAGAACAAGGCAGCTGGCATTTGCAGGACACACTCCCTAAGAAGAGAAAACTACACATATAGAAAGCTCCAGAGATCTGCAAAAAGTTCCCCTTCCAGTATGTAGGGTTTCTTAAGAGTGTATATAAGTGAGGAAACTATCCAAGGTAGGGAAAGGACCATCCAGAATGATTGGAGGCAACACTACCCACTGGTCTTACAAGATTGGGAATAGCACCTGTTTACACCAGGCAGATTGGAAAGCATCCTAATTCCTGGGGCTTAGGGTACAGTAGACAGAGACGTATTGCCTGAGTGGTGGGGAATAATTAGCTCCAGGCTACACATGGTTCCAATTTTGCCTAATGAATTGTAAAAGTAAAATTTGAAAGGTTCAAATTATTTCCAAGTAACATCACTGCATTCCAGGGGAAAAAAGCTCAAGAAGATGAGAAAGTGCCAGGAGATGAAAAATACACTGGATACAATTAAGGACAAATTGGGGATTGCAGAAGAAAAGATTAGGGAGCTTAATGATGTAGCAATAGAAAAAAATACAAAATGAAATGGAGAAAAAAAATTTTTAAGTGAAAACAGCATCAATGAGCTATGGGATTATTTCAATCCTGGTAGAGGGGTAACTGGAATTCTTGGAGGAACTCTGGAGTAGAACAGAAAAAATATTGAAGAAATAATGGCCAAAATTTTTCTGGATTTAATGAAAACTATAATCGCAAAGATCAAAGAAGCTCCACAAACCCAAGCACAAGAAACATGAAGAATACTACACCAAAGCACATAATAATCAAATTGTTCAAAATAACTCAAAGAGAAAATCTTTAGCAGTACAGAGGAACAAAATTATGATTGTCAGCAGATATACTGTTGGAAACAAGCAAGTAAGAGGACAGTGGCACAATATCTATAAAGTGCTAAAGGAAAAAAAAACCAACCCTGTTAACCTACAATTCTATATTTAGCAAAAATGTCTTTCAAAAATGAAGGCAAAATAAAGACTCTTTCAGACATTCAATAGCTAGGAGAACTTATTACCAGGATTCTTACACTAAAAGAAATGATAACAGGAATTCTTTAGCAGAAAGCAAATGGTACTAGATGAAAATATAGATCTATATAAAAGAATGAAGAAAGATGGAAATGTTAACTACTTGGGCAAATAAACAAGCTTTTCTTATCATTCAAATTTCTTTACTTAGTTTCCTTCCCTCAAAATTTAATTTAAATCAATTTAAAAAGTTAAATTGAACTCCAGGAGGGGTGCCTGGCTGGCTTAGTCGGTAAAGCATGTGACTCTTGATCTTGGGGTAGCGAGTTTGAGCCCCAAATTAGGTGCAGAATTATTTAAAATTGATCTCCAGAAGGTATGCATACCATGTTTACTCTGTTGTATATGACTTCAAGGTCATCATATCCCACTTTGAAAGGCATGGGTTCTACACATATAAGGCTGGTGCTGGATTGTGTAATAATCACTTACCTTTCAAAATATAAGGAGACTGAGCCACGTGTTCATCACCATAAAGGACCTCTATCTTCAGCCCTGCGCTGACAGTGTCATATATCCTGTACCGCACCAAAAATGTCCCATCATTCCTGTCCAAAGGTTTGGGAACGTGAATCCGGACTAACTCTTTAGGTGAAAGAGATTTGATTATTACTCTGAATAGTGTTTGATCTGAAAGAAAAAAAATGAATAAACTACTACTTCATGGTCATTTTGTCTTACCAATCATTGGATAGGTGTCTCTACACCAAAGTTACTTTCTTCTGTACCCTCAAAATCATAACAAAATAGGGATGCCTGGGTGGCTCAGCAGTTGAGAGTCTGCTTTCGGCTCGGGTCATGATCCTGGGGTCTGGGATCAAGTCTTGCATCAGGCTCCTTGCAGAGCTTGTTTCTCCCTCTGCCTGTATCTCTGCCTCTCTGTGTCTCTCATGAATAAATAAATACAATCTTTAAAAAAAATAATAACAAAATAATTTTAGTTTGGAAGATCCTTGAGACAGGAACCATGTCTGGGTGGTGTCTTGAAACCAAAGATCTGAGTCAACGTTTGATCCATTAGTCATTCAGTAAAGATTTACTGAATGAACAAATTCAGTTCATTAAAAAAGCAAGGAAGAGATGAACTTTTTTGCCTCTCTGCTCTCTTCTCCTTTGGGTAGGTTTAAAGCAGCCCAGGTAGTTAAAAATCTAAAAACTCTTAGAATGAGAGCTCCAAGACAATTGAACTTTCTCCCATCAAATATACATCAGCTTTCTTTGTAAACCATTTTAACACCCAATAACCCTCATTTCTCAGGAAATCCCCCTCTTGTTAACCCAATTTTCCAGTTATACTTCTAGGTTTATTTCCCTAAATAAAAATTATAGCTAGTTATTAAAGTCTGTGCACAAATATCAGACACACACACACATTTTCACACACCTTTGTAAATACTAGAGTTTACTTCTCTAAGCTGGTTACAGTAGGATAATCTAACATCTTTTAAACTCCAAAATTCTGGAAATTCCATGGTAAACAATACCTGCTTAGTAAACTTTCCCTTCTCTTTTCAAAGCATATTAGCTCACAGATTTAGGCGTTGAAACAATACTGTTATGATTAGTATCACTGTAATTCAGGAATAAATGTTGCCATATCTTTCTTTCCAGAGTCCAGTGGATGTATCTGCATGTACTCAGTGCAGATCTGATCCTGAGGAGCTTTGAGTATAAAGATCAGTTAAAGTCCTAACCACAGTTAATCACTATACCAAAGGCAAATGGTTTTCAAAAAGTGGCAAATCCTCTGAAATTCACAACTCTAGCAAAAAATAGTAGTGATGAAAGTAGTCTTTCATGTGACATCTATCATATTCTCAAATTAAGCATATTACATATATTATATATAAAAATGTGTATTATATGTTTTATGAAATTTCTGAAAAAAGCTTCTTTCTCCTATTATTAGTTTCTATATCTTGTGAGCAAAGTTTCTACTCTCTTTTGATCCTCAAGGGTTTCATTTTCTCATGTGGGTCAGAAGAGGTGTTCCTCAGTATCTTCAATTTTGTAATAGAATTAGTGTCTGAAAACTTGCTATTAAATAATACATTTTGGTGTCCTTAAAACAAGTGTGATAAAATTATGAAAGAATTCTGCTAAGATAAATGAGCTATAATAAATATGGGGGATGGTACAAGAAAAAATAATTTAATGTAAAATTATTTAAAAGAATGATTGAAAGAATTCTGCTAAAATAAATGACCTATAATAAACATAGGGGATGGTGTAAGAAAAAAATAATTTAATGTGAAATCATTTAAAATGTTAGTCATTTACCTGAAATGCTTAAATGAAACACATTGGTTATTGCTTTGGTTTTTTGTTTTGTTTTGTTTTGTAAAGATTTTATTTATTTATTCATGAGACACAGAGAGAGAGAGAAAGAGAGAGACAGGCAGAGGGAGAAGCAGGCTCCATGCAGGGAACCCAACGTGGGACTCGATCCCGGGTCCCCAGGATCAGGCCTTGGGCTGAAGGCGGCACTAAACTGCTGAGCCCTCTGGGCTGCCCGGTTAATGCCTTGTGTTATCTCTCACTTGGTTTTAGAAAGACAGCAGAGTGTGGTGACTGAAAATCAGGCAGGCAGAGCCTGGGGACCAGGAGACAATTTCTATATATTTTTTCCCAAACTAGAAGCATTACAGAAAAGTTTATTTCTTAGTCAAATAGTCCTATTCTCCATAAATTTATGATTATAAACAAAACGGATATAAGACAGACATTAATGACCGTGTGATCGTTTTGGAAAGAGCTGGATTACAGTGATATTAATCGTAACAGTATTGGAAAGAATCGGATTTATGGAAAAAACTAGTTCCAAAATGCTTCGTTATTTTTAAATTCAAATTATTGGGCAAGATCTGTATTGTCTCTTCCAAATTTTTTTTTGTCTCCAAAATAGCATTTAAAAGTTACATTTCATTTTTTCAATAATACATTTATTTTGTATTGTTGTTCAATTTGCCAACATACAGAATAACACCCAGTGCTCATCCCGCCAAGTGCCCCCCTCAGTGCCTGTCACCCAGTCACCCCCCCCTTCCCCTTCCACCACCCCCGGTTCGTTTCCCAGAGTTAGGAGTCTTTATGTTCTGTCTCCCTTCCTGATATTTCCCAACATTTCTTCTCCCTTCCCTTATATTCCCTTTCACTATTACTTATATTCCCCAAATGAATGAGAACATATAAAGTTTGTCCTTCTCTGATTGACTCATTTCACTCAGCATAATACCCTCCAGTTCCATCCACGTTGAAGCAAATGGTGGGTATTTGTCGTTTCTAATGGCTGAGTAATATTCCATTGTATACATAAACCACATCTTCTTTATCCATTCATCTTTCGATGGACACCGAGGCTCCTTCCACAGTTTGGCTATTGTGGACATTGCACTGCTGGGGATTTACCCCAAAGATACAGATGCAATGAAATGCCGAGACACCTGCACCCCGATGTTTATAGCAGCAAAAGTTACATTTCAAAATAAACGTATAAAACTAAAATATAGCCACTGGAAATACATATTTTAAATGTTCTGTCATTTTTATGGTAATCTTTCATGCCTGTGTCATTGTCAGCATGAAATTAACCTTAGAGCCAACACAAAATAAGAATGGTCAGGACTGAAATAGAAATAAGCAATTTTAACCTTCATAAAAGAGAAAATGAGAAGAGTGCAATTTGAAATTGCTTCAAATGGAAGGAATGTGAATTCTCATTTGCCCCAGGGGCTAACATAATGGAACAGATTTGAAGCTCAGCTGGAATTTTTCTACTTCATCAATTCAAACCTCTTTAAGAGAGACAACTAATGGCATGAGAACGCAGGGGCGAGGTAGACCAAGGAGGTTAGCAGATCAAAGTCTTGCATCATTAGAATCAGACTTTTGATTTGGAAAGGAATCAAAAGCATTTCTTTTTAAAGTCACTTGCTTAGCACTTATTAGGTGCCAGTCCCTGAGCTTGAGATTTTCATTTTCATTTTCTACCTTATTTTTTTTAAAGATTTTATTTATTTATTCATGAGAGACACAGAGAAAGAGTCAGAGACACAGGCAGAGGGAGAAGACGGCTCTCTGTGGGGAGCCTGATGCTTGACTTGATCCCGAGACCCCAGGATGGAGCCCTGAGCTGAAGGCAGACGCTCAACCGCTGAGCCACCCAGGCATCCTCCTTATTTATTTCCTATAAGAATTTGTAACGTGGGCATTGCCACCCCATTTTACAGACTGAGAAGCCCAGGCTCCAAGAAGTTAAGTAACTTGCCCAAGGTCACCTACATATGAGTAGCAGAGCCAAGAGTTGAATATAGCTTGAATCCTTCTCCTTTCAAAGCCCATCTGCATCCACCTTGTCATGTCAGCTAGCATACTGGTTTGCAGAATTCAGGGCTGGAGGAATAACCTCTGGCACCCCTGGTACAACAGAGTCACAGCCTTCCCTTTTGTTTAGGAAGATTATTAAGATTCTGCAACTGTAGCAAGAGTCAACCCCACATGGCCAAGGGAACAGAGTCCCAGAAGGCCACGTTGTTTTGCCAACTCTTCAAAAATGTCTAGCTGCCTGCTGACCATGGATGCTCTCCAGGAACTTCCTGAAAATTGATGCACAACATATTATGGAGATTTAATTAAATGGAAAGAGTGCCTGCTCTTGTGCAGAGTGAAAAGAATAATAAGACGATTAAAGGATGATAAATACAACAGGATACAGTTTAAAACATGAAATACTACACAAGTAGGAGGTATGATTATTTTATGAAGATATGAGTACTGATGAAGGTAAAGGAGGGCTGAGTAGAAAACAGGTATTTTTGTATCCAGCCATCTTGACATATTCCAACCACTCTCCCTCCACCCCTTCCTCTCTTTTCTCTACAGTATTTACAGAGCTTCTCTGCCAGACATTATGTCACATGCTGGGAATATCACAATGTCAACAGGTCACAGAGCGCCTAATTTCCGTCTTTGGACTCCAGTTAGAGATCCTCTGCTTCAAACCATTCAAGAACACATTTTGTAATCCTAGTACCTGGAGATACACAGCAGAATAATGATACTAAAATAAATGTGACACTGTCAAATGGGAGTGATAATTATTACGGGAATCTCGGTTAAGTCATGTTAAGAAGTTGTGTAATTTTTTTGAGAAAAATAATGGCCTCTTTTTCATTTAGTTCTTGGAGAAGCAAAAATTTCAGGACTTGCAAGTGAATGAATAATGGTGGCAGATGATGTAAAAACTAGCTGGGTGAGCTTTTCAAAACTACAGAACAGCCTTTTAATGGAAATAAAAACTCAAGTGGCATGAGAGGAAATAAGAAGCATCCAAAGGTATGAAATTGAGGTTGTCTGAAAAGACTTGGTGAAAATCTTTGGTTTTATTACCTCCCCCCCACCCCCCCCCCCCCCGGATCATGAAAACACTAAGATTATTTTCAGGGAAATTTTTCTTGGGGAAAAAAGAAGAGTGAAAAAGAAACTCCTTATTCTCTTGCTATAATTACTGAGAACACTAATGAGTGAGGTTATTTTCTCAGGACAGATACCTAGAAATTAGATTACCAGATTTAAGGGCATGGACATTGTGTGCAAATGACATCTTTTTAAAAATCACATATACTAGCCGTTGAAACTTATTTTTTGTATGTTAGGTTTGTAAATATTTAAGACTGTTAGTATATTTGGAAAACTGCTTTCCAGAAATATTTTAGTAATTTGTGCTGTCACCAGCGGAGGATGGAGAGTATTTTCATGCCCTCTTGACAGCTTTGCGAACCGCCACTTAAAAAAACGTTGTCAATTTTTTTGATTGAAGAATAGAATATTCTTTGAATGTCTAGTTCTTTCATTAGCAGCATTTCACTTTGGATCACGCTATTTTCTTTTTTCCTGTATAAATTAATTTTTACCTTCATTCTCCCTTTTCTTTCTAAAGCATCCACACACACACACACACACACACACCCTTATAACATCATAAAATGAATTTTAGAAAAGAAAGAAAACTATAAAGAAGAAAATACACCCGGGATGTCTGGGTGGCTCAGCGGTTGACGACCATCTGCCTTTGGCTCAGGTTGTGTGATTCCAGGGTCCTGGGATGGAGTCCCGCATGGGGCTCCCCACAGGGAGCCTGCTTCTCCCTCTGCCTGTGTCTCTGCCTCTGTCTCTGTCATGAACAAATAAACACAATCTTTAAGGAGGAGGAGGAGGAGGAGGAGGAGGAGGAAGAAGAAGAGGAGAAAATACACCCCATAGTGCAAGGCTTCCAATCTGGGTTTAAGGATTTTTTACTCTGGCCCTTAGGGCCATGGAAAGCCTTCCCAAAACTAAAAAAAGAGTTTAGTCATAGTTTCTCGCTAGCAGTGGGGTACTCTGATCGTCTTTGTTGATTAAAAAAAAAAAAAAAAAAAAAGGTGCCAGTTGGCTGATTAGCAAATCCTGACTGCAACAACTGGAAACTAGCAGGACAAGTTGCACGAAATGGCAAAGGCAAGGCGCGCAGGAGCCGGACGGAGCAGGAGAGACCGTGGGCGGGGGGCCGGACAGCGGATTCCAGGACGGGATCCCCCCCCACCCCGCCCCGCCCCGCCCAGGCGGAGAGCTGAGCCCCAAGGGTTATCTGCCTATGAGGACTCAGGCCCGCGAGGAAACCGCGTCCCGCAGGCACAAGCGCCCCCTCCGGGCCTGCAGCGCTGCGTGCAGGGGCTGCCGCCTGGGGCCCACAGGCCTCAGCCCTGCACCGGCGGGGGCTCCCGGCCTTCAGGACCCGCCCGGGCCGCAGGGCCCGCCGGGCTCGTGCGTTCCCGGGGTCATTCAGCGGACCTCGGCAGCGACGCCCCCGTACCCCGCCCCACCCCCTCCCCGTGTCCGGGAAGGCGGGAGCAGGGGAGGCGGCCGGACCCGGGGGAGGGCGACAGTCGCCGGGGGCGGGGGGGCGGCTCTACGCTACCTGGGGGCGCGCGGGTGAGGTTTCGGCCCTCGGAGTTCACCGCCTGCAAGTAGAAGTAGCGGACCGGGAGAACGACGCCCGCCCGCAGCCCGGGCCCCCATGCCAGGCTCCGCGGCGCGCTCACCGGCGGCTCGGGGGCCCCGGCGGCCACGAGCAGGGCCAGCGGCAGCGGCAGCAGCGCGGCCCGCGGGAGGCGGCGCATGGTCCCGGCCGGAGGTGCGGCGCGGCGGCGGCGGCGGCGGCGGCGGCGGGGAGGGGCCCGCTGCGGGGGCGGGTCGGTGCGCGGAGGCCCCCGCGGCCCCCCGCGGCCCCCCGCGGCCCCCGCCCCCCGCCCTCTGCAGGCCCCCCACGCCGTGCGCCCCGCCGCGGGGACCGGAGGACAGCAGGGTGCGAGCCTGCGCCCTCGGCCTCCAGGACCTGCTCTCGCCCGGCCCTCTGGTTTCCAGAGCTTGTCTACTGCTTGGGGGAAACCCTTTTTTTTGTGTGTGTTTTTTTTTTTTAAGATTTTATTTATTTATTCATAGACACAGAGAGAGAGAGGCAGAGACATAGGCAGAGGGAGAAGCAGGCTCCACGCAGGGAGCCCGACGTGGGCCTCGATCCGGGGGCTCCAGGATCACGCCCTGGGCTGCAGGCGGCGCCAAACCGCTGAGCCCCCCGGGCCGCGGGGGGGGGGGGGGGGGGGGCTTTTAAAGACACCAGCCAGTGGCGATGGCCGCGGGCGAGCCAGGGGGCCCGCCGCGGAGAACTTCCGTGTGGTTTAGGAAAACGCCTTCAGCCAAGGCCTTGCACGGGGTTTCCAAGGTGCGTAGCAGCGCTCACGCCCGGCTCCCCTCTGCCCTCTCCACCCGCCCCTGCGCCCTGCTTCGCGCCAGCCCCAAGCTGAGCCCCAGGCCTCTGCTGAGACTTTCTCCGCTGCTTCCTTCTCTCCTAACCCTACACTTCGCTTTTCTCAACCTGTGTTTTCTGAGCATCTACTAAGTTCTGGACAAACCCCAAGGGAGCCGTTGGGCCCTGGGGTAGCAGGAGTCAGGGTGGAAGAAGGGCTTGAGCCTGGTGGGTGAGCTTCCCCTGTGTCAGGTGGCTCCTGTCCCCTGTAATTAATGAGGTGTCATTGGTCTTGATCACTGCCCAGAAGCTGGAAGTGGGGGTCCAGGAAGAGACAGGCAGGAGCCCTAAGCGCTGGAAGCCATTGTCTGCCTTTCTCCCCGCCCCACTTGATCCACATTTATTATTTTTGCTTCTTTTATTTGCTTATGGTTCAAATCTGTTCAAAGAAAATAAGTATTCTGCTCAGGCTGGAAGAGCCAGGGGAGCCCACAGTGCAGAATGGACACAGGGAGTCTGCACTCTCTTGACAGACCTCAATCTAGAAATGCGGAATCAGGCATCCCCTGATTTAATTAGCCCTCCTTTAATTGGCCTACTCAGCGTTCCTGCTAGGACCATTTTTATTTATCAGGACAAAATCCTTCCTAGTTCTCTTGATCTATTTTAGAAATACTGACCAGACTGTGTTCTTTGTATTTTGGCAAGATTTTTCAGAAACTGTTAGTAAATCACTGGCCAATTGTAGGGCTAAAGTATAGCATTATTTAGTATTACTTTCATTGATAAAGTGTTAATTTCTTTTTAAATAGAAAGCGTTCCTGGGCTCTAGTTATCATTTTGAAAAATTGCGTAGAACACATTTTGTTCACATTCTTCCAAAATCAGACTTTAAAAAATTCCCAGAGAAATAATCTGAGGATTAGGCTGGTATAGGACCATAGTAAAATATGGCCTACTATAGTACATAATCCTTGCAGTAACACCCAGTAGTTTTTGAGAACATATCAAGGAAGCCATATAATCGAATCTGAACCCTTTCTTAGAATCTGTAACAATCTGTTTTCTTTCTCATTGTAATCCAGATCTTTAAAAGCATATCTCTTGGGCAGCCTGGGGGGCTCAGTGGTTTAATGCTTCCTTCAGCCCAGGGTGTGAACTAGGAGACCTGGGATCGAGTCCCATGTCGGGCTCCCTGAATGAAGCCTGCTTCTCTGTCTCTCCCTCTCTGTCTCTCATGAATAAATAAATAAAAATCTTAAAAAAAAAATAAAAGCTTATCTCTTTAGATCTACCAATGCCTTAACTAGATTCTTTATCATAAATCAAATTTCAAATACACATTCAATGTTTACTCTGTTTTAGATATTATACTTGGACTTTACACCTCGTGGTTTAGTGGAGAAGAAAGACAAAGAGGCAGTGTGGTGGATGCTAAAATATGGGTGTGGAGGGTCTGGGATTGTAGCCTCTTGCAAGCTAACAGGTTAGCCTGTTTCATGGATGCTGTTATAAGATACAAGACTCCTGGGTCAGAGACAAAGGACTTGATTATTCATTGTCAGAGTTTCATGTTGGTTTGTGTTGGATTCCCCCCATATCCCCTGTTATGGGCAGAATTGCATTTCTCCATAATTTGTATGTTGAAGCAATAAGCTCCATTACCTCAGAATAATGGAGATAGGGCCTTTAAAGACATGATTAAGTAAAAGTAGGCCATTAGGAGGGGCCTCAACCCAGTCTAACTGGTGTCCTTATAAAAAGAGGAAACCTGTGCACACAGAGAGACACCAGGAATGCTTGGGCACAGAATAAAGACCAAGTGAGAGTACAGCGAGAAGGCGGTCATCGACAGTCCAAGGGAGAGGCTTCAGGAGAAACCAAACCTGTCAATGTCTTGATCTGGGACTTCTAGCCTCCAGAACTGGGAGGGAATAAATTCTATTGTAAGCTTCCCAGTCTATGGGAAGACTTTTGTTATGACAGCCCCAGCAGACATATAGCCCCTAAGTCTGGTAGGGACAATGCAAACAGCCCATTATGGATGTGTGAAGTGGGTTGCATTATAAGAGAAGCTCACTGAATTCAGGGGATGACTGATTTCCCAGTATGGGAAATTGGTCCTGCTTTTGTCCAGTGGGGAGATGTTATCATCCTTCAAGACTGCTTGCTGCCAACACAGGCCTAAGAAATGGCACATAAAAAAAAAAAAAAAAAAAGGAATGGCACTTGTGGGGCACCTGGCTGGCTCAGTCAGTGGAGTGTGCAACTCTGGATCTTGTGGTTATAAGTTCAAACCCCATGCTGGGTGTAGAGATTACTTAATAAAATCTTTAATTAAAAAAGGAGAAAGAAATGGCATGTGTAAAAAGTGATCAAGGACTTAACATTCTTGGTATATCCAGCAAAAATGTTCAAGACGCATGGCAGATTGCTTCTCCCAATGTAAGTATGCTGTTCTCCCTCCCCTTGTTGAACCCACCTCCCAACCACCACCTGGGCACAGGTAGCAACTGACATAATAGCCTCATATGTATCCCTCCAGATGTACACATGCATGTGCAAGTTTTTTGATTAATGCTTTATAAAAAAAATGAGATTTTGCTTTCCTCACTCAATAGTATCTCATACAAATTCTCCTAGGTTAACTTAATACAGTTGTACTTTATCCTTTTTAATGGCTGCGTAATATCACATATGTGGATATTCCATAATAGGTAGTCCTTTCTTATCAAGTGTTCACTTTGTTTTCAGATTTTGCCACAACAAATATTGTAGCAATACAAATTCTTATGGATAAGTCTATATACGCTCGTGGTCTTATTACCAGTGGAGTGATTGGGGCAAATGAATATTGTGATTCAGTGTCTTGGTTCTCTCCTGAATCTGAACCTTCCTGATTGTAACAGACAGTGGCTCCCATGGCAAGTCCAATTCCATGGTATCGTTTGAGAAACTACTGCTGGATTTTCAACTTAATATCCATTTCATCAGCCCTGTCATTGTGTGTGAGAGCAAACTGCACACGCTTTAGTAAGTCCTTTTTTATTTCAGCCACCTAGAGAAGATTATATTTAGTCTACAACTGAAAATCCTGGCTTTCCCAATGTATTTTAAATGTTAATAAAATACTGCACATATTCAAGATGACAGTACTCTCCTGTCCTTGGTAGAGAAACTGCCTTTGGGTTGCTTTTCTAGAAAAGATATAAGATTAGTACAAATCAGGATGCCTGGGTAGCTCAGCAGTTAAGCATTTGCCTTTGGCTCAGGGTGTGATCCCCAGGTCCTGGGATCGAGTCCCACATCAGGCTTCCTTTGGGGAGCCTGCTTCTCCCTCTGCCTATGTCTCTGTGCCTCTCTGTGTCTTTTATGAATAAATAAATAATTTTTTAAAAGATTAGTATAAATATATTAATTGTTTAATATTGTATGTGTTAGGGGATCCCTGGGTGGCTCAGTGGTTTAGCGCCTACCTTCAGCCCAGGGTGTGATCCTGGAGTCTCGGGATCAAGTCCCGCATCAGGCTCCCTGCGTGGAACCTGCTTCTCCCTCTGCCTGTGTCTCTGCCCCCTCTCTCTCTCTCTCTCTCCGTGTCTTTCATAAATAAGTAAATTTAAAAAAAATGTACGTGTTATATTTCAACTGGAAAGCGTTGTTTATCTTTCATCAGAGCCCCTGGGCATTGGAAAAACCAACTCCAAGGAGCTCCCTCTTCTCACAGAGCAATGCCAGGCCTTCTTCATTCCTCCTCTGTTATGCAACCAGATAGAACAATCTTCATGTGTTGGCTGGTGGCTTTTGAGTACAAATGAAAGAAGAGAGAAGCAAGTCACTGTGGTTTTTTTTTGAAACTACATGTGGCTTATTTCATTCAATAATAACCAGAGATTTGTTTGCATGCTTTTGGACTCCCTCACCCCAGTGCCTTTTTAGAGTTTTTCTTGAAACTTTCACACTGAAAAATAATCATTTGAGGATGAGAATAAAAACCAAGTCAAACAGCACATCTGTTTAAATCATTTATTTCAACACAGGCATTGTTCTAAGTTGGCACCTTGTCTTGTAACACTTTTATCTACAGAACAAGATTGAGAACAATTACATAAAAGTATTATTTGACATTTTAACAAAAGTGCATAAGGCTTGTTTCAGAAACACAGGTGTACCAGTCACAAAGAGCCCCCGAGTGGTAATACATTCAGAAACTTGCTGGGAAAGTAAAATATTTACATATTTATCCTACACATGTAAATGGGATATTCTAAAGCATCATCACTACTGTTAACCAACTCTTACCAGTAAGTCCTCTTTAACCTTCTGGCATTCCATAGAGTGCTTTTATGGGGGTGGGAGTTCTTCCATTTTATTTCCATCTTCATTGTAACCTAAGTGGACTTACTTTCACTACCTCTAGTACAGGCATACATTTACCTTCTACACAAAACTGTTTTTATCCACTTTCAATCAGTCAAAACCTTGTTAGTAGCAGTTGGAAGTTTTATTAACACCAATGTATTTACAAATGTAAGGGAGTAAATTATTTAGAAGGAGGTCTCTAAAAATTAAAATAATCTCATTAAGTGCCCCCCCCCCCCCCCCCCCCCCCGCTTCCAGGTAGGCTCCATGCCCAGTGTGGAACCCAATGCTGGGCTTAAAACTCTCAACCCTGAGATCAAGACCTGACCCAAGATCAAGAGTCATACACTCTACCAACTGAGTCAACCAGGTGCCCAAGGCCCATTTTAAATAAACTTTACAGTGTAAAATTGAAGTCCATTATCTAAACAAGTTAATAACTTAAAGGTACTTATTAAAATGGATTCCCTCATGATTTACTCCATTTATGTGGATATTTATTTTAATAATGACTATATTCTTTAGAACACAGTAAGGGGCATAAAAATGACTATTATAAATTACTATAGCTGTACCAAAAATGACTACTAAAAAGCAGCGATTTATATGTTAAAATACATAGAAATTTGCTCTACTTCTTTAACGAAGTATTCTATAAAAGTATAAAACTATAGAAGGTGCTGGGGTATTTTTTTTAAAGATTTATTTATTCATTTGAGAGAGGGAGAGAAGAGAGAGGGGCAGAGGGAGAGGGAATCTTCAAGCAGACTCTCCGCTGAGCACAGAGCCTGGTATGGGGCTCGGTCCCACGACCCTGAGATCACAACCTGAGCTGAAATGGAGTCAGATGCCCAACCAACTGACCCATCCACGTACCCCTAGAAGGTACTATTTTTATGAATTTTCTGTTTCCTTGATTCTTGAGCCAGGCCAACAAGCAAACATTACAAACAGTGCGAGTGAGCATCAGCCACTAATTACCTTTGAATTCAAATAGGAGATTCTAGAGAATCTAGAGAAGGAAGGTCTCAGAGTAATTGTTTATTCTCAGTTTAACTGACTGTTGATATATCCTAAACTCAGTGAAAAATAAGCTAACTTCATTTCACCTTTTGTAACATACATGTAACTCTGAGTATTTACTGAAATGGAACTTGGGAGCTGATTGTTTTTCAAAAATTAATAAGCTTAATATTAAAATGTAAACTCTATTTTCAAGTTATATGGGAAGCATAAGTTGTGGTTTATGAAAATTGTACTTAAATAATCAGATAAATAGTAGGGGAAGGGGAAAGGGGAAGGGGAAGGTAGAATTTACAAACATAAATTAAAAAAGAATACAATGTTATTCTTTACCATTTAAATTGAAATATTCAGAACAGTTGATTTAAAATCCTGTTATCAGTCTCTTTCAGCTTGATATTGGTCAGAGCCTGGACTTTAAAACAATTTACAGATTTAAGGAATAGCTTTCATGTTAGTTACCACATGTTTATTAGTTTTGAGTTTCATGGGAAGGATGTAACAACCCCTGGTATTTTGCTTCTAGGCATAGCAATGGTTAGGAGGATAATAATAACATAGTTCTTTCTTGCATTTCTATCAGTTCCAGATCTCTGTATGCTTAACCAACACTATCATTATCCTTAATTTATGTGGATGAAACAGACTAGGTGAGAAAAATAGAAAACAGAATTGGATCAGGAAGCAAATATAAAGCAATCCTAATGAAATCCACTCCCGGGGACCTTAGTAGCGCTAAGACCCCAGATGGCAGGTTTTCTGTAGTTCTAGAGAATTATCTTCTTTGCCATCTATTGGTGTTTATCCTATAAGGAGGGCAAGTTCCAGAAGTTCTGTCTGGCAGCTAAAGAATTAGAAAAACAAGTTATCAGTGGGCATGAAGAGTATTTAGTTTAGATAAATTATTAAAGGAATCATAGTGACATGTCCTTAGAAGCTCTGCCTTACAATTTCCCATGGGTTTGGTAAGTTATTCTGCAAAGAAGCCAGTGAATGCTGGTGTGTCTGATCTGAGTCAGCAGGATTTTAGGAGCTTGGCCAAAGCTACTGCTTGATATTCATAACTAAAATGTCCACATGAAATAAAGTGTTCTATCCTGCAAATAAAGAAAATCCAGAAATGAGTAGTCCCAGAGAAGCAGGGAAAACCAGTTAGGGAGAGGGCTGCAGTGAGGATGCCAGTCCCATGAAGGATGTCTATTTACCTGCATCCCCAGTCATGCTCACTTCCTAAACAGGAAATTCTGTGGCCAAGCCACCTTCTGTACCATCATGCTACCTGGCCTGAGTCCTTGACTTGATTAAAATTCAGGATAATAATAACATAGTTATTCACCAAGTCAGCTAATCCCTACAAATATCTTCAAAGGTATTCCTAAGTGGTACTAATATTTTTGGCTTAATAGGGATTCAGCTTCTCATCTATAACCTCAATAAATACATCAAACATCTGCCTCTCTGGCTTCACTATGGATCTAACAGAGTGCCCTTATGAAACTTCCCTTATCTTTGTTTGAAAGGAAAAATAATACCCACCAACCCTAAACCTCCTAAATTCTAGGTCAAACAGAAGGATAACATATCCTCCATTGTCATCATCCCTACACTTTATTTAATGTCATGAATATAGGGTGTGGATTGGAAGGGGTGATACAGAAATTTGTAACTAATAACTTACTCAAGCTATTAGTTTGGTATGTGCCTGGGATATTAGGGCTGTAAATCACAATGAAAGGTATAAAAAAGTTAGGGAGAAAGTAAAGCAGAAAGCCAAAACTGGACAGTGAATTAGAGATTAAGTCAGGGGAGGGGAGAGAGGCCAAGAATATATACACAGAGAGCAAACAGTAGAGAATCCCCCCAAATAAGAATTCATTCATTCTAGAATTTAGAAAGCATAGGTATATGGCGTGGGGGAAGGAGGGAAGTGAATTTGGGTTTTTCAGAGCAGGTGCTGCTCAGACCAGATCTTTTTTATACTGTCTTTCTCAAGGGCATACACATTTACACTTTATTTCCATCACAAGCTTTTGGAGGAAAGGTTATGCATTTTACTCAAGAGGGCTCACAGTTCTGACTCTTTGTCATTTTCATCCAGATAGTATTCGTCATCCGTGGTTGTGTCTGTATCACAATCTGAGTCTCCTAGATTCTCTTCATAGATATTAAGTGGTGCACTTGGAGATAAGGCATCTTCTGGCATCTGGTTGCTAGGAGAATTTGAGCTTGATAGCTCTGTTGGATTAGGAGGGTTAATTACATCATCTTTCAGGAAGCCAGGGTTCTTGAGAAAACTTGGCTTCCATAATCTTCCTTGTGTGAGTGACCTCTTTACATTCTCCAAGAAAGCCAACTGTTGTTCTTTTCCAAAAATTCCATAGTCAATGGGTCTGGATATAGATGTTGAAAACTTGGGACCTGTTTTTGTCCTGCCGCTACACAAAGTCCGATTTTCATTTGCATCACAGGAAGAAAGCTCAGAAAAGGATCTGAATCTTCGACTGTACCTGCTATCGCTAGAGAATTCATTCCCAAGGGTCAGTTGACTGAGGGCTTTGTCAATAGACATGCTCTCAGAAAAATGGCGCTCCCTGACTTTGGGAGGATGACTTTTGCGTACCGGATGACCATGCACATTGATGCTTTTCAAACTGTTTGAACGATAGGAGTGTGATTCAGGCTCCCACTCCAGAAATGAAGCACTTCTTTGTTGTTGGTGATAAGTGGCCAGTGGGATGCTTACTCTGGATTTCTCTGCAGGCTCCAATGGAAAAGGAGGGCTCAGTCTTCCCTGAGGGTCAGAGGAGTCTGTTTCCCCGAGGCTGGTGAATGTGGGTTGGGCCAAGTCTCCTGACTCTCTTTCCAAAGTCTGAGCTGCTGCTACATCTTTAGACTTCTGATACTTTGATGATGATTCTGAGATATTTTTAGACTCCTTCTGACGTAGTTGTGAAATGCCGTTAGAATTCTGTTTGCTTGAATGTGTAGAAGCTTCTCGGTTGGATGTTACAGTAACCTGGAGAGAGTTCTCTGATTTCTCCACATCCATTCCATCACTACTCAACATGCATTCATTGCTGGAGTCTATGGACTTTCGAGTAGGCTCAGGGGACAGCGGGTTGCACTCGGGTGTGCCAAGAGATAGACTGCCAGAGGCAGAACTGTTCCCACTTTGCGGGAAGATGGTAGCTACATGTCTTCTGGGGCTTAAATCTTTAGCTGGGAATTTTCTGCTTGCTTTGGACATGGCTGCCAATTTGTGTTTAACGAAAGATCTGTTTTTCCCTTTTTCTGGGTAATCCACACTGGTCTTATTTTTGTTGCTTCCTATAGGAAATGAAGGTTGATCCCATGCCCACTTCTGCCTTTCGTCTTCAGCTTTGCCATCCTCTGTCATCCTTATTTCCTGACTCCTTTGAGGTTCAGATTGCAAAGTGTCTAAATCTGGTTCACCTGAACAAGTCCCTTCGTCAAGCTGCAGTTTATGCAAAGCTGGCATAAGGGCAAAAACTTGGCTTTCCAAGTCAGAAAGTGCTTTATTAGTCTCTTTTTGGAAATCTGTTCCAATTTCCCCACTTACTTGCCCAGGCTGCAATCCATTGGTGCTTCCAACCATACCTACACTTGTGATAGCTTTCTGAAGGCATTCTGCAGTTTCAGTAGCTGTAATGGCCATCCCATGCCCTGCACACTCCCCGGAACTTCTTATGGTTTGGGAATTTCCAACATCCTCTTCCGAATGAGCCGGAAGATTAGAAGGACCGCTGTTACCTGATTTAATGGACTGTTGACAATTTTCAGATTTCTCTTCTGTACCTTTTTTTACCTGAAGCATAGATGAAGGATGCAGGGTTTCACTTTGCCATTTTTTCCCTTTCTCCTTTCTGCTTTGTGAATCACCTACAGGTGTCTGAGTGAAGTTATCTGGGGAAATTTCTCTAGTTTTCGATTCTCCTTTGTGAGAGGTAACACCTGTCTCAGGAGCCATCTCCTGTAACGTGGGCTTGGAGGGCCTGAGGCCTGGTAAAGCAGTCATATCCTCAGTGGTGTGAGAAAGACAATGGCTCTTCTCCTGAGTGGAGCTGACCAGCACGTCTAGACCTTTGGATGAAGATGTTCCAGACTGCTCCTGTGTAGAATAATTTAGTTTGTCCTTTTCAAAAGCACTAGGAAATGTTTCAGTCTCCACTTTAGTTGGTTCTGTAAGTGAATCGATTTGCTGTGTATACTGTTCAAGAATGTCACAGAATTTTTTGCTGTATTTCCTTGGTAGAGTGTAATATATTGAAACCACCTCAAGACATTTTACATTATCTTCATCACCAGAAACGGAAAACATGCTAGTAGTCTTAAATTTATGTAATGCTTTCCCACTTTCTTTTATTGACGTGTCTGAAGTAAAAGGTAAAGGGTCTTCACTTGAAAGGGAAAATAGACCTATCCCAGAGGTAGTAATTTTACCATCTTTTTCAGTGCCTTCTCGAAAGTTTTCCTTTTGGTGGTGTCTTTTGGGTAAAGAACAATCTCTAACAGAGGAGTTATTTTCTAGAGGGCTAATGATTGTCTCCCAAGGTTTTAGTGTTAGAGCAGAAGCATCTGTGTTTGAAAGCAAGCATTTTTCTCTTTCATCTTTCCCATTTGAGGCATCTGGTACCCCTAAAGGACATGACACAGCCCTCTTGATGAGGAACGGAAGTGGTCCTTTTCTAACAGAAGCAAATCCAATGGTTTTCATATTTGTCATCTGCTTTGTGGCTTCAGGTGCTACTGAGATTGAGTCTGAAACTGCTTTGGAATATTTGCTTTCTGACTCCAAAGAACTGGAACTGAATTTGTTTGATGTGTACTTCCCTGTTGGGTCTTCCACATTATTTTTGATTTGGAATGGAAGTGGTTCATTCCTAAATGAAGAAGCCATTATCTTACCTCCCAACTTTCTGTTATTGATGAGAAAACTGGCTGATCTTGGTGAGCTGTGGTAAGTTGTATGAACCTTAGGGCATTTGGAATTGCTTTGATTCATCTCATTGAGGTTACTATTATCACTTGAAGGTGCTGACCTACCTTCCGTTTTGCTTAACTTTTCAAAACAGGATATGCATTGTCTTATTTTTCCTTTTCCTTTTCCATCTGTGAAAGGACGGTGAGAACGGCCTCTGACAGCATCAACCTCCTCATTATGTACAAGCATACAATTATCATTACTCTTTTGGTTTTCTGAGGGGCTTAAAGCAAACTGATCATTTTGGGTTTTACTATCATTGTCTTTTTGTTCTCTTTCTCCCAGAGATGGATCTTTGCCTGGAGGACTGTTCCTGGAGAACATCATTGTAGAAGGAATCACCAGAGCATCAAGGAAAGAATTATTCGATGGTGAGGAATCAGGTAGTATACCTGAGGACAGACCTAAAGGATCACATGGGATCTTGTGACTAGCAGCTGATTTGCTACGGTTCGTAGAATGAGTTGTGGCACATTGTTCTTCCTTGGTATCTAAACTAGCAGGTTTTTCTGGAGACTGTGCATTTTGATTATCAGGAAGTTCAGAGCTCCAGTGGTTATTTCTAATAATGCCTGAAATATCTTCATTGCTTACTCTTACTTCCTGGTGACTACCTTGCTTTGAGCTGGGAAAAGATGTTGTTCTGCTTTCCTGAATGAAAGGAAGGGAAGTTGTTGAGCCAACTCTTCTACTGCCAGTATAACTCTTATCTTTTTTTAGTTCATTGGATTTATCTCTGTGTGATATATGAATTTTGGATATATCTTTCCTAGAAACAACTCCAGGTGACCTTCTGGAACTTACAGTGGAAGGTGTGTTAAGAGCAAGTCCTTTGCTCTTGGCTGAGTCCTGGGAGAGGGGATTTTGAGCATCAGGGGAAGGGTTAGAGATTACAGTCTGTGAGTCAGGTTGGGGTATTTCACTTGTCATGTTTGTCTGGTCCTTCTTGTTTAGCTGTTTGTCTGCTTCCAAAATAGATTCATTCAAGTCTTTCTCATTATTCACTTCTGTGACCAAGATATTGGGTGGGCTCTCAGTAAGAGGTGGAGAACCAACAGAAATCCTCTTGGTCACAGTGACTTCTGTATAGGTTTTTACTGGAAGAGAGGCAGACTCAATTTTCTGCACAGTGACTGTGGGATTTTGAAAGACAGGACTCTGAGGATTCGCTCTGTCAGCAGAAATTTGGGAGAAGGAAGTTTTAAATGGGGATGCTAGGGTCTGAGCAATTTCAAATGAGTAAGGTTCTTTGTTTATGTGTATATCTGTGGGAGGACTGCCCTGTTGACCTACTGACCTCCCAGATTTGATATGATAGCTTGGCCCTGTCATAGGGCAAACATTTGGTGTGCTGAAATGAGTCGACTGGCTTCCATTTCCTTGTGACACCTCCATGCTCTCCAGAGTGGACATTTGAGAATCAAACTGCCAGGAATGTGGCTCTGCTTGATCTCTGAATGTATGTGTTCTGTAACCAGAAGAAAATGATCCCCAGTGTTGAGAAGGAACACTGTGGCCATGAGCAGCTAATGTATTATTTGCTTCAATGGAAATCATTTCGAAGTCTCTGTCAGAAGCAGTGAATGGATACCTGCTTTGATGAAAGTCAGACCAGGAAGAATGTTCTTCCTGTTGGTCCCAAAAAGGACTTTGTCTAAATCTCTGTTCCCTGGTTCGTCCAAAGGTATTGCTTGAGAAAGACCTAGCAAATGAGTTTTCTTGATGGTAGAATGGCATATTCTCTGAGTTCTCAAACGGGTCAGGACTCATTGCATTATCCATGGGGGCATTAAAATGAACACTTGGGTGAACACTCTGTGAATGGTAAAATTCACATCTCCTATTCTCCTGAAAACATTTGGGATACATGTACTGGTCAGCAGTGTCAATCTCCATTGGTGATGGTGCCCTCAGGAACTCTTCCTGGCGCTGCCTATCTCCAGAAGAGTCTGATCTATTCCATATGATGGATGAGAGAGGAATCCTCTTTGGGCTCTGCTGGTATCTTGGTGGTATAAACCCACTCTTGTTCTGAGTGATGGCTGGAAAATGTAAGCTTCTTGCTGTGAAATATCTTGTGGCTGGTGAAGCTGATTGTTGTCTGCTGTCAAAACACAGAGAAGTACTACCAAAGGTATTCTTTTGCACATAATCTTCTTTTAAGAGTCTGGGCTCCCTTGTCCTGTACATATCATAAATTGTTCTTGTTCTAGGAGAGAAAGTTTTAAAACCTTCCCTCGGGGCTCCTGGTCTTAGAATGTCATAGATAGACATGTTAGAAGGTCCATTATGGTGGTTTTTGTGCTGTCCTGTGATATTAGAACAAAAGTGACTGAACTGTGTTTTTGATCTGTAGTTAAGAGGTGTTGCGGTCTTCACCGAGCTTGAACATTGTTCCTGAGCCAGTTTGTGATCTAAATCATCTAAAACTGAAGGGAGAATACGAGTCAGTTTTTTTATAGAACATTTTACAGTCTAATAATAATTAGAGCTGTTGAGGCCCCTCTTCAAGAAATAAAGTCATTTGGGCGCCTGGGTGGCTCAGCAGTTTAGCGCTGCCTTCAGCCCAGGGCGTGACCCTGGAGACCCGGGATCGAGTCCCACATCAGGCTCCCTGCATGGAGCCTGCTTCTCCCTCTGCCTGTGTCTCTGCCTCTCTCTCTGTGTCTCTCGTGAATAAATAAATAAAATCTTAAAAAATAATAAAGTCATTTAATATTTTTATTTTGTATTTTTAAAAAGATTTTATTTATTTATTCATGAGAGACAGAGAGAGAGAGAGAAAGAGAGAGACAGAGAGAAAGAGAGAGAGAGAGAGGCAGAGACATAGGCAGAGGGAGAAGCAGGCTCCATGCAGGGAGCCCGATGTGGGACTTGATCCCAGGATTCCAGGATCAAGCCCTGGGCCAAAGGCAGGCACCAAACCACTGAGCCACCCAGGGAGCCCCTATTTTGTATTTTTTTTTAAGTAGGCTCCATGCCCAGCACAGAGTCCAATGTGGACCTTGAACTCACGACCCTGAGATCAACACCTGTGTCAAAATCGAAAAGTTGGGTGCCTAACAACCACTGAGCAACCCAGGTGCCCTTATAACTTTATTTTTATATAAATGTGATGACATTAATTTTGATTATGTTCTTTAAATTATACTGAATTTTACAAGGTTATAGTAGAAGCTTCTTATTCATACTTTTTCAAAATTAACCTTTGATAATGCCTTTAAGGACATAAAGTTATATATTTTTTCTAACAGCAAAATTTTGATCGTATGTTTGTTGTTGTATTTTTTAGTTCATCGTTTGTGTCACTGGGTGGCTAAAATATTTCCCACTATGTTTACCTCAGAGGATCGCAATAAAAATGAGAGTCTGTAAGTGGCATGTGATTTCTTAGTTGTACTGTTAAAAAAATAGCCTTATCACCAAAAGGTTAAGTATATAATTTATAAACATACTTATTCGGATGGACTTGAACAAGATATAAAGGTTAAAGTTCTATGCAATGTTGTTAAATGATATGGTAATGCTGGCTTGTTTTTCCCAGGAAAATGAAGATCCATTATCACCTCTATAACACAATACTTTCTTAAAGATTTTTTTTTTTTTTATTCATGATCGACAGAGAGGGAGGGAGAGAGAGAGAGAGAGAGGCAGAGACACAGGCAGAGGAAGAAGCAGGCTCCATGCAGGGAGCCCGACGTGGGACTCGATCCTGGGTCTCCAGGATCACGCCCTGGGCTGAAGGCAGTACTAAACCGCTGAGCCACCGGGGCTCCCAACATAATACTTTCTATGTGTCAGGTCTAGTTCTAAACACTTAATTAATTAACTCATTAGATCCTCACAGACCCTTATACAATTGGTACTATCACTATGCTTGTTTTATAAATGAGGAAACTAGATGTGAACAGATTAAGTTGTCAAGGTCACACAATAGTAGGTGGATCCAGGCACTGTCTCCTGAGTCCACATGATGCAATGCCTGTGCCATAAAAGTTCACTTTTCATTTTCTCTTTTAATGAACTATAAAGATGATTTCCCTGTAAGCTCACGATGTTACAAGGATTTGAATTTGCTGTTGTTAAGCAATGTTTATGTTTCTCTTGGTGGCAAGGTCAGAGGCTGATGTCCAAATCAGAGCCCAATGACCACCTTTTAATATGGAGGACCTGCGGCAGCCCAAACCCCAGAGACCATGCTTACTAGGACCATAGCCTCTGTGACCTCAGACAAGACACAGGATATTTTCAGTTGGTTAGTGTTTCTTTGAATCATGCTTACTTAATCATATTTGATCTCTTTTCTTCAAGAAAAACTTACAGAATTTAAATAGAACCATAATCTTTTAAGATTTCCAGATGCCCTAAAGCCCATCCTCTAGTGGATATATTTTACCATATTCATTTTACAATAAATATAAGCAAGTAGATTATGTATGTATGTATGTATGTATTTAGATTATGTATTAATTAAAGAAATGTTCATTAATGATAATCAAATCTGGTATGAGAAATAAATTATGGGATTATTTAAATTGCTGAAGAAGTCACACCTTTCCTTCTGAGTTACATAAAATGGTGCACTTTCTCCTTAAATTATTTGTCATTAAAAAATTTCACCTGAACTCTTCAATGAGAAGGAAAGTGAGGCATATCAGTATCTGTGAATGTGGGTGGGATGTATTTGTGGGCATGTCAACTATCTTAGGGCAGGTGCTGAAGAAATTTTTGATGTCTGTTTTGGATTTTTCCAACACTATTTTATTTGTAAGCTAGTTCCTATTTAAGTTTGCACAGCCAGCAGAACTAATCTTGAGCATTAAAGATCTCTAAGGAATTCTTCAGGGAATCAACCTGAAGAAAAAAAGTTATTTATCTCCCATCTCTGAAATAATTCCCTATACCCACACATACAAGAATACAACAATGCCAAACTGTAAAGTGAGGTAAAAAGAAAACAAAACTATGTAATGAGTAAAAGAAAAATCTGTCTTTAAAACAAATTATAATAAAATCTTTTTGATTTCTGCTCTTCCTTTTAAGCTATTTGTAGTTTTTCCCCCCTTAAATAAAGTCTTTGCTGCCTACAAAAGCAGTATGTGATTATAAAAGAAAATACAAGGAAGTATGACAAAAAGGTAAAAATCACTTGAATTCTTCTCTAGATGTAACTACCTTTATCATCCTCATAGCAGGATTTTAAATCATTGAAAAATGCTGTTTTATTCATTACTGTTAAGCTTAAAAAAAATTCTGTTTTGTGTTTCCTCTTTATATTCAAAGAAGCCAAATCATTTTTTTTTCATGTCATAAAGAGTAGCTCTCCTGTACTAGCAAAACCTTTGTTTTATAACAAAGGTTTGTTATGTATCTTTGTTTTATATCTTTGTTTTGTAACCAAGATATTGTAACTTCTGAAGCCAGTTTTCTGCCAGAAACCATGTAACTAAGAGGTTGAACTGGCCACCCTACCTGTCCCAACTATAGCACTGAGGGGAGGTCATTGCCTTTGCAAACCGAATTCAGTTCCTCAGGGTGAAGCTGGTGAATAGACTTCAGAGTTCACTGTTCAAATGGCTGGGCTTATTTTAATATGGAATAATCTATGTAAAGGGGAGCTGTGCTTATTATCCACATAATAAGATCCATGTGCATGTGGTTACTTTTGGAATCTGTCTCAGTTGTAATTGTTATCTGTTGTTTAAGGTTAGTTGTTTAACAACAATTAGGTTTTATCAGAGTGCATTTAGGTACTGACTAGGAATAATAAAAATCTATTTAGAACAATAAACTTTATAGCCACATTTCTTAAAAATGCATTTCCTTTTACCTGAGGTTAAATATTAAGCATTATTATCATTCGACAGATTTATCAGCCTTGGTCTGAGCATACTTGCTTAGATTATATTTAAATATAAGTTTCTTGGGATGCCTGGGTGGCTCAGTGGTTGAGCATCTGCCTTCAGCTCAGGGCATGATCCCAGAGTTGGGGGATTGAGTCCCATATCAGGCTCCCCACAGGGAGCCTGTTTCTCCCTCTGCCTATCTCTGCCTTTCTCTCTGTATCTCTCATGAATAAATAAATAAAATCTTTAAAAAAAATATATAAGATTCTTTAATATTTGTTTTAATGGCATATAACAGCCTCCTCTTCAGATAAGGTGAACAAAAGGATTTCAAAAATAAAGTACAGGGTTTGAGCATTTTATAAGTATATAAGCATTATATACAACTGTAATCATTACTTGCTTTAGTGCAAGGAGTCCCAAAGGCAGTTTCATGTATAGTCTTACCTTGGAAGAACTCATTTTCCAGCAGTGAAGCATCCCACGGGGGCATGCCACTTCCCTCCCTCATGCTTGTTGGCCTTGGGACAAATACACCATCAACTGGTTGATTTTCTAGAGGTGAGTTGTGTATTTTTGCCTGCTAATTTTAAAACAGAAAATGCAGTATTATTTCTGGACCTTCTCTAGCCAGAATACTCACATGTCCCCACATAAATGTCCCAAACCTAAAATTCTTCATCTAAAAGACTGCAGATCAATTTTTCTAACACATAACTTCTCAACTTACAGTGTTTCATTATTTCTGCCATTTGCAAATGGTCCCAAACTTCTCTATACCTAAACGAATTGTTTTTAGCATGAGTCTTCAAGCAATATATTGAGTTTCTGCCAAATACACCTAGAAACTTATACAGCACGACACAAATCTTAGGGAGTTTCCTGGAATAGAGGAAAGAAATTGGCTTCTCTTGAATTGGGGGGTGTTGTCTCCACGGCCCCAATGGCTGGAATTTTAGATTTCTTAGCACTGTCCCTGCTCTATCAAGAGCTGGCTAGCTGAAGCTTATAGCCGACCTTAAGATTTAGGAACTTGATGGATTTAGTGGAAAACAACGACTATTCCTACCCTTGGAGTTCATGGAGAATGGTAGGACCTCCCAGATACATAAGCAGCTGATAAACAGTTCTGAATCAAAGGTGCTAAAAAGTATGACCTTATACATGTGTGGGGTTTTTTTTGGAAACACCAATGCTAGTTTTAGAGAGTTTAGGAGAACGATGTAAAGCTAATGTTTTCCTTTCTAGCATGATTTCTCCAAATCCATCATGGCCCTACTTTCAAGTGCTAATTTGTCTCCATGACCTTGGGGGATGGTCCACTCCCACACCTTCACTTTCTTTTGCCAAAACTGCATTTGCATCTTCTCTGTCACACAGGCTCTGTCGCTTGTGATCCACTGTGACTCCTTCTGCACCTGTGCCTCAATAAGGCCAGCAGTCCCTTCCTGGCTGATCTTGCTGTCAATGCACTCACTCTGAGATCCAGTGCTTGCAGCTTGGTTCCCACTCCCCATCCAAGTTTTCTCTTTCCATTTGACGTTTGCCATTACATTTCATCTCCCCTTAAAAGCTTAAGACCAGGGGATCACTGGGTGACTCAGCAGTTTAGCACCTGCCTTTGGCCCAGGGCGTGACCCCGGAGTTCCAGGATTGAGTCCTACATTGGGCTCCCTGCATGGAGCCTGCTTCTCCCTTTGCCTGTGTCTCTGCCTCTCTCTCTCTCTCTCTCTCTCTCTGTGTGTCTCTCATGAATAAATAAATAAAATCTTAAAAAAAAAAAAAGCTTAAGACCAAATCTCTAATTTTTCCGAAGCTCCAACTATGGTACTTCTCTGTCGCAGGTTTGTCCAATTCCAAACCCCAGGTTTTCTTGATTTCTATGTTCCTCACAAGTCAGGATTTTCACTCCTGCCTGTTGTTTTCTCAAGATATAGGTCATTTTTTGTAGGAACCCTGCCCACATTTCACTGCTCTTCAGTTCTATAGGCAAAGAATGGGATACACACAGAGGTTTATGAATAAGAGAGAAACAATCCTGTGATAACTTATGCAGGTCATTGGGTATAATGTAACATTCTAATATAAAATTCAGAAGTGGGATCCCTGGGTGGCGCAGTGGTTTAGCGCCTGCCTTTGGCCCAGGGCACAATCTTGGAGACCCAGGATCGAATCCCACGTCGGGCTCCCGGTGCATGGAGCCTGCTTCTCCCTCTGCCTATGTCTCTGCCTCTCTCTCTCTCTGTGACTATCATAAATAAATAAAAAAAATTAAAAAAAAATAAAATTCAGAAGTAAACAAATATTAAAGGCAAAACAACTACAGTGAGATACCAATTGGATAAAACTGGAAACTGATCAGATTAGATGCATCTGATTAAAAGAATAGCAAGCATCAATGTCTCTCAAGCATTTTAACACTGAAACAAACTTCAGGTTTCCTCTATGTAGATCAGAACACATCCCTTTTGGCCTCCTGGATCATATGTTTTTATAATGAGAATTTATACTTAAATGAAAAATACTTGGACTGAGGCCTCAGGTGAGGAGATGAACCTTTCAAAGCTATGAAGGATTATTATGCTCTAGAGACCCTGAATACTACCCCCTTTGGTTATATGTCTGCCCAGAGCCTCTGGTTCAAGACTGATGCTACTCATCCAACGTGTTATCCCACACACAGGTACAAACTATGTGACTAAGAGAAAATACAGAGTTTATTTACACTCAACTTTAACTCAGCAAGGACATTTTTTTCAGTGATGAAATGGTTAAACAAGTAACTGCTAGTCAATAGTAGGTACCAGGCATACTACTACTGCTCTATAGATCTCTTTTATTAGAGCTATATGTGAGTAGTTACTGTTACTATTAACTAGTATTATTAGCAGCAGCAACAGTACATTGCATATTCTAGGCAACATGCTTAGGGTTTTATGCAGGTTGCCTTATTTCATTATTTTAACCACATTATGATGTTGGTACTATTACTATTCCCACTTTGGGAAAATTGCACTTGGGAGAAATGAAGTTTCAAGAGGTTGGGTCATTTGCTTCAGATCACACTGGTGGAGGGAAGGCTTCTTTCCCAATCTCTGAGATTCCACAGCCCAGGCTGAATTGCCTCTCTTTGCTGTTTTATTAGTTTATTAGTACACTATGCTCTAGCTGGAAGCATCTTCTGAGGCCAAACACAGGTCCTGCTGGGGGGACGTTTCCTGGTATCCAGAATGGAGGTAAATCCCTCTTGGGGCCAGAGCACACGTGGATTCTCAGTCGGGACTCTTGTCTCAGATTCAGAATCCTCCACAAAACAATGATTCATGACATGAAGTTGCCATAAAAGAAAAAGCCTAATTCCCATTCCTGGCCTAGAGGATGAGGTTCAAAGTCATGTTGAAATGCTCTTCCAACCCTTAATTTCAGCCACTCCTCCTCAACAATCTCTCTTCAAAGGCCTGGTATTCCAAGCTCACTACACACAGTTCTCTAGAAAACCGTGCCCTTCCTCCTAGACTGCCACGCCTCTGCCCTGATCTTTGCTCTCTCTCCTCCTCTTTTCCTGGAAAATGGAATCACATCCCTCAGAGTCCAGCTTGTGGCTCACTGTACATATTATCATACCGGTGATGTCCTATGGAAGTTGTTTACCAACTTTCCACTTTTGCTTTACCACTGGACCTCTCTCCCCTTCCCACCTACCACATATTTCAGTCCCCACCCTGGTCCAGGAAACAAGGACCCTGGATCAGGACCCTGGAGGTGGACCAACTTCTAAAAGAACGAAGAGAGCTAGTGTTCACCTCTGTATCCTGAGCACCCAGCATGGCATCAGCAGGTAAGTGACTCATGAATATTTACTGAGCTGAATTCCAACACCACTCTTGCCACCATATCATTTCCCACTTCTGAACTTCTCTATCACATTTTTGTAGAGCCACTTGATACCAACTACCTTAACTTTGAACAAAATCACTCATTTATTCCATTTTCGATATACTTACAAAATATCCTCTCATTGGATCCTTAGAACAAGTTTTCAAATTAAGTAGGGATTATCATTCCCATTCTGCAGATGGAAAAATGGAGTCTGGGATAAGTGCCTTCTTTAAGCCCTAGGAATAATAAATGGTAGCACTAGCTGCTCACACTCATATTATCTGACCCCTAACCCTGTTCTTTCCATTATGTTGCTTTTTACTGGTATTTTACTCATGGACATGATCTTTAATTAGATGGTAAGCTCTGTGGACAAAAACGTTGCTTTCAGTGTTCCAGACCTTCCAGGCCCTCAATGCACACACAGCCATGGCCTGACTGATGATACAGCAGGGTAGAAGACTATGTATTTGAGATTTCTTCAGTACAAAAATCAAGACACACAGTATATACAATATTAGGACTCAGGAAAGCATGTCTGAGGCAAATTATGAGCTCTACACCAGTCCAAATCCTAGTTCTGCCCTTTATTAGCGGTATAACTTTGGACAAGATAACCTTTTGGTACCTTTGGTTCTTTGGTAAAATGAAGACATAATAGTAATGGCAATAGCAGCAACACCCATCCCCCAGCCCCATAGGGCTGCTATGATGATTACATGAATTAATGGCTGTGAAACACTTTAGAATGGTGTCTAGCACTTGCTGAATCCTCATTGTTAGCCATTCCTATTCTGTGGTTACAGAGGATTTCGCAGGGGACTCCTTCTGAGGCTTACAGTCAAATGAATTAGAAAATCGTTCCAAAGAATTAGAAGCCAGAATCTCAAAATGATTAGAAGCCAGAGGCTCTTGGGATCCCTGGGTGGCGCAGCGGTTTGGCGCCTGCCTTTGGCCCAGGGCGCGATCCTGGAGACCCGGGATCGAATCCCACGTCGGGCTCCCGGTGCATGGAGCCTGCTTCTCCCTCTGCCTGTGTTTCTGCCTCTCTCTCTCTCTCTGTGTGTGACTATCATAAATAAATAAAAATTAAAAAAAAAAAAAAAAGAAGCCAGAGGCTCTTAAAATCTCAGTTCTATTCTCGGGGATCCCTGGGTGGCTCAGCGGTTTGGCGCCTGCCTTTGGCCCAGGACACGATCCCGGAGTCCCGGGATTGAGTCCCACATCGGGCTCCTGGCATGGAGCCTGCTTCTCCCTCCTCCTGTGTCTCTGCCTCTCTCTCTCTGTCTCTCTCTCTCTGTCTATCATGAATAAATAAATAAAAAAGAAAGAAAGGAAGGAAGGAAGGAAGGAAGGAAGGAAGGAAGAAAAATAGCCTACCCTTTGGCCAAAAAAAAAAAAAATCTCAGTTCTATTCTCAAACATGGTACATAAAGCAGGCTGAGCAAAATGCAGCCTTTTACTCAATCCAGCTCCACTGATACTGTCTACAATTCTAACATGACAAGACAAACAAACCTTCTGTCACAGAGTAACCTTAGACCATTTGAGAACTTCCTCAGGTGGCCAAACCTGTAGGACAGCTGTCGGAGTTGAAGCCTGAGCTCACTGATGTTATCAAACACCCTGGCAAAGTCAACAAATTAATTTTTCAAGGTGTTACTGAATTTGTTCTGTCTGCTTTCCTGCAAAGGTAAATTTCACCAGTGCACCTGGAGCTTAAAAGCACTCATTCATTTCTTCTTTCAACCTCTGAGTGCTCAGGTTGTGCCCAGCAGTGGGGAGAGGCTGGTGAACAGACACAGTCCCAGCCTCGGGGAGCTCACACTGGCTCAGTGTGGTAAGTACCCTGGCGATGCATCTCCGGGGGCACAGAGCTCACATATCACCTAACATTAGGCCCAGCCCAAATCAGTTCAGAGGTGAAGAGTGATTAAGTGGCCAAGGGGATAGGTCTTATCTCTATTCTCAGAAATGGTTACTACTTTGACCTTGGCTTTCTCATTTGTAAGGAGGTAGCTCTTGTGGGGGAATTTTGCACCTCAAGGAACGATGGCAATTTCTGGACATATTTTTGATTGTCACAATCGAGTGGAAGAGAACTATTAGTTCTCTTCCATTTAGTAGATGGAGGCCAGGGATGTGGTAAACATCCTGTGAGACATAGGATGGTCCCCAACAGGGAATCACTCAGCCCAAGATGTCAGTAGGGCTGAGGCTCGGAGAAACTCTGAGTAACAAATCTCTAACTTTCTCTCTAGCTCCAAAGATTGTTTTCTGAAATGTTTTGCTTCTTTTAAGCTGATGAAAATGTTTACATTGCAGCTGTCTTCTCTTTGAGTAGAAAGTCATTTAATAATGTAGCACAGTCTCCTATAAAATACCAGAATCCACTTTATAACCTTCCTGTTGGGTTGCTAACCAAGTGAGGGGAAGTTTATTACCTCAGATCTTGGCAAGAACCTGAGCATCAATGGCCAACTTCCAGCTATTTGCAGGTTGAGGGAAGAAGATTTCCATGAATAAATAATGGAAATCTATATGTCATACAAAACTTTTGTTTTAGGCAGTTTCATTATTTGTATAATGGGTTTTTATAAAAAATATTAACTTTATAATGGAATTTGAATTTTTAAAAAAGTTATGAACTGGTATCAACAATCACCACCTTGAGTTTCATTTATCTTCCCAGCTCTTACCTTGCAGAGGGACTTGCTTCTAAGTAGTGAAATGGTTCAATGCAAGCAGCAATCAGGAGTGCCAACAAAAGATACCTATTAATCCTCAGACTGGGTTTTCACATCCTGAGGATTCCAAATTAGCTCTACTGTTTTATAACTTCTAGGCATTTGCATTTCTTTTTTGCGTTCCTCCTATGCTTCAGGCCCCATCCATAGCTCTCAAATGGTAGGGGGAGGTTAGCTCTGAGTGCTTCTCCAAGGAAAATCAAGAAGACAGAAGCATCCTGGAACAAGGCTGGACACACACACTTCAGTCCCCTGCTCCATGAAAGGAGAGGCTGCTGGTGGTAAGCCAGCAGGGCTACTCAGCAAACGGGGCTTCAGGGCTGACAGAGCCATGGAGTTATAGAAACACAGATTTTCTAATCTCGACTCTGCCATTTACCAGCGACCTTGAACATAATCACCAAATTCTCGAAACCTCAGCTTCTTCATCTTTAAGATGGGGATACTAGAGCATACTTTGTAGATCTCCCCTGGGGCTTAAATGCAATGATCTATGTCAAGTGCTGGGTGATAGCCGGTTCTCCAGGACAGTGCAGCAGCTGCCGGTGTGGTGTCCCGGTTGGGGCCCACACATAGCAAGGAGACGGTGCTCAGCGTTATTCGACTCTGAAGGAGAGCCCAGGCTCTCTTTTGTTTCTGAAATAAAGAACTTCTGTTTATATGTCCTCCTCACCAGAATTCTACCAGGCATTTTGTAAAGAGCGAGCGTGCTCAAGAGAGCCAGGTCTTGGGGTAAGACCACAATACATTGAAAAATGCCTCTGCCCTCCTCCTGCACCTTACATCCTTTCCGACATTCTCTTTCATCTCCAAAACACATGAGTCACACAGTAAGACACAGGCATGTGAAGATCCAAAGAAAGGACCATGAAAAAGCGACACACACACACACACACACACACACACACACACACACTGTACGACTTCCCAATTCTGTCAGCACGTGAACACAGATACATTTAAATCTAAGCCCTCAGTGGAGGGTTGTGTTGGGTCAGTCCCCAAACGTGAACTAGTTCCAGTTCAAACTAGTTCCAGTTCCTCACCAATCAGTGGCTTCCACTCTGAATACAAATGATGATCTTGTCCAGAAAAGGTCCAACCCAGACCCACACTGGCTTGCAAAAGTGGCGGTGGATGCCTCTCACCTCTTCCACTGTCTAGTTCTTCAAGGTGGCACAGGAAAGACCCGAGGTAGAATGTCAGAGATGCCACTGATGCTGTGAGGGAACACACGACAGCCTCACTTCCTCTGGGCAGAGCCTGCTGTGTATTTCAGTAGCAGAGCCAACTGGGAACCAACAGCTGGGAAACTTGGAACTCTCTAGGACAAACCTAAGCTTCTAAGGTAAATTTCAATCTGAGCCAAGGAGAAGCCTATAGGTAGCCAACCAGGGATTTCATTAATTTTGAATTCCTTGGCCTGACCTTCAGTTTCCGGTTACTCACCGTAATGGTTTGCCTCACAGACACAGGAGCTCCTGCATGGCTGTCACATCTGTGGAAAGAACAGGAAAAAATTTCTCTGAAGAAGGGCCTAACTTTTATGAGGTGGAAAATCAACCACACACTTGCTATCGTAATAACTTGAGAATATATTAGATGTATTTCTAATGTCCTAGAAGAACACATTTCTTGATTAGAGCATTGTTGAAAAAAAAAATCTCAGAAACCTTTTCCTATGATTGTTTAGGATCAACACTTGACATCTTTTTCACTCAGGTAGCCAAGAAGAAATTACATAATGGTGGATGTGGATTTGAACTCAGCATAAAGACATACTACCAAAAATAGTGCACATGTGCTATGTGCTTACTACGTGTCAATGTTCTCATGCTGTATGCACCTTACCTCATTTAAAGACATTGCTCCTGAGAAGGGGATATTATGACTGCTGCCATTTTATGGACTTGGAGACAGAGGCCCAGAGAAATTAGGAGACTTAGCCCAACATACACAGTTAGTGAATGAGCTCAGAGTTGGCCACAGGCTCATTAAATCCAGAGCCCTCCTTCTTAGCTGGTATGGCACACTGACTGTTCTTGCAAATGGGAAAGAGATTTTCTATTTCTGTACATTTTTATTTCGAAGAGAGATTAGGTCAAGGCCAGACTCAACAATTCACAAGGCAATGTTTAAAAAGCAAACCTTATAAAACAAAATGGCTTCTCCACGGTTATGCTTATAGAAATCCCTTATTTACTATAAAACCATCTTGGAGAACAATTATGCTTCTACTGTTTCTGTTGCTTCTCTCGGATTCAGTAGAAGGTGAAAAATTTACAAGGCATGGGTCCCAAATTGAGATAGATTTTGATCTTTTAGATTCATAATCTTATGCCAAGGGGCACTCGGCCTGAATTACAGCACATGATTTAATAGACAGTAATGACTCACTGCCCTGTATGAAATGAGGTCCTCTCCTTCCCTAAGAGAACAGCAAAGGGAATCGAGAATTAAACAAATGAACCGGGACTTGAGGTCAGATCAGTCAAAAGTGGCAAGATGCAGTTTCCTTTATTGGAACTCCTAGCTGCTTTGTGCTTCCCCAGAGTTGGGTATAAAACCTGGGAGGCCAGTTATACATGTTAAAGATATTCAACTATAACTGACAGTTTAGCACAAATTTTAAACAGAAATTGAAATAAAGATCAAGGACTGTGTTTCACATTACTCTGAAACACCAGCTCTAAATGTATACTATCTAGACCTTAATTACTGCTTTTCTTTTTCTTTTCCCTATAGTCTTATTTTTTTTAAAGATTTTATTTATTCATGAGAAACACAGGGAGGGAGGCAGAGACATAGGCAGAGGGAGAGGGTTGTCTGCGGGGAGCCTGATGCAGGACTCAATCCTAGGATCACGACCTGAGCCAAAAGAGCTCAACCACTGAGCCACCCAGCGTCCCTCCCCACAGTCTGATTGAACCTGCTAGCTGCCCTCCCATCAGGCACTATTTTGAGTGCTTCAGAGGAAACAGATAGGTCTGTGATAGGGACCCTGTTCTGAGAGCCTTTACAGTAGCAAAGATTAGATGCATAAAAAGCCAAAATACAAGCAAAGAGGCGGTGAGGACAATAAGGAGATGTGATGTTCAATGTCCTGAGTGTGCAGAGGTGCAGGTGAGCACATCCTACAGGTGGGCCAGTGAACAGGGGAGGCCACGGGATAAGGTGGCAGTTGAACTGGTATGAGAGAGTGAAGAATAGCATGAGCAAAAACCTGGAGACAGCCAGGGAGTTTGGGAACTGGCAAGTAATTGAATTTTGCCAGAGCCAAGAGAACAGGCCAGATTGTGAAGACTCTTTCCCGAGCCCTGGGGGCCACAGCCATCACCAGGCGCCCTTGCAGCTCACCAGGCCTCCAATCTAACTTGGAGTGTGGGCAGCTGGGGCAGGGATCCATTCCTGAGCATGACAGGAGGTGACTCAGAGGGTGGCAGGAGATGACAGAGTATCACTGGGTGCAAGGGTGTGCTGCGGGCCGGGGGGATGCGTGTCCCCTGATGGTGGGCCACGCTGCCGTGCGTGCCCAGTGGGTTTACTGGCTGGGTGTAGGACTCAGGTGTCTTGGAGGCCCAGAGTCTCTGCACACACTCAGGCCCTTCTAAAAGTGAATTTATGTTTCTGATGTAACTGGTTTTCACTTGCAGGGCAAATGAAGGCAGCAGCAGTGTCATGGAAGCTATGTTGAGAAATATCCTCTGGACCAGTGATTTCAGGGACACAAAGCAACCTCATCTGCATTTGCTCTCAAGCCTTCCTGGGGCCACATCTTGAAGATCTCTCACATACAACCCTACACTCATTCTGCCTATTAAACTTCTGTAATTTCTCTCCTGGACTCCTCTCCATCCTTCATACCACCAACAGTGATCTCTCTAAAATGCAAATGTGATCTTATCAGTCCCCTGCTTAAACACCTTGCAAAGTATTAACATCTGAACTCAATGCAAGGTTCTTCTTTCATCTGATGAGCCTCCCAGACCACCCCTCACCCTTCAAGCCTTATGCCCCCATACTCCCCTCATCTACAGGTACCTGTAAGCTATGCTTTCTGAATTTATTTCACTTCCATAAAATATTCTCTCTTGTCTCTATACCTTTGCTGATACTATTCAGAAATTCTCACTCACTACATTAGAGTATGGCTCAAAAATATTCTTTTTAAAAACCAGAACCACAGGTGACTTCCCCCAAGTACTGATGGAGCACGCTCTAAACACTGGCCACTGAAGAGCTTCATCTGGGTGACTGTGGGTGATTCAGACCCTCCATGTCCCAAATGGACTCCGTGTCTTCCTTCCATGCCTATTTCCTCCCTAAGCAATCAATCAAAAGATCCTGTTGATTTACACTCAGAAACTACCCATACCTCTACATCTCCTCATTTATACCCCAGTTAAGACATTTTCATCTGCCGCCTTTGTTTGCACTCGTCCATTATCTGTCCCTCTGAGTTTTGTTCCAATCCAATCCATTCCCTACACTTCAGCCAGAGTGTTCAGTATAAAGTGAATCATGCTACTTCGCTGTGTAACATTTTAATGATGCCCATTTGCTGTCAAGTGAAAGTTCAAATTCTTCTCTGCATTCATAGGGCCCTAGATCATCTAGTCCACATACACTCCCCAGCCTCGTTTCTTACCTTTGTATATCCTTCTGCAATAGGGAATTGGCAGATCTCTGAGCATCTGCACAGATTGTGGCTGAAACATTTTTCTACCACCTGGTTGCCTGGATAACTCTCATCCCTTTGAACAATCACTGTTGATGTCATTTGCCCTGGAAGACCTATGAAGACTCAAGACTTAATGTACCATACACTTTCTCCTATGTGCTCCTAGAGGATGGAACTTCCCCATCTTAGCCCTAGCATTCTATGTTTCTCTATTTCCATTTTGCTGTCCTCACAAGACTAAAGAAAGCAAGGTTGCATTCTGCAGTGCCATTCACAGTATTTATTCCTTGAGCACTCTCCATTGAATAAATAAGCAAATGTGTTCCTTTTTATCCTCATTACATCTGCTCTTCCCAGCTTTCTCATCATCCACTGAGTTTCCTAAGTCAGAAAGGATAGTTAACCGCCATTCCTCCTTCTTCTTCACCCACCATATCCCATTCCCAGGTTCTCATGATTCTACGTTCTAAACCATGCACGAAACTGTCCGCTTTTTGCCCTCCTTCCTGCTTGCTCCCTCATCCATCATCTCAATAGTCCCTTACCTGGTCAATCTGACTCGAGTTTTGCCCTCTCCAGTCTTTCCTTGTGCTTTAACTAGGTCAATCTTCCAGCCTTGGCTCTATCAGCATTGCTTTGGGGTGGGCTGTTAGCAAAATGGGCTACTTAGCAACATCTCTGACCCCTCACCCACTGGATGCCCATACTTCCCACCCTTCAGTTGTGGAAGCCAGAAATGTCTTTTGGGGGTGAAACTGCCTCTGGTTGAGAAGCACCAAGCTAAAATGATCTTTGTAAAATGAAGATCTGTTTATGTCACTCCTCTGCTTACAAACTAGCAATGGAGGGGAACCTGGGTGTCTCAGTCAGCTGAGCGTCCAACTCTTGATCTCAGCTCAGGTCCTGACCTCCGGGTTGTGAAACTGGGCCCCACACTGGGCTCTGCATGGAGCCTACTTAAAAAAAAAAAAAACTGGCAATGGATAAAATAGACATATGTACCTGCAGACATGCATTGAATATGCCAAAATATTTTAGTGTTTCTCCAGGGCAGTAGGTTGTCGGTGATTTTACACACACACACACACACACACACACACACACATATACATATATATACACACATATATACATATACAATATATATACTGTATATATGTATATACATATACACAAATACAGTATATATAAGAAAAATACATATATAATATATATATAAGGAAAAATGGTATTAGTAAAAGTGATTAATGACTTCCCATTGTCTACAGGATCAAATCTAAGAGCTTTTACAGTAGGAAAGATTAGATATCCAAGCTTTTCAGCACTGCATGACCTAAGCACTGCCAGTCCCTGTGTTATGGCCAAGGCCAACCTCTTCCAGTCCATCTTTTACTGGTCTCACCTTATACTGGGTCACTGAACCTCAGTGACCTACAGGAGTTCTTGCTTTTTCTAGCCTCCACACCCTGGCTGTGTCAGTTTTTCTGCCTGGCACAACCTCCTGCCTCTTAATTACCTAGCTCAATCCTGTATGTCTTTTGGCAATTGGCTTTCCTCTTCCGGGAAGGCTTCAGGTCCTCCAGTCTGAGTTAAGTACTTCTCCTGTATGTCATCATGGTGGGAATACCATATACCCTCCCTAGCACTCACCATACAACACCATGACCACTGGCTGGTGGTCAGCTGGCTGTCACCTGGGCTGCAGCTAGGCCAGAGGGTATCTCTATGTGAATTCCATAGGGCATCCCTTCCTCAAGATACTTACTGTCATTTGCAAGAAACCTGCCATAAGAGATACACACACTCATCATGCTCTGGCCCATCCTGGAGTTGTGCGGCTCACCTTTGCCCTCTTCCATGCAATACTCTGCTGTTCCCTACTATATTGCGAAGTTCTCCAGCAGGGACTGTGCCTTATCTTCACGATTTTATCTTCAATACCAACCACAGTATCTGATCCAGAGGAAGACTTTGATAAAAGCTCAATAAATAAACAAAAGAGAGAAACTGTCACGTGGACGAACTATACCCACATGGGGAGTTCTGACAGCCCTTCCCACGGTGGGAACAGGAAGCTGGGCTGCCGTGGTATCCAACCTGGCTGAGCACCTGAATATCTCAGAGAATTCAAAATAAATCAGTGAAGTTCCCTTCACTGCCCTACTTCAGACCTTCTGGATCAGAATCCCAGAGCTGGGGCCTGTGTGTCTGCCATTATTTTTAAATGGCTGATGAGATTATACTAATGATCAGCCCATCACCTGGGAGCCAGTAGCCACCCAAAGCCACACAAGGATGAAACTCAAAACCACTCCCCTTGTCATGCCTTTCCCCTTGTCATCACAACCCTCCCGTCTACCTTTGGAGACCACACCTGGGGTCACTGAAAGAGCACTTCCAAAGAAGGATTTTGCTTACTCTGACTTCTCCTCCCATCAAGGTGTCCTAGATTTTTGTGTCTTCGAACTCAGGCATTTGTAGTGAGCGGCATGTGTAGTGAGTGACAGAGTAAAGAAGAGAATGGCCAGAATCCAGGGGAAAAAAATATCATCCACCTTTTCAATTTTCCAAAACAGCAGGTGAATGTCTTGCTGACATAAACTGGGGCTGCAGCTGGAGTGTCTGATCTGTGTACACCCTGCAGATCAGGCAAATTTGGGCAGGTCTGAAGAGCAGCGAGGTGGATCTACCAAAGCTCTTTGCATCTCAAGGGGAAAAAAAAATCTTCCCGAAGCTACAGGGTAATGGGCATGCACTCTCCTCTGGAGAGCAGCTGCACTTGCTAATCACAACCACATAGTGGGTACTTACATGCTAAGCACTGTGATGGTTCTCAAAAGAGGTGATCTTAAATTTAATTGTACCTGCCACGCATAAGCATTATGAACTATTTCCCTCGTCTTTTCACTTTCCCCTAATCCTTGGGACTACAACAAAGGAAGGAGTAGGAGGGGAAGTCCATAAACCTAAAATCGCCATGATGAACTGGTGGCACATAGTTATTTAGTTTTGAGAATGTGAGTGGCCCCCTTGAAGGGGCAGCTTTGCTGTGGATCATGTGGTAGCATGAGACACAGAGTGGCATGCACAGCATGTATTCATGGTGGGAAGGGGATCGTTGGAATCATGGGGGTCTGGAATAAGGAATGAACAGCTGTCAATACTCTTTGGCAGCCAGAAAGACTGCATTTATAAGCTCATGACATACACTATTGGGTATTTGCTGTACTCCATAGAAGGATTTTTCGAGGCTCCAGGTTACTGAAATTTTGTGCTAGGGGGCTGAGTACTATGTCACAGGCACTAGATGCCCTGTAATAAGACATGAGGAGACAAGACATACAGGGAAATGTTGGGGGAAAGATACTTGCAATATACATGTATACTTCTCTTGAATTTATTGGCCAGCAATAAACAAATCAACACAAGTGGAAAATATTTTTCCTTTTTTCCTGGGGCTGGGGAAGGGTCACAGGGGATATAGTTCAATCATTTATAAATAGGATTAAAATAGCAATGGAATGGGGCATCTGGGTGTCTCAGTCAGTTGAGTGTCCGCCTCTTGGTTTTGGCTCAGGTCCTTATCTCAGGGTCCTGGGATTCGGCCCTGAGTTGGGTTCCACACTCAGCTCTTGGGAGTCTGCTTAGAATTGTTTCCCCTCTGCTCGTTCCCCTGCTCTTACTCTCTCAAAGAAGTGAATAGAGTCTTTAAAAAATAATGAGATAATTTGGGAAGTACATAGATTTGGGAGGAGAAACTAGTCATATTTGAAGCAGACATGGCAAACCTTTTTTGCCTTTTTGTTAATTCATTAAGTCACCATGTTCCCATAGCTTTTTATCCACTCATAGTAGGAAATCAAGCCTCAGTAGGTCATATACTTTTACTGGCTGGGCCTTTCTAAAGTAGGTATCTGATGAAATAACTAAATCCATTTTTTTCTGGGGAAGAATTATCCATGATCCAGTGTCATTTCTTGGTTAAACCACAGCTTAATAGATGAAAAGAAATTTCTCTGATACTCAAGTATTTCAGGGCTGAACAGAAAGCTGTATTTTGCCTAGAGGGATTGGTTCTCTTTCTGTGATTTGCAAAAGATTCTCTAAACTGCTTTGCTGACTTGTTCTCCAGAGCACAGAGTGTGACAAAGTCTAGCCTAGGTGGCCTTGGCAAGTAGAAACCTGACTGACCTGGCACAGAATGTCTCTGCTCTCCTGGGCTCTTTGTCAGTTCTTCCTGGTGCATTACAGGCAAGGAGGAGCTCCTGAGTCATGTATTTGGAAGGCTGATTTTGTATTTCAAAAGCTCAGAACTGCCAAAGAAAGTTAGGTTCTACTTAAGCGTAAAGAGTCCCTAGAAATGTTCAACACACAATTAATATTCCTACCATAGTACAACACTCTCTAAGACCACCCCCTGGTCATGCGGGTGCACACACACACACTCAGGATTTATATCCAAATATTTAGGTCACGCACATATTTAAAAATAAAAAGACATATTTTTGCAGTTTATCTACTGAAACTTCTCAGGAACAAAAAACACGGCTTTATAATACTCTGCGTCCTCAGCATTAATAAATATTTATCTCCGCTTATGGTTTGAAAGTAGAATGTATTTAGAGAAGACAAATTCTGAAAACTGCTTAACATATGCATATATACTTTAAGGATAAAATCTGTTTCACTTCTGCATTCTGATTTTTATTTTCAGTTTGTATGGTTAAAAGAAGGCTACATGTCATTTTGGCACACAGGAAGGACGATTGCTAAATAAATTTTGCTAAGTTGTGATTTTTTTTTTCACCCTTGGTCTATGACCAGAAAACATGATACCCAGATGGAAGATTCTAGATTTGCTGTCTTTGATCCACTTTTGCAGTGACTTGCAATATGAGCTTGGAAATAACTTGTCCACAGAGTGAACAGGTTTCTCAACTTTTCCTGGTTTACTGATGTTAGATTGTGCAGCCGTATAAAACTCTGCCTTAAAGAAACTTACCTAAAACACAAAGTACACCATCAGTCCCAGCTACACCACACATCAGGAAGATTTTTCTTGCCCTTAAAAATCCGCATTTCCTCAAAAGGACATACCCTTTGATTTCGAATCCCCAAATGAGAGAATTACTAGCATTTCAAACATTCTTTTTTTTTTGGAGGGGGGCGGATTTCAAACATTCTTACAAAGAAAAGCAACTCACCTATTTGAAGAGTACTTCCTTACAAGTGACTCTGGTAGAGATGGTCACCTAAACCTACATTCTGTTCAGCTCTTCGTTATTTCAGCAAAGACAAAAGCAGTCTCAGGTGAAAGCTGGAAGCGAAAAAACCTTCCATCCAACCCAAGAGGGGAGGGCAGAGTTCTGTTCTGCAGGTTTGGGAGCCTCATCACACACCCCACCAAGTGGCGTGCGCTGTTTTCCAGCAAGAGTGACCTCCAGCACCTATTTAGTGCAGCAACGCACTCCTAATGGTTTGACGGCACACATCACGTGTGAAGCCAACACCACAAGAGGGTGGGAAGCTTTTCAACCAGGAAGACATGCTGAAAATATTCAGCAGTCAGCTCGATTGCATGTAGGCAAAGCCTTGCTTGTTTTTCACAAAACAATCCAACAACTAATGAGTCAAGATGAACCGATTTACACCGTTCTACACTGAGAGCTATTTGGAGCTCTGCCTGCCCCCAGAGCTTCCTCTTTTCCTTTACCTTAAGTTTAAATTCTGGAAAACCACATCAGAACAGCTGTCCCAAACACCGCTCAGCACAGTAATACCTTTATTTCCTCAATTTTAAAATGCAAGTTTTCTCTACTCTCTTTGCTCATCTCCTTTGCTTTCAATTCATCTTTATACCCCATCTCTCCTTGTGACCACAGATACACACCCCCCCAAGCAAAAAGTTGTTTTGATTTAAAGATATCTTCCAGACCAGAGCATAGAACAGGTTCTTGAAACAGCAGAGAAAGTCAATTATTATTTCCCAACATTTAACCCATCATTCACTCAGTGCACTCCCTGGGACCTGTGCAATTGGTTAGAAGTTGGCTTTCAAAGGATCCAAGTTTCATGATTGCAGAAGGACTTTGTCCCGCTGCGAGTTTAGTCCTGTTTCCTTTGTTAGTATCTGAATTTAAAGCCTAAGAACAAACATTAAACATTCTGAACACAAAACAGGCTACTGGCCTCAGAGCTGTCACATGATCTGGGTTTAACTCACCCTTTCTGTCCTAGCGATTGAAGCTTGAAAGTCTCCTTTCTGGATTTTCTGAATGAGAACAGAGAAGCAAAGGATGATCTGAAGCTCAGCCGAGAAGAAATCGATGTTGGGTTTCTTTGATGAGGTATATTTTTAGATCTTGATGTTTGTGATTCTGTGGAATCTAGGGGGACATTGTAGACATCTGGCATCACTCAATATTTCCAGGTAACTATATCTCAGAGAACTAAGACTCCACTCTTGCTTCCCACCCGTTTATGCAGTTTGAAACGCTGCAGGCACCCCCACAGAAAGACTACAGGAACTTAGGGAAGCCCTGTGCCTCTGATGGTTCTGTTGAGTAGAGAAAATCCTCATAAAGAATGGGGAGCCTTTCAATGCACTGTGAACTGTGGGCTGCACTTCTGCACACCAGCTGCACAAATCCATCCAAAGTTGTATGGAAGGGGTCAAGGCCCTCTTCAACTTTCGGGTTGCTTTTAGCCACCTGTCCTTCAGATATTTTTATTTTAGTGTTTTAAAACCACAGTGATAGACACCAAATAACTTTTTTTTTTAAAGCATTGTGTTTTTATTTTTTATTTATTTTTTATTTATGATAGTCACACAGAGAGAGAGAGAGAGAGAGAGAGGCAGAGACACAGGCAGAGGGAGAAGCAGGCTTCATGCACCGGGAGCCTGACGTGGGATTCGATCCTGGGTCTCCAGGATCGCGCCCTGGGCCAAAGGCAGGCACTAAACCGCTGCGCCACCCAGGGATCCCACCAAATAACTTTTTACTACAAAGAAAGTGAAGGAAAAGAAAATTAAGCCATTTAGAGTGTTCCTTATTCCTATCAAAAATCTATCTCTGTGTTTGTGTATTTGCTACATATATGGTTTATATGTATACAAGCCTGTTATATAAATATGTCTAATATATGTACAGATAATACATAGTTATATGTGTGAGAATTTAAAATTCTAAGGCAACCAACACATACTAAGTCTATAATGCTGTAATATATTTGGGCATGCTGAATTTTAAGTATTAGAGAAATTAAGGTAAGGGGAGAGATTAAGGTAAGCCTGGTATATATGGAGTTAATTTCAAAATCTGGACTATGAGTCTTTTTAGATCTGTTAATGATGGGAGTTATAAAATATTGTCAACATAAGTTTAGAAATATTGTTAAAAAAAGAAATATTGTTACATGTTTTTTGATGTTACTAATGTTAGTAACACACAAGAAAAAGTAGTCCATGTGACTATATCAGTAGGAAGACACTCTACACTGTTTTAGTAGTTTATAATTTTGAATGCACTTTGTTATTCTCACAATAGTTGTGTGAAAGTAGGTTTTATTATCCTCATTTACAGATAAAGAAAGTGATTGGTGAAGATAAGTGACATGTGAATAGTGACACAGTTGGGATGTTCAAAGAAAGCATTTACCTATGGAGCTCTTCTATGCCCTTCCCCCTCCCTCCTCCTTCTGCATCACCATCTCATTCATTTAAGTGCCTACTGTGTTCCAGTCTAGTACTTTATACATATACAATGACCCTATGAGGTGTATCATCATACCCTTTTAAAGATGAGAAAACTGAAGCTTATAGAGAATAAGTAACTTGAACAGACACATGGATTCTGATCTAATAGAGAGTACAGAGAGAGTGGAGATTTGAATCCAAGTCTTTTTTAGTATCGATGTCTGTCCTTAACCACTATGCTATCTTGCATGATTCTAGAAACACCCCACCCCCCAAAGACATTACAGCACATTTTCTGTTCACTCTTTTCATTATTTGTTAGGTTATAAAACTTTTGTTCCCTATGATTTAAAAATAGTCCTAAATATGGATTGGTTAAATTGTAGAGCCACTGAGTCATTATCTAGAATACTGTGCCATAAGAAAAAAACTTTTAGGGCAGCCCCGGTGGTACAGCGGTTTAGCACCACGTTCAGCTTGGGGTGTGATCCTGGAGACCTGGGATTGAGTCCCGTGTTGGTCTCCCTGCATGCATGGAGCCTGCTTCTCCCTCTGCCTGTGTCTCTGCCTCTCTCTTTCTTTCTGTCATGAATAAATAAATAAAATCTTTTAAAAAAGAAAAAAAACTTTTAGATCTAAATATTTTTCTCACCATTTTCTGCCATTGTCTTCCTTAGCCTGTATGTAAGTGGTTGTTTCAACATTTGGCTAACATCTGTTTCATTGCAAAACTTTTTTCTTTGAATTTCTTCAAACCATTCGCCAGTCACTCCTTGAAGCCATCTGATATCCCTCTTTGTGTTCTGGAGTTTGCTGAAATAAAGCAAAAATATCAATGCACCCTTTAAATTACTTCATATTAAAAATAAATAAATAAATAAATTACTTCATATTAAGTAAAAACTCATGCGATAGGAGCTAAATGTGAGCTAGTGGGAGAGCTACATAAACTCTGAGTCTACGGAGGGAAATGGGTTCTAGTCAGAATTCCCTTTTCACTACCATGTACATATTTTAGTTGTATTTTTCTAAATGACAATCTAAAAGTTTTTGCTAGTCATTAAAATAATCAAGCTGGTGATGACAACCTGGGACGAGCATTATGTGAACCCGACCTAATAGAGTTGAATGATTGATGGTTTAATGACATGGAAAAACCAGAATATTCTAGTTCTGATTACTCGTTTGCTCATTCATTCATTCATTCATTCGTTCAGTGTTTATTAAGCAATGTCCATGTTCTAGTCCCAGTGTAGACAGTGGGGATTCAACACTGAATATAATAGATAGGGTTCTTACTTGCTCATCCAGTGGCCAAAGATAAAAGTTTACAAGCAGAGAAGAAATGACTGAATGTAATGATTTTAGATAATAAAATTCCTGAAACACAAAAGTCCATGAATGAGTTTACAGCTAATGCTTAGTAGTCAAGGCCAGTGTGGCTTGAGATGGATAGGAAAAACTATCCAGAGCACAACTGTGTCTGCCCCACACTTTCCAAACACCAGACTTGAAGTCTTATCATTCCTTCTTTATCCTTTTCCCCTGCCTTCTCCTGCTATGTCCTCTTTCAAATGAAAATGTTGGCTGCGTTCTTAATTAAATCACTGGTTGTGATCTTTCTTTTTTTAAGATTTTATTTATTTATTCATGAGAGACACACAGAGAGAGGCAGTGACACAGGGAGAGGGAGAAGCAGGCTCCCTGTGGGGAGCCCCATGCAGGACTCAATCTCAGGACCTCAAGATCACAATCTGAACCAAAGGCAGACGCTCAACCACTGAGCCAACCAGGCGTCCCTCTTTCTTTTCTTTTTTTTTTTTTTTTTAAAGGAGATCATTCTGTTCTATTTCAGGAAAGCCCTTAGAACTGTTTGGAAGTGAGAGGTGCTTAATTCAGGGAGTGAGAAGAGAGGGAGAGGAATAGCGATTGTGGGCACCCGGGACAGGCAAACAGAGCAGAAAGAGGAGTCTGAAGTATACAATGTAAATCTCTTAAAGTGGTCAGTTTGGCACAGGCCTGGGGTTGCTGATGGGCTCCAAGCTTGGGAAGTTCTGCTGTTTGGGAAAGAATTTCATGTAATTCTGCAGCAGATACCCTTTATCCAGGGTCCTCTGTGAAGCACAAGTGTTGGAGAGTTTGTATTATTAAGCAAATGGGGAGTAAGATGGCTACAGAGTGGCAAATTTGGGGTTAATGAACCAAGGTGGTTGCAACTCAGGCTCCTGCTTAGGGCTATGATACTGTCATTTTATAAAATAATCAAGAAGGAAGCCAGAGGCCATCCTGCCCAGACTTGCATTTTGAAATGCATTAGGCAGCAGTCCTCATGTCCAGCCCACAACATCCACTTTGGTGCTTCCATTTGTCATTGCCATCCCTCTGACACCTGGTCACTCCTGTTTCTACTGCCACTTCCCTTACTAGCAGATTGAGAGACCACAGGTAACTTTCTAATCAGTATTGGCTGCTTCCAACTTTATAACACCTCACTTACTAATGTCCCACATTTGTTCAGCACCTCTGCTCTCTCAAAGTCCTCTGTAGTTGTTGGAGCCCGTCACTCAACACCCCTCCTCCTCCATTTCTTTTTTTTTTTTTTAAGATTTTATTTATTTATTCATGAGACACACAGAGAGAGGCAGACACACAGGCAGAGAGAGAAGCAGGGTCCCCTTGGGGAGCCCGATGCCCAGGATCACTCTCTAAGCCAAAGGAAGATGTTCAACCACCGAGCCACCCAGCTGCCCCTCCTCCTCCACTTCTTAATGCATCCATCCACCTCACCTTGGAGTCAAGCTACCTGACTTTGGCATTCTCCAAACAACATAACTGTATTTACTTGTTTTTACTAGAGGCTTGATGTAACATTGACTCTTTGAAAATAATCACACTTCACTTCATTTCACCTCAAGTGCTCATTCCATACTGGCACTCATATCCATCACAGCCTGTTTCTTTTCCAACTCCTGGCTAATGAAATCAGAAATCTGTACCTCTATGGGAATACTCCCATGGTTTGAATTCTACTTCTGGAAATGTATCTTGAAGAAGCAGGCCCCTCCACATTAATTCATTTCTAAAAATAATTATGCAGACAATGCAGCATCCTGGGAAAATGCATGGCATACTGCACGAAGTAGCTAAAACAAAATGCATATTTTATCTATTCCAAGCTATGTAAAATGCTTCACCCACAATGACACACTGGGGAAAACAAATCAGAACACTTGATCTCTTAGGGCAGAATAATTATAGGTATTATTTCTATTTTTAACTTTTTAATTATGTTTATTCAGTAAATACAAAATATGAATCTGTTTTTTCTTTTTGTTTGTGAAATTTTTATATTGGGTTTTTCATTACAATTTTTCTTGTAGATAAAGAAAAAAATCAATGATGTTTTCACAGTCCTTTTTAAAATTTTTTTTATTTGTACAAAAATTTTATTCATATGTATTTACATATACCTATGTACATACATACACATACCTATACATATGTTTATATAGTTATTGAAACATAAAAATACAAACACATACCATTTTAAAAGTTGTAAGTCCATATTGTTTTCACAGTCCTAACGCAATCACTCTTAACCATTGGGTGTGATTTTTCATATGGTTGTAATACAATTTATTTAATATACATTTGTAGAAGGCCTCCTAGGGTGCATGCAGGGATACAATGCTAAAGAGAGCAGACATAGTTCCCACCCCGTGGGACTCACCATCTAATAAGAGATACAGATCCAAGCCTGGTAAGAATACAGATGTAAAGTAAACAAGAGTGATGATTGTGATTAATTCATTCAACGCATGTTTGAACTCCAGGTAGTGGAGCAGTGAACAAGTCAAGTCCTTGCCCTTACAGGATTTACACCCTATGGGGACAAACAATAGAAAAGTAAACAGGTGCTAAGAGAGTTTGTAACATAGAACTTGGTATGGGCAGCAGCAAAGATTTTCCTGAGAAGATGACACATAGCCTGAAGGTTGAAGGATGAAGGGGTAGCAGCTAGGGGGTTCTGGAAGAGAACTTTCCAAGCCTTAGGGCAAGTGCCCCCAAGGAAAGAAGCAAGGAGCTGAAATAAGGCCAGCTTGGCTCCAGTGTGGACAAAGAGACAACTAACTGACTAACCATCAGGGAGAGCCGAGAGGCAGTTGCTAGATCATACGGTGAGCATTTGGGATGAGCAATTTGGCACTTAGTCCAGCAGCAGTGAGAATGCATTGTTGACCTGGCAGCAGTATGACATTTTCAAAAGATCATCCTAGACTAAAAACTTTCTACAGCAAAGGAAATCTTCAGCAAAATGAAAAGACAACCTACTGAATGGAAGAAAGTGTTTGCAAATCATATATCTGATAAGTGTTAATTACCAAAATATATAAAGAATTCATACAATTCAATAGCAAAAAACCCAAACAATCTGATTAAAAAATGGCCAGAGGAATTGGAAAAATGTCCAAAGAAGACATACAGATGGCCAGAGGGCACATGAAAAGTGTTCAAAGTTACTAATTGTTTGGGAAATGCAAATCAAAACCACAATGAGATATCACCCCACACAAGGCAGAATGGCTATTACCAAAAAGACAAGAAATAACAAGTATTGGTGAGGATGTGGAGAAAAGGGAACCCTTGTTCACTATTGGTGGGAGTGTAAACTGGTGCGGCCACTATGGAAAACAGTATGGAGGTGCCTCAGAAAGTTAAAGAGCTACCATATGATCCAGCAGTTACACTTCTGGGTATTTATCTAAAGAAAATGAAAACACTAACTCAAAAAGTATATGCATCTCTGAAGTTGTAATTGTATGGAAAACCAAACTACAATACAAATACAATTTTAATTCCATATATAAAATATACAATATTATATAATATATACATATAATACAATACAAATACAATTATAGACACACATATATACATACAATGAAATACTATTCAGTCATAAGATTTCAAAGTGAAATCTTGCCATTTGCAACAACATGAACAGAACTTGACACTATTACACAAGTGAAATAAGTCAGAGAAAAACAGATACCATATGATCTCACTCATATGTAGAATTTAAAGAACAACAAATGGAGCTCATGGACATAGAGAACAGATTGATGGTTGATGCAGGTGGGGGATGGGAAGTGGGTGAAATGGGTGAAGAAGGTCAAAAGGTACAAACTTCTGGTTATAAAATAAGTAAGTTCTGGCATATAGTGTACAGCATGCCAACTATAGTTGATGATACTGCAGTGCATATTTGAAAGTTACTAAGAGAGTAGATCTTAAAAATCCCCATCACAAGAAAAAAAATTTTGTAGCTGTGTGTGGTGATGGGCGTTAACTAGATTTACTGTGGTGATCAGTTTGCAGTGTATACAAATATTGAATCATTATATTGTACATCTAATTTAAAACTAATATAATGCTATACATATACTTCAGTAATTAAAGAAAAAATATCTTAGCTACCGGTAGGTGGAGAGAGGATTCTAGAGGACCATGGTCAGGGTACTTGTAGGGTTCAGGACAAAGAGGTGTTTGCTTAGACCAGGGTGGTGGTGGTGAAGTAGAAGAGTAGAAGAAAAGTAGAAAGTTTTCAGAGCTACTTAGCAGATGAAATATACCCTCAAGTGCCCACCAAGTGATGAAGTAATTTGGCAAGGTTATAGGGAACAGAGACAGGTCAAGGTTATAGGGAACAGAGACTCCTCAATTTCTGATTCACATAGGTGCACAGAAGATGCCATTCATAGAGGAGGCACAAACAATCGTCAAAAAAAAAAACATTATATATTATCACCTTTACCACCAGTCATCTTTGGAGCAATCATTAAATATTTGCATAATATTCAAGCTAGTATGATTTCCATAATTTATTTACTATTCTTCTAGTGAAGAACATTAAGATTTTGCCTTAAAAATACTGCTGTAAAATTGAACTCCAATAAAAAAACATACAAAAAAAAATACTGCTATAAGAGATACCACTGTGCATTTTCTATTTTTACCGTGCCTCTGACAGACATTAAAGTAGAATTATTGGGTCAAAGAGTAAAAAAAAATCCTCTTTTTGTGATTCTTTATACACTATACCAAATGCTTCTCATAATGGCAATAGCATATTCCTCAAGCCAGAGATGTACAAGATGATCGCTTGGCACCTTAGGAAGACTAGATGTTATCCTTTCGAGTATTTTTATTTTCTGAATTTAATACTTTCAGGGTATTTATCAATTTATGAATCAATGCCTGAGAGTCTTTCACTGGAATGAGGCATATTTAATAAAATACAAACTCTTTATTTTTTTTAATAAATACTTTTAATAATACTCTAATTATTTTCCCCAGATTTATGACTTTCATTCTGATTAGGGCTAAAGGAGGTAAAACACACTTTATCTGTGGATGTGCTTATGCTAATATTTGTCCCCCAAAAACAATGAGAAATGAAATGCAGACAGTAATTACATGCAGATATATGAAAGGGCATGATTTTACGAAATTCAGTGACTTTTGGGTCACCTGGCTGGCTCAGTTGGTGGAACATGAAACTCTTGATTTCAGGCTGTGAGTTCAAACCCCACATTGTGTGTAGGGATTACTTAAAATAAATAAATAAACTTAAAAAAAAAAAAGAAATTCAGGAGGCCTGGGTGGCTCGGTTGGTTAAGTGTCTGCCTTGGATCTCAGGGTCCTGGGATGGAGCCCCACATAGGGCTCCCTGCTAAGTGGGGAGTCTGCTTCTCCTTCTCCCTCTGCTGCTCACCCTGCTTGTGCTCTCCTGCTCACTCTCTTACACTGTCTCTCTCTCTCTCTCAAATAAATAAATAAAATCTTTTTTTAAAAAAGAAATTCAGTGGCTTTTAAAGCAGCAATATTCCGTGGTTGCTGACAACTGGGTGAATATGTACAGCCAAGAGCCTGAAAATTCAAGGGTCAGGTAGTAAAAAAAATGGCATTGTGTTTACCTATTCCTAAAGGAAGTAAAACATAAACAATTCTGGCCTTCCAAGTGAGGATAACCCAGGAAGGGAGGTTATGAATGGCATACAAGTCTAAATTCTCTGGGTACCTGTAACTCAACTCCTTTATCCTTTATACCAGAGTCTTATGTCCTATAAAACACAGTCAGTACTTTTATAATGGTTGACTGAGCTACTTTTTTAAAATTTTATTTTATTTATTTGAGAGAAAGCCAGCGAGCACGAGGGGGGGGGGAGGGCAGAGGAAGAGGGAGAAGCAGACTTCCTGCTAAGCAGGGAGCCTGATGCGAGGCTGACCCCAGAACCCTGAGATCAAGACCTGAGGTGAATACAGATGCTTAACAGACTGAGCCACCCAGGTGCCCCTGACTGAGTTTCTTTCTGAGTTCTTGAAAGAACACAACAGTAAAACCAACAGTTCAGACTGATCAATTTCCTTAAAAAAATATACCAAAGCTCAACACTACACAATAAACAAGCAAAGCACCTTAACATAAAGATATGTGAACCTTCAAAGGACAGCATTTTAAGTCTCCATTGGGAGACTTGGTCTGAGCAAGAACTTTCGTTTGTGAGTGGAATTCAACCAAATTCATAGCCAGCCTTCCTTGGGGCCCTCCCTCCTCTGTGCTGGTTTGTTCCATACTAGGGCAGCCACGTGGGACAGGCGGGTCTGCTCTTTGCCAAGGAGAACACAGGGTTACAGACCAGAACACCAAGGATAATTACCAGTGCACACCTTGCTGGCTTGGCTGGTCCAGCTTGACTCAACATATCAGGAGGGACTGTTGTCTACACTTGTAGCCTGTTCCACCCCCAGGCTGATTAACTTGACTCAACGACATCAGGTCTTTTCTTGCTGAGCCACAGTCCCAGCCCTCTGCTCCAAGTCAACATGTTCTTCCTTCACGCACAGGAATCTCAGCCTGCCGCTGCCTTGATGCCACTCGAGCGCCTACAAAAGGAGTGTGCTCCTCTGGGACTCCTTCCTCTGTTGATGGACTCTCCATCCTTGGGGAGTGAATCCCAGCTGCCCTCTCCTCTTGTCTTCCCTAGCTGTGCCCCTGAAGACCTCTGCAACTCACTTTTCTTTGTTCACCTTTCTTCCCAGCAGGTCCATGTCATCTTATTTTCATGGTGACCTACTTACCTATATTTAGCACGTGCTCAGTGAGTGGCAGCTGTCCCCCTAGGTCCCATTCTCCACCTCCACCCCCCTGCTTTCCTCCCATACTACAAAGAGCAGTGGAGGAGAGTCAGGTTTCTCTCTGGGTGATCTGGGTCAAATATGTGACTTTCTCGGCTTTGTTTATCTCCTTCATGAAAGGGGGTTGGATGATGGGGGCAGGTCTCCACAACTCCTCATATCCCTGATCATTGGCTCCCTTGCCCTATGACTTTGTCACTCCTCCTGCCCCTCAAATCTGGGCTGGCCTTGGGCTCAGAACAACTGAAAGTGATGAAGAGGTATCATGAGACTTCTGAGTCTGGGCCCCAGGAAGCCTTGCTGCCTCAGCTCTGCCTCCGGGAATCTTGGTTCTGGTGTGGAGAATGAGAGCATGCTCATACGGGCCCAGTGGGGCGCATCGCCACCTGCCAGTCGCATGAGTGTGGGCACCTGAGCCCCTCCAGATGCAGAGATCCCCAGGCGGGACCAGGAGAGCCACCCAGCTGAGCGCAGCCCAAATGGCTGTCCCCCAATTATTATCTTTATAATCTTAAAGATATCTTCTGGTTGAAAACGTACAGTGAAATGAAAAGGCTCATTATTCCTACATCAGAATTAAATCATTAAGAAATCTTATAAATCGGGATCCCTGGGTGGCGCAGCGGTTTAGCGCCTGCCTTTGGCCCAGGGCGCGATCCTGGAGACCCAGGATCGAATCCCACATCGGGCTCCTGGTGCATGGAGCCTGCTTCTCCCTCTGCCTGTGTCTCTGCCTCTCTCTTTCTCTCTGTGTGACTATCATAAATAAATAAAAATTAAAAAAAAATAATTAAAACCACCCTTTAAAAAAAAAAGAAATCTTATAAATCTGAAGAGGGCCTTATAATCTCATTGATTTCTCCATCTTCAGGCAAAATAATAATAATCAGTAATAACAACAGATGCTGTCTCCTACTAGACAGGATTTTGTAACTGTTATTGCTAATCCTCACAAGGCTGCATTAGGATTCAATATCCTCATTTACAGAGACACCTTTGAGCCCACCGGCAGGCTGGTGTTTTGCTCTGGTATGAAAACTCAGGCCTTGATTCTCAAGCCCCTATCCACCTAAATCTTCTCTCTCATTGCCTCTGGGTATCATCAACTCTATTAAGAAACAATGTGACTAATCAATAGAAGTAAGCTCAAAGTGACTTTTAACATTTAAAAAGGTAGTGATGAGAATCCAAATAGGATGAAGAAGAGAGCAGCTGGACAAATGTTCAGAGCAAGCAAGTCCCCTAAACCAGAAGACAGGAATTATACCTTCCATTTTCTTGTCTGAAAGATCTCAAATATTTCTCAAAATTGCTCCCATAAGAGTTTCTCTTGCTGAGGCCATCAATTTGTGCATTTTTTCTCCACTTCCCTTATTGCCTTGGCTTCTGTACACATCATTTTCTCTTTCACAGCTCACCTTCCTGTACACGAGCCATCTTATTACACCTTGTTCTGCTTTCCAGACAGCTTGGCAGCTGATCTCTACCAACCCTCTCCTTTTGGCTTCCAGGACCTCTAGCCAAAATATTCCCCAAATCCCCCACCCTACTCTGGTCTTACAGGTTCTGTCATCAGCGAAACCTAGAACAAACTGTTCAACTGAATCCTGTAAAAAGGGATTTGTCGCTTGATTATAGATCAAAGCAGCATTAAAGTTCTCCTCCCACACAGAAATTCAAATACTTTTTTGTTTCATATTGCCCAGCAACCACAACACACAGGAAAGCACAAATGCCAGGAACTGTATCCTGAGTCAGAGCTCGGACCTTAGGTTAATGTCACCATGGAAGCTGGATCAGTCTGTCCCACTAAGGACAATTTCCAAACCCTGAAACCCCAAGAAAAGTCATTTTAGGAAAGTGTGCCCCTTTGTTTTTCTGCTCCAGAAAGGTGATACTTCCAGGTACAGATTTCTTATCGCTCATCTGCTAGGGAAAGCTGTAGAAAGCTATCATGAGCTTTCAGCCAGGAAGATGTGAAGTAAAGAAAGCAAAAGCCCTGTTCCTAGCCCACACCAACAGCTTTACAATCCAGGGCCTGGCCTGTCCTCTTTCTGGTTGCTTTTCTAAAAAGATTGTTTCCTGACAGCCTTTGTCTCTGACATCAGAGCTTGCTGTTTGGCTCAATCCATAGCCAAAACTCAGGAAGAGGCTGGGATTAGAAAAAGCAAGTAGGTGTCTGTCTTAGAAAATGTGTTCTTTTGCTGACAGTGAAGTTAAACCATAGAGGTTTAACCATAGTTAAACCAAAGTCTGGAAGAAGGAAGTTCACATGAAGAAAAGGAATGAACTAAAGCAAGCAACAATAACAATGAAAACAACAAACCTTCAGAACTAAAGGAGTGGCCACAAAATAATGGCACCAGTTTTCCAGCCAAACTAGATAACAAAGCCCATTTAAATTCCTTGAATGGCTGTGATTGAGATTGCCTAATACAGATTAAAAGATGATTTTTTTCTGTATTCCTTAAATGGGCCATTATAACCTTCCTGGATGTTTATTCTCAGAGGACAGGAAGTCACAACAGAAGGGAAAACTAAGTAATCTAAGTCACAGTAAGACTCATCATTGCCATGTGGGGACTGAGCACAGTGAGTGATCTCTTACCCATTAGCCACCCTAAGGAAGGTGCTGTAGGAAGGCTGGCTGTCCACTCTGAAGCCAGACTTGGAGTTTAAGGGTCAATTCCTCATGTAGCCAGCCATCAGGGCTTTTCTGTCCTCTTAGGTTAATCTTATCTCTTTTTAATTCATTCATACCTTTTACCCACGCCACCTGGGAAGGCACCCACTGACACCCCTCAATTTTCAAATTATACTGAATTACTTGTCATGTACTTGTTTGGCTGCCCACCAGGCTGTCAGCTTCCTGGGGACTAGGGACTACGTTTCATTTGTCTTGGTAACTCCAGGGCCTAGCATGGTTCTTGACTCATGCTGATCAATACATATTTACTCAACTTTTGGGCGTAATGAATGAGCTCTACAAACTTATGCCATCATTGTGGAGCAACTCAATCAATATTTGACATAAGTAAGAGATGTGATCCTGCACACAAATTAAAATCGTGTATGCAAAAAATGATTTTTCCCCAAGAATATTATGGGAAAGCTAGTCCCAGCTAACATTTACACAGGCGACCACCCAAGGCCCGGCATAATTACATGTATTAGTTAATTTAATTTTGTGGTAAGAACACCATGAGGTAAATAATATTCCATTCTACCGATGAGGAAATTAAAATGCTGAGATGCTTTGTTAAAAAGTCAGACCATCTGGTTTGAATGCTGTACCTCATCTTTATGAGCCTTGTTATGTTCACTTCTCTGAGCCTCAGTTTTTTTCATCTACAAAGTGGGGGTAGGAGTAATCATATCTCATGGGGTTTTGGCAAGGATTAAGTGAATGAGTACATGGAAGGCCCATACACCCAGGCCTGGCAGGATGAAGTGCTGAGTTAGTGGGGTCCTTGAAATGTGTTGTTGGCTGAGGAGTGGGGGTGGAATGTGTATCACCTTCCCCAGCAAAACAGACGTGGACAGCAGTAAAGAGAATCACACTTCAGGTCTTTATTTCCCTGTAAAGAAACTCCAAAGCATCAACTGCTTTGGTTGGGGCCCCTGCTCCTCTCAGACCTCCATATTGCACTTAATGGCCCGGTTGCAAGAAAACTAATTTGCAGTGAAGATTTCAGAGAGGAGGACCACACTGGGTAAGCTCACCGCCAGTCACTGGAATGGACCTCACCCCACCGTGAATGCACGGGCTAATGCCAAGGGTTGGGAACACTATTGCTAAGAGTTTTGCATATTTTTAGTAGATCTAAAACGGTTTACTTTACTTTTTTCTTTTTTCTTTTTTTTTAAGATTTTATTTATTTATTCATGAGAGAGAGAGAGAGAGAGAGAGAGAGAGAGGCAGAGACACAGGCAGAGGGAGAAGCAGGCTCCATGCAGGGAGCCTGATGTGGGACTCGATCCCAAGTCTCCAGGATCAGGCCTGGGCTGAAGGCAGGCACTAAACCACTGAGACATCCAGGAATCCCCATGGTTTACTTTTCTAAACTTTCATAAGGCAAGCGTCCTTGAACTGAGAATAGTTTACACATTTACTTATCTCATCCTGGATTCCAGTCTAACTTCAGAAAGTAAGTAATTTATACATGTGATTCAGCTAGTATTTTTCAAGCACTCACTATGTGCCAGGCATTGTTCTGGAAGCTTGGAATTAATCAGTACCCAAAAGGGACAGCTCTGAGCCTTCCTAGAGTTTGTAGCTAGCAAGCAATGGGATTTCCACAGCCACCTCCTTGGCCCAAACCACCACATTCTCTCACCTGGGTGACTGCAGGAACTCCCTCCTTGTCTCCCTGCATCCACTCTAGCTCCTCCTTCATTCAGGCTCCACATAGCAGCCAGAGTGATATTTTAAAACCACAGAGGGAAGTCTGGAGACAAAGGCTTAAATCTCTCCAGCCAGGAGCTTCCAACCATACTTAGAATTCCAAACTCAATGGGCCTACGGGGCTGCACAGCCTCTGGCCCTCTGCCTTTTCTACCAGTTTTATCATACCTCCTCCTGTTTTAATCAGCAGCTAGCCTTCTTTCTGCTCCTCTGGAAAGCCAATCTGGTCCCCAGTGGGCTTTGCACTTGCTGTTCCCCTCAAACTGCAATATTCTTGCCTATTTTATCACGTGACCACTCCTTTGTATCATTTAGGCCTTAGCTAAAATGTCACATTCTAAGAGAGGCCTTCTGTGATCCTCCAACAGAAATAATCCCTTCCTCCAACCACACCTGCTATCAAATTACTTGGTCTACTTGTCTTAATCTCATTAATCTTCTTATGGAAACACCTTCATTTATTTGCTTTTTTTTTTTTTTTTTGGTCAATTTATCTCCCCTTTGCCCCACTCAAATAAAATCCACGAGAGCAAGGACTTTGCTTGTCCTGTTTTCTGGAATGATGTCTGACACAGAGCGGGGACTCCATAAATTCTAGGTGAACAAATGAATACGAATTTGGGACACTCTTCTCTCTGGACCTGTATTTGTTCATCTGTAAAATAAGGGGTCTGAATTTGAAGCTCCCAAGGGTACTTTCCCACTTCTAATGATTCTAAGCATGCTTTTGCTAATATTTCAAGGGGGTACAGCCTACTATTTAAGAACACAGTTAACAAATCCATATTTAGGTATGTCTGGGCTCTCACAGATTCCAGAAAATTTACAATTCCAGATTCAAACTGACAATATCTTTCTAGAAAATGAAGATAACATTTGGGGTTATTTATATCTAGAACCTTCGAGATGCTGCTGAATGTTATGGGAAGCGTGCACATGGCACATCCTGCTGGAGGCAAGCAGTGACCTGCGATTAAATGGTCAGCATATGCTGCCTGACAGCCACTGCGCTAGGTGCTTCCACGGGTGCTCAGTGAGGTAGGTACTACTATCCTCATTACATACTAAAAAAAAAATTGAAACCATGAAATGCAAAAGAACGTGCCTGTGGTTATCCCATGGAGAGTAAAAGAGCAATGTTTCTGCCTAGCTTCAGACCCCGACTACTCAGCATGGTAACATGTGTTGAGTTATTCCAGTGTGAGTACAGATTATTTTCTGGAGCCTGAATTATTCAACACATGGCCTGTCTCTGCCCTTTTTTCATGCCAGTGGAATATCAACTCCCTATTCAGAGTGCTAGACTTTCTGAACACACAGCAAGCAGTGACTAAATATTTGAAAACTAGAGTTTTTAGCCTTTGCTTCTCACTTATTATTATTTTTTTAAGTAGGCTCCATGCCCGGCATGGAGCTCAACATGGGGCTTGAACTCACAATCATGAGATCAAGACCTGAGCTGAGATCAAGAGTTAGACACATAACTGACTCACATGAGCCACCCAAGCATACTCCCCACTCATTCTTCTTTACACAGACACTCAGACATCTTTCCACAGAAACTTGTAAGGCAAAAATTAATGCAAATTGTGTGTTAGGATTCTACAGTGTAGGGAAGGTGCTTGGAGCTGCAAATGTGCACATAAATCCCTCTTGTGAGGCTGTTACTAGCACAGCTGCAAGGCAGGTTAGAGCCAATAAGTTCTGATCCTTAGATAAAGCCTATGATCTCAGCATCTTGGATTTGCTTACATATTATATTATTCACAGCTTCTTTCCAAAGACGACTACAACCTGAATTTTGCCACACCCTCTGTGCTGCTAGTTATGTAATCAGGTAACAAGACAGAACTGTACTCCTGTGTATCTAGTGCATCCTGCCTTCATTTTCATGAATGAGAATGCAGACTGTGTTATTTTTTTCTCATATTCAGGCAACTTAATGCCAATTCTTAAAACATGCCTTGCTAAGGAAAAAATTCAGAAAGAGGAGCAGTCTCTGAGGAATCTAGGCAATCCTACAAGGTTGAAAGATAGGGATGCCCCTATAACTTTATTCCAGATCCAGGCAGAAAGGTGACAAAACTACATTGTCTTAACTGTAATTAATACTCACATTCATCGCATTCAATTTAATTCACTCTTTGTACCATGCTAATTTACTGATGTTAGAAAACCAACTCAAATCCAATGTTCTGAAAGTAGCTTTAACTTTAAGAAGCTTAATGCTGCATTCCCTCTCTCACTACCCCTACCCACACACAGACCAAATATGCAAGCCAGGACTAAAAACAGAGGCATTACAAATAGCTATTCAGTCGTTGCTTCAGGGCACAGAATGCGAGAAAATGCCCTGAAGTCTCCTAAATTCCACCAATGTGAAAGTAATATCCCTGCATCTCCAACAAGGGTAATGGAAATTCAGAAAGTCCAGGACCTGCAAATCATTTATCCAACACAGGATTCAGAGATGAGGTCAAAGGAAGTTTGTACATAAGTTAAGGCTCATTGGTCTGGATCACAGTTTGTAATACATTTTCAAAGAGTTAACCTTTTTTTTTTTTTAAAAAATAAAGATTTTCTTTATTCGTGAGAGACAGAGACACAGACAGAGGGAGAAGCAGGCTGCCGCAGGGAGCCCAATGCAGGACTAGATCCCGGACTGAGATCACGCCCTGAGCTGAAGGCAGATGCTCAGCCACTGAGCCACTCGGGGTCCCAAGAGTTAACCCTTGAAATAATCCTTAGCAAGCTGGTATCACGATGGGTTGTTTTAAACTGTTTCCCTCCATCTATTAACCTGACAAATCAACACTCCACATCATCAGAAATTACTGCAGAGTCACATTACAAAAGACTTTACTTTGAACATTTCCCCTGAATCCTTGAACTAAATGTTACCATTAGGATTATGACTGCTGATCAGTTATTTCAAACACACATAGTATACATTGTATTTTCTCATCCATTAAGAGCTTATCATGTTTTGTCTTTAGATGTAGCTACATTTATTTATTCAAACAAACTCCAAAAAAGTACTCCCAGAATGATTTTGTAACAAAATCAGTACCTGGGGGAAAGGAAGTAATGCTAGCAGTAAAATGCATGTGTCCACTCCAAATTATGTAACTTATTTATGGAAACCTAACATCATTATAAAAGATATTTTACTGGTATTATTATTATGTGTTATTTGCTATTATTTTAACTTTCAGACTCTAGAATTTAAATTCTTTTTGCTCAAAATCAATAAAAATTTGAGATTATTCTTCATGCTGTATTAAATGCTTTAACATAAAATCTAAATGGTCTTTGGAGAAAAAGCCTAAACAAAGCTTTATTATACAATAAAAATGATAATGTAACATTAGAGGCTATTGTGTACTTTAAATGAATATGTCCCAGTGTATCAAAAACAGGTACAGAATTGTACTCAACCAGTTAACAACCAACCCATTTCTCAAAAATGAAATGTCAGTGTAATGAAGCAGTAATGCTAGCTGTATTTCACAGAAGAAAAGTGGAAATGAACAGAACTGTTTTCTTGGTTTATGAATATAGGTGTGGACTAGTCTTTATTAACAATGACCTTAGATTTTAAAAGTCATCATCTATTTAGCTTTGAATCATTTTGGCTTTGTTAGCAAAAAATGTTTGTTTTCTTTCAGGTAGGATAAAAGAGTGGTAGGCACAGAAAAAGAAAACTGGATGTCTGATTCCCTCATCATTTTGTTTTTTGTTTTGCTTTAAATCATTCTGGCACCTCCACTCTCATTGCTAACATCCAAAAATAGGACGTGGTATAATGAATTAAGCATAGTGGTATGTCTGGGAGCCATGGACCACTCTTCAAGCCTACAGGCAGTCTCTGAAGCATTGGGAGCCTGTCCCACTCATAGAAAAGGGGTCATGGTTAGTTGTGTTTTGGGTCATGTGACCCAAAATTTTTCAGATTCCTGGTCCTCATCAACGGAACCAGGAATTCACTTGACCTAAAAACTAAACAAGAGAAGGAATGCTGCCCAGCTGATGTGCTCTATTTTGGGCAGTGATTAACAACTAAATCATGTTCTTCCTCTCAACATGTCTTGAAATCATGATGACAAGTAAGACAAACTGAAGTCACAGAGTCTGAGAGTCACATAGTGGGCAGGTGTTATGCGGTACTGTACGTAGAAGCCATGAGGCAACAGAGTCATGAAGAGGCTGGAGGCATGGGGCAGAGAGGAAAGTGTCAAAAAGAACATCAGCTGTGGCAATGGAAGTGACTCGGAGAAGCAGGGCAGAGCAGCCACACTGTGGCCGATTACCAGCCCCAGGGACCCGCACCAGAATATAGCTGTATTCTGATCAACAACCCCATTTCCGAACACTGGCTATGCAGAGTGAGGCTGTTCCTTGTGTTTCCTTACTGCTCCATCATGGACTTGCAGTAAATTGCCACCCGTCTTCGGAGGTAAACGACTGTGTGATCCTTGTCACCTAAAAGAGCATAACTAAGATAGCCAGCATAATCAACGAGTAGGAATCTGCTCATGAGGGAATTCTTCAGTGTTGAGACAGGAAACCCTAAATGTCCATTAAACAGGCTTTGATTTACTAATATACAATTTTAAGTTCTTTTTTTTCCTAAGTATTAAAGTAAAATTACACTCAATACAGAAGATTTGGAAAAGTTTATTTTTTTTTTTTATTTTTTTTTTTTGGAAAAGTTTAAAGTAAATAAAAGCACTCATAGTCCCCACAACCAGGGACCCTGCTGTGTGTGCCTATGTCCATCCAGCATTTTAAAGCAGGGACAACAGGATGTTACATTGGGAGCCAGCCTGTCTCAGTTTTAGCTGAGGCATGAAAGCAAGAGATTCCGCACCTCCAAGCTAATTATGAGAAGACCAGTCAGGAGTACTTGCTTGGTAGGATTTATTAAAACAAACCAAGGAGTGCCTGGGTGGCTCAGTCAGTTGAGTGTCCAACTCTTGATTTCAGCTCAGGTCATGATCCCAGGATTGTGAGACTGAGTCCCAAGTCTGGCTCTCTACTGAGCAGGGAATCTGCTTGAGATTCTCTCTCTCCCCTTGCTCCTCCTCCAACTCACTTGCATGCTCTGTCCTTCTCTCTTTCAAATAAGTAAATCTTTCTTAAAAATGGGCTAGGGACTTGAATAGCTATTTCTCCAAGGAAAGCAGACAAATGGCCAAGACATATGTGAAAAGATTCCAACATCAATAATCATTACGAAAATGCAAGTCAAAACCACAATGAGATATCACCTCCCACCTGTTAGAATGGCTACTGTGAAAAAAAACAAAGAGAAATATTGGCGGGCTGAAGAAATTGGAATTCTTAAGTATGCTATCGATGGAAATGCAAAATGGTGGAAAACAGTATGGAGGTTCTTCAAAAATTAAAATACAGCTACCAAATGATCCAGCAATTCCAATTCTGTGAACACATCTGAAGGAAATTAAAACACTAGGTCAAGAAGTATCTGTACCTCCCATGTCCATGGCAATATTACTCACAATGGCCAAGGTGTAGGAAGAATCTAAATGTCCATCAACAGATGGATTTTTAAAGTGCGGTGTAAACATAACATGGAATATTACTCAGCCTTTAAAATGAAGGAAAGTCTGCAAATGTGAGAACATGAACGAACCTTGAGGGCATTATGCTGATTGAAATGAGCCAGACCCCTAAGAACAAATACTGAATGATTCTGCTCACATGAGGTGTTTGATACAGTTAAACTCATAGAAGCAAAGTATAGAATAGTGGTAGTAAGGGACTGGGGGAATGGAGAGTTGCTAACCAACAAATATAAAATTTCAGTTCTGCATAAATGAGTAAGTTCTAGAGATCTGCTGACTAACATTGTGCCAATAGATGAAAACTCTTTATTATGCCCTGAAAACTCTGTTAAGAGGGTAGAGCTCATGTTAAGTGTTAAATGTTCTTAACAACGACAAAAAATTCCAAAACCTTCTTGTTAAGGTTATGAGTCTCCTTACCCACGTTGGGCCAGAAGAGTAGAGGCAGATGGAGGAGTCTAGAGGGAGGAGTTTCAACAGCGCCACCCTTAGACCTTCACCTATGTTCCTTACTGTCTGAGGGAAAGGCTGCCTGGCGTCCAACTCTTGGGCAAGAAGAGGAAGTTTGAGAAGCTGGTGCCACGTAGCTCAGAGCAAAGGGAGACTGAAGGGAGGCTGCTCAGCCGGCAATCAGTCCTCAGTTCTGGGGTTTCTCAGGCAGAAATGCTGTGTGTGTATGTCCCATGGATGAGACATGAGCCCTCGAAGAGGCTGAGGAGGTGTGGGGTTCTTTAAGTTCACACCCACTAGAGCTAGCTTGAGGTCAAAAGACTTGAGTGGCAAGAGGCTGTGGGTGAATCACTGGGCTCCTGGGGACATGGTGGGGGTACACAGAGAGCTGGGGGACAGCACACCCTTTCATCCAGGAAGCTGAAGGAGAACAGAGTCTAAAACCTGCCACGGGCACACAAGACAAGAGGCAAATGTAAACTTCTGTCCAACCCAGAGGGTGTGGAAGCCATCCTACAGCTTTCCTGGTCAAGCAAGACCTTTCAGGGGCGGTCCCCCACACGCCCACCCAAACTTGTACCTCTCTGCCCATCTGCTCTCCACTTCATCCACTGAGGGATAGATAAGTAGAGGCTTTTGTGGGGAGAAAGGGAGGATCAAATTCCTTCTCACTGTCCAGGCTTCTCACTGCAGCACGCCATGGGTGTGCCAGTGGAAAGGCTGCTGCTCTGAATGAGGTCGGAATTAATCAGGGACCAGACAATCTAATCACCATATTGAATTGAGACCGTGTTTTGCGGCTTCAAGTGGCCAAAGGCTTTTTATCAACTAACAGCGGAAAAGTCATGGGACTGCTCATGTTTTTATCCAGTGGCATTTAAGGGCTAAACTACAGATGCTTTCTGATCAATATCCCAGGGGTCAGGTTTGTTCAACACGCCACTTACACATGTATACATTCTTTAAAAAGGCTTTTACACTATAAATACTGTTTTGCAGCCAACAATTCCCTCTTAGCATTATATTAAGAATGCTGTGCTAATCAATATTTTCTTGTCATTGTATCTCTGTTCCATAGTATATGTACCTAGTCTCTTATTGTTGGATAGAGGAGTTGTTTTTAATTTTCCCAACTATAATGTTGAAATGCACATAGTTCAAACCCATAAACTTCCTTGAGGTGGGACTGCTGAGCCAAAGGATGTACATGTTTTAGTGACTTATGAAATATATCACCAAATTGCCCTGGAGAAAGGTTATACCAAATTTTTCTTCAACAAGTAGATTCCATATGAGGGCCAATTTCTTCATGCGCTTGCCAACATGGGTCATTATTGTTCTTATTAATCTTTGATAACTTGGTATCTAATAAAATAAAAAGGGTTTTTTCAATTAAAAATGTCAATTACTGGAGAGGTTGGCTATTATTTGATTTGTTCATTGCATATGTGTTTTTTTAATGACTTATCTGCTCAACACCTTTGCTTATTATTTTAACCCAGGTGTCAAGGAAAATATTAGTTCTTTGAAGCTCAAAGCAAAGGACCAAAAGGGCATCAGAATTGGTAACTGCTGGTATTTGCTTCCGAATGTAGCTCACAGACTGGTCCAGGGTTCATCAAGCAGGGGTTCAGATTGGCTGCTACAACCTACCACAGAAGAGTGCTGAGGTTGTCTTCAAAGCACTGAATTTTCTAGGTTGTTTGCCTCCTGTTACTCTTGCCCCTGTCCAGGTTGTGGTGGAAACTACAAAGAGAGGTACCGTGTAGCCCAAGGACACAGACACCGTTGTCATAGACACTCTCCAGCTCTATCTTCAAATTTTCCTAGCCAACAGCCCCAGACTGGCTAGGCTGCATAGAATCATGTCTGCATATATGTGAGGGTGCTCACAGATGGTGGGGACAGTCAGATGATGGGTTCTGATCTCTTTGTTACGTGGGCCAATCAGGTAACACCATGTGCCTCATTTTCCTCACCTGTCAAACTCAATTCTTCCCGACCAGACCCCTCGCTTACCCATGTGGACTTGTCTCCCATCGTCCTCTCATTTAATGCTAGGTGCCGACCATTCCAACCCCTCCCAAGCTGCTCTTCTGCTTGCATTGCCCTTCCTGATCATGGTCTTTGTCCGGTGATCTAGCTCAGTGCTGGCACTTAGCTGAAGGATGGAAAAATTATTTTCTGAGTAAAAACTACAATGAATTCAATTCAACTATAGTGAGCATTTACGTTTATAAAGATTCTGGGAATATACCAGGAAATGGAAGTGTTCACAGTGGGAAAAGATATACAGAAGAGCTGTGTTATAACACAGGACACGTTAGACCCTTAAAAGAAAAACAGTTGTGGGGAGGCTGGGTGGCTCAGTCGGTTGAGTGTCTGACTCTTGGTTTCAGCTCAGGTCATGATCTTGCGGGTCATGGTACTGAGTCCAGCAGCGGGCTCCATACTCAGTGCAAGGTCTGCTTGAGGTTTCTCCACCCTGCCCCCGCCATCCCCACACGCACTCTTTCTCTCAAAAATAAATAAATCTTTAAAGTGAAATAAAATTAAAAAACCAGTCTCTCTACTCACAACACTTCTGACACTAAGTGGTTAGGGCAGACTCCACAGATTCAGGCCTCAGCCCACAAGACCTGACCCCACTTCAGACACTAATCTCAAATCCAGGCGTCTGGTACTTCTGACTGACTGCCCAACAGCTGCTCTTTGGGTTTGATGATTTGCTGGAACAGCTCACAGAACACAGGTAAAGAGTTTATCTACTATTGCCAACTTATTACAAAGGATATTTATAAACAATACAAATGAAAAGTCAGATTAACAAATACATAGGACAAGATCCAGAAGCGTTCTGAACACAGGAGCTTCTGTCCCATGGGGTTGGGGGCATGCCACCCTCCTGGCACGTGCACGCATTCTTGTTCACCAACCCAGAAGCTCTCTGAGCTTCATTGTTTAGGGTTCTTGTAGAGGCTTTATTACGTAGGCATGATTGTTTAAATCATTAACCATTAATTAAATTAATTTCCCGCTCCCACCCCTCTCGTCCCTTCTGGGAGGTCAGGGAGGGGGTAGGGCTAATCCAGGTCCAATCCTCTAATCACAGGACTGGTTCCTCTGACTCCAACTCTCCAACTTCCAGGAGTAGTAGACTCAGGTATGGTTGAAATGAGTGTATTATGAATAGCAAAAGGCTGTCCTCTCACCCATACCACTCCGGAAATTCCCAGGGTTTTAGAAGCTCTGTGCCAGGAACCAGAGACAAGGATCAAATATACATATTTCTTATTATATTACAATCATATAATAGAACACTACAACTCTTGCTTTGGGATCATAAAGGAGGATGGGATTAGTTCTGGGTTAGGGCTGAAGAAGCATTCACAAAGATGGTGTTTTTTTTTTTAATTAATTTATTTATTTATTCATGAGAGAGAGGGGGGCAGAGACACAGGCAGAGGGAGAAGCAGGCTCCATGCAGCGAGCCTGATGCAGGACTCGATCCAGGGACCCTGGGATCATGCCCTGAGTGGAAGGCAGGCGCTGGACACTGAGCTACCAGGTGTCCCACAAAGATGGTTCTTAAAAGAGAGATGGGAATATATTGGAGTATACTGGAGCAGGCAGTGTCTGAGTCTGCTGCTGTTCCTTGCTAGTGACTCTCTTTCTTCAGTAAACATCAAATGCTTTGGAAAAGAGAGAGAGAGAGAGAGAGAGAGAGAGAGAAGGGAGGAGGAGGATAGTTGGAGGAAGTAAATAGGAGTGAAGGAATAGGTTTTGCCTGTTTTTGTTTTGTTTCAGTGTTCATAGATTTTATTTCCTAGCCTTGTATTATGAGAAATGGTCCAAGCTTACTCATGGAGGTCAATCATTATCTATTAATACGTTATATATAATACTGTCCTCTGTCATTGGGTGATAAATAAGAATCCCAGAAACCCTGAAATTCTTTCAATTTCTTTTAGAAATACATGACAGAAGGTTCGATACTAAGATCATGCAGGTCTTCTGGAAGCTTCCTATGCTCTCATATAAAGAACAGAGCTTGGAGGGGAAGTCAAAGATTTCTTTTTGTGACCTCATGCCTGTCACTCACACCAACACATGGGTGGCTGCTCCTTGATTCAGCAGATTCACCTAAAATCTAGAGATAGGGAGAAAGACACTGCATAACCCTTTAGCACCTATTAACCTCTATTTATCACAAATGATTCTGTGCTTCTCTAGGTGTCATTCAGAATAGTAATAACAGTTAACCTAAATAAATCTCCCTCTTCATGTGCAAGTTTAAAAAATTATTTTTAGCAATTTCTGCTAAAAAAATTCGTGAATAAATAGCAGAAGGAACTGAAGGGGAACAGATAGATCCCTGGGGAGGGAGGAAGGGGGAATGCCGGGGTGAGGATCACCCTCAGGAGCCAGCAGTTCCCCCCTTCCCCATAAACACCCTATTCTTTAGAACTTTAGCTCCCAATATGGGCAGGAATCTTTCTGAATTGCAGATTTTTGCGACTAACTGCTAAAGTTTCTAAGTGTGTTACATAGAACTAAACTATGGAAGCCGGAAGCCATAAGAAGCCACAGTTAGGAGTCCTTCTCCCCGCCAGCCCCCTCTAACCAGCCTTCAAGGCCAGTCTCTTTACAAAGGAAGAACGTTCTCCTCATTTCAGCCCCCATCCATCTTTCTCTCACTCCCAAATCCTACCGCCTGTGCCACTCACTAGGTACTTGGTCACGTGCAGCATATTATTTAAATTGTCATGCCCTGTCTGCCCCAGTAGATCATAAATTTCTGGGGTTCTACATTTTGGGTTTATCATAGCCAACTGTATAAATCATGTAAATAGTTGGTCCTCAAAATATTTGACAAGTATCTCTTATTTGAATGAAATGAAAATGTCACTAATCTTGATTCCCCAAAGATGCTGGGGCTTATCTAAGTAAACTCGCATCACGATTAACTTGGAACGAGCTACTTTTTTTCCTTTATCGTCATGCCTGCTGATGCAGCCTTGCCACTTTGAACATAGAGATGTACATTCAATATATTCAAGCAAATTCTGGAATACCAGGGCCAAATGACCTGCCAGCTTTCATCCCAGTGCACAGCAGCTTACCTGGTCGGCGTTGGGTGACACAAGGTGGAATGATGGCTTTCTCTCTCTTGGTGACTGGACCAGATTCCAAAGCAAAAGCCCCAGCACCCTAGGCTGGCAGGTAGGGCACACCAACGGCAGGGATTCCCCACTTGCTGGAGTTGAGATACTGGCTGCCAACCCCATACAAAGAGAAGGGTACCTCCGAAAAGTCAACTTGCTGCTACTTCACCAAGAGTAACAGCCAGTTTAAGTGTCTTGTGGGGTTGTTTTAGTTTAGTTTTTTTTTTTTTTTTTTTTGGAGGGGAGGAGGTTATTTCAATTATCAGTTGGCAGTTGGCCTTAATTATTTTTGCTTAGAATGAGAGAGAACTAAAGCTCCTGACAGCAGTCCAAAGCAGACAGGGAGGAAATGAAGGCACCTGCAGCTTCCTCCGGCTGCCTGGGCACCTGCTGCCTGGCAGGCTGTTTGCCTCCGCCCGCCTGCGCGGTGGGACCGAAGGCCAGTCAGTCCCTCCTCCATGGTCGGGTGGCTGCTGGCGGCTTCTACCCAGAAGTCCTCTGCTACACCATCTGGAGCCGGAGAACAAGTTCCAGGCTTCCTTGCCAGAACTCTGCTGTGAATCCTGCCCACTTCTCCCGTCACCTCCAATCCTGGTCACAGGCCTTAAGCCTGACCTTCATTGCTGAGAGATAAAGTACATCATGAAATGAAGGATCTCAAAGTTCCAAAGCTGGTGGAGGAACGGTGGCCTTTAGTATGCAGATGTATTGCCGCCCCCTGGACTTCCAGAGTGCAAAGTACACCTAAATCTATCCCCGTTTCAGTGTAAGCAGAAGGTCAGATGCCAAAAGCTCCTGAAAGCCAGAAACCTGAGTTCACGGTAACTCACTTTTTCCCTCCCCAGCCGATCAGCCCCAAGTCCTGCTGATTTAACTTTGCAAATGCTTCTTAAGCCCTCTGCCCTTCTCTTCACCCCTAGCCAAGGCCCCTAAATATATCTCTTCTAACCCTGGCGTCACCCTCACCCAGAGCATCTACCCCTGACTGCTGCTCTGCTGCTCCAGACATCCCAGTGGCTCCCCTGGGCCTCCAGTTGAGAGTCAGCCCTCCTGCCAGTCACAGGCTCTCGCTCTGTATTCCAGTGGTACCCACTACTGGTGATGCCTGCAACCCCCCAGAGTCCTCCCCATCTCTGCACCTTCCCTGGTGCTGTTTGCCCCATCTGGAATGCCCTTCCCACTTTTATTCACCTCACACCTCATTTGGGACTCCATTCAGGCCTCATCTCCTCCAGCGAAGCCTTCCCAGAGACCTCAACTGGGGTTAAAGGGCCTCTGTGTCCCTGTGTGTGGCTAGCTTATTGTCTGCCACACGATAGTGAATACACTGGTTTTAAATCCTTCCCCCTTGCTGCACCGAGAGAGCATTTTGTACTTCCAGGACTGGTTCGTGATAGGATCTCGAGTACATCTGCTAAATAAACGAATGCTGCTCAACAGAAGGGTTGTTGAATCCATGATCTCGGGGGGAAAATCTTACAGAGCTCTCACCCTAGAGGGGAACCTCTGACATGGCCTCCTGGAGCTGCCAGATGTGATACTGCTAGTCCTAACACCTACGGTTGACAACTGACTGATGCGCAACAAAAAAGTCCTGCTGACTACCGCATCCTAGGAAGGCATCCCAGGAAGGCAGGCAGAGCCACGCCAGAGGAGAAGTGGGGACCTGGCTACCTCCCCAAGAGACACTGGCCCCTGGAGGTGGAGGAGCTTCCGTCTTTAAGGCTGCCACCTGTGAGTGGCCCAGAGAGCGTCAGAGACGTAGCTCAGATGAGCTGAGAACAGACAAGCGTTTTTTATCACTTTGATGATAAAACTATAATTGCTCTCAAGCACTGTTTGGAAATCGTGCCGTTTACAACACTTGTTCGTCAGTTCCTAGGTACATGCAAATTGTTTATAATAAAAAGTTACGTTGGTATATCTTCTCGTTCTCTTGAACTCTTCTGAAGGAACTGGAAGGCCAGGAACCAGGTGTGAGAAGCTGATACAGGGAGGAAGCGGGGAACAGCAGGGCAGGGCGCTGCAGCCAGAGCTGAGCATCACCAGTTCGGATGCAAGCTAGAGCGCAGGTGAGGGTGGGGGCCGGGTGGCTCTGAAGGTGGAGACAGCTACCCTGGAGGGAATATGTTACTCATGAACCTTTTAAAGAATTTTGCCTGGATGGCAGTGGCAAGGCAATTAAACCGCTGAGGACAGACATGACCTAATTTATTGGCCTTTCCAAGTTGTTTTCTGAGGAGCCGGTGCTACTGTAACCTACAAATAAGGATGCGTTTTGATGGGATGGGGGGGGGGGGGCTGTTGCTAAGAACAAGGGAGAAAATTATGTCTCTGAGGAGAGAGCGCCCCAGGAGGCAGGGCAGAGTGCACGGAGGGTGGCCAGAGCCGCCCCACATTTGTGGCCACGGGAAAGGCCACAGTCAGAAACGGCCCCAGTGGAGCCCCAGGGCCCCCCGCTCAGCAGGGAAGCAGGACAAGCCCGTAGAGCCACGACTTGCAGGAAGCAGAGCTGCGGCTTGGCCTCTGCTCATCCGCCCCGAGCTCCGAAGCTCGAACTCATGTACAAACGCAGCCAGCATCGGAGACCTACCCCACATAGGCACAGGCCTGAGTCACCTTTGTATACCTTGCCCGGATCCGGATCCGGAAGAAAGGAAGAAAACCACACATGAAATACACGACAGCATTTGATTTTTGTTTTTTAAACAGACTGTTAAAGAGTTCTGCAGTTTGAAAGCCTAAAAATGGAAAGAAAAAAACCAGAGTCACCATCTGAACCCTGGCATGATTTAAATAAAATTGCTGGCTGTTGAGGGGATTTAATAGAGACCCACAGATGGTCTCAGGCCAGCTGGGAGCCTCTGGCGATCGTGTCTTCAAGCTCCCTGGCCTGTCTGGTGCCAGTAGCTCGGCAGCCCCCCCCCAACCCCGGGGTGTTCACCTGGGGGCCGAGGAGCAGGAGGTGGCAGGGTCAGCTGCGTGGTGTGGACAGCGCTCGGGGCTCACGTGGATGGGTGCTTGTTTGGTGTGGCTGCGGGGAACGGGGGGAGGGCAGCTGGAGATCCTGGGGGCCCTCAGTCTGACCCCCTCGCTGCCACTGCAAAGATCTCTGCCCACATGTTCTCTCAACTGCTCTTCAACTTCCTTAAAGCTAAGGTACTAACTTCCCTTCAAACTTGACCTTCACACATGCCCACGGTCCCGTGTCTAGATCACATCACCCACAGAACACGCATCCTTGGGGGACCGCTGAGAGCCATGTTCTAGTCCCACATCCACCCCTGGACATTGCTATGGTCTTGAGACTCCTTGAGAAGATAAGGAATTAAGGATAATCATATCTGGGGAAAATAAGCATAATCATATTTGTTCTTTCTCCCTTAAAGGACATTGAAGGGGCTCAGGTGAAACGGTAGGCTTTAAAGCATGCCTATTTAAGATGTCATCAGCCAAGTATTCCTGAATAATCACAGAATCAGCACAGAGAGGTACATAATTCCTTCCGCTTGCTTTTGGCCAGTTGTGCTAAAACCAGGCTGCTTTTCCCTTTCAGAAACTCTCTGGGCTTCCACATTGCCTTCTTCAGCTATTTCCTCCTACTTCCTCACAGTGAACATGACCAGCCAACAGCCATCATGAAAACCCTTGGCTAGAGCAAGGGGGCAGGTTCACATGAACAAGATCTAAGCCGCTTGAGGATATTATGGCACTTGTGTTTGTATATAACCCACACTTAGTGGGCAATTAAACAACACAAACAACAAAAAATAAAAAGCAACTCTTTCCATTGCCAGACTAAACAGCTCCAGGGAAAGAAGGTCTTTTTGATCCTACCAAGCAATTTTAAAGTGGGAAAGCACCAGAGACAAGCTTTATTACATCTGCATCAGGCACAGCCCTCTCACCTGGTCTCTGCTAGGACTGCAGGCCTTCTCCTCCCAAACCACAGGGTTTCCTGAAAACCAACACTCCCTCACCTTATGCAATGGAGTGGGGCATAGGAAAGATATGCCAGGTGGAGTCAGTGCCCAGCGCCCGGGCAGTCAGGCCAAGATCCCCTCCTGCATTTTAAGAGTCATCTGGGGAGCTTTGAGGTAACCCAGGCCCAGCCTGATCGCAGGCCAATTAAGCCAGAATGTCAAGGTACGGCCTGGCCTTGGTAGTTTGAAGAGTTTCCCAGGTAGTTGTCATTTCGGCCAGGTTTTAAAACCTTTGTCTTTGCAGAGCCTGTGCGCTGAGACCTGTCATCATAGAAGCCAAGACACCAAATATCTTAGTGGACAGGTGGGCACACAGAGAAAGCAAGTGCAAGCCCCTCCTCAGCACCTGCCACACCCACGTGATATCCCTTTTAGCTGAACTAGATGGTCCATGGCCCCGTTCAGGAAGCCCAGCGCTATGCCTTCCCTCAGGAGGTGCTACATATCTAGGCGGGCCGGAGATGCATCATGCGACCTGGCATGATGGTCAGGAGCATGAGGATCTGGACTGGAGAATGTGAAAAGCAGCAGCCAGTCGAAGAATCAAGGGCACCCCAGGACGAGGAGAGCATGGGCTGTGAGATGCAAGCAGAGCCTGTGGCTAGGCCCTGGAGCCATCTCAGATCCCCAAGCCCCTCAAATTTCAGCTTCAGTCCCCATGTAACCTTTCTGCAAAGCCCTCTGACTGAGTGTGACTCTTCCTTTCTACCCAAAGACCCTGACTCACAGGAGCATGATGGAAACTGAGCAGGGCATTAGGAAGAACACCCAGAAAGGCAGGGAGAAGCAGCAGCACAGAGAAGCAAGAGCGGAATAGAGCAACTTTCAAAAGGTGCAGAAGCCAGAGAAACTGTAAAAGAACACAGAATGGGCATGGACAGGTATACAGGCTAACAGGAAGGAAAACACATACGAATCATCTGGCAGCACGCAAAGCTTTAGCAATGTAAGCCTGGGCAGTGAGAAAATGCAGACTACATTTCTTTCTTTCTTTCTTTTTTTTGTTTAAGAATTTATTTATTTATTCATGAGAGACACAGAGACAGAGGTAGAGGCACAAGCAGAGGAGGAAGCAGGCTCCATGCGGGGAGCCCAGTGCGACCCTGGGACTCTGGGATCATGACCTGAGCCAAAGGCAGCTGCTCAGCCGCTGAGCCACCCAGGTGTCCCTCGGACTACGTTTCTATAGGACAAAAGAGGACCACGGAAATGGGACAGAAGAGAACATGGCACGGCCCTGGCCCTGCTCTGCTCCGAGCTGCTCGCAGATGGCTCTGTGAGCTGCATTTCCAGGCTCTAGCCACAAGTCAGATGCTTCCAGCTGGCTTCAGGCAGGCCCTGGCAGGAGACCGGAGGGTCAGAAGAAGGAACCAGCAGGATATCCTCTGCCTCCCCCACTTCTGGCAGTGATTGTCCCCCACGTCTCCAAATCCCCAGACAGGTCTGCCACGGCTGCTTGCAGTTTCACGTGGGAGATCACAGCCGAGGCTTGGCTAACACCACTGGCTCCCTTTTCCTCTGCAGCCAGTGGTGGCCAGAGCTGGCTTGTACTGGGCACAGTGTTAATACTCAGCGATCCTGCCAGCTGGTTGTGCCGCTGTTGCTAGAGCTTGAAATTGGCCAGTGCTACCCACCAAGGGGAGCCAGTTACCAGCACATCCCTACCTCCAGGCTTCTGGCTGCTTGTCCCTGGCGTGCCTCACCGTCCCTTGGTTGGTTTCTCTGCCTCTTTTTATCACCACAGAAGCAATGCACTTCACTACAGTCTATTTTGAATAAGGAGGAGTTTCTCTTTTCCTGGCAGGACCCTGATTGATGTGCAGACAGGGATCTTCTAAAGAGCTTTACAAGCTCCCTTGAGAGCAGTAACATTAAATTCACAACATGTGAGGTTCTACTTTTGTTTGCTCGTTTGTCTAGTAATCCTGTTAATCATTTATCCTTGTGATTAATCTTTAAAGCAAATTAATTTTGTGATAAATTAAACCTTCTGCCACTGTAACAGGGTATGGGTTTGATTATCAAAAGAACCAGATCTAAAAGACAACCAGGTCACTTGATGTAGAGCTCAGGATGAACGGTCTACCCTGGGTTGGGGCTGCCACCTGACATAGGAAATGGGAAGAGGAAGGAAGTGAAACATGACCCATCATCTATGAGTACTAAATATGTGCAAAATCACACTTTTCTGTATGGAAGCATTTTCCCTACAACTTTCTTCTTAGCTTCATGATAGCCTGATGCTACAGCATTTGCCTCGCCAGCACTTTGTTGCTGTTATTGTTTGTTCGTTCCCTGGTTCTTTTGCTAAAAGGAACAATCACAGGCCTCAGAAGCAGATGGAGATAAATGGTACCAGGACAATTTGCTAGTCATCTGCTGGGGGGAAAAATCAGCTTATATAATTATCCTATTTTAAAAATAAAATATATATCAGATCATGAAAAAGTTAGTTTTACAAAGAGATTTTAAAAGGTAAAGGTGGATATTGACCTAATCTCTAGATGGGAGAACTTTCTAATCTTAAAAAGAACATTTTTAAATATTTGGCACATTTTGTTATATAAAAATGGAAGAGCGCCTGGGTGGCATGGTCAGTTGAGCTTCAGACTCTTGGTTTCAGCTCAGGTCATTGTGTCAAGGTTGTGAGATCAAGCCCCATATCAGGCTCTGTGCTCAGCGTGGAGCTGACTTGAGATTCTCTCTCCCTCCCACTTGTGCGCTCTCTCTCTCTCTCTCAAATACATAAGTAAATCTTAAAAAAAAGATTTTTTTTAATGGAAAAAAATTCCCTCTGCTTTCAGATAAGTAGAAGTGTAAACTGAAGACTGGGAAATGTATTTGTAATAAATAGGACAAAAGTCTATTTCCTTGATAGAGAAACATATAAGTCAGTAAGAAAAAAAAAACCACACTGAGATTCTATGTTAAACAGTGTTGGATGCCTTCTAGAATCTATTCCCCCAGTTATTCTCCTTTCTGGTTTTGCTGTGGGCAGCAAAATGTTCAGTTTCAGGGGAGGGATGGTGATTGGTCTAAGCCTAACATCTGAATTCCATTTCTTAATTTCTCAATTCCCTTGTGGTGAGCGTGGCCTTATGACCTGGTTCTGGTCAATGAGACATAGGGAGGAATTGGCTGGGATGGCATCTGGAAAAGCTTTTACTTCCATGGTAAGGGACAAGCATAATTGGCTCCACCATATCCCCTTCTTCCTGTCTTGGATAGGAATGTGATGTTCAGAGCAGTTGCAGCCATTTTGTGTTGCAAGACACTATCCTGACATCCTAAACCACTAAACCAACCAGTGGTTGTCTATTTCCAGATATCTTGTCATGTCAGAAAAATTTATTCCATAAAATTTAAAGCCATGGTTAGATCTGTTATGTATAACAAGAGGCATTCTGAATCTGAATACAAATTCTGAAATAAAAATGGGCAAAGATATTCATAATTCATAAACATATGAAAAAAGTTGAAGCTCATTATAACTAGTGCTAGATACTAAATCAAGTTAAAAAAATTTTTTTTGCCTACAAAATTAGCAAAGATTTTTTTTAAATAATAATATCATCTAGTGCTGACAAGGGTATAGTGAAATAGAAGGCTTCCCACACTGGCAGTCAAGGTGAAATCTAGTAGAACATTTTTTTGGAAAAATAATTTGGTAACATGTAATAAGAATTTAGAAAATATATTATAAACTAAGGATTCTACTTTGTGGAATTTACTCTAGAGAGAATTTAAATTGAATTAAAGATGTAATCATGAAGGTTTGTCACAGTGTTATTAAAGCAATAGGAAACAAAAAATTAAGAAAAAAATCAAAGTGGCTAAAATACTACAATAATTAAATTCTAAAATATATACAGTAGAATAGTACGCAGTCACAAAAAATAATGTTGACTATAGTCTTTAATTTGAAGGAGTTACTTTCAGGTTAGATATTACATAAATAACCAAAATAGGCATAGTATTACAACCTTATAAAGTCAATGTGGGTGAAAATGGTTTGATGATTCCTAAAAGGTTAAATACTAAATGACCCAATATCACAGTAATTCCACTCCTGGGATGGGGTTGGGGGGAGGAGAGGTAGAAATGAAGAGTAACTAATAGGTTTTATTTTAGGTGATGAAACTATTTCCAGCCTTGTGCCCAACTATCCCAACACCACTTGTTGAAAAGACTATCTAGCCTTCATTGAATTGCCTTTGCATGTTTGTAAAAAAAAAAAAAATCAACTGGCTGTATTTTGGGGCCTATTTCTGGACTCTATTCCATTCCACTAATCTATGTCTTTCCCTTCACAAATACTATGCTATCTTGATTACAGTGGCTTTATAGTAAGTCTTAAAATCAAATAGTGTGATTCTTCTAACCTTTCTTCTTCTTTTTAAAAATTGTTTGGTCTATTCAATCCCTTTGCTTTTCTAATTGCTCATTCCTATTATATGGAAACTCAAAAGAATTTTATATTTTGATCTTGTATCCTACCACTTTGTTAAATTTACTTCTTAGTTCTAGGATTTTTTTTTTTTTTTTGGTAGATGTTTTTGGGGGATTTTCTTGGTAGACAATCATGTCATCTGCAAATAGGGATAATTTTATTTCTGCCTTTCTCATATGTATGTCTTTTATTTCTCTGCCTTGGCTGATACTTGCTAGGACCTTAAATATGACGTTGAATTAAGAGTAGTGAGATTGGGGACATCTGGGTGGCTCAGCGGTGGAGTGTCTGCCTTTGGCTCAGGGCCTGATCTCAGGGGCTGTTGGATCAGGTCCTGCAACAGGCCCCCTGCTGGGAGCCTGCTTCTCCCTCTGCCTCTGTCTCTCTCTGTGTCTCTCATGAATAAATAAATAAAAATCTTAAAAAAAAAAAAAAAAGAGTGATGAGATTGTACATCTTTTCCTTGTTCTAGATCTTAGAGAAAACAGTCTTTGACCATTTGGTATGATGTTAGCTATAAATATTTTTGCAGATGCCTCAGGTTCTATTTCTTTCTTGCCAAGAGTTTTTATCATGAATGCACATTCAATTCTGTCAAATGCCTTTTCTGCATCAATTAATGTAATCATGCTTTTCTTCTTTAGACTGTTGTATGGTAAGTTCATAGTAATTTATTTCAAAATACTGAACCAGTCTTATTGTTACACTGCGTCCTCAAAAAAACATAGAGTCCTAACCCCCAATACCTCAGAATATGACCTTATTTGGAGATAGGGGCTTTACAGAGGTATTCAAGTGAAAATGAAGTTATTAGGGTGCATTCTTTTTTTTTATTTTTTTAAAAAAGATTATTTATTTATTTATTCATGAGAGACACACAGAGAGAGGCAGAGACATAGGCAGAGGGAGAAGCAGGCTCCATGCAGGGGGCCCGATGTGGGACTCGATCCCAGGACTCTGGTATCAGGATCTGAGCTGAGGAAGATGCTCAACCACTGAGCCACCCAGGTGCCCTGGGTTAGAGTCCCTTTAAATATCATGTTCAAGCCACCTGTTACAGTTTGGAGCATATCCTTACAAAATGCATACATGCTTTCCAAAACATACATGGTTGCCTACAGTGTTTCCTATGTATGGCAGATTCTACTAGTTGTATCCTAGCAACCCTTAGGCAATTTTCCTAAATAATAAGTTTTAGTAGAGCACATGGCAACCTAGGTTTGTGTGTTCTCTAATGTCCTGGTTAGCAAAAATAAGAGAGTTTTGACATGAAAACATCTTAATGCTGTCACAAGCTAGATGGGCAGTGTGTGGCTAATCACATCAACCTCTTCACACTCCATGGTTGGAGGCAGGACTGTGCAGTAATTAAATTCAGATGGAGTCCGCAAATCCAGTACTTCCTGCACTGGTATCTCAACCAGGTTACTTACCCTCCCTGAGCTTTCTCAGTAGAGAGGAGATAAAAAATATCCCTTCACTTATCAGGCTGCTGTGGGAATTAAATGAGCAAATGCACATGAAGAGTTTAGCACAGAGCAAATATTAGCTATTACTACTGCTGTTATCATTAGCTTTTGAAAAAGACAGAAACACCTGCCCTATCGATTATGATGAGACTAAAAACAAACAAATATGAAAGACTTGAAAAGCTAAAGGACTTATCATGTCACACAGCCCCCAAATCTTGGGGTATGAAACTGTAACATGATGGTCGGTCCACATGTATTGCCCAGGGAGACTAATCCACTGCAGTAACTAGACAAGAAAGTGATTGAGAGAAAGATCTCCCCAAGGATTAAAGGAATGAGCTAAATTGGATGTTACTGGAAACTGTAGACACCTGAGAGATCAATGGTAATCCCACATCTTGTTAAATTATCAGAACATACAAGCTTACATGGCATCCCTGTAACTTCTAGGGGATTCTCATGGTGCCTTCCCCAAGGCCACACAGGGCTGCTGGAGGGCAAGCTACCCTTACATGCACGCTTCCTCTAATAGGACTCACCACCAACCACAGACCGAAGCCATCTGCGGCAGAATCTAGGTTTTATTTTCTGCTGTATTTTCAGAGCCAACACAGCGTCTGGCAGTACAGTACAGATGTCCCATAAATAGGATCCCGAAGTTTCCTGAAAGTCTCTCTGTTAGCCAGTGGCAGACTTCACTGGCTGGGAGAGTAGAGGACAGGCAGAGAGCCTAGGACAGGACACCGTGTGTCCGGCTTTTAACCTCTGCAGGTTGCTACGGCGTCCACAGCTACAGGCACGTCAGCATTTTGATATATACAGTCCCACTGGGACCGAGCCACAGCTCCAGGACGCACATCACTCAGAAACTACTAAGTTCTGGAAAGCCCTCCTGGGCTGCAGCCTTGCCGCTGAGCTAAAAGAGTCTAAATTAAGACATGCCATTTTAACAACTTTGATTACATCAGGTGCTGTGCCACCTTATACTTTCTAAGTTTTCTGCAATAGGAAAAATAAATATTTTTGATTTATTGACATCTGTGAGCTGAGTGGTTGATACAATCTCTTGGTACTTATTTCAGTTACATTTAGGAGGCAGGGGTGTGTGGGGTTGGGGGTGGTGTGGGGCATGAGAAGTAGGTAGTTGTGTTTTTCAAAGACTTGTGAAAAAAGTAAGATGCTTTTTAGTTTCTATATATTAAATATGTATGTACATATACATATATATTATGTGTTTGTGAATGCACACACCCATACACACACACACACACACACACACACACACACTTTCCTCCAAGATGTGAGAGAAGTACAGGGAAAATTGCCACCTACCAATAAATGGTGACTCAAACTCTCAGCCATTTTTTTCTCACTGTGGCTAAAACCACAGCCTGTGCAGGGTCTGAGAAGTCATTCCCAAGTAAATGCCCCCAGGAAAAACCCTCTCCACAAGGAGTGGAACTGTCAGATTGGAATTTCATGGTCATTTCTACCTCTTGAGCTGGCTCTTGAAGTATTTCTGTAGGACAGATTCCAGACTCACAGGACAGAACCAGATAAATGTGACACAGACTGTTGTGCGCTACGGGGTTCAGAGGTGGGAGGAACCCCATCTAGCTGGGGAAACACGCTGAGAGTGAGAAGTCAGGAGAGAAGCGAGAAGCTAGGACTGCAGAAGCCTCTGGCCCTGGCCCCTGCAGGCCATGAATGCCCCCATGCAGTTTTCTCTGGAGGCCTATTACAGGCCTGGCGTCTCTGTCCCCTAAGACCAGGAACCCAATACCCTTGCATTCACCTGGCTTCCTAGAGCCCCTGGGGGTGGCATGTGTCCAGCATTCCTGCCCAGCCTACCTGTCCCTTCCCCATCCTGGCAGTGCAGACAAGATGCCCTCACGGCTGTCAGGGCAAGCCCCTATCTTCCAGCAAACACTCACTGCCTATTTGACACGTGCTGGGAGCTGCCTCAGAGATTCACCAAAAGGAGAAGCATACACAGGCAGTATTTTGTGTTCTGTTTTTTTTTTTAAATTTTTATTTATGATAGTCACACACACAGAGAGAGAGAGAGAGAGAGAGAGAGAGAGGCAGAGACATAGGCAGAGGGAGAAGCAGGCTCCATGTACCGGGAGCCCGACATGGGATTCGATCCCGGGTCTCCAGGATCGCGCCCTGGGCCAAAGGCAGGCTCCAAACCGCTGCGCCACTCAGGGATCCCATCTGCTTTTTTTTTTTTTTTTAACAGAACAATGCTTCCCATGCATTTCCCCACAATTCTTGAGGTGTCTATATAACCTTGACAACAAAGTAGTCAGAAAATGTAAAATTAAAATATCACACTGGGTAAGATACAATTATCTCCATAACTGGAGATAATGACTCCATAATGGAGTCAGTCTCCATTATGACTGCACTTTTACTAGACATTTAGATTTGAAATTTTCCACTATTTTGCTATTATTTTCCTACTATTTTGTCATTTTGTAATACTGCAATGAATATCTGTGGGTATATGTCTTCTTTTCCCTCAGAGAAAAATACAGTATAGTGGAAAGAGTCAGATTTGGGTCAAATTCTAGCTCTGTCTCGTAGGATCTGTGTGATGACCTTGACACATTTCAGTTTCCTTTCTGTACAAAGCCATCAACACTACTTACCCCAAAGGATGGTGGTGAGGATTATTCAATGCTGATGGGTAAAAGCATTTTGAGATAGATCTGGATTTAAAATCTGGCCTTTGGGCACCTGGGTGGCTCAGTGGTTGAGTGTCTGGCTTTGGCTCAGGGCATGATCCCAGGGTGCTGGGATCAAGTCCCACATTGGGCTCCCCATAGGGAGCCTGCTTCTCCCTCTACCTATGTCTCTGCCTCTCTCTGTGTGTCTCTCATGAATAAATAAATAATATATATTTTTTTAAAATTCTGGCTTTCACTTAACTTGGACAAGGTATTCAACCTTTGTTAAGCTGTTTCCTTTTCTGTGAAATTGAAATTCAACTGTGTACATAATGGGGCTATGGGCCAATTAATTAAATACATGTAGCATGCTTAGTACAGTGCCGAGTATACAATAGGAGATCCATAAATGTTGACTGTCATTATCAGAGTAATTACTAAAAGGCATAAATGCCTTGATAAATGCTGATGTGGCCACCTTCTCCTACCTCAGCCTCCTACTGACGAGAAATATCCAAGAATTGGAGATTGGGTCAAGGGTAAGGCATATCTTTATAGGTAGCACCATACTGTTCACCAAAAGGACTGCACACCACTAACAATATGCTGAATCTATCCATTTCATGCCCATCCCCACCAACAGTTTTTTCTGTTATTTTTAAATACTTCATTTAAATACTTCATTTCTCAGCTATTGTGTGGGTGAACATTTTCCTGCAACGTTTCATTCAAAGTTGGGATATCTTCTAGCATGAACACCTTATTTTTGTGTTTTGCCTGTTTATCATTTTGAATCTTGGTGTTTTTCTTCAATATTTGAATAAACTCTTTATATATCAGGAACATAATAATATTTAATGCAAATACCTTCCCAAGTAAGCTGGAGCCAGAGAGATCTGGTACCGATGAGAGAAGATCTCAGGAAGTTCTGTGTGTTCACGAGCATTTCTATGGGGGTGGGGGTGGTGGTGGTGGTGGCTGTTAGCCCTCATGGTGATCTCAGTTACTCTCACATTAATCTCTGGGCATCTCTGGATCTGCATGACACTGTAGTTCAATGTTTCTAACTATATAACAGTTCTTAAATATGTTGTAAGACATTCAAGTCTATCATAGATGTAACTAAATTCTTCAGTTGTCCCCCAACCAGCAAACTTTCCAAACTTCTCCATTTGGTCTTTTAATATTCTAGCCAAGACATCTTGAGGGACACCTGGATGGCTCAGTAGTTGAGCATCTGCCTTTGGCTCAGGTTGTGATTCCAGGGTCCTGGGATCAAGTCCTAAATGAAGCTCCCCAGAGGGAGCCTGCTTCTCTCTCTGCGTGTATCTCTATGTTTCTCATGAATAAATAAAGTCTTTTAAAAAAGAAAGACATCGGGCAGTCCGGGTGGCCCAGGGCGTGATCCTGGAAATCCAGGATCAAGTCCCATGTTGGGCTCCCTGCATGGAGCCTGCTTCTCCCTCTGCCTGTGTCTCTGCCTCTCTCTCTCTATGTCTCTCATGAATAAATAAAATCTTAAAAAAAAAAAAAAAAAAAAAGAAAGACATCTTGAGAATATTTCTCAAGTACTCCTCCTCCCCACCCAATTTTCTATAGTTTGCATTAGGCTACTTCACTTTTATGAAAGACCTACATTAATACCTGTTTTTGCCAAAAAATTAAACCTGAAAAAGATTTTGCTTTTATGAAAAAAGGTGAAAAGCAAAAAAAAAAAAAAAAAAAAAAAATAGAATTTAGCATATGTTTTGCAGGAGGCAGCACATACCCCAAGCAGCCAGAGTGGCACTGCCAAGCTCCTTCCTGGAGGAGCTATACTCAGCATCTCAGCACCAAGATGCTGTCAGGTTTTTTTAGTGGTTTACTTTTTTTTTTTTTTTAAACTTTTTAAAAGATTTTATTTATTTCCTGGGAGAGAGAAATCTCTTTAAAAAGAGAGAGCAGGGGAGCAGCAGAGGGAGGAGAGAATCTCTAGCTGACTCCACACTGAGTGCATAGCCCATTGTGGGGCTCCATCTGATGATCCTGAGATCAAGACCTAAGCCCAAATCAAGAGCCCACCCACTGAATGACTCAGGGACCCTAAGCCACAGTAGTTTTGAACTGTGTTTATAGACATTTGTGCTTTATCTTGATTTATTTTGTGCATGATTTATCAAGATGTGTCCTATGGTTTCAGAAAAGCCTAAGAGTTTATTTTTGGTGTTTGGGAGTGCTCAAAAACTTTTCCATATAAGTGCATGGTAATTGCTTCTTTGCTTTATGCCATCTGAACTTTTGAAGCTTTCAAAGGAAATGCTTTATTTTTGGATAACAGGGCAAACCTGCACAGCAAAAAGACCTCCCAGTCTCTCACACAAGCCTGTTGTACTGTCTCCTAAGTAATGCTCCTGGATGATAAGTCACGTGTTCTGACTTTTGATTTGGAAAATATGATCACACATATCAAGAAAATGAGCAGAGGCAGCCAAGTTGACATGTTATCTCAGGCCTTCTCCTCATGCCATTATCTGCTAAAACCCATGCACGTCAGCTGGTACACCAAAAAATGCCAGGGAGATGGCTACCCTCTGACAATGGGATTCAGGAATTAACCAGAGGGAAAGAAAGTACTAGAAATAATTGCCTTGAGCATTTGGCCCAAGTGTCCACTGTCCTTAAATGATTTTTATATTTTAATGGTGATGTTTTTTAAATTATCGGAGTGATTATTTTTAACAGTTTAATAGTTAGCAGGATTGATTTTGTCTTAGCATTATGCCTTTTTCTGTTCATGCCCCAGTTAGGATGAGTGCAGTGAAATCAGAAAGGGTGTTTCAGCCTTCCTTTTAGGGCCCAGCTCCATGACCTTGCACCTAGCTGTAGTTCTAGTTCCCCCTAAAGGCGGCTCCCCAGAAAACACAACCCGAGCACCGGGTCAGATACAAGTCAAAATTCTCTTGAATGAAAATCAAACTAAATAATCTTATTATTTCTAAAGACCACAGTTCGTGAGAAGCCACGCCGATGATAACATCTTACGTGGAAGCTTTCTTCCCTCCTGTTATTTCCTAATTCTCCCCTTATTTCCCCAAATACATATGGACTGGATCTCTTAAGGAGACCCATCCTCTCTAGAGACAATAAACACTTTCAAAGACACACACCGAGCGCCGCTAGTTCCTTAGTCCTTTTGGAAAACGTGTTGAAAACAAACTACATACTAAAGTTCTCCTCCTCAAGGCTGGGTGTGCCTGTGTGCAGGGCACGTGTGGATGTGTGGTTACCTGCACGTGGATGCGAGTGGGTGTGGACATACTGTGCTCACACAGGTAGGAAATGATGGAGCCTACTTTTTGAAAAGCAGAGTATGATGGTGTGAAATACACATCCCCGCACTTCAAATATTCATTTCTCCCCGTAAGAGCTGTAACTGTTGGAGATGAGGGAAGATGGGACTTTGAGCTCAGGGTATTCTAATCACTTCTATAAAGACTAACTAGGATTTCCTATGTGAAGAGTATTTTGGGACGGTTTTTTTTGGGGGGGGGGGGTGCCGGGGTGGGCAGTAGAATCTTTGGAAGGAAGTGGAAACCTAGAACCGACATCACCAAGAAGTTGCAAGCCAAATGGCTTTCTAAATTCCAATTGAGGACACACTTTTTGGTCTGAGTGATGCCCCGAATTCCTTCCACAGTCAGTTGGAGAAGGCCTTGAACGGGTCTATTCTAGACTTGGTGAGAAAGTCCTTGTATTCATTCCAGGGCCTATCCCACACTTTCCCAGGAGAAAAACTGGTTAATTGACATCCCAGGCAATCACCGGCCCATATCCGTCTCTGGTGTCTAATCGTCCCCTGCAGCCCTGTACAGTGAGGCCAAGGGTGAGATTTCGCAGCAGCTGCTCCCCACGCAAGGAGACCCCCCATTCGAGTCCCAGTCCCAGGCCGGTTCACTCCACACAAGGCAAGAGCCTGAAGGCCCGGCCTTGGGGCGGGACCGCTTCGCCGCCGGGGAGCTGCCATTCCTCCCGGGACGCCCGCACGTGGGGTGCAGAGAGGTGTTTCCGGGGGGAGGGCGCACCGCCCGGGGGACCTTTGCACGAACGCACGAGGGTGCGCGCCGCCCCCGCCCCCGCCCCCGCCCCCGCCCCATTGCGCCCGCCCCGCCCGGCCCCGTGGCCGCCTGGAGAGCGCCGGGCCCCCGCGCCGATCGCCGCGCTCGCGGACTGGACCGTCGCCGCCCACGTGTCCTGGACCCACGCTACTGGGCCCCCGCGGCCCACCGCCACTCCCGTGTCCCCGCCCGGGGCGCAGCAGCGCGGCGGCACCCGCGCACGCAGGACCGCTCCCAAGCACCTGCCAGCACCGCGAGGGGCAGCGCGCCCCCCTCCCTGCGGGACCCACAGCCGCGGCCAGCGCGTCCGGGACGCCGCGCGTGGGCAGGGACCAGCCAAGCGTCCGCGGTCCCCGGGAGGAGCCGAGCGCACCTTTCCCCGGCTGCGGCGCCGTCCCAGGCCCGACAGGTGCGCGGCCAGGAGTTCGCGCCTCCCGCGGCCCGGGGAGGGAGCGGCGCGTACCTGATCCTGTCCTGCTCTGCCCTCTGGAGCTCCTCATTTCTTTCCAGCACCTGGAGGATCTTCCTGGCTTCTTCGTCACTTAAGAAACTGAAATCAAACCCCTGAGGAACCTTCGTCATGTTCTCTCCTGCGTGGGAATTATTGCACTTAAGCTCCTCGGCGCCGCCCGTTACGAGGACATTTTTCGAGGTAAAGGAGGCCAGTTTCAGGACCTTGATCCCAAGGCCAATTAGAAGTCCGCCCCTTTGAAAATCTAAAACCCCGAACTTGGGGAACAGCCCACACCTACGGGGCTCATTTCGACAACACCTTAATGACTGTCTCTGCCAACCCAGACCCAACCCAGATGCAAAATGAATGGCTAAACCGACGCAGGGAACCAATCCCATTCCAAAGGGGCGGGTCCTTCCTCGTCTCCTCCTCCCCGCTCCTCTCCGCGCCGACCCGACGTGTTAAAGTTAACAATCCTACTAATTTCCGCACCTAAGTGAGGCCTGAGTTTAGGGACTGGCGCCAATGCAGTATTTGCTTTCGCCGCTGCTGTTTGCTCTCAGAACTCCAGCCGGCCTAGTGGAAGGGGTGAAGAGGAGTGAGATCCACAACGAATCCTCCTTTTCGGTAAAGAGCCCATGGGAAGTGGAGTTGCAGTAGGAGCTTTAGATCTGGCACAAGAGTTACCCTACCTGAAACACCCAGGAGGGCTGAGCTTGATGCACAGGTGACTGTGGGACCTGACCAGGCGAGGCGCTAAATTTAGTGTATCCTTGGGGGATGGGTTCTTTGCCAGGCCTCCCATCCCCCCAAGGCCTCCAGTTCATCCCCCTACAAAAGTCATTATTGAGCTCTAGGTGAAAGAAAAAAAAAAAACCCAAAACTTTTAAAAACCACAAAATGGTTTACGGTATCTTAGGAGAAGACAGCCCAGGGGCAAGGGATGATGAAAATCACCTGTTTGTAGCTTTCTGTAAGAATTGATAATCTTCCTCATAATATCAGAGAAGTAATTCGAGTGCCACTTGCAAACACCTAATCCTCTGACTAAAGCAAAATGTAATCCTGCGAAACCACAGAAATAGCTTTCCTAGAAAGTTATTATTGTGAGATATGATGGAAGTTTCTAAATGTGTCTTATACATACATTTAAAAAAGTATTGTAGCCGGGGCACTGGGGCGCAGGAATGCCTGGCTCCAGGGGTCCCAAACAGCCCAGATGTGGCCACTAGCCGCTGACAAATTCCAAAGGCAGAGAAACGAAAAAATGGATTTATTTTGGTTAGGCCAAGACAGGGAAGATGGTGCACTAGCATCTCAAAAGACTGCCTCCAAGGTATTGAAAATATTTCCAGGTTTAGATGAGAAAAATATGGAACTAAGATCAGTGGGTACATGCAGGTGGGCAGTAAAGGTCAGGACGGTCACGGCCTTGGGGTCAGTCAGGTCCTCAAGGCTCAAGAGGGTAGTTTTGTCCCATCAGGGATGCTTTGCCCTCAGAGAAATTTAGAAAGTCCAGACACTACAGATGGATGACACCCAGGATCCAGTGCCCAGGGCTGCATAGGGCTCCCTGCAGGAAGCCTGCTTCTCCCTCTGCCTATGTCTCTGTGTGTCTCTGATGAATAAATAAATAAAATATTTTTTTTAAAGTAAAGTGTACTTGCACATGTATCATCTCCTTTCATGGCAAATAAACCCAATAAAGATTTTTGTATCTGTAACAAAAACATAATGTCAAAAATGACTATTTACATTTTGGCCTCTGGGTTCTCTACTCACTTTGATCATTGTTATTTAAGACATGTCTAGGCAGGTAACCATTTGAATAGTAACCTTCTGTGGGTGGCTGTTATTTCTCTGAAGCAGGAACCAATTCGGTTCGCCAGTGTTGTACAATACATGGAACTCCTTTTAAAATAGTCTCTGTGTTAATAATGGTGGATTAGGACTGTGGCTTATATATGATGTCCATTTTTCTACTTATTAACATGTTCATTTCTTCCACACACATATGGAACTTCTTCATGTGGGTAGGCTTTTATTGTGTTCCTGGTGTATCAGTGAATTGATTTCAACTACCATGTTCTGGTGCCTACTGTATGAGGGCATTGTATGCTGTGAAGAAGATACTCCTTGTCTTTGGAAAGTTTATAATACAGTGGGGGAGATGACACAGAAAAAGAACTACATGAAAAAGGCCAACATAATAAATGTATCAAGAAAGTTCTATGAGACCACAGAAAGAAGTTAGTTCCAACTGAGTGGATCAGGGAGAGGACATGGTATTTGGGTTGTCACATGAAAGGTCAGATTTCAATAGGAAGAAGTTGAAGGTTGTGGGAGGAGATGTATGACTATTTAGGCCAGGGAAACAGTACACCAAGTAGGAGAAGTACGCTCTAGGAATCTGCTCGTAATCCCTCAACTCCTCTGACTAATGGCCAAAGTGAGCAAAATTTTGGGAGCTAGAAAATCTTCAGGGATATTTTCAAGGATATATTCATGGTTATATTCAGTGATTAGTAAATGATCTGTTTTGGCTTAAATAGACATTCACAATAAGGGCAATATTGGAGGTACAATAATAAAGAGGTTGAAAAACATAGGGCTAGCTCATAGGATTTATAAAAAGAGTACATAAGGCTGTGGGGCACCTGGGTGGTTCAGCAGTTGAGCATCTGCCTTTGGCTCAGGGTGTGATCCCGGGGTCCTGGGATCAAGTCCCGCATCGGGCCCCCACAGGAAACCTGCTTCTCCTTCTGCCTGTGTCTCTGCCTCTCTCTCTGTGTCTATCATGAATAAATAAAATCATATATATATATATATATATATATATATATATATATATATATAGCTGTGACATGACGATGAATGCCATGCCCAGGAACCTGGACTCTATTGTGTGAGGGTAATGAGAAGTCAAGAAAGGATTTTTGTTTGTTTGTTTTGTTTTTTTAATTTTGTTTGTTTTATTTATTTATTTGAGAGAGAGAGAGAGCTTGAGCAGGGGTGTGCTGGGAGAGGCAAAGGGAGAAACAGACTCCCCACTGAGCAGAAAGCCTGATTCCCAGCTCAAACCCAGGACCCTGGTATCATGACCTGAGCTGAAGACAGATGCTTAACCTAGTGAGCTGCCCAAGCACCCCCAAGATAGAGGATGACAATGGTAGAGCTGAAACTGAACACTGGGGAGATTACTCTGGTAGCAGCAGGTGAAGAAGTGTAGAGTGAGGATTGTGCCAAGGACCCCATGGTGCTGGATCACTGATACAGGAGAAAGGGGGGAGAGAAACTGAATCAAAGTGGACATGGGAATACAAGAGGAGTGGAATCCAAAGACATTGAGTGGGGGCACCTGGCTCGGTCAGTAAAGCGTGCAACTCTTTTTTTTTTTTTTTAATATTTTATTTGTTTATTCATGAGACGCTGAGAGAGAGGCAGAAACATAGACAGAGGGAGAAGCAGGCTCCCTGAGGGGAGAGCAATGCAGGACTTGATCCCTGGACCCCAGGATCATGACCTGAGTCAATGGCAGATGCTCAACCCCTTAGCCACCCAGGTCTCCAGTATGTAACTCTTGATCTTGGGGTTGTTTGAGCCCCACATTGGGTATAGAGATTACTTAAAAATAAAATCTTTAAAAAAAAGACATTGTACTTGGAAACTCATTGGATATGAAGATTAAGAAAGAAGGAATCACAAAGATGATGTAAGATTTCAAGAGAAGTGTCTGAAAGGAGAGTAGTCTCTTTGATGATAGGAGAAGCATGTTTGTAAAAATATCAGTTTAGTTTTAAACATAAAGAGTTTAAAGTAACCTGCAATTTGTCCACACAAGGAAAAAAATTGGGACTGGGAGTTCTTGAAAAAGGGATGGAGAAGTAGATTTGGAAGTCATCTGCTCAGATATGACTGGCAAAATCCTGTGGCCAAATAAGATGGCCATAGCAAAGGGAAGACAGAGAAGAAAGGCTGAGGCCAGAACTTGAGTGACTGCATCAGACGTGAGCATCAAGACAGGCTTCTGCCCAGGATTGCAGCACAGCGGGGCATGCTATTGGGGATTTTCTATACTGACATTCTACTTGAAACATCTGCAAGATGTTAGGGGTCACCCTGGAACCAGACAGGTGGTTTCTGTAGGGCTAGAAGCCCAGTGCTTTTGGAGTAAAATTCATTTTCAAAGGATTATTTCATGAGCTCATTCTCTCAGCAACAAGCACCCATTTTCAATCTTAGTATTGGTAACCCTGGTAACCTCCCACCCCACCTTGCAACTGGAGAGATAACTCATCAGTTTGGTTTTTAATAGCAACATCTGGATAGGTAGCAATAATCTTTAGAAATCTGTTTTCTCTGTGAGATTTCTCTTCATGTCTTTTGCCCATTTCATGATTGGATTGTTTGTTTCTTTGCTGTTGAGTTTAATAAGTTCTTTATAGATTTTGGAAACTAGCCCTTTATCTGATAGGTCATTTGCAAATATCTTCTCCCATTCTTTAGGTTGTCTTTTAGTTTTGTTGACTGTATCCTTTGCTGTGCAAAAGCTTCTTGATGAAGTCCCAATAGTTCATTTTTGCTTTTGTTTCTTTTGCCTTCGTGGATGTATCTTGCAAGAAGTTACTGTGGCCGAGTTCAAAAAGGGTGTTGCCTGTGTTCTCCTCTAGGATTTTGATGGAATCTTGTCTCACATTAGATCTTTCATCCATTTTGAGTTTATCTTTGTGTCTGGTGCAAGAGAGTGGTCTAGTTTCATTCTTCTGCATGTGGATGTCCAGTTTTCCCAGCACCATTTATTGAAGAGACTGTCTTTCTTCCAGTGGATAGTCTTTCCTGCTTTATCGAATATTAGTTGACCATAAAGTTGAGGGTCCACTTCTGGGTTCTCTATTCTGTTCCATTGATCTATGCGTCTGTTTTTGTGCCAGTACCACACTGTCTTGATGACCACAGCTTTGTAGTACAACCTGAAATCTGGCATTGTGATGCCCCCAGGTATGGTTTCTTTTTTAAAATTCCCCGGGCTATTCGGGGTCTTTTCTGATTCCACACAAATCTTAAAATAATTTGTTCTAACTCTCTGAAGAAAGTCCATGGTATTTTTATAGGGATTGCATTAAACGTGTAAATTGCCCTGGGTAACATTGACATTTTCACAATATTAATTCTGCCAATCCATGAGCATGGAATATTTTTCCATCTCTTTGTGTCTTCCTCAATTTCTTTCAGAAGTGTTCTATAGTTTTTAGGGTATAGATCCTTTACCTCTTTGGTTAGGTTTATTCCTAGGTATCTTATGCTTTTGGGTGCAGTTGTAAATGGGATTGACTCCTTAATTTCCCTTTCTTCAGTCTCATTGTTAGTGTATAGAAATGCCATTGATTTCAGGGCATTGATTTTGTATCCTGCCCCATTGCTGAATTGCTGTATGAGTTCTAGCAATCTTGGGGTGGAGGCTTTTGGGTCTTCTATGTAGAGTATCATGTCATCGGCGAAGAGGGAGAGTTTGACTTCTTCTTTGCCAATTTGAATGCCTTTAATGTCTTTTTGTTGTCTGATTGCTGAGGCGAGGACTTCCAGTACTATGTTGAATAGCAGTGGTGAGAGTGGACATCCCTGTCTTGTTCCTGATCTTAGGGGAAAGGCTCCCAGTGCTTCCCCATTGAGAATGATATTTGCTGTGGGCTTTTCATAGATGGCTTTTAAGATGTCAAGGAAAGTTCCCTCTATCCTTACACTCTTAAGAGTTTTGATCAGGAAAGGATGCTGTATTTTGTCAAATGCTTTCTCTGCATCTAATGAGAGGATCATATGGTTCTTGGTTTTTCTCTTACTGATATGATGAATCACATTGATTGTTTTACATAGACATAGACATGGCCAACATGCATATGAGAAAATGCTCTGCATCACTTGCCATCAGGGAAATACAAATCAAAACCACAATGAGATACCACCTCACACCAGTGAGAATGGGGAACATTAACAAGGCAGGAAACCACAAATGTTGGGGAGGATGCGGAGAAAAGGGAACCCTCTTACACTGTTGGTGGGAATGTGAACTGGTGCAGCCACTCTGGAAAACTGTATGGAGGTTCCTCAAAGAGTTAAAAATAGATCTGCCCTATGACCCAGCAATTGCACTGTTGGGGATTTACCCCAAAGATTCAGATGCAATGAAACGCCAGGACACCTGCACCCCGATGTTTCTAGCAGCAATGTCCACAATAGCCAAACTGTGGAAGGAGCCTCGGTGTCCATCGAAAGATGAATGGGTAAAGAAGATGTGGTTTATGTATACAATGGAATATTACTCAGCCATTAGAACCTCAGTCATTAGAAACGACAAATACCCACCATTTGCTTCAACGTGGATGGAACTGGAAGGTATTATGCTGAGTGAAGTAAGTCAATCGGAGAAGGACAAACATTGTATGTTCTCATTCATTTGGGGAATATAAACAATAGTGAAAGGGAATATAAGGGAAGGGAGAAGAAATATGGGAAATATCAGAAAGGGAGACAGAACATGAGAGACTCCTAACTCTGGGAAACGAACTAGGGGTGGTGGAAGGGGAGGAGGGCGGGGGGTGGTGGTGAATGGGTGACGGGCACTGAGGGGGGCACTTGACGGGATGAGCACTGGGTGTTATTCTGTATGTTGGTAAATTGAACACCAATGAAAAATAAATTTATTAAAAAAAAAAAAGAAAAAAGAAATCTGTTTTCTCCAGCCTGATGGCCACATCTCCAGAAATATCAGTTGTTTTTCTTCCCTAACAGTTGATGTAGCCAAGAGAACTGCTGATCACAAAGTGGACTGAATGTCTGAATGGTTGTCACCTGAAGTCACCTATGACTTGGGGAGGCCATTGAAAATCATCTCTGTAGAGCAGGGATCGGTTTCCCACAGAGGTATCTTTCTGCTCTTCCCACAACAGGCTATGGGGTGAGTTTGGGTGCTAGCTTTCAGTTAGACAAGCAAATACAAGTCAGCTTGAATGTAAGAGGTTGGTAACAGGCTTTTATTAGTAAACAAAGGATGTGAAACTCTGAGAAGGGAGTGCCCACAGTTGTTCCTTTCCATTCTCACTATTCTAATTGTTCAGTGAAGAGCTTTGCAAATTCAGGTAGAAAACCTTTTTTTTTTTTTTTGGTTACCCCTGAGGCATCAGATCTGAACCCACAATGATCAGCAGATTCACCTACCTGAACAGTAGTTGTTTTGTTTGTTTTTGTTTTTCTACAAAAGCAAGGATAGCAATAGAACCAACTTTGTAAGATTATTATAGAAATTCACTGAGATGACATACATCATACAGGTAACAAGGTGAGTGCTCAGTAAATAGTAGCTATTAATAATACTATTTACACACAGAACTGTTTTAAAAGTAACATTTTCTCTGACTACAGAAGTATGACTTTACTCAGGTTTGGGAATAACTGAAAAATAAAATGCAAGAGTCAAACAGATGGAAATAAGAATCTCAGCTTTGGGGTGGCTGGGTGGCTCAGTTGATTGAGTGTGTCTGACTCTTGATTTCGGCTCAGGTCCTGAGATCAAGCCCTGCACTGGGCTCTGGGCTCAGTGGAGAGTCTGCTTGAGATTCTGTCTCCTTCTCTTTCTGCCCCTACCCCTGCCTGTGCATGCACACATTCTCTCTCTCTCAAATAAGTAAATAAATAAAATCTTAAAACAAAACAAAACAAAACCTCAACTTTATTACTGGTAAATTAACAGAAAAATATAACTGTAGAGTTTATTCCATAAATGTGAAAATATTTTAATATTGACATGTTTTCAAAAGAAGAACATCACATCGTTAAAGCTTTTTGATGAAATTTGAGACCACCTTTGGATAGAACCAAATTAAGTTAAATTTTTGGCCCTAATATTTTAGAATTAGAAGCATATATCCTTGGTATGGGAAGGAATGTCTGTGCCTGGCAATTTCAATATCATAATTAGTGGTAAATCAATTAAGTGGAAACAAATCAAAGACACTGTTATTTCCTGTGTTATATAACATTGTTCCGGTAGTTCTACTTGGTACAATAAAGGAAGAAGAGTAATGAGTATAACACTCAGAAAAGAAAAAAACTGACCATAGGTGATGATTTTTCTCCTTACAAAAATCCCAAGGAAATCCATCTAAAAACTGCTAGAACTAAAAAGAGAATGCAGATGACTGTACTGATTCATTCCACAGATGTTTATGGAATGTCTAGTATGTGTTTGACAGTGCTTTAGATACCACATATACAGTGTTAGGATAAAGTGTTGGCCTTCAAGAACATTACATTCTAATGGGCAGAGGGAAAAAAAATAAGAAACAAGTTAACATAAATTTGGAGTGTGATAGGTGAACCAAAATAATAGGGTGGTGGATGGAAAGGGTGGAGGGGGTCATGGCTCTGGCAAAGGCTTGAGTGAGTGCTATGTGAGCTGAAACCTGAGATCTCAGAAGCCAGACAGGAGAAGAACTAGGAAAATAAATATACATATATCCTCAAAGGAACTTAAATTTGAAAAAATAAAAATGGGTAAAATGTAGACTTACCTATTTACAAAGTGTTTTGAACCTACCTCATCTTTGGGCAAGAAATAATCCCCTAAATTCCCTGCCCCAGGCAGTGCGGCTCTATGGCTAAAGGCACTTAGTATTTGCTCAGCCTGCTGTGTCCAGCCGCATGCCAGATGCTGGAAACACAGAGGTACAAAGACAAACAATGTCTCAGTCCTCATGGAGTTTGCGTTCCTGGAGACAGTATATAAGTAAATAAATAAAAGATTTACCAACTATGATAAGTGCTATGAAAAACATTAACCAGAGTGATGTGAGGGAGAGCAACTTTGGGGAGGAGTGGACTACCTTCCATGGGGCAGTCGAGATGGCCACCCTGAACATTGATTTTGTAATTGGAGATCTGAAGGGTATCATGAATCCACCCTTGGTAAGAGCCATGGGAAGGGCTTTCCAAGCAGAGGCAAGTAAAATGTTGAGGCAGGAGAGATATTGACAGCCTGGGGTGATATCTCTGGACATCATGGTAAATGGGAGTGTAGGGAGGGGAGGGAAAGTTGGAGAGATAGACATGGGCCTGGTAATATAAGCAAGTCAGGTTACGGCAATGGACTTTAGATCTTATTCAAAGAACATGGGCTGGGAGTCAGGAGTCCTTGGTTCCAACTCTGTTTACACATTTTACTAGTTGTGTGATCTTGGTGGTTATGTCACACTTCCTTATCTGTGAAGTAAGAGTAGTAATTGTACCCACTTCACAAGGTTGTGGAATTAAATGTGATAAAGTATGTAAGTGCTTAGCACACAGTAAGCTCTAATAAAATAATGTGGGAGACAGAGACAGGGAGAGGCCGAGACAGAGACAGACAGGCAGGTGGCTGGTTGGATTCTATTGTTTCCTCCTCATACCTGGCCAGCTTCAGGATAAGAAGAGATTTCCAGATACTATCTCTCCTCTCTGCTTTCAGGATGGAGGAAATCTTACCTGTGGGCAGAACTCACCTCAAATCATTTGAGATATAAGGATTAAAATTGTTTTGAATTGGAAATATAGCATGATGATACCAAAGTACTTAAAAAGAAAAAAGATATTTATAATCCTACCACAAGGGGTATTTTTTCATGTTTGCATGTCTTCCTAAAGTTCTTGCCCATGTGTGTGTGTGTGTGTGTGTGTGTATAGAGTTCATAACTCTGTGTGTGTGTATCTATCTATCTATCTATCTATCTATCTATCTATATATTATAACTCAATTGCAGTCAGTGTACATTTTGATAAAGGCTTTTAATATTGTTACTGAAAGATCTCTGTAGAAGATGATTTCACAATCTAGTGGAATCAAAAAACAATTTTGAAGATTCTTTGTGAACTTTAAAGTGTTTTACAGAAAAAAATTATTAATATTTCTTGTAATACTTCAGTAATCTCAGTAATCAGTTCTGGCAGGCAGTTTACAGTACTCATTCTTTGGAAATTTTTACAATTTTGCCTACCTCCAATGTGGTTGCTTTTCCTTTCACAAGAAAGTACCCTTCCATTAACAATTCCTGAGTACACATTGAGGGACATCTGGAAAATAAATATTTTTCATTTGTTGTTGGGAAATCTTCTCACCAGTAGAGGAAGCAGGGTAAGTGAGATGATTATGGGATGGATGCTTTGATAACTACTGCCAGCTCTGGGGGAAAGCATGCTATCCCAACTCTCAGTAGATTTAGTTTTACTTGATTTTTTAAAAAAGATTTTATTTATTTATTTGAGAGATAAAGCAAGCAAGAATGAGAGTACAAGTAGGGGTGGTGGGGGCAGGAGACAGAGGGAGAGGGAGAAGCAGACTCTTGTCTGAGCAGGGAGCCAAATGCAGGGCTTGATTCCAGTACCCTGAGACCATGACCTGAGCTGAAGGCAAATGCTTCACCAACTGAGCCACCCAGGTGCTTCTTTATTTTATTTTTTTAAGGTTTTTAAAAATTTATTTGAGAGAGGGAGAGAGAGCAGGGGTGGAGGGACAGAAGAGAGAGAGAGAGAGAGAGAGAGAGAGAGAGAACCCAAGCAGACTCTATGCTGAACACAGAACCGGACATGGGGCCAGGCATGGGGTTTGATCCCAAGACCCCAAGACCATGACCTCTGAGACCACGACCTGAGCCAAAATCAAGAGTCAGGTGTTCAACCAGTTTCACCACCCATGCACCCCTCTCAGTAGATCTTAAAAAATTCTCAGTGACTCACTTCTTCAAAATCACAGGCTTGTATTTGTTTGCTTCTGCAGTACTAATCTATCAAACTTGATTTTACTCTTCGAGTCCAGGAGATTGCTATCTGGGGAACACGGGGAAAAAGAGGAGGTGAGAAGAGAAGACCCATTCTTATATGTTCCCTGCTATACTGCATGGAGAGGTGGGGGAAAGTGGGATAAGAAGAGTGAAGAATATGAAGAATCCCGAACTCCACCCCGGAGACTGCCCCCCCCCCCCCCCGGGGCTGCGCCCTCCGCCCCTAGCCCTCCGGGCCCAGGGACCGCAGTGGCTGGACCAACCCAGGACCGGGGCGCCTGGGCCTCTCCCGGTTCCCCGCTGTTGGGGGGAAGATGGGGCTTCCCCTCACCACACCTGTGGCTATTCCCACATCCCCTTGAGTATCCCAGGAAAAATAAAATGGCAGAACTGCAAAAAAAAAAAAAAAAAAAAAAAAAAGGAAGAACGAGAAAAAAAAAGGAAAAGTGAGGGAAGATTCTAAAAGATTTATTTATTTATTCATTCATGATAGACATATATACAGAGAGAGGCAGAGACACAGGCAGAGGGAGAAGCAGGCTCCACGCAGGGAACCCGACGCAGGACCCGATCCTGGGACTCCAGGATCATGCCCCAGGCCAAAGGCAGGCGCCGAACTGCTGAGCCACCCAGGGATTCCCCGGGAAGATTCTAATACAGACGACTGATCTTGGTGTCTTCCAAGCTTCAAAGAAATGTCTATCAGAATGAAGTGAATGATATCGAAAATTACATTTCCTTTCCCCAGCGACTGGTGCATAACAGCCTCTTTGCAACCTCTAATTAAGTGGACCATTATGGTTAATTAATATATCACTTATATCGAATCAAATGTTGACTCAGACCAAACTGGAAGTTTTTTTCAAAATCTATACATTTTATGGAACAGAATAGAAAACCCACAAATAAGTCCACAATTATATGGTCAATAAATCTTGGACAAAAGAGGAATGAATATCCGATTGAAGAGATAGCCTCTTCAATGAATGGTGTTGGGAAAACTGGACAGCAACATACAAAAGAATGAAGCTGGACCACTTTCTTAAACCATACACAAAAATAAACTCAAAATGGATTAAAGACCTAAGTGTGAGACTTGAAACCATAAATGTTGGTTGTAGAAACATCCTTCTAGATATGTCTCCTGAGGCAAGGGAAACAAGAGCAAAAAAAACAAAACAAAACAAAACAAAACAAAAAAAACAAAACCCTGTTGGGACTAAATCAAAATAAAAAGCTTCTGCACAGCAAAGGAAACAATCAACAAAACTAAAGACAACTTACTGAATGGGAGAAGATATTTGCAAATGACATATCCAATAAAGGGTCAACATAAAGAACTTCTACAACTGAACACCCAAAAAATGAATGACCTAATTAAAAAATGAGTAGAATACATTTCTCCAAAGAAGACATCCAGATGGCCAACAGACAGGTGAAAAAATGCTCAACATCACTCATCATCAGGGAAATGCATATCAAAACCACAATTAGATCTCATTTTACATCTGTCAGAATGGCTAAAACAAAAAAACACAAGAAACAACAAGTGACGGAATGGATGTGGAGAAAAGGGAACCCTCATGCACTAGTGATGGGAATGCAAACTGCTTCACTCACTGTTGAAAACAGTCTGGAGTTTCCTCAAGAAGCTAAAAATAGAATTACCTTATGATCCAGTAATTGCAAGACTGAGTATTTACTCCCAAAATACAAAAACACAATTCAAAGGGATACATGCATCTCTATGTTTATAACAATATTATTTACAATACCTGAAGTATGGAAGCAACTCAAGTGTCCATTGATAGATGATGTCTATTTTTATATATATATAAATATATATATACATTTTTACATATGAATAATTGACTATTACTCAGCCATAAAAAGGAACAAAATATTGCCGTTTGCAATGATATGGATGGACCTAGAGGGTATTATACTAAGTGAAATAAGTCAGAGAAAGACAAATACCATATGATATCACTCATATGCGGAATTTAAAAAACAAAGCAAACAAGTAAAGAAAAAAACGAGAGAGAGACAAACTAAGAAACAGACTTTAGCTATAGAGAACACACTGATGGTCACCAGAGGGGAGTTGATGGGTGACGGGGGAAGCAAGTGATGGGGATGAAAGAGTGCACTTACCACGATGAGCACTGGGTAATGTATAGAATCGTTGAATCACTATGCTGTGCACCTGAAACTAATATAACACTGTATGTTAACTATACTGGAATTAGAATTTAAAACTCAGGGCAGCCCGGGTGGCTCAGCGGTTTAGCACCGCCTTCCTGGAGACCCGGGATGGAGTCCTGAGTCGGGCTCCTTGCACGGGGTCTGCTTCTCCCTCTACCTGTGTCTCTGCCTCTCTCTCTCTTTCTCTCTGTGTGTCTCCCATGAATAAATAAATAAAAATCTTTTAAAAAATTTAAACTCAATTTTTAAAAATATGTGCATTTAAAGAATTCATTAATATATTTGGAAGTTTTTCTTTTTGATGAGAAAAACCTGTATTTTTTTAAAAGATTTTATTTATTTATTCATGAGATACACAGAGAGGGGGAGCGAGAGGCATAGACACAAGCAGAGGGAGAAGCAGCCTCCATGCAGGAAGCCCAATGCGGGACTCGATCCGGGGACTCCAGGATCATGCCTCCCGCCAAAGGCAGGCGATAAACCGCTGAGCACCCGGGGATCCCAAAAACCCTGTATTCTAAACTAGATACAATTGTCATCTTATTTATGTGACTAGCTCAGTACCAAGATTGCAATTCTTTAAAACTTGTGATACAAGCAGGCAAATTTCCATTAAATAGAATTTGATAATTTCATTTCTTATTCCTAAATTCTTAACTAGAACCAACCTAGTGTCTGACTGGAAGAGTTGGTGCAGAGCTAACTAATCGAGTCTTCCCTAACTTAACCTCTGTAACTTAATTTGGGTGTATTCTAAGTACTTTTTGGTTCTTTATTGCCTTTCCTAGTCATTTGTTCTAATTTATGCGGCATACTTCAAACAGGGCCTACACCACAGAAATTTCAGGACTTGAGCCTTTACCTTTGCCATGGTAACTGATTCTTTTCCTTGGCTATATTTGCTATTTTGCACATCAGAGATTTACTGTTTCTATAAACTGAATATTTATGCCACCACAACACTAGTATGTTGAAACCTAATCTTCAATGTGATGGTTTTGGGAAATGGGGCCTAAGGAGGTGATTAGGCCATGAGGATGGAGCCCTCTGAGAATGGGATTAGTGCTCCAGGAAAGAGACCCCAGGGAGGTCCCTAGGCCCTTCCATCTTGTGAGGACAGCGAGAAGACGGCTGTCTATAAACTAGGAAGTGTTTCTCACCAGACACTGAATCTGCTGACACTTGATCCTGGATCATCCAGCCTCCAGGACTGTGAGAAATAAATTTCTTGTTTATAGACCACCTAGTCTATGGTATCTTGTTTTAGCAGCCTAAACACACTGAGACAATTGTCAAGTGCCATGTTGGATGACAAGAACAATATTATCAAGTGACTTTGTACAGGGAAATGACCTGTAAGCTTCTAAATATGAGCAGTTGAAAGAACACAGAAAATCATTGCTGTGCATTCAGAAGCATGCTAAATCTTCTAGCTTGTGGATGGGAAAGAATGCCATAGTGTGGCTTCCTGCAATTAACAAAATATTCCTCCTGAAGGTAAAAATATGCCATATTTGCTTGTTGCCTCTAAGTTAGAATGTCTAACATAAGTATAATTGAGCAGAAATCAATATTCTCTTGGAATGGAGTAACTTCTAGCTCTTGTTAAAACTTGTTAAACTAATTATTGCGTAGATGAAAATACATCAGTGCTTTAATTAACACTGTAATACGAATAATCACATGATGACCTGTATCTTACTAGACATTCTTCTAGTCAAGGGGTTTACTAAAATAGACGATTTGAAACAATGAATAGCATACTTCAACTAATTGCATGGGAAATAAAATGTGCTTAACATATGAAGAAATGCAAACTAGAATAGTATCCTCTGGATTGACTAAGAAATGGTCATGTAAATTTATGACCACACAAGGAACAATCCAAGCTTATAAACAACAATTTATATAATGACAGATGCTCTTCTACTTCTGGGCCCTTTTAAAAAACCTTAAGTACTGAAATTCAATCAATACTTTTTTTCTCAATGCTGTTTCCCCAAAATATAAAGAGTTCTCATAATTTTAAATCTTTAAAAATGATAAATAGCAAAAGCTATGGAAACTTTATCTTTTTGCCAGAAGTGTAAATACTTGAATAGAAATGATGGATTATTTACATCTCTTTCCTATATTTTTTTAAGGCTGGTCTAACTGCCATGACACAGTAACGATTTATTTAGCTTCTTGTCATGGCTTATCAAATTGCTCACTTGAAACATTATTCCTTGTATCCTGTATCCATTTCTAATGCATGCAGCCACACTTTCATTCTGGGTTATTTCATTAATTTGCTGAAGGTTATTTTTATTCATTCATTCAGTCAGTTATTCAACGAAATTTATATTGTGTATTGTGCCAGGCACTGTTCTTTACCTTTCTATTCTAGTTTCTCTTTTTAATTTCATTTCCTCCAAATTCCTCACATGGTCGTTGTAAGTAGTTATTTTCCCCCACATCCTACACCTCTTTTTTTTTCATGAGACATTTTTTTATTCATGAGACACACACACACACACACACACACACACAGAGGCAGAGACATAAGCAGAGGGAGAAGCAGGCTCCCCATGGGGAGCCTGATGTAGGACTCCATCCCAGGACCCCGGGATCATGCCCTGAGCCAAAAGCAGACAGTCAACCACTGAGCCACCCAGGCATCCCTCCTACACCTCTTTTTGAAAAGTGTCTTCTATGGAGAGTTATATTACCCAGCAATTTTCCAGAAAGGCAAATTACCTGGACTAGACAACTTTTCTTTTGTGTAACTTACTGTCTCCTTTGGATTCCCACTTCACCAAAACTGTCTTTAACATCATAAGGTGGGTTATAAGATCTCAGTAGGATGAGAAAAGAACAGAGAAATCCAATGCCTACTACAAATACTGTACAAATCCTATAATTTCCTAGGTTGGTTTAAAAATTATAGTTCCAAAACTAGAGGTGGTAGGTGAACAACATGTGTGTATCAAATGCTACTGAATCACTCGCTTTAAAATAGTTAATGTTATGTTATATGAATTTCACCTCAAAATTTTTTTTAAATTGTCAATGTTGACTAATTATAAACTTTCCCTTCTTCACTCCAGTAGCAAGGGAATATTCCAAATATAAACTCAGTGCATCAAACATAACGTGGGTTGTTAATTCAATCTTCTCAAACCATGAAGCTAAAGTTTAGTCCAGCAGGACAGCCTTAAGTCTAAGGAGCTGTGAACCGTCACATGGCACAGCCACCCTGTTCTGATTTATGGCCTGTTTGTTCCTCATGACTCTGATTCCTGGAACAAATACCTTCACCTGTGGCTGAAGGGAACACTTCCTAATAACCTCTAATAACCCTAAGGGGCAAGGCTTTCTTATGGATGAAGCTGGAAAAAAGAAAGTCTGCTTCTAGAAGTAGCAGGTACAGATTTCAGAGATTTAGGGGAAAAGATGACTGGAATTCTAGAATATAGATATCCAGAGGCACAACAAGCCTGGAGGCTCAACGCTATTATCCCCAAGTAGACACATATTTGAGATCTATCTAGTGGTCCAGGACAGAAAAGATGTTTGGATGGCAGCTGATCTATTTTAGAGTAATTTTTGGAGGTATGTACTGATTTTTGCCTAATTGGCGGAAGGACTGAATGCTTTTGTTGATGGAAGAGAACCTATTTTCCTTTCAATTCATTCTTTCCTTATTACTCTACACAATTTTTTGGTATTTTCTGTATTTATTTTATGTATATTATTATTACAATTAGAACTTAGAAATCTGATTTTCCTGCTGAGGAGATTGGGACCCCAGTCTCTTTTCCACAAGCAAAGTCCTGGTTTTTATAGATGAGAAGATGGGATGGCTAATATCCAAAAGATGATTTTTAAAGAAGAGGATACCCACCAAAGGCAGCCAGAAAAGTGATCTGGAGGTGGATGTGGAGGCCAAAGAGAATGCTAGTACCTGAGGGTCCTGAGACCCCAGGGTCAATGAGAAGAAAGCAACTCAAGAAATGGCTACCATCTTTGGTCAAGGAGAAAATTTGGGTTATGAAGACAAAATCAGTTTTTGGATAAAGGGGGAAGGAACATTAAACAAAAGTCTGTAATAGTATAGAAAATTTGGGTAAAGAATGAAATCTTGCCATTTGCAAAGACATGGTTCGAGCTAGAGAATATAATGCTAAGTGAAATAAGTCAAGAGAAAGACAAATACCACGTGATTTCACTCATATGTGGAATTTACGAAATGAAACAGTTGAACATGGAGGGTGGGAGGAGAAGGGAGAAAATCAGAAAACAGATTCTTAACTATAGAGGACAATCTGAGGGTTGCTGGAGGGGAGGTAGATGTGAGGAAAGGGTTAAATGGGGGATGGGCAGTAATGAGGGGACTTGCTGTGATGAGCACCAGGTATTAAATGTAAGTGATGGATCACTAAATTCTACCCCTGAAACTAGTATTACACTATATGTTAAATAAATGGAATTTAAGTAAAAACTTGGGGGGAAAAAGAAAATTTTGGTAAAGTTACTAAGGATTTCATAAGTCATTGAGTAAATACATTAGAGAAATAAGGCTGAATTATCCGGAACTGAGTGGGATGGGACTGCCTTCGAAGAGAATGGGAACAAAGAAGAGGTCAGTGGCCAAGAAGGACATTTCCAAGAAAAAAATTACAGGGATGAGAGTGGAGTTTCAGGAGGTAGAAACAAGTTTCTGAGACAAGAATATCAAACCATCATCCCCAAAGTGCCAGGGTGTGATAGTGGAGCACCCTAATAGGGCATTTTAAGGTGGAGACCTTTCATTTCACTGCTAGTAAATCATAGCTGTCATTACTTTCTTTCTTTCTCTTGAAGATTTTATTTGTTTATTTGACAGAGAGAGAAAGAGGGAGACTGAGAGAGCACAAATAGGGGGAGCAGAGAAAGAGGGAGAAGGAGAAGCAGGCTCCCTGCTTAGCCTGATGATCCTGGGGTCCTGGGATCAAGTCCTGCATCAGCCTAAGCAGGGATCATGATGCCAGTCTCAATCACAGGATCCTGGGATCATGACCTGAGCCAAAGGCAGATGCCTAACCAGCTGAGCCACCCAGGCACTCCTCTTTTTTTAAAGATTTATTTATTAGAGGGGGGACAGAGGGAAAGAATCTCAAGCAGACTCCTTGCTGAGCTTGGAACCATACCTGGGCTCTATCCCATAACCCTGAGATCATGACCTGGGCTGAAATCAAGAGTTGGATGCTCATCTGATTGAGCCACTCAGGCACCCCCTTAGCTGTCCTTTCTAAAATGAATTGATCATGAAAGTAGTGACTCTGCTCCTTGGGTTCCTCTCTTCCTGAAAAGACTCAGTGTCTGATCTGCACTAACCTGATGTTTATAGAGAAGGTAATGGAAAATATCTGCCTACGTAGAGCATAGAAGGAAATGTTATTTCTATAAAAATTAACTGCATGGTGTATCAGAGCAGTGGTTCTCAATCGAGGGTGATTTTGGTACCCCCAGGGACACTTGGCAAAGCCTGGAGATGTTTTTCATAGTCACAACTAGGGTGAATGGGTGCTATTGACATCTATTGCAGGGGCCGCAGATGCTGTTCTACCAGGTATAGGCCAGCTCCCCACAAAGAATTATCTGGTCTAAAATGTCAATAGTGCCGAGGTCGAGAAATCCTGTATCAGAGTTCTCTGGATTGAGAGTCCTGGCTTCTGAGATATATGCTCTACTCATTGGTAATTTTGTGTCCTTTGAAAAGCTTCTCAGCTTCTCTAATGGATCTCAATTGATAAGGCTGCTTACCCTGACCCTGTGTATAGCGGACATACATGATGACGAATCATTCTAAACAGCTGGTAGAGAAACACAAATGTAATAATTTACCATCAGAGACAGTGACTGTTACTCCCTTCTGTTCCCATTCTATGTGGCTGGCCCCTCTTAGATCTGAGCACCCCCACCTTAGGGGACTGCAGGGCCCCTGTACTGACCTCCCAAACTCCACTTTAAGCAACTCCTAGTCCATTTTTGGAAACTAAAATTAGACCTGTTTTCCTGAAATATTACTTTGGCATCTAACTTTCTCTGATCAGGATACTGTGAGCTATCAACATCACCTTCTATACCAATCCTCAATCTGCCTGCCTCCCAAAACCCATCCCGATCTGACCCTGCTATCCCTTGGCACCCATTCTGTTCAGTTGGGTTGCTAGTAGTCTCATCTTTGTTCAGACTCATCCCCATTGCCTCATGCTTCCTCATTTGCTCCACCGTACTTATGTACAACCTGCCCATTCTGAGGCTGGGCTTCACTTTACTTCCTTTGTTCTTATTCTCACCCACCTATCCTTCTCTTCCAAAAGCTTTCTGATCTGTTAATCAGTCTCATACCACTAAGATCCAAATTATTCACTTTTTAAAATATACTTTTGTTTTGGACTCTCTAGTGAGACTGTAAACTTCGCTATTTTAAGCTGCTGGAAGACAAGAGTTTAATACTAAAGATTCACTTTGCATGAGAAAACTTTCTCAAGCTCTCCCTGTGTGACTCATCCCAGCCTGATGACAACCCTCCCCCTAAGTCTCACTCTACCCATACAGACCTTTATCACAGAACCTAGAATTAATTCTTCCTACCACTTTTTGTTTACATGCCTCTCTGCCCTGGCTAGATGGTATACAGGAATCATATCTTAATTATTTTTATTGTACTAAACACATACATTCTACCCCATGTTCAATTTTTCTATACCATGCATTGTCTTTTAAAATGTATAAATCATTGAAAGCATTTCCATTTACCCTCACAGACTATGAGGATCATATATGATGGGCTTCTCATTAGCCCTCTGAGTCATCAAATTGACATTCAAGAGAAATAGGAGAGAGTAGGAGGTCTAAACATACAGGCTTGTCCCCAGAAATACTTTGAAATATGAATCTGAGAATGAACAGAATCTGTTCCAGACCATAAACTAATACAACATAAATATAAAACATTACTAATGAAAATATCACTATCCAACAAAAGATTTCAGATAAAGAGAAGAAGAAATTCATTTGTTTCTTCCCTTTATTATCAGCTTCTCTCTCACATGCCTTGAAGAGCTAGAAGAACAGAAAGATAGAAAAAAAGAATTCTAAAATTTCTACTCAATATTAACACTGGGAATGAGAAGTATTTTTAAAACTTGCTTAGGCCTATATTTATTAAGTATTGTGCAGTGTTTTGTGTGGGGAGGATATGAAGCCAACTGGAAAAGACTCCATCCTAATTTTTTCTCATTCCATGCATAAAATACCCTTCAAATAAAACATTCTTGCTTTAACACATGACTATCAGAGCATCAAACAATTGGAAACCATGTCAATGCTGGTACTTACATCTGGGCAGCTGGAAATGATGGTGTGACTGGCATGGTGGCTCTAGAACGTATTAACAATTGTCTTTGTTTTGTTTGGCTCATATATATGTTCTTCTAATTTGCATGCGTAATTACCTAAATGCCAAGCAATTATCCACTTTCCTCACCCCGTGATTTATGCATGTGAACAATCCCTCCCCTTCACTAATTTTTCATGCCTCCGCCCAGTTTCATCAGACAAGATGCCATGTGTCTGCCAATCGCCTTCTCTTAGATCAAATCTAGGGACATTTCTGTAGCCCTGGGACTCTGTCCTACTATTTTTTGGAGCTCTTCCCCATGCACCAATTTTTTAAATCTTATTTTCATCCAAGAAACTTATGTACTGGCATTTCTGGCAAACCACTCATTTCTAACTGGTCTAAGTACATTCTTGTATTTTATCTCTTTTATAAGCTAGGACTTCTCAAAAGATTATCTGAAGGTCAGAATCAGCTGGATTATTTGTTAAAAATGCAAATTTCTGAGCCCATTCAGACCCATAGAATCAGAATCACTGGTGGTAATCTGTAGTCTGCATTTTTTATTTGGTATTTTTATTATTTTTTTAAAGATTGTATTTATTTATTCATGAGAGACACACACACACAGAGAGAGAGAGAGAGAGAGAGAGAGAGAGAGAGAGAGGCAGAGACACAGGCAGAGGGAGAAGCAGGCTCCATGCAGGGAGCCCTATGTGAGACTCGATCCTGGGACCCTGGGATCATGACCTGAGCCAAAGGCAGACGCTCAACCACTGAGCCACCTGGGCATCCCAAGTATTTTTAATTTTTGATTGTGATTAAATACACAGAAAATTTACCATCATAACCATTTTTAAATGTATGGTTCAGTGGCATCAAGTATATGCATTGCTTGTAGCCATCACCACTATCTATTTCCAGAAGTACTTTCATTTTGCAAATGAAACTCTATACCAATAAGTATAGTAACTCTCCATTTCCTGCCAACTCCAACCCCTACGATCACCATTTTACTTTCTGTTTCTGGAATTGGACTACTTTAGGTACCTCATATAAGTGGAATAATAGAGTACTTGTCTTTTTGTGACTAGCTTATTTCATTTAGTACATCTGTAAGATTCATCCTTGTGTAACAGATGTCAGAATTTCCTCCTTACTAAAGGCTGAATAATATTCCATTGGATGTATATAAGGAATCCCCATTTTTAACAAGCACCGTGAGGAAATACACACACTACAGTTTGCAACTACCACTGAGTTTTCTGGTGTTCAAATGTTACTTTCCCAAAGCACAGATTTGTAAGGTTCTGCTAATTGTCTCACAACAACGAGGTTCAAAAGAAAGGTGCTTCACAATTACTGAATTTTCAAAATGAACATTCAGGAGAAGCTAGTAATACTCTGGGAATAGAGGAAGCTTCAAATAACACCACTGTTAAGCTCAGTTTTTCCTTTTCACGCTGGTGAATTCACATTTGCTGCGTACAGAAGGAAGGGGTCCTCCAGGCTTTTCTGCAGCTCCTTTCCAGCCGGCTAGGAGAATTGGACTGATACCAATCTTTGATGTTATGGGAAAGATCTCAGGCAGAGATTGCAAAGACTTCTGTTTTAGAGGGCTGCTCCCTGCAGGCCAAAGTTTCATGTTCAGTGTCAGAGAGAGAGAGAATAATCAGCAAGCCCAGAGCTGAAGGTTGAAACACTGTCCCTGAGAATTATTCTTGCATGAATTACTCTTCCAAACTCAGACTCCTTTTGGGCTCTTGATATCTCAGAACAAAACATAAACTTTGATTTGTTAATATTATCCTATGTAAGTGGTTCTTATCCAGAGGCAATTTTGCCTCCCGGGAACATTGGGATAGTCTGGAGACATTTTTGAAAGTTAGGACTCAGGAACAGGGATAGGGCATGGTTGTGGGGGGGGGAGGGGCGTTGCTACTGGCAACTAATGGATGGAAACCAGTGATGCTGCTAAATATCCTACAATACACAGGACTCCCCCAGAAACAAAGAATTATTTGGTTCAAAATGTCAGTAGAGCCAGATTGAAAAGCTTTGTCCTATTTGATATTGTCCTGCCCTGGTCATTCTCTGTTCCACCTACCCTCTGCCTTTCTACCCTTTGCTGGTTTTCTCTTCACATTTCTATCACAAACAGGTTCTTGGTTTGAGTAATTTGCCCTGCTCCAGCTTTTATGGCAAATTATAGAGCTTATAAGAGAATGTGTGATTTCCTGAGCAGCTAGGGTATAAGAGAGGCTCATTTTTGCACTGTTGCTTTAATCCTCTGCAGAAACTTTCAGTGGGATTTGTTTCTCTTCTGTACTTTTTTTTTTTTTTAAGACTTATTTATTTATACATGCAAGCGACCTGGAGGGGCAGAAGGAGAGGAAGAGAGTCCCCAGTGGACTCTCCACTGAGCACGGAGCCCAACCCTGAGATCATGACCTAGCAGAAATCAAGAGTCATCCACTTAACCAACTGAGCCACCCAGGTGCCTCCTTTTTTCCCTTTATTTAGATTAACTTGATCTTTGGGCCTCTCATTGAAGAAGTGAGTAAGATAATAAAGCTCAGTGTCATCACAGTCCTTTGGCTCTTGCCTTTAAAAAATCCCAAGTAAGGGATCCCTGGGTGGCACAGCGGTTTGGCGCCTGCCTTTGGCCCAGGGCCTGATCCTGGAGACCCGGGATCGAATCCCACATCAGGCTCTCGGTGCATGGAGCCTGCTTCTCCCTCTGCCTATGTCTCTGCCTCTCTCTTTCTCTCTCTGTGTGACTATCATAAAAATAAAAAAAAATCCCAAGTAATTCTTAGGGTTACTTTTCATTTACCCTTGAAAGAAGTTTTGATATTTTCATTGATACGCCCCCTGCCATTTGTCTGAAGAGAATTTCTAAATGGAAACTTGAAATGGATCATAGGGTGGTGGTAGGGGATGAGTGAGTGGTGGTGCCCCAGAGACCAGGGAGTTGGAGAGTGATAAGAAGAAAGAGGATCATACTCCAGTGACTTTACCATGCCTTTGTGAGATCACAGGACTTTTGTTGTTTTGTTTCTGGAGGGAGGGAATAAGAGACTGGAATTAACACTCAATTGGCAATATTTGCTTCAGACTCACAAAGTCCATCGTGTGCGAAATGCCAATCCTCAAATAGGATGGTATAATCTCTAAGGTTTTGAAAAATCAAATTCAGTATTTCTGACCATCACAGGAATATGGTTGAGGAGTCACAGACCAGAGGAGGTGCATTTTCTCACTTCCCTGGAATAGAATGTCTACCATTTATTTATGTTATTATCCTTATTAATCATTTTCATGTATTTTCTTATTAATGCTCACAGTAGTTCTATGAGAATTAAGTCATTTCCAAATCTCACAATTCTAAGATGTCCATTTTTTCACACTTTGCATTCTTGAAATCAGGAAGCATCATACAATGTCTTATAGTTACTGTGAGAAAGACAGAGTACATGAAACCAGTTGTCATTGTCTGCTTGTGAGCAACCTGAATTTTTACTCCTGGTGGCACAAAAATGGAAGCAGCAAAGCACGACTTGGAAGAAAATTCTAGGAACAGTAGAGACAGCTTCTAAAAAAAGAAGCATCATCAGTACTCTTGATGGCATAGAGACCAATATTGTGTTGAAAAAATGGGGACATGGATGATTCTGACTCAAAAGTAATTCAGAAAGATCTCACTATGTAAAATTTGAGAAAGACATCAAATAGTCTATTTTGCTAAGTTTTTCTTTTTATTTATGTTTCAGGAGTACATATGGATGACCTCTGAGTATATTTAAAGGATCTTTTTAAATAAATATGAAATAAAAATTCTGCATTGTAAGGAAGTATTGCATCTAATTGGCAGTGTTTTCTTTTCCTACTTATATATGGAAGAACAATGAGTCTCACAATACACAGAATATTAGATTTCCATGAAATGTGATAAAATCCTTTTCCTGTCCACAAGGAAAAAGAGTCTTAATGATATTAAGACTCTTGCCTAGAGTCACACAACTAATAAGTGGCAGAACTAGGATGTGACCCTAGCTGTCATTTATTCCAAAGTCTTTCCTTATTTCCCACTGCATTGTCTTGCTCCTCTACAAAATCTTTCTTTTTTTAAGATTTTATTTATTTATTTATTCATGAGAGACAGAGAGAGAGAGAGAGAGAGAGAGAGAGAGGCAGAGACACAGGCAGAGGGAGAAGCAGTCTCCATGCAGGGAGTCTGACCTGGGACTCCATCCCGGGTCTCCAGGATCAGGCCCTGGACTGAAGGAGGCGCTAAACTGCTGAGCCACTGGGCTGCCCTACAAAATCTTTCTTAAAAATCATAGACTTGTTTATTTATTTTCACTGACATTTTGTGGCTCTAGAACCAGGATATTTACTTCCATTTTCTTTATCTTCCTAAGTTCTTTTACAATGTGATGCATGAACTCAATAATTTAGTAGTGACTTTTGACTTCATGAAAACAAAGTCTGACATTTTGTTCCTATTTTTAATAGAGCTTGTCAAAGCATTTAAAACTTAACAGAAAAAATGAACAGTTATTGCACTCCAGCTACACCAGGCACTGTGTTTGTGAGGTAGATCATAGAATTTAAGCAACTTACTCAAGGAGATACTGACAATAAGTGGCAGGGGTAGGACTTTGGTTCTTTTGACTGTGAGCATGAATGTCTTTTCCCAATACACAATAGCAATAAAGTGTGTCAATTCACCATTACTAGATACTATTGAACCAAAGTTACACTTGTCTTATGAGGAAGAATTAAACAATGCATATCTATCCCTTACATGTACTTGCTTTCTATTGTTGTGTTTGGTATTAAATAGTGGCACTGCTGCTTCTTAGGCAACCTCAGCCAGACATAAAAAGATCCCAGTTTCTAACTCCTCAGGTGTTACATATATATTAATGCTGTATTAGATTCCTTGGCACTCCTGCTTCCATTGGCAAAGATGGGATTTTTGTGCTCCAGTTTGAAGCATTAGAGATGCCCAAGGCAACAAACCCTTAGAGGAACATGTTCAAAGGTTCAGGATCAATAGTGGTCATTCAAGACTGTCATTCTCTGATGCTGACAGAGAAGCAGGGTCAGTCAACCTATCACTCCACCATCATCTTTTCCCAGTTTTATTGAAATATAATTGACATATAGCACTGTATTAATTTAAGATGTACAACATAATGATTTGGTATAGGTATGTACTATGAAATGATTACTCCACCCCCCTCATTTTTTATGAGCATCCGGGAACATGGTGAGGAGTTACTCAGTTATTGTTGCAAGCAGCATGCAGACAAGATTTTTTTTTAAATTAACAGGTTATATGAATTTCTGAGTAGCATTTCGGAGAAGTTGGACTATTAATTCTTATACATGTTTTTGTCAGAACAGACTTTAAAAGCATTTATACCTCTGAATTGAAAGATACTTTTTAAAAAAAGTTTACACAAGTAACATGATTAAGATGGTCATATACAAAGTTTAGTTATATTAAATAGTAAAATTTAAGAAGCTACTATAGTCAGAGTTCATTACTGTGTTACTGCTCATCAAGACATGCCAAGTGAATTACTGTTGTACCAAACAGGTTAACTTACAATGGAACGAGCATGTATAGACTACTTGTACTAATGAGTCATGATTTTTAATTTTATTTTTTATATATTTATTGAGTCACGAGTTTTAAATTTCCATTTATAAAGCTTATCAATCAGCCACTCTGTGATGACTGAATTAAAACTGGTAAAAGACATTACATTCATTAATGATGGGGGAAGAAGTTACATTTCATGCTCTATTCTTACCTACATAGATCAGTACAGAGCAGGAAGCTTTGAGTCAAATGACCAGAGTACAATGTAATAGTCTAGTCAGGGTCATACCCATACAGATGTGTCTACAAATGTTCATTTGGCAACTCTCAACATCAACAGGTGGCATGAGAAGAGACTACTTCTGATCAGAATTGCTGAGAAGGTGTCAAAACAACAGTTCAAGAAGTTTATATGGAGGAATTACCAAAAGTTCAGAATTTCAAAGTCAAGAAATGCATTAATTCATTCACTTATTCATTCATCAAATATATACTGGACACTCAATGTGTGGAAGATACTTGCAGGAAGCCAAAATTGCTAAGGTTGTTCACTGGCAGAGAAAGCTTAGTTGTGTTAAGTATTACACAAAGACGGGCTTTTTATGAAGGGCTTTTTATGAAGAAAAGTGACCTATCTCTTCCTTACCAAAAACCAAGTGAAAAACTTTATTTTAACTTATAGTAGTGTATTAATGAGATTCTAATATTCTTCTCCTCCTTCTTGCTACTACTAAGCTTCTCCTTTTATATTGTGATAAGTTTTTATCAGTTATATTGCTTAAGAAATAACAGAATTCATGTTATCTCAAGAGCAATGGTTATGCCAATTAAGTTAGGAAAGGGTTTCCTGTAGGAAAAACTGTATTGTCCTGTCCTCACTTCAAGAGTATCCATAATAATTTAATATGTGGTATTTAATTTGGAAATGAATGTTAAGTTCTAGGAATGCATATGGAAGATTTATGAAATTGAAGAAGTATATATGATTTATTTTCTTTCCACCTTATTCATAAAACTAAAATATATTGATGCATAAATAATATTTAAATGAAGAAATAAAATAATCTGAGCCTTTTGTTTTCATCTGTACATGGGTATACTGCCCATTATTAGACTGATGAACAAAACAACCTGAATATTCAAACTTAAAACATGACTCTTCTGACTCACATTGCCACTTGACTTTAAATCCTATTGCCTAATGATTGCTTCATTGAGATTATATGAATCATCACCTCTCTTCTGTGTGTTGACTAACTAGAAGGAGACCTCCCAGTTTCTCCTGAGAGATTTGTTTCCTTTTTCCTGTGGTCGACATCACCATGACTCCTGGATAGGATAATCACATTCCAGACACTAGATGCTGTCCTGAGCCAAGAGGCTAAATTAGGGATAGCACAACTTCCTTCTGTCCCTTAAGTATTCCATGAACATCTATTCAGTATAATGCTCAGAATCATAGTCGCTGGCCTTTAAGAATTTACAACCTGGCAGAGGAGTGTAAAATATAGGATTACATTTTACAAGTGGGCCAGAGTAGGAGGTTTCTAATAAGCAAACTCAAAACATTCAATATTCATCCAGGTCTCTCTTAGATTCAGAGACTAATCTCAACCAAAATACTCTCCCATTTTGGACTAAGAAATCCTAACATGTCCTGTTTTTTTTCTTAAACATCAAAATAGATGTGTAGTATTAAAAAAAAAAAAAAGCACTGTGAGGCATCACCAAGACCTACTTTGGAGTTTCCAAACTCAAGGGTCCAGTCTATACCACTCAATTTTTTCCCGACTCATAGCATTTTCCTTTGTAAGCACAGTTCAGTGTGTTAACACCATTTACAGAAGGAAGAAAATAAACCCTTGGTTTCCTTGCTCAGTGTCTTCCCTCTCAACGCTGTAAGAGTGTTATTTGTTAATGAAGCGTCCTGTTTGGAGACAAGAGGAGATGAAGGGAGGGGGAAAGCGACAGAGAAAGAAGATGATGAAGGCCTAGTTCAGGGATACTTCAGTGGTTCAGAAAGAGGCAGAAGCCTGCCTGTTTACTACACCCTCTGCAGGTACTGTTTGTGGGCATGAAAAGCTGAGTCACTTTGCAGTGGTGAAGATGAGGCAAGGCCTCTGTCTCCATTCTGTATTTTCTATTAGCATCAGATATAAAGTGGAGAAGTTCTGGACTGATGAAAAGTGCTTTGGGATTGTATTTGATTAGTGAATAATGAATGAATTTATGGCAGACTTTTGGGGAAACTGAAAAAGAAAGAAAGTCACCTGAAGCAAAAGCTACTTAAGCCAATCGAGAAAGATGTTTAGGACATGATCGTATAGGTCTGACCTGTCAGAGACTCCTAAGAGCTACACCCCACCTCTCTTTCTTTACCTTTTGCAAGCTCCTGTGGCATAAGGAGATTTAGTTTTTACCCTTAGTATGATTTGTTAGAGTTATTTATAAAACTTAAAAGTGAGAGGAGAATGCTTTTTAAAAATTCAGATATGTTTGAGTAGGCAAAATAGAAATAAGGAGGCACTTGTTTAGGAATTTAGAAGTGAAGTGGTGTGTGTGTGTGAGAGAGTGTGTGTGTGCGCGCATGCACGCACATGTGCATGCATGCCTACATGCTCATTTTTGCAATTTGTGATCCATTTTTGAGGGGGAACAATCCTTTTAAAATTAAGAAATATTTTTTAAAAAAGAAACATTTCTGCCAAATACACTTATTTTTCTAGAGTATACTTAGGAGAAAATTCTAAAATGGAAATCTTAAATTATGTCTGCTTCCACTTAGCTTCTGAGCACAAGAATCCTGAATGGAAAAGAATTACACTGGATAGCCTCCTGTCTGAGAAATAATAAAACTAGTTTTCACTGGAGTTTCTGGGAAAGCTGAAAACCTCCCTCCTACAACTCAGGTTTTATCCAGAATCAAATGAAGAAACTTTATAAAAGAACATGAATTTTAAAAATTAATTACATGGTGTTCTATCTTCTATTCTCTACGTAGCCCCTATATAAATAAAATTGGTAACATAAAAAATAGTAGTTATTTTCTTGTGTAAATATGATTCATGTCTACAGCAGTCCCTTGCAAAATCGCCTCATTTCATATCGCCTATTTCTCATGACTATCTGAGGTTGGTAGTTGAGAAATTATTATTATCAGTCTTATACATGGACTTAAGATCCAAATCTGGTGTCACTCTGGCCACTAATATAAATGTATAGTAGTGGTGCTGTCTGAAAATGATAAGCTAATCTCATCTGGCAATTTTTAGTTCTTTATGCTGTGTAATGTGTCCCTTCCAAAGAGTGCCTGCAAACATTTTTTTTGGTCTCTATATCTATTAGTCAAAAGCTATATATTTTTTTACATATATGTCCATGTATTTAATGTATAGATCTTATATATCTACATATATAGATAGACAGATAGAGATTTTATTTTATTTATTCATGAGAGACACACAGAAAGGAGAGAGAGAGAGAGAGGCAGAGACACAGGCAGAGGGAGAAGCAGGCTCCATGCAGGGAGCCTGAGGCGGGACTCGATCCGGGTCTCCAGGGTCAGGCCCTGGACTGAAGGCGGCACTAAACCACTGAGCCACCCGGGCTGCCCAGATAGATAGATAGATAGATAGATAGATAGATAGATAGATGTATTCCTTTTTTTTTTTTTTAAGATAACATCTAAGCTGGTGGGGAGCAGCAGAAGGAGAGAGAGAGAGAGAGAGAGAGAATCTTGAGTAGGCTCCACTCCCAGTGTGGAGCCTGACATGATACTCAATCTCACCACCCTGAGATCATGACCTGACCTGCAACCAAGAAATGGCTGCTTATCTGACAGAGCCATCCAGGTGCCCCTGTGCATTTTGATTTTCTATTGAAAGTCTATTGAGCATATACTGTCTTCATTTTATCTACCAATTTGAGACTCTACAAATAGAACAGTTGCTTAACAGTCATTCTTATAAAAAGCTAGCTTATTCTGGTAGATAGATACACTGTAAACATGAACTTCACGCTCTCTCAATCAAAATAGTATACACATTTTTATAAAAGTGGCCTAGGTCTTTATGGCCTTTCCATGTAGGAACCTGTCCTGCTTATCTTGAGCTCTATAATACTGCAAATGTTTTGGCTTTCACTAGGGTGGCCTTTATGACAGTGGTAGACATCTTCATGCGACACTGTGTTAAGAAATGGAATGGAGGGATGCCTGGATGGCTCAGGGGTTGAGTGTCTGCTTCAGTTCAGGGCAGGGTCCTAGAGTCCTGGGATTGAGTCTCATGTGGGGCTCCCCTCGAGGAGCCTGCTTCTCCCTCTGCCTATATCTCTGCCTCTCTCTGTGTGTCTCTCATGAATAAATGAATAAAATCTTTAAAAAAAGATGGTTGTATGGCAATTTCATATGGTTCAAACCAATTGAAAATCCTGAATGAAAAAAAAAAAAAGAAAATCCTGAATGGCAGTGTGGGGATTCTGTCTCTAGAATCCTGTCTGATATATCACTGTTTCTTATTTGGATCCTCAATGATAACTTATAGTGCCTTTATTTAAATGTTACTTATGTACAAACATAGACAAAGCATAAACCTCTGATTCATGCATCTTTATTAAACTATATGAGCAACAATTTAAAAAAATTTAAAGAAAAAATCCTTAAAGGTCAAATAAAAGGAAAACTAAAAAATAAAGGAAAGAAACTCAATTTATCACATCTATTTAATGAAATAATGGTGTTTTGCTGAAAGAAAACGATGAACTAGATATTTTTTAGAACTGTTACTTTATTACTTTAATAAAGTAATAAATTTAATGAAACATTCAAATTAATAGTGTTTCCCTCAGTTCTATACCAAAAGATAATTTATTTTATTTTTTTATTTTTATTTTTTTAAAGATTTTATTTTTATTTATTCATGAGAGACACAAAGAGAGAGAGAGAGAGAAAGGCAGAGACACAGGCAGAGGGAGAAACAGGCTGTATGCAGGGAGCCCGACGCAGGACTCCATCCCAGGTCTCCAGGATCATGCCCTGGACTGAAAGTGGCACTAAACCACTGGACCACCAGGGCTGCCCCCAAAAGATAGTTTAAAAACCCACTGTTTTAAGAAATTTTTTTCATTCCATATTTACTGCTACACATAATGGTCATAAAATCTTGAAAGTGTCTATGTATCAAGATGGAAAGAAAAACTAAAACTCTCCCCACTGTCCCTAGGGAGACTCAGAGTAAACCTGTCAATTTTTAGGTCTTTAGCTTTGGAAAAAAAAAGCCCTCTCACAAGAAATAAAAAACTCAGGTTTACTCTATGTATGGATTTGGAACTTTCTGCGTGGTCTAGGAAATTCCACCCTACCTGTTTTGCCCCAAATCAAAAAGTTAAGAGCTTGTCCCCATTGGTGGTACCACTCAGGAGCCTGACAAAAGCAAAAATCAAATAACAAACAAATAAGCTACTTTGAAAGGTGCTCCAAATCCAAGGCTATACAGAAAAAAATCCCCACTGAAGAGAAACTCAAGTTTTGAAAATTAAGAACAAAAGGAACATAATTCACTATGTATGAAAGCTATCAGATTCAATAAAAAGCAGGTACATACATTCTCAAAACTTCAGCTTATAAATGTACTATAAAATACATATGTTTAAAAGAATTTAAGAGGGGTTGCCCTCAGTTGGTGAAGCATCTGCCTTCTGCTTGGGTCATGACTCAGGGATTTGGGATCAAGCCCTGTGTCAGTCTCCCTGTTTGACAGGGAGTCTGCTTCTCCTTCTACCCCTCCTCTCTGCTTGTGCTCACACACTCTGTCTCTCAAATAAATAAATAAAATATTTTTTAAAAATAGATAAAAATAAAAGAATTTAAGAGATAAAGATTACAAAGTGTAGAAAAATGAGATACTATAAAAAAATCAGGCTTTAAAAAGTAGAACTCCTAAAAATAAAAATGGAAAAATATAGTTGTAACTTATTTCCCTAAAGGAGGAATTCATGACCTGAAATATAGAAGCATACAGAGAATGTGAATCTCAAAGAGTTTAAGATAGGAAAAACATGAAAGAAAGTTTAGGAGACATGGAAGAAAGAAGAGGAATGTCCAGAGTGTCTAATAGGAACTTCCAAAGGAAAGAATGGATATTGAAAGTGTGGCACTATTTCAAAACAGAATGGGTGAGAATTTTCTTGAATTGAAAAACATGAATGTTCAGAATAGAGAATTATAGAGCACCTAAAAAAATGTTAAGACAACCAGAGATTTTTAAAAGTTACACTAAAAGGGAGCATTGGTTAAAATGACCAATAGATTTTAGATTTTCAGAACTCATCAAGTTTAGAGTCAATGGAACAGAAGTTTCAAAACTATTAACTTAGGGGCACCTGGCTGGCTTAGTAGAGTGTGTAACTCTTAATCTTGGGTTTGTGAGTTCAAGCCCCACATTGGATGTAGAGGTAACTTTTTTAAAAATCTTAATTTTGTGGGGCACCTGGGTGGCTCAGTCCATTAAGCATCCAACTCTTGATTTTAGCTCAGGTCATGATCTCATGTCTTGAGACTGAACTGGGCGTCAGGCTCTGTGCTCAGCAAGGAGTCTGCTCAGGCTTCTCTCTACCTTTGCCCCTCCTCCTGTTTATGCTCTTTTTCTCTAAAATAAATAAATAAATAAATAAATAAATAAATAAATAAATAAATAAATATCTTCTTAAAAAATTGTTAATTTAGAGTTGCATCCCCAACTAAATTATCTTTCAATTGGAAGGGTAAAATAAGGCAGAGAAAATTGACCACTCCTAGACCCTTGTTGAAAGAGCTAGTAAAAGATTATTTACTCCAGGAAGAGGCAATTTGAATGGATAAGGGAGGAACAAGGAGAGAGAGGGTTGGTAGATGAATGAGAAGGACAGTGGTTTCTGACTTCATGCCTCATCTCTTCCATCTCTCTCCCATTCCAGAGGGCTTCTGCTTCCCCTCCTAGTCTTGAAGTACGTTGCCCTCTATCCTCCCACTTAATGGAATTTTTTTGTAACTTGTACTTTCTTCCCTAAGGTACCATGGTGCTTAGCATGAATGATAGAAGGGTACTGGAGAAAATAATTGATAAGGAAAACAAAAAACTAACCTGTTTAATATTCTTAAAGTATTATCCTCATGGTGCTTACATTCATTAGGTTGGATTATCTTTGAAATGAAAATATGTCCCCGAGGGTTCAAGTCCCCAGCTTGAAAGCTCTGTGTGATGACATTTGCCCTTTTAACTTAGCAGCAGGCTCATTTGCATTGTGGTTTTAGGCTTGTCCCAAGCAAACAAGGCAACATACATTCATTATCTTGTCAAAAGTTTTTCATTGGAGGTAGAGGGCTTGTGTATTAGAGATGTTTCCATGGTGTAATGGGCATTGTTGTGAAAGGTAAACTTCCCCCAAGAATCAACACAACTGTATCCAGAGTACTTTCTGGGTGCAGGGTTTATATTGGCATTTAAGTCCACAAAGAGCTCAGCTTCCAGGTTCTTCCTTCAATCACATTATAAACACAAGTTCAAACAGTAATAAAATTATTCTATGGCTAGATAGCAACTTTTATCCTTTAAGAATCGAGCAGCTCTCATTGGATGGTTCTTTGGGATTCATTCAAAATGTTTGAGAAGACCTCATCTTGTGGCTGTCTGCTTTCATAAAGCAGGAAAGGACATAGATCAAAACTTAAAGGACATTTAAGAATCTTCAGTTCCACAGTCTATGCTCTGTCCCTTACCTTTTCCTTTTAACTCATCTTTGTTTGCTCACAGAGGGTGGGGAATTGATAATTCAACTTTACTAGCAGTGAGTAATAAAATGCTTATGTCAGTACACAGAACTGGAAACACAGCTCATCCAGATAAGCCTTAGAGGATAAGTTACCCAAGTGACAATACATTAGCATTTCTGTAGAAGCTTTTTTCTAAAAAGCCCACTTTTCACACTGAAGCATAGATTTCCTGGCCTGGTCTGATAAAACACATTCATTGAGATAAATGTCATGGTTCCTATCTTACAAAAATGGAGAACAATGAAGCACAGAGAAATTAGGGTCAGCAATAGCATGAATAATCCAAAAGATCCTGGTCCATGATTTCTTTTTCCAGGGGTCCTGCTTAGGTGGTAGAGGAGGTGTGTAGAAATAGGGAACAATTCACAAAGGGTTGCCAGTGATATGCTGAGAACTTGACCTTAACTCTGAGAGGATTACAGGAAGATGTTAGGGGCTATTTTTTCTTTTTTCTTTTTAAGTAAATAATTTTATCTTTGTAAACATGACACTGCTCATCATTTAAAGCAAAAACCAGGCAAAAACTTTGGAGGCTGGAAAGCAAAGCGATTAGTGTCAACTGACTTAGCAGAACCAAAGAAGGTGAAATCTAAGAGCTAGGGGAGGCCGAGAAGCATGGTGCTTCATATTGCAGAAAGGCTGGAATTTGGAGGTGATGGGTACCCATAAAGTTAGGGTGCAGATAAAGTTAAAATAAGAGTAGTTGAAAGTCTAGGTAAGAAGAAGAAAAACAAAAACTATTAACTCCAAGGAAGAAAATAAATTATTCCAAGGAAAGCAATAATCATGGCTTAACTGTGGATTATATTTACATGGACATAATAATGCAAACACAGAATATTGACCTAACAAAGTTATAAGTGTAGTTAAAAGGGGAACAGCTTAAAACATCTAAATATTCATTTTCCATGGAAAAAAGTCAAGAGATAATGCCTAAAACTGAAAGTTAGTAATTGCCCTTACAAGTATGTTTTGGAGGAAGAAATATATAATACGAAAAGGAATAGCTAAAAAGAGCTTAAAATGGCTGCTTCTGGGAGTACAAAAAATTGGACATCTATGTGAGAAGGAGAGATTCCTGTTTTCATAGTACATCTTGTCAGACTTTGAGTTTTATTGCTGTGATACATATAACTTAGACCGAAGTTAAATTCCAAAAATAATAATATTAAACACACTCATCACATAGATTATTGAGGATTGAGAATAAGGTATGAGATTCTAATCCTTTAAATTCTAGCTCATAGTAAGTGTTCATTACATGCTAGTTGTTTATATTATTATTGATCTAAAATAATTTTAAATATTAAGTAGGTAAGAAAAGTACAAAGATAATCAAAGTAAAAAGCCCAGCATTGAAAAATAAAATGTTAACACTGAGTGACCTTACTTTAAGTATCTATCTTTATATACCAATAGAGGGATGGATTAAACTTTAGGTGAATAGATTAAAATAATCTTATCAAAATAGAATCGTGACATATCTATTCTTTTTAAAAACTTTTTATAAAACAGTTTTAGATTTACAGAGAAGTTACAAAGATAGTACAGAGTTCCTGTATTCACTTTTTACCCAGCTTCCATAAAGTTCACACTTTACATTACTATGGTTTATTTGTCAAAACTAAGAAATCAAAACTAGTATAAAACCATTAATTAAACTACTGACTTTATTCAGATATCACCTGCTTTTATAACGTATTTTTTCTACCCAGGACACCACATTGCATTTAGCCTTCATGTCTTCTTACTCTTCTTTAATCTATGACAATTACTTAATCTTTGTTTCTCATGACTTTGACCCTTTTGTGTGGTACTAGTCATATATTTTGTAGAATGTCCATCAATTTGAATTTGACATTTTCTCATAATAGGACCATGGAAGATGAGTTTTGAGGAAGAGTACCACAGAGATGAAGTGGATTGAGGCACGTGATAATAAAATTATGTATTATTGGTGCTTTTGACCTTGGTCCCTTGGCTAAAAAAAAAGATGATGCATCACCAGATACAAGGAAAATTATGAAATTTAATTTTATGAGTATAGTAGAAGAAAATAAACAAGAAGATCAAGAAATTGTTAAACTTCAGATGAGGTTTTCATAGTGAGAAATAGTGACTTCCAAAGTTCACTAAGGATTGAAGAAAAGAAATGATAAAATCCATGCATAATGTCGAGCCATTATTTTAAAAACGGTTTTAATTTTAATTCATTCAATAAATATTTATTTCAGCACATACTATGTGTTAGGCACCGCTCCAAGCATTGAACAAAACAAGCCCTAGGACTCTAGGACCCTACATCCCTACCCTTGCAGAGTTTGCATTCTAGTTGGGAGGAAGGGGTTTGAAAAAATAAACACTGGGCAGCCCGGGTGGCTTGGGGGTTTGGCGCCGCCTTCAGCCCAGGGCCTGGTAGAATCCCACGTCAGGCTCCCTGCATGGAGCCTGCTTCTCCCTCTGCCTGTGTCTCTGCCTCCTCTCTCTCTCTCTCTCTCTCTCTCTCTCTCTGTGTCTCTCATGAATAATAAAAAACAAAAACAAAAAACAAAACACTAAGCACAATAACTGAGTACATTATATGGTGTGTTGCAGGGTGAGAAGGCAAGGAATGCAATGGGAAAAGTGGAACAAGCTAAAGGGACCCACACATGGGAGTTGGGGAGACCAGTTGTTTTAATAGTAAGGTAAGAATAAGTTCTCACAGCTGGGGAGAAGTCTTCCAGGCTGAAAAAGGGAGCAGCCAGTGCTAAGGTCTGAGGCAAGTATGATGGCTAATTTAATGTGTCACTTTGGCCCTGCTATTCAGTTAAACATTGTTTTGGATGTTTCTGTGAGGGTCTCTTTTGATGAGACTAACGTTTAGATCTATGGACTTCGAGTAAAGCAGATTGCCCTCTGTAATGTGGATGGGTCTCATCCAATCAGTTGAAGGCTTCAATAGAACAAAAAGCCTGACCTCCCCCAGGCAAGAGGGAATGCTGCAGTAGATAGCCTTCAGACTTCAACTGCAACATCAGCTCTTCCCTAGGTCTCTAGTGTGCTGGCCTACTTCGGGAGATTCTGTGTGTGTTTTTTATTAAAGATTTTATTTGTTTATTCATGAGAAACACAGAGAGAGAGGCAGAGACATAGGGAGAGAGAGAAGCACGCTCCCTGTGGGGAGCTGAAAAACAGAAATAAACTTAGCATCTCCAGGCATGAGCTTTTCTCCCCTGCTTGCTCACTTATCTTTATTTTACACCTTCTTTTTTGTTAATGTAGCTCAAAATTTCCTTACTTATTGTAACTGCTGGTTCAGATCAGAGGACTTAGGGATAATACCTTTTTGTGAATGACTATTCCAAAATCTCTTGCTGGAGAGAAGACAATGAATCTCTATACTAGTAGTTGGCAAACAATAGCCCTAGGACCAAGTAAGGCTCCTCCATTTTTATAGATCCAAGGAGGTTTTTCACAACTCTTAATGGTAAAAAAAAAAAAGAAAGAAAGAATATTTTATGACATGAATATTACATGAACCCAAGTTTCATGTCCATGTATAAAATTTTAGAACACAGTCCTGTATATTGTTTATATATAATCTATAATTGCTTTCATGATTCAAAAACAGAACTAAGTGATTAAATTAGGAACCATATGGTCTGCTGGGTAAAAAATAGTCATTATTTTGCCCTTTACAGACAAAACTGGTGACCCTACTCTATATGTCTGTTCTCATTTTCCTTTGCTGGAAAAAAAATGAAGTTTTTGTGAGATTTACAGTCAGTATAATGAAACCTCTGGATAATTTATGTTTGGACAAGCTTATGTAAATTTTCACTTTCAAATAAGTTTTCAGTTGGATGACATAAAACACAAGGTCACTGTGTTTAGCAGTTCAATGGGGAAAGTATCTTTATAGGAAGCCCCTGTTTTTGAAACAAGTGGAATCCTCTTCTCTGCGAAAGTGAGCCCCAGCCTCTTCAGACCCAGATCCCTGCAGCCCAACTGGGGCATCAGTGATCCACTCAGCCTCAGGCGAGGTTACCTCTTACACCTCTCTTCTCTCCTCCTGCTGCCCCCTATGGCAGCTCACTATTCTGGGAGCTGAAGTGAGAGAAATGACTCTGACTCTTTGTGGTCTCTTCCAAAGTGTATGTCTTAGGTCTGGATATTTGCTTTGGAAACTCAAAATCCAGAATTTGACTCATGTTTTTGTGTTCTGAGGAGCCAGCTTTTCCTACAGAGGGTAAGTGCAGAATGTTCTAGTTGCCTGTACTGGAGTAAGGGGTTGGGGGACAGGAAATGAAAGACAGGGTCAAGTATCTCAAAATATTATCCTGTCACGTATTTCTTGCATATTTCAATTTGTGGACCAAGATGGGCACTCTATGCCTCCCTCCTGATACTTCTCCGTAAAGATATCTTTCTCTGTGTGCCTTCTTTTGACAATCATGCTCACTCTGTGATAGCTTCCAAATCCTTTCTCCAGTCTATGACTTTGGACTGTTAACACTACTGACTTCTGGATAAAGCCCTTGGATGGATGGCCCAAGTACACCTTTGATTCAGTGAGACCAAGACAGAACTCATGATCATTCTCTAGAAACCTTTTCCTTAGTGTTTCTAACTTAGTTGATGGCAGCATCATTTTACCCAACTATTCAAATCGGAACATTGAGCTTCATCCTTAATTTGTCCTCAAATCCTGTATCAAACCCATCGCTGAGGCTACTGATTTAATCTCCAAAATATTTCCCTGTAGCCACTCTACTTGTTCCTATTTTGTTGTCTCATGTCTAGTTTTTTTTTTTTTTTTTTTTTTTTGTTTTTTTTTTTTTTGCAGTCACCCCCTGGCCATGTTCCTACTTCTGGTCTCACTCACCTTTAATCCATTTTCCACATCGTAACTGAAGTGACATCTCTAAAACATAAAGTCCTCTCTCCTCTAGTTTTTACCACTTCCTTAAGCTTCAGCAGTTTGGTGCTGGTCTATCATACATTGACCCTCTGACCTGTCTCCCCAGGGAGGTGAGACACAGGCTGGATGGGAATTCTAGCAAGAGTCTGAAGCCCAGGTGACAGTGTAACTAGAAACAAAGAAGTTCCAACCTGCAGAGGTGAGATCAAAGTGAGAGAGCTTTTGACTGGGAATAGGAGAGATGACCCTGTTAGATGTGAGACAAAGCTGGGAAGAATCCCTTTAGGCAACAATATCCAGAGGGAGGGAGATATTTGTTCAGTGGAAATGCAAGTCCCAAGGGAGCAAAAAGGCGCTGTGGAACGGTAGGATTCTGGGACCTTTCCTCTTGCAGTTTTTTGTGTGTCTAATTTTTTGTCTTCATTTAGGACTCAGGTGGGACAATACCTTTTATGGGAAATCATGTCTTATCCTACTGTCTATGAGCTTCTGCCTTCTCCTGAATCTCTGGAAATGCTCCCACCTCTATGAGGTGTCCTGTGCTTCTACCTACAACCAAAGCCCCTTTATAGTGAAATGATCAGTTTATGATGATCTGCCTCCTTCCTTGTACTATTGAACAATTCAAGGGCAGGACTGGATCTTATATATAATTTAAACCCAGTACCTGAGATTTATTAGGTACTCCAATGCTGAATGACATCACTTCTTCTAGAATCTTTACTGTCAGTCTCTCCCCCAGCACTAATTTCTGTCTCTGTACCTCCCAACTCTGTGTTTCCTCTACTCGTCTTTGTCACCTTCTCAGAGATGTTGAATGGCTCTGTTCTTTCTTTCTTTTTTTTTTTATGTCAGACTAGATTTTAATACAAAGTTTGTAGGAAGAGGTAAGGATGGTCATTATATCATAATTAAGGAATCTATCTTTCAAGGAAATCTGACAATTCTCAACATTAATTCCTCATTTAAAAAAATCTTTTTCAAGAACTAGGATTGGTTTTATTGATTTTATGGATTTCAATTTTCCATTTTATCAATCTTTGCAGAAATGATTTTAACCCATGTGTTGCTTATTTTGGAATTTTCTATTTATCTGTTTTATCTTTCCATATTCATGTTTTCCTTTTGGGTCTGACAGCAAATTTCTATAAGGTCTCTGTCTCTTGTTTTAACTTTAATGAGGTGTGGGGGTTTATTTCTCTCCGAACTTGGTGATGCTGGTCAATGTTCCACCTGAGTTTGGGAAGACTGTGTGTTCTGCTGTTGCTAGATAAAATATTTCCTAAATGTCATTTAGCATTGATCAAAATGCCTGTTCAGTTCATCCTTAATGACTTTATGCCTGATGCATGTATCAGTTACTAAAACAGCAGGGTTTCATGCTGGATAAAGGATTGGGAGTTTGACTGGCTATCCAACAAGAGTGGATTTGTTCGTTTTTCTTTTCCACCTTCAACACTTTTTGTGTCACATATTTGGTGTGTTGTCAGGTACATTTGCATGAAGGATTGGTTATGTCTTCTTGGAGAATAGACCCCTACCTCCTTAGGTAATGCCTTTATTTATTTATTTATTTATTTATTGAAATTGGAGTTCAATTTGCCAACATATAGCATATCACCCAGTGCTCATCCCGTCAAGTGTTCTTTCTTTTTAAGCACTCCTGTAACCCTCAGCTTTACTTCCTGATCCAGCCCCAAACTCTTAGTATGTTATTTTAATCACCCTCTTGCCAGCACACCCTGTCTCCCCCTTGTCTTTCTATCACTTCCATCCAGCAAATCAGTCACATCAGATCAATCCAATCTTTCTCTCCCCTGTCCCTAAAATAGGGAACTTCCCTTTTGTAAATAATGTCATGGTTAATACATAGAACACAGATATAAACTGCCGTCTGTCCTTTGGGTTTGAATGGTCACTTCTAATTTTGCTTTTTCTCAAGAAACCTGTGCTCTTTGCATTTCTGGAATTTCAAGTTTGCATGTCCTATGTTATGGTATTTACCAATAGAGCTCTTTGTAACAACAGACCTGTAAGATGCTTGGGTGGAAATGGTTTCTGAGATTAAGTAGTGTTGAAGTCCTTGAGTGGTGAAACCATGGTTAACCGTTTTAGCTCTGTCCCTTCGCAGAGAGTGTTGGTCTATACTCCCTTTATAATTCTACTTCCCTTCACGTCTCACACTGGGCACAGCTTTCTCTGTCTCTGCCCCCGACCCACCCACACACAGCCTCTGTCAGCTCCAGCTCATTGGAAGTCCAAGTTAGCTCTCAGGGTAGCATCCAGGTGACCTACTGGCCACACTATCACCTTCCAGAACAAAGGGATACCATGCTCCAAATGCAAATTCAAGTTTTCATACAGGAGGTAGAAAAGGTTTTTTAACTTGTAATTTTTTAATCTTCAGAAAACCATCTTTACATAAGTAATCACATTATAAATGGGTCTTTAGATGTTAGGAATAAAAGGACTTTGTTGGTATGAATGTAAATTGTTAAAACCCATCTGAAAAGGAATCCGGCTACATATTTTAAGAGCATTAAAAAAATGATCATATCAGGGCCTCTGGGTGGCTCAGTCTATTAAGCATTTGCCTTCAGCTCAGTTCATGATCCCAAGGTCCTGGTATCCAGGCCTACACTGGGTTCCCTGCTTAGCAGGGAGTTTGCTTCTTCCTCTCCCTCTATGATCTCTCTAGCTCTCTCTCTCTCTTAAATAAATAAATAAAATCTATTTAAAAACCCAATCACATCAATTTGTGCAATAATATCCATTAGAAAGCTTTCATAAAGATACAGGCGAAATGCAGATATAGATTAATATGTAAAAATCTTCACTGTGATACTATTTTTAATGTCAAAAATCAGAAACAATAAACATACTTGATTAATTTTTCATACGTTTATATGTGATATCGTGTAGCCATTAAAATTAACTTTTTTTTAATTAAGTAAACTTAATTTCTTTCTTTCTTTTAAAAAAAGAAATTTTGATGACACTGGAAAATATTCAAGAAAAATAATAATATAAAACTTTTATTAATTCATAGCAAAAAAGAGAAAGATGAAATAAATTTGTCAAATTGTTAATAGTAGTTATCTAGCATTATGGACGTAATAAAATTATGGACACTCCTCCCCTCCCCCCGCTTCTCCATTCTTTGCTGGATTTTCTTTTTTTCTTTTCTTCTTTTTTTTTTTTTATGATAGTCACACGGGGAGAGAGAGAGAGGCAGAGACATAGGCAGAGGGAGAAGCAGGCTCCATGCACCGGGAGCCCGACGTGGGATTCGATCCCGAGTCTCCAAGATCGCGCCCTGGGCCAAAGGCAGGCGCCAAACCGCTGCGCCACCCAGGGACCCCTTTGCTGGATTTCCTCATCTCTCTATATTCTTTTCATAATCAGAAAGTCAGAATAAAATAAAAATAGAAAATGAAAGAATATTATGTCATGTAGCAGCATTGCAAGAGTCAACCCACATTTAGCGCCACCTGCAGCCCGGGGCGTGATCCCGGAGACGCTGGATCGAGTCCCACGTGGGGCTCTCTGCATGGAGCCTGCTTCTCCCTCTGCCTCTCTCTCTCTCTGTGTGTCTCTATGAGTAAATAAATAGAATCTTTAAAAAAAAGAAATATTCTGAAATACAATGAAGATATTTATTATAATATTATTAATAATGGTGAAAAAATTGAAATGACCAAAATGCCCTCAAGCTGTAGAATGTTTATCTATAAATGCAATGTTGTACTAACAAAATTACAGGATTTAATCTGGAAAAATAAATATGTAAAAGGAGTCAGAAAAATTCTGAAAATTAAATATAGCAAGTGAGTACTAGCCTCTCTAGTTATCAAAACATATAATAGAGTTACAGTGATTAAAAGAATTTGGAAAAAAATAAAAAATAAAAATAAAAAAAAGAATTTGGCAACAGGTTGGTGATTGTCAGAGGGGTGAGGGTGAGAGGTGAGTGAAATGGGTGACGGGGTCAAAAGGTACAAATTTCCAATTATAAAATAAAGGAGTCATGGAGATGTAATATACAGCATGGTGACTACAATTAATTATATTGTATTGTAAATAATAATAATAATAATACCAGATTGTGTATTTGAAATAAATCCTAAAAGTACTCATCACAAGAAAAAAAAGAGAGAATTTGGGACTATTACATGAATAAACTGAAAGATCAACGGAACATTCCAACATTAAACTCACATACATGTGAAAAATTAGAGCACGAGAAAGTAGCACTGTTCATTAGTGGTGGATTGTAAACTGTATTATAACGATGGACTCACCTTTTAGAAATATGCATGCATATATATATATATATATATAATGTATACATTTTAATGGCTTTATTGCTTTTGTAAAAATGATAGCTGCTGATTTGTATTTGTCAGTAAACTAGAAATCTTGAAAAACTCTCCCAAAGAAAGCAACAACAAAAAAAGCTGGATAAATAGATATTTTAAAAATTTTAAAAAAGATTTTACTTATTTATTTATTTATTCACAAGAGACACAAAGAGAGAGAGACATAGGCAGAGGGAGGAGAAGCAGGCTCCATGCAGGGAGCCCAATGGGGGACTCAATCCCAGGACTCCAGGATCATGCCCTGAGCCAAAGGCAGACACTCAACCACTGAGCTACCCAGATGTCCCTATTTTTTAAATTTTTTAATTAGGTCAGCAAAGCACCAACATGAGTTTTCATCCTAAGGATATCTACCAAACTGGATAACCATGTGATTCCCTTAAGGCTGCAATTTTCATGAGAAACAGAAAATAAAACTTAGGACTGGCCTGAGATGGGTGTCTTAGGTGAAACCTCAAAGGGTTACATACTCAGCATAGAATAAGAAATAGATCCACTGTCTGGAAGTAGTCAGCAAAAAACAAACCAAAACACAAACAAACAACCTTAGACTATGGTTATCTTGATCTTGGTACAGGTTTGAGGAAAAAAAATCTCCTCCTTAGAATTCATAACCACAAGCTAAATCCCACATTTTTTGCTTGGATTTCTGCAACGTCTATATCTAAAAAACCTTAAGTGGAGACTAATTTAAATTCTGATAGTGAACTGAAATTACAGACAAAAGAAAATGCAAAATCTCTCCAGAGAAATGCAATGTACTTCAATCCAGCTGCCAAAGGATTTCCACAGATAGAGTTCACTTAAGACTCACAGAATTCTTAAGGAAGAAAGTATTTCATGAGTGAAAACCAGTAGAAGTAATAGGCAATAAGTTCAAACCTATCAAGACTTCAAATACTGTCATCAACAGACACAAAATATAAAATAAGAACTTTCATTACGTTTTGAAAAATCAAAGACTAGAAAGTGTGAGTAAGAGATATGAGACTATTTTTTTAAGTAAAGATTTTTTAAAAAGATTAAGTAGAAACTTTAAAAGGAAAATCTGAATAATTGAAACTAGAAATGAGTGGATTAATTACACAATCTGATAAAAGAAAGTGAAATGGAAGACAGATCAGAGGGAAATTTCCAGGATGTGGTTCTACTACATAAAGAGATTTTAAAAATGTATAAGAGAAGTTAAAAGATCTGGAGAATAGAATGAGACTAACATACATCTAATTATATTTCTAGATATAAATAATAAAAAATAAGAATTCTAACATCGTAACTGATAACTTTTCTCAGAATTTTTAAAAAATATTTAATTGATTTATATATTTTTGAGAGAGAGACAGTGCAGGCAGGGGGAAGGAGACAGACAAGCAGACTATGCTGAGCATAGAGCCCAACATGGGGCTGGTTCCCAGGACCCTGAGATCATGACCTGAGCTGAAACCAAGAGTCAGACAATTAACCAAGGGAGGCATCCATGTGCCCCTCCAAGAATTATTTAAAGACACTAAACCTCAGATCCAGAAAGGGTGGCTAACACAGGAAATACACACCTGTTAGGGAGCAAGGATTCTTGTCCCATTCAAGGTGCTTCAAGCCAGACCAAGAATCAACTTGACATGAGATTGATTAACAGGGGAAAATCAGATTTAATATCATATGTAAGGGGAATCCACACAGACATGGAAATTCCCAGGATAGGCAAAATCAGATTTATATGTCATCCTAAACTAAGGAGAAGAGGGTAGGAAAAGAGGAAAGGGCTCCAGAGGAAAGGGTGTCAGTTGCCTTCAGCTCAAAATAATGTCATACCCAAGTGACCCATCTTGGGCAAGAGTAGTCTGTCCTTGGTGCCTGCACAACTATATGCACAATCATGAAATAACAGAACAGTAATGAGAAGATTCTAAAAGCAGCTGGAGAAAAGACAGATGGAAGACAATTAAAGTGATGTACAGAGGAAGACAATTGAGCTGGCTTCTCAACAGCAACAATAAAACCCATAAAACAACATCATGATATTTTCAGTGATAAGAGAAAATTGTTCTTGGTCTAGAATTCTATACCGGTTGAAACTATTTTTCAAGAACAAGGGCATATACATTTTTATTATTATTATTATTTGGGGATATAAAATACAGAACTTACCATTCAGAGTTTAGAAATTTTAAGAAATTCTAAAGGATGTCTCTCAAGTAAAAACAAAGTGATGCTACTATAAGCCTGAAAAGCATGAAAGGATTCATTAGTAGAGATAAATGTATGAAGGAATTAAAACAAACTTAATTCATGTAAAAATCTAATGTTTAATTAGTGATCAAAGCCTACCACCTTTCATTAACTTTGCAAGTAAGACTGTTTGGTATTTCAACAATGTCATAGAGAAATGAGACATGGCATCCATTCACTGAATAAATGAGCCCCAAATAAGTCAAGGTTTATATACAAACATAACAATAAAAACAGATTAAACCAAAATATTTTCGTCTTTGCCTACCAAGCTTTACACGGATTCAAGAAAACCAGAATAGATTTCTAATCCTGAATGTTATTCCTGCTCATTAAAATACAGGGATTAAACCAATAAAAATGCAATAAAACTCTACAAAGCATTTAATTGCTGCTCCTTTACATTGAATAAATAACTGCTATATGATGAAATCCAAATATCTTTAACCAACAAATTTATTGAGTGTTTGCTCTGTTTTGTATTGAGAGATACTAAGAAATACAAAACAAGGACTGGGCCAGTAAGCTTTGAATAAAGTTTGGAGGGATGCCTGAGTGGCTTAGTGGTTGAGTGTCTGCCTTTGCCTCAGGTCGTGGTCTGAGTCCTAGGATCAGGCTCCTCGCAGGGAGCCTGCTTCTCCCTCTGCCTGTGTCTCTGCCTCTCTCTCTATGTCTCTCATGAATAAATAAATAAAAACTTTTTTTTTTTTAAAGAATAAAGTTTGGAAAGAATGAGGACAACAAGGAAAGAAAACAGACATGTTAATACTTCATAAAGATGCCAAATGAGTGTCAAGGTAACTCATCCATTTATTAAACGTAATTGAGCATAGGAATTCAACACAGAAGGGATTGCTGTAAATTGGATGGAGGAATCGTTTATAATGCGTTTTAGGTGATGGTTCAGATGTGGGCTGAGGAACACAAGGGTAGAATCCAGTGCACAAAATCAGGGAGGCAGAGAATGGAAAATCCATTAAATTATAAATCATTACATGAATGCCCAGAGGATATTTTGATCCTTGTGCTTGATGTCAAAGAGCACCATAGTCACCCGAATGGTAAATCATGTGATTAAGATGTTTGGAAAACCCCAGATGAATGTTTATAGGCACACACTGCACACTTAGTTGATAATAAAATATGCATAGCTATATAATGGGCTCTAGTGGTAAATATCTGTATGTTAAAAACCAAATGCTTCCAAAACTACTTCCTCCTTTGCTACTGTATTGTTTTCCTTGATGACTGCAGAGTTGCTAACAATTTCAAGTCATTACATTCAAGATTTAGTTTGACCACAGTATGAAGTACAAACAGAACTTCATATATAACATTAACTCTTGCATTTCCTATTTATCTACTGAGGTTGTTTTATTCCACACTGTTGTTGCTGATAGAATTTTGCAGTAGTTTTTGGTTTCCAGATCAGGATGATCAATGCTGATTTCTGAAAAAAATAAAATGGCTTGTTTCTAGTACGAATGATTTGTGTTTGTGCTGAGGGAGTCTTTACCAGCTAAATGGTCTGGCAGGAACACTGCCCATATATATTGATGACCAAACAAGACACGCTTTCAATTTACTTTTATTGTTGTTGTTTTCATTGTTTTTTGAGAATAGTGTATCTGTCTAAATTACCTAGTGAGAAGCCTTCCTTTGCTATCCTAAATCTACATTACTCCAAATATTTTAACATTTCATGAAACAAACTTTCATGAAGGTAAGATTGGATATTTATATATTTCATTTGATAAGATAGGAACTTAAATGTAGGAATACGAAATCATTATCAATTTACATGCATTGAATTACCAAATCTGGAGTTAATCCTAGCTCCAGGAAGTTCTGAGGGAACATTTTATGTATGATATTACCAGTTTTTTAAGATAGTATCCTTAGGGACACCTGGGTGACTCAGCAGTTGAGCATCTGTCTTTGGCACAGGGCGTGATCCCAGGGTTTCGGGATCAAGTCCTGCATCGGGGATCCCTGTGAGAAGCCTGCTTCTCCCTCTGCCTGTGTCTCTGCCTCTTTCTCTGTGTGTGTCTCTCATGAATAAATAAATGAAATCTTATAAAAAAAAGATGCTATCCTTAATTAACCAAGGGATTATGTTCTGAAAGTTCATTAGCAAATCTTACATAAAAATAAATACTTTATATTGTAGCCATGTTCTCTGGGCAATCTTCAAAACTCTTCATCTCATAATACAACCTTTCATTACAATTAGTTAACTTTTTTTTTTATGATTTTATTTATTTGACAGAGAGATAGTGAGTGTGAGACCACAAGCAGGGCAGAGAACAAGGGAGAAGCAGGCTCCCCCACTGAGCGGAAGCTTGCTCCGGGACTCTATCCTAGGACTCCATCCTAGGGCTCCGGGACCAGAAGACAGACACTTAACTGACTGAGTCACCCAGGTGTCCCTTAACTGGGATGTTAACAAGGATGTCTGCTCTGATCTTCCTATTCTAAATTATTCTGGAAGTTTTAGCTAATATAATAAGGAAATCAAGAAAGAAAGAAGGTAAGCAGGAAAGAAAAGGATATGGGGATATATATATATATATATATATATATATATATATATATATATAAAGGAAAAAACAAAATTGTTGATATTGACATACAAAAGCTTACAAGAAAATCTACAAACTTTTAGAAATAATGATGAAGTTTTGGAATACAAGTGAGGTCCGGAGCCAATGACCAAGAAAGAATTCTTGAGACATCTTTGGTGCAAAATGGAGGTTTTATTAAAGCACAGGGAGAAGATCCCTGGACAGGAAGATCTGCTGCCTGGGGCTTCTGAGGAGTGGCTGATTATATACCTGGGAGTTGGGGGAGGTAAGGAAAAGGGAGATTTCAAAAGGATTTTCATGTGCTAAGGAAGACCTACAAGATACTGGAGGCCTTGCCATTGTCAATTTAAAGATTGCTTTTCCCCTCTAGCAAGGCATTAACATTAAGACAACTGGAAAATTTCTGAAGAATGTCACACATATCCCATCCTAGATGGAGGTTGTATGTGGTATATCAGCTGTGCTTTGTCCTCAGCTAGCCCTGTTCCCCCACCACTAATAAGATCAGCCAGCAGGCTTACTGGACACAAGATCAACATATACAAAAATAGAGAAAAATGTTCTTCATAACAGAATAAACCTTGTGAGGTAGCCAGCCATGAGGTATAGAGGGAAGTGATTAATGGAGTGGGCTCTGAAGCAGAACTGAGCAAAGGGTCTGGGCTCCAGCGCTGCTACTTACCAGTCAGGTTTGGGCAATTGTTGGCTTTCTAACCTAGACATGTTAGCTTGGTTCCAACCATAAATGTTTGTGTTAATGGCAAGGCAGTTCTGGCTTAAGGCATCAACAGTTAAAGTGATCTTGGGAAAGCTACCTTACCTCTTTCACCTTTCATTCTTAAATATTTTCATGTCTTGGGTTTTTTTTTTTAAGATTTCATTTATTTATTTGACAGTGAGAGAGTGCGAGCAAGCCTAAGCAGTAGGAGGGGCAGAGGCAGAGGGATAAGCAAACTTCCCACTGAGCAGGGAGCCCTGTGCAGGGCTTGATCCCAAGACCCTGGGATCATGATCTGAGCCTAAGGCAGACGCTTAACTGGATGAGGCATCCAGGTGGCCCTCATGCCTTGTTTCATAAATTTGAGAAGGTCTTTTTGAGCTAGTTTTGGTTCTCCCTCCCCCTGGATCATTGGCCACTACCTAAAATTATTTTTCATTTGTTTGCCTTTCCAAATAGAGCATTTCTGGTTTATCCTCAACACCTTAACTTTCTTCATATATAAATGGAGATTCCAGTACAAAGTTACCTGTTTTACTTTCAATGCCATAATACTCATATTTTGCTTGTTCACAACAACTTTGACAAGGTTGATTCTTCCTTAACTTTTTGACTTTGATTTTCTTCCCCCAGTGAAGGTCTCTGACCCCTTCTGTGGTCACTAACCTTAAGTAGAAGCACTGTTTGTTTAATCCCCTTATTAGGGTGACTATTTCTATATTTGATGAGTTTATTTGAGCTTGTCTTCTTTTTTCTGTTTTATAGCAAAAGGTATGTGTTTACCATTCAAGTGAACTGATACAGTGGATAAATCGAAAGGCTAACATTATTAGAGAAAATTGTCATTTATGTAGGTTTTAGATTAATCATTAATAAAAATGATGCTGCCTCAGTTCATGCCTTGCATTGGGGACCATAGGCTGTGAAGTAAGTACCTACACGATCATGTCCAAGGTGTGAGGCTGCCAACCTACATTTCTTACCTGTTACTCCACCTCCCTTAGTATCCCCAGAGGAGAGAATTAAGGCATAGGTGGGAAAACAGAAGCAACGGAGAAATCAAGCATGGAGAGCTTCATGCTCTGCACAAACCTTTGTGTATCATCCTGCCCACAATATGGGGAGACACCAACTCAATTCTTCAACTGTGCTGGCATGAAGGAAATCCCTAATGTGCAGTGTGCAAGGCAAGAGAAACAATTATACAAAGGAGCAACATCTTTCTATTCCTTTGGTATTCTGAATCTCAGCATAGTGGGGGGCAAAGCTTTCATATTCATCTCCCTCACCTAAAAAAAACCCCAAAAAACAAAAAAACCCTCAACAAAACAAAACTCTTTGTAGCTTAATTGAATTCATTTTCCCTGCTCTCAAAATAAAGGAGCTCTTTTTAAATTATATTCAGAAGTCCTTACATTAGACATGGCATATGTGATTTTGAATGATTGATCTGCTTCCTAGCATTCATTTAATCCTAAATCTCATGAGGTAGTTTGTAGGATTCCTATGAGACTCACAGAAGTTAAGTGCTTAGCTAAGTCATATAAATATTGATCAGAAGAGGCAGAATTCAAACTAGGTCATCTTTAAATGAAATTCTATTAGTCTCTAATTCCTAGGAAAGCACTTTGGTAAGCTCTCAATATTTCCTGTAGTTGGTCTCTTCAAGGAATATGAATGTCTTGGACATGGATTCCTAGTAGCAGAAGCTAGTTCTTTCTCTGGGCATTTCTACTGTTCTTTATGATGACAGAGAAGGTGTACTTGGATGCAAGTCACTCTGCAATTGAGGCAACTTCCTCAGAATTTTGTAAATATCCTTTTGAAAGTATTCTAGGACACTTGTTTTTATTTTTTGCATATAGATACACACAAAATAGAAACTATATTCATTGAGTGGTCCTTCATAAAACTATTTGCAAATATTGCACCATCCCCAGAACCCCTAGGCTTTCTGAATAAGAACCCAGCTCAAGACATTACTTCCATGTCAATAATCAAGATAACTTGATGACACATGATTTGAGCTGCTAGGACCATTCTTAGATGTATTCTCTCCTAAAGTGACTCTTTCTTCCTTGATTCCACCACCAGAGCCTCCACAGCGAAGCAGGATTTTAAAGGATGCTTGGATTATCAAGGGTGAGCATTTCTCATTTTCTATCTAGAAGGGCAGAGAATGAGTCAAGAATGAGTCCTTGTCTTCCAACTGCACTGAATGCAAGAGGAGAACTGACAGTGTCATCCTTTGTCTGGAAATATCAGTGTCCGTGGTTCAAAAAAAATTTAAGTCTATCCAGTTTCCTTAGAGAAGATGCAATTGTGATTTTAATGTCTTTAGTATCCTACTTCTGAGAATATAGACTGTGCCAATATCAGGATTTTATGGAATTTTATAAAGTTAAGTATTAGAGGGAAAAGTGTCATTCAGATAAATAAGTTGACCATAATAAGAGGATTTTAGGGAATTTGGGGAATCATAACTTTTCACTATAAGCCATACAAATAGTGAAAATGAGATAAAAAGCCATGGAAAGTAATATGATAAATGCCAGATAGATATTGTAAAACCTTTGCTAGGGTTGGGGGGGCAGGCATGGGAAACAAACATTTTGTTTGAAAGATAGCATTTAAAGACAGATGAGTTTTGGAAAATTCTAGCTCCATAATTTCTCATTCTGACTAAGCTCTCATATACTTACAGTCAAGGACATTTTCACATAGTCAGATATTAAAATATAATTTGTGTAACTAATGATACTTTCTATTCACTTGTTTGTATTGCAGATAACTAAGCCAAAAACCCTGATCAAGCTGATTTGCAAACTTATGCTAAGCATGCAGCTTTGCATTTACAATGAAGTTTTTTTTTTTTTCTATCAGCTTAAACACCTTTTCATCTCAGAGATTCATTTAGGGTATTATTCTCTCAAGATATTTAGGATAATTTACTGATGCACATGCAAACTGGATAAAAACTTTTTAAATAAACTCATGATATTAGAACAGTTTTAGATTTACAGCATTATTGTGAAAAGAGCCCACAGAGTTGCTATATATCCCACATCCAGTTTCCCCCATTATCACAATTAATGAGATAATATTGATGGTTTTATTAACTCAAGTCTATACTCAGATTTCCTCAATGTATGTCTAAAGTCCCTTTTTCTTTCTTTCTTTCTTTCTTTCTTTCTTTCTTTCTTTCTTTCTTCCTTCCTTCCTTCCTTCCTTCCTTCCTTCCTTCCTTCCTTTCTTCTTTCTTTCTTTCTTTCTTTCTTTCTTTCTTTCTTTCTTTCTTTCTCTTTCTTTCTTTCTTTCTTTTTCTTTCTTTTTGTATATTTTTTATTGGAGTTCGATTTGCCAACATATAGCATAACACCCAGTGCTCATCCTGTCAAGTGCCCCCATCAGTGCCCATCACCCAGTCACCCCACCTCCTGCCCACCTCTCCTTCCACTACTGCTTGTTGTTTCCCAGAGTTAGGAGTTTCTCATGTTCTGTATCCCTCTCTGGTATTTCCCATTTTCTCTTCTTTCCCTTTTTTTCCCTTTCACTATTTTTTATATTCCTCAAATGAGTGAGACCATATAATGATTGTCCTTCTCCGATTAACTTACTTCACTCAGCATAATACCTTCCAGTTCCATCCACGTTGAAGCAAATGGTGGGTATTTGTCTTTCTAATGGCTGAGTAATATTCAATTGTATACACAGACCACATCTTCTTTTTCCATTCATCTGTTGATGGATCCCAAGGCTCCTTCCACAGTTTGGCTATAGTGGACATTGCTGTTATAAACATTGGGGTGCAGGTGTCCTGCCGTTTCACTGCATCTGTATCTTTGGGGTAAATCCCCAGCAGTGCAATTGCTGGGTCGTAGGGCAGTTCTATTTTTAACTCTTTGAGGAACCTCCACACTGTTTTCCAGAATGGCTATACCAGTTCACATTCCCACCAACAGTGCAAGAGGGTTCCCCTTTCTCCACATCCTCTCCATTTGTTATTTCCTGTCTTGTTAATTTTCACCATTCTCACTGGTGTGATGTGGTTTCTCATTGTAGTTTTCATTTGTATTTCCCTGATGGTAAGTGATGCGGAGCATTTTCTCATGTGCTTGTTGGCCATGTCTATGTCTTCTTTGGTGAAATTTCTGTCCATGTCTTTTCCCATTTCATGATTAATGTTTGTTTCTTTGATGTTGAGTTTCATAAGTGCTTTATAGATCTTGGATACTAGCCCTTCATCTGATATGTCATTTGCAAATATCTTCTCCGATTCTGAAGGTTGTCTTTTAGTTTTGTTGACTGTTTCTTTTGCTGTGCAGAAGCTTTTTATCTTGATGAAGTCTCAATAATTAATTTTTGCTTTTGTTTCCCTTGCCATCATAGATGTATCTTGCAAGAAGTTGCTGTGGCCAAGTTCAAAAAAGGTGTTGCCTGTGTTCTCCTCTAGGATTTTGATGCATTCTTGTCTCACATTTAGATCTTTCATCCATTTTGAATTTATCTTTGTGTATGGTGTAAGAGAATGGTCTAGGTTCATTCTTCTGCATGTGGATGTCCAATTTTCCCAGCACCATTTATTGAATAGACTGTCCTTTTTCCAGTGGATCTTCTTTCCTGCTTTGTCGAATATTAGTTGACCATAGAGTTGAGGGCCCATTTCTTGGTTTTCTATTCTGTTCCATTGATCTATGGGTCTGTTTCTGTGCCAGTACCAAACTATCTTGATGGCCAAAGCTTTGTAGTACAGCTTGAAATCCGGCATTGTGATGCTTCCGGCTCTGGTTTTCTTTTTCAGTATTCCCCTGGCTATTTGGGGTCTTGTCTGATTCCACACAAATCTTAAATGATTTGTTCCAACTCTCTGAAGAAAGTCCATGGTATTTTAATAGGGATTGCATTAAATGTGTAAATTGCCTTGGGTAGCATCGACATTTTCACAACTTTAATTCTTCTAATCCATGAGCATGGAATATTTTTCCATCTCTTTGTGTCTTCCTCAATTTCTTTCAGAAGTGTTCTGTAGTTTTTAGGGTATAGATCCTTTCCTCTTTGGTTAGGTTTATTCCTAGGTATCTTATGCTTTTGGGTGCAATTGTAAATGGGATTGACTCCTTAATTTCTCTTTCTTCAGTTTCATTGTTAGCGTATAGAAATGCCATTGATTTCTGGGCACTGATTTTGTATCCTGCCCCATTGCTGAATTGCTGTATGAGTTCTAGCAATCTTGAGGTGAAGTCTTTTGGGTTTTCTATGTACAGTATCATGTCATCTGCAAAGAGGGAGAGTTTGAATTCTTCTTTGCCAATTTGAATGCCTTTTATTTCTTTTTGTTGCCTGATTGCTGAGGCGAGGACTTCCAATACTATGTTGAATAGCAGTGGTGAGAGTGGACATCCCTGTCTTGTTCCTGATCTTAGGGGAAAGGCTCCCAGTGCTTCCCCATTGAGAATGATATTTGCTGTGGGCTTTTAATAGATGGCTTTTAAGATGCTGAGGAATGTTCCCTCTATCCCTACACTCTGAAGAGTTTTGAGCAGGAATGGATGCTGTATTTTGTCAAATGCTTTCTCTGTATTTTGAGAGGATCATACGGTTCTTGTTTTTTTCTCTTGTTGATATGATCTATCACACTGATTGCTTTATGAGTGTTGAACCAGCCTTGTATCCCAGGGATAAATCCCCCTTGGTCATGGTGAATAATCTTCTTCTTCTTCTTCTTCTTCTTCTTCTTCTTCTTCTTCTTCTTCTTCTTCTTTTTTTTAGTAATCTTCTTAATGTACTCTTGGATCCTATTGGCTAGTATCTTGTTGAGAATTTTTGCATCCATGTTCATCAGGGATATTGGTCTATAATTCTCCTTTTTGGGGGGGTCCTTGTCTGGTTTTGGAATTAAGGTGATGCTGGCCTCATAAAACCAGTTTGGAAGTATTCTATCCCTTTATATCTTTCGAAATAGTTTTAGTAGAATAGGTATTGTTTCCTCTTTAAACATTTGATAGAATTCTCCTGGGAAGCCATCTGGCCCTGGACTTTTGTGTCTTGGGAGGTTTTTGATGACTGCTTCAATTTCCTCCCTGGTTATTGGCCTGTTCATGTTTTCTATTTTTTCCTGTTCCAGTTTTGTTAATTTGTGGTTTTCCAGAAATGTGCCCATTTCTTCTAGATTGCCTAATTTATTGGAGTATATCTGCTCATAATATGTTTTTAAAATCGTTTGTATTTCCTTGGTATTGGTTGTGATCTGTCTTTTTTCATTCGTGATTTTACTAATTTGAGTCTTTTCTCTTTTGTTTTTAATAAGGCTGGCTAATGGTTTATCTATCTTATTAATTCTTTCAAAGAACCTCCTGGTTTTGTTGATATGTTCTACAGTTCTGGTCTCTATTTCATTGAGTTCTGCTCGAATATTATTAACTCCCTTCTTCTGCTTGGTGTAAATTTTATTTGCTGTTCTTTCTCCGGTTCCTTTAGGTGCGGGGGTTAGCTTGTGTATTTGAGTTTTTTCCAATCTTTTGAGGGATGCTTGTATTGCGATGTACTTCCCTCTTAGGACTGCTTTTGCTGTATCCCAAAAATTTTGAATGGTTGTATCTTCATTTTCACTAGTTTCCATGAATTTTTAAACTTCTTCTCTAATTTCCTGGTTGACTCTTTCATCTTTTAGCAGGATGCTCTTTAACCTCCATGTGTTTGAGTTTCTTCCAAATTTCTTCTTGTGATTGAGTTCAAGTTTCAAAGCATTATGATCTGAAAATATGCAGGGGACAATCCCAATCTTTGGTATCAGTTCAGACCTGATTTGTGACCCAGTATGGTCTATTCTGGAGAAAGTTCCATGTGCACTTGAGAAGAATGTGTATTCAGTTGCATTCAGATGCAAGGTTCTGTAAATATCTGTGAATCCATCTGGTCCAGTGTATCATTTAAAGCTCTTATTTCTTTGGAGATATTGTGCTTAGAAAATCTGTCATTTGCAGTAAGTGCTGCATTGAAGTCTCCCAGTATTAGTGTATTATTATCTAATAATATCTTTACTTTGGTTATTAATTGATTGATATACTTGGCAGCTCCCACATTAGGGGCATATATATTCATGATTGTTAGGTCCTCTTGTTGGATAGACCCCTTAAGTATGATATAGTGTCCTTCTTCATCTCTTACTACAGTCATTGAGATAAACTTTAATTTCTGTGATATGAGGATTGCTACCCCTGCTTTCTTTTGAGGACCATTTGAATGGTAAATGATTCTCCACACTTTCATTTTCAGGTTGGAGGTGTCTTTAGATCTAAAATGAGTCTCGTCAACAGCAAATAGATGGGTCTTGTCTTTTTATCCAGTCTGAAACCCTGCATCTTTTTATGGGGTCATTAAGCCCATTCACGTTCAGAATTACTATTGAAAGATATAAATTTAGTGTCATCATAATACCTATTCAGTCCCTGTTTTCATGGATTGTTTCTTTGGGCGTCCTCTTTCGTTTACAGAGTCCCCCTTAATATTTCTTGCAGAGCTGGTTCGGTGGTCACATATTCTTTCAGTTTCTGCCTATCTTGGAAGCTCTTTATCTGTCCTTCTATTGTGAATGAGAGCCTTGCTGGATAAAGTATTCTTGGCTGCATGTTCTTCTCATTTAGGACCCTGAATATATCCTGCCAGCCCTTTCTGGCCTGCCAGGTCTCTGAGGAGAGGTTGGCTGTTAATCTAATAGTTCTCCCCATATAAGTTAGGGATCTCTTGTCTCTTGCTGCTTTAAGGATTTTCTCTTCATCTTTGGAATTTGCAAGTTAAATGTTGAGGTGTTGAATGATTTTTATTGATTTTTAGGGAGGTACCTCTCCATGTCCTGGATCTGAATGCCCTCCCTAAATTAGGGAAGTTCTCAGCTATTATGTGTTCAAATATGTTTTCTGGTCCTCTGTCCCTCTTGGCACCCTCTGGAGCCCCAATTAAACATAGATTTTTCCTTCTGAGGCTGTCATTTATTTCCCTTAACTTTTCCTCATGGTCTTTTTCCTCAGCTTCCTTCCTTGCCATCAACTTGTCTTCTATGTCACTCTTTCTTCTACTTCATTAACCCTCGTCGTTGGGACCTCCAGTTTGGATTGCATCTCATTTAATTGATTTTTAATTTCAGCCTGATTAGATGTAAATTCTGCAGTCATGATGTCTCTTGAATCCTTTATGCTTTTTTTCCAGAGCCACCAGTAGCTTTATTATTGTGCTTCTGAATTGGCTTTCGGACATTGAATTGTAATCCAAATTCTGTAACTCTGTGGCAGAGAGTACTGTTTCTGATTCTTTCTTTTGTGGTGACTTCTTCTTTCTAGTCATTTTGCTCAATGCAGAGTGGCTAAAAACGATTTGTACTTGTTAGAAGTGGAAACTCTTCTCTCTGTGGCATTCCAGCTGTTCTCTCTTTAAATCTCAGGTTGAGGGCAGCCCGGGTGGCTCAGTGGTTTAGTGCTGCCTTCAAGCCCAGGGCATGATCCTGAAGACCCTGGATGGAGTCCCTCGTCGGGCTCCCTGCATGGAGCCTGCTTCTCCCTCTGCCTGTGTCTCTGCCTCTCTCTCTCTCTCCCTCTCATGAATGAATGAATGAATGAATGAATAAATAAATAAATAAATAAATAAATAAATAAATAAATAAATAAAATTTTAAAAAATCTCAGGTCAAATTCGTAGGTTTTCAGGATGATTTGAAAGTTGTCTAGGTAAGTTGGTGGGGAAAGGTGACTTGGGGACCCCACTCCTCTGTCATCTTGCCCCGTGCTCCTAAGATCTCTTTTCTGTTGTAGGACCCCATCTAGGACACCGCAATACAATTAGTGCTCATGTTTCCTTAAGTCCCTCGTGGCTGTCACAGTGTCTCAGATTTCCCTTGTTTTTTGATGACCTTGACAGTTTTGAGGAGTACTGATCAAATATTTTCTAAACTGCTCCTTCGGCTGGAATTTTACAGATGTTTTCCCCATGATGGGACTGAAGCAGTGCATGTCTAGAAGGAAGAGTATGGGGGTAAAGTGCCATTCTCATCACCTCACCTCACATCAAGAGGACCTACTATCACTGGGGCTTAGTAGTATTGGTGTTAATCCTGACCACTTGGCTGAGATGGTTTTATCAGGGTTGCTTCATTGTCAAGTTATGCATGACCTAGACTCATGAAGTGTGGTGTTATGCCTCCCACTCCTTAAGGGAAAGTATCTATATAAATTATTTAAAATCCTTCTACAGGGAGGATATCGCTATTCTTCCCCATTCATTTATTCAATCAGTTGTTTTTATCAAAATGGACTTGTGGATATTTATTTTATACCTTGGGATACCTATCCAATATTACTTCATTTATTCTATTGCTCATATTTTTCCAGTTGCTCACATTTATTCTGTTGCTCACAGCTACTACTGGTAGCTCTTTCAGTTTGTTCCTATATGTTTGATATTCCCCAGTATTCTGGGGTTTTGCTTTGTTTTGTGTTTTGAGCCCTTACTTACTTTCTGACTCTAAAGATGCAACAGGTTGCCATCTCAGCTGGCAGAGCAAAGACCCGTGTGTGCACATATCTATAAATATTTCTGCATCGATCTTCATCTATATTAGAATAATCATGTATTCTACTGGTGTCTCCAACAGTACTCCATTACTGCTGAATCATTCTAGCTTCCTCCTCTTGCTTATCTAACTTCATTATCTAATTTCCCACTGCAAACAGTGAGAAACCCAGACCTGTCCATTCAGTATACATTTAATTTTACAGTTCCAGAATACATGTGGTTTCAGAATTAACCTGTACGCCTATGGGGAACAGCTTGGTCAACTAGAGAACAGTATTTATGTCTAGTTCCTGTTGCTTTTGTTTTTACAGACTCCACTCATTTCCAACGTTATTCTGGTCAGCACCTTTTCCTCCTACCTACTTCAATGAGACTGTTTCATACATTTTTAATACATTTAGATTTTTTTTGTCACATTCTGCATTCCATCTGGGATCTTTCTGCCCTCCCAAATGCTTTTTTTTTTTTTTTAATTTACTCTCTTCTGAGGTTTACTCTTTGTTCTATAAAGTTCTATGGGTTTTGACAAATGCTTTATGTTCTGTATTCACCATTATAGTATCATACAGGAAAAGTGTGATCACACTAAAAAAGTCTCCAATGCTTTATTTATTCAACTCTTCTCCTAGTGATCCCCAATCACTGATCTATTAACTGTTTCTATAGTTGTGCCTTTTCCAGAATGTAATGTAGTTAGGATCATATAGTATGTGGCTTTTTCAGACTACCTTCTTTCACTTAGCAATATACGTTTAAGATTCATCCATGTCTTGTGGCTTGATAGCTCATTTGATAGCTTTTTTCTTTTGAGTACCCATTCTGTAAATATGCCACAGTTTGCTTATTTGTTCACTTGGTGAAATAATCTTGATTGCTTCCACTTTTGGGCTACTATGAAAAAGACTACTCTAAACATTTATGCGTGGATACCAGTGTGCACATAAGTTCTCTAGTAAATTGGGTTAAGACCTAGAACCACAATTGCTGGACTATGAGACTGTTTAGTTTTGTCGGAAACTTCCAAAATGATTGTACCATTTTGCTCTCCCAGCAGCAATGAGGGACAGCCCCTGTTGGTCTGCATCCACTCCAATAGTATTTCCAGGTTTTTAGGTTTTAGCTATTTTCATTGGTGTGCTGTGATATTTCATTGCTTTAATTTGGAATTCCTTAATGATAAATGATGTTGGGCATCTTTTCAGGTCCTTTTTGCATCTGTATGTCTACTTTTATGAGATGTCTGTGCAGATCTTTTTTCTATTTTAAAAATTGAAACATTTTCTTATCATTGAGTTTAAAGAGTTACTTATATATTTTGTTTTTTGTTTCAACATTTTATTTTAATTTTTTTTGAAACACACTTGTTAGCATGTAATGAACCTCTCTCCATGTGTCTTCAAGCTACCAAGACACAGTACCCCCACACCTTTATTCTTCTCTTCAGCTCTTCTACTAAAGAATTTGGCCTTCATGGTTACAGGCCATTCTGGAGCTTTCCTTTCCCCAAAACTCCTTGATCACACCATGTCAGTGAAAGGGCAGCTCCAATCTTGTTTTTGGTAGCATTTACCAGTGTCTGCTCTCTGACCAAGGTCCACAGTTTATCAAGGTTGACAATTGGGCAGAAACTCTGGTTCTTTTTTAAGTGATAATGCCTCATACTAACTTTTCTGAAGTAACCAGGATGATATTTGTTGAAGTTGCCACCAGCATTACCCTGGATCCTGGCTGCTTACACTATTTGCCTTCAAATACTCTTCCCCACACCCTGGCCAAAGCCACATTTTTTCAGATCTTCACCTTGAGAACCTGGTGGGGTTTACCATTCCTCTACCCCCCAAGAACTGTGGCTTCTACTCATGCTAGTCTGTACTCAGCCTCCAGCATTTCATCAGAATTATAATTTTTTTTTCATCAGAATTATAATTTAAGTGTTCCTATTAGTGTATGGCGCCAGCATCTTCTGCTCCTGGTAGGCAAATCTTGGCTGTGATTCTCTGGATTTACTTGTTTCTCCAGATTTCAGGATGGCAATTTTTGTCCTCCAAACTCAGTTTTCTGATGGGTCCAAGAAAAGTAATTGATTTTCACTTTGTCCAGCAAGAATGACAACATCTAAGCTCTTATATGTCAGAGCTGAACTGGCAATCTCCTGATGAAGATTCCTTATTTAATCTATGCAAAATGTAGAAATGTATGGAAATAGTACATAAGTAGTGGACAATTACATTTAAGATGATCCTAAATAAGCAAACTCTGTCTCATGTTAGAAATAATAAAATTGATCCCAATTGAACATAAACTACTAAGATCCTAATTTTTCCTATAATGGAATAGATGGAGGGTGTTCAGTGATAAAATAGATGGAAATTATAAATGTCTTGTAGTGCCACAAAGTGGGATGTAATACCTGTACAGATCATTTCATCTTTTCCAGCTTCAAGTTTTCTCATCTAAAAAATGGGTTATATGGGGTTTAGAGATAACACAGTTAATGAATCTAGCCATGGGCAGTCTTTACTACATGCTCAAAAAATGTTAGCAATTACTTTTAAGTGAAAAAATGTGATGAAAGAAAGAATTCAAAAGTATTGCAGAGAATCTGAGGAATACTTATTGCAAACCACATTATTAAAGTAGGTAAGGCAGATAAACTGACCAGGAAACCAACTAGTCGGTGGCTATAAAAACCCAGGCTGAATTCCATTTAACCACAAGTGGAAGCTAGCTAGTGTATGATCCTAGACTGCCACCTGCTGGTCTATGATAAACCAAAAAGAACACTGGAAGTTCCATTCGTCAAGTGGGAAGAGTGATAGAAGCTTAGTTTCTCTGAGACAAATGAATAGAATGACTTTTGAGATATTTTTACTGGGAGACCTCTTTAGCAGAATTCCTTATGTGTGAGAGCCACTGTAATTTTTATAGATAACATTGGTGAGTAGAGATGGTTTTGTTAGGCTTATTAGTATTATCTATGGCTCAAATGTGAATCAAGGGCATAAGGAGACTTTATTCATTATTATTTTCCTTTCATATGTTAATCTTTCATAGTTTAATTATGGTACAATTTTAGTGGCATTAAACTGGAACCAATTCAAATTATATAATAAATTATAATCAGCTCCAATTAATATGATTATTTATAATGTTAGACCAGGTTCCCAAAAGGCAATCTGCAGACCAGGTTCCCAAACAAATCTGGCTGATTGCATCAGAATTGCCTAGTCTCAGTTTCATATTTGTAGAATCAGAATATTTTTGGGTAAAGCTGAGAAAGTACCATCTTATAAAACACTGCCCATGTGATTCTCATTGAGAGGCCTCTGTACTTGATTATAAGCTCCTTGAGGCAAGGACCATTTCTTATTCATTTTTTTTATCCTTGAGGCTTAACAGTGTCCAGTACACTGTAGGCACTCACAGAAAATTAGATGAGTGAATGAACAAATGTGTGCATAGATAATTGATTCATGACTCGTGGCAGCAGTTAGCAACACAATGAGTGTGGCAGGCTAGACTTTCTTCTCTTGGTTTTCTAGTTTATGTGTACCAGTCAATTAGGCAAATATACTTTTGCTGGTCTTGAAAATTTCAGAGGTTATACTCTGGGATTAATGTGGCTGCATGATGGGGTACCTGGGTGGCTCAAGCGGTTAGGTGTCTGGCTCTTGGTTTGGGCTCAGGTTGTGATCCCATGGATTATGATCTCATGGGTGGTAGGGCAAGCCCACCCACATTAGGTGAGGAGTCTGCTGCAAGATTCTCTGCTTTCTGCCCCTCCCCTCTGCTCTTGTGCTATCTCTTTCAAGTCTTTAAGAAAACAAAACAAAACAAAACAAAACAAAACAAAACAAAACAAAAAACAAAACGTGTGGCTGCATTTTGGCCCCACCAAGTTCTAGAGGGTATAAGTTTAAAAAGTTGGAGCTAACCAAAGCTAACCAAAGCTATAGTCTCTGAAATTCCATAGAGGTATTGATTGTGTCCTAAGAATGACATCAGACTGAATATGTTGATAAGGCAGAAAGAAACAAAAAGGGATCTTTTTATTCAAATAACCATATGCTTTATTATTTTTTTCCAATAAAAAGTCAACGTATTGCTGAATTGATTTACCAAAACTTATTTGCCATTTTTGCATAGTAAGAGGATGGGGGATTGGTCACCTTTTAGCTTCTTTAGGTCAAGTTATTCCAATCTTGCAGGACTCTTTTGAAATTAACCACTGTTTAATGTCAGTAACCACATGAAGAGGCAAGTACAGAGTTGGGAACAGAAAAATATAAACAAAGAACTATTAGTAAAGAGGTCTTTTTTTGTGCCTGGTTAAAAATAGACCCTGTAGAGGCAAAAAGTTTTCCTTTCTTCTGCTCTAGATTCTTGGGCTTATCTAATGATTAAATTGATATAAGATAGATTAACAGAAGAAAAACAAATTTAATTCTCAAATATGAAAACTTATAGATGTACGAGACACAATGAAGTTACCAAAGTAGGTAGCTTTTATATCTTTTAGACAAAGAAACAACACATTTGTGAAAAATTGACAAGACAAAGTTCTGGCTTGGGTTACTAAATTAGTAAAGAAGTAACAAGGTTTGTTCACACGCCTTCTCAGTCTTGATCCCTATCTCTGGTGATAGAGATGTTTGTCTCCTTTTCTCTTGGTACAAAGAGGGTACCTTTCACATGGGAAATTTATTTCCAGCTTTCAGGAAGTCAAAGGACAGTCAGAGGGTTTTTGTAGTGGCTATTTCTTAAGTAATTTCAATTCAAAATAATTAATATGCCAAAGTGTCGTATTTTGGGGAAATCTGCCTTGAGCCTCATCAACCCATAACAATGAACTCTAAAATATAATTTAGTAAATCGATCAGATTTGTTAAACAAAACAAAACAAAACAAAACACCCTCTGATTCTTCAGTCAAAACCGATAAGGTTCTAAAAGGGTAAAGATAAAACCAAATAATTAATACTCTCACAGATACATAAATGAAATAATTCGAATCACTTGAATAAGGCAAGATGTGCTAAAAAATATTGCTCAATTATTTTAGCTACAATCTCTTAAGCCCCAGGGAAAACAGGTAACAGTTATTAAGTTTGTGGCTTTCTGAAGTCTAACATTTTTGTATATGAACATAGATTTTTCTCAGCAAATGACATAACTGGAGAATGACGAGATCTGCATATTTCATAGACTGCACAGAAGAGAATCCAAAATAATGTGTTTGGGGGGGGGGGGAAGAGATCTTTGTGATTTGGGACAATGCTCTTCTGTCATGACATCAAATTGGCATGTTGGCCAAAGCAAAAGAAATAAAGATAAATGCTAACATGTAAAAAATCGTGAAAAAAAATGTAACCTGACTAAAGCTTGAAATGCTAGTTTTTAAAAGATGTTATGTCAAGTTGAAAATGGTATCTCCTCAAGAAAAAGAAACATATCTTCTGGGTGCCTGAGTGGCTTAGTCAGTTAAGTGTCCACTTTTTTTTTTTTAAAGATTATTTATTATTCATTCGAGACAGACAGAGAGAGAGAGAGAGAGGCAAGAAGCAGAGACACAGGCAGAGGGAGAAGCAGGCTAGACGCAGGGAGCCCTACGTGGGACTGGATCCGGTTCTCCAGGATCACGATCCTGGAAGAAAGTGGCGCTAAACCACTGGGCCACCGGAGCTGCCCAGTAGAGGTAATATTATTATTAATATAATACCATTAATGGTATTATTATTACTAATAGTTTAAAAACCAGAAATATGACAGGGTCACAATTTTGAATGAAAAAAATACTATATTTTGATAGGAAGATCCTCAAAAAGTAATTCTTGATCATTCCTTATCCCTTGTACATTCTTTAAACTTAATGGTACAAAATAAACCAAAAATCCTTTTTTTGGCACTTTTGAAATTTTAATTCCATCCAAGAACTATAAATCTACCTTTTAGTTCATTGAACCACAGAAGGGTATTGAAATATTAATTTTGAAATCATTATAAAATAGATTATATGAAAGTCCAGTTGAGGCCATCCTGTCACTAGTAGTTATTTAGAGGCAGTAAGCAAAGCTTTTTAAAACTAAATTATTGATATTTTTTACAGATAAGTTATCTAAATTTTTTTAAAAAAGATTTTGTTTATTTATTCATGAGATACACACAGAGAGAGGCAGAGACACAGTCAGAGAGAGAAGTAGGATCCATGTAGGGAGCCCAATGCGGGACTTGACCTGGGTCCCCAGGATCATGCCCTGGGCGGAAGGCAGGTGCTCAATCGCTGAGCCACCCAGGCATCCTACAGATAAGTTATCTAGATAAAAGTTAGAATGCTAGCCAGAGAAATACTTCATTTTTTAAGCCGTTTTTAAAAAAAGATTTTATTTATTCATGAAAGACACACAGAGAAAGAGAGGCACAGAGACACAGGCAGAGGGAGAAGCAGGCTCCTCACAGGGAGCCCAATGTGGGACTCAATCCTGGATCCCGGGATCATGGCCTGAGCCAAAGGCAGATGCTCAACCACTGAGCCACCCAGGCGTCCCTCAAAGAAATACTTGGAAAACACCTGTATTTATATTTATTTCCTCAGTACTAATTTGGCATGACTCTTTTAGTGTGGACATTTTATATTATAAACCATTTTTATTGGGGCACCTGGGTGGCTCAGTTGGTTAAGTGTTCAACTCTTGAATTTTGCTCTGGTCATGATCTCAGGGTTGTAGGATTGGGAACTGCCCTGGGTGTGGAGCCTACTTTAAGATTTTCTCTCTCCCTCTGCCCCTCCCCCACCTCACACTGGTGCACCTGTGTGTGCACATTACTCCTCTCAAAAAAAAAGCAAGCTATTTTTATTGAAAATAGAACATACCTATAGAAAACTACATAAAATGAGTATAAAGCCTAATGGAATAAAAGTACTCAAGGAAAACATTTTTAAAACTACCACCTAGATCATAAATGCCCTCCATTCTCATCATTCTTTGAGCTCCTCTTTATTTTCTGGCACCTCAAGATATCCCGTACTGCTCTGCCCCAGCCCCAGAATTAGCTCTTTCTCCAAAGAGCTCTGATTCATTTGATTGGGAAAATGGTATCTGTAAACTGAGATTTGGGGGACAGTTGTATTCATCACTACTAGAGTATTATTGCTTTCTCAAACAAGATAATCTTTTTAAAAAATTTACTTGTTTTTTGTAGACAGAGAGAGAGAGAGCGAGAGAGAATGTGAGCAGGGAGAGGGGTAGAGGGAGAGAAACAAACTCCCCATGGATTGGGGCCCAGACCTGGGGCTCAATCTCACAACCCTGAGATCATGACCTGAGTTCAAACCAAGAGTCAGACACCTAACCGACTGAGCCACCCAGGCACCCTTCAAACAAGATAATCTTATTAAAAATGTTTTAAAGTACAGAAAGAATATAGTGATATTTTCACAGTTTTAGAGACATATGCAATGTAAAGAATTATGATGATAAACAGCAACTATGAAAAAAATTACAGTAGAAAATAACTGATGAATAATAGGAAGTAGGATATCAATGATGAGGAACAAATATTACACTTCCTCTGTCACTCCTTCAGCAAATTTTAGTATAGCTGCTCCCCCAATTGAAATTTTGCCTATATCTGTAGTACTAGTACCAGGCATGTTTCCACATCCTTTTCAGCTTTTTAGGAGCTTTCTGAATACTCGTTAGTAATGGAGAACACAGATGTCACTATTAAAATGTTGGAGGGCAGCCTGGGTGGCTCAATGGTTTAGCACCACCTTCAGCCTAGGATGTGATCCTGGAGACCCAGGATCAAGTCCCTCTTCGGGCCCCTTGCAGGGAGACTGCTTCTCCCTCTGCCTCTGTCTGCCTCTCTCTCTCTCTCTCTCTCTCTCTCTCTGTCCTTCATGAATAAATAAATAAAATCTTTAAAAAAATGTTGGAAAAACTAATGTTCTCAATGTCAAAACTGAAAGCCTGCCTAGGGATCGTTTCTACAGAATACAAGATAGTGGGGCAAATAAAAGTTGAAATCATCATAAAGGTGTCATTTTATGCAATCAAGATGTGAACTATTCATATTACAAATTATTTCATCCTAATGACTTCAGAATGTGAGAGTGAGTTCGTTGTGATTAGACTTCAAATTTTCTATTATTTTATGTCAAAAATTTGATTTCCATTACAAACAAAATCATTTCTATTAAGAGTTCTATTCCATTCTCTGAATAGTTTTTGTTCTTTTTCATGGGTAGCAATGCCTTATGTTTCTAAAAATATTAATTATTTCTTTGGAAGATTTCTTTTGCTTTCTGCGTTGGTTTATTAGGTTTAGCTTCCAACATTTAAGTTAAAGAATTTCCTGAAACATTTGGTGGTTTTTATTACTCTTTAATATTTGAGTAGGGCTGATTAGAAATGACTAGTGCATGGGAGAGCTCATGAAGAGTGGGCTTCACTGAAGAGATGAGGCAGTTTAGCAACCTGCTATTTCTTTGGTGGTTGCATAAATGCTATCAGGTCCAGGTCTGTCTCTTGGGCCATTTTTCCTAGGGATGACTCTTTCAGGGTTTTTTTTTTTTTTTTTTTCTGGAGGTATGTATACACCTAGCTGCTTTAGCTTTAGGAAGAGAGTAATAGAGCTGAGAGCCTCATTCATAGTATATAGATACTTAAAACAATTTTAAAAATTGTGATAAAGTGAAATTTACCACTTAAACCATTTTTAGGTGTATCGTTCTGTGGCCATTAAGTACATTCCCATTGTTGTGCTACCAACCTCCAAAACTATTTTCATCCCACAAAACTGAACTATACTCTATACTTATTAAGCAGTAACTTCCCATGTCCCTGTCAACCTCTATTCTATTTTCATTTCTGATTTTGACTCCCTAAATATCTCAGACAAGTGGATTCACACAGGACTTTTTTGTGACTGGCTAATTTCGCTCACCATGATGTCCTCAAGGTTCATCCACATTGCAGCATTGTCAGGATTTCTTTTGTTTTTAAGGCCTGATAGTATTCCAACATACCTATATAACACTTTTTGCTTATCCAGTATTCTTGGATGGACACATAGGCTGCTTTCACCTTTTAGATATTGGGAATAATGCTGTTATGAATACGGGTTTGTAAACATCTATTTCAGACCCTGCTTTCAATTCTTCTGTGTGTACATCCAGAAATAGTATTGTTGGATCATAGGGTCATTCTATCTTTAATTTTTTGTGGATGTATATAGAAACTTAAATAACTTCCCTTTATTGACCATTACCCTCCACCACATCTAGGGACCCTGGGTGTGAAGATTCCCTGGGTCACAGTCTCTGCTTCCCCAATCATCTTCTGTCTAGGGAATGGGCATGTGTTTGGGGGTAGTCATCTGGCTATATGGCACTGAAAAATAATATGAGGGCCTGAACAGCCTGCATGTGAACTTTGAGCCTAATCTCTTTCCCTGCCACAGCTCTGCCCTCATCTCTATCCAGTGTATACTAGTGGTCACTGTAGATAAATGTGTCAAAAAACCAATTCATTGGGCACCTGGGTGGCTCAGTTATTGAGCATCTGCCTGTGGCTCAGGTTTGATTCCGGGGTCCTGGGATCGAGTCCCACATCAGGATTCCTCGCTCAGTGGGGAGTCTGCTTCTTCCTCTGCCTATGTCTCTGCCTCTCTTCTGTGTCTCATGAATCAATAAAATCTTAGCCTCCCCCCATTCATTGAAGGCCGATTCATGTAAATGGCCAACTTGCAAATAACTTTTCTTCCAATTCTTTATTTTTTGTTTTCATTTTGTCTTCATAACTGCATTTTAAGGCAAATTCAGTTCAATTCTGCTTGTTTCCTGCTGCTGCTGCAGCGGAGTCTGAGGGGTCTGCAAAAACAGGGACATTAAGATATAGAATACTCATTTTTTTAATTCCTGGGGCAGTATCCTGACTCAGATTCAAATCGGAAGCTATTAAATAGGTGTTTGAGCTTTGGGCAAGTGCGCGTGTGCGTGAGAGTGTGCACGAGTACGTAAGCGCACGCTTTGCCAAGATTAAACCCAGGGCAAGCGTGTGCTAACAACCCTGAAGCGAGTCGTGTGACGTCACCATAGTAACAGCAACCCGTGCGCATGCGCCCATTTAAAGAGCCGGCGCTCGCCAGGCGCCGCTAGCCCCGCCCTCTTCCTCAGATCGCTCCTCCTCCGTCTCCCCGCGGCTTGCCCGCTACGCCCTGCGGAATCCAAGTAGCCAATCAGCGTTCAGTCTTCGCTTGCAGTCAACGGCGCGTGCCCCGGTTTCAAAAGCTCGGGGGCGGGCTCCGGGTTCCGCGCACGCGCCGTCGCCTCTCTGTCCCCACGCTGGTTCCGCGTCTCCTCACTGCGGACGGTCCGGCTGGCCTGAGGCTTCTCGTGTCCGGGGAGGTCTGCTCTGTCGCCGCCGCTGCTGTTATGGGCAAAACTGCCGACTCTCGGGGGCCGGGCGGCCGGCCCGACCCGGTGCGGAGCTTCAACCGTTGGAAGAAGAAACACAGCCATAAGCAGAGCCAAAAGAAGCAGTTGAGGAAGCAGCTGAAGAAGCCCGAGTGGCAGGTGGAACGCGAGGCCATCAGCCGCCTCACGCAGAACTACGAGAAGGTGAGGCCGGGGGCGGCGGGGCGGGCGGGCCGCGGGGCTGCGCGTCCTCGCGGCGATGAGAGACCTGTCATGGGTGGGGCGAAGGGGGGCTGGAGACGGGGTGGGCTGGGGTGACAGGGGCGGCCGGGCCCCCCAGCACAGTTGAGGCCCCACAGGTGGTGTGCCCGGCCCCGCGGACCAGGCTCTGGACCCTCCAGTCGCTCTTCTGCTCGCCGCCCTGCTCGGTAAAAATGATGGGGCTGCAGTGGCTCTTTAAGAGCGACGAGTTAGTAGTGAAACGGGGTAATAACAGTGGTACTAACGACAGTAGTCATACTGACGACACCTACGATTTCAGCCCCTAACCCTGTGCTTCACGTTAACTATTTGACCTGAACCGGGTCTGGGTCTTATTCCCATTTTACAGGTGAGAGCGTGGAGGCTCCGAGAAGATAACGTACTTGCTTTCAGCTCACATGTTGGTAGGTGGTGTGGGATTGCAACCTAGATACCCGTGGCTTTCCAAGTCCAAAGCCTCACGCCCCATCTGCGTCCCTTCTTGTGCTTATTTTCTCTCCCTGATTCGTGTCCCCGCCCAGGAATTGGCACAGGAAAGCTGGGCTCCTGGTGTGGGTCTGGCACCTGCCATCCCCCATTGTACTCGATGTTCTGAATAGCCCTGTGGTTACCATTTTGACCTCTTGCGCCCCCCGCCCCCCAACCCGATGTGTTGGCCGTCACCCACCTCACTCCCCTCCCAGTAATTGCCCCTTCTACTGCGGTGTAGTCAAGGATTTAATATGTGGGACATTTCGGGAATTATAGTCATCAAGTGTCATGCTGGTATGGCTTTCCTTTAAAGGACCCTTAGGTCAACAAGAAGATCAGATAGATAGCCTTTGTCTTTGTTTAGGCTTTTGAGGTAAGGTAAATGATGATTTGATCCTGGCTTTTGGTCACCAGTTGAATGTGTGGGCAGGTTACTTACTCTGCTTCCCTTGTCTTATCTTTAAAAGGCATAGTAATACCTGTTTTATAAGTTGTCTGGAGAAGTTGGTAACTCTAAAGCTTATCTGCACAATGCCTGATACACATAAATATATTAGCTGTTACATTATTACTACTATTGACATACACACACCATTTTAAGAAACCATTGATTGCATTTTAGAGTCTTCTTTATCTAACCAGACTTGTTTAAGGGGTATAGTCCCAGCCTTTCTTCTCTTTTTTGTAATCCCAGTGCTTATTCTTGTGGGTTATTGGCTCCCTTTTGTATTCTACCCACAGCTCCTCTGAGTTCATATTCTTTTTTTCCGATGGTGCTGTGGATGTCTTTACCTGTCAGAATATTTTAAATACACAAGGTCATTATCTTTGACTCCAAAATTCACCGTTTTAGTTCCCTCTTGCCACTGTAACAAATTGCCACAAACTTCATGGCTTAAAACAACAGAAATTTGTTCTCTCGTAGTTCTGAAAGCCAGAAGTCTGAAATCTGTTTCACTGTGCTGGAATCAAGGTGTCAGCAGGGCCATGGTCCATCGGGAGGCTCTCAGGGAAAATCCATTTCTTCCTGCTTCTCACTTCTCCCTCCTGGTGGCTGCATTCCTTGGCTTGTGGATGCACACTCCAAACTTTGTCTCCATGGACACATTACCTTGGGTTCTGTGTCAAATCTACTTCTGCCGTTCTTAAATAAGGATGCTTTGTATTGCATTTAGGGCCCACCCAGAATATTGAGAATAATTTCCCATCTCAAGATCTTTTTTTTTTTTTTTTTTTTTTTCATCTCAAGATCTTTAATAATGACCTGTACAGAATCACTTTTGCCATCTAAGACAATATTCACAGTTCTGGAAGTTAGCATATGGACATCTTGGGGCTGATACTTGGCGCACCACATGCTGGCCCCACTATCTAAGCAGACTACTGAGCTAGAAACGTACAAGTAATCCTAGAGACTTCCCTTTCAGTGGTCATACATCCAGTCATACTGATAATCTCTTCTGCCTTTAAAATTTTTTTAAATGTTACTCCAGGCACCCCCCCCATGCTTCCCCCCCCCCCCCAGCCCCCAAATCCCAAACCCCAGGCTATGCCTTAGTTCAGGCCTCATCATCTCTTGCATGGATTACTATAGTAGCTGTTGCTTATAATGGGGATTAGCAAGCTTTGTAAAGGATCAGATAGTAAATGGTTTTAGCTTTGCAGGTCAGAAGGGTGGAACTACTTAACTCTGCCTTGTAACACAAAACCTAACGTAAAAATACTTAAATGGGTATAGTTGTTTTCAACAAAACTTCCAACAAAACTTCAATTAGGAAATCTCATGGCTGGATTTGACCCTTAGGCCTTATCATCCTCTAATCTATCTTCATATTGCAGGTAGAATGATTCTTTCCTAGATGAAAATCCAATCACCTTACTCCAGATTAAAACCCTCCCTTGGCTCACAATTACTTTCAGGAAAATGGTCAAGTACTTTAGTGTGTCAGCACGTTCCGCAGCAGAAGAGTAAGTTATTTGTGACCAGGCACACCTGGTTTAAATCTCACTCAGGGGGATCCCTGGGTGGCTCAGCGGTTTGGCGCCTGCTTTCAGCCCAGGGTGTGATCCCGGAGTCCCCGGATCGAGTCCCACATCAGGCTCCCTGCATGGAGGGAGCCTGCCTCTCCCTCTGCCTGTCTCTCTGCCTCTCTCTGTCTCTCTGTGTCTCTCATGAATAAATAAATAATAAAAAAAATCTCATTCTGTTTGGGTATTGACTAGCTAAGTTCTTAATATTCCTGAGTCTGTTTCTTTCATTCAGCAGAGATTACTAACTACCCAGAGTGTAGTAAGGCTCAAAGAGGTGACATATGTAAACCAAGTGGTGTGTGATAAGCATATGTGCAGGAGCAACTTCTAGTTTTGTGAGTTGGCCATACTCCCTGATAACTGATGCTGCTGCTTCTTTTTTAAAGATTATTCAAAGATTTTACTTATTTGAGAGCACACATGAGCATGAGGAGGGACAAGCAGGCTCCTGGTGGAGCGGGGAGCCTGATGCAGAGCTTGATCTCAGGACCCTGAGATCATGACCTGAGTTGAAGGCAGATGCTTGACTGATTGAGCTGCCCAGGACCCTAGTCCCCCATGCTTCTTGTTCTGTACTTGATGTTTCTACCACTTGAGTGAGCATCTCCATTCTCCCACTCTAGGAACACCTACCAGTCCTTCAAGATTTAAACTTCTCTTCCTGACCTCCCCAAATGGGGTTAGGACTGTTGTGTCCGTAACATTTTGTATAGAGCTTTATTATACCATTATCACCAGGCTGTGATAATTGGCTTCTTTCTATAACTTCTTAACTCCTGCATGAACCTCTGAAGGTCAGAAACCATCAACACTCTCACCTTTGTATTTCCCAGACACTGGTTGCACAGTGCTTGCCTGGAGCAGGCACTCAGTGTTTCGATGTGGTTTGGTGCATGAAGACCTTTTCCAGATGGCTTTATTCTGGTTGGTAACTGGTTTCAGGTTAGGTCAGGCCTAGGAAACTCACTACAGAGTGCCTCAGATGATAGTACCAGTGCATAAAACGTCTATTTCAGTATATTTGTAATACAAGGGTGGTGGTCAGTAGCCTCATTGGTAAAATACTGAACAATTTAATTTAGAAACATTTGGAATACTTTGATAAGGTATTTATTGAGGCCTAGGTCAAAATAGATGGGAAAAAATACATACCTGTGTCTCTGGGGGATGTGGGGGTTGATACATTTTGATAAATGTTGTAATCCTAAATATGTAGGGCACTGTGGAGTTAGATGGTAGTGTAATTAGGGGGAAGGAGGTTGAATTTTTCTGTCCCTGCCCTTGGCTAGATGAGTTAGAAAAATGTGTTTCGCCTGGGCCTGTTGCCTTTCCTCCTTGTGGTTGCAGCCTCAGGCCTAGCTTATGGAGCTGAGTGTGAGCGGGATTTCAGCCCCCATATGCCTTTGTATAGGGTGCAAACTGTCCAGCAGTTTGTGGTAGCCAAGAGTGGAGCTAGTTCTTGAATGATGTGTTTTCCAGACATAAAAGATTAGCAAGAACATTGTAGGTCGAGGGAGCAACACGAGGGTATACAAAAAGATGTGAAAATGTGTGGTGTTCTTTGAGGGGAAGATACTCTGTGGAGTGTGCTATGTGTTCCTGAACTGGCTTCTGATGAGGTTGCAGGAGAGGGTCAGAGATGGATTGTCATTGATTTTGGAGGCTGTAGTTGTGAGAATAATGGCCTCCTAAAGATGGCTGCATCCTAACCCTGAGCCTGTGAATGTTACATGGTAAAGGGTAATTAAGGTTGCAGATCAGCTGATTTTAAAATAGGAAATCTGGATTATCCAGGTAGGCCCAGTGTGATGACCAAAGGGTCCTGAAATGTGGAGGAAGGAGGCAGAAGAGTCAGTGTGGAAATGCTGTGTAGTGAGGAAGACCAGAAGTCCATTGCTGATTGGTTTTGAAGATGGAAGGGGGATGTAAGCCAATCCAAGGAAGTAGGTGGTCTGTAGGTGCTGGAGAAAGCAAGGGATGGATTCTCTCCCATGGTTGCCAGAAAGAACTTTAGCTTACTGAGACCCATGTTGGACTTCTGACTTCCAGAGTTATAAGTTAATACATTTATGTTGGTTTAAGCCACTGTTGGTTATCATTTGTTTCAGCACTTGTGGGAAATTCATACGGAGGCCCTTTTTAGAGACTTTCTCTGGAAACAGTGGGGAGTCTCTGGGGGCAATTGGAGAACATAGCCAAGCTGTAAAGGCTGTGGAGATGGTTGGTATAGTCTAGGTCTTAGGTCTTCTGAGAGGTTGATGCCAAGTTGGGATTAAGTGAATTGGAGATTGATCGGGGGAAATGTCTGCAGAAGTAAAGGAGAAGGAACAGAAATAGGGAAGGGAGGGAAGACAGAAGGAGGTGCCAGTAGGAAGAATCTCAGGCTAGAGCTCAGTCTAAGAAAGCTTCTGCTCTTGGGATGTCCTGCAGCCAGCGTTGCCCTTGAAGGGACTCTCCCATTCTGCAGGAGTGGGTCTCCAGTCATGCCGCTATGCACAGTCACTGGGAACAGCTTGGGAAGCACGGCCCTGGCAGGTGGATCTGGAGGATCAACTACTGCAGAAACTATGTTTCTGCAGCTGGAGATCTGGGTAGTTTATTTCTAAGGCCACTGGGTAGGGGGTGTGTGCTGGGGGTTCTGAAGGGGAGTTGGGGGTTGAAACTGGTTGAGAAATGTTGAGCTCTGTGTTTCAGTTCAGCAGCTGTCGTCACTATTGCTTAATGACTCCATTGCACCTGGGATTCATTTAGACTTTCTTTGATAGTAATCAGCTGGTGCTGTAGGTGAGCCCTGTCTAATCCACGTGTTCCGGCCCTGATCAGAATTTGACATGGTTTGTGGCAGGTTGCTTTTCTTGTCATGATTGCAGTAGATGGAGCATTCTAGGACGTTCTTATATTTTCTTCTGCTGCTTTGAGAATGTGAAAACATTATTCACTTTTGTGAGAAGAAGAGAGTTGAAAGAAGTACAGGGAGGTGATCAGTGATATCCACCCTATTCTCCCTTCCATACCCTCCAGCTTTCCCAACGGTGGTGGGAATTTCTGAACAAGTACTGTCAGTGAAACATCCGTTCTCTGAATTTAGAAGAGTTATACACATTTCAGAGGGAGTGTGAACATTAGAAGAATAGAGCTGAAGAAGAAAATGGGTTAAAGGGGAGATAGAGTTTTATTTTGTTTGTAGGAACCGTAGCTGACTTCTCTGGCTTCTAAGTATTCCTTGGAATGTAATCAAGAGTCTTCTGGAACAGGGTCGGTAACCTTTTTCTGTAATAGGCCAGATAGTCAATATTAGGTTTTGTGGACCATGTGATCTCTGTCACAACTGCATAGATGATATGAAAGTGAGTGGTTGTAGTTATGCTCTGGGAAAACTGCAAGAACAGGCAGCAGATTGGATTGGGCCATAGTTTGCTGACTTGTTCTAGTTCATCAGTAGATTTTAGTCCTTCCATTTCTTCGACTTATAAGAATGCGTTGTATAGCTTAATGGCCCAGAGAGTGCTGGAACAGTTCAATTCTTTCAGACTGTCCATTTAGGACATTAGCCGACTAAAGATAGGTGTGCAGTATTTCCTTGGAGTAGCCCACTTTGCCTGTGCTGTGTCTCTGATGGAGGCTCCTCTACTCCTCCTAGAAGCATTTCCTTTGTGAAAACAGCTTTTTAGCTGATCATATCACAAGTGCATGGGTGGACTGTGCCTAATTTTGATGTTGTGTTCGGGAGATTTATCTTCCAATTAAAGTTCCCTGATGGGACAGGTTATTATAATGAACTTTTCTCTTTCTAATGTGGGTGTGCTGATTATTCCACTCTTCTCTGGAATGATTTGTAGAGATTAAGGCGATGTTTTAGTGTTTGTGTTTTCAGCATGTGAGGACAGGGGATAACCCTGTCTGGGCTACATTAAGAATACGGGAAAGATGATACGTAGACTGTAAAATGCAATAAAAGCTGTCATCCCTTTACTGCCTGGAGTGTAATTTAAATAAATGAACCTTACAAATGCAACTTTTCCCTTTTGTGAATCATAAATAATTTGGCAGCATATTCCCAGATCTGAACAGGAGTTCCTGCTTTCAGCATCTGTAATAAAATAATTCTCCTGAGTAGCTGAAATTAAATTCAGAAAATTGGGTTTATACTAATGAAGAAATCAGTAATGAACATTTAGATAATATAAAGTTAAAGGGCAAAATGTTAGTTATTGTGGCTTCAAAGCGTGACTGAGACATTTTCTTCTGGTGATGGTTAAGTAATACTCCCTCCTTCACTGTACCCGCAGGTGAAGAGTTGTCAGGTTGGATTTGGTTTGCCACTGACTTATGGTTAAAGCCCAAAAAGATTTGTGCTAACAAGATACATTTCTTTAATTAACTTCAATCTGTTCTCCAAAGTGTGTAAATAGAAGTATTCTCATTGTGCTCTGTGGCTCAGAGTCATTTTCCCCCTTATTTCATAATATTCCTTGATGGGCTGAAAGTAGAGTGTCTTCCTAAAATTGATGTGGTGATGACTTACTGTGTTCTCAGAGGTGAAGGAGGGTAGCGGTGGTGTGTGTTTCGAATGAATGAGGTGTTTTTTTCTTTAAACCAATTTAAATTGTTACAAGCTTATATTTTTGATTCATGACAGCTTCCTTAAGGCATATTTCTTTGTAGAAGGAATGATGGTTTTTAATTGGAAGTGATGATTGAATTCAGTCGTGTAGTACCAAGGACTAGCCAGGCAGCACAATGTAGACCAAAAATGGCTTTGTTGTAAAATAGATGAATTATAGAGTACATGATTTTGTCTTAGGTGACACAATCTTCTTTTTCTTTTTTTCAGATAAATGTAAATGAAATCACAAGATTTTCAGATTTCCCCTTGTCCAAAAAAACATTGAAAGGTAGGCCTATGGTGATCTTGGGACATGTTGTTGAGTTTCTTGATGTTTTTAATAAATGAAAAAAGATTTAAAGCATTTAACATGAAAGATACTTTTTGGCAAATAATTTTGATATCTTGAACCTCTACCACCAAGAAGCTATATTAATCATTCAGTTTTTCTGATTCGTCATTCTCATCCTTTGTGGACTGTAGAACAGTAGTGAGAAAACAAGATGCCAGGGCCTCTCAGTAATTAAAATAAAATCTAATTATGTTAAAATGAACAAGAAAACAAAAGTGTTATCTTTTATATTAGTGTATTAGGGACACTATAACAAAATCTCAGATTGGAGGGGCTGCTGCTAAAACAACAAATTAATTTTCTCTGTAACTAATTAATTAGTTCTGGAGGCTGGAATTTCAAAGATGGAGATGCTGGCAGGGTTAGTTTCCTCTGAGAGCCATTATGGAAGGCTGGAATTTCAAAGATGGAGATGCTGGCAGGGTTAGTTTCCTCTGAGAGCCATTATGGAAGGGTATGTTCTAGGACTCTGCCCTTGGCTTATAGATGACCACTGTCTTGCTGCATCTTTGGTGGTACCACTGTGCAGACATACCGTTGGTGTCTCTGTGTCCAAATTTCCCCTTCTTATAAGGACACCAGTTACATCAGATCAGGGCTCATTTGAACTTAATCTCCACTTCAAAGGCCCTATTTCTGAATATTGTCATATTCTAAGGTACTGGGTATTAGGGCTTCAATGTAGGATATTTAGGGGGCATAGTTCAGCCGGTGTTCCTGTTTTACAGGGATTTTCTAAAGTGTCCCTCTTTCCCTCTGAACTGGCAGGTTTGCAAGAAGCCCAGTACCGTTTGGTAACTGAGATACAGAAGCAGACCATTGGATTGGCTTTGCAAGGTAAAGATGTTCTTGGAGCTGCCAAAACAGGATCTGGCAAGACTTTGGCTTTCCTTGTTCCAGTAAGTAGTTTATTTGTATTGGGTCAGGTCTACTATTACATGTTTTTAAGACATTCTGTGCCTAGGTAGAAATCATTATGTAGAGTGTTGTTTCCTGCTGGATTTCTTTGGCTAGAATGCAAACTTTATCAAATGGGAGCCATAGCTATCCTGTTCTCCATCATATTCCCTGTCCCAGCACGATTGTCTTACATGTGGAAGGCACTCAGTAACTTTTTGAATGAGTGAATTGCTGTGCCTTGACAAGCCTTTACATTCTTGGAGTATGTGGGTGTTCCATGGTAGCAAGTCAGAATGGTTCCACTGGGGAAGGCCGGGGAGGCTGTTTATTTGCTCATGCTTGCAAAACTGCCAGTTGCATTTATACTTGCCACTTATTTAGGATAAAGCTGAAATACGCACTCAAGAGAGATTGAGTGATTTGTTGAGAATTTTCCAGGACATTGATAGCTGTCCTTTTGAGCAGTAAGACAACAGAGCCTCTTAGGAATTTACTTATATCTCATTTATGCAGTTGGTTTCATAATTTAATTCCTACAAAATAATTGGCTTATAAAAATCACACTTGAGTTTTTGTTCCAAGTATTGCAAAACCATTTTTTCATTAAATCCAATTTTTCATAACAGTTTCTCCGTAACTTTCACTGTAATTACACAGTGACTACAAAGATGAAAGTTTAATGTGGTTTCTGTTCAGAAAATGGTGACAGGGGGCACCTGGGTGGCTGAGTGGTTGAGCATCTGCCTTCAGCCCAAGGTGTGATCATGTGATCCCAGAGTCCTGGGATCGAGTCCCACATCGGGCTCCCTGCATGGGGCCTGCTTCTCCCTCTGCCTGTGTCTTTGCCTCTCTCTCCGTGTCTCTCATGCATAAATAAATAAAATCCTAAAAAAAAATTGTGACAGATATTTCCCCGAAATCTGTTTTAATAGTTTGAGGGCTGCACATACCCCTCAGAGATGACCAGTATCCTGTCTGCAGAGCTCTGGCGGCAGCTGACCTGCACGGGGCTTATGTTCCCTTCCCTCTATGACTTGAGGGGTCTGGTGGCTGGAAGAAAAAGAAAAAGCAAAAAAAGAATTTCTTCTTTCTGATTGGATGACACTTGTGACTGGTATGTCTTCTGCTTGGAAGATGCCTTTTTTTTTTTTTTTTTTAAAGATTTTATTTACTTATTTTGAAAGCAAGAGAGGATGAGCAGTGTGGAGGAGCAGAGGGAGAGGGAAAAGCAGGCTCCCTACTGAGTAGGGAGCCCAATGTGGGGCTCGATCCCAGGACCCCGAAATCACAACCTGAGCCGAAGGCAGATGCCCAACTGACTGACCCACCCAGGTGTCCTGGAAGATGCCTGTGATTTGGAAGAGCAAGGTTGTTGGTTCAGGAAATCAAAATGCTGCCTTCTTAAAGGACTCAACACAAATTTGCTGTCTTTTTGAGGTGCTGGAAGCCTTGTATCGTCTGCAGTGGACCTCAACAGATGGGCTGGGGGTTCTGATTATATCACCTACGAGAGAACTGGCCTATCAGACCTTTGAGGTTCTCCGTAAAGTAGGAAAGAATCATGACTTTTCGGCTGGTCTCATCATTGGTGGAAAGGTTTGTCCTTTGTCCTTTTTTCTATAACTTTAATTGGAGCACAGTGGCAGTTGATAGGAAAGAAATGGAGATTTCATTTAAACAGGTAGGCTGGTATCCTGGTGGTGTCACTGTTATCGAGGGTTCTGATTATCAATTTTGTGGGTCCAGAAAGTCCATTACTGTGAGGGTATCTGAATTGATCAGGTTCTCTGAGATTAATGTACTCTAAAAGCCCTTAAATCTGGGATTCCTGGGTGGCACGGCGGTTTGGCGCCTGCCTTTGGCCCAGGGCGCGATCCTGGAGACCCGGGATCGAATCCCACGTTGGGCTCCCGGTGCATGGAGCCTGCTTCTCCCTCTGCTTGTATCTCTGTCTCTCTCTCTCTCTGTGTGACTATCATAAATAAATAAAAATTAAAAAAAAATTTAAAAGAAAATATGTAACCCTTGATGGGATGAGCACTGGGTGTTATATTTTGGCAAATTGAATTTAAGTAAAAAATTAAAAATCTAAGAGGTTGAATAATTCAGAACATTGCTGGGTCAGCAGCAGAAGAAAGGAAGACAGTGTTTTAAAAAATTTTTAACTATTTGAAGTATAGTTAATACATAATTACATTAGTTTTAGATGTACAACATACTGATTCAACAACTCTATATGTTTTGGTATGCTCACCACAAGTGTAGTTACATCTGTACATACAACATCTGTACATACAACACTGTTACAGTACCACTGACTATATTCCCTGTGCTTTTCATCCCTGTGACTTAATCATTCCATAAGTGGAAGCATATATCTTCCATGCCCTTTCACCCATTTTGCCTATCCCTCCCCTCTGGCCGTCATCAGTTTGTTTTCTGTATTTATGGGTCTATTTTTGCTTTTTGTTTTTGTTGTTTTTAGATTCCACATAAGTGAAATTATATGGTATTTGTCTTTCTCTCACTTATTTCACTTAGCATAATATTCTCTAGGTCTGCCTGTGTTTTTGCAAATGGCAAGGTCTCATTCTTTTTTATGGCTTAGTAATGTTCCTTTACATAAATATACCACATCTTTTTTATCCATTCATCTATCAGTGGACACTTGGGTTGCTTCCATATCTTGGCTATTGTAAGTAATGCTACAGTGAACATAAGGCTGCATATATGTCTTCAGATTGGTGTTATTTGGATAAATACCCCAGACTGGAATTGATCATGTGGTAGTTATATTTTGAATTTCTTTGAGGAACCTCCATACTGTTTTCCACAGTGATTGTAGCAATCCACCAATAATGCACGAGGGTTCCCTTTTCTCCGAATTCTTCACCAGTGCTTACTTCTTTTTGATATTAACCAGTCTGGCAGGTGTGAGGTGATACCTTATGGTGGTTTTGATTTGGCTTTTGTTGATAGTTTGTGACATGGGACATCTTTTCATGTGTCTTTGCCATCTGTATGTTTTTGGGAAAATATCTAAGTCCTAAGCCCACTTTTTAGTTTGGTTGTTCGGTTTTTTGAGTTGTATAAGTTCTATATATGATACATATTATATATACAAACAAGATATTATAGGATATTTCAGGATATTACATATCATGTATATATGTAAGATATTAACCCCTTATCAGATATGTCATTTGCAGGCATCTTTTTTCATTTAGTAGGTTGCCTTTTCATTTTCTTGATCGTTTCCTTTGTTGTACAAAAACATTTTACTTTGATGAAGTCCTGATAGTTTTTTTTGCTTTTGTTTCCCTTGCCTGAGGAGACATATCTAGAGAAATATTGTTAAAGCCAAGAGATCGCTGCCTATGTTTTCTTCTCAGAGTTTTATGCTTTCAGATTTTATTTTTGTGTATAGTATAAGATTGTCATCCAGTTTGTCTCTTTTGCATGTATCTGTCCAGTTTTTTTAACATCATGAATAAAAGAGACTATCTTTTCCCCATTGTATATTCTTTTCTCCTTTGTCATAGATTAATTAATGTATGTGTGGGTTTATTTGTGGGCTCTGTATTCTACTACATTGATCTGTGTGTCCATTTCGTGCCACTAATATACTGTTTTGGTTACAATAGCTTTGTAATACAGTTTTTTTTTTTTGTATATTTTTTTATTGGTGTAATACAGTTTGAAATCTGGGATTGATACCTCCAGCTTTGTTCTTTTTTCTCAAGATTCTTTTGGCTATTTGAGGTCTTTGTGGTTTCATGCAAATTTTAGAATTCTTTGTTCTATTATTGTGAAAATACCATCCTTATTTCAATAGGGATTGCACTGAATCTGTAGATTGCTTTGGGTAGTATGGGCATTTTAACAATATTTTTGCAATCTGTGAACTCGAGATACCTTTCTGGTTGTGTAGTCTTCAGTTTCTTTTATCAGTGTCTTAAAGTTTTCAGAGTACAGATTATTTTTATCTCCTTAGTTGTTAATTCCTAGGTATTTTATTAGTTTTTAGTGCAGTTGTAAATGGCACTGTTTTCTTAATCTCTTTCTAATTTCTTGTTATTAGTATATGGAAACACAACTGATTTCTATATGTTAATTTTGTATCTGTGACTTTACTGAATTCATGTATTATTAGTTCTCACTTTTTTGGTTGAGTCTTCAGGGTTATTTATATATAGTATCCTGTATCAGCAGATAGTGACAATTTTACTTCTTTTCTATTTGGATGCCTTTTATTTCTTTTTCTTGCCTAATTGGTCTGGCTAGGAAAAGTTTTTAGATTTTTTTATCATTGAGTATGATGTTAGTTTTGAATTTGTCATATGTGGACTTTATTTTATTGAGGTACATTCCTTCCATACCCACTTTGTTGAGAGTTTTTATCATGAACGGATGTTGAATTTGGTCATACGCTTTTTCTGCATCTATTGAGATACTTTGTTTTGTTAATGTGGTATATCATGTTGATTTGCAGATGTTGAACCATTCTTGCATCTGTGGAATAAATCCCACTTGACTGTGGTGTATGATTCTTATGATGTATTGTTGGATCTGGTTTGCTAATTATTTTTTATCATTTAAATATTTTCATCATATGTGTATTGTTTAACCTCCATCCCTTAGTTCCCCCATCTCTCCACCCATCTCCCCTCTCATAACCATCAATTCTCTATAGTTAAGAGTCTGTTTCTTGATTTGTCCTTCTTTTTCCTTTGCTCATTTGTTTTGTTTCTTAAATATCACATTCGAGTGATAAGATATGATATTTGCCTTTCTGTGACTTATTTCAGTTAGCATGACCACTCCAGCTCCATCCATGTCATTGCAAATGGCAAGATTTCATTCTTTTTTATAGCTGAGTAATATTCCATTGTATATATATATACCACCTCTGCTTTATCCATTCATGTATCAGTGGACACTTGCGCTGTTTCCATAATTTGGCATTTATAGATGATGCTTCTATTCAGGGGGCATGTATCCTTTTGAATTAGTATTTTTGTATTCTTTGGGTAAATACCTAATGGTGCAATTGCTGGATCCTGGGTAATTCCATTTTTAACTTTTTTCTTTAAAGGGCTTGTTAGACAAAGTTGTCTAGTATTTTTTTTTTAAGATTTTATTTATTAGAGTGTAAGTGCATGTTCAAGCAGGGGGAGGGGCAGAGGTGGAGGGAGAAGGACAGGGAAGACTGCATTGAGCACAGAGCCCTATGTGGGGCTTGATCTTCTGCTCAGAGTCTAAATCAAGAGTCCAGTGCTTAACCAACTGAGCCACCTAGGCACTCTTATTTTTAACTTTTTGTGGAACCTCCATACTGTTTTCCAAAGTGGCTGTACCAGTTTGCATTCCAACCAGTAGGGCAAAAGTGTTTTCCTTCTTCCACATTCTCACCAGCACCTGTTGTTTTCTTGTGTTGTTGATTTTAGCCATTTTGACCGGTGTGAGGAGATAGCTTATTGTAGTTTTGATTTGCATTTCTCTGATGATGAGTGATGTTAAACATCTTTTCATGTGTCTGTTGGCTATCTATATGTACTCCTTTGGGAAAATGATGGTCTTCTGCCCATTTTATTTATTTATTTATTTATTTATTTATTTATTTATTTTTAATAATTTTATTTTTTATTGGTGTTCAATTTGCCAACATACAGAATAACACCTAGTGCTCATCCCGTCAAGTGCCCCTCTCATTGCCCTCCACCCAGTCACCCCCACCCCCTGCCCTCCTCCCCTTCCACCACCCCTAGTTCGTTTCCCAGAGTTAGGAGTCTTCCATGTTCTGTCTCTGATATTTCCCACTTATTTTTTCTCCTTTCCCCTTTATTCCCTTTCACTATTATTTATATTCCCCAAATGAATGAGACCATATAATTTTTGTCCTTCTCCGTTTGACTTATTTCACTCAGCATAATACCCTCCAGTTCCATCCACGTTGAAGCAAATGGTGGGTATTTGTCATTTCTAATGGCTGAGTAATATTCCATTGTTACACATAAACCACATCTTCTTTATCCATTCATCTTTCGATGGACACCGAGGCTCCTTCCACAGTTTTTCTGCCCATTTTTAAATTGGATTATTTGAGTATTGTGTTGTATCAGTTCTTTATATATTGGATACTAACCCTTATTTGATATGTCATTTGTAAATATCTTCTCTCATTCCATAGGTTGCCTTTTAGTTTTGTTGATTGTTTCTGTTGTTGTGCAGAAACTTTTTATTTTGACATAGTCTCAGTAGTTTATTTTGATATAGTCTCAGTAGTTTGCTTTTAATTTACTTGCCTTAGGCACATCTAGAAAAATGTTGCTATGGCTGATGTCAGAGATTTGCCTGTGCTCTCTTCAAGAATTTTTATGGTTTCAGGTCTCACATTTAGGTCTCTAAACCATTTTGAGTTTATTTTTGTGTATGGTATAAGAAATAGCTCTAGTTTAATTCTTTTGCATGTGGCTGTCTGGTTTTCCAAATACTACTTCTTAGATTGATTTTTTTCCATTGGATAGTCTTTCCTACTTTGTCAAAAATTAATTAGCCATATCATTGTGGGTTGATTTCAGGGTATTATTCCTTTGATCTGTGTGTCTGTTTTTATGCCAATACCATACTGTTTTAGCATAACTTGAAATCTGGAATTGTGATACTTCTGTTTTTTTGTTTGTTTGTTTGTTTTAAGATTGCTTTGGCTACTCAAGGTCTTTTGTGATTCCATACAAATTTTAGGATTATTTTTTCTAGTTCAGTGAAAAATGCTGTTGGGATTTTGATAGGGATTGTATTAAGTCTGGGTTTGCTAATATTTTGCTGAGGGTTTTTGCATCTGTGTTTATCAGAGATAGTGATCTATAGTTTTCTTTTTTTGTGGTGTTATTATCTGGTTTTGGTATCTGGGTGATGCTGGTCATATGAAATGAGTTTGGGAGTGTGCATTCCTCTTCAATTTTTGGGAACTGTTTGAGGAAGATAGGTACTAACTCTTCTTTCAATATTAGAACTTACCTGGGAAGCTGCCTGGTCCTGGACTTTTGTTTTTTGGGAGTTTTAAAATTATTGATTCTGTTTCATTACTTGTAATTAGTCTTTTCAGGTTATCTATTTCTCTGTGATTCAGTCTTAGAAAGTTGAGTGTTTTTAGGAATTTGTTGTTACCTAGATTTCTCAGCTTGTTGTAATTCTAGTTTTTTATAATTTGTATTTCTCTGGTATTGGTTGTAACTTCATTTGTAATTTTTTGGGGAGATTTTTCTCTTTCTTGATGAGTGTTTTTTAAAAAGTCTTTTCACAAAACCAGCTTTCATTCTTTTTTTTTTTTTTTTAAAGACTTTACTTGAGAGAGAGAGAGAGGAGGAGATAGAAGAGAGGCAGAGGGAGAAGGACAGGCAGACTCCCTGCTGAGCAGGGAGCCCAACACTGGGCTTGATCCTAGGACCCCGGGATCATGACTTGAGTTGAAGGCAGATGCTTCACTGACTGAGCCACCCAGGTGCCCCTTCTATTGTTTTTTGAGACTCTATCTCATTTATTTCCACTCTGATCTTTATGTTCTTACTTCTAATAACTTGGGGCTTTAGCCGTTCATTTTCTGTTACCTGTCAGTATAAAGTTAAACTGTTTATCTTGAGATTTTTCTTGTTTTTTTTTGAGTTAGGCCTGTATCACTGTGATGGTTGATAATGATTTCAATCTTCAATTTGAGATTTGTTTTGTGGCTTAACATGTGATCTGTTTTGGAGAAGGTTATATTTACACTCGAAAAGTATGTGTATTCTGCAGTTTTAGATGAAATGTTTTGTATATACCTGTTAAGTAGATGTGATCTGATGATGTTTTTGTTTTTTAAAGATTTTATTTACTCATTTGAGAGAGAGAGCATGCACATGTGAGCAGGGGAGGGGGCAGAGGGAGAAGCAGACTCCCCACTGAGCAGGGAACCAGACGTGGGACTTGATCCCCAGATTCAGATCATGACCTGAACTGAAGGCAGATGATTAACCAACTGAGCCACCCAGGCACCTCTAATGTATTAAGTCCAGTGTTTTCTCATTTGTTTTCTGTCCAGATAATCCATATGTAAGTGGGGTCTTAAAGTCCCCTACTATTTGTGTATTGCTATCTATTTCTCCCTTTATGTCTGTTAATATTTTTTGTGTTTAGGTGCCTCTATGTTTGGTGCAAAATATTTACGAATGTTATATCCTCTTTTCGGGTTGATACCTTTATCATTATGTAATACCTTTTTTTTGTCTTTTGTTATGGTCATTGTTTTAAAGTAAGTTTTGTCTGATACTCTAGCTTTTTGGAGTAGAAGATGGTTTTGAGGAATGTTGATTTTAGCTCATGGTGGAACCTGCTGTGCAACTTGTGCTCTACTTTCTAGTATACCTGGAATACTTGTTTCTACTGGAGTTTCTTCTAGACTGTGAAGATAATACTTGAACTCTTGAATTGATATGCAGACATACACAAAGGAAGAGTAGCATTACAAACCTTACATATTCATGTACCTGTCACCCATCTTTAAGGACTAACATTCTGTGGTTCTTGTTTCAAGGACACAAGTTCTAGAACATAGAGTGCTCAGCCCACTCCCTCTTCCACCCCCCTCCACACCCCCCAACCCACAAAGTGCAGTGAATGTTGTTGGAAAGCTTCCCCACTGCCTCTGGGTTCTGGCTTAAATAACGGCAGTGATTCCATGGTAAGTCAGTTCTGGCAGATGTAAAGAGAATTGAAGACTTGGAGCATTTATAGAAAATTTTTCTTGGCCTCAGAATCCTGGGTATAATTAAGAATCTAGTGCACTCTGAGCTCTTTAGGACTTCACTTAGGATTTTTGTTTGCCCAGAAATTTGGACATGTTGCAGAAATAGAAGGGGGAAATCCTGTCTCTTTGTAGCATAGCTACTTGCTATGATGAAATGATACATGCAGATGGCTTTTATAGTTTTGATATACAGGCTGCTCATGATGTGTCTGTGTAATCAAAAGAAACAACTGTTTTCAGGATCTGAAACATGAAGCTGAGAGGATCAATAACATAAATATACTTGTTTGCACTCCGGGTCGACTTCTTCAACACATGGACGAGACAATATGTTTTCATGCTACCAATCTCCAAATGTTAGGTGAGTCTAATGAATTTCCAATGAAACAATCTGAGACCTAGGAGAGAAACCTCATAAATTTTAATGACAAATTTTTATTTTATTTTTTCCTTTATTTATTTATTTTTAAAATATTTATTTATTCATGAGAGACACACAGAGAGGCGCAGAGACATAGGCAGAAGGAGAAGCAGGCTCCCTGTGGGGCGCCCAACATGGAGCCACGCAGGTGTCCTAATGATAGAAATTTTTAATCTTAATATTTATGTAATAAAACATCTGAGAAATAACTTGAAACAATATTTTGGCATAGGGATTCTAAACCCAGAGAGTACTAGACTTTTTTTAAACAAATGGTCAGAAGAATTTAAGTAGTTGTATATGAAATTAGACACATCAGTAGTTGACACTGCTAAGAATTTATCTTTTAAGATATATGCACTTTTGATGATATTACCTAATATAGCTATTTTTTTCTGAACAGCTCTGCACTTTGGAATAGTTCTAGATTACAGGTGCAGTGATAATACAGGGAGTTCCTTTATGCCCCTCCCCAGTTTCCATAGTATAATGTCTTACACAACTGTGGTACTTTTGTTAAAATGAAGATTAACATTGATCGTTATATAAATTACAGACTTTAGTTGGATTTCACCACTTTTTCCACTAATGCCCTTTTTTTCTCTTCTAGAATCCTGTGCAGGATACTAGATTACATTTAGCCTAATGTATATTTTAAATACTGTAGTTCACCTTGAATTTTCTCTTTTTAGTTCTTGATGAAGCAGATAGAATCTTGGATATGGGCTTTGCTGACACCATGAATGCTATTATTGAAAATCTTCCCAAGAAACGTCAGACTTTACTTTTTTCAGCGACACAAACCAAATCTGTAAAGGACCTTGCACGCTTGAGTTTGAAAAACCCTGAGTATATCTGGGTTCATGAAAAAGCAAAATATAGGTATGTATTGTTTGAAACCATATTTGATTTAGTCAGGAAAATCAATGTTCTTTTTAGTATAATAATTCAACATTTTAAATTAATGCTTTTTTAGGAAACTAGACATCATTTTATGGGTTATGAATTGTGGGAAGCAGAATAAGATATACTATTTAAAATTATTTAAATATTTGATGCACATTTAAATGTTGGAATACTCTAATGCTGTCTTTTTCAAAATGTGGTCTGAGGTACAAATATCTTTCTGTAAGATGTTAACATGTTAACAGCTATTTATTAATAACTACTTCTGCATAAAATGAGGGGCAATGGGGTTGTGTGGCTGTGTGGGAAATGGGTTTGGGGAAATAGATTTTAAAGAGTATTTTGACACAAGTGGAAGTTTGTGTATGTATCATTGTAGACTGTGAACATACCTGACTTGTAGAAATATTTTCTAGTCAAGGTCTCAATATGGATTCAACCCTACCATTATCTCTATCATAACTTCTCTTTCTTCCTATGAAATGTTAGTCTAAAAAGAAATAGATTGGGGAAAATGCTGGGTTATCCACTTGGAAAGTTTTCAAGTGTTGGGAATATGGGCCTTGAGGTCCACATTAACTTGGTTCCGCTAATAGATGTCTAGGATTAAAGATAGCCTTAGGAGAGGCCAGACTCCGTGCTTCCAGGTGATCTTAATGGATGAACTTTGGTATCTTTGGTTATCAAGAACTCGAGAATGGCATAGCAAGAGATTCTTGAGGTAGTTTACTCCTTAGCTTAGTGGAGTAGACAGTGGTCCTTGTTTATAAGGTTGTATTGAGATAGCTATTGAAATTCTTGGTACAGTTAATAATCTAAAGATTGTCTAGGTCTTTAGATTTTCTCTGTTCTTTTTCTATTTGTTTTCTGCCTATTTTCAAGACTCTTTAGTGTTTTTACAGGACACAAATTTTTTAATCATTAGGTAGTCTCTAAAACTGTGCATAAGTTAATTGTACATAGTACCCTTGTTGCCAATTTCTGTAGATAACAATGAGCTATTATTATCTATAGATCAGTTAGAAAAAATTGAATGCAAATACTATTCATTTCATAGATGATTTTTTAAAAATTTTATTGTTTTAGAAAGAGAGCATGAGTGGGGGGGGAAGGGTAGAGGGAGAGAGAGAGAGAATCTCAAATCGACCCTGCACTGAGTGTGGAGTGCATTGCAGAACTCAGTATCATGACCCTGAGATCATGATCTGCCCCAAACTAAAAGTCAGACACTTAACTGACTGAGCCACCTAGGCACCCCCATAAATGATTTTTGAAATGCAGCTCCATCACTTATAAAAAATGGGGCTTTCAGAAACCATGTCTCCAGTGACATAATTGACAACTGCAGGCTGTATGGTAATGACTGTGGCACTCTCTAATCTCCTGTTCACCAGAGTGCTACAAAAAACAGACTTGTGAATTTTGTCTCATGTCATTATTGAAGTTTCTTCTCTAGCTATTAATTTGGTTAATACACCATAGGAAAATCATAGTCAAGAATATTTTTAAGGGCCACTGTCTTGGGTCCCCTCCCTCTTTTGGAGTTTTGTACTATTGTTCAATAAACTTGATTTGCTTCCCGCTAAAAAAAAAAAAAATTAAGGCACTATAGAATATCTGCTCTCAAATTGTGAAGGACCAGAAAAGTAATTTAAAAGTTAGATCTTTCTGAAGTTGTGTATTAGAGTATACTTAGAAACAGTATACCAGTATGTTTTCTTTATATTGCTATTGTAGTGAAATGGTGCTTCTAATGATTTTTGTTTTTCTTTGAGAAAAAATTGTTATCTTTGGATCATGGTAATTTGCTGTTTTACGGTGAATATAAGTTGAATTCTGTGGTGAATTATGAACCATTTCAAATTCAAGATGGATATGCTGAGCTTATGTTATTAGGTGCATGCAAATGTAATATTACATTTCCTGTTAGCGTAATTAACCATTAGGAAATGTTGCTCTTTATCTTTACTAATGCTTTTTGCCTTGAAGTCTAGTTTGATCTTAGTCTCCCTATAGCAGCTTTCTCTAGGTTCATGTTTGCATGGTGAGTCTTTCTCTGTTCACTTACTCTGTACATTATATATGCCCTTATGTTATAGATTTGACTTTGTAAGCAACATATGGTTTTATCAGGTAGGTTAATTCCTTTGCAACTGGAGAATTTAGTTCATTGACCTGTGACTTACCATAATAGGTAATAGTCTTTACCCCTTTCCACTGTGTCTTCATTGTGAAGTATTTTAGTTTCATACATTTTAAACTCCATAAGCTGTTAGTAATTACTTTTTGAAACACGAATATTTATTTAGATCTATCCAAATAGTTATTCTTTATGATATTTTTATTTCTTAAAAGAATTTCCTTTTATTCTTAGTTTAGGTTTACTAGTGGAAAAATTCTGTTTGGACTTTTCTGAGAACTTCTTTATTTCTTCTTTACTCTTGAAGGATATCTTGGCAGGTTTTTTCTTCACAGATACCTTTCTGTTGGTCTAACATAACTTTTGTTATGTCAGATTTAGCTACAATTTTCTTGTTCCTTTGAAGGTATTGTGTATTGTTTAGGATTTTTTTATCTTTGATTCTTAGTTAAACCATGAATGATTTTATTTATTTATTTATTTATTTATTTATTTATTTATTTATTTATTTATTCATTAGTTCATTCATTCATTCATTCGTTTGTTTGTTTGTTGGCAGGTAGGTGTTGTAAGGACAGATGACCCTGATCTGGGCTACCCTGGCTTTTAGACTCTGGGACTGTTGTATTTCTGTTCTGCTTAGAGCCCTGGCTGGGTATTGACCTTCAGGAGGTCTCAGCTGAAAGGTGTGGGTATTTACCAGAGCACTTCCATCCTGGCAGGCTCTGAAATTCAGAGCCCTGAGAGTGCCAGGATCTCTGGTCAGCTCTGAGCTTTCCAGTTGTTGCTTTTTGCTTGTTTTCACTCATTCTGGTGCGTATCTGTTTAGGAGTTGTCACACTTCTCGTGGGACAATTGAATGAGGAATTTAAGATCCAGTGTTTTTTTTTTTTTTTTTTGGTTCCTTCTCTCTGGGATTTTGGACTGCCGTATTTAGGCAGAAGGTTGCTATTCCACCTCACACCTGCCTTGCAAATCAGCAGATGCTTTGAAGGAAAAGTGGAAATTACTCTGGGGCTTGCCTCAGGGCATGTCTGTTTATTTTTCTGTACTTTAAGTCCTTAGACACCTTGCTTGCTCTCTGATGCCTTCTGTTGTTTTTGTTTTATGCTAAATCCAGGCTTTATATTAGCACTAGAGGCCATCAAAATGTTAATCTGATATGGACAACCCCTTTACGGCAGGAATGATAGCTTTTTAACCTTAAAGTTTTAGCAGCCAGTGATGGTTATTGCCTAGATCCTTTATTTCATTATGATTTGCAAAATTGTGATAACTGATTCTATTTTTAATTTCTAAGAAGTTCTCTTTCGCAGTATGTGTATGTATATATGTATGTATGAGAAATTTGTTGGAGAGGCATGCTGCTGTTAATAGTTTCCTAATTTTTTTTCTTTTTTGGTGGGTCTGGATTTTAAAGTTAACTGATATGGCATATTTTTAATGTTTTTTTTCCTCTTATTTCCATAAGCACCCCTGCCACTTTGGAACAGAACTACATAGTTTGTGAGCTGCAGCAAAAAATAAGTGTGTTATATTCCTTTTTGAGAAGCCACCTGAAGAAGAAAAGTATTGTATTTTTCTCCAGTTGTAAAGAGGTACTGAATGATTAAGTAATTGATGTTGAATCATCCCTTTTAAAATAGTAAGTTTCAGTTAGATAAATAGCAGTTTCTTCTGTTTTAATAAATACAGTGCTAGACATGGTAAAGAATATGAGAAACAGGTGTAGTATCCCTCAGTGAATACTGGTAGAACAAACCATTGAATGGCCAGACGAACCACAGGTCTTTATAATCTGACACCCACCCTTTATGAATACTGAACTGAATATGCTATATATTTCCATGCTTTGATGCCCTGATGCTCTCAGGCATGCCCTCTCTGCATTCCTTTACACTAATGGCTGAGGGAGTGGTGGATGTCCTTTGAGGCTAAGCTCAAATGTTACATCTGGAGATCCTTCTCTAATACTCTGGAACTCCTTGTTAGAATCAGTGGGTTCCTCCCCTATCATTCTATAGTGTGTATGTCTTTAATGCAGTTACACATTTGTTTAATATTAGCCGTTTGCTGTGAATAAAGGATTCAGTGATAAATAAGAATACTTGTCTCTTCCCTTAAAGAGAAGGGACCTTAAGTGATTTTTATGTCACTTTCCTCTCTATATTTAAGATTACCTGAGGATATATAGTTGTTGGCATATAGTAGATAGATTCTAGATTTATAGGTTTTTGAATACTTAATGTGGTAAATATGCCATTAAGTTTCCCTCCAGCTTATGGGGAAGATAAGTGGTCTTTCTGTTGTACTCTGTCTTTTTTAGGAAACCTCTTCATTTCCATGGCTTTAAATGCCATTTGTGTTCTAACAACTGCCACACTGACATCTCAAGCCCTGATCACTCTCCTGAGCCCCAGAGTTATGTATCCACTTGAATACTAGAGATTTCCAGTTGAGTGTCTTGAGGGTATCTCAAGTTTAAAATAAGAACAATTTAAGATTTCATATCCTGAGGATTATTCCCTTCCATCTCTTCCCCATTCTAAATGACTGAATCCTTAATTGTTGCCTGTCTTCAGCTTATTGTCAATATTTTGATAACTCTCATTACCTCTACCACCTCTCACCACACCTCATGCTACAGCTAAGTCTAAGCTATACTAACCTTTCTCTTACTTGTGGCTGGTCTCTTCATTCTCACAGTTTCTTTCCTATAGTTATTGTACATTCTAGCCAGAATGATCTTAGAAAATCATCTGCCTCAGTGAGTTTTTTTCAAGAGCAAGAATTCAATCAGTTTTGACTCTGGAGACGGAAACTGCAGAAAAATTTTCATGAACTCTGTTCACACCTCTAAGTTTACATATGCACTTTTTTGAGCTTAGTTTACCTGTATCTGTCATCTGCAGGTTCACCTTTCTCCTCTACCCTTTTCATGATAGCCCTTTTAAAACTGCAAAAGAAAGGCACAAGTCCGACTATATCTAATCCTACTGGTACATTGTCTTAGGACCTGAGAACCTTCCTGGCACCAGGGGGATTGCTGTTTAGAAAGTGAATGGCTTTAAGAACAAGCCAACAAATTTAGTTGGCTTACATTCTTTACTTATAATAGAATTTGTAGGGAGACTTAATGGACTTACTAGTTGATGGATTATTATAAATTTTATTTATCATCATTTTGAAATATAGGCATTTAGGGCAGCCTGGGTGGCTCAACGGTTTAGCGCTGCCTTCATCCCAGAGTGTGACCCTGGAGTCCTGGGATCGAGTCCCTGTATGGAGCCTGCTTCTCCCTCTGCCTGTGTCTCTGCCTCTCTTTCTCTCTCTCTCTGTGTCTCTCATGAATAAATAAAATCTTAAAAAAAAAAAAAAAGAAAGAAATATAGGCGTTCAAAGAAGTAAGGTTCTTTCCAGTACATTTTCTTTTCTTTTCTTTTTTTTGAACTTATTTTTAAAATTCCAGTATAATTTTACATATGGAGTTACATTCGTTTCAGGTGTGTAATATAGTGGTTCAATAATTCTGTATATTAACTCACTGCTCACCACGGTAAGTGTACTTAATCTCCTTCACCTGTTTAACCCACCCACCCTCTGGCAACCACTAGTTCTCCATATTTAAGAATATGGTTTTTTTGTCTGTTTCTGCCTTTGTTTGCTTGTTCTCTTAAATTCCACATTGGTGAAATCATATGGCTTATATCTTTCTCTGACTTATTTCACTTAATATTATACCTTGTAAATCCATCCATGTTGTTGCAAATGGAAGATCTTATTCTTTTTTATGGCTGAGTAATATTCCATTGTATATATGTATTGCCTATTTTTTATCCATTTTTTTCTGCAGGGACACTGTGCTTACCCTGTCTTGGCTATTGTAAACAATGCTGTAATAAACAGGGATGCATGTATTTTTTTGAATTAGTATTTTGTTTACTTTGGGTAAATACCCTGTAGTGGAATTGCTGGATCATATGGTAATTCTATTTTTAATTTTTTGAGGAACCTCCACACTATTTTTTTTTTTTTAAAGATTTTATTTATTTATTCATCAGAGAGAGAGAGAGAGGCAGAGACACAGGCAGAGGGAGAAACAGGCTCCATGCTGGGAGCCTGACGTGGGACATACTCTGGGCTGAAGGTGGTGCTAAACTGCTGAGCCACCAGGGCTGCCCACCTCCACACTATTTTCCACAGTGGCTATACCAGTTTGTGTTCCCACCAACAGTGTACCACAGTTCTTCCAGTACGTATTCTGCATTTTTGTGAAGAGATTTTCCTAACATGCATATTAGAGAAAATAGGAATAAAATAATACGATACTCTACCTCAGTGTACCAATTAGAATTCATTTATTATCATTTAAACTAAAGAGAAGTAACAATCAGTTCCATTTACTTCCATATATGAAGAGATGTAATAATATCCAATGTTGTATAACAAAATTATTATCTATTAGTTTGTTTTGCCTTTTGTTTTTTAAAAAGATTTATTTATTTAGAGAGAGCATGCATGTGGGGGGTGCAGAAGGAGATGGAGAGAGAGAATCTCAAGAATACTCCCTGCTGAGCAGGGAGCCTGCTGCAGGGCCTCAGTTCCATGACCCTGATATCATGACCTGAGCTGGAGGCAGACGCTTAACTGACTGAGCCATCAGGCACCTCTTTGTTTTTCTTTTTATCCAATTCTAACATTACTTGTTCTGGTCAGTTCTACACTAATGTAGTAGTAGCTCAGCCTGAAAATTTTTAATGCTTTATTGTAGAAAGTTGTAAAAAGTTTAAGATAATCAAAAGACTTTGAAGCATTAAACTATTAAAATAAAGTTCTGTGGGGTCAGAAAGTTGACATAGGAGTTCAGGAAGGAAAAAAATGCAAAATTTCTTTGTCTTGAGGAGTTTATTTTGTCTTTAATTTTTTTCTAGGACTTAATTTTTTTACAGCAGTTTTAAGTTCACAGCAAAGTTTAGGACCTTCTTTCACACAGGCATGGCTTTTATTATTTATTTTCTTAAAGATTTTATTTATTTGAGAGGGAGAGCAAGAGAGCTCGAGAGAGCACAAGAGCAGGGGGAGGGAGAAGCAGACTCCCCTGTGACAGGGAGCCCTTGTGGGGCTCCATCCCAGGATGCTGTGTTCGTGACCTGAGCCCAAGGCAGACAGACATTTAAGCAACTAAGCCACATAGATGACCCATGGTCTTCATTATTTTTACATATTTTAAAAATGATTGTGGATATCAAATTGCTCTGCTACTTAGAATCTACTGGGTACATGTATAAGAAGTTTATTTTAAATTCTGAACATTTAATATATCAGAAATTACATTTTTTGCAGCTAGTTACATTTGGAAAAATGTCAGCTATCAAGTAGAAAACAAAAGGGGAGCATAGTTTTTAAAAAATTCTCACAGGACATAATGTGAGCAAAAAATGTATGAAGACCTCAATTCTAGACTGCATTTCCCTTTCTCTGCTTTTTTTAATTAGTGAAACTTGTGCCCCTTAAAGCAGTTTTGCTGTTCATCTCAGCTTGCTGTGCTGCTGCTATCTGGAAGAATCAAACTTCTTTCTCTGTTCGTGCCCAGGTTCAGTATCTGTACCGAGTGTTCTGCCGGCTACGTCCTGGCATCTCTATCCTTGCCCTGCATGGCCGCCAGCAACAGATGAGAAGAATGGAAGTCTACAATGAATTTGTCCGGAAGAGATCTGCAGTGCTCTTTGCTACTGATATCGCTGCCAGGGGGCTGGGTAAGAGCTTAGCAGAAAATATTCTGGGATCATGGGATATAGAATTTGCTTATAAATGGATGGATTTGGGAATTCAAATTGTTTCACTCGAATAATTGGGCCACTTTTTCTTAGAAAAACAAGTAAATTGAATTAAGGCTACATTGGTGAAAATTTTGGTTGTATTTTTTGTCTTTGCTTATTGTTTATGAAAATAATTCTAGAATCCTGAGGACCCCCCACAATCAAATGAGGATAAAGGTTTTTTAAGGATAGGAGGAAAAACTATGCTTGTTTCTTTGAAAATTGGAAACTTGGTAAAATATGACAACTTAACAAGAAAATTTGAAGTCAATTTTTTTTTACCAAGTGTTTTCATTTTAAAAACATAATGTATTGAAGCTTTCAAGAAGCCCATTGATACTATTTTACAGTTGGTAGCTTTGTGGTTGTGGAATGGGGTATGGAAGTGAATTACAGGATGTAGAGATATGAATACAAGACAAGAAAATAGGTAGTATTTTAAAATTTTCGGTTTATTTGTTAATGACTGCAGCAGATATTAAACACACATGAAGAATATGCCCAATATTACCCAGCTTTAGTGATGATTTTTTTTGTGGTCCCCTTTTTCTTCCTGTCTGCTTGTTTGTCTTGGAGTATTTTAAAGCATATCTCAGACATCATATCTGTTCATTCCCATGTGACTGAAGGCCTTAGCCAAGTATGCATATATTTTTAAAGCTCTCTAGCCTATATTGTTATCCAAGACTTTTAGTAAATTCAACATTTTGTATTTACCTTGTTTGGCCATGTAATTGTTTGCTGAGAGAAATTGTGTATCAGTTGTCTCTGATCTTGTACTTTTGTGTTAATAGTTAAGATTTGCTTAGTTTGTGATCCTAGTTATCATTTTTCTTAACTGTCCTAGCAGATGTCCCATGCTTATTACTTTTCTAACAGTTCAAACACAGCCTGTTTCTCTCTTGCAGCCTTCCATTGCCAGCTCTTATCCAGACTGCTTGCTCCATAATCCTCCTGCATTTTTGTTATCCTGAGATGCTTCTATCCAGATCTCTTTCTTCCTCTTTCTTGATTTATTCTCTCATTTCATTAAAAAAAATTTTAAATGTCTTTCTCTAAGGGTGCCTTGCAGGCTCAGTTGGTGGAGCATGTAACTCTTGGTCTTGGGGTTGTGGGTCTGTGTCCCACATTGGGTATAGAGATTGCTTAAAAAAATTAATTAAAAAAAATTAAAAATCTCATTTTCTTACAGCTGCTTCAGTAAGGGTTCACAAGAAGTCAATTTGAATTGTTACATACATTTCCTATTTTTTTTAAAGATTTTATTTATTTATTCATGAGAGGCACAGAGAGAGAGGCAGACATAGATAGAGGGAGGAGCAGGTTCCGTGCAGGGAGCCCGATGTGGGACTCGATTCTGCAACTCCAGGATCATGCCCTGAGCCAAAGACAGACACTCAACCACTGCGCCACCAAGGCATCCTTCATTTTCTATTCTTGAATGATAGTGGGGATAGGAATAGAATTCTAGGTTGAAATAACTCTATAGTATTTGCAGTTATTTTTGTGTATAGTTTATACTCAGTACTACTTCAATATTATGGTACTTATTAGACCCACAATGATGTCTAATGTATTAGTAAACAAGCATATACATTACTATATCAGAAACTTCAGTAAATAAAAAAGCTTATAACTCCTTGCTGTATGTTTTACTTTATGCATTTAAAAACATTCTGAGAAGGGGTTCATAGGCTTTATTTATAGTACAAAAATGTCAAAAACCTCTGTTCTAGATTATTTTAAAAAGTTTATATGAATGTATTGATAAGCAATACATAAAGTATTGAGTATATAAAAAAGTTTATGTGAACAATGTTATATATGCTAATATAGGACTTGGCTTTTGAAGTCTTTTTCTTTTTCTTTTTTCTTTCTTTTTTTTTTTTTTTTTTTTTTAAGAAATCCCTATATCCAATGTGGGGCTCAAACTCACAGTCCCAAAAGCAAGAATCACTCCACCAACTGAGCCTGCCAGGCACCCCAGATCTTTCCATGTTGATGTATAAAAATCCAGTGTGTTTTGTAGAGTTTCTCATGGTATGAATTTACCCATTCCTGGAATAATGAACATTGAAGTCTTTTTATTCTAAAAATGTGCAATGAATATTCTGACGTTCTGTTCTTAAGCATCCTTGAATTTCTTTAGAATACACCAGTACCGTTTTAAAACTTTATTAACTTTTTTTTTAAATGAATTTTTTTTAAATGAATTATCACATAATAATAATAAGGTAGGAGTCCTAGTAGGCTCTATACTTCCTCACTCTTCAGGAGCAACTCTTTAAATTTCTGTTAGTCTTTTTTTGGTATTTAGTTTTATATTTTGAGGTGATATTCTTACACTGTGCTTCTTAATTTACCAAATTTAGAAAAATTGCCAAAGATTTCCTTTTGTTGGGATCCCTGGGTGGCTCAGCGGTTTGGCGCCTGTCTTTGGCCCAGGGCGCGATCCTGGAGTCCCGGTGATTGAGTCCCACATTGTGCTCCTCGCATGGAGCCTGCTTCTCCCTCCTCCTGTGTCTCTGCCTCCCTCTCTCTGTCTATCACAAATAAATAAATAAATAAATCTTAAAAAAAAAAATTTCCTTTTGTTACGTCTGTATCATTCTTCTTCCCAATATTGTTTTTGGTTTTGTTTTGGTTTAGTGCTGAGCCCTTTTCTCTGTTATAGAAATTGATCTGAAATCCAAACAGTAAAATCCACAGATGATTAAAGGTAGTTGTTTTAAGGAGTTGGGAACAGTTGTTTTAAGGAGTTGTTTTAAGTTGTCTGGAAACAAATGAAAACTTCTGTAGCCAGATATGTGTGTACTGCATAATTATTGCTGAGAAATGAGAAAAGGGACTTAGACATCATTAATTCAAATGGAGATGGGAATAGCAAGGAAAGTAAAGTTTCATTTAAATTGGGAAACAAGTTTTATAGTTCACTAGGAGTCATGAGAAGTGGTTTCTTTTAGGTTATTAAATACCAGGGTATTTCATTATTTGTCTGACACAAAGCAATCTGTTCTGTGTCAGATACAAATAATGTTCATATTCAAACACTGTCAAAGGAGAATTGTTTATTATCTCTTGATTCATGCAGTTAATTTAATTTTTTATTATTTTATTTTTTTAAATTTTATTTATTTATTCATGACAGACACAGAAAGAGGAACAGACATAGGTAGAGGGAGAAGCAGGCTCCATGCAGGGAGTCCGATGTGGGACTCGATCCCGGGTCTTCAGCATCAGGCCCTGGGCTGAAGGTGGCGCTAAACCACTGAGCCACCCAGGGATCCCCTTGAAACTGATTTTCTAACTTGATGTTCTTTGTGTACAGATTTCCCAGCTGTGAATTGGGTTCTTCAGTTTGATTGTCCAGAGGATGCCAACACGTACATTCACAGAGCAGGTAGAACGGCCAGGTAGGTGTGCCCACTCGTTTCTTTGCTGTTGCAGTTGAGTCATGTACGCTGTTGATAGGGTGCTAAGTGGTTAACATCTTTCTAGGTCGCATTTGGCAATGATTATTGAAGCCTGAGAGTTCTTCCTTTTGTTTCATGTTCCACATTCAGAAACTGATCTTAAGAAAACAGAGATGGGTAAAGTTTCAGTAAAGATGTTCATTTTATTGACCTTTGTAATGGTTAAGAATTGGAAACAACCTAAATAATAATAGGGTTATGAGTAATTATGATTAGCCACAGACGGACTGTTTCTTTGCATTTACCTTGTACCATTTACTTTCTCATTGTAATTGGATGCATGTTTATAACATGGTTGTCAGTGAGACATTGATCCTTGATGATGGCAGAGACACCACCTGTTGGTCTGCATGTCCAACAGTTACTTCTGATTTTTAAGTCGCAACTTGAGCTGAATGGTTTCCCAGGGATGACAGGATCTTTAGACCCAAGATTTATTTTTTAATTTTTTAAATTTAAAAAAATTTAAAAAAAGATTTTATTTATTTATTAATGAGAGACACGGAGAGAGAGAGAGAGGCAGAGACACAGGCAGAGGGAGAAGCAGGCTCCACACAGGGAGCCTGATGTGGGACTCCATCCCGGGTCTCCAGAATCACACTCGGTGCTGAGAGGCAGCGCTAAACTGCTGGGCCCCTGGGGCTGCCCTAGACCCAAGATTTAAGCCATCTTGCAAGCAATGACTGCCATTCTCTAGCAGGCTTGCCTTGTGTCCCGTTTAGCAAATAGCCCCAAGTGTCCCCTGTCCCTTGTTTATCTGGTAAATCTCATTGGTGTGTAGTTATTTTAAATTTCTTCGAATCCACAGTTTTTGGATGGCTTTTGTTTTTTTTTTTAAAGATTTAATTTATTTATGAGAGAGACAGAGGGAGAAGCAGGCACCCGCAGAGAGCCTGATCTGGGACTTGATCCCAGGACCCCGGGATCATGACCTGAGCCAAAGGCAGATGCTCAACCACTCAGCCACCCAGGTGCCCCGTTTTTTGGATTGCTTTAAAGATTTTTTTTTTGGTTGTATCTGGTGAATTTAGTATGTTTTGGCTGACATGAAGGTTTCTCAAGTCTTTTAGCAGCCTAGGAAGAAGCAGAGCTCTTCCTTCATTTTTAATTTTCATAACATATTTGATTGCTTAAACATTTTTTGACCGATTTACATTTATTTTGTGGGCCATTAAACATGGGCTATAATCAAAATGTATTCAAACACATTTCTTTTGATCAGTGTGAATAGAGAGGCTAGTATAATAGTGAAAAATCTATTTAAAAATAGGATTTAGGGATCCCTGGGTGGCGCAGCGGTTTGGCGCCTGCCTTTGGCCCAGGGCGTGATCCTGGAGACCCGGGATCGAATCCCACATCAGGCTCCCGGTGCATGGAGCCTGCTTCTCCCTCTGCCTGTGTCTCTGCCTCTCTCTCTCTCTCTGTGTGACTATCAAAAATAAATAATTTAAAAAAAAAAAAAATAGGATTTATATGCTACAGGGTGAAAAGTAAGTCTTTGTATTGCAATTAACAATATAATTTGAACAAGCAATGGAGTTAGAAGTGTGTTCTGTATATGGTGTCACTGTGCCTTCAGACACAGTTGGCTGTAGACTGATGACATTTTGATTTTCTTTCTTTTTTCTTCCATTTTGATTTCTAATGGGGTATGAGGAAATGGGACCTGAGTGGTAGAACAGATATCTTGCTTTCCATTTTATAGGAAGGTGGGTGGTGTATTGGTGATCTTTGTATTGGGTACACGTTTGGGTTATCTTACATAGTGAGATACTCAGGTGATAAGTAGTGGTTGGTGGAATGTTTCATGCTCTTCAGTAAACGTGTAGCATGTATGAATTTGTACACGTATTCATGAACATTTGCATTCTAGATAAAGTGGAATATGACCCTTCACGAACATATAGCTTCAGGGGCACGTAGACTTGTTTAGTTGTGCCGTTTGGTGTTGACATAGGGCAAGCAGGTATCTTTATGGAACACTTTAATTAATTAATTTTAAGATTTTATTTATTTATTCATGAGAGAGAGAGAGAGAGAGAGAGAGAGGCAGAGACACAGGCAGAGGGAGAAGCAGGCTCCTTGCAGGGAGCCTGATGTGGGACTCAGTCCTGGGTCCCCAGGACCATGCCCTGGGCTGAAGGTGATGCTAAACCACTGAGTCACAGGCTGCCCTATAGAACACTTTTAAATAGTATTTTAAAATTATTGTCCCTTTATGAAGATGATTGGATCATCTTATTGCATCAGAAAACAGTTCACCAAAGAGGCATATTTCAGGGTGTTTGGTTCCTGAGAGGTTGTTAAAAATTTTATGTAGTTGAACATGCCAGGGTGAACATTAAATCGTTCTAATGACATTGGAGATGAAGAGTAGGTACAGCAACATTATAATTGTGTTTGAAGAGAAAATACTAATTCGAAAAACTATTGTAATGCAACTTCTGCTGTTATTAATCTTTAAGGTACAAGTCTGTTTGATCCCTCATAACCAATTAAAAATGTTTTGAATCGGCTCTTTTAGATGAGTAGTTAGTGGAAATGTTTAGGATATGCAATGCTTGTTTTTTCTTGAGTTTAATAAAATAGTGAAATAGCAGTTTAAAAGTTGCCATTAATGGGCTTACAGATAATTAGAAAGTTTTGTGGGCCATGAGATGGGATAATTGAATTGAATAAAGGCTAAATTAAAATTTAAAACTCATTAAAATCTTGTGTTTATGCTGTAATTAAAACTGTGTTGCCAGATAGTGTTTAGTTGTGGAATTGAGCTATAATATATGAATAGAGAGAAATGAATTCAGTGCTTTGTAGCAAAATAGCTAAGGTTTGAGGAATCTGTTTTTCCTTTCTGTGTTTTAGCTAAGTGAAAGTAGTGATTCTGGTACTTGTCTTGAAGTACTTTAATTTATTCACCTGAAATTCTCTTGATCCTTAGTATTGAGAAAAGTTCATCTTTTTTCCTTAGCCATCCACACCCCTTTTAACAAAATGACCTCGTTTAGAGACAAGTGAGGCAAGGAATATGAATATAATTTTATTAAGCTGTATTCTGAGGTGCATTGTATTTAAAAATGATTGTCTTTAGGGCCTGCAGTTCTTGGTACTCATAAAACCAGGCTTTTCCATGTTTTTTTTTTTTTTTAGTTATTTATGATAGTCACAGAGAGAGAGAGAGAGAGAGAGGCAGAGACACAGGCAGAGGGAGAAGCAGGCTCCATGCACCGGGAGCCCGACGTGGGATTCGATCCCGGGTCTCCAGGATCGCGCCCTGGGCCAAAGGCAGGTGCCAAACCGCTGCGCCACCCAGGGATTCCCCCCCCCCCGCTTTTTTTTTTTTTAAAGATTTTATTTATTCATGAGAGACACACACACACAGAGAGGCAGAGACATGGGCAGAGAGAAGCAGGCTCCATGCAGGGACCCCAAAGTGGGACTCGATCCTGAGACTCCAGGATCACGTCCTGGGTGGAAGGCAGAGGCTAAATCTCTGAGCCACTCAGGCATCCCAAGGCTTTTCCATTTCTTATGGAAAGTTGAAATTTCCATTTAAAATGCCCATTTGAAAACAAAAATTGGGAATAGAAAGTAGGTATATACATTAGACTCCTCTTTTAAAAAAAAATTGTTTTTAAATTAGATATCTTTTAAATTAGGCTCCATGCCTGGTGTGGGGTCCAGTGCAGTACTTGAATTCACAACCTTGAGATCAAAGACCTGAGCTGAGATCAAGAGTTGGACACTTAACTGACTGAGCCTCCCAGGCACTGCACTCCTTTTTTTTTTTTTTTTTAATGCTTTTATTTGGAGAGTACAGGCCTGTGGATGGAGGATGTGAATTATATGTAACTGTAGATAAGGTGAGAGTCAGTGCCTAGCTGGCTCAGTCAATAGAGCATGCCACACTCTTGATCTCAGGTTCATGAGTCCAAGTCCAGTGTTGGGCCTAGTACTTAAAAAAAAATGAGTTAATATATGTGTAACTATTGTTTTTTTCCAGAGTCAAGGTAAAATAATTCCCTCAGAAGTGGTATTTCTCCTGAGCCTTACTTTACTGATCTCAGACTGTGTGATGTAGATAGCAGAAGGTGGTTCCACTGGGGGGCAGCAGAGGCCAATTCTTTGCATCGCACACTGGCAGCAGTTTAGATCAACAGCAAAGATGAAGATGCAAAGTAGTTAAAATTTCTACTGTGACAACTTTGAAGAGTTTATGGTTTGTGGAAAATACTGGTACTTTATGGAATAGATAAGGAAGAGAATTTTTTTAAAGTGTCCTTTATTGTTTTATAAATTGAAATAAAGTGAAAAGACAATTTCTATGAGCCTTAATTTACTGAAGGTTACTCTGAATATCTTAGGTATCAGATGGGAGCAATCTTTGCTAGTGAAAATTCTTGCTGCTTTAATTCCTTTAGGTTAGATTTATGAAGATCCTGTCTTCAGCCTGCTGCTTCTTGGTAGATAATGGTTCTTTACACGGCCTTCTTCCTTGGTCTAGTTGCTATTTAGAATTGAAAGTTTTTTTTTTTTAAAGGGCAAAACCAGTTTTTTATTTTGCATCAGGAAGCATTGAACTGGGATACAGTAGGGCCAGGACAGCTACAGAGGTAGATAAGTAGGCTGATATTTTTTTAGGAGTCGTCGAGTTCCAGGGCTTCCTCATTGCTCTCCTGCTGTCTGTTCTCAACACAGCAGGCAGAGTGATCCTTTTAAACACAAGTCAGATCATGTCAGTGCTCTGATAGCTTCCTCTTCCCTCAGAATAAAAGCCAATAACTTGATATTATTCAATCTCCTCTAGCCTTCCTTTCAATTCCCCTATGTACCATGCTGTACACTGGTGGAGTTGTTTTGTTCATGCCGAGCATATTCCTCCCTGCCCCCCCCCCCCCCATCATGATCCTTTTATATTACTGTTTCTTTTGCTGGAATGGTTTTTCCTCAAGGATCTGCATGGCTATATTTCTTAACCTGGTTATCTTTCTTAACCGTGCTCTAGCCACTCCTCCTCACTTTACTCTGTACTTTCTTTTTTCCATAGCACTTAATGTTTTCAGATATACTAAGCATTTCTTTATTACATTGTTTCTCTTTCTCTTCACCAGAATGTAAGTTACATAAAGGCAAGGAAATATGTCTACTTAATTGATATACCCCGAGTGCTTAGAACCCAGATTTTGCACAGAGTTGGCAGTTGAGATAACACAATTACTTTCTCAAATCAGACTCATGAATTAGAGCTTACCTAAAATTAATTAATCCACTGCAGTATAACAAATTACCCCACAATGTAGTGGCTAAAACAAGAACTGTATATTATCTCACAGTTTCCCTGAATCAGGAATCTAGGTGCGGCTCATTTGATTCCTCTGGCTGCTCATCTGGATCCTTACAAGTCTGTGGTCAAGATGTCACAGGGTACTTGAAGGTTCAGCTGGGGTGGATCCTGTTCTAAGCTTGTTCACCCTGCTTGTTGGCAGGTGCCTCTCTGGTCCTTCCACGTGGCTTTTCTTTTTGTGGGGCTTTTTATAACATAGCACCTGGCCTCATCAGAGAGAGCAAGTGAGAGAGTAAGAGTAAGGGGGAAGCAGCAGTGTCTTGTGACCTAGATTTGGAACTCAAACTCCATCTTACTTGGGGTAGCCTAGTGATTACAGAAATCAGCCTTACTCAGTGTGGGGAAGACCACAAGGGTGTGAATGCCAGAAGGCCCAGCTCTTTGGGAGTTGTTTTAGTAGCTGTCTACCACTCCTAATAGCAAGCTTTCCTAGTAATTTCAAGGGTAAGGGAAGGTAATTAATGGCAAGGAATATGTGAGGCAGGAAGAGGTCTGCCTCTTCCATAGCTCCACAGGGCCATTCTCGACACCTCAGGGCAGGCTCTGACCTCGTGGTCAGACCTCGTGGCTTGACCTCGTGGTCACTGAGCCATACATGCCCTTTATCACTTCCATAGATGGGCTATTGGTGTACGCAGTTACATGCTGCCTATAGAGACCTCTTCCTTGCATCCACAGACTTTAAATGTACTCAGTACATTTATTAACATCTCCTAGATGAGGGCTCACATGCAAGCATATGCCAAGTTTGTTTCCCAGAAGGCCTGTCATTAGTATATTTATGAGGAGATTTGACTGCATCACTTTTTCATTTTCAGCCAGAGGAGCCTCTTCCCTAAGAGAATGAACAGGTTGTAGCTTAGACATTTACTTTCTAACACTCAAATATCTGTTGAGTGAACAAATGCAAGAACTCATTTAGTCTTTATGTAAGCCTTATGAGAGAGGAAACAATTTCTTAGGGATTGTGAGGTAAACTGTATCTAAGATCCCTCTGGAAATACCAGGGCAGGGATTTGTATTTGGGTCTTTCTGACTCTACAACTCCTCTTCTTGCCTGTGTGCCCCAGACCAGATGTTTTCATTTGGTGAAATGTAGTGGCTGCGTCTCCCAGGTGGGGCTTCCAGAAGGCTTGAAAGCCAGGTGCTGGGAGAAGCAAGGTAGACATTTTTATTTAAACTTGCTGCTGTTTGTGATCTTGAAGATAAACTAAAAATAAATTTATTTTCCTTCTTTATTTGGATTACGAGGGACAGATATCCCATGGTAGATCAACACTATCCTTAAAAGTCAAGAAATTTAGATTTGGATCTGACTCTGTCACCTGATGGCTTTGGACACTTTGACCAGTTCTTAATCTCTTTAAGCTCTAATATCTTCTCTTGTAAGATTGAGTTAATGATCTCTTTCAGTAGTTTCCAGAAAGTATAATTTCAGGTAGTATAATTTTTAGGCAGTACTTTTATGTATGTTTTCTTCCTGCTTTTAATGTATTAAAACTTAGTTTAGACTCTTTTTAAATTCTGGGAACAGAGTTGATAGACTGTAAGGACATCTACCTTTTCTCTGTGAGCTCCCTAAATCCTTGTTCTTAATCAGTGTGTTAGAAGCTTTCCATACAACCCACCGTAACCCACTTGGTTTCTTCCCAATTATTGTGAGCTTTGTCTGTCAAACTGCTATGGTGTACCTGTTTCCAAGTCCTTATACTGCATGTGGCTCTATTTTTCCCAGAATATTTTACAGTCTGTCCTTTTCTCTTACATCTAGTGTAGAGTCTTTAGCTATTCTGTGAGTCAGAGATCACCCTTTTCCTGGAATAAGCTCTCCTTTGTGCCATATTGTGCAGGAGGAACAGAGCAGTTGGAGTCTGGTTCCTCTGGCCATCTGCGTGCGTTCTGCATGGCTGACTGCACTGTTGTCTTAAGTGGCTAGGCGCTCATGGGGCTGCTTACCCCAGGAAAGACTACGGTGTAGGGAGGATAGAAGGAGATGCAGAGAAGGGGCAGAAAGAAGGCTGTGGGACAGCAGTGTGCCCAACAGTTGTCTCTGTTTCTCCACCTCCTGATCCTACTTCTGTGAACAATGACTAGTATTTAAGAATCACGGGTATAGAACTTGAGGCTCTGAAGGGACCTGGATCATCTCCTTCAAACTATTTATAAAGGAATGCCATATATGGTGATAAAGGGACTCATTATCCAAGGTTATAAAGATAATGAATAGTACACCTGGGGCTTGAATTCAGTTCTTTTGACTCTAAATCCAGTGTTCTATCTGCTTACGCAACTTCGGGTGGTTTGTTTATATTTGTCACTCACCAAATATTTAGTGAGCAGCTCTTAGGTACAAATGTATGGTCGGTAGGAAACATGCATTCATATATGTCCTCAAATTTCTGGTTGAGATAAGGAAGTACCCTGATGTTGATAGTACTAAGATGTGTTCAGTAAAGTGAGAATGACACAAAAGATGGAGATTTTGAAAGCATATATATTTTTGTTTTCTACTTCATATTTGTGTTTTGTTATAAAAATAGTGTTTGTTTACTGTATAGATTCTAGACATTGGCAGAACATACCACCTGCATCTTACCACCTAGTAAAAGTTCTCATGGATGTTTCATATATTTTTTTAGAATTACAAGAAGTGGCATGTTTGGGTGGTTCAGTTGGTTAAATGTCTGCCTTTGGCTCAGGTCATGATCCCAGGGTCCTGGATCAAGCCCCACACTGGGCTCTGCACTCAGTGGGGAGCCTGCTTCTCCCTCTACTTTCCCCACTGCTTGTGTTCTCTTTCTCTCTCATGCTCACTCTCTAAATAAAATATTCAAAAAAAATTACAAAAGGATTTATTCTGAAACAGACTCTCTTATGGTCTGATCTGTAATTTGAAGAACCAGGCTAGGAGATCTGGCAGTCATGAACACTGCCAGATCTTGTTACAGTAGTAGTTGGAGGTCTGAATGGGCAAAGTTTAAGGGACATTTAAGGTCTCAGCTAGAATGGAGTTTGTATGTTGGGAAATAGGCATTGGAGTAGTTGAGGACTAGTGGTTATTGGGTAGAAGGCAGATTACTGCCAGAAAGGCAAGGCTTTTTCCTCCTTCGGTCCAGAGTTTGTTTCGAGGTTATTTCAGTGGAAGAATTACCACTGGGACCCAGAAGTCTGTGGTCTGGGTCTCCCAAGTTTAGTTAGAAATGCTCATGAGCTGTAGGATGTGGAGTTAAGTTTCTGGGTGTTAGAGAATCATGATCAACCTATTAAGGATCTTTCTTTCTGGAAAGAATCCTGGAGAGCTGAAAAAGGTAAGGAACTGGAAGTTTAAAGCCTCTGATATATAATAATTAGCTAGTGGTTTTTGTTTTTGTTCCATATTTCTGGATTTATATATATATTTTTTTGATAACTTCTTGGTCTTTCCAGAAATTTATTTTCTCTACCAATTGCTATAAAAAACTGGCAAATTAATGTAAAATGAATTTTCTCCTAAATTCTAAAGGCTACATAAATGTAACATGGTGTTACTACTGATGGTGCAAGTGAGATTTTTTTTGTGTGTGTGTGTTTCAGATGCAGGGCTTTTTATTTGGTGCCTGGAATGTTTCTTACAATAACCTGTCTAAAATGGAGTTCCAAGATGTAGATCTTGTGAAGAATGTTTATTTCTCTTTATACAAATACCAAACCTCAGACCTTGAATACTGCTTTTGAAATATAAAAAGCTAGATCATGGGTTATAGGCTATCCTTATAAGCATTTGAAAAAAAAAAAGAAATGTGGTTCTACCTTCTTTTTAGATGTGTTTTTTATTTTTGAAATGAAAGCTTACTGGAAATTTTTGGGTATTGTATGTGGAAGATAGTTTGTGCTTTATGCTATTTCAGGGAAAAAAATGTGTATGATGTTAAGTAGGTAATGTGGCCAGTGATGGTTTTTTTGATAAATGTTTGCCTGGTGGGATTCAACTTTGGACATTTTTTCCATTTTCCTTTGGGAATTCTGTTCTTTTAGTTTTCAGGGTTGCACTCTGTCTTAACCTTATGCAGATCTGTCTTTTAGCTATTACAGTTGTAAAAGGTTTGGATATGGCCCTTGTGTGACTTGAATCTGACCCATTCTTCCAGATTATCCTAGGGTGCATGAATGGGTAGACAAGATAGATGTAGTGATTAGGCTTATGATTCCTGTTTTGACTCTGTCTGAAGATCTGAGGACTTCAGTCGGTGCTGTTTTGATACCTTTAGAGATTTCTCTTTACTCCTTTACTGGCTTCAGAAGTTGAGATGGCTCTCAGACACCTTCTGTGCTCTGGGTGTCACTTCACTACTTTCTAAACTAGCGATTTCTGCCTTCACAGATGGTTTAGTCCAACACTGTGTAGGGAGAATGCTTTAAATTCATATATCTTCATAGTAAATGATGATGAAACATTTGAATCATAATAGTTGGTGTTGAAATACAGCAAGGAAGGTATTTGGCATTAGTTTCTCATTTATGAAACAGTAAAAGTAATAAACGTATGTTCCTCTTTTTTCCTTTCTCTCCCTGTTTGATACACATGCATTTAGAAACCCTAGAAAAAGCTAATAAGCATGAAAAAGATGAAACTATCCACTGGACTCAATCAAATGCTGCCTTTTCTCCCTGGTAAACTTGACTCTCCCCTAACGTCTGACTAATTTGTACTTTTTTAGGTCTCTGCTCTTAGATGTCATTTGCTCAGGGCAATTTTCTTGACTCCTAGACAGCATTCAGTAGGGCTGTCTGTTACATCTTTTAAGCTTCCAGTATGCCTACTGTAACACTCACACCACTTTATTGTTAGTTACTGGTTTTAGTGTCTGTTCCTGATTGTCTATAAGGTCTGTGACAGCCAGAACTATGTTGTAGTGCCTGGCATTTAGTGGCCCCCTAAAAATGTTTTTCAATTTATATATTTAAGAGAACTTTTAGCACTTTTAATAGGATTTATTTCATACTTTTCTGTGTGTGTACACAAATATACATACAAGTATTTCTGTTAAAGATATTACACTGGAATTTCACCTTGTGTGTACAAGGGGAGTTTTGAAATCAACATGAGGTAAAAATTGCTCTTCTGTCTTTTAATACCTACAGTAAGTCAACATAGTCAGTTTTTCCCTCCAGTGTTCAATGATAAAATTGTACTTACATACAATGGTATGCTATCTCTCTATACACTGGCAGCCATTGTCCTCCAAAACCAGACTCTGATGTACCTTTCTGGCAGTCTTTTCTGGTGTCCACTTAGTTGCACTGGCTTCCGTTGGATTTCTTGTATCTTTAGTTAGCTAAGTTTGCCTTGTATTTTTCTGGTTTCTATTCCTTTGTTCATGCTATGCTCCCCCTTTGAAGACCTTAGTTTTCCCCTTTTTGTATTTACTTTCAAGATCCTCCTCAGATTCATCTGCTCTGACAGATGTGTGTTTCTCTGGCCAATCCTGAGTGGTCTCTTTCCACTTCATGGCATTTATTGCCCCTGGTCATCCTTTTACATTTAGTAATGTACCATCTTGGGAATGTTCTCTTGGATCTCTGGCTTTTGTGTGTGTTTGTGTTTTCTAGTCAGCTACATTACTAGATCACTGAAAGACAGGGATACTCTTTTATTTCTTTGTGTTCTTCATAGTTTATGCCTGGCACAGTGTTTCTCAATAAATAATTTATTTAACTATAAAAATTTGCTCCTCCTATTATAGCATGAATCCTGAACAGAGTGCTTTGATGAGAATACTTTTTCTTTTGTTTCTTTAAAAAAAAAAATTCTACAAACACCCAATTCCATTTTGGCTTACTGCTTGCACACAAGTGGTTGACACAATTTTTCACTTGAGCAGAGATCTGTTTCTTAAAACTGATGCCAGTAAACAATGTTGCTCCCAAGGTATAAAATCCCAGAAAGATGATTTGATTCCCTTAATGTATTGAGTACCATGTTTCTTAAATTACTAATTGTATTATAATTCTCTTGTGGCTTGAATGGGGAATTGTCTTTTTGCTATAAGTGGAGAGCTATTTAAGACATTCTTTTTAGCGGTGCCTAGGTGGCTTATTTGATTAAGCCTTCGCCTCTTGATTTTGGCTCAGGTTATGATCTCAGTTGTGAGATTAAGCCCTGTATCAGGCTCTGTGCTGGACATGAGCCTGCTGAAGATTCTCCCTCTTCGTCTGCTTTTCTCCCCCTAAAAAAAAAAAAAAAAGAAAAGAAAAATTCTTTTTAATTGTTTAATTGATTTGTTTCTTAGGATCTGACTCTCCTCCTGTGGTATAGTTTAAAAGTCACTCAGAATTAGAACTGGTGGCGAAATTTTGAAAAAGATGCTCAGAGCCTTAGTTTTCTGTTACAGAAGTTAAAAAAATGGTATTCCTAATATTTACTAATTAGTGAAGTTACTTCTGTGTTACCTATTCATCAGAGTGTTAAAATGTAAAATGAAGATTGCAATGATGTGGAAGAAATTTCTTGTTTTTTTTTTTTTTTTTAGGTACAAAGAGGATGGTGAAGCCTTATTAATTTTGCTTCCCTCAGAAGAAAAAGGGATGGTGCAGCAACTTCTCCAGAAGAAAGTGCCCGTGAAGGAAATCAAGTAGGAGCTGCTGCTGGGTGTCTTGATGTTATTGTTAGGAGAATAGAGAGACAATTATTATGCTGAGTTATGGACACTTAATTCCCTCCTTCCTCTTCTGTTTGGTTTGACTTTTTTGTTTGCTTTTTTTTTTTTTTTTAAACAAGTTTTTGGAGAAAATAAGATGAAACAGAGAACTTGTTACTTTCAGCAGGCATTGGTGGATAAGATTTGTAGGGTTGTGTGTCCATTTTGGAGGACTGTGCTGTCCTTTGAAGACACTTAAATTGTCGGCAGAATTAGGATCAGAGTTTCACTTGTGCTGGGGTCCTTGAAACACTGTGGCTTTACTTGGAGGGTGTTTAGATTGGGGCAGTGGGCTGGAGGGGTTGGGCAAGAGTTTGATGGAACAATGCTGTGAGCTCTTAATTGCTGAGGCCCAGTGAAAATTTTCTACCTTTTGAATCTTTGATTTTTTATGTGATTTTATAATTAAAAGAGAGTAAAGAATACCTCATCCATCCCCACCTACCACCATCTTGGCTTTACAGGAGTTGAGTGGTTCACTCTAAACTTAGGGAAACAAGTGGGATTTCTTTTGTGAGATGTAGACTCCCGTAAGAATTTCATTGTTTCCTGTAGCCTCCCTTGTGGAGTTAAGTAATGATCCCATCATGTTGTGCCTAATTCCCAGATAAGGAAAGCATTATTTATATCTTTGGGTACTTGTTTATTATTTGAAATTTAGTTTTATGGTATTTGAAAATGGAGGTACTTACAAAAATGACGTTAGAATAGATTTATTCTCTTTCATGGACAGTAGATCTCCCATGAGAAGGCTACTTTCCAACTTTATGGTTGTAAGAAATAACCAGTGATAATTGAATGTTAACCTTAGTATCTTTCACTCAGCCTGAGGCATCTAGAGAAGATTCCTGATCTTGATCTCCATCCCACCCCCTCCCTGCCCCGCCCTGCATTATGCCTAATACATGATAGTCAAATTTATGTCTAGAGTAATTTCAGTCTACTCTGGCTCCTAGATGAGAAATAATGTTACAGATTTAAAAATATTGAGAAAAATAGGAAAATGCTGTATGCTATCTTCAGTTTCTAAAATTGAGATGTCCTAGTTTAACCTTTATTTTTTTGTTACAAAGAATCAACCCAGAAAAACTTATTGACGTCCAGAAAAAATTGGAATCATTTTTAGCACAAGATAAAGATTTAAAAGAAAGAGCTCAAAGGGTAAGTTGTTGGAGTGGACCATTTATGAAAGTTAAAATTCATTGTTTTCTATTACTTTTAGGTTTCATTATTATGCTTCAGATAGTCAAGTAGTGCAATTTGTAGATATTTTTAGCAGATTCTTTAACTTTTAAAAAGACTATATATTTCTTAGAGTAACCTGGGAAACTGTCATTCAGCTCTGTGCTTCTTCAGCAAACTTACATAATTTCTTATATGAGGTTAAATTTCTAGAGAGGATAGCACTTCTAAATTGCCTTTTAGGAATGAAGTTTTAATCTATAAATAGGACTAATGTTCCTAAATTACTTTTTTTGACTTAGAAATCCTTTTGATTAGCAAATACAAAGAATTCTCACTTTTCCTTAAACTTACTTTTTAATTCTTAGAGTGCCCTGTGCCTCCTAACCTGCTTTAGGAAAGGAATAAGGGAAATAATTTTGTGTTGTGCTTACAGCTACCGAGTCTTTAAATTGGATGAATATTGGAGTCTGGGTCATAAAGCTCACTCTTTTCACCATACTTTTATGTACATTGATTATGAGATCTACATACGATTTCTATCTCTGTATCTCTCAAAATGTATCAGCAGTGAGTTAAGAGAGGATTCAGAGTCAAGATTTCAGCAGATAGATGAAGCAAGGGGAAGGAAATAAAAGGAGATGTGGAAAGAGCATCCTAAGTAGGTATGGAGTCCGAGCAGAAAAATGATCCATAGTAAGGCTTTTATGTTATGGTTTGGAAACTGGATATTCTCTGGAAGGAAGTTTTATTTAAAGAGCAGATCTTACATATCTTTTTAAAAATTAACTTATGTTATATTTTATCAAGTTAGCCTCACTGTGCTTAAAATAACACAAGTGATGAAAGCTAAAATTTGAATGCTTGCTTGGTGTTAAGCACTTAGTCATGACATGACTCTGCTACATGGCAATTTGATGTGTGTTCTTAACTTCGTCTTCCCAACAGCCTGTGAGGGAGGGGGTATTGATATGGTTTTATACAGGAGTAAATAGTAGATTGAGAAAATTATAGATTGTCCAGGGTCACATAAGCTCTTAAGTAGCAGGCCCAAGACTTTCTTCAGGACTTCCATCAGGAGAAATATAAGACAACCAAATATTGAACTGTGTAAAGTTGAATTTCTAGAAGCTCACTTCACCTAAAATCTAATTAAAGGAAAAAAATTTTTTCTTAATTTTTGGACTTGCAAACATCTATGTGTATATTTTGTTTAAGAGACATACATTAAGTTAGGAGTTAAACCTTTTAACGGTTTTAGAAATAGTATGCACATTTAAAAATATACATGAATTCTGAAATGTGACTTGCATACTTAAGAGGCCATTCAATTATGAATCAGGAAATAAGGAACATTGGAAGGATGTTTCACTGGTTTGTGCATACAACAAATGAGGCTTCCAGAACAAAGATTATAGAATGCACATTGAAATAAATGATGTGATTTATTGGGTGTCACGCATGGTTTAACAGAATGGCTAACTGTGTGCCAGCAGCACCAAGCTATCTAGTTTCATAGAAGTGATTTTCTAGCCTTTGATTATAATCTGGATAGAACAAAAATGATAAGCTACATAAGGGGTGATTATTTTTTTAATTTTAATTTTTTTGTGAACAATTATAAGGGAAAAAATAAAATTATCCTTGAACTGTAGCCATTCATTGTTTTTCGTGCCTATGGAGATAGGGAAAATAGTTTGAGGAGAGGATTAGTGTAAAGTTAGAGCAAATGTGAAGTTCAGGGAATATAGAGATGGGAGTTAAGTATACTTTACAAAAATTAATCTTAAAATAATGCTTCCTTAGATGTGTTTCATCATCTTTGGTTATGGCTGACAAATAATCAGGATCATATTTACTTTTTTGGCTTATATAGTTCTTGATATAAAGATTCCTTTTTTCTTTTTAAACACCAAAGAAAAATAACTCAGGTTGATGCCAAATTAATTGAAATGATAATATAAAAGGGAAGGCTTTAGAAATAAACGTTATTCTAAAAAAAAAAAAAAGTTATTCTGTTATGATTTTATTATGCTTAATTTAAATACAGTAACATTTTATTTTGTTGGAAAACATATTCTTTGACTACTAAAATAATTATTACTGATAGCTACTGTTTATTGGTATTTACTGTATTCCCAGAAGATACACCAAGGTACTCTAGATGCATTTTTCTTGGTTACCTTTTTGTAACGCTTTAAATAGAAGGTGCTCTGATCTCTGAATGAGGAAATTGATAGAGATACAAGAGACATGCTCAGCTATTAAGATAATGAGCTCAGATTGTCATCTGTATTATTCCAAAGCCTATATTTTCCTCTTCTTATACCATATTGCAACAGAATGATACTATCATTGAGAATAGCTTTTTGAGGTGATATTCTTTGTTGAGTTGGCTCGATGAAACAAATTTAAGGTCTTATCTAATTATCTAATATTACAGTTCTAAATAGGTAGGTTGTATTTTTTTTTCCTTTTTTTTTTTTTTGGTGGAACGGAGATATGCCCAACTATTTTTTAAGATTTTTCACTCCTGTTGAATTTATCCCTTTGGCTAATTTTCTTTTATCTTAATTTATTTTCCATTCCTATTATATGTCATACTTTTAAACCTCTTATTTTTACAGTGTTTTGTCTCCTATATACGTTCAGTGTATCTGATGAAGGATAAAGAAATATTTGATGTGAGCACATTACCTATACCTGAATATGCCCTGTAAGTATTCATATTACAGTTTTGATTGTGAATCCTCAGAGGTAGAGCTCATTTGTCTGAAACCTGGTTCTGAGAGGCCTCCTTGAAACTACTCTGCTTTATTAAAAGAATCTGTTAAAGATCTGTAGAGAAAAAAAGATTGTGTAAACTAGAAAACTAGGTGAATGTTCCTTTTTATTTTCTTGTCATACACAAGTTTCTTACTTCAAAGTGAAAATTTCTGAATGTTACATTGGCCGTTTCCTATAGTTCTGTCTTAGTGGAGATGGAGAACAATTGATAAACATTGTTGGAAATCTTTAAATGTCTGCAGTTCTCTTGTTCTTTGGAATGCTGACCTGGTACACTGTAGACATTCTTTTTTTATGCTTTGATTACGAGTTTCCTTATCAGTTCTTCCCTTATTTTATTTGTTTGTTTGTTTATTTATTTATTTATTTATTTATTTATGATAGTCACACAGAGAGAGAGAGAGAGAGAGAAAGAGGCAGAGACATAGGCAGAGGGAAAAGCAGGCTCCATGCACCGGGAGCCTGATGTGGGATTCGATCCCGGGTCTCCAGGATCGCGCCCTGGGCCAAAGGCAGGCGCTAAACCACTGCGCCACCCAGGGATCCCCTCTTCCCTTATTTTAGATTGGTCGCCATAACTGCGTGCTTTATTGCCTGGATATTCTTTGTGTTGTGGTGTTTCTTATAGGTGCTCACAGTTACCGTGGCAAAATGTCCCTGTTTAGTAACTGAGGTTACTATTTACAAAAAAAATGTTTTGTTTTGGCTTAGTATTTGAAGGACTTTTTTCCTAACCTTTCAGCTATAAAGGAGGGAATGCTCATTTTTTCAGTGGGGTTCTTACCTGTGGGAAAAGCATTAACAAAATCCTATAGAAGCACTGTTGAGGTTAATCAGACATTAAATGTCAGCATAAAACTTCCCAGCCTGTGATAAAATATATATTTTCAAGGCAAAGTCTGTATATTTGGGCCGACTCTCCAGGAATTCGAATGTCTTTACCTGTAAATGGTGTCTGATAAAAACTCATTTCTGGGCAAGCTGCTATTTTCTGCTCTTCATGTTGGATTGTAAGTTTAGTATAACACGTAATTTGTCATTTTTAACATTTTAGAGTGATTGAAATTACTAAATAACAGTGTGAGGCTCCTGACTCTGTGTGTAGGTAATTGATAGAAGACTGCATACCATGTATATAACATGTTTTTGTCGCTTATCTGTTTATGTAGCAGTTACTAATTTCACCATTTCTGAATACAATTCATGGTTTAGGTTATTAGCTCCCTTTTTGTACTCTATGAAGAAGTTCTCTCCTGGTTTTCTGATTGACTTACTGAGACATTAGCAAATAGGAGAAGCACAGGGTTTTAACACTGGAGGGTCATAATTATGGGACATTTTGTTGCTGCCAGCACCAGGAATTCTCATCTGTTCATAGTTGAAGACCTTTGCTTTTTATTGTTGATGTTTAGGAAAGGCAGAAAGTTAACTTCTGAACCTAAATTATTGATACAGTTTAATTTGGTGTTGTCACTTAATTTTTGTGGATGTTTAGATGTGTAATTTCCTTGATCTATAAATTGCCTTAGAAGCCCTTTGTTACCTAAAGCAGTGTTATGTATGTAGGATATAATAAATGATTTAAAAAACCATTTTCCTAAAGAAACATGTTTTGAATAGCTATTATGTATAGTTCATTGTGCTAGATGTTAAAATTATAGATGTATGTACTCCTACTTTAAAGGAGCTCCAAGTTTTAAGTAGCTAAGATAGAAACATAAATGCGATTGTAATACACTTTAAAGGAGCTCCAAGTTTTAAGTAGCTAAGATAGAAACATAATAAATGCGATTGTAATACACTGAGAGAAACGCTCTGGCAAATGATAGGTAGTGGCTGCTTGTGTGGCAGGCAGTATTTTAAGTGCATTGCTTCTATAAACTCATTTTATTCTTATAACAACCCTATGCTGTTGGTACTGCTCATGCCATTTTGCAAATAAGAAAACCAAGCATAGAGGTTAAGTAATGTCTTTTGGCCACAAAGCTAGTGTGTGACAGTCAGGATTTGAACCTCTGCAGTCCCATTTCTGAATGTATGCTTTATTGCCGTACCTCTCAGTTTTTTGGATCTTGTCTCCTAGCAAAGAGGCAATGGATTCATGTTATAATGTTGGCTGTTTATCATAGCAGGCCCGGCTTTAGGAGTTTATTTCCAGGCTGTTAGTGGGCACATAGGACGTGGGAAAGACCTGATCATAAAGTCAATCTTGATTTTAGAAAGGGAAAGTAATTTTTCTTTTCTTTTTTGGTCTTTTGTTTAGAAATCCTTTTTATTGTAGAAGAGATATTATTATTAAGTGACTATTATTAAGTGACTTATTAAGTGTTTATGAGGAGAGGACAGTGACAATGTGGGTTTATTCTTTGCAGAAAACTGTTCTGTCCTTTCATGTCTTTTTCCACATCCATGTCTTTTTCAGCTTTAGTATTTATGTTTCACAAAGTGTTTTCACATAGTTAGCAAGTCAGGTTGTTATGACAGTTGTGAGATGGGCCTGGTAGGTCCTGTTACCCTCTTTGTGGCAGCTGAAGCTGAGAGGTAAACTGGACATACGCAGATTTGGTACATGAGCTGTTCCCTTGTTTCTGGTCTTGTGTTTTTTGTTTTTTTGTTTTTTAAGATTTTATTTATTTATTTATGAGAGACACACAGAGGCAGAGATATAGACATTGGGGAACCCGATGTGGGGCTTGATCCTGGGACTCCAGGATCCCGCCCTGAGCCAAAGGCAGACGCTTAACTGCTGAGCCACCTAGATGTTCCGTGTTCTTTATTTTGTACCTTGTTAACCTCTTAATGAAAAATGATGTATCGCCAGTGTTTTCTGACAGGTGTTCAGTATTTTTTGGATCTGCTTTTGGATCACCTAACCTGTCAAGATTGAGTTGTATCTCAAAGAAGTGTTTTTATTAAAACTGTCACATGGTACCATAAGCACACCATCAGTGTCCTGAGATAACTATTTTCATTTGTTCATATTTAAGGTCTCTTGGTCTTGCTGTGGCACCACGGGTAAGATTTCTTCAGAAAATGCAGAAACAACCCACCAAAGAATTGATGGTGAGCCAAGATAATCAAGTAATTGAGCCAAGGGCTCCCTCCCTCACCAATGATGAAGTAGAAGAATTTAGGGCCTACTTCAATGAGAAAATGTCCATCCTTCAGAAAGGTGGGAGAAGACCAGAAGGGACAGAGTACACACTGGCTAATGGGATTAGTGATGAAGAGGAGGAAGAGAAGGAAGATGAGGAAGACCTGGAAGAGAAGCTGACAAAAGCAAAAGAGTCTCAGCCTCAATCTGTTCCTCGCACTGGGGAGGCCAAGGAAGCTTCTGGGCAATTCTTGGACAGAGATGAGGAAGAGGAGGAAGATGGACATGATGCTGATTTCTTTACAGTGAAGCGGCACAATGTATTTGGGTTGGATCTGCAGGAGAATAAAGCACTACAGGTAAGTTTACCACTAGTGGAGGGTCTTCTGTGATTTCCTGCCATTTCTTACCTTATGCTGCTTGTGGCCTTTGGGGGATTATGGAGGAAATAAGACCAGGAGAAATTTGTAGAATGACTTTCTTTGCAGTGAACTCTCCCCTCCTTCTCCATATTTAAAGATGGAATAGGTGCCTGAGAATTCTTCTTGTTTATAACTTTGGGAACTCTAAGAAGGCTGACAATTTTAATCTTCTCATTTATTGTTCTTCTGAGGCATATTTTAAAAGTAGCCAAAGTCATGGTTACAGGGTTATGGAAGGCAGGTGATGGGTTCTGTGGTTTATGGTGTGAGGATCCTTCACCATGATTCTACTTTCTGATTTAAATCATGATAGATGTTCCTTACAACAATTTAATCTTCCTAAGCAAGAGTTTTACTTTTAATGAGACGTTTGCTTTTGGGCACCAACCCAGTAGTATCTTAAATAGAAAGCCAGCACGTTTTAAAGGCCACTTATGAAGGTTTATTAAAAGTTTCATGTAGATACTTTGTTTCTCCATAGCTCCCTGATAGGAGAAATAAAAGGGATAATTCAGATGAAGCATCTGTTTTCTGGAGAATTTGTAGGTGTACAGTAAATGTATTTCTCCTTCCCTTCCCCTTCTTGTTCCCCTCCTGTTTTGTATATCTTTGCTTTTTTTTTTTTTTATCATTTCTTTAAAGCGAATTGAATAAAAAAAATGAAGCCAAACTCTTATTTTTTTATACAGTGTTCTGTATACAGTGTTCTGAGTAGTTTTGGAATACTAAATTTTGAACTTTGAAACTTGGATAGGTGTTTAAGTAACTAAATAAAAATCTTGGAAAGGTAGCACACATCCTTAATGAGTACTTAATATATAATTAGGCATTTTCTAAACATTGTCTCATTTGGTCCTTGAATAACCCTGTGAGGTAGGTACTATTTCACTATACAGGTAGAGGGAAAAAACAGCTAGGACACAGAGATAGTAAGATAGTGAGGTGCACAGCTTGTTACTAACATAGTTAGAATTTGTGCTTAAGTATTCTGATTTGATTGAACAAGAAAAGGAATGCTGAGCTTGTTTTTGAAGTGTGATTTATCACTTTTCCTTACAGAATTGATATACTTTGTGCAGTATGTGATAAATCTGTGGTTAACCTAAGGCCACAGAGATTTTCTCCTGTGTTTTCCTTGAGAGGTTTTATAGTTTTAGCACTTAAATTTTGGGCTAGGGTTTATTTTAGCTTAATATTTGTGTACATTGTGAGAGAAGGGTTAATCTTTAAAAAGAATTTGTTTTTAATGGATGTCTGATTGAACCAGTACCTTTTGTTAAGTAGTTCTTTTTCTATTCAATAATCTTGACCCTTTGTACACTGTTGACTATGTATTTGTTGGTCTTTTTGACTCACTTTCATTTCTATAGCCATCCTTTCATCAGTAACATCCATCTTTATCAACTTCACGGTAAATCTCAAATTAGGTAGTACAAGTCTTCCAACTGGATATTTAAAAAAATTTGTTTTGGTTCTTCTTGGACCATTTCCATGTAAGTTTTTGAATCATTTGGTTAATTGGTACAAAAACATCTTATATCTTTTTTGAGATTGCATTGAAATCTTTAAATCTGTTTGGGGAGTATTGATATTTTGAGTCTTCTGTTTGGGGAATATGGCCTGTCTTTCCATTTATTTAGGCCTTTTAATGTCTTTTTGTGTGGTTTTATAATTTTAAGTATGCATACTTCCATGTTTTTTCTTAGATTCATCTCTATTTCATTGTTTTCAATGTTATTATAAATTACACTTTTAAAATATAAATTTCTAATTCTTGCCAGTATATAGAAATACTGCCTTTTTTTTTTTTTTTGTATGCCAGTAATTCTAAACTGTCCTGTTGGTTCTAGTGGCTTTATTTTTGGAGATTCTTTGGGATTTTCTCTGTAGATGGTCATGGGGTTTGTGAAGAAAGATGGTTTCATTTCTTTTTTCTAAGTTGTGTGCCTTTTATTTCATTTTCTTAATTATACTGTATGTTGAGGAAGTGGTGGTGAGACTGGCCATCATTGTTCTGTTCCTGGTCTGTGAGAGGGAAGACATTCAGTCTTTTAGGATTACATCTGATGTTAGCTATAGGTTTTTTGTAAATGTCTTTATCAGGGTAGGAAGCTTCTGTTCTGTTAGTAGTTGGGCTGGTGTATTTATCAAAATGGATGGTAAAAATTTTGTCAGATCCTTTTTTCCCCCCAACTATTAAGGTGAACATATAGTTCTTTTGATACATTGATTTTATTTTTAATGTCAAACCAACCTTAAATTCCTATGATAAACTTTAGTCATGGTGTGTTTTATCTCTTGCAGGATTTTGCTTGCTAATATTTTGTTAAGGGTCTTTATTTCTGTGTTCATAAGGGATATTTGGCTTAATCTCTTCTAATGACTTTGGGACTGTGACACATTTTTAAAAGCTTTTGATACATTTTGCCAAACTATCCAAAGAGCAGTCATAGTCATTGTTTACCATATGAATTTCTTTCATTGGTTCTATTATTGAACATTATTCATTTATTTCACTTGTATAATTTTTGTGTATGTATATTATGTTTTACCTTGCTATGATACTGTTTTTTTCTGTTGATCTCCCAAGTGTCCTTAAACATTAGTTACTGTCTCTGGCTTTAATATTCCTTGTCACACAAAATTGTGTGTTGCCCTGCCTCCCTTACTGGATTCTGAATTCCTTGAAATTAATATCTTGCTGACTAGTAGTATGTGGTTAGGACTGGTACGGTGTCTAGTTCATGTTGAATTTCAAAGATGTTTCATGAATGAATGAGTGAATTACTGAAATTCTTATTCTTTCACTTTGATTGTTTTGTTTGCTCTGAATTTCATATAATTCATGCATGTGGGGTGTATTTTTGGAAATCTGTGTTTTGAAACTGTAAGATTTTGAAAATAGATAAAATTTATCAGCTTGACTACAAATGATTTAAAAGATATTGTTTAATTTTCTATAAACATGAGCATGAATAACTACCTTTTTTCTACTCATTAAATTATATATCTGTGCAGGCCAAGCTTTGGAATTTAGATAGTAGATGAACATACCTAATAGTGATACAAAGTTCTGGTTAAGAATACATTTGCATGGTATACTGTAAAAAGTCTGTCTTTAAAATACCTACATGGGGGCATCTGAGTGGCTCAGTCAGTAAAGTGCCTGCCTTCACCTCAGGTCATGATCTCAGGGTCCTGGGATTGAGCCCTGCGTTGGGCTCCCTGCTCAGCGGGGACCCTGCTTCTCCTGCTTCCACCTGCCACTCCCTCTGTTTATGCTCTCTCTGTCAAATAAATAAATAAAATCTTAAACTTACATGACTTTTTTTTTTTTAGATGTAATAAATTGGAGTATATGACCTCTATGTCAAATGTGAGGAACAGTTTGGGATAGCAGGATTTTGAGATGCTGATAAGAGAATGTTTTTTCTTTTTCTTCTGGCACATTCCCTAGTACACAGCCAGAGTTGGAATTATTGGTTCTTTGGCTGAAATAGAAATACAAAGGCTACTGCCTTTCACCGCCCCACCCTCACCTAGTCTTGCCAGCTTTACTTGTTATGTACAAGTAAAAAAAGGGAGGAGATTTGTTGAATCATTTACAGCTTGGAGCCAGTGGAGATGCACTGGATTGCAGATGACATGAGATTTGTTTAATAATCCTCATTGTCGTTGATAAAATAACGTGTTTGGTGTTTTAGCACATACAAAATTCTTAAAAGTTTTCATTTTGTCTTCATGACAGGAAAGGCAGATGATTTTTAAATTTCACAAAGCCTTTTAAATGACTTTTCCAAAGTCACAGTGGTGGAGTCAGTACTCAGAACCTATCTCTGATGCCAAATCACATTCTCCTTCTACTTTGTCCTGTTGCCTACCACAATTTGTACTTAGTTTATTTGCTCTAACTGGGTGGTGTCAGCATAACTGACAGCATTTTAAATAACTTTGTGCTGCCCATTGTGTGCAGAAATGTGGAATACAGAATTTATAGGTTTACCTCTTTAGACCTGAGCATGAATGGAGAGGTACCGAATTCCAGGTGCCAGCAATGTCTTCTGGAAGACTGCCTGTCATAGTCCTTTTCTGTTTGACAGGATCAAGGCATTATCAGAGAAACGGATATCCTTAGCACTGGAGAGCGAATCATGAGTGACAGAGCAGTTAAAGAGATGGGTAAGAGAGAGCCCAGCTGCCGTGATCACACACCAGGGCAGTAAGAGAAGGTTGGCTGATCTCCTGTCATAGGGAAGAAGTTTGTGTTTTGGCTAGTTTTATTGGCTGTTGGCTAGAAAGTTGACCTCCAAGGGAACAATGTTAGAGAAGAGTATAAAAATATGAAGTGATGAATCTGAAAATGATTTTAGAACATTTTCTTAAATATAAGAATGAAGTCTCCAAGCATATACTTTTTTCTGTCTCATTTTATAATTGTTTAGAGATGAGACTGATAGGTAGATTGCATTTTTAGTTCATCCACTTGCCTTTTTAAAGCCATCAGAAGAGTAAACCCAGGTCAGCCTTGAGATTTGAATGATACATATAGATAATTCTTTGTTTAGAGTAGAATCTATACTTTTTTTACTTGAAGTCTTACATTTTTGCATGAAAATTCTTGGTATTGCAAGAACTCCCTAGTGGTAAAGCAGAGATTAGCTGAAGATGTTACTATTATTTATAAGTATTCTCTTATGAAAGTATTCTAAAATTCTGAATCAAGATTCCGATATATGAGAACTGAAGTTTTTCTGCCTCTTGTGTCTATCTTTTCTCTCTTTTCCCCTTCCTTCTCCTTCCCTCTTGTCTTTTTTTTTTTTTTTTTCTTCCTTCCAGGAACAAAATTACAGAGAGCCTACTGGGTGCCAGGGATTGTTCTAGGGACTTAGTGAGTTTTAGATGCTTATACTTGAGTTAATGTGATAAAATTTACTAATTATTAAACCAAAATTCAGTAGAGAAATTCCAACTTTCTCTTCATTTATTTGTTATGCAACTAAATGTTTTAAAGCTCTGTTATTGGCACCTGGGAGAGAATTTGACCTGGGGGAGTTTTAAAGAATGGATAGGTGTGGGGTACCTGGGTGATTCAGTAGTTGAGTGTCTGCCTTTGACATAGGGTGTGATCCTGGGGCTCTGGGATCGAGTTCTGCATTGGGCTTCCTGCAGGGAGCCTGCTTCTCCCTCTGCCTATGTCTCTGCCTCACTCTGTCTCTCATGAATAAATGTATTAAATATTGGGGAAAAAAACCCAGATAAGTGTTCATAGGAGAAAACACTCTAAGCAAAGAATATAGAGTGAGAAAAACCATGACCATAAGAAAATACATGTTTATTTTTGGGGAACTGTTTTTGGTATGATGTTCAGTAGTTAGCCTTTCTGAGCCTTAGTGTCTGCATTTGTAAAATGGATCCAATAACAATGTCTACTTGGCAGAGTTATGATTAGACATAGAAAGCACCCAGCACAGTTGTGTACATAGAAGGAGATAGTTACCATTAGCTCTGATTTCCACCTGATGAAGTATAATAGGAACATACAAATAAGGGAGTGTTAAAATGTTGCCAATGCCATGGCCAGGCAGTATCTGAGGTAGTTGCTGGGGAAAAATAAGGCCTTTGTGTGAATCAGGGCCAGTTGTAGAAAGAAAAAGTGATGCATTTCATTTACTCCAGGTGTAATATCAGGAAACAAATTTGCTTTTATGATTATAGCATAGTTGATAGAGAATTTTTCACATTCTCAGTTTTGTGCATTGATCTGGAGTGCTAAACCCTACACTACTATCACAGGTCTAGTTGACATCACAGCCAAATATTTATGGAGAACTTGTAATTTGATATGACCAGGCTATTAGGCAAACACAGTACCTTGTAGGAATAAATTGATTGCTTATAAATAGAACTAAAAGTGTTATTAACAATAGATATTTATTTCATGTGGAATCATTAAATAAAATTATTATATTTTCTGGATGGGGAGTTCTTTCCAGTTACCTGGAAAATACTCTTGTGGATATTAATATTGTGCGGTATATTTCTAGAAGATACTATGTAGAAGATACTAGGTTATGGATTTTGCTTATATTTAAATACCCTTGATTTAAAAGAGGACATTAGAGGAAGTAATGCCCTTGTTTGGGGAATGATTGGGATGTACTGATAAACTGTTGTGGGAGAGTGTTGTTTTAGCTGTTTTTTTTTTTTTTTATCCCTATAATTATTTGATGTAAAATGAGATTGAACTATGGTAGCTTCTTTTCTGAAATTTCTTGCAGACGACTCAGTTTTTGTAAAAGAAATAGCAGGAAGAATGTCTGTTAGTTTTCTTTAATCTGTGCACTTTAATTATTGTATATTTAGTAAAATCTTATGACCATTTCATGTGGTATTACCCCCATTTTGCAGGTTAAGAAAAAGACTGAAACGTTCAGTTGCTTGCCTGATGTTTCACAGTTAGTGAAGTGAGATAATTAGAATTTGTACCTAGGCCCATCTGACAGGAGCCTTAGTGTGATTGTGCTTTTTTTTTTGTTTTTTTTGTTTTTGTTTTTTTGGGTTTTTTTTTTTGATTTGTGTCGTTTCTACATTTAGCAGTGTTTGTCTTCACTTCCCATGAGCACTGCCACTATTCTGCCCCAGCCCCTTAGTGCCTCAGACTTGGCGTGGGATGAACCTCATAATTGATCCTTATCGTTGTTCTTCCCCTGAGGTCCTCTGGGGATCCTCTGCAGACGGTTGTCAGGTTAGTATTTTTTTCACGTGGTTGAGTTTCCATGCTTCCTCTCATCTTTTCAAATGGGTTTTGTAAGCTAGCTGCTGCCCTACTACACCACCAGGCCATTCTTCCCAGTGTGAGTTTCCACTTAACCCTGAAGATTGTCACCATGCCAGCATTTCAGATCTTAGCTCCTGTTCAAGATGCAGTGCTGATCATGCCTCTTTCTTGAAACCAGCCTTTTACTTTATCTCACTGACATCTGGATTCCAATTTTCTATTTCACTAGCTTTTTTCTTTTTGACATTTCGTAATATACCTCCAGAAATGTCTTAATTTTATTCTGTATCAAGTGACTACTGAGGTTGCCATAACCTTTGTTTGCAAGGGTCTTATATTAATGCTTACTTGAATTAAACAGAAGGGAGAGCTCTTTAAGACCTACGAGTCAGGATTACTTTACTCTCCTCAATTTTTGGTACCATGAAGTGGTGGGATGACCTTAGATGTTGGATAGGTCAGAGTTGGTGTATATGCTTGTTGTGCCTAAGATTGCGAATCCAAGAAACCACCAAGGAGCTGACACCGATGCAAGTACACGAGGGTTTATTTACAAGCTCGAGCTTGGGTCCAAGTATACCCGACACAGTGGAGCAGGGACTTGGACCCCGAGGTTAAGAGGCGTAGCAGTTTTATAGGGGCCAGTGGCCAATGAGATTGTAACACACCCAGAAAGTTGCACAGTCATGTCGGTCCACACGCAGGTGGCCAATTGAATTACAATTTACCCTATAGTGACTACCTTTTGAACTAGCCCATCACTCTGGTCAGAATTGGCACGCAGGTTTGGTGAAGGCAGGGCTTACATTCTTTGGCGGCTAGGGGTTTCGCATTCCTATATGAGCCGGTTTCTGGTAAGGGTGTGCTCAGTGGCTTGACTAGGGTGGGGGAGTACCTTAAGCAATAAGCAGGTCATGTGGGGGTTATACAGGAGATGGCGGGTGTAGCACAAAATGGAGTTAGTCCTGCACTGCTTGTCCAGGGGTAGGGGATTTTTGTTAAATTCCTTGGGTCCCACAATGCTCTTTTGTCTTCCTGGAGGTGCCTTTTCTTTTTCTTGTTTCTGTTCTTAATTCTTTGTCATTCAAGCTTCATTCCAATTCCAAAAGTTGTTGTGTGATTTGAAAGTTAGATGTACATACTGAGTTGGTATATAAATATGTTTTCCATCCTTCTCTATTTGAATTTTTTATGCCTATGGTTTCCTGAAGACATAAATTGACAGTGGAAAGCTAAAAGCTTTTGGCTTGATAGTTATTCTTTCACATACTGAATCATTGTTGTATCAACAATATTTTGATTTTTTTTCCCTCTTCATTTCCTACTTTTATCTGTCCTCAATAGTGAAAGCATCTGCTGGCTACAGAATTCTTTTCTTTTTTTTCTTTCTCTCTATTTTTTTATTTTTTATTTTTTTAATAATAAATTTATTTTTTATTGGTGTTCAATTTGCCCACATACAGAATAACACCCAGTGCTCATCCCGTCAAGTGCCCCCCTCAGTGCCTGCCACCCAGTCACCCCTCCCCCCCGCCCTCCTCCCCTTCCACCACCCCTAGTTCGTTTCCCAGAGTTAAGAGTCTTCCATGTTCTGTCTCCCTTTCTGAGATTTCCTACCCATTTCTTCTCCCTTCTCCTCTGTTCCCTTTCACTATTATTTATATTCCCCAAATGAATGAGACCATATGTTTGTCCTTCTCCCATTGACTTATTTCACTTAGCATAATACCCTCCAGTGCCATCCACCTCGGAGCAAATGGTGGGTATTTGTCATTTCTAATGGCTGAGTAATATTCCATTGTATTCATGTACCACAGCTCCTTTATCCATTCATCTTTAGATGGACACCGAGGCTCCTTCCACAGTTTGGCTATTGTGGACATTGCTGCTAGAAACATCAATGAGACTGAAGAAAGAGAAATTAAGGAGTCAATCCCATTTACAATTGCACCAAAAAGCATAAGATACCTAGGAATAAACCTAACCAAAGAGGTAAAGGATCTATACCCTAAAAACTATAAAATACTTCTGAAAGAAATTGAGGAAGACACAAAGAGATGGAAAAATATTCCATGCTCATGGATTGGCAGAATTAATATTGTGAAAATGTCAATGTTACCCAGGGCAATTTACACGTTTAATGCAATCCCTATCAAATTACCATGGACTTTCTTCAGAGAGTTAGAACAAATTATTTTAAGATTTGTGTGGAATCAGAAAAGACCCCGAATAGCCAGGGGAATTTTAAAAAAGAAAACCATAGCTGGGGGCATCACAATGCCAGATTTCAGGTTGTACTACAAAGCTGTGGTCATCAAGACAGTGTGGTACTGGCACAAAAACAGACACATAGATCAATGGAACAGAATAGAGAAGCCAGAAGTGGACCCTCAACTTTATGGTCAACTAATATTCGATAAGGGAGGAAAGACTATCCACTGGAAGAAAGACAGTCTCTTCAATAAATGGTGCTGGGAAAATTGGACATCCACATGCAGAAGAATGAAATTGGACCACTCTCTTTCACCATACACAAAGATAAACTCAAAATGGATGAAAGATCTAAATGTGAGACAAGATTCCATCAAAATCCTAGAGGAGAACACAGGCAACACCCTTTTTGAACTTGGCCACAGTAACTTCTTGCAAGATACATCCACGAAGGCAAAAGAAACAAAAGCAAAAATGAACTATTGGGACTTCATCAAGATAAGAAGCTTCTGCACAGCAAAGGATACAGTCAACAAAACTAAAAGACAACCTACAGAATGGGAGAAGATATTTGCAAATGACATATCAGATAAAGGGCTAGTTTCCAAGATCTCTAAAGAACTTATTAAACTCAACACCAAAGAAACAAACAATCCAATCATGAAATGGGCAAAAGACATGAAGAGAAATCTCACAGAGGAAGACATAGACATGGCCGACACGCACATGAGAAAATGTTCCGCATCACTTGCCATCAGGGAAATACAAATCAAAACCACAATGAGATACCACCTCACACCAGTGAGAATGGGGAAAATTAACAAGGCAGAAGACAACAAATGTTGGAGAGGATGTGGAGAAAAAGGAACCCTCTTACAGTGTTGGTGGGAATGTGAACTGGTGCAGCCACTCTGGAAAACCTGTGTGGAGTTTCCTTAAAGAGTTAAAAATAGACCTGCCCTACGACCCAGCAATTGCACTGTTGGGAATTTACCCCAGATACAGATGCAATGAAACGCCAGGACATCTCTGTCTCTTTAAGTAGGCTTCATGCCCAGTGTGGAACCTAACGTGGGGCTTGAATTCACAACCCTGAGATTAAGACCTGAGCTCATATCAGAGTCCAGTGCTCAATGGACTGAGCCACCCAGGCACCCCTGACTACTGAATTTTCTAGTGCCTTAATTTTATAGCCTAACTTTTGGAAACTATTTTTAATCACTGTATGTTTATCTTCATTTTAAAGTAGAGGTAAGGAAAGAAATGTGAAATTGGTCAGGTTATTCTTGAGGGCCTAATTACAGCCCTTGAACTTGATTGTTAGGATAATCAGAGATAAGGAGCTTTTAAAAGTCATCAACTTGTTTGATGGTTGTTTGTATTTATAGCTGTAATAAATGTAACTGTAGAGGATTTAGCCTAATATAGCAGGTACCTTTGTTACGAATAGGTTAGTTTCCAAAATGCTGTTTGTAGGATGCTTTGTTCTTAAGCCTTAGCAGTCTATATATATATACTTACCTAAAGCTTTTTAATGGGAGGACTGTATTTATGGAAGCACTGGATTTTACTCATCATGTTCTCTTCACATCTTAAATTTCCTTGAACATAATTCTGTTTATATTGTTCTATTCAATATATGTTTTTGGAATAGCTTCAAAAATATATGCTGAATCTAAGTCCAAGGCAGCAGCTGAAACAGTGCCGGGTGACAAGCAAGGTTAAACCACCTTTGATGGGGGATCCCTGGGTGGCTCAGTGGTTTCACGCCTGCCTTTGGCCCAGGGCGTGATCCTGGAGTCCCGGGATCGAGTCCCGCGTCAGGCTCCTGGCATGGAGCCTGCTTCTCCCTCTGCCAGTGTCTCTGCCTCTCTCCCTCTCTCTCCTCTCTCTCTATGTCTATCATAAATAAAAAAAAATAAATAAATATTAAAAAAAAAAATAAATCACCTTTCGTGTAAAGCTTTGCCATGAAAGTTTGCATTTCAGGTGAAATGGAGGCTTATTAAACGAGGGCTTCATGGTTATTTATTTATTTATTTATTTATTTATTTATTTATTTATGAAAAATTACTCGCTAGATACTTAATGAACACCTCAGTTGCTAAGTACCAGGTGTTGAGAATGTTAACAACATTCCCTGCTCTTATGGAGCTTAAATTGTAGTGGAGGAAGATGGACCAAAAAATAGGTGCATGTGTTGTGGAAAAAATGAAACAGAGTAGTTGGGAGGCAGGGCTCAAGGGGTGGGGTGTTACAGCTTCAAATAGAATGGTCAGAGGCCCCTCCCTGGGATCCTGTAAGGCATTTTTCTGCCATTGCTGGGTTAAGACCTTGATTGATTTTTAAGCACTGGAAAGATTACTGTGCTCTCTCCATCCATATGTAATTTGAAACAAAAAATATACTAAATTTTGCAACGAAAAAAGTCCCTAAGTTCTGATTTTTTCCATAATGACCACTTTATTGCTTTTGTAGAAATATATTATTTCACAAACATTTTAAAGTATTGTGGCTTGGCTGGTGCCCTGAGCATGTGTGATTTGCTGGTTGGTTGTTGGAACCTGGGAGCTAGACTGGGTAGAGAATGTAGAGAATTCAGACCCTTCTGGGATCCCTGCTAGCAAGTTAATTGGCCAGAGCAGTGGCACTTCAGTAAAGTTTGGTGGGAAGAGGGATGCCTGTACATTAAGAAAGGCCAATTTTTTACAGTAAACAGTTAAGTGTAAGTATCACCTGTATACAGTTGATGTTAAAAGCAGAACAAAACCAAAAGAGCCAGCTCTTTTACCAGCAAAATGAATTTATTCAGGAATTTATTAGAATAATTGCAATTCAGGACAGAAAAAGTATGACCAAGGGGCACTGGGTGGCTCAGCCAGTTAAGCACCTGACTCTTGGTTTCATCTCAGGTCCTGAGATGGAGCCCCTTCTGGATCTGTACTGGCTGTGGAGTCTTTTGGGATTCTCTCTCTCTCTTTCTGTCCCTCCCTACTCATGTGTGGATGCTCTCTCAAAAATAATAAAAAAATAAAGAAAACTGCTGACAAAGCATAAACATTTCAGAGAACAGAGGAAAGGAGGAAGTTGGGAGAGGCTGTTTTGAGGAGTTTCTGGTGATGATGGCTTCTCCTTGGCCCAGTATGTAGGTTTCTCATTGACTGGGCTATTGCTGGGCAAGGAGAACTTCTTCCTTCCTCCTGACTGGCACGTAAAATAAGTTTTCCTATGGTTTGTGATGTGATTGGTGGTGCTTGAGTGCTCCCCTTTCTACGCTCCCTGACTCCATCATAAAGGAGGTTTCCTTTACCTTTGATAGTAGTTACAAGAATAAGATCAGTATGCTGACTTCACGATGGCTTAAATTTTGAAAGCTTTCATGGTAGTGTTTCCCAAGCTATGTTTTCTCAAGGCCTAATTGTTTATTTTCCAATCCATCACAGACCAATAATGCTATAGAACATTAAAGAAAAATTGCTAAGGTAAAATGACCCTTTCTTTGTTTTCTGGCTCTACCTCTACGTTTTTTGCCATCTTTGCTTTCTTTCTCTAGGCTAAATGGTTTTCCTTTTAATTTTGGATCAGAGTTACCTTCTGTATTTCTTTTTCTTGTTGGCAAATCTTCTGTTTATATGGGTGTAGTAGAATACAGTGTTGTAGGGTATTTGTGTAATGAATGATGCTTAATGAATGGAACGTACTATTTGTCATTTAGAAAATTGTGCAGTTTCTCTATAACCCTACCATGTCTTCTGGATTATTTTTGATGGGTGGGATTTGGCTCTGTGAGGGACACCACCACACCTGGGGTATGAGGCTTCTTTCATCCCTTGTGGTACTGGATTCCCTTTTTAAATTGGGTGCTCACCTCTTCAAAAAAGGAAGGAAGAAAGATTAAGGGGAAGAACTGGTAAATTGGTCTTTGGTAAGTACGTTGACTGTGAAAGAAATGTAGTCAGATAAAACTCCTTGAGACCAGGTTCCATTTCTTGCTTGTTGCTGCATGGTCTGCAGCATCTTTCACCTGGTAGACACTGCTTGTTTCTAGTTTGGGGTCATTCTCTTTCAAAGTCTCTCCTACAGGTATTCATCAATAGCACTTTCATCTCTAGTATCAAAATAAAGCAATAATGTGACTTCCTAAACAAGTCATGATTGGAAACATCTACAATGAAGTTTTAATAAGCTGAATTTTTCAAGTTGGGAGTGTTTCACTATGGGACAAAAAGTTTATCTCTATTAAACAGGTAGTGGATTATCAATCTCTGGACATTTCTACCTCCAGACAGCTATTGCTATTTTTGGTTTGTTTTCCTTTCTTCTTTTAGCTTGCCTGGTGGTTGTTAGAATAAAGGTGACAGACGGTCCTGATATAGTGTTGGACAGAAAATCTGCTGGTTTTTGTTTGGCATTATAAATGATTGAAAACAGAATGATATTTTGTTACAGTTTAATAAAGCCAACACAGTAGTGATTCTTACAGTGCATTAATTTTAAGCTCCAGAAACAAGTGCCTTAATAAATGTCCCTGGAATATATGAAGAAAATCCTAAGCATTAGGCGTGCATGAGATAGAAATCACATATTGCAACTTTTCTGAAGCACATAAAGGATGCAGTTCATATTTTCATGGATAATCTCCCTTGATGCAGTTTTCCTTACCGTTGATCTGCTTCCTCCCCATCCCTCACTTTGGTGGAATAAATGAATCACTTAATTTCTTAGTAGCAGTTACTCTAGAGCCTGCCTCCAAATAATAATTCCTAAGTTTGTTTTCTAAATTAAAAAGGCATATTTCCTATTACATCTTTTGGATAGTCATGATTAGAATAATTCTGCCACCTGCACGAATTTTCATATCTGCTGATTTTTGTTATGGAAAGCAGCAGAGCAAAAGAATGCTTTCTTCCTTGCTGTGATTCCTAATTTTGGAAGGTACACTAATTTCAGAATGTTTGATATAGGAAATGGTTGCATATTCCAATCTCACTTAGTAAGAACTTGCTAAATTATCTGTTCTCTCCTGTGGTTTGGTTCAGCATTGTTTTATTTTCTTTATATCTCTTGATCTGTCAAGACTGTTTTTTTAAAAAAATATTTTATTTATTCATTCATGAGAGACACAGAGAGAGAGAGGGGGGCAGAGACATAGGCAGAGGGAGAAGCAGGCTCCATGCAGGGAGCCTGACATGGGACTTGATCCCAGGGCCCCAGGATCGTGCCCCAAGCCAAAGGCAGACACTTAACCTCTGAGCCACTCAAGCGTCCCATTTTTTTTTTTTTTTAGACTGTTTTTTCCTAGCTGCAGACATCTCCATAAAGTAGAACTTTACAAATCAAAGACTAGGTAAAATTCTATTAGGCTCTGTCCTCCCCCACTACACCTTCTCTGATTGATTTTTTTTTTTTAAGGGATCTGTAAAGCTAGCTTTATGTGGCTTTTTTTTTCCTTAGTAGTTTCTTTTTGTCTTTTTTTTTTTTTTTTAAAGATTTTATTTATTTATTCATGAGAGAGACACACAGAGAGAGGCAGAGACACAGGCAGAGGGAGAAGCAGGCTCCATGCAGGAAGCCCGACGTGGGACTCGATCCAGGGTCCCCAGGATCACATCCTAGGCTGAAGGCGGCACTAAACCACTGAGCCACCCGGGCTGCCCTCCTTACTAGTTTCTATTAAGGGTTGTTACTTGACTCAGCTTCAAGCACACTTGTATTGTTTTTTTAATGAGTGTTTTTAGAAATAATATTGATTTCTAACTTTCCCTCTTTCACAATAAGAGGGAAAAAGTATTTAATTCCCCAAAACTATGCTATCAGGCAGGCTTCAGGACACTGTTTGGTTTCTAGCCCTAAAATTTCTTACCTATTTGGTAAGGCCCTAAAATGGAGGGGATTTATGTTTGCTGGGACTGAGTAGGTGCTTCAAAGTGTGCTTCCTCAGCTGCCTGCGCTTAGCAAGCTCATAGCCCTGAACATGCTGCACTTTCATATTGTTTGTTTTCCCTGCCATACTATATACCTTTATGAAGGCAGAGAATGTGTGTCATTCTTTTTTGTGTTTGTATCCATCAGGATTGCCTATCACTGTAGTGGGTTCTCAGTAGCTATTTGTTGAATGGAATGGGTGAATGATAAGTAAATTAGTAGAACCTTCTAAATTGAAATCTAGTTGACTTTTTATCTGTTTATTCAGATTCCTTTCCCCAGTTTGAGACTATACCACATTCTCTCAACCTGAGAAAACCAGAATTTAGAGCAGTACATCTGACAACTGTGAAATTTTCATTCTTTTTTAGTTCATATGCTGTGTTCATAAAGCATCATATACTAAATCGTAAGTTTCAAGATATTTAAAAGGGTTGGATTCATACACAGTATATATATTGATTACAACTGAGTCAAAATAGAAATCAGTAAGACATCTAGGAAGACCCCCAAGTACTAGTAAAACTAAATCCGATTAAGGTTTGAAGAAGTGAATGTCTTTGCTTAGTACCTATTACTGGCTTTTCAGCGCTAATATTGTCATGGATGTTCATTTTTAAAAGTGAGATAAGAATACAGAAGAACACAGAATGGGTGGCATATGAACTATTGAAATCTACATCTGAATTCCTCCCAGCTTTATTGAGATATAATCATGTGGATGTTATTAGAGGCCAGAGTATGATGTCGTAGGACTCCATTACTGCATACAGTTTGTGAAGTAGAGATTTGTTACAGGTACCCCCTTTTTTTAAAATTTATTTTTAGAGAGCAAAAGAAGGCATATATGAGCCAGAGGAAGAGGGAGAGAGAGAATTGCAGGCAAGCTCCACATTCAGTATGGAGCCATCTTCGGGGCTGGATCTCATGACCCTGAGATTATCACCTGAGCTGAAATCAAGAGTTGGATACTTTTTTTTTTTTTTTTAAGATTTTATTTATTTATTCATGAGAAACACACACACAGAGAGAGAGGCAGAGACACAGGCAAATGGGGAAGCAGGCTCCATGCAGGGAGCCAGATATGGGACTCGATCCCAGGATTCCAGGATCACACCCTGCACCAAAAGCAGGTGGCTAAACCGCTGAGCCACCAGGGTGTCCCAAGAGTTGGATACTTAACTGAGCCACCCAGTCACCCCTGGGGTATTTTAATTCTTTCAAGTTGACGTGTATACTGTTATTCATGAGAATCTTCATTTAAGGAACAGGGAGTTACTGCCTTATGTATTTCACTATTCAAGTTTGTTAGTTTACTGAGAGGTTGCAGGTTTTATCAAGTTGAAATTAAAGGTTCTCTTGATGTTTAAAGGTCAAAGGACTGATTCTCTTTTGTTATGCTTGAAAGAGAGAAACCATATAATCTTATTAAATGTTCCCTTTAAATGCTTGGCTTTGTCTCCAAGCTTCTTGGAGGTGTCACTGCTATAATTTTTTTTCTGTAAATGTCAATATATAGAGAGTGTATAAGAAGACATAAAGTAAACTGTGGCTGAATCACATTGAATATGTTGAATTTCATTAATAAAATCAAATTATGAAAGAAATCACATAAAAACTTTTTAATGATCATTTAAAGAGTGCAGAGTTTCAAGCAGGTGTTACTTTGATTAAAATTATTCTTACCTGCAAATGGATTATTAAAATAGTCGTTTGTACTTTTTGTTAACAAAGGTTTTTGTTTTTTTGGTAAGAAAATTAGGTTAAACAAGTATTTAAGAACTGTATTTTCCTGACATTCTACATTGAATTAATTAGTTGGAAATACGATGATTCAGTAAGTACTCTGTAAAAGTAATTTTTATCTTGAGCTTGTAATTTCTTTTTTTATAGAAGAAACAATCATGATTAGTATAATCAAAGCTAAAATAAAATTGCAGAATCTGTATGAAGTACAGCTGTTACTTTGAATGTTGTGGTTGATGGAAATAAGAAGCCATATTGAGATTCTGATATGAAAGATCCTACTTGAGAAATTGACTGTCATTGTTTTCTTCTTTAGAAACAATCAGAAAAGCTAACCTCAAAGAAATCTTTTGTTTTAGTGTGTTTAGCAGTGACTGTTGTTTATAATACCATTACCAGCTTGGTTTGTCCTTCTTTTAGTATTGACTAAGCAGATATACTTTGGGTTGATTTATACTTTAAGGTTCACCTGACAAATGTGATTATAGAGAATGGGAGATCTGAATTATAAGTTTTCTACTAAGAATTTATAGGATATTGAACTACTCACACAACTGTGCTGTAAATTTGTTTCCCTGTTGTGTAGGGTTCCTCACATTCTGTGTCACTGTTACCCTCTTGTCTCCTGCCATGGGCCCTTTTACAGTCTGATAGTGCCTATAGACCCTACTCAGTACTGTGTCAAATGCATAAGATAAAATACATAGAATTACTTGGTACAGAGTTCATGGCCACACCCTTCTCCCTTTTCTCATATATCAACTGCAGATGATGAGGTTTTGTTATAGGAGGAATTGAGTTAGATGGACTCCTCTACTACTTCAAGTCTTTGATTCTAAACTGTGGAGAGTCTCTTGATGAAATATCTTAAAGTAATTCAGAAATCTCTTACATTATAATTTATTGTGATTCTTTAGATATCCTATAAACTACCCATCTCTAGTGGCCTTCAATATTTTGTGTTACAATACATGGCCTGTTTACTTATTTATAAACGTTGAAACATTTATAATGGGCAGTGAATATATTAAACTCTTCCAGCATCCATTTGAGTCTAACATAATGCTAGGAATATAAAGCAAAACAGAAGGTCCTTTCTGTCATGGGATGTCAAAATGTAGTTTGGGAGATCTCTACATCCTAAAACAACACCAGGCTTAAAGTGATTAAGAAATTAGTGAAAACACACAGAGTGTAAATCAGAAATATTTTACTCAAAAGCTAAGTAGAGTTATTTTCATACCATGAAACCTTAATTATATGGTCAAATTTCTTCTTCTTTTTTTTTTAAAGATTTTATTTATTCATTTATCACACACACACACACACACACACACACACACACACACACACACAGGCAGAGACAGAAGCAAGCTCCATGCAGGGAGCCTGATGCAGGACTCAATCTTGAGTCTCCAGGATCAGGCGCTGGGCTGGAGGTGGTGGTAAACCGCTGAGCCACCTGGGTTCTCCCTATATGATCAAGCTTCTAATGAGTGTTGTAGACTTCAAGTTTAAGAGTTCCTCATCATCTGATGAATAGAGGTGGGGAAGACTTCCCCAAAATAGAATTATATAGATTCTGAAGAACGGAGCAGATGGGTTTTTTTTTTTCAGCTTTATTGAACTATAGTTGACCAATGAAATTGTAAGATATCTAAGGTATACAGTATGATTTAATTTATGTATATATTGTGGAAGGACTTCTCTCATGGAGAAATTCACTTTTATCACCTCTTGATTGATTGATTGATTGATGTGTGAGAACATTTAAATTCTGCAGACTTAGCCAATTTCATTTATACAATACATCAACTATAGTCAACTAGTTACATTAGATCCTCAGCTTTTATTCCTTGTATAACTGGAAGTTTGTACCTTTCTATCAACCATTCCCTGTTTATCCCACCCCTTAGCCCCTTGAACTATTTTTCTTCTCTCTTGCAGTGACTATTTTTATGTGGAAGTATTAGAAATACAGTTGTGCAGGGTATTCAAGTTTAATCAGATTAAATGCTTATTTGCTCTTGTTATGCATACTCAACCCAAGATTGAGAAAAAAGCAGAGTTGTCCTAATACTGCCTTCAGCAAGTCAGTGTTTGGGGTATCTGCCACCTATTTTTGCTGTTTTCTTCACCTTTTCTCCTGTGGGATGAATTGGGTAGAGGTGGCCCACCGAGTAAAATACGTAGAGCCTTGATGAAATTCACAGATGTCACCACCTGATAGCATGAACATCCAGTAGTATTTTATCTGATAGCCAGTGATGTATATTGTGTATTATTGGATCTTTCTTGATGTACTTAGTCTATTTTGAATCCATAACTGATGAATATCATGGTTCAGTTGGAGTACTTCTGTTGTTTTTGTCTAACAACCTCATTGGATTGGCACATGCCATGTGATATTCTTTGTGGGATGATCAGAGTGGAGAAAACTTGTGTTCATTTGAAGTGGTTTTGTATTTGTCACAGACATATTCTGTTACTTCTAAAGTTGAATTTGTAGAAAATTGCAAAACAGATGTTTTCCCAGCACCAAACAATAAATGTAGCCTAACGTTTCTGCCATTTTTGTCAGCATAATAATTTTTATATTACTTAGGTAATTCAGTGTTATTTTTTTTGATGCTAGATTTTGAGTCAGTACTAGGCAATCAATGAATATCACAGGGACAGTTCCATTTTTCTTCTTGGGGTCTGGCACATGAAAGGTGCTAAATAAATGTTTGCTGGATTGAATTCTGGTAGCCAGTCTAGGGTGTTGGAAAATGTACAGCTCTTTATCGTAAACTAGAAATGTGTTTTATATCTATTACCAGCGACTATTAGCAGTCTTTATTTCAGAAGGGAGAACTTTATAATAAATAATAATTAGTACAAACCAAATAATATAATTGAATAGCAGGACTTGAGTATTTATTAAAAATTTATAGCTTAATCAAAAGGCATAGACCCTATGTAATTACTAAAATGCTTATCCTTGGCTGGATAAAGACTATTTAAATAGAACCACTGATTTTTTTTTTTAAGATCTTGTTTATTTATTTGAGAGAGAGAGAGAGAGAGAGCGAGAGAGCGCGCACCTGCACAAGAGGGGGGAGAGATAGAGGAGAGAAAAAATCCCAAGAAGTATGGATCTGATGTGGGGGGCTTAATCCCATGACCTCGAGGTCATGACCTGACCCAAAACCAAGAGTTAGACATTTAACTGACTAAGCCCCCCAGATGCCTCTGCAACCTCTGATTTTTGATTTTTTAAATTTGCTGTATGCTTATTTTTAGATTAAAAGAAATAACAGTAAAATATAGATTCATAAACATACAAACAAATCTACAAAACATAGTCATCCACTCCAATGTGGATAAACATTACAAAAAGAAGCAGCAGCCAGCCCTATTATGTATATTTTATCCTTACAAGGATTTATAAAACAATGAAAACATATTTTGTTAGGTGTTAAAGGAACTCCCAAATGGCCGTTCTTCATCTGTGTTTCAAATTTTCATTGGTTATGTTTTTATACATATAAACAATTTTTCTTCTTTCTTCCTTTTTCTTTTCTTTCTTTTCTTTTCTTTTCTTTTCTTTTCTTTTCTTTTCTTTTCTTTTCTTTTCTTTCTTTTCTTTCTTTCCTTTCTTTCTTTTCTTTCTTTCTTTCTTTCTTTCTTTCTTTCTTTCTTTCTTTCTTTCTTTCTTTCTTTCTTTCTTTCTTTCTTTTTCTCGATTTTATTTATTTATTCATGAGAGACAGAGAGAGAGAGGCAGAGACACAGGCAGAGGGAGAAGCAGGCTCCATGCAGGGAGCCTGACATGGGACTCGATCCCGGGTCTCCAGGATCACACCCTGTGCTGAAGGCAGAGCTAAACCGCTGAGCCATGTGGGCTGCCCAAAACAGTTTCTTTCATTGCACTTCACAGGTACTATGTTTTTTTAAATATTGAAAGTTTGTGGCAACTTGTGTCCAGTAAACCTGTTGATGGCCATATTTCAGCAGCAATTTTTCAACTTTGTGTGTCTGTGTCACATTTTGGTAATTCTTGAACTATCTTCTGCTTTGTCATTATTATATTTGTTGTTGTGATCTGTGATCATCAATTTTTGCTGTTACTGTTGTAACTACTTTGGGATGCCACAAACTATGTCCACTTAAGATGGTGAACTTAATCCATAAATGTTTTGCATATTCTCACTGCTCTGTTGACCCACTCTTTCCCTGTCTCTCTTCCTCTTTGGGTCTCCTATTCCTGAGACACAGAAATGTTGAAATAAGGCCAGTTAACCCAACAGTGGCCCCTAGGTGTTCAAGTGAAAGGGAGAATCACATCTTTCACTTTAAATCAGAAGCTAGAAATGATTAAGCTTTGTGAGGAAGACATGTCAAAAGTCAAGATGGGCCAAAAGCTAGGCTTCTTGCACCAGTTAGCCAGGTTGTGAATGGAAGGAAAAGTTCTTGAAGGAAATTAAAAGTGCTACTCCAGTGAACACGTGAATGATAAGAAAGCCAAACTGCCTTATTGCTCGTATGGGGAAAGTTTGAGTGATCTGGATAGAAGATAAAATCAGCCACAGCATTTCCTTAAGCCAAAGCTAATTTAAGAACAGGACCCTAACTCTCTTCAATACTCTTGACAGTGGAGAGAGGTGAGGTAGCTGCAGAAGGAAGCTCGCAGATGTTGGTTTATGAGGGTTAAGGAAAGTGGTCCCTATAACATCAAAGTTCAGGTGAAGCAGCAAGTTCTCCGTGAGATCTAGCGAAGAGAATGGGAGATGTTGCTAACCTTAAAAACTGCCAGTTATTTTATTAGCAAATGTGTTTATTTGGAAATAACAGAGAACTGCAATCTGGGACAAGCAAACTAAGCCAAAAACTATAGGCAAGTTGGCAGAACAAGAGGAAAGCTCTTCTATAGGAGAAAGGGGTAAGTTGGGAAGGCTGTCATAAATAAAAGTCCATTGGAGTAAACTGGGAGCTGGAAGCATGGTGGCTTCTCATTGGCTTGCTTGTTGTTGGGGCAACAGGAAAGTCTTTCTTCCTCCTACTAGGATAAAGTAGTATTTGTGGGCAAGGTCCCTCTCTTGGATTTGCAGTTGACATTAAGTGGTAGGGTGTGAGAGCTCTTCCTGCCTAACCTCCTGACTCCATGTTAGTGAGATTTTCTATTATTAATTTTCACAGTGTGACACTAAGCAGATTTTCAGTGTAGATAAAACAGTCTTCTTTTGGAAGAAGATGCCATTTCAGATTTAGCTGGAGAGTAGAAGTCCATGCCTGGATTCAAAGCTTGAAAGTACTGGCTGATGCTCTTGTTAAGGGCTAATTCAGCTGGTGATTTTAAGTTGAAGCCAGTGTTCATTTACCATTCTGAAAATCCTAGGGCCCTTAAGAATTATGCTAAATCTGTCTGTGCTCTATAAACGGAACAGCAAACCTGGATGACAGTGCATCTGTTTATAGCATGGTTTACGAATATTTTAAGCTTACCTTTAAGACCTACCCCCAGATAAAGATACCTTTCAAAACATTACTGCTCATTGACAATGCATCTGGTCACCTGAGAGCTCTGATGAAGATATACAACGAGGCTAATGTTTTCATACTTGCTAACACACTGCAGCCCATGGATCAAGGAGTAATTTTGACTTTTGAGTCTTAATATTTAAGAAATACATTTTGTAAGGCTATAGGTGCTGTAGATAGTGGTTCTTCTGTTGGATCTGGGCAATGTCAGTTGAAAGCCTTCTGGAAAGGTGATTTATAATTCTGGGTGCCTTTAAGAACATTCATAATTCATGGGAAGCGGTAAAAAAATCAACATTAACTAGAGTTTAGAAGTTGATTCCAGTCCTGATGGATGACTTTGAGATGTTTAAGACTTCATTGGAGGAAGTAACTATAGACGTAGAAATGGCAAGAGAACTAGAATTAGAAGTGGATTCTGAAGATGTGACTGAATTGATAAAAGCTCATGATAAAACTTCAGTGCATGAGGAGTTGCTTCTTATGGTTAAGCAAAGACACTGATTTCTTGAGATGGAATCTACTTTTGATGAAGATGCTATGAAGACAGTTGAAATGACAACAAAGGAGTTAGAATATGACAAACTAAGTTGATAAGGCAGTAGTGACAGGGTTTGAGAGGCTTGGCTCCCAATTTTGAAAATATTTTACCCATAGTAGAAGTTTTTTCAGGTAGCATGACCTGGTACAGAGAAACTGTTTGTGAAAGGAAGAGTCAGTTGATGTGGCAAACTTCAGTGTCTTATTATAGAACTTCCCATGGCCACCCCAACCTGCAGCAATCATCACCCTGCTAGGTCAGCAGCCATCAATACTGAGGCAAGACCCTCCCATCACCAAAAAAGATTACAGCTTTCTGAAAACTCAGGTTTGGTTAGCATTTTTTAGCAATGAAGTGTTCTTTTAATTAAGGTGTGTACATGGGAAATCAGAAATTCATTTGACTTGCTTTATTACAGTATTTGCTTTATTACAGTTATTTGGAACCAAACCCCACAATATCTACAAGGTATGCCTGTTTCATGGATGCAAAGGATTTTGTATGCACTGAGTCATGTAAATTTCTAGTTGAGAAAAATATAATAGGAAGCTAGAATAGCATATTTTTTTGAGATTTATTATTTTAGAGAGTGCAGGGGTGGGCAGGAGCAGAGGGAGAGAGAGAATCTCAGAGTCCCCACTGAGCATGGAGCCTGATGCAGAGCTTGATCCCATGACTCTGAAATCATGATCTGAGCCGAAATCAAGAGTTGGACACTTAATTAACTGAGTCACCTAGGTGTCCCTAGAATAAGCATTTTAGATGTATAGTTCATATGATGTATTCTCATTTGAACATTTAAAAGCATCATGAAAAGTTGGAAGTATTGAATATGTGACAAATAAAGCAAACATATTATCCTGGAATTAATTTGGAAATTTTTAGTGAAGTTTTTTATTAAACTATGAAATGTGTAAGCTTAATTTTTAATTTATTCTACTGAGCCACATGGTACTTGCTTCATAGGAGTATTAAAAGATATGAATTAAAGTTTCTTAGGCTTTTCTTGAGATGCCTTACAAATGTAAAATGCTGACTGTAGAGTGGTTATGTATGTGTGTGGTATATAAAGTAACATACATTACATTTAATACTGGCTGCCTTTTCCCTTAAAAGAAAGTCATTAATGTCCCAATTTATCTTTGCATTAAGTTTTGACAATTATTTCTAATTCATTAAAGAATTTGTTTCTAACAAAGTTTTGATTCTGATTTATGTTGCAGTCAAGTGATGTGGACTCTATACAGTGGCCTATTTTCTGTTCAAATTTGCTGCTGTTGTTTCTGTTGGAATGTATCATATCACCGAGTTATTTACTGTTCCCAGTACACAGTATGACTTTAATGGCCCAGCCTTATGCTTTCCCTGGTGGGTTGTCCAAACTGAAAGAATCATACCCTTGTTGGTGTTTCTCACTGTGTTTTTATACATTGACATGTTTGAGTGTCTTGTTCATTTTATAAGGATTATTCTGGTAGTGCCAAGTTTGAAAACTATGGCCATAAGTTTCCAAGTAGAATGTGCTTGATGAGTCATTGGGATATAGGAAGGCATGTTAGAATTTGTATGTACATATCTTACTCTTCATATTCTTTTATGTTTGATTTTATATATTTCCATGTATATTTGTACACAAATTTTGTAAAGTGATTAAAAATATTTGGAAACCAAATAGATACTAGGTGGGTAAGAGTCAAATTAGACTGGTAGCATTAGGAATATGAGAGGAAAAGGAGTGATTTAAGATCTATTGTACAGTTAGCTGTAGGTGACAGAATAAGATGAGCGATAGAAAGGTGAAGAAGATTCCATTTTTGTTGTTGATATCTTGAGTTAGGCCAGGCGAATCAGTGGGAACAGAGAACAAGATCCGTCCTCTGTTCCTGAGAGCTAACTGGGTGGGCAGCCAGGAGGATACCAGTTAAAAGCTTGAAAGTCAGTGTCAGAAAAGGTTGAATTTTCAGATCAGTGCATTTACATCTGTTTAATTTGTAGATGTTAACTGAAGTGTGCTCTTAGGCTTCCTTCCTTCACTATTCTAGGAAGATTTTGTTGGCTGAATGTCATGACCCCCATCCCAGCAGAACAGATGGTGTGTTGATGGGGAGTAAATGTGGGCCAGGAACAAAAGTAGACTGGCAGCAGCCCTGGTGCAGACTGCTGTGGCTCTGTGAAGCCTGTTCTTGGCTGGAGGCGCTTGCCTTCCCTTGGGATTTAGAAAACCCTAGAGGTACCCGGGTGAGGCAGCAAAGGGAAAAGCTTGCTCTTAATGCTAAAACAATGCATTTTAACTATAATTAAAAAGGACTTTTTTTTTTCTTCTGCAAACGAAACCACTTTCCCTTGAGAAAGCCTTGATACTTCTGACAGCTTGTGTGCAGTTTTTCTGTAATTGATTTATATAGGAGTCATGAATTTTGAAGTTTTTTGAAATTTTTAAATCTCCTGTTTCTTAGCTAGTTTGGACTTAGCAATGTGGGACCCCCCCCCCCCCCAAGTCAAATCTGGCCTATTACCTGTGATTGTAAATTTTTATTTTTAAAATTTTTATTGGAACACAGCTATGCTCATTTGCTTATCATTGCTTTTTTGGTTTCAACAACAGAGTTGGGTAGCTGTGACAGGGATCGTGTGGGCCACAAAGCCTAAAGTAATCATCTCGCCTTTTGCAGAAAGTATTTGTCTATTTCTGGGTGAGTTGAATTCGCAGATATTTTATTAAGAGTTTTTTTTTTTTTTTCTCTCTTTCTGTTAGATGGGTGTTTGATGTTCACATGGAGCAGCTTACCTTTTTTCAGACAGTATAATAAAATGGTTAACAACACTGGTTCTGGAGTAAAAGTTCATGAGTTCACATCTTGCCTCAGCTGTTTGTCAATTTTGTGACTTGGGGAGTGTTACTTCTCTTCCCTTTAATTTCCTTTTGGGAAAGTATGGCTAATAATAGTACTAGCTTAAAGGGTTGGTGTGAGAATTCAATGAGCAGAGCATCTTGTGTATGACAGTTGCTCAATAAATAAATATTAGCTGTTTTCACTAAAGATTCTTTTTTTCTTTGCAATTTGAAATAGAGGAAAAGGTAAAAGGAACTCTACCAAGTTCTTACATCATGTTCAAAGTTTGTGCTTTCCCTCCTACCTGGCCTCTGGCTATACTGACTTTGTTAGTGCTGCTATAGTTTTCTTCTTTAAAGATGTTTGTTCAAACCACAGGAAGGTTAGTTTGCAGTGAACTTAATTGAATGTGATTTCTATTGGTTAATCCATGCTTATATTTCATATATCAATTTAATGAAATTTCATCTGAAGTTCTTTGGGCTGGGTGATTCTTATGTAGAGAATTTACCCGTGACGTGACACCTCATGCATCTGGATGTCAAAGTTGCTGAGATCAAGTTGCATTCTTTATCTCCTTTAATCAGATTGCAGGCATAATGAAGTTCAAATTTTAGTTGTCTTAAGAATAAGGGCACTGAAGAGACCAGAGATAAATTGTTATTGACCCTTTATTTTCACTTAAGTTAATTTACTCACTTCACTGAACTATTTATTTAGATTTTAGGTTGCTGCATGTAGTTGGGTTTGTCTGTCGATTTAACATATTGTAGCATTTACCTTATACTTTGTTTTACATGGTACTGAACTAGTAACTTTGCTTTTGTAATATCTTCAGAGCTATGAATAATTTTCTGCAGACTTCAGGTAGGCGACTTTTGAAGTCCCCTTCACTGTAACCTGTCTAAAACTAGTAAGGTAGTAAATATTCTCATGGTGTTTTCACATGCTTTCTTGATGGTTTGTGATGGCTGGTAGGCTCTTTTGCCTAATTGACAGTGAGAATGTATGTTCTTGTGTTTTAGTAAATTTCAGTCAATATCCATCTAGTCATATCTTAATTTCAGATTATTTTGGTCTTAATTGAAGGAGAATAAATTGTAAAGTCATTAAGTAAAATTACCTCTCTTGTAATTCCTCAAGCATCCTGACATGCATTAATTCCCCTGACCTGGGAAAGATATAAACAGTGAAGCAGATACAGAACATATGATTTCAGCTTTGGTCTGTGTTGAAATTCTCAGGGAGGTAGATTCTTCCCCAAGAGTGAATGGAGGTTGGGGGGTGGGGTGGGGTGGGCGGGTAAAGACAGTGGTGGAAAGGGCTGTGTTGGGAACCCGATGGCCTTCTGAGTCTGTGATCTCTGGCTTCGGGAGGATATCTCGGCATAATTTTACCAACACAGTCACACAATTCTCCCATATCTCCCTGCAAACATTCTCTAAACCAAAACAGCCTATGTGCATTCCTCTCCATTTCTTCTTCGTACTTCTTCCTCTTGACCTGGCTCTGTGGAAGAAATGCTTGTTCTTTTTGCAGTTCATATTGCATATCAAAATCACTTGATTTTCAAAAACTCAGTTGTCACCATTTATGTACTTGTGTGTGTAACATAAGGTCTACCTCTTAATCTAGTTAAAAATATTTACTGTATTTTTATAGTTTTTATAGTTTCGCAGATTATTTATGGTCTTTGGAAGCAGACGTATGCACACACCACTCTGTTTCTTATGATAACTTCCATACTTATCAAAGCTTCTAGGGACAAATAGCCAAGACTTCTGTGGCCAAGAATATCCCCCAAGGCAATTTCTACAAAATATTTCCTAAAAATACCTCCCAAGGGTATACCTCCTTGTCTTCTTTGGTGTCAGCTTCAGTTAAGCTTCTTTTCATAGTCTTGTGCCCAGTCTCTTATGCCTAGATTTGAGCAAACTCTTTGATTCTGTTTCTTTCTGGAATTATCAGTCAGTTGCCCTTGTGGAAACCGTCACAGTTCTAGTTAGATCATAATTGTGTCTCTAAGATGCCTTTATGGCAGCCAGAGGGAGAATAGGAAATATTTGCTTGCTGTAAGGTGGTTTGTTTTGTTTTGTTTTGTGTGTGTTTGTGTTTTTTGGTCCACACTAACAAATATACCAGTTCTAGGAGTGCTATTGTAGTATAATCTGTATGATCTTCTTTTGTTTTTCCCTCAACCATGTTGAGTTTTGCACTACTGGAGGTTAGTAGTAGTATGGTTAATACATGTCATGAAAAATTAATAACAATAATACTTGTTTACCATTTAATGCTGCGTAGTTGTCTTAAATTATTTGATCATAATATAACTTAAAACTATGTCTAAGTTCCTCATACTTTTACAGCTCTCCTATGCCTCTAAAATCAAAACAAAATAAAAAATGAAGCTAAAAACCAGCATTTGTTTTATGAGATTGATGATACTCTTTTAATCAGTCATGCTAGTGCTGAAGTGGGTGATGAGTCAGTTTCCTGCTCTACTTGAGGTTTTCTAGCCTTTGCTTAAGAACTTCAGTAGTTCTGCATGGTGCCGGTATGGTTGTCAGTACTCCACTGAGCTCAGATGTTAGATATGGTTGTAGGATGGACCTCCACTTGATCCAGATTGTGAACTAATAAGGGTTTTAGATTGTCATTGAATTGAAAATGCAAAATTATATAAATTCTTATAGTGAGACCTCTTCACTGTGTCTGTCCCAGGGCTTTGAAGCCTCCACATTTGACAAATACTCAACTGGGCAGAATTTGGTTTTGTTCTATCATTCTGCATCTGTTTTCCTCACAAGTTATAGCTCATGACCTAGATTTTCCATAAATTCATTTAATTCAGTAGTTTGTGGACTCTAGGATACGGCAGTGAGACTTTTGTTATAAGACGCTAACTCCTAGATGCTTTATTTTATTAGGAAAATTATCAGAAAGGAGGGAATTTTTTAGGTATGTACGCTGTTGCCAAAGATGGAGATATTTTTGTGTGGAGGATGTTTTTCTTAGCCACCTTACATTTCACTGTGGTATTGAATTGGTCTATGAAAGAAACAGTTTTAATAGATGTAGATATGGCGCCTGTCCTGATTAGTGTAAAAAAAAAAAAAAAGATAACCAACTGTAAGAGAGATAAATTGTGTATGTGAGTGGATGGTATATCTAACAATTCTTAGGTTTCTTACTGGTTATTCTTTTCTTTGAACCTGAAACTTCCACTCTTTATTTATTCCTTTTTGTTAATGTTTTTGTGTTGTATAGTTTGGTTTTTCTTAACACTGGTTTGCTTAAATTTTATGAATTTGTTATCTTGAACTGAATTTTGTGTGGGATATGTGCTGTTTCTTCAAGGAATACATCTCAGGGTGCCTGGGTGGCTCAGTTGGTTAAACGTCTGCCTTCGGTTCAGATCGTGATCTCAGGGTCCTGGGATCGAGCCCCACGTTGGACTTCCTGCTCCTGCCTACCTCTAGTGCTCTCTCTCATGCATGTGCTCTCTCACATGAGTGTGCTCTCTCTCTCTCCCTCTCCCTCAAATAAATAAATAAAATCAATCTTTAAAAAGAAATACATCTCTATAAGGAAATTGGCATAGCTCATTAGATTACCTGGTGGGTTTGATTTGTGAGCTGATAAGGGTGGGTGTTGACATGTGAAGACTGAGGGAGAGATAGTGAAGGATATAGAGACATTAAAATATTTCTACTTTTTTATAACTATGAAAATAATTACCGCATTTAATGTATTAAGAAAAAAGCCTGAAACTTGTTCTAGTTCCTATATGCTTTCATATGAGCTCATATGAGAATGTTTATTCTCAGCAGGTAGTTTATTTGGCAGGTAGTTTATTTGGCAGCTGAGGAGCCGCCTCATTGAGAACACTTCCCTTCATATTGTGTTTTTATTTGGGCAACTATGAGATTGTATTGGGACTTGGTTAGGACATGGTCTTACTGAAGTACAACATAGCCTTGTTTGTTTTAAAAAAAATAAATTGGAGGTTCAGGACCTGTACTGGGAAAGATGGTTACCTTGTCCTGTCTATAACCATTAACCTACAGATGAATGGCCTGTTGAACTGGAAGTCTAGAGTTTAAGAATTGGGGTAACTTCCTTTTGTGCTGTTCTCAGAAGAGTTTGAAGTTTGATTTTTTAAAAACTTTTGCCATTTATTCTTTCTCATGGATTATTTTAATGGCTATTTTCTATGTTATTGGCAGAGCTATTCACCTAAATCTTCTCTGAAATGATGTTGAAAGATCTTAGGACTGCAAGATTGAATAAACAAAGTAATTCATTCACCTAAGCACATGCTGTAGGAATTCTAGCTATGTGACAAAACTGAGCTTATTTGTAGTTCTTTACTGGGGCTCCTAGAAAAAATGATGCAAATACAAGGTATAAAATAAAAACAATTTTCAAGCTCTTATCACTTCAGAGAGCTTTTATTTTGGAGTGTGGTAAGACTTTGAAGGACCTGGTTGGTTTTCTGCTTCTCTTCCCCAAATGTGGCAACAGTATGAATAGCCTCCAAGAATGAGAAAGCCAGCAGATCTCTTTTTTCAGCTTTTGGAATGCTCAAAGCAGGGAAGTTGTGCTGGAAGCTTGACTCCATTTTGATTTTTATATGAAAATCATCTTATTATGTACTTTTGTATTTCTCTCGGAGAACAGTATTTCAGAGGTAGCTGTGTGCTCAATTTTTTGTGGTTTGTGAGGCAGTTCATTTTTCATGGCAATAACTGCAGTATGTATGGAGTCCTATTTAGCATCCTTTTTGATTCTGGACTTAATTTCCAAGTTAGTTAACTTTTAATGACCTTTTGGACTTTCAGTCCCCTCTAATATAAAATTTCCCTGATTTTTAGAACATTCTTAATTCTGGCTTGGTGAGATTGCTATTTCCCTATTAGTGTGTTACCTTCATTGATCAAGAGATTACTGATTATAACTTCTTTGTTGGGAAGCTCAGAAAACATGCCTGGACCACTGTATCAGGGAGATAAGTGTTTTAGAGAAAGGGTCAGGGTTAAATTCATACGTATTCTCCTTATAAGACATTTCTGCAGCAGTAGTGGTGATGTTTCTGCTCCAACTGGCATATCTTTTGGTTACTTATACTTGGGGTGGAAAAAGAAAGAACCATCAGATAGGCTAAATATCTTGTAGGAGGCGTGAAACTTACTGGTAGCCTGGAGATTGCATATTGAAGGAAATTGGAATATAACACTATGTTACTATGGGAGACTTAGATTGGAAATAGACATAATTTGTAATAAAAAGTAAATATACATCCCCCTCCCCCAGAAGCCCCTCCTTGTTCCTTGTGAACCTGATCCTAATAAAATTCTGAGCAAAAAAAAAAAAAAAAAAAAAAAAAGTAAATATACATAATATTTTTCTGTAGTAATATAAATGTGAAAAATCAAAGTTTAACATTGCTTTCATTGAGAATAATTGTGATTGATGTTTATTGTTTACTGGGACTTCTCAGGTTCAGTTCTGGTAGTTGGGTTAGAACAGTAATCCTCCTTTTGAATTGAACCTGCTGTTCCTAATTTTCTTAAATTATTAAGAAGAAAGGCCAGTATATTTAAAATGAAGAATTATGAGCAAGTCATAGCTAGCAGTACTTTTGTCTGACCCAACAATAGTGTACATGGATAAAGGTTTATTTACCAAATCTGCTTCACTTGTCAAATCTGTTTATGTTGAGAACATTACTATTATAGCCTACCAGGTATGAATCAGAGGTAACTTTTCCTTAATTCCTTGTCCCAAACCCCTCCTGATTTGCCATAATCACTTTATAGTGGGCACAATAAGGCTTATTTAGAGAGCAAACAACTTGACTTCATCTTAAGTATTAGTTGTATTCAGCCAGAATTGCATAAGGGGACATTTTGTGCATTTAAAAACATTTCCCTGTTGACTTCTATTGAATGTAAGTGCTATGTTAATAAAAGATTTGTACCCAGTACATAATAAAAATCTTAAATATTCAATTCAAAGGGCATTTAGCCTTGAATGATATGAAATCTTGGGGGGCATTTAATTGCCTTGCAAGAAGGTACTCAAATGGACAGTCTTTTTGACTTACTCTTAAAAAGGCTCAAATATGTCAAAATGACAGTTAATTTCTATTAGTTTTTAGAGATTTCTATACTTGTCACATAGGTAAGCTTTTAATCAATTTCAGCTGAACTAAATGTTTAAGGATTTGGAATGATTCCAGGAAATCGCTATTTGCTAGATTTCTTTTCATCCTCCTATCCACTTGATACCATTCACTTGTGTCTACATCTCTCCACTTAAAACAACAGTTAATTTTGGCATCAGTGTTATCATATGCTTCACTTTTAAAGAGAATTATAGATGTATACACAGATATACACTGAATAATACTTGAAGATTTATAAGCAAGTGCAAAAAGTTAGAAGGATGGCATTTAGTAGGTTTTTTTTTTTTTTTAAGGTAGATTCTGGGAGTGAAAGCTAGCAAGGTAGCCTTGATATTTGATTATAGTCCTACAACTTAATAAATAGTTGTAAGCAATGCAGGGAAGAAAAAGGAATGAACTCTTAGGAGTGTGGATTACATGTAGTTCACTTTCTGAGCAGGTTTGTTAGATTGAAAAATACAGGGAATTCTTTAGATGCGTACATAATGTGTTCTGTTTTTGACAGATAGTCTCAGAGCATCTTCGGTAGCAAGGTAAAGAAACTGGGAAACCCCAAAGAACTGTCTGTTTTGTTCTAAAGCAGTACTACTTAAAGTATGATCTGCACACCAGATTTAGTCCATAAACTGTTACTGGCCTTAGTCAAGTTGCTATTTAAGTTTCTAACCTTGACTGTTAATTTCTGTTTTCCACATGGCACACCTGAGAGAGCTTGCCTAGATGATATGTCAGCTTCCTTCCTTGCTCTCAAATTCTAATGTTTGGTGTATTCTTTGTGTTAGTGGTTCTACTTGGTTTGCTTGTCCCTGAATGAAATGCTCAAATAAATAACACATGCATTACTTACATATATTTATTAAGCTCTAGAATTGTAACCAAAAATCAAAGGTGGTTTGCTAGTTTTCACTGCCAGGATCTACCTCAACTTAAAAATACAGTAATATAATACAGATACATACTAGTGGGTGGAAATAGATCAGCACTTCCTATATAGGTATTAAAAGTCAACAGATTAGGTAGTTACTACCTCTTGAGTTATTTTCTCATTTAGGAGGGTTGTGTTGTCATGCAAACAGTGTGGTTTATAGCACACAACAAATCAGGGACTACAGGATAATTAATAGATCCTTCTGTTGCTGATAACATCTTGATGGGAACTGGGTATTGTCAGTGTAGATCAGAAGCCCCGGCTTAAAAACTGCGAACAAAGATGCAAAAACTTGGGAGTAGCCCCTGAAAGCAGGACTGACCTCCAGGTCAGCTAGTGGCTTTCTTCTGTGCAAAGGGGAGCTTGATTACTCAGTGAAAGAGTTGAAGAGATGGAGGTTTTCAGAATACCTTTCTGTCACCGTGGTATGAAGCAGATCTTGCTGGAGGTGAGCAAATTGTACTCATTAAAGTTAGAGGAAAGCAAAGTTATTTCTAGACCAGTGATCTCAGTTTTTTGGGGGCATTTATATAAAAATTATGTACATTTCTATCCTGATTTTATATATTAAGTATTTTTTATTTCACATACTCATGAAGAACACTATTTAGCTGACAGCAAATGTTCCTTTCCTTCCCCCCCTTTTTAGAACAATGTTATTCCTTCAAATGTCAAAAATAGGTTCTGCTGTCTTTCTTGCCTTGTATATAGAATGACTTGCTTCCCATTAGAATATCTTTGAATTTCTTTATCATGTTTCAAAGAAATAAATTCTAGTCACAAAGCAACCACAGTGCACTAGGGATCCTTTACTCCCTTTTCCTGTTGCTGCCTCTTCTGTTCTCATTGATTCTCATTGAACTTGTGCTATAGTGCATGCCTCCATGCAGAGTGGAAGAAGGTGGTTACCCTCAGCAAAAATCACCATGACTGGGCAGAACAGGTGCTCATTTAACAGACTCAGAGAAGGGCCTAGTGCTGTTCTTCCTCTGGTTTCAGTTCCTCTGCTGCCAGCATAGTAGCAGTGGGATGGAGTGGGATGGCACTGACATCTTCATTTCATAGGCTTTTCTGAAGGTCATCCTCACTTGGGCTTATTTTTACTTAGCCCCTCTCTTCTTGGTTTAAGGAGAATCCATAGTAACATAAATCTTTTTAAAAAGTATCCATGAGGGAGTGCCTGGGTGGCTCAGTTGGTTAAGCATCTACCTTTGGCTCAGGTCATGATCCCTGGGTCCTGGGATTGAACCCTGCATAGATCCCAGCATCTCCCTTTTCCCATGCCACTCTGCCTGCTTATGTTCTCTCTGTGTCAAACATTAATAAAATATTTTTTAAAAAGTATCCATGAGGCATTTTATTACCAGACATAGTGTGTTAATAATACATAAAACCAATTGAATCAGAAGGTGAGAGATGTGAGGATGCTTAACACTTGAGAATGAACATATATTAAAGATTTATTGTCTCCGCGCCATGCTTTTTCCAGTGCTGAATTTTTTGGCCTCCTTTTTTAAATGGGTAGAAAGCTTTGTATTTATGAAATATTTTATAGTTGTGCAGTGATAACCAGAGTCATTTGGTGAAAGAACGGTGGACTCTTAAAATTGAATTTTAGGGCAGCCTGGGTGGCTCAGCGGTTTAGCGCCTGCCTTCAGAAGGCCCAGGGCATGATCCTGGAGACCTGGGATCGAGTCCCACATTGGTCTCCCTGCATGGAGCCTGCTTCACCCTCTGCCTGTGTCTCTGCCTCTTTCTATCTCTCACGAATAAATAAATAAAATCTTAAATAAAATTGAATTTTAAAATAAGTTTTGAGTCATTGGATAGTAGGTTCTGTTTTAATGGGAGGAATAAAGGAACTGGGTGGGAGAGAAAATATTTGATTCTGCTCAAAATGTATGTATAGTAAAAAAAAAAAAGGTTTCACTACCTAGTAATACTGCATTAAATAGTTTAGGCTTATAATTTTGTATAAGAATAACTAATATTTAAAGAAAACATATGAACAAAAACAATTCTTCTGTCATACGCTTATAATCAGAGGAGAAAGAGGATTTAACAGAAACATAGGACAATACAATGAAAACTATAAATGTTTTCAAATTTGCAGAAATTACAAATTAACAAGGGCCAACCATTCTAAATGTGGAGCTCTTATTTTGTTGGTCAGGTGAAAAAGAATTGTGTAAATAGGCCATCTTTATTTTGAAGGCAAAATGTCTAAATCCTTTGGCAGGTTTTAAATGAAAAAAATCTTTGTATTTTAGTGCATTTTTATAACCCCAGATTTATGTTTGAGAACTGCCTTTGCAAGGCAATCTATCAGTGGCAACATGAAATTTGCCTCTTTCAATTCTGTGAAATAACCCAACACAAATTAAAGGAATATAATCCTGTCTAAGAAATTTTTGGTTTAGCCAAGGAGACCACAAGATGAAGAGTGAGAGAGTTGTTAACAGGGATTGTTAGTTAATTTTGGTGCTGGAGGGAAGTATCCTGAAGTTGCTTTTTGGAAATAAAGTTCACTACTACACAGATTACTTTGAATATGTTGCAAACAGGCATTATAAATTAGGACTTTTAGAGGGGAAAACAACAAAAACAAAACCAAACAGGAAGAGAACACACACACACACACACACACACACACACACACACACACACAAATACTACCTTGATGCTATGAAAGTAAGAGATAATGAAGTCTATTTGAGATGAAATGGGGCATAGAATGCATTTTTTAAACATTACTTTCCTTGACTTTGTCTCTTAAAAATCTATAATGATTTGAGAACTGTGTTATGATGAACTAGTACTTGGATAAAATACCTTTTGAAGTATCATAGCTATGGTGATTCTAGTAGAAATTACAAAATAAAGTTAAAACTTCACATTCATTTTGTTTGCTTTCGAGTAAAAGGCATGTTCTTTAAAAGCATATTCTGAGAACATGCAAATACAAACAGATCTACATGGATTGCAGTTTAAAATTGAATACTCGTTTCTTTGTTTTTATTTTTGTTAATGTTCATGAAAGGTTTTAATTGACCTTCAAATTAAATAAAAATATACAGAAGAAAGCAAAATTTTTCATAGATCTGAAAGAGACAGAAAAATCTTAAGATTTGTACTATGACTCTGAGGCAATGAATATAACAATCTATTACTTGCTTAAAATTGATGAAAGTGTCAAAACAGCTGTAGTGGTGCAGGATTTAAAAAGTAGGCTGCTTTTGGGGTTTTATGCTCATATTGTCCCTTCATTGAATTCTTAAACCTATGTAAAATTATATTACTTGAGTACAGATTAAAAAACATCAACAATCACGTTTTAGGTACCACAGTATTAGAAAATACAGCTCTTTTAGACATGTTATTTAGGACTCAGTGACAAGGTGCTGTTAGTTTTTAAGTAAATCAGATGCTCTGTCTTTAAATTCGGCCTAGAAAAATATTTGTAGCCACAGTTTCACTTCAGCTGCGGAGAGGAAATAAAATATTTTGACTGCAGTTTGAGAGATTTGACAACCTCATATTAAATCCAAGAGTTATTCTGTATTTAATATGTGTCAGTTTACTTCTGCATTGCAAAATATTTTACTAACCACTGTGGTTGACATTTGTTCATGCACCTTTTTACCTTTTTTTTTTTTTCTCACATGAGTACCACAGAATGATTTTTGTTCTGCATCTAAATAGATGAGGGTTTCTTTCTTTTTTTTTTTATTAAATCAGGTATGCGATACAATCATTTATTTTTTTGATTAATTAATTAATTAATTTTTTAGTGATAAATTTATTTTTTATTGGTGTTCAGTTAACCAACATACAGAATAACACCCAGTGCTCATCCCGTCAAGTGTCCCCTCTCAGTGCCTGTCACCCATTCACCCTCATCCCCCGCCCTCGTCCCCTTCCATCACCCCTAGTTCGTTTCCCAGAGTTAGGAGTCTTTATGTTCTGTCTCCCTTTCTGATATTTCCCACACATTTCTTCTCCCTTCCCTTATATTCCCTTTCACTATTATTTATATTCCCCAAATGAATGAGAACATACACTGTTTGTCCTTCTCCGATTGACTTACTTCACTCAGCAAAATACCTTCCAGTTCCATCCACGTTGAAGCAAATGGTGGGTATTTGTCATTTCTAATGGCTGAGTAATATTCCATTGTATACATAAACCACATCTTCTTTACCATTCATCTTTCGATGGACACCGAGGCTCCTTCCACAGTTTGGCTATTGTGGACATTGCTGCTAGAAACATCGGGGTGCAGGTGTCCCGGCGTTTCATTCATCTGAATCTTTGGGGTAAATCCCCAACAGTGCAATTGCTGGGTCATAGGGCAGGTCTATTTTTAACTCTTTGAGGAACCTCCACAATTTTCCAGAGCGGCTGCACCAGTTCACATTCCCACCAGCACTGTAAGAGGGTTCCCTTTTCTCCGCATCCTCTCCAACATTTGTGGTTTCCTGCCTTGTTAATTTTCCCCATTCTCACTGCTGTGAGGTGGTATCTCATTGTGGTTTTGATTTGTATTTCCCTGATGGCAAGTGATGCAGAGCATTTTCTCCTGTGCATGTCGGCCATGTCTATGTCTTCCTCTGTGAGATTTCTCTTCATGTCTTTTGCCCATTTCATGATTGGATTGTTTGTTTCTTTGGTGTTGAGTTTAATAAGTTCTTTATAGATCTTGGAAACTAGCCCTTTATCTGATAGGTCATTTGCAAATATCTTCTCCCATTCTGTAGGTTGTCTTTTAGTTTTGTTGACTGTATCCTTTGCTGTGCAGAAGCTTCTTATCTTGATGAAGTCCCAGTAGTTCATTTTTGCTTTTGTTTCTTTTGCCTTCCTGGATGTATCTTGCAAGAAGTTACTGTGGCCAAGTTCAAAAAGGGTGTTGCCTGTGTTCTCCTCTAGGATTTTGATGGAATCTTGTCTCACATTTAGATCTTTCATCCATTTTGAGTTTATCTTTGTGTATGGTGAAAGAGAGTGGTCTAGTTTCATTCTTCTGCATGTGGATGTCCAATTTTCCCAGCACCATTTATTGAAGAGACTGTCTTTCTTCCAGTGGATAGTCTTTCCTCCCTTATCGAATATTAGTTGACCATAAAGTTGAGGGTCCACTTCTGGCTTCTCTATTCTGTTTCATTGATCTATGTGTCTGTTTTTGTGCCAGTACCACACTGTCTTGATGACCACAGCTTTGTAGTACAACCTGAAATCTGGCATTGTGATGCCCCCAGCTATGGTTTTCTTTTTTAAAATTCCCCTGGCTATTCGGGGTCTTTTCTGATTCCACACAAATCTTAAAATAATTTGTTCTAACTCTCTGAAGAAAGTCCATGGTAATTTGATAGGGATTGCATTAAACGTGTAAATTGCCCTGGGTAACATTGACATTTTCACAATATTAATTCTGCCAATCCATGAGCATGGAATATTTTTCCATCTCTTTGTGTCTTCCTCAATTTCTTTCAAAAGTGTTCTATAGTTTTTAGGGTATAGATCCTTTACCTCTTTGGTTGGGTTTATTCCTAGGTATCTTATGCTTTTTGGTGCAATTGTAAATGGGATTGACTCCTTAATTTCTCTTTCTTCAGTCTCATTGTTAGTGTATAGAAATGCCATTGATTTCAGGGCATTGATTTTGTATCCTGCCATGCTGCCAAATTGCTGTATGAGTTCTAGCAATCTTGGGGTGGAGGCTTTTGGGTTTTCTATGCGATACAATCGTTTAATTGCCCACTGTGTGCTCCACGTATTACTTGGTGCAGTGAGAGAGTATTGAAGGAAATGGAAGATTGAGTTAGGTGATGCTGTAACAAATTTGAAATTGTTGAATTTGACCATGTTTTAAGGAAATGGAAATAGCTTCTCATTAATATGTTGGAGTCTTGATTTGTAGGTACTTACACAATTGATCGTTGGGAGTCAGTTGTGATCCTAACTTCAGCAAAACCTTATTTAAACTTAATTGATGGTATATTGCTTTAAAAAATGATTTTGAATTGTGTCTTTTCTGCAGGTTATTTCCATAGGTCTCTACATTTACAACTCTCATTGTATTGTTCTTTGTTTCTGTTACTTTTGTACTGTCTTTCTCCTCTAGAATATTATAAGCTTATGAGGGCAGAATTGTTTTGTTTGCTTTTATATCCTTCCTAGAACCTAACACAGCTTTCCTCAGATAGAAGTAAATTCGTACATAGCTATGCAATTGGTTTTGTATCATTTATCGATGGTATCCATCCATTGTTCTTTTGTAAAGTCTGATTGATCATTTATTTTTAGGATGAGTTAAACCAGACACAAGAACATAATCTAGTAAAAGCAGCTCTTAACATATGCATGACTTTGGACATTCTTACTTGAAAATCATCACAAGCTACTTATTTTTTCAGATTTTTTAATGATCAGAATTGCTTTAACCAGACAGTTCTTGAGCACCTACTATGTAAGATGTATGTTTTCTCATCCTGATTCTTTAGATTTGGAACAAACTTAGAGTCACATGGGTCTGAGTCTTATTTGAATTATTCGGAATTTTAAAGCAATATGAAGAGAAGGTTAGTTTAATGAAAGACATAGTTCTTGAAATTAAATTGTAGTAAACTAGGTATGTCATATTGGGCAAGAAATTTTTTTTTATCACCAGAAACCAGCGCCAGTTCTTGGTACAGAGAACCAAGAGTTCTTAATAGTGAGTATTTGAGTGACTGAGTGAAGGAATGAATGTATAAACAACTGGATGTATAAGGAATAAATGTATAAATAACAGTTACATAAAGTTGATAAGTGTAATTACCTGGTTAGGCTGTTATGCAACCATTAGGACTTGAGTTGTTTAACATATTCAATTCAATTAGGTATAGAAAATTTAATTTCTTTGAGAACTCCTGATATCAAGTAATGTGTGCTAATTGCCTATTAAGTGTTGGCGGGGCAAGGGAATCTTCCGCTTTTGGGGTGCCAGCTATATTATCTTTCATATTGGAGAGTGAAAGAAAAAATAGGCCCCGAGTGTTACGGACTCCTCATTATATATTGCCAGTAGTTCTTGTCATCTGTATATGCTTTCAGCAGCCACTGGATTCATCTGTGGAATTGTTCTACCACTTACTGGAAGTCAGTATTGTGATTACTTTTTTTACACCTAGATATATTCTGAGAAAAGGCAGTGTAAAAGTGCACCTGTGCAATGGAAATTTGTTTTATCCGGCAGAGTGGTACTCCGATTTCATGTTCCTTTGAGGCTAGTGAAACCCTGTCTGCTTTGCAATGCAGGCATCTGAGACTTGATAATATGTGGGAACCACGGATTACTATGAGGAGAGGAAGGTGGAAAAGATTAGACTGGGACCCACCAGCAGCTTTATATTCTACAGTGAGGATAAGGATGTCACATCTTGGATTTTAGGAGTCAGTGCCAGGGACATGAGCTTTGTGCCTTAGCAATTCAGAACTACAGTTTCAAGCTGTGTGTTTTTTTTTTCCTCACAGAGACCATGCCCTTTTATCTCTTTGGCCTTTGCTTATGCTGTTACATCTCTCCGCAAACTCTTCACTTAGTCCCTTCTTTGCCTAGTTAACTCATGATTCTTACAATGTCAGGGAGTATTTTATCTGGGGAAGTTGTGCTTAGTATAGAATCCTGGGCATATAATGTGTCTTTGCAGAGTGAAGAGTAGGGTTCAGGTAGTAGGGTTAGGTTATCCTTTAGGATGTAAGAAGAAAATAATAGATTTTGTTGTTGTGTATATATTTATCTTGAGAGAGAGAACTTAAGGTTTGGTAACATTATATGGTTGACACTGGCACTCATGTGTCAAGTGACTTGTTACAAACAATATGAGCAATCCCCCAAGGTAGAGTGGGAGTTTGTGAATCCCAAAGGGGTTTATGTCAGTATCCGTACTGACTTGGCTTTTGGCACACTTCAGTGCTATTTTTCAGTTTGTCATATGTACCTGGTTGTCTTTGACATTGAGATGTTTTGGTTACCCTTGATGTGATAAAGGCATCCTTGATTTAAATCTAAAGTTAACCATTTTCTCTGCCCTCCTCTTGTACAATATGAAACCCTTGGACCAACCACCTTAACTTCAGTCTCTCTCCCAACTCAACTCTAATGTTGTTATATTCAGATTGTTTCATGTATTTTTATGTCTTACACATTAGTTATTTCTCTACCCCTTGAGCAGCAGTGCTTATTCTTTAAAAGTAAACCTGCACATTTACTTAGTTGATCAAGTCTTGTGCCCATTTTTCATTTTTAATTAGTTTTCCTCAAAATACATTTTGTAGTAGTTCTTTCAGTGAGGACATGTTGATAGTAGATCCTTTTTTCTCTGAATACACTAGACTTAAGTGTTGGTTTGATTGGGTGCTATAGCAGGTTTTTTTTTTTTTTTTTTTTGCTGTTGTTAATAAAAAATATTATCCCACTGTCTGCCGGCTTTTGCCATTGCTGGTGTTAGTCTATTTGTCATTCTTTTGTAGTAATTTTATTTTTTTCCTTCTGTTTTTTCTCCGTGAGTTCACAATTTGAGGATTCATACTTCCTAAAACTGAGGAAACTCCAGTTGATAGTATCTAGTATGTTGTGTTTATATTTTATTCTCTTGGTCTTGTCATCTTTTCATATTTTCTGTCATGTTATCTCTGTGCTGCCTCTGCTTAATTGCTCAGATTTATCTCCCAACTCATCTCTGTTCTCCTCTGTGAGTAATTTAGTGTTTAGCCCAACCATGCAGGTTTAAATTTCAAGTGCCTGTTTTCATTCCAGTAAGTTTTGATTTCCAGTATACCCTAAAAAGAACTTATTCTCATGTTTTTTATTTCTTCTCTTACATGTTTAATAAATTTTAAACTTAATCATTTGAGCCTCTACCACATAATTTCTTGACCTAAATATCTTGGGACTACAAACCCCTGTGTTTTGTGTATGGTTATTATTATTATTTTTTATGATGATGGGTTGTTACCATGTGCATTTCATAATTTTTGGATTCTGAAGTTATTTTCAGGCTGCTTTTTCTCTTATGAAAATTCTGTAGGGTGGTTTACAAATATGTTCCTCCAAACCTGTTCTGTCTTTGTTTGGCAGCTGAGGTATTATAGACTTAGATGAATTTCTTGGTTTGGGAGTTGTCTCAGACCAACCATGTACATAAACCTTCACTTGCTATTGTTCATTTAAATTGTTGTGAATTGGCATGTTTATGTATATACCCTTAATTTCATATTACTGAGATCTTGAAACTTTCAAGGAAGCACTGGGGATGGAATTGTTATTCAGTTTTGTTGTTGTACCTGCTAATTGTGTGAGGTAAGATTTGAATAATCTGAATGTAGATTCTCTGTCACATAAAGTTACTGGAACTGATGTGTTTCTAGAAAAAAGAATGAAGCTGTTTTGAAAAGTAGGAATGCTTTAGGCTAGCAATTCAGAAACTTTATGGTTGCAAGAAGTCTTGAAATTTGTAGACGTTCTTTGTAGCCCAAAGAGCTTTTGTTTTTGTGCGTTATATCTTTTGATATTTACTCTATTAGAAGCTAATGTTGGAAAATTTTTATAATAACTTAAAATAGCAAACTGATCCCATGTTTAGCATAAAGGTTTTTATGTAAGATAGTTTTCCAAAAAAAAAAAAAAAAAAAAAAGAAAATGGCACTATTATATTTTTGCAAATCTTAACATCTGGCTAAATAGAATTCTATTTAGAATTGTAGATAGCTGGATTCTAATAACAGCTTCTGAGTTCAGTCTGTTTGCAACATGTTTCATTGAAGTATATGAGGAAAATCTGGCCTCCCAGGTAATTGTACTTAGCAGAAGAGGTATGTTGGATTAGCCCTCTCAAGTGATTGAGGATGCTCTTTGATGCTACACTAGAACTGACCACTGAGAATTTCTTAAAGATTAGTTGCAGTATAGAATCTGAAACCATTAGTTGGCCTCTTTGTTCTTTGTTAAAATAAAATTCATTAGTCTTTCTTGCACTCTGAAAAGACTTTTTTCTTATGCATTATTTTTAAATCTCATGCTTTATTTGGAAAATACTTGTTCTCCAAATTACACAGATCTTCTAAATGGTGACCCAATTCATTTTATAATGAGAACCCTCTACTCCACCCGCACATCGTTAATATCAGCACCATTCTCATTTAAGAGAAGTCTTTAAATATTGAAAAGTCATCTGGTGCATGAGAGATGAAAGTTCCCAAAAAATCAAATTTTCTCTTGAAAACCTGAATGTTATCATTGGCAGTACATGCTGTTGGTTGTTTTCCTTGAAATAACAGGCTCACCTTGTTCATATTTGAAGAAATATTGCAAATGTCCAAGACTCAGAAACCATTGTCACAGCTGTGTAGCTAAACATCAGCAGGAATTCACCTGTAGTTGACTAAGTTGGGTTTATTACTTGTGGTAGCCAGGGAGAATACTCAGTAAGAATTTTTCAGAAAGGATTTATTACAGGACTTGGGTTTGTGTTAGATGTTTCAAGAGAGGGTTAAAAGAAGGGGGCTTTGCGCTGGATTAAATGCTGTAGGTAACTGGGATGATTGTACAATTAATTGAGTATCTTAAATCTCATATTTAAGAAGGAATAAATGGTAGGGGGGCAGCAGTCACAGTTACTAGCCAGTAGAGGGGGATGTTTGGTCATTTGTGGTTTGGATGGTGTTCATATTTTTGTTAGATTCATGATGGTTAGTGGTGTTATCTAATGTTGATGTTTAGTTATGTTTAATAGGAGAACATCAAGGCTTAGTTGTGAGGCCCTGCTGATAATACCAGACAAATTTCCATCTTTGAGGACTGCTCTTGTTTCTGCATTGTAGCTTGTCAGTTGTTTTAAGTAACAGTGATGTGCATGCAAAAGGCATCTAGTTCTTATTGCAGTTCAACAGTCTCACAAGTGCTTTTCCTAGAAATAACCATTGTATTGCACTGTGCAGCAGAAGTGCTCTCACTCTGTCACAGAGAATATTAAAGATAGTTGGAATGAGCTGAATAATGTCCTTAGAAGATATGTTCACATCCTGATTCCTGGAATCTGAGAATGTTTTCTGGAAAAGGAGTCTTTGCAGGTATAATTAAGTTAAAGATCTTGAGATGAGGAGACCATTTTGGATTATTTGAGTGAGGCCTAAATCCAGTGATAAATATCCATGTGGGAGAGAAGCAGAAGAGAAGACATACTTGGGGATGATGAGGAGGTAATGTGTGATCGTGGAGGCTGAGGTGAGAGTAATGGGGCTACAAGCCAAGAAACACCTGGAGCTAGCAGAAACTGGAAGAGATGAGGAATGACTTCTCTCCTAGACTCCTCGTTAGAGGGAATGTGGCTTTGCTGACATTTAAATATTATTCTGGTCTCCAGAACTCTGGGGGAATAAATGCTGATTTTAAGCCACCAAGTTTGTGATTATTTGTTATGGCAGCCTCAGAAAAGATATATGCTTGTACTTAAGGGTTGAGATTTAATGAAATCTGTAATTTTTACTGGTTTATGAAAGGGCATTTGCAGGTGCAACTGATATCTTCTGTTATAAGGAGTATGTGTAGGTGGCAAGTCCAAGAATTGGTTTTGCCAATTCCTTGATTGGTGCTAATGCACCAGCAGTTTTATCTACCATTGCATTTGTATTGTGACTGAAAATGTCAATATGGTAACACATCGTAGTAGTATTATTATGAAGATAGGTTTGATCTTGCAGACTTCCTAAAAGGGTGTCGTGGTAGTAGTGGATTATCTGTGTACCACATTTTTGAGAACCATTGCCTAAGGAACCCTGACTCACTTGCAGAACCTAGACAGAAAATGAAGAACTTTGTTCTTTGAGACTTTAGGGCCCAGAATATTCCAACCACTATATTCTTTTTCACTGCTGGCTGACATAAACAGTGGCATAGTCTATCTTGACACGTAACACTTCTGTTGAAATACAGCTTGTATACTGTGGTAAACCTTACTGTACTCATGTAAATGAGAAGGTAAGAATGATTTATCTTCCTAGGAAGTAGACCTTTTACTTGTAGTAGAAACTCAGCTCAACCCTAACTTTCTCTTCTGCCCACTAAAGATGACTGCTCTTGCTTTTGGAGATTTATGTATCAAGGGAACAGCACTTACTATTGGTGTCTTGTTTTTTGATGAGGTCTGCCTGTCTTACCTACATTCTTTATATGCCATAGTCTTTGCTTTTGGTGCTATAAAATGCTTGTTTTTTTATACCAAATTATTTCTAGATCTGTGAGCTTTTTCTCTCTTCTAACCTGTGCACATGTGTGTGTTCCCGTATACACACTCAAATGCACTTTGCACTTAGTTATCTAGTTGTTTCTCACGTTGGAATCTGCCTCTGTTATCACAGAGTTATAGATACTGATTTCCATAGATATTAAAGGTTTGGCATTAGTCTATTTATAGCTAAACCGAGGAGAACAAAATATAGTGGAGTAATTCATTTGCATCACGGAGTTGCCTATAAAAAGGATTTTAAAGCTACTATGTGTTTAAAGACTCATAATATATTCTCATATAATTGTTTTGGAGTGTGCCATAGCAGTGAGATGGGAGTTCCGGCCCTGAAACCTCTAGTTGGGAGCATAAGTATTTGGCAAGAGGATATCTTGCTTGCATTGACAAGGAAGACAGCGTTAGTTCCCTGGGATCCAGAATGCTGGGCTGGGGAAGGGGCCAAAGCTGTGAGGAAGCACAAAGGAAATTGCTTCGTGGGTGAATAGAGTTAAGGTGTTTTTATAAAAACCACAACAAAAATGAACTATTACAGTTAAGAAAAGTCTGTGCAAGTACTTGATAATCCTAGGGCCTCCCCTCCCCTACATTGGCTTTGGACTAGTTGACAACCAGTAAGAGAAATCTCATTTGTACCTAGAAGGAAATGCGATGTCTAGTAGGAATGATGCTGTGGTTCAGTATAGGAATGGATTTGCCCTTGGTCAGAGGAGAGCCATTTGTCCTCTGGCATGAATAGCCTGGCGTATTGTGGGCATTTCCGGGTGCAGCCACTCTGGTTGTGATTTTCTTCACTGCTGATTATTGCTTTACTGTTGTTCATCCACCTAGCATAGTATTAAGATGTTGTTACTATTTGCTGTGTACTATCCTCTTTCTCTTGATTTTTTTTGGGGTTTACACTTCTCATCAAATGCCTTTTAATTTATTCCTTTTTGGAGGGATATATTATATATCCATATAGTAATGGTATATTCATTTCATTGTTTGAACTGGAAATCTCTGCCTTGATTTATTACCAAGTCTTGAATTATACCTCAGGCATTAACTTTTTCTGCAATTCCTAGAACCCATATCTGGTACATTAGTTAATATTGTTTCATATTCCTTTTCCCCTCCATTAACCTATGCCCCTATAGTCTTTCTTATACTATTGTAGCCAAGAAGGCTTTTTATAGTTTGTATTACAGAAAAATATAGGCACATTAAATATGCTGTCTCATGCCATTTCCTGGTATGTTTTGAGGAAAAATTTAGATTTGGATCCCTTTTCTCCAGTGAAAATCATACATTGCTCACTGTTTAGAGATTACTACCTCCTCTCATCAGTGTCTAACTTGCTCTGGAGCCAGAAGACACATCTGTTTATATAACTGGATGTCTGGCAGCTATTGACCCTTGGTAATTAGTTTAAACTTTTCTTACATGTTTGCTTTTAGTGAAAGAGCTCAGTACCACGTAGCTTTATGGGTGACATAGAACACAGTGAAATGTTTTCAAAACCTATTCTGAATTGGATATTGCCTCATTTAAATGGTTGGTATTGCCAAATGTATCCAGTTCTGAAAGAACTGAAATAAATGTGAAAGCTATCTTTAGCTCATTAGTGAAATGAAGGAAACATTGTGAGTATGAGGGTGAGTTGTCATGGGAAATTGAATGGAAATGAAAAATGTTAATAATCTTAAATTGGTTTTGCTATGCATACCAATTTTTAAATGTCTCAGGTTACACTGGCAGCTGGATGCTCTAAAGACTGTGACCTTCACAAGGAAGTGCACAGTTCATTTGACAATTGAATGAATGTATCAGCAATTAAATAAGTGAGATCCTGTCTAATTCAGGAATTGATGACTAGTTAACTGAAAAGAGTAAAGAGGAAAAAATGTGAGCTAAGTCTTGTGGTACCTGGGTCGAGTTATGGAAATTTTAGCATCTGTCCAGTTAAATTCAACATTTCAAAGCAATACTTAAGGTCTTGGTTTGCTTGTATTAACAAGGCTGTTGAAAGGAATGGATTGCCTTTTTTTAATAAATTTCCGTGTCCAAATACTATTTAGAATATAAGCATATAATTGTGACCCTGAAAAGAATTGACATTTGCTCAAAATTACTCATATGAGTAATTCTGCATACTTATTATGCTTTTTCCTGCCCTTCTCTGACACAACTGCTATTCCATTCACCTAGCTTAGTTTTGTCCACTTTAGAACCTCAAATAAACGTAATCCTGCAGTATGAACTTTGTGGTCTCGTTTGCTCAGCATGTTTTAAAAATTTATCTGTGTTGTCGGACATACAAGTCTAGTACAGTATGGTGCTGGCTTAAGAACAGATACATGGATCAGTGAACTTGGATCAGTAAGGCGTGCCTGACTGGCTCAGTCAGTAGAGCATTTGACGCTTGATCCTTGGGGTTGTGAATTTGAGCCTCACATCTGGTGTAGAGATTACTTAAATAAATCTTTTAAAAAAGCAAAAAACAAAAGATACAGGGACTGGCAAAACAGAACCAAGATCTCAGGAATAAACCCATGCATTATGGTTATATTTGACAAGGGAGCCAAAATAGTCAATGGGGAAAAGATAGTCTCTTCAGTAAATGCCATTGTAAAAATTGGATATCCACATAGAGAAGAATGAAACTGGACACTAATTTATACCACACACAAAAAATTAAGTAAAGTGGATTAAAGATACAAATTTAAGACTCAAAACCATGAAACTCCTAAAAGAAAATATGAGAGGGAAAGCTCTGATATGGGTCTTGGCGATGATTTTTTTTGGATATGACAACACAGGCAAAAAAAGCAAAAGTACACAGGTGGGATTACATCAAACTTGAAAGCTTTTGCACAGCAAAAAAACCATCTTCTCATTTCTTTCAACAAAACCAACAACAAAATGCAAAGGAAACTTATAGGATGGGAGAAAAGTATTTGCAAACCATCCTTCTGGTAAGGAGTTAACATCCCAAATGTTCAAGGAACCCATACAACTAAACAGCAAAAGCCCCAAAATTTGTTTCAAATAATGGCAGAGGATTTGAAATAGACATTTTCTTCAGAGAAGGTATAAATGGCTAACAAGTTCATGAAAAGATGCTCAGTATCACTAATCATCAGAAAAATGCAAATAAAATCCCTCTGAGATAACCCCTCATGCCTGTTAGAGTGATTGTTATCAAAAAGACAAAAGATATGGAGAAAAGAGAACCTTTGTGCACTGTTGGTGGGAATGTAAATTGGTACAGCCACTGTGAAAAACAATGTGGAGGATCCTCAAAAAAAAAAAAAATAGAACTACCAAATGATGTGGCAGTCCTACTTCTGGGTATACATCTGAAGGAAACAAGATCACTACTTTGAAGAGATATCCATACCCCGATGTTCACTACAGTATTACTTACAACAGCTCAGATGTGGAAGTGACCTAAGTGTTCTATATTTTTTGCAAAAGTTTCTGTTCAAGTTTTTTTCCCAATAGAAAAACTGGATTGTTTACACAGTCTCAAATTCTTTTCCAGACATATATTTGCATATATTTTCTCTTGGTCTGTAGCTTGCCTTTCATTTTCTCATAATGGTAACTTTTGAAGTTCAGAAATTGTAACCTTTGGGGTCCAGTTCACATCTGTTTCTTTTCTTGCAAATCTAGAGCTTTGTATATTTATGAAGACTTGTTATACCAAGATATCACTAATCTACTCTCTTTGGTTATTGTCTAGAAGCTTTGTACTTTTAGGTTTTATATTCTCTTGGAAAGGATTTTTTATTTTAAAGATTTTATTTATTTATTTATGAGAGACACAGAGAGAGAGAGAGAGAGAGAGACAGAGACACAGGCAGAGGGAGAAGCAGACTCCATGCTGGGAGCCTGATATGGGACTTGATTCTGGGTCTCCAGGATCAGGCCCTGGGCTGAAGGCCGCGCTAAACCCCTGAGCCACCCAGGCTGCCCCAGGAAAGGATTTTTAAAATATACACTTTGAGGTAGGTGGGGATCAGGATGTATTTACTTTTTCTTTTTTTTCTTTTTTTTTAAGATTTTATTTATTTATTCATGAGAGACACACACACACAGAGAGAGAGAGAGAGAGAGAGGCAGAGACATAGGCAGAGGGAGAAGCAGGGAGACCTATGTGAGACCTGAGAGAGAGAGAGAGAGAGAGAGAGAGAGGGGCAGAGACATAGGCAGAGGGAGAAGCAGGGAGACCTATGTGAGACCTGATCCCTGATCCCAGGATCATGCCCTGAGCCAAAGGCAGACGCTCAACTGCTGAGCCACACAGGCGTTCCAGGATGTATTTACTTTCATCTGGATTTTCACTTTTTACACACCATTTCTTCTTTCCCCAGGAATTTACTTAGTCTGTTGCCAAAAGTCAACTGATTTGTTTTGTGGGTCTGTGTTTGGACTTCCTATTCTTCCCTTTTTGATCTGTATCTGTCCTTATTGCCAATATTGTACTTTGTTAATTATGGTGGTAATTTTAGAGTAAGTCATGAAAACAGGCAGTGTAAGACCTTTAACTTTATTCTTCTTCAATATTTCACTTATTCTGAGTCTTTTGAATTTCTCCTTTTTTTTTTAAAAAAAAGATTTTATTTATTCATGAGAGAGACAGAGAGAGAGAGAGAGGCAGAGACACAGGCAGAGGGAGAAGCAGGTTCCATGTAGGGAGCCTGATGCAGGACTCCATCCAGGGACTGCAGGATCACGACCCTGGGCCTAAGGCAGATGCTTCTTAACCACTGAGCCACCCAGGCGTTCTGGTCTTTTGAATTTCTTTGTAAATTTTAGAATATACTTGAAACATGTTGGGTGGGGTTTTAATGATGATGTCATTGATCAGTTTGAGAATTGGCAAATTGTTAATATTGACAATATTGAATCTTCCTATTTTCAGACATGGAATATATGTTTGTTTCTTTCTGACAGCACTGTTTAAGAATTTTCTGTTATAGGTCTTAGCGTTTTATTTCTTTTTAAGTATTTTATGATGTATTGTTACTGATGTTTGTTTTTTTGTTTTGTTTTGTTTTTTGGAGTAGACTCCATTCCCAATGTTGAGCCCAGTGTGAAGCTTGAACTCCCAATCGTGAGATCAAGAACTGAGCTGAAATCAAAAGTCAGACACTTAACCAACTGAAGCGCCACTGCGATATGATGTGTTTTTAAGATTTTATTTTTTAAGAGTAATTTTAGGTTCACAGCAAAATTGAGAAGAAGGTACAGAAATTTTCAATACTTCTTATGTCTCCACATGCATAGACTCCCTCATAGTGGTACTTTTGTTAAAAATGATGCTTACGTTGACATCATAAATGCTCAAAGCCCATACTTTATGTTAGGATATACTTCTGGTATTGTACATTCTGTGGGTTTGGACAAATGCATGATGACACTTTATACACCATTGTATGTTTTCACTCCCCTGAAAATCCTCTATGCCTCACCTATCATAAATTTCTTATGAAATATTTTAAGATTTATGATAACATGTAACTGGTATTTGAAAAAAAATATTTTTAGGTTGTTGCTAATGCAACAAACTTGGAATTAATGTTTGTATTTTGGTTTTGTATCCTGAAGCATTGGTAGATTTATTTGTTCTACTAGGATTTTTTTTGATAGATTTTTTTGAGGATTTTTTGCATAAACAATCTTGTCTTCTAAATATAAAGATAGTTTTAATTTTTCCTCGTTGTATGTGTTTATTTACCTTTCTTGCCTACTGCAGTTGGCTAGGACCTCCTATGCAGTTTTACGAAGAAGTGAGTGCCTTTTCCCTGATCTTTGCAGGAAATGCATTCAATATTTAGCCATTAAGTATGATATAGAATTTAAATATTTTGTTCCCACCCAAGGGTTGTTTAGGTTCACCTAAACATTTGGATGGAAGAAGGAAGATTAATTGCTATACTTGGCTTTCAGAGCAACCTCAGGTGTCCCTCTTTTTTGGGAGCCCTTGCTGCATTCCATGGGTTAATCTTGCTCTTCCCCCCCCCCCCCCCCCCCCCTGCCCATGAGAATTCAGATGCAAGGAGACAAGATCCCCAGTGAGTGGGTGGGGGAACCATACTGGCTTAGAAGCTTCCTGGTCCTCCAGAAACTGTCTCTTGTAATAACTCCATTAGGTATCTCCTCCATGGTCCCTTCTGCAAGGGACATAATCCATTATAAAGAAGTTTGAATTTATACTTCCTATCAGATTATTAGTTTTCCTAGTCCAGATGCAGTCCACTAACCAGGGTCATTATTATTGTTAAGCATAAAGGTTGTGGATGTGTACTACCTTTATCAGATAGGAGCTACCTGGTAAAGGAGATAGAACTAGAAAGGTAACCAAATGTCTACTTACCCATATCATAGTTGTCTTTCTTCAGATTGAGAAAGTTCTCTATTCCTAGTTTTGAGTGCTTTTCTTTTTAAAATTATGAATGGTCATAATTTGGTCAAGTGCTTTTTATAACATCTAAGATGATACATAGTTTTTGTCCCATATTTGATTATTGTGAAATATTACATTGATGGATTTTGCATTCCTGGGCTAGACCCAAATTGTAAGTTAATCTGTTTGAGCCTCATTTTCATCTTATATAAAAAGGTAAGAAAATCTGTCCTTCATGGCTACTTGAAGATTAAATTATATGGTTTATAGAAAGCCCTGGGAAAAGAGTGGACGGTTTATATAGATGAAATGAAGATCATAGCTATAGCTGTAGATGTGTTTTGCCATCTTGCTTTCCAAAAGTAAAATGGCCAATTTACAGTTGATTGCTTTCTTTTAACAGGCCTTCTATGTAACTAATGACACAAAGCAGAGAGATTACAAGTAGCAGAGCACAGGGTAGCAAAAGTTAGACATTAAAGAACAGACTTTACAATACTACCCTGATATTTGGTACCGAATCAGGTTCCCAAAAGGATAGTTAATTGTCCTTTTCTCCTGAGTTTTGTGCATCAGGAGGAAATCCTTTTTAGGTGACTAAAAGAGTGGTTTCTGGACACTTTTTCCCCCTTTCTCCTCCTGCTTCCATTTAGGACCAGCTTGTTTGTTTAGGCAAGCAAACCGTATTATCTGAATTGTTTCCAGTATAGCTGCTATTTGAATAGTCACGATTTCTAAAAAGCTTTGTATTGGAGTTCTTTATCAAGTGCTAATTGGATTTGTAATTTTCCTAGTTTACCACATTCTTCATAAATATACTTGTCTTGTGTCTGTGTCCCAGGGGATCCTATTTTGTTACAGTGCATTAAAATAACCTATTTTTAGTATTCTACTGAACTATTTTATTAATGTGAATGCCTGGGTTATATTGTTACAAAATGTTTCTCTTACAACTTGCTCTCTTTCTATTTGGATGGAGCAGTAAATAAAGGTACTTAATTTACATAAGCCTATTAAATGAAATTCTCAAGAGGAAGGAAAATAATTTTAAATGCAGTGTACAATGTGGTGACAGCTGATCCACTTACAAACAAGTTCATTTAGTGGAATTGGATTGAATGAAAAAACTTCACAAGTTTTATAACATTATTTGTGATACATCCCAAATGGTATTCATAATATTAAGCTGTATAAAGAGAATAGCTCCATTTCTGTTGACCCCCTTCTCTTCTCTGTTCTTACTCCTAGAGGGTAAAAAAAGAGGAAGGGTATTTGTTTTGCCTTCCAAAATGATTCTGTCAATTTACAGCTGAAGTGGCTTTCCCTTTTAGGAAGCAGAGAGTCTGAGCTGTAGTTATCAAAGGTTCTGAGAGTGTAGCTCATATTGCACACCCAAGGAGCCTCTCCCTTTCCTTGTTTATTTTCTTTGTTGGATGGACAATTAGCAGACTTCTTTTTTTCTGGTAGACATAAAATTAGCAAAAAGTATGCATGGGACAACCAAATTGTTCTTTTTTTAGTATCTCTTTAAAAGTTTTTAAAAGCTGCTTTTGTAATATTGTAAGGACTTCTGTTTCCATTGGCCATTGGGAATTAATAGCACAACCATCAGAAGAGATTATTCTCACAAATTTCACTTTGACCTCTACAAAGATGGATTTGGATTTTCTGTATTAGCAAGCCACTGGCAAACTCACCTAATGAAGAACATGGAGTTCATTTGTTTTAAAGGGTTGCAGCCTTAGGGCAGAAATATGACAAATCAGCTTTTCCAATTAATTTCTGAGAAGCTCAGATGATGACTGATGTGTCAGATTTCATGGTATGGATATGGGCAGTGGTTACCTTAGAAACCATCTATTTCCTTAGGTTTCTGTGTAGGAATTGTGATTATTAGAGGCAATTTCTGCAGGACATTCTCAGATTTGAATTTAGAGGTAGAAGACCCACTTACATTCTTCAGAGAAAGCACAAGTCTAGAATTCTGTTAATTCATTCTGCAGTTCTTTTTGAACATCTTTTAGATCTGGTTAAAACTTATATGAGCAATTTTTCTCATCTGCAATTAAATTCCAGTTAGACTATTTCTAATTATTTAATTATTTATTTATTTATTTATTTATTTATTTATTTATTTATTTATTTTTATGATAGGCACACAGTGAGAGAGAGAGAGAGAGAGGCAGAAACATAGGCAGAGGGAGAAGCAGGCCCCATGCACCGGGAGCCCGACGTGGGATTTGATCCTGGGTCTCCAGGATCGCGCCCTGGGTCAAAGGCAGGCGCTAAACCGCTGCGCCACCCAGGGATCCCAGACTATTTCTAAATCACTTTAGATTCTGCAATTTAATTTCCCCAGGATTACTTTCTGCTTGCTTCTTTTCAATGCATTTTATTAATCTGCCATAGTGTACTTTAAGTCACTATTCTTGCACCATATTATCCTTATAACTGTTATTTTTTTGTATGTTAGTTTGTACTTAACTTTTATGAAAGCAATTAATTTGACCAATTCTGTGGAGAGAACTGAATATTCTTTTGTACTATCATTAAAATTACAAATGGAAACTTTACTGTGATGTGGTTTGCAGTGTCAGTCAGTAGTAGGCTTGGATCAGATCTTCAGAGAGCAGTTAGAGTGTGAGGAGGATGGAGGCAGACTCTGGAATAGAAGAAGAATCCAACAAAAGAGAAGGATAGGGCAGAGAATATGAAGAAAGGAAAGAGTGTGATCAGTGGTATCAAATTCTGCATGACAGGGATCCCTGGGTGGCTCAGTGGTTTAATGCCTGCCTTCAGCCCAGGGCGTGATCCTGGAGACCCGGGATTGAGTCCCACGTCAGGCTTCCTGCATGGAGCCTCCTTCTCCCTCTGCCTGTGTCTCTGCCCCTCTCTCTCTTTGTCTCTCATGAATAAATAAAAAATCTTTAAAAAAAAAAAATCTGCATGACAAGTTAATTGATTTCTCCCCTTCTTCCTGATCATGGTTGTGGCCTGAGTTTAGGTCATTTCTGTATTCTTTACACACATATGCTTTGTCTGGAATATCCTTTTCCACTGTATGACATTTAAGAATTTCTGTTAAACCTTTTTTTTTTCCTGTTAAACCTTTAAAACTGAGATTATTCATTGCTTCTTGGAAACCATTTCCTAGCTCCAATTCCCTATGATTTCCATCTATCCTATATACACCACTGTCACTGAACTTATTTTACCACCATGTTGATATGATCTCTATTACTGTTCTTCCATAAGACTGTGAGCTTTTTAAGATAGGGACTATTTTAATCAACTTTGTACATTAAGTGTCTAACATACAGTTTGGCTTTAATGGAAACTTAAAAATAAGTAAGAAAGAAATATAGAGACTTACTAGGGGTCTTTAATTTTAGCAATGATGCAATAATTGGTAACCTTCCCCAAAACAGTGTTAATCTAGTAGTGGAGGTGGAAGACATAGTGAAGTTGTTCGATAAATGAAGAGATGAGAGGACCAGAGTTCCAGAAGGGTGGCTGTGAAGGGTGTGGGATGGCATGGGGTCAGTGGGTGTCATGGTGGTAGCTGGTGGGAAAAAGAATATATGGTACAATTTATTGGTTGTAAGAACTGGCAAATGTGGACTAGGAAATGTGAACATATGTAAAAGCCTGAGGGGAGGAGCTCCTGAACCTCATTGAAGAGACTGTGAAGCAAGCATGTTGACGAGGAATAGGAATGATCAAACCCAGAGTATGGGGCAGAGGTGAGCCTTGGAAATGACAAGCTATCCGTACTCCTTGGAGAACAAAAGGAAGAAAGATTTAAATAATTGACTTGAAAGTGAATTTTAGGATAGAAACCTTTATTTATTTATTTTTAATAGTCTTAGTTTTCATGCAGGGAAAGTAAAGTGAATTATGTGATAACCACACTGCAGCCTGAGTCCTCTGCTGGAAATTCTGGTATGGAGCTTTATGAGGTGATCCCTGAATTCCTGATTGGGAGACTTGGTGAACATAGTCTCTTTACAGAAGTTGTTGGTGAGATGGCTCTAGGTTTTAAAGACATCAGTGGTGACCTTGGCAAAGTTGCCCATGGCAACAAGGCAGCCTCTGGCTAAGGTGCATCTTTTGTCAGTACCCACCACCATCAGCAGCTTGTTGGGCACAGGAGCCAAGACAGTGCCAGTGCCCCTGAGGATGAGGATGAGACCCACCACCACAGAGCCTTAGTGATTGTCACCTTGGGACAGTGGAGGGCCTGCTGATCTTGTTCCCCTAAGTAGCCTTGGCACACAGGCGACAGTGGAGAACTGGTGCAGGATGGTGGCCCTGTGTATGGTGGTGGCTAACTCCTTGGAGTGCTTAACACACAGACTGACCAGTTGGTTGTAGACTCCCATAGTGACAGATTCCTTGAATCTAATCTACTTGCCACGTGGCTCTGCTTTTGCACAGCCATAGTCTTCAAAACCTCATCCTTGAGGAATACCCCCAGGAAAAAGTCAGTAATCTCAGATTTCTTGAAGAGTAGGGAGGAGAGACAGATTTCCTCTAGGGAACTCAATTTTCGTATCCTAGACCAAGTGGCTCAGTTTGGTGATGGAGATCCACACTTTGGTCTTGGCTCCATGGAAGCAGTCTTGGCCTCCCATTCCAGGACCCGGGGGCAACCTAGGTATCTCACAGCACTGGTGTCATCTACTGTTTTGTATTTTCTTGGAGAAGAAAAATGCAGATTCCTTTAAATCAGGTGCTTCCTCCTCTTGTACCTTAAATCAGAGCCAAGTTGAGTATCTTCCAGCAGCATAAGATTGGTGGCATTGCTTTTTGCATGTTTAGGTGGCTTGAATTAAGCAGAACAAAGAAGGAAATGCCATCTATGTATTATTATTATTTTTTTTTTTTGAGAGTGTCCTTATTTATTTTAGACGAAAATTATAGTTCTGTCTGGGAGATAGTTCTTGTTCTTGTTTGTTTGTTTTTTTTTAAGATTTTATTTATTCATTAGAGAGAGAGATATAGACAGGAGGAAAAGCAGGCTTCCTTACAGGGAGCCTGATGTGGGACTCGATCCCAGGACCCCAGGATCACTACCTGAGCTAAAGGCAGACGCTTAACCACTGAGTCAACCAGGTGCCCGTACCCCGCCCCCCTTTTTAAAGATTTTATTTATTTATTATTTGACAGAGAAGAGCAAGCAAGAGAGAGCACAAGCAGGGGGAGCTGGAGCAGGAGAGGGAGAAGCAGATTCTCTGCTGACCAGGGAAGCCTGATGTGGGGCTTGGGCGCCATCCCAGGACCCTGGGATCAGGACATGAGTCGGAGGCAGACGCTTAACTGACTGAGCCACCCAGGAGCCATGGAAGATGGTTCTTAAAAAACACATGTAAAGATATATACAAGGTAGTACTGTCTTATATACTACTACATCATTCAGTTTTAAAGAAGAACTTCTAGTCATCTGGAGAGGCAACTGAGCAGACACATATCTTTTCAAGTATTCTAAATAAGATACTTTATAAGCTGTGGGAAAACACCTTTTCATGTACAGTAAAATGATGACATTTGCTAGCTCCTGTAAAATTGCCTTGTTCTTTGTTAGCAGAATGCTTCAGTTCTGCTTCCTGTTTATAATGAATGCCAAACTTTTATCCTGAAAATTTTGTTGCCGGGTATACATGTAGGACACTTGTCACTGCAGGCGACAGAAAACACAACCAGAACTGGCATACAGGAAGAGAAAAAAAATGTGTTAATTACATAATGAGAAACCTGATAAAAGACAATTCTGTTGTCAGTTCAACAGCATTATGGATCACTGTTCTATCCATCCTGCTGTTCTGACAACCTTAGTTTCTGTTAAGTTGACTTTTGTCCTCAGACTTGTCCTCTAATGATTAAAAGACATTTGGGGCAGCCTGGGTGGCTCAGCGGTCTGGTGTCGCCTGCAGCCCAGGGTGTGACCCTGGAGACCCGGATCGAGTCCCATGTCGGGCTCCCTGCATGGAGCCTGCTTCTCCCTCTGCCTGTGTCTCTGCCTCTCTCTGTCTCTCTGTCTCTCTCTCTGTCTCTCATAAATAAATAAATAAAATCTTCAAAAAAAAAAAAAAAAGACACTAACTCCAGACTGATTGAGTTGGGGAGGATTGTTGGGGAGGGAGGGAGTCCTGTCATTGTTTTTTTAAAAGTTCCCGGATAATTCTGGCTTGCAACTTGCTAGGATTGAGAACAGTTATACCAAGTAAGATTTACCATGAAGATTTTATTAACCCAACCCCCTTGGCCATTTGATGGCTGGAGAAAGCAGGAATTCTTTGAGCAAGGAATAAGGAGGGATACAACCCGTGTTACAGGCCCTGATGCTGATGATTTTAAAGTTTAAAAACCTTCCACAAAAAACACAGTGTGATCGCTGTTACCACTTTAAAAAGAGCTATTTAAGTTGTTCTTACCCCTTGCCTTAGGGACAGTTAGGCAGCTTTATTAACCCAGTTAACTACAAAGAGAATGTTTTGGGTAAAAAGGAAGCAGAACTATTAAAGTACGTTTTGGGGCATTTCTCTGGAGATAAGTATCCATCTTTTTAGATAAAGGCAAAGTAATGCTCTATGTTGCCTTGTCTCAGGATTGTAGCCAGTTCTTGATTAGTCAGAATTGAATCTCTCCGTCATAGGTTATATAAAATATGTCCTGTGTTGTGACTCTTGCCCTTTGTAATTTCCAGATGCATTCTACCTTCACCAACATGTGCCAAAACAGAATTTATTATTGTCCTTCCTACAGTTTGTGTCTTTAAATGGCATCAACATCTTCCAGAGGACTCAGGTTTACTTAGATGTGCTATTTGCCCAGACATTTAACAGGTGTAAGTGTCTCTGGCAAGCACGTTTTCTCCTCACTCTTGGTCACAGACTCTGCGCCACATGGGGGTCTCTTGCTTTTGACTCTTGAAATACTACTTTAATGGGTCTCTCTCTCTCCATTCTTCTGCCCACACATACCTTTTTCAGTCTTTCTGTTTTAATTTATTCCTAATAGTGCTTTTGGAGTTCTCATCCTAAAATACAGATGGGATCGTGTTGTTTTGCATTCCCCTAATAAACCTCTTGACCATGATTCTTCTTTATGCTTGATTCAATTTGCAAATACTCTGTTGATGATTTTTACTTCTGTGTAAAAATGAGACCAGTTGTTCTATAGTTTGTTTTTTTGGTAATGTCTCTGTGAGTCCGTTTTTAAACTATAAATTCTTCTACTAAATATGGGATTATGTCATTTATCTTTTTCTTAAATGCCCTTCAGTAGTTTTTGTTTTTATTTAAAAAAATTTTTTAATTTTTATTTATTTTAGAGAGAGCAAGCAGGGGGAAGGACAGAGGGAAAGGGAAAGGGATGCTCAAGCAGAGTCCACATTGAGTGTGTGTGGTTCAATCTCATGACCTTAAGATCACAACCTGAGCTGAAATCAAGAGTCAGCCACTTAATGGACTGAGCCATACAAACAGCCCCACCTTCAGTAGTTTATTTACCTCTCTAGGAATTTTCCCATTCCACTTAAGTCAGCTGAATTTGTTGATGTGAAGTTGGTGGTAATATTCTCTTATTAGTCTTTCAATGTCTTTATGATCTGTAGCAATGTTCTCCCTCTCATTTCTGATACTGTGAATTGTGTTTATTCTCTTTTCCTGATTTTTAGGAAAAAAAGGGCTTATCAGTTTTACTGAACTTTAAGCCAGTTGATTTTCAGTAAAAACCTTTTTATATTTCTTGTTTGTGATTATTCTTGTTCCTCATGACCTTGATCGTACGTATCCCTTGTATTCTAGTTGAGTGTGTATTTGTGTTTTACCCCTTCACCTCCCAGGGGACAGTACGCTTTTTTGGGACAGTGACTGTTAACTCATTTTTGCCTTTTCCGCAGTCTTGAGTCAAACTGGACTCAGCAATAGTGGATAATCATATCTTTGAAGTTGGCATAAGTTGATTTATTCTTTTCATTGTTTCATGTAAAATTCAGTAGTAAGTTAAAAACGTATGGAGAGAATGCTCGTTGGGGATGACAAATTTAGCGTTTTTTTTTTTTAATTTATTTATTCATGAGAGACAGAGAGAGAGAGAGAGGCAGAGACACAAGCAGAGGCAGAAGTAGGTTCCATGCAGGGAGCCCGATGTGGGACTCGATCCCGGGACTCTAGGATCACGCTCTGGGCCGAAGGCAGGCTATAAACCGCTGAGCCACCCAGGGATCCCCCAAATTTAGTGTTTTTAAAAAAAAGTTGTTTGTCTTGAAATATACCAGTAATTATATTAAGATTCACATTCTTGTTAATATGCTTTAGATGAATCTAGTTTCACTTTTCTTTGGTAGGTAGAAGGAGAAGGGTTCTTCTAGTACCTTTATCTTATTTAGGACTTTCTTTTAACCTCCCTCTAAGCCTTTCTCTCATGCAGTAGTGGAGATAAACAGGAAGAAATCTGCAGGAGGATATAACAAATAGATAAATGAATTCTATTATAAAAGATCCACTCTTGGAGATAGAGCTCTATCTAGTAAATAAGGGCTTACCTAGTACATTTAACGTATGACTGGAGTTATCACAATTTTATTGATAAAATCTCTCAGAAGTGCACCACTTATGTAATTTGTAAGGAGAGCTCTGCCATTATCATAGCTCAAATTCTGGGAAGTATAAATATTCCTATTGTGTTCTGCCAACAGCAAATAACAGAACAGCGGGTTATTTGCTGACCTTTTCAGATCTTTTAAAATGAGGAGAAGTATAAATAAATAAAGCAATTCTTTGATTCCTGATAAATGGCCTGGTGGCCGCAGAGCAATAGAAAGGGCTTCTTCATTCTATGGCTTATGCAGTTGACTGCCCCTTTATCTGCTTGCTCAGCCACTCCTAAATAATGATCCCAAGGGAGCAGACTTCCTCTGCATCCTTCCTCTTCCCATGCTTAGAAACCTTAACAACCATCTTTGAACCTATCCCTTGAATTCTCTTATTTCTTTCAACCTTTCTAAGCTATATTCTTTGATTGCCTACTTCCATCTCTTGCTCCATTTCAATACATTGATGTCTTATTAATCTTGGTGAGAAACATTTTAATTAAATCACTGTTTTGACCTGCCAGTTTTGCTTATAGAATAAAAGACTCTAAACTCTTGATCTCCAGTAAAGGTTCTTTTCTTTCTCCTTCCTGAGGCACAGACTCATCCTCTGTTACTCACCTTTTCAGTCACAATGAATTTATTAGAATCTTTTGGTTTTTTAATTTATTTTTTTAGTAACATTTAAAAACTCACAGAACATTTCCCATCTTAAGTCTTTTTAAGTGTATGGTATAGCACTGTTAAAAATATTCACATCATTTTGCAGCCAGCCAATCTCCCGAACTTTTTTACCTTGCAAAACCGAAACTCCATTCTCTTCTTCCTCCAGCCCAGGCAACCATTATTGTACTTTGTTTATATGGTTTTGACGACTCTAGAAACCTCATGTAGGTACAGTCATACAGTATTTGTCTTTTTGAGATTGACTTATTTCATTTGGTGTAATGTCTTCAAGATTCATCCATGTTGCATGTGTGTGAATTTCCTTCCTTTTCTTGGGCTGAATATCTTACCTCTTTTTAAGAGCAAGTTTTTTTATGGGGACAGGATTGGGAAAGTTGGAATGTTAGAAGAATTAGTGTAAGTTCATTGGTAGAGTGGGGAGAAAAGAGATTCCGGGGTGTTTGAAGATTCAACTTTGCTTAGCTTTGCTCGTGTAGGGTGACAGAACATGCCACCGCAGAACATGCTGCAGGGGCAGGAGGGTTATTTTGAGTTAAAGGCACATAAATAACAGCACATGCAAGAAGGACTCTGACCTTCCTTTCTCTTCTTGAAGGGAGAGGGAAAACTCTTGTGAAGGAAGACATTTTTACCCCAAGAGAGGGAATAAAGGCTGAGAAAAATCTGCAAACAAGCCCTATTACACTAACTCAGGGCACCTGGGTCATTTAGGCTGTGAAGTGTCTGCCTTCGGCTCAGGTCATGATCCCAGGGTCCTGGGATGGAGCCCTGCATCAGGCTCCCTGCTCAGAGGGGAGTCTGCTTCTCCCTCTCCTGCTTCCCTCCCCCCCACTCTCTCCCTCGTTCTCTCAAATAAATTGATAAAATCTTTAAAAAAAAATATGACCTTATTAAACTAACCCTACCTTCCCAATTACTTCTTCACAGTTTTCTGTCCCAGTCCAACCCTTCTTCTTGTCCCATCTTCCTAATTTATTGCTCTTTGTCCAGCCTAATGTGTGATATCTTGGCCCTAAGGGCTTCTTTGAGTCTTCATTTTTCTTATGAAGTCTTCCACGTACATAAAAAATTACAGAAACAATTTGTATGCTTTTCTGCTGTTAATGTGTCTCATGTCCATTTAATCGTTAGGTCAGGCCAGAGATCTGAGGAGGGTAGAGTAGAAATTTCATCTGCTTTGTACTTGTTTCCTATTTACTGAGATGCCTCTAAGTATCAGTAGTGCTGGGGTTTTCATACTGTTTTTTTATTTAAGTAAATTCCCATCTAAGACCCAGTTTATTTCTAATTAATAAGCATACTGATCCAATAACTGTATCTCCTGTCTTAGGAATTGCTTTTCATGCAGTTTTTATGCATGCATGTGTGTGAGAGATAAATTGAAGAGCTGTTAAAAGTGATGTAAATGTCTTTTTGGACTCATGATAATTCACATGATCTGAAAAGTATTATTTTTTAGAGTTCTTTAAATCAGTGATAGGAGTGGGGAATTATATTAACATGTGGAATGTGTGTTAGCATGCCATGCTAAGTGCTTTGCAGTGTGATGCAAAACTAAATCCTGCTCCATCTCTTCCCAAAGTCTAGTTCTGTCACCACTCACCTTCATCCCTGACTTCACCTCCACTGGATTGACTAAGAATTCCCTAAACATGGCTTACCCTCTCCTTGCAAATCAGGTTCTCCCTGCCTGGGATGCCCTATGCTTGTTTTTCCTGTATCTGGTGAAATCTCATTATTTGATCTGCCAGGTTCCTGGTCTTAGCCTTAGAACTCAATGACTTTGAGTAACTGTTTCTGAATTTTTCCGGGGATGGTATATGAATATTATCATCCTAGAAGTATAAGAGTGAAGGTAACTCTTACCTTCCTCATATGCTTTGGGACATTAGGAATTCAATGGATATTTCTAATATTCATTAGGAATATTATCATCCTAGATGTATAAGAGTGAAGGTAACTCTTACCTTCCACGTATGCTTTGGGACATTAGGAATTCTTTTTTTTTTTTTTTTTTTTTGGAGACCCCTCACTAAAGATCTAGTCTCAGTTTGTCCCCTTTTATTGCCTTTGCACAGACTCTACTCCTCTGGAACATTAGCCACCTTGCAATTATTCGTTTGTGTATTCAGCTTTTCCGTTTAGGCTGGGTATCTAGAGGACAGTCTCTGTCTTATTTGTTCTCTCACCCCATAACTAGGCTCCATGCCTGATACAGGGTTGATGCTCAATAAATATGAGTAGACTATAGACAGGTACAGATCCTCGGGCTTACAGTGACTTCCCAAACGTAGTTCAGCTTCACTTTTCCCAGCATGATCATAGTCCATGTCGTTCATTCTGTGTTCTTTCTATAATGAGTACCTGAATATTTATTGCTCTGCTCTCCAGTTGTCTGTATTCACTTCAGCATATTCTTGCTCCTTGTGGCTGCTTTGCCTGCCTAGATGGAGCTAAATGCTTCTAATGAGTTGGTATGAATTTTTGGAAGCCCTAGTTTCAGATTTATAAGAAATAAAATTCATGTTGATTAATTGACAGTTACATGGAAAATTGCATGAGATGATGCTTTTGTGTAACTTATTGGACAAAAATAGGATTAAACCATTTATTTGAATAATGTTGCTTTTTTAGGATTTATGGTTTGTTTGTTATCTCTTTTCTGAGTTGATATTAGTTTCCACTATATATTATTAAACTTAGCCTCAGATGTTTGCTCTATAAATTGATTTGCCGTCCAGGGGATAAAGCAGCTTCTCCCCATTCTTTTCACATCCTTGCTTGTCCAGTATGTAGAGATGGAAATGGATTTTGGTTGTTAGTTGAAGTCTTTTTGTCAAAGACTATGTGCTGTGACCATAAAGAATTAATCCTTTGAGTTGGCAAAACTGCAGACCTGAGGGGTCAGTTCTCTCTTTTTCAGACTCTGGAAGGTGGTGATAGTACATCTTTTCTTCACAGGAAGGACTCTGATGTTAGGTTATGTCCATTGGGATATCAGAATGGGTACTTTGAATGTTGGAGTGATTGTCTATATTTTGTTAAGAAAATACTTAACCAGATCAGAGTTTTCTAACAATATTAGAATTAAAAAAATTATTTCCACTTCACCTTACCTGCCTAACTTCTGAATGGAAAGGACACATTCAGTAGTTTGTAACCACTCAGAATCAGCACTGGGTTTTGGTTCTATTGGCTTGTCTTTCCCATCTTCTTAAAGTTTGAGATAAGTGTGCTTTTTTGAGTGTGTTTAGGAACCATGTTTTCAAAGTGTCTGAACTTGGTAAATGTTAAACTCATCCAAGATTGGCAGGAGCTTGGTGTGTATGGAAAACAGCATCTGCTGGACTAGATGTGAGGAGTCCTGTGGACCCTGAGTGTACTGTGCTCTGTTACCTCACCACAGGCAAGGTCTCTAGCCTCTTATAGCCTCAGTATCTCGTGTACCCTGTTGTGGAATGAAGTAAAAGCTTCAGGGGGAAGTCATCCTAAGCCGGTATGGTACAAATGTGAAGCGGCTGCAGTTGCTGCATTTGATTTCTGTGTTGTTACTAAATCAACTCCCATTTCTTGCATGAATACATTCTCTACGCACCCAGACCCAGACACACTTCATCTTGAAAAATTTGTGTGTGTTTTGTGTTGCTAGATACTGCTAAATAACATAATGAATAAGTAACAAATTTAGAATCCAGATCCAGAAAAGTTCTGAGCTCTGGCCATTCACTAACTCTGTATCTGTTACTTAGCATTACATCAGCATTCTTTTGTCATCATTAATAATAAGGGTGATTTTGTTATTTAGAGGTGACTATTAAAAGGGAGCTATGGGAGGCTTGAAAAAGGAAAATGTAGAAATTCTTGATCTGGCACTATTTTAGTAAGTGTATTTGTAGTCCTCCCACCCCCCAAAAAGAAAGAAAAAAAATAGAAAGTGTGTATTGAGTAGTGTGTGGCCTGTTTTAGCTGATCAATTGGAACCCATCCCTGTTCTGTTTAGAAAACCCAGACGTGTAAGGGTAAATCTGCAACATCCAAGTAATAGTATATTGATGTGATTTAAAATGCACACAATTCAATAATCCTGTAACACGAAAGATACCAGTTTCTCCCCCCTTCTTTAAAGCAATCTTCTACATTTTTATTAGTCCTCGTTTGTTTATGTATCAGAAAAAAAGAGCATCTGATTTTTTTTTTTTTTTTTTGAGCATCTGATTTCTTAGGAGACAGCAGCATATTATTTCCTGTCAGGAATAGGTCATTCTCTCAAGCCTGGTCTGTCATGCTTAGAGTATGTTGCTTTCTTTTTATTATTTTCTGAAACTTTATGAAATTCTTTAAAAAGATAATTACAAGATTCCTGGAATTAGTTGCTTACATTGCATGGTAAGGGCCACATATGTACTTTTATTTTTATATGTGTGCCTTAGTGAAACTTCCACCGTGTGTTAGCACAGTGAAGGTTTGAATGCTGTAAGTGCTAACACAGAATAGTCTCTCATGAATTTATCTTTCTGGACTTGAAATTTAATTGTATCAATCACTCAGATTTGGATATAGATACAGCTCCTAAGTAATACAGGTAGAAGCAAGCCTATAAAATTAATGTCTGCACCTAATCGTTTTTAGAAATTCAACATAGGAAAAAGGAAAAAAAAAATAGGCAAACAGATTTGACTTTCTTCGGTAGAACTGATAGTCTGCTATTAGAGACACCTGCTGTCGCCAGCAGGCACTGCCCCCTCCCCCGCCCCCCCTTGTTTTAGCTGCCTTCCGTTTCCACAAATAATTCTTTGCTAGCAGCATTCTTTCAGTATATCAAATGTGGTTCAGTATTTTAAGTTTTTTACTACTTTTTATCCTCAGGGTCGTTTCCACTCAGGTGAATATTATTAGACAGGAGCAGTATTTTAGAACCTTCAAGCGTCTTTGTTTTTGTTGATCATTGCTGTCTTCCTCATTGTATCTCTGAGGCATCTGGTATATAAATCAAAGTTCTCTTTTGAGATCACACACTTAATATGTATTTTTATAGTCTCATTCTTCTATATTTTTAGTAAGTAAACTTCAGATACTCATTTCAGCAGAAGGTTCTTGATTTTTAATCTTTTATTTCTAAGGTAATTTCTAGGTAACAGCATTTGAGAAATAAAGCAAATGGTTTTGTGTTGAAATATTTTAAGTAGTTGCCTCTGAACTGTGTCTTCCTTTTGCTAACTTGTGAGGATATTTTCTCACTTTTGGTTCTACAGCCTCTTGTCTCTTTTTAGAGTAAGGCATTGCTGATGGGTCTGATTCCAAAGAAATTTCCAGCTTCTCTAACGTGTGTGTGTGAGTGTGAGCACATGCACACACGTGCACCTGTTTTATCATACAAGTGAAGTGTAAGTGGGCCAGAATGATCAGACACTCACAATTAATTCTCAATAAGCATTTATTGCAGTTATTGTATATTGTGTTAGTCCAAGTATATAGGAGAAGTAAAAATAACATCAAACTAGAGAGCAGTTTTCTATTGCTGTATAACAATTTTCCCCAAGTGCAACAGCTTAAAACAACACACATTATGTTGTGTTTTCTGTGGCTCAGGAGTCTGGGCACAGCTGGGTCTCCTGTTGGTGTCCCATAAGGCTGCAATCAAGGTAGTGGCCAGTTTACATTCTCATCTGGGCATTTGAATGAAGAATCACTTTCTGAGTTCATTAAAGTTGTTAGCAGAATTTCTTTGGTAAATGTGTGACTTAGAGCCCCAGATTTTTGCTGGCTGTTGGCTGGGGACCACCCCTAGTTCCTAGGGGCCACCCACAGTTCTTGACCATATGGGGCTTCTCCAGCATGGCTGCTTACATCAATAAGCCTGCACAGGAAGTCTGTAGCTCCAGTTGCTTGGTCAGATGGGAGTCTCATATAATGTAACACAGTCATGAGAGTGATATGCTATTACCTTTTCCATATTGTGTTGGAAGAAGGTCCTGCTTCCACTGAAGGACAGAGGATTACACAAAGGCATGGACACTAGAAGGTGGGATCATGGGAGTTCATCTTAGGATCTTTTTGCCAAAGACAAGATATAAATAAATGGGTGAAAGTAAATCTCAAGTGATTAACAATAATGCATTTTATTGTTTAGATACTGTGTTCATGCTAGGACTGTATGGCATGATCTACCAGTAGGCCAATGAGGGAGTAAAGAATGAATGGAGAATGGTATGAGATGAGGTTGGAGAGTTACACAATGGCCAGATTGGGTATGGGTATGTGGGCCCAGGATATGGAGTTCATATTTTGTTATAATTGTCTTGGGAAGTCATTGAAGGACTCTAAACACATCAGTGGCTTGATCTTAGTTTATCCTGGTTGCTGTTTGGGATAAGAGAGGAAGCAATTGTACCATGTCTAAATAAGACATGGCTTGGACTGAGGTAGTACGTGGTGCAGATGGGAAGGAAATAGATTTTTGAGATAGTATTGATGGGATTTCTAATCAGTTGGATTTCTAATGATTAGATTTAGGAATCAAGAAGGATTCCTCAATTTTGGACCTAAGCAACTGGAAACTAAAGGACTATGAAGTGTAGTGGAGATCTTTGAAGTGGAAAAGGTCGATGAGGATCAAACCATGGGAAAGAGGTTTTCTTGCTTAGTGTGAGGCATACCTCAACAGGACTGTGATGTGATGTCATCAGATTTACATTTTAAGTCATGACTGATAGCAGTGTCAGGGCCTCATGAGATAGATTCAGAAGGAGAAGCGAGAGAACCAGTGGAGAGACTGTCATAGTGACCTTTACATGGTGGTGCCAAGGGTTAGCTTGAGGTCGAGTGGGCATGGATTTTAAGGGGAAGTTTTGAGAGGTAGGAAAACTAATTGGGTATGTTGACAATATATCACATGTAGTGAATGTGTTCTAAATATTTGAATAAAAGCAGGGGAAGGGGAGGAAGAAAGAATGACTTATTTAAGCTTCTGAGTTTGATTACTGGGCATTGATCAGAAAAATCCTAGTGGGATATTTATGGGAGAAGATGTTAAGTTTTATTTTTTTACATGGTAAGATTGTGTGCCTTTCAGGCATCATAGTTGCAAACAGCTGATAAGCAGCTGGACTAGGGGTCTGGGCCCCAGGACAGGATTTAAGATTTGAGAGACATCTGTGTATAGGTAATAGATGAAACCATATCAAGGATAAGATCTTCCAAAAGAGAAGAATGTAGGGGAAGAAGGCTGGAAATAGTACCTTCTGAAATACCAGGCACAGAGTCATTGGTGGGAAAGAATGGGTATGAAGGAGAAGGGACAGAGATATGCTTATCAGTAAGGTAAAAGGTACGTTAAGAAATTGTCATATCCTGGACTCAGGGAGGAAGCCATGAGACACAATGTCAGTGCCACAGATATGTCAGGTAAGAAAATTGCAAAGATCCTCATGACCATGCTTAAAACCCATTTTAGTAGAGAGGACAAGGATGAGAGGTTATTATGAGTAATTGAAGGAGAGGGGAATACTATTTAAAACAGGCTTAATTACAATGAAATGAGAAAGAGAATAGTATCAAGAGACATGTTTCAATGACTGGAATGTGCCTATTGCCGCCTAGTAAATTTTTTTTTTTTTTTTTACAGTAGACAACGATGAACACTTTGAGCATGTAGACTACCCATGTAATTTAATGTTTAAGTGAAAAAAAATGCTTCATTAATTTTGGGTGGGGGCACATTATGGACACATGCATTTATTACTTACACGTGGATTTGTGTATCTGTTAGAATGATATCAACTTCATTGGTGCTTAGTTTGGGGAACTAGATGAGAATGACTTTAAGTACCAGAAAGATGTTGCCCTGTAAAGGTCCTTTAGTTACTCCTTTTCCTTTCTCCCATGTTTCTTGATTTTATGCCTGGAGTTTTATTGTGTTATCAAAATTTGGTCCTTTCTGTAAAGGAAAACATAACTCCTGCCTCATTTTGCTTTACGTGCATCTTTATATCATCTAATTATCTCATTGGACATACGATATGGTATGGAAGAATGAGTTTTGGAGGAGCTGTGTCTCCGTTTGCTTCATTCAGTCAATAAATAATTAACTGTCTTCATGTACCAGGCAGTGTGTAAAGACTGGAGATACAGTTACAGATGTGGTTCATCCCCACACTCATGGAGCTCACATTCCAGTGTATATATCTTCTGCATATTAGCCACTGGATAGTAGTTTTCTTATGTAGTGGTGTCTGGCATGGTGCTTGGCATACATAGTAGGTACCCAAAAAATAAGTTAATGAACTCCTCTGTACTTACTTGTTCTGCTGTTTTGGTAACTTATACTTAAGGTTATATAGCCATGTCTCTCTACTTTTTTGGCATAGGAGGCATCTCAAAAAATTTTTTTAAGTTGAAGTAATCTCTACATGCAGTGTGGGATTTGAACTCATAACCCCGAGATAAAAAATCACATATTCTTCCAACTGAGCCAGCCAGGCACGCCCAGAATTGGTTGGTTTAATACACATGTAATGTAATTCTTAAGAAGTAGTAACAGAGTTTAAAAAAAACTAACATCAACACTACTGATAGCCTTTCTTTTATGAATGATTACTGTTTGAGAAGTTTTTTGCAGCTTGGAATACATTTTGCCATAGGTCATCCGTAAATGTTTGTTTAGTGTTCTCCATGTATTCAGGACTTAGTCTGGAAAAAGAGATGAGTAAGGTCAAATTCTGTCTGAATAGATGGACATTTTAACCACAAGATATAGAAAAATATAATAAGTATGAAAGCAGGTTATGGACAAGTGATAGGGGCATGAAGTGGGGGGATGATTAATTATGGTTGGATATTTGTTTCCCTTCTTAATAAAAATCTTTTCTATTAGTAATGCAGGAGAACTTGCAAATTTTACTAGGTAGAACTCAGGGCCCCAGGAGGGAGAGTAGAGATGATTTCTTTTAAATGCATAGGTTTTTTAAAATTTTGGTATTATTTGACATGGTTTTAATCATGATTCATTAGAGCAGTGATGACAACCTCTGTGGGAAAGAGTAGGAGTGTACCCAGTGTATTTATAGATGATTTATAATTTTGTTTTGGAGGGCTGGCGTGTGGGGGAGAAGGAGGGAGAGGGAGGTGAGGGGGTGGAGTGGGGAGAGGTTGATTGAGAAGTAGAGATTGTGTTGGGAGTTCTGTTAAATTTGTATTTAGAATTGACTGGTGAGGGCCACATATCTAAAATCAGGAAACTGGACTAAATTCAGGCTCCTATTAAAGCTTATTAAGTGTAAACTATTATTTTTCCATGGAATCTGTGCTTTGTTTTATTTTGAATTTTTGCCATACTTGTGTAATTATTTACACATACACAAATAAATGCATGGCTAGACACTCTGGGAATTTTAATCAACTACTGACCCCTGATCTTCACCTCCCCCCAAGATGCATACCATCCACTAGTCATTCCTCCTTTACCCTGTTATATGTATTTTCCCCATAGCACTTAAGCCTTCCAACCATTATTCCTTGTCTATCTCCAATGGAATGTAAACTCTCCAAGGGAGACATCTTTGTCTGTTTTGTTTACCTTCTATAAAAAAGATGAACAAAATATCTTCTACAAGATACTTTTATTCACCTCCTATAGGAGGTCACTAAATTTTGTTGATGTTAGTCAGTAGTTGGGGCACTTGATATACTGGGTAATTGTATATTGACTGTCACTTTTGTACTCAGCGTGTGCCCTTTGCAGTGTGTGTCTATGTGGGGATGGTGGTGGTAGCTTGGGCTACATACACTTCCAGCCTGTCACACCTCACACAATTACATTGTGGACATAGGTAGTATATGTGTAAAAATCTGGAAATGACACAAGACCTTATAAAGTTAAGTGCTATATTGTGCAGTAGGAATTGATCAAAGATCAATTGTTGAATTGAGTAGGAGAAGGCTTCATGGCTTAAATGGAACTTGAACTTAAAATGGAAGAGGCAAAGGTGAGGACGAAAATTCTAGAAAAGGAGCCCTCATGCTATTTCCTTTTTAAATTTTCTCTGAAATTACCCCATCCCTTGGTATTTTATTTTTTTAATTTAAGATTTTATTTATTTATTTATTTATTTATTTAGGAAGAGAGAATGTGTGTGAGCAGGGGGAGGGGCAGAGGGAGAGAGAGAATCTCAGGCAGATTCCACGCTGAGCGTTTGGCCCCTTGCAGGGCTTGATCTCATAACCCTGAGGTCATAATCTGAGCTAAAATCAAGAGTTGGAGGCTTAGCCCATGAATCCACCCAGGCGCCCCCAGGATTTATTTTTGAAGAGGAGACAGACTAAAAAAGTTACTGTCTTCTACCATGATCTGACATATACCACATAGTGAAATTTAAATGTTATTTTGTAACATAACCATTGAGTACTATCTTTCCTCAAAGGAAAAAATATGTTGGATTTACTGTTATTACCTTAGGGATACTTGTTAAAAAGCCGTCAGGCAAAGGTGTGTTTTTGTGGTGGGTAGGAAAGAATCATTAGAAGACTTAGTATGGCTTTTAGTGCCCACTTAAATTTTCTTATTAATTTCCCACCAGCTTCCCATTGCCTTTATGCTATGGAAATTATTGAATTTTAGTTAGGACAGAGAAAAGGACAGTACACTTGTCCTAAAATCTTTCACTTTCATACTGGTCACAGCATGTTACTGTGTTGCTGTTTTCTCTCCTAGGAAAATTGTCTATCATTTTGCATTAATGGCCAACAACCAGCCTGCTCATTAATTTCTCTCTTGAGAGAAGCTTTTTCTAACACACTATATGTTATTTGTGGCATGGGCAATAAAATCAATAAATAAGACGTTAACAAAATCAGTTATCTTTCCAGGTTTGTTGAACAAATCATTACTACACAGATACTCTGCCTTGAAATAGGCTGTTTTTGCCACCACAGACCATCAAATCTTGCTGCATTTGATACTTTAAGGAGCCAATTAATTAGGCACCTTTGTTGATAGTAGATTTTTGTCTTTCAAAAGTTCATTTACTAAATCTTCCCTTTTATAGCACTTGGAGGGGAATGTCAGTACTTCATAGATTTTTGAAGAAATAGGTTAGCTTGTTAGTTATACTGGTTTATAAGTAGATTTATGTTGTAACAGACAATATCGTGTTACATTTTTGTTATTTTTAGGTATTACTATCCTTTGTCTAATGTTCTTTAGTGACTGTTGACAAAATTCATGGAGGCATGTGTGAAAAGATATAAATGAAGATTTCTGAAACTGTAATAAAAAGACCATCATAGGGCAGCCCCGGTGGCGCAGCGGTTTGGTGCTGCCTGCGGCCTGGGGTGTGATCCTGGAGACCCGGGATTGAGTCCCATGTCGGGCTCCCTGCATGGAGCCTGCTTCTCCCTCTGCCTATGTCTCTGCCTCTCTCTCTCTGTGTCTATGAATAAATAAATAAAATCTTAAAAAAAAAAAAAAAAAAGACCATCATAGGGCAGCCTGGGTGGCTCAGCGGTTTGGCGCTGCCTTTGGCCCAGGGCGTGATCCTGGAGTCCTGGGATCGAGTTCCGCGTCGGCCTCCCTGTGTGGAGACTGCTTCTCCCTCTGCCTGTGTCTCTGCCTCTCTCTCTCTCTCTCTCTCTCTCTCGTCTCTTATAAATAAATAAAGTCTTAAAAAAAAAAAAAACACATCGTAAAATGCCATGAACAAATACTTGCTCTGTATGAACAGTTTTCCTAAGTGGTTCTTAAATTGGTATAAAATTAATGATATGTTTTTAGAAACAGCCAAAATTATATGTATTTTCTTCTTTATTAATATTGAAAATACTTGATTATATTTAGAATTTACTGTCTTCATAGCAAGGGAAAAAAATCCCCAAATTATGACATGTTTCTTGTTCAAAACTTGTATTCCTTCTCATATTCAGGGTAAAATCAAACTCCTTAGTGTTCTACAAGGCCTTATGTAATCCAAAATCTTCTACCAGTCTCCAACTTGCTCACTCTCGTCTAGTTGCTCTGAATTTTTTGTTTCTTGAAAACAGTCTCATTTACACTTGGAGGCTTTTGGTGCTTACTCTTTCCATTACCTGTAATTCTTTTTTTTTTTTTTTTAAAGATTCATTTATTTGGGGGAGAGAGCAAGGTGAAGGGGGCAGAAGAAGAGAAAGTCTTAGGCAGACTTTATGTTGAGCATGGAACCGCCATGGGGTTCAACATGGGGCCTGATATGGGGCTTGATCTCACAGCCCTGAGATCATGACCTGAACCAGAACCAAGTGGAGGATGCTTAACTGACTGCTCCACCCAGGAGCCAGACTCTCCTTGACCTGGAATTCTTACCTAGATCATGATGACTTCTACATAATTTAGATCTCTGCATCAGTGACTCCTCTTCAGAGAGGCCTTCTCTATCTAAAATTTCTTCATTCTATGCAGTCACTTCTTAGCCCCTTACTCTGCCTTCATTCCTTTAGTTTAAAGCTCCTTGACATGTTCTGTGTGTGTGTGTGTGTGTGTATGTGTGTGTGTGTGTGTGTGTGTTATTCTTTCCTGAAATGCAACCTCCATATCCTAAGTGCCTAAGGTAGGACTTGGAGTATAGCAGATATTCAGGGTTTGTTGAATAAGTGGCTGAGCCTCCTTTATTTTATTTTATCCTTCCTAATCCCACAAGAAATTAGAAGTAGCTTAAAAAATACTTCCAGATGTAATAAAATAGAAAACATCAAGCATGCAAAGTATAGATAGAGTAGAAATGGTGGGAAATTTAATATGCAGGTCATGCAGAGTTTTACATGTTTCTTAAATATGGATCAGGAATTGGCTGTGAGGTCTTAACTGCCAGAATGAAAAGAACACTTTTTCCATAAGGAGCAAACATTCTACTCCAGAGAAGCACAGCTTTTCCTTGCATTTCAACAACTGTCCTACAAGACATAAAAAGAATTTTGTATGGAAATGTTTAATATCCATCCTTAAAGGAGACTGGAGAGGTGATATCAGCATGAGGTTCAGGAAGAGCAGCTCTCTGGAAACAGACTGATAAGACACACATCCATACTACCTCCCTCTCTGTCTCCCCACACACTGATGTACACGTGGGCATCTCTGAGTAAGGTAGAGCTGTCTTAACGTGATTATCAATGTACAATTCTTTTCTACCAAAGTAGCAAGAGAGTTTACTCATTATTCCTAAGATGGATAGCTCATTCCAAACCAAGTTGAAAATCAGCCAGATAACATGCCTTTACTCAAGTGAGGCTTCCTAGATGCTCAAAGAAATAGCTGATAATAGTACTGTTTTGATCAGATCATTCTATGATACTGTGGCCTTCTAAAGGAAGTTTTGACACCTAGAATTTTGGATTCAGAATTAATGAGGCCAATTATTGGTGAATTTCATGATAGTGTAACTCTGGAAATCTTAATGCACTGGTAGAAAATTAATTGCTTCTTAATAGAGATAATTCCCATCAGTTCAACCTGTTTACTTGATATGATTGAAGTTGAATGTATTCACAGTTAGTTTGATGTAAATTTTTTATTAAGATCATGTTATTTAATGCTTTCATTTATTAACGACTTGGCTAAATCCTTCAAATAATTACATGGTTTAAATAATTGAAGTACTTTGGGAAGAAATAGTGAAGAATGTGTTATAGTGTTGGCCAGTGAAAGTATACTAACTTAGAAATGACTGCACTGATTCCTAGAGACTCATTTAATGTTCCAATATAGTCTTTTCTTTTGGATTTACCACTCCTAGTCTGATATCTCAGACATTCTTTAGGTGTAGTGGAGAAAATATTAAGGAGATGAATGCCAATTATTATGCATCCTGTCAGCTGGGCAAGAAATTCTTAAAGAGTTTTCTGTTTCAGTTTAATCGTTTGTTTTTTTTCCATTTAGAGTTAATAGTTTGGTTAGGTGTCTATTAGGGGAAAATCGGTTTGGCAATATGGTGCAAAGTTTTTGTTTTTTTTGTTTTTTTGTTTTTTTTTTCAAACATCACTAATTGTCAGAGGAATTTGTTTTCATAGTGCTCTTCCTCTCCCTTGTCTGAGTTTCTTTGATTTTGTTTTCAGATTGTCTCCTTTCATTACCCTGTCTTACCTCTGCATGGCTGTCCTACTTTTTACTTACAGGCTGTGTCTTGGTATCATAGTTGTCCCTGAATCTTGTCACAGAATTCTTATTACCTTTCTAATTTTTTCCTCCAACTTTATTTCATCTCTACGTGTAATTACTAATTGTCTTTTTCTCAGGGTGACAAGTTTAGAGCCTACCTCCATCCCTTCAAGCTGGATAATTGCTTAACTTATTTTACTGCCAGCTTCATCATCTATAAGATGTAAGCAGTACCTCAAAAGGGTGAATGATATATAAAATACAGCTAGCATACTGTCTAGCACTTGGCATCTCTATTTACTGTTCCATATACTTCTCAAAAGTTTAGTGACCTTTTGATATGCCAGGTAAACCCATCTGTATTGCCACTTATTATGCACTGGAGTATAGGACAGATTTCATAATCTCACGGATTAAGGAATAGGCTTTGTTGGAAAGGGGATGTTTTTGGGGAAAAGAAGTAAGGCCTGAGTTTCCGCTCTCCTTATTATTCCATAGGGAGGGATGCCAGGGTTTTTTAGCAGTCTGCTCAATAGAAAGCATAGATTTTTATTCTAGTGAAAGTTTGCTGTCCCCTATTATTCTCTCTTACTATAGAAGTGGTAGGTCAACCTTATCAGTGAGTGGTCACCCAAACTGCTTGAGAACCAGAAAGCATATTTAGGGGGTGCCTGCAGTCATCTGAGAAATGCATTGGCCCAGCATGTGGAGACCTGGAGCCTGGGAAGTTGGATCTATTTTGCAAAGAGAAGAAGCCATGGTTCTGTCAGAAGCTGAGTGTGGTTGCAGCCTGTCATGTTGGGAGAAGGGGATGGTGAAGTGATTCCAGCTTATTGAGTAGGCATCCACAGTGAATCCTGACATCATTTTCAGATAGTTCTATTGATTTCATCGTGCTCTATTATTGCCCAGGGTCAGTGGATCCATTTTCTCAACAAATAAGTGTTAAATTGAATGTGAAATATTTTGTTGTTGTTTTTAAAATTGCTGTGCTATTAAATAGCACAGGTTGATGTTAAGATAGCTAACTGAAGAATTCATTTCAGAGTCTTTAGGTCAGTGTTGCTCCCAGTGAAAATTGTCTTGATTTGCTCAGGCCCAGCTCAGCTTCACAAGTAATTACTGATTTGTTCAGGCGCAGTGTGGGCACTTTCTGTAGAAATTAAAAGTAACACAAAGTCCATAGCCTCAGGGAGTTCAGTGTCTAAGAGAGGTAAAATAGAAGGGGAAGAATCTCTTAACAGTGGGAATATAAGAAATATCATTAGAGACATTACCTGCCTGAAGGTAGAAAGTGAGAAAAGTTTCCCAAAAGATAGGCAGCATCACATCTTAATCAACTTAATTTTGCCTTTTAGGGGAGCATTTCAAGCATATTGATAGCTCTTGTGTTTTCTAGTCTATGGGTGGGACAGTAGGAAGGAGAGTGATCTTTAAAAAAATGATGGTTAGCTAGGTAGCATACAGTTTAGAGACTAGCAAAGATTTCATTTTTCAGTATATGTACTGCCGAAGAGCACCAAAGATTTCATTTTAATTCTTTGGGAACTGTGGTTTACAGTAGTAGTATGTGGTAAGTTGTGATTCAGAATATTACATTTTGTTGCTACAGCTTTCCTAACAAAATGGCAGGGATTCATTCTAAGATGGGAGAAAAATTAATGAGCAATCATCTGTCAACAGCTTCTAATGACTGTCAAAATTTGTTTTTAATGATTAAGTGCCAAGGAGGGCAGATGGAACTTGTATTAATCACTACATGCTCAGCCTCAATTGCCAGGAAATAAAAGGACAGCATAGAGCATTGAGGGACGAATACTTTTTTTCTATGGATGCTATACTTTTGAGATTTAAGAATATTAGAGGTTAAGTTTAGTAGTCCTCTCTGTGGTCTTCCTATGAAAGCAGAAAAGGACACTTTTAAAGTGCATTCCTTGAAGGATTCTTTTCCTTTTAAAGAAAACATAAAAAAAAAAAAAAAAAAAAGAAAACATTTGCTGTCCATCAGTTCTTGATTTCAGTTTTATAGAGTCTCTTGAGTATTGTTTAGGAAAATTATGATTGTCGGACGTGTTTCTAAGATACTATTGCTGTATGTGGTGTCAAGGTAAGAGCACAAACTAGATTTCTGGCCCTAACTTTGCCATCACTAGAGCTGTGGTCTTGAAATCCTCTTATCCTGTGCATGTACACATGGTGTTTGTTTCTGTGAATGATCTTGGAGGGCCCTTTCATCCTTCCACGTTCTGTACTTAATAATGCCAATATCTTTTATCAGCATTATATGGCTTTGCAGACCACCATTTCATAAATGTTCTATTTTTAAGAATATCCAATTTTAAATAGACATCATCTGAGCACATTTTGATGAAACGTGGTACAGTAGGCTGGCTTTTGACTTTTCATTTGGTGTTTTTTGCTTAGCTAACATTTTTATACAATAAAAGGGAGATCTTGGAAATTTTACTGTACATAGAGTTGTGCACATGGCTTGGACTGGGCATGGTAGTGATACTTGTGATTTCTTTTTTAGTTAAGATACATCCTATGCATATCTTGTGATTTACTACTGTTAAGAGTATAGAAAAATGCCAGACACTGGAAACATGTATAACGAGTAGCAGTGATTGCTTTGTCTTGGTGGGCTGGAAGGTCAGCATTAGTATCTCATCAATGTTTTACAGTAATGTGTCAAAAATGTCTAATTTAACCAGGTACCAACCCCAATTTGAGTTTAGTATATATCTTCGTTCTGTTACTGTAGTTCTTTGTGAAGTGTTTAAATAATAGATTCTCTTTCTGTAATGTAGAATATAGATGCAAGAGTTTGTGTGTAATTTTTTAAATTGTTGGTTTACTGAATAAGCAGTATTATATGGCCTATATTTGTGAGACTTTCATGATGAATGAATTTTCAGAAACTCTGCTTTAGATTACACTAATCAGACTGCCAAGTAATTTGTTAATATTGTAGGTGCTGGAGCCAACTATAAAATTCTCAGCTAACCCTATAACTAAATATTGTTGAATGTTATTTTGATGCTCTTTCATTTTGTTTAGACAAGGTCTGAATAAATTAGCTACTGATACATTCTTGCTGAGTCTCTGCTATCTCTTGGAAGGAAGGTGATAGAGGTGAAAACCGCTCAAATGCTCCCTCAAGAGAAGTGTAGTTGTCATGCTGCCTTATAATAGTTGCATAGATGCTGCCCCAGGTCTTTTTACTTCATTCCTTACTGCTGTTACTGCCTCCTTAATACTGTTAACTGAATGGCCATGTGATACAAATTAGCTTTTGTTTTAATACTACTGTTTTTTTTTTTTTTTGTATATAGCTTACTATATTTCTGAATTCTAGAAGAATTTCAAAAGTTGTGGTAGACAACAGGAATTTGATGTAGCCAATTTGGTTACAAGTTAGAAATGAAATCCATACTGTCATTTTTTGAAATCTAAAAAGAGAGGAAAAAAGTGTGTATCAGGCCCTGTTTCTCTAAATTGCTTCCAGCTGCCTGCTTCCTAATATAGAAATATTTATTAAAAGTGGCAGGTTAAAAATTGGATTCCTAAGGCAAAATATGACTGGTTCCATAATTTTGTTAAGAACAGGAAGCATCTGAGATTTCATGTTTATGGTGGCATTTTTTTTCTTTAAAAATTTATTTGGTTTGTTTTTTTGGGAGGGGTATGGTGTGGAGCAAATAATACATATTTCCTGACTAGCAAAACAAAATAGTAAACAGCTTGGACAATTTCAGTCAACTATAGAACATTTCCTAAGGTAGCGAATGAGAAGTAAGAAATTTTCTTTGTGTTCCAACAGGATAAATGCATTCAAAAGAGTAGAAGGGAGCATTTAAGACAGTGATGGCTCTGGCTAGCCATGAAACTCAGGGATGAGGCCTGAAGTAAGGAAATAAGCAAAATAAAATACAGCTAGGTGGAAAAACGAAACTGAAATCTTCTAATTAGGAGGCAAGGAAGGATTTAAAGAATTATTAGATTGACATGCTGTAAAGAGGCTTTTTAAAATCGAGGAAAAATTTGTTAATTCTGACAAATTATTGAGGAAGGTGAATATGTTAAAGGAAAGAAACTGGTGTTTTAGGGTTTGGTGGGGGAACTTGTATCTGAAGAGTAAGAGAATGAATTGAGGAAAATAGAAACCGTATTGGAGATATATCAGAAACTTATTTTTCTGAAAGCATTCAGTAGTTAAGGTGGCAGGCACACACTCTCAGAAGAGTTTATTAGGTTAAGAGCATCTTCTGGATGGTATCCCAGGTTAAGCCTGTGGATTCAGGAAATAGGAATCCAGAAGGAGGATTAAAAAAAAAATACAGGGTAGAGAATGATTGCAACCTGTGATCCTCCATAAGCAGAAGGAGGGAAGTCCACAGAAAGCTGAGATCACTACATATCTGTGTAGTTTTTGATCAGGTGGGGGGAAAAAGAGCAATATTCAGTTGTCTGCTTTCCTGTTTAGATAGACCTGTTAAGATGATTTTTTAAAAGAATCATGAATATTTTGTAATAAATATTTTGTTACATTGCTTAAAATATTTAGTATTCATTAAACATTTTCATCACTTTATACATTAGAATTGCAGTTCACAGACTACAAAGAAAATAGTTCATGGCCTTATTGACTACAGAATAGAGATTGACATTTACTTATGGTCTGCTTCTTAACATAATCAGAAGGACTAATCTAGCTTTGAAATATGAAGAACTTTGAAAGGATATGTGGGCTCTCATCTGTATGATTTTGTTTAAAATAAACATGCATTATCTAAAATATAAAAAATTGGAAGGATTTCTAGAATGGGTCTTTAGACTGGCTTTTAGATACAATTTATGAAGTATTGATATCAAGTAATGAGACAAGTATTACACACAAACAAATTCTATTAATAGCTGTGATTCTCATCAGAAAGGAAGTAGAATTAGGGCCTTTTAATTTGAAATCGCATATTCAGTACCTAACAATTATATTTGGATGTGAAAACAGTTATTTTTAAAAACCAGTACGAATACTGTATCAGAAAGTAGAATCTGAAAAAAGTCTTTCTTAATGGGCCATGAACTAGATAGTTGAAAAAAGAATTTTGTCTAAATCCTTTTCTAAAGGTTTCAGTTTCTCAGAATAGCAATTTTCAAACATTCTTTCAAACTTGATAGAAACGTAAAAGGCACATATTGAGTCAGATTATGATGCTGTAACCTAAGACAGTTTGAACAAAAATCAACTAAGCATTGTAGAACATGAACAACAAAGTCAGGTGCCTTTTGATTTAAATTGTACACCCTTGAACAAATTGCTGAATTTATCTAAGCTTCCGTTTTCTAGTTAAAATTATCAGAGGCCAGCTTTGAGTCTGTTGGATTTGTCTTTAAGTTTTTTATGAGCAAATGAAGTAATGCTTTTATGAGCAAATGAAGTAATGCTTTTATTCCACTGGGAATTTGCTCACTAATTCTTCTTTCGAGAAATACTTACTGAATGTTTCCTGTGTGCCAAACTCTCTGTGATGCCCTGCGGATATGAATTTTAATACAAATTATCTTAATCCTCCTGGAGATTACAATCCATTAGGAAAAAGAAATCAGGAACACAAGTGATGACTCTGGCTTACTGTAGTGGTGGCAAGAATGTATGCAAAGTCCATTAACAGGCCACCATTGGTGGTGGTTACTGGGACTTGGGTTGAGGGGCACTGGTTCTCCTCGTTCTCTCCAGGTCTTGCATTTATGATTTTATTTATGCATATTTTCATGAATATGCATGCAAATTTATGCACAGTACCAAGGTTTGTTGTAGCTTGCCTTCTATTAAACTTTAAACAATGAGATTGGTAAATGTGGACATTTTGAAAAAGAAAAATCCTGTGAGATTGATTAGACCATTTTATAAGATCATGTCTATTATTTATAATTTATAAGTGCCCCTGTTTCATGCCATTTTAGTTGATCTGCATTTAAAGTTCTCTTGTGTCCTTCCCATCCCTTTCACTACACGCCTGGCTCCCCATGCTCCAGCCACTGTGTAATTCCAGGACTACTGCTTTGTCTTAAGTTTACATTTGTGGATGAGTTCTGAAAAGAGAAATGATTTCTGTAACAACATTTTTTAATTTTCATTTTTTATATATTTGAGAGTGAATGAGAGAGAGGTGTGAGAGAGAGAGAGAGAGAGAGAGAGAACACACATGTGCACACAAGCAAGGGCAGGAGCATAGGATAGGGTGAGAGAGACAAATCCAACAGACTTTGCGCTGAGCAGAGAGTCCCCCTATGGGACTAGATCCCACAACCCTGAGATCAATACCTGAGCCAAGAGTGGGATGCTCAACTGGTTGAGCCACCCAGACTCCCCCGTAACAACATTTTAGCAGGAGTCCAGTTGTATTCTAGGTGGCTCTTTATTTTTAATTGTAGTAAAATACATATAATGTCAAATGTACTACTACTTGAACTTTTTTAAATATAGTGTTGGTCAGTGTTAAGCACACTGCTGTAGTACAACTGATCTTCAGACCTCTTCCCTCCTTGGAAAACTGAATCACTCCACCCTTTAGGTGGCTCTTAATTTTAAGACAGTAGTTGGTGCAAAGATTTCACAAATACACCTTTTCTACATACTGGTGGTGGTGTTTTATTATTTTTCCCCTCCTAGCTTTATTGAGGGAAAAATTGATAAATAAAATTGTAGTATTTAAGTATACAACATGATTTTGTTTGTATGGACAATGTGAAATGACTACCGAATTAATTACCTCACAGTTAATTTTTTTTTTTGCGTGTGTAATGAGGTTGCTTAATACGTACTCTCAGTAAATTTCAAGTTTACAGTACAGTATTAACTATAGTCACCATGCTCTACATGATATCCTCAATTTATTCATCCTATAACTGGAAGTTTGTACCCTTTGACCTACATCTCACAATTTCTCTCTCTTTCTAGCTCCTGCCAGCTACCATTCTATGTTTCCATGAAATTAGCCCCCTCCTTTTCTCTTTAAATGTTCCACATATAAATGATACTATACAATATCTGTTTCTGTCTGACTTCATTTAACATAATGCCCTCCACGTTTGTCCATATTGTCACCAAATGACAGGATTCCATTCTTTCTTATGGCCCAATAATATGCCATCGTATTTGTATACCATGTTTTCTTAGTCAATTTATCCTTTGACAGATACTTGAGATTATTTTTGTGTCTTGGCTATTGTGAATAATGCTGCAATGAATATGGAAATGCAGATATCTTTTTTAGAAACTTATTTTGTTTCTTTCGGATGTATACCCAGGAGTGAGTGGTATTGTTGAGTAATATGGTAATTTCAATTTTTAATTTTTTGAAGAACTTCCAATCTATTCTCCACTGTGGCTGTGCCAGTTAACATTCCCACCAACAGTGCATGAGAGTTCCCTCTTCTCCACTTCCTTGCCAGCACTTGTTACCTTTCATCCTTTTGATGATCAGTCTCCTAATAAGCGTAAGGTGCTGTGTCATTGTGGTTTTGATTTATTTCCCTGGTGATTAAAACTCCTGGAAGAAAACATAGGAGAAAAAGCTCCTTGATGTTAGTCTTGGCAGTGATCTTTTGGATAAGACATTGTAAGCTTACAGGCAACAAAAGCTGAAGTAAACAAGGGGCATATATAAGACCAAAAATCTTCTGTACAGCAAAGGAAACAAAAAGGCAAGTTATGGAATGGGAGAAAATATTTGCAAACCATATGTCAAATAAGGGCTTTCTGAGTTGTATGTGTAGGGAACTCCAAAGCAAAAAACCCAAACAATCCAGTTTAACAAGGACAAAGGACCTGAATAGACTTTTCCAAAGAAGATATACAAATAAATGGACAACCAGGTGCACAAAAAGGTGCTTAACATCTTTAATCATCGAGGAAGTTTATTTCCTAAACGATTTTGTAAGTGGCTTTCAAATAAAATGTCAAATAGTACATCCTTAATTTATACTGTAAAATTACAATGTGTGAATTATCTTGTTCAATAACTAGGATGGTGAAGGAATGATACTTACATAGCAGGTGTTTATTTTGTTTGCTTTTTAAATCATGAATTCTATTAGGGTATAGTGATTTAGGCAATGGACATTAAGTTCATTTGGACTCTTGGGCGACAATGCTTACAGATGCTATGAAATGCCTTTGTTTTTAATGTAAGGGCTTAGGTTATAATAAGTAATCTTTAAGGTTACTTATATATTATTCACCAGGCTTGATAGTTCTTTCTTTTGTTGGTTTTCTTCATATCTATCTATCTATCTATCTATCTATCTATCTATCTATCCATCCATCCATCCATCCATCCATCCGAGTTGAGAGCATGTGCACTCTTGTGTGTATATGGTGGGTGGGGATGGAGAGGGAGAGGGAATCTCAAGCATTCTCTCTGCTGAGTGCAGAGCCATACAGGAGGCTCGGTCTCAGGACCCTGGGATCATGACCTGAGCCAAAACCAAGAGACAGGTTTCCATTTGAGCCAGCCAGGTCTCCATCACTCTTAGATATCATTTCTGTTATAAACTGTTAATTATTCCATGATGAATATAGGGAACTACTTTAAGGAAACCTAAACAATCTGATTTCTTTAGAGAATCTTTTTTTTAAATTTTGACTTGATCTCCTTTTGGTTTTGTTTTTCCTTTTTTTGCAATTATACGTTTATTGTATTCTCTAGAAGTATAATACTAATGCTTATATTAAAGTAGATGTTTTTTTTTCATTGATTACATTTTGAATCTTCTCGTAGCTAGTGTTAAAACGAACACGTGGGTATTATTCTGTATGTTGGCAAATTGAACACCAATAAAAAATAAATTTATTATAAATAAATAAATAAAATAACAACAACAACAAAATAATAAAACGAACACGTCCTGCTAGGAACCCTTGCTTTTTGGGACTGTTCTTGTTCTGTTATTTTCCAGGTTATTTGTGGCAACCTCCTACAGTTATCATAAGACCTTGAAAATAACATGATGCTTTATCAAATTTGTATTTTATGATATTTTCCTTTTAGCATTTTATTCTGAAGTCTAGCATATATGTAGTGAAAGACATGCAAATGGAAATGAAAATTTCATTTTGATGTTTTACATCTTGTCAGGAAGTCTTTCCTTAAACTCTTTGGTGGCTGAAAGTTTCATTCTTTTTTTTTTTTTTTTTTTTTTAAGATTTGTTTGTTTATTCATGAGACACAGAGAGAGAGGCAGAGACATAGGCAGAGGGAGAAGCAGGCTCCTTACAGGGAGCCCGATGGGGGACTTGATACCGGATCCCAGGATCACAACCTGAGCTGAAGGCAGGTGCCCAACCACTGAGCCACCCAGGTGTCCCTGAAAATTTCATTCTTATACCAATAATACAAAGTCTTGTAATCAAAATATGACTTTTGCCTCACAATAAGATACTTGATATTTTTTATGATTTTAATGAATAGAAATTTAAAGTATTAATGAGCACTCCCTCTGCCCCCCTTATCCAAGAGCCAGTGTTGAAACTTTTAGGAAGAGTGAAATCTGCATTTTAAGGAGTTAAATTCATTTTTGAAGTTTTTTAGTTGGGTAAATATTGTTAAGTGTGGTACAAAAAAAAATCCAGGAAATCTTATTAATTTAAAAACTGATTACACAAAGATGAAAAGTATATGTTCAGCAAAAAATGAAACAAAGGAAAACAAAATATTATCCTGTATGGCAAAAGTCTAAACAAATGATGCAGTGGGAGAAAATATTGATACAATTTTACTAAATGAAAATATTTCACAAAGTAAAAAGTAAAATGCCAGGAATTCATTAAAAATACTGGTAAAGAGTATACATGATGCATAGGAAAAAAATGCCTTTGAAGAGATGTTCTGCGGTGCTTAAAACAGTACAAATGCAAATTAAAACTTCACTGAGATATTATTTTTTCACCTAACTGGCAAATATAAAGCCTAATAATCTATTTTTAAAAATGGATATGGAGAATCAATTACTCTCAAATTTTTGTTGGGAATATTAAATTTTGTGTAACTTCTCAGGAGGGTTATTTGGAAATAGGTTTTGAAATTTGAATGCACATAGTTTTTTACTTGAGTGCTTTAACTTGTAGAAATTTATCCTAGGTAAGTAGGTGCACATTTACATGAAAGTATGTATACAAGGCTATTGATTGCAAGGATAGGTCTTTTAGTATTTTGGTGTTTTTCATATATATTTGAATGTGGGCAGAATGTCTCTGGAAAGGATATAGAAAAAGCTATTAACACTGTTTTTTTGAGAGGTAAACATGTGGCTGAAGGAGACATGAATGGCAGCTTTTTAACATGAATATGACATGAATTCATAGAACATGAATATCCTTCACAAAATAAATGAGCATGTATCACGTGCTACAGTTAATATTTTAAAGAATGACATTGAACCCAGCTAACTAAGCCTCTCTTGTAAACTGTATGCGAAATCCACCATCTGTGGACACCCCCGAAGGTACCAGTAATGCCACCATGTTTGGCTGTTTGCCACTCAGTTCAAACATTTTTCCCTCAAAAGGAAATTTTCCTTAACCTACTCTCCTCAGCCTAGACTGAGCAGGGACCCTATTATGTAGAATTCATTCATCTTGTATATTTTCCCCATGCTGATGTGGAACTCGATCCCAGGACCCCGGGATCATGACATGAGCCAAAGACAGATGCTCAGTCACTGAGCCACCCAGGCAACCCCTCTTTTTCCTTTTTTAAAAGATTTTATTATTCATTAGAGAGCAAGCACAAGCAGGGGGAGCAGCAGGCAGAGGGAGAGAGAAAAGCAGGCTCCCTACTGAGCAGGAGCACTATGTGGGGCTCTATCCCAGGACCCTGAGATCCTGACCTGAGCCAAAGGCAGATGCTTAACCAACTGAACCAGCCAAGTGCTCTTAATGTCTTCTTTCTACTGATAGAATTAGGCTCAGGAGGCTTGGGCGTCCACCTGTCTCTTTTTAGTGCTGGATCCCCAGTATGCACTATGATGTGTTGTGTATGACACTCTAGTGCATATTTCAATAATTGAATAATAATTCTCAAGTATCGGAGCAAAGCTACAGCCTGTCAATAAAATAAAATGAAATAAACATGTGTCTTCTCACCCGTATTGTAGTTTCTGTTCTTCCTTTCTGTGGCTTCCCTCAAACAAGCAAACTTAAAAAAAAAAATTTTTTTTTTTTGGAGGAGATCACAGCTCCCTTTTAGAATCCATGATAAACCATAAAGATGCAAATAACCCCAAGTTTTGTGACATAATTTCAGTGGTTTCATGGGTTTCAATAAGGCTCTTGATGTGGACCTGCATCATCCCAAGTTCCACTTCCCAGGGTTGGTTTTCTGATGGACTTTTTTCTATTCTGACAGTTTTGGGTATTTTTGCTCTGTGACTTTTTCTCTTGTTCCTGGGACCAGGCTTCTGTGTTTTATTATAAAAAGTTTTTAACATAAAAGTTAAAGTGTACTTTTGGACACCAAAATATCCATCACTCATATTCTACAATTAACCTTTTACCATATGCCTTTTACCATTTAATTCTTCATCTATCCATTTATCACTCTTTTAAATTTAATGCATTTCAGAGTAAGTTGCCAACAGCATTACATTTTCTTCCATATACTTGAGCTTGCCTGGCATTCATTAAAGTTCAGTATTTGTTTACAGGACTCTCTCTCTCTCTCTCTCTCTCTTTTTATAGGACTCTCTTGAGGTAGAAATTTATGTATGGTAAAATATACCAATCTTAAGTATAATATTTGAATTTTGACAACTTAAACATCTATGTAACTCAAACTCCTGTCAAGGTATAGAGTATGACTATCACTCCCAGAAAGTTGCTCCTCAGCATTTTTTTGTTTTTATTTAAGTGGTGTAACTTGCTCCTGTTTGTTATTTTTACATTGTGATGATCATCTGAGTTTTCACTATTTAATCAGCATTCTCTCTCTGGTGACAGAATATTAGCCAACCCAGGATCTTTAAGAATTGACCTAACTCTAAAACCAAGAAGGTCAAGTAGGAGGAATCAGTGACACAGTTGCCAACCATGGTGGCTGTGTTGGTAGTGCTGTTTCATAATTGTCTGTGGGGAAGAGCAGGGGCTGGGGGTAGAAGTAATGGCTGGGCAGAAGGAAGTGCAGGGGGTGTCTTATTAATGCCCTGTGATCACAAGGTGACCTACAGGTGGCAACTTAATCTCAGTTGACAAGCTTCCTATCACCCTGTTTTCTTTCAATTTAGAAGTTTTACTACCACACAACTTACTCAGTTACTCTTAGAAGTAAGGAAATGAAGATTGTATTATTTTCTAAAAGAGAATAATAGTAATATATCTCAGAGTAGAGTGGTGGGGAGAGGGTTATGAGGGGATGGACAGAGCAATTTAGGGTCCTGTGCAACTAGGACAGGCAACATTCATGCAGTCAGAGCTGGTGGGATTGGGGGATAGAGGAGATGGGATATCCCATGGGAAGAAAAAAACCTAAAACAATTGTATTTCTTCTCATAGAAATCTTGGGGGGGGCACACACAGTAATCGTATCATATTGATGTCTCTCTGTGATATAATAAAAATTTGACATTTGAGAAGAAATGAATCTTTTCATAAGCATTTTATAGATTTAAAATCTTAGTATGTTTTTAAATTTGAAATGATTTGTGGTCTGAGAAATAAGCTTAACTAGATAGTATAGCTTGCATGCCTTAAGAACCAGAACTATAAAAGCAGTATTAGGAATACACATATAACAGAACCATTGGTGTCAAAGCAACTTTATTGTGCTTAAGTTATCATATTGCAGATACACTAGCTGATTTTCATAATAAGTATTATTATCGGGAACCCTGGGTGGCGCAGCAGTTTGGCGCCTGCCTTTGGCCCAGAGCGCAATCCTGGAGACCCAGGATCGAATCCCACGTCGGGCTCCCGGTGCATGGAGCCTGCTTCTCCCTCTGCCTGTGTCTCTGCCTCTCTCTCTCTCTGTGACTATCATAAATAAATAAAAATTAAAAAAAAAAGAAAAAAAATAAGTATTATTATCTAAAAATATAATGTATTGATAGCTTGACACAAACCTCTGTTTTAGTAAGTGCATTGTTTTTTATTTCATTGTACTTATTTTTAAGCATTTTTGATACACTATCAGTATTATTTGCCTTAAGTGAGTTATTCTTTGTATATATACTTATTAGCATAACATCACAATCATAGCTAAAGTATATCTTCTCGAAGCTTATGGTAATTCTTGTTTCCTAAATCAGTTTTTCCTTCCTTACTTTTTCTTGGGTGGCTACTTGTAACACAGAGTTTAAAAACTAATCAATTAGGAAATTCAAAGTCCAGAATTTTGCAAATTAAACCTTTGTACAGTTAGCATGATCTTTTTAGGTAGTGTGAAATCAGTACATAACAGTGGTATTTGTGGTTTATCGACTACTACATTTTGTGTGTTTTACATTTATTAAATTCTCCAGAACAACCTTATGAGATATAGATATTTTTGAGGATACTCCATTTATAGGTAAAGCACAGTAACTAAACTTGCTCTTACATAGCTCACAAGTGGTTGAGCTTGAATTCAAATCCATTTTCTTAACTATTGCCCAAAGACTTCTTCTGTCTACTCATCTGGTGGAGGCTGCCTTAGATTGGTTTACTAACCATCACCTATGGTAGTCCTGGATCTAATGTAAGGAGTATAATGCAAATTCCCCTAGGTTGCCATCAGTGCAGGCTGTGGTCTGACCTGGACAGCTCCCCATTCAGATCATTCATTCATCATTCACTTAGCATCAATAAGCAATGACTCTGTATTTTTAGTACCTTGTTTTGGTGGTTTTAGGACATTAGGTGGGTTCTGATCAGTGTATCCTGTTAAAAGTACTCTGATTCTATCTCACCTTTGGACACGTCTTAGTTATCAAAGGTATTTCCCAGTGTTCATATAATGAATTACTGTAATGGGAGGAGGAATGTTGAATTGCAAACAATGTATTGCAGTAATTTTGCTCTCCAGGTAAACATTTTCCTATTCTGAACATTTAAGTTTGTACTTGGAATGAAAGCTATTTATAAAATGTGCTCTGTGTTATAGCTTCAAGGTAGCTTTATTTATCTTGAATGTCCATTTGTTACATTTTCATGTAGTTTCTGGTGCTTCAGCATTTTCAGGGTAGCATAGTTTTAGTAATAGAAGAAATTTTAAAGGTTACTTATGTCTAATATATTTTTCTTATTTAGACGTAAGTCCCTTTAGCACTGGGGGTATCATTAGTTAAAACGTCTGATAACTTGGTCTCTGGACAGTATTTTTGGTGCTTCTTATTAGCCAATGAGCAGTAAATACATTTAATTTTGGAAAGTGTATTGCAGACTTAAATAGCTGATATAAAGCAGCCATTTAATCATCTCTCTTTTTGTACGTTTTCATACAGAAAAAAGAACCTTCTAAATCCAGTGTCAAGAAAAAAGTGACAAAGGTTGCAGAAGCAAAAAAAGTAATGAAGAGAAATTTTAAAGTTAATAAGAAGATAACATTTACTGATGAAGGAGAGGTAAGATTCTTAAATGCTTCATTTCTGAGGTACCATCCAGGTATTGTAAAGAGTCTGACTCTCTTGCTGACTTACATTCATTAATGAGAAAAAAGAAAATGTTTCTTTAAAGCAGTTCTTTTCACTGTTGTCTTAGGCATTTTGTCAGCTGTACGTCTGTAGGTAGGAATGCCTCGCTGACAGTAAACTGCCATACTTTTGGGTGCTAATGATTACAGAGTTGGTTTTGAACTTTATAAATTCCATTTTTACGGATTAATCTTTCCCTTTAGGGTGTCTGTCAACACTATCTGTGGCAACAAATACAAGAATAGTAACACAATTACTTGCCACAGCTGCATTTTCTGGACTCTAAAAAGTCTCTGCTTCACACACATCCTCAGTTTACATGCTGTGTCGGCATGTTTCTTACTGGCCAGCTCTGAGATGGCATTTCCTGCTTCACACGGGTGCTGGGCTCTCACTTCACCCTTACTTTGGTCTTGGTGTAAGTACATACCCGCAGAGTAGGAGAAGGTCACCACTTGCGGATGGCTCATGGAAACTCCCTCTCTTGAATCACAATGTCATCTTTGTTTTTAAACAAGAGAGAGGTCTGGAAAGTCAGGTGACTGATCTGAGGAGTGATGGTGGTTAGTGGTCATAGTGGGATTTGCAGAATAGCTGCTCTTGGTTTTCTCTCTCTTTACCCTATAGCCTTTCCTGTGCATCCTGGTTGAGCACACAGCTCTCTGTGCCCTCTGCCCCGCCATCATCTCATTTTCCTTGCCTTGTCTTTTATTTATTTCTTCCTAGCACGTATGTGACTTTACATTCTCTATTTACATGATTATTGTCCTTTTCTTCTGCTCCAGTGGAATGAGCGTAGCTACCTGAGGGAAGGTGTCTATCCACTTTGCTCACTACTCTGTCCCCAACACTGAGGATGGGGCCTGACAAATAATAAACCCATAAATTTATTGAATGAATGGACTATTTTCCAATATCCCAATAAAATAACACTTTTTAAGGTACTGACTATAATGTGTCACAGAAAACATCTACTCATCATTAATACAAATGTCGCATAAGCAGTCTGTATCCAGTGGAGTATGTTTCCTGGTAGCTGTGAGGTTAACAGACATTTGGATGTTACTTTGGGGAAGGGAGACCAGACTTGCAGCACTAAGAATATGGGGTAAAGTGGTATACAAATTATGAAGGAAGAGTGCAGTTTAAAGTTGTTGGAAGTTGCAGAAGAAGCCTGTGGAATTGTTGATAAGTAATGGATCTTTATGAGATGGCTGGAAAGAGGTCAGCATCTGCAGCCAGCACGGTCAGAGTAGAGTTGTGTGACATCAGATTCTTACTGTACAGGAAGATGAGTGCTGGTAGTCTGATGAGGCTCCTCGCTGTGCTTGTACGTTTCACTGTGCAGCTTATACCAGTTTGCTTCAAGATGAGCATAAATCCTTAACTGTAAAATGCTTCACTGGAAACTTACTGTTGATAGGAGCCCTGTGTATGGCTGTGAGCCACACCGAAACTTCTGCTCTAAAGCTCTGAAAGAACTTCTCATGCAGCCCACAGACACAAACTTTTTTCATGTGGTTATAAAATAGGACTGAAGACTTAGAGCAGTGGATGGCATTTTTTCTGTCACAGCCGATCCCTTTCACTGCTTCTTCAGTGTCAGTGGCTGCCAGCATGGCTGCTAGTGCAGTGACATATGTGACCCCCATTCGCTGCCAAAATTCGAGACACTGTGGGAATCCCATCTTGAAGAGTGGCTGGTGACAGGAGTGAGAGGAAGTGACAAGAGAATGTTTTGTGCCTACACCTTCACTTAGCTTGCAGTTGAATTAGTGGCCTTTCAAAATAATGGCAGCTACTGCAGTCCTCTGGCAACCAATTACTGGTTGAAAATAAGACAATAGGTTTTGTTTAAATTGTCTTGAGTTTTATACTGTTAGACCTGAACGATTATTGAGCCAAATGAACGTTTTAAAATTTTTTTTCAGTCAACAACACAGATGCCCAGAATGAAGTAATTTATTCAGGATTATGCAGTAGGCCTAGCAAAAAAATGAAGAGTAAAGCCAGATCAGTGCCCTAACTTCTGTGTTACCTTGTTCCTAACCATGAACTGTATGTGTAAATAGTGTATCTTTGAGCCAGCTCCTAAAATCCAAGCTAATTTTCTTCTGTGCTCAGTTATTTTAGTCTTTGTGTATAGTACTGATTGATGTGTAATTTATTGATCAATTTTGAGCATCTGATATGTGCCAGCTACTGTGCTGGGCTCAGAGTACATGAAGAAGATAGACAACTGCCCTCAAGGAGATTAGAGTAATTCTAGTCAGAGAAACAGGAAAATAAACAACACAGTAGGGTGAGAGAAGTGTTGGAGGTGCCGAGTAGTTGGTGGGTCCTGTTTGGGTCCCCCGGCTGTTTGGAATGGAGCTGGTAGAGCATACATTGCTTGGAATGGAGCTGGTAGAGCATAGCCCCTGACGAACACTCTTTGAGATTATGTTGAAGCAACCAGCTTCTCCTGCAAGGTATTTCATGACCTTTTCCTTGAATCTCACCGTCACTGGATTGTGGCAGTATCACTTCCTCCTCACTAGGACAGTCTTTGTAGGGATTGGCTCACTTTAATGATAAAGTTTGTGAGAAAGCTTAAGAAATACAGGTTGTAAGGCAGAAAGTGTGTAATGCACCATTTTGAAATCATGATACAAAGGGAGATGTTGATGTCCCCATCCCGCTCCACACTTAACCTTTTTCCCATCTGCAGTTACTTCAGCAGTGGCCACAGGTGCAGAAGTCTGTCTCCAGAGATGCCGAGGAGGAGGACAGTGCTGGTGGCATCAACTTAGATAAAGCAAAAGAAAGGCTGCAAGAAGAGGACAAATTTGACAAAGAAGAATATAGGAAGAAGATCAAGGCAAAACATCGGGTAAGCTTTCCATCTTGAATTAATGCTGAGTGGGAGATCCCTGGGTGGCTCAGCGGTTTGGTCGGGTTCCCGGCATGGAGCCTGATTCTCCCTCCTCCTGTGTCTCTGCCGCTCTCTCTCTCTCTCATAAATAAATAAAATAAATCTTAAAAAAAAGAAAAAAATTAATGCTGAGTGATGTTTAATATGTCCCTAAATATATCAAAATAGTCATTAGATGTTTATCAGTAACTGCATTACTTTCTTCATTGATTTCTTGAACACTTCTTTCTCTGTGGGTATTTTGTCATTTTATCTAGTCTCTTTCTTGCTTCTACTGATTGAGACTTTATATACTGACCGATTTTTGAGAACGTCGCTCAAATCTACTTTTGGTTGAGGTAACCCAAATAATATTAGTGATTTTTTTTTTAAGGTTCTGATTTTGAGACTAATGTTAATTTTACATGGAGCTGTAAGAAGTAACATACTCTCTGTATTACTCTCTCATCCTGTGTACTCCATTCTTATAATTGTTGCCATTTCAGGAATGTTATATAAATGAAGTAGTGTGATGTATAGTAGCTTTTTGGGATTTGCTTTTTATACTCAGCGTAGTTCTGTGTAGATTCACCCAGGTCGTCATGGGTGTCAGTACTTGGTACAGATGTACCACAAGTTGCTTACCATTTACCTAAGTAAGTGATATTATTATTTCCAGCTTCAACTGAATAGTTACATTTATTTCCATAGCAATTAGTTGATAAAGTATGGGAGATTTATTTACTTAGTGTATTTTTAAAAAGCTAGAAAAGAAGAAACCTTGTAAGAGGGCTGCTTCTGTAGAAGCATGTGCGCCGTTAGCCTTACACTTGGCAGTTTTCTGTTGTCCTTGAACTGGGCTACTGCATTCTGGTCACTCATGGCCTTATGGTCTTTTCACACTACTCAATTCCCACAAAAATGGACATTTCACTAGATAAATGGTTCAGTTAAGGAAATAAGACAGATTTACATTTTTAAAGACATTTCTATAGCATGCCCTTGAGTTGGTAAATGATTTCTGGGGAACACAGTGCAGTATCATGCCCAAGAATCACTGATGTAATGTAAGGTTCTGGGTTAAGAAATTTGCAAACCTTTGAATGTAGACAGGATTCTTGTGGTTTTTTGACTCCTCTTTGACCTTGTAATGATTCAGTGGCTCAGTCAACTTTTATAGGCCAGCAATTCTCATTTTTTCTCCAAGGTTTGATGCAGCTTTGCAGTAGCACTTGATGCATAAGAAAAAGTAGACATTGAAGATAGCTGCAGGGGTGGAAATGAATGGTGAGAAAAATCCTTTTAGAAATGTGGGAAACAAATGAACCTCAAACATAGTTTGCAGTTGAGACTGTTATTTCAAAAACTAAACATTTTATGCATTGCTGTTTATTACAGTTCTTTAAATGGAAATTTCACACTAATTATTTGTTATTCAAATGTTTAATAATATTAAGAATGTCAGCAGTGTGTCACATTTCAGCTTACCGTCTACTTAGAATACTTATCCAGGGAAAGATTGAGCATAAGGACATTTTATCCTTTATTTTTAAGTTGTAGCCAGCAGTAAAGGAAACAGGAGGCATTTACATGATGTAAAGGCTTTCCCACTCCTGCCCTTTCTTGTCGCCGCCCCCCCTCCATTCCTCCCCCATGTGTGGAAGTTACTGTATCTAGGCTGTGGAATATTGTTACTGAAACCTTTAGAGACAATTTCAAATTGACTAATTGTACATTTATTATACAACATGTGCTAGGCTCCACCCTAGGCTGTGAAGATAGAATACTTAAAATACTTGGGTTCCTCTGTCCTTGGGAAGATTATAATTAAACCATAGTTAACTGTGGATCTTCTGTCACTGCACAAAAGCTTTTTATGCCTCTTATTTTTTTACATCAACATTTTTGAAATGAAAAATATATTCATGTTCTAAAATCAAGATCATAAAAAAGCTAATGTTGAGACATCTACTTCTGTCCATGCCTGTCGTTCTTACTCATATCTACCCCCTCTAGGTAACTATTTTTATTAATTATTAACATATCCTAGGAGCACCTGGGTGGCTCAGTTGGTTAAGCTCCGACTCTTGATCTCAGCTCAAGTCTTGATCTCAGAGTTTTGAGTTCAAGAGCCACATTAGACTCTACCCTGGGCATGCAGCCTACTTAAAAAAAAAATTATTAACATATCCTGGCATTTCTTTATGCAAATGTGTATAAATAGAAATACAGAGTCTTATTTTTTCCCTTTGTTACAGAAAAGGTGAATATGCTATACGTAAATTGTCCTGCACATTTCCATTTTCACTTATTTTTATGCTTTTAAATCATTTGTACCATTGTTGAAAGTAGCATATTATTTTTAAACTATCTTTATGACTATCTTACAGCAAGGTTGAACAGAGCACTTTGGGCTAACATAGTTTTGAGAGACATTACAAGAACTTCACATACTACTGGTTTTGATGCCTCCATAACTAAAATAGACAAAAGGTCCTTTTAACAAGTCAAAGCTTGTTATTTTGTATGAAATAGGTATATTCTGCACAAGGTAACCGATAACCTGAGGTATACTTTCCATATCAGATGTTGAAAATATTATGTAGCCTGAAAAAGTGCAAGGAAATAACTAGTCTTCTCTCTATTCAACTTCAATGTAAATGCTACCTGAGTCATATATGATTAATTTCTTGGTATTTGCATCAGTAAATTTATTACTTATGCATACATAAGTATTTGTGTATTAACTTAGAGAAAATTTCACATTTGAGCACTTTGGAATAATTAAGTTTATTGGTAGCATACATAAGACATAATACAGATGCTCAAATTAGTAATGCACCAAGCTGTCATGGACTGGATTTCTGCCTAGAAGGCACGGAATATTTTTTTGGCAAATTTGAGCATTTGACTTGTTTGGTGGAATGAGTCTTACTGTAAGGTGGAGTAATTAAATTTGAATCTTGAGTCTGGCATTGCCTAGTCCATTTGGGATTACCAGTCACCAGTGTGGACTGCAGTGTCTTGTTATGAAAATGAGCAAGTGGGAATGGGAGTTCACAGCCAATGGTCAGAGGGATCCTCTGGGTCCATGTGTATAAGGAGGACATGGGAATAAAATTACTCCTTGTTGTTTGGAAAATGGAATTTTAATTGGTCACCTTTACCTGTTGACAAAATGGATTCCTTGCTTGATGATTAGGTCTCCTTCTTGTTCACTTACTTTACAGTGGTTGCTAAAATTTAACTGAGAAACGAAGTATATTATTAACCTCACACAGATTATTTTATCTTAATTGCTTTACCTGAACATGAAATTCGTTTTGAAATCATATATTTTTTCTTAATTGAGGATATTACTTATTATAATGACAATTCTTAGTTCTTCTAGCATAAGGTTTTATCTTGGGCAAATATAATATGTTTCCTTTGAAATTGTCACTCATAATTTTGTCATTTCTATGGAAGAATATTGAGAAGAATTGTATGTCCCTAAAGAACACTTGAAATACTAACTTAGGCTCTAGGAATAAGCTGTACTTCATGAAGATAGAAAAAGATGAAGAAACTTTGACAAAAAAATATAAGGAAGGGATGTGCCTGAAAAAAAATTTATATATAAAAAGAAAACTACAAAAATCTATATTTCTAAAAAATATGTATCCATTTTAGGAGTTTTCATAAGCTTAGAAATGTTCTTTTAGCATCTTTATTTCATGACTGTTTTTTGGTTTCAGAGGATAATATATTAATGTATATGTGAATTTTGTCTTAATGATTCTGTTTGAAAGTAGTCATTTGCTCCTGTTCTTTAAAATGAACAGCTTTTGGGCGGCCCCGGTGGCTCAGTGGTTTAGCACCACCTTCAGCCCAGGGTGTGATCCTGGAGACCCGGGATCGAGTCCCACGCCAGGCTCCCTGCATGGAGCCTGCTTCTGTCTCTGTCTGTGTCTCTGCCTCTCTCTCAATCTCTGTCTCTCATGAATAAATAAATAAAATCTTAAAATAAAATAAAATAAAATGAACAGCTTTTTGCACCTAGTTTTGATTGGACACAGTCTTTTAGGTGTAGAACTCAGCTGTTCAGTTTTTTCCTATGTGCTGATATACCTATTCTTGACTCATAACATTCATCTAGCAGATTTTGAAAACCGTGTAATTTCTGCTGTGACTCAAGCAAATATCTTTGCCCTAATGATTTAGAAATGGAACAATAAGAATTTTAACTAGTTTGCAAGAAATACAAAACCATTATGGCATCACTGGTAGTAGAATTTTAGCTGCTGCTGGAGCTCTGAGCTCCTCATTCTGTGGACTTCAGGCCCTTGTGTACCTGCTGTGGGTCACTGAGTCAACAGTGTTCTTTATCTCTGTGAGGCTTCTTTGCAGCCATTTAACCACTTTTTTTTTTTTTTTTCCTGAGACCATTCCAGTCTTCAGTTTTCCCTGGCAGCATACAGGTGGCTGTTCTTAACTAGGCCTGTTACTGTTTTATATACTGAACCTCTTGAAACCACATATCAGAGCTAAGATTATAGTAGGAGCTATTATCTTTGCACAGAAGACCATTAGTAAGTAGTACATTGTAAAGGCAGAACCACTACTTTTGCATAGAAACAGGGTGTGTTTTCCTATAATTCAGTCAGAACTCTGAAAGGTGGGCTGTGGATCACATCACTGAAAGGTGTCTTTAATGGAGTGAAAATCTGCTTTGTGTTATGTGTTATCATTCATAGCTCTGAAAGATGACTGTATTTAGTGTGATAATATCTGCTAGAACAGCTGGGAGTGGAGAGGAGCAGTACATCATGAAGTTCTCTTTCATTCCCTTGAAATTTGCTTTGAGTGCTTTATCCATTTTGGATTGTGTGTTTCGATAACACAGCCATGTCAAGATGCGGCTCCGGACTGCTTGCAAAGATGATACAGTACTGCTCTGGGTCCCACTTAACTACTAGTATGAACAGCAGATAGGAAAGAATTAAAGGGACTTTGTAAAAAAATCTATTTCACCTTTGTTTTTGTTGACACAGAATTTAGTTTTCATGGAATCCAGATACCTCAAACCTAAATGTATATGAGAGTCAAGAGGGAGGGAAGTAGTCCTCAGGCGTCTTAGAATAGTAGTAACAAGAACATTGATAGTAATAAGCAGTTAGTTGATTGGGCGCTGTGCTAAGTGCTTTGTATGTATTACTGTATTATGTGCTAACAATTTCTGTAATTTGAGCTAGCCTCAAATTACAGGTGACAATGCAGACGTAGAAGGATCAGGTAGTTTGTCTAGTAACAAATAACAGCCCTGGGACTCTTAACCCCAAAGTCTTTGTTTTTCACACTATCTTAAACCATCAGGCATTCTCTTAAATGCTGACTCTGAAACAGTGAGTGAAAGGGTTGGAACAGGAGTGGAGGATTTTGAGGAAGGAATGACAAATAATGGAAATTATTCATGTTTCCAGAGCAAGGCCATTGGTGTCAAATAAATTAAGGAATAAAGTAAGTGTTGTGATTAATAGCTTAGTTGAGGACCCAATACTAATAATGCCTTTGCCTGAGTGTTCATTGAATATAAAGTTACTAGTACTAGAGTCCGTGTTTAAGTAGCTATGAGTCTTAAAAGCCTAAGGCATTGTCTGAGACTGGTCTGGCTCAGATGACCTAAAGAAACTTTTACTACTGTTAGAAATGTCATCGTTAGGATAAAGGACTGAACATCTGGTGCTTAACTCTTAAATAGACTTTATGAATAAAGTTTATTCACAGAGGAGGAAAAGGAATCCTCTTCCTATACATCCCTAACCCCCTTTCAGTTTCAATCTTTCCTTACTACCACCATTACAACAAGGTGTACTCTAAGAGAAGAGGCAGCCTGTTACTATGGAACCTTTGCCTGTAGTTTGGAGCTGTCTGCCTGGGAGGTATCTGTTTTTATTTCCAAGAGCTTACAGCATCTTGTGATAGTCAGTTTAGCTTCTTGGTGCATGGGCCCTCCTTCATATACAGCATCCAAAATAAGACTAACAAAATACTCAAAATTGCAAAGATCTTATCAACTCTGTGGCAAGGTCTTGAGATATTTATAATGTCTGTTTTTTATTGTTAAGTAAAATGGGATTATGGGATTTTTTTTTTGAAACACCATATAATGTTTGAGAGGCAGAGTGGTGGTTGTTAGATGGGTGGTCAGTAGACGCTGGGTTTGAGGAACAGGGACAGAGTTTGGTGCTAATGTAATGAGGAGGTCTCACAAGGCTAGGTCGTAGACTACAAAGACCAGGGGCAAGTAGGAAGCTAGACTGCTGATCCCTAGAGCTCACCGTGGGGTCTAGCACATAGTAGCTCAGCAAATGTTTGAAAGAATAAATTAGTGTTTCCACATACACTTATTTTTCTTCCTGTCTTCATATCCTTTTTGGAGTTATTACAGATTTATATATAGGAGATCAATTTTTTATGTCATTCTCCTGAAACTGTGGAATAGGGAACAGATCAGAGAACCTTGCTTTGTTCTGAGTCCTTGGGAAGGATTTAGGTTAACTGGGGTTTTGTTCTCGGAGGGCAGGGGCTGTCTTCCGGGCCACAAATCCTTGTAATCAGTCTTTTCCTCACTTTCATTGACCTAGTTTTCTTCCCTGAAGAGAGATTCCTGTGCTCCTGAAATAAGAGTAGATGTCTCCTGTTTTCTGTGGCAGCTGGGAAATCAGTTCCTCACCAAAGTAACACAGCTGCCTGAGAGTCAGTCATTCAAACAGCTCATGCTTCCCCCACCTCCTGAGTTATGTTTCCAAATCTACAAATTTCCAAGATTGCCATAGAATGAAAATGATTTAAATACGTAGCTTTGCTGATAACATTCATACTTAATGGCATTTTCTTTTCTGGAAGCTAAGGACCTATAGTTGTAAGAAGCCAAAAGAAGTGTGATAACATCTATAAAGGGAGTGTTTTGTACCTTGAAATGTGATTTCTCTGTTTTCCTAACCCTTGCAAATTTGGTTTCTATTATTGAATTTCATGCTCTTCTTACATTTAGTCATTTGTAGCATGGTAGGACTGAAGATACAATTTTGCCTTCTTTTTGTGTGGCATCAAATAGCTTTTGGTACCACTCTGTCCTTAAAAATGAAATAGGAAAATAAAGGGTTTAAAGCATTTGAGCCACATAAAATTAAAGGGGAAGGAGAATCTCAATTATTAAACCTAATAAAATTAAATTATATTTGCCCCTCAAGTCATTGTACACCAACTCTCTGTCTTTATGTCTTGTCATTTATAACATCTATAATTCATATATATATATTTTTAAAAAGTTAGTTTTTTCTGCACTTTCTTCCTATGTTCATTTTCTAAATTTTGGATTACCACAAATTCTACTTCCTGTTTTTCTCCTCTGTTTGAAGACTAATGTTTATTCCTTCATCTTTTCACATAGAGCAGTACCATAGCTTTTTAAAATAAGAAAAATTTTTTTCTAGCTTTCCTTGTGTTTCACTCAGTATTGAAAATTATTCTTATTTGTAATGAAGTTCTGTGTGATGTTCACTTCCTATTTTCAAGGTTTTAGCTATCCTTCATCCATCCAGGACTTGTGGTAGAAATCTTACAAGGAAAAATTAACCTATTTGCATGCACATGTGAGTTCTGATAGTTAAAATTGGAGATTTGTAATGTCTCTCATTGTCTATAATAGATTAATACTGGAATTTTCTATAGCAGTGGGGAATTATCAGTATATTTTTTTCTGCTAGGATTAAAATGGCTAGATGAAAAGTCCTAGAGTAGAGATTATGTTTACTGGTATTGATAGGGCTTTTCCGATTTGAACATATTGAGGTTATTCTTTGGAACTTTGAAGTGCCATTTTCCGATCCTCTAATGTGTTGAGAGAAGGTCAATTACTGAATAATTACAACAAAAATTTTTGTGACTGTTAAATAAATGTTTTTTCCCCCTGCACAGAAGGTTGGCAAAAACTAATTAGATAATGTCCACAAAATGCTATCAGGAAAAATATATGCTATCAAGATGAAAAGACCCATACGGTAGCAGGCCATTATTAATAAAAGGAAATGGAGCATTTGTCTTAAACATATTGATAAGATAAAAACACTATGCATCCACAAAGCAAGTACACTTTCTAATGGACTAGATAGACAGTGGTGAAGAGGTGTGCTGGAGATGAGGGGGAAGGTGTTGGCTCCGTAGACCCAGTTTTAGTCTCAGTTTCATTCACTGACTGGGTGATTTCAGGCCAGTTACTTAATCCCTTTGGTTCAGTTTTTTTTCCATCTGTAAAATGGGAAAAATAATACTTCAAAAATTTTGTTAAATGGTTTCAAAATATATGTAAAATGCTAGCATATTGCTATTTAATTCAGAGCTATTACCGTAGTAAGAAAATAATAGTAATAATGTGTTAGTGGACACAAGTTTTTTTTTTTTTTTTTTAACAAGTTCACTTTCATTACTGTTTTATACAGCTGCATCTCATGTAGGTATAGTTTTAAAATAACTTTAAGCGGTGCAACTCTTGAAAGTCACCATGACCTTTTAGAATAACAGTAAATACTGCTCTGGTTAGTGTTACCTTCCAAAACCTGAAAACTTATTTGTAGAAAATAGAAGTGTGTGTGTAAGAGAGAAGAAAGATTACAAATAGCTGATAGTCTATGGGTATTAATATAACTAAATGTAACTATGATCAGTTGTCAATTCTTTTAATATTTTGCTACTTTCATCTATTCCTATAATCTGCTAATGCTAATACAAAATCAGTAAATGCTGGACTTCTATAAAAAATTTGATTGCAAATATTGAGAAACTGCCATCCATGAACTTTTTTTCCTCCTGAGGAAGGGTTGAGAGTATTTTATTTTAGTGGTAGAACCACTCTCAGAAGCCTGTCAGAGAACCAGGTCAGGGGTGGTGTGGGGTAATAGCAACGGCATTCATTGGCTGCTTGTTAAAAATAATACCAGGTATTATTTCCTCTATTATTAACGTGTCATCTGTTAAAGTCTCTAAACCCTGACATTTTAATTTTTCTTGGATTGTATTGGAAAAAACCACTAGACTTGACACACGAAGACCCAGGTTAGAGAACAGTCCTGTCACCTCATCAGCTTCTCACAAAGAGTGAGCCATGTTCTGAGTTCTTGTTCAGCGTTCCTTTTCCTCTGACCTTGGTCCTGGGACTTCCAGTCTTTAGAGTGTTCCTCCGTATAATTGTACATTGTTTAAGTTTTACCTGCCCTTTTAGTTTTATGTTTTATTTGGAAGTCAAAGGGATATCCATTTTCTCCAAAAGTGGGTTAAAAAAAGAATAATAACAGAAAGGAATAATTTAACATGATGCATTATTTAGGGGTGTGACACATTCATAGTTGCCATGTGAGTGTGAATTTTTGTTAGCTTTCCTTAGAATTTAGCTCTCCTGCTGTGCATTCTGGAGCTCTAGAAACTGAGTTGGTAAGCTCTGTGGAACCCCCATCTCTTTGCAGTAATTATTATTTAATCTCTTTTGAGACTTTCAACATTTATGTTCTCAGTTTGTCGTAAAGGAGTCTATAAACCTAGATGAGGAGGATAGTGATAATTGGCTACTGTCAATGCTTGGAGCAACAGAGAGGCCTCAGGTCTGTCTTCAGAGTATGCGTTAGAATTGGCTTTTGAATCTGGAGAAGGTCATCTCCAGATGTTGTATGTATTTATGTTGTATCGGTACAACATAATGATAATGACAGCCCAGATTCAGAAAACTTGTTAATTTTCAAATCAATAAATGTTGTAATAGTGAATCATGGTCATAAAAGGAAATTACTTGTTGTTTACTCAGATTTTACATTGACCTAGCAGTTCATTAAAATTTTTTACGAATAAAATAGTTATGAACTTTGGATTGAGTCTAGCCTTTTTGTTATTTCAACACTTTGTTTTTGGAGAGAGAAATAGTTTGTTTTTTTTTTAATTTAAAACAATTGTTTTTGGGGGGTTTGGATGGCTCAGTTGGTTAAGCATCTGCCTTCAGCTCAGGTCATGATCTCGGGGTCCTGAGATTGAGCCCTGCATTGGGCTCCCTGCTCAACAAGGAGTTTGCTTCTTTCTATGCCTCTGACCCTCCCTCCTACTCATGCACATGTGTGCGTGTGCACGTGCTGTCTCTCAAAATCTTAAAAAAAAAAAAAAACCCAACATTCTTTTCAACTTTAGCTGGGTTGTTTCATTTTGACTTTTAATGTTGTATACACTGATTTTTTGCTTCTAAAAATGTTAGTTTTGCATTTTCTATTTTATGATCATTGGAAAACTAATGGGGCAATTAATTATACAGCAATTTAATAGAAATAACATGCTTTATAAGAATGATCTTCCATTGTTTTTTTGTTTGAGAAAATGTTGCCACTTTTCTAAGAACAGATTTCATATCCTTATAAATTTTCCTTTTAGAGGAGAAGGTAAATAGTCACCAATGGATTTTTTTCCCCTATTTATTCTAATAGCTGACATTGACTATATACCAGTCATATCTCAGACATTATCTTAAGCACATATGTATATAGTATCTTATATAATTCTTATACCAATTTTATGAACTGTGTGTTCCTGTTATCTTCATGTTTCAGTGAGAAAACGAATTACAAAATATAAATAAGTTGCCCCAAATTACAAAGCTGGTAAGTGGTAGAACTGTGATCTGACTCCAGATCTGTTTGACACATACTTAACGATTGTGATTACTTATGCCAAACCCATTGTGGACACTCAGTAAATATTTATTGAAATATGAATGTCAGTATCAGTTGACTTTAAAAAAATGAAGAATGTGTAGTTTGATTTAAACGTAATAACAGAGGTTTACGTGCTTCTGATTTCCCCCTCTTGTTGTAGGAGAAAAGACTGAAGGAAAGGGAAGCCAGAAGAGAAGCCAGTAAGAGACAAGCAAAGGTAAGTGTTGATATTTTTTATGAAAAAATTGTTTTAAGATTGAATGGGATTTAAATATTCTGCTTTTCCATATGCATGATGTTCGTATTGGATATAAGTCCATGTGTGCCTGTCATTTACTTTCTCCTTTTCTTCCCTCCATAAAGCATGTTGAAAAATACATAAGATAATTTGCTTATTGGCCATTGCCCTTCTATTCACATCATCTTTTTCCATTATATTTTCTGCCTATTAAATATGGGGAATGGTTTAGGACAAGCTTGACAGGATTTTAAACTCTGCCATCTTTTGACTAGGCAGACAGCTATGTGGACCCAGCTCAATAATGGATATCTCTGAAAGCACTGGTTGCTTCAACTCCTGAGATCTAGGGGAAAGCAATCTGTATTATATGCCTTCACTATATTCTGTAAACAAAAATTTTCAGCAAGTATATACGCACAGTATCATTCATATATGTGCATGTATACACTTCTTTCTTTAACAAAATTAAGATCATACAATGTGAACACCACCCATGTGAACATATAATATTTGGCTGTTGTGTTTCACACTGAGAAAGGCTCAGCTTCTACATGCTGAGGGCATTGAGTACAAATGATTTCCTAGAACCAGGACCCGGTAACATGTCATTTCTCATGCCGTGTCTCATTGTGCTATGCCTGCCTTAGCCATGATTTTTTCTTGGCAGTTAGCAAAGATCCGACTCCCTCGAGTAAGCCCATAATATTCTTTGTCATTTTTTCCGTGCTGGCCATAGCACTTACAGAGCAAGTCAGAGATGATAACTCATTTTATAGTTCTGAAGTGGGAAGCAATTACTCTGCAGTGTAAGATGAAAAGACTGCTTATATTCAGTATTAAATATCACTCTGTCTTCAAAGGTGCCCAAAAACGAGAGCTATACTGTGTGCGGCCTGACTGCGAAATCAGGTGGTGGATTCTGCATATGCTTTTAAAATACAGACGTGCACTGTCATGGCATAGAAATTACATCTAAGGGGCTGTAGTGGAAAAAATTTAAATTTAAGAAGGAAACTTTAAATCTAATGAAAGCATTTGATATTTATGAATATTTCATGTTCAGCATAAATCTAAACTTATTTTATTTCACTAAGAAGCTCTCTCATTTCTGCACGGAAAATTATAAAATGAAAGATGTGTAATCTGGAGCTAGAAGAAAGCCTGCTTACTGTATTGCCCTTCTGTATATTCCTGCATATTTGTGTATATTCCTAAGATGGTTAGTTGTATTCTTGTTGACGTTGTATCCTTCACCTGTGTAGTGGTAAAAGTCATGAATTATTCTCACCAGTGAGGCTGCTTCTTGTGCCTCTTCTTTTATCTTCCTATAAATTGGCATATATATTTGGTTTTGATACTTTGCCAGCTGGGACATAAACAAAAAACTGGTAATGGCTGTCAGTTTATTTTTTCCACTGGGGCAGATTGCTGAAGTGAACTCCTCAAGCCAAGCCCACTCTTCCACTTCTTACCCCCTTAAAGGTTTGTCATCTTTTTGTTCCTGACATCTAGGAATGAGGACACCTCATTCTGTCCAACCACTAAGGTTTGTACTGGAAATACAGAGAAGAGGCTCTGCAGCTACTATGGCTGTGCTGCTAGGCCAGGAGCCCTCAGTAGACAGAGGCTGTCTGATTGCTCACTGGTGGCACCTGTCTTGTAAGAATGATTTTAGCAGAGAGATGAGTGGCCAGGTTGTAGCCAGGACTCAAACATTTCATGAGACACCAAGAACTGGCAGCAGTGACAGATTCAGGCTGACTGGTGGAGGCCCAAGGAATTAGCTTGAATCAACCTGTTTGCACCCCACTTCTTTTCAAATGAAAGTGGCAGGATGAAGACTCCCATGGCTTTTCAGGTGCCCCTTTGGAAACAGACCCACAAAATATTATCTGGAGCAACTGTAAAAAGGGGTGATGGCCTTATTTTCTGTGATGTCTAAGAAGTACATGGTGCAAATTATCAGGTGTCCTTACTGTATGTATGTGCTTTAAATGATAATTTAATTTTATCATCTCTTTAATATATTTCCACATAATCATGTGTGACTTGTGGCTGTGCCTTCTGAGGCACTTTGATCAGCTTCAGGCTAGAGCATCTTTCAATTACTAAACCTATAGGATATCCACAAGATGCCTTAGTGGTGAAAGGAAGTGGTCTTTGCAGACCTCCTGTACCAGGATGTGTAGTCTTACCCGTTTAGATCTCTGTAAGGAGTCAGTGTACAGCAGCTGACTGTGAGAAAGGGACACTCCCATGGCCTATCTACCTCGTTTTGTGCTTCATTTGGCCGATATCATATTACCTGAGGAGGAACATAGAAGACACAGAATATTATTTTTAATTGGGGAAAAATTTTCAAATGAAAGTTGATGGATTTGTCTTTATTTCACAAAAAAGTGAAGGCTTAATGATAATGTGAAATTTCAGTTTTATAAGTGACAGTTGGGAGTTATCTCTTCTGATATATAGAAAGTATTCCTAAGAAACATTGCTTTGAAGATGGAATACAGTGAAACAAAGTTGATTGAACCTCTCAGGAATCTGATGCTACTTTCAGTGAAAAGAAAGATCTAAGACTTGCATGGAGAATGTTATGTGCAGTGTCAAGAGTAAGAGAAACATGAAATTGAAAGTTTTGAGGTTTTCTGGGTACTCAATACTTTGTGATCCTGAAGATAGAAGTCTTTCGAGTATCAAAACTTTGTTTAGCAGAGAAATATTTGAACTGCAAAATGGACTTTTACTTTACCAAGACGTTGTATGTTCTTATAACTTAGAAATTTTAAAATGAGATGTGACCAAAAGAAGTTACAGCAATGAGCAGTAGATCACATTGCTCTTCAGGTTCAGGAAGATCAGGTTCCAGTAGTCCTGGAAATACAGCTTCACCTTATTCTTCAGGTAGATTTCCTCAGGTCATAAAGTGCTTGTACCAAACTCTGATGTCTGGAATGATTTTGTGGAAATGTAAAGAAAGGAACAACAGTGCTGAAACTTGAGGAAGTAGATTCCCAGAAATATCTCTGTGTTATGCTGCTTTTGAAAAGAAAGTAGAATTTATTAACCAAGGAATTTATTAACCAAGTATAAGTTTGGTGAACCAAACAGAATGTGGAAGAACAGAGTAGGAAGCAGCTCAGAGGCACTTGAACACTAAAATATTACGTGTTGCTTGAATATATTACACATGCTTATAGTTGTTATTTTTTAAGCATGGGGAAAATTATATTAAAATAACTAAAATGATGTTTTGTTTTGAGGTTGAAGTTTTATACTCATAAACTTGAGCTTACTTTTCTCTGTTTTTTATTGCCTTTTTTTCATTTTAGTGACCCTGGGACACTTTATTTATTTGCTTTACAAATGGTAGACTTTAGGAAACAGTTTTTTGGATATGTAAGGTAGTCTTAGTTCTTCGAGGATATAGGATCCAAAGACGTAGGAGTTGTGTAAGTTTAGGATGTGAGTAGACCTGAGACTTGGTATTCTAATCTGCTGGTCTGTCATATCTTTTTTTTTTTTTTTTCTGGCCACTAATAGTTCTATACAGCTAAGCTGCATTTATTCATTCTGCGAGAATGTTCTTTTTTTTTTTTTTTTCCCCTTTGGCTTTGGAATGTCCTTTTATTTATGAAATAATGATTTTAAAAATTGTCATTGACAAAGTAATAACCCTGTTTCAATCCTTTGAAATCTCTTTTGAACTTTTCCTGGTCCCTGACATTTAAGAGTGTGGCTTCCACTGAAGCGCTCTAGTGGTTTGAGTTGTTAATAGTACAGTGAGTGCCTAGGTGTTTTATGGACCTATTTGGGGCAGGATCCTGGGCTACCATTTTGACTTCCATCTGAGCCACTCCATTTTTTCCTTCATGTATATACTAGGGTTCCAGGGGACCTTTTGTTTGGCTCTCCTTAAATACCTACATTCTTAATATCAAATAAATTAAGTCTAGAAGCAAGTAAATGACTTACCCCCTATCCCTGGCTTCCTTGGTAGTAGAAATGGTATGCATCCTCATTCCCTGCTACTGCTCCATGCTGCTTCGGTATGTTACTTTTTACCCCTTTTATTTTGTATTATATATTTTATATTATAATTATATTTTATATTATTTTTCTTAAAAACAAACCTGATTTATGTACACTTATGTATGTAGGCTAGCAGCTCTTCATAGAAAATGTTCACAGCAAATCTGTGAAGAGAGAACTTTGTGCTGACACTAGGAAGTAGGCCATCCCCATGTTGCTGGGTGACCCCTGAAGTGTCTTTCCCCCTTCTGGCTTCTTACAATGTGTAAAATGAAAAGTGTATCTGTCATAGTCCCTTTTAATCATATTTACATTTGTGGTCCCATATAATCTCAATCTGAGCCGAGTTAAGTAACAAAAAGGTATGCATTGTACTCAGGACAATTCCAATGTGGGTCCTCAGCCTTTCTCAGCATTTGTGGAGAACTCTTGTGTTTTCTCTCACATCTTACTGTAGGCCTATTTGCTAAAGGATTCTTTCCTTACGGAGCTACAGATAGATGTTCATTAATGTTGGTAATGGTCATTCCTAGGTCTTAAACCTTTGCATTTATTTCTTTTTGGCAGTGTTTTATTTTGACTGATACCAAATTAAAATTTTTCATCTTGAGGGGAAATTTCTCCTCATTCCATATATTTCATATAACCCTGTGCACACACAGCCCCCATTTTCCCTTTTCCTGGCATTTCATAGTATTGGAATTTACTGGTCTCTTTCTTTGTTTCTAATACGGTTGGGATTTCAAGGGCTGTAGGGGGTCAGTTTATTTTAAACCAAACAATTTTTGATAAAATTAAAAACAAGATAATGGAAACATAAATTTGTTTTTAGTCCCAGTTCCCAGAGAAAGAAAAGGTCCTCCCTGAAAGTAAATTGCTCTTATATTTGAAGGGGCTGAACCCTTCTAAGCTCCCCTTCGCTGCCCTGATATAGTCACTTATTTAATGGTGCCCTTAATGAGTGGTCCTCTTTCTCTGAAGAAAGTACTCAAATGATATTTTGTTTTAATGCTATAAGACCCATTATGCTTTCCTTCTACTTTTTAAATAAACAACACAGAATCTTTTAGATAACATGCTTTTTTCCTTTTAATATCTAAGTCAGCAACGAATACTCAAATAGATTTAGCTTTTATTGTGATTCTAGGGTTGGTTTGGTTTGCATGGATATTACTATAATGGCTCTTTTCTTTACTCTTATTTCCTCCCCTCCCCACAGCTTGTACCCTCCCTTCCCCTTCTCTTTCTTTGATAATGAAGAAGGGGATTTAGTAATCCCCTTTGAACTTTTAACCCTCCTGGATCACTTAACAGATGCTTTCAGTTCCTTTGTCAGAGAATTGTTCTCCAGTCAGATGGGAAAGTGCAGGTCATCATACCTTCCATCATGGTGAATACAGGCTGTTCTTTTAAGACTCAACTTCTGTGTCCTCCCTTTTATGAACACTTTTTAACCACCTCAGATAAAATGGATTTCTGCTGTTATAACTCCCACTTCAGTCTCCCATAGGAAGCATCTGATGGTCTACGGTACTTACCTGGGCACATGTTTGCCTTTCCTGTTCAACTCTAAGTCTTATCCTAGTGTCTCCATTGCAGTGCTTGTTTCCTGATAAGCACATGATAAATGTTTGAATGAATGAGTGGGTGAATGAATGACTTTATGGCCACAGGGCACAGACTTAAACATTCTTCTAAAGTATATTTTATTGCTGTAGAATATATATAAGATTCACTCTTTCATCCATCTTTAAGTGCACTGTTTGGCAGTTATGTTCATATTGCTGTGCAACCACCACCAACAACCATTTCCAGAACCTTCTCATCCTGGACAAAAAAAATCTCTGCCCATGAAACATTAACTCTCCATTCCCCCCTGCCAGCATCCTCACCCCAGGAAACAAACCTCTGAAGAGAAGACTCTTATACTACAAATCATTTTTCAAGTGAGGAAGTGAAGGTTTTTTGTGAATAGGTGATTCTTCCAAGATCCTATGGTTAAATAACTGGCTAACCCCAGGTGTCTGGATGCTTATGTGTGTGTGTTTTCATTCTACCTTACACTCGCTTCCCTCCAAATACCAAAGAGCACTGCATGTCGTTTAGAATTTTATTATATTTATTTTAAGGTGTCATGTATAAAAACATAACAAAAGCAAGTTATTTAATATTATACTCAGTCACATCTCAACACTTATTAAAGATTGTGACATAAGTAATACTGAAAATTTCAATAGCATCAATGTTAAATTTATCAAAAAGATTTTTGTAAAGAATATCTCCCTTTTTTCTGTAGAATGTATAGGAATTGTAATAGGAACGTGAGTTTGGGGTACAATTTTTATGGACATTGTAAAACAATAGTAATTGGTGGCTGCTGTCATTCATTGTGTGCTGTGTTGCAAATACTGTGATTAAAGGTTCTACATGTGTTATTGCTTTAATCCTCACAAATAGCACTGTGAGTTAACTGGTATTATTATCTTCATTTTGTAAATGAAGAAATTGAGGCTTGGGAAATTTATGCAACTTTATGACGATTTTGAAGCTAGGATATGGCAGAGCCTAGAGTCAGTCTGCTTTACAGGACTTCAGGGCCTTGACATTTAAAGCATTGGGCCATACTGGCATCTCACTTCCAAGGCAGTAAGAGCATAAGGAATATGAAAATCTTAAAAGCTAAAGCAGACATTGCAGGTAAACAGATTTTTCTCCTGAAATCCCTCTTTTTATCTACATTTAGTTCCATCTTAGAGTAGGTACTAAGAAACAGAACCATTGGCAGATACAGAATACCGTTGATTTCCTAGTAGTTTCTATAAATCACCATAATCCTTTACCATTATTTTTAGCCATGGAGAACATGCCATATTCTCCTTTACTTCTTTTATATAAGCTTCCCTCTCCCTGGGTGGTCCTCACCTTCATTGCTTCTTCCTCCTAGCACTGTTTCCTTTTTGAAGCCTGTCCTGCCCTCTTCAGGCAGACTTAGGCATTTCTTTCTGCTCTACTATACCTTTTGTATATTATTTTGCCTTGATTCTAATCTAAATGGTTTTTGTCTTTCTCATTGTAACTTGTAAACTCTGAGATCAGCCACTGAGTTTTTTTGTAGTAGCTGGCACATAGTAAATGCTTATAAATTTTTATTGAATCAAGGAAATGCAGGCATATTTATTCTTAAAGTTAGCATTTACATGTTAATGCTGTATCATCACAGGCTCTTTAAAACCCAGGGGCTGGATTACATAGAATACAGTGGAGTTGCACCATACTCATTTAAATTTGTGCCAGATGGGGTGCACCCATGACCCCCAGGGCTCTTCAGATTGCTGCTCCTTTCCTCCCCCTTCTTGTGTGTTCATCACCACTACAAACAAATCCATTAACTTATACTAAAGTTATAGATTTTAATATTAAAACAGAATGTAAAAAATTGCAGGTAGTTCACATCCAGTTAGAATATTTGACGAATACTGTTTGCTAAGCATTTAATATTATCTTACAGGTTGAAATGTCCTAACATGTACCTAATAGTTTTCATTTTCTTCCCTTCTTTTATCTAAACTTAGAATATACATAGCTCCTATATCTTACTGGTGATAGACGCATAGACTGCAGTAGTTTGATCCTGATTTTCACCTTGCTTGCTGACTTTGGAGCTTTAACCTCATAGAATTTGTGACTTTATACTCTGTCAGGTAGTACCTTGCTTGTAAATTATTTGTTTATTGACCAAAATAGGGGATTCTGTTAAAACTTCTCTGTTGGCAGTGTCATGGTGAATATTGTATTTGGTGGTCTTGATCATGGTTTGCCTGAGTAATTACAATCTACTTCAAATGTGGTTAGACCGTGAGAAAGCTAGGACTCAGTCCAGGTGGAAAGCTAGAACTCAGTTCAGGTCTGTCTCTATCTCCTAATTCATAACCACTGAGAGCTGTGCAGTGGATGTTAAGATTAAGGGTGATCATAAACCTGTACTTTGCAAGCTTTAAGCCCTGAGAACCAGAAGAAAATTTTCAAAAAACAAGTTAGACTTGTTAGACTTGTTGCTTTTAAACTTGCAATTCAATACCAGGTTAATTTGAGACAATTTTTGAGACAGAATTTTAATACCTATTTCAGGTTTTCTTATAGTACTCCTTAAAGAATGTTGTTTCTTTTATAAAACTTGCAAAGTAAATGTTATGTATTTTGGGAATTTATTTAAATATTCAAATTTCTAACATTTTGGGAAATGTTTGAATAAGATGCTAAAAAAGCACTCATGTACTCATTCTTTCTTATACATATATGTATATATATTTATATTTATATATGTGTGTGTGGTTATATAGGTACATATTTATGTACATACATATTATCCCTTTCTGTATATTATAAATAATTGTATTCTTAAATGTTTTGATGGTCTCTGCTAATTTGGGTGGTCATTTAGGTACATATTAGTACTTTAGGACCAAGTTCAGATTGGACCCAAACAGATCCAGATGGATCAGATTGGATCAATCTTTACGATGCCCTTTATGCTTGGTTGTGCTTTATTCTTAATCTCAAGTTATAGATAATTTGACATTTATATGCTTGAGCTGGTGGTTTTTTTTTTTTTTTTATTTTTGAGCTGGTGGTTTATAGAAACATCTCTGACAGAATAGATTAACTGCATCTGAATCATTGTGGTCAGCTGGTAATTGTGTGATCATTAACACATGCCCTACTTTGTGGAAACTGTTGGTGAGCATGTGTATATATGTGTGGCCATAATAATTATGGAGGCTGATGCTTAGAATCATCGACCCATATTTTTATATATATTATCATTCACTAACTTTGCTTGGCTGTTACTCAAGCTGTTAGTATCTGTTGGGAGATTATACCATCAAAATTTCTTACAGTATACAAAAATCTCAAATTACTGGGGAAAAAAAGTACATGTGGGTCCTTTTCTCCTTTCTTGTTAAGATTTTGCTTCACAACTCAGAATTCTTTCATTTATACTAGGAAATAGAGAATACCATAAATCTTGATTTTTAATGATTCTCAGTGTGATACAAGAATCTCTGCGTTCTCTATGCTATTACTAGAGATTTTTTCAAATTCTTATAAATACTCAACATTGGCTATCCCAAGAATGAATACATGTATTATAATTGCTTGAAAGTACGTAAAAGCTGTTAAGATGATCAAAATACGAATTTATATTGCTAAATTGTCTTTTCTTAAATGACACACCAAATGTAGAATTGCCACCTTATACATGGTTTTATGTTAAACGCCCTCTCTTATCAGGAGAGATGGATTAATAAACAGAATGGTGTGTAAACAGCATCAGCCATACTTGTAACTCTTAGAATTTAAGACCATTAGTGGCAGGCAGAACAGGGAGGAAGAGGATGCCGGTATTTCTTAACAAGGAGGCTGTTCCCAGTCTTTTAAATGAGGAAGTTGGGAAAAGGGAGTAACAGAAATGAAAAAGAAAATGGGGATAAGTTTTATGTTCATTCCTAAAGACTATTCCTCATTTTGGAATTGGGAATGGGTGAGAGAATGAAGCTGACTCCTAATTTTCAAATATTTCTGGTATCCACTAGTCCTGTATGAAATACTTTTTTGCGAATTAGGAAAGCTATTTTGGGGGACAAACTTTAACTTGCCGTGGTATTGTGAGTGAGCTGTAGAGTAGCCAAGCTTAACCACCCCTTCTCGAAGCCGTAAAGACTTGTGTTGGAGAGTATCATAAGCCAGTGTTTGAAAGAAAAAAGCTGGTGGCTAGAAGAATTTATTCCTGGAGATGATCAAATATACATAAAATAGCATTGAGGACTTGTTTTTCTCACAGACACCTTTTCCCCCAGGCCTCTAAAGAATTCTATCTGAAATGCTTTGTGACCATGAAGCTTTAATTAGCAAATCTTATTATTGTTATTCTTGCAGTTATTGTTACCAGCAACATTAACAAATTCCTGTTTGTTGTGTTTTCTTTCTTTGGGTAAAGTTTAGCCAGGCGTCTGCAGTGTTTTGTGTGGGAATATCTTTCCCTTTGCTTCGGAGCTCTTTATTATTGATATATATTTCATGATCCAAAGGTTTCTTGACTTGAAGAGGACTCTAGAATTTGCTGTTTATAGACTGTGTTGTTGCAGATCGTCGACACCATTACAATGTTTATCCTTTTCAAAGAGCTTCCATCAAGGTTTATCAGTTTATCTAATAAGTGGAAGCATTACAGTCATCTGACAGTGGAAGAAGCTTTAGAGAGAGAAGCTAGGTAAGTAAGTGACTTGGTTAAGTTCATACACCTAATTTTGCAGGTAAAAAAGCCCTCTGGTTTCTGTCTCAGGACCTAATAGGCAGAGGTCTTCTGGTACTGGTGAAGGATTGATCTGTTTTCTCTCCTGCAGATTGTACATTAATAAATCTCAGCCTGATTACCTTGAGCATTATCTGCCATGTTCAGGAGAGAGTGCTATTAAATTATGACACCTGGAACTTATCTCTTTCTTGTCTTAAATCACTGTATATTTAGGTGCAAAATCATTGTAATCCCCTAAACTTTAGTTTTCCTGATGAATAGTGCAACTCTTTGGGAGAAATGTTTGGCAGTGTCTGCAAAACTGGATATATGTCTACCCAGAGCCCCACATGTGCCCTCTTAGGAATAAACTCAAGAGAAATGAAGAAATGTCTCCTAAAAGATGCTCACAGAGCACCACTGTTCATACTCCTCAGGTTCTGGAAATAACCCAAATTGTAGAGTAGACAAATTTTGCATATGAATACAGTGAGATATTATATGTAAGTTATAAATTATTACTATATGGAATAACAAGGACACATTTTATAAATACTGAGCAAAAGAAGCCAGACACAAAAGAGTAAATAAATACTGTAGTATCCCATTTCTGTAAAGTTTTTTTGTTTTAAAGTAAAATCAACATTGGGGATTAGGTTAGTGGGGTTACCTTTGGGGAAAAGAGGGAATTATTACTGTGAAAAAGTATGAGGGGGGGCTGCTGGAGAACTTGGGAGTGTTCTGATTTCTTACTTTGTGCAGTAGGTCTGTAGGGGTATTCTTTTTATGAAATTTCATCAAGCTCTATGTTTATAATTTGTTGTACTTTCCTGAATATAGGTCATACTTAAATTAAAAAGGTTATCTTGAAAAATGGAGTGGCATACTAGATTTTTCTGTATGTGCCTTCAGTCTACATGTTTTATTTTGTGGATTTAGGAATATATAGGCTATTATGGATAACTCTTGGAACTCCACAACTATTGGGAGCCTTAGTCTCTTGAGTCATCCATGTTTTATGAAAGCTATGAAAGAAAATTAATAATTTATATCCTTCATATAACACATTTCCTTTTTAAATCTCCTTTTTCCAAGAAGTGTTGCATTTTACCTCCTAAAACTCGTAAAACAGTTTCTTCAAAATGAAAAAATAATATTCTTATGATTCCCATGCAAATTAAAAAGAAAAATGCGTATTTTCTGAAAGGGCATGGTAATCATTGTGCCCTTCAGACACTTTTAACCTCCTCATGACCCAAGTGAATTTTCCAGTTTCTACTAGAAAACTGCTAGAAACTAAATTGTTGGGCTTTTTGGTACCTTAGAATGTTGTCCCAGTTCTCTACTGTTTCTGCCAGCTGAGAAGACCCTGAGAGCTGTTGAAGTTGGATTTTTTTTTTAAAGATTTTATTTATCGATTCGAGAGAGAGAGAGAGAGAGAATGGCAGAGACACAGGCAGAGGGAGAAGCAGGCTCCATGCAGGGAGCCCGACATGGGACTCAATTCTGGGTCTCCAGGATCAGGCCCTGGGCTGAAGGCAGCGCTAAACCGCTGAGCCATCTGGGCTGCCCTTGGATTTTATTTTGAATAGTGAACACAAGGGTTGATGAAATGGACATGGTATGAATGGTCCCTGCATGTACTATCGTAACTTCATATGCACAACTGAGCACAGAAATTGAGAAATATTCAGAACTTGAAGGATTATTTAATCACAGAAGTGATTATCTTCCCATGAGTAGGCTTTTTTCTCCTTTGGTTTATCTCGTTCTTGCTTATAGTGATACTCAGATACAGTACTTTCCATGCATATCTTATGTGAATTAAGTGTTCACTCCCTTTCACCATCTACAGATAAATATCATTTGACAGGTACCTGTTCAGCATCTGTCATGTACCTGGTCTAGTAGTAAGAGTTTATAGTGTCAAAGAGGAAGGAAGTAGTAGGCTTTGTTACATAGCTTCATATTATCTTACTTGAGGGAGTAAATCTTTTGCCATTCTGAATCAAATGTTAAGCTTTGAAAATGCTGCAGAAATAGTATATTCATTATCCAAAAGTTCCTTTATCAGGAATCATGCTGCTGGTCTGTCTTTGGACTATAATCACTGCTAGAACTGAGGCCACTTGTTTTATTTTACCCATCTTGATTTTCAGCTGTGTACATCAATTTTCCCCCTACTACAGACACATTTGATTTTTATTTCATAAAGTCCTCTCATTCCCTTCAGTTGGAAATGATATACACTCTCAAGTTTATCCATTTATTTATATTAGTGCCGCTTGCTTTGGAAATGAGAAAGTGTATTGTCATAGGGCATCAGCTTCATGGAAGTGGTTTTAACATGATTCTTATCTAAATTCTAAACATGACTGCTATTGATTGCTGCCTCTTGGCATCCATCCAACCCTGAAATTTTTACCCTTCTCAAGTACAGCTGACACATGGTATTTTGGTGGTGTTACTTTGAAGATAACAGAAAGTGAAAAAAAGAAAGAAAGATTAAGTCCTATCTAAGTAAAAGAGAAAAGTAAGTGAATTGTGCATTGTGAGTTCATCAGTAATGTTAGATCAGAGATTTTTGAGTATAAGGTCAGCTTTTATCACTAACTGCCAGCTTGTTAGAGCTCTTCCACCAAAAGCATGAAATTTGGAAATAGAAGACCCAGGGTCTGTTCTTGCCAGTAAACTCTGGACTCCAGGGCAGCCATCTTTCCCCTGGGCCTCAGTTTCCTCTTTTGTAGGATAACAATAGTGATGTTGCTTGCAGTCTTCCAGGTCTCTTGAGAAGATAATGCAGGTGTAAGGGCTTTGCAAGCTCTGAGTCACTGTAGGGAATGTCAACCATCGTAATCAGTATTATTATATGTTGCCTTTTTAGCAGGCTTGTTCTGAATTAGCCAACATCTAAAACAGTTGCTCAGTCAAGACTGGAGTGTGTTGGGGACACCTGGTGGCTCAGCAGTTGAGCATCTGCCTTTGGCTTAGGGCATGGTCCTGGGGTCCCGGGATCGAGTTCCACATCAGGCTCCCTGCATGGAGCCTGCTTCTACCTCTCCCTCTCCTTCATGAATAAATAAATAAAATCTTAAAAAAAAAAAAAAAAAAAAGACTGGAGTGTGTTAAATCCAAATCACTGAAAGATGTCTCAAAATGCACGTGTTTAGCTCCTCCTCACCTTCCTCCCATCAGAATCTCTGGAGAAGGGGACTTATTTGCATACTTTCATGCAGTATATATGTGTATAATTAAGGTATGACCACCACTCCTTTAAAAGCCACTGATCTAAAGCCAGATGCACACTTTTGTACTTGCATACAACCCTGAACTGTTAAGCTTTTTCTATTTTTGGTTCGGCTTATGCCACTGTGCCAGAATGTCTGCTAGAAACACATGCATAAATGCAAGCTCAGTCTCTTGAGTCAGTCTGTAACCCAGCTTGACTAGCTCTAGTTCTTCCTCAGAGTGTCTGACTGCATGTAGGTTGGCATCAGAGAAAAAGCTCCTTTTGTTCTTGCCCTGAACTTTCATGGACAGCCTCAAGGACCACCAGGATTTGGCTTTTCCATGCCATGTACATAGAAGTCCTATGTTTATTCAGCTCATTGGAGGAGAGAGAGAGAGGCCTATAAGTGACCACACTGGGAGGAAGTGCCCCTGGTTTGTTAGGTGGAATCAGTGTTGACCTACAGGATCTAGTGGGCTGGGAGCCTGATTTTCAGGCTGCCAGTAGATCACTGTGTGGCCTTGAGCAGATTTTTCAACTTGCTTTAAGTGTTTTTCACTGGATGTTCCGCTTGGCCCCTCTCACCTCTATAATTCTGATGTGCTTTTTATTCGGGAGCTGATAAATCATTCTCTATCATTTTTAGATCCTTTCTAACCTTCCCACATAATGCTTGCAGGTGTGTTGTCTGTTCTATGTAACATTCACCAGTGATAGAAATATACCAAGAGATTGCAATCATTACAGTGTAAGGTGTTTGGTGCTCTTGGCAATCATGACATGAGAGGATCTATTAGTTTTTACTAGCATAAAGTAGAATAGTAAAAGCTAGGGCTGGAGAAAGTTGGTGGATCATAGAGGATCTTATTTTTTTTTAAGATTTTTTTTATTTATTCATGAGAGACACAGAGAGAGAGAGAGAGGCAGAGACACAGGCAGAGGGAGAAGCAGGCTCCATTCAAGGAGCCCGATGTGGGACTCGATCCTGGATCTCCAGGATCACACCCCAGGCTGCAGGCGGCGCTAAACCGCTGCGCCACTGGGGCTGCCCATAGAGGATCTTAAATGCCTAGTTAATGATTTAGGCTGATTCAGGAGAATGTGGGGATGTGGTGAAGATTTTGTTGAAGAGGTACAGAATCAATAGTAGCCTGACCCTAGAAATAGTCATTTATTTACTTCATATATATTTCTTGAGTGCCTACTCTGTATGATCAAGCATAATTCCAAGATAGAATTAACCTGCTGTTGTGGAACTCTAAATTTAATGGAAAACATTTGTAAGTAGTACAGTGTGTTGAATGCAATGATGGAGAAATTTTGTGAGATATATCCATATATAATGCTTGCAGCCAAAGGAGAAGAAATGAAGCATGTATATTGTGCTTTCCATGTGTCAGAGACCAATTCAGGTGCTTTCCATGGATTTAAAAAAATGTATATTAGCATTTAAACATTAGCCTTTGAAGTTATAGGTAATAATATTATCATCCCTAATTAACAGATGAAGGAATTTCAGCATAGGAAAGTTGCACACTTTCTTGTCTACAGTGATTCAGGATTCCAGTGTAGTGTGACTCCACAGAATAGATGAGAGAGAGCCAGGTGACAAATCCTTGGGAATAGCACCTTTGCGGGGCAAGCAGCTGAAAAACAGGACAATTGAGAAGATGGTATCAAACAGATCAGAGGAGAGGAAGAAAAATTGTATATTGGTCTAGGAAGTGTAAAGATAGAATTTAAAGAAGGGTCTGGTTTAAGAGTGTTAAGTGCTACAGAGAGATGAAATAAGGGGAGAACTGAAAACAGACATAGCTTGACGATTATCACTATGATCTATCTTGCCAGGATTAATATTATTTGCACTGTGTGATTGAATTGCAGTACTAGGACAGCTTGGGAAGTCAGGAGACCATTTCAGGAGTTGAGATGTTAAGTAATGATAGCCATCATATCACAGTGAGTGTAAGAATAAGGAGGAAAGGATGTTTTATTCATGGTATTCAATAATATAACTGCCAAAGATTGGTGACTAAAGGGGGTACTGGGAAAGACAAGTCAGATTGCCCCGATGTTTCCTAAACTTGGCATCTCTCATGTACTGACTGTGTTAGGAAGTGTAAAGATCAGTAACAGAGGACCATTTTTAATAGCCAGTATTAAACTGCTGTGCAGCATATACTGTGCTAAGGCATTTTATTTAGTACTCACAGGTAGATATTCTCAAAACAGTTTGATAGATGAGGGACCTAGAGCTTAAAGAAATTAAACATATTTGCCCTAGGACTGACATTTGGTAAGTGACTATCTGAGTCTCAAATCTTGCATTTAACTTCTGTTCTGGAAGGCAGATCTAGATAAAAGAGATAAGATATTGGACATGATGATAGTAGCAGAACCTTTCATAAGTGAACAAGGTGCAAACAATTCAGAAGTTGGAGAGGTCATTTCTGACTTACAGGATTCAAAAAAGAGAGAATCCCAGGAAGAGGGCCATTTGGAGCAATAAATCAAGATAAGTGTTCCTGAACATCCACTAATTGTAATGTACCATAGAAATATAATGACTGTAAGTGGGGTTGCATGTTGGCACCAAACAGAAGCAGGGAAGTATAAGTCACAATTTAGTACCAACAGAATTTTCCCAGGGTGAGGTAGAGATTTTTCAAAGTGGGGAGGAGTACAAGTTGAGGCTGGAAATAGAGGGCCTTGAATATTATAGCAAGTAGAATGCACTTTGTTAGTGGGTGACAGAGAGCCATGAATTGTTGAGAGCATAGCGTGTTTATGAACACAGCTCATGTTTTAGTATTTTTTGCATTTAGGTAAATTGAATAGCATGAGTAGCAAGTTGGAACTTTGAAGAATGAGTCAAAACTTCATTTGATTCTTCACTATGGGAGGATTTAGTATACATTTAAACAAATAGTTTTAAAATTGAAATTTAATGTCATCTCTGATAAAGTACCCCACTAATTTGAAATTTGACTACCATACTCAAGAACCAACAGTGAACAAAAAGCTTCTGGCCTGTCAGCACAGAGCATGTGCGTTGTGGCTCCAGGGAAGGCTGCACCCCTTACACACTGATTTGCATTGTAGTCACATTCCAACAAACATGGTTTTGTGGGTTTTTTTTTTCTTTGAATTTTTACTAAGCAGTTAGACAGTGACATACTCCATCCCTTAGTCCCAGCCTCAGCCCTTGATGATGGAGGGCTGGGGGTTGGGAGGAGCATCTATAGACCGAAGGGAAAGAGCTAAGGGCTTGGCAAGTTGCCCACTCGTATCCCTGGTCTAGCTGCCTCAGAACTAAGGGAGGCCCGAAACCAACAAGTCACTCCCTTCCAGATTATGAGGCCACCTGGTGTTTGGAATACACCAGGAAGAGGTGATGGCAACAGTGGTATGAGGGATTCCTCTAATTCCACACAGGATCATCTGCACTGGATTAGATGTCCATTTCAAATTGTGCATCATCGGGTATCTCTTCCTCTGTCTCCTTCTGCTCCTTCAGCTCCTCCAGCTTGGAGGGTGGGGCTGTTGGAGGAGTTGTGACCCCGGGAATCTGAGGGAGGCAGCACGGCAGCGTCCGGGCAATGGGTGAATTTTTGCACTCCAGCAGGAACTTTTCGGTCCACAGGATAAATAGCAAAGTAGAATAGGTAGTTTGTTTATAGGACACTCTCCTGTTTCATCATTGAAATGAGATCCTTAACAGCAAGGAACATTAATAGCAGAACTCTTAATAAAACAGACATCATGATTGAGAAGCACCATCGTATGGGGACAGAGACAGCCATCAGGAGTCTCAGGAGACCCAGAAGACACCACCCTATTCCAGTCCTGATGGTTATGATTTATGCTCTCACACAGCAGGGAAATATTGTTATTTTCTTTCTGTAGGCAGCCTCCATAAATGGTTTGACTTAAAGGTCTCTTTCATATGAAAGTACCTTGGGACGCAAGACATTAGGATACTCCCAACTTTATAGATGTTACAGTATGGTATCCACTGGGTTTGTTTTTCTTTTGCCTCCAGCTTAAGTCTATTGATATTACTTTACGTTGTCATATGGGTTTGCAGTCAGGAAAGACGAAAAGGCAGAGAAAGTCTCGTGGTATCTCATCTTCTGTAATACCTAGTAACAGGATTTTGATCTGTGATTCATAGCAGCACTTATGAGGTAGCTCTTTGTGTCACTTCCATTTTTTCAGATAAGAAAAGGAGTCCCAAAAGTTTAGGTAGAAGGGCATTCTGGGTGTACGGAACGTGATTGGTGTGGCCTGATGGTAAAAGATGATGAAGTATGGTTGTAGAAGAGTTAATGGTTCACTGCAGGCTTTTCCATAATTTCCTGCCAGGACCCTCAAGTAGGAAAGTAGCTTTACATCCCTTCCCAATAATATGTGCACACAACACTGAAAAGTGAATTTCACAAAACCATACTTAAACTTACCATGTGTTGTATACTTACTCTATTTCCTTTTGGAAAATGATAGTAACAATCTACCCAGTGACTTCCTGAATCACTGATGAGATGTGCATTGTGATAAATGGTAGTCTACTATGGAATTGAGTTATTTTATGAGGACGCAAAGCCGGAGAGATTATTGCAGTGATTCTATTGCACATGTTCTCCAGTGCCAGGCCAAGGAACTTGTCTTAACCTAATGGGCAACAAGGAGGATTTGAAGAATTTGTGTTAAAATGATAACATGATTACGTCCTTGTGCCCAAATAGGATGTTAATTCTCTAACAAGGTTCTTTAATGGCTTTTAATTAACTTTCACATGCATTATGTAACTCATTCTCAATAGTAATAACGTACAGAGATAGGTAAAAGGAGTTATTGCCTTTATGCAGATGAAGAAACTGAGGTTTACAAAGGGAGACCTTATCCCAATTTTAAAACCATTGCTGGGAATTAAGCTCAACTTTTCTGATTGCTAGATCATCGAGTAGGTGGGAGAGCTTAGCCAACTGGCCTTTTCAAAAGTCTGGGCAAAAGGTAATGATCGTGATGGAGTGGAAGGGAGATGTCAGATGCAGAATTCAAGGAAAACTCCAATAATTGCTTGAAGAATTTACTTTTATGTTGAACCTATGTGCATGCATCCTGAACTCTGATTTCTTTCTTTTTCAAGATAGTTTTTTGTTGTAAAATTCCAACCCATTTACCCAGCAAGGCCAGGGTATGAAGTTGCCATTATGCTCTGTTATGGCTTGTGGTAGTTTTCGTCACTCACTTTCTCTTTGGAAGGAACTGAATTGAGAAAGCATTTTCCATTGTTTAACATTCAAAGCTGAAAATACTGATATTTAAACCAGAAACATCCATGTGGAATAAGACATATCAGCTGGTCTTCTGTCAGGTGTGAATTGTTATAGAGATGCCTGACTTTTTCCTTTCTGTTGCAATTTATTCTGTATTTTCATTGATAACTTTAAGACGTGATTTTTTTTTAAGATTTTATTTATTTATTCATGAGAGATAGAGAGAGGCAGAGACATAGGCAGAGGGAGAAGCAGGCTCCATGAAGGGCGCCTGCTGTGGGACTTGATCCTGGGACTCCAGGATCCTGCCCTAGGCCAAAGGAAAGGCAGGCACCAAACTGCTGAGCCACCCACGGATCCCCAACATCTGATTTTTAAAAATATTTTATCCCTCTGAAAGCCATTAAAAGAATACTAAGTTTGGCTCCACATTTTACTCTGAACAGACTACAGATCACCCATGTTAGTCTGAAATGCAGAAATGAAGACATGAATGCTTAAATATATTTGTATGCAAGTAAACTTTAAAATCTCGGTTTTGTATTTTCTGATCTTTAATTCTGCCAAAAGATTTGTTTCATTTACCAAGAACCGTTTGATATATTTGATATATATGATGTTTTTTTTTCTAATACTTTCTGCAAAAATTGTTATGTTTTTAAAGGTCATTACTGAAATTTTGACGTTGAGATTTTTAGCTTCATTATAGAGGATTATGGTAAAATGTGGATAGTAATTAAGAGAAGGTTAAAATTGAAAAACTTCTCTCATCATTTGCCTATCTTTTCTTGCCTAGAAATCTGAGAATCATTTTTTGCCTCTTCTGTACTCACCATACGCAATTAAGCATCAAATTCTTGTAATTCTATTTTTAAAAATCCCTCTCCAGCCAATAGGCACTGTTCCCTGGGACCAGTGCTCTTATAACCAACTGCCCATTGGACATCTTCACTGGAATTTTTAGTTGGAATCTCAAGCTTAACATGGCTAAATTCAGACCCCCAATTTTTATCTCCCCAGTTTTTTTCCCATAGTCATTCCGAGGAAAGGACTTACTCCGTCCTTCCAGTTACTCAGGCAAGACCTTGGAGATGCCCTTAGCTTCTCATTCTTAAACTCCATCACAATTAATCAGTAAATCCTGTTGCCTTTGCCTTAAGTGATCCAGAAAAATTGGTGAATCCAAGACTACAGTCCAGTTAGTAGTAATATGCTAGTGTTGGCTTCCTAGTTGTGACACATACACCCATATGATGCTAATAATTGGGAAAAGGATGAGGCATATATGCAAACTCTCTATTATCCTAGCAAAGTTTCTGTAAATATAAAATTATTTAAAAATACTTTCTTAATAAAATCCAGAATCCAGCCATTTTGTAATACCCCCATTACTATCATTTTTAATCCAAGTCACCATCTCTCTACTCTCTCTACTGTGGACTATTAATTTTAACAACCTTCTAACTAGCCTGCTTGTCTTCCTTCTCACCTACCCCTGCCCCCATCTCCTGCCCCAGTATATTCTTAAATAATAGCTGGAATAAGCCTTTAAAAAGTCTTGTCATATCAACCCTCTGTTCAGAACCCATCCCTCAAAGGGCTTCCTTCCCTATCTTATTCATGAAACTACAGAGTTCTCCATACATGACCCAGCTCCCAGCTTTCTGTCTGGTCTATGCCCTACTGCTCTGCCATGAACTGCTTAACATCAGGCCCTCCTGATGATTCCCTAGATGCACTAAACTGAGTGTACCCTTGCCCTAAGCAACCTTGATAGTGTTGTGACTTGCTTATCCGATCCCTTCACCTTCCTACCCTGCATACTTTTAATTTGATTTGTTTTTCTCCATGGTGCTTACTTCTACAAGACAATATGTAAAAGCATGCCAGTTGCTGTTGCATGTCTTACCCTCACTAGGATATGAGCTCTGTGACAGGTGTTTCACTGATGCCTAGCCTCATACCCAGCAAATACCAGGCAGTCCATACTTAATGAAGGAGTGAGTGAAGCAGTCCCTTGTTTTTACTGTGATAATATGATGTAGCAGAATTATAGCGTGCTTTATATTGGAAGGCACAATAGTTTTGGGGATATTTCGGGTTTATTTCAAAAGAAGAAAAGTAAAACAAAATGAAAACAAGGAGGGGGACTAGAAAGCAGTGTTACTGGGCCTACTAAATCTCGGCAGTCTCTGACTGTACACTTTATTTCTCCAAGTTCATTTGTAAGCTGGAGCATTTTCTCCTAGAAAACATGTTGCACACTGCAGCTGGTTTCCATTATTACTTGGGGTGACCATGTCAAGTACCGTACAAGCAGGACGCTTAAGAGGGAAAACGGGTGCGTGAATTATTAGGCTTGGATACCTGGTACTCACCAAACCCAGGCTGTACAGTCACCCTCGTGCTAAGAAATTTAAAAAATTAACAAATGACTGCAATAATAGTAATGATTTACTAAAATAACATACTTTGCAATGTTCTGAATTTGCCCTTAGTTAATTATTTTGCAATTATCTCTCTATTCTTCCCTTTGTACAATATATTCTTAAAAAACATGTTGTCAAATGTTCCTGTGAATACCAAACTCTGGTATAATGTTATATCAACAAGATAAATCACAAGTATGTAAGAGATTGATGACTAATTGTCATCAAAGTGAACTTAATTTTACATAATTGATTTTCTATTAAGTGGTTATTTGCCCTCCATATCCTTTAGGATCACTGTGTTCTCTTTTAACATGTGTAAAACAAGCAGTTTCTTCACTGTGTTAGCTCTTTCAGAGAAAAACAAACTAGTATAAGCCTAAGATATTTAGGAAAACAGTCCTCATTTCCTTAAAATGAGTGCTTACGTAAGTGAGTAGAGGGTGTAGCCTATAAAAAATATTTTTGCACAGAACCAGGGTTACTTAGAGATAATATTCTCCCCAGGTTTAGACAGCTTTGGTTTGCAAAACAAACTTGTTTTGACAGCAAAAATACAACTATGTTTTGGTTCAGTTGCTAGTTTCTTAACTGATTTCTATTATTTCTGGCATGATTACTATTCTGCTCATTTTAGAAGAACTTCTGAATACATATTGTGGTACTCAGTGGTGTCTGGTAGGGTGTGTGTGTGTGTGTGTGTGTGTGCACGTGTGTGAATTTGTGGAAATACTTGTCAATATTTCCCTTCAGCAGTCAGTGCTTTCTTATGCAAATACAAATGAGTTGTTTATCTCAGAAATATAGATGTGATAGATGTGCATTTTTCCTATCAACTCCTCCACTCACCTGCTTAGTTTTCTTTCAGTTCTCCTCTCTCTCTCTCTCATTCTCCTTTCCCTTCAGTCACTCATGCTCCTATCCCTTTGGCCCCCATACTATAAAGTCTTCTGAAAACTAGAAATTACCCTCATTGCATATGGGCTGTGCTGTCATTTGAAATCTACAGCCACTTATGGAAAAGAGACCTGGAATGGATTTGTGAGTAAAGTCTTTATAGTAAACATCATGGACATAGTTAAACATCCTGAGTACAGGATTCTTTATAACTCTCTCCTGAATCAGTGGAAGGTTACCCTGATATGGCATTATCACTTTGGGTTAGCATAATTATTATAGTATTTAAGTTTGGATTAAGTGGCCATATTTTTCCATTGGAAAATACAGCCTCAGTGTGTCCACTGTCTACTTTTCTAAGTAGGTGGACAGGATGTCTTTTTCCTGTCCTTTACTATGCGAAGGTCAGATTTGAGGAGAACTTGACACTCTGTTCCTGAATAGCATGATACATATCAGGAATGAGTGTGTTGTATCGTCCCCAGGGAAAAGGCTTGCACTCTCCTTCCCTTCCATCTTTTCACCGTCAGCTTTCCATCCCAGACATGGTATGCCTGATAGTTCAGGGAGACATCTTTTTTACCCTCCTAACTGATTGAACATCCTATTTATATAGGAGCTGACCATCACAGAGCTATTTTTCCCTCTTCATTTATCATTCTTTCTGTCTTATAACATTGTCCTGGGTGTTCCAACTAAGAAAACTTTTTTTTTTTTTAAGTTTTATTTATTTAAGTAATCTCTACACCCAGCATGGGGCTTGAACTCATGACCCTGAGATCAAGAGTCACATGCTTTTCCGAGTGAACCAGCCAGGCACCTCAGGAAAACTTTTATTTACCTGAGAGCACCTTCTCTTGGAGACAAATTCTTTGATAGTCTGCATATCTGCTTCTCTTTTTCCCCTTATACGGAATATTGAATTTCTTTCATAAAACCTCTTTTGGAAGAGGTTAAATGGCCCAGAAGGAGAACGCAGACTTAATGTGCTCTGACATCTATGTTGCCTATGCATTTTGTTTGACCTAGAACATCCCTTAACTATTTTGTTCATCATACAAAGCTGCCTTGTAAGAAAGTTAAAATGTAATTATAGTTTTATCAAAACAGATTATACAACACCAGTCCCAAATAAGTTACTTTATTAATGCTTTATCCCTCTAGGTATTGGACTACATTGGATCAGACCATACCTGAACTGTGTTTCATTCAAATAACTCCAAAGGGTCTATTTCTCTGAAATGCTTGAGCTATTCCCCAGCAGGTCCTGAAGGAGGACACATTCCATTTAGTTTGTGAGATTGCCTAGGATCAGAAGGAGTATTGCTTTAGGTGACTGTATTGTATTTTCACAGCAACAGACAAAATTCCAATGTTTTATAGCCACAAGAAGTGCAGCAAAATTGGTGATTAGCTCAAGATGACCTAGCTTATGAAAATGAAGCCAAAAAAGTATTCTATGTGATGAGGAGCAAAAGTTGCCCTGTGGAAGAACATCATGACAGTTCCAGATGAGGGTATAAAGTGTTGTACCCTCCACTGTCAGACTCTGCTCTCTCAGAAGCCAGGGACTCCTGCCCTCCGTGGTACTCTGGGTGAGAGAGCTTCTCCGGCCTATCAGGAGACTCCAAAGCTCATAATTCTGTTAATTGTACTTGAAGAGATATCTGAGAAGGTGCACAACAGCATGCTGTCTAGCAAAGAGCTGTCTTTAAGGGTGATAGTTCCTTCCAGAATTAGCACTCACATATTTGAAGGTGCTTGAAGAGAGTTCTGTTTAGTAGCTTAGCCCTTTCTAATATCCTCACAAATCCAGCCCTAGTTGATCGATTAACAGTTCATTTTAGCTAGACTGTTTTTTAAAAACCATCGGTGTCAAAGTGACAGGGCCTAAATTAATAAAGCATCACTCAGTTCCTTTATGGGGGACAGTAAAGCAGAATGACAGAGGGCTAGCTCTGGAACCAAACTATCTGGGTTTGAGCACTTGGGCAAGCTACTGAAACCCGGACAGCACATTCTGCATTTCTAAAATGAAGATAATAATATTTCACAGCACTATTAGGGGGATTTAGTGAGGGATGCATGCAAAGTGCCACTACTAAAGTTAGTCATAATAAAAGATTGCTGAGCCAGGAAGAAGCATTAGGGCAAACGGTCTTCTTGACTTTAAGGAATAACTCTAGACCAAGAAGAGACCATGTTTCTGTGAAGCCTTCATTACCATGCACAATATTTTAATTCTGTTTTAAAAGAAAAGATACTGGCTGATATGGGTCCATCTATACTGGTTGTCTATTGACACACAAATATTTCCTAAAGTTGTAATCCATATGTTTTAAAAATTAGACTTCCTGCATCATAGGCCTTCGTCTCCACTGAGAATGTAATGAGTCATGGTTTGCAAGTGCAGAATCCTGGTGGAAATCAGAGGGGTTTGTGGTCACAAGCTTTAAAAAAATTGCAGGTGCTTCTAATACCATTTTTAGAACTACTGGTGGCCCTTTTTTCTGTCAGTACAGAAGCATAGTTTTAGGAGTTGTGAAGTCAGAAGGGTCCCTCTGCAAGAGTTTGTTGTTCTTGTTTTTAAGCTCTTATTAGAATGCCTCTTGCAGCTGCTGGTGTGTGAAGTACACAGGTGCACAAGACTGCCTGTGACATTCAAGCGCTTACCTAGGGTAAATGACCAGGTGGCCAGGAGAACAGTTGGAAGAGGGAAGGGTCTATTTCCACAGAGAGACACCCCAGCTGTTATTCTGCCAGATGTTAGCCATAACAATGGTGGCCGTCTGCATGGGTGCTCCAGTTCCTGGAGTGCTTGCATATAGCTTGCTCCTGTTGGTCAGCCTTCTCGCTACAACCTTTGCAGTGAGGTGGATGGGGACTACTATTGTATTAGTCGGGACTAGAGGTGGACAGTGAGATTGGAAAGGCCACATGAGTGACTGCAGGGGGCATGCATGAGTTTTGCTATTTTATCTTTGTGTCAGTAACCATAGTCTGATGTAGGGAACCTGATTGAGTGAGTGACGTTGTTGTGTACACTAGATTGTATCATGTTCTCAGCAAACCTGTGGTGTAAGTACTGTTTTCTCAGTTTTGTACATGCAGAAAACAGAGCCTTGGGGAGGTTAAATATTAGGTTGAATCTTTAAAAATTACTACTACTTGACAACTTTTTAATGGACATAAGCAGCAGTTTCATATGGTTCAATTTAATAGTTAACTCAGTAATACTAAATGGGCATGTTGTAGATCTCTGATCCATTTTATGTTAATTTTGTTGTTTGACTCTTAGAAGACTTATTTTCACTTGGTTTTAGGTTCTTTGAAAGTACTTTGCTGTTGTCTCCATGACCTACCTGAGAGTTATTACTTTCTTTCATAAAATGAGGATCTCTGGAGTCAGAGAGCTTAAGTGATTTCTCTGAAGTTGCACAGGTTATATGTCAGGGAAATCCTCATACTCCAAACTTATTTTCCTTCTATGCCACATCAGTGGACAAATGGTGAGGGGACTTTGAAGTCATGAGAGACAAGGAATGGTTACAGAGGAACTGTGGATGTTTAACTTGGCAGAGAAAAATATTTAGGAAGGGAAAACAACCTTGACTTCTGAGTCAATCAGATTTGAATTAAAACCTGTTTCATTATTTGCAGCTAAGTAATCTTGAGCAAGTTAGTTTCTTTCTCTTTCTTTCTTTCTTTCTTTCTTTCTTCTTTCTTTCTTTCTTTCTTTCTTTTTTTCTTTCTTTCTTTTTCTTTTCTTTTCTTTTCTTTTCTTTTCTTTTCTTTTCTTTTCTTTTCTTTTCTTTTCTTTTCTTTCTTTTTCTTTCTTGGCTTTATTTATTTATTTATTTATTCATGAGAGAGAGAGGCAGAGACATAGGCAGAGGGAGAATCAGGCTCCCTGCTGGATCCCAATGTGGTATTCAACCCCTGGACCCAGGGATCACACCCTGAGCCAAAGGCAGATGCTCAACAGCTGAGCCACCCATCTGTCCCTTGAGCAAGTTTCTTAAGCTAAGTTTCTTCTTCTGTCACATGGGGCTGTACCTAAATCTTGGAGTTATTGAGAGAAAGAAGGTAACATTTGTGAAGTACCCATTAATGCTTGGCATGTAAGAACTCCTCCACAAATTAGTTCCCTTTCCTACTGTTTCCCCTTTAGAAGAGAGAAAATGCATCCTTTTCTGTTTGTTGTGGAAAGTCACACTAAAGGCCATTGTATGAATGTTAAAATGTGGCAGGTTTCATCATAGGTTTTTTAAGGATTTCCATTAAAATAATACTGCCACCATTACTAGCTACATCCAAAGAAAAGTCAAAGGTTCCCTTTGTTATAAAAAGGATTCTTAGTTCAATAATGGTTGGTCCAATTGACCTCCAAAATCTTTCCTAGTTTTTTGGAGAGATAGCCATAAGCATAGGGAACAAAGGGCCAACACTTGTAACGTTGTCTTCATAAACCATCAGAATATTCTGTAAGAGTCAAAATTTTGGTACATTTCTAAGATTGCTTTTTCCCCATAAAACTTGAAGATATCTAGCTCCCATTGTGGAAAGGCTAAGTGGATGAAGTCCTGGTTGTCTTGTGACTAATTTTATGTACCACATATAACTTTTCAAAAGAATGTTCTTGGATTAAAGCATGGCACAAACTTGAATATAAATAATTTATGAGGTTGTTTTATTTTCACAGTTCTTTGAAACTCATCAGCACCATTTGTCTTTTTGTTTGTTTTTGTTTTTGTTAAAGATTTGTTTATTTATTCATTAGAGACACACAGAGAGAGGCAGAGACACAGGCCGAGGGAGAAGCAGGCTCCATACAGGGAACCTGACGTGGGATTCAATCCCGGGACTCCAGGACCGGACCCTGGGCTGAAGGCTGCGCTAAACTGCTGAGCTACCTAGGCTGCCCCAGTCTTTTGTTTTTTATGATCTAGATGTTCTGGGGGGGAAAGTCTGGTAAAGTTAAGTGTATTTATAGTTCTTTAAATTTATGTAATACAGGTTTTTAATCTACATTTAAAAGAAAAATGCTAAAGGTCAGGGAGTTAACAATTTATGCAAATTTAGTTAATAAGTGGCTAATGGAGATCTCTGTCCTGGTTTTGGCATTCAGACTCCAAATCATAAAATTATAGAAGTTTGTATCAGGAAGAGATATTACAGACAAATTCCTTTGTTTTACTTGCAGGGATTGCTCAACTACTTAGAGGAAAAACAAAATTATACTAATACTTTCAGGCTTCCAGTCTTGAGGTCCTGCCATTCAACCAAATTGCTGCAGATTTAACACCTCTCAGGAAGGAATCTGATAACACTTTGTCTTTTGCAGACCCCATAACAATATAGCAAACATAGTTACCAAGAAAACATTTTGTATACTTATGTTGATTGTTTATGACAATTCAAAAGTGTGTCTATAAACTCATAAATCAATTAATAAAATGATAACACATAAAATAACTTTATGTAATGCTTTTGGGTATAGATAGCACAGGTAGAAATCTCATTTTAGTAAGCTGTTGAGATTTTAGAAGGTTATGTTCTATCTAAATCTCAGCCACAGTTTGAAACCTATTGTTACATCATAGTTGCTATCAAGAACTTAATTGACTTTGTAAAATATTTGTATAAAGCAAACTTGTATTGGAGGTTTATTGTGTTCCCAACCAACAACTAAGAGGGAGGTTGGTTATGCATGACTTGTTTGGAGGCATGGGGAGGTACCTTCTGAAGGTAAACTTATATTGTGCACATTTGCTATGTAAAAGGTATACATTTGATAATCTAATCTAGTGGACCTAGGTAGCTATAAATGTTGTCATGGGAATCCTGTAGAAGATACTTGTGTAGCTCTCAGGCTTTTGTCTTGAAACATAAAAAGTTGAAAAGTTAGAAAAACGCAGTTTGCATTTGATGTGTTGTTTGCTGTAGCTTTCCCAATTTGGCAGAATTCATTTGATCATTTGAAGTAAAACAATCTAGCCCAAGGAAAATAAATTTCACATCCAGAAAGCTTTATTAAGGGAGAGCCAGATGATGCTAGCTAATGTTTTTTTTTTCCTTATCTTGCTTCTATTTGTATCTTGGTGATTTCCTTTTCACCTCTTGTCTCCCTCTCTTCCTTTCTTCATTTATTTCAGCAGAAGGAAGATATGTAAAGGAAAGCTTTTTAAAAATCGACTTTCTATTTGAAAATAACACCCAAGACAAAATACCAGACTTTACTGTCTTTGAACCTTTATGTTATTCACAATTAAGCATATACAGGACAAGAAACTTTTTTGTTTGAGACAGCATTTGCAAGTATGGAAAAGTTTAAAAGCAAAAAAAAAAAAAAAAAAAAAAAACCCATGAAACAGGTGGACTGGACAGAAATTTTTCTTCATTTTCTGTTTCTCTGGAAGAAAAACCAAATAAACTGAGATGCCCTGAAACATGTTACAAAGAACTGGTTGTCTCAGTGAACTTTAGATAGCCTGTCAAAAGTTTTCTATAAATTACATTGTGGATACAGACGTATATCACACCATTGCTACAGACGATTTTTTTTTTTTGTATCTTATTTTCACCCCTTTCTCTTGGCCAGCTTCTGTTTTTTCACTATGATTGCCACGCTGGTTCTCTTTTCTTGCTTTCTTCCTGTAATACAGCATTGCAGTTTTTCTTTGGGAATGAAATTATGATTACCTGAAAGTCATCCTTTTTCCTACAGTAGTCCATCAATTATGACAGAGTTTTCTTTAGTGTCTCACTTTGTTTCTTTCTGATAAAGTCTTTATATTTGACATATTGTTATATTGGGATTCTCCATCTTGAGAATTTCTTGGATAAGATTTGGTTAAGGGGTAAATACTCACCAAGGCCATGTTTTAGTGTGAAGAGCTTGGGCATTGCTGACAGACAGACTTATTTTTATCATCTCAATTCAGAAACTTAATAGGCCTGTGAACTTGGGTAAATTACTTCTCTAAACCTCAGTTTACTGACCTACAAAGTGAAGATGGCCTCTAAATAGAACTGAAATACTTCTACTTTTATTACAGCTTCTGTGGAGTTCCACTGTCAGCACGAGCTGGAATCAGGAATAGAAAAATTTTTTTCCATTGGAAGTCACCTAAACATTCCGTTCAGTTCATTTGCTGCATTCTTCCTAAGATAAATAGTCTCCTATTTATGTGTATAACATTTAGCTTATACTCAAGCTTAGATTCCTCTTCAAATTCCTGAGATAGAGCCATATTCATAAATAATATTATCTTCCTGAAATAGTAACTTCTGCATTGCTCCTACTGATGAAAGATCATGAAATAAGAATTGCACTAGGCTTTAGCAGCAGTTAGTAATACATGATTACATAACATTTGGCTGGTTCTTTTGATGCGGGGACATGCTGAAGTGCAAGAAATACCAACAAAATGTATTACATGGACCTGTTTTGTTACCGCATTATGATAAAACAGGGAACCCTGCTTCTGACCTGAACACTCTGGCCAGCTCTGGATAAGTGGCAGGAATAAATTAAGAGTCATCACTATTTCTACACATAACAACTTGTTAATTAAAAAAAAAAAAAAAGATTTTTGCCTTGTAATGGGGTTATTCTGACATGGCTTCGTCAGATTAGCCTTGTCAGATTGTCCTTTTTTTCAAGGTGACAATCATATCAAAATTTTTTTTGCTACTTACATATATCAAGACCAGGTTTTTATTGATGTAATTGCGTACTTTTCTAACTTTAAGACATGTTGTTCAAAAAATATGTTGAAAGGAATAGTTGAAATTTTGGAGGAAATTTACTAATATGTGTATCTTTTAAGACTAGCTTTGAAGAACACCTCTTTTGACAAAATACTTTCTTGGCATTTGTGTTAGCTCTGCTGCTATAACAATACCACAGACTGGGTAGCTTAAATAACATATTATTTTCTCGTGGTTCTGGAAACTAGTATACAATCAAGGTTCTGTCAAGATTGGTTTATGGTTAAGCCTCTCTTCCAGGCTTGTAGACAGCTGCCTTATCACTGTATCATCCCATGACATTTCATCTGTGCATGTGTATTAGGGGAGAGAGATCTTTGGTGTTGTCTTACTCTTCATATAAGGATTCCAGCCCTATTAGATTAGAGCCCTACCCTTATAACCCCATTTAAACTTAATTACCTCATTAAAAGCTTTATCTACAAATGCAGTTACATCGGCGTTAGGGCTTCATGATACAAAGAGGACAGGGGTCACTGTTTTTATCCATAACAACATCACATTAAGCATTGCATATATGAACATTAATTAGACTTCATCTTAATCTTCAAGAGGCTTGTTCTCTAATATAGAAGCCCAATGTATAAATAAATTACTAGAGTGTAATCTGGTAAGTAGAGTAGCAGATATATTCAAATGACAGTATCATTTTTTTTTTTTAAATTTTTTTTATTTATTTATGATAGAGAGAGAGAGAGAGAGGCAGAGACACAGGCAGAGGGAGAAGCAGGCTCCATGCACCGGGAGCCCGACGTGGGACTCGATCCCGGGTCTCCAGGATCGTGCCCTGGGCCAAAGGCAGGCGCCAAACCGCTGCGCCACCCAGGGATCCCCATGACAGTATCATTTTAACTGGATAATGAAAACATTGTTGTTTTTGTTATGAATAAGGAAAATATAGGCATTCTGGGAAAAGTAAGTAACATCATACTACAGAGCTGAGCTCTTACAGAGTTAACTCTTACAGAGTTAAGTGAACACTGTAGTTTTAAACAGGAAAGTGACATAATCTGATTTGTATTTTAGAAAGATAGCTCTGGTCATCTGGCTCAGACTCCAGACGGATGTATAACTCCCTGATTCTTTAAGCACTTAATCCAGGCTATTCCCAGGTGGTACATCTAACTGTATTTCTGGGAAGAGCTTTATTCTACTATGCTATTTTGGAGTCTTTTCTGATATTGACCTTGAATTTTCCTTATGCAGCTTAAAGCATTTTTACATTGTTTTCTTTGACCCGAAGGAAAAAAAAACTCTATTTTTATCACAACCACTATATAGATAGACTGTTACGTACCTTTTTGCTTTCTCTGAACTTAGCCATATGTTTCTGTATTTAAAACTTCCCCTTAATCATTTTTGAAGTGCTCTTTAAACTCTCACTTTCTCTGCATTGTGAGCATAAAATTTTACAGCATCAAAAAAGGGTTCAGTATTTTTATCCTGTAGAAAGCTCTGTGAATAGTCAAACTGGTGGCTAACTGGGAGTTCTCTCCTGCAAGATGGGAGAGGTTGTTAGGTTTCAAAAATGCTTTCTGAGTGAAGATTGGCTTTGTGGAAATTTTTTCATTATCAATTTGGTAATGTGGAAAGCTTAGATGTGAATTAAAGATGAGTTCACACACTGTGGTTATAATGGCAAGCCTGATATTTGAGGTAAAACAATCTGGGAAAATGTACCTTATATAACAAGGTTAAAGGAATTAAGTATCTTGCCTAGAGGAGAAAAAGACTTTGAGAAAATTTAAAAACCACCAGAAAAAAAAAAATATGTGTGTGTGTGTGTATTTTATATATGTGTGTGTGTGTGTATATATATATATATATTTTTTTTTTTTTTCAGAGGATCATGGTAGACTCCATTTTCATTTTGGACAGGACTAAAGTATGTCAGAAGGAATTAGGCTTACCACAAGAGCTGTTGAGTCTCTGGAAATTTCAAGACAGGAGGATCAGGAATCTTTTCTGGAGAGGGGCTGAATAGATATGCCTTCTTAAGTGCCCTTTAAATTCTATGCTTACATGAGGTTTTAATACACTGTGGCTGTTAACAGAGTCAGAGCTTATATTCTGGGTAAGATCTGTGCTTGATGGAAAGGAGGGAAGGGTGATTATTGCTGGTCAGAGACCAGAAATATTAATAATTAGTTCTTTGCTGCAATTTTTTGTTTCTGATTGTTAGGCAGAGTCATTTTTCAGTGATCGATTAGTTTAAATATTATTGTCTGTCTCTTACCATTAATTACAAACAGGTTAGAATCACCAACAAACAATTGTCTTTAACACCTGCTTGTTAGAAACAAGGAGTCTGTGCCTTACTTTCTGGTAAAGAGAATGTCCACTAATTTCACTCCTAAGTGATTGGTAAAAACCACTCCATGATTCCTTCTGTAAGTGTATTCAATGTCTCCCTTCCAGTCTTCTTTCTCACTGCCATCCACTCCGGCTTGAGATTTCAGTTGCGTCCAACCACACTGCTATGAAAGCTTTCTAAGTGACTCCAAACTATTGGAGGGGCTGTAGTTCACATACAGTGTCATGGATAATGTCACCTTCTGGTTCAAGGTAGCCCTGTGATACCCCCTTCACCAGCTGTGCATACTTCTGTACAATTAATCCAATCAAAATGCCCTTCTTACTGTGTTGGTCTGTTGTTTAAGAATCTTCATATTTCCCCTTTGCTTCTTAGCTAAAATCAGAGCTCCTATTTGGAAATCTAGCTACCCACCTCTTAGATTATTTTTACTTTATTTTGTGGTTTCCCCTCACTTCCTACTTCCTAATATGAGGGCTACTCATTTTCCTCAACATTTCAGACTCTGAACATTCCCAAAGAACTTCCTAGTGCATAAAAACCATGCTTCACAAATATCCTTTCCCGTTTTAAGTGTGCTGAGGGAAGGGGTAGAGAAAGGAAACTACACCGAGTGGGCCAGGAGCTCCCCACACCATCTTATTTAATCCTCTTTCCAAATGTATGACATCTAGTTACTGTACCGATTTGACAAAAAAAGAAATAGCGTTAGAGAGATTCAATCATTTAGCTGAAGTTATATGCCTCTTAGAGTTGGGATTTGAAGGTGGGTTTACCTAATTCTAGAACTTCCATATTTGTTTATCACTTAGCCCTTCCTGTATTTGTCTATATTTAGCAACAGGTCAGGTAATATTTTCTTTAGTTTTATTTAGGCTATGACAGCCTCTCATGGAGACTACTGGGGACGTTTCTCTCCTGTCTCTGTCTCACTGCAGGGTTATGGTGGAATAGTATGAACCCTTACAGTTTACTAAAATAATCATCGTGATAATAAGTGATGTATGTCAGACAACTAAAATATCTGCCCTGTTCACAAATGTTGTTTTATCCTGTGGTAGGCTATCCTTCAAGAGCAAACCATTAGAATTCATTAACAAGTGGACATATTCTGTTTTTATTCAATCTGTTTATTTCCTGATAGAGGACGGAGCACCATGACGGTTGTTAACTATGAAGTAATCATGGTTTGTGGGGGAGAAAGAAAACTGGAAGCATCCCATCCTCTCTCAATTAGATGAAATAATCAGTCCAAATTATTCAAGAATTCTCTAAAGTCACTTTCTTGTTTTTCTTTATTATCTTCCATGAAGTAGTGTGTGTTCAAAGTCTTTCCCCCTTCTATAAAATCTGAGAGCAGGCAAGGCAGAAATGGTCCCATTTTTGTGTTCTCTAATTTTAAAAGAGGATTCTCCACCATTATGATGTCATGGTGTTTATTCACGTAATTCCACATCTCACCCAGAATGGAAGCAGCTGTTAGAAAGAGCAAGTATCTAGTAGTCCATGGGAATCTGGTTGAAAAAAGGAGCTTGTATGTAGTTCCACTTTGTAAAGACATACATTCTATAGCCTCATTATAATTTCATGTTGACATCCATAATGTAAGCATTGAACCCTCAATTGTGTAGGTAAAAGGTAATTTGAAACATGCTCACAAGGTATTATGTAGTTAGAGAAATTTGTTGCTCTTCATTGATGGATAGGAGGTCAGATTTTTAATTTTCTTATGTCTCTGTTAACTTTGGTTTCTTTTTCCCTTAGTATTTTAGGAAACTACAGAAAATGAGTTTTAGTTAATATTGTACTAAACTATTCTAATAAAGGATTTGGAACAGTAGACTGGAATTAGGACACTACGCTTCTTGCTCGTTTTGGGTCAGTGACATGACCTTAAACAGATGGCTTAAAATCTCTGGGTCTTCACATTTCCTCATTTATTTTTAAAATGTTACTTTCCCATGTAAATTTCTATGATTCAATCATGTCTTTGCATTCATTCTTCTTTTTTCCTCCTGCCATTTAAAATAATGATCCTTAAAGATTAATTGTAAAAGAGCATGAGTGGGTCTGCCCGCCCTCCCTCCCTCCTTTCCCTTTCTCTTTCCTTGCCATCTCTGTCTCTCTTCTGATGTGCTCTCTGCTTAAGACCACATTGTACTAGTTTCCATTAAAGCTTGAGTTTTAATATGTTAGCTATACTTTAATTAAAATTAAAAACTTAATGAAGAAAAAAAAAACTTGAGTTGTAGCTCACTCAGCAGGTTGCTAATTATGTTTGGTTGGTATACCAAAGAAAACTGAAGATAAGTTTTTACCCATATGGCTCATAAAAGCAATGATCATACTGAAAGTCTTTATTTCCTCAGTAATAATAATCATGAGATTCACAAGCCAATTAGTAGATTCTTTTTTGGGGGGGGGGTGTCTTTGGATCAGTCTATAATGGAATGAGTTTCCATATATAGTACATACTGTTTTGTTCTTTACTTTGGGGGAATACATAGACTGGGGAGAGTGGGGGAGGGGTGGGGTGGTGACATCATGCAAATGATTTTACACTTTTTCATTTCTTTACGAATATATGCAGATCATACCTTATTGAGGCTTTATTATAAGAAGTGTAGACTAGAAGAGTGAACACCAGAGGAATAAATATTCCAGATCTGTTTTAGGGGACTGTGGCTCTGACCTTAGGGAAGATTCCTACCCCCCCAATTCTGTGACCTTCTCTGCGATAGAAGGAGGTTGAACTAAATTATTTTTGGTAATAATTACAATCACTAACATTTCTTGATTACCTGCACAGATGTCTGACCTGATGAGGTAGGTTCTGCTATTACCCTACCCCATTTAAAGATAAACTGGGAACACCTGGGTGCCTCAGTCGGTTAAGTGGCAGACTCTTGATTTCAGTTCAGATCATGATCTCAGGTTCATGAGATTGAGCCCCACCTCAGGCTCTGCATTCAGCATGGGATCTGCTTGTCCCTCTCCTTGTGCTCCTTCTCTTGCTCATGCACGCTTTGTCTCGAATATAAGTAAATAAAATCATAAAAAAAAAACAAGCTGTAGTAGAGATGACCTGACTATTCCCTGCCTCTAAAACTCATAATTTGACCAGTTTAGTACACAGCCTTCCATTTTAAGTGGTTCGTGATCCTGCAAACTTCTAATATAGACTTACCTATCTTACAGTGTTCAGAATCTCAAGGTACTGCTCATATCAGTTGCTTTAGCCTTCCTATGTAAATCTTGTACACCCCACACCATATCACGGTGCAAACTTCTGACCCCACTGTTTCTGAACAACTTTAAAATACTCTGTATTTAAGTTCATAACACTCTGGAAGGAAGGATGGGCAAGTGGGTATAATACAAATAAGAAAGGAGATGTGGCAGGTGTTGTTTAGGCAGCAAACTGGCGGAACCCAATCCAGAACCTACTTCGGGCTGCTCCGGTTTCAGAAGACCATGAACCTATAATGATTGCTTTGAAAGGTTTGCTAAAAGAAAAAAAAGATAAAAAGAATAAAGTCACTTAAAGGCTCTATCAGATTACTACTGAGAAAATAGTAATAATAGAGATTATATTATGTAATATTCTTTCCTGTGTCTTTGCCTTTCCATCTGTTACCATGAATAAATTGTCCCAATATTTACCCAAGGCCTGCGTCTTTACTTGGATGCTGGGTCCCATCCCTTCCCTTCTACTCAGGAGCTTTGCTCTTGAATTTCCCTGTCTCTTTTTTAAAACCAATTTCTCCCTCTTTATCGGATCATTCTTTTTTAGAGAGAGAGAGAGAGAGAGCATATGAGCAGGGGGTGGGGAGAGGAGCAGAGGGAGAGAATCCTAAGCAGACTCTCTGCCCAGCATGGAGCCTGATATTGGGGTCTGTCTCACCGCCATGGATTATAACCTGAGCCAGAATCAAGGGTCAGATGCTTAACTGACTGAGCCACCCCGGCGGCCCTACCAGTTCATTCTTACAAGCATACAGTCATGTAATATCTGTCATCGTGAAGGGGGGAAAAATCCCTAGATTCTGCATTCTCCCTTAGTTTTGTCACATTTATCAATTTCCCTTGAGAGTAAAACTCCACAGAATTTTCTGTGCTTCTTTGACCACTTCCTCATCCCTCTTCTCTTCAGGCTCATTGTTTGGGATGCTATCCGTCCACTTCACCCAGATGTTTCTTTTCACCTCCCCAGCAACTTTCTACTTGTCAAGCAGTCAGTGCCCAGTCTTCATTTTACTGGACCTCCCATCACTTGACCCAGTTGTTCATTCTTTCTTGAAACCTTTCTTAACTGAGCTTTCAGAGTATCCAGGTCTGAAAATCTCTCTGGGAACCTTTCCATCTCTTTTGCTAACTTCTCTTCTACTTCTGTACTTCTAGTTCTTGGAATACTTCTGGGCTCAGTCCTTGGACCTCTTCTCTGGGTTTACTCATCTCCAGATGATCTCCTCCTTCCTCACCACATAGATATCATCCTTATGTTGATGATCCTAAATCTGTATCTTTAGCCTCCACTTCTCTCTTGAGCTACTGGTTCATACATTTAACTGCCTACTTAACAGTTTCGCTTGGGTGTCTTTTCGGCATTTCAAATATATCATGGCTAAAACAAACGTTTTTTTCCATGCTAAGCAAGGAAATTCATAATAAGCTTTTAAGATCAATAAACTAAAGGGAAAAATAATTTCAGTGGTCTCCATTCTTGGGAAAACATGAGGATGTTACGTGATTGGTGGAATGTCAGTTCATCTTCACTTGCAGGCAATTCCTAAGGTATTCTATTCTTTCCCATGAAAGAGAGAACATGGTAGGGGAGTCATTCTTGAAATGGACCCATTGCCAGAGAGAGTCTGTCTTAACAAATGAGAGACCTCCATACCTGGCAGTCATTTTCTCAGTGCCACCCATTGCATTTTGGTGAGAAACGGGAAAGGCAAGACATGTTAAGTTGAAGTGCAAGCTAAACAAGCTGTTGACTTAAAAATCTCTGCCCCAATTTCTGCCGGATTTACACATCTCCATGTCTTCGCATCATGGTTTATGATTCACGTAGTTGATTAGGCTCAAATCATAGGAGTTCCGTGAAACCCCCAAGTTCATTGCTATCTCTGGGTCTTTACACTTGATGGTCCCTATACTGAAAATGTTCGTTCCCCAAGTCCATGTGTGGTTCTTCCTTTCTTTTCCTAGCCCCTCCTTTGCCTTATCTTTCCCCATGATCCCCTCACTCCCCTATCACTTTCCCCTCACTCTTCCTTCGCCCTCCCCCCTTCTCTTCTTCTCTGTCCCCTCCTCTCCTCTTCTTTGCTCTCTTCCTTTCTCTCCTTGTCTCCCTGATACCCCTGCTCTCTTCCCCTGTCAGTTGTCTTCCTGCTATGGTGATGAACCATCTGAAAAACTATACAAAAATTCTTGAAGAAAACACATTTATTTTTTATTACCAGGTTTCTGATGAACTGGAAGTGAAAGAAAATCCTCTTTCTTCCCCCTTAAAATCTGGGCTTTGTGAAAGGACTGCTGAATTTTGCCATGAAGATCCATCCTCATTTGAGTGCTATTTATAATATTGCTTTGACTGCTCTGACATCTAAAAATGTCAGTGACATCAGAGTATCAGAGTAGCTTTTATTTTCTTGGAATGAAACAAAATGAAACCACAGGATAGCAGTTAAGGGATACATTTCTTAAGACAGAGCCAACAAACATTTTTTAGCTGTTTACTGCCTTATGAAGATGATCATTCTTTAAATCTGTGTTCCTTTGTTGTTATTGTTTACCAGCAAATATTATTCTATTAGCCACATAAAACTCTCACGAGATGAAAATGCACATGCTTTACTGGACATTAAGGGTTATTATTTTTATTGCTGTTGTTCACATAATGAAACATTTCCAGATTTCATCTTCTGGGCAGTCTTGAACACCATTCTCCTCTTCCTCCTCCACTGAATACAGCAGTCCCTACTTATCCACGGGGGACATGTTCCGAGACCCTCAGTGGAAGCCTGAAACTATAGATAGTACCTAACTTTGTATATGCTATGCTTTCTCCTATATGTACATACTTACCATAAAGTTACATTTATGAAGTGGATACAGTAAGAGATTAACAGAACAACAATAGTGAAATAGAACGGTCATAACCATATACTGTAATAAAAGGGAAATGTGGTTTCTCTCTCTGTCCCATATTATACTGGACTCACCCTTCTTGTGTTGATATGAAATGATAGAATGACTTCATGATAAGATGATGTGAAGTGAATGACATAGGCACTGAGGTACCACTAGGCCACTACTGACCTTCTGACAGTTTGTCAGGAGGAGGATCATCTGTTTCTGGACCGCAGGTGACCACAGGTAACTCTGGAAAGCAGAATGACAGATAAGGGAGGGACTGTTGCATATGACTGTTATAAAATAATATATGGCATGGAAACATTAGAAACGGAATAACTGGTTACTTATGTGTTTTAGTTTTGGAAATACCTACAATTTAGCAAAATTTTATAATTCACAGAGAAACGAAAAGTTAGTTTCTTTTCTGCCATGTTAAGGCTTTGAATAGAAATACTTCGTTGCCATATTATACATAGGCCATGTAGGTATCACATAATGTATTGCTTTACCCAATACAAAAGTCAAGGCTGTTAATCACAAAGGAACTAATTGATCTTTAGCATTAAGTACTTATTTCCAAAACAGAAAAATGTCTCAAAGCATTTCTTAAAATCTTAGAGGTATTTTTTTCCTCATATTTGTGTAGGTAGCAATTTAGTTGCTTGTGCAAGTGTTCTTATTTTTGTTTTGTTTTGTTTTAGTTTTATCATTGATTTTTTTTCCTTAAGAACTGTTGGTGATACAGCGCGTTTGTTAGGCTCAAAGTGGATAACTAGTGAATTCTCATGATACAGAAAATCAACTCATATCTGAAATAACCTGAAAGTCAGTCTGCTAAAGACACTGGTTAGAAATAAATTAAAGGCTTTCCCCTCCTCCTTCTAGTTACTAAATTACTCTTGATTTTTTATGACCGTTTCAATCAGTGGAAATGGATATTGCTTTGTTTGAGATAGTGTTTTTAATGCTTATAAGTCTTATTTTTAAGATTAGATGACTCGGATTTTAACAGCCCTGTCAGTCACTTCATAAACAAGTCTTCTCAGTAGAGGAGTAATGATTAGAATGAAAATAAAGATACCAAACCACTTATATTATAGGCACTGAACTGTAAAAATCATCTGTCTATAGGGAATGTCAAATTAGATTCAAATACAAGAAAATACTATCAAACTCTAATGTGATTTTATTGATAACATATTGACAGACAACATGCATGGCTTCAGTTATCTTAAAATACTTCCATTTTCTCTCTGTCCCTCCCTCCCTCCCTCTCTCCATATATATATATATATATATATATATATATGGCACCACCCTCTTAGCATTGTAGTTATGTTTGCCAAAGAGGCCATTAAACTCATTTTTTTAATTATACAAAAACCCAGTGATCGTCTTCGCATGTAAAGGATACTGCCTTCTGGTAATTGCTACTGCTACCATGCCTTGACTATCTCTGTATATATTCTGCATGAGTGCAGTCTGCACACAAAAGATTCCTCAAAGACTAGAGATGTAGTGTTGAGTTTATGCTCTAAAATCTGTTTACTTTCCCAATTGAGTAAAGTTTGCTTAAACCAAAGCACTTTACCAGGGAAATTGGACATGCTGTACTCATTGTAAACAAGAAATGGGACATAGATTTTAATATATCTGACAAGCTTTATCAAATCCCTCCCCCCCCCCCCCCAATTTAAAATTTCTTTTTGTAGTCTGCTTGGCAGAGTTTCTTCGCGTTCCTCTCTATGGTTGAAATCTAGTTTAATAAAAGATTAGATACTGTGATTTAGTAATAAGAACACAGAACATGCAGTTAGAAGACCCGATTCCACTCCAGAGCCTGGTCTTTACCAGAATTATGGCTTTAGGCCAAGATATTTAAGATCTCTGAGTCTCCTTTCCTTGTCTGTAAAATAGAAATAAAGGCCCCCAAAATAGATTGGTTTGAGAATTAAGAGTCAATATAGTCAACAGTGTGTTTTTGTATTGATTGTATAGTCATCAGAATTCTTATAGATACTATTTTTTCTTAATAATTGAGCATCCCACTGTGTTTCCAGGTCTTCCTCAGCTTTTATGATGATTACATAGTATGTAGATGTCAAGAAGACAGAAGATCGAGCTAAGTCTGTATGACCCATGACACAAATTGCTTCTTTCACCTAAAAGTTCACTGAACCCCAATTTTTACATAATTGAAGATTCCAGTTAGTTGTGTTTGAATAATGGAAGTTTTAGTTTATGACATTGAATTACTTTCAGCTTATAAAACTTAAGCCAGAGCACAGCTGACTGTAGAAAAAAATTCTAAATTCTGTAGCCACACTAGAATAACTGGAATTATAGATGTTTATAAAGACACCTTCAAGAGGTTGTTTATGATAATAGTAATCAACTGTGTGTTCTTATTATGGATTATTTTACTATTTGTTGTTGCTGTAAAACAAGTAAAACAGAAGTAAAGAACAAATACAATTTCAGCAGAACCAAAACTAATAAAGAAAAGCATGAGAAAGATGAAATGTGCTTAGAGTTTTTGGTTTGAATAGCCACATTATCAATATAGGTGATTGCTCTGATGACACATTGAGGCATTATAAAAAAAAAAAAAAAAAAAAGTCCGGTGGGTAACATACCAGGTCTTTAATAGACATTTTCTTTTTCTTTTTTTTTTTTTTTTTTTTTACATTTTCAATAATTAAATAGGTTAAGGAGTAGCAGTTAGATTTCTTTCATGGTAGAGATTTCAAAAACAGATTGCAACTATTGAATCTCCTCTGTAAGAGAAAAATACGTGAAACTTGACATGGGATCAGACATTACAGAATAGACCGACCAGTAGATATTAGGTATTTGTTAGGTGTAAATGTATGGCTGCCTTAGATGAAGTTCCTCCTTGAGAATGTCACAGTTCTGAGTATTTGGTAATTTTACTATGTCTTCTGCAAGGGCAAATACATTATGAAAGAAGTGTCTTGAGATAATCATAATCTTATAAGAATGAGAAAAGAATAAAGACTTATTATGGTACCCCCATTTTGTGCTTAGAAGAGAACATCCCTATGAACAGGCCATCAGTTCAGAAAGTATTGATCCATGTCACTGTGATAGAAACTGCAGCCGAGAGAGACTTTGCCTTCTGCCTCCTGATAGCTTGTTGGGGATAACAGCTGGAGTCTGGGTAGGATCCACCGGCAGTATGTTGCAAGTGCCTTATTCTGAAGCTGTTGCTTTGTTCTCGGTGTCTTTGGTTGTCACCTGGTACCTGTGATGCCTGAATGCCCTCTCCAATTTCTGCCTTTTTTTTTTTTAATTGAAAATTTTTTTATTGCTTTTACTGCTAGAATGAAAGTTTTAAATGCCTCTCAGTACTTCAAGTTAGATTCCTATAGCAGTGACACCCACTGTTCAGCAGTGTGAGCTTTTCATACCCATCTTTTATGGTCTTCAAAATTGTATTTTAGGCTCAGGGTCCCTGGGTGGCTAAGTCAGTTGAGCATCTGCCTTTGGCTCAGGTCATGATCTCAGGGTCCTGGGGGTTAAGCCCTACATCAGGCTTCTCGCTTGGCAGAGAGTCTGCTTCTCCCTCTCCCTCTCCCTCTCTGTCACTCACTGGCTTATTTCACTTAGCATGATCCTTCAGGATCCATTCATGTCACAAATGGCAAGATCTTATTCTTTTCTATGGCCAAGTAACACTCTGTTATACTCTGTCTCAAAGACGACAAAAGCACAATTACTATCATTTGGGGGAGAGATGAGAATGGAGGGATCTACCCAGTTCTTTTTTATGATCAAAGAAGTCCTTAGTTTTATAAAACTGATAACCTTGGGCTCATAATTTATGAATTTATTTTGAATATACAATTAATATAATTTATGAATTCCAGATTTGCTGAGCTGACCCTTGCATACTTCATTAGCCTGGGCTCTCAGTATTCTCCCATCCTTCATTGCACTTAAAACCACTCTTCTTCCCTGCCTCTTTTTCTTTCTCTTTGCCCTGTAAATTCTAACCCATCCTTAGGACAGGTCTTTTTGTGAAGTCTTCATGGTCCTCTTAGATTCCTTTTCTCGTGTGTATGTGCACACTAATAAAGTACTTTACTATATAGAAATCTTTCACCCACTACACTGGCATATAGATGATCAATAAGTATTTGCTATGAAAAGAAGGAAAAGATGATGTGTACACGAGAATTACATAAATTCATGCTGGAGCTCTCTGGCATAGTGATTGTTGAGTATTTATACTGATTTGAAGATAGTTGTTATTAACATCATTTATTTGGTAGTTCTCATTGTGGGTGAAGGACAGAGAAGCTTGATTAAATTATCTTTTGTGTATGTGTGGGGGGGGGGGATGTCTTAATTTTCTGTTAAAATCCAAAGATTTGGTTTCTGGCTCTACTAGTAACAATACTTAAATATATATTTTTTAAGATTTTATTTATTCATGAGAGACACACACAGGCAGAGACATAGGTAGAAGGAGAAGCAGACTCCCTGCAGGGACCCCAATGCAGGACTCCATCCCAGGACCCTGAGATCACGACCTTAACCAAAGGCGGATGCTTCAACCACTGAGCCACCCAGGCATCCCTATACTTAAATTTTTAATCCTATTTCTTTGTCTGTAAATGTGAGATTCTAGTACCTTTTCATCCATTTGTTCATTAGACCAATATTTATGTTCTGGACATTATTTTTACTTATAAATTTTAACCTTTAAGTTATTTTATATATATATATTTTTCTTTACTCATATTGCCCAAACCTTTAGAAAAATGCACTAAAACATTTGTTTTATCATTTTCCTCTTACTTACCGTATTCTTCTGGAAAACTGCACTAAATAAACTGTCTTTGAAATACATGATCACTAGGCATTGTAGTCTCAACTTCTTATCTCTAAATAATTATACATAGGTAGGTGATTTAAATCTTAGCCCAGTACCTGAATTATGTACAGAAATTTCTTTTTGTCAGTTTCTTATCAGGGCAGCATTGATTGCTAAGTAGAATATTAAAGAGATTGATATGTAAGATTACCTATTTTTTCCCAAACAGTAACAGAAATAATAGAAGATAAAAAATTTCATGCAAATTTATGCAGTAGATAAGTTAGCTGTGATTTCCAAGTATTCATCTCCTCAGAATATGTTTCTCCTGTGTCAACAAAACATTTGCTTTGCTTTTGTCTTGCTGAATGGAAAATTGATTATCTTAATTGAACCTCTTTTCAAACTCACCAATGACTGTGACAAACTGTAAAGAGAGAGAATAGGGAATTTCAACTCTTGAAAGGGGTTTCACTGCACAGGTGAATTTTATGAAAATCTAATTTGGATATTAAAATCATGAACTAGTTAATTTATTTCTCGGTAAAAAAAAAAAAGAAAATCACATAAGTGAGAGCATGGGAGTAATACACTTTGTACGTCATACTGTCACATCGAAGGTAAAAGGTTGGTGCTGAGATGTTTTATATCTAGCAGGGAGAGTGAGAATTAGGAAATAGTAAAGTTGAAGTATCTTAATTCATTCTTAACTGTCTTTAAGGTGAAGATATAAAGATGCAGGAAATTGATAGTAAGAGATTTTTATCTTTTATGTAATGACATACACTTCAGATGGAGATTCTTATGTAGAATTTAAGAAGATGTATTTTTTCAATTTAAAATGAGTTTTATCACTGTGATATAAGCACATTGCTTACTATGTGCTGTAGATCCTGAGTTTTCTGATTTTAATTTGTAATTCATTTCATCTTTACTTGAGAATGAAGCCTAAAGTGAATAGTGAAGCAGATTTAAGAAAATATTATAATGGCTTGTCTTAGAACTGGCTTTTGTTAACTTTTGTAAGTAAAAATTTAATTCTTTTGTTACCAAATTGTCATGGGATAGGTAACAAAGTTAAGAGCATTCAAAATGCAGAATGTCTTAGAAAATGGTATTTTCCTCATTTAGATATACTTCTTAATATTCTTACTATCCTTTTGTAGAATATTTCATCCTTAAAAACATTTAAATTCCTGGTAAAGGACATTGTGACTTTTCAGTGAAATACTTAATGTGAAATATTAAGGGAACTTGGGGACATTTAGAATTCCTTTGCACTTGAAGAAGAGCCTCTTCATTTACTCTATAGATTATTGAATACCTTTCTTTCTTCCTTCCCTCCTTCCTTCCTTTGGAAATTTTCCACTCTATCTAGAAACAGTGTGTTGGATTTATAGTAGGCATTTATGCTGTGGCCTATTTTAGGTAGTTTGTAACCTAAATCGGGTGAGATTAGAATTATCTACCTTGATTAATAGAAACAACTTTGAGCTGGGTAATTAGAATGCATGCAGGGACCACTCTTAGGAATGCTTGAACAATAAAATTCACTATTTAAAGGTATGAGAGTTTTCTGAAGCCAGGGTAATACTCTTTAGAATCCTTTTCCAGAATATGAAATGCATCTAGTGAATGATTTACCTTTTTGCTTGTTGCACAAGGCATGACTTTTACCCTTTTTTTTTTTTTTTTGGAGTCCCATTGTGTTATATTGAAATCTTGTATGTTCTCCTTCAAATGTGAACTCAGATCGGAAAACTTTTCTTTAGTCTCTTGTTAAATGAACTTTTCCCAAAATCAGAATGCTATTTCTTAGTGAATATTAAGGATTCACTGTTTTTCTTTTTGTTACATGTTAGGTAATATAGCAGCTAGACTCTAATTTAGCTTTCAGATATAAAGGAATTATGTTTCTATATTTTAGTAATACATTAAAATTAATTTTAACACCCATCTTCTAAAACTATCACACTTTCTCTATGCTCTAACATAAGTTTCTTTTTATAAGGAGGAAATAATAATATAGGCTTACTTAATAATACTGTTATAGCACTAGAATATATCTTAGGCATATGTCAGGAGATTAGAATTTTAATCCAAAATCCAGTAGTTTTGAATAATATAGAGGTAGTAGTTGAGGAAACATCCAAGTCCTGTTTTAAGTGTAAATGCTCAGATACTAAACATGCATGGTGCTTGTTTTCCGGTTGTCTTGCTTTTGGAAAATTCAATAAAGCTTTTCCAGATAACCCAAAAGTTATCAACCTACTGCCCAGAATACCAAGTTGTTTTCTTCTTTTGTTGTTTATAGTGAACCATGAGTGCGGAAACATATTAGTGAGCCACAGCTAAGAATCAGTGCAGCCCCATCCTGCTATCTGCAACTAGCAATTTCTAGAGCAGTAATCCCTCATGTTTTTTCTTCCTGCCAATGCATGTTTCTAACTTTTCTCCTTCTGGGCCCCATTTGGAAAGGAAATGGTTTAGGCATGTTTCTTGTGATGTGTTCTTGTGAGTGATGATAAATGCATGTATTGGAATCTGTCTAGCCATGTCTCTCTTGTCCTAAAATACTAACCCGTGCAGGTTTCAAAGTTGGAAGTTGTCTAATACTAAAGTAGAAAACCCAGTCTATAGTTTATTGATAAAACAATGATCATACCTGGTCTTTATCAGAATTGTCACTGAATTCTGTTTTGAAATCATACCAGTTCTATAAACTGAGGCTTACTCAGAGGAGTTCAAGTCAGCTTAGAATTAGATGTCGCTTTTGATGTCTTGTTTTAGTTGCCTTTCTGTTGGGAAGGAAAGAATTTTAGTGAGTGCTACCTCTTGCCAAAATACTTTGTACATATGTAATTTTTATGTGAGCGTGGCATTGTCTGTCCTTGACTGGAAGACTCAAAAACTAAAGATGTAGACTTAGTTCTGCCATTAACTTGTTTTATGATTTTAGGGAATTTGCTTAAACTCTATGGGTCAGCATATAGTTGCTTCTACTTATTTGTAATCTATAAAGTTGAGAATATTAGCTAATAATCTTTTTTCAAAAGATTTATTTATTTATTTTAGAGAAGGGGAGGGGCGGAGGAAGGACACAGAATCTGGAGCAGACTCCCTGCTGAGCATGGAGCCTGATGCAGGGCTCCATCCCACGGTTGTGAGATCATTATCTGAGCTGAAATCAAGAGTCAGATGCTCAACTGATTGAGCCACCTAGACACCCCTAATAATCTCTTTTAATTGTGGTAAAATACATAACATAACAAAATCTACACTTTTAACCATTTTTAAATGTACAGTAGTGTTGACTACATACACATTATTATGGAACTGATCTTTAGAACTCTTTGACTTTGCCAAACTACAATACTCTACCCACTGGACAGTTACTTCTTTTCTGCCTTCTCTCAGCCCCTGGCAAGCACCATTCTATTTTCTGACTTGAAAAGTCAGAAAATTTGGACTCCTATGAATGGAATCACACGGTATTTGTCTTTGTGATTGGCTTATTTCACTTAGCATAATGTCCTCAAGGTTAATCCGTGTTGTACCATGTGTCAAAATTTCCTTTCTTATTAAGGGCTGAATAGTATTCCATTATATATTTATGCCACATTTTGTTTATACATTGATCTGTCAGTGGACATTTAGGTTGGTTCTACCTCTTAGCTATTGTGGATAATGCTGCAGTGAACACGGTGGTCCAGATATCTCTTTGAGATCCTTCTGGTCTTTAACTTGCAGTTCTGATGGTGAAAGGCAATGATTCCAGTGTGTTTTGTTCTCATCCTAACCAATGTCTTATCTGTAATGTAGAATGGAGAGGATCAAAGTAATGAAAAGTTCCAATAGTATTTTTTGTTTTCAGGAGGTTTTTTTTTTTTTTTTTTTTTTAAGTAGAACCATCTATGTAACAACAGCTTTACATTGTAGTACACATACAGAATGCAAAATACAGAATACAGATACTAAGATATTCATAAACTAGTGTTAATAACAAGTGTCAGAGTAGCTTATGAAATTCTTCATAAGTGAAGAATATGAGCTTGCACATGATTTGTATTCCATTTAAACTTAAAGTACCATAGCAACTTTATTTCCCTTATTGAAGGTAGACGGCAAGTTATTTAAATAATGCAGATTCTCACAGATGAAATATCACCAGTAACATGTCACTGTTTAGGAAAATTAAGGAAAATCCTAGAATATATCTTAGTATAATTACTTAGAAAGTTGTGTGCCTAAAAATGTGCAAACATATATAACCTCTGTATAATTAATGAACAAATCCAGTTGATAATGATAAAACTAAAGTAACCAAGTTTCATAATTGAAGAAAATAACAATTGAAAATTTTACCAAGCTGAGATAAGAGGGATAAAGCCATGATAACAAAGTGACCCTTAATTTTTTAATATGTCATTTTACTAATCTCTAGTAATTTGGCTAAATAGATTCCCAGTAAATAGCCTTTAGAGCTGTATGAAAAAAAATTAAAAGTACAGGGAATTATTAATCATTTTCCTTAAAGGATAGCAGAAGGATCTTGTGTTAATGAGTTTGCTACCTTTCTTAGCTTACTAGTAGGCCACGGACCATCCCTACTTTGAGACTCATAGCTCTGAGACAGAGGTTCTCCATGTACATGGACCCTTCAGAGTTATGTGATCCAATCATGGTCAGTCTACACAATTCATCTCCCCTCACAACTATATCATGCACATCGTGAAAGCAGTGACTGACCAATAGGAAGTTGAGGACAATCTCTGTGTTGTGAATTTAGAAAGGCATTACCTGCTGCATGTGAGAGGTCAGAGTCCTAGGGTGAGGTTATCTGTGCCTGTGTCAACCACAGGTTAGGTGAGAAAATAAAAAACTTCCCTTCAGAGCATATAAGTAAATATAGTCATGGCACTTATTCCATGTAAATGTGACCTGGTACCCAAGAGTGGTGCCTAGTCAACAGTAAAACAATGATGGGTAGTTTGTAAACGGAGCACAATGCCTCACACTTTGACACATGACATTTTTGGCTCTGTAGGAATAATCATATTTAACTGCGAGCATTTTTTGTGTGGTTTTTGTTCTTTCTTTTTTTCCTTTTATCTTTTTTTTTTTTTTAATCTTACTGTCTTTAAGCAGGCCACCCAAAATTCTGGTGTTCCCAAATGTTCTCTGAATACAGTGTTCTGAACTTCAGCTCTAAGTTCCTGTCTCAGGGTACTTTCTTAATACCCGCTGTTTTATTCTCACTTTTCACCTGCTTCTGGCTTAAGTTTCTGATCCTCACAGATGGATGGGTATCTATCATTTCTTACTCTGCTGTGTTATTCTGGAACTACTTTTATTGTTTTTTTCCTCCTCTGTGTTAGGTTACAAATTATTTTGACTTTTCCAGTAGGCATCTATTAACATTATTTGTTTATAATCTTGGGCTGAAATTTATGATACCCTTAGGTAGGTTATAAAACTAATTACAGAGATCTCAGGAATATATTGAGTATAGTGATCCCCAAACTTTTGCATTTTAAAACAAATAGAGAATGAGGGAGAGGTGCCTGGGTGGCTCATTGGTTAAGCATCCAACTCGATTTCACTCAGCTCTTGATCCCAAGGTTGTGGGATTGAGACCCACATTGGGCTCTGTACTGGGCATGGAGCCTGATTAAGATTCTCTTTCACTCTCCCACCTTTTTCTCCCTCTCTCTTCTCTTTAATTAATTAATTAAATGTTTTTTTAAAAATAAAGAAAATGAGAGATATCATAGTATTGCCACTTCTTGTTGCCTTTCCATTGGGCACATATAAAAGCACACACAACGATCATTATACTATTTTACAAAAGAAAATGTAAATGGGTAATTTAATACTAGAATAAAATGAGAAGTCCTTTACTATGGTAGTTGGCAGTTTTGTACCAACATAAAGAAAACAATACTGAAAATTATTTTGTAATCCTAAACTTTACCTTTACTTGGCTAAACAATAGCTACCTAATACAGATATTTTGACCCTTCAGCAGTCCAAAGATACATTAGCTCTGGATCCCAGGCCTATCCACCTTTCTAGAATAATTTACATTCCTTTACTTCCCTTTTGCCAAAACAACTATTTTGTGTCATTTATTGAGTTGCCTGCATTGGCCAAGCTTGGTACAAAGCACTATTTCCTCATTAATCCATGGCATCGCTAACTACTTATTAATACCATATTAATTCCCAGAGAGTGAAGCTCTAGTGCAGTGAGGTTGTGATTTACCAAAAGTCACACAGCTCAAGTGGCGGACCCAAGATTTAACAGAGGTTGCTTGGTCACCACCACCACTGTCCCTGTATGTTCTTCCCATACAAACCCGATCCTGTCTTCCCCCATTTGGTTGTTAGATGTGGGAGAATGCCTGGCTGAGGGAGTTCAGTTGGAAGCTAAAACCAAGTGGTCTTCTACTTTACAGTCTCTGTACCCGGGCAGGGACTGCATCTGGTTGGAAAGGGGGGAAGTATCTTGTACTAGTTACTTTTCCAGGAATGACCTTTTATGTGCCTACGTGGTTTACGCCCTACGTCTTTGCTTATGTTATGTCTTCACCTGAAATGCCCTTCTTCATGTCCTTGACATGTTCCAATCCTTATTTAGCCTGAGCATAACTTAAATGATGCTCTTCATAAAACTTCCTCTAACTTCTGCAGCCACCGCTACCCTATCCTAGTGTCAGAGCAGGCCTTCTCCTGGTTAAGCTTCTGTAGCATTTTAATTGCATTTTCTCCTGTAAAACATACATCATTTCTTCCCTTGTATTAGAATTACCTGTATTTGTGCTGACTGGCCTACCTTTTCCCTTGTTTATGATTCAGATAAAGGACACAGAAGAAAAATTCCTTATAGAGCAGTTGCTTATTAACAAATAAAATATTTAAGACTGCAGCATATGTTTATGAGCTTCTTATTCATTCAGAACAAAGGGAAGCTTTCTAAAGTATTTCAGGTATATTTCAACATAACCCCAGAATATTCACAAAATTGAAAAAAAATAGGGTAAAATATCTCATGAGGTATATGTAGGGTCATATATATATTGCTTATATTTTTAACCTTGGAAATAAATGCTATAATGAAAAGCTGGTTACAAATACAGAAGCTAAAGTTTAAAGCATATGAATTTTTTTCTAATACAAATCTTAGGGGAAAAAATGTGTTGGTTGTCTCACTTGGTCCAGGGATCTAGGACCACAGTTAGCTTCTATGTTATATTTATGCAACAAATATTTTCTCAATGCTTACTCTGTGCAAAGTGCACTTGGTAAGGGGCTTTGAGGGATACAGAGAGAAATACAAAGGTTACTGCTCCTAGAGTGCTTCCAGACTAATAGGGTCATTAATGTAGGGACATATATATAGTAGTTGCCCCTTATCTGTTGACAGTACGTTCCAAGACCTCCAGTGGATGCCTGAAACTGTGGATAGTACAGTTATACACTATTTTTTCATATATGTACTAATGATAGAGTTTAATTTCTAAATCAGTCACAATAAAAGATTAATAACAATCAAATAGAACAGTTGTAACACTTTATTGTGGTAGAAGTTATGTCTTATTGTATTGGACTCACCCTTATTGTTGTGATGATGTGAGATGATAAAATGCCTGTGTGATGAGATTCAGTGAGGGGAATGATGAAGGCATTTTGACTTGTAGTGCTAGGCTTCATCAACCCCATGGTGTGTCAAGAGATCTCTGCTTCCAGCCCATGGTTCACTGCAGGTAACCGAAACCATGGGTGAAGGCTCACACTTAATTTCTTTCATTAATGAGTGACATTTCATTGTATGGATGCCCTGCATTTTATTTATCCATTTATCCTTTGTTAGAGTATTTGGATTGTTTAAATTTTTTGGCTATTATGAATCATATAGCTAGGTACAAGTTTTGTTTAGGTGTAAGTTTTTGTGTGGAAATACATTGACATTTCTCTAGGGTGTGTACCTAGGATTGGAATTGCTTGTTTAATAACTCCATTATTAACGTTTTGGAGAACCACCTATTTTCCAAAGCAGTGTCCTTGTTTTATTTCTCCTCCCCTCCCCTTGAGTCATTGGTGTTATAATAATGGCAGAAAGGAGCGAGAAAAAACAAGAAAACATTTTTATTACTGTGAGTGTTTTTTTTAAATGGACAGTTTATCTAGAACTAGCCCTTGGAAATGATCTACTTATATTAGGAGGCTGACTCTCAGAGCAGGGTGATCTTAGCATAAGTAACTGAGGCTCCTCTTTACAAAATGCTGAAAAAAGTTGGTTTGAGTTGGGAATGTTCATTCAGTAACATCTCATTCAATGATACCAGAATCACCTGTTTCCTTGGAAGATAAGCCATCATAGTTTGTAACTTTTACATTTGTAGGGGATGTTTCACACTGTATTTGGCATTTTTGGCTTTTTGTATGCTCATGGTTAGTGAATTTTCATGTTCTACTGGATTCATTCATATACATTTCTCAAAACCTGAATTCATTCAATTTATTTCTGATTTTAAATTACTATTTAATTTTCATCAAATGTGAACCAGTTTTAGTCCCTGCAGAGAGTAGTTTTCCAGTAGTTCACTGAGAAAAGTTGAGGTTGTACTTGGATTTCCCCTTGGAGAAATGAAGAATTGATAGAACAAACCATGAAGAATGTAGTCAGAGTAAATATACACATGATTAAAAACCCATCTTGTCAATGTTGTAGCTCTTTGTAGCTCTAGCTCTAAAGCTATAGCCTAACTGGCTAACCATGTCATCATGGCTCTCTTTTCTCCTTGAAAAATGAAAATTTTGGCCAAAGATTGCAAAGATAGTCATGTGGCAGAGGGGTACATGATCTCACTCATTCTGTGACTATTTTATGAATTGCTATTAGGAATTCATGCCCTTAAAAATGTTGGTTATGACTTCTGTGTTTTTCTGCTTGTCAGCAGCCTGAAACAATTCTTAAGAGATGCATGTGTCATTAGGTAGTGGAAACCTAATTCATGTTCAGAGCTTTTGGGGAGGAGTGACCCTCCTAAAACTCAGACCTGTCTAATTTGAGGCCTGTATGTTGCCCCAAGCATTAGTTCTTGACCAGGGACAGGAGTCAAGGATGGTTGGTGACTCATGGACTCTTAAAAGTTATGGCTCTTCCTCCTTCCAAAATATATATGTAATTACTAAGAATGTTTTTATATTGTTTCAGTAGTCTTGTGGCTTCCAGAAACTCTACATTAAGAATTTCTAATTGAAAGCGCAGTGTCATTATATTAGAGAGTCCATACAAACTTCTTTAGAATCTTTTAAAAACAGTATTTCATCTCTTTGACTTCAAAAATATTACTCATTTTTTGATTGATAGGAAGAGGAAATACTCTGTAATCCACGCCTGCCACCCAAAGTTTCCTTTATACATATTTCTTTTATTATTATGGTCTTTATAATCTACTGATTCATTATCAACACACTTAAAGACATTAAAATATTATTTGGGGGTCCTTTACTAACTTACATGTAAAATTCATTATTTGTGGTGTTCATGTATGGATTTTGACAGATATGTGTGTACATATCTCAATGCTTACTCTGTAACAGATAAGTGTACACCTGCTACCATCAGAGATACACAACATAGGTTCATCATCATCCCCCCCAAATTTTCTTGCTGCCTTCTCCTGAACACCTGGCTTGTTGTTTTTCCCAGACTTTAATATAAATTGAATCTCAGTATATAGCCTTTGGGGTCCATTCTCTTTCACTTAGCAAGGTGCATTTGAAATTCACCCGTGTTGTTGCATCAGTCCTTGTCATTGTTGAATAATATTCTGCATATCAAACTATTTACTACTTGGTTTACAAAGTAATTCTTTTATTTATTCTTGAACTACCTTTACTAACATTCTAATGTTGATACTTTCAACTCTTTATAACCTTAATAAATATTAGAGTTTCCGGGGCGGCCCGGGTGGCTCGGCGGTTTAGCACCACCTTCGGTCCAGGGCCTGACCCTGAAGACTCGGGATCAAGTCCCACGTCAGGCTCCCTGTATGGAGCCTGCTTCTCCCTCTGCCTGTGTCTCTGCCTCTCTCTCTCTCTCTGTGTCTCTCATGACTAAGTAAATAAAATTTTTAAAATAAAATAAAATAAAAATATTAGAGTTTCCTTTCTGTTTATTTTTTTTATTATGAATATACTGCTCCCTGAGGAGATTCAAATCTATTGCACATTTCTGTCCATGTTAGAATTATGTCTGGAGAAGGCAGAGGGATGCCTACAAAGGATAAGACCACCAAACTGCTGGGATGTCTTCTTCCTGTTCGTATAGTTCTGCTATTAATGATGATAAACATTTTTGTAGACTTTTTCTCATGCTTTCCTATTTGATGCTCATAGCAACACTGAATGGTAAGTGGCAGTGTTTAGATTATACAGATGAGGAAACAAGCTCCCACAATTAGTAAATTGCCTAAGGACACACAGCCAGCTACTGGTGGGACAATCAAATCAGGGTCTTGTGACTCATTTTATGTTAGAGTGTTCATTATCATGACAGGAATAGTAAACTGGAATTTGTATTTTGTTTAACATCTTATTTGGTGTAACTTTCCTCTGGAAAGAAGAGAATGAAAAATAAAGATGATCAATAAGGGGAAGCACTATTATTTAGTAGGATATTTTAAAATTGTAGCATTCTCAGTATCTTTCCGAGCTCTGTGAGATATTCATATATTAGGTAAGCAAATAAGTAAGCAATTTAGGAAGAATAATGAATTTTGTGCAAGGCAATTTTAGAAGGAATTTCATTTTGTTGAAAGTCTTATTAAGATTAAAATGCTGAATCATAGTTGCTTCTGTCATGGTGTGTTTCAAATTACAATTCTTCTTCTGTAGCAATGCTCAGCAAACAATAAGTATGCAGTAAATAGTTGTTGAGTGAATTTTCCAAATTCTGAAGATCCTTCCAAATTTGAGACTTGCTCTTTGAGGCTTTGAATATTCATGTGCCAGCCTTTCACCTGCCATTCTTAACTGTGTTCGCTTCATGTATTATTTATATCACCTCCTCATAGTCTTTCCATCAAATATTTCTATTGTTTTGGAACACTTAGAAGAATTTAAAGAGGGTACTGAGTGGAATTCGGGTAAGCTTGACTAGATTTAAGAAAGAAATTCTCTAAACAGGTGGCCTTTGCCTAAATTCTACTTGTTCCCCTGGATATTGCTTTCATCATTTCCCAACATCCTGTATTCCCTTTGTGTTCTTTAGGTGGCCAGGGCTGAAATGTGTTGCCTTCTGATTCACTATGCCTATTAGCTGAGTGCTGGAAGTTAGGAAGGACAGATATATTTCTGAACAGGAACCCCATAACTGTAGAGTCCAGAACCCTTGACAGGATTGGGGATTTCAAGTGCAATTCAGCCAGTGCATATTGGAAGTGCAGAAAAGGCACACTTTGGCCATATTCCAAAGAACCAAGTATAAAAATTAGTATTAGGCCAAAGCCCAACATCCACCAATATGAAATAAATTTTTGGGAGCCAGAAACCAAAAATATTCTAAAATATTTTAATGAATATTACAGCATCCTTATTAAAAAGGAGAGAGGCTATTAAAATTTGGCATTATGGTGCAGGAGGGGCGATTTCTCAGCTCTGTCAGTTGCCCCTGTGTTTACAGTTCTGCACGTGGACCTTGGTAGGTAGATGTCGACTTTCAGTGTTTAGTATCATTAACCTTCTTGTGCTCATAGTTCAGAAGAACCATTTCAGTAATTTTTTCATCCAGGAACTTTATCCCTGGAATTTATAGTATGGGTAAATCTCAAAAAAATCAGTCCATCTCTAGCTACTGAAGATGGTTGGCTGTCTTTAGCAATCAGAAATTTTAAGTTTCAAAACTATGAAGTACTATCTTCTCAATGCCTTCTTTGAAAGTTATTTTGAAGTTTTATTAGTGAGAAAAAATATATTTTGAATACCTCATTTTTCTCTACAGTTCTCTTTTACTGTCTTTACCTTCCTTTTCAGGATCAAAAGTAGTTTATTATGAATTTTGGAATTTTCCATTATGAAATTTTGATGTCAGAGTTGGCATTCTGCTTTTCATTCATGCAATATGGGAAGACTTCTTTTTTAAAATCCTGAATGGAATTAAATAGCTAAAATCTGAAGACATTTCTTTAAGCTCCTTTAATTTATTTTTGATGATGCCGTCTGGTTTACAGGAAGGTAATCCAGATAGTTTCTCCACATGGAGACTTTGGGTTGATTTTTCCTCACTGATGGTCATGACCTGTAGGCATGTGTGTTCCCTCCATTCGCTGAGTGCAGTATTGCCATTTCTACTCCTTAGCAAAGTGATTGATATCAAGTCTTATTCCCTGTTGTTTTATAAACATTTAAGGTCTTTGGCCCTAATAAAATATACTATGGTGCTAGGTGAGGGTCTTGCTTTGTATGTGGTTCAAGGAAATTTGTTTTCTTTCCCTCCCTCATCAGTCCTTCTCTCTCCTTCTGAGAGATGTTCTACAGTTAGGTTGCCTTTTGCTTTCTTTTTATTAAGCTTTGAGTGTTACATTTCTTGTTGGGCCATTTTGTGCTCTCTCAGTTTTAGCATTAGGATTTCACTTTTGTTTTTGCTTTTACTGTGGTTATGAGTGCCCTCAGAAAGAAAGAAGTAAAGGAAATACAGCATGTATAAGAAGTGTATTTAAGCATAGGTTCTGACTTTATCATCCGTCTTTTTTTTTTTTTTTAAAGATTTTATTTATTTATGAGAGAAACACAGAGAGAGAGAGTGAGAGAGAGAGGTAGAGACATAGGCAGAGGGAGAAGCAGACTCCATGCAGGGAGCCTGACATGGGACTTGATCCCAGGTCTCCAGGATCACACCCCAGGATGAAGGCAGCACTAAACCGCTGAGCTACCCGGGCTGCCCTATCATCTGTCTTCTGAAGGAAGTTTAAACAATATTCTATTCTAAAATTTAAAATTTTTCAAAGACTCTCGTTCATTTTTTTTTCATATCCATGATGGGCTAAATATACTGAGCACTCAGGATGATTATTAGTTCAAGCTGAAAAAAGTGCTTGAGGTTTCTGTATTTTTTGAATGAGTATAAGGATCAAGGACTTGGTCATAGCTAAGTCCATAACTAGATTCTTTGTGTATGTATAAGCCCTCAGTGTGTGTATAGACTCTGACCTGAAGCTTTCTTGCATGATCTTCTAGAGGAAATGTAAACATAATTTATTGTTATTTTATAGTCATTACCAAACATTCCTTTTTTTTTCTGAGCACTCATTTTTTCCTGGTATGATGTTGATTGCATATTTTCTAAGCATCTACAATTAAAATTCTTATCAGCTTCCTTAACCCTAAATACTTGAGGAATCTGAGACATAAGTAGTTAATGAGATTTCTAACTTAACTAGTATTAAACTTTTATCATAATAAGGATTTATATACTGAATGATAATATTGTATCGCACTCTAATATTTTCACATTAAATATCTATTTATTAAATATTTGAGAACCTGCTCTATGGTTTTTGATTACAGCAGTGAGCAATGTTAAAAAAAATGTTCAAAGAAGACAATTTTGGTGATACAAACTTTATTTAACATGTTGTGAAATGGACAGTCTCCTTTTGGAGAACTGCAAAATGGGGCATATGGCAGGAAGCATTTATAGGATAAAGAATAAAGAACAAGGAAGAGGAAAAAATATCTAATTGGTTGGAGCACATAGTCAATCTTGTTCTGGGTAAGGAGACCCAGAGTTGGCCTAGCACTTGGGGATTAGGTGACTGGATGTAGTGCATTTCTGATCAAGCAGAACATTTACAGGAACACAAAAGTTTTGATTTGCTCATGTGGCACCCCCTGTAGGAGTGCTTCCATCTTGGGCTTGGACATTGATTTCAACAGCAATAATGGGATATGGTCTCTACTCCCATGGAACCTACTACTTAGGAAGGAGTACAGACATTAAACAGGGTATTCACTCTAGATGTAGCCATAAAGACAAATCTACAGGAAGTTTTGCTAAGGATGTGATGTTTAGAAATGTTTAATGTGAGACTTGATGATTTGGAATTGGAATACCATGTGTGGTATAACAAAAAACATATTTGATCTTTATTCCTGGTTCCTGACACTGATATTCTAAAATCCTTGGAATTTCTTGAGTGATAGGAGTGTTCATTACTCATAAAGAGCCCCTGTCCAGTGCACATGAGTTTGTGTTACAGAGGTAACTCAGGGTGGGGTTTCTAGATAGCTTCAGAAGGAGGCCTGGTCACTAAAGAGACTGAACACATGATTAGAGGATGAGAACGTTTAGCCCCACCTCCTCTCTCGGGAGGAAGTTAGGCCTAGAAATTGAGTTATAAGAACTCTTGAAAAATAAAATTCTGAGAACTTCCAGATGGTAAATATGTCAATGTGCTAGGAAGAGGGCCCACCTGCAGAAGGCCTGGTGGCTCTGCACACCATCCCTACTCCATATCTTATTACACATCTCTTCCATTTAGTTGTTTCTGAGTTATAACCTTTATAATAAAGAAGCTGGCAGTTTTAGGCAGGACACTTTCCTGAGTTCTGAATCGTTCTAGAGAATTATCAAACCTGAGCAAGAGATTGTGAGAATCCCTGAATTTGTAGTTAGTGGAGGAGAAGTGCAGATAGTTTGGAGACCCCATTTGCAGCCCGCATTTGACGTCTTATGGGACCGAGCCCTTTACCTATAGGGTCTTTGCTAACTATACATATAGTGCCAGAATTGAATTATTGGGACACTCATTTGGCATTGGAAAATTGGCGTTGAAAAGATACCACGCTTGGTATCTGAAGACACCGTACACCAGGCAAGAGGAAGTGAAAGAGGATTCTAGTGAAAGAATACCCGGTGTGAGGATGTTGAGATGGGAAGGAGTTTGACTTGTTCTAGAATGTGAAAGAAAGTGTGTCTTAAAGATTGTAAGCAGGTGAAAACATGATCAGATTTGAAACTTAATGAAACAAATAGCTCTAATTACAAAGTAGACAATTGATATTATCAGAAGGGAGGGAAAAATGGTTACAGGGAGTCTCATGAAGAAGTGGGTGCAGGACTGCATGCAAGAGAAACCAGAAATGTACTTGGGAGACCAGAGTGGTCAGAGTGGAGATGGATGCATGCACAGTGCACCGAAAGCAGCACTCTATGTTTTATGAAACTTATAAAATATGCTTGATTCTGAAGAAAGAATTGTTACAGGCAGCAAATTCAGAGATTTTATGGTGAAAGTTAAGATTCTGGGTGATAACAGGAGAAGGCCTGCTGTACATCCAGGTTTATGTGACCTTGGTTAAGTTATTTAGTCCTCTGAATCACAGTTTTTTTTTTTTTTTTTCATTTTGAAAAGAAGAACAATAATTATCTTCTTATTTCATAGGGCTTGAAAATGTGTCAGAGCCCTTTATGAATTTGTTGTTGGAGGGTGACACTTTCCATATGTATTGCTTGCCATCATCAAAATTGAAAGCAAGCTAATAAATAAAATAAAAGCTAGTTGGGTTACATTTTTTTTTTCAGATATTTCTTCTGTCCTACTTATAATTGAGTCTTCCAAGTAACTGTATTAGGAAAAGCCATTCTTAGTTTAGGTGAAATATTTTCCTCAGAAGTTCTTAAACTATATTTCAAGAACAGCTGGTTCATAGAAGTGACCCTGATCACTTTGTGTGTGAGGCGTATTTGTCAGGGGTAAGAGAGGAGTGTGTGACAGTATGGGTTCTTGTTTTGTTTTGAGCTGGGGTTGGGGGAAGGAGGTAGGAGACTGATTAGTCAGTGAGGCAGGAATGGTTGCAGGTTCTAACATGGAAGTACCTGAAGAGAAGCATGTTGACAGTCAGGATCCATAATCAATCAGCTGCATGTTAGAGGAACCATAAGTTGAAGACTGCATTCTTTAAGACGTAAGGCATTTTAGTAGGCCCAGTGGAGTCTGTTCATGCTAAATCAGCTGTTCCCCAGAAATAGCAGAACCTGGCTTTCATGTGAGTGCTTCTCCATGCATAACTATCCTAGAACAGTTCAGTTTCTTGTTAGGGTAGAGACTTTGTTTTGTTCACTCTGCATCCCCAGAACCTACTCGTGTATCTGGTGTATATATAGCCTCTTAATAAAGACTTGTTGAATAAAGGCATTTTTGTAAGGCGTCTTCACAGTATTTATCAATCTGCTTTCTTGGACTATATTTGACATGTATAGTTATGGTTCTGTGCATATTCTCTGGAATATATTATGTACCATGTAGTCCACTGAATCTGGTTGGTTCTCCCTCCTTAATGTCTCTCAGACATGTCCGTACCTCCATTTCCGTGGATATTTCCCTCATTGAATAACCTCCTTCCACCTGGATTATTATAATTTTTAAACCAATATCTTACCTTCAAATCTTAACACCTTCAGCCACCCTTCCCATTACTTTCAGCCACCATCTCTAAGGTAGAAATCTACTTTTCTGCTTAAATTCTTAAATTATTAAATAGTTCCCTTTTTGCCATGAGTTTCTAGTCATGATGTCCTAACACACTAAGGTGTCACAGTCAGTTGGGAGGTGATAGGAATATCAGAGTATTTGTGTTCTCCTGAAGAGAAGTCCAAAAGTAGATAAAAATGAGTATGGTGCCATTTTTATAAATATTCTTTTAAATGATTTATGAAATCACAAGGATAGAGATGAGAGCAACTAGCATGTCTTTTTTTTTCTGCTTTATATAGCTAGAAGGAACATAGTTCTAAACTAGACCTCACAAGAAAGACAAAGAGTACTTTTCTCTAGAATGTTTTCATTGTGACGGTACTCCTAGTGACTTTTATTTATGCTCTGTGTTTATTGTAAATGATAGTTTTTGTTTTAATAAAAGCTACCAGAGTCTCATTATATTTTTCATAATACATATATATTTTATAGTTTTATTTCTGATCATATGAAGAATAAACCAAAGGACAAGAAAGATCAATATAAAAATGACTTTTTTTCCATCATCCCTACACTTCTGGTAGATTGAAATTGTATTTCTGGGTGGCCCGGGTGGCTCAGCGATTTAGTGCCGCTTTCAGCCCAGGGCCTAATCCTGGAGTCCCAGGATCGAGTCCCAAGTCGGGCTCCCTGCATGGAGCCTGCTTCTCCCTCTGCCTGTGTCTCTGCCTGTGTGTGTGTGTGTGTGATGAATAAAACCTTAAAAAAAAAAAAAGAAATTGTATTTCTGAAAGGAGTGATTGCCACCTTAAATTCATTTGTCTTTGTCATGCATTAAGGTATGTAATGCAGTACAAACAATATGGTGATCATCTTAGAAGATAGGAAATAGCAAAATCTGAATGCTGTTAATTGGAAGAGAATTATATTAACAGAAAACCAAATAGTATTTTATCCATTTAAAGTAAATTTTCATCATTCTTAGTATTTTTCTTCAAGTAGTTAAATATATACACTGGAATATTGAGTGAGATATTTATACTAAGTCTCCCTAATTTATTACTCCTATTGTAAGCATTTTATGAAGGCCACTTGCTTTATACTAAATGCTAAAAGGGCATATTAAATGGCACTAGGTGTTAAAATGCAGTTAAGTGAAATATTCTGCTTGAAGTGTCAGAGCATAGATCTCAAAGCTAACAGAGCAGGTGGAAATTAAAGTAATTCTCACAAGCAAGAAAACTATAGAGAAGGTGAGCCCAATTCTACTTAAATCCTTGGCTGAGTGTCACATGTCATAGGCTCAGGGGAGACCTTAGGAAGCCAAGCTAAAAAAGCAGCATTTGGAGACCACAGAGATAAAACAGAGATATAAGCAGCTGAGCACCATGGTTTAGAGTTTGTGGTTTGAATCCGAGCAAGATAACTGCCTAATAGAATACAAATCCGATAGTACTCGGAAAAACATGACGGAGTTCAGTTTCTATAACTGCAGTGTCTGTTTTTCTACAAAAATATTAGAGATGCAATTAGGCAGTAAAATGTGATCCATACTCAAGAAAAGGCAATAAAAGAAACTATTAGGCCAGATTTGAATTTAGAAGACTTCAAAGCAGCTATATTAAATATGTTCAAAGAATTAAAGGAAAGTATGTTAAGAGAATTAAAGGAAAATATAGTATAGATGAATAGCAAAGAGATAATCTCAGCAGAGCAATGGAAATCGTACTTAAAACAAGCTTGGAAGTCTTAGAGCTGAAATACACAATTACTGTAAGAAAAAAAAAATTGCCAGATGGGCTCAAAAGTAGTTTGGAAATATCAGAAGAAAGGAATAGCAAACCAGGAGACCTAGTAGAAATGACCCTATCCAAAGGCCAAGAAGAAAAAGGATTGGAAAAAAATGAGCAAAACTTCAGAGAACTGTGAAGTAGGCCAATATACATGTCATTACAATCATGGCAGGAGAGATAACAAAGAGGCATAAAAATATTTGAAGATATAATGGCCAAAAACATCCCAAATTTAGTGAAAAGCATGATAGATCCAAGAACCTTGCAGAGCCCAAAGAAAGAGGAACACAAAACCATTCCCAGACATATAGTAAAGCTCCTTTATGATAAACATTTGAAAGCCACCAGAGGAAAATTACATATTTGCTTACATTTCAAGGAAAACACTGAAAATATTTGTTGTTAATCATAAAATTTGAATTTTTAAGAAAAAATAAGAATTTTGGAAGGCGTGTATCTACCAATACCTTCCCCATATTTTGAAGGACCCTTTTTATAATTTTGATAGTGAAATTAACAAATACGATTTTGAAAAATACTGTGAAATGAAATGTGTCAGCACTTGAAGATTCACATAAGGAAGATCAACATAATTCAGTGAACCAGTGTTTTCCAAATAGCTGATGCATGATGTTATGAGACCACTCACTGGTAAAAGATAGATTCGAAGTGAAAAGTAGACCAATGGATTTTAATGTAACAGTACAGAATGGCTTCAGATTCTACATTGCAGCTACTTGTTCTGAAACTACTCATCAGGGTTTGTTGTATTACCAAAGAAAAGTAACTGCAGTTACCTGAAAAGGCTATTAAACTAATCCTCCCTTTCCCAACACTCTTACCTCAGAGAGACTAGATTTTCTTTATATTCTTCACCCAGAACAACACATTGTGAATGCGGAGGAACATTTGGGCATCCAACTGTCTTCTTTTAAACTAGTTAATGAAGGAGCACCTGGGTGGCTCAGTTGGTTAAGCATCCAACTCTTGATTTTAGCCCAGGTCATGTTCTCAGGGTTGTGAGATCGAGCCCCGAGTTGGGCTCTGCACTGGGTGTGGAGCCTGCTTGAGATTCTCTCGCTTTCTCTCTCCCCTGACTCACATACACACACACACTCTCTCTAAAAAAAGAAAAAACAGGAAAAAATAACTAGTTTTTGAAGGAACTTGCAAAAATATAAAAGTGTTCTTTTATTTTGGAAAATTATAGCTGTTTTTCATAAAATATGCTGTTTATGTTAATATGCAGTGAGTTTTATTTTTACTTTAAAAGTAATTTTTAAAATCTTAGTTTTAATTTCTAATACAGTAAATTTCAGTAGACATAATCCCCATTCATAGAAGATCTTTGGAGTCCTTCATAACTTTTTAAGTGTAAAGATGCCCTGAGACCCAAAACTTGAGAATTATTTTGAGTCTGCTCTGTCTTCAAATTCCATTGAGAGCACCAGACTGGAAAATTGGAAATATCTTGTAGCCCAGGAGATTAGTGTTTCTGAGTATATGATGACATTCAATTTTTGTTGATATCCTTGATTATTTTCAAGTAGACCATATAGTATGCTGTGGAGGATGCTGCTTAGTGCTTTTGATGGCAACTCCCCCCACCCCCACCTTTGATAGATTTTTTTTTCAGACCTGTTATTTTCAGTAGGGAACTTTACCAGAAAAGCAATAGGGGCCTTTTGCAATGATGACTAATTCTTTTCTTTTCTTTTCTTCTTCCTCCTTTTGTTATGTTTAGAGGTTATCAAGAAAGAGATGTTGAGAAAGTGTTAAGAGGGCCTCTATTGTGGCCTGCACAGTCACTTGCTATGCTATTCTGAGTTGTTATTCACTTCCTGGGAAAGAACATTAAACATTTGAAAACAGAATCATTGACGTTTGTCTCATATGGTGTGAAGAAGAATTATAAAGATGGTAACTGAGAGAAACTTATCCAGATTTTTTTTTTGTCCTACTTATAATCTGTTAAATGCGTATGGCAATGCTTGTTTGGTTTTGTAACCTAGTAGATAAGAACCACAATGTGCCAGAAATAAATTTTCTATAAGGGATGGTCATTACATAAATGTGTAGTAAGTTTATTTTAACATTACATTACTTTGTTCTTTGACAAAAATAAACCACTATAAAACAAAAGCAAAAATAGCCCACCTACTTACCTACTTGCATGAAACTGAATTATTCCCAGCTCCTTTGATGTGTTACTGCTTCTCCTGTCTCTTAGTGTTCCTCTTATTTTCCAGTGTTCTTAGTGACTTCATACTTATACTTGAATTTAGAACAATTCTTATTATTAATGAGCTTGTATTGGTCTGATTGTTAATTTTATCACTTAGATTACCGTGGTCATAAAAGTCATCAGACCAAAAAGAGAGTTTCTGTACTCTGTCTTCAGGCCTTTTATATTTTCATATACTACTTTTGGGAGTTTAAAATTCACATGTGTTTGAACAGGAGCACAAAAACAACTTTATTTTATACTTTGTTTCTTTGACTGTTGAGTTACGTGGAAGTCGTAAAACTGACCATTTCCCCATGTTGTGTTCCCCATCACTTAATGATGATTTACTTTCTGTACCGTATTTTCATTATATTTTCGAAATGACACAGGTTTCCTTTATCTTTGCAAATGATTATGATTCTGAAAGTCACAGAGACTTTCACCAGAAGAGAAAGCTTCCAATTTGAGGATATCAATTAGAGAAGTATTTATTTGGGTCTAGAAATAAAACTTGATTATTCATCAGTTGTTTCCTTATACCACAATTCCCTTTGTGTTTTCTTTAGCTCACTGAGGAAGAGGAAGCCTTTCTGGATTGGAGTGAAGATGATGATGATGATGGATTTGATCCAAGCACACTTCCAGATCCAGATAAGCACAGAAGCTCTGAGGAATCAGATAGTGAAGACCTGGAAAATAAAATAAGGTATGTTTTTACTTTTGGTAGGATTGTATATGGATCTTCTCCTCTGAGTCCAAAGGATATGTAGAGACAAATATCTTGTACTCTTCCAATCATTTAGGAGGCTCTCTTATTGTTTCTGTTATCACTGTTAGTTGTGAGAGTTATAATAAGAGTTGGGTTTTTTTCCTCTATTTTTCCTGTTTTTCTCCTTCTGAATCCTTTATGCTTAAGTATTTGATGCAGTAGGGTATATTTCATGCAAACAGACAGAATTTTATTTTGATTCACTGTCAAAGGACTCTATTGAGAGTATTGTTAAAAATTTTCTCTGAATTTTGTGCTTGCTTCGTCAGCACATATACTAAAATTGGAACGATACAGAGAAGATTAGCATGGCCCCTGCGCAAGGATGACATGCAAAAATTTTCTCTGGATTTTAAAAAAGGGGAGTTGTACTTTCACATTCTTTCATATAAAACTAAGTAACAACTACATAAAATAATGGGAAACTTAAACAGCCCTTGGAAGAGTCTCTCAATTTAAAATTTGTTCATTTGTGATGTGAACTTATTTGTGACCATGCCAAAAACAGATAAAATGCAATGAATTGCATAATAGTATGATTTGCTCAGCATTTGTTTCCAGAGTACTGTATTGGATTACATTGGGATTGTATTGATTTAAAAGTTGAGGTCACTGAACTTCATGCACATTCTAAACCAATGAGCCTCTTCAGACAGAAGGGAGGTACTAATAACAGATGAAGGTAATATGATTGAAGGAAAGAGGAAGCTTGTTGGAAGCCCTAACTACTAGCTCAGGGATTTGGGAGTTGGAGGGATAGGCCACAAAGAGCTATAATCTGATTTTAAGTAAGAACATTATGAAGGAAAAAAATCTCAAAAAGATTATCCCCTAAGAGTAAATGTTAAAGGAGGGATCATTTCAGTTACCCTTCATTGTGATCTTGTGCTCATTTAAACATAGAATTATTTTCTAATACTGAAATGACATCCATAATGCTGTCTTCCTAAGTGAGGCCAGAAACTTGAGACATTTGCTATTGGACAACTAGGTAGCAGACATAATGGTTTTTGCGTATTTCTAGGGGACACAATAGCAAACTAGATAGTGGGCATACTGGCACCACAGGTGAAAATAATTTGATCATGATTTAGAAAAGTATGTGCTGTAAGGGTTAAATAATTTAGGTTCAGAGCATATTCCTAATCTTTAGAAATTGATCTTTAAGGGAAAATATGCACACTTTCCTTCAGAAAGTTCTTTGGTGAACATGTTGAAACCTTGATGAACTAGCAGTTCATGAAGTGTTTAAGTTTGCTTCCCCTTAGGTTCTAAAATAAATGTCCCCTTTTCAGAGATGGCTTATGGGATCTCCATTTTGATAGATATGATCTAACTCAACACATATGACTTTATGTCATTAACTTTGTTTAAAAGACCAAATTTGATTGAGTAAAATTTAAAAGTTTTAATGGATTTATTTGACAATTCATGAAATCAGGCAGCATCCCATCTAACAGAAATGAAGGTGCTCTGAAGAATTCTACAAAATGAAAGGCTTTTATATGTAGAGGAGAGCAGGAAAAGGAAATCATGGCAGGAGAGATGACAAAGAGGCATAAAAATATTTGTTAGCCATATTTTGTGTATCTAATATATCTTTAGGACAGAGAACCTACCTTTGAAGTCACTGGGCGGATGTCAGCATTCCTTTTGCATCTGATTTATTATAAGGATTTTTTCCTAACATTTCTTATGATAGCTTCTGGGTCATCCTTAATCTGTGTGCAGCAGACACTTCATTTCATTCTTCTGGCATTTCTTACCCCCATAGTGACATTTCCCTGCTACCACCTCTAATAGTGTCACGTGCTTCATTCTCTTAACTAGCTTATAAATGCTTCAGAGCTAGAAACTGTCTTTTTTATCAATATATCCAGCTCTGTCTCCACTCCTATGTCCACTGTTAATGTCATAGGCACAGAGAAGGCCCTGAAATATTTAAATTGATAGATTAATTGATGGAGGAGATTTATAGAGTAAAAAAAGAGAAGTATATTTATAAGCAACTATATAATTGTCCCTTATAGCTTACATGATATAAGAGATGATAGCATAGATGGTTGGAGAACTGGAGAAGCCAAGTTCAGATAATGTAATGGCAAGGAACTAGAAGGCTAGAGTACCTTAAGATGCCAAAGCATCTTATCATAAAGGTTCAGATGGAAATAATTAAGCATTACATGGAAATTAAAATGGTTTTAATTTCAGGCACAGCTAGTAAATTTGCATTAACAGAAATTGAAAGGAATTAGTAACCTGTCTTAGCCTGAAGAAAAATTGTCTTTTGTTGAAGAAAGTATCAACAAAGATTTATTCCCTTTAGCACACGTGAGGACTTTCTAGCAGTTTTGTTTTTGTTTATGACAACAGATTGTCGTAGTCTAACACTCTCTTCTTAGAGATAAAGAAACCAAAGCTTCAAGGGGTAGAATACTTTGTTATCACAGTGCTAAAGGGTATCAGCATAATGTGCGTAAACCACATTGATTCTGTAGTTCTAATACTCTAATGACGTTATAGAGAATTACTCTGGCATTAAGAAGGGTAGCTCAGGAACACTGTCTGAAGACTATTTTAATGTCATTTGGGTAAAGACTTGATCCATGAGCTAACTATAAGATAGATTTGACTAGATCATGGTTTCCTGACTTCAACATTACTTACATTCTGGTACAGATCATTCTTTGTTTGGGTGGGTTGGAAATGATTGCAGACTGTTCAGCACCATCCCTGGCCTCTACCATAGTGCTTCCCCAGTTGGGGCAACCAGAAATACCTTTAGACATTGCCACATATCCCTCAAGAGCAAAATCTCCCACTGGACTAAACCCAGGATGACAGGCCCATATTACTGGTGATTGATTTCCCCATCCCTCATCCAGTATATACTTTGTGTATATTCCTTTCCATTCAGCTTAAGCAGTCCTTCTCAATACAGCCTGTATCAGTTGGGATTCCTACCGTAGGTAAGACCTATGTGCCATTCCCAAACTAAGGTAGGATATGGGATAGTTACAGAAAGTAGCCCACATGTGAAGTTCCTATGTTTCCCCTACTTCCATTTTTCTCCCTTTCCCCTTCTCCGTGAAAATGAATAAAGTGCAAACTAAAGCCAAAATTGTTTTAAGAGAAAAAGTAGTATTCACAAGTAAGTCCATATACACTATAATTTTGATAGTAGTAATTGCTGTGTTGGTACTGCTATTTATATTACTAGCACAAGTACAGTTTTACTGCATTGTTCCAGTTTGGCTACATCTTTTTTTCCATGCCTCCCATAAATAAGAGTAGGTGCTAGGATTTTGTGGCATCAGCTTTAGAGGGCTCTCCTGGCACACTCACGTTTGCTGCACTGTTTCTAACCTCAGCTGAGTAATTGCGGCAGCAGTGAGTGTTTCGGCCTCTTGGTCATCTTTGCTCTCTCAGTGGGTTATTCCCTGCTTATTAACTTCACATTTTCTGATTGAGTTACTTTTATGAGACCAGATAACACCAATTAGAAAATGGCTTAGTCCCAAAGTAAGTAGCATGAGCCAGTTTCTTTGAAAGTTTCCTTTGGGTATTTCTTTGTCCTTTACCTCAGTGACACCCCTAAATATTCAGCATGAGTAACACTTTTGTCTCTCTGCATAGTGAGACACTTAGTAAGAAGTAGGCAAAGGAGAGCCAGATATAGTGGAGAATGGCAGAATCTGAGGTGGATCATTCTTCCTCAGGGAGGTGTGCTTAGGGTTTAAAGAGTATACCTCCCTCAGCACAGTGCAGTAGAGTCTACACTATCCTTAACCCTCTTAGAATTCTCAGAATTGTCATCTCTAACACTGATTCCAGAGGGATTCTCTTGTGCAAGATTCAGCTCCTTTAGGTTCACACGACAAAAAGAGATCTCTTGTTTAAATATGGCCCCAGAGACAATGAAAATAATGTGACCTTGAGTTCCTTTGAAGGAGCTTTAAGAATGTTCTCATTAATAGCTTGTTGATCCCCAGAAAGAGAACAGTGAAATAGGAACAGTAGTGTCCCCATAGTACAGAAGGATGTCACTGGTTCGTCAGCAGCAGATGCCCAAGTTCCATCAGAGGCTCTGAGCTTTTGTGTGCTATTTTTGAAAACAGAGAAGGGAGAGCTTGCTTTGATGCCTTGTGGTTTCTTTCCTTATTTTCCATCCTCCTTACACATTGGCCCAGGTTGTGTTTTACTCTGTAGCTTTCCCTTCTGCTTCCTCCTAACTGTGGAATTAGCATGGGTTAGAATTACTACAGAATGTTAGTATTTGTCGTTATTGTTGTTGTTACTGAAACAATTTGATAGGAAACCTAGATCTTTGCTGCAGTGGACTTGGTGACATTGGGGGATTCATTGTTCGTTAGGAACTGCACAGAACTGCGTTCTTGCTTCTAGTAACTTGTGATACAGACTTAAATACTTTCTTCAAAGGAAGAAAGACCTTAGATATTAGAACTGTCTTTGTGCTATTAAGTGATTTTTTTTATTTCTTTATCTCCCCAACAGGCTATATAATGTATTTATATGCTTGTACGATAAAAATATTTGGTGTTGTTCTCTATATGTGGTGCCAAGAACTGGAGTAAGAATCTTCTATATTATTTAAATCATGTTCCACTTATTTAAGAGTTAAAAATACCTACTTATCTGTTAGTCTCCAGCTTGCTGTAATATTTCTTCCATCTATCCATTCAACTATGAATATTTTAGTAAGCTATCAGGTGCCAGGTGATAGTGCAGGTACAGAGGATGAAACATAAAGAAAAATATCTTTCCTGCTGTCACAGTTTGTGGTTTAGCAGAGATTACAGACAGCTGAGCCTGCACCTACAAAACAATATGATGGATACATGCTGTGATCTGTGCCCTGGGGGAGGCAGTAGGGAGCAGGGCAGGGAGGGAATGAGCTGAGCACAGAGAGCAAGTGAAGAATCTAACCTGGGCATTGAATCTGGAAGAGCTACCTGAAGGGAGTAACATCTAAGCTAAACCTGAATGAAGTTTTAAATCTTACCTGAGCGGGGAGAAGGTAGGTTGCGCTTCTAAACAGTGTGGCCTTTGAAATGAAACAAAAGTATCTTTAACCATATTCCAATTAAACTCCTCTTTCACTAAGATTGTTCCTTTCAGCTGTGCCTCAGAAGCTGAGAGATTTGGTTTTGAGCATGTAATATAAGATTAATTTTTGTATATCTAGAAGCATTCATCATGTTTGGTTTATGGCCATCTTCATGTGAATTGCTAATGAGGAAAATTTGCAAAGTGTTGAATATGATGAAAAGCAGCTGGGTGTTCAAGATATTCATTATCCAGTCAAATTAAGTTTTTAATATTTATAATCCTAACCTTTTTCAAACAGAAAAAGGAAAGAGAAAGAAGGTTGTGGTTAGACTTTTACTGCCTGATAATATCTCACTGTTTATTTCACAGACCATAGTCTCTAACCACGGCAGGTTGCTTTATAAAAATCCTTAAATTGGTGGCGTGTTTGGTCAATCATTTTAGGTGGCATAAGACCCATCTCTAATTTGTACTGAGATTATTGGCATAATTTAGACATGGTAACTTCTATATGGATTGATGCCTTTTCCTGCACAGCGTAAACTGTTCAACATTTAATATCAGGAGCTGTTCTTTTTGGCTTATGCAACACAGCTCTGTGTCAAAAGATTGTTGAAGGACTTTTATCTTTTTTCATTTGTTTGGGGTTTTTGTTTTATTTTTCAACCATGTTCCACGTTGGCTTTCTGTTTCTACATAAACTTATGTTTAAGAGTTCTCCCCTAGGTGAAGGAGGTGACCCATGTTTATCTGTGTGATGCCTCCTTCTGTTGTTCTGTGACATTTCTTCACTAAATCTTGCTTCCCAGCTTCTCTTCCAAGACTTATCAGTCAGCTTTGTAATGTGTGGAAGGCTTTCCACCTGCAGCAGAAATGTGTATGACTCAGAGACGAATTTCTGAGGAAGGAAAATGCCCAGAAAGTGTTTTCAGTTCTTTCTGTTTTCGGTTGGGGCCAGTTATGGCACATTATTGTTTTTATGTGAATTTTAGTGGAATTGTTGGTGCTGAATCTAGGAGGTGATTATTTTTTAAGGGGATTTTTTTTTTTTCCTCACTCAGAGTCTAGGTAATTGTGAAAAGAAAAATACTACTGACTACACTTTCCATTTAGTTGAATCCCTATTCGTTGATGGATCTGGTTGTGAGTGGCAGATGGGGAAAGAAGTCAGCTCAGCTTAATGATATATTGACTTTATTGTGTGCCTGTCATTCCTTCCTTTCACTCTTTTTAACTTCAGGAGATTTATCCCTGATTCTAATATGCCTAGCAGCTTCCAAGGGAAAAAATCTCCATCATCTCTTGTTATTTGTGAAATAAAAAGTTCATGAACTATCACATTTCATTGGGCTTTGATCAGAATTTCATGTAAATTGTAGTTGACAAGGAGTTAATTTTATTTGACTTTCTTTCAATTGTGTTCATTTTATCTTTCTCCCCTTTGCCATTGTCCTTATAACACAACACAACACAACAAAAAGAATATCCTGTGTGGTATATAGCATGGATGGAGAAACTTACAAGGCAGATTGTTGGGTTGGGTGTGGGAAAAAGCAGTACTAGTCTAGGGATTCATAGGGGAAAGGAGGCTACCCATTGAGGAAGGAAGGTGTTGTTTTCTGAGGTGAGGGTTAGGATGAGGAAGACATATTTGGGAAATTCTCAGCTAGACCTTACTTGTGGTCCTAGTTTTTGCCCTGTGCTTTCTGTTTCTTTGTCGTTTAGCGACCCACTGAATAAATGGGACTTGATGACAGGAGTTTGTCCTGTTTCAGAAGTGCTAGGGTCTCTAGGAAGATGGATGAATGACTTGGATGCCAAGAAGCCAAGAAAAACCATGTAATGTAGCAAGGGTAATGAACCAACTAGTAGGGTTCTCTTGGCTGCTACCCAGAGTCTGGTGCATGGCAACTTTGTTTTCACTGAGAAGACTGTTGAGAACTTCACTTTCTTAGGATGATCCTTTTCTAAACTTCACATGACTTCATGTTGAATGGATTCATAACTAATGATAGCATTCCATTATTTATACACTGTAATTTCCTTATCTACTCCCCTTTTAGAGTTCTAGGTTGTACCCATGCTCAAGATTTTCATTTTTGTTATTTCGTTTTGCTTACTTTTGCTTTTGCCATTGTATTTTTTAATTGAAGTAAAATTAGTATTTAATTCAGCTGTACAACATTGTTATTTGACATTTATATGGGATACAAAATAAAGATAACCAAAAGTCTAGTTACTGTCTATCAACATACAGTTTGACCCCTTTTACCCATTTCACCTAACCCCCAACTCCCTTCTGATAACCATCAATCCATTCTCTGTATTGATGAGCTTGTGGTGGTGGTGGTGGTTTTTGTTTTGTTCCCAAATTCCACCTATGAGTGAAATCATACAGTACTTGTCTTTCTCTGTGTGGTTTATTAGCATAATACCCTCAGGGTACATCCATATTGTCCAAATAGCAAGATTTTATTCTTATGAATGTTATTTATACAACATCTTCTTTATTTATCTGTTGATAGATATTTATGTTTGTTTTTTTCTGTATCTTAGTTATTGTGAATAATGCTGCAGTGAACCTATGGGAATGCACATATCTTTTTGAATTGGTGTTTTCATTTTTTTTTGGATAAATATCCAGAAGTGAAAAAGCTGGATCACATGGTAGATCTATTTTTAATTTTTGAAGGCTCTCTGTACTGTTTTCCATAGTGGCTGTACCAGTTTATATTTCCATCAACAAAGCATGACGGTTCCCTTTTCTCCACATCCCACTTGCTATTTCTTGTCCTTTTGATAATAGCCATACTAACAGATATAAGGTGATACCTCATTATAATTTGGAATTGCATGATTTGTAATGTTGAACATCATTTCATGTGTCTGTTGGCCATCTGTATGTCTTTGGAAAAAAATATCTATTCAGATCTTCTGCCTTTTTAAAAAAATTATTGTTTAGTTATATACATTCTTTATCTCGTTTGGATATTAACCCCTTATGGGATATGATTTGCAAATATCTTTCTGATTCAGTAGGTTGCCTTTTCATTTTGATGATGATTTTCCTTGCTGTACAAAACCATTTCAGTTTGATGTAGTACCATTTGTTTATTTTTGCTTTTGTTTCCCTTGCCTTTGGAGTCAGATCTACAAACACATCATTGAGATTGATATCATGGAGCTTACTGCTGTAAGTTTTACTCTAGAAATTTTATGGTTTCAAGTCTTCTATTCATATCTTTAATTCATTTTGAGTTAATTTTTGTGTATGGTGTAAGATAGCAGTCTAGTTTTATTCTTTTGCTTGTGGCTGACCAGTTTTCTGAGCACCATTTATTGAAGATACTGTCCTTTCTCCACTGTATGTTCTTGGCTCCTTTGTCCCAAATTGTCTCTGCGTTTGTGGGTTTACTTACGGCTCCTTAGTTCTGTTCCATTGACCCATGTGTATGTTTTTGTGCCCATACTGTACTGTTTTGATTACTATAGTTCTTAGTGTATAGTTCTAGTGTAGTTGGAATTAGGGAGCATGGTACCTCTAGCTTTGTTCTTCTTCCTCAAGATTGCTTTGGCTCTTCGGGATCCTTTGTGGTTTCTTACAAATTTTAGGATTATTTGTTCTAATTCTGTGAAAAATGCAATTGGAATTTTGATAGGGATTGTGTTGAATCTATAGATTCCTTTGGTTATATGGACATTTAAAAAATACTAATTCGTCCATCTGTGAGCATGGAATATCTTTCCATTTATTTGTGTCTTCAGATTCTTTTCACCAAGGTCTTGTACTTTTTAGTATACAGGCCTTTCACATCCTTGGTTAAAAATTTTTCCTACATATTTTATTCTTTTTGATACAATTGTAGGTGAAATTGCTTTTTTAATTTCTCTAAGTTCATCATTAGTATATAGAAATGCCACAGATTTTTGCATATTGATTTTTGCATCCTATAACTTTCCTGAATGTATTAGTTCTAACAATTTCTTAATGAAGACTTTAGGGTTTTCTATAGTATCATGTCATCTTCAAATAGCAGTGGTTTGTTTTCCTTTTTCCTTTTCAATTCTACTTCTGACTTTTATTTATTTTTGCCTAATTGCTGTGCTTAGGACTTCTAGTGCTATATTGACTAAAAGTGATGAGAGTGGGCATTGTTGTCTTGTTCCTAATCTTAAAAGCTTTCAGTTTTTGATGTTAGCTGTGGGTTTGTCAGTATGCCCTTTATTATGTTGAGGTACATTCCCTCTATACCCACTTAGTTGAGAGTTTCTATCATAAATGGATGCTGAATTTTGTCAGGTGCTTTTTATGCATCTGTTGAGATGATCTATGATTTTTATACTTCATGTGCTGTATCATGTTGATAGAGTTGCAGATATTGAATAAATCTTGTAGCCCTGAATATGGGAAGGTTTTGATTAAGGATTCGATTTTCTTACTAGAAATTTGGTCAATTCATATTTTCTTTATCTTCATGATTCATTCTTTGAAGATTGTGTATTTCTAGGAATTTATCCATTATTTCTGGATTGTCTAATTTGGTGGCATATAATTGTTTGTAGTAGTTTCTTATGGTCCTTTGTATTTCTTTGGTGTCAGTTGTTATCTTTTATTTCTGATTTTATTTTTTGAGGCTTCTCTCTTTACTTCTTGATGAGCCTGGCTAAAGGTTCATCAATTTTGTTTTTTACAGTGAACTAGCTCTTAGTTTCACTGATCATTTCTATTGTTTAGTCTTTATTTCATTTATTTCTGGTATGATCTTTATTACTTCCTTTCTTCTCCCGACTTTAAGTTTTATTTGTTGTTCTTTTTTTAGTTGCTTTTAGGTGTGAAGTTAGATTGTTTACTTGGGATTTTTCTTGGTTCTTGAGGTCTTGAGGCCTGTATAAGTATGAATTCCTTGTCAACCACTTTTGCTGCATCCCGTGTATTTTGGTATATCATATTTATGTTTACATTTGTCTTTAAGTAATATTTTGTTTCTCCTTTGATTATTTTCAATGACTTTTTTTGTTGTTTAGTAGCAAGTTGTTTAACTGCTATGTTTTTGTGGTTTTGCCACAAAACCAGTTGTGGCAGCAGTTGTTTAACTGCTATAGTTTTGTGGTTTTCTTCTTTATACCATTGTGATTGGAATTTTCTTCTTTATACCATTGTGATTGGAATTGGATTTCAATTTTTGAATTTATTGAGACTTGTTTCATGGTTTAACAAGTGAGCTCTCTTGAACAATGTTCCATATGTACTTTACATTTAAAGTCATTAATTATCAATAGGTACATGTACATGTGGCCATTTTGTTTATTGACTTTAGGTTGTTTTGTAGTTCCTTGTTCCTTTTCCTTTTGCTCTCCAGCCCCTTGTATTTGATGAATTTCTTTAGTGTTAGGCATGGATTCCTTTCTCTTTGCTTGCTTTTCTGTAGTTCCTCTATTCCCTTCTTTTTCTCTCTTCTCTCCTGGTTTGATGACTTTCTGTAGTGTTATGGTTAGATTTTTTTCTCATTATTTTGGTGTGTATTTACTACAAATTTTTTTTGTTTAGTTATCATGAGGTTCACATATAACATCCTTTGTATATAATGGTTAGTGTCATTTCTTTTCAGCTTAAAGAAGTCCCTTGAACGCTTCTCATAGGTTTGGTTTACTGTTGATGAACTCTGTTTGTTTGTTTGTTTATCTGGAAAACTCTTAAACTCCCCTTAATTCTGAATAATAACTGTGCTGTGAGTGGAGAGTTTCTTGGTTAGAAATTTTTTTCTTTCAGCACTTTAAATATGTCATGCCACTTTCTTCCTTTAGTAAAGTTTCTGCTGTAAAATCCGTTAATAGCCTTATAGCCGTAATAATAATAGCCTTATGTACTTAATAAGTTGTTTCCTCTTGCTGGTTTTGAGAAGTCCATCTTTAACTCCCCCACTCCACCCCCACCCCCAGTCATTGAAGGGGAAACTTTATTGAGGCCCCAGGCAGGAGACTACCATGTGGTCAAAGGAAGAGCCAGTGGAGAGGCCTTATTTTACCTTCTTGGGGTGCAGGTTGTTGTTGTCCACATTGCTTGTGGCAATCGACAGCACAAGGTATAGGCAAGCGTTACACTGGAAGCAGATCATCTTGTCGCAGTTGGATTTCTGGGCCAGCTGGCAGAAGGAAGGCTCAGTGATGCCACCATGCAGATGAAAGACCAAGTACAAGATGGATTCTTTTTGGATATTGTCTGAGAGAGTGTTGCTATCCTCCAGCTATCTGCTCCCAAAAGTTGGATGCTGCTGGTTAGACAAGATGCCCTCCTTGTCTTTGTTTTTTTTTTTTTTTTTTTAATAAATTTTATTTATTTATTCATGAAAGACACAGAGAGAGAAAGGCAGAGATACAGGCAGAGGGAGAAGTAGGCTCCATGCTGGGAGCCTGATGTGGGACTCGATCCCGGGTCTCCAGGATCACGACCTGAGCCAGAGGCAGACGCCCAACCTCTGAGCCACCCAGGCGTCCCCCCTCCTTGTCTTTGAATTTGGCTTTAACATTCTCAGTGGTATCACTGGGCTTATCCTCTAGGGTGGTGGTCTTACCTGTCAGGGTTTTCCTAAAGATCTGCATCTCTGTGTCTACAAGGCCTGAGCCCTGAGCCACTTGTCAATCTTGTTGAAAAGAAAGTCTCTATCTTTAACTTTTACCATTTTATTTGTTTGTTTATTTATTATTAAAGATTTATTTATTTATTTACTCATTCATTCATGAGAGACAGAGAGAAAAGCAGAGACACACAGGCAGAGGGAGAAACAGGCTCCAGGCAGGGAGCCTGACATGGGACTCGATCCGGGGTCTCCAGGATCATGCCCTGTGCCGAAGGTGGCGCTAAACTGCTGAGCCACCCGGGCTGCCCAACTTTTACCATTTTAATTATAATATGTTTTGGTGTGGAGCTCTTCGGGTTCATCTCTTTTGGAACTCTCTGGGCTTCCTTGATCTTAATTTTTGTTGCCTTCCTCAAATTAGAGGGGTTTTAAGCCATTCTGGCCTTTTCTCTCTTTTCTTTTTCTGGGTTCCCTATAATGCAAATGTTATTCCACTGGACAGTGTCCCAAAGGTCCCTTAAGGTATCTTCTTTTTTAAAAAATTTTTTTCTTTTTGCTGCACTGTCTAGGTGAATTCCATTGTTTGATATTTCAGCTTACTGATCTATTCTGCTTTATCCAGTGTGCTGTTGAACCTCTCTAGCGAATATTTCAGTACAGGTATTATTCTTCAGCTCTGTGACTTCTGCTTGATATTTTCTTATGTTTTTCTGTCTCCTTTGGAAGTCTCACTGTGTTCATCCATTCTTCTCCCAAGTTCAGTGATAAACATTGCTTAGAACTCTTTATCGGATCATTTATCTCTGTTTTATTAAGGTCTTTTACTGAGGCTTGTTCTTGTTCTCTTTTGGAGCATATTCCTCTATTCCTCTGTCTCCTCATTTTGTTTCTCCATGTTTGCTTCTAAGTATTAGGTAAATTAGCTACCTCTCCCAGCCAGGAAAGAGTGCCCTTGTATAGGAGCAGTCTCATGAGGCACAGAGACACTATCCCCCCAGCCACTTGCACTAGAAATTCAGGGTACATTCCCCTGTCTGAGCTCCATGTGCCTCCCTGCTGTGTTGGAGCCACGGCTGTGGCACAAGAGTGTGTGGGGATGTTGCATAGCCTAGCTGCATTGTGCTGCTGTGGCACAGGGGTGAGCAAGGCTTTTTCTTGGCCTGGCTGTGGTATGGAGGTAGGCAGGGCAATCAGCAGTGGGTACCCTCCAGTGCCAATAGGCTTGAGGAAAAGTTCCAAAATGGTGCCTTCCAGCACTGACATCAGCACTAAGACTTCAGAAATAACCCTTATCAGTGTCTGTGTCCCTGGAGAGTCCCAGCCAAGTTCCTGCTTCTCTGGCAAATTCAAGATTAGTAAGTTGGTCTCCTTCACATATAGTCTAGGCAGTATTCCAACTCGTGTCTCTGCACCAGGTCCCAGAGTGAGGGAGTCTCTTGACAAGCCCTTTATGAGTATGTTTTTTTTTTTTTTTCCCTATAGTTAAATGGTTTTCCTACATGTAATCCCCATTGGTTTTCATAGCATTTGGGGGGCTCATCTCTCCTGTGCAGGATCTAGAGAGGTTGGCTACCTGATGTGGAGCACAGACCCCTGACTTCTTTGGGAAAAATTCTGTATCTCTGAGATTCCTCCAGCTTAGGCATCATCACACTTGGGCTTAGTTGCTGTTTTGTTTTGCCAAAACCGTATCTTCTTCTCCTACTCCTTTCAGTACTACTCTTCTATCCTTTGTTGTGGAGGCTCTGTTCATCTGGTTATCAGGTCTTTTTCAGAGGAGATTATTTCATATGTAATTTAAATTTGTTGTGACAATGGGAAGAAGTGAGATTGGGATCTTCCTATGCCACCATATTGACCCCTCCCTTCTTTAAGTAATTCTTTAATGGACAGCTTTTGCTGAAGATTGAATTTTCTTTCTCTTGAAGTCATTTGAAAGACTAAACTGTAAAACCTAACTTTTCCAGATATCTGGACCACTAGGGGTATGTTTGGGTAGGTGATGATCTTGAATATTGAGAACTAATGAGTGAAAAGTAGTTTGAGAAAAGCTGATGTGCTCCTGGGAAGCACAAAATGTTCTACGTAGACATTAGCAGTGAAAAAAAAATGCATAATATAAACCCAGCTTGTATGGATTTTTTTTTTTTTTAATCTGAGAGAAGAGAAACAATTATGTATGCCTTCTAAATTACTGCAGAGCAGGGTTTCTTAATCTGGGCTCTATAGATGAACTTTAGATGAATCTTGAACATCTTGAAATTGTATGCAAAAATGATGGTGTGGGTGTGCATACTGTGTAGATACTCCCATGCATTTATGTGGAAACGGAGGCTATTTATTTTCATTGAATTCTCAAGTGGATGTATGAACCAGGAAAAGAGAGTTGGAAGGCCAGAACATTTTGCCAATCCCAAATGACACATGTGCATTTTTCAGAAGCAGGCATGTACATGGATCGTTCATGTGATTGTGGTCCTCCTGCCTTCTGTTTCCTCTCACCAACCCCAGCCTTTTCTCATAATTAGAATTTTGACCTAAGAGGGCATCTTTTGCTCTTTTACTTACGTTTGTAATGAATGCTGAGCCAGTTAGTCTTTTCTTTGACTACTTTTCTTTTAAGCAAATCTAGTTTTAGTCCTAAGCAGCTAGAAAAGAAGCATTAAGGATATAATGCATTTCAGTTCCATTTCTATATGTTGGGGCCTTCACCATCAGAAGGAAGCTGGACAGATTTTATGGAATGTACTGCAGTAATCTTCATTAGGACTATTGCCATAGCCTTGTAAATTAAAATTTATGATAAAGGGTAAGGTCTCTGGCACAACATATTTGAATACCAGAGTGCCTTTCCTTAAGGATAGATACAAAGATTCCTGAGAATATTTTTTTAATGGTCCCAAGCTTATTTATTATTAGCTTAAAATTCTTGAGGAAAAAATCCAGGCTACATTTCTTGATATGAATGCAGAAGGAGAGCTTTATACAAAAGGGGCATGAACTGGACACTCAGGTGCTGACTCTCATAGCTTTCCACATGTAATTTGGCAGCATGTTTTAAAAAAAACTCAAGGGTTTCTTTGTAAGTGAATACTTACTGTTTCCCATCTCAGTCCTCAGCTTCCTTTTAGCTGTATTAGTCAGCAGTTTCACCTGATTTCTTTCCTTTGCATTCCAAAAAAGGAAAAAGCAAGAATTTGAAAAGCTGCACGGCATTATAGCAAAGGGAGTGTGCTTTCTCCAGTCTGCACCCTGTCCTGGCTTTTGTTTGGTTTCTAAAAAGGTTTGTGAATTGATGTCGATCCTCTATTTTATGATGTAACATACACAAAAGTGCACACTCCTAATTGCACATGAATAAATGCAGCTGCCTCAGAGGTTAAGAGCTCAAACATGAGCAAGCCATCATGATGCTTTCTGGCTGCAGTCTCTTTTCTAGTGCGAGGCTTACAGAATCCTCAGTGATTTTGGCTGCCATTTTATCACTTAATAATTGGAACTGCTTGCCCCAGTGTCCTTGGAAGTTTGGTACTCACTCCACTACATTGTGTTTCTGCAAAGCCTGCATACACCAGGGAAGAAGTTGACAGGATTCCCCAGCAGATCTTCTTCTCCTTTAGTGCCTTGGCCACAATCATAACAGACAATGTTTGGAACATTCTTGAAGCTCAGAGTAGTGTTTGACTGCAGCATCCTTGTAGTCCAGGGATTATGCTTTCCAGGTTACAGAGGACATTCTGATCTCTTTTTATTGTAATTAATTCACACATCACTTATTTAAAGTGTGCTGTTCAACAATAAGCGGTCTTCCAAGTCATGGCAGGTACTAATGACTATGTTCTTTTTCTTGTAATGTGTCATTTGTCCCATCCCTCCCCACTTGTGTAAGTCTGGCTAAAGCCTCCTAAGGGTCAGACAGAGAATTTTTAAAAGATCAAGTGGTGTACGACCCCGTAGTTTCCTCTACATGGAAAAATATCAGTGAATTACTCTTTCCTTTTGCCTTTCAGTTTTTTTCATAGATTTATTTACTTGAGAGAGAGGGAAAGTATGCACACACACAAGTGGAGGGAAGAGCTGAGGGAGAGAGAATCTCAAGCTAACTCCCCACTGAGCATGGAGCCCAACAGGGGTCTCAGTCTCACAACCACGACAGGGGGCTTGATCTCACAACCACGGGATCATGACCTGAGCCGAAATCAAGAGACGGAAGCCCTACCAACTGAGCCACCAGGCACCCTTGCTTTTCTGTTTTAATACATAGGAAATGAAATAGAGTCTGCTCCTGGTGGGGTGAGAGGCATCTGTATCTTAAATATAATTGCTCTAGCAAGTGTTAAATAAGAATTACATGAAGTTCTATGGATCAAGAGACTGAATGCTTTGCTCACATACACCACTGCATATAATTTGGGAATATCGATCTCTGTGCCATATCCTTATAAACTTTGCAACCCTATCATAAACCCCATGTTGAGAGGTAGGAATTTTGTGAAACTAGGTCTATATTAGAACAAAGGCAGGCTACTTGGCCTTGTGGGAAAACTGGCTTTTGGAATCAGACCTGAATTTGAATCTTCCTTCCTTTTATAAACTTTGGACCATGGACAAATTACTTAACCTCTGACCCTCTGACCCTCAGTTTTCTTCAGTGAAATTGAGATAATTTTTACCCTGCAAGATTATTGTGAAGATCTAATGAAGGTAAAAAGAAAGAGTATGATATGTAATAGGATCATTAATGTATGATCTTTTTAATTACTAAAAGCAAAACTCTGATGGGAATTTTTAAATTAATATATATATATTTATAAGAATAGAATTTAATGTCCTCTGGGATATCTACTTTCCATTTTCTTCCTCATCAGAATCGTTCATTATGATGTGGTGGGCCTTATATTCAAAACAGTCTGCAAAAATATCCTACGGACTCGAATGAAATGATGAATAATGTAGTGAAGAAAATGTCATGTAATGTATTTTGTTCATCTGGTTAGAGAGTCTGTATTACCAAATTGGAGCGTGGGAAATGCCCTCCCCTGTCTGTTCTCCTCCTTTGGCATCCCCATTATTTAGGCATTCACTAAACTGAAAGTTAACTTGTGTGCCTGGTGTAGAGCTGTAAAGAAAAGAGACTAGATGATCCCAGCCCTCACGAAGTTTAGCCCCCGATGGAAGAGACAGACCATAAAGGAGTAAACAAAAGGACAAAAAGGATCCTTGATAAAGGACATGAAAGCAATCTCTGTGGGATAACGGGAGAGGATCTGGGAGAGTTGACTTTCTATGAGATGATTAGGGAAAACCTCTGTGAGGGGAAACCTGAAGAATTACTGAAAACCTCAAGTAGAGAAGTAATAATCATCCTAACATTCTAACCATTGCTTGGACAGTTAACAGAATTTAAATATTTATTCTAATAGCATAATTGTGGCTGTACACTCACACATACTCCTGCCAGAGGAGATTCCTGGGCTCCTTCTCGTCCCATCGTCCTTAAATCATGTCTCTGTCCTGACTCTGATGCCAGTTGGTTATGGAAGGTGATGAGGGTAAGAAACAGGTGCTATCCTATTCCATAGAGTGGCAGTTCATTAGAAGGGCATGTGGCAATATGAGGTTTATGAGAACAGGGGAGAGAATGTGAGATGATCTGAGTATTCCTGATGAAGACTGCGAAGTTACTTCAGGTTATGAGTTAAAACAGCATATTTTAGCATTATAGAAAATTCTAATAATTTAAGTTATGCTGGTGTATATCAACTCTTTTGAACTAGGCAAATATTTTTATAAATAGACTTGATTTTTTTAACAACTTTAATTTTTATACTAAAAATGTAATGAAAAGTAGAGTTGCCATGTGTGTCCCATCCTGTGCCACGCCTTTTCTATAATCAACATTTTATTACTGTTCATTACCATCCAGGGAACCTATATTAACACATAATTATCACTCAAAGTTTATAGTTAGCTTTAGGATTCATTCTTGTACATCCTATGAGTTTTGATAAATACATACTGACATATATCTACCTTTATAGTATCATACAGAATAATTCCCACTTCTTCCTTTTTCTCCCCATCCTTTCTTCTTCCTGCCTCTCAAACCCTGGCAACCATGGGTATTTTTCCTATATCCATAGTTTTGTTTCTAGAATATAATATAAGTCAAATGATATTGTATTGTGGCCTCTTTTATTTAGTGATACACTTTCAAAGTTCCTTCATGTATTTTCATGGCCTGATGAAAATAGTCCACTGTATGTATGTGCTACAGTTTAGTTATCCATTCATCTATTGAAAGACATCTTGGTTGTTTCCAAGTTTTGGCAATTATGAATAAAGCTTCTATAAATATTCATGTGCAGGTTTTTAAACGTACATAGTTTTCAATTTCTTTGGGTAAATACCAATGAGTACAGTTGTTAGATCACATGGTAAGAGTGTGTTGAGTTTTGTAAGAAACTTCCAAATCGTCTTCCAAAGTATATATATCATTTTGCATGCTCATCAGCAATGAATGAATGTTTCTGTTGCACCACACTGTCGCCAGCATTTGGTATTGTCAGTTCTTTTAGATTTTAGCCATTCTGTAAGAGTTTTATAGTTTAGAAACTGGTTTTATTTGACTTACAGAACATAGTAGAGCCTGACAATCAGATGCTTTGTTTTTAAGATTTTGGTAATATGTAGAGTGAAATCCTATTTCACCAAACATGAAATTCTAACTCAGCAGAGCCCTTTCTTATGAATGGGACTGCCCTTTGAGGAACTGTGTTCCCAACCTCTCAAAGCTTAAGGTTTCCTGTTGTAGATACGACAAATAATGATAGACTTAATAAAAGCAGCAAAGACTACTGTTGCTGAGAAACTTCACCTAACAGAGCACCCAGAAGTCTGTCTCCTTACAGTATTCCTGTCTTAGATTCTTACCCCATCAAGGCCCAGATCTCCCCAGTATCCCTTCCTGACTATCCCAGGTCCCCAACATTACTTTCCATTGGTGGTTCCACATCCATTAGAATGTGAGCTGAGTAGTCAAAACTTGGGTTGTGGTCACTCTTGTTCGGTAGCCTTACATGTTTGATGAGTTTCAGGGATTAGCCTTCACTTCATCTACCATTTAGACACCCCCCCCCCCCCCCCGGCTTTTTCAATGAAAAACTGTTCTGACCTTAGCAGACTTAAAACTGTTTGGAACTCAAGGCAATTTAAATTAAAAGACTTTCACCTTATGTGATAAAGCCCAATATAACCCAAATAGCATTAAAAGAAAGATCAAATACTTTCTACCATCAGGAGTTGGAGAAGGTCAATGAACTCTTACAGTGTATTTGCTATGCATGTATCACTTGTTTATCACTGCTTTCCAATAGGTATATGATAACCATATTTTAGAAATTAGAAAATTGATACTCTTTGAAGTTATGCCATTTCCCAAGTTTTAAGCAGTTGATAGCATTCCAGTAAGGTGTGACCCTAACATTCCTTTCTTTCCTCCATACCAAAATTTTTGTAGAGCCACATTTAATAACTGTAGAGTCACTGTTAAGTAACTGCTTTTAAGAAATAACCACTTCAAGAGGAGACATGATAGAGGACAAAGGAGGTATTCTTTACATTGCGATATATATATATATATTCCAGAGAAGTTACATTTATTGTTGCAAAGAAAATAAAAATTACTTGCTCATTGAATTGAAATGCCAGGTTATGCTCTTTCTGTAATGTTGAAGTATTGCCTCGTTTCTTATTCTGAGTTTGAGGTTATTGGGTGCTTCTTCCTAGTGTTATTTTCCTTCTAATGTATTAATTTTCACTTTGGCTTTGATTGGTCAGATTTCTTTGGAATTAGTGATACATTCTTTGAAAAAAAAAAAGTACAGGTTTAAACATCCGCTTACATACTGGCTTGCAAAGAAGGTATGCGTGTGGTTTTAATTAGAGATTGTTCTGTCTGACCCTATATATTTTAGAGTAGGTCAGTCAGATATTTAGCAGTACAGAAGCTCAGCCCACTGGCTTTATTCATCATTTAAGAAACACTTATTGAGCCTGGGATACTAGGGCAGTGTGGCTACAAAGAAGAATAAAAGTTTTTGTCCTCAAAGAACTTGCAGTTTGAATCTAGAACAATGATTTGCAGCATTTTTCATCATCAGAGACCTTGTTCTTTCAACCTTAATGGTCCCTATGTTTTGAAAGATTTTTGTCTTTTAAGAAAGTTAATAAAAGTTAATGTTTCATATTTATTTTATTAACAAAGACAATTTCCAGTCCACCCAAGTGTCTGGAGTCCAGTGTTTACAAAGCTCAGTTAATATTTCCAGTCAAACCGAAGAAAAACCAAAATTTAGTCTCGGGCACACAGTTGCAGGTGTTTTGAAATGCTGGAAATAACCCATGATCCATCTATTCTGACAAAAGAAATCTCAGCATTCTGCATATTTCTATAGATCCAGGGACCCAAGTTGAAGCTTAGATAGCATACCTACTCTCATGCTTCTGAGCTTTGTGGAATTACAAAGAATAATTATAATTATTCTTTGCCCAGAAGTACTTTTCCCTTCAAATTTAACTTTCTTTTTTTATTGCAAAGAGTAATACAAACTTGTTAGAGAAAAATCAGATGATATATATATATATATATCAACAAAAAGAACATCTAAAAAAATCTTGCAAATTTTTTTTCTCTGCAAACATACATGGAAGCCTTTCTTTTTTTTTTTTTTACTTAAAAAAGTAGTATTTAATATTCTATTTACAGCTTCGTAAGTAATTTCATTCCTAATAATTTAATCCTTCTAGATTGTCAGCACAGTTGGAACTTAGTGGTGTGGCATTGTTTCTGGTTTTATTTTTCTCCTTCCACATTCTTTTTTTTTTTTTTTTTTTTTAATTTTTATTGGTGTTCAATTTACCAACATACAGAAAAACACCCAGTGCTCATCCCGTCAAGTGTCCACCTCAGTGCCCGTCACCCATTCCCCTCCAACACCCGCCCTCCTCCCCTTCCACCACCCCTAGTTCATTTCCCCGAGTTAGGAGTCTTTATGTTCTGTCTCCCTTCCTGATATTTCCCAACATTTCTTTTCCCTTCCTTTATATTCCCTTTCACTATTATTTATATTCCCCAAATGAATGAGAACATACACTGTTTGTCCTTCTCCGATTGACTTATTTCACTCAGCATAATACCCTCCAGTTCCATCCACGTTGAAGCAAATGGTGGGTATTTGTCGTTTCTAATGGCTGAGGAATATTCCATTGTATACATAAACCACATCTTCTTTATCCATTCATCTTTCGATGGACACCGAGGCTCCTTCCACAGTTTGGCTATTGTGGCCATTGCTGCTAGAAACATCGGGGTGCAGGTGTCCCGACGTTTCATTGCATCTGAATCTTTGGGGTAAATCCCCAACAGTGTAATTGCTGGGTCGTAGGGCAGGTCTATTTTTAACTCTTTGAGGAACCTCCACACAGTTTTCCAGAGTGGCTGCACCAGTTCACATTCCCACCAACAGTGTAAGAGGGTTCCCTTTTCTCCGCATCCTCTCCAACATTTGTTGTTTCCTGCCTTGTTAATTTTCCCCATTCTCACTGGTGTGAGGTGGTATCTCATTGTGGTTTTGATTTGTATTTCCCTGATGGCAAGTGATGCCGAGCATTTTCTCATGTGCATGTTGGCCATGTCCATGTCTTCCTCTGTGAGATTTCTCTTCATGTCTTTTGCCCATTTCATGATTGGATTGTTTGTTTCTTTGGTGTTGAGTTTAAGAAGTTCTTTATAGATCTTGGAAACTAGCCCTTTATCTGATATGTCATTTGCAAATATCTTCTCCCATTCTGTAGGCTGTCTTTTAGTTTTGTTGACTGTATCCTTTACTGTGCAAAAGCTTCTTATCTTGATGAAGTCCCAATAGTTCATTTTTGCTTTTGTTTCTTTTGCCTTCGTGGATGTATCTTGCAAGAAGTTACTGTGGCCGAGTTCAAAAAGGGTGTTGCCTGTGTTCTCTTCTATGATTTTGATGGACTCTTGTCTCACATTTAGATCTCTCATCCATTTTGAGTTCATGGAAGCCTTTCTTAAAGATGGAGTCTTGCTCTATATTAGTTTTGTAACTGTTTTCAGTGTCAACTAAGAAATTCCTGCAACATTATTTTTTTAATAGCTGCATAGAGTTTCATTTCTAATTTTATAACTTATTTAATGAATTAATCCCTATAATTGGACATTTGGGTCCTCAACTTTCTGAAATTACAAATAATTTTGCCTTTAGTATCCTGCAACTAAATCTTTATACACATTCTTAATTATTTCTTTGGGATGAATTCCCAGAGGAAAAATTGCTAGGTAGGCATTACCTGAAAGACTTTTGAAAGGTGGCACCAAATTGCCCTCCAGAAAGTTTAGTAGTAATTTATACTCCCACCCAGGAGTTTACCTTCTAAATAGGAGTTGAATTGCATACAGGTGGGAAAAAAATCAATTTAGTCTTAGGAAGTAATAATGCCTAGGGCAAAATGACTAATAAACAATGAGAGCTGTAGGCTTTCAGAGGAAAGAGATCCAATTGAATAGGGAGTTCGGGTACCTTTCATGGAAGACAAGGAGCTGGAGAGGGCTGAACAGGAGGGAGCGCCACACTGACAGGAGAGCATAGGTGGGACACACTGGAGGGGTCTCTGATCTAAACCAGTGCAGGCTGTGTTTGAGGAGTCCAGGAGGAAGGCTGCTTGGCTTAGCAGCGGGCCCAGGGGTGCGGGTGCAGGCGTGGGCACTGGGCAGGATGGGACTCCAGATGTTCCTCCCTCTGGTTTCTCGTTAGTGTAACACAGTTACTTACTTTGAGAGAGGAGGCAGCAGCAAGTACTTGAAAAAGTTAAAATGTTGAAACCAGGAAATCAAACCTCCTGAAAAGATCTGTTCACTTTCCAGGAGAGCTTTGGGTTTTGAGTTCAGAAAATTTAGAAAGAAATGTATATTCCATTTAAAATTCAGTTACTAATATATTTATTAAGATGTTAAAATTGAATTCACATTTCAGTGTTAAGTCCTTTTTTCTTCTTAGTGATGAACAAATTGGTTCCCATGTTTCCTTGGTATCATGACAAGCTTTTGTGTAATTACTTTCACGAACATTTCAAAGCCATTGAAGTAACATTATCCTGTTGTTGTACATTCTAATTATATATTACAACAGTATATTTTTCTTTTTGTTTTATTGTAGGATTAGTTCTTTAAATGTAAGATACTACTAATTAAATCTCTCTATTAATTGGATTACTGCAAGATAAGTAGGTCTGAATTCTTTAGCTGCTGGTTTTGTTTTTATAGTAGTAGTGCCCTGAGCCATGCTTTTACTTTTTAGGCTGTGTTTTATTAACCAGTATATTATATTTTTATAATGTTGAGCAGTAAGATGGTCCTTTTTGACACTAACTTCATAGATTTGAAAAACGTGGAGATAGTTTGACACTTTATGTCCCATAGAAATTCTGAAATAAAAATAAAATGCAGAGCTCAGGCCCAGACTCCTGGCCCTGATATATAGGCCACCATCTAGTTCTCCGTTCACACTGTTAGCCCTCTTCTTCAATTCAGTAAACTTTCTTCATGAAGAAAACTCAAAAATGTTACTGCTATTTCTCACCTGTACTGTGGTTCTTCCAGCAGACCTATTTTCAGAATGTCCCACCATCTGATTGGTAAACTATACCAATGATGTGCTACCATGGGGTAGCTAATAGAACTCTTGATTAAGAAGTACAAGCATCCTTTCTAGCAGTTGCAGAAAATAATTGAAGAACAAAGAAACTAGAACTCACTGTTACACACATTAGACTGTGAACCAATTCTGAAGAATTCCTAGGTCTTAATTAAATCCAGTAAGCTCCTGTTGAACATTAACTATATACAGGGTCAGAACCCTTCTGCCTGATTCATCAGGATGTAAATAAAATAGAGGTTTCTAATGCCATACATTTCCCCTCACCTTTATTGAGATATAATTGATATATAGCATTGTGTGACTGTAAGGTGTACACCATGTTATTTGATATATTTATATATTGCAAAATGATTTGCACCATAATATTACTCGCTTACACCTCCATGGCATTACATAATTATGTTTGTGTGCGTGTAACGAGAACATTACCATTTATTAGCAACTTCCAAGTATCTAATATAGTATTGATAATTAGAATATCCATGCTATACATTAGATATCCAGAACTTACTTATCTTAAAACTGGAGCTTTGCACCATTTGACCAACATCTCCCCATTTCCCCTACCCCCTAGCCTTTGGTAACCACCATTCTAGTCTCTGTTGAGTTTGCCTTTTTTAGATTCTACATATAAGTTGCTGTCACACAGATTTCATCTTTCTCTGCCTGTCTTATTTCACTTAACATGATGCCCTCAAGGTCCATCCATTTGGTTGCAAATGGTAGGGTATTCTTTTTTTCTCATGGTTGAATAATATTTCATTGTGTGTATATATATATACTACATTACCTGTTCATCCATCTGAACTGGACAGTTGGGTTGTGTCTATTTCCTGCCTGCTGTGAATAATGTTGCAATGAATGTGAGAATGCAGACATTTCTTCAAGATCCTGTTTTCATTTCCCTTTTTTTTTTTAAAGATTTTATTTATTCATGAGAGACACACAGAGGGATAGGCAGACACACAGAGACATAGGCAAAGATAGAAGGAGGCTCGCTGCAAGGAGCCTGATGCAGGACTCGATCCCAGGATCACGACCTGAGCCAAAGATAGATGCTCAACCACTGAGCCAACAAAATGGGTATATATACCAATAGGTCATTTGGTAGTTCTGTTTTTAATATTTTTAGGACCCTCCATGCTGGTTTCCATAGAGGCTATACTGATTGCATTCCCACTAACAGTGCACAAATATTCCCTTTCCACACCCTCACCAGCACTTGTTATCTCCTGTTTGATGACAGCCATTCTACCAGGTATGAGGTCATATCTCATTGTGGCTTTGATTTGCATTTCCCTGATAATTAGTGATAATTGAGCACTTTTTCTTGCAACCTATTGGTCATGTGTATGTCTTCTTTGGAAAAATGTCTTTCCATTTCCTCTGCCTATTTTTTAATCAGATTTTTTGTGGGGTTTCTTTTTTTGCTGTTGAGTTATTGGGTATTAACCTTTTATCATATTTATATATGGCTTGTAATATTTTCTTTTTTGTAAGTTGCCTTTTAATATTTTTGTTGTTGTTTCTTTTACTGTGTAGAAGCTTTCTAGTGTGACATCGTCTTATTTACTTTTGCATTTGTTTCGTGTGCTTTTGATGTCATATCCAAAAAACTGTTGCCAAGACCAGTGTCATGGAGTTTTATCCCTATGATTTCTTCTAAGAGTTTTATGGTTTGGAGTCTTCTGTTTCAATCTTTTTAATCCATTTTGTGTTAATTTTTGTGGAAGGAATCCAGTTTCATTCTTCAAAATCTGGTTATCCAGTTTTCACACCCTTTTAATGAAAGAGACCATTCTTTCTTCATCGAGTATTTTCTGCTTTCTTGTCAAATATTAATTGACTATATGTGCAAGAGTTTATTTCTGGGCCCTCTATTTTGTTGGTCTGTGTGTCTTTTTCTATGTCAGTGCCATACTACTGACTTTATTTTATTACCGTAGCTTTGGTATAGTATAGTTTGAAATCAGGATGTGTGATGCCTCTGGATTTGTTCTTAGGATTGCCTTGGCTTGTTGGAATCTAGAGATTTTATACAAATTTGGGGTTATTTTTTTCTATTTTGTAAACAGTGCCATTGAAATTTTCATAGAGATTTCATTGAATCTATCAATGGTTTGGTGTAAAATGGACATTTTAATAATATTATTCTCATCATAACTTATGGGATATCTTTCCATTTATTTGTTTTCTTTAATTTCTTTCATCAAAATTGTTCAGTTTTTAGTGTCCCAATAATTCACTTCCTTGATTAAACTTACTCCCAAGTATGGTTTTGATTTTGTTGTACATAGATGCTTTTTTAAAATTTCTTTTTCAGATAACTTGCTGCTAGTATAAAGAAATGGCACTGATTTTTGCATGTTGATTTTTGTATCTTGCAACTTTATCTTATTTATTAGTTCTAGCAGTCTTTTGGTGAAGTCTTCAGGATTTTCTATATATAAGATCATATCTGCAAACAATAACAATTTTACTTCCTTTCTGGTTTGAATGCTCTTTTCTTTTCTTTTCTTTTCTTTTCTTTTCTTCTTTTCTTTCTTTTCTGCTTGCTTTCTCTGAGACTTTCAGTATGTTTAATAGGAATAATGAGAGTGGGTATCCTTGAATTGTTCCTGATCTTACAGGAAAAGCTTTCAACCTGTAACTATTGAGTATAATGTTACTTGTGGCTTGTCATAAAAGATTTTTATTATGCTAAGGTACATTCCCTCTTTCCCTAATTTGTTGAGAGTTTTTATCAAGATAGGCTGTTGAATTTTGTCAAATACTTTTCTGCATCTATTGAGCTGACTATATGATTTTTACTTTTCATTTTATTAATTTGGTATATCACCTTTATTGATTCAGATATGTTGAACCATCCTTGCATTCCAAAGATGAACCCCAACTTAATTGTCATGTGTGATCCTTTTAATATCCTGTTGTTATTTGGTTTGCTTATATCTTGTTATCTTGCAAATATCTTGTATTTTTACATCTGTATTCATCAGGAATATTGACCTATAGTTTTGTTTTCTTATTAGTATTTTTATCTGGCTTTCGCATTAGTTTAGTACCGTCCTTGTAAAATATGTTTGTAAATATGTTTGTTTCAGTGTTTTAGAAGAGTTTGGGAAGGTTTTGCATTAATTATTTTTTAAATGTTTACTAGAATTCACCAGGGAAACCCTCTGGTTCTGGACTTTGTGGGGAGGATTTTGATTACTGATTCAATCTCCTTATTCATTATTGATCTGTTCAAACTTGTTATTTTTTCATGATTTAGTATTGTTTGGTTGCTGTTTCTAGGAATTCATTCATTTCTTCTAGGTTATCCAAATGGTTGGTGTATAATTAATCCATGGTGATCTCATGATCTTTTATATTTTTATGATATCAGTTGTTATGTCTCCTTTCTCATCTCTGACCTTTAGTCTGAATTCTTTTTTCTTGAGTTAATCTAGCTAAATGTTTTCAACTTTATCTTAAAAAATTTAAAAAAAACCAACAACTTAGTTCTTAGTTTCATTAATTTTTTTTTGTTTTTCCAGTCTCTTATTTATTTCTTTTCTGACCTTTGTATTTCATTGCTTCTGCTAACTTTGGACTTCATTTGTTCTTTTTTTAGTTCCTTGACGTATGAAGTTAGGTTGTTTATTTAAGATCTTTCTTGTTTCTTAATGTAGACTTTTAACACTATAAACTTTCTGCTTTGAAATGCTTTTGCTGCATCTCACAGGTTTTGGTATTTTGTGTTTCCATTCTCAGAGATTTAAAAATGTTTTTTAGGGATCCCTGGGTGGCGCAGCGGTTTAGCGCCTGCCTTTGGCCCAGGGCGCGATCCTGGAGACCCAGGATCGAATCCCACGTCGGGCTCCCAGTGCATGGAGCCTGCTTCTCCCTCTGCCTATGTCTCTGCCTCTCTCTCTCTCTCTCTCTGACTATCATAAGTAAATTAAAAAAAAAAAAATTAAAAATGTTTTTTAAATTTCTTCTTTGACCCAATGGTTGTTTGACTGTGTTATTTAATGTTTATGTATTTGTGAATTTTTCAGTTTTCTTCTTGTAATTAATTTCCAATTTGATAACAATTTCAATATGATTTTCATCTTCTTAAAATTTGCTAAGAGTTATTTTGTGACCTATCATGATCTATCTAGCAGATTGTTCCATGTGTGTTTGAGAAGAACATGTATTCCTTTGCTATTGGGTGGAACGTCCAGTATATGACTGTTAGGTCCTTTTGGCCTAAAGTATAATTCAGTTTTAATATTTCCTTTATTAATTTTTTTGTCTGGATAATCTAGCCATTGTTGAAAGTGGGTTACTGAAGTTCTCTTTTCTTGTATTGTTGTCTTTTTCTCCCTTCAGATTTGTTAGTATTTGCGAAATATATTGTAGTATTTCAATGTTGGTTGTATATATATTTATGATTGTTATATTCTCTTAATGTATTGACTTCTTTGTCATCATGTAATGATCATTTTCATCTTTTGTTACTGTTTTTGGCTTATGGTATATTTTGTCTAAGCAGCTACCCCTGCCCTCTTTTGGTTTCTACTTGTGTGGCATATCTTTTTCCAGCCCTTCATTTTGGAATTATATGTCCTTAAAGATGAAGGTGAGGTTCTTGTAGGCAGTAGAGTTGAGTCTTATGCATCCAACCACTCTTAAGCCTTTTGATTGGAAAATTTAATTCATTTTAATTTAGAATAATTATTGAGAGTTAAGGACTTAGTAATGTTATCCAACTCTTTTTGGGCTCTTTTGTTTCCTTGTTTTTTTCTTCCTCTCTTGGCTGCCTTTCTTTTTGAGTTGATTTCCTTTTAGAGACATGCTCTGATTCCCTTATCTTTATCTTTTGTAGATATACTGTAGGTTTTTACTTTGTGGTTACCATGAAGCTTACATAAAACATCTAGATATAAGTCTATTTTATGCTAGTAATGGCTTACTTCAATTGCATACATAAACTCTGTCCTTTTATTCCTCTCTTAAGTTTTTGGTGTCACAGTTACAATATTGTGTATTCATTAACCAGTATTGTAGCTATAGATATTTTTAATAGTTCTGGCCTTTAACCTTTATAGTGGAATTATGTGTGAACATGTCACTATATTACAGAACTAGCTTTTTTAAAATACTAGCATATTTTATGTTTAAAAAAAAAAAACTTTGAGAGAGAAAGTGAGGATGAGCAGGGGGAGTGACAGAGGCGAGAGAAGCAGACTCCCCACTGAGCAGGGAATCCGATCTGGGGCTCAATCCTAGGCCCCTGGGATCATGACCTGAGTCAAAGGCAGGTGTTTAATCAACTGAACCACCCAGACACCCTTATACTAGCATATTTTTAAATTTAACTATATACTTACCTTTACCAGTATATTGGATAGTTTCATAGGTTTTCATGTAGTCTGCATCCTTTCATTTCAACTTGAATTCCTTCAGCTTTTTTTTTTTTAAAGATAGTCTGTCTCTCCTTCATTTCTGAAGGACAGCTTTGTTGAATAGAGTATTCTTGGTTGGAGTTTTTTTCTTTCATATTACCCATCCTCCCTAAGCCTGTAAAGTCTCTGCTGAGAAATCTGCTGATAGCCTTATAGGAATTCCCTTGTCAGTTACAAGCTTCTTTTCTCTTGCTGCTTTTAAGATTATCTTTGTCTTTGAATTTTGACAGTTTTCTTATAATATATCTGAGAGCAGATTTCTTTCAATTGAATTTGTCTGTCAGCCTGAGGTCAGCTAGGAATTGTAAGGCTTTCTCAGACCTTCTGTGGATCACTTGCTCCACACTTCTTGCTCCCTCTTGTGCCAGAATTTTTAAGCTTGTATGTCTTCTGTTCATCCTGAAACATATGAAGCCAAATGTTTGTAGCCCCCTTTCTGCTTTCCCAAGAATGGCACTCATGCTGAATGGTCTTTCCCTCACCTGCAGATTTGAGTCATGCTTAGTAGCTGTCTGCCAAAGTTTACTCTCACCACCACTGTCAGGAGCATGCACAGGAAGTTGGACACAGATATAGGGGGATGTGGGTGAGGACACAGTGCTGGAGGATGCCTCTGGGCCCATTGGAGGGATCTGTGTGCAAGGCATCTCCTCTGGTTCATGGATAGAAATCCATGACACAGTGAGTAGGATTCATATTCTTTTATTCTGAGAGTCCTGTCTGCCACTCTCCCAGCTTTGTCCTGCCTCCTGACCTTTAGCTGTGCAATTAATGATTTAGTACTTTGATTGCAGTGAGAGAGAAATGGGCCTTTTGGGCAGCATTCCACAATTTGGGGAGCTGGGCACTCCACTTGCTCTCACTTTCCACCATGGGAAAAATCATGGCCAAGATCTCTCAGGCCTCAGTTTTGCCATCTAGAGGGAAGAGTGATATGCATGAAGCCAAACTGTCCCTCTTACCTTCTCCAGTGTGTTCAAACTCATACTCCACCCACCCCACCCCACCCCCACAGTGGTGTGCTGAATTTCTCCACTGGAAAACTGGACTTCCACAAAGGTTCCCTCATCTGTGGGTAATTGTTTGAGGTGGTGTTCTCCCACTGCAGAGAAGGGCTGGAGCTAGTTCACAGCTGGGACTGTAGTCTTTATGCCTATTACCCGAAGTATGATTGGGTGAGACTCCTCTCAGGTCTCTTGACATCTAGTATTGGATGCCACAGGTCCCACAAAAGCATTTGTCTGTGGATAGATACCACATGTTGGGAAGTGACACAAACCAGGGATGCCTTCTTTAGCCATCTTGCTGACCTCACTCTGTAGTACTTCACCATTTGGAAGAGGCCTTTTCTGAAGAGACTGCATTGTGACTGTATTTTGCTTTCTTGCTTACCTTATATTTTCTAGATTCATTACATTATTCCCCTTTGGGGTGAATTACCTATAGAATATCTGTATTATTGTTTAATAATTAATTTGTTACACAAATTACTACTTACTTGCTATGGAAAGTAGGACAGAATACCTTTCTAGAATTTGAACTGGTCTACAAAGCAGCAAAGCTGCTAATTATGAAAATATTTGGGTTACATAAATTTCCCATCTTCCTTTTATTATCTGAACCAGCTATTTCCTGCAGGGAATATGATGTTCAAGAGCACATTAACAAAGGATCCATTAGTAAAGCCCACTAATTAGGCTGTTTCTGATGAGCTGCTCTGAGGTGCACTAGAAGTACAGGCAGGGCACAAATTTGTATTACCCTGTACCAAATAAATCATGGTACTCTAGCCCAGTGGAACTGACACAGGACTGGCAATACTCAAGCAGATTGAGACTCAGTACTTTTTTTTAAAGGCCCCTTTTCACTAAGAATTACTGTCTTTGCTAACTGAATTCCCATCGTGGGGAACTCTCTCATGGTCATCTCTCTAAGCATCCTTTCAAAATGGAATTGTCTGTAGCTTTAAGTAACCTCATAATGCTATCTAGTTTGTCTTCCCTCCAGTGGTGAGAGAGAATGGCTGCTGAGTCAGAGCATTGGGCATTTCTGGGAGGTGAAATGGGAAATTATTTACAGCTGTGCTTCAAGCTAGTCATAAGTAGATATGCTAAGCGCATTTTAAGCACATTCTTGTATCTAGGCACACTTTCTTAAGTAATATACTCCATTGGAACTTGAGCAATTTGTTCTTTTTTGGAATACATCATATGTTTGGAGTATATTTCTGTGACTTTTTTTGCTTATTTTAACATCAATGTAAGAATTTATTTGAAAGGAAGTAGTTTATAGGCAGAAGGGAAGTTAACATGTATTATTAGAATGGTTCTCACCTTTCTATAATTTCATGTAAATCCATATACCAGTTCTGCTAAGTAAATTATATAATCTTCATCTTTACAGATAAAGAGACTAAGGCTTAGAAATGGTAATTGAATGGCTAAGATTTGACCATTAGTGCCAAATCAGTGCTCTTTCCACAGTTAAAGAAATATTGACTGAAGCAAGTCAACTCATTGCTTTCAATAGCCTGGCTTTGGAGCCGAATTTAGTCTTTCAAATCTGGGTTTGAATCCCATGTTTATAATCTAGATACAGTCGTTTAATCATTGTAGAATGAAGGTAATGCTCCCATACCAAGGATTTTCATAAAAATAAATTATGTAATCTGTGTAAAGCATGCAGCACAGTGCCAGACCATTAGTAAGCCCTTAATGAAGGGTTGCTACTATGAAGACTACTAGATGGGCTTTTTATTTTGCTTTAATCTTGGATACAGTAATTGGGTCATTTTTGAACATGATGATGATATCTCAAAATACTTTGAGAATGTTTTGCCTTTTCTTCTATTTTTAATGTATCAAGTGATTTCTTCTACCTTCAGAAACTAGCTTCATTTTTATGGTCTGTGCCTCAAGTGTATACAAAATATTGCAATAATATTTGGGCTTTTTAAAATTAAAATATAATTGACACCTAATCTTACATTAGTTTCAGGAGTACAACATAGTGATTCCACAACTCTATACCTTATGCTATGCTTACCACAAGTGTAGGCACCATCAGTCACTGTATAGCACTATTACAATACTATTGATTATATTCCCTGTGTGCTGCTTTTCATCTCCATGATTTATTCATTCCATTACTGGAAGTCTGTACCTCCTATTCCCTTCACCCATTTCACCTGTCCCTGCCACTTTCCTTCTGGCAACAACCAGTTCTCTATGTTTATGGTATGTTTCTCTCTTTCTGCTTTTTGATTGTTTTTCAGATTCCACATATAAGTGAAATCATGATATTTATCTTTCTCATTCTGACTTATTTCACTTATAATACTCTCTAGATCTATCCATGTTGTCACAAATGGCAATAGCTCATTCTTTTTTATGGCTGAGTAATATTCAGATGTATATATGCTACATCTTCTTTATCCATTCATCTGTTGGGGGACACTTTGATTGCTTCAATATTTCGGTTATTATGAATAATGCTGTGGTGAACATAGTGGTGCATACATCTTTTTGAATTAGTGTTTTCATTTTCTTTGAGTAGATACCCAGTAGTAGAATTACTGGATCACATGATATTTCTATTTTTAATTTTTTGAGGACCTCCATCTTTTCCACAGTGGCTGAACCAGTTTGTATTCCTACGAACAGTGTACAGTGGTCTCTTTTTCTTCACATCCTTGCTGACACTTGTTATTTTTTATCTTTTTTAATACTAGCCATTTTGATACTTAATTGGATTGTTTGGCTTTTTGGTGTTGAGTTGTTAAGTTCTTTATATATTTTGGATTTTAGCGGTTAATAGGGTTGCCTTGTTTCGTTGATAGTTTCCTTCACTGCAAAAGCTTTTTAGTTTGATGTAGTCCCAGTAGTTTAGTTTTGCTTTTGTTTCCCTTGCCTGAGGAAGGAACATATTTAGAAAAATGTTGCCAAGGCCAATGTCCAAGAGGTCACTGCCTGTATTTTCTTTAAGGAATTTTATTGTTCAGGTCTCACATTTAGGTCTTTAGTCCATTTTGACTTTATTTTTGTGCATGGTGTAAGAAAGTGGTCCAGTTTCCTCTTTTTTCATATAGCTGTCCAGTTTTCATAGCACCATTGATTGAAGAGACTCTCTTACCCATTGTATATTCCTGTAACCTTTGTCGTGGATTAATTAATCATGTAAGCTTGGTTTATTTTGGGACTCTCTATCCTGCTACATTGATCTATGTGTCTGTTTTTGTGCTGGTATCATACTCTTTTGAGTACTATAGCTTTGTAGTTTATTTTGAATTTGGAATTGTGATACCTCCAGCTTTGTTCTTTTTTTTTTTTTTTTTCAAGATTCCTTTGGCCATTTGGTTCCTTTTGTGGTTCTGTACAAATTTTAGGATTATTTGTTCCAGTTTTGTGAAAACTGCCATTGCAGTTTTGATAGAGATTGCATTGAATCTGTAGATTGCTTTGGATAATAGGACATTTTAATGATACTAACTTTTCCAGTCAATGAACATAGTGTATCTTTCCATTTATTTGTGTTGTCTTCAAATTTCTTTCCTCAATGTTTTATAGTTTCCAGAATACACGTCTCTTACCTTGGTTAAATTTATTCCTAAGTATTGGATTTTTGTGTGCAATAGTAAATAGGATTGTTTTCTGAATTGCTCTTTCTGTTACTCTGATATTAGTGTTTAGAAATGCAGTGGATTTCTGTACTGATTATGTGTTCTACAACTTTACTGAATTCATTTATTTCTAATAGTTTTTGGTTGAATATAGGGTGTTCTGTATATAATACACATCATGTGAAAATAGACAATTTTACTTCTTTTTCCAATCTGGATGCCTTTTATTTCTTTTTCTTGTCTGATTGCAGCAGCTAGTACTTCCATTACTATTTTAATAAGAGTAATAAGAGTAGAATACTGCAATAATGTTTGTTTTTCCAAGACTATGGGTCTTAGAGATTTTAAATGGGGGAAGTTTATTGGATATCTTAAATAATTCAACATATGAGGTTCTATTTTATTCATGATCTATATAACACAAGTTAATAACAACAGGTATTAGTGTCTGGTATTCTGATATCTGGTAGCCTACAAACTCCTACCTAAAGGATGACCTAACTTTAAACAGAGGTGGTTTGTTGTAGCAGGACAGGCACAGAGAGGAGCCTGTCTGGAGCCAGAGTATAGGCCATCAGTGTCCCCAGATTGTGGATAATGTATCCATAGTTCCCTAGAACTGTGAGGATTGGATGAGACTATGTGTACAAAGTATGCCATACAGTGCCTGATGCATAGTAGGCCCTCTCCCTCTACCTGTTGGTGGGAAGGTACACTTAGGACACAGTTATCCCAATGCTGTTACAGTTTCTTCTGCTCTTGAATAAATAGTATTTTGCCGACTATCTGTTTTTGGTAATTTTTTCCTATTTTAAGTGTTTGGTTTTGTAATGGATTTAGTTATTTATCAAGTAAATCATTGGATTTGTTCCCACCAGTGATACCAAGAAGAAGCAGGGAATGAGGAAAAGAAACAACAGCGGAGTGGAAGATGTGGGATCCACAGGTCGTAGCAGGAAGAAGGCCAAGTGGGAGACCTTGGAGCCTTTGGATACAGGCCTGTCTTTGGCAGAGGATGAAGAGCTGGTGTTACATCTGCTCAAAAGTCAGAGCTAGATACTCCGTGCTCTTCTCCTTGAAACCTCTGGTCATGATTACATGGACAAGAAGTTGAAAAAAAACAAGTGGCTTTGGAACTAGGTGATGAGTCCCGTGCCCAAAGGACCTCTCCTCTGGACCGAAGCGATTCTGTCTCTAAGCCCCTTTTCTCAGGTTGTACTTGTACTTCCTAGAGCAAACTCAGAGTGAGGGCAGATTATAAAATTTCCTGATCCCATTTTCCAGCTATGTGCTCTGTTACGTTTTATCTAGGGGTTCCTACATCTTGTCATTGGAAATGGCTTCCTATGTTTTATTGGCAACTTCTGGAGACTTTGTTTCATTGTTAGAAATTCCAGTCTTGCTTACCATACAGAAATTTCTGTGTACTGTAAAACAAAATTGCTCACAATTTTGATGTATTTAATATCTCTAAAGAGACAGAGTATGGTGGACCAGCCCTGAGAAAAGTATTTTTGAATAATGACAATCATTAATAAACCTATTTCCTATAAAATAGTAATGTTTTCATGTGTCCAGTAATATGAGAGCATTCTCAGGGGAGGGTTCTTGAGAGTAAAATGCTTGGCCAATTCCTGACAGTGAATTTTTCATATTCTTAAATTAGCCTTCCTAAAGATACCGTTTAACTTATACTTGCAGATTTCATAGCCATTTTTGAAAACTGTAGAAGTTGTGAATCTGAAGACAGGGATCCCAGACCAGCCCCTTTGTGAGCACCCAGAAGGCCATAGGTCTCCCATAAGGACCTTGTCCAGCTCGCACCACAGAGCCCCACCCAGAGTCAGCTCTTGGTAACAACAGTAGAAAGAATGACACAGAGCCTGTTTCTGGTTACAGATAACAGATTCTTTGTGGGAAGAGAAATCTGGGCCTTTCCATGCTGGCTTTACCATAGATTTATCATCCTCTCCCTGTTCTCTCTCTTGGCTACTTCCCACTGCATGAACAAACAGAGATAATTTTTGATAACTGGTGCAAGTCACTCATGAATCCCAGGAAGGGAATATCCCACCTCGATATCCCACTAACACTTCCAACTCTGCCAGAGTCAATATTATTTCTGAAATGTTTCTCCTACTTGTGTAACTGGTATCCCTCATGGGTGACACCAAGGGACTCAACAATTCTCAGCCTCTACCCTGACCACTCTTCACTATACTGGTTCTGTTGATTCCTCTTCACATGAGTCTTCTATCCATGGTTTGTGCCTTCATCTTCCCAGCATCTGTCTTCAGTCAGAATTCACATTCTCCTCACAACCTGCTCCCATCATGCCAGTGACCTCCCAGCTCGGTATGATGCCTCCAGCTTGCCATTTCTCCGCCAAGCCTTCTACACTGGCCAGAGTTCTCTGCATAGCACGTTCTCCTAGCTCTTTCTTACTTCTACTATGGTGCTTACCATGCAGTGTTCCAGACACTGTTTATCAGCCTGTCACCCCTGTTATGTGACAGGTTTCTAGACCATGTTTATGCATCCTGTGTGCCCTCCCCACCAGAGCCAGATAAAGCACCTGCCTCATAGTGGGTTCTTGGTAAATACTTACAGAATTAATGAGTGAACAATAGTGGTTTGAGACAGTTTTTTAAGCAGTATGTTGTCATACGTTGCATTGTCACCTCTGGTAGGAAGGATATAGAGTGATGGAAATGAAAACTGGGTAAAATGGCTATTATGGGGAAGAATGACCATAATGGGGAAAAGAGATGGGGAAGGAATGTAGGGTGTATGACAACCTGAGAAGATTTTGAAATTAAATGTTCTGGTACAGGATCCCTTGGCCTTGACTATTTCCAAAGGACAAAAGGATGTGAGAGTATGAAACTGAGAGTTTACCATTGAATTCGCTCTCTGCAGTTTCGGATTTTGTTTGTTGTAACCCAAATGAGGAATTAGGGCTGTTTTATTACTCCATATTTGTAAACAGGGAATAAATACATTGTCAGGTATTTAGTTCATAGACTAGTTTGAGTTGTTTCTGTCCTTGGAACTGAATGAATGTAGGGGATTTTAATTCACTGGTTTTGAAAACTAAAATATCAGAACAGCATTGATAGAAAACACGCATGGTAGATTTTATTTGGTGTTATTGGATGGTATTATTTTTCACCAGATATTCCCTGCACTCCCCCCCCCCCCCTTTCCTCCCTTTGGAAAGTGTTATTTTTTCCTTCTCTCCTGGTAGCCTTGGCCATGTGACTCATTTCAGCCTGTGGAATGTGGTGGAAGTGGCTGTGTGCCAGTTATGAGCATAGTTTTTAAGGTACATTGATACTGCCATCAGCCCTGTACCTTGAGACCAGCATGGCCCAGAGAGAGGATACAGCTTCATTGTGGGTGCAAAGTGATCACAGGACATGTCAAACAGACCTGTAGCCACCACGTTCCCTCTAAGTCTTGGGGAGCAAGAAATCCACTGAGACTTGGGGGTGGGTTTCCACAGAAAAAAGATGAGCGAACCAATGAGCAATAACATACATCCATTCAATAAATGTTAATAAATTCAACTACCATATGCCAGGCTCTGTACTTGTGAGAAATACAAACAGTTCCCTTCCCTGCTACCATATAGTAGGGGAAAGAAAGAAGCAAATTCATAATTTTTGTGCATTATGATAAGAGGTGGAAAAAGGAAGACTTTCTGGGTGAGAGCAATGTTGCTGGAGTGCAGAAACAGGGGAAGACATAGGTGGTGAATGTCCTAGGACCCAGAGATTAATTCTTGCGTGGTGCTTAACCGAGGCCAAGAGGTCATTCGTCAGATCCAGTCGTGTAAGATGATCCCGAAAATTGCAAGTCTCATAGCAGATACACCCAGCAGCAGAATCCTTTGGAGGACTGCCATCTCATAAGCTTAACATGGCATTTTAGATTTGTTTGGAGCTATAAAAAAATGGGTAAGTTTAATTAAATGTAATTAATTTTGTTATACAACATTTGAAATGCCCTGAACATGAAGAGTCATCTCCATGCCTGTCAAAGCCTGCCAGAGGATGCAGATGTACCTGGGAGGTGTGGGGAGGAAACTGGGATGGGAGGTGGCTGATGTAGGTAGAGGGGGATAGATCCTGCAACCAGTATTTGGAAATCTTGTTTCATATCTTTTAAGACCATTTTAACCAGAAGTGTGATCACGGTGTGATTTTCTTCCCCAGCACCTGCTGATCAGACAGCCCAGACCGGACATGCTTTATATGATAATACCCTGTGCCTGCTGAATCAGGAGTTGGCAGCCAACCCAAAGGCTAGCTGTGAGCCTGTGAGCAAGACTGGTTCAAAAAGCTCTGTCCAAACAAGGACAAATTGGGCAAATAAAATAATGTTCTTACTCCCAGAAACTGAAATTTAGGTAGTCAAGAGAATAAGGTTAGGAGAGAGACCAGGAACCATGATAGGTAGAGAGCAAGCTCAGATTAGGAATCAGGCACAGCTATGAATGAACAAGAACTCTGGCCAAAATATAAAGGTAAGTGATGAGGGACCCAGTTGGTCATAGAACATGAGGCAAATCCATGGAAAGTAGAGAATCTGGGCCAGAGCCGTGAAGACCTGCAGTCCCCACTTGCTGAGCTCTCTCAGATCCACATGGACCCTCTAAGACTTGTCTCTGTGAGGCTTTACTTTCTCCTCCATCCTGTTAGATTCCTGTGTCTCCCTCACTTCCTGAGGTGTAAGTCTCCATTGCCTCAACTAGTCAGAGTGAGTCTGGGGCTTCTGTATCCACAAGAGCTTCGGTAAACTCAAAATACCCTAATGCCATGCTGCTTAGACTTTAATGTGCATGGGAGTCATAAGGGGATCTTTTCAAAGTACTAACCTGAGTCAGCAGGTTTGAGATGGGGCCCAAGAGTCTGCATTTCTTACAGGCTCCAGGTGATGGTCTGCTCTTGGCCCTTGGTCACATTTGAGGAGCAAGATACTAATGGAATTCAGAGAGTTATTAAAATCATTATTCACAGGGTTCTGTCAGAGTTCCCAGCAGGAAACAGATGGTGTACACAAATTAGCATGATTCTAAGGGGATTTAATAAAATGATTATTTACGCAGGCCAGGACAGGTGTAAGGAAGTCATAAAGGATGGTCTACCTGAAGCTAGTCATAGAGATGTTCCCACTCCTCACCCTGAAGGAGTGATGGGAGAGGAGGGAAGGAGAGACAGCTGGGTTTTGGCCTTCATTTGCAGCCCACCGGAGTTGACCATAGGGAATAAATAAGTCCTGGCACCTTGCTGTTGCCTCTCTAGCCCAAGAAGCAAGCTGCCTATAGAGGTAAACCTGTGTAGTCACCCAGGACACCTAGCAAAGTGGAGAAGTAAGGGGACCCACCAAAGAAATTGGCACAGAGATAGAGGGGGTAAATAGGTGGAATCTTTCTGTGGGACAAGAGGAAACTTTGTCCCTTCAGCACTTACTGGGGAGCGAGCACTGCTCCAAGGACGAGGCACACACCAAGGATGGACTGCAAGTACTGCAAGTGCACCAGCCTGTAACACGCTGTCAGGTAGGGAATACATGTTGTGGAGAAAGGTAGCACAGAGTAAGGAGATGGGGCAGCAGAGCAGAGAGCAGGGACTCTGGTGCTGAAGGCCAGCCCAACCCCAGGCAATTATGCAGTTGGAAGAGCAGGGGTGACTCCCCAAGTGCAGTCACAGCAGCTTGGCAGCAGGAAGCAAGTGAAGAGAGCTGTCTAACTGTATGGACTGGTGTCCCTAGAAAATTCATGATCCCTGTCCTCCAGTGGCCTTCAAGTGCCACATTCCTAGCTTTACTGTCTCTCCTGCTCTCCAAGACAGCTATTCCACACCGTCTCCTTTCAAATTGCCAAAACCTCTTCTTCTTCACTCTTGGCCCATGATCTTCCCCAAACTGCCACACCCCACCCACCCAGTGGGCTGCACCTGTGCCTTCCCTCCTGCTGCTGGAGAGGGACTGCACTCCCACCTGGGCTGCCCCCTGCATGTGCTGGGCCCCCTCCTCTGCCCTCCCAGAGATGTCACTGCTCCCATTGTTCCTCACTTTTCCCTCCCTCCTGGGCTATTCCTATCTGTGAACAAACATGCTGTACAATCTCCCATCTTAAACCAAACCCAAACCATCTCTTCCCAGCCATAGCTCCATTTCTCTCCGTCTTTCCCTTTTGGGTATATATAATGCCTTGAAAGAGTTGTCTCTGCTCCCTATTGATGCCTCCTTCCTTTGGAGTCCTACAATTGACAGTGAATAAACTGCACGTTTAAAGTACACAGTTTGAGAAATATTGACCTGTACATATATCCCTCCATGTGCACAATGAATAATGGACATATACCTACTGACCCTAAAGGTTTCTTTGTGTTGCCCTCCCTCCCCATCCCCCAGCCAGCCACTGATGTGTTCTGATTCACTAGGGGTTGGTTTACATTTGCTAGACTATAAGAGTCTAAATAAATAGGATCGTACAGTTTGTGTTCATTTTTGTTTGGCTCCTGGAACTCAGCACCATCTTGAGATTCATTCATATTGCAGTGCCCATCAAGGGTTCATTCCTTTTATTGCTGAGTAGTAGTAATTCATTGTGTAGATCATAACAGTTTATCCCTTCACCATTAACCAATGGGGGAAATGTTCATTCTTAATACTTACAAATAAAACTGCTAGGAAGTTTACAAGTCTGTGTGTGGGGTCCTATGTTTTCCTTTCTCTAGAGTAAACACCTGGGAGAGCCAACGGCTGTCTCATGTGGCAGCTGTATATTTAACTTTTTAGGAAACTACCAGATGATCTTTTAAAGAGGGTGTACCATTTTACATTACCACCAGTAGTGTATGGGAGTCGCAGCTTCTGCACACTCTCACCAACACTTGACATGATGGGTCTTTTTAATCTTAGCCATTTTAATGGGTACATTAGTGGTATCTCATTGTGACATTAATCCAAATTTCCCCAATGGCTAAATACGTTGAGCATCTTTTCAAGTGCCTATTCCATCCATATGTCTTTGGTGAAACGTGTGTTCAGATATTTTGCCCATTTTTTAATCTGTTTGCTGGTCTTATTGAAATTTATAAGTTTATCTGATATTCTGGACACAAGTCCTTTATCAAATACACGATTTGCAAATAATTTGCTCCCATTCTGTGGCTTGTCTATTCATTCTCTTGTTTCCTGATTGTCTTTTGAAGAGCAGAGCTTTTCATTTTGATGATGTTTATTTTTTCTTTTATTGATTATGTGATTGGTGTCATATCTAAGAGATCTTTGTTTTATCTCAAGGTCACAAAGATTCTCTCCTGTGTTTTTCCTCTAAAATTTTTATAGTTTTTAGACTTTCTGTTCAGATTCATGCTGCATTTTGAATTAATCCATGTAAATGATGCAAGATGTGGATCAAACTTCATTTTCTGGCATATGGGTATCCAATTGATCCAACATCATTTGTTAAAAAGACTGTTTTTTCCTCTGCTGAATTGCCTTTTCATTTTGTCATGCCAGAAGGTAAGAAGATGCTCAAAAAGAAAAAAAACCCACAATGCGGTAGTAGCCAAGGGGTATATGGGAGCCAACTGAAAGGACTCTCAATGTCCAGAGTGGAGATAGGTTGAGCAACAAATAAATGAAGTGGATTGAATTATAAACCAATACATATAAGGACCATGAGTCCATGCTGATCTAAATAAATTATTGAGTAAATAAATGTGGGTGAAGAGACAAATCTCACATGTAGAAGAATCCCAAATAACTTGAGTAGATACTCTGCTCTCAAGGAATTGGGCTGCATATAGTGACTTTCTTCCAAAGAAGACAATATAAAAAGAAGGGAGAAAACCAAAGGAGTAATTTCACAGCAAAAACCTGACAAACACCACCTCAGCCAGGTGATCAAGCCTATAGTAACAGTGGCACGTGACGGTGACAGCATACACTCTGGATATAGATGGCATAAGAATGGCATGCTACCTCAGTAGTCTTCCCAAAATGCATAACTGCAATCTGATCATGAAAAGAGACATCAGACAAATCCAAGTTGAGAAACATTTTACAACACAGCTGACCAGTGCTTCTCAAAACTCTCAGGGTCATCAAAAGAAGTAAAGTCTGAGAAATGCTTACAGCCAAGAGGAGCTTAGGGAGATGCACTAAACAAAATATAATGTGGTGTCCTTGGTGGGATCCTGGAACAGGAATACAACATTAGATAAAGACGGAGGAAATCTGAATAAAGCATGGAGTTTATTTCATAATAATTTATCAGTATTGGTTTATTAAATGTGAGAAATGTACCATAATTGTAGAAGATATTAAACACGTGGGAACTGGGAGGAGAGTAGAGTTATGGGAGCTCTGTACTAGTTTCACAATGACTGTCTTTTTAATGATGAAAAAGTTTTAAATGAAAAGTTTATTTTAAAAATGACACATAGCAGATGCCACATGTTTAATCTAATCTCTTATGATTGGACGTTTAAGTAGTTTCTAAATTTTTGCTTTTAAACACATTTATGATGAGCGTCCTTATGATTAAGTCTTTGCCCACATCTGTTACTATTCCCTTTAGAATAAGTTTGTAGAAGTGAAGTTGTGGAATAATAAATATGCATATTAAAATGGTATTAAGGATTTTGATATAATATACCTAAAGCACTTTCAATGGAAGAATGGTAACTCCAAATAATGAGGGATGACCAGTTTTGGAAAGAGCTGGGGTATTTTCTCTGTGCATGCCAGTCACATCAAAATGCCATGAAACGGTCCTGTCAGCTCCCTCAGTGTTTGAACGCTTGGGGCCTGTGTTCAGGGGTGCACCTGGCATTGGGATCTGCAAGCCGTACAACAGGTTAATGAACCTGTTAAGGTACAGTTCTCTGTCAGAAGACATTACTTCCTCATGCTGAGGTGGACAACCCAGTATTTTAAAAAAATGAAAGCAGAAAGAAAAATGCAGATCTCTAGAGGATGTGACAGAGTCCTCCTGGATTTTATCAGTAAAACTAAGACTAATATTCTAGATCAGTGGTTCTCAAAGTGTGGTCTCTGGGACCAGAAGCATCAGCATTACCTGGAAATGTGTTAGAAATGCAAATTCCTAAGGCTCCAACCTAGATGTACTGAATTGGAAACTCTGGGGTTGGGGTTTTGTTTTGTTTTGTTTTGTTTTTAGAAGTATATGCTCTTAAAATTTTAAGAGGGGCCTGGGTGGCTCAGTTGGTTGGGCATCAACTCTTGCATTTGGCTCAGGTCATGATCTCTGGGTCATGAAATTGAGCCCCAAGTCGGGCTCCAGGTTGAGCAAAGAGTCTGCTTAAGATTCTCTCTCTCCCTCTCCCTCTGCCCTACTCCTACTCCCACACGTGCTCTCTCTCTCAAAAAAAAAATTATATATATTAAAAACTCAAGTAGCTTTATAAGCTGTAATTCACAGGCCATACAATTCACCTGTTTAAAATACAATATTCAACGGTTTTCAGTTATTCTCATATTTGTGCAACCAACAGCACAATCAATCTTAAAATACTTTCATTATTTCGAAAAGAAACCTTGTGCCCTTTAGGTGATAATCTCCTATGCCCCCAACTACTGATCTGCTTTCTGTTTTTATAGATTTGTCTGTCAGTCATATAAATCAAATCATACAATATGTACCCTCTTCTGCCTGACTTTTCCACTTAGCATATTTTCAAGTTCCTCTGTGTTGTAGAATATGTCAGTACTTCATTTCTTATGGCCACATAGTATTCTGTTATATGGAGAAACCACATTTTGTTCACTTGTTCATGAGATGATGGACATTTGGGTTATTTGCACCTTTGGGTGATAGTGAGTAGGGCCTGCTATGAACATTTTTTCCACAAGCTCTTCCGTTGAGGCCTGTGCACACCACCGGGTGGAAGCACCAGTGTAGACGAGAGGAGGAGTGAATAGGAGATAGTTCTTTTTAGTAAGCACACAGTACTGTTTATCCTTTAGGCCAGACATCAAAGGAGAAAGGCAAGAGCCAGGGCAGCGGAATCCACCAGTGTGAAGTCCCTGCGCTGAGGTTCCTGTCACAACAGACACAGGGAAAGGTGGGCTTGAGATGGTGAAGGAAAAGAACCTATGGTCGGAGTGGAAGGGCTCACTTTTTGACCACGAGGCCACCCCTCACTGACTGACCAGCATCTTGAGGTGGTCTGAGGGTCACCTGGGCTCTTAGGCAGGGAGGCTTCTCCTTAGGAGTGCCTTCCTGGCACCGGGAGTTCCTGGGTTTTATAAAGTGTTGCTGTTTGCTTCCCTCCACAGACTCTCCATATCCTCAGGGACAGCCAGGTGTCTCCATTTTACAGATCAGGCCACCAAGGCACAGTGAGAAGAAGTGTCCTGCCTGAAGTCACAGAGCAGGATATGGTAAAGCAGGGGTCAGCCTCAGTTTCGTACCCCCGACGTCATTCCCAGAGTGCCTCCCAATCCCAGTGGCACATCACCATCAGGCTCTGTGCCTGGAGACTTGATTTAATTGGGCTGAGATGAACCAAGCCTTGGTAGTTTTTAAAGGCCTCCTGGAAGATTTTTTTCCCCCCTGATTACTTTCTTCTTTTTTCTTTTTTTCTATTCTTTCTATTTGAAATAATTTTAGACTTAGGCAAGAGATGCAGAATAGCAAAAGAAGTCCTGGCCGTCCCTCCCCCTAGTTTCCCCAAATGTCACCATTTCACATAAACACAGCATAACCACTGTTAGATGTGAACGTTGACACAGTGCCATCCACTCAAATCTCATCGATTGCAATTCTGGATCATTTTAGTTGCTCAATCTCCTCAGGGTCCTTTAATCTTTCCCAGGTGATTTTTATTATATTTATTTTTTAAGATTTTATTTATTCATGAGAGACACACAGAGAGAGGCAGAGACACAGGCAGAGGGAGAAGTAGGCTCCCTGCAGGGAGCCCAATGTGGGACTCGATCCAGGACCCCGGGATCATGACCTGAGCCAAAGGCAGATGCTCAACCACTGACCACCCAGGTGTCCCTCCCAGGTGATTTTTTTTTTTTAATTGGAGTTCAATTTGCCAACATATAGCATAACACCCAGTGCTCCTCCCAGGTGATTTTTAAATGCACATCCAGGGTGCGAGCTGCTGGGGTGGACAGTGGAGCCACTTAGTGTTCTACCGGTGGACCTGGTGGCTACACGGTGCACAGGCCCCACCTTCTCTGACATGAAAGAGCCTTGTCTAAAAATCCAGAGATGGCCAGGCTATTGTTATGCTGCTGATGGGATGAATCGTTTGAAGATTCCTGACTATTTTTTATTAAGTGTCTTTTGTGATATCTGCCAGGAGGAGAAATGAGGCTAGTTATATTCATTAGCAAGGTTACCAGCACCGTGGTGGCGATGGGAAATGGTACATGGGGGAAGGAAGAGGTAAAGGGCTTTCACATATTAACTTGCAACTTAGAGGTCTAGAGCTCTGCCCAACAGAATGCCTTTTTTCAGATGTAAATGTCTTGAATGCAATTTAGATTTTAATTAGAGATGTGCTGTATCTTAAGGTAGCGGTATTTATAGAGGGAGGCCAAAGATGCTACACTGAAAACCTCGAAGTTCTTACAGATCATTTATTAAATTAAAGAGGGTCTCCCAACCTCTAGCCTTGGCCCTGCCTTTGCCAGGATGACTCACTGAAACCCTAGCCTATCCGTTATCCTGAGTGATTGGCTGGGCATTCCAGCTGGGTGCATTGCCCGACAGCCCGCCAAGCTGAGTAATTCATAAGGGTTTTTATTTTTATTTTCTCCTCCAGTTGAACTACCTTTATCCAATTAGAATTTTCATCCTCATCTATTTATTATATCCTGCTCTGAGTAAAAAAACAAACTTGTGTGTCTCTGCTGTGTGCAAATTAGCCTGGCTCCCGAGGCCCCAGGGCTTAGCAGAAGCCCATCCACGAGTAAGTAAAAATGTTATTAAATCTGAAACCGCATCCCCGTCATCAGCTCTGGATTCCTCTAGGCCACAGATGTTCACTGTCAGCAAAAAGGCACCCGCTTGGAAGCATTTGAACCTAATAGCATTACATGTGTGCTTATATCCAAAATCATATGCACAGATACATTGATTGCCTTCAGCTTCTCGGAGAGAGCAGCCGGCTGCAGTCACGGCACACAGCTGTCAGGGCTCCTGGCCCGCGGGCCTCAGCACGGCACATCCACGGCCCCAGCTTCGGAACACGCTGCTCCCTCTGCCAGGAATGCCCCCCCTACCGCCCTGCACCTGCACACCCCTTCTTTTCCTGATCAATGTCACCACCTCCTCCCAGAAGCTTTCCTCGATTTTCTCCTCCCACCTGAGTCCCACATCGTCTCCATGTATTTGCACAGCATGCAGTGCTTGCATGTGCCACAGTGTGATTGTTTCTATGTCTCTTTCCCCATGTCCTACTCCCAGCCCTGTGCCTGCTACATAGCCTGTGCCTAAGCTGCGCTGGTGTGAATGGGTGCATGAGGACCCCAGGCTCCTTATCCAGCCTAACTGCACCAAGGTAGTGCTGAGCCCTGGCACCCACTGTCCCCTTCAGTCCAGACTACCAATCTGAGGGGAGAGGACGGTTTTACAGATGAGGAAACTGGCTGAGATGCTGGGCAACTTGCTTCCACAACACACAAAATCTGGATTTGAACCCAGCCTATGGAGCTGTGACGCCAGGCCTCAGCTGGGTGTGGGCATGGCTGGCCTTGAGACCCCTGACGCTCTCCCTATGGAGCCCCTAGTTCTGGGCTACCCGGGCCTCCGTTTGAAAGGCAGAGCCCCTGGCCCTGTGATGAGGGTGTGCTGTGCTGCTGATGGTCCCGACCAGCCCCACTTTGCACTGTGTGCCAGGACAATGGCCCAGGATGAGCACGAGTACCCCATGGCCGCTGGGCCATGTGCCTAGACCCCAAGAAGCACTTGTGGCTCAGCCTCACTGGCGGAGTGCTGGGACACACGGGGCACAGTCTGGAAGATGAGAAGACTGTGAGCCAGTGTCTGATCCCTGATGCTTGGGGGGTAGCTCCTTGTCTCGGGGTCCCGGTAGCACAAGGCAGCCGGCTCAGCCCACAGGGGGGCGGGGGGGAAGCCACCCCTCCAGCAGGAAGGCACCAAACTGGTGGGGATGGGAGGACTGCGTTCCAGGCTGCCTCCCCAGGAAGGGCCACTCGGGTGGGGACGTCCTGCAGGGACGGAAGCCTCGGCGCGGCCACCGCACATGCTTGCCCACTGGCTCTTCAGGTGAGTCGCACTCAGATCCATGCTCCTCTTGGGCACACGTCTCCGGATGTTCTGGAAGACACCACAGGGGGCAGGGGACCCGAGAGACCCCTTTGCATCTGGAGCTTCCCTGCAGGTAGCCTCCTCTTGCTTCCTGGCTTTTCAGCTGAATAGGTAACAAATCGTGAAGACAGTACAGATACTTTTCGGGTTTCAAAGACTCAAGATAGCAATCCCTACTCAGGGAAGCCTCTTGTTGCCTTAGAATACTCTCTGTCCCGACCTCCTCTTTTGGAGCCTCCTACACCTGACAGAGCAGTGGGGGGCGGCTTGGGCTGTCTGGGTTATTCACATTTCCCTTCCTTGCCTCCCCCTGTAAGGTTAATCCATATATGGAGGTCTCTCTGGCATCGTAAGCGTGATCCTCACAGAACCTTCTAAGAAAAGACACCTGTCCCACCTCCCCCTACCTCCCCCAACCCCATGAGAAGGCTCTGCCTCCCAGGAACCTCTGCTCCTTCCTGCTTCACGGCTGCCACTGAGCAGCACCGGGTCAGGGCCCTCAGCAAACGCTGACTTGGCTGCTGGAGAGAGAAAATAAAGGGGCTGGAGCAATGAGAGGCTTGTGAGGGAGTTTAAATCAGGCGCCACTGAACTGTGGCAGTGAGGCTGGTGTGTTTGCTGGAGACCAAGTATGTGGTACAAAGGCCCGAGAGGAGGGGCCACACACCCTGTCCGGGAGCTGCAGACCTTGTCAGAGCCGCAGTGGGAGGAGCCGCCAGTACACACGGCCGGCTCTGCCGCTGGGCCTGCAGAGAAGCCCCAGCAGGTGCTTTCTCCCCCTGGTGCTGCATCTTGTCCCAAGCCCCACACTGTAAGAACAAAATGTCCCCTGTCATTGGTCTTCTCCTCAAATAGTCCTGGAACCGCTGCCCTGGCCGTGGCATCCGTGTTCCTCTGAGGCCCAGGCAGCCTGCAGGGCTTGTGGACAAGCCTATCTCTTGTCAACAGGCTGTGCCCCCAGGTGAGTAAACGCTTCCCAACATTACTGAGGCGAAGATGCAGAAATCTGGATGTGACCCTCGCTGGAGAGCCACCACAAAGCTTGGGTGTGTGGGATCCCCAGGGGCGCTTGGGGTTTGCAGGTGAGGAAATGCCATGGTGAGGTGAACTCTCGTGGGCACCCCCTTGCACCCCACCAAGAGCAGTCCCCACTTCTGGGCAGGCTGAGGAGCGCTGAGGAGATCCCAGGAATCAGTGACCTGCCATAGAAGAGGGTTCGGGAAAGAAGCAGGAGCTTCCAGGAGTAAACATGATGGTATTGAAAACTGCCCCTTAGACTGTTTCCAGAACAAACACAAACACAGAAAATTGTCATTGTTTGTTGAAGGAGGTGTTCTAGGAGATTGGACACCATGGTTTTTAATCCAACTTTGTGACTAATGGAGCAGCTTTGGAAAAAAGAGAGAAGCTCATACACAGGGTCACCAGGGGGGCTCCTGTGTTTGTTGGGACAACTCGGCCACTATGCAGCTGAGCGCCGCTGCGCTGGAGACAAAGGCCACGGTGAGGCCTTCGAGCTGTTGAGACCCTGCTTCTGCTCTGCCGTGAAGACTGCGCAGAGGTCTGGGGAGAGATCCCCAAGGAGTTTTTATTTTGGTTGAATTTTCTTCTCTGTGCTGGGGAACGTTATTGAATTCTAAAAAAAAAAAAAAGAAAGAAAGAAAAGAGAGAGAGAATGAGAGACAGAAGAAAAGGAAAAGGAAATTAGCCCTGTTCAAAGTCTTAAGAAGCTGCCTTTAAAAAAATAACAGAAATTATGAGTTTTTTTCTGCCTTGCAAATCTTTATTGTGTGTCAGGGACAGCCAGCTGCATTCGAGGAGCGCTGCCTGGGCTACAAGGGGACAGGCTCAGTGCCTGAGCAGGTGCTGTGACTTCCAGGGCACTCAGGGGCATTTCTTTCACAGACACAGTACAGTACAGTGTAGCAGTAATTAGAAACCCACCTGCCTCAGATTCTCTTTACTGTTTCTCAAGGACAACTTGGCAAAATCTGTCAAGAGCTGTGAATGGTGTGTTTCTTTTACCCAGAAAATCCAGTTTCATCAGTTTATGCCAAGGAAATAATAAAGGATATAGAAGGGTCTTCATTTCATCCTTGTTCATAATCATAACGTTCTCTCCCACCTCAGGGCCTTTGCACGTGCTGTTCTCCCTGCCCAGAGCACTCTTCCTCTGTTTTCTCCTGGGCAGCTCCTTACCATCCTTCAAGATCTTTGAGCAAATGCCACTTCCTCACCGGGACTTGCCGGTGTTCCCACATGTGCTGTCCACTTCCATCCTCCCCCCCATCTCCCGGCATTTTGGGGACCCCTATAAAATGCATAGCTACTTGTGTAATAATGTCTCCCACACTGGACAATAACCTGAGGACAGGGGCTGAACCTCTCTGTCTTGTTAGTCTCTGTGTCAGATGGCTGAATCAATAAAGCATTTGGATCCTTTGGGCACGTGCGGGGTAATGGTCTCAAATGAAGGGCGTTAGAACCGGGTGGGAGTTATGCTGGGGGGGCCTGCCAACCTAAGGAGAGAGCCTTTCCATGAGGAATGCTAAAAAGGTAAGCAAAGCATTCTCTGACCTTGTGGGGGAAACGTGAGTTTTAGATATGGAAGAAACTGAAACGGGTAAAAATCAGATATTTTAGAAGGTGTAAAAAATAAATAGTCTGACCTTGTCTTCAGAGCATCCCTGGCCTCTGGGATATATTTGTATGCAGCTGTCATTTCCTATTTATAAATTAGCCTGGAGGGGCTGCGGGTAGGTCGGTGGACTGAAGGTGAGTCTACGTGGGGTGAGAGAGGAAGGGAAGAATGCAGAGATGTCGCTGCTCTTCTGTATCTCATACGTCCATTTACAAATATTTCTTATTTTTTATTTACGAATAGTCAATAGTGACTTACCGCTGTGCCCAGCGCTGTGCTGTGCTCTTTTGGGGGCCGGAGGGGCTGGTACTACAGAGACAGAGGATTGAAGGCTCGAGGTCAGTGGACGCACAGAGCAGACAACAGTCTGCACAGGTGCATAGGTGGGAGCAGGTGTCACCGGAGGGGGTGAATTTCAGCTGAGCCTTAAGGAAACGTTGGATTTTTTTGGTCAACAAAGAAAGGAGAGAGCGTTCCAGAAAAGGGAATAACATGAGCTTGGAAAAATCCCAGAGCACTGGGGCAATAGTGAGAAAGTAGATAGAGTAGAGCATGTATCAGGAACCCAGGCTGGAAGGTGGTGATAATAGTAATAATAGCCGACGCTTAGCAGACACGTCTTCTGTGCCAGACCCCGCTTATGTGCGTGAGCCGTGTTATCTCAACTTGTAAGTGGCAGAGCCAGGGTGCTCAGCCAAAGCATCCTAACTCCAGAGCCGCCCTCGTGAGCACGGAGCTGGCTATTCCACGCTGTCAAGGAAACCGAATGCCATGCTTGGCTCCTGGGAGGCGAGAGACCTGGGGAAAGACTTTACCATTTGGACAAGGGCCCACTCAAACTGTGCTTTAGAAAGAGCTGCGTGCAGACCAGATGTGCTAGGTGTTACCCTCAGAAAATGGAGAGCCTCACAAGTGAGCCAACAAAGTGCAAGAGCTGTTGCCACGGATGAGAAACGAGTGAGTTCTAGAGGAGCTTGGAGACAGCAGAGCTGCCCTGGTTCGATGGAATGCATCCGTTTGAACTCGAGAGAAGGTACAGCTCAGGACTTTCTTTGCCTCCCTGGAGTGGAATCATCCCATTTTTCCTGCCAAATATACTCCTTTGTGTCCTCCCCAGATTCATGCTCATCCTGAACCTCACAGCATGACCTTATTTGGAAATAGGGTCATACAGATGTGATTAGTTCTGATAAGATCATTCTGGAGTCAAGCGTGCCCAAGAGGAAGAGTGACTCAGTCCCGTGCACAGAGACACAGACACATGAAGAAGGCAACGTGAAGGCCGAGGCAGAGCTTGCAGCGATGCCAGGATTGCCGGCCACCACCAGTCGCTGGAGGAGGCGAGGAAGGAGCTCCCCCGCTACAGCCTTCGGGGGGGGGGGGGGGCGGGGATCTTACCTGCTAACACCTTGATTTCGGACTTCTAGCTTCTGGAACTGTGAGAGAATACATTTCTATTATTTTAAGCCCCCCCAGTTTGTGGCATTGTGTTATGGCAGCCTTAGGCCACCAGGACACCAAGTAGCCAAGAAACCAGAAGCAAGATCCTGTCCACGCACCTAATCTTATGGCCACGGATCCCACAGCAGGGGTGGGATCCAGCTCCAGACAGTGGAGCTGAACCAGCTCCCGTCTCCTGCCTGCAGCTTGAACCAGCCCCAGACAGTGTGTTCAGGGCGTGCACTCTGGATTTCAAGTCCCTTTCCGGCACTTACTGCTGAGGGATCTTACACAAGCTGCTCACTGGCCATGTGCCTTGGGTTTCTTACCTGGGAGACCAATTCATCACAAGGTTGCTATGAGGATGAGGTGCGTTGATACATGTTAGCATTTAGAGCACTGGTTGCTGTTGCCTGTCATCACCAATGGCATCAGTCACTTCACAGTGGGGAGCAGATGCCACGGACCTCCGGTGCTATCTCCCTCGCTCTGAGCAGCCATGCTCCTGCCTGCATGCGTGGCATCCTCAGTGTTCCATATCCCTGCTGCCTACACGTGGTCCTGTGATGAGGGCTGTGAGGGTTTGTGCACAGACAGGGCCCGAGGTTGATGAAACCCTTGTTGTGTGCATCTAAGATTCCGGCCTCTATGTGCTAGTGTGGGCTCTTCTACCTGAGAACCATCTGTGACTTGGATGGCGCGGCGTCCCAAGGGCTCACACACCGAGCCTGCTGTGAGGTTGTTTGCTCCAGAAGAGGTGGTGCCAGTTGCCAAGCAGTGTAGAGAGGCCTCAGCTGTTGGATCCCAGGAATCATACCTCCTGGTCTCACAAGGCCCATTGCAAATGCAAGGGTCTGGGAAGAGCTCCAAAAGCGTCATTTGGAGCCTCTCTTTCCTAGACCCAGCCTATCCCACTGGTCACCCGATAGCAACTGCTGAGCATACCAGTTCTGAGTTTTATGCTGGCAGCAGAAAAGTGTTGAGAAGAGATTGTAGTGTTCTCTGGGGTTCTCACCCTATTAGCCTGCCCTGGTTTCTCAGGACCCCTAGGGCCTGGGAGGCAGTCATCCCTTCTACTATCCAGGGTTCTGGCTTATAGACTATCAACACAAAGAACTGAGCCAAGCAGGGGTCTGCATGTCACCTTTATTTCCAAAACTAAGGGCTTAGGTAGGCTTGCTGTCAAAATGGGGCTTCTTGCCCCATCCCCCACCTCAAAATATGATCTACCCTTTGTGGTGGAGAAGCATGATCATAAATCCTTTGACCCTCCTGCCACTGCCAGTAGGATCAACGGTCCCTATTCTGGGGTCTGGGTGGACTCTGAGTGCTTTAGTCAATACCATATGGGCAGAAGTGACACTGGGCCACTCCCCCAGCTGTTCTTCTGGCCTTTGGAGCACTCACCCTTCCGGCCGTGAGCAGCCTTTGAGCCATCCAGCCACCCTGCTGGAGACACCATGCCTCGAGGCCCTCAGACTCTGTGGAGAGGAGGAAGCACCAGCTGAGCACTGCCATCCGGCCATCCCCGCTGTGGTGCCAGGCCTATGAGTGAAGGAGCCCTGACCCAGCCTAGCCACCAGCTGAATATGACAGAGCAGATCCAGTGGGTGCTACGTGGGGCAGAAGAATTGCCCAAATTCCCAATCTACAAAATCACAATATAGTGCAACATGGCTGCTGTTCTAAGGTACTAAGCTTTGGAGGAGAAATTGAAATGTGTTGCCTCAGAAATAGGTAAGTTTCTCAGAAATAGGTGGAGAAGCTAAGACTGAGAGCAGAGGTTGGGCTTGGTAGAACAGGTGGGTGCTCCCCGGTTGTGCTGAACAAAATGAGGCTGGTGGCCCAAGGACAGCCCAGGGTCCCAGAGCAAGAGGTGAGCAGTGAGCCCAGGCTCTTCCGGTGTGAGGATCTGCCCCCGTGGGTGTCAGCTTCTCAATAGGTCACTAATCAGATCAACCCTTTCCTGGAGGACTTCTTGAGAGGATGGACATGTCTGTAGAAGTTTCTTCTTCCGTGGAAAACTGAAGGTAGAGGAGTAAATATCATATGCTGAGTGGAAAAACAAATAAAAAAACCACCCAAAGACCAGAAACAGGTTATCCAGTTTGACTTTGCAAGGCAGACAGTCTTGGAAGTGGCAAGATAGAACCTGGCAAACGGTTGGATTTTCCCTCCATGACTTGTCTTTAATCTAGAGCTGGCCAGGTCCCATTCTATGCTCTCTTGGCACTTTTTGTCTCCTCTGGAGCTCTTTTCACCATTGCAATTAATGATTCCTAGGATTATCTGTTTGACATCTGCGCTTCCCTACCCTATGGCTCCATGTGGCAGGGGGTTATTCTCCCTGAATCTCCGGGAGAGATTGAGGCCTAACTCAATCCCTGCTCGTCAGTAAGTACCCACTGAAGGGGTAGGTGAATCAGCAATGTGTCCCCAACATTCCCCTTATAGAGCCCTGATCTCACCTGCTCTTTATGCCTCATCCTGAGCCAGCACCTCAGCTCTCCTCCCCCCACCTCTGCATGGAGGCTTTTCAGAAGGGGGCTCACCCTTGTAGGGCACGCGACCCACTTGTAGGGCATTGGCAGGTCTCAGGTCGCACTGGTTGATCTGTATCAGCATGAGGAGGAGAAAGCTCCAAGCGCTGGGGGACAGGTGTTGCTCTTACCACCTTGCACTGTCAAACTGCCTGTGTGACCCTAAACAAGTGACATACCAGTTTGTACCCCAACCTTCTGTAAATAAGCATAACCTCTGCTCTGCCAACCTCACATAGTAGTTGTGAGAATCCCATTGGAAAATAAGGCTAAGACATTTTGTAGAACTCCCCTTCAAGCCATGAGGAGTGGACATACATTTACAGAATTCAGGACTGGACACAAACTTTGTGGTTCAAGATTAAAAAAAAGAAAGAAAGAAACATTGACATATAATTCACTTTTTTTTTTAATAGAGGGAAGGAGGACAGAATCCTAAGCAGGCTCTACCCCCAGCACACGGGCTGACTTGAGGCTGGATCCCACAACCCTGAGATCATGAGCTGAGCTGAAATCAGGAGTTGGATGCTTAACCGAGGCACCCAGGTGCCCACAATTCACCATTTTAAAGTTTACAATGAACTGACTTAAGTATGCTCCCAGAGTTGTGTAACCACCACCACAATCAATTTTTAAACATTTTGATCCCCTCAAAAAGAAACCTCATACCTGTTTGCATTACTCCAGTATCCCCTCGGACCTCCCCAGCCCTAGGCAACCACTAACCTACCTTCTGTCTCTATAAATTTGCCTTTTAGTTTTTGCACATTTCATATAAATGGAATTATACAACACGTGGCCTTCTGTGTCTGGCTTCTTTCACTTAGCACAATGTTCTCAGGGTTTGTCCATGTATCTCATTCATTTTTATTACCAAATAATATTCCATTGCATGGATATGTCACATTTTGTTTACTCATTTGTGAGTTGATGGGCATTAGGATTGCTTTTCCTTCTTGGCTATTCTGAATAACACTGCTAGGAGCATTCATCTAGGAGCTTTGGTGTGCACCCATGTTTTCATTTCTCTTGAGGATATACCTGCTGGGTCATGATGTAACTCCAAATTTAACATCACGGCTAAGGGATTTAGTGCTTTGGGAACAGAAAAGTGAGGCCCGGCCGAATGGCAGGTGTGTGTGTGTGAACATGCGTGCACTCGCGTCGATCACAGACTGGAGTGGTGCTGCCAGGGTAGAAGCCACTTGGGAATACCTTTTCATATTCAAAGGGATTCTTGGCCCATCAATCCCTTGTGACCTGCAGTGTCTGCCTGTCTGCCCCATTGTCTAAATATTGTTGTCTGTGTGGGGTGATGGTCGTCAAATAGTTCCTCCATCAACTCAAACACTTTGACAAAAGTAGAAGCATTCTGGAAGAATCTGTTATAAAGATATTGTAAAAGTTATTATAGTTGTCACTCATATCCATAGAATTTGTGATCAGTGTGTGGACCAGCACTGTGGAAGATGCAGCCTCACTGGCTTGTCTGCCAGCGTCAGAGCAGCTGAACTGGGGCAGACAGGGAAGGGGGGTTTACGTTCCAGGGTAAAGTTATTTCCCAATTATAGACGGTCATCCTTCCAGATGACAATCGCTGACATTTCTTCCTAGGTGGGCTTCCATTTCCCCCAATAACTCCGAATCCCTTCTCCCCTTTGAGGGGGGGCTACATTTAAGTCATTGCTGCTCACGTCACCCTGGCTGGGAACGTAGGGTCGCAAAGGCCTGGCTTTCTATCCTGGAGCCCCATGTCCTGGATCCTGCAGTGTCCATGACAAGCACTCATCAGAATGGTCCACGTGTGCTTCTCTGTGGGCAAAATTGGTTCTTTGTGGGAAGAGTAATCTCTGGAACAGACATCAGAAAGACACTTGGGTTTCCATGGTTTGACTGCATAGCACAGATGCGAGGACCTGCTGACGTCAGCAGAGCAGGTGCCTCTTGACTTAAGGCATCTTAGTTCCCAGTTGATGACAGCTTCTGATAATCCTCAGGATTTTCCTCCTGAGCCATGCCCACAGGGCTGATTCAGTACTGCATAATCTGATGGCTTTTTTTTTTTTTTAAGGGTGAGGGGAACTCTGACCTTAGTTCACCTATTTATTTTTCCTTTAAACCATGTGCCCTTGGGAGAACTCAGTGGGGTGATAGTTCTCTGCCTGCCCAAGCGGAGCCTCTGGCTCCAGGTAGGAAGTCTGTTTTTCTGTGTCCTGCTGGCTGCCGCCCAGAGGCTCCTGTCACTCAGCCACAGTCCTAACTCAGCGGGAGCCCTGCGGCCTTTACCTGGCAAGACCTGTAGGCCCACAGTGTTGGGGAAAGTGGGAGTGTAACAAGAAGCCACATGTCTTCTCTCTGATCTCAGGCTGGACAGTGAATGCTCACATTGCCTCTAACTTCCCAGAGCTTTTATAGCACTGCCTGAGATCATCACCCTCGGGAAGAATCAAGACCCTTGCTCAGGCCACCACAGGTGGGCCAGGATGTTGAAATGTCAAATCTGCAGAGAAAGAAGTCACTTGGTAACAATTTTGGGAGAGGAAACCCTGTTACTAACATGTCTAAAGATTTTTTGCAGAACCCCTAAGATTCATGCAACAGTGAGTGCCATAAAAAATTGGCATATTGATCCCTTTGTCAGGGAAATGAATTGTTCAGGGGCTCACATCATGCCCTTGCATAGATTTTATTACACCTGCTGAACTGAGAGCATTCCTGATTGGAGAACGTGTTGACACCCTAATTGATAATAGTCCCTAATTTTATGATAAGCCACAGGACTGCTTCTGAGGGTAACAATTTATGCTTTTATTGGCAAGAGCTTCGGAGCAGAACGTGTGTGTTATTTCCCAAAAGGGATGCAAATCAAGACACGTGTGAGATTAATAGGAAAACATCTCAAACTTCAGATCCAAGAGAGACCAGTGTCAGTTCTATGCAGTTCATTCTCATGGGGACGAGCGTCTCCACACACAGATGGGAAAGGCCCAGCAAGTGTGGGTTATAACTCGGATCAGCTGACTGTAGTTGCCTTAGGGAGAGTCAGACCCGGGTCTGGTTTCCCACGCACAGGGAGCTGCCCAGTGCTCTACCCGTCGGCATAGTTTGCCTTCCCCAAGTCATCGGGGAGACTTGGAGCTTTCTAGGAGGCTGGAAACTAGGGCAGACCCCTTTCCCCTGGAGGCCCGTCTCTAAACAGTGCTGACACGACTCCCTGGGCCCCAGGAGTGGAAGGTAAGGCTGGCTTACCTTAACCCCACTCCCAGCCCTCCACGGCCGAGGCCGTTCAAACCTTGCCCAAATATTTGCAGGTGCACACCTATCCTGAACAAATAATTGCTCACAGACTTAAATGGTTGGTAGCATTTAGCATTCTGGGCTGCTAGCTTCCCTACACACTTGCAGATTTTTAAGTGCAGCCTGCAGCAGGCATGTTGGGGAGGCTGCCCGGGGCCCAGAAGCAGAGCGAGTGTGTGCGTGTGGAACGTCTGGTCCGTTCCAGCCCGCCCCACATCCCCTCCTCACCTAGCCCCTGACGTGATTGTTCCGAGCTAAAAATAGGAGTGTTATCACAGCTCTCCTGCAGGTGGGAAGCTTTGTGCAAAGAGATCGTCTTTGTCTTTTCCGTCCCTTCCCAATTCCTTGGGTGCCGCCGAACCGGGGCGGTGGGACCCACGGTCCACTCGTGCCCACACTCAGAGGCGGGGCCAGGGCAGGCTCCCCTGTTCTACTCCCATCATCTCCTGCTGTAGCATCCCAAACAGCACTGGTATGTGGGTAAAAAATTATCTTAGAAAACTGCTGAATTTTGCTCTTTTCCTGCTATACTTGAGATAGTACTTGGAAAAAAGGAGAATAGGGAGTATTAGATGTACCTACTGGAGAATAAGTTCCTAAATATTTATCCAGTTCCTGCTCTGAGCAAAGCAAGAAAGGTTCCCGGGTCATGCAATACGGGAGCCACCTCCTAAGGAGATCCTTTGGTGACATCAAGGAGTCACGGTATAAACATACAAGTTATGGTAACATAATAATCAATATACATTAACAACTGTTTAGCATACATAGGATTTTCTCTTACTTCTGGAATAACCTCTTAGGAAAGCTGCTGGGGCAGTTGTGTAAATGTCTGCCACTGTCCTGGGAGGAATGGATGAGCGAGAAGTGTTGGGTGAGGAAGTGAGGTAGGGGTGCTTGGATTTTGCAGGAAGCAAAAAAGTGGGCCCTTAGAAACAACAACTCTACCCCTCCACCCCATCCAAGTACATCTGCATGAGGGACACATGGAAGCCAGCACCGTGGATTTACTGGAGACATTCTGCCCCACACGTTGTCATTTCTCCTGAATATGCCACTATGGGCTTCATGGCATCCCTACACTGGAGATGATGTGTCTATCTGCAAGTTACATAGGGTCAGGGCCCCGTGCGCTTACCCTGTATGGTTCAGGGTGGCTAAGCTGCTGACAAAGCCCCCCACCAAGTGGATGAACACCGTGTTGATTTATTTCTGACTCATGGGGCAGTTCAAGATCAATTGCTTCCATGTGTTCAACCAGGGACTTCACCTGATGGCTGCCTTTTCAAGAGTGGGTGTTTTAGGGGGATCCCTGGGTGGCTCAGCAGTTTAGCGCCTGCCTTCAGCTCAGGGAATGATCCTGGAGACCCAGGATCGAGTCCCACATTGGGCTCCCTGCACAAAGCCTGCTTCTCCCTTTGCCTGTGTGTGTGTCTCTCTCTAAAAGAAAAAAAAAAGAGTGGGTGTCTTAGCTTGGGTTCTCCCATTAGAAAGCAAAGTCTGAGGGTCACCTGGGTGGCTCATCTGATTAAGCATCTGACTCTTGATTTCAGCTCAGGTCATGATCTCAAGGTCATGAGATCGAGCCCCATGTTGGGCTTCACACTGAGCATGGAGTCTGCTTGAGATTCTCTCTCTCCCTCTGCCTCTCCCCCTACCCTCTGAAAGAAAGAGAGAGTGAGAGTGAGAGAGAGAGAGAGAGAGAAACAAGAGAAAGAAAGAAAGAAAAGAAAGAAAGAAAGAAAGAAAGAAAGAAAGAAAGAAAGAAAGAAAGAAAGAAAGAAAGACACCTGGATGGCTCAGGGGTTGAGTGTCTACCTTCGGCCTAGGGCGTGATCCCATAGTCCCAGGATTGAGTCCCACATCAGGCTCACTGCGTGGAGCCTGCTTCTCCCTCTGCCTATGTTTCTGCCTCTCCCTCTTGGTGGCTTTCATGAATAAATAAATAAAATGTTAAAAAAAAAAAACCACAAAGAAAGAAAGAAAAGAAGGAAGAGAGGGAGTATCTGAGGCAAGAGTGAGGTGCTGGGACTTTATTTGGAAATTAATTTTGAGATGTAGGGGCCTACGAGAAGTTTCCAGGGAATACTGAACCAGGCACTAGGGAGACCAGTATACTGTGTGAAACTGAGGCACCCTCTTGCTGGGACATTCTGAGAAGTTATCTCTTCATTTTCTAGGGTTGACATAACCAAGTGCCACAAACATGTGGCCTAAACATCAGGAACATATTGTTCTGTGGTTCTGGAGGCTGGATGTCTGAGGTCAGGCTGGTTGGTTCCTCCTGAGTCTGTCCCAGCCTCTCCCCCAGCTCCTACTGGGGTGCTGGTCATCTTGGGAGTCCATCAGCTTGTAGAAGCATCATTGGTCTCTGCCTATGTGTTCACGTGGTGTTCTCCCCATGTGTCTGTGTCAGTGATGAAAGTCCCCCATTCTGTAGGGACGCCCGTCATACTGGAGTAGGGCCCACTCTAAACATCTCATCCTAACACAGTCATTTGCAAAGACCCTGTTTCCAGATGAGGTTAGGCTCACAGGTAGTAGGGATTAGGACTTCAACATGTCATGGGAGAATGTCATTCAACCCCAAACAAGCCATATAGATTCCACCTCAGAACTATCTGCCCGAGTGACTGAAGAGGAAGCATGGGCTGCTGACCTCTATGGCCAGTGTCCTAGGAGAGTATACTTTCCTACTTTTCCAGATGACCCCTGCTGGCATCCCATATGGCAGCTGCCGAGGATTTCCAGGACAGAAAGCACACTAATCTGGGTCCAGCTGTGGGAAGCTTCCAGGGTAACTGCAGGCCTCAGGGGATGGGAGATAGGCCAGGAGGAATCTGATGTGGTGGGTGAGGCATCCCTGTGATCCCCTACCCACCCCACAGCACTACTCCTGCGTGTCTGCCTCCCCTACTGCACCGTGAGCTCCATGAGGGCAGGCTCACGCCGATCTTTCCCACGGTGGCCTCCTTGCTGCCCAGCAGAGCACAGTACGTGAGAGCATTGCCAGGATGTAGGGGTGTGCATCTAGGCCCCATGTCCCCACCATGCTGGGCGCTTTGGAGACTTGACGGAGCTGCAGGAAAGCTGCTTAGGTGAATCAGGGAAATAGGATTCTCTCTCGTCTCTCCTCCACACGCAGACAAACCGTTGGGAAGGTTACAAAGCATGACCTGCCTCCTTCTACGTCCTGAGGGGCGGGGGTGTAGCAAGGCATTTCGTGTGTTTGCTTGTTTTGTTTAGATTGATCACATCAGCTGCCTTTTTGATGAGACCACCTTAGAATGTGTCCTTTAGGTACTTTCATAACCACATTTTTTCGGATGGGATCCAGGATGGAGCCTCAAAGGAACAAATAGTGTTAGCACAAGGTTACTGCATTATTACCACGATCGCGGGCTTCTTTATTTCAACACGGATGTGCCGAGAGAGAGGAGAGGTCATCTGTAAAATGCTCATTTAAAACTAATTTCTAAGCATCTGTCCTCACTGAGCGCTGCATTAGGTACTAAGTGTATGGAGCGTGTTCAATTGGGATCCCAACAAGGTCGCACTGCCGCACTTAGCCACGCGCTCAGACCGGGTGGAGGGGACACTGTGACCTGCCTCTACGAGTCACTCATTAAGAGAAACAGAAAAAGAACTGTTTTTGTTCTGACCTCAAAGCACTTGTCAAGTCTCAGTGCCTGCAACACGGGCCAGGTGCAATGCTCCCTGAGGCTTGGTCCCAGGCAAGGACCAGACTTGTGTCCCCACCCCTTTCTCCACCCTCTGGTTGTCTCAGGGATCATCTATATAGCCTGGGCTGAATGGGCTGCTCCAAGTGGGAGTCCCTTCCCCTCCCCATCACTTTAAAACCAGGGGATAGGGACATCACTCAGAGTCACAATGGGACAGATGAGATTCGCCAGCCCCGGCCTCTCCCCTCTCCCCTCTCCCAGGCAGAGGATGATTTGAGGCCTCTGTGACCACAGAGCGAGTGTACTGGGGAGCTGGCCTCTGTAGGGGAGATGCCTGTGTATTGTTGGACCGGCCATCAGGTTTACTCTGCCCCTACCTAGGTGATGAGGAATCAGAGGGTGAGAATCACCAAAATGTGAGGGTCAAGTGTCATTTGTGGTTGTACAAGGAGGTGGAAAGGTGTGGCAGCAAGTGTACAGTGACTGTATGAAGCCCCTCCCTGACCCCTCCCACACCGTGCTGAGGACATCTGAGGTATAGGGGAGCCACGGCATCCCACTTAAGGAGACTAGCCCCTTATGGCCTATTTGTCCCCATGCTCAATGCCAGAAAAGAACCAAAGGCCCCTCAGAGGTTCTGCAGGCGGCATAGCATCGTGGCTTCGTTCTCAGGTTTGGAGACAGACAGACCTCACTGAATCCCAGCTCCACCCCTGTTCTCTGGAGGACCTTGCCCAAGCTACTGAGCCTCACCAAGCCTCAATTTCCTCCTCTGTAAAATGGGAATAAAAGTAGCAGATCCTACTTCAGAAGGTTATTGTGAGAAAAAACAAAAACAAAACAAAACAAACAAACAAAAAAACAAAAAAACAAACCCAACTTGTTAAAATGCTTATCACAGGACCTGAGAACAAAACCAGATTTTAATGATCAGTTCTTGTCTCTCACATGAAAAGTTCTCAAGGGCTTCTCTTGTGGCTCTGCTTACCTTCTTGCCTTGGTGATTAGCTGAAAATAAGGCAGAACTGTTTCAGGATGGGCCTGAGAAGCAGGTGAGCTGGCCAGCCATGCTGAGAAGATGGTGTCTGATGAGGAGAGCCCTGGTGTTCCCTGGGTGGGAGCTGACCCTGGGGAACCTTTGGCAGACTTCTAGCTGCAGGCTCTGGCCCATCCTGGAAGCCATGCCTTCTTAGAAATCTTGCTTGTTGCTAATTCGGGACAGTGTCCTGACCTGGTTGTCCATGTGGCCCAAGTGGGAGGGCCTGGGTGACTTCTGACAGGCAGGGTAGGGCCAGGAGCTCCTTGTAGGCACACCAGGATTTGATCAGGTGGATCCTGAAATTAGTAAAAAAGATGATCTTTCTTTTAAAATTTTTAAAAAAGATTTTATTTATTTATTCATGAGAGACAGAGAGAGAGAGAGAGAGAGAGAGAGAGAGTGAGAGAGGCAGAGACACAGGCAGTGAGAAAAGCAGGCTCCATGCAGGGAGCCTGATGTGGGACTTGATCCTGGGTCTCCAGGATCACGCCCTGGGCCAAAGGCTGGCACTAAACCACTGAGCCACCCAGGGATCCCAAAAGAGAAGATCTTTAAAAAGAAATAGACTTCCACATCTTTGGAAAAAATACACACTAAATAAATTCTCCGATTCTGATATTTGCTTCAGAAGGAAATTGCAGAGACTGATGAGGCTCACCCAGGTTTGTGTTTTCTCTTCTTTTTTTTGGAGGGTTCCTAATTTGCATATTTTATTCATATCATACTTATTTAGTCTTTCATCCAGATTTACTAAGGAAATATTATTTTTGCCAGTTTTACTGAGAAATAATCGACATACATTACTGTATAACTTTGAGAGGCAAACCAAGAAGTGGACTCTGAACTACAGAGAACACACTGCTGGTCACCAGAGGGGAGGTGGGTGAGGGGATGGGGGAGCAGGTGATGGGGATGAATCAGGGGGGATGGGGATGAATTTTTTTTCTGAATCTATTGAGATGATCATATGATTTTTTCTTTCATTCTATGGGGATGAAGGAGTGCACCTGTCGTGATAAGCACCAGGTGATGTATTGAAGTGTAGAATCACTATATTGTACACCAGAAACTAATATTGCACTGCATGTTAGCTAGCTGGAATTTAAATAAAAACTTAAAAAAATGTTTAAGAGATACCGCATGATGGTTTGATTTACATATATTGTGAAATGATTATTGCAATACGTTCAGCTAACATCCAGCATTTCATGTAGCTATAATACAAATAAAAGATGGAAAGAGAGAAACAAATTCTCTCCTTGTGATGAGAACTCTTAGGATTTACTCCCTTAACAACTTTCCTGTCTATCATAGCGGTGTTTGCTGTGGTCATCATGTCATACATCACATCTCTGGTACTTATTTATCTTAGCTGTGGAAGGTGATGCCTTTTGACCACCTTTCTTCAACGCCCCCATCCCACCCTCCACCTCTGGTGAACTCAAGTCTGGTCTCTTTTTTCTATGAGCTGCATTTTTTTTGTTTTTTAATATTCCACTTATATGTAAGTGAGATCATACGGTATCTGTCTTCTCTGACTTATTTCACTCAGGGTCCATTCATATTGTTGCAAATGGTAGGATTTCCTCATTTTTTTATGCTGAATAATATTCCGTTATATATATGTGTGTGTGTGTGTGTGGTATACATATATATACATGTACATATATACACAAACATATATATAAATACATACATATACATACATGTATATAACATACATATATATACACACACACATCACATCTTATCCATTCATCCATCCATAGACATTTAGGTTGTTTCCATGTGTTGGCTATTTTAAATAATGCTTCTATGAACACAGGGGTGCAGATATCTTTCTGAGTTCGTGTTTTTATTACCTTTGCATATAGACATACAGTCCCAAGAATGGAATTGCTGGATTTTAAGGTAGTTTTATTTTTTAATCTTTTGAGGACCCTCTATACTGTCTTTTTTCCTATACTGTTTTCCACAGTGGTTGTAAAAATATACAATCCCAATCCCAAAAGTACTCAAGAATTCCTTTTTCTTTCTGACAACCTTGCCAGTATTTGTTACCTCTTGACTTTTTGATGATGGACATTTAAAAAAAGTGCACAGTGATATCTCTTTGTTTTGTTTTGCATTTCCCTAATGAATAATGATGTTGAGGATCATTTCATGTACCTGTTGGCTTTTTTTAAATCCATTTGAGTAAATTTTTGTGGGTTGTGTAAGATATGGCTCTAGTTTCATTCTTTTACATATGCATGTTCAATGATCCCAGCACCATTTATTGAAGATACTGTCTTTTCCCCCACTAAGTACTCTTGGTTTCCTTCTCAAAAATTAATTGACTATATATGTTTGGGTTTATTTCTGGACTCCTTAATTCTCTTGCATTGGTCTGTCCGTTTTTATGCCAGTACCCTACTGTTTTGATTACTAGATTTATACTATAGTTTGAAATCAGGGGGTGTAATGCCTCCTGCTTTATATTTCTTTCTCAACATTTCTTTGGCCACTCAGGGTTTTTTTGTGGCTCCATAAAAATTTTAGGAGTGTTTTTCTAGTTCTTTAAAAAAATGCTATTGGAATCTTGATAAGCGTTGCATTGAATCTATAGATGGCTATTGTTTGGTATAGTTAGAATTGACATTCTAATAATAAGAGTTCATGAACATGGAATACTTTTCATTTATCTGTGTCTTCTTCATTTTCCTTCATCAATGTCTTATAGTCTTCAGAGTAGAGATCTTTCACTTGCTTGATTAAATATAATCCTAAATTTTTTTGATGCTGTTGTAAATAAGAGCAAATTTTATTATTTCTTTTTCAGAAAATGTATTGCTAGTAGGTAGAAATACTACTGATTTTTTATGTTAATTTTGCATCTTGCAATTTGACTGAATAGATTAGATCTAGCAATTTTATTGCTTGAGTCTTTGACATTTTCTACATATAAAATTATGTCATCTGCAAATAGAGACAAGTTTATTTCTTCCTTTAGAATTCTGATACTCGTTATTTCTTTTTCTTGCCTGATTGCTCTAGCTAGGATTTCCAGTACTATGTTGAATAGGAGTGATAAGTGGCCACCCTTGTCTTCATCCTGATCTTAGAGATAAGCTTTCAATTTTTCACCATTGAGTATACTAGCTGTGAGATTGTTGTAAATGGCCTTTATTATGTTGAGATATTTTCTTTCTATTTGCAAGTTCTTTTTCTATCATGAATGGATGTCCAGTTTTGTCAAATGGTTTTTTTTTTCTGAATCTATTGAGATGATCATATGATTTTTTCTTTCATTCTATTAATGTGATAAATCACAATGATTGATTTGTGTATGTCAAACCATCCTTGCATCCCATGGATAAATCCCAGCTGATCATTGTGAATGATCCTTTTAGTGTGCTGCTGAATTCAGTTTGCTAGTGTTTTATTGAGAATTTTTGCATCTATGTTAATCAGGGATATTTTCTTTTTAGTAGTGTCCTTTTTTTGGTTTTGGTATCATGGTAATGCTGGCTTTGTAAAATGAGTTTGGGAGTGTTCCCTCTTTGATTTTTAAAGCAGATTGAGAAGGACTGATGTTAATTGTTCTTCAGATGTTTGGTGAAATTCATCAGTGAAGTGATCTGGTCCTAGGATTTTCTTCTTTGGGAGATGTTTGATTACTCATTGAATATCCTTACTCATAATTGGTCCATTCAGATATTCTGTTTCTTTCTGAGTCAGTCTTGGTACATTGTTTCTAAGAATTTTTCCATTTCTTCTAGAGTGTTCAATTTGTTGGCATATAATTGTTTGTGTGTTTTCTCTCTTCTTTCTGGGCCATGGCTGGACTATATTTCCCAAACTTCATTACTCTTAGGTAGGTAGGAGACACATAACTGAATTAAACCAATGGAATATGAATGGAAGTGGTATGGGCTGTAAACACCTACCACTTTTGATCCTCACTCTCTCCCCCTGTTCACAGTGGGCTGGAAGAGATTCTGAGGATTTAAAAGAGGGCAGAGTCACAAGAGGAAAGGAGTCAGGGTCCCTGCATGACCAGATGGTCCCTATCTCATGAAATTATGAAATAAGGAAGAAACAAATTGTCATTGTATTATGCCACTGGGATTTTGAGGTTGTTACAGTGGTTAGCTTTATTTTCTGGGATACAGTTTACTTAAGGTTATACTTTACTCACATGCTGCTGACTGGCTGTCCTGATTCTAGATGGATAGTGTAGGTGAGCATGATGGCATCTTGTGTTTGAATGCAGATTCTTTTTCTTTGGCCAAGGGCATCAATGTTTATTTGGTTGGTAGTAATAAGGCTTCAGACATCTTTCATTTTTTACTCTATTTCCCCACCCATCTCTTCTATGTTCCACTCCTCTCCCATGCCCTGGATTCAGACTGTGTGTCAAAGGAACACATGGAGAATCTGAGACTTCTAAGCTGTGGCAAAACTGATAAAATATTGAAAATCAAAACAGAGGATAATGTGAACCTAAAGAATAGTTGTCTTTTGAATATATCTTTTCAGTTTCTTTCTAATATACAGACCTATATATGCATACATACCCAGTTATTGATACATTAGTGCTAGCTAGGATTTTTTTTTTAATTTTATTTATTTATTCATGAGAGACACAGAGAGAGAGAGAAGCAGAGACACAGGCAGAGGGAGAAGCAGGCTCCGTGCAGGGAACCTGATGTGGGACTCTATCCCGGGTCTCCAGGATCACACCCTGGGCTTGAAGCAGCGCTAAACGACTGAGCCACCCGAGCTGCCCTAGCTAGGATTTCTTAAGAGATTACTATAAGATATTTTTAAGTACCTCTAATTCTCAGAGTAGCCTTTAGAATGGGTATTATTCTTTCCATTTTCAAATATAGAAACTAAAGTTCAGAGAGATCAAATAACTTGTTTAAGATGACACAGCAGCAATGGGGTATAAGCCCTTACCTGTTTTTACCCAGATCTCACCTACTATAATAGACATTTTCTCTAGTACATTTTCCCTATGCTGGTAATAAGAATTTGAGGGGCCTCTGGTTAGAAGTCTTGACCCTAAAGACAGTGATCCTCCCTTCTAATGACTTATCCAATAAAAAGTTATAGGGATACTGGTATGCTCTATGTTAGGCTTCTCTGTGGGGTCTCAAACCAAGCCCCAATACCTCTGTACCCATCTGTCTCATCTATGCCTTGTCCAGCCTCAATGTTTATGAATTTCTGAGTCTTTCCTTATTGGGGCCCTGGACCCAAGTGGAGCCCTGTCTGACAAGAGCAGTTGAACAGCTGAGATGGGAAAATGTAAGGCTCTCTTAGGCCAGTGGTTGTGTGGAGGGGGACCAGAGAAAAGATGGCTAGAAGGCAGAATAGATGGTATGCTTTGGTCAATGTTTGCGGAGGCAGGGGAGGAAAAAAGAGGAGTAGATAGTGTCTTCAGGTTTTTGCCTTGGGCCACTGGGTGGGCAGCCTGTGGTGGAAAGGATCAGCTTTAGAAGAGTATTATTGGGGCACCTGGGTCGCTCAGTGTTTGAGCGTCTGCCTCATGTTAGATCCCGGGTCCTGGGATTGAGTTCTACATTGGGGTCCCCACAGGGAGCCTGCTTCTCCCCCTGCCTATGTCTCTGCCTTTCTCTGTGTGTTTCTCATGAATAAAAAAATAAAATCCTTAAAAAAAAAAGAGTATTATGAAGGAAGCTTGGATTCATATGCACCTCTCATCAATACCTTTCTTAAGATGACACACAAGTTAATGTAGGCTTTACTGGGCCATCATCAGAAGACAGTGTGCAGTAGTAGCTCTTAGGACTCTTTACTGCATTTTAACTAGTGGCAACATAAGAACTAAAGGATGGTTTGGTTCATTTTTCCATCACACAATGTGTCTGTTTTATGAAGTTCATTTATGGCAATGTGGAATGCTGCTGGCTTCCATGGGTGTTTTCCTTCTGTGAATATTGTTCCCTTACATATTTATATTTATTTTATCACATTTATACACACATATGAGGCATTCTCTAAAATAGTTCCTTTTTAAAGGAAACAGAGACACAATTTGAAATGAAATTAAGATGAATTTATTTTAGCTTTTACTTTTGATATAATGGAACTAATTTTTCCTGGGTCCTAATTACCTAAGCTAGTGGTTCCCCTACACAACTGCTCGTCAAGATTACCAGAGACACTGGTAATAGATACAGCTTCTAGCCAGGATGCCCCCCACCAGGAGGTTCTGATTCACTGGGCCGAGGCATCTACATTTTAGCTTCAATGCAAAATTCTTATGAGCAGCCAGATGTGGGAATCCCTCGTCTGAGTCAGAGCTTCCAGATTTATAATCCCAGCTTTGGTTACATCTGCATTTTATTTATATATTTGAAAAAAGTATGCATTTTATTATAGAAGTAAATGGTGTTTTATTAATAAAAACTAATATTAAATTATTAGCTATTTGATATTGCTGGACCCAATCATTTTCAAGAATTACTTTACTTAGGGGCACCTGGGTGGTTCAGTCAGTTAAGCCACTGACATTTCATTTCAGCTCAGGTCATGATCTCAGGGTCATGAGATTGAGCCTCCAGTTGGGCTCTGTGCTCAGTTTGGAGTCTGCTTAAAATTGTCTCTCCCTCTTCCTCTGCCAATCCCCTCTGTGCATGTGTACTCAATCTCTCTCTCTCTCTCTCTCTCAAATCTTTTTTTTTTTTAAGAATTATTTTTCTTTAACTCAGCCTAGTTCTCATTAATGAGTTATAGAACATCCTCCTGTTCTGAAGCCAAGGAATCTGAAGCCAGAAGAGTTTGGAAAGATAATATTTGAGTAGCTAGTTCAAGTGACCAAGTGGAGGAATCTGGTTAGAACCCAAGTATCTCTGACTCTAGAAGCAAGCCTATCTTTGTATTGCCAATTTCTGGGATTAGTGATGGTTCAAAAATTTCTCAGCTACCTTTTGTCTTTTGGAGATGAGACTCTTCCCTCTATTATGAGTGGAAGGGCAAAAAGTCAAAGCTGACACATCCCACAATTGCTGAGTGCTCTGGTGAAGAAAAATCTTTTTATTTCTTTGCTAAAAGAACCAGAAAGAAGGCTTTGTTAAGGAAAAACAAATAAACAAAAGCTAAGAAGAAGAATGTCAAAAAAAAAAACTATGCATTCCTAAATTTGCACCAGTTAAGGTCTCTTATTCCTTTTTTTTTTTTTTTTAAGATTTGATTTATTTATTCATAATAGAGAGAGAGAGAGAGATGCAGAGACGCAGAGACACAGGCAGAGGGAGAAGCAGGCTCCATGCAGGGAGCCCGATGCGGGACTTGATCCCGGGACTCCAGGATCACGCCCTGGGCTGAAGGCAGGCACTCAGCCACTGAGCCACCCAGGGATCCCCTCTTTTTTTGTTTTTATATTTTACTTATCCATTCATGAGAGACACAGAGAGGGAGAAGCAGGCTTCCTGCACGGAGCCTGATAAGGGACTCAATCTCGGGACCCCAGGATCACACCCTGAACCGAAGGCAGGTGCTCAACCGTGAGCCATCCAGGTGTCCCAAAGGTCTCTTATTCTTTTTTTTTTTTTTTTTTTTTTTGAGAGCCAGGATTGATTTATTACTTATGTGTTAATGTATCCAGTTAACTACACCCATAAGATGAGGCTTCTGTTCACACTGTCATCAATCAATGAGAGACTGTTAATAGTAACACCGGCTTAATCACTCTGATGCCTCTTTTTGCTAATGAGGACTATAAAAATAGATAGAGGTGTGAAGAAATGTGTTTTCTGAAACTTGCCAGGCTTGAATGAGCAGAGCATGGACCTGGAAAGTGAAGCTAGAAAAGCCTCTGGGATGCTGGTGATGCCACCTGCTCCATCACCTCACTTCTGCGTGGCTCTTTACACAGCACCTGCCTTACCTGGCACATGGCTCTGCGAGGCAGGCATTTGGGCCTCCACCTTGGGGCAAGGGCTCTCGGGCAGCTTCCTAGTCCAGGGCTGGCCTCTGCAGCCCTGCTCTGGGTCCTGATGGGCACACACCTGGCCCCGGCCCATTCCCACTTATTCCTTACACCCCCGATACTTCCCAATCTCTTTGGATGTGGGTGGTTTTCCCATGTGCTTGATTCGAAGCGAGCTAGACTGACTCAGGAGTAGCTTCAGGCTGTGCAATCCCTCTTCAGTCGTTGGTAGAGAGGGAGAGTAGCTGAGTGGTCATTAGGCTCCTCAGAGTGGGGGTTTGCCGTAAATTCTGTCTTCTCAGTAGCTCCGCTCCATGAGCCCCAATATTCTTCTTCATTTCCTAACTTAATGCTCACACAAGGATCATTGCTTTGTGATATTTAGTGTTCTTGGCATTGTGGCTGGATTAAGTGAAGACCAGGTGGGACCTGGAGGGGAGGGACGGGGAGCCTCTCCTCTCCTTGGCTTCTACCTCTTGGCTTGGTTTCCTGTGTTTCACAAGCATGGTGGAGAGCCCAAGAATTGACCTGCATGCCTTGGGCCTCCACAGAATCAGGGCAGACCTTGCAGAAATAAAGGGAAGTATCATTTAAAGTGTTTCTGAAATTAGATTCTTCCTCTTTTTCTGCAGCAGGCCTGTGTTGCAGGTGCTCATGCGATTTTCCTATTAGAGCCAGGCTGAGGTGAGGGAGGAGACATAGGAAGTACTCTTTCTTTTTCTTTTTCTTTTTCTTTTTCTTTTTCTTTTTCTTTCTTTCTTTTTTTCTTTCTTTCTTTCTTTCTTTCTTTCTTTCTTTCTTTCTTCTTCTTCTTCCTTCCTTCCTTCCTTCTTTCCTTCCTTCCTTCCTTCTTTCTTTCTTTCTTTTTTTCTTTCTTTCTTTCTTCTTTCTTTTCTTCTTCTTCTTCTTCTTCTTCTTCTTCTTCTTCTTCTTCTTCCTTCTTCTTCTTCTTCTTCTTCTTCTTCTTCTTCTTCTTCTTCTTCTTCTTCTTCTTCGAATTTTATGTTTATTTACCTATGAGGAGGTTAATTTTATCAAACTCCCAATTCCAATTTATCTGTAGCACTGGAATGAGATGGCAGCCCTAGTGAGTGAGTGCTGGGTTCAGAAGGGGCTGGAGGCTGTGTGGAGGACTCTGTGACAGGAATTACCTCAGAACTAGACACAGGTTTGCCAAGAGTTGTGAAAAAATATGAGAATTCTGTGGAGCCTGGGAAGTGGTGGTCTTCCAAGTAACTTGGCCCCAAAAGGTTGTAGCACCCTGAGGAAGAAGGGTGACATCAGCCCAATGGGTACCTCTCCTCCCCCTCGTTTGCCTCAAAAGCCAAGAAAGAGCCAGAGAGGTGGACATAGGGCCTCTCCCCTCTGAGGCTGATGGGGTGCTTGGCACTTTCCTCCTCCTGCAGTCTTAGCAGCCTTGGAGGAAGGGACCCCTTCCTATCCACAGCCAGACCCAATCCCCCCATCCAGCAGAGAAAAAGTACATGCGGATGAGAGAGTCCAGCAGCCAGAGGGAAAATGGGGAGTCACAACCAGCAGAACACAGCCTCCATAAAATAGAGGCTGTGCTGGAGGAGGGAGGTGGGATGGAATAAGTAAGGCTACTGACAGAGATTTAAGTTCAATACAGAAAGAATTTCTAGGGGAAGACATCTTCATTTATAGCTTCAGGAGCCATAACTCAAAGGGTTAATGGCCACAGTTGAGACCCGGGTTGATGACTCAGCCAGCCAAAGCTCAAGGAACAAAATTCCACATGAAAATCCAAAGAGAACAAAAGAAATCTGACTGAGAAGATAGAGCCTGGGGACCTAAGCAGCCAGCACAAAGGTTTACAGAGGGCGAAAAGGAACAGCTGAACAAGAGGTAATAGTTGGACACATACTACAAGAACATTTTCTGGAAAGACCAAATTCAATGTATTAAAGGGACGAGCCAAGTTACAGGTCATATTAAAGAGAAACATGAGATCCAACACATTCAGGTAAAAATTCATGAGCTCTAAGACTGAAGAGATTATCTTGTAAGTTTTATACAGGAAGAACAAGTTACTTACAAGGAAACAGAAATAAGACTGGCATTGGAGGATCCCAAAGCTGGAGGATATTGGAGCAAAATCTTCAGAAAAATAAGAATCCTATTCTCAGCTGAATAACACCCTCCCACTGAGGCAAGAAAAAAGAAAAGGATCCAAGGATGGCTACTCCTTGAGTGCTTCACTCACATTCACTCTCTAGGCAAAATACTTGAAAAGGGCTCACAGGGAACAACACATGGATCAACCCAGGAGAAGATGTAGTGAAGAGGAGAACATCTTACTCTTTCTGTCAGGAGAACCGTAGAGATGGAGCAGCATCCAAGCCCCCAGGCCAGCAGTGTCCGAAAGAGGAGGGAAGAAACTAGGACTCTGTGGAAGAATTTGTCATGGAAACAGGCCCCGTGACTAGCTGGGCCTCGGCCTCCCATTTATCTCTTGTCTAAAGAAAGATGGTTGCAATGTTGCTTAAACTTTCCCTGAAAGAGATGAAAAAGTTGAAAATTCACTTAATGGAGCCAACCAAATTCTAATCCTGAACTCTAATAAAAAAGCTATACTGGAAATTTAAAACTATAAACCTATCTAACTTGTGAATATTGATACAAAAAATAAAATAAACAGCAAGCAGAATCTAGTGAAGTTGTAAGGTCATACTGTGACCTAGTAAGATTTATTTTAGGAATGCAAGAATAGATGGCAATGAGCTATCTCTGTCAATAGAGTTCATTACATCAGAAAATTTAAAGAGAAAGATCATGGGATTCTGTTAATAGATTTAGAAAGTGCGTCTTATAAAATTCTTATGCAAGAATGTTAAGGAACATATAAATAGAAGTAAACAACCTAAATATGATCAAGATCATAGTCACCAACCTCTCACCCCCACTCCACCCAGCAAATATTACTCTAGATTAAGTAGCAAAACTGTTAAAATCAGGAACAAGAAAGGAATATTCCAACCATCTTTATGCAATATTGTGTTGGAGTTTCTAGTGAATGAAATAAGTCAAGAAAAGAAATAGGTGATGGCAAAACAATTTCTATTGGTCACATGGTTTCTAAAGCCCTTCAAAGCCTGAAAGCTCTACTTTTAGGTATTACAAAAAAATGACTGAGGTTAAGAATATAATGTGCAAGGTAGCTAGAATAAGATACATAAACAAATACCCAAACTGGACTTTTTTCCTGCAAGTAAGCAGTCAGAATGGACATGGAAAAATTTACTTATAATATTTCAATACTATGACATATTTATGAGTAACTATGTTAAGAAAGACTCAGAACCTATATGAAGAAAACGCAGAAAACTTATTGGGGGACACACAATAATCTCTGCACATTTGGCAAGACTTCCTTTTTCTCAAAGGAAAAATTTAATAGAAAAAAGATAATTTTAAAATTCATATACAAATTTTAGGATTTCCTGTCAGTTCCCAATAGGGAGTTTTTTCTTGGTAATTAGACAAAATAATCTTACAGTTTATAAGAACGAAAAAAAATTAGACAAGCCAAGAAAAGTGCGTGAGAAATGAAGATTTCCCTCAGCAGATATCGCTACCTACTTTTAAGAAAATGAGATTTTATCAATATATTCTGGAATGATGTAGACAAAAAGACTAGTGGAACAGATAGATAATTCAGAAATAAGCTTGATTTATGTGAGAAGTTAGTCTCTTCCAGAGGTATTTTACTTCAATAGGAAAAGGTTTTATCTTTTCTTTGTTTTATTTTTTTCCTTTTTTACTGACTACAGTTAATGTTGCTATATGGCATATATGAAAATTGTTAAGAGAGTAAAACCTAAGAATTCTCATCATAAAATTTTTTTTGTATCTATATGAGATGATGCATGTTCACTAAACTTACTGATGAGTAAGCCAAATCATTATGCTGTGTACCTTAAATTCAAAGTGCTGTGTGTCAGTTACATCCTAATAAAATGGAAAAAAAATAAAAATAAAGTAGAAAAAGTTGTGAAAGGATCCTAAATATACAAATAAACAACAATAACAACAACAACAAGCCAGGAAATGCTGCATTTAATAACAGAGTCTTGAGATTCCTAGCTCCCCATCTGGAGGAAAGCAAAATTGGATCACTTTATGTCACTTTCTATGACATGATAGTCATGGAAAAAATTTTAATTAAAACGATTAATAGTCATACATCTAATAATATACAAGCAATTCTTGCAAGCAGTGAAGAAGGGACAAATGTAGAAAATGGTCAAATGATATGCAGAGACTTTTGGCAGAAGAACAACTCCAAATGGACAAAACTTTACGAGAAGTTATTAAAAGTCACTAGTGTTCAGAAAATCCAATTTTAAGTAACACTGAGATATAAAGTGGCCAAAAATTTAGAAAGCAATAATATCCATTGCTGGTGGGGAGTGAGTCCTCTTATACAGTGCTGGTGAAATATAAATTTTTATAGTCTTTGTGGAAAGCAAACTGTTAAAATCATTAAAATCAATACTACACATTTCTTTCTGTTCAGTAATCCTAGCCCTGGGACTTAAATCAGATTCAAAAAAGAAAACACTAGAATGTAAAGAGATTGCAATCGTTAACCTGGTTTGCCAGCTTTAGTCCGCCATGAGGTACCCAAATATTTGGTCAAACATTTTTTTGGGTTTGTCTGTGAGAATATTTTTGGATATGATTAACATTTGAATCTGCAGAGTGAGTAAAGCCAATCGCTCTCCCCTATGTGGGTGGGCCTCGTTTAATCAGATGAAGACTTAAATAGAAGGAAAATGTTGACCCTCTCTGAGAGTAAGAGAGCACTCTTCCTCCTGCCTGACTGCCTTGAACTGAGACATTGGTCTTTTCCTGTCTCTTCAGGAATTGAAGATAGTATCTTGAATTGAATCGAAACACAGTATCTTCCTGGGTCTTCCACCTGCTGGCTTTTGGACAGAACTTATACCACAGGTTCTCCTGATTCTTAGGGCATCAGACTTGAACTGGAACTAAAGCATTGGCTCTTCTGGGCCTCCAACATTCTGATTGCAGATCTTGGGACTTTTTAGCCTCTGTAACAGATTGCCAATTTCTCATAATAAATCTCTTTCTCTCTTAGTGTGCAAACTATTGATACTGTTCCTTTGGAGAACCCTGACTAATGCAGACTTACACAGGGAAAGCAAACTGTTTATGGAGAGGGGAGTGGTTTCTTCAATTACTGTGTTGTCATCCACACCATGATTTCTTCTGCAGGCATTAAAACAGTACAAGCAAAAACAAAAGACATAAACCTGTAACTCCATCACCAGGCTCAGAGGCACTGCCATGGGGGAGAAAAGCAAGACGCAGAAAAGCATTTACAGTATTATTGTGTTTGTAAAACAAACCATGCCATGTCTCTTCTAAATGTATATGACTATGTAAGTAGATGTGGGTGTCTGTGTATTATTATCTGAGCACAGGGAAGCTCACAGGTGAGGCTGCTACCAGGAGATTCCTGTTTGGGGAAAGAGGCCATGATGTGCTTGGAGTCGAATGGAGAAGGGGAGCAGGGTTGCAAAACAAAAGGAAAAACCCAACAGTGTCCAATGGGATACACTTGTGCATCGAATTACAAACGTGTATTCTGTGTACAAGGAACTTTAAAGTGTAACGAATTTGAAGAGGCAGATGGAGCTGCTCAAAGCTCTCAAGGTCTAGCTAGCATAGCGTAACTGGCAAGACCAAGCTGGTGGCAGTCCGGGTGGCAACTCCACGGCACCTACCTGGCCCACTCTACCACCTGGTAGTTTTGTGCATCGCACGAGGTAAAACTCTTAGTTGTGGCTTCACCAAAACTGTAAGCTGTTTTGGGGTCAGATTTAACACTAAAGAGGATGTTGGGTGTAAGTAGGCCAGGGCGGCACACCAGAGGACTCCGTGTTAAGTCTTAAAATAATCGAGGTACTGATACATTGGGACAGAAAATGTGAAAATTAAAAAGGCCTAGAAAGTTCCCCTTCTTCCAGGCCCGAGGTTAGGGTACACCTTCCTGCATGGTTCCAGTGTTCACATGAACTTACATTTAAAGGGACCTGGAGGTAGAAAAATCTTCTGTTTGAGCACGATGTAACTCTTACAAAATGCCAAGGGTTTCTTGGTGAATTAAAGGGAACCTGGTGTGTGTGTTGCACCTTTATGACCTTGGAGTCCCCGAGCAGATTTTTAGTGTTCTTTATAGCAGGAGAATCCATGTCTTTGTCTCGGTTATTCCTGCTGCTCACTGCTGCTCACCTGTGGTTAGTCCAGAAGGGAGGGACCCTTGCCCTTCTGACCACTACCGCCTGCCTGTCCTGGACACTTGCAGGATGGGCCGGTCTGGTCGGGACTGTGGGGAAGGAGGGAAGTCCTGAAGCAAAGCTCGAGTGACTTCTGCTGCATGGTTAGTGAATCCACTTAGCCTTCTGGAAGGCAAGGGGCTGCACCTCACAGGAAAGTTGCAGCTGCAAAATTGCCTCTCTGGCCTCTGAAGAGGAGTGGTAGGTAGCAGGAAGTCTGAATGAGCATCACTCAGTCCAGCACACCCCACCTCCCTGAGGAGACCACAGGGTCCCCTCAAGCTGAATTTCTTGTTTGACTTCTGCCACGTACAATGCCAGCACAGACTGTGTTTTCTCTCCCATTGGTGATCTTGTTCCAATCACCAATCTTGTAAGTTATGAAAACTTAAAAGAGCTTTAAAAAATTTCTTCTGTCCAAGATAAATTGTGTGCTCTGTTCTCTTTGACCTTTCCCCGTCTTGCATCCCTGGGTCCCGGCTTCTCCTCTCTCCCTACACTGCGATGTTGGACGCTGCTAGACAAAGCATTTATTTAAGTCTCTACGAGAGGTTTGCTTTTATACCAGTAATAGACATCTCAGAATGACTCCTGGAGACAAAATAAATTCTTATTATTTTTGAGAGTTATTGATTAGTATTTGAAGGAATCTTTTGACCAAAACCAACCTGGGATGCTGGGAGTTGTAAATTTTATTTAAAGAAATACCAAGACTATTTGATTGGTACCCACCTGGATAAAAGAAGTGAGAGAAAGAAAGAGAGGGGCAGAGAGGATAAATTATAGTAGGGCCAGCTCTCAGGATATCCAATTTTTCAGGCTACAAATTGGGACACATAGTCTGGCGAATATGTTTGTAATAGCAGAGGCACTAAGGCAAACTGTTTTATGTTTGGACTTTCTCAGAACTTGACGGCAGTAAGTACTTCATCTCAGTATATAAAACAAGGGAAGCAGAGAGAACCATGACATTTAGATTTCAAGGGAAACAAAATTTTGCTTTTATTGCTGCCTTCGAAATCCCATTGGTCCTAGAGGATTTCAGAGGTCAGAGCCTCAATCTGTTGACTAATTATTTAGGGGAGTCACATCATGGTGAACCTTCTGCCTCCTTTTCAAGTATATGATTAGAAAATGATTTGGGGAGATTTCTGGCCAGTTTTATGGACCAAGCTTCCAGATTGCTAATGTTTGAAGGAGCCTGGGAAGGAAGTAATTAAGGACATTTGCTGTAGGTTGCTGCATTGAGTCTTGCTTCTGGGCACATTCTGCACTTGAAAATGAAATTGGAATTTCAAAACACAATCAACATCTCTGCTGTTTTCCAGCTTCTGCTCAAACCCTTGGGTTTCTGTTTTCGGCACTCTTGGAAATGAAAATGGACTCCTTGGTTTCTTCTGGCCCCAAGTTGTTGCTCATATTCCCACCGAGAGAAATGTTAATTGCTCTTACAGAACAGAAATATGAGCTACCAGGATTTTTCAGGGAAAGCGCCAAATTGTTGTTAATGTAAGAGTTCTTAAAATCACTCATAATGGACTGAAACGATCTATTTTGAATTTGGAATATGGGAAGCAATTATTTTAATGGATTGAATTTCAATCTTCTCTGACAAACTATTTTTATTGAGTTTGGTACTTTTAAAAACTAAGTGTAAATTGTGCCACTTTTAGGTTGATATTTCATGCTTAGAAAGAAAGAAAGGGGCACTATCCTCTTATATCTCTAATCAGGGGGCATTTCAGTAACCATGTAGAGTTGTAGAGCTGGAAGGGACCCAGCAGTCATGCTCTTCATCTCTCCATCTTCTAGATGAGGCACATATAAGAAAGAGAAGCTATGGTCACCCCGGGTCTCACAGCCAGAGATACGGTTAGCAAGACTAGCTAGCACCTGGGTTTCCTGACTGCTTGGCATTCACTGTATTGCCCTGAAGATCGCACTGACCAACTCTATTCTTACCTTAAAGAGCGAGCTACTCAGTATGGTCAAGAGCTGCTGGGGTGCCTCTGCTCTACTGGTGCCATCTCCCAAGGACTCCGTATTTTTAATCTTCACAAGCATTGCTCCTGTTTATGTTTCTGTGTCTAGAAACATTCATTATGTTCACGTGTCCATTTCAGTTAAACTAGGTGCAGAATGACCTGCGACTAGAAGGCTGATTATTGTGGGTTGGACTTTAGTGATCATCAGGGCAGACTCTCAGTGTAGTCTCAAGATGAGTGGTTCTTCTCTTTCTCTTTGGAGGCAGACTTGCCTGAGGCATGTATGATCAGGTGCTTTTTCCTTTTGGGAAACTGACCAAAGAGCTCGAGCCATTGAGAATTTCTGTTGGAGGAAAGGATCAGAAATGAACCAAATGGGAACACAGGCATCTGTCTCTATGCTTTCTTAAATGGCTCCGGGAAGCAATGAGCAGAGATCTTGGGGCAGGGAATCCTGTAGATGACCTTCCTTCAGGAGCTGGGTTATGTATCTCGGTAGATGAGGACCTGGACCGTTTTTATTCTGTGATGTTATGGAGTTAGGTACCTGTTTGGTAGGTTTGGAGTAGGAGTTGGACCTTGAACCCTCCCACTCACCCCCTTCCTTTTGGGTTTCCTTCCAGGGAATCTATGCATACAAAGAACGAGGACCATATGGGAAACACATTACTAGCACCAGCAGTTATAATACAGCTTGGCAAAGACCCAGTGACCAGCCACCGTCTCCCCAGCCCCCTGTGTGTAGGGCTTCTCTGTTAGAACTGAGTTGGGCAGCCTGTATGACTTCGGCTTGAGCTGAACTGCCTCTTCTGCTTCTTTCCTTCTGCATCTCTGCTTTTTCTTGCTCCCTCATCCCCAAACTAAAGAGGGATCTTTGAATTGTGAATCAAAGACAGGCTAATCCAGAGCACACCTGCTAACACCAGGAAAAAAAAGGAACTAGATATTAGCAAGGAACATATTTATTGCCAGTGTTGCCCCAAAGAGGATTTATACTATTTTGTTCAAGGCCAAGTTGGTAGCTCAAGTTAGGCTGCCTGATGACAGAAGAGAGGAGATGGATGGGCATTTTCTTAGGCAGCACAGCAGGCTGTGGCTTTCTAGCTATTGCATGCTAGGGAGTTCAAAAGGCGGTGCTGCTTCTGGTACAGGAAATTAAAAAAAAAGAAAGAGTAGTCCCTTTCCTGTTTAAGGCACAGTAACACAACCACCCGGCACAACGTGGTCTAATGAACATTAGGCCCTGAGCAGTCAAGACACAACCCCTGCTCATGGAGAGGGCTGGGAATTAAGTGGAGGGGGACCAGAATATGAGCACAAAAACTTTTGTCTGTCCTGGGGGCGAGTATGAGCCAAAATGTGGGGAAATAAATTGAGAATTTCCTTTCTTAACAAAACTTTACCATTCATAAAATAAAGGCCTATGTTTTTACAGATTATTAAGGAGAAAGCTCATATGAGTTAACGTGAAGCCCTAAACTAGAAAAAAAAAACAAACTTGTGCCATTCTATAGTTTTCTATATGACAAGAACTAGCAGGCTAATAATGATTTTCTATGATTTTCTGCTGAATTTCTATGTTTCTTAATGCTAGGAGAAGTGTGACTTTGGGCAGGTCACTTCAGTTCCCTAGGATTCATTTTCTTCAGGTATAACATGAAAGTTTTGAATTGGATGCCATCCTTTCTGAATTGAGGATTCTGTGACTTTGTGACTTGTAATTATTTACAGTTGCATAAGCCAAGGCAACTTAAGGAGGATTCACTATATGTTGTGCTGTAGTGCTCTGGAGAAGTGTTCACGCTGACCACTTTGGTGTATAAAGGGTCAGACAGAGACGTAGGGGACTCCACAAGAGAGAGGCAGGCTAGGGTGGCATTGGGAAGATATGAAAAGCATTTCTGCTTCAAACTCAAGGGGATTTAGAAGAATATCTTGGCAATTACCCAGAGATCAGCAGATTGGGCACTTGATAGATTTAGAGCCAGCCAATGACACAAAGAATTCCAAGCTGGGAGAAAGGAGGGCTTTCACATTTATTCACTTTCTAAAAGGAGATACTCTAAAGGACACTGTAGAAATGTGGAGTTTGGCAAGACTGTCTCAATATAGCAAGTGGAAAAGCAGACTGTATGTTTATTATGCACATGAAGATACTACTATATTTTTTTTCAATAAACCCTTTCTCTGTAACCTTGTGGTAAGACTATTTTCAAGTAGCGAAAGGGGAAAAGATATTACCTTTTAGTATGGTATGTTTTTTCCAGATATTAGATGAGGGTAGATGTTATATTATTTTTAATTCATAAAAGAGTAAGCACGCTGCTTGTGACAGGGTATAAAATCCACAGTAGCATATAAAACATTTTTAAGTTCTTGCTTTTAAAACCCTCAAGACTCTTAAAGATAGCATTAGGAAGCTTTTGTTTGAAAAGCAATGAATTTATAACAATAATTTGCTGGGGAGCTATGTCTGATGGTTATAGCAAAGATCAACATGGCAAAGTTCACATTAATGAATTCTGAATTCATGAGGGTTCTCGCCACTCAAAGTTTATCCATGTAACTTCCTTTCATGCCAGATTTCGAGTGAAGTTTAAACTCTTCTCACCGAACTTGGGCTCTCTCACTGAAATTTTCACACAAAAACCCCACATTCTAGTGGGAAACTCTAATTTGTCTATCGATAAATTCTAATTTGTGTTGTGCTATTTTTGTATGAGGATAATGACATGAAGTAGAAATTGTCTTTTAATAGACAGATGAAGGTAATTACAGTGATTATAATAGATATGGCAAATATTGCAATACATTGACTAATTTAGTTCCCATTACAGAAACTACTAAATCTGAAGCATTGCATCCGAAGTGTGCAATCTTTATTAAAGATCACATTGCACAAGGACCTTTGAATTGGTTATTTTATGGGAACCATGTCTCATCTTCATTGACCTAAATTCATGATACTTATTCATGAGTCGATACCTTCTAAAAGTTAAAGCCTGACAGTTTCCTCTGTCTCCCTGCCTGCTTTCCTTCCTGATCTCCCTCCCTTTCTTCCTCTCTTCTTTCTCTTAGACCTTTAATATCTTATCTCTTTCACCCCGGGTATTTTCACCAGGAGTTTTGTGCCTGAAGCCTTTATCTTGACTGGGGCAGAGGATCCAAGAAATGGCTATACATGTCAGAGATTGAGAAGGAAAATAACCTTCACATTTCCGAAACATCTCTTCGAACGCTGCTGCGCTTCCTGGAGATGAGAGGCAGTGGGTCACATCGGTGGAAAAAAGAGCCCACGTAGCAGAGCTGGGGTCATCTCAGCTACTTTTTACTCTCAGCATTTTCTTCTGGCCGTGTCTTTCTGGAAAGTTTTCATCTTCAGGGTCGTCTCTGGTTTAATCGGGACAGCTCAGCCTGTTCAGCCTTTGCTCTCTCTTCCTCCTTCCTCCTCAGAATCGATGCTCCGTTTTTCAGCAACCCTTGCAAATGCTTTTTCTAAAAATGTTCTCAGCAAAACCAGGATCCTAATTATCCCTTCTGAAGCAGATGGCCCAGTGCCACCTGCTCCCCCTCTCCTCTTCTTTTCCAAAATACATTTTCCTCTTGACCAAACTCCCTTGATTTTTCACTGGCATGTGTGCAAGCGATGCAGCACTTAAATCACACCTAATTACGTTTCCCGCCAGCAGGGTTTGCTACCCAGAATGGAAATGAGAGAGACCGAGAAGCAACGGGAGGAGAAGCAGCCATCCAAAAGGGGAATCGAGCACTTGCAGTTGGCTGTCTTCTGTTAGAAAGACAAGGAACTCAGACTATCCATTCTTAACCCACCCACAGCCTAGTGAGTAATTCAGAAAACCTTATTCAGACTGGGCTGTGTCTCTGTCTGGCAGGAGTAGCTCTCCAGGTCTTTGAGATCCATGGAAATGGAGAACAGTTGTGTCTCTGGAAGAGGCTTGGCGCAAGGAAGGCCACAGTCAAGATCTAGCAGAGCCACCTCTTTGCACAGAGGAGGCTGATAGAGAACGTCCAATGACCTGGGTTTTTGTTATCTCTTTATTTAAAAAAATTTCCAGCTTCTGAGTTCGTTTGCTTTTATCCTCCAGTGATTCTGAGCTAATTTTTCCCCCTTTTACTTTCATCTGCAGAATGCTCAGGAGATATATAATAAGTTTTAATATAAAAGTCAAATATAATTAGGTATTAAGTCTTGCATAGCAAATTTTAAGTAATTTTTCATATAGCCTGTGTATTCCCTGTTCTAGCAGTTGAGGGAAGCACAGGTAAGGGTGGATGGAAATATTCATGAAATCCTCAACATTGCCGGTGTGCTAATGGCATCCTTCTTGTTCCCATACCATATAATTTTCTCATTTTAATGGGGCTTGGGGGCAGTTTAGAAATTAAACGCACCTACTTGGTATGCCACTTAGCACCACCATTCATATCTCTGATTTTGCATCAGCTGTTTCTCTGAAATGCCTTTTTCTCACCTTTGGAAGTTTCTTCCAATTCACCATGCACCTCTCCATTACTCTTTCTTTGATACGGTCACACTTCAGTTTCATGTTGGCCTCTCCCCATGAGAAAGAGGGTTCCTGCATATAGCAGCTGTGTCTTCTTGCCCTACTTGTCACTGTGTCCTTAGTGGCCATCAGAATGCGAATGCTGGGCGAGCAGGATGTAGCGGCTAGATGTCCCCAAATTTCAGGGCATAGCCAGCCTGCTCCATAGCTCACCCACGCTATTTTCCATCAACTCCTTGGAAGAAAGCGTCACTCTGCAACAGTGTGGAGCTTTTAGGTACAGATGCTGTACTGGTTGTCTCTAGGGTCACCGTGACTATCTGGGCTGGAGTGGAAAAGCAATCTTTTAAAGATGTCTAAAGGGTCTGATATGGAGACAGACATCCATTTTCTCACACATGGAGAAAAGACAGGGCAGGTTACCATTAAACTTCAAGGGAGCACCGTTTGTTCCCTACTTGAAAGAATAAAAATGATCATTGAAATATTTATGAAATGCAGCAAAAAAAGTAAAGTTCTTTATTAAGTAGATAAAATCGCTAAAATGAACTCGTCTCTAGGACACATGGAACTCGGAAAAAATGTTTAATTTTATATCCCACAATATTCAATTTATAAAATATGTAGCACATACATGTTTTAAAACATATGAATAAATTAAACACCAGGAATTCACCACTCGACTTAAGAATTAGTATATTGGAAATATATCTTCATCTCTCTATGTACTCTTCATCTTAAATCCCTGTTTCCACCACTGAGGTAAGTTCTCTTGAGTTTTAGGCTCACTATTCCTATCTGTCTGAGGTTTTAATGGATAGAGAGGAAGAAATGTCAGAATATGATTGGTATGGTTCCACATAATTTCTATCAATCTACAACTGAACTTACTTGACAAGCAGTTACTTCTATTGCTCATTCATCCATTCATTCCTTGAATCCGCACATTTGTGTGATTTCCATGTGCCAGACTTTGCATGAACAAGATACTGTTGGAGCCCTCACCAAGCTCACAATCTGGTAGAGGATGCAGAAAGGTTGGCTGGCAGTGGTGTGTGGAATGATGAGCATTCCACACATGGGAGGGGAGGGTCCCCTGAGGGACCTTGTAGGAGAGGCAACTACCCTGGGGCCTAGAGGGCAGGAAGGTGAGGAACAGGGAGTGTAGTTTGATTCCTGGGAGATGAGTAAAAGCCAGACAGACAATGGGGAAGGGTGGTAGGAAGCAGTGTGTGTGAAGGCCTGGGAGCATACAAAGCCTGGTTGGGGGGATGTTCATGGAGCTCAGCAGAAGTGAACTGTACAGAGCAAGCAGGTCTGGGGGTAGGAGTGAGGAGACTCAAAAGGAAAGCAGGACCAAGAGAGCTATTATTTTATTTTATTTTTTTGCTATTATTATTTTTAAGATTTTATTTATTTGACACAGAGAGAGAGAGAACAGAGAACATCAGGCAGAGGGAGAAGGAGAAGCAGATGCCCAGCTGAGCAGGGAGCCAGACATGGGGCTCAATCCCAGGACCCTGGGCTTATGACCTGAGCTGCAGGCAGATGCTTCACCAACTGAGCCACCCAGGTGCCCCAGAGACAGCCATTATTAACCAGCATATGCTATTATTTTCTTTTTTAAAAAGATTTTATTTATTTATTCATGAGACACAGAGAGAGAGAGAGAGGCAGAGACACAGGCAGAGAGAGAAGCAGGCTCCATGCAGAGCCTGACGTGGGACTCGATCCCAGGTCTCCAGGATGACGCCCTGGACTGAGGGTGGCGCTAAACCTGGGCCACTCAGCATATGCTTTTCCAGCATATTCTATGTGCAAAACACTGGGCTTGGCACTCAGAATATAGACTTAAAGAACAAATTGTTGCATTTAAGGAACTTAAACTCTCCTCAGAGAGATGGACCATGCACGGGCTTGGGTACACACAGAGCACAGAAATGGCATCAGTAAGGTAGAGTTTGGTGACCAAGGGCCACGTGAAGCCATGAAGAATCACTTGAGACCAAAGGTGTTGACACCAACAAGGGGGAAATCAGGTCCTTCAGGATGTTTAGGTGCTTTGCTGGCAAAGGCAAGAGTCACAGCACACGGAGTCACTGTCATGCTTCTGATTCCTCACTCCCCGAAGTAGTGGTCCTGGAATTGCTTTGTTCCAAACCTGTCCCTAGGCCACCAGCTGGCTCGAATAACGTTCTCTGGGATGCCGCTGTCCCGCAGGACTTTGGGCAGGGATGGCAGTGTCCTGGGAGGCTCCTCCAAGGCCAGCTTCAAGGCAGGGGCTAGGAAAGCAAGTGGTCAATGGAAGTGAACGTGGGGCCCAGGAGTCCATGAGGAAGGCGCTGAGCTCCCTGGGGGGCGGTGGCACCAGCCTGGCCCCGGCGGTGACGGGAGTCCCCGGCCCGGCTCCCTGTTCTCTCGTCATCCCTGGACCCTGTCCTGAAGCTCTTCATCCCTGTCGGGTGGTCACCGCCTGGTCACCCCCCGTGCGCCAGCGACAGCCACGGCCTGGTCGCACATCCCGAGCAGCGGGGCTCTAGTGCTCCCAGCATTTCGCTCGCCCTCGAATGATGAAGTCCCGCTGCCCGCTCAGCGCCCTGGAGGGACCGACCTGGTCACGGCCACATTTTCTTGGTGCCCCGCCTCTGGGCAGTGATGTGCACACAGTAGGTTCTGGAAGGTCAGGCCGCTGTGGGATTCTGCTGCGTCTGGTGAGGTTCCCGGGGAGCCGGGGACCAGCTCCCTCAAATGTCAAAACCCCCACAATTCAGAGCAGAATGTCGCCTGCCTCTGTATATTCCTCCTTGGTAGGCATTTCCAACGGGGCTAGAATCTTCTTTGACAGGCAAGCTGATTAGCTATAGGCAAGACTAAGCAGGCTTGGGAAAGAAGAGTCACTTGAAGACTTTTATCTTCCAAAGATTAGTTTAAGCCTTTCTTTGTTGTCTTCAGCGAGAACAAGACAAACAAAGGGAAAAATTCACTGCCTGCCAATTCACCCTGTACAATGGGACTTACAAGGACATGCAAGTCCATTCCACTCAAGCTGAAGCCGTAAGGATTCAGGGGCCTAAGCTAAGGAGTGAATTGGCTGGCTGAGGGTTCTGGAAGGTAGAGGGGAATCTGTTCCCAAATTTATGGCTGACACTTATGGTCATTCTCCCTATAGGTTCAAGATCACCTTTGGTTCTGTCCTTTGAGGAAACCTCAGTGATGCATTCGATCAGTCCAACCCAACACTCAGGCTTGGCCAGTGATTAGCTGGGATGCCTAGTGTCTCAATTGGTAACAACAATCACTAAAATCTATGAGCCACTGACTCTGAGCCAGGTGCTGTTCTGAGCCCTCTCTGTGTGGAAACCCACTTAATTATCACGGGGCTCCCATTCATAGGACTTAGGTAACTGTTATAATCCTCCCCATTTTGTATCTGTGAAACTGACCCAGAGAGGACAAGTAACTCACCTAAGGTCTCATAGCTTGTGTCTGGATGTGCAGTTATTGGAATCTAGCTGGTCTGTCTGGAGTTTGCACATGCAAGAGCAACGCTGGTCTGGCTTCCCAACAGGATCAGAGAGGACTGGAGGAGGTGTGCAGACTTCTGGCTTGTTCTTTTAGAGGCTGTTACGAGACGAATTGTACCCCTCTCACATTTATATGTTGAAGTCCAAACCCTTGCTCTTGGCCTTCTGGCCTCTAGGACTGTGAGGAAATAAATTTCTGTTGCTCAAGCCCTTCCTACCCCCTACTCCCCTGGTTTGTGGTACTTATTATAGCAACCTGTCAAACTGATATATCTGGTCAGAGGTGGTAAAAGTTGTGCCCACCTATGTTCTCTTAGACTGCATCGCTAAGGAGCTGGGTGTCCCTGTCCATCTGGGTGTCCCTGTCCATCTAGTCTGGGTGGAGCATCAGGGATGCTGGGTGACATGCCCTTTGTTGGGTTGGCTGCAGGTCAGCAGAGCCCTCTGCCCTTTCGGTCTATAACCCACTGACCTCTGGTCACTATTGGATTTGTAGATCTTTGGTTAAATCATCATGAAGTGCACATGTTGAACTGTACTGTGCTCTCTGAGAGAGTTCTATGAGGCCTTTGGGCCTCTCTTTCACCACACAGGGCTCCCTGGAGGCTGAGACAAAAGCCTTGGCTGGGCACCTCCTGAAATTCCCTGAGGTGATGGAAATTCTTGCTAAATTGCTCTTCAGGATAGCTGCCCCAGCACAGAGCAACCCAAAGAGAAGAAAGTTCTTGGATCATCTGATAGAGGCTGTATCCTAAACACTGAAGATTTTCTCCCCCCTAAGCTCATTACAATATATGGGAGATTAGAAAATCCAATTAAAACAAGATCCCAAATGGCATTCTCTTAATGTGTCTGAGCTTGGTATCAGGTAGGCCTGAGGAGATGGGATCTAAATTCTATTCTGTTTGCATTCTTATGCAAACATTGCTGCTTTATTTCATGGACCAAAATATCTTTTTAATAGGCTTCCAGCATGGAAAACTGTGTGCTATTAAATGCAGGTGATTTCTAGTCTCTCATCTGTTTCCTTTGGCCAATGAGGAGAAAATGCTCACACACTTGGGTGTGTGTGTATGCACGTGCACACACACATACACACACACTCACACACAGAATAGATTGGATTCCACTGAAACATCTCTTTAAAGCACATGGAGTTTATTTTTTGTGTTTATTTTTTTAGAGAGGAAGTGGGGGTAAGCAGAAGGGGAAGGAGAATCCTAAGCAGGCTCCATGCCCAGCAGGGAGCCTGACATGGGACTTGATCTCAAGACCCTGAGATCTTGACCTGGGCTGAAATCAGGAGTTGGATACTTAACCACCTGAGCCACCCAGGCACCCCTGCACCACACAAAGCTTAAAACCCACCCCTCCTCCTTGATTCTGATTGTGGAGCTGAATTATTTGGCTTCATCTCTTGAAGGCTAGTTTGAGGGTGATTACACCATGTTATTAGCTTGCGTTGAAGGCTGACACTTCTCTCAGCCAATTGACACTTCTTTCAATCCAGCAGTGCAGATTGAAAGCTTCTGATGAGCTGTGCTGAGGCAGATGTAAAAGAGGACAGAGGTCCTGGCCCTTATAGTCGAATTATACCAGGACTCACTGACCTGAAGGAGGACCCACTGGTGCTAACTGGTGGGATCCTAACTCAGAGAAGGTAGCCCCCCCCAAGAGAGACCACAGGGTGGATCTGTTGGGAGAGTGTTCTGCCCCCAGCAGCTCTCCCCTTCCACAGGGCCATGGCCTCTGTCCGCAAGGCCAGTTTGGTTCCACGGGTGCACCCCAGAGCCTACATCCATGGCCATACCCCAAAGCCCACATCCACAGGTGCACTTCGGAGCCACATATAAAAATTGGCATTGATGGAACATCTGGGTGGCTCAGTCAGTTAAGCATGAGACTCTTGGTTTGGGCCAGGTCCCTGAGCTCAGTGTTGTGAAATCAAGCCCTGCATTGAGCTCTACCCTCAGTGCGGAGTCTGCTTATCCCTCTCCCTCTCCTCCTCTCTCTTTCTCTCATAAATAATTTTTTTTTTTTTAAAATTGGCATTGTGGGCAGCCCGGGTGGCTCAGCAGTTTAGCGCCACCTTCAGCCCAGGGCCTGATCCTGGACACCCAGGATCGAGTCCCACGTCAGGCTCCCTGCATGGAGCCTGCTTCTCCCTCTGCCTGTGTCTCTGTGTCTCTGCCTCTCTCTCTCTCTCTCTCTCTGTGTCTTCATGAATGAATAGATAAAATCTTAAAAAAAAAATTGGCATTGTTGGGGTGCCTGGCTGACTCAGTCAGAGCATGTGACTCTTGATCTCAGGGCTATGGGTTCAAGCCCCATGTTGAGATTACTTAAAAAAAACATAATTTTTATTTATTTATTTATTTGTTTATTTATTTGAAAGATTTTATTTATTCATTCATGAGAGACACAGAGAGGAAGAGAGGCAGAGACACAGGCAGAGGGAGAAGCAGGCTCCATGCAGGGAGCCTGACGCGGGACTTCATCCCAGGTCTCTAGCACCATACCCTGGGCCGAAGGCAGCACCAAACCACTGAGCAACCCGGGCTGCCCAAAAAAACACAATTTTTAAAAGGCATTATTTTCCTTCTAAAAAGTAGGCAAATGGAAATTGAAAATATGTGGAAAAGTACAAAGAAGAAAAAATATCAGCTGAAATCTTACATATGGGAGTTAACCACTTTAAAACATTTTTAAAAAGATTTTATTTATTTATTCATGAGAGACACAGAGTGAGACAGCCAGAGACATGGGCAGAGAGAGAAGCAGGCTCCATCAAGCCCAATGTGGGACTTGATCCCAGGACTCCAGGATCACACCCCGAGCCAAGGGCAGATGCTCAACTGCTGAGGCACCCAGGTGTCCCAAAACATTTTTTAATAGTAAAAAAAAAAAAAAAAAATCAAGCTGTGACTGTTTAGATAACTGTATGTATCTAAGTATCTAACTACATTTAAAAATCTAGCCAGCCCATCTACCTTCTAGCTAGCTGTTTAGTCAGTCAATTCTATTTATATCACACATTTTCTTAAAAATGAGATCACATTGTACTTACTGTTCTGTTTATCTACCTTTTGTCCCTATGAAATGTATCATTTATACTTTCTTCACATCATGAAAATTTTCTACTATTGCATCATTTTCAAAAATTTTAATTCCAGTGCAGTTAGCATACAGTGATATATTGGTTTCAGGCATACAATACAGTGATTCAACACTTCCATATATTACTCCGTGCTCAAGATAAGTGTATCTTATGCCTCTTTATTTTTAATGGCTGTGTACTGTTCCTTTATAAGGATGCACCATCAGCTATTTCTGTAATCCGATTTTTTTTTTGAGGAATGTCTGTATATTTATTATCTAAGTTTACTTATTTTTTTGGTATTTTTTTAATTGGAGTTCTATTTACCAACATATAGCATAACACCCAGTGCTTATCCTGACAAGTGCCCCCCTCAGTGCCTATCACCCAGTCACCCCACCTCCCCTTCCACTACCCCTTGTTTGTTTCCCAGAGTTAGGAGTCTCTCATGCTCTGTCTCCCTCTCTGATATTTCCCACTCATTTTCTCTCCTTTCCCCTTTAATCCCTTTCAATATATTTTTTAAGATTTTTATTTATTTATTCATGAAAGACACAGAGAGAGAAGGAGAGAGAGAGAGAGGCAGAGACACAGGCAGAGGGAAAAGCAGGCTCCATTGCAGGGAGCCTGATGTGGGACTCAATCCTGGGTCTCCAGGATCACGCCCTGGGCTGAAGGCAGCACTAAACCGCTAGGCCACTGGGGCTGCCCCGTTTCACTATTTTTTATATTCCCTGAATGAATGAGACGATATAATGTTTGTCCTTCTCCGATTGACTTACTTCACTCAGCATAATACCCTCCAGTTCCATCCACGTTGAAGCAAATGATGGGTATTTGTTATTTCTAATGGCTCAGTAATATTCCATTGTATATATAGACACATCTTCTTTATCCATTCATCTTTCAATGTGTAGTCTGAATTTTAAATAATGTCTATCAAACATTTTTACAGAAGAATCTTTGTACATAGTGATATTTTTAAAAAGATTTTATTTATTTATTCACGAGAGACACAGAGAAAGAGGCAGAGAACAGATGCAAGACCGATCCTGAGATCCTGGGATCACATCCTGAGCCAAAGGCAGATGCTTAACCACTGAGCCACCTAGGTGTCCCTGTACATAGTGATTTCTAAAGGAAATAATAATGCTAAAAATATTATATTGGCCAATGGTAAACTGCAAAAGCCAGTGAATTTTGCCATATTGCCTCTCAAAGTGATTATACCATTTGATCTTTCCATTAGTATATGAGCACCTTTTCCCCAAACTCTTTCCAACCCTGGGTATTGCCTGTTGTGCAAACAAACCTAGTTCTATTATTTACTGGTTGTTAATTTGGCTAGATTTCTTAGTTTCTCCTAATCTCAGTTTATGAGACTAGTTTCATTAGTCTATAAAGTAGAAAAAAGGAAAAAATCCTATCTAGAGCTTTTGTAAGGGTCTTGTAAGATCATCTGTGCATACCACTTAGCACTGCACTTGGCAAATAGAAAATATCCAATAAATGTTTAGTCTTCCAGAGTCAAAAGGGTAAAATAGTCAGGAACAGGATTTTGGAGTCCATGTCTGGATGAAAATTCTCTCTTCAGCCCTGTTTAGCTGTATGAGTCTGAGTAATGACTTATTTCCTTATCTGTAAAATGTAGGTGATAATAATAGTAACTTCCTCACAGGAATATTGTGAAGATTAAATTAATGAATTCATGTAAAGTATTTAAAAGAGAACCTGGATCATAGCAAATAATAATATTAGCTATTTTTGCAACTTTGCCCAATTTCTATATCTCTAAATGTTTAATTTGCATTTATTCAATTACTAGTAAGTTTACATAGTTTTTAAAATTATGTATATTAGCCAGTTCTATTTTTCTTGCAAAATGCCTATTCATGTTCATTGGCCATTCTCCTATGGGGATGTTTTTCTTATTTTCTTTTGGATTTATAAGACTTTAGGCATAATATATATAGGATCTGTATCTGTCATATATGCTTCAAATATTTCTTTTTTTTTTTTTTGCTTCAAATATTTCTTGACTTATTTCTTGTCTTTTATTTTTCTAGCCCACTAAGGAACTGAGACATGGCATGACTCAATAGAAAAAGATAAAGAATTCTTCCATCTGCAGCACTTCTCTTATGGAAATAATAGTTTAGTACAGAAAATGAGTCACATACAAATGGAATATAACAAATAATAAGAGGCAACAGAATAAATGCTAACTAAGTGGTTTCAGGAATAATGGTAATGACTGCCTACTCTGCAGGTAGATTGTTCTGCTGTGGTGCAGTTCCAGTGAGCTATTTCTGTATTGTGAGTTGGTAGGAAATATTTGCCATTGATATGTTTGTCGTGAAGCAATGTTTACCCTTGGAGTGGAGTACAGTTTGGGTTAGAAGATTATTTGAAACTATGAGACCATCCAAGAGAATGTTTGTCATAACTGGGGAGGAAGAGATGAAGAACCTTTGTGGCAGAGGCGTCTGGGAAATGTGGTTCCTGGTCTTCTAACCCCGTGCACAGGTGACAGCAAGAAGGGGGAATTGCTAACACTGTCTGGCATGGCTACTGTTTGCACGGTGTGTGGAGGAAAATCCTTTCAGAGGCAATGGCCCTAGAAGCCCTCCAAATTTTGTCTGTATCTTTCTGTCCCGCTAGTATGTGTCATTATTCTGGACTGTCATCCTTGAAACAGCCACCATGAAGGTTTCTCTTCCCCCAATCTTGCACTCCTAAAATCTATCCCCACTCTGCATCAACACTGACCTTTCTAAATATAAATTTAATCATCACTACTACAAGAGTCTTCAGGACAGAGTCTGGATCCATGGCATGACATCAGGGGCTGCACGGCCCGCCCTAAATACCGCCTCCACCATACCTGTCCTGCAGCCCCTCTGGATGCCCTAAGCTCCCTCCCTCCCAACTGCTGGACGGTTCCAACAAACCATGCACTCTCTAGGCTCAGACGTGATTCCTCTTCCCCCTTCTGTACTTCCATACTCTTTGCCAACCTTTTTTATCTGTCCTACTAAACCATATAACTTCCTCATCTTCCTTGCAGCCAAGGGAAGCCATGGACTACTGTTCTGGAAAAAAAATTATATATGTATGGTTTTTGGCAGAGGGTATCCATTCCCAAATAAAAAGGCAGAATTTGTCCATGGAGTCTTTGGTGCCTGACTCACATCCATTTTTTTTCCTGTCTGGAAAGTAGACAAAAGATCTGGAAGCACAGTAGCCATTTGCAACCCCATTGGGAGAGAGAGATTGAACATGGAAGACAATATGGAGAGGATGATGAAGCAGAAAGATGGAAAGAGCCTGGTCCTTGATGATGTTACTGAGGTATACCCTGGACTTGCCTCTCCTGAGCTTCTGTTGGGGCTTGAGAGAGGAAACACTGTCTGTGGGAGTTATTGGTTAGTTATCTTTCATTGCTTCAGACTGTATTCGTAATGGACACATTACACAGATCAAATGCAAGTGGCATCTCTTCTGGAAACATCCCAGTCTGCCATAGAGTTCTTTCAACTGCCATCTCACGTCATCCTGTACTACTCCTTGCCTAGAGTCTTCATTATATGTGTCTCACCCCGGAATATGAGCTCCTGAGAGGGGAAGTGTACTCCAGTTCTCTTTGCCTCTCCAGCATCAAGCCCAGCACCTGCTTCATAGTGTTCAGGGTTGACTCTGGAGTCATCCAGTAATGGCCTTGCTGGAAGCACTGATTTAGGGTGGGGAGATGGTAGTGTTTGAGGACACAGAAGTAGCAAGAAGTAGCAGGAGGGATGGAGGAAGGGTTGGAGACAGGAGGGACAGACGGGACTACAGGTAAAGTAGATGCTGGAGGAGATGAGAGCAGGTGGAAGTATTATTCCTGGCGAGGAAGCAGGACATTTCTCAGTCATGAGAGTGAGGGAAGTTCTGGAGATATTTAAGGAGAAGCTAGGAAAGCCGAGGGAATAAATCACATAAAATTGTTATAACCTTCCCAGGAAATAGAAAATTATCTGTAGACAGTCAGGTGGCACATTTGAGATTGAAGCTAAGGACCACAGGGGGAGAGGTAGCTATGAGAAGTGCCCCTTCCAGGGGGAGAGCTGAAAGCAGCACGAGAGGTTCTCAGCAGAAGGAGGGGCTCAGCCGGGATTGGCAGCATGTACCTGGTTTTACACTGACACAGGTTCAGGGTCATTTTTATGACTCTATCTTCACTTTTCAGATTGCCAGTATCTTCTGGAGAAAGTCTTAGGAAGGGGCTGCTTAGCAGTAGAGGGACTACATCTGGATGGCAGATGGGATTCTAGAATGGAAGGGAGTGCTTTTCTAAAGTTGACTCTGTGGGATATAGGTGGACTAGGAATACAGGCAAGGAAATGAAGATCATAAGAGATCCACCAGGAGGCAGAGAAAGGATCAGGAATTGGGACAGTTAGAGTCTGAGATATGGTGTGATGCTTTGCGGAAATGTGGAGGAATGATGACGTCTGTGGAATTCTTATGTCCCTACTGGTTCCTCTGGTTCCAGAGACAGAGGTCCCTAGCTCTGTAGAGAAACTTAGACAGACCAAGGAATTAAATGGATTGTTAAGAGGGGTGTTGAAGCCTCGGGGATGATGCCAGGGGCATAGAAGAAAGCAGGCTGTGATAGCATCTGGAGGAAGGTGTAGGCTGATGGCCTGCCCACCATCTGTTGAGGGAAGGAGACTGACTATTGACTCAGAATGGAGACTAGGAAGCTCGAATGCTGGTCTCCTACGTCTGGGCAGGAGGAGAAGTCCTTTCACCAAACAGGGATGGGAGGAAAGTATAGTGAAAACAACTTTTCAATTATGAGAACTTTGGGGACTGACTGGAGCATGAGCTCTGGAGTCAGACTGACCTGCTTTGAATCCTGACTCCTCTAAATACCCCTGGAAATGCAACCTCCTATACCTCTATTTTCTCATTTGAAAATGGAGATACTGGTTTTTTACTTATAGCTTAGGTCAAAAGCTATAGTGAGAATTCTTTGAGAAAATATATAAAAGTGCCTGGCAGGTAATAGATGTTCAATAGTGATGCTACTATTATTACTTTTCCATAGGGGTGTTTATAACAGAATGATGCTTCTGAAGAGCCCAGGGCAGGGTTGGTATGAGTTCGGTGGAGTCTGGCCCATCTGGACATACTTGTGAGCACAGGCAGGGGAGCAGGAGGGAGGCATATGTGGTCTCTGTGGCAATTGTCAGTTGCAGGGGTTGGGACAGAATAGTGAGATACTAACAGAAGAAGGGCCAGCATATCCTGGCAGCTCTTGAAATACCAGGACGGGAGCCACGGGGGAGGGCACCAGGTTGGAATGGATAGAAGCTATCTCTGAGCCATCTGCAAACATGACACAGTGGAAGGAGCAGGTGCCTGAGTTCAGAAGGCCTAGGGCTGATTGAAGCCTGCTCCCTCCCCTGAACCAGACAAAGATCTGTGTGATCTTGAGGAAGGCACAAGATGGCACACATCCAAGTGGGTTGTCACCTGTTCAGTGCTGTGCATTGTGGAATGGGGGCTATCGGGAAGAGACCTGGGACTGTGTTGGACATGAACGCATGCACTTAGGGAGAGCATCTCCTACTAACATGCTAATGAGGTTGGTAACACTAACTTTGGCCTCTTTTTCTTAAAGATAGGCTTTATTTATTTATTAACACGTTTTAGGTTTTTTGGGGGAAATATTTTATTTATTTATTTGAGGGTGAGTGCATGAGTGGGGGGGGGGGGTGTCAGAGAGAGAGGGAGAAGCTGAGCAGGGAGCCTGACAGAGGACTCGATGCCAGGACCCTGGGATACATGACCTGAGCTGAAAGCAGCTGCTTGACCAACTGAGCCACCCAGGAGCGCCCCCAACACATTTTAGTTTAAGAGCACTTTTAGGTTCACAGCAAAATTGGAGGAAGACGTAGCGATTTCTCATATACCTCCTGCCCCCACCCATGGACAGCCTCCACATCGTCAGTATCCCCCACCAGAACGGTATATGTGTTATGATCAATGACCCTTTGTTGGCACATGATAGTCACTCAAAGTTCATGGTTTATGTTAGAGTTCACCATTGGTGTTGTACATTCTATGGGTTTGGAAAAGTCTAGAATGATATGCATCTAACATTATAGGATCATACAGAATAATTTCATTGCCTTAAAAATCCTCTGTGCTCCTGTTCTTCCCTCCCTCTCCCCAAACCCTAGCAGCCACTGATCACTTTACTGACTCCATAGTTTTGCCTTTTCCAGAATGTCATAGAGTTGAAATCACACAGTGGATAGAAGCCTTGGTTTTAGAGCTCACAGAGGACCATCATAACTATGGCAACTTGTGAGGGAGGTATTATCATTCCCATTCTATAGCCAAGACACTGAGACTCAGCTGGTTAGGAGATGACCCAGCAGAGCAGAGGTGACCCTGGATCTTCGGATCCCCTTCCTACACTTGAGTCTTCCTGGTGTGGAAGGGGGGAAGGCTCTGATGATGGTGATTCACTGTTGTCCTGTTTGCAAGACTTTTCTCTGTGGCCCTGCATGATTCTCTCTTACTTGGGGGGAAAATGTATTCCAAATACACAGTTTTTCTTCTGCAATTGTTTCGGCCAGAGAGCTGATATTTCTGTTTGCTCTAAAGCTCCTGTTGAAATATTTCTGTCTCCGCTTCTGCCAAATCAATCCTGAAAGACACTCCGGCCTCCTTGATCTCACACGCGCTGGGGCCAGGCATCTCTGCTTGTCCCCATCCCTGTCAGTGATGGATTCTTATCTCAGCCACAGCACACGGCCTTCCTTGGGACAGTGATGTTCTTTGCCCTGACACTGCTTTCATTTTCCCACTTTTTGATATGTTGTCCTGTGATTCATGACGTTTAGCAGGGCTGTTTAATAACTGAATTCTCTAATGGGGCAGACATGTCCTGTAAAACCCCAGCTTCGTTCTGGAACAAGTGCAGTTGCCGAAGGGGGAGTGGGGAAGTGGAGGGGTCCAAGCTGGGTTTGGGGAGGAGGCATCCGTGTTACAAGCCTGCCTGTGTGTGAGATAGAAGCGGGTGTGGATTCAGGAGCTGAGGTCGTTTTCAGACTCTGTCACCCTGGGTGATGAGGGAACAAGGACTTGCCTTCAGCAAAACAAAAGCAGAGATTTGCAGCGACAAACCTGAAGCATTTCAAGGGTTGTCTGTGTGAGCCCATAACCGAAGTCCAAGAGGAGCCTCCCTGGTACACTGGTTCTGCAGAGGACCCTGGGATAATTGCACCACCCTAAGGACAAGCCCCTCAACTGATTGAGATCAACTCTTTTCCCACCATTTTGAGGGAGCCCCAGCATTGGATTGAAGCTGATTTAAAAGTACCCGCAAAAATGTGGTTTTCTTGCATATCTGAGTTTGTAGACAGAGATTCATCTCTGCTATATCTATTCCTGGGCACAGGAGCCTCCAGGACCTGGGCCGGTTTCATCCTTAAACACCCCCTCTTCCAGTGTGCGTTCCCAACATGGCCAAGCACTGGCAGTTCCAAACAGAAGCGTCTTTCCATCCCACTGCCTTTGCTTAGGGCCCAGGGCAGAAGCTTCTGAGCAAAGCCAGTTGTGCGCAAGGTAGTCTGCTTTAAGTAACCTACCCCACTGCTCTGTGTGCAGGTAACTTGACCCGGGAACAGACATCTGACGCACAGATCCACCCCCAGGTGGCCTGGTGTGAGTAGGCTGTGCTGTACTGGATGGGAGCTGGCCAACGCAGTCCCACTCTTCGAGAGTTTGAATGCAAGGAACAGAAAATCAGAGGACACACTAGCATGGGAGGAAGCCAAGGCAGACAAGGAGACAGGGTAGGATGAAGATCAGTGGAGGTGAATACTAGGAATAGACAGAAATTAGAGCGAATGAGGTAAATAGATAGCAGTGGCTGGACATGTGGAAAGAGGGGAGAGATAGGCAGACAGGGAGAGAGGCTTAATTACCAGTCTGCTGAATCACCAGAATAAAATGCAATGGATCCACTTCTAGGAGAACTCAGGGTATGTGAGCATTAAGAATTGTGTTGATTCTTGAATGTTCCACGTGAAGTGTAGCTCTATGTATCTTTACATTAAATTTCCATTAACTGAAGCAACCTTTTTGTTTTGAAGTCTGGAAAATTTTAATACAGTCCTGAGATCCCATCTGCCTAGACTGTCCTTCTCCCTGTCTCCTCAGTTTCTATTCTTGCTGTAAAACCTCGTTCATGCCTCTTCCTTTCGTCTCCCCCCACTCCACTGCGCCCCCTCGGCTGCCACCCTCTGTGCTCCTAGGACCACATGACTATCACTGTGTTTGGCTCACCCTGGTGTGATCATCTGTTTATCATCCTTATTAGGTGCTTACTGCTCCCTGGCAAGGATTATGCTTTACCCATTTTAAAATCCAACTAACAAATGTTAGAACTTGAAGCTGAACTCAGGTCTTCTTTACTACTTCCTCTTCAGTCCTTAAACTTTTTAGGACTGCTTTCTCCTGTCCCCCAGCAGATGTTTCCAGGAGATTTCATCTGGCATCTTCAAACTCACACAAGGGGAGGACTCTACTTGCTGAACCCTGACAACCTCATAGTAAGGGGTTTGCTTGCTAGCTTCTCAGTTGAAAGATAAAACACACAGCGATTTCTTTTTCACTGAAGAGTAGTACAGTTGATCAGTTTATGGTTTGACAAAATGAGATCTATCCTCAGGAGCAAACTATGTCAAAATATATCAAACACATACATTTGTGGCAAAATGAGGCCCGATTTGCAATGGGCTAAGACTGAGTGGAGAAAGCAAGATTGTGGCTGCACAGCTGCTGACAGCCTTGGTGTAGACAGGAGGAGGAGCACTGCAAGGGACCCCACTGCAGGCAAGCCAAGGTGTTGGGGACTCGAAATCCAAGGAGGCCACGACGGTGAAACTTTGCACCCTAGGTGCTGCACTTACCTTGGCCTTGCCTCTGGAGTCCTTGTGTCAGAGCCCGAAACAACCTTCTTAGAGTTTGTGTACCTTTGTGATTAGGAGGATTTCAGAGATGGGATCGTGCCTATCTCCTATTGCCACATCCCCAAGACCAAACACAGTGCCTGGCACGCTGTCCACACTTACTGAGTTTGCTGAGTGAGTAACTTAGTAGGATCTGGGGAAACCAAAGTAGATTCAGCAGTGAGCGGTGTCTGTTCTTTTAGAGCAAACAAGTAGAAAGAAACTTATATTTTCGAACAGGAGACTTAGAATAGAAGAGAGACAGATTGTTGTACCTCCAGAGCGAGGATTAGTTCCAACTCCCCTCTTCCCTTGGGGGTTTTTGTTTGTTTGTTTGCTTGTTTACAAAGAAAGCGCTAACATTTAAATGAACTAGTGTAGGCTAGTGATTGGGGATGAGATGAGATGGCTTTGGAAGCACCTCCAAATCTTGAATCTGGTGTTATTCATTAATCCATTTTTCCAAAAATCATTTATTGAAGATCTACTTCATGTTATCAACAGGACTAATTGCTGTGGTATAATTGAAAGCCTGTATCTAAATATAAAAACCTTATTGGGACACCTGGATAGCTCACTCAGTTGAACGTCCGACTCTTGATTTTGGCTTAGGTCACAAGCTGAGACTGCTGGCTTCAGTTTCCATGAGATGGAGTGAGGATTGAACACTTGGAGGGAATCTGCATAAAGTACTTCCAGATTTTTATAATCTCTCCCTCCTCCAGTCTTATAGAAATTTCTCATCCACACCTAATTCACCAGCGATTTTTAATGGCTCAGTCTTTCTAAAGCCATTAAAGGAACATTCATTTTAGGAACTAATGTCTTTCTCTTCACATTCATATTTAATCAGTTTATAATATACAAGTACACAAAAGTATCTAAACATATATATATACTTATATATCATATATTTTTATATATAAAATGATATAATGATATATCATATGATATAAATGATATATATACTTACGATATATGAGTATATAAAAAAATATTTAATTAAATTACATAAGGGCAGACCTTGGAGATACTGCAGGTTTGGTTCCAGACCATTGCAATAAAGCAAATATCGCAAATGAAAAGAGTCAAAAAAAATTTTTTTTAAAGATTTTATGTATTTATGTATTTACTTATTCATTCCACAGGAAGAGAGCATGCAAGCACAAGCAAGGGGAGGGGCAGGAAGAGGGAGAAGCCGACTTCCCACTGAGCAGGGATCCCGATGTGGGGCTTGATCCCAGGACCCTGAGATCATGACCTGAACTGAAGGCAGAAGCTTAACTGACTGAGCCACCCAGGCACCTCCTTTTTTTTTTTTTTAATTTCCCAGTGCATATAAAAATTATGCTTACACTATACTATAGTCCATTAATTGTGCAATAGCATTATGTCTAAAAAATGGATATCCCTTAACTAAAAAATCCTTCATTGCTAAAAATGTTGACCATCATCTGAGCTCTGAGTGGCCCGTGATCACTCATCACCAGATCACCATAACAAGCATAAACATAGTGAGAAAGTTTGAAATATTGTGAGAATCACCAACATTGTGATGCAGAGACACCAAGAGAGAAATGCTATGGGAAAACTGGCTCCAATAGATTTGCTCGATGCAGAGTTGCCATAGAATTTCACTTTGTAAAAAAACAAACCGCAGTATCTGCTAAGCACACTAAAGCGGAGTAATTATAATTATAATAGGTAAACAATTTGTGTATGTGGGACTCAAGTCCTGCGATCACGACTTGAGCCAAAGGCCAATGCTCAACCACTGAGCCTTCCAGGTGCCCCCACAGTTGATGTTTTATACAACCCATATTCATAGAGGCCAACTGGGAGAAGTGTGTGTTAATGAGCTTAACCACAGTGTTCAGGGTCCTGTGGCCACTGCCCGTGTGATCTACAGAAGCCCTGGAGCACGCTGGTTCTGTCATCTTAGCCAGTAGGGCTTGGTTAAGAATATACTAAATCTCCATTATATGACCAGTTCCAGAATTTGGTCTTCCACTTTGGATGATCAGAAACTCACTTTTGGTAAGGTCGGAAGGGAATGAAGCTAAGACAGTGGCTCAGACTAATGAATTCACAGAGGCCTAAGGCCTGTGGCCACGTCTTAGTCCTTTGTTTGCATGACGGATGACTGTCAGAGGATCCAGGCTATTGGAGGTCTGTGTGGTGAGCATATTCTATGTTGTCTCCACTGCTCTTGTTTTTTATTCCTTTATCACATAACCTGTCAAAATTTGTAATTATTTTAATGCCTGCATATCTGGTAATTGCAACTGAGGGCTGAATGAGGATTTTTAAGATAGTTTTAATTGGCTTTAATTTTTACAGTAATTTTCGGTTCATAGCAAAATTGAAGGGAAGGTATTGAGATTTCTCCTCTACTCCCTGCACCCATGCAAGCACAGCCTCATCCATTCCTGACACTTGCCACCAGAGCAGTGCATCTCATACAAATGATGAAGTTCACTGACCTGTCATTATCACCAGAAGTCCAGAGCTCACATTAGGCTCACTGTTGGTGTTGTGCATTCTATGTGCTTGGACAAACGTACAACGACATATATCTACCATTATAGTATCATACAAAAAATCTTCTGAGGAGGGGGGTCGATGCAGGAAGGGGGAAAGAAGGGGGGTAGATGTAGGAAGGAAGGCTAGTAAATTGGCAGAAGTTGAGAGTTCTTATAGCTTTTCTTTTCTTGGTGAAGTTAGAGGTAATGTCTTGAGGGTTTCAGAGGCATGGTGATGGCTTGGGAGAGCAGTTCTAGAGAAGGGCCTTCTCACCCTGGAAATATTCCAGGCTAGCTGGCTTTTGAGTCCACTTGGGACTGAGGCCATGCCTGGTTGTGGCCCTTGGAGCTCAGGCATGAGAATCATGGTGGACGCTGGAGGGTTTCTGGGTAGTTTTGCCAGGTGGGGGCTCAGAACTCATAATATTGTTGAGTGTGGTTGAAGGAATGGCTTCTCTGAGGCCTTCTTTACCCACTTTCTTGCTTTTGGACTCTGTTTTATGTGATGGGGCCACTGGCTTGGTGAGTACAGAGATGCTGGTGAGGGACTAGCACAAGTCTGGAAGCATCTTAAGGCCAGCTTACTGGACTTTCCTTATATTGAAGCACTCCACGAACGCTGGATATGCATTTTAGGAATTAGCCATTCAACAGTTTAGGTAAATCTATTACACTAACTGGCAATTTTTTGTGGGTCAGAGTCAGTGCCTGAAAATATAAAAATGAATATTAAGGAACTCCTTTGTTCTAAGAGTTTACAGGGTAATGGGAGAGACAGGTAAGTAATTATATAGAAAAATAATAACATGTTAGGTCCAAAGGTAAAGACATTTACCCCATGTTGTGGGTCCCTAGGGATGGCTGGATGCTGATTCAGTCATTTCTCCACTCTGCAGAAATGAAAATAGGCAGAAAAATGCTGAGCTTTGCCTCTCTGGTCAGAAGCGATGCCCTGCAGGGCAGCAGGTCTGGGCCAGGCTAGGCTGAAGTTCAGGGTTCCCAACCAGGAGCTGGGGCCCAGCTGGCAGCAGGGACACACCAGGCTCCCTTTGGGGGCTGTGGAACCAGCAGGGGGATGCTAGCCTGGCTGCCTTAGCACCACAGCGTGGATATTCCGTGGCAAGGAGCCTAGCAGGAGCTGCATTGAGCTTTGGCAGATTGCGGTCCGCATCAGAGCACAGAGGTTTGCTGTGAAACCTCACTCAGCAAGAGATCTGTCAGGGCAGCGTGAGCCAGGGAGGGGCTTCTGGACATTGGTCTTCTCAACTGTAAAGCTTTGGGCCCAGCCTCCCATCCCCCTCTCAGTACAGCCGTCAGGGGCCGTGTGAATTTTTGGAACAAACACGCAGGTAAGGTCGGGAGGCAGCACACGCTCAGGCCTTGCGTGGGTCTCATTCTTGTCATCCGTCGAGGGAACAGGAGTAATAGTAATAACACTAATAATAACGATAGCAACAGATACTATTACGACTACTACTGACACTTATTAACTGCTAGCTGAGCGAGTGACCTGGATTAATCGCTCCCACAGGCTCGCAGTAGACGTCAGGGGCTCCGCGTTAAAGATGATGACTCAAGGTGTGAAGAGGCTGAGCAACTTGCCTAGAATGGTTCTGCTGGAGGCTCCGAGGTAGCACAGGGCCCAGGTGCGATGAACTTCCCAGCCCCCCTTCTTCATCTCGACTGCCCACTGCCCCAGACACATTTTACATTTGTGCGTTGCCTTCCAGTATTCAACTCACTTTTCCCTCCATCACCTCACGTTAGCTTCAGAGTTTTCCCAGGAAGCAAGCGGAACAGGTGTTACTGGCCATACCAGTAGACCACGAACGCTGGCAGACCTGGGCCAGAGAGGCTAGGTGACTAGGCTGGTCGTGCGGGGCTGGGTTAGAGCTCCAACCAATGTTTGCTGATTTGTATCCTCCTCTTCTCTTTCTGTCCCATCTGGTTGCACAGTTCTCCTGTAAAGAACTACAGGAAAGATGAGAGGATACACTGTCCTTGGAGGAGCTTGAATGCCGTTGGAAAGAGCCCTAGCCACACAGGAGGGGGAAGCAGCTCTGTGCTGGGCCTGCTTCTGATATTTGCAGTTGTTAAGGTGACTTTCAGGGGCCTGCTATTTGAAGAGTGGGGCTGCTTCGGCCAAGGTCTGGGATTAACCCTGTGTAGGCTGTATGGGCTGGACTCAGAGAGAAACCAACCGTGCAGAGGCTCACCTGAGATTGCCTTAGTAAGCAGTGGTTGTTGGCCTTCTAATGTACCCTCCATCCTGCAAGGTTCTGGGTGCCCACTGGCTATCCCCCTGCACTTGGCTTATCCCCCATTAAGAACGATAGCCATTGACACTTGGGCAACACTCCACACTTGGAAAAGTGTGCAAACATGACTTTTACACTCAGGATCTTATTGGCTTCTCATAATAGCCACGAAGAAAGCCAGGGAAGACATCTTACAAATAATTATTAGAGGGTTCAAATGACTTTTTCAGGATATGAATATTAAGTGGTAGAACAAGGGCTCAAACATAACCCCATAGCTCTAAAATCTGTGGTCTTTTTACTGCCCTTGATTTCCAAAAACCCATCTACTCTGCCTTCCATCTCCTCAGGGCTTCAAAGTTTTCAAGATCATGTATTAATTTTATTGCTATGTTTTTAGAAGATTCTGGTGACAAAAATGCTTAAAATTTGGTAGAAATTCTCGGGGAAAGTGAATTATTCAGCATGGGCACATTTTACCAATGCTCTTAAACCCAGCCCAGTAGGCATGTTTTTACTTTGTTATTGCCACGGTCCAATCTCCAGTATTCCCATTGCTTTACCAATGGACCCCCTCATGTGCTGGGGTATGTGGATGCTCATCCGTGCAAGTGTACACTCGCTGCTCTGCCAAAGTCATATTTTGCCGTTGGTGAGTCAGGGGCTCCACCTTCTAATAGGAGAATCAATGCAATTTTTATTAGTTTATAATTTTGAAGAAATACTTTTGGCAACTGCATGGCTATATTTACTCTTCATAGGTGACTTTGAAGGTATAAGGATGGACATAAAAATTACCCTAGAGATTTGACAGGTAGAGTAACCACAGAGACGTTGGTCTGACCCTTTTAAATTATAGCTGTATATATCCTTTGGGATACTTTTGGCTGCAAGTAACAGAACACCTATCAGCCAGGTCTGACATCATAGAACATGTGCCATTTTCTTAACAAGAAGTCTGGAGGAAGTTATAGTGTAGGACGTTTCATTGGTTCTGAAGATGTAGGTTCCTCCAGTCTTACCCTCTGTCATATCCATGCATGGCAATGTCGTTTCTTACAGTGGCAAGATATCTGCTTCACTTCCAAGCATCATGTCTCTTACAAAAGGTCTAAAGAAGAATCAAGAGGGTATGTGGGGATGGTGAGAGTGTTTTCCTCTTATGTCTCTGTTTTTTCTTTTACATTAAGATTTTATTATTTTTTGAGATTTTATTTATTTGCTTGAGAGAGAGAGAGTGAGCAAAGAGGGAGAAGCAGACTCCCTGCTGAGCAGAGAGCTCAACTCAGGGCTCTAACCCAGGACTCCGAGACCATGACCTGAGTAGAGGGCAGATACTTAACTGACTGAGCCACCTATGTGCCCCAAGACTTCATTTTTTTTTTTAGAGCAGTTTTATCCTTTGACCCGCACATGCATGGCTTCTTGCATTATCAATATCACTCAACAGAGTGGGACATTCATTACAATTATATAAACATATATGTACACATCACAATCACTCAAATACCATAGTTTATATTACAGCTCACTCCTGGTAGTGTACACTCACTGGACTTGGACAAATGTATAATGACATGTATCCATCATTATGGTATCGTACAGAGTATTTTCACTGCTCTAAAAATCCTCTGTGCTCTGCCTATTTATCTCTCTCCTGCCCACCAACCCATGGCAACTATTGATCTTTTTACTTTCTCCATAGTTTTGCCTTTTCTAGAAGGCCACATAGTGGGAATCATACAGTATGTAGCCTTCTCAAGTTGACTTCTTTCCCTTAGGAGTATGCATTTCAAGTTCTTTTGTGTCTTTTTACGGCTTGACAGCTGTTTATAATACCAAATAATATTATGTTGTCTGGTTGTACCACACTTTATCCATTCACCTGCTTAAGGACATCTTGGTTGCTTCCAATTTTTGACAATTATGAACAAGATGCTAACAAACATCCATGTGCAGGTTTTTCTATTGACATAATTTTTCAACTCCTTTGAGCAAATACCAAGGAATGTGATTGCTGGATTGCATGGAAGAGTATGTTTAGTTTAGAAGAAACTGCCAATCTGTCTTCCAAACTGGCCGTATCATTTTGCATTCTTATCAACCATGAATGAGAGTTCCGAGTTCCTGTTGTTCCACATGCTTATCAACACTTGACATTGTCAATGTTCAGATATTGGCTATTCTGATAGGCATGTACTGGTATCTTGCATTTCCTTGGTGACATATGATGTGGAACATGTTTCCATAAGTGTATTTGCCCTCTGTATATCCTCACACTGGTGAGGTGTCTGTTAAGGTCTTTGGCCCATTTTTAAATTGGATTGTTTGTTTTTCTCATTATTGAGTTTTAGGAGTTCTTTATATATTTTGAATAAAAGTCCTATACCACACTGTCTCTGCTTTTCAAGGATTAAATTCTTATCCAGAAATCCCCCCAGCCAATTTCCCTATATGTATCATAGAACCCTGACTATAAGGAAGGCAGGACAGCATGAATTCAACATTTGCAGCCTTCATAGTTGGAAGCAATCAACGAGAAGGGGGTTGGAGATACCTCCTGAGTGGCCAATCACCAGTACCTAACCAAGGAGAGCCTGAACTCCTGAGAAACAGTGGGACTTCTCTGAAGTCACAAAGCCAGTGGGAGCTGGGAGTAAAATCTACATTTTCAGTCAGGTATCCAAAATGGGAAACTGAGTGTGGGGAGTGGGGGAACTTCTGTACCAGAGCATCTCTTCTTCTGTTCTGATCCATGGAGATTACATGTCCTAGTTTTTGGCTGGTTGAGATCCCAGAACTGTAATTTGAAGCCAGATTCTTGGTAGAGGAAGCTGGCCTTGGTGGTCAAGAGACTATTAATTGTTCCTTTTGTCTCTTAGCTTGCGGGCAAAGACACCTGGTCACCTGTCTGACCATCACAGAAAATGCTGATGTTTCTTCTGTCAGAATTCATCTTTTGCAAGGTGTTGGTGATTTTTTTTTTATTGGTCATAGGACAAAAGAAAAGTACTCGAGTCTCTAATTCCCCTAAGGTGAGCTATTTTAGAAATCTTCAGAAAGTTAGGTAGGGAAGATCACAGCCCAGATCAATAACTGCCTCCTGGCCTGAGAGCAGAAGATGGTTTATTTATGTGCCTGGGATGTTGTTGAGTGTATGCTCAATACCCAAGACTTTGATCACATGGGTGTACATAACTCCAAGCAGTGAATTATTAAAACCAAGAGAGACTTGCTTGGTTCACATACCCTCCTGTGCTGATGCTCCAAAAAGCAACTTCTACTCTCTTGACTTCCTTGAAAAATTTGCCGGAGCTGTGATTTGGAATTACTTTTGCCAAAGATCTTAAGTTCCATATAGGTCAAACCCATCACACACAATAAGAGTATTCCTAGGAGGGCATGTGTAAGTGCTATTTGGGAAAATCGCATAGTGTTTTATTGCCCCAGAGAAGCAGGTAGGTTAAAGAGATCTTGAAGCCCAATCCTTTGCAAAGAGAAGGCTCATTTTTGCAATGCTATTTGTAATGCCAACAAACTCCACCCTACATATCTATTCAGTGTGTGATATACTGAGTTGGAAGTTCCATGAGAAGGAACTACACTGTGTTTCCATAATGTGAAAGGATAGGAGGAGGCTGGGATATTTGTTCTGTATATTGGGCCATGAGGTTCTGCCTAACAGTGGAAGGGCTGAAAATGTTTCAGGAGCTAGTTAGAGACTTCTAATGTGATTGAGAAAGTCCAGAGGAGCATGGTGGAAAATTAAAATTCGTGTGGAGAATGCATTTGGTAAATTCTAATCAGTATGCACAAAGACGCTATGGTCCTGTGGTCAGATGATATGGATGCCCTGTGAGATAGACCACGTATTCATGGGCCTGTGATCACTATGTCTCACTGTATATTAACAAAAAGTTAATACACCTAGTTTGGTGTATCAGTCTCTCTTCAGTGCTGATAAGCATTCTCTGTTCATATTGTCCTTTCCAAATTTTTAAATTTTGTTAGTCCCAAGCCTAAATAATGCAGGTTCCTGGAAGATTTTCATTTATATCTTTTGCCAGATGGAACTTGAACTCCCCTCTCAGACTTCCTTACCATGTTTCTTAAGCACATTCCAAATACAGTGATTTCCAGAGGAAGATGGATCTATTCCATCTTTTTTCTTGGGATTTTCTAGCATCCCAAGACCCTTTGTCTCATTGAAGGCAAGACAAGACTTCTCCTCCTCATCTTCAAACAATGAAGCCTGTTGGACTTCAGTGCTTTTGCTCACCCTAAGCCTTCTGGAATCCTCTCCACCCAACTCTACGGTCACTGGACAAAATGCTTTTGGTTCCAAAGTTGAAAAAGCAAGCAAAGCTGGCTTAGATGAAAAAGAGAAAATTCACTGGAAAGACAAATGGGGGGCACTTAAAAGAACTCAAAGGTGGTGGTGTCACAGGACCTCAGGAGCCAGAAACTTGGAGGAGGTAGAAATTCACGTAGTATTTCCTGTCTCACATTTCTCCTTGTTTCTCATCTCTACTTCTTGCACACCCACCTTTGTTCTTGCTTTCTGTAGACTGGCTCCTTCTGCTCCTCATTTACATGGTGGGAGACATGGCCTCCTTCCAGCTCCCAAGTTTATAAGTTATGCACTCATCTGTGCAGAGAGGCTAAAGTTCTCTTTCTTTCTGGGTCCCAATTCCAAATTCCAAGAAAGGTACTCTGATTGGTCCATTTCATGTCAGTGGCCCAGTTCTGGACCAATCAGCTAAGTCTAGGGACCAGGGTCAAGCCACAGAAATGTAATATTGCTGTTAGAACAGGGCCTATGGGATGGGTGGGTAAGTTTCAGAGAACAGAGGTAGGCAAGTCCAAGGATGTCTGCTGTCTCCCCTTTCCATGCCTATGAAATAAATAGACTCACTTTTTCCTCCCTTCCTTCCTTTGTATATTCAGTGAATGTCTCAGCTCCGAACAAAGCCTGGTTTGTTCTGAAATACTTCAGTGACCTTATAGATGAGCAGACAATACAAGTGCAGGAAGGTTTTTGCTTATCTTTTACAACCCAGTTCGGATAGGACTCACTTTAGTTGGAGAAGCCTTTCCTGACACTCTCTCTGTCCCTTTCTCATACTCATTTGTGTTATCCTCGCTTTCTACTCCCTGTAACTCTGTGTGCCTACTCTACTGTGGTAAGCATGTTTCATTATAATTTTATTCCCATGATTCTGTCTTCGTAGCTTGGAAGTTTAGGGAGAAAAGAGATCGTCTTTGAATTCAGAGTAGTTGGCCCCAGGTACATATTCAGTGAATGTCTGTTGATTGAACAACTGCTCTCCATATGTGGAATCTAAAAAAAAAAAAAAAAATCACACAAATGAATAAACAGACAAAAAGCAGAATCACAGCTATAGACACAGAAAATAAACTGATGGTTGCCAGAGGGGAGTGAGTGAGGGGATGGGCAAAATGGGCAAAGGGGGTGGGAGATACAGCTTCCACATATGGGATGAATAAGTCACAAGAATCAAAAGCACAGCAGGAGGAATATAGTCAGTGATAATTGTGAGAGCATTGGATGGCGACAGGTGGCAGCTGTTATCTGTGGTGAGTGTCGCATAATGTTTAAACTTTGGGAATCACTATATTGTACGCCTGAAACTAATGTAACATTGTGTGTCAATTATGTTCAAATACAAAATTAATTAAAAAAAAGAGAAAGAACTGCTCCCCTTTAGGAAAGAGCAAGACCCAGAAGCCTGTATTTCCTCTAAGCTTTATGGCAGAGGAGGGGTCTCTGCAGAGCTACGTGCATCATCAGTGTAGGGGGCCTGGCGTCTCGTGGGAAGACAGGGTGACCATGAACACACACACCATCGAGCCTAAACAGGAGCTGGAGGAATGAGCCTGCTGCCCACAAGAGCAGTAACTGATTGTCCTCGATAGTCCCAGTGTTTTTATTGCAGAAAATGCAGGTCAGACCATTAACTTGATGACTTTCTGAATCCTGCAGTTTTCCTTAGAAAGGGAGGCTTAGAACAAGGTATCCCCCTACTCCACTATTCATTATTTCCTTTCCCCAGCAAGTCTGTGACAGGCTCCAGCGGATGCAGTCAATAATTCTCTGTTTGTTGAAGGGGAAAATAAGTAAAATAAAATTTGCCCAAAGCATGCTTTGAGTGAGTCACAGAACAATTAGCAGTACCCAGGTTTGATTTAAACGATAATTTTTTTTTTAATTAGAAAAAATGTTAAAGTATTTAGCCAGTGCTTATTATGCTCCTAGAACTGACTCATGGTCCTTTTAGATTTTTGAGTGAAAACCATTGTGAGTTTTCAGTTTTCAACAATACATAATTGGCACCCAAGAGCTCCACATTTTTCCCTTTTCCCATGAGTCAGTTGTGAGTGGCAGGAGACAGGAACATTTCTCGGGGTCTGTGCTTCTTTCCTCTTGATGAGTCTTGTAGTATGCTGGTTGCTTGTTCCTTGCCATCCTCGCTGGACTATATATACTCTGAGGTGTTGGCTGCTAGGATGTTTGGTAGGGGAAGTTTCTATTGCCTTTGCTTAGGTGTGTTCCTCCTTTGTGTGTTCTTTTCATTCTGCATTTTCTGGAGAAGATCAGTGAAAACAATTCCTTTCTTTTTCTCCCCACCTCTCCCCACTTTTTTTTAGTTAAAAAAAAAAAAAAAAAAAAATGGGCAAGAAGAGAGTGGTTCAGGCATTGACCATACAAATTAGCAGAGAGTTTTCGCTAATCAAGAAGCCATTGGCTCTCTCCTCTGTAAAATGAGGTTAACAGTAGAATGTCCTTCCTAAGGTTTTTGTCAGAAACAAAAGAAAAAATAAATAAAGGAATACATGCAAGCACTTAAAATACTGCATGGCACTTAGTAAGTGCTCAGTAAATGGTAGTGCCTGTTAATTTTCCTAAGACTTTCTAGATGCTCACCAGTATCTAGCTCTAGAGAAAAACAAATGAATTGGAACTCATCCCTCTACCCTCAAAGCTCTGTTATACCACTGTCCTGGTCAGAGTCCTTTGAGAAGACACCAGCAATGAGCTGATGACGCCGCTACTGTCTATCTCCCATCTTCCAGACTAACATTTAATATCTAAAGATAAACGTAAATTCTCTGCACATACATGTTTTTAATCTATTGACAATGAGATTTTGCTGCCATTTATTCTTCACTTAGAGTAGTCTTTCAAGTTAAACAGTTTGCAATTGCTGAAAAAGAACAGCTAAGAAATCTGGGTTCTAATTAACTTTATCTCTAATTGTTATGTAGCTCTGAGTCACTGGTTTTTTTTTTTTTTTTTTGGAAACAAGGGTAAGAACTACAAAGATTAATGATGGTTGTCCAGACTGGTAGAAGAACAAAACTAAACATTTCCATAATGATATCTTTTTCTTTTTTCTTTTCTTTCTTTCTTTTTTTTTTTTTTTAGAGAAGGAGGTGGGGAAGGGCAGAGGGGGTGAGAGAATCTTAAGCAGGCTCCATGCCCAGTGCAGAGCCCGACATGAGGCTCAATCTCATGACCCTGAGTTCATGACCTGAGCTAAAATCAAGAGCTGGACACTTCACTGACTAAGCCACCCAGAAGCCCCATAATGATATCTTATGAATCCAATATCTACTTCACTTCATTGCATAAAGCCTGGCAAAGGTAGAACTATGGTTATTTCGGTTTTGGTGTGCAGGGAAACCGAGGCTCAGGGGAGTTGTCTCTTTCATGTAGCTTGGTTTTGAGATTCCTTCCCTGTGTGCCAGTCCTCCGACACAGCTCTCTCTGCTCTGTAAGATAATTGCCTTCTTTGTGTGTCCTTCTTCCACCAGAATGGGATGTTCTGAGGATAGAATGCCATATCTCGTTCTTTCCTGGGTCTGTCTCAAGGCCTGGCACAGTGTGTCTGTACTTGATGATATAGAATGAATGGGTACATGAACGAATGAAGAGAACCAAGGCCCAAGGTTTGATCCAGTGATACTCAGGCAAATGCCTGCTGACATCCTTTTGCATGCTTCCCATCCCCCAGTGACCATGAAGTTATCAGAAGGAAAGGAGAGATGGTAACTTATAAAGCTAGCTATAAACAGGGGTACCTGGGTGACTGAGTTTGTTGAGCATCTGACTTTATCTCAGGTCATGATCTCGGGGTGATCAAGCCCCACATCAGGCTCTTTGCTTAGCAGGGAGTCTGCCCCTCCCTCCACCTACTCATGAGTTCTCTGTTTCTCTCTAATATAAATAAATAAAATACTTTTTTTAAAAAAGCTATAAACAGGAAGCACTAAACCAAGAACTATAGATTTTTTTAATTTGATTTTTTTAGATGAGACATTTAAAAAAAAAATCTAACCTAACAACAATAATCAGTCACCACAGATTTATTGAGGGTTTGCTCTGTGTCAGGCACTGAGCTCAGTGATGCAGGCTTGGTCTCTAGTTTGGGAAAGAGGAGGGGCAGATGTTACCAGCTTGCCAGAAGTCAGCAGTGAGAACTGAAGGTCCTAAAAGGCAGGGGCAGAAGAGAGGGTGACCTCATGGAAGGGGCTGGATTTGTCCTGAGTCCTGAGGGGAGAGGCTAGCGAATTGGAATAGCAGAGGGGACCAGGGAGAGGGGAGGCACCAGAGTGGACAGTGCAGGGTCTGTTTGGGAACTACTTGGAGTGTGCTCCACTGGCTTCTCACTGAAAACCACAGGACTTTTCAGGGGGATGAGAACTTCCTTCATGTCTTCTCTTCCAAGCTGGTTCGTGGGCATTCGGTATAGTGGTCTTGAGATGCACTCCTCTAAGGCTAATTAATCACCTAACAGAGTTGTTCTTTTGTCAGAAGAATCAATATTGAAGATACTGTAGGCAAGAAAGAAGAAAGTTGTTTGAATAAATAAAATGATAAATGGACATGTGCAAATTTTCTGTTTGGCCATCCTTTGTCACCCACTTCCCAGCCTGGACATTCGAGTCAGACGCAAAAAGGTTTGGGTTTACTTTCTTTCTTTCTTTTTTTTTTTTAATTTGACACTTTCTAGATAAACTTAACTGGTTATTCAACCTCTCTGAGCCTTAATTTTTCTCAGGTATACCACAGAGTAAAGAAAGCTACCTTGCAAAATTGTTGAGGATAAAAGGAGGAAGCATAGGGAAAATGCTTGGTGTGTAGAGGGTGCACAATAGGAGGTTCATTAGATGCCTTAGGTCCAAACTCAAATGCCTACAGAGATGAGGCAAATGACAGGAACGCATAATTGGAAACTAAGTATCAGGTATGTAGAAGGGGCTAAGGCAAAATAGATGGTGTATGTGCTCTCCAAAAGGAGCAGCTGATATTCAGAGCCATCTAATTATTATTACATTGGAATTTGATCCCTGCATTGTCAGATCTATTTTTTAAAGAAGTTAATAATTTTGAATTTTATATGAAATCCTTTGATTTCAAACATGACAGGTGTGGTAGAGATTACTAATTGCCCCCACGTTCCACTTTTCCTTTCTTTCTGTCCGAGAATTCACAGGTGTTAGGCACACATTCTCTCCCTTCTCTTTTCTTTCAGCAGCTAGATAGTATATGTTCCAGCTTTTCTTGCAGCTAAATGTGGCCTACTGTCCTCAATAGAGCATGAGGATGAGTGACATGTACAAGTTTGTGGTCATGTCCTTAAGAAGAAGAAGCTCCTTGAATTTCCCTTCTTTTTTCCTCTTCCCACTGGTGGTGAGCCTGCTACAGCCATATGGATGGAGTCATCACTTTGGGGACAGCTGGGAGCAACCAGATAGGAGTGGAGTTACCTACCCTTGGATTGCCTAGTCTACATCCTTTACTGAAAAAGAATTAACCGATCTATCTCACTTAACACACTGTTATTTGGTCTCTAATACAACTGTAGGACCTTATTGTGAATTATACAACTAACTCACAATTTAACAAAATGAAGGAAATATTGTCTAAATGAAAAATGTATTTATGACTGAGTTTGCTTATGTGAGGTTAGTCTCTAAAAGAATTAAACATTGTAAGACATAATCCTGCTGACTAGAAACTTTAGTCTCCCTGAAAATACAGAGCAATGAACCCATGATACAAAATGAGAGTCTGTAGATTCTGAGTGCTATAAGAATTCAGACAAATCAGGTACCAACTAAAGACCTCCACATCCTTTGCTAGGTCATGGGCAGTTTCCATTGTCCGGAGCCCTGATGTAGCAACCATCAAGGTGGTACAAGTTGGACTGGGGACAGGAGAGGTGCATTCTTTTTTTTTAGATTTTATATATTTATTCATGAGAGAGAGAGAGAGAGGCAGAGACACAGGCAGAGGGAGAAGCAGGCTCCTCACAGGGAGCCCGATGTGGGACTCGATCCTGGGACTCCAGGATCACACCCCGGGCTGAAGGCGGCGCCAAACTGCTGAGCCACCGGGCTGCCTGACAGGTGCACTCTATGCCTATGACTGGTACCTTCTATTCCTGCTGAGCCTGGTAACTCTCCAGGAGACAGAGGGATAAGAAGACATAGGCAGGTGCAGCTCCTATTGTTCAACATCCACGTTTTATATCCACTGTATCATTTAAGTCACCTAACCTCTTTTTTCAGGCAAGGAAGCTGTGGCTGAGAGGTGAAATGAACTTTCTTACAAGAAAATAATTTCTTACAAGAAAATAATTTCTTACAAGAAAATAATTGATAGGATAGGGGTTCAGACTCATGACTGCTTGTTGCAGACTATTTCCTGCTTTCTGCTGCCCAGCCATCGCATCTTCTTCCTCGGGGTGCCATGGCAGGCCAGTGGCGTTGTTAATGATACCAAAGGAGATGAGGAGGAAAAATAAACTCTGAGGTCTCTATTCGGCATTGTAGGCATTGCTTGAAATAAATTCATGAGTAAGAAATTCAAGAGAAGAGAGGAAAAGGATGAGGTAAAAGAAGTGCTTTCTCTTTGTTTAAGTTGAATCACTTTGGATAAACCTAGAAATAACAAATGGTGTTTGGAACATCATTTTTTTGAGGTTCCCACAATGTATTTTGATCTCCAAGAAGAGAGGCTCATTAAACAGGAAGATTATCTGCTTATTTGGGATGACAAATCTGTTCTTATAATCATGGCTGCAAGTACTTGGGAGCCTGATTATAAACACATTTTCATAATCCTTGCAAAGATTAATGAACGATAATTACTTTATTCAATGGCAAAAACTTTGTTTTGGAGTACGCGTCATAGTAAAAATTTCTGCTATTCATATTCCAAAATGAATCTACATAATGCATTCCTGTAATCCCTGTGGTTTTTGCCCTCTCTCCAAATTCACTAGTAGACTCTCTTCATTTTGTAGTATAAAACAACTATTTTATGACTGTCAGTTACTGCTTTAAAAAAATCACACATTGGGCTTTAGTTCTCTGGTGAGCCAGGGCCATTACTCAATATTTGTTGACATTGTGGCTGCAGGAGCCTTTGTTTCCTTCAACTTAAATGAACTCCCATTTCAATATTGAAGTTTCAGGAACACCAAAGAACAGTTCTGACATTACACAGTTGATGCTCTTAATTGCAATGTAGGGCTGGAGACCATCGCTGAGCTGCAAATTAATAAAATCCTTCTGAAGTGGAAAGGTCATATGCGGAGACTGGAGAATTTAAGGAGACCGGATAAAAATCTGGGAAGACATCCATATTTGTACTGGCAAAAATCTACCCTGACACGGCCCCCCAATAATTGGTGAGGAATAAAAACAGGAGTGGTCTGAGCACCCAGACAAGGTTAGACTGGTTGGGGGTGGGTGGGAGGGGGGCGGGTGTCCAGCAGAAATGTGGCGGAGAGAACACACATCACATTTGTCCTCAAATTTCCCTCCATGCCCCAAGGTGACCGAGACAGGCGAGTGTCTTTCAGTGATAATGATGCAGAGTCGTCTCACCCCACTTCTCAGCACAAATGATGGGAAAGCAGAGGCCGTGGAGACACGGTTCCCGGTTCAGCCTCTCAATCCCTTGAAAATTCTCTTTTCTTTTAGCCACAAATTCACATCCCTTCCTGGAGGTAGACCTCACCCCTCCAGATCTCACAAAAGATATTATTCAAGCCGTATATGTAGAGTAGGTTCTTAATATTCTTTTCCACTAAGCAACCTCTGAATTTCATCACAGCTCAGGTTCTTGGCCCACAGCACCTTCATATTTTCCTTCTTTTTTTTTTTTTTTTTTTTCTCTCCCCTTGGCTTTCCCATTTTTCTGTGGTGATTTGCTCCAACATTTCTGTTTCGCAGACTCATTGTGGCCAGGTCATGAATCTCCTTTCTTTCTTTTTCTCTCTCTCTCTCTCTTTTTTTTCCCCTTGTTACAGGTCCCTGAAATATTTCCTTTTTGATAGCCCTTTGCTCATGCAATCTGTTCTTGTGATCTTACCTTCCACTCCAAAATCTTTCATTTTTAGGAACATACACTCTGGCAAGGGTGGCTTTTTCAGCCCAAAACTAGAGACCACGTTCTCATCACCCTGAGAAGTGGATAATTCTCTGGCCTCTCAACATTTTTGTACCTTGAAATGGGGGGGAGGGGCAGAGCCTGGGCTTTTAGCTCAATCTCTGTATGTCCAGTTTCCCCATTTTTTTCTTTTTTCCTAAAACAGAAGCCCACCTTTCCCCTCATTAGTGTAGGCAGTGTATCCATACTTTGCCAATGTTGAGGCAAAATTCAGCTCCTTCCCGGGCTTCTACAAGAAATTCAAGAAGGTTTACTGAATATCTGTGGGGTCACTGGGATAGCTCTTCACAGAGCACAGACCATTTCTCTGGGAAAACCTGTTCCTTTGTTCTCTCCTTTTGTTTTCTATTCCCCTTTTTCACCTTAGCTAGGGGTTCTGCTTTTCTGCGGGTAGTTAGCCCCAGCAGAGCTCTGCTGCTTTTACTCTGTTCTTCCTAATTCTCTTGGCATCCACTGTTTCCTCCCTTTATTATGTAAAGTAGCTCTCTCTGCTCCCCTGGAGGAAGTCCACTGCCCAGCCCAGTACCCTTGCTTGGGAGGCTGATTCTTCTGGATTTGGATGAATGGATTTATCCAACAGCTTTTCAACAAAGCTAGCTTTCTCCTTGCAGAAGAATTCTCTGACCAGCTGCTATTAACAAAAAGACAAACATTTCTGCATATAATTACTCATAAAATAGGGGCTATTAACATTTCGAGGGGTTGCTGGAGGATAAAAGGAAACCGTGAACACAGAGGCTTTAGCACACTGTAGCTTATCACCACCACCACTAAATGGAATCAGATTATGCAGCGTTGAGCTACCCTCTCCGGATCTGTGTGACCTCCTCCATTCCCACATGTTAGTGAGATTGTCTGAGCTTCCTCCTGGCTTTGAGCTCCCCAAGCGTCCATGCTTCATCTTATCCATCCTTGTATCTCCAGCACCTACTGCAGTATCCAGTGCAGAGTGATGCACGATAAATGTTGAACAATTGAATCTCTTGGCCTGAGGGGATTCTGGCACATTCTAAAAAAGCACTATATGTAGAGAAAAAGACAGATCTGGGGAATGAGGAAAACTAAGATCCAGAGCCATTGCTGAAAACTATTCAGTGCCCTGAAATCACTTTGCAGAGAGGGGAGAGAGAGAGGCTGTGCTGGCTCTTTTGCGGATCCCAGTGCCCAACGCTGTGGTCAGAGATGCTAAGGATCTCTGCTGATAATAGACCTCTTATATTCATTTATTTGTTAGCAGCTTATGTTTAAAATTTTAAAAAGAGTTTATTAATTTATTTTGAGAGAGAAAGAGAGTGCGAGAGCGAGAGAGAGAGCAAGGGGAGCGACAGAGGCAGAGAGAGAATCCCAAGCAGACTCCATGCTGAACACAGACCCATGTAGGGACCCTGAGATCATGACCCAAGCTGAAATCAAGAGTCGGAGGCTCCATTGACTGAGTCACCCAGGTGCCCCAGCTTATGTTTAATTTTCTAAACTTAGTAAATTAATGTTTTACTGCGTAACCTTTAATGTTAATGAATGAAGTTTTAACCGTATCAACTATTTATCCTAAGTCACCTACTCAAAACAAAAGGATTAACTGTAAGAACGTCTGTGCTTTCACCAAATTCTCACTGTGCTTTGTCCCCTCTGGTTCCTCTTTCCATTGTTTTTATTTTTATTTATTTATTTATATATTTTTTAATAAATTTACTTTTTATTGGTGTTCAGTTTACCAACATACAGAATAACACATCCCGTCAAGTGTCCCCCTCAGTGCCCTTCACCCATTCCCCCAACCCCACGCCCTCCTCCTTCCACCACCCCTAGTTCGTTTCCCAGAGTTAGGAGTCTTTATGTTCTGTCTCCCTTTCTGATATTTCCCACACATTTCTTCTCTCTTCCCTTATATTCCCTTTCACTATTATTTATATTCCCCAAATGAATGAGAACATACACTGTTTGTCCTTCTCTGATTGACTTACTTCACTCAGCATAATACCCTCTAGTTCCATCCACGTTGAAGCAAATGGTGGGTATTTGTCGTTTCTAATGGCTGAGTAATATTCCATTGTATACATAAACCACATCTTTATCCATTCATCTTTCGATGGACACCGAGGCTCCTTCCATAGTTTAGCTATTGTGGACATTGCTGCTATAAACATTGGGGTGCAGGTGTCCCGGCGTTTCATTGCATCTGAATCTTTGGGGTAAATCCCCAACAGTGCAATTGCTGGGTCGTAGGGCAGGTCTATTTTTAACTCTTTGAGGAACCTCCACACAGTTTTCCAGAGTGGCTGCACCAGTTCACATCCCAACAACAGTGCAAGAGGGTTCCCCTTTCTCCACATCCTCTCCAACATTTGTGGTTTCCTGCCTTGTTAATTTTCCCCATTCTCACTGCTGTGAGGTGGTATCTCATTGTGGTTTTGATTTGTATTTCCCTGATGGCAAGTGATGCAGAGCATTTTCTCATGTGCATGTTGGCCATGTCTATGTCTTCCTCTGTGAGATTTCTCTTCATGTCTTTTGCCCATTTCATGATAGGATTGTTTGTTTTTTTGCTGTTGAGTTTAAGAAGTTCTTTATAGATCTTGGAAACTAGCCCTTTATCTTATAGGTCATTTGCAAATATCTTCTCCCATTCTGTAGGTTGTCTTTTAGTTTTGTTGACTGTATCCTTTGCTGTGCAAAAGCTTCTTATCTTGATGAAGTCCCAATAGTTCATTTTTGCTTTTGTTTCTCTTGCCTTCATGGATGTATCTTGCAAGAAGTTACTGTGGCCGAGTTCAAAAAGGGTGTTGCCTGTGTTCTCCTCTAGGATTTTGATGGAATCTTGTCTCACATTTAGATCTTTCATCCATTTTGAGTTTATCTTTGTGTATGGTGAAAGAGAGTAGTCTAATTTCATTCTTCTGCATGTGGATGTCAAATTTTCCCAGCACCATTTATTGAAGAGACTGTCTTTCTTCCAATGGATAGTCTTTCCTCCTTTATCGAATATTAGTTGACCATAAAGAAATTAAGGAGTCAGTCCCATTTACAATTGCACCCAAAAGCATAAGATACCTAGGAATAAACCTAACCAAAGAGGTAAAGGATCTATACCCTAAAAACTAAAGAACACTTCTGAAAGAAATTGAGGAAGACACAAAGAGATGGAAAAATATTCCATGCTCATGGATTGGCAGAATTAATATTGTGAAAATGTCAATGTTACCCAGGGCAATTTACACGTTTAATGCAATCCCTATCAAAATACCATGGACTTTCTTCAGAGAGTTAGAACAAATTATTTTAAGATTTCTGTGGAATCAGAAAAGACCCCGAATAGCCAGGGGAATTTTAAAAAAGAAAACCATAGCTGGGCGCATTACAATGCCAGATTTCAGGTTGTACTACAAAGCTGTGGTCATCAAGACAGTGTGGTACTGGCACAAAAACAGACACATAGATCAAAGGAACAGAATAGAGAACCCAGAAGTGGACCCTCAACTTTATGGTCAACTTTCCATTGTTTTTAAACAATCCGTAGCTTAATGTGAACCGAAGGGAAAAAGACTCTGCTGAGCTGCCTGGGATCTCATTGTGTGAGATTCCTTTTCTGTGTGCTCTGAATCCCCAGACCCAAGAGGAGTGTGTGTACTGGAATGGCTGCACTAAAACATGGGAGCATCCCAATAATGTGATGTCCTATCAATCTGATATTCTTAAACATTTGTTCATCAGAGGCCAAGGACCTGTCTCATTGGGAAGGAATGCCAGATTGCAGATGGGGAAAAATGTAGGTAATAGCTCTGAGCAATTCATATCAGCTCTGAAATTGTGCCCCTGACTTGAATAGGAGAAATATCTGCATTAATCCAACCACCCTTCCTAGGAGGCAGCTCCTGAATGTGCCGTTCAGTTACTTGCATGTGTTCCTGGGTGATGAAGGGCTCATCCAACCCCAAGTGGTTTTAAAAATATTTCTTCCAATCGCATAGACAAGCACCTGAAAAGGGTTTTTGTAAAATATACTTTGCCACCTCATTACCTTTCCAATGATGTCTTAGCATCCATTACTGATTGACACTTCAGCTGATGTCACCTTAATATTTCACATCTAGCTCCATTGTGTCACAAACTAATAAATACAAAATTCACTGCTTGTCCCTATCTTCTTGGTATTTCCATAGGATGTTGAATGTGCGATAAGCTGGCCATATATGAAATCCGCTATCTTAGGAAACAGCTGAATTCTCTCTCCCAAGAAAAGTTTCTTATAAATAAACGATTCCATGTATTATATATAAAGATATACCAAAAATCTTGATATAATTTGTCATTAATTTTGATCACTTCGTTTTTTGGTATAGAGTAGTGTTTATTATTCTAGCAATTGATGTCTGTTCATGTGTGTTCAAGCATTCTGAAATGCTTGTACAGGTTTTATGTCTCAAATAAGGAGGTTATGGAATAGAATTCTGGAGCATTCTCCACCAAAATAGCTCTGGCTAGTATGGTCTGACTAAATAAGTACATGACTAGTACACTATCAGGCTGATGAAAGATCTTGCTTTTATTTTGGGCTCTTTTACCTTGAGCTGCTGCTCAAATTTATACAACTGTAAAATGGGAATACAGATTTCTGTCATGTTCTTTTATAAAATGGGTGAAATCAGTTAATGACTAATCCATTCTGATATATAGAATGAAAAATTTTGGTCCGGAGGAAGACCTTAGAAATCTCTTCCAACCACTTTTACAACCCTAAGGCCAGAAGTTTAAAAGCCTTGCCTAGGGTTATGTGTCATACCGTGAGGGCTGTTTCTATTAGACAGTACTGGTGACTCCTGATGCTACTATTTGCCATCGGCAACATTTTACTGGGTGTTCCCCAACTGTAGCACATCTGAGGACTTCACCCATTTGGTGGAATTGAGAGTATCCCAAACCCCACGACAATCTCCCAGTGATTAAGCTAGCCATCAAGGGCAAGGAAAGTTAGTAAAATTCAATCCTCTCGTAGAAAATTAGCAAACTGATGAACTCCCTGGCTGGAGGGGTATTCTGAGATCCAGATGGACACCTGACAGAAGCACATCAAATTTTCATGGAGGCAATTAGTTCCCTCCAGTTAGAGCCATTCAATTATAAACTAACAATTAAACCCTAGCCTGCAACATTAAAATGTGATTAGCTTTTCACTAATAATACAGAAGAAACATCAAGGTGATTATGAGGGAGGAGCAAGAAAGTCTGAAGTACAAGAGGTTGATCTTTCACATTATTTGTTCAGCATTCCCCCAGTGCTGTGATGCGATGGTGGAACTTCTTCGGTAAGATGCATCTGCATTTTGTCGTTATTGTTGATAAGAAAGGGGAATTCTGTATCTCACATCTTTGACTTCTGCCAAGGAGTTCTCTAAAATTTTATGTCGCATTCTGGTTTAGATACCAGTCAAAAAAAACTTCTCAAGCAATGCTTGAGAGTTTTCTACCACATACCTAGAGAGGCTTCCAGGAAGGACAGTGACATGCTCTTCTTCGTTCTAGTGGAGCCAGCACACACACACACAGACTAGATTACACTTCAGTGGGTTCTGGGTTCAAAATTAACTACTAGTAATTGAAGGTAATATTATTCAGAATTCTTGGTTGAAGGGACGCCTGGGTGGCTCAGTGGTTGAGCATCTGCCTTCACCTAAAATCGTGATCCTGGGGTTCCACAGCAGGCTCCCTGCAGGGATTCCTGCTTCTCCCTCTGCCTATGTTTTTGCTTCTTTCTCTGTGTCCCTCATGAATAAATAAATAAAATCTTAAAAAAAAAAAGTTCTTGGTTGAAAAGGAGAGAAACCCAACTCAGAGTTCCTGAAGTGAAAAAATAATTTCTTGGGTTTTTTTCACTGACAAGATCATGGGCTCTCCACTTCAGAGAAGGCTTGGTCCGAGTCCTCAGTCATGTTATTAGGATTCAGTTTCTTCCTTCTTCATCTCCTGACCAGCTTGTCTGCCAGCCCGTCTTCCTTCCTTCTACCTCTTCTTTCTTTCTTTCAAATGAGTTTATTGAAATGAAATCAGCGTAGCATAAAGGTAACCATTTTCAAGTGAACAACTGTAGTACCTTCACTATATTATGAAACCGTGATCATGTCTGCCTAGCTCCAAAACATTGTCATCACTCTGATGTAAAAGTCCTTACCCACTAAGAAGTTTCTCCTTCTTCTCTGACCCCCCCAACCCAACACCAGTACCTGGCAACCACCAGTCTGTATTCTACTTCTGTAGATGTATCTATTCTGGATATTTCATATAAATGGAATCAAATAATATATGGCCCTTTAAGTCTGGCTTCTTTCACTTAACATCATGTTTTGGAGATTCATCCATATTATAGTATACATATCAGTACTTCTTCATTCTGTTTTATGGCTGAATAATATTCCATTTTATATGTAGATCACAATTTGTCTATCTATGTATCCACTGATGGACATTTGGCCAGTTTCCACCTTCTGGCTATTGTGGATAGTGCTGCTATGAACATCTGGGTACATGTACTTTGCTTGTACTTTGCTGTTTTTAATTCTTTGGGGTACATACCTAGGAATGGATTGCAAGATTATATAGAGATTCTATATTTAGCTTTTTGAGAAAGCACCCAACTGTTTTCTATAGCGGTGGAACCATTTTACATTCCTGCCAGCAATATACACAGGTCCAAATCTCTCCACATCCTCATCAATTCTTGTTATTTCTCCCTACTTCTTTTGTTATTATAACCATCTCAGTGGTGAGTGGCACCTTATTGTGGTTCAGATTTGCAATTTTCCTAATGACTAATGACATTGAATACCTTTTCATGTGTTTATTGGCCATTTGTATTTCTCTGGAGAAATGCCTGCTTGCTTTTATAGAGGCTGCTCTCTCTTGCAACGTTGTGCCATGGTGGGATCAATTTGCGTGAGACTGAGAGGTTTTCCAGAATGCAGAACTTTTAGATTTAAAACCAAGAAAGTCTGAAACAAACCAGGGGAAGCTGGTCACCCAAGTGATGGAAAAGATGGCTCCTGGAATTCTTGAACTTATATGACTTTACAGTTCAGGCATTAGACCAAGAAATAACATGATTATTCCTTAAGTCACAGGAACAGTCATGGTGATATTTAGCATTTCTGATTGGTCTGACTTGGAACACAGATCCATCCCTGGACTCTCTGTGGCTGGGGAGGTAAATGACTTTGACATGGTTAAGCATGTGTTCACCTTGAGTTGAAAGGTTAGTGCCTAAAAAAATAGGGGTGGAGTAGGATTAATAGGGTTACCATGGAATTGGGGAGGCAATTTTTCAAATGTAGGGATGCTTGGCAGACACATATATGTTCATCACAAGCATCTGTATGTACTAGCTGTCATGCTTGATGCTTGCACTTGGATTATTCCATCCAGTGCTCACCATTCCCCTACTGGATAGGTATTAGTACCCCTTGGCAGATATTAATTAATAATTAATATCAATACTTGGTAGATATTAATTTTAGACAAAATTGAGCCTTAGAAAAGTTGATTTGCCATGCTTAATGTCATATAATAAGTAAGTGCTGGAGACAGAATAGATTATTGTAGTTTTAATTGAGATATAATTGACATGAGATTGTATTAGTTTTAGGTGTATAACATAATGGTTTCATGTGTATATATATTTATATTTATATATATTGCAAAATTATTTAAGTTAATTTTCAATATGACACATTCTAAAAAAGAATTTATAGGCAGCAAAGAGAATTGAACTTTAAAGCAGTTAAAGAAGCATTTCAGAGAACTTTGTCTCAGGGCCCATTCAGGAAAAATGAACCATGCATTATTTTTTTTAAATTTTATTCATTTATTTGAGAGTGAGTGAGAGAGCAGGAGAGCATGATCAGGGGGAGGGGGAGGGATAGAGGGAGAAGCAGACTCTGTGCTGAGCAGGGAGCCCAATGTGGGGCTGGATCTCAGGACCCTAGGATCATGACCTGAGCCAAAGGCAGACACTTTTTTTTTTTTTTAAAGATTTTATTTATTTATTCATGAGAGACACACACACACAGAGGCAGAGACACAGGCCAAGGGAGACAGGCTCCCTGCGAAGAGCCTGATGTGGGACTCCATCCCAGATCCCGGGATCATGCCATGGGCCAAAGGCAGATGCTCAACTGATGAGCCACCCAGAAGTCCCTGAAGGCAGACACTTAAGCCACCCAAGTACCCTTGAACCACACATTATTTTAATAGAGAATTTAATAAAAGTAATTTGTTAAATAGATATTTAAGTATTTAAAGGCAAAAGGGAACACTGAGTTAACATAGCTTCCTGAGTTCAGGAAGAAGCTACTAACTCTACAGCTGGGGAATAGAAGCACGAGGTTGGGATTATTAGAATCTAGAATCTAGGAGAAGAGATCCCAGACAGCTGACAGGTGCTTGTATCTCTGGAGAGGTGCAGTACAGCTGGTTCTGGAAGTGTGGGAAACGTTTGAAACTGGAACCAACTACTACTGTTGGTACAGAAAGCATAAAAAGAGGCATAATCTTCCCCCTCCTGCAGCCTCCCCCCCTCCCCGTAGCACCCCCTATTGGCAGAACCTAGTAGACCATTGGCTAGCAAAGCAGGAACAGCTTGCAGGCTTCCAGCTCTAGAATCACAGAGCGTGGCAGGGCAGGTTGGTAGCAGAGAGACAATAGCTTAATTACTAACATTGCCTTTAAAAGTGGGAACTCATCTTTCAGAATTTGCAGTGAGTTTGTTCATATATAAAATTAGAAAGATGGTTGGATGCTTTTAAAAAAATAATCCCAGAAGCTTTTTATTTTCTGGAATTAAGCTTACTTTTCTAGATTTGAGGAATTAGCATGAAGTCTGCCTTCCTTTGTGCAGATGATTTACTGATTTGCTATCCCCAGTCCTACTCCAGATAACATCGTGCTTGAAACTTTCAGGCTCAAATTCATTTCCATTCTGTGATTTACCCATTGAAGTATTGCTCAGAGCTGATGTGGAAAGATCCAGGGCTTTGGAATTAGAAAGGTGTTGATTCAGTGGATCTCCTCTCAGCCATTTGGCTTGAGGTTTGACCTCCAGAGAGTTAATTCGTCTTGTTTCCTCATCCTTTTAAGGGTCAGAGTTAATACATATCAATATCATAGGGTTTTTGTAAGGTTTTCATGAAATGATGTTTTAAAAACTAACATGCTGACTAGCACAGCAATGATGCTTACTAAAAACAAATTCCATTCATTGTTCTTCTATTCTTTTAAAAGACTTTATTTACTTATGACTTTATTTACTTCATGAGAGACACAGAAAGAGAGGCAGAGGGAGAAGCAGGCTCCATGCACGGAGCCTGATGTGGGACTCGATCCCAGGTCTCTAGGATCACATCCTGGGCTGAAGGCGGCACTAAACCACTGAGCCACTGGGGCTACCCTTTGTTCTTTTATTCAACCCCGCTATTTGAGGTGAGAAGTGAGACAGACAGACCACCTCCCTGAAGGTTGAATCTCACTTTTGCAGCACCAGCAAGAACTGGCTGGACAGGCACTGGTGTCCCTCACCTAATTCCCATCCGTCCTCTCTTAAATCTCCCCCAAATAACCCAACGATTTAAGCAGCAGTAGGATCAGTGAATACTTAATTATAGCCAAGACAAGTTCCCTGTTTTCTCCTCCCACTAGATTGCTTCATCTTTCATCTGATGAGAAAGCCTGGACTCAAAGACTGGTTGCTGTTTTTTCCTTGCTCCTCCAAACTACCCTAAGATTTCTTTATTGAAAACTGAGGGCAGGGGCGCCTGGGTGGCTCAGTCGGTTAAGCATCTGCCTTCAGCTTAGATCCTGATCTCAGGGTCCTGGGGTGGAGCCCCACATAGGGGTCCCTGCTCAGTGGCGAGCCTGCTTCTCCCTCTCCCTCTATTCTTCCCCCCCCACTGGTGCTTGTGCTCTCTCTCCCTCTCTCAAATATATAAATAAAAGTTGTTTTTTTTTTTTTAAAAAAAGGGCAAAGACCCATCTTCCAGCTAGGCAGTCTGGACTTGGTTGAATTGTAGTGCATTCCCAGTGTGCACTTCTAAGGTTTGAGAGGTGGTATTCTGAGCTAACAGAAGCATCCTCTCCTCAGGAAAGGAATTACGGGTAATGCTGGCAAAAGTGCCAATTATCTCTTGGGCCACTTTATGATGAAATTGTAGCTGGATAAATAGTCACAGATATATGGAAGTCTTGGGTGCCTGCCTTAAAATATGCTCTGGAGGGTACCAAAGAGAGACATAGATAGTTGCTTTATTTTCAGGAAATGGACTATAATTTACCTTTACCTCATCAGAGAGGATAAGCTTACTGTACCTTCCCTGCCTTTTAGGGAACCCACAAAGATTAGATGTATGTTCCCCAAGGGTTTTCCCGAATGCAGTGGTAAGGTGGGGCGTTGCTCCCAGAGGACCTCTGCAGGGCAAGGGGTAGCACGTGCCGCTACTGGCTTTTCCTAAAGGAAAGCACATCATGGAGCTAAATGCTCCTAGTTCTCATAAGGCTTTTGCACGTGGGAATTAGTACCTGTCGGAAAACTCAAATTTGAAAACAAAATTATCAGGTCGCATGAGGGCAGAAAAGCAGGGCAATGCTCTAGCTGTCTTCTTTTTAAACAATCTGTTTCCTTTTTCTCTTTTTTATTTGTTTGTTTCTTCTCAACTTTTTATCCTTTCTTTGAATCAAACTGCTTCCTGGATTGCAAACTCACTATGTTGCTTTTCAGCTTCAATTGAATTTTTACAGCAAGTCATAAACCCTTGGAAATAGGATTTATAATGGAAACGCTGATACAGGCCTAGCTAGCGTGGCCAGAGAGGTGTTCTAATAATACTGGAGAGTAATATTCTCTAAATCTAATACCCTATAGATTTTTTTCTTGCTGTGATTCATACTGACCCAATTCTTTCCCTAACTTCTTCAATGCCAAAGCCTATGGCCTGCCATGCCCATGACAGGACATGGCACAGTTAAGTCCTTCAGGTGCAGACTTGGGGTATGCTGAGCGCCGGAAGGAGACCAGATCCCTGAGAGGGGCAGGCTCGGGCTGCAGGGACAGGCACAGCTGACTATGGCTAGGAGTCCAGTAGGCAGAACCTTGTGGGAGGGAGACTTTCCGGGTAAGCAGACAGGCTGCCCCGACAGGTGCGGAATACAGTGATGGGGAGCCAGGTAGCATTCCTAGAGATCCAGGCAGGTGGCTCTGTTAAAGGGAGTTTCAAGTCATGGCTGTGGCTCCTGGCAAATTGGGGTATAATTAAAAAATATATATGATTGGGACCCCTGGGCAGCTCAGTTGGTTAAGCATCTGACTCTTGATTTCTGCTCAGCTCATGATCCAGGGTGGTGGGGGATCGAGCCCCACTTCCAGCTCTGTGCTCAGTATGGGTTTAGAATTCTTTCTCTCCCTCTGTCCCTCCCTCCACACACACACTTGCTCTCTCTTAAGTCAGTAAATAAGCCTTTAAAAAAAAAAAGGAATTAAAAAAGAATATGGTCTTTGCCTCCAGTTCCTGGCACAGAAAACTTGACTGTTTATTTGGAGAATGGCTTTAGGATCCAGTGGAGGAGGGTGCTGGCAGGAGCACGGTGGGACCCAAATCTCAGAAAGAAGAAATCCCAGAATCTGCTTATTTACTAGATGTGGGATGGCAGACAAGTGATTGAGCCTCTTAACTTCTGTTTTCCCATCTGTAAAATGGACATAATAACATACGCATGAATAGGTTGTGTGTTCTTTTTCATGATTGGTTTGTAGTAAGTAATCAGCAATATTTGTTCAATGAATGAGTGAAGGACTGTGTAAACAGTAGGTACTCTATAAGGTGCCCAGAACCAGGAAACAAATCTGGAGCCTAGCTGTATGCCTGGGGTGTGTAGTTCAGGTGGAGCCGGAGGGAAGGGTGTCTCAGCTCTAAGTAGATGTACAAAGCCACTTACATCCCCTTTCCACCTGCCAGAGATCAGGATTGGGTCTAGATTTTTGGAAGCCTGCAGGGGAAAGCTGGGTGGCCGGAGCTATGGGAGCAGAAGGCCGTGGGAGCTGGGGTGTGGAAGGGTCTGGCTTACCGGCCACAGAGGAACAGCCAGGGCCGACTTGCCCCCAGCCACCGGGGTTCTAGTCCCAGCTCTGCTTGTTAGCCCTGTGCCCTCAGGCGAATCAACCTCTCTGAGGGTCAGTTTCCTCATCTTTATGAAGCAGGGTTAAGGGGCAGTTCTGGCCTCATGGGTTGTGAAGATAAATGTTGGCCCAGTCTCAGGAGTTTCCCCAAGAAATCTGAATCTGTCCCCCATACAGGGAGGGCAGGGAGAGACCCCATAGAGAGGCAGCCACCCCACACGGTTGGCAGGTTTGACAAAAAAGTCCATTTCGCAGCTGGCTTTGGGGGCAGCAAGACCAGGGGACCTCCACCCCAGCCTTCCAGCATCTGACAGGATTAAGAGGAGGTCTCATGGGTAGTCTTGGTACCTCCCACATGGTCAAAGCAGCACCTTTGTCCGCAGACTGCAAGTACCGGAAATGGGGTCAGGTCCTGGGAGCGCAGGGCAGAACCAGGGCGGGGAGGGGAGAGGAGCCTGCAGTGGGGCTGGCAGCTCTGAGAGCAGAGCCTTGGCCGCCCAGGCCTCCAGGCCTTCCAGGCCCCCAGGCCCTCCAGGTCCCCCAGGCCTTCCAGGTCCCCCAGGCGCCCCCAGGCACCCAGGCCCCCCAGGTCCCCCAGGCCCCCCAGGCCTTCCAGGACCCCCAGGTGCCCCAGACCCCACCCCCCACCCCTGGGCCCCCCGGGCCCCGTGGGCTGTCCTGGTCCCCCAGGCCGTCCAGGCGCCCCAGGCCCACCAGGCACCCAGGCCCCCCAGGCCCTCCAGGCCCTGCTGGTGTGTGGCAGCAGCTGCTCCATGTCTAAAACACAGGACTTGAGCCACACGTGTGCTTCTGTGCTGACACTGCCCTCTGATTATCTCGAGTGAGCCAGTTCAGTGGTCTGGGTGGTGCCCTGACAGCAAAGGCAGAGGGAGATGGGAATTCCAGAAGCATCCTTTGTGTCTTCCAGAACACAGGAGCCCAGACCCCTCCCTGGAGCAGCTCCATTTCATTCCACAATGAATGGACACTTGAGAAGGTAGGGACCCAGGCACTTCAAAGCGTCTCCCTTGTTGGTCATTTCCTGTCAGATCCTGAAGGTGCACTTCTTTCAGCTCTGGCTTCATCGCCTCCTCGTGGAGGGCTGCCTGGGCCCTCTGCTGGGGGAGGTGCTGCTGCGGGGCCCAGGGTCTGGCTGACCGGGTCTGACCTGCAAGGGCTGGTGGGACAGGGGGCCCGGGGCACCCACCCCCCAGCAGTGCCAGGGCCCCAGCAGAGGTGAGGCGGGAAGGGGCATCGGCTTTGCTTGCCTGCTGGGCAGTAGACGGAACTCTTTACACCCAGTTTGGGGCCGGATGCTTAGCCGAGGACATCCAAGGTGGCCTTCGCAAAGAAATTCCTAAGGACGCAATGTGAGAGGCGGGCGGTCCGCTGCCTCTGCAGAGCTTCTTAAGACACGCGGTGGGGCCCTGCCTTCACCCTGTAGGGCCGGGGTAGGCCTTGTATAGTAAACAACGGGGAAGGACTGGTGGGGGGCGTGTGTAGAAAGCAGTGTCAGATGTTTCTATCAGCAATGCCCACAATAGTCAAACTGTGGAAGGAGCCTCGGTGTCCATCGAAAGATGAATGGATAAAGAAGATGTGGTCTATGTATACAATGGAATATTCCTCAGCCATTAGAAACGATGAATACCCACCATTTGTTTCAACGTGGATGGAACTGGAGGGTATTATGCTGAGTGAAATTAGTCAATTGGGGAAGGACAAACATTATATGTTCTCATTCATTTGGGGAATATAAATAGTGAAAGGGAATATAAAGGAAGGGAAAAGAAATGTTGGGAAATATCAGGAAGGGAGACAGAACATAAAGACTCCGAACTCGGGGAAACGAACTAGGGGTGGTGGAAGGGGAGGAGGGTGGGGGGTGGAGGGAATGGGTGACGGGCACTGAGGGGGACACTTGACGGGATGAGCACTGGGTGTTTTTCTGTATGTTGGTAAATTGAACACCAATAAAAATTAATTAAAAAAAAAAAAAAAAAGAAAGCAGTGTTGGAGCTGGACGCCCCTGGGCAGGCTTCAGGCCAAGGACCTGAGGCCCAGGGAGAAGCCGCTTGCCTAAGGACGCTCATTCACAGCCCGGTTGAGAAGAAACACCTGTTGGCACAGGTATCTTTCTACAGGCTTTTAGCGACAATTTGCTGATATTGTATTTAAACAAACTAGACCACCCGTGGTCTTCTGAGAAGTGAGTAGCCAATTGCTGGAGGGCAGGAGCTCCCCCACTGGGGGCTCCATAACCTCCTCTGGAAGAGGGAGAAGCTGTGGGAACTCTTTGGAGGAGGCTCTTGCAGGTACAGATTGGGATGGGCCGCAGTTAGCTCTAAATTCCATCTTCTCCTGTCATGGCCTCCTCTAGGATCCAGTGAAAACCCTTTTTTCTTTCCCTGCTGGTCTTTGGCTCTTCCAATTCTCTTTTAAGTCTTTAGGTAAACAAGAGCAGCAGTTGAAGGCTGCGTGTTTTTTCTCCTTGTTTAGCCTGAAGGCTATGTGCCCTTTGGTGGTTAACCTCATAAATTAAGGCTTCTGAAGAACATGCTTGTTTTTGTCCAACTTGGCAAGTCTTGAGATTCAGCATTTTCACAGGGATGCTTCATTCAGTTTAGAATGGTGGAGATTGTGGCCTGAGGGAGCATTCTATGTCTTCTCCTTGAGGTAATTTATTTTGGCTTCTGTAGGACTGAGGCTGCCATGTATGGCTGTCCAGGCTGTGCACTGCACAACTCTAGGGTCGCAATTCTAAGATGTGAATGGAACCCCAGTGTGTGGTACTGGGATTCTGGTCTTGATTGTCATTGAAATGCTGCACTTTTGGAAGCCTCTGCGGTTCACCAATGACTGAGTTACTCCACGTGTCTCTGTTCTTTTTGGTGTTTTAGCTTTGGCTGTGCCCTGCTCTCTTTTAGTCTCATGCTGTCTTCTGGCTTCCAGGGTACCCAAACCAGGGTTTATCCTTTCTGGGCAGTAGTCATGAACTGCATTCTCTCCTACTTGTTTGTTTTATCAAAATTTTTTTTTCTGAATATAGCATACCTACCAGGACTATTGGCATTTATAAGGATATATCTGGAGACAAAATAACAAGCTGAATGAAAAATTATTGATGGTGTGAGGAGTAGGAGTGTGTTGGGAGGGGAGGGATTTTGGAGGAAGCCCTCATAAATTGGGATACCAATTCTGATAACCTCTCTGCTCCCTACCTTCCCCTCCCCTCTGGTGTGCTTCACCCATTTAGTCCACAAATATCCTTTCCTATTTTTGCATCCTCCCGCCTGAGGGCAGAGCCTTACCTTTAATCATCCCCAATACCACCTAACTTTGGGTTTTGGGCCCTACCCATTCCCCTAAAGCTGAGCTTGGACACAGATTTCTCCCCTACCCAGACTTCAGGACAGCTGAGAAAGGAATGCTTTTTTGAAAAGAACTTCTATGGTGTTTGTGCTTAAAAAATCTTTTTCTAAAATTTTTGTAAATGGGCAAAAGAATAAGAATCCAGGAATGAAGATTAATAAGGTAGGTTAAGGGTGTGTGTGTGGGGGGATTGTTTAGAAAGTATCAGCTAAATAACAACCAAAATGGAACCTCAAATTAAGTATTGCGCTTCCTGTATCAGCTCAACAGAGGAGGCACCACCATGGTTGCATGGCTGTCATTGAAGGGAGAAAGTTCATTGTTCGAAGAGAACATTTTTTCTACAATTCCAGTGGCAAAACATATATTAATGGGCTATATTTTTGAAAATATTGTAATGTGATTTTTTTCCTTTCTGAGTTTATGACTTCTTTCTCACTCAGCTAACGATATCCATCTGCCTTCAGGTGTGTTAGGGATGTTACAGAAGGAATCCAAAAAATGTGCAGGGTTTCAGCTGCTGGCATGCAAAATAGAAAGCAGTATGAAACTAGGCTTGAAAACCAAGCATGTTAGAATAATATAGGATCTACTGAATTTAGTCTACTAAAATTCTGAAGCCTGTATTAGTCTAACACGTCAAGGTCTGAGCTTACAGGATTCATGTTACAAAGTTCTGACATAGAGAGAAAGCACCCTTATTCAGATCATGGAGTTCTTTCAATGTGCAGGAAAAAGCAGTCTGGATCTTAGAGTGTGGTCCACAGACTAGCAGTATCAGCATCACTTGGGAACTTGTTAGAAATGCAAATTCCCTGGTCCTACCTCAGACTTACTCAACAGAAACTCTAGGGATAAGGCTCAGGAATCTATTTTTCTTTTTTATCAGGAATCTATTTTTTAACAAGCCCTCTAGGTGATTCTTATGCATACTTAAATGTGAGAAATACTGAATCTAGAGAAGTCTTCACCCCTTCCAGTCCAGGGCATTTGGGAAAATGGAGGAAAGAGGCATGAGAGATGGATATCCCTATTTTTTTCTTCTCCAAACTTCAGCCAAGAAAAGGAGGAATTTTAAAGAAGTGGACACAGGGAAGACAGACACCAGCGTTCTCTCACCCATGATCCGTATTTGGAAATCTATAGTGGCCGCCTTTTAGGTTGGCCTACCTCGGCCGAGGGTGTCACCAGACCTAGAGAGCATTTGTTATTGCTATATGGTTAGGCTGACAGGCTTTGCATTTTTGTTTTGGTGAGCCTTCCACAAGTCCCCTGTGCCATAGATGGGTCCCAGACTTAGCTGAGAGTCCAACAAGGGTGTTTGTCTATAGGAATGATTCTGTCAGGGTAAAGTGGTTTTGAGCAAGGATCGCAAGTGGGTTTTCCAGGTCGAGGCAGCTGGCAGCACAGTCGTATCCAAGAAGGTTCTTTAAAATCAGAAACCTTAACCAGGTTGGTACAGGGCTCTTGTCAAGCCGAAAGAAAGTGACATCAGCCACCAGGTGGACAAGGGAACATTGCTCCAGAGTCCAAGACCAAGTCACTCCTCTCTTTCCCTTTGTACTCTAGTTTCTGTCACTTGCAAAGGAAGGTTTCTGGAAAATAAGCATCTCAAACTCACTAATGCAAAGTGAAACTCATCTTTACCCAGTCTGGTCCTGTTCTGTGTTCCGTTTCTATTAATTCCACCATAAAGCCTAGGCCATATCCCTGGGTTTCAGCTTTGACTCTTCCATCTTACTTCCCCTCTCCTCCTTTTCTTATGAATCTGATCACTTTTCTTTGCCCCGGTTCAGGCCTCTACAGTCTCTCCCTGGATTGTTGCAGTGATTCCTAACTAGTGCTCCTGTCATCATTCCTGCCTCTTCCTTTCCATCTTCACTCCACAATCCAGCAACAATGAGCTTTGTAAGGCAAAACTTCATCATGTGATTCACTGACCTGTCCCGACACTTCGCCTTTATTATACACTGCGAATCTCCAGGAGGCTTTATTAGACACATTTTCCTAATAGAATTGACCATGAGGCTTTTATTCATGAAATATTTCATGAGGATAATGTTCTGCTGAACACAATTTGGAAAACAATATTCTAGAAGAATTTAAGGGCAAGAAATACCAATTCTTATCTCCAATATTAAAAGACTCTAATTTGATTCTTATAGGTTGTGTAATTTAATAATAATATATCTGGCATTTATTGAATTCTTATTATAGGGCAGGCATTGCTAAGTATTTTAAATGCATTATCTTATGTAACCTCCAAAACAGTCTTTGAGGTTACTATTATTATCTGCATTTTATAGATGTGAAGTAGAAGCTGAGGTTAATTTGTTCAAATTCACTTGGGTAATAAATGAGAGAATTGGGATTTGGAACTAGGATTTTAAAATTCTGAAGCCTGTATGTTTAACCACCAGCTAGTATTTTTCATATCCTGTTTTATATAGCTCTGGAGTTTTAGTTATGCCTCAGAAGCAGCTGCAAAGGAAGGAATAGGAGAGCAGGTGATGAGGGGGAGACCAACTCTGTGAAATGGTAGGTCCCTGAGGGCCACTTCACCTGGAGCATCTATGCCTTTCTTTTTTATAAACGGGGTCTCTGCAGAAAACTTCCATTGTGCAAATGTTCTGAGCATGTTGGAAACTACTGGAAAGGGACATTTTTGAGTTGTGAGGCTGCATTTCTGTGAAGGCACTGAAGGAGCATTTGACTGGCACCTAGAGCTAGCTCATTTAGCTTGCGTCACTGGTAGTTCCTGCTTATGAGAGAAAAGACTGTACTAGTTTCCCTAGCTGTCTTTGAATTACAGAAAATAGAGTTGGGGTGGGGGGGGTTGTATATTAGAACTCTCCCTCAAAAGCCTGCCTGCGCCTCATCTCAGATATTAGATTTAGGGAATTGCAGTTTATTCAGTGGAGAGCTGGCATAGAGTATTGAGGGATATTTGAGACTGATGGGTCTGTGGAACCTAAAAAGATAAAAGGAATACAAAGTGAGTAGAAGAGTTTTCAAAGGGCAGGTTCCTTAAGCATCTCAATAAAATTAGGTGGGAATTTGATTCAGAACGAAATCCCCTTTGTCTCAGATACCTATCCTCGAGCTGCAGACTGCCTGGCATAGATCGCTGCCATCTGGCTTGGTGGCTCCTTTCCTATTCTTGTTATCTTCGCTTAGACACCATCTTGTTTCCTGCCAGTCAGGAGCAGCCTGCCTAAACATGGAGTTATGCACTGGCTTCAGCACCCTCTGCCCCCCTGCCACCTCAGTATAAACCTCCTGTACTTCTGGGTATTTCTACTTCATTTCTATTTCCTGCCTGGGGCTGGACCCAAGCCAGACTCATTTCCCTAATCATGGTAGTTAACATGTGAGCTTCAGTGAAGACTCAGAGGTTCCTAGCTCAGGTCATCCTGGTAATTACATAAATTCCAAGGGCTCTGTTCTCTAGTAATATGCCTTTTAACTGTGGCCTTTGGGCATCCATTCTGATTTGTTATTGTTTTAGCTTTTTGTTAAATTAATGCCCTTAATGAATTAGATGTGTTTGATTGGAGGAGTATGGTACAGAAGTCCCTTTAATGTTGGGGAATTATATAGTGGATACAAATCTCAGGAAGAAGATTGTGTTATGAGATCTCCTCGGTCTTTTGATCTATTCATTTCTTTTGCAACTCTTTTGATCTATACAGCTGTTTTGATCTATGCAATTCAAGCGAAATAGGAGGGCCACCACTGGTACCCTTCAATTCATAGACAGCACACAAGGCACATTTAAACAGAGTTAAGTCTATTCATAGCTATAAAATATGGATGCAAGTTAGAGACATATTGGGGAAGGCTATGGGAGGTGGCAGGTAGGTTGTCACGTTACCCCCTTTCCCTGTGCTTGTGTGTGGAGTTACTTATACTGCTGTAATGTCTTAGCTGTTTGGGCATACAGTGGTGATGAAAAGTATTATTGGTGGAAACTGCTTATTATTATTGTTGTCCTCTTCATTTAATTACTTTTATAAAGGAAAGTTTTCCAAAAGCCCTAAAGAGATTTCAAGACCGAGCGTGTCTGATGAGTGGTGGTAGCATCTGTAATCTTGGTGCCTTTCTTAGTTAAAATAAAATTGAAGAATGTCAGATACCCAAAAGCATGACACAAAATTAATCAAACTTAGCGCCTCTTTTCCTCAGGGATTCCTAAATCCTAAATCTTAGCCTTTTTAAAAGTTACTGCAAAGATCATAAGGGATAAAAAATGGTCATATTAAAACCCATGGAAGAACATTAATTTAAATTATGATAATATGACCTATTAAAGAGATGTACTCTGGTCTCCCACCAGACGAGGCTAAAATAAATCAATTTTTGTGAATCTTTGGGGAAGCAAATGGAAGTTACTTACACTAGTGGTCAGAAATTAAAAACAAGTGAAAGTAGCTACAATTTATTACCTTTCTCTCTAGTGGTGTTTACACAGGGAGTCATCATCTCTGCCATTTTCTAAGGCTTTCTACACTTCTTTAAGCTCTATGCTTGGGTGGAAAATGATCAAAAGCATCACAGATTCAGAGAAATACCAGGCAGATTCCTGCCCGCATCAGGAGAAACAGGCAACTTGACACAGGTGTTCATGCTGTAGGGAAAGTCTATATAAAATTAGTGGCATGTGGGGACGCATTGGTGTCTCAGTAGTTGGGCATCTGCCTTTGGCTCAGGTCGTGATCCCCGAGTCCTGGGATCAAGTCCTGCATTGGGTTCCCTGTGGGGAGCCTGCTTCTCCCTCTATGTCTCTGCCTCATTGTGTCTCTTATGAATAAATAAAATCTTAAAAATTAATGGCATCTGTGCCATTAGAGCTACTAATTAGAGTCAGATAAATACGTTACATAAAAACTCAGATCTGACCAACACCCAAGCCACCCTCTCACCTACAACACATTTACAAAGGAGCATGGCCCCTTCAGAACTCCTCCCATCTTGCCCTTAAGTTCAACTGACAGACAAAGTCATGATGGTTTCATGGGGAACCTACAATCAGAACTGGAGTAGTTTTATCCAGCATGCCAAACAAAATTTTAAAATATTAAAGATATGAGTAGAATATGAAGCAGAAAAAAAATCTTTAAGATGGGAGTTAGAATACATGAATACTAAAGAAAGAATACATGAATGCGCATTGTAAAATGCTGGGATCACAGAGATGACACCTTTAGAAGTAATCTCTGACACCATATGGATGTAATTAGCATATGAGGGAGTTTTGGCAAATTGGGACATAAATGCAAAAATGTTTCTAATCATTGTGGTTAGCTGAATTCTCTTGAACTTTTTATTCACTAATTTGTTCTACAAATATTTATTGAGAACATTACATGTCAAGTGCTGTTTTAGGTGCTGGGAAATCAAATTTTTGCCCTCATGGATCTTTTGCTCTTTTAGATAGTAGTTCCCTCTGTTGTAGTCTGATACTTGGTTTTATTTTAAAACCACTGTGATCTACTAAAGAGCTCTTTGTTTTGGATTATTCTATATGCTGTACTTAATGCTAGGCACAACATGTAAAGTAAGTGCAAGTCAGTCACTTCAAGTTCACACAGAGATATAGAAGTACATTTTTGGCTTTGGAAAGTAGGCAACAAGACAAACAGGGCAAAGAGATCAGAGAAACAGCACAAGATAACAGGAGAGTAGTGATTTGGGGTGAGTGTGAGGAACTGGTAGCTGGAACCAATTGAGAAGTCTAGAGTTGGATTGGGAGAATGCTTGATCCTGAGGGCCCATTAAGAAGACCCTGAGCCAACCTAGCAGCTAATATGATAAATGAAATAAGTCAGACTGAGAAAGCAAAATAGAGTATGATTTCACTCCTATGTGGAATCTAAAAAAACTTAAACAAATGAATACATGAAAAGTAAAATCAGATCCCAAAATACAAAGAACAAAGTGATGGTTACCAGAGGAGAATGGGGAATTGGGTAAAATGGGTGACAGGGTGTGGAGGATGCAGTTTTTCAGTTATGGAATGAACCAGTTATGGGAATAAGAGGTATAACATAAGGAATATAGTCAAGATATATTATAATAACATTGTAGGGTGATAAGTATAGGTGGTAGCTACATTTCTGGTGAGCACAGCATAACATATAGAGTACTGAACCCCTGTGTTGTATATCCAAAAGTAATATACCATTATATGTTGTCTCTATTCAAAAGATTGAAAAAAAAAAGTCCCTGGGCCAAAAAAAGGTAGGGGACCTGGAAGATAGGCATAAATAATGAATAAACTCAGGTGTGTGTGTCAGGAGCAACTACAAGCAAAACTAGGGTACAGGGCAAGATCTGACATATGTAGAAGCCAGAAGAGAAGAACAGAGCCAATGAGAGGCTAGAGTAGCTGGATGGAGTAGACTGTATCAGGGGGTGGGGACCAGGTGGTCTGGGCAAGTGAAGCTTTTAGGGGCTAGTAACAAATACAGGGGGAGGTTGTAGATGGGGAGACAAAAACACCTCAGTTGAAACTGGCAAGTCTTTACGGAATCAGGATGAGTATTAAAACTGAGAATTTTGAAGCAAAGACAGGAAACCGTGAGATGGTAAGGAAGATGGGAATCCGGGTCCAGACCTGGTCAGGAAGTTCAGAAGCCTCTTAACACAAGGAGTAGGCTAGTTTGAGGAAGGCTGGTAGTGTGGTTATCCTGAGATTGGAAAATCTTGGTGGAAATTTTGAAGTTGGCAAGTAAGAACAGTTTTCTTGAGGGGGCATCTCAGAGCATTTGGGGTCCATTTGTTGGGGGACAATCCACCTTGAAAAGGATCCAGAAAGAAAGCTAACATTTGTGAGCACTACTGTGCATCAGCCTGTATTAAAGGCATTGCACATATAAAAAATAATGATGGATATTTTTAATACAGAGCTTACTGCTTCTGCTCTGTTCCGTTTTCCACACAGCAGGGAACAAGACTGTTTTTAAAATATAAGTCAGAGTTGCAACTTATGGAATGTGGTATGAGCAGATTGGCAGATTCTTTGTATAGCAAAACAATACTTTAATGAAAGTATATCAAAACTATTAAAAGCTTCTGGAAACTGTCCTTAGAACATACAACAAATGGAGAAACATTTATTTGAGAAAATCTACCAAATCTCAAAACGAGTCTGTGGCATTTGGACCAGCACCTATGCCCATCTTTTCTTCCCCCAACTCCATGTGACCAAAGCTCTAACAGTCCCACTACGTGCAGCCACAAAGAGGTTTTTTTTTTCCTACTCCCAACTTCTAGGGCTACTGTTTTGTTTCCGTAGGGGTGGGCCAGTGTCTCTTGCTTGGCCTCCACACTCCCAGACTGTGTCACCAAAGCACTATTCCAGGCAGGTGCACCTGGCAAGATTGGTACTGCCTTCTAGCTACCATTTGCATGGCAAGGGCTGTTGCTGGCCCCAGCTCTAGTGGGGTGGTACAGAAATTCTTCCCAGGAAAAGAGGACAGAGAACCCCACAACTCTGCCTCAGAGGACTGAATTTATTTGGAATAGAAAATGGAGAAATTCATGCCTAGGGTTTTGTTGGAAACAACAGATACCTGGGTGGTGTGCAATGAAGAAGGCTAGTAGTTCTATGATACTAGTAGTAGAGAAATTACTGAGAAGAGCCTTCACTCTCACGTCTAAGGATCTAGAAGGCTCTGCATATGTACTTGTACCCACTCAGGAGCAATAAAAGCAGAATGTGGTGCAGGCATTAAAGCATGAATTAAGCCACTTTTGGTTTGCAGCTCTCTTGGGAGCTTCCTAGGTATAATCTAACACCAGCTTCCAAACAGGCAGGGCAGGGAGAAACCAAAGAAAGAGGCAGGCTCCTCCTTCTCCAGGTTGGTAGGTGGCATATATAAGGGAACTTATATATGAGTCCTGTTTGGGGCAACAGCAACATGAGTGGATCCTAACACCTGCCCTCCAAAATTTAAAAATTTATACAGGGGCCCTAACTGGGCTCAGTCACATATACCGTGTAGGTGTCCTCAGCACCGTATCATCATCTTAGGGCTATATCTTTGGAGCAGCCTATGGAAGTGAGAAAGGCAAGTGGAACTCACATCCCAAGGACAAGGGGAAGGAGTGAGGAGCCTCCAAGTGCCTGGGTCCAGCTCACTGGTCAGTCAATGGTCATGTCTTTTTGGTGATATTCCCCAACACCAATGCACAGATCCATCAGAAAAATATGGAAGCCTTACTGCCTCAAGGGAAGTAAACAATAAACACTGGCCAAACACTGACTAAACAATAAGCCACTCTGATCCAGAGATGACTCCTAAGAAGCCAAGCTTTAACATAAAATCACACTCTTCCCCAGTGATCTGGAAGACTGTGTGCATACACAAGGTGTGCCCTCTCAGGAGTGAATGGTGAGGAAAACTGAGCTAGTGGCCTTGGAACAAAGTTTTAGACTACAGAAACAGTTTTTGAGCCACACATAGATCTCATGGTAAGTGTACATGTATACCTAAGTTCCTAAGGGGGCTTATACACAATCTTTGATCAAAAAGTGGTTCACACAGCCCCAGATGTAATCCCTAGGAGTAGGAGTAGGAGGAAAAAGAACACAAAACATACACAAAAAAAACCAAATGAAGCAAATTTAGTTCCAAAATGCTTCCCAAAGAGGGGGAAGGATCAGTGTTGAGTTTCTACATTATATTATTTAAACTGTATAGTTTTCTTTTCTTTTTTTTTTTTTAAAGATTTTATTTATTTATTCATGAGAGACACAGAGAGAGGCAGAGACACAGGCAGAGGGAGAAGCAGGCTCCTCACAGGGAGCCTGATGTGGGACTCGATCCCCGGACCTGGGATCACGCCCTGAGCCAAAGGCAGACGCTCAACCGCTGAGCCACCAGGGGTCCCCGAACTGTATAGTTTTCAACAAAAAATAATGAAGCCTACGAGGAAACAGGAAAGTGTGTTATAAACACAGGAAGAAGAATAAAGTGGACAATAGAAAATACCTTTGAAGGAGCCCAGATGATGGACTTAGCCAATAGAGACTTCCAGGCAGCTATTATACATATGTTCAGAGAACTAAAGGAAACCATGTTTAAAGATTTAGAAGCAGGATGGATGATAACAGTGACTCATCAACTAGTATAAAAAGACAAAGTATAAAAAGAATTGGATATAAATTCTGGAGTTTAAAAGTATAATAATTGAAAGGCAATATTCACTAGAGGGATTCAGTGATAGATTTGAGTGGGCAGGGCAACCTGGGTGGCTCAGCAGTTTAGTGCCGCCTTCAATCCAGGGTGTGATCCTGGAGACACAGGATCGAGTCTCACATCGGGCTCCCTGCATGGAGTCAGCTTCTCCTTCTGCCTGTGTCTCTGCCTCTCTCTGTCTCTCTCATGAATAAATAAATAAAATCTTTAAGAAAAAAAAAAAAGATTTGAGTGAGCAGAAGAAAAATCAGAGAATTTGAAAGCAGATCAATAGAGATTACATAATCTAAGGAATGGAAGGTAAGTAGAATAAAGAAAAATGAACAGAGTCTCAGAGAAGTGTGGTTCACACCATTTAATGCATTAACATATATGTAATGGTAGTGCCAGAAGGAGAGGAGAGAAAGGTGCAGAATAAATGTTAAAAAAAAAAAAAAATCATGGCTGGAAACTTTCCAGATACAGTGAAAAAAAGTGCTGATACCACATCTCAGCAGTTGAACAGACTCTTAGCAGGATAAACAAGAAGAGATTCATACTCAGAAACATCATAGTCAAAATGTTGAAAGCCAAAGATACAGAGAAGCTCTTGAAAGCAACAAGAGAGAGACACCTGAGCAACTTAATCCACTGAATGTCTGCCTTCGGCTCAGGTCAGGTCCTGGGATGGAGCTCTGCATTGGGCTTCCTGATCAGCAGTGAATCTGCTTTCTCTCCCTCTGCCCCTCCCCATTGCAAATTCTCTCTCTCTTCTCTCTCTTTCTCAAATAAAAAAAAAAAAAAGAGGCAAGAAAAACATGACTCACCACAATAAAATTAACAGCTGACTTCATGTCAGAAATAATGGGGGCTAGCAAGCAGTGTGACAGTATATTCAGAAACAAAGAAAAACTCTCTACTAAGAATCCCATATCCAATAAAGCTGTATTTCAAAAGCAAAGGTGAAATAAAGACAGTTTCAGATAAAGAAAAACAGAATTGATTGTTGGTAGAGCTGCCTTATACGGAATACTAAAGGAAGTTCTTTAGATTGACAGGAAGTGACATCAGACAGTAATTTGAATCTATGTGAAAAACCAAAGAGCTCTGCTAAAAATCTAGGTAATGATAAAAGACAATATTGTTAAATTTTTATTTTTCCTTCTATTTTAAAACAATATCTGTAGAATTGTATTATTGGACCTATAACACATAGAAATATATTTGATAATAACATCACAAAAGTGAGCGTGGGCATGAAGCCATATTGGCTTGAGGAAATGACACCAGCAGGTACTCCCATCCACAGGAAGAAATGGAAATAACCCCACCTGGTAAATAAGAAAATTAATATATTTTAAGAAACTCCTACCAATGTATATTTGTGCTCTCATTTCTTCTCTTAGCTTACATAAAAGAGAATATTATAAAAAGCAGTAATTCCAAAAGTGTATTGTTGGGTTTGCAACTTAGATAGGCATTCATATGTATAACAATAACAGCACAAAAAGGGGAAAGAGAGCATAGCAATACAGGATAAATTTCACTATCTTACTAGAATTAAGTAGTGTTAATTTGAAGGAGATTTTAATAAGTTAAGATGTATATTGTAAGCCCTAGAGCAACCATGGAGAAGATCACTAAAAAATATATAGTTCAAAATCCTTAAAGGAATTTAAATAGTACACTAGGGGCTATCCACTTAAGTCAAAGGAGATAGTAAAAGAAGAATATAGGAACAACAGGATTATGAAATGTATAGAAAACAAAAAAGAATGGTAATTAACCATCCAGCCATTTGGATCATAATATTGAATATGATTGTATTAAACCATCCAATCAAAAGAAGGAGGTTGCCAGACTGGATAGAAAAAAAATGCTCCCACTATGTGTTGTTCACAGGAGACACACCCAGTATTTATAGACACAAATAGGTTGAAAGTAAAAGAATAGAAAATGATAAGCCATGCAAACAGCAGGCATGAGAGATCCAGACTAACAAAATATCAGATAAATAGACTGTAAGATCTAATGTCAGCTAAAATAGACTGTAATACTAAATACAAATCAGATCTTGCCTCTCCCCTGGTTTGAAATCTCTGGTGAATATTTGGTAAATATTTGAAATTCAAATATTTAAACCATCAACTATCTCACCCCTCACCCCCCAATCTCATGCTATCCTTCCCTAAAAATGCCTTTATTTTATCCTACCTTTTTATTTTAGTTTGGTTAGGTATAGAATTCTTGGTTGGAAATAATTTTCCCTCAGAATTTTGAAAGCATTCCTCCATTTTCCTTTTTTTTTTTTGTGCATTTTATGTAAAAATTCCGGTTTTATTTTTACTTATTCTTACATTGTTGGGGACTGATATCAGGAACTTACAGGTAAACCAGAACTTTTGTACCTCTTAGCTGAACAGAAATACACATGATGTGGCGTTATCATTAAGCAAGACTTTGCTACTTTGCTTTTTTACATTTCACACAAGAATACAATATTATCCTTTTTTGAACAAAATGCCCAGATTACTAAGGAAGCCATCTTTGGGAGGAAGTGTTTAATAAACATATTTTATTTTAATGAATTCTCCAGTAGGAAATGAGAAAATTCATTGCCTTTCCTTAGCAGAAGGCTGTGTAAGTAGTTATCTGTCAAATTTGTCCTTGCAGCTCACCAACATTCCTCATTGGAATCCTCAATATTTCCCCATCACAGTTCCCTTTATTTTTGTTTAAAGATTTTATTTATTTATTCCTGAGAGACACACAGACAGAGAGAGAGGCAGAGACACAGGCAGAGGAAGAAGCAGGCTCCATGCAGGGAGCCTGACATGGGACTCGAACCCAGGTCTCCAGGATTATGCCCTGGGCCAATGGCGGTACTAAACCGCTGAGCCACCCGGGCTGTCCCCAAAATGACTTTAAAAATTCTGTGTCTTCTTTGGTTTGTTTCTCTTTTGATTCCTCTCAGACTTTATTAATGGTTCACTTCATATCATCATCTCCATATTCATAAATTTTCTGTAGAACATCCATCAGTCCCTAACTGGGATCTGTATCAGTGTCTCAGGAAGAAATTTCTTTCCCTCTGTACTCCTTCTCATCCTGAGTCAGGTAATCCCACTACGTGTTTTGTGCTTTCTTTCTCCATAAGATAAGAACTCTATCTGTTGTCTTGGTCTTTTTTTGAACTGCCTTCTGTGGAGATGGGTTTCAAGAGATTGTTCACAATCATGAAGTAACTCTTCACATTTTGGTTCTTTGCCAAAAGATCAAATGACCTCTCTGTGAAATGTACCTGCACATTTTCAGTAGAGACTTGATGAACTCCAGTTAAGGTGGTGTAGATTTTCACAAACTTATCTGACTGATCTCATCTGCAATTACCAATTTTCACTGTATATCTTGTTATGATGGGAGCAACCACAGCAGCTGGCTTTTCACTGTCAAGAAGCTCTGCTTTTTTTCTGTGATTTCTGCTGCATCTTGTTCTTGATTTCTATCTGATCTTGGATTTTTCAGCTCTAAGGCATTGCATACTTTTTTTCTAGTGGCCTTTCCCAGCAGCACCTTTACTCCTTTAGATCTTTCTGTAGCTCTTCCAAAGCTGAAGCCATGGTTGGGTTGGGTCAGGCAAGGCCTGGGCTGTAGAGCTGCAGCCCCGCAGGGGAGAGAGCAGAAAACTTTGCTCCAAACATCATCAACCAGACGCAAGCCCCAACTGCAGGAGTCAAGGTGCCCGCAGCCTGAGGGTACACTCTACCTGTTGTGAGACTGGGCCCTCCTCTCCCTTTAGAAGCTTTAAGATTATTTATTTCTCTTCAACCCCAGTGCTCTGAGACATCATGAAAATATGCCTGAATATGGATCACTTTTCTTTCATTGTGCTGGACATGCAGTGGGTCCTTTTAATTTGTAAACTTATATGTCTGTTTGTGATTTTTCGTCCTCCTTCTATCTGCTGTGTTCTCCCTTTCTAGGAGAACATTTTACCAACTGTTCCCTAGTGTGGGCCATTTCTGCTTATATGTTGAGTTTTATTAGTTTTATTAATTCTGGCTTCAGGATATTTTCCTGTCCTCTACCAATATCTGTGAGGAGGTTACTACAACCCCAAGTGCCCCTAATCTGTTCTCTTGACCATCTTTTTGGCACACAACTATGCTTAATCAGTATTTATCTATTGCTACAATGAAACTAGTTAGCAGGAGCCACTGCAAGATGACTGAATGTGCATTTGTCACTGCTTTAGGTCAGCTAGATGGTCCTACATCACTTCCTCTTGTCTCTCTTTCTTCTGTTAGTCTCTGTGGGTTCCTGGCTCTGATTCTCATAGATGTGACAGCAGTCTAGTTGTGTCTTGATCCACCTTTAGTTACCATTCTCCAAAACTGTCTGCAGCACAATCCCCGATTTCTCCGTCTTGCTCCAGAGTCATGCATTTAACCAATTGGTTCTTCTGGCTCTAAAAGTTCCCCAGATTAAGAACCATGTGAATGAAGGTAATATTAGTTTCCATTTATAAAGCTAAGGTAGATCTCACAATCTGTTTTCACACGAGGCAACTAAAGCTTGCTTGAGTGAAAGAATGAGGCTTCTAATCCAGGTCAGACTCCAGGGCTTCATGATTTTCAACTTTCCACACAGCCTCTCAGTCCTCACAGTGTAGTTGTAAGGATCAGATGAGGCAAGCAATGTTAGAAGCTGCACAGACATTGGTATTGTTAATGGGCATGCAAATTCTCTCCAGAGTTTTCTCATCTGAAAAGGTGATTTCTGGAGCTAAGAGTGATAAACACAAAAGAATGAACCCCTGATGATAAGAATTAAGATGAGACAGCAGATAAGGGGAAGGTGAGAGAGGTGGGCTGGGTTTCTGGAGAAAGGGGGCCTTTTGGCAGTGCCCTCGGAGGACCTCATCCAGGCGCTGCTTGGACAAGCCAAGCTAGGTGATAACAGCAGAGCTTTCGTTGGCATTGGTTCTTATACGGGTGACAAAGCCAAGGACAGTGTGTTCCAGCTTCAGGGGAGAAGCAAGCTGTGCAATAGGAGGTAAATTTCTGGCTTGCAAAAGGTTGAGTAAGATGCTTCTTTAAAAAGCTCACCAGTTGGCTAAATTTAGGGTGGTGAACACCATCAGGCCAAGAATATACTTTGGCCTTGGGCCCATGGCATTTTCATTTGACTGGGAATTGAATGCATTTTCATTTTCTCTAAGCTTTTCTCTTGACTCCTAGTACCTTTGTCTTTGGAGGCAGGAGACTGTATGCTGATAGTTGGGTGGAGCCCTGTAGCTATGAGTAATGTCCCTGTTGATAATGACAGTTAATGATCACCTTGTTTTTTGGAATACATTTTTTTGTGTGAATGGTTGGGTGTGCACTGTAATGTTTTTATATAATTTTGTTTCATCAGTCATCAATCTAGAGGGGCTTTTCTTGACAGATTTCTGCTTTTCTTTCTCTTCTGTGTTCCCTTCTCTGATTCTTTTCTCCAAAGCTGTTTTCAAAGACAAGATCTTTGGCAACATGAGCCCTTTGCCAGCCATAGATAATGGGTCTGAATGCCTGTTCTTCTGCTCATTGATTCAGTGCCATCACTTCATGTCAGCTGCCACAACTTCAAGGGTGTCCAGCTTCCCAGCTAGTATGTTGCTAATAAGAATGTGAAAATAAACATCCAAGCCTATCGAAGGTGAGAAGCAATGAGGCAGAGTGAATAAAGTATTGATTCTAGCATCAGCAGGTCAAACTTTGCTGTTTACTGGATGCATTATTTGCTTCTATAAACATTGGCTTCCTTATGTGTAAGATGACTGTACTACTTTCCTTGTTAGGTTTTATTTGGCTTAAAGGAGATGCATGTAGGTCCTCCATAAGCGGTTGTCTGTTTCTCTTTTCTTAGAAGGAGTAGCTGGTTGGGCCTTGTGGTAAGGCCCTCTGACATTGTACATTCAGTAGCACCAATCCCTGGCTCAGTGATGTAACCTAATCCTAGGTGAACTCTAGGGAGAGCACCTAGTTTTCACACTTAGGGACTTATGTTTTCCTTTTACCAGGTTTATTGGTTAGTCTACTGAGGTAGACCTGAGTAGTTTTTTTATTACAACTATTAATCTGACTCAGATTCATTTACTCATTCAACAAATACTTATTGAGCACTTGTATATGCCAGCACTGTGTTAAGAGCTAGAGATGTAGTCTCTCTCTGTCTTCAAGGAACCCAAAGTGTAGTGGAGAGACACTCTAGTCAACATATAAGCACAGTAGAGCCAGCTAATGCTAATAAGGTAGGTGCAGTTGCACAGAGAAAGGGTATGGAAGCCAACTGGGGGGAGTCCTGAAGGACTTCCTGGAGAAGGGAATGTTTATACTGAGATCTAGAGGTGAAAAAGAATTGGCCAGGCAGAAGCATGGCAAAGGTAGATTGGGTGTGAAGGATGGTGAAGGTGGAGGCAGCCGTATCCATGCAGCATGAATGACATGGGCTAACCTTGTTTCTGTCTTCTAGAAGCTTCTGGATGTTACAAGGCCCGGATGTGTTTCAGAGAGGCAGAGAGTCCTCAACGATGACTGATAAGAATTGTTCTTTTGTAGAGTATTTTAAAAGATAACTTTATTACTTTTCAGATGGTATTCTGAAATAGTCCCAGTGTGATATTTTTGTTGTTTAGCGGGTAGGTGTTTGTGAGCATTTATGTATGGAGAGGTATAAGGTGCAAGAGAGAGTCACTTCTCTCAAGTTTTATGGCATGACATTAAATGTGTTTTCTTTGCAGGGGTTCTTTCTTTAGGCTCAGGCAGTTTGAAGAACAGGCTGTGACACCTTTACTCCAGTTGGCCCCAGGTACCCATCTCCACCCGAGTTGCTCATGAAACTTCCATTGACTCTAAATGAGATGCTGCTACATTAGACAGGGTTTAATAGTAATATAATAGTAGCAACAGGGGCCATGGATCCCTGTCCAGACAGGAGGGGCACAGAAGTATGTGTGTGTGGGCGAGGGGGGAGCTAAGCCAGGATACATCTGAAGCTGAATGCCACTTTTCACCTTCCATTCCTCTATTTTTACCCTGCCCATCGATTGCAGATGGGGAACCTGACCTGGGTTAGCCAGCGAAGGTCACAGTGGCTCAACAGTTTCAAGTCCATCCTGGTTGGGTAGGAGACTCTGCCATTGGAAACTTGCAGCCATGATTTCAGGGGAGGAGAATTGTCCCATTTAACTTGTTCTCCATCCTGCCTTCCCACCCCTGACCCCAACTGCCTTTGAGTATAATACAAGGGAGCTCTGTTTGATCCAGATTATCTAGTTCATTTTGCATGTGATGAAGCTGATGCATCAGCAAGTGCAGTGATTTGTCTAAAGTCACAGAGTGAGTGAGTATAAGAACCAGGTCTCTAATCATAGCCCAATACTCTTTCTACTAAGTATCAACAACTTTATCTGACTTTCTTGTATATAGTCCCAAACACTGGTTTTAGAAGTGTGAGAGAGAACTAACATGTGCTGAACACTGTGCTAAGGGACTTACACATATTTATCTCACTGGTTCACCATTCTAGCCCTTCAAGTAGGGCATGAACATGGGCAGCAAAGGAAGGGATCAGACCCTGAGAAGGAAGCACATTACCCACAAGTGGAACTGGTGTTTGGAACAAGCTTCAAAGCCCACATTCTGTTTTCTAGGCAACTTCACCTCAAACTGCCACACTTGAGCCTAAGAACTGACAGGCTTTGGACTGGGGTCAGGAGTGATTGCCTTTTGTCATTGACATTATGCAGAAGTCCAAACCTGCATTTTCATGGTTGGGTAACCAACCAACCTACTCTGAGGCCTTTGGGATTTAATCTCTCCAGAGATGACATTATCACAATTCTGACTGAGTTCAGTGTCTTCCCCAGCTGGCTTCTGGGGAGTATATTTCTTTTTCTCAGCCTTCTTGTTTCTACCCAGATTTATTCTTGGCTTTTGGATTGGTTAAAGAATATTTGCTGACTGTAGGAGGAGTAAGTTTAAAATGCAAACTTACTAATGTCAGAGTTGGATCTGAAATTCTTTCGAGTAGCCTTTCATAATGCTTTGCTGGCTTCCTGATCTCTACTTGTCTTTAGCTCTTGGGAAAACTGGAATATAGAATTTAAAGGGGCCAGGATGGTGTTCTAACAATATTTTTTGTCTTAGATTCAAGTTCGTTATGTTTTGGGCATCTTCATGCATTTTGAGTTTGATGTGCTTGTCTATGGTGCTCCAGGATGTTCTCATATGGCTACACAGTGTTTCTGAGTTCCCTGAAGTCGTTACACATTTCTTAAACTTGCTCCTTCTTCACATCCAACCACAGCTGCCTCTTATTTTCATGACAGAATTTTGAGGAAGTCTCAAATCTCAGCACCTTTCCTTCCTGGGACATGAAGCATAGGCTCAGGCAACTCCCCAGGGCCAGGCTCCCTCTCAAGGACTGCGTCCTGTAAGTGCTGAGTGTACTTTCTTCTTGCCTTTCCCAGCCAACAGCTCTCTGGCTTTTTACTGAATTACTGATCCACTGTGAGCTCTCACATAATCTTTTTTCCCTCCCATGGACTGATTTTTCTCAGGAGAGAAGCTCCTAACACATACCAAGAGCCAGAAGGGCACTGGGGGAAGAGTGCTGCTTATTTGCCCACGTGATCCCTCTGCAGTGGGCTGGGGTATGGGGTGTGGGAATAAGATGGCACTAACTCTTCCCTCTTTTCAGAGCGAGACCTGTTCTTTAGGAAGCTTTTGCAATTCTTTTAAACCCTCCAGATAATGGAATGCTATAAGCGACTGTGGGCTTCTGAACAAGTAAAGGGGATTTTTAGTGTGTAAGTGTGCTCTAGTGATACCAACTTAGGACTTTTCTTCATGGAAATGTCTTTCTAACCCTTCCTCTGACCCCATGCCTTTAGTCTCTTTCCCTCCACTCTGCTAGCTTTATCTAGTACCCCTTCCTGAGTTCTGCCTTATTTGATAACTTACATCTCTCCCAGACCTGGTTGGATTCTCACTGCAATGTGTTCTGTGATGATTTTTCAGCTCTGGGTTCCGGTATGCCTTGTTGTTCTTATTCTCCTTTATTACTATTCTGTAGAGTCTGATGGTCTAAGTAGAATTCATCTGGGTTTGGGGGTTAAATTAAACCTCTGTGTGTTATTGCCTTATTTTAAAGATCACAAATGCCCCAAGGGTATGGTATAGCCTGTCCTTGTAGTAATGCTCAATGCCTCGCAGTGCAGGCAAATGCTGACCTAGTACAAAATGCCAAGGATGGGGTGAGTAGGTCCCTGAGGTGAGATGACAAAGGCGATTGTCTCTCTGATGGCATCCAGCCTAAATTGCTGAGATGGAAATGCTGGTGGGGCTGGCTATACAGTCTCTCTCTTTAATCTTACCTCTTGAAGCTGCTTAGCAAATGCAAGAGTGCAGGGAAAATATGGATGTGGGCTTACTTCTCTGGAATCCATTTATTTAGTAGAAAGGATTCCAGAATTAGGTGCTTTTTTTCCACTTCATTTTTTTGCTAACAGATTTTCTCTCCCTGTTACAGTGTAAGATTGATTTCTGTCTTCAAAATGTGTTCATGGGGATGAGGGCTTTTCAGTAAAAGCATTACAAATCATCCACAAACATCAGGCATCTTTGGGAGAAGTGAGGCTGCGTCTACAATGCTCATTTTTCACAGAGAGCAGTACCACCTGACATCTTCCTGAATTTTCAATTTCGGATTGTCCTTGTCTATTTGAAGCTTGGGTATGTGAATTCCAGATGAGCTTGTGCAGGCTTTTAAAATTTGCATGGTTTGAGAAGAAGGAGGAATGACAGCTGATTGACACAGAAATGGCTAAGGAAGCCAGGCTGAATCAGAAGGCCTGCTTCTGATGAAACCCCCATCTTTGCTGAGGGCTGGCTTGTCACCAATGAGACCGTATTTCGAAGTGATTTCACAGGTATTTGTTCATTGTCTCCTCCCAGCATCTTGTGAAAGAGACAGAGGAGGAAGGATTAAGTCCACATGGCAGAAACAGAAGCTAGGAGCTTGAATGATTTTGTGACTTAGCCTTAGCCCAAAGCAGGTTAGCAACAGAGATAGGATAAGAACCCAATTCTTTTTCCATCATACTTGGAGGGACCGAGGCCTGGGGAAATATTCCTTAGGAGTCTATATAAAGTGCCTCAGGTTGAATAATAACAAGGAACTCAGATAGGATCAGAAGATTAGTCACAGAAGATCTGGATTTTTAGGTAGCAATAAATATGCCTTTATATTAAGTTCCCAGGATGGTATTTGGCCCACAGTAGGCTCTCAGTAAATATTTGTTGGGATAATAAGCTCTCATCTCCAAGGCCTAAGCTCTGAGAAAATAGAGCTCCGTGTTAAGTGCAGGATGTAGAGAGATGAGTGGGCATACCTACAGAGGTTCAGCACAGGGGCTCTGAAAAGGACCTCAGTGGCAGCAAAAAATGTCATGTAAAATGAACCTCAGGATGACTGCATCTCAGCCACACACTACTTGTTTATTTGACCCCATAGGTTTTTTCTTTTTGAAAGATTTTGTATATTTATTTGAAAGAGTGTGTGTGCGCGCGCGTACACACACACACACACACACACACACACACGCACGCATGAGTTGGGGGAGGGGCAGAGGGAGAAGCAGATTCCCTGCTGAGGCTTGACATTAGGCTCCATCTCAGGACCCCAAGATCATGACCTGAGCCAAAGGCAGACGCCTAACTGACTGAGCCCCCCAGGTGCCCTGATCCCATAGGTTTTGAATGGACTGTTTCAAGGATTTTTTTCTCCCTTGCATCATTCATTTAGATTCTGGGAATTTCTGTCAGGAAAAGAAACTGATGCTCTCCTTTAGACATCTTCCGCCACTTCCATAGTCACCCGAGACATGCATGGTCTGATTTTTCTTACATTTCCAGCCTTCCACTGGCTTTTGATCGTGATTTTGACTTGGAAATCCATGTCATTCATATATGATTTCTTCCTTTGGATCTTCCTGGTGCTCACATGCTTGGCGGCTGAATACCTGGATATACCTGGACTCCCTGAGGCTTGACAGATTGCCTGACCTCAGACTCCCAACTCTGCCCTAACTTTTGGCTTCTGGGTTCCTCTAACTTCTGACCCTTTGACCTGAAATGTGTCTTACTTTCAACCTGACTATTTTAAAAAAAAATCTTTTCAGCTGACCATTCTTAACCATTTCCATGTAGGGGGGAAGTTATTTTGTAAGTTGAGAGCGGAACAAATGATCAAAATACCAACTAATAGAACTTTGAAAAAAATTTTGTCAAACTCTTCAGTTTACAGATGAGGAAACAGGCCCGAAGAGGTTTAGTGGATTGTCTCAGTTCAGAGAGTTGACAGATAGGTCAAGGATAGAACCCAGGTGTTTTGCTCCCCCACTGCATAACTATAGTGCCTCCTATTTTTCTTAAATTTATAAAAACATCTAAACCCTGCTGATAAAGGAAATGACCAGTAGAAACCTCTTTTCTAATGGAATGGTACACACTCCTTTCCTGTGTCCTCAGGCCCTTCTTCATCAATACTTAAGGTCCTAAAGGCAGGAGAGGAACTTAAAATACGAGTGCTCTGATTGCTTAATGCTTCTGGTCTCCCAAGAGTCAAGACTATGGGCCATTAGCAAAAGCATTACATTTGGTTCCCACAAAGAAGCACAAGTGATCCCCATGGCAACCATGACCAGAATGGAAATGGCAGCTTGTATTGTATCCTGGAGCTAATTGTTAGCCATAGAAGACCACAGACCACAGATGTAATGAGCTCCAGGGGACTCCTGGTCTCACACTAGTGGTATTGGATGCCAGCCAAAGTTTGTAAGTGAGTGAGCTTGAACAAATGTGATTTGTTAAGCTGTATAGATAAGAATCAGAGTCAGAGAAATTCACCTTTGAGAGTTGTCCTGTATTTTGTCCTGGAGCTATCTGGCTAGGTTAGGTGCAGAGTATGATGTGTTGGCTTCCTCTGTGGCTGAGAAGTAGAGCTGTGCCCAGGGGCACCCAACCTGGACAGGCCAGACTTGTGTTTCCTGCTGTCTCTTCTTTGAATCATGTCATGCCCCCTTGAGTTCTATCTTAGGGAATAGCCCATATTTTTTTAGGACCCCTACTTAGCCCTCTATTTCTTTAGCCCAAACAGCTAGACCCAGGTAGAACTTGGGGTGGGGTTCACTTTAAGGGGTGATGGTCTTGGATGTGAAGGTGCTATGGGCCCAGTTCACTTCTTCTGCCCTCCACTTTTTTTCCTGGGAGTGACTGCAAATCCAGGAATCTTAGGTCAAGGGTCATATTGCTGAAAACCAGGAGAAAAGAGGCAGTGGTTTTAGACAAGTTCATATATATGTTCATGTAGTCTAGGCTACTTCCTGCCCCAAGTACCTCTTTGTGTCATTTGCTCACATCATCTTGTCATGCTGCCAAATTTTCTCCCTTCTTTCTGTCAGGAAAGGCAACAGATACGTTCTGGCAGACATTTCTATAGCTTCAACGCCCTGTGGAAGACATAGCCCAATTCTTTTGTTAGAGGTGTCATTGGGATGGCTTCAGTCAATAAGGACTGGGAAAAGGGGAACTCTAAAAATAAAGGGGGGGGGACTCTAGTTCTAGAATTACTCTAGACTTACGGTAAGAAACCTCTTCTGTTCAGCATCAAGAAGACACCAACACTGAAGCTTATGATGGGCCAGGACACAAAGGTGAATGATGGAAAGCTTCCTGGAGGAGGTGCTACCTGAGTTATATGTTAAAGAATATGTGAGCCAAGGAAGGAGTATAAGGGAATTCCAGCCAGTACGGTCAGCAGGAGCAAAAGCACAGAGGCAAGAAAGAGTGGAGTATACAGGATGTACCAAACATCTGGATTTTGCTAGTGTATGAAGTGAATTGAAGCGCAATGTTGAGATAGGAGTATGGGAATCATTTTTTTTATGATGAGCTGACTGCACTATTGATTCTTTCACTGTTGCTAATTCAGGTACCTTAATGAAAGCTATTTTTTTGATTATCTGTTAATGGAGCTTCAGACATTACAAAATTATGGATAATTGTCAAATCAATTAAATCTGGCCAAAGAAAGTGACCAGGAGAGAGTGTTGGAGTAGGTAAGGCCTGATTTATTCCCCTTTCACCAGAAGATCCATTTGAAGGATATGGGATCTGCCTGCAACATTTCCTTTGCTCTTATCTCTGAGCAGCTCTCTCTCAGTTGTACCCAGGGGCTCTCTGAGGGTCCCACCTTCCTCCCTACTAGCCTTGTGTGCTGGGGAGTGGATGGGAGAGGGCCCAGGGCTGGGAATAAGGCTCCAGACCTGTCCCTGACATTCGAACTGGCTGATCTCAGACTAGTCACTTTACCTTCTGAACTTCAGTCGCCCTTACTGTAAAATTAAGGGATTCATACTCTGAAATCCTGGTGGGGAGCTTTGCTCTGCTCCGAATGCCCGTAGCTCCAGAGATGATGCCAGCTGTGATTTTTCCCGAGTTGTGTTTTTATTTTATAGAAAAAAATACCCTGGCATAGTAAAAAACAGGAACTAAAAATCCAGTTGTAAAATGTAATATCACAAATATGTAAACTATTAAATAAAAATATAATGATATATATGTAGTATATGTTTATACATATATATGTTTACCATATACACATATACATACACATTTCAGTCTTAGTGCATCTGTATTGTCTTAGCTCACGTTTTAAAGTTATCTTTGGATTTTGGATATTTTGTGATATCATTTCAGATAAAGTAGGTAAACTATCGGGAAAGCCAAAATGAAAACTGCCCCCAATCCTTTTTTTTTTTTTTTTAATAGTACAACCTAATTAGAATCTATATTAACCATGTCTTTTGGGTATACAGGGTGGGAAGGACAGCTTTTCACACGGAAGTAGGTTAGTAAGAAATGGAACATGGCCTGAAGACACTCCCAGGGCCAAGTGTGCTTTAGCCCTTAGAGGTAATGAGGAAGCCATTCAGTATATTAATAATACAGTAGCTACCACGTGTCAGGTATGGTGCTCCTTAGGTATTATCGCTAATCTTTATACAGCCTTGCAAGGTGTATATATATATATTTTTTTTCACCCATTTTTCAGGTGAGCAAACAGTGGCCCAGAGAGGTTCAGCAATGTGCCCATAGTCACAAAGTGAGTGCACAGGAGTTGGAATGTGAGCTAAATCTGTCAGAAAAGCTGGTTATTCCTTCTAGGTTACCCTGCTCCTTAACTAGAGTAACCTGAGTGTATGTGACCCAGACAGTATACCCTCCCCTGCCTGAGAGTGCTAGGGAGCAGCCTGGAAACTGAGGACAACAGAAGCTTTGTCTTCATCTAGAAGATGGACATGCAGTGATTCTCATATAAGATTATATGAAGGACACAATGCTCATAGTCGGGGCCAGCTGATTCTCTCTTCTGGGTATTATAAAATCTTGAGATATTAACTCAGAATCATAATACGTAGCTAATTTACTTGGTTTGGTGGATACTTACTGTTTATATGCATCTGCTGTTTTTGGGAACGGCAGCCCCTAAATTTATCTCTGTGGTTTCTGCTGGAAAATGGCTGTATTTTTTCATGACCTCATCTCTTTGACTACCATTGACTCGTACAAGGTTGGACACCTGATGCAGTGGGGCCAGTCCAAGGTGCCTGCTATCTTGGCCACTGTTGACTGGCCCAAGTTTGGAAATCTCTCTGGATCTGGGTCACCAAGCTCCTTCTTCATATGTTTTTAATTGGGATCAGAGAAAGCAAGAAGTCAGTCTCCGAGTGTTAGACCCTTAAGACCTACAACTCTAGGGTTGTTGTTGACCTTGCTTTCCTCCACATTGATCCACTGGAGAGAGAGAATGAAGCAGGGGCACAGAAGGAAGCAGAGACTACAGAATGGGAGGAACCCTGGTGGTGCTTGTGTTCTTGCCATGAGTTGTTAATGAGTTTGGAGCATTCTTAACATAGGTTCCATGAGACACCTCAGAATAATTCTTTTTGCCTAAACCATTTCCAGTTGAGTTTTCTCACCCATACACAAATTAGCCTTCATGTTCTCACTTCATAACTTTATTTTTTGAATAAACCCAATAATTGTTGATGAATTAGATTCCACAGAAAGGTAGTTAGTCAAGTGTTTGGAGCACTATGCTAATGAAACCAAGATGCTCTGTACTATATTGGCTAATTCACTGTTTCCTAGTTTACTGTTCTGTAAATGGTTGGGCTTGTTTTTCTAATAAATTTAAGCTTTGGGCTCATTTATTTAAAAGTGGGGGGTAGTATCCTGCAGAACCAGAACTCCAAACCCTCAAGCCATAAAATAAAAGTGTGCATGGTAAATCCCTGGACTGATAAACATGTTCTGTGCTTGGTGCTACGGTTTTGCTTCTTGCTCTCCTACCTTCAATTTGGTGCCCTAAGTGGCTATATTTGTTTTTTAACCTTTGAGCTTAGCCTCTAACTATGGCTTTCAACCAGCTCCATCTACACTGAGATTGTGATATATTGGTACTATCTGGCACCCTAAGTCTGTCCCACTGATTAGATTCTCAGTTTTCTTCTCCTTTTTTGGGTCCTGGGTCAACTGGAGCCTTGTTTGAGGCGGGACTCAACTGTTCCCTTTGGTAGTAAGAGAAAGCATTTAAAAGTATGTGGTTAGATCAGTTAAAATTCATGATCACTAGCTTTGACCACCAGTCAGTAACACCATCTTTTTTTATAGAAAGCTGCCTCCATGTTCATGTTCAGATGAGTTCAACTAGCTCTAAAGTCTAGATGAAAAGCAGAGATAGCAAAGAAAGGTAGGGGCCTTCTCTCCCCCTTTGGGTTCCTGGGAACACGTAGAGCTCCCTTTTTAAGTCACATTACACAAAACATATTTTCTCTGTTCTTATTTTTAAATGTATTCACATAAATTTGAAGCAAAAACATAAAGTAATTTTTAAAAAATAGTACAAATTGATATTCTGCCAATGATGTGTGTGTGTGTGTGCGCGCGTGCATCTCAGGCATCACTTTGAACAACCAACTATTTCCAAAGCAGTTAAGAGTATTTTACTCAATACAGTTCCCATTTGGCTTTAAAAGGCATTAATGCTTGAGTGAACACCGAATGGCTATTCTGCAAAATGAAAATAAGTAGCTAATCACTTCTGGATCACGTCTAACAGCACTTGACTATTACCATTGAAAACTACTGTAGGGACAGCAGTGCAATGAGACTGTCCACACAGCCCTATGAGGACCCAACTCCTGTTGCCTATTAATACTCAGTAAATGTGTGCAGCATGAGCATAGATAGAGAGCACAGTGTTTGTTTATTGAGCTGCATCCCAAATTGGGTATGTAGTAAGAATCCTGCTCTAGGGACATGCCCCAGGCACCACAGGGGCCTTCCCTGTGGATCCAAGGTTCCAGGGGTTTGGCGAATGCTCTGGGCCAATGCAGCTTTTTCCCACCCACATTATTGATGTTATCTCATACTCCTATTGAAGTGGTTCTGCTCATCATAGTACATCATTGGCTATTTTCAAGACGGGAGAATGAGAGTGGTGTTGGGGAAGAGAGCAGAGTGAGCTCTGGGTGGAAGGTGTGAGGGTGTGGCTCACAGAACAGGGTGCTGTTTGAGGAGGAAAAAAGGAATGGGATCCCTTTAGGGTATGAAGGATGGGACTTCTCTCTTGTGTGTTAAAGGGGACAGGTAACGGTCTCTTGGTTCCCTAGCCCCATCCTGTCTCTAGCCTTATCTTTAGCCTTATCTTTAGCCTGCTCTTAAGGTTTCTCATTACATGCCTTATTTTTCAGTGACATTATTCTCTGAAGAATGGGGGTGGGGAGATCTCCACACCATTGTTCACATTGATTTCTCAATCTGGACTGCACTGTCATACTCTCAATCCTCTATCTCTTTCTAGGAATTATCTCTAGTGCTCAAAGTCCAGTTCACAGGTCACTTCCTGTGATGTCTTCCTTGATTCCCATAGGCAGAAAAGGTTCTCTCTCAGAAATTTCATGACACTATCACTCCTTGATCATTTATTGCATTTTGTTACTTAGATGGTATCATAGCGTATGTATTTTTCTGTGACTTGTTTTCCCTCATTATTTTTTTTGACATTCATCCACATCATGTGTAATTGTAGTTTATTTACTTCACTCCTATAGAATATTCTGTAGTTTTAATTTGCCACAATTTATTGATTTCCTTGGTGATATGCATCTGAGTTGTTTTAATTTGGCTGCTCTTTACATATGTTACTGCTCTGTCTTCTAGTACACATGTGCAAGTGCTCCTAGAATGTATAGATAGCTAAAGGTGGAATTGTGGTTCATTGAAGTGTTTTCAGATTTAAAGATAATATTAAATTATTTTGCAAAGGGACTGAATTCTGTTATAGTCCCGCCTGCCAGTAAGTGGGGATTCCTATTGTCCTGCATTCTTACCAAAAATTGGAACTGTCAGATTATAATTTTTGCATTTCTGCTGATATAAAATTGCCTTTCATTGCAGTTAAAATTTGTATTTCACTGATTACTGACAAAGTTGACAACTTTTCCATGTGTTTATGATTAGTTTTTTTCTCTGTAACAGGACTAGATAAACTTTTGTCCAGTTTTAAGTTGGGTTCTGACTTTCTTATTAATACAGATGAATTTATTATAGATTCTGGTTAGGAATTCTCTGTCAGCTGCATTTATTGCAATTCTCTTTTTCCTAGCTTATTGCTTGTTTTTTTTTTTTTTTTAGTTTTTAAAAAACATCTTTTGCTTCACAAAAGTGTCACATTTGTCATAGTGAAATATAGCAATAATTTTTTTTTGTGCGTGTGTGTGATTTTTATGTCTTGCCTAAGTTTATGGAGATATTCTCTGTTTGCTGCTAAAAATTTTGAAGTTTTACATTTCACAGGTTTATAATCTACCAGAAACTGAATTTTGTATATGAAGGGAAGTCAAATTTATTTTATTCTATTTGGGTAACCAGTTGTAATAATATCAGCTTTTAAATAGTTTCTCTTTTCCCACTGACATGCAGAGCCACCTTTTTCATATATTATGTTGCTATATACGGATGGCTCTCTCTTTTTTATCTGCTTGGACCATTGGTCTGTTTGTATATTCTTGTACCAGTGGCACACTGACTTTATTACTATAACTTTATAATGGGGTTTGAGTATTTGATATGGTGAGTTTTCCTCTTCATTCTTGTTCAGGACTGCTGTGGAGTTTTCTTTCTTACAGTTTTAGATTCAGATTATTAGCATCCACAAAACAGAACAAAAATAAAACAATCAGCATATTTATGAGAATGGCATTGAACTATAGATTAATTTAGGAAAACCGATATTTTATGTTACTGAATTTTCTTATCTATGAACATACATCTCCCCATCTATTTGGGCACTTTTTAGTGCCTCTCAAGGAAGTTTTATAGTTTTTGCCATAAAGGCTGTATACATTTTTCTGTTGTTAGATTTGTTTCTAGGTGACTCTGTTTCCTGTTGCTATAGTAAAGATTTTTTTAAAATTCCTTTTTCTCTTTGTTGCAGGAACATAGAAATGTAAGTAATTTTGCATATTGATTTTATATTAATTCACTTAACTCTCATCAATTGTAATTTTTTTATAGTTGCTTTTGGGTTTTCTCTGTAGAAAGCATTAATTTATGAGCAATTTATTCTTTGATTCAATAGACATTTTTTGAGATCTGCAACGTCTGAGGTTCTGTTCTAGGTAATATTCTAGGAAGTTAACAAAATAAAAACAAATAAAATAAAACTCCTTGCCTTCAAGTAGCTTACATAGACCATTTCCCCCCCAATCCTTGTAATTTTTGTGATTAGTAAGGGAAAGGTTAGCAGCTGGTTGTAATCCATCCGAATTCAGGGAAGAGAGGAGAAAAAAACTCAAAAAAGAGTTTTTGAGTCATAAAGAATTAAATGACCTGATCAAATCTTCTTGTAAACATAAATGTATGTTTATGGAGGATGTAAATCTCTTCCTTATGTGGGCTGCTTTTATTCAGCTATGTCTGACCTATGTAGGTTGTTTATGGTAAACAAACCAGTTGTTTGTAGATTTATGGGACATGGCCCATTGGAAAACGTCAGTATCAGCCATATAATTTCTGGTGTACAAAATGGAGATGTTTCACCATAGGAATTTCTCCCTGTTATGGAAATGATGTCCAGCATGCATCCTTAGAGAACCCAACTTGAATCTGTACCCGGGAGCTGTCACAGCACGGTGAGGAAAGAACTAGGAAGCTGTGATGATAGCTATCAGAATTTTCCATAATTGACCTGCTTCTTGTGGCTGCCTGTATTCTTTGAATTATTAATAAAGTTTGATATTAGGTAAGGTCTCTGATTTTTATGAATTTGACTTGCTAAATGGAGAAGATCACAAATGGTCATCACAGTGCCTTCATTTTCTTACTGTATTGAAGTAGGATGATATTAGTTGTTCATGTTGTTCCTGATTTTATATAGAATATATGTAACGTTCTTGCATTTAGTAGGTATTCTGTATGTTTTTGGTAGCTATGCTTAGCAGATTAAGGAAATTCCCTTCTATTTTTTTCTTTCTTTTTATACTCATGAATAGGGGTATTAGATTGCTTTGAATGATTTTTCTCCACCTGTTGAAATGATGAATTTTTCTCTTTTAATCTGTTAATTGGGTGAATTGTATCATTACATGTTAAATCAGACTTGTACTCTTGGAATAGACACAGACTGGTCATGATGCATGTACTAATCAGGGTTCTTCAGAGAAATAGAACCCCTAGGATATATATACATATATATAGATAGATACATAGAAGAAGAGATTTATTATAGGAATTGGCTCGTGTGGTTAGGGAAACCAAGAAGACTTCTGTGTGCCTGCCCACATTAGTAAGGATGGATCTCTTTACTCAGCCCACTGAAATCAAATGCTAATCTCTTCCAGAAATATCATTATGGACATAAACAGAAATAATATTTACCAGCTGTCTGGGCATCCCTTAGCCTACTCAAGTTGACACATAAAATTAACCATCACAATGTATAGGAGAAAGATTTTTCTTTTCTAATACTTTTTGGATTTTGGTAGTATGATGATATATTCTTAACTATAAATTGGGAATATTCCTTATTATTATTGCCTATATCAGTTCTTAAACGATTCCATTTATTTTTCTTTCTTTGTAGGAAATCATTAACTACTAATTTAATTTCTTTAATGATTATGGGGCTATTCAGGCTTTCTATTTCTTCATGAGTCACTTATGACACATTTTTTTTCTAAGGATTTGTCAGTTTTATATATTTTAAAGTTTACTGGCTGAAGTCATTATCTTTTTAATTTTCTGCTCTGTTTGTAGCATGATCCCCTTTCACTTTTGCTATTGAATGTTTCTGTCTTCACTCTTTTTTACTTGATTATTCTAACCAGAGGCTTAACAGTTTTATTAGTATTCTCACAGAAATGTCAGATTTTTGAACACTTTGTATTGTATCTTTGTTTTCTCTGTTGTTTCTGCTCTTACATTTATTATTTCTTTCTCTTTGAGCATTTTTTCCCATTTTTTTAATCTTAAAAGACATGGATATTTATCAGAAATACAGTTTTGTGGGGGGAATCTGGGTGGCTCAGTTGATTAAGCATCCCAAGTTTGATTTCAGCTCAGGTCATGATCTTAGGGTCCTGAGATAAAGCCCTGTGTCAGGCTTCATGCTGAGTGTGGAGCGTGGAGCCTACTTGAGATTCTCTCTCTCTCTTTTCCTGCCCCACTGCTCTCTCTTTCTCTCTCTCTCAAAAAAAGAGAAAGAGAAAAGAAATGCAGCTTTTTTTTTTTTTTTTGAAGAGAGAACTTTTGTTTTCCTGTGTGTGTCCATGACATGCTAATCAGATATTTCAGAAATCACCAGGACATATGCTTGTTAGATTCTAAAAGTATCATCTAGAAAAAAATTGTACTGTTCTAAAATTTTTTCTGATGTAGACTTTCAACTTTTACATTTTCAGCTTTTCTTCTATAAGCATGCAACTATAAATTTCCTCAAATTATTATTTTAACCTTCCACACGCTTTGATATGTATGGTTACTACTATTTAATTCTAAATACATTTTCATTTTCATTATATTTTCTTTGACTCCTACACTATCTAGAAATACTTTAATTTCTAATCACAGGGGGCTTAAATCATCTTGTAACTGCCTTCTAATTTAATTGTGGTCAGAGAATATGCTGTGTATAATTGGAATAATTTGAAATGTGTTGAGACTTATTTTATGACCTAATTTGAGACAATTATTGTAAATGTTCAATGGATCTTGAAGATAACACATATTTTTTACTGTTGGATGCATGGCCCTATAAATATCCATCAAATCAAGCTTTGAATGTAAATTTGTATGCTTAAATACTAATAATTGAAAGACGATTGTTAAAAACCCCTGATATAATAGTAATTTTATACATTTCTGACATTCTATTAACTTTCATTTTATGTCATTTGAAGTTATTTTATTGGGTGCATATATGATCCTTATTTTCTGGAAATTTTTATCATTAAGCAATGACTCTCTTTATAAATGTGTTTTTGTCCCCAAATTAATTTTTCTGATATTACTTGTTTTCTTTTGATTAGTACTTACCTAATGCATCTTTGTTATATATAAAAATTTTCCATGTTTGTACATTTTACATCTATTTCTTAGAAATAACATTTATCTGATTTTTAAAAATGTCTGACAGTCTTTTATTTTTTTTTATTTTTTATTTTTTTATTTATGATAGTCACACAGAGAGAGTGAGAGAGGCAGAGACACAGGCAGAGGGAGAAGCAGGCTCCATGCACCGGGAGCCCGACGTGGGATTCGATCCAGGGTCTCCTGGATCGCGCCCTGGGCCAAAGGCAGGCGCCAAACCGCTGCGCCACCCAGGGATCCCTAATTTTTTTTTTTTCTGACAGTCTTTTAACTATGAATTACATTTACATTTAAGTTTATTACTGATATATTTGAACTCATTTTTACCACCTTATGTTGTGCTTTCTATTTGTTCCTGGTGTTCTGTGTTTCTTTATGTCCCATTTCTGACCTTATTTTAGAATTTTTCTTGTTCACCACCCCCATTTCCCACAGACAAATGCCCCCACTCCATGCCCTGTACTTGTTAGGATTATATGCACAACTTATCTCCTTTTCCTGGTTTTCCTTGTAGTCTGAAAGTTTAAAAGTAGCTTCTGAACTTCTTGAATAATGTAAGGGTCTTATGGTTCTTTATCTCTTATTATCCCTGTCTGGGCTTCTGTGCTGTTGTTATTCAAGATTTTATGTCTAGCTTTAAAAACAGTTTTGTAATTTAAATATTATTACTGTATTATACACAAAGATTTTTTTTCAGATTTGTCTAAATCCCTACTAATTTCTTTGCTCACCATTCTTTATCTCAAATCTTTTTGAATCATTTTCCTTGTTTTTGAAGTTTATCATTTATAAGATCATTTTTGAGAGTTAGTGGTAGGCTATTACACTTTATGGGAGGCTATCTAAAAATCACCTTTTATATCACCCTTGTTCTTCAAAGTCTTCCTGAGTTATGTAATACTAGAGTTACAGGTATCATCCTGCAGCAGTTTGACCATTACATTAGATTCTGGCTTTTGTTGCTACCCTTGAGAACTTTGATGTCAGTCTAGTTTTCATTTATTTAAAAATAACCTTGTGTATGTGGCTGTTTTTAAGATCTTCTTTTAAGGTTTTTAAATGATCTTTCATGTTTACTTATTCCATTTTAATATGTTTGTCTTTGTTATTCTGTGTTATTCTGATTGTAATTCATTGGGACTCCTGAACTTGAAAATTGTATTTCATGGATTCTGAAAAATTCTTAGTCATTCTTTCTTCAAACATTAGATTTCCTCCATTCTGTGCATAGGCTTCATTTCTGAAACATCCCTAAGATCTGTTAGATTCTCTCACGTTATCCTTTGTGTCTTAATTTATTTTCGTTTTTTTTTTTTAAATCTCCCTATCATTTGTTTTTAATTATGGATAGGATAGATTCTTGAGTTCTTTTTTCCAATATGTTCATTATCTTTTCACCTATATCTAATCAGAGGCAAAGTCTAATTTTAGACTTTGATTCCAATATGTATGAGCCCACTTGTGAAATTTAAGACTTCCATAATTACATATTTTCTTTCTTTTTTTTAAAAAAATTGTATTTATTTATTCGTAGAGACACAGAGAGAGAGAGAGAGAGAGAGGCAGAGACACAGGCAGAGGGTGAAGCGTGCTCCATGCAGGGAGCCCGGTGTGGGACTCGATCCCGGATGTCCAGGATCACGCCCCGGGCTGCACGCGGTGCTAAACTGCTGCGCCACTGGGGCTACCCACATATTTTATTTCTAATATTTTATTTGGTTCTACTTATAACTTGGTCATTTTTGGTGGTCTCTTATTCTTACTTCCTTTTTGACTCCATTAAAGAATTTTTAAAAACATATTTTATGGAGTATTTTTATATTCTGAATCAGGTAATCCTGAGTATCTGAAGTCCTTGGTAGGGGGTTTATATTTTCTTTTTTACCCCTCTTCTGACTCTTGCTCTTAGTATCTTATTTCTTCACTTGCTTAACAGTTTTTGTTTTATTTTTATTTATTTATTTTTTAAAAGATTTATTTATTTATTTGTTCATGACACACACACAGAGAGAGAGAGAGAGAGAGAGAGGCAGAGACACAGGCAGAGGGAGGAACAGGCTCCATGCCAAGAGCCCGATGTGACTCGATCCCGGGACTCCAGGACCATGCCCTGGGCCAAAGGCAGGCGCTAAACTGCTGAGCCACCCAGGGATCCCCGCAGTTTTTGTTTTAACCTTATTTTATTTTTAAAATTATTCTGTGAGAAGTCTTGGGGCTTAGTTTTGGTGTCTTCACCCAGAAAGAATGACAAATATTAAGAACTAGGACACAATTTTATTTACTCTCTGGATTAAGGTTTCTCTGATTGTACTCAGGAGTGAGCAGATCTATGATTGTAGCTTGTAAATTCTTACAGCGTAGCTATCATCAAGGGTAATCTTATTTTATTGTTTACTACCATAGCCATAGCAGAAGGAGATAGGTTTCCTTGTAGGCTCACTGTCTTCCTGGGAAACAGCATTTTTCTAGCTCCCTCTCATTAATGCAGAAGTCTGGACTTCCTTTGGGAATCCAGTGAAGTCTATATACTCTTTTTGGAATATTTTTGAGTGCATGAAATGCAGAAGATTATGAATGATTACAATTATATTGAAGTATAGTTGTTATAGGCTAAATATGTCCCCTCCAAATTCACACGTTAAAAAATAACCCCCAGTGTGATATTTTGGAGATGATATCTTTGGTGACTTGGTCATGAGAGCAATGTCATTAGTGCCCTTTGTTAAAGAGACCCCAAAGGGGCATTTGCTTTCTTGTGCTATGTGAGGACACAGCTGGATGATGGACCTCTCAAACAGGAAGCAGGTTCTCACCAGACACTAGATCTGCTGGTGCTTTGATCTTGGACTTTCCAGCCTCAAGAAGTGTGAGAAATAAATTTGTTGTTTATAAGCCATTGTATTTATTATATAAAGAAGTCATTGCATATAAATCTGTCGTATTTTGTTACAGCAGCCCAAGTGGACTGAGACAGCAATTATCAAAAAACTAAAAATCAAATGTGTGATATATTAATATATGTACTCCTTTTTAAAAAAATCATTTTATTTTTTTAAAGATTTTATTTATTTATTCATGAGAAACACACAGAGAGAGGGAGAGACATAGGCAGAGGGAGAAGCAGACTCCCCGTGGGAAGCCTGATGCAGGACTCGATCCCAGGACTCTGGGATCACGACCTTAGCCAAAGGCAGATGCTCAACCACTGAGCCACCCAGGCACCCCAGATTTATTTATTTTTAAAGGAGGAGGAGGGGCAAAGGGAGAGAGAATCTCAAGAAGACGCCCTGCTGAGCACTGAACCTGAGCCCTTTGAGCTTTCAAGAGGCTCCATCTCATGACCCTGAGATCACAACCTGAGCTGAAATCAAGAGTCAGACACTTAACTGAGTACCCAGGCACCCCAAATATGTGCCTCTTTATTCATGCACTAAATAATAATATCTAATGATCCATCTAGTAACTACTATAATTGCAAAACAGTCATAAGGAGTATAAACATTATTTCATTATTTCAACATTATCTGCAAAAGTATAAATCTGTAATTTTTATTAGAGGTAAAGACACAATTATTACTCAAACTACTGTGATTTTTTGCTTACATTTTAAAATTAAAGGAAATTTTAATTAGAGATATATGAAAATAAAGATATAATTTTTTTCCAAACCAAGTACATGGATTCTCTAAGTTCTTTCATGAATACCTTGAGAGCCCACAGACTTGTTTAGATCCCTTGGGAAGACTAACCTTCCCTTTCTTTTTTTTTGCTCAAAACTCTAGGCTCCTGGTCTTGGCACATTCTTTCCAGTTACCCCTGGCTTCTTTCTTGTTCAGAAGAGCATGCTCAGGTTTCAATCCCACTTTCCTTTTCCCCCCTCAGTAAGGGTTCCCTTACTTTCTCAGAGATCAACATTATGTTTCAAGGTTTGCTTCTGTTTTTTTCTGCTGGAGCTCCTTGCATATTTCAGACGGACTCTTCATTATATGAATAAGGTATAGTCTCCACACTGCCAAAAATAGATTGTAGGCTTTTCCTCTTATTATAAGATCATAGAAGACACAGGCTTCTTTTCTTGTTTCTTAAAACTGCCGCAGTTGACAAAGTGTCTACGTGTAATAGATTCTCAGTAAATATTTGTTGAATGGATAAATAAATCCATGAATGTGAGACTCAAAGATTGCCTCTGACTTATCACTTCCCAGAGCCAACTCTGTGAACTGTTCAAGGAATTTTATAGTTCCATGGTTTTGAGATACAGTCCTCCTGTGAGTACTATGTGACCTATGTTCACAGTGAATATTCCAGCTACAGACCTATATATAGAGATAATGAGTGAAGCATATACCAGGCACGGTTATATATAGATTTATCTCACTCCAGAGAGCGAGAGAGATTGAAACAGAGCTCTTACACAACTTTAGAAAGATGGTAACATTTCCTACATTTATAATTGCTCTAATAAAATCATTTTTAAAGAGAAACATTTTACAAGATTGTCTCTCAAACACTCAACTTTAAGTACCACACTTCTGTCTGAAGATAGATTAGTTTTCATTTTTGTTTAATATCTTCACCTCAAGGGCAGAATCAGCCAGACTTCTCACTACTGCTGCTTCATTCTGGTGCTGCTGCCAAACAGGAGATGATGGGCTATAAATCCTGACTTTGGGACAACTTTAGTACCAACATAACTGTTTCCCCAACTCATTATTTTAAGCTACTCTTAAGAATAAGCAAAAACACCAGGGTATGTTAGTGACATTTTCTGTTATGAAAGCTTAAAACTGAATCCTGGCTATGTTTGGTTCCTGCTGTAATTAGTCTTTCCTTTATGGAACACTGTTGCTCCATTACTCCTCTGCCATTTGTTAAGAGCAAATTATATATTACTTTTAGCATTTCATTCACCTTTTATCTACCAAAATGTGGTGCTGAATAAGAAAAGGACATTTTGTTCAGAATGTGCAGTGTTCTAGAATGCCAAGTCTCTATAGAAAGAAGAAAAATGGGAACACAAATAGAAAAACCACAATAGAGCCATTTCGGATTTATTATGTTCAAGCATAGCACACTTGGATACGCACATACACATCTGTTTTAGAGTGGGGAGCAGTGGATAGCTCACAACATCCCTTTAACTGAAAGGTCAGAAAAGAACTTTTTTTCTGTGTTTATTGCCAAATACATACTTTCTTCCCCCACTGTTGTGGGACTTATGCAGGCAATATTCAGGATTAAAAAAAATAAGATAAAAGGGAAAGCTGGCAACATTTCCTTGGATTGAGTTTTGGAAGATGAATAACTGATCTTTAGGAAATAGTGAATAGTTGCAAAATGAGCAGGATTTGTGGATATTTGTCACAGGTTGAATTGTGTCCTCCTAAAACATATGTTGAAGTCCTAACTTCCAGCACCTGTGAATGACCCTTATATATAAACAAGAGTCATAAAAAATATAATTAAGTGAAGTAAGGTCATACTGGGTTAGGGTGAACCCTAATTCAATGACTAGTGTTTTATCAAAGGGGGGAATGTGGATACAGAGACAGAGGCACACAGGGGAGAAGGCCATGGGCAGGTGGAGGCAGAGATGGGAGTGATGCATCTATAAGCAGAGGAACACCAAGGATTGGTAGCAACTCTCAGGTGGTGGGAGAACATCCACAAAAGGAATCAACCCTACAGACACCTCGATTTTTGACTTCTGTCCTCCAGAACAATGAGAATAAATATCTATGGTTTAAAGTTGGTGATACAGCAGCTCTAAGAAAATAATACAGTATTATTCACTAAAGTGCTTTCTGGATTTCAATGACTTTTCAAAAAAAAATTCTCTTTATTTTTTAGTATGAGATGTCAGTGTACATATTAAATCATGACATTAAGTGAGACCTTGACCCTTTCTAAATTCTGGGAAAATCTCTACGTTTCTTTTTGTAAAATTGAGATATAATTTGACATATACTATTATGTTAGTTTCAAGTGTACAACATAAGAATTTGATATGTGTATAGATTGTGAAATGATCACCACAGTAAGTCTTGTTAACATCCTATCACCATGTACAGTTACCAACTTTTGTTTTCTTTTGATGAGAACTCTTAGGATCTACTCACTTGGCAAATTTCAAATATACAATTAGGGGTTGACCATACTGTGTAATATATCCCTATGATATTACATCTCAGGCCTTATTTATTATGTAATGGGAAGTTTGTACATTTTACCCATTTTGCTCCCTTTGCTCCCACCTCTGCCAACCATCCATCTGGTTCTCTGTATCTATGAGTTTTCTCCCTCCCTCCTTCCTTCCTTCCTTCCTTCCTTCCTTCCTTCCTTCCTTCCTTCCTTCCTTCCTTCTTTCCTTCCTTCCTTCCCTCCCTCCCTCCCTCCCTCCCTCCCTCCTTCCTTCCTTCCTTCTCCCTTTCCTTTCCTTTCCTATACCATAGATAAATGAGAGCATATGGTATTTGTCTTTCTCTGTTTGACTTATTTTTCTTAGCATAATGCCCTCAAGATCCATCCATATTGTTGTGAATGACAGAATTTCAATGATTTTTTATAATTCTTTATATTTATTGATTTTGTTTGTTTGTTTGGTCTAAAACCTAGAAAGCCGACTGTTATGCCTTGGGGCCCACAGGGCATTTTGGGTTGTTGCTACATTCACTTTCTTTGTCTTCTTTTTAATATTAAATATATATATTTTATTTTATAAAACCATAGCATCATTCTTATCTTGAATTATTAAAAATCAGTCTTCCTGCTTGCTTCTGGTGCCCTCCCCTCAGTCTTTTTTTTTTTTTTTTTTTAGTTTTATTTATTTATTCATAGAGAGAGAGAGGCAGAGTCACAGGCAGAGGGAGAAGCAGGCTTCATGCAGGGAGCCCCACACAGGACTCAATCCCGGGTCTCCAGGATCACACCCCAGGCTGTAGGCGGCACTAAACCACTGAGCCACAGGAGCTGCCCCCATCCCCTCAGTCTTAAGAGACTTTCAAACTCCTTGCACATTTGCCTAACACAGAATCCTGCCAACTGGAAAGGATAACGCTGTGAACAAATAACAAAGAGAAAAAGAAATGCTGGCACAGTTTCAAACGTTTTAAAATAAAAATAATGGGTGCATGCTATGATTTTCTGAGTTTTTTTTTGGTAATCTGTGTGTTGGCCTGTGGGCTAAAACATTGTTTCTTCTATACTGGCCGTGTCCAGATCAGGCATTGCCAAGGCTCCCCATCTTTGTCCCAGAATACTCTGGGCTTACCTCTTTCAAAGCATCACATTTCAGTGCAATGGTGCTTTTTTTTTTTAATAAAGAGTTTTTATTTAAATTCCAGTTAATACACAGTGTAATATATTAGTTTTAGGTGTACAATACAGTGATTCTATACATCACCTGATGCTCATCACAAGTGCCCTCCTTCATCCTCATCGCCTGTTTCCTCCATTTACCTCCCCTGTGGTGACCATCAGTTGGTTCTTTCTAGTTAAGAGTTTGTTTCTTGGTTTGCTTCTCTCCCCCTCACCCCTTTGTTCATTTGTTTTATTTCTTAAATTCCACATATATGTGAAATCATATGGTATTTGTCTTTCTCTGACTAACTTATATTGCTTAGCATATTATGAGTGAGGCTGGGGGGGCAGAGGGAGAGGAAGAAGCAGACTTCCTTCCCTCTGAGCATGGAGCCCAATGTGGGCTCCATCCCAGGACCCCAAGATCATGACCTGAGCCAAAGGCAGGCTCTTAACTGACTGAGCCACCCAGGTAGGTGCCTTATTTTGCTTAGCGTAATACTCTCTACCTCCATCCATGTCATTGCCAGTGACAAATTTCATTCTTTTTTTATGGCTGAGTAATATTCCATTGTGTTATATATATTGTGTTTATATACACACACATACCACATCTTTATCTATTCATCAATTGATGGACACTTGGGCTGTTTCCATAATTTGGCTATTGTAGATAATGCTGCTATAAATATCAGTATTTACTAATTATATTGAATCACACTTTTGTATTCTTGTATTCTCTGGGTAAATACCCAGTAGTGCAATTGCTGGAATGTAGGGAAGCTCTATTTTTAACATTTTGAGGAACTTCCATCCGTTTTCCAGAGTGACTGCACCAGTCTGCATTCCCACCAACAGTGCATGAGGATTCCTTTTCCTTCACAATCTTGCCAATATCTTCTTGTGCTGTCAATTTTAGCCATTCTGATAGATGTGAGATGATATATTATTATGGTTTTAATTTGCATTTCGCTAATGATGAGTGGTGGTGAGCATCTTTTCATGTATCTGTTGGCTGTCTGTATGTCTTTTTTGGAAAAATGTCTATTCATGTCTTCTCATTTTTAAATTGGATTATTTGTTTTTTGGGTGTTGAGTTTTAGGAGTTCCTTCTATGTTTTGGATACTAACCCTTTATCAGATATGTCATTTGCAAATATCTTCTCCCATTCCATAGGCTGCCTTTTAGTTTTGCTGATTATTTCCTTTACTGTGCAGAAGCTTTTTATTCTGATGTAATCTGAATAGTTTATTTTTGCTTTTATTTCCCTCACCTCAAGAGACATATTTAGAAAAATACTTGCTATGGCCACTGTCAGAGAAGTTACTGCCTGTGTTCTCTTCTAGGATTTTTATGGTTTCAGGACCCACATTTAGTCTTTAATCTGTTCTGAGTTTATTTTTGTGTAAGGTGTTTTATTTAGCTAATTTTCTATCTCTGTCTCTGGTCTGTCTCTACCACTAGAGTCTAAGGGTTTGGGGGGCAGGGTGCTGTTTGCATTCCATCTTTGAAGTCTTTGTTTTCAGTATCCTGCCTCGCAAAGAACAGGTTCTCAGCCTTGGAACAACAGAGTTTCTGCCCTCAAGGGCCCTGTAGTGCAATCTGGCACCTCTTTTTCAAAGCAACATTGACAAATGGCAATGGCTTTCTATTCAAGCCCACATTTGTTTATGCTGCTTTTAACAAAAGGTGCCAGCATGTTATCCTGGCACCTGTGGCACCATAAAAACAAAACAGAGTCATCTACACAAAACAAGAGTTATCCTGAGATAAGCCTCTGTGTCGAGGAGGGAGGTACAGGAGAGAGGAGTCAAAAAATTTACAGATGTATTGAGGTTGTGGGAAATATCTTCAAATTTCTGGTTGTTTATGTTCTTCTATGCAAGCCTTTCTCTAGCAGTGACTTTAGTTAACTGTGGGTGCCCTGGCTTTAAATTAGTGGTGGTGCTGCTGTGGACTTTTGGGAGCAAATCTGAGCCACTCCATAGTTTAACTGATCTGTCAGGTGTTGCCAGTAGCTGCAAATTAATCTGGCCCCCGCCCTGCCCCCCTTTACTGTACCATACTCGTTGGGCAGGATTTACTGGCTGCGGCTGTTCTGTGTTAACGTGCTTCTTGGAGTGGGACTGTCCCAGCGATGATTATTTATTTTCAGGAGGTGGCCTTCTCACAGGAGCTCATCCGTCCCTGTGTCGGGGCAGCCTTGTCCACCAGCTGCTGCGGCTGCCACGGGCATCCTGCCAGCTGAGCACTGCAGGCAGAGAGTGGCTTTCTCTGCTTCCTCTAATTCCCCTTCCCCTTCCCTGCCATGTGTATTTCCATGATAAATCACCCAAGAAAGATTTTCAATGTGTTTTGACAGGATGAAACTGTGTGATTTGGCTTGATCTCGTTAAGAGCCCCGTAGCCTAATCCCTCCGAAGCACAGAAGACAAGGAAAGCTTGCAAACTGTGGATGGTTTGTCTTTCTAGTTGAGAGAGAGAGAGAGACACTGAAAGACCTTAACTGACACGGCTGACTTCCTGTCCTTGACCTAAAGGAGAGGGGGATATTTGCTGCAGGTGCTCATCTGCAAAGTCCCTGTGGAAGTGAAGTGTAGGTCAATGAAAGCATTCCAGTAAGGGGCAAGCGCCCAGGCTTCTAAGGAATGTATTAGCCCTCTTCATTTATTCATTCATCTACTCATTCACTCATTCCACAAACATGTTAGTGCTAAATGTAGTAGGCACTGTGCTAAATAATAAATAAGACAAAAATCCACGCCCTCGGGTAGCTCACAGTGTGGTGGGAAAGAGGATATGCAGATGGATAATTAGATACAGTATGTGGAATACAGTGGTATAAAAAAAGCACCTAGTATTACAGTGAGCAAGGACACCATACTCCATCTGAAAGGGGAGGTAATGAGGATAAACTTCCTGGTGGGAGTGATACTGAGACTGGTTTCATAGGATGCACAGGTGTGAGCAAGATGGATTTAGGGTGGTGGAGGTGAACAGTCTTGGGCAGAAAGGGCAGCCATGAGCAAAGCCTCTGTGTTTGTCCCTGGTGTCTTCGGTTGCAAGATTTGCTCATGGGATGTGATTCTCTGATTTGTCCCTTTTTGTTTTCTGTCTTGAGATGTGTGTTGTTTGTCTGCCCTAATTCTGTTTGGATTTCTTTGCATGGACCAAATTTTTGCATCCTGCTTAAATGATCTTGACCATCTTCAGCCCACCCCTTGGTTTTAGGTTCGCCACTCTCCTCTTGACACCGACAGCTTGTGGTGATTCTTAGGGAATTCATAACCAGTTAAAAGATAAAACACACTTCCTCAGAAACAAGGTGGCAGTGTGCCCTCTGTCTAGGTTGACAGCAAATTTAAATTTGGGTTTGTGTTTTCTTCATATTTTTATTCCCAACTGCCATATGCATAAGAAGGGAAAATGGATAAATGGGTGGCCCGACTAACAGGCATCCTGTGCATTCAGGGTCTTTTCTTATTCTATCTCTTTTTCTAGAAAACAGGGAACAGTGGTACCCACATGGTTTTTATGATAATTTAACTTTTGCAGAGTCAGAAGGAGTCTGTAGGATTTAAGAGAGCTCATAGTCAGATGAGCATTATTGTATGTGATGTGTCAGCTGTCGCAGAATGGGGAGGGTCCGTGAGCACAGAGACCACAGGCTGGAAAATCAGAGCAGAAATGATAGTGGAGATGGGTTTGTCTTTATTCTGTCCACAGTGGCTTGTATTTAGGACTCTTGGCCTTGGCTAGACAGGAGGAACTTCTGGTCTGTATACGAGAGAGGCAGGAATGCTTTTTCCAGGCAATTAGCTTAAAAAGAGTACAGTTTCTTGGCTTTATGGAAATGCCAGAAAAGATTATGAAGTCTCTAAAGAGCAGACAAGAGCTGGGGTGGTAAATGAGATTTTATTCATTAGGATGGATACCCAAGTATTCTGTGCCTCTAAGAGAATGCTTTGTCCTTTGTACACAGGTTTGGAGCCTCTGCGGTACCATTACTTCCTAATAACAGCAATAAACCCACCTTACATTTGATTGGCACTTTGCAATTGAACCTTGCTTTAATGTATGTAATTCAGATTATAGAAGGAACTTCTTTTGACGGGAGGGTGGGAAGAGTAGGTTTGCAAAGGAAAATTGACTATCTCCGTCCTTCAGGAAATTTTACCATCAGCTAAGGCTTTGTCCCTGGAGTCTGATCCAGGCTCAGCTTCAACCGTTCTCAGGGTAGGGCTTCATAGTTAGGAGTGTGAGCTTACTTGGCTTGTCCCCCACTACTCTGTGCTGCGCCTGGCATCATGAGGAGAGTCTTAAACCTGAGTCCTTCCTGGAAAAGCCTGAGACTCTACAGTCAGCCCCACTCACAGTGACATGTGGCTTCTTGCAGTCTTGGTTCCTTTCCCTGGTGGCTCTAGAACCTGCATGTTGAAGAGCAGAGCTGCATAATATCACTGGTTGGATGGGTGCCTCCTGCTTGCTCCCTTGGATCATACTTCCAGGGCCTCTGCCGCTGAGACTGGTCTCTCCCCCTGAACTGTGTCCTGCATCTTTCTGTAGCCTTTGTCACTCTGGCCGTCACTAATTCTGATGGCAGACATTCCACTTTAGTCTCCCTGTGGTATCTGTTGCCACTGTAATCGCCATGGCTACCATTTTATGTCTCTTTGGCCACTCGTGGTACAGAGGCAACTATACAACTGAATTCTGTGCACAACTTGATCTCTTGTGTTTGTCCCATTTTTTAGGTCTTCAGGGCCAAGAAAAACAGGATCTCATGACATAGCTATTATCCCACTTGCTACCAAACTTGGCTCTTGCTTTCAGAGATAGCTGTCTTGGCAGAAGTGAAGGGCAACCCCTGCCCCCCCCCCCCCAACCCATGCTTGATGGAGAAAATTTGGTTGAACCTAGGAAGACTTAGGGAAATTTTTAGTTATATACTCTTTCAGTGCCAGAATATATGGTTGTGGTCCTACTTTGTGATCCTGCCAGCAGGAGGGAATGATAATAGCTTCCTCCCAAGGACAAGGAAAGTAATATGCATTTATTCTAATAATCACAACCGCCTTACACAGATGCTGTGCCTGTGTTGCAGATGAACACAGGTTCAGAGAGGTGACATAATTGGCTCAAATCATACTGAGGGGAAAGGCCCCAGAGCTGGTTGTTATGCTCAGATTTTTCTGGCCTCTAAGCCTCTTTCCACTCCATGAGGTTTCTTCTTCTCCTTTCTTTCTGTAGTCAACTGAAAGCAAGCCACAGGAGAGGCTTCCAAAGCAGGTTATCCAAAGCCATGTCATATTTTTGGCCTTAATAGTTTTCATACTATTTTCTTATTTGAGCCTCAGAAAACCTCTGTGAAGCTGGTAAGGCAGGAGTTTGAAAACAGAAATTGTAAGTTGAGGAGACTGCAATTTAGAAAAGTTAAATGATTTCCCCAAAGTTAGAAAGCTAAGAGGTGATAGAGAATAGGGTTACTTCTAGGTTCTCTGGATCAAATGCCCATGAATTTTAAAGTAATCCTCATTTTAAATCTGATTACAAAAATAACTTCTGTTTCTTATGGAGGAAAAAAATCCCCACAGGGAATAAAGTAAGAATCACACATAAATCTGACTTCCAAAGATTCTGTGTCCTCCCATCTGCCTATGTTGGCAGGACAGTTTTTGCTGTTTCTGTGTGAAGGTGGCCCCGGGTACTCTGAGACATGATTGTGCCCAGCCATGGCCTGAATGTGTGGGGTGGCATGCTGAAGAGGGTGACTATGAATTACCTAATTTCTTCTTACTAGCTCTTCAGATTTGAACCTGCACCCTGACGTCTTTTTTCTACATTCTTCTCTCTTGTCTCTGAAGACCAAGATCTACCCAGAACTGCTCAGGATGAATGACTGCCATGACGCTTCCTAGCTGGGTTGTTAACCAAGACCTGGGTGGTTTACATCACTTTAAGATGTTAGGAGTTTCCTTGGATGGAAGAGATCAAAGAAACAAAGTGTTCACCTTCTTTAAAGCTGTTTACCTCCCTTATTACTTGAGTGAATGATTAAGAATGTCTTCAGAAAGGGGATCCCTGGGTGGCTCAGTGGTTTGGCTCCTGCCTTTGGTCCAGGGTGTGATCCTGGAGTCCCGGGATCGAGTCCCACATCGCGCTCCCTGCATGGAGCCTGCTTCTCCCTCTGCCTGTGTCTCTGCCCATCTCTCTCTCTCTCTCTCTATTATTTTGCCCATCTCTCTCTCTCTCTCTCTCTCTCTCTCTCTCTCTATGTCTATCACGAATAAATAAAATCTTTAAAAAAAATTAAAAAGAAAAAATGTCTTCAAAAAGTTGTCTCACTAAGGAAAGAAACATTTTTAAATTAAATGAGATCGTGATGGGCCAAATGGACAGTGATAAGTTCTTCTTGATTGTCATTAACTGATCCCTTTACTGGAGGGCAGTGACCTGTGCATCCTCAGCTGAGACATGAAGGATTCAGGGCTGGGGACCCAGCCAGGGTCAACGAGGCAAAGGAGGAGGTAGGAGAGGAGCCTGAGGAAGCAAAGTAGAGATGGCCTGAGCTGACTTCCTGGGTTGGAAATCTGATTTCTCATTTATTCTGCTCACCAATTTCTTACAATCACCATTGCTTCACTTGTTCCTGTTTGGCTTCATGGAATGTAGAAGAATTTGTTGATTACTGCCTAGAAATTCACACGAAGACTCAGAAACACAGTGATAAAAAATGGAGACTTCTGAGATAGAGCCTTTGATGGAAGTAAGTTTTATGTTTTCATAGCCCTTCACAGGCTGGGCTTGAACTCACTGAAAAGCAGTCTGACTTGATGTCTGGGCACTTCTCTCTGCCCTTTTCTTTGTCCTTCCTTGTCCCACATTCACATTTCTCAACCTCAGCCTGAGAAACAGAGCTGTTCTCCTCAAACCTCATTGTGAAAGCTGATCACCAAGAGATCTTGTTAAACTGTGGTTTCTGAATCACTGGGCCTGGGGTGCCACCTGAAGATCCCAGGTGGTGCTGCTGCCACACCTGTGAGGGCCACACCATGAGGTCCTTAGACCCAGGCTCTGAGCCTCTGTGGGGTTAGGACAGCCTTGGGGAGGCTGCAAGCTTGGCTACAGACCAAACCAAGCGTCTAGCTCTAAGAGACCTTGCTATCAAGCTGGTGTTGACTCAGGGTGACCCAAGGGTGTCAATCTTGAAGGAAAAAACAGCCATTTGCCCCATTTCTTTGTCCCCATGGAGCTCTAATGTGACTAGGCTCAGGCCCAGGGCTTTCTTTATCCTCTGTGACTCCACTGGGCCCACCCTGCTGCGGTTACTGCTTCCAAGGTCTTAGCTTCCCAAGTATTCCTGCAGCCATAGAAAGGGACACGTATTAGATGTGCTTTATTTCCTGTTTTCTCTCTGTGGCCTGGCCTCTTGTAATGATAGAACCACTTTCCTGTAGTTTTAGAGACATGAAGGCAGTGCTTATGTAACAGTTCTAAAATGTGCTCGGGTGAAAAAGAAAGTGTGGAATCAGTGGTGGTGTTATCGTTAAGCTACTCTTGATATTCTCGCTTGATATTGACTGACTTGGCTGTTTTTCAACAGTTAGAGACAAACTGTTTTGATTATTTTTTCCCCCGATAGTCTGTCCTTCCAGGCTTATTACCTGACTGTGACTGGGGAAGTTTGGGATAGTGTGGGTAGCCCTCTGTGATAAGATTAATTTCTATGTAATTATGGTTTTAACCGTACTATCCTTAAGCACCATGGGTGCCCCTCTGGCTCCCAGTCTTACTGGATTTCCCAGAAGCCAGGATGCTGGTTTCCCAGTTTAAAAGGGCTAGTCTTTAAAATATACATGCCTTTAAAAAATTTTGCTGCTGTGTATTTGGGACCCAAAATAATTTTTGACCAAAATATTTAGGTCAATTGTTTTTATGCAAATTTAAATGAAGATGAACCGTAGCCAGGAATCTGAAAGATTCATGGGTTCTATGACAGATTCTGAATGGGATATAAGGGAATGTGGTCTATGGTAGGGCTTTTAAGGGGCAGGGGGAAGATGACTGTGTTGGTTGTTGGGGTCTCTGATGGAGGATGGGGACCAGTCCTGAGTTTGTAGTAGCAAGCAAGACATGGTAGGAGAATGGACTCCTGAAGCCTGGGAGTGGCAAGAGAAGGCCGCACTCGAGGAGTGCTCCAGTGACCAAGGGCTCTGGTGGGAGGTGCCAGGGAGGAGGCTGGTGATGTATTGGAGGGGGAGCTGTTTTGGCTGGCTAAGAGTGGGATCAGGAACAAGAGGTGCAGTGTCACACACCCCACATAAGTTAGTCTGATGGTGCCTCTCCCACAATCCTTGCCCACAGTAGCAAGCCCGGGTAGCACAAACCTCAGGGCTTTGCTCCCTTCTCCTTCTGCCATAACTTATTGGTTTGGGGGTGGAAACCTGAGCCAAGGATGGTAGTCTAATCTGACAAGTGGCTTTTGACACGTTCTGGGGTGAGGCTCTGTGTAGAGATGAAATGGGTCAGGGAGGTTCTCTTTCTGGGGGTTCTCCTGTAGGTACTGCAAGATGGCGATGTGGAACTGGGACTGGTAGCCATGTTTGTCTCTACACAGAAGTGCAGGCAGAGGATGGTGCTAAGAGAGAACATTCCTCTTATTTCCATGTGGACAGATCATGTATAGGGACACTCCTGGCCTCTTTTCTGCCTCCTCACCCACTCCTTTTGAGAAGAAGGGAAGTAGTTGAACATCTTTCCTCTGATGCAGTCAGAGGTGAGCTTACTGGGCCTGTCTTTGCAAGGACTCTGCTGTGACTGGTGGCTGGGTTTGATTTAAGGGCAAAATATTAGGGAACCACTTGGCCCTGACCTCAGCTACATTCTGCAAACAGCTTCCTCAATAATAAAGATAATATTTTAATCCCTATCTGCCTGATCCCTGTGCATCTCCCAACTGGTTCTGAATTTGACAGAAATATAGGTGATGATTTCTTGATCCCCCAAATCCCAACACTGTTAGATGATCTGGGAACCTTGTGAAGAAGATAAGATGTGGAATTTGGGGGTCAAAATAACTGGTACATCCTGGGCTGGCAACTCTAGTCACTAAGTGTTAGTAGGTGTCTGCAGGGACCTGTATTTTGCTGTGTGACTAGTGTGAATAGTTGTGTAGTTGGCTTTTGATAGGCGTGGCCTTCTAATACCTTTAGGCCCTGGGTTTGATAAATTAGTCATATGAGCACATGATGCTAATGAGTTGTTGCATACTGTGGCAGCTTTGTCTATAGGCAAAAAGATGCTTTTTTTAAAAAAAAATATTATTTTAGAGAGAGAAAGCATGCAAGATGCAAGTTGGAGTAGAGGGAGAGAATCTTTAAGCAGACTCCCTGCTGAGTGCAGAGCCTGATGTAATGCTCGCTTCGGCAGCATGTATACTAAAATTGGAGCCCGATGTAGGGATCAGTCCCATGACCCATGAGATCATGACTTGAGCTGAAATCCAGAGTGGGATGCTTAACTGACAGCCACGCAGGTGTCCCTAAAAGGATGTTTTTATAGAGGAAAGTGTGTGTATCTACACAGGCAGGGCTCTGTATGAAGGGCTGCTGCTTAGACCTTAGCAGATGCCTGGTGGAATGATAGCTGCCCCCAACGTGGAACCACAAGGCCATAACTGGTGTTAGTATGATAGGGAAGGCTCAAAGAGGGATTTAATCATCAAAAGTGAGCCTCGAGTCCCATTGAAGACTTACCTTGAAGCAGGAAGACTGCCAGTAACAACGTTTTGCCACTCTTACTGTGCTTCTCATCGAAGTCCACAAAGGTAGCTACATTCCAAGTAGAACTCACTAGTGTGTGTATGTGTATGTGTGTGTGTTTGACATTCCTAGCTATAAATTGTTAATGCCAGACTGAAGTATTTTGTTTGACCTTGTTGCCTCAAATTCCATTAATTATGCTCAGGGACAAGGGGGAATTGAGGGTGTGGGGCAACCTAGTATTCTTTGTCTTAAGAGTCACTGGTCCAGCCTTGTTCCATCTTAGGAACAGGAAGATAGGTTTGGTTTTATGTCTCTAAGAACTGAGCTGAAGCATGGACTAGCCTGGCTATAGGTAGGTTTTTTTTGAGATGATCCTAGGAAGCCAAAGAGAAGGAATGGGGTTAGTGAGAAATAGCAGGAGAGAGCAACACAGGGTGTGTCATGGAACTGCTTTCCATTGTGGGCAATGGTACACTCTGGGAACTGAATAGAATGTACTGTGCCTATCACTCTGTAGCCTGAGAAACTGGACTACTTGTCCACCGGCCCCTGTTCTCTTGAGAGCAGCTCTCTCTCTTCTGGGCTCTATCTGCACAAGGCCAGAGTGATGTTCTGAACCTTAGGAGAGAGTCCTGAAGCAGAAGAGCCCTGGGAAGTGTCCGAGAGGAGACACTGGTGACCTATCAGAACTGTCCACCTCAGTTATGTTGAAATCAAATAGCCTCAGTGGGTCAGGGAATGTGAATGGGGCTTCTGTGACAACATATTGGTTATATAAACTCTGACCATGACATTGGATTTCTGAGATCCATAAAGTAGCAACTGGTTTTAAGAATAAACAAGTGCAAAAAAGTCCGTATTATGCAGAGAATATGCCGTCAATAAGAATTAAAATAAAAATTATCTCGATAAAATTATTTCAAATACAAAGGCTGGGAAGGCTTTGGCCTAGAATCTTTGGTTCCTAGAAATCAAATTAACTTGGGAAATCAAAGAGAAACAGGAGGAGTTTGAAAATATATTTCAGTTTTATTATTAGAACAGTAGAAAGGGGAAAAATAAAATAATAGAGGAAAGTATGATTAAGCTGTGATAGAGGAGAGATTTCTTCAGGAGACATGTTGCAATGGAGAGGAAAAATAGGAAGATAATTAAAACTTAGATATTTGAAAGCTAAGATAGACAGATATGGAAGGGAAAATGAGATATGCCCGAGTATAAGGGCTCTTAAGCAGGGCTTTAGAAACAGGGAAATATTTTATGTGTTACTAAATCAGACAGAGTGACTGGGGTCCAATAAAGGTGAGAGAAGTAATGTCTTAGGGAGTAAACTGGAATGACTCCTCAGAAGATGCCAGAATCCAGAAAACAACTGAGAAAGACTCTTAGAGCAGAAATACTCCATCTTTGCAAGTTGGGTATTAAAAAACTGAGAGAAGAATGCTAGGAAAAGAACTAACTTGGAAAGCTTCAAAATGAAGTCACAAAGAAAAATGAGAATATTTGTTTGGGAGTAAAATGGGAGCAAGGACATAGTAAGAGATGAAGTCCACGCCTCTGTTGACTTGGTAGGAGAATGTGTCCTTGGGATTGTCCACCCCAATGAGATTTTGAGGGTGGGAGGTTCTGTTTGAATGGTGGGTGGTTGCAGTACATCCAGATTGTCTTGGTCTTGTATTTCCTGCTGTAGGAGACTGTGCAAGACAAAATCTGAAGCTGTATATTCTAAAATCGTATGTCTGAACCAGAAGGAAAAGTAAAAGGAAACAAAATAGGCAGAGCTTAGTCCTACCTGTGTTAGGACAGAAAGAGATGTCCTTAAGCATCTTGAACAGTTAGAAACTCAAATGAGTCTTCCCGAGTGGAATAGGGGAACTACAGATGGAAATCGTATGTACAAGCAGTGCTAGATGTTCTCCACTGATTGCTCTGTGTCTGCTGACCATCCTTTCAGACCCTGCTCTGTGCCTCTGGAGGCAGACTGCTATCACTGAAGCCACTTTACCCTCTAGATCTGGTTGGCTATGGCCAGTGGAAGACAACAGGAATCAGAGAGGACAAGTGGAGAGAGACTGAGGCACTAATTCACTGAGTCCCTGCCTTTATCCTGCCTTTGGTCCCTGCCAAGCTACTGCTCCCTCCCTTTATCCCAGTTTAAGCTGGTCACAGCTTCCATGCATGGTTCCCTTGTATACTCCCTTCATCTGCCCACAAATCCTCAGAGTGCTCAAAGAAGCAAAGAAAACAGGTTTTTAACTATGTAGGTAAGCACAGAAAATTATCCCAAAGAAGACCTGTTGATTGATCATCACTGCAGAACTCTGATTTTTGCAGTAATAATTATTTCTTGCAAGAACATCGTGAATGCCATTCGTTTTTTGTTTTGTTTTGTTTTGTTTTGTTTTGTTTTTTTAAGGAATAAAGCATTTTATTTCTTAATCTGTTTGGATTACCTCTATGAAGATGAGTAATGAATGAAATTTGGAATTAGTATACAGGAATGGCTTTTAAGAGACTGTCCAGACTCTGGGACATCTTTTTCTTTTGCAGAACTTGCCCTGAATATTTTTAGAGAAAATTCTCTGCTGGGGTACCTGAGTGGCTTGGTGGTTGAGTGTCTGCCTTCAGTTCAGAGCATGATCCCAGGTCCAGGGATCGAGTCCCGTATCAGGCTCCCTGTGGGAAGCCTGCTTCTCCCTCTGCCTATGTCTCTGCCTCTCTCTGTGTGTCTCTCATGAATAAATAAATAAAATCTTTAAAAAAGAGAGAGAGAAGGCAGCCTAGGTGGCTCAGCGGTTTGGCGCTGCCTTCAGCCCAGGGTGTGATCCTGGAGACTCAGGATCCAGTTCTCCCTGCATGGAGACTGCTTCTCCCTCTGCCTGTATCTCTGCCTCTCTCTCTCTCTGTGTCTCTCATGAATAAATAAATAAAATCTTAAAAAAAATAAAAATAAAGAGAGAGAGAGAGAGAGAGAGAGAGAGACAATATTCTCTGCGATATTCTTAAACACTGAAGGAAAGGGAATTAAAGGAACACCTGAGTAGCTCAATGGTTGAGCCTCTACTTTCAGTTCAGGACATGATCCCGGGGTCCTGGGATAGAGTCCCACATCAGGCTCCCCAGAGGGATCCTGCTTCTCCCTCTGCCTATGTTTCTGCCTCTCTCTCTGTGTCTCTCATGAATAAATAAAATCTTTCTTTTTTTAAAAAAAAGAGAATTAAGAAACTCTCTGCATAACTAGTCCATAACTAGTCCATAACTAGTCTCTGCATAACTAGTCTGCATAACTAGTCCATAAAAGAGAATTAAGAAACTCTCTCCATAACTATCTAATACACTTCATCATCAAAATAGTTTTCTTTGAAGTATTTTTTTAAGATCTCAGATTGCAATTTGCTATTTGTGTTTATTGAAGTATAATTAATACAGTGGTATATTAGTTCAAGGTGTACAGCACCATGATTCAACAATTCAACGCATTATTCAGTGCTCACCATGACAAGTGTAGATACTATCTGTCACCAAACAACATTATTACCATCTTACTGACTATACTCCCTATGCTGTACCTTTCATTTTTGTGACTTATTTATTTTGTAACTGGAAGTTTATACGTTTTTATCCCCTTTATCTATTTCACCAATATGCCCACCAACCTCCCCTCTGGCAAACTCTTGTTTGTTTTCTGTATTTAAGAATATATGTGTGGGGGATTGTCTCTTTTTTTTTGCTTTGTTCATTTGTTTTGTTTCTTAAATTCCACATACGAGTGAAATCAATATAGTATTTGTCTTTCCCTGACTTATTTCACTTAACATTATGTTTTCTGGGTCCATTCATGTTGTCACAAATGGTAAAATCTCTTTTTTAGGGCCAAGTAACATTCCATTGTGTGTATACCACATCTTCTTTGTCCAGTCATCCATTGATGGTCACTTGGGCTGCTTCCATACCTTAGCTATTGTAAATAATATTGCAGTAAACATAGGAGTGCATCTATCTTTTCAAATTAGTACTTCGTTTTCTTCAGGTAAATAGTCACAAAATTACTGGATCATATGGTATTTTGATATTTGATTTTTTGGAAGAACATCTGTACTCTTTCAGTGGCTGCACCAAATTGCATTCCCACCAGCAGTGCAAGAGGATTCCCTTTTTCCACATCCTGACCAACACCTGTTATTTCTGCTCTTCTTTGAGAGGAAGACAGTGCGAGAGTGGATTTCCCCTTAGGAACAGTTAAGTGCATAATGTCAAAATTAGCCTCCCATTGGGAGCTTTTCCCCCCTTGAGTTGAAGAGCTCAAATGATGCCCTCCCAACAATGGCAGAGACTATCAGGTGTTCTGGTGAGGCTGAATTGAGGGATCTTTTTTAAATTTTATTTTAAAAGATTTATTAATTTATTTGAGAGACAGAGAAAGTATAGGGGGTAGGGGTAGAGGGAGATAGAATCTCAAGCAGACTCCATGCTGAGTGTGAGCCAGACACAGGGCTCCATCTCAGGACCCTGAGAGCATGATCTGATCCAAAACTAAGAGTCAGATGCTTAACTGACTGTGCCACCCAGGTCCCTTGTAAATTTAGGGATCTTTATGGTCTGCTCTTTTCCCCTCCTAACGCTGTGTTGTTATGGTCTGATGTATACTCAGATTGGGGATGTTGAAATGCAGGGATTGACTGCTTTAGGGTCTATGTTTTGTCAGTATGGGACTAGTACTGTGATAATCTTATGTATCCTGTTAACTCTTTTGATTCCTTAAAAATGAGACATATACACTTGTCATTTAATTCATCCTGAGAGGGTCTGAGAAAATGAAATTCATACAGTGGCAGTAGCCCAGGCAACAGCTACCAAAGAATCCAGTGTCTACCCAGGCACCATGAATCCTCCAACCTGTGGCTGAGCAAAATTAAACATTCATGGAGATTATAGTATAATAATCATATAGATTTAAAATTCTCTAGACCTTGGATTTAAAAGGCCAAGAGAATTTGATTTTGGACTTTACCTTGCAAAAAGATTAAGTTATGAACATTAATTTTTTCCCTGGAAAATTAATAATTCAAGGTATTGGGGACAATACCATGGGGACATCTTGATGACACACTGTTGATAGTAATGGATTACAGTAGTTGTATATTGTTATTTAAGAGCATTGCAAAACCTCTGATGAGCTGTATTATATGTCATGGTTAGGCAAATTTGGGATGGGAAATAGAATAAAAAGTGAGTTTTTCAGCTTTGAATTTAATTGAGTTAGTGAACTGTGTTGTCAACCATTTCAGAACTCTTGGAGAGCAAAACAATACCTGCCCTATAGTTGCCCCAGAAGAACCCACAGAGAAGCAATTGTTGGCATTGGGAGATTGACCTCATGGAGATGGGGTCTGACCTACCTCCCCACTGAATATGGGATGAATGCAGTGGTTTTCAATGGTGACTGCCCATTAGGGCAGTATCCTGGGAAGCTTTTCAAAATCCCAATACCCAGAGGGTGCATGGGTGGCTCATTTGGTTAAGTGTCTGACTCTGGTTTTGGCTCAGGTCATGATCTCTGAGTCTTGATCCCATGATCCTGAGATCCAGTCCTGCATCGGGCTCTGTGCTCAGTGGGGAGTCTGCTTAAGACTTTCTCTACCTCTTCCCCACCCAAATTAATAAATAAATCTTTAAAAAAAAATCCCGATGTCCAGGCCACTTCCCAGACTTACTAAATCTGATTATTTAGAGGTTAGAACCCAGGCACCAGTATTTTTAAAGTTCTCTTAGGGTTTGTAGTGATGTCAAAGGTTGAGAATCACTTGCTTAAAGGTGGAGCAAAGAAAAGAGGAAAAAGGAAAAAAAAAAAGAGGAAAAAGGAAGGAAGGAAGGAACCCCAGTGTAAGGTTGAAAACAATATCCCTCCTTCTACCTGTTTCCACGTGGGATGACTTTAGAGATTAGTAATCCTCACTACTTTCTGATCTCACTCATTACCCTTTAAGGTAGTAGAACAAATTTTTGAGTGGAGGACTTTGGGAGAAGTAACTGGGAATACATTTGCCTTTTCTTTCTTTCCTTTGGATCCTCCTACTGAAAGAACATTTGCTCTCTTCTGGCTAAGAGGTAAATCTAGTGTTTTTTTTTTTTTTTTTTTTTTGGTTTTTTTGTTTTTGTTTTTTTTAAACACTAGGGCTTTTGTTTTTTTAGTTTTATTTTAAGTGCTTGTTTTGTTTTAAAGACTTTTGCTTTTTAGTGAAGGCTGTGTTGGTCCATCTCTGCTAGTGAGTGACTCATCACGTAGAATTAATTCAGGGATGAGATGTGAGAAAGTCTACCTGATCAGTTTTTAGTTATGTTCTCTAAACAGATTTTGTAGTTAAAAGTCAATACTTTTTACATGTACCTGCTTGACTTCTGTGTGTTTTATTTTTCTTTTTTTCAATTTGTTGAGAGAAGATGAATAGAATAAACTAGGACTTGAGGTAGACCAAAAATATGACTACTAAAGGCAGGGTAATAAAATGACAACCCTTTTTGCTTACTTGATTATTATTTATTATTGAAGTATAGTTGACACACAATGTTAAATTATTTTCAAATGTACAAGATGGTGACTTGACAACCCTATACATTATGCTGTGCTCACATGAAGTGTAGCTATGATCTGCCACCATGCAATGCTATTATAATATCATTGACTCTATTCCCTGTGTTGCATCTTTTATTTTTATAACATTCACTCCATAACTGGAAACCTGTTATCTTTCACTCACCTTTCCCATTTTGTCCCTATTCCCATCTCCTCCCCTCTGGGAACCACCAGTAACTCTGTATTTTTCGGTCTGGTTCTCTTTTTTTTGTTGTTGTTGTTGTTGCTCCTTTTTTTTTTTTTTTTTTTTTTTTTAGATTCTACATATAAGTGAAATCATATGGTTTTTGTCTTTCTCTGTCTGATTATTTTGCACTTAGCATGATAGCCTCTTGGTCCATCCATGTTGGCATTAATGACAAGATCTCATTCTTTAAATATAAAAATAATATTTGATTTTTTAAAAATTTTTATTTATTTATTTTTGATAGTCACAGAGAGAGAGAGAGAGAGAGAGAGAGAGAGGCAGAGACATAGGCAGAGGGAGAAGCAGGCTCCATGCACCGGGAGCCCGGCGTGGGATTCAATCCTGGGTCTTCAGGATCGCGCCCTGGGCCAAAGGCAGGCGCCAAACCGCTGTGCCACCCAGGGATCCCTTATATTTGATTTTTTATGGCTGAGTACTATTCCATATATATAATGAAATATATATTTATATGGATGTAGATACATATAAATAAAATTAAAATATATATATTATTAGTTATCATATATATATTAATCTATCTAGCTCACATCTTTTTTTTTTAATCCAGTCATCTATTGATGGACACATGGGTTGCTCCCATAGCTTGACTTGTAAATAATTCTGCAATAAACATGGGGGTTTGTGGGGTGCCTGGCTGGTTTAGTTGGTAGATTGTGTGACTTTTGATCTTGGGGTTGTAATTTCAAGCCCCATGTTGGGCACAGAGATTACTTGAAAAAAATAAAAAATCGTAGGGGTGCATATATGTTTTTGAATTAGTGTTTGACAACCCTTTAAATCAGTATTTTATTTTATTTTATTATTTTATTTAAAGAATTTATTTATTTATTTATTTATTTATTTATTCATGAGAGACATAGAGAGAGGGCAGATACATAGGCAGAGGGAGAAGCAGTCTCCATGCAGGGAGCCTGATGTGGGACTCATCCTGGGACTCTGGGATCACGTCCTGAGCTGAAGGCAGATGCTCAACTGCTGACCCTCCCAGGCACCTCTAAATCAATATTTTAGAAATATTTCTTCAACATTTTTATAAGAGAGGGGGAGAATTTATATTTCATGAAGAACATTTTTATGCCTCTTCCTGCATGTCCAGATTTACATGCATTGCACCAATGTAACCTAACATTTTAACTTATTTGGCTTATCTTACATTTCTAGATTTTTATAGAACTCTTGACTGGATAGGGTTAGTCACTCAGATTCACTAAGGTTGGAAGTAATTTACATAGAAATACTTGCTAAGTCTCATTCAAAATATTTTGAAAGCTTCCCCCCCCCCCCCCCCCGGTTTATATGTAGGCAAAGTATTTCACACTTGTTGGTTGATTATGCTTTAATTTTTTTTTAAGATTTTATTTTTATTTATTAGAGACAGAGAGAGAGAGAGGCAGAGGCAGAGACACAGGCAGAGGGAGAAGCAGGCTCAATGCAGGGAGCCCGACGTGGGACTGGATCCCGGGTCTCTAGGATCAGGCCCTGGGCCAAAGGCAGGCGCTAAACCGCTGAGCCACCAGGGCTGCCCTATGCTTTAATTTTCTTTTAGAATTTTCTGAAGCAGACACCCTCTGAAGAGTCATACTAAAAGTTTTACAATATAAATAGTAAAATAGATAAATAAATAAATACATAAATAAATAGTAGTAAAATGTTCATTTGCAGCAAAAGGCATTACAGAGTGTCGGTTGGGATTGGCAGCTTCAGATTACTGCAGTCACATCATGAAATGTGTACACAAACCTTGTGGAAATAGTCAACACAGAGAGATTGGCACTAGCTAGGATTACCTTCTGAAATTTTCTTTTGAGGATACTGCCTTATTCTGTAGGAGCTGGATCACATTTTGCTTGTGATGGAGTCATGAGTGGAAACTGATGCCACAGTCTGATGTGTTCCCTCATGCATTAGTGTCCCTTATAGACTGATCACACTGATCACATGGGGCACCTACTTCTTGGCTCCTCCCTTTTTCAGGGGCTGACCAAGATGAAACAGCAAGGACTGCTAGCCAGAATGCCAAAGAGAGGCCAGGCTTCAAGTCCATGGTGCTTAGACTATTTAGTAGAGTAGCAAGTTCTAATGATGGTGGCCAAATTAGAAGTGGTGGGCTAGAGCATAATGTGTATACCTTTCAGTGTAAGGTCCAGAGACCTTACCAGGTAGATAAATATGGGGAGGACTCTGATGATGAACTGTTTATATTATATGATGATTTTTGACTTGACCAATATAGGCATTAAAGTATTATGCATCTAGGATTCCCAGAGTGAATGAGTGCAGTGTTGAAGTAAAATAAAGTAAAAAGTTCTCATCACCAAGATACAGTGGAGTAGTCTTTAAGGAAATAATTTAAAACCATTTTTGTGTATGTACTGCTGATATTATTATATTGATTGTATTCTGTAATCTTACAAAAATTTTGAATTAATACGTAACTGGTTTATTGATAACACTCTCCTTTTTAAAAAAATATTTTATTTATTCATTTGAGAGACAACGAGAGAGCACAAGCATGAGTGGGAAGGAGGGGGAGAGGGAAAGGAAGAAGTAGACTCGCCGCTAAGCGGGACCCTGAGATCATGGCCTGAGCTGAAGGCAGATGCTTAACCAACTGAGCCATCCAGGTGCCCCAATAATACTCTCCTTTTATGTCAACTTTCTTCAGAGAAAATCAGAAATTAAAATCTGCAAATATAATTAAGATTAACACTGGATTATTTGAATCACTTAGGAGCGCTCAGAGTTAACCACCTTAGGATCTGATCTCTTAATCCTTGTATTATAATGTAGCACTGGGGATGCCTGGATGGCTAAGCGGTTGAGCATCTGCCTTTGGCTCAGGGTGTGACTCTGGAATCCTGGGATTGAGTCCCACATCGGGCTCCCTGCATGGAACCGGCTTCTCCCTCTGCCTGTCTCTGCCTCTCTCGCTCTCTGTGTCTCTCATGAATAAATAAATAAAATTGTTAAAAAAAAAATGTAGCACTGTTCTTTTATGCCATCTGTTATCAGGTGCAAAAAATAACCTGAAAGCATGTTAGATCTCAGGGCTGTTCATGTCGTAGGTCAAGTGCTGTGTCACCTATAATTAACTAGGAGGCCTTCTCTATCTAGACCTCTATTCCTCATGAAATTTGTGTCACTCTATTCATTGGTGGCACTTTGTGCAACTTACCTTCTTCTTCAACCTTGGAAGATGGACAGAGCCAAATATTATTACTTTACACCTAATAGTTTTATAAATTAGGGAATTCACCCAGTATAACAATTAAAGACCATGTCTATTTCATCTTTTTATTCCTGGTATAATTTTTAGCATAGAGTACATATTCGGTGAATGCATGTTGAATAAAGGAGCATATTTCTGAAACTTCTACCCACCAACGTATTTTATTGAAGCATATTAAGAAGTCTAGATTGTCAAAAATGTATCAGCTCCTATCTTGTCTTAAATTGCAGAATGACCCATGAATCAAATAAGTAGTACCTTCATAGTCTTTGGAAGGGTTCAAATTTGATGAAAATCTGACATCATTTCTGAATGTGACAGTGGTATAGATTGATAACATAGAACTAAGAGTGGTTGAATTGGCCAAGATTTCATTTCGTTCAGCAAATCAGCTTTCTAGTCATTAAGAGTTGGCAGGGATGTGATGGAGTGTTTGGATATATGAAAAGACCCTTGGCAGAATCTTTCTGGTTTACACGTTGAAAATCTGACAAGTCTTACAAAGAATAATTAATGATAAATCTTAGGAAAAGACAGGAAGCAGGAATACTCACACTTGTTATGATTATTGTTTTTCTCCTACTCTCTTCTTCAGATGGGGTTAATTTCTAGGGCTCTGTCTCAAGTTTACTGATCCATTCTCCGTTCATTTCCTATCTGCTGCTGGCCCAATGAGTGACTATTTCATTTCAACTATTGTAACTTAGAATTCTAGAATTTCTTTTTATTTTTTATAGTTTCCATGTTTCTGTGAAGTATCTCAATATATTTACTGATTAAGACAATATTTTCTTTAAATCCTTGAAGGTGTATATAATCACTAATTTAAAGCCACTCTCTGAAAATTTCAAGATGTGTTGGGATCACCTAAGGTTTTGTTTCCGTTCATAGTTTTTTTTTTTTTCTCAATTGCGGTCCACATTCTCAACTTCTTTGTATGTCTAGAATTATTTATTATATGCTACATATTGTAGATGATACATTATAAGGAGCCTAGGTTATATTGCCTTCCTTTATAGAAATGTTGAGATAGCTGATTTTTGGGTGTCTCTCCTTGATCTTTTCTATTTTTTAAAAAAGATTTTATTTATTTTTTTGAGATAGAGCAAGGGGAAATGAGCATAAGTTGGGGGGTTGGGCAGAGAGGGAGGGAGAAGCAGATTCCTTGCTGAGCAGAGAGCTTGAGGTGGGGCTTGATCATAGGATCCTGGATCATGACCTGAGCTAAAGGCAGATACTTAACTGACTGAGCCACCCAGATGCCCCTCTCCTGGATCTTTTCAGGCCTGGTTTTCAGCTTTGTTAGAGTCAGGCTAGTCAATAAACCTTTCTGTGATGATGGAAGTGTTACATATCTGTGCTATCCAATGGGGTTGGCGCTAGTCACATTTAGCTACTGAGTACTTGAAATGTGGCTAATGAGATTGACAAAGTCAGTTTTAAATTTCATTGAATTTTAATTAGTTGAAATTTAAACTTAAATTACTGTGTATGGCTGTGGCTAATATATTGGCCAGTTACAGGTCTAAGTTAAACCTTATTTGGGGTATGGTCCTTCCTTCTAGATCTTTCTGGAATCTCAGTGAATGTCTGCCGTGTTGATGAGTCTCTCTGTTCTGACTGAGCCAGAGCATTAGCATCTCCAGGTATTGCATAACCTCTAATATCTTTGTTCTACTTTTGAATCTAACTGCCATTTTCTGCCAGGCTTTGTTGAGCTTCACCCTGCATGTGTACACCCAACTCCAAGCCAAAAACCTGGAAGGGAGCCCTTACACATACTTATGCCATTGACTTGCTATAACTGGGATTTGGGACTTTTTAGTATATTTTGATGTTACATATTTCCTTGTCCTGTTACTGTGCATAAAGATCAAGTCCAAAGTGATCTTGAGAACTTAAAAAGTAAGGAGGGCTGAAATGATAGCTTTTTTTGGCTCCTTCCTTGCTGTTCCTAAAGCACTTTTTCTTCCCCCAAATTATCTCTCATCACATTCCTCTAGTGAGTTACATCCAATGTCTCTTCCCAGCCAGTCTGCAGGCTACAGAAGAACAGAGACTGTGGCTTTTCCACTTTTGTGTTGTTAGTACCAAGGACATGATTGATGCATCGTGATGCTGTATTTATTGAATTTTAGAAGGATTGACAGAAGGCAGGAGGAACTGAACCTTTAACAGGCTTGGCAAACCAGCACGGCAAAGGAAATAAGTCCTCAAGTGAGCTGAAAGAGGCAGTCAGACAAGAGCTATGCAGCGATTGCTGTCACATCACCAGACGCTGATAGTCTCTTTGAAAAGTTAGGAAATTAAAAAGACTTTGTGTGTCCCAGTGTTATTCCACTGTTCCAGTGGGGTCCTAAGAGGGCAGATCTTGATGGCAGCAAATTAAAGTCAGAGAAGCACACCTGTGATTAAATTCTCAAACCCACAGTGATGTTAAGAGCAGGTATAATTTGAGTAATTGACGTATGTCAGGCTGTGTAGAAGTCTCTCACAACAACCCTATAAGGTAGGTGTTATTATCTCTGTATAACAGGCAAGGAAACAAGTATAGAGAGAATAGGAACTTGACCAGTTTATAAAAAATAACACTTATCAAAGAAGGAATCCAACCAGGCACTGTGACTCCAAAGCTCATGCCCTTAGCTTTTATATGATCTTCCCTCTTGTATTCCCTATCATGATTATTATCTTGATGTGAGGAAGAATGATGAGTGTAGCATTGCTTGGCAGCATCTTTAGCATCAGTATTTTCAGCAGACACATGTATTCTGCAGGGCTGTGCTAGACATCAATAGTTAAAAGATGAACTGTATAGAGCCCTAGTCTAAGGAACTTGATATCTTGTGGGACAAATAAAACATAGAGCTAAAAATTGAATAATGATGTAAAACATATGCTAAATATACTTAAAGATCAAACAGCTATTATCAAAATTTATTATTACTTAGGATACTTGGGCCAAATGATCATATAATCTAACCATATTACAGGTGTGGAAAGTGAAGGTCACAGAGGTTAATTGACTTGCTCAAGCCCTTAAACACTCACTTGTGTGTCTCTCTGTCCTTCCCTCCATCCCTCCATCCATTCAACCCCCCAGTAAAGTTACCTACTTTAAAAAATTGTGCTTAGGTCCTCGGGATCTATGTAAGTAAGAAACAGTCTTTATTTTCAAAGTTTGATTTATTTATTTTTATTTTAGGGAGAAAGAGAGAGAGAGAGAGAGAGAGAGAGAGAGAGAGCATGAACAGGGGGAGGGGCAGAGAGAGAGGGAGAGGCAGAGAATCTCAAGCAGACTCTGTGCTGCACATGGAGCCCAATGTAGGACTCAATCTCACGACCCTGTAAGCATCACCTGAGCCAAAACCAAGAGTCAAATACTTGACTGACTGGGCCAACCAGGTGTTCCGACAATCCTTTTTAAGGAGCCCCTGCTCTAGTGGTGAGGACAAGCCCCATAGCACTAGTAGCCATCTAATACACTATATAATATCTTTTTGTTTTGTTTATTGTTTGTTCTCTGTTATAATGAAGGCAGATATATATATGTATGTATATATATAACATTTTTACTTTTTTGTTATATTTATAACATGCTTTACATATTTTAATATTATATATGTACACATATATATTTTTTTTCTCTTTGCTTCACTCTTATGTTCCCATCTCAGGAAGATCAAAGTTTTGTGGGATTTAAAGTTTATGCAACATTTCAGCCTCTTTTGTAAGAAAAATAATACAAATTAGTTCTGAATGGATACTTATTTGGAATAAGAAATCACACATAAGTGATTTAATTGCATTTAAAATACACATGTATAAAGTTGACAAATAAGAAAAAATAAAGTTGACAAATAATATGAACATCATACATTTCAGAAAAATAACATAATACTCTTATTAGTTAATTGCCTGTCACTGCTGCCATACTTTTTCTTCACATTTTATTTCTATTTAAGACAATAGAATTATAATTCTTTCCAGGTTGATCAAATTTGTTTTTATTATTGGAAGTTTGGAAAAGTTTCTTTCACCTTGGTAGTTTGTTATTTTGGTATCATCTGAACGGTTGTAGACATACTTGCTGTTTGTAGTTTGGTTACAGGTTTGTGTCCTATAAGCACAGACAGGCCTTTTGATAGTTTAAGTTTTGCATGATCCTAATCTGAAAAAGAAAATAAATATATGGTGCATTTTTAATTTTTTGAATGACATTATTAGGTATATTTTGGAAGTAAGAAGATTTTGTTTTGTCAGAGTTGATAAGGACCAAATTGCTGGTGTTTTTCCATATTTGATTTTGGACAGACTAGTTTCTGACGAGTATGTTTAAGCCTCATTTCTCTGCTGCACACACACTTCTTGCACTGGGTACTATGGGATATGTTCATGTTGCAAGACCGGGGCTTGGCTCAGCATCTCTGTGTCACAGTGGCTGGGTGGGCACACTGCACAGTATATTCCTAGAAGCCATTCCTACTGCAGGAAGGCTAATTATAGATTAACTGCATACAAGAGTGACTGTGAACCATGTAAATATACCTCACTAAGCCTGAACTAAATGTAGTCCAGTTCAACTTCCTCTTGGTCAGATCCCCCAAATACCTGCTGTGTCTCCTGAGGGGAGTGCAGAGTGAAAAGACAGGGTACTTTCAACTGATTAAGATTAAAGTACCGTACTTGTGCAAATATGGCAGAAACATATGACCACATATTGTTAGAAACCCCTCTAGGATGTTAGAAGTTATAGTTGTAGGTGAGGTGCTCTGTAGCACCATCTTTAGCTTTGTGATAAATCCACGTGGTATCTGCTATGTAGGGTAGTGCCTGGGACCATGTAAATTGTGTGCTGGATGAATGAATGATGATACAAAGAGCTCAGAGTCATCACAGAATGTTGAAAATATCCCGTGGAGGTTAAGTGTGGGCCCAGTGATGTCAGGAAGTATCTCTAACTGCACCTGGTAGAGAAGAGGAAGCAGTGACCTTGAAGCAGGGAAACAATACGAGGTGACGCTTGAGTACAGGGCATGCTTGGGGGTTGTGAGTTTGTGGCAGAGGTCAGTTTCACAGGAATCTGTCGTCTTAGTCCAGTGATCCACCATATCAAAACAGCTGCTCATTTGTTTGGAAACAGGTGTTTCTTAGCTCTTTAACCCTTAGAAGCTGCTACAGTGAACCACTGTAGACTCTTGCCTCCTGTGTGCTCTTTTTATAATATGATATTGATACTTTGTGCATTGAGGGTGGAGTGACGGGGCGAGGAGTGCTTGGCTCCCCAAATGTTTTTACACCTGACACTGAACAAAGCAAAAATTTCTTTCACACATAGGATTGTATTAATTAATGTGCAGCTTTTTGGCTCCTGATTTTAGGCTTTTACTTTTCTTTGGTCTTGATGACATCTTTACTTTCTCACTTGTGCAGTCACAGATACAGTTGCTATCAACTTTGCTTTCACTTAACTCACAAATCGTTACTGAATGTCCACTATGCGTCAGGCACTGTTCTAGGCACAGGTGATATAACCATGGACAAAACCAAGAGTCTCTGTCCTCACAGAGCTTATACAACAGTGGGGGGGAGTAAATACACACATACAAACATAAAATAGTGCTCGTATCACAGAGATAAAATGTAACAGAAATTCTGTAACAAAGAAAAATGGAGTAAGGATGTAGAATGTGATGGTGGGTTTTAGAATAGGATGATCTCAAATAGCCTCTTTGAGGAGGAAACACTTGAGTAGAGAATTGAATTGAGTAATGGGCAGACCATGAAAATATCTAGAGGAACAGTATTCCAGGCAAAGAGAACAGGTGCAAAGACCCTAAAAATACTGCATACATTTTTATTCTCTCCAGGGGTTTGCATTGCATCAAATGCTCCTCAGATGGGATCTGGGTCTAGCTGCTCTGTTATTGTTACCATTTGCTAGCTGAGACCTCTACAGCTGCCCAAAGTAAGGTACAGAGCTGCCCACCCATGGGCCGTAGGTTCTAGGAATTTTCATCATTTGACTTACATGTGCTTCAGGACCATTGCAGCAAGGGGTTAATTCTTGTCAGTAGAATTCTTTGGTACACTGGGACTTTTTGTCTTTAAATAGGCTGATGAGTTTCCTGTTTCCGCTGAAGGTTCAGCCCCAGGAGTCTCTAGGATTTTACTTTTCAGCAATGTTACCTTTTACTTGGGGCTTATTTGCATGGTGTATTGGTCCTAGAAGCAGGTAGTCTCCGTTTTGTTTAATTACCTGTTTCCTGCATCTGCTTGCTGAGATGTCTAGTGGGAGGCAGTTGGGGTATAGGCTCTCTGAGGGCAACTCATCCACCACCCAATAGCCATATGGCCTCAGGCAAATAATGCCTCTGTAGGTCTCAGTTTACTTTTCTGTAAAATGGCAGTTTACATATCTGTAAACTTATCTGTAAAGTGAGTCCCCCTTGATGTAAATCCTTCTTAATTCCATTTCCCAATTCCTGGACAACTCCTGGTTGTGGTAGTGTTAAATTACCTTAATTTACCTGGATGATAGGGTAAGAGACATTGAAGTGCATGGTGAGCTTGCTCCCTAGATGACAATCTGCTGGTAGACACACCAATTTTAATGATCACTCATTCATTTTTCCTCTTGGCCATCAGACACTAGTTACTGGCTCTTGAGAGAACCATTAATCCTGTTATTGGGTACAGAGGCTGGGAGAAGAAACATAGTGTCCAAATTCTAACAAATGGCTCTCAAACATTGCCCCCTAAGTGTTATGGGTGGATCCAATGGCACTTGGAAGCTTAGATACCTGGCCTGATGGATTATCTAAAGATTGAGCTCTGGAGCTCATATGGTAAGAGTTGCTGTGAATAATTGTGAACAGCTCCCAGGAATAGCACTGTGTTTCCAGGGGATAGTAAATAATAAGCAGGGCACATTTTTCTATACAATAATTCAGTTATTCTTTCTAAAAACTTTGTGAGATGGTAAGCCTTAAATGATAGTCAGCAAAGCCTGTCTTTACTAAACACTGAAATGTCTCTGAGAAAGGCTGTCCTCCAAGGTGGGTTGGCTTGGTCATTAACTGCTTTGCAAGAGCCCCTGGTGCCATTAACTAAACAGAATGTTGTGTGTTCATTACCTGATGAGCCTGTTAATGTATCATCTTTTAAATCCCAAAGGGGCACAAGTAAATGCCCTAAGTGATTAGATGCCCCTCAGCCTAGAAGACTTAATAAATCAGAGGTTTGTATCATAGGGCTCTTAGTGGAAAAAAATGTTACTTACTTTAGGAACCATTATCCTAAGCCGTGTTTTCTCCTACATGTACTTGCATTGTTGCTGTGGTATCTGCCTCCAGTGTAGCCAGATAGTCCTCAAAGGAGCCACCTCCATGCTAGTGAAATCTCTTGCTGACCTTTTAGGGCCCTTTGTGCAAGGAGGGGCAGTTAAAATGTAAGAACTGGTCATGAGGGGTGAAGTGTTGGAGGATGTAATTGAGAAGATGTGACCACTTGAGCTGGATCTGGGCACTTGGAGGCTTCTTACCTCCTCCCTTAGCCTTGGAATGTATGTTCAGCCCACGTTTCTCACAGCAGAGCCATATTCAAGGACTCAGGTTTGAGACAACAGTGTGGTACTGGGAACATCTGGATAGTACACTAGACTGAACCCAGAATCTGGGTTCTTAGAATCTTCTAAGATTCTGGCTGATGGGTGCAGAGATCTATTCTCATCTTATGGCTACTCAAGAAAAGCCTTGTTTGTAAGTTCCCTTGCATACTAAACCTGCCACCTCTCAAATGAAACCCAAAATTGTGAGGAAGGCAGAACAGATATTCTTTTTACTTATTCATTCAGCTCTCATTTACCACATATTATGTCTCAAGCAGGAGTAGATTTTTTTTTCTTTTGTATCTGTTATCTCATTTAATTCTCAAGATGCCTTAAAAAGGAGTTCTCAGAGTTCCTCTTTCCTCATGAAACAGCCTCAGAAAGATGAAATACTTACCCAAAGTCTCCAGTCTAGGAAGGATCAAAGCAGGGCTGATATTCAGCAGGTGCACACCAAGCGAGCTACACTTTTTGTTAAAGCATCAAAATATTTCCAAGTCTGTGATAACTAGTCACTGCCTGGGTCTTCTTCAAGTGCCCCCACCATGCCCCTCCTCTGATTTCTTCCCCTCAAATCCTTTCCATGATTTAATAACTTAACTGGTCAATACCTGGCACAGCAGGGACCTAGTGATGGCTCCAATTGGTCACTGCCTTTGTTTGCCATGCTGGCCAGTAAGTATCTGAATATTACCCCTGGACAGAGGGGAAACCAAAGTTTAAAGAGATGAAAATGAGTTGTACAGAGTCCAAGGGAGGACTCAAACCAGGATGTTTTGACTCTAACTTATGTTTTGTTTGCCAATTTGTTTTAGCAACATGACCCTACCTCTCAGTGAAAGGAATTGGAAATATTGAGTCCATAAATTTCAGATTTTTCTCTCTAAACAAAAATTGTAAACTTTATATTGCTTACTTCTCAACAGGTTAATATATATGCCTAACATCAATTGGTATAAACTTTAATGCTTTTATCAGACAGAAGCAAATAGGGCAAGTGTCATCTGCAAAGAGTTTGGTTCTGGAATTCGTGGGGAATAGTAAATCTAGGGTGGAAAATAGCACACCCTTTAGCAGGAGTTTGCTTCTGTTCTCAAGCATGTCTCATTTCATCCGCACACCACTCTGGACAGAATCTCCCCGTAGCAGGAGTGTCCCTGAAGTTTCAGAGCATTTGTAGTGACATTGCTGCTGCAAAGGAAGGGCCTTTTCTAAATATACAGCTTGTGATTGGAAGATAAAGTTCCAAGTCTGGGCAAAGTAGTGCCTACAGTCAGTGTTTCGAAGTGATCCAATCTCAGAGCTGAAGCGGCTGTAGGATTTCCCTAATTCATTTAGTTAAAATGTTAAGTGGCAACTATGAACCAGGGTGTAGGAGGCTCTGAGGATGCACTATATCTTCCTAATGAAATTAAAGGCTCATTGAAACATACCAGTAAGAAGGCATGCCTATATGCTGTAATGTGGCTGCTGTGGTCTGAAAGAGGGGGCTAATTATAGGAGGAAAACAGATTGCCCAAAGACCTAACCGCCTTTCCATGGTTGGAATGATACTCCTGTTTTGCAGAAGAAGACAACAGTGGGGTACCTCAGAATACCTCAGAATAGGGGATTACTGGGTGGGTATGGTGGCAGGATAAAAGGATCAGAACATCCTAAGTATTAGCCAAAGAGTGGTTTAAATGATGGATCACAAGGTCTACACTTGCTACAGAAGGATGTGAAGCTGACAGTTTGGGAGAAAGTGGAGGTTCCATTGCTTGGATGTCTTCATGAGGTCACAGTTCAGGAGCAGAGGTGATAAGTGTTGGTATTTAGGAGAGTGAAAAGATAGCATCGAGGGAGTGACCCTGTTAGGCAGATGAGGTGTGGTAGGCTGAAGAAGCAATGGCACTTCAGTGGACATGCCAGGCTTTAGTCAAGGCATGACAGAGGAGGGAGGAGTGTTCTGTGAAGAGCTTGAGAATATTGTGGGAGACAGAAAGGAGGGTTAAGAGGAGGGAGAGAGTAGGAGGATTGAGGTTGTATTTGGAGTGAAGAAAGCCCAGAGCAGCATGAGAATGAAGGTGTGAGAAGGGATAAAGGATTGGATGGCTGGCATTTGGGGTAGGACTCAATGGTGAGAAGAGTGCTAAGCTGTTCTCAGTTTCCCAAAGGAAGGAACCATTGAGGCTTTTTGATTGCTGAAGGGACTGAGGGCCCAGACAGGGCCAAGGACTCAGGGCACATGCCAGAAGATGTGCCTTTATTTCAGGTTCCAAATGGGATGTGGCAGAGAGTGTCAACGTGCCTCCACAGATGCCCTTGTCCACCTGGGCAAGAGATAGGATTGCTCTATTCTCAGAATCTTCACCTTGTTGTAGAGAACTCATATCGCAGCTCAAGTGTGCAGGCAGTGGTATTTGTTTGTTCCCAGGATCTTCATCTTGTGAGTAAGCATCATCAGCCATCAGCCACGAATTATAAATGTGTTATGTGTCAATTCTGAAATTCCGTGAATTATCTTCCCCCATCCCCATTGAAAAGATACAGTTTCTGGAAAAGTCTAGTTAATATTGATTCGTTTTATTACAATTTACTTCAAAAGTCTGAAAGCTGGAAATATTTTATCTCTGTTGTTAAGAATCCATGCCTTTAGAGGAGGACATTCTATTGAATTTAACTCGTAGTTTTGGAGGTGTCACACTTACCTCAGACTGAGACCAGAAGTCAGTCTCTCTCACTAAATGCTGAAGTCTAGAAAGTTGGTTCAGAGGGATATTTGATAAATGTTTGCAGAGCTAATAAGGTTTTGACCATATCTTTGCATGATGGCAGCTAGTTCTTCTGTATTAATACCTCTTTTGCACTCTTGCTATCTTTGACCGCCATGATGGTGCAGGCTCTAAAATCTTATACTGTGTGTGGGCTTCTTAACTAAAGTCTCTTTCTCCAAAATCTGCCTCTCCAATCTATCCTGAAGATTATTATCTACTCTCTGCCCTAAAACCTTATGTTTACCATGCCAGTCCATTGTGCAAAAGCCATCCCTAGGTCTTTCCCTAAGTGGTAACATCTAGAGTTCAGGATGTGGCATTCAATGTCTTCCATAATGTGACCAACATTTTCCCAACTCGGTCTTTTATTTATCCTTTAGAACCTACCTTTCCAGCACAACTGATGGGTTGACTGTCTTCTGTTCATGCCTTGCACTTTCTTACCTTTCTTTCAATTCTTTAATGTTCTTCTTGCTTGGAATAGCAAACTTTCCCTTCTGCTTATTTGCTGCTTTCTGAAACTAATGTATGTTAAGAAATTCTGTGGTAATTTAATGACAATTCACTTGAGGTTAATCCAGTCTTTCACTCAACATTTATTGAGCTTATTACAATGTATTAATTACATGATGCATGGCATCACTGTATCTGATAGTCTTATTTGCCTGGAATTAAGGTATCAGACTGTGTCTCATGTGGAGCTAGTGATTCTCTTCCAAGATTACTGGTTGTTGGGATAATTCATTTCTGTGAGGTTGTAGGACTTGTCCCTTATGTCCTGTTGGCTGTCAGCTGTAATTCTCTTTTCTCTCCTAGGGGCCTCTCTAAGGTCTTCTCCATGTGGCCTCTTTTCTTCTTTGAGCCAGCAATGGCACCTCAAAACACCTTCATGCTTTAAATTCCGTACTTCCTCTTCTGCAACCAGCCAGAGAAAACTTTTTAAAAATATTTCATTTGTTTAATTTTTTACTTTTTAAAAATAGTTCTTATACCCAGCATGGAGCCCAATAACTCACAACCCTGAGATCAAGACCTGAGCTGAGATCATGAGTCAGATGCTTAACCAACTGAGTCACCTGGGTGCCCCAACTGTGCTTTTGAAGGGCTCATGTGATTAGGTCAGGCCCATACGGATGATCTCCCAATTAAGTCAAAGACAACTAGTTCATAACTTCAATTACATTGGCAGTGTCCCTTTGCTGTGCAATGTAATATAATCACAGGAGTGATACCCTGTCTATTTACAGTGGGGGGTATTATATGCAGGAGAGAGTGCTTCTAGGTCATCTTGGAATTCTGCTTGTCGACATATGGGACGAGCACTTAACCTAATTTCAGGATTGAAATGGGAGCTGGTAGAGCAGGAAAAAAGTTTTTTTCTTTTTAAAGATTTATTTATTTATTCATGAGAGACACAGAGGCAGAGACACAGGCAGAGGGAGAAGCAGGCTCCATGCAGGGAGCCCGATGTGGGACTCAATCCCCGGACCCCGGGATCATGACCTGAGCCAAAGGCAGGCGCTCAACTGCTGAGCCACCCAGGCGTCCCAGGAAAAAAGTTTTTCAAAGGAAGTGATATCTAAGCAGAGAACTGAAGGGTTTATAGAAATTAACCAGGTGACCAGTATGGTAGGGGTGATATTTGATATCAACCAATGTTCTTTTGGTTTCATATATTTCTTTTCTGCACTGAAATCTTTCATTTATTTTGTGTTTTTCATCCTGTAACCCATCCATTTATTTCAGGTGGCAGCTAGGGCAGGCTGGGCTTACAGCTTCAGGGAAGGGATGGGTCAATACTTAGCTTTTGTGTTCCATAGCAGACTTTTAAAATTCACGGAAGAGCCAGTAGATAAAAGGCAAAGGTTTTTTTTTTTTTTTTTTTTTTCCAGCTCAAAAGTTAAAACCCCAAAGAACTAAGACATAGAATTTTGAATTGTTAAGACTGAGAAACTGCCAGAATCAGTTTTTCCAAATGAGGAGAGAGAAATTCTTCCTAAGAGAAGAGAGGAGAATTGATGAGAAAAGAAATAGAGTTAGAAACTAGCATAGGTATCTGATAAGTGGTGATGTACCTTGTACTTGATCTGAGACCTTTCTGGGTGAGCACAGTAGAATCATGGTATGGAGCAGAGGCTCCAAGAGGATGGAGCGGAGTCCTGCTTCCCTGTTGGAGTATTGAAAATCATAAGCCTTAGCAAAATTCCCTTGCCTCTAGGGCAGGAGGGCATTAGTGAAGAGGTGACTGCAGGCATGTCTAGACTAAGAGGCCTGAGGTAGCCTCACTCTGTTTGTTATCACCCCTGAGAGGTTGAGAGTATGAACCAGCAGACCTGACCAGGCTTTGTGGACAGAAAGCAAGACAAAGCAGAAGATTCTCAGTTAGTCTGTAGAACCAGAAATGCGTGGGAACTCAAGCCCAATACAGATTTTAGTGGGGAAATACTGATGATGGGTCAGTGGGAGGGTGTGTACTTCTCAGTAGGTGCCAGAAGCAAGAGTGACAATGCCAAGCTGTTAAGATCCTCCTTACCTATACCCCACCTAAGCATTATGTATAAGCCTTCCTGGAATTTAGATGCAGCTTTACACAGATGAGGAAGCTAAAAACCCATAAATGAGTGAGAAATCTCTGATCTGGGCAGAAAAAAACCCTAACAGGACCAGGATTAAATTGCTACCTCTAGTTGGTTTGGAAGCTTGAGCTGGAAATCACATTTAATTACAGAAAAATAAAGAGAATTACATTCCTGGATACCTGAGTTTGTGGCCTGGGAGATTTGTACCCACTGCATAGCTGTGAAAATGGGGAAATCTTTGTGTCCAAGGAGTCTGGAGAGAGAAGGCCTGGATTTTAGAGGATTTGCAGGTCAGGGAAGACATTGGTGGTATGGGTGGGGAATGAGTATAGAGAGCCAGCAGAGGGAGGGAGGTAGAAATGAGGGTGGAGAGGGCTGAGAGCCTAGTTGGAGCACAGAATCATGTACAGAATTTATTCGGATACATGGTTGCACGTGGAGGGTGGAGGGAGATTATGAAGGGCAAGGTGGGCTGGAAGAGGAGGTGCTGAATGGGGTCATAAGATCTGAAGCTTCACAGAGAGAGGAAAGCAAAAGGCATTATTTCTTTAGTGCTTTTTGAGGGCCAGGTACTTTGCGAATGATGTCCCAATTATTTATAATAACCTTCAAGGCATGTATTATCCTCATTTTTACAAACGAGTACAGTGGGGAGTACAGTGAGGGGTTGTTAACTTTCTTGTATAAATTCAAATAGCTGATGGGTGATGAAGCCAGGGATTTAGGCTTGTGCCTTTGGCTCTGCAGCCCAGGAACTTTCCACTGTACCTCAGAGCCCACCTTCAGTAGATTTTTGAATAGAGGAGAGGCCTGGAAAATTAGCATTTTTGAAACATTGGCCTGGCATAACTGTGAATAATGGATTGGAGAGGGGAGAGGTTGGAGAGTAGAAACTGGAGCCTTAATTTGGGAAGCAGGCTCCATTTGGGAGAAAAAAATGTCTCCAAGAAATGATTTAAAGGAAGAAGCTTCATAAGACGGATCTGATAGACAAGAAAGGTTCTGTTTTCTGTTTTTCTTTTCTTTTAGCTTAAATGATCTCCCTCCCCAGTTTGCGAAGGTTTCAAAGGCATTCTCCACGAACCTGAAGCCATTAAAAAAAAGAAAAAAAAAAAAAAAAGGAAATCATATAACATTAAGAGTAATAGTCCAGGGCTTTTCACTTTTGGCAGGTTTATTTGAGGACATCTATTTCTCATAATTAGTTTCCAGAAGGTATGAGCTCTACCTACAGCATTTCAAAGAAACAGTTTAACTTTTTCCAGGTTTTTTGATAGGAAAATTGACTTAGCCACTGTTGCAGTTTGCCACACATCCAGAGCTACACAGACTGTTCTTTTGTAACATATGGGAAAAGAACAATGAAAGCACAGTCCTCTGAGATGTCTGAAATTTATGCAGTTTATGCCCACGTTCTCATGGAATTTCTGGTAACGAGACATCTGGAAGCTTGCTATCAGCAGTCTGCCACCAGCAACTGGTCCCTATTTCTGAGGCAGGTCTGCATATCAGGGGCTCCGCTGTTGTGTGAGGAGTTCATTTTCCTTCTTCTGAGACCTTGCTGTCACCGGCAGTTACATGGCTGGCCAGGTTCTATTTAATATGTCAAGTTCATTGGTTGCAAGCAGTGACAACAGATGCTGTCTAGCTCAAGCCAAAAGAATGAAGAGGTAGACCAAATGAAGAGTGTTGGGCAGCAATGCAAAGTTTATTGAGTGCTAGCACAAAGCTCCTGAAGAGGGCAGGGATCTGAGAGGTGTTTCTAATTCTAGGGTTTTTTTTTATGGCTTATTGGTGGGCTGTTTTAATCTGATTAACCCTCCATGCGCTTGTCACCCAATCAAATTTTTGTCCACATGCTCATCTACCTATCAGGTAGTTGTTCATAAGCGAAAGGGTGAAGAGCTCCTTCCAGGATGGTGTAAAATCCTTTTAAGAGTGATTTCCTCTTAGGGCAGGTGGGGGAGGGGGTGTTGTTCCTGCCTGCCTTTCTTCTGACTATCCTTCATTAAGACCTCTCTAGAGTTCTGAGATTCATGCTGTCCAGCTATGAGGGCTGGGGTCTCTCCCATTCACAGCTTCTATTCCAGAGAGAATCTGATTGGTCCAGATGTGGGGTTCCCTTTGTGTATCAAAGGTTCTTCTCAGAAGGGAGACTCAGAGAGTCAGGCTGGCATCCTATAATAGGTTGACAATGGTACGCTTGGAGTCAGATAGATTTGGGTTAAATCTCCGTTTGTTCATTCATTCACAAATATTTATTGAGAATCTACTGAGAATTTATTGAGAATGTCTGTATTTCATACTTATAAGTGTTCAATAAATGTGGGTTTCCACATTTTAGAGAATAAGTATAGAGACAGTCTCTGTGTGTAGGTTCTGACCGTCAAGTTCATTATTCAAAAAAGAAAGAGCTTAGACCTCAACTCTCCTTCTATTAAGAAGACAAACCACAGAGGATCCTTGAGGTAAATACTCAGAGGTATTTAGAGCAACAAGTGAACTACTAGTGAGCTACTAGGTGAGACTTCAAGATTGAGTCTATAAATGCGAATTTGTATATTTTTCAGGATGATGAATAGTAATACACTCAAAAATTTTAAAAATATTTATTTTTGAGTCATGGATTTGACTTCTAGACATTTGTCCAATGGAAATAATACAACAGGGATCCCTGGGTGGTGCAGTGCTTTGGCGCTGCCTTTGGCCCAGGGCGCGATCCTGGAGACCTGGGATCGAATCCCATGTCAGGCTCCCGGTGCATGGAGCCTGCTTCTCCCTCTGTCTATGTCTCTGCCTCTCTCTCTCTCTCTGTGCAACTATCATAAATAAATAAAAATTTTAAAAAAGGAAATAATACAACAAAGGTAGAGATACTATACTATTAAATATTCAACATGGCAGTTTTAAAATTAAAAAAAAAAAAGGTGGACTTTGGGGCAAGTCAGCCCCAGCATATCCCAGTGTCTGGGCAAGGTTCAAAATTTAGAAATGATCTGAATGCCAATAGAATGGGATTAGTTAAATTGATTATCATATTATATACGTAACAAACCATCCAGCCATTAATATCATGTCGCATAAGACTATCGATAGGAAAGTTCCCTACTAATATAAAGCTTGCAAAACTGTACCATTCTCATGTTTTTTGGTGAATAAACAAGGAAAAGTATATACACATGAAAATGTCTAGGTATAACTTCTTATCTCTGAAAAGTGATACAAGGATTCATAGTTTTTATTGCTTTCTTATATTTTTTCAAGTTTTTTCCACAACGAAAGTATTCTTTTTATAATTTGAAAAAAAAAACCCCGCAATGATTAAATAATTTGAAAAAATCCCAGTGATGCCAGTCTGCTACTTGGGAAAACTCTGCCAGCACAAAGGCCCCAAATTGCTTGGCTTCCTATTTTAATTAGCCAGTCAGATCCTACCTCCATTTGCTGCTGTCAGAATCTTGAAAGTAAGCTGATCTTTCTTTTTTTTTTCTGTCTCATCATAACAGAACCAGCCTTTGCCTAGTCTGTCCTAGGTCATGATCAGAGCATTGTACTTGGGAAATAACTCAGGAGGCATTAAAGAGGCAGTGCTAAGAGCAGACTTGGAAGGCCTTGCAGATAACAGTAAACAAATGATGTGGCCAACGGTGGACCTGCTGGAGCCACAGGGGTCTTTTTCCTCCCTGTCCTGCAGTTAGGCAGTCAGTGGAAGCCCATGGATTTATGTCCGCTGTTTGTATCCTTTACATTAAGTGGGTCATGAAGTATATCATGCCTTTCCTTGAGCCATAAGAGCAGGACAACTCCAGTATGCTTTTCCCCTGGGCTGTTTTTATCTTGAAAGGGTTAAAAGGAAGAAAAAAGATGAACTCCCTCAGAATATCTACCAAATGCTTTGTTTTTCTTCTTCTCCTTCTTGTTCTTGTTCTTCTTCTTCTTCAACATTTAATTCTATACTGTTTACTTTAAAATAAAAATAAAATGCTCTTAAGCTCTTCCTAGGCATTTTGTTGGAGGAAATGATGTGACTCAGCTTTCAAGCCTGTGCTTAGGCAGTTAAAATGCTGATGTAGCCTCTGCTCATTGCTTGGCAAGGCTTTCCCGAGACAGAGACTTTATAGAGGAAGAGCCAGCTGTATGTATGTTTGAGTGTCACTTTCCTGACCACTCAGGAACCCTGTGTCTTGGTTTACTCATCTGTAAAATGGAGGTCATAATACTTTAGCATTTTGAAGTTTACATATCATGTATGTAAAGCACTGAGCCTGTTCCTCTGATACATCAGCAAGCACTTAAATACTGTTCACAGTATCATCAATTGGGGCTAATGTGGCAACTGTAGGAAGTCCAACTAAAAAGTGGCTTGTGTGCTAGAGGAAATTTGTTGGCTGACTTATCTGAAAGGGTCAGGGGTAAGAGTAGCCTTAGGTGAGATTTGGTCAAACATCTTAGTAGTAACAGCCTAAAAATTTTGTTTATCTCTCCCATCCTCCACCTGCCTTCACCACCAATGGGCTGCTCACCTTGACACTTTAGGCTCTCCTCTATGACTATAGTCAAAATCTCAGATTGTCACTTTCTATCCTACAGGGAAAGAAAGAAAAAGTGTCCTCTGGTATTTGTAGCTGAAGAGGTTTTTTCCTACTTGAAACTGTTGCCTTAAGTTGCAGCCTTATGTTTCAGGGTCCTTATTAGGTTTCATGGTCATACCAAAGATCATGCATGGCCTAGAAAATGGGGTAGGTTAATTGTCTGGGCTCAATCAAATTCTGTCCCTAGAGTTAAGGTTGAGTTGAATCACACCCAAACTACACAACTGAGAATGGAGAGGTGGTTTTATAGGGAAAATGTGATTATAAAGGTTATTGGATACAAAAGGAGAAGGAGGAATGCATAGATGTTAAACTACAAACAACAAATGTTTACTACTCTGGTTTTAATTTTGCATTTCCCTCATTAATAATGATGTTTAGCAGTTTTAATATGCCTATTGGCTTCTCTTTTTTTTGTGAAGTGACTGCCCAGTTCTTTTTTTTTTAAAGATTTTATTTATTTATTCATGAGAGACACAGAGATTGAGAGGCAGAGACACAGGCAGAGGGAGAAGCCAGCTCCAAGCAGGGAGCCCGACGTGGGACTGCATCCGGGGTCTCCAGGATCACCCCTGGACTGAATGCGGCGCTAAACCACTGAGCCACCCGGGCTGCACAGTTCTTTTGCTCATTAAAAAGATTGATTCGTAGGAGTTCTTTTTGTATTTTAGTTATGAATATTTTGCCAGTGATATGAGTTGCAAATATCCTCTCCCATCTGTGGCTTGCCTTTTCATTCTCTTAAAGAAATCTACCGATGAACAGAAGTTCTTAATTTGAAGAAAGTTCAACTTCTCTGTGTTATTCCTTAAGATAGGTAATTTTTGTGTCTTGCTTAAAAACTGTTTTCCAATCCCCAAAAGTAAATTTCAGGTCCAAGTGGTTTCATATACCAAATTTAATTCCAGCTGGATTGCAGACCTAAATGTGGAGGGTAAATAAATAATAAAGATAACTTTTGGGGGAAAGTTTTTAATTATAAATTCAGGTATTCACATATTTTGTTTCTTCTTGTGTCAGTTTTGGTAGGTTGTGTTTTCTCCAGGACTGTGTTTATTTCACCTACATTGTTGAATTTATTGGCATAAAGTATTAAGTAATATTTGTTACCTTTTCATGTTTATAGAAAGGCGTGGCAAGTTTTTTTTCTTGTAAAAAGTCAGATAGTAAGTCTGTTGGACTTTATGAGCAGTATAGTTTCTGTCACAAATACTCAACTCTGCTGTTGTATGGTTTCAGTAAAACTTTATTTGTGGGCACTAAAATATAAATTTCATCTGTCACAGAATATTGTTCTTCTTTTGATTTTTTTTCCTCAACAATTTTAAAATATAAAAACCATCCTTAGCTTGCAGGCTCTGGAAAAACAGGTGGCAGCTGATCAGGCCCATCGTCCATAGTTTGCTGTCACCCTGGTTTGTAGCATCTGGAGCATTAGCTTCTCTTGCATTGTCCAAATGATAATTTATGCTTTTTCTTCTTTTTTTCTTGATCAGTGTTGCTGGAGTTTTTCAAATTTTATTAGTCTTCTTAGGAGGTAATATTTGGGGAACACTTGGGTGGCTCAGTGGTTAAGCATCTGCCTTTGGCCCAGGGCGTGATCCTGGAGTCCTGGAATCGAGTCCTGCATCGGGCTCCCTGCATGGAGCCTGCTTCTCCCTCTGCCTGTGTTTCTGCCTCTCTCTGTCTCTGTGTCTTTCATGAATAAATAAATAAAGTCTACAAAAAAAACAAAGAATATTTGGCTCTTCTGTTTTTCTCTATAGTTGCCTATTTTCTATTATGTTGATTTATGTTCTTTATTATTCTATCTACCTATTTTGTCATCAAATTTATTTATTTTTTTATTTTTTTATGTCATCAAATTTAAAGCTCTCTTCTTTTCTAATAGAAGAAATTCAACCTATATATTTTCCTTTCCAAGCATTACTTTAGGTGCATCCCACAAATTTTGTATTTTCAAATTCATTCAGTTGATAATGTTTAAAAATTTTCTTCTGTTTTCCAATTTATGGTGCAAATCTTTTAGATGGCAGTTAGTTCCCCCCCCCTTTCCTTTTTTCACTCTATTCTGACAGTTGCTGTCTTAATCATAGTGTTTTCTGTATTCATAGTGTCTTCTCTATTTCTTCTATTTGTTTGATCAATTTTCTGTTTCTCTTTCTCTGTCTTTTGAGTTAATCAATAGTTCATATTATTACAATTGTTTTTTTCTGTTTGCATTTTAGCAATACCCAATCGTAGGTTTATATTGCAGAATGACCACAATAATTCTAATTAACATTCATCATTACACATAGTTATAAACTTTTTTCTTGTGGTAAGAACTTTTAAGATCTACTCTCAGCCACTTTCAAATTACAATACAGTATTATTATTATTTTTTTTAATTTTTATTTATTTATGATAGTCACAGAGAGAGAGAGAGAGAGGCAGAGACACAGGCAGAGGGAGAAGCGGGCTCCATGCACCGGGAGCCCGATGTGGGATTCGATCCCGGGTCTCCAGGATCGCGCCCCGGGCCAAAGGCAGGCGCCAAACCGCTGCGCCACCCAGGGATCCCACAATACAGTATTATTAATTGTAGTCATCATGCTATAAATTATGTGCTCATGCCATATTTATTTGTAACTGCAAATTTGCACTTTTGGACCACCTGCGCCCATTTTAACTAACCCCACCCCCTACTCCACAGCCGCCAATGTGCTCTGTATCTATGAGTTTCCTTTTTAAAAAATATTATACACATAAATATGGTCATACAGTATTTCAGAATTTGTCTTTCTGTTTGTCTTAGCATAATGTCCTCAAGGTTATATATCACAATTTTTCTATCCATTTATTCATCAAAGGACAGTTAAGTTTACATTTTTTTGCCTATTATAAACAATGAGGTAATGAACATGTAGATATCTTTTAGAGTTCGTGTTTTTGTTTTCCTTAAATAAATATACAGAAGTGGAATTGCTGGATCATATGGTAGTACCATTTTTAACTTTTTGAGGCACCTTCATACTGTATTCCACAGTGGCTGCAGCAATTTGCATTCCCACCAGCAGTGCAAAAGGGTTTCCCATACCATCATCAACACTTGTTATTTCTTGTTTTTTTTTTTTTCTTTCTTTTTTTTAAATAACAGATGTGAGGTGGTATCTCATTGTGGTTTTTTTTTTTCTCGTTGCGGTTTTGATATGCATTTCCCTCATGATAAATGATATTGAGGCTCTTTTCATGTGTCTGTTGGCCATCCGTACATCTTCTGAAAAATGGCTATTCAGATCCTCTGCCCATTTTTAAATCAGATTGTTTACATTTTGCTATTGAGTTGTATTCTTTATATATTTTGAGTATTCACCTCTTACCAGATCTATGACTTGCAAATATTTTCTCCCACCCAGTATGTTACCTTTTCACTTTGTTGATGTTGTTTGTTTTGTTGTGCAGAAGTTTTATAGTTTGATGTAGTTTCACTTGCTTCTCTTTTGTTGCCTTTGCTTTTGGTATCAAATCCAAAACAATCACTGCTAAGACCAAGGTTAGGAGCCTGTGGCTCAGCGGTTTAGTGCTGCCTTCAGCCAAGGGCGTGATCCTGGAGACCTGAGATGGAGTCCCATGTAAGGTTCCCTGCATGGAGCCTGCTTCTCTCTCTGTCTGTATCTCTGTCTCTCTCTCTCTCTGTCTTTCATGAATAAATAAATAAAATTAAAAAAAAAAAACAAAGAAAAAAACCCCAATAAACTCCTAGCTTATGGTTTCAGCTGTTATGCTTAAGTCTTTAATTCATTTCGAGTTAACTTTTATGCAAGAAATTGGCTTATTTTCTTTCTTTTGCAGGTAGGTGTCCAGTTTCCCTACACCACGTATTAAAGAGATTGCCCTTTCCCCATTGTATATTCTTGGTTCCTTTGCTGTAAATTAATTGACCATATGTGTGTGGATTTGTTTCTGGTCTCTCTGTTCTCTTCTATTGATCTGCATGTCTGTTTTTATGTTAGTACCACACTATTTTGATTACAACAACTTTTTCATATAGTTTGAGATCCAGAAGTGGATGCCTATAGCTTTGTACTTCTTTTTCAAGATTTCTTTAGGTCTTCCACTGTATTTTTTTTTTAAGTGAGTTTTCTGTGATTACAATGTGCATTCTTACCTTTTCACATTCTACTTCATTTTAATATTCTGTAACTACATGTAAAAATGCAGGAACCTATAATGGTACATTCTTTTTATTTTCAATCTGTGTTCTATTGTCATAGATTTTACTTCTATATATGTTGTAAATTCTGCATGATACAATGTTATTATTTTTGCTTTCTGAATTCTTTTTAATTAAAAGAAGAAAATATAGTTAAAAAATTTGCCTGTGTATTTGCCACTTCCAGCACTATTCTGTTTGAATTTCCATTTGTATTATTTCTCTTTAGTTTGGAGACTTCAGCATTTCTTGCAGTGTAGTTGTTCTGGCAGCAAATTCTTTCAGCTTTTATTTACTTGAAAATGCTTTTATTAACCCCCTTTTTGGAAGGATTGTTTTTCCAGATATGACTCTAAATTAACATTTTAAAAATACTCTAAAGAAGTCATTTCATTTTCCTTTGCCCTCCATTGTTTTTGGTGAATGGTAGCTGCCATTATTATAGTTTCCCCCCTGTGTATAATGTATCATCTTTTTCTGACTGCTTTGAAGATTTTATTATTTGTTTTCAGCATCTTGGCTATTATGTAACTCGGTGTAGTTTTTCTTCTTGTTTATCTTGCTTTGAGGTTTGCCAAACTTTTGGACCTCTTAGTTGATTTATTTTACCAATTTGTGAGACTTTCAACTATTATTTATTGAAAATAACTTCTCTGCACCATTCTCTTTCTTTTCTCTTTCACAGATTCTAGCTACATGTATGTGAAACCACTTGATAATTTTCCAAATATAATTGAGGCTCTCTTAATTAAAAAAAAAAATACCAAAAAACAACTTCTTCCTTCTGTCAGTGTAGAGAATTTTTATTGATTTGTCTTCATGTCTATTTACCCTTTATTCTGCATAATCCAATCTACTTTAAGCTCATTTGGTGAATTTTTCATTTCAAATTTATAATTTTCAATTTTAGAATTTCCATTTGTTTCTCTCTCTTATCTTTTAATAGTTTCTATTTCTTGGTTGAGATTCTCCATCTGTTAACTCATTTTGCCTATCTTTTTCTTAAAATCCCTACACATATTTCTAACAGCTCTTTTAAACTTCTTATCTGTTCATTCCAATCTCTTTGTTTTCTTTGGGTCTTTTTCTTTCAACTTCTACTTCTCTTGGATGTGGGCCACTTTACATGTCTAGCATTTTTTATTATATACTGCACATGGTGGATAGTATACTGACAGGAGTTGGATTATGTGACTTTGTGTCTCCATTCAGCCCTCACTCCCATGGGAGCCTCTCTCTATTAAGTGTTGTAGAGTCATTCTGCATACAGACAGCCCCGCATTTAGCCAAAGGCTTGAGGTAAAACTCCATGGTAATGTTCCCAGGCACTAACTTTGCAAAGCTTTTCAAATTCTAGTGCCTTGTTCCACAAAATCTAGTCACCTCAGGAGAAATTAACTCTGATGTCTGCTCCCTCAACTCAGCTGCTCTCTACTTTCTATCTCACTTTGGGTCCCCACCCTCGCTCCACTAGCAAAGTGTGCCCAGGCAGAAATCCAAGGCCAATGTGGGATGGATCTGAGCTTTCTCTCAAAGACTGTGGTTCTGTGCTCTTTACTATCTAATGTATGACAACAGTTATCTTACATATTTTGTCCACTTTTTATACTTCTTTGTGGCAAGAGAATAAGTTCTAGTTACAGTAGTTGTTGCATCATATCCAGAAGCAACTGTTCCTATATTATAAAAATGAAGAATGATTTCTCTGGTGTTTTGAACTATTTGTTATCATCCTTTTCTTGTCTTTGTATTCATTCACACATTTAGATGAAGGTGAAAGTCATTAGAGTTCTGCTTGCATTTCATTGGTTCTTAAGTTTTGATATGCATAGGAATCACCTTTAAAAATAAATAGGTTAGGGATCCCTGGGTGGCACAGCGGTTTAGCGCCTGCCTTTGGCCCAGGGCGTGATCCTGGAGACCCTGGATCGAATCCCACGTCGGGCTTCCGGTGCATGGAGCCTGCTTCTCCCTCTGCCTATGTCTCTGCCTCTCTCTCTCTCTGTGTGACTATCATAAATTAAAAAAATAATAATAATAATAAATAAATAAATAGGTTATTTGGACATGGAGTGTCCAAATAGGATTATGCATTTTCAACATGCATATAAGAAGATTTTTGGTATGTTTCATCTTAATTCCACGCTTTTCAAAACACTTTGTATTGTGTTGGATAATAGCTTATTTGTCCAAATGAAGGCTCACCTTCAACAAATCTGTATCACTGACAGGGAAACTTCATGAAAATCACAGAAATTATTTCCTCAGAGGGATGTTGTCACTTTACAATGATGCATTTTCTTTACAGGTGTTCATTAGCCTTGAGAACTGGTATGTAATTAGGATTTTATTTAATAAATTGGCAGGTTATTTTCCCCTGATAGACATAGGTTTACTACATGTAATTTAAGACTGATTTTAAAATATGGGAATCCTGGAAGTATTTAATGGTGACATTATAAATCAGGTTCCAATTTGTTTCTTGTGATAAAGACTAAAATGTTAGGGGAAGTCTAACATTCTAAATGTTGGAAGTCTTCTATGTTTAAAGTTTACATATTGCTCTCCACAGGAAGTGTCTTGCCTTAGGCTCTGGTGTGATCCTCTGTAATTTGGTTTGACAGAAGGAATCCATAAGGTTGTTGGATTGTTTCCTTTTGTGTACCTTCTATGGCACATTTCTTTTCTGAGGTAAAGAATTTTTGTTGTACTCATGAAGGGATGTTAATCTTCCTTGTTACTTGTTTAATTTTCAGTCTGTCTTATTTGAAATGTATAAACATATGAGCTCTGTCTATATGTATCCAGAATAGAAATTATACAGAAACATGTGCAGATATAGTCCATTATTACTCTTTTTCAAGACATTTTCTGGTTTTGTTGAATAATGAAAGTCAGTGTAGCTCAGGGAAACTTTAAATAGAGTTCATAAAATAATGCTGTCCTTAGGGAGTCACTATTTGAATTATAGTCTTCATATATTTAGCCTTTATTTACTAAGCAAACACTCATATCAATGGCTAATAAATCCCTAAGAGATGGTAACAGAAAAAGGAATGGAGATAGTAGTTTTCTGTGGATGGTAATATATTATTTTCCGAGTGTGGTTAACAAGGACCTGAGTCATACACAGTAGTGATTTCCTTTTTTGCTAAAGTATGGGCAAAGTAAAGTAGTCCCCTCCCTGTAGTCATCTTCATAGAGGGTTCTTTCAAAGTTGATTCCAAAAGATGCTGTGAGCTTACTGTGTTTCAGGCATTTGTATCAGGAAGTTGAAAGCTGAGACTGAATATCTTATTCACCATTGCATCTCTATTGGATAGCAAATGCTCAGTAAATGTCTTTGAAATAAAGGAATAGGTGAAAGTTTCAGCCCTCGAGGAATCTAGATAGAAGCACAGATATGTAAATGAACTCTTATGATAGAATTTGAGATATGTTCAGTAGAAAAAGGTACAAGTGTTATGTGATTAAGCTGGAAGAAACAACTAGGCTCAGAAGGGGTGAGTGGTTTCTCTAATACAGTAATTTTTTGTAGGTTAGGACCATTAAGTGTACCCACTAAATTAAATTAGGAAAAGATATGAATTCCTTGTTGGAGAAGTGGTTAAGATGTAGCATCTAGTGGTGTTAAATATATTTTTTAAAAGATGAGGATATATTAGAAGGACACAGGAGCCAACCTGAATAAACTCACAATGGCCAAAGCTGAAACAGTTTAATACCAATACTAATAGTATGGGATTATAACTCAAAAAATAAAAAAAAATTCAAAGTGCCCTAAAGTCATTGAATAAAAAATAAAGGGATAATTCTTTCTTATAAAATAACTCAATCAATGTAGAAAGAATGAGGGACATAGAAAATCAACATTAAAAAAAAAAAAGAAAAAAAAATCAACATTAAAACACCATAGTAATAATTGCCACAGACAAGATCCCCTGATGTATGTTAAAATCAGAAAGAGAAAGAATATTTTCCCATAATATTTAATCAGTACAAAAGGAAAATATTTACTAATTACAAATACATTTTCTACAAAAGTAGAAAATCTGGGCACACTTCATTTTAACAAAGTGATCCAAGTCCATACCACTAGTGACAATTCAGATGGGTATCATGTGTTCTGTTTTGGGATGCACCAAGATGGGTCTGTTCCTTCTGTTATATTTTTCCCAAACCTGGATGACCTCAGTCTAATCATAAGAAGCCACCTGAAAAAGTCAAACTGGGAGACAAAACACCTGACCACTACCAGTACTCTTTTTCAAGAGTGTCAAAATCATGAAAGACTGAAGGGCTGACACAGATTGGGGAACGCTAAAGGGAAGTGACAAACAAATGCACTATGGGATCCTGCAAAAGAAAAGGGATATTAGTGAACATCTGGTGAAATCTGAATAAAGCCCATGGTTTAGTTACTATTATTATGTTAATTTCTTAGTTTTGGTAATTATACTGTGGTTGTATAAGATTGAAACATTAAAGGAAGCAAGGAGGAGGGTATATTGGAATTCCCTACTGTTTTTTTGCAACTCTTGTATATGTCTAAAACTATTTTGAAGTAAAGAGTTAAAAAATTAGAACCTCTGTATTTAAGCTTGTTTTGTTAGTCTGGGGACAGCTGTGCCCTTTGTTCTTTTTGAATTGCTCTTTACTAATTGAATGGAAACAAGGCTGACATGGATACTAGTATTAAACAATGCCTCAGGTTTGTATGACCATCAAACAGTGGCACTGAAGCAGCTCTTTCACATTTGGTGTCTCACTCTTCATTTAAGGCAGATGGTAGGGCTCCTCTAGATCTTGGGTAGCCAGGATAAGAGCATTTCTATACCTTCCGCAATCTAAATGCTTTTTTATTCTTCTATGGAAGAATTTATAAATGCTTTGAGCACAGGACAGAGTTGGTTTGTGTTGATGATTTTACTGCATAGTATTCTATGGGGGAATTTCAGAGACAGGGAGATAGTAGATTGTCAGATAATATTTTGACTATTAAATCTGTGAGGAAGTTAGGAATCTGGGAAAGAACAGATGGAAGTTTTTATGGATCTTTCCTAGGAGGAACAGAGTTTTCTAATCAAGAAATATGTAAATCAATCATTTTTACCAAATTAGCAAGTTTTTATTGAGCAGTTACTAGATGTCAGGCACTCTTCATGTGCTATCCCATTTAAGCATAAGCAAAATCCTTTGAAGTACAAGTGAGGAAACTAAGACTCAGAGAGGTTACCCAAAGACACAAACTTAGCAGTCTTACTTGTAGATGGAGGAGCATTCTAAGAATATCAGGTCCACTCATTAGATAAAAAGACACTTGGTACTCTCAAGGTATGCAGTATACAGTGACTGGAGGGCACAGAATCAGAAAGTCTGATTTTAAGTGAAATGAGGGTGCTGGGATAACAGCCCTGGGCTTGTCTGAATGAAAAACTGATGTTCTTTGATCTTTGTATCATATCAGATGGATTTTGTAGGGATTCCGATGGAAGAGGTGAAACTTGAACTAGAACTGGATGAGTGGATAGGAAATGTATGGACAAGGAAGAGGCGGAGATAGAGTCATGTTGGAAGTAGACTAGATTCTTAATGATTCCTTGATGGTTTAAAGAATTTTCACTCATATTCTACCATTTTTTTTCTTGAACATGGTCATCTCTTCAAAGAAATTCATCTGCTGAGTATCTTCAGGTCTATCTGATAAAGCTGTATTTTCTTTTTATTGGTGACTTGTTCCCAGATTCTTAAGAATTTCTCTCCTCTACTGAGAAGTGTCTCGAGATAGTATTGATATGCTGAAATAATGCAGAATCCTCCTTCTCTGTGCCCCTCTATCTGAAGAGCCTTATCTTAAGTCCTTCATTTCTTCTAAAATATTTTGGGTTCTGAAAGAGGGTGGTGGTCTGAAAGGGGCCTTTGTTTAAGAACTCCTCTTTTGACTGTTAGCTTTGCAAGGACTTAGGCATATTTTCATAAAGGTGATGTGTGGGCAGATGAAAGATAGATCCCTGTCAGCTTTCCTGCTTATCCTGTTGGCAGCCCTTCTCATTCAGTAGAGAGAGCTGTTGAAAATTTCAGAGGGACCCAGAACAGTGTTATTAAGTGAACACTGAACATTGAACCACTCATTTTTATCATAAGTTCTAAAGGTTAAAAAAAAATGACCTTCATTCCCATAGAGTGGACAATTCATGTGCTGAGCAGAGTACAACAAATTCTAACTGGGGTGTTACAGAATACTTGAAGTTGTATTATGCAGTAGACATTCAATAGAGGCTTAAAAGTGCTATTTAATTCTTTCCAGTGCAATCCAATAGTTTCCCCCATCTCTTCCAAAGGTTGCTTGCCCTAGAATGGAAAAAGATCAATTTATTGTTAAACAACATTTTTTTTTTTTTTTAGGTAAAACACTATTTTCAAGTATTGTGTTAGGTGCTATAGGTAAAAAGATGAGTAAGATATTGCTCCTACCCTCAGAAATCTGGGGTAATCCAGTGAGAGAAGCTAGCAGTAAGTAGGTACAATAAAATGTCATAGTACTAGGATGAAAGTCTATCTGAAGATGAGGGGAATGAGAACCTCGGGGGATGGGAGATGGTTGACATAAAATCACATGGATTCATGGTCATTGGTAGATCAGAGGTTGGACGAATGTAGTCCAACCCTTTGGTTGTTAAAGGTTTGTTTTAGTCTGTTCAGGGTGCTGTAACAAAAAGTGGGTGGCTGCTGAACAACAGAAACTCATTTCTCACACTTCTGGAGGCTGGGAAGTCCAAGATCAAGCTGGCAGCAGATTCAGTGTCTTGTGAGGACCTACTTCTTGGTTCATAGATGGCCATCTTCTGTCTCACATGGTAGAAGGGATTAGGGACCCCTCTGGGATTGCTTTTATAAGGGAATTTTACCCTCATGAATGAGATTGCCTCCCAAAGGCCTGCTTCCTAATACCATCACACTGGGGATTAGGATTTCAATACAAATTTTGGGGGAACAGAAATATTCAGTCCATAGCAAGTCTCTAGCAGGAGTATTTTCCTAGAGGTAATGTAGACTAACAAAAAAATTTCCTGGGTGAGAAGTTTTAAAAAAATTAATTTAAAGACCAAACTAGTCCCATGAAGGCAAGAAAGAATCATAAATTAAATCAGAAATTTCTAGGGCAAAGTCATTGGCATTTCTATACACTAACAATGAAACTGAAGAAAGAGACATTAAGGAGTCAATCCCATTTACAATTGCACCCAAAAGCATAAGATACCTAGGAATAAACCTAACCAAAGAGGTAAAGGATCTATACCCTAAAAACTATAGAACACTTCTGAAAGAAATTGAGGAAGACACAAAGAGATGGAAAAATATTCCATGCTCATGGATTGGCAGAATTAATATTGTGAAAATGTCAATGTTACCCAGGGCAATTTACACGTTTAATGCAATCCCTATCAAAATACCATGGACTTTCTTCAGAGAGTTGGAACAAATTATTTTAAGATTTGTGTGGAATCAGAAAAGACCCCGAATAGCCAGGGGAATATTAAACAAGAAAACCATAGCTGGGGGCATCACAATGCCAGATTTCAGGTGGTACTACAAAGCTGTGGTCATCAAGACAGTGTGGTACTGGCACAAAAACAGACACATAGATCAATGGAACAGAATAGAGAAGCCAGAAGTGGACCCTCAACTTTATGGTCAACTAATATTTTACAAAGGAGGAAAGACTATCCATTGGAAGAAAGAGAGTCTCTTCAATAAATGGTGCTGGGAAAATTGGGCATCCACATGCAGAAGAATGAAACTAGACAACTCCCTTGCACCAGACACAAAGATAAACTCAAAATGGATGCAAGATCTAAATGTGAGACAAGATTCCATCAAAATCCTATAGGAGAACACAGGCAACATCCTTTTTGAACTTGGCCACAGTAACTTCTTGCAAGATACATCCATGAAGGCAAGAGAAACAAAAGCAAAAATGAACTATTGGGACTTCATCAAGATAAGAAGCTTCTGCACAGCAAAAGATACAGTCAACAAAACTAAAAGACAACCTACAGAATGGGAGAAGATATTTGCAAATGACGTATCAGATAAAGGGCTAGTTTCCAAGATCTATAAACTCAACAGCAAAGAACAAACATTCCAATCATGAAATGGGCAAAAGACATGAAGAGAAATCTCACAGAGGAAGACATAGACATGGCCAACAAGCACATGAGAAAATGCTCCACATCACTTGCCATCAGGGAAATACAAATCAAAACCACAATGAGATACCACCTCACAGCAGTGAGAATGGGGAAAATTAACAAGGCAGGAAACCACAAATGTTGGAGAGGATGCGGAGAAAGGGGAACCCTCTTACACTGTTGGTGGGAATGTGAACTGGTGCAGCCACTCTGGAAAACTGTGGAGGTTCCTCAAAGAGTTAAAAATAGATCTGCCCTATGACCCAGCAATTGCACTGTTGGGGATTTACCCCAAAGATTCAGATGCAATGAAACGCCGGGACACCTGCACCCCGATGTTTATAGCAGCAGTGTCCACAATAGCCAAACTGGAAGGAGCCTCGGTGTCCATCAAAAGACAAATGGATAAAGAAGATGTGGTCTATGTATACAATGGAATATTCCTCAGCCATTAGAAATGACAAATACCCACCATTTTCTTCTACGTGGATGGAGCTGGAGGGTATTATGCTGAGTGAAATAAGTCAATCATAGAAGGACAAACATTATATGGTCTCATTCATTTGGGGAATATAAAAAATAGTGAAAGGGAATAAAGGGGAAAGGAGAAAAAATGAGCGGGAAATATCAGAAAGGTAGACAGAACATGAGAGACCCCTAACTCTGGGAAACAAACTAGGGGTGGTGGAAGAGGAGGTGGGTGGGCTGTGGGGGTAACTGGGTGACAGGCACTGAGGGGGGCACTTGATGGGATGAGCACTGGGTGTTATTCTATATGTTGGCAAATTGAACACCAATAAAAAATAAATTAAAGAAATTTCTAGGGCAATTAGGATATTGGCAGCTTTTGTGAAGGTATAAATGATTTTGATTTTGATACATTGATAAGATATGGGTAATAGATGAATTTAGCCAATGCTGGCTTGCTCAGCTATTTTCTTTTAGTTTTCTTTCTTTCTTTCTTTTTGAGAAATTTTGAATCTGAGTGAAACATCTTTAAATATGAAATCTCAGAGGATATAGGCATGTTCTACCTTGGCTTGCTTCAAAAGACGCCCTATGAGTATATTTTAATGTTAAGAACAAGAAACAACATGAGAAGTAATGTACTCCTAGGTACAGCTGGTGGCAAATTATTGTTAATAAACTAGCTGCCTGTTTTGAATGTTGGCTCATTGTCATATGTCTTATGCTCTACATGGTGTTCATGTAGGTTGTGCTGCATTGAATTAAATTCTTCAAACATTTATTGAGGGCTTGTTATTCACCAGGAACATAGTGTATGGGATACAAACTGGATCTGGGAAAGTGAATTCAAGAAGGAAGAGTGTTGGCTTCATTCAAACTTTCTGTTATCACAAAGTCAAGGGATTTTAACAATTCGTAAACCCAAGAATGACAGAGAAAAATACAGATTTTTGCCTATCACGTGTAGCTCATTGAAACAAATTGTTATATTAACAGCTGGCACCAGAATATCTCTTAAAGAAGAAACTATCTATTTCGGAAAGTACCTTGGTACGGTGCTTGGGGGAAAAAAGTGAGACACTGAACTGATGGTTTAGTAGAAGGTAAAACCACAAAGGCGTATAAAAAGCTTACTGTTAGATCTGAAGAGAACATTACTGTAATAAGGAAGCCAAGGAGATGGAAGCAGTGTGGCAGAGTATCCTAGGATGATTCAAAACAGGATGTCTAATATTCAATTTTAAGTTTTTAAATATTCAATTTTAAGTTTTTGTGTTGTAGTGAAATAAACTCCTGCGTCTGCCCCTCCCCCAAACTTTCAGTAAACTCTGCTACACACAAGGCTCTGTGTGTGTGTGTGTGTGTGTAGATAGAAAGGTGGAGGGAGAGGGAGAGAGAAAATGCCATGGAAAGGGACTGTTTTCCATGTCTACTGACATCCAGGGTAGAAAAGAGATGAGACCATTAGGTAACTCAATCTGTAAATGGAATAAATTCTGCAAAAACTGTGGTAGAAGTGACCAAGAGAATTTGGGCTATTGCTACCTTGAACCTTGAACTTAGAGGTATTTTGGGGAAGCCATTGGACATCAGAATCTGTCTTATATAGGTCTTTAGTGTCCTATAATCCTGTTCAATCATCTTACTCTGTTTTATTGCCTTCATAGCATTTGATGTGGCCTGAAATAATCTGGTTATTTTATCTGTTTTTTGTTTGTTTGTTTAAGATTTTATTTATTTGAGAGAGAGAGAGAGACAGAGAGTGCTCATGAGAGAGAGCATGGGGTGGGAAGGGTAGAAGGAGATGGAGAAGCAGGCTCCACGCTGAGCAGGGAGCCCCAACACGGCTCCATCCCAGGACCCTGGGATTATGACCTGAGCCAAAGGCATATGCTCCACTGACTGAGCCACGCAGGCGCCCCTTATCTGCTCTTTTCTTGTTTGTTATCTTTGCCCTCTTCTCCTCCTCCCCACGCCTAAATTTAAACCTCTGGAGAGTGGGATCTCACCTGTCTTGTTGCCTGCTGTAACCCTAGTGCTGCTGGCACAATGTCTAGTACATTCGTAGGTGCTCAAGAAGCTGTGTTGAATGAAGGATCTTGAACTATAAGGATTACATACACCTCACTCTGATGTTGTCCTTTGAAATTTTCTTCTGCTTGTGGTCAGTATCACTCAGTTTGGCCTTTATTTAGACTATATTTCTTTTCAAATGTGTTAGTGACTACTTCTTATACTCTGTAGATTTTAAGGTCATTTTGGAGTAAAACAATGAGACATTAATACTTTCACTCTTATTTTTAGAAAATGTCTTTTCTTCCCCTTTCTATTCCTTACCTTCACTATTTCTGTATCAACATTAGCATGGGCATTTCTGTTTGTACCAAGATATTGGGGGAGTTGGAAATGGTAATTTATTTAAGTGGAGAAGAGTGTCACCCTGAAAAGAATTATGTGTCAGTGGTGGATGGGAATATGTGGCAGACCATGTCAGGAGAATGCTGTCAGTATTCCCTGTGCATTTTCCTCTTGTTGCATGTTGATTAAAAAGATGCATGGTAGCTGGAGTTCGCTAATGACCCTCCACAAAGATCAGATTCACCTAGGCATGGAATAGTTTGCCAATTTTTCATTTTGATCTAGGAACGAAGTCTTGTATTTGAGAATTCCCATGCACATTTTCCTCCTAATGTTGAATATTCCCCTGTTGGAGATTCACATTTTTGTACGAAGTTTGATCCTCTAGTGTTTGACACTGGGATACTATTCATTAAACCTACACTTTTACTGTCTCTCCTCAGCATTACTTACCGTTTCAGATTTCTCTTGGGGTTGGCAGATAAAATACAGAGTTCTGAGTTACATTTGAATTTCAGATAAACAAGGAATAATTTTTTCATATGAGTATGTCCCATGCAATATTTGGGACATAACTGCAGTAAATTGTGTATTGTTTCTCTAAAATTCAAATTTGACTGGGCATCCTGTGTTTTTATTTGTAAATATGGGAACCTTACTTAGGAATACCACTTGGGATTGAGATGGCAAATTCTAAATTTTAGGACATTGTAGGATACGCAGCAGGATAAGCCTGTCTCGTGCTGGGGAGGGAACGTGAAACTACTGCAGTATGTCACCCTGGCAGGAACTGAGCTTCTTTTCCAGCATTTTCTTTTCCAAACACGTGCGAAAGTAATTTTCTAGATTGGAGTAATGAATTCCAGATCTTTTAATACCATGTACTGTAATTAGCTGGATAATAATCTGTAATTATTCAGGGAAAGTGAGCCCATGTATAAATTATTAGAGTTGTAAACTATGCTCTTTCAGTGGAGGAACTTTTGGCCTTTTCTAATCAGCAGCGGCATTCAGAATCCTGTGATGAGTATTTGGCCCTCTACGCTGGGCCGCCAGCCTCCTGTCTTCCACATCCTCCTAAACCTCACTCACTTTCTTTGGAGAGACAGGCAGATGATGCTGGGTCTGCTATGTCAGTACATGGCACAGAGCCCAGACCAGGCACACAGAGAGCAATGTGAGTTCCATGAAGCAGAAGATACTTCTACAGTAGTTAGGGATGCTGGTGCCCACAGATATGTAGCCTGGATATTGCGAATCTGTTGGGAAGTGGAAGATGTTGTACATTAAGGGTCCACTGGTGAAAATCACCTCCCATAGATATCACTACAGTGGAATACGCTCTTTACACCCAGCACCTCTATCTGGGCAACATGATAGAGCTGTGAAGTTATTAAATGTTTATCATTAGAGCTCACTAGCTCTTTTGTTCTTGATAACCTTCCTATTCCTATAATGTTCCCTGTCTGCTTAGTCACTAATAGCTAACTTATTATCACTCCGAAGAATTGAAATTTAAAAGAGGAACTCTGGCAAGGACTATTTCTGAGATTTTATCCAAGAAGCAAGGCTCTAAGAGTGAAATTTCAAACACTGTGGAGACTAGGGGAAATATGTGGGAAATGGGAACTTTCTGGCATTCCTTGGTTCATATCACATGAAAAACTGATATAAGGCAAATCATGTCTGGATCTTGTTGTTGAATATGGGGAGGGCCCAGTGCAGTGACAGATTGTCCCAGCATTATGTCCCTGAGATGCCATCATAGTGGATTCTTGGTCCTCTAACTGAAGGGTCCAACATCCAGTAGTCTTAACATTCTTTCAAATCTCCTCTAACAGAGTTTTGTATATCCACTGTTAAAGGATCCTGATTAGTCTGCTTTATGCATTAAATATGAAAGGGAAAAAACCCCACAATAATGCTTTTACTTATTAAGTGCCAAGTATGTGTTTGATTTTCACAATATGCCTATAAAAATATCATTGGATGGGCATCTGGATGGCTCAGTTGGTTAAAGCACCGCCTCTTGGTTTTGGCTCAGGTCATGATCTCATGGGTCGTGAGATTGATCCCCACATGAGGCTCCGTGCTCAGTGGAGAGTCTGCTTGAAGATATTCTCCCTTTGCTCCTCCCGCCTCAAACAGATAAATTAATCTTAAAAAAAAATCACTGGAGTCATTTTACATTTTAGCAGAGTGAACCTCACAGACATTAATGATTTGCCCAAAGTTAGTGAGTGGTGAAGTTGGAATTTGAACCCAGCTCTCTCTATATCCATGCTGTTTGTGGACTTCCATTACATTTGTTTGTTAAGGGTGGTCATAAAGTGGCACTTGATGAGGAACCTACCTCTGTTTAATTTTTAGAGCTTGGAGATACCTTGGAGACCATCTCATTTCCTCTCAGCACTATTTCGTTTTAACTACCTCATAACTTTATGCTCCATGTTTCAGTTACAAGATAGGCTTTGGTTGGATTGGCCATGTATGCATCCTTATAAGGAGTGCTCCTGCCAGTATGGCTATTTTTGTGACCTTTCATGGGGTCAGGGATCAGGTCTGCCTTGTTTCCTTTTTGCATGTCCCACATTAGGAGCAATGGGAAGCTTGACGGTGATTGTGATGAAAGTAATGATGGTGATGATGATGATGATGATGGTAATGGTGATGATGTTGGTGAGGATGGTATCCTTTAGGAGCTTTTGACTGAAGACACATAAATGCATTTTCCCAGATAATACATACGTAACCAGAGACTGAAGCATAAACAGTACAACAAAATACACTCCTTCCTCTATATTTCAGTGCTTAATACCTGATGGATCAGTTGGTTAGGTAGAAATACAAACCAATTTTGAGGGCTATATGTCTAGCATTTGTAAACAATTTTTCTTGTCTACAACTGTGGGTTTTTGTTAATATGTATTGACTACTGATATTTTTCTCAAATATAATTTTAACCAAAGCATTAAACTGTTTTGATAAACAGGAAAAGTTTTTTTTTTTTTCCCTTCCTTTTTAGGCTCTATCAAGTACTGTTACTTAGAACTCCATCAGTGACCCATTCAGCATTTATAAACCCTAATAGGAATACTGAAATAGAAAGCATTCTCATTGACTCACCTCAGTGCACAGTTACTGACTTCCTGCTGCAGCTTGTGCATTGAGTAGGGATATACAAAATTGGCAAACATGTCTGAAATCTACACAATGAAATGAGAACCAAATCAGTGACAAATGAGTGGTGTGCATGGTAGGATCAGAGGAGGAAGGTCACTGTGAGCTGGTGTGGCAGCTGAGGCTTCATGAACTGGGCAGAATGGATCTGAAGTTCACTTGGGGCATGAAGGGAACACAGAAGTGGTCAGTGTGTTCACCACACTGTGAAAAGCAAGTGTGGGATTCAAAATGGTGTTAGGGAGTTGGAGGAAAGGTCAGAAGTTGACAAAGCAGAGTCTAGGAAGACACTGCCTCATTCCTGCAGGCAGAGAGGACAGAAAGGGAGGGTGTGGTTCATTTTTTCATTCAAACAGCGTTTCGTAAGTACTTCTTATGTGCACAGAATCCACTGGTGAACAGAAATGGATGTATCCCGGGGCACCTGGGTGGCAGCTCAGTTGGTTAAAAGTCTGCCTTCGGCTCAGGTCATGATCCCAGGGTCCTGGGATCGAGCTCCATGTCAGGCTCCCTGCTCAGTGGGGAGCTGGTTTCTCCCTCTCCTTCTGCCTGCTGTTCCCCCTACTTGTGCATGTGCTCTCTTTCTATCTCTTCCTATCTCTCTCTGTGTCAAATAAATAAATGATTTTTTAAAAAGCAGCAGATGTGTTCTGATGGAGGTCTAGGGAAAAGCACATGTTTTTCTGGGCTCTATACATATCTAAATCTATTATTTAAAGTCTAGATAGTGAAGGGTTGAAAGACTGAACTTCCTAGAGACAGAAGAAGATGGAAGGACATGGCTGGTGCTTTTGGACAGAGAAAAGGCAAGAGATCAGAGTGAGTAGTGCAGCTAACAATAGGTCAGTGACATGGTACTGTATTATTATTGTTGTTGCTATTGTTTTAAAAATAAGCCTAACACTAGCCTTACATGAAGAAAATCTCTCACTAGGTAATCAAGGGGTCCTATTATATGAAGGTAAATACCGTTTTGCAACCTCAGCATCCAGAAATTTTGTTCTTCCATGGATTAAGACCACACAAAAGAGAAGAAAAGGAAACAAAAGGATTCACTCCTTTCTGTTCTGATCCTATCCCACCTTCTTTCCACTTTCAACCCCTTCCTCATCCACGCCTTCTCTAAGAAATAAATGAAAATGTAGAGGCCTGTAAGATCCCATCTTACAAGGCATGTTAAAAGGCATGTTAAATGTGAGTAGATGTTAAAAGGCATCTACTCACAGAGATGCTCCAAACTTTATTCTTCTATAATTTCCAGCTATCACTTTTCTTTCCTGAACTTGACCAGCACAATGCCCTCAATATTAGTGCCTTGACTTCCAGCTAGAGAGCGGGTCTATTGTACCAGTAACTGCAGTGTTTATGTCCAAGACTTGAAGCTGGAAACCATTGTCTACACAGTCAGGGGAATTCACAGAACAATTACTGTGGGAAATGATTGTTCGCAATTTGGTAAAAAAAACAGCCTTGCTGACTTATATGCACTGCAAGATAATTTAGCTCTGAAGTACAGGGAATAATAACCAAGTCCTTTCTTGAGGACCCCTGTAAGTGAAAGCCACAGCCACAGCAGCTGAGTACATGAGTTCAGAAAGTACCATCAGGGGCAGTTTTTAGCCTCTGAGAGGCTGTTATATAAGCTTTGTCAGTGTGCTGTTTTCCATTGTTTTACTTTTTGTTGCATGTGACACACACAGCACACCTATCTCTTTCCCCGGGGCACTTCAGGGTTTGGGAGGCATCCTCTCACATGCTTAGTCTGCTGCCCTCCTACTTTTATGGCTAATGCACTTTAGGTGTAGGGACACATTTTTGGGCTAATTCGTAAGGATGAAAATTAGTCACTAACAGGCTGAGAAAAGAATCTCTCTAGAACCAGTCGCTTTTTTCTCCTGTGATAAATCCATCCGTGGTCATGGATTTTACTTAAGTTTTTTAAATAACAAAATATTTTGACCTTTGAAAAATTTGTCCTCTTCTCCCAGAGAGTTTATGCCCATTAGATAGGGAATTAAGGGTCATCAGTTTGAAAGCCAGTTTTGTCACTAATGACTTCTATGATCTTGGGCAAATCACCTTCACGATGAGTGGGGTCAGTTTCCTCCTCATCTCTATGTAGCTACTGCAGTGTTCCTTGGCTGAGCCCAAAGATAGATTGGGCTGGGGGTCCTGAAAGCCCAAGGCCACCTTCCACTGGGCCTGTTCTCATCAAATGGTATTCATGAGGACCTCCTTACTCTTCTCAGCCAGGAGAGAAAGGAAGGACATTTCTGTAAAAGTACAAGGTAACACAAGAAAAGATTAAGATAGTGAAGGGGCAAATAATTTGGAATGATTTTGAGCCCTTACAGCAAGATAAGTTCGAGTCAGAAGCCAAAGAAACAATTTTTGAAAGAGTCTTGGTGAATCTCTAAGCATAGGCAAATGCTGATTCAGGGCTCATTTGGCACAATACAGTCCAGGAGCGGAACCAGGGCTGTTCTCTTCCATCAATTACATGCAGCAGTTCAAAAGTGAAGGGAACTCAAAGTAAAGCCTTCTTAGGTTTTCTGAGGTTGACTGCTTTTTAAGAGAGGTACCAGAAAAAAATGGTGCTGGGAAGGGATCTTTGGCCTCATATCTGGACACAGGATATCTAAAAAGATGGCCCTTTCTAGAGAAAAAGGTTAGACCATATCAGCTCTGGCCAGACTCCTTGGCTTTGAGATAGCACTTCTGTAGCCCCAAGCCTTGGCATGTCGTCAGAGAAACACATTTTTATAATGGAGAAAATGATGATGAAATTTGATCTTGTAAAAAGAATGAGGTCAGAAAATGAAGGCTTTCTTGGAGAGTTCTCTTTCAGCCTTAACAAAAACTTTAGCTGAAACATGCCTCCTGAGAAGCATGCTCTGGAAGGAAATAAAAGAAGGATGATGACAGTTTGCAATGGCTTTTCACTGTAGTCTGTCCATCTGCTCTGGTAGACAATGCCTACATTGCTCTGATGGTGAGCTTGGCTATATTTAAAGACTTATTTATTTATTAGAGAGAGAGAGAGAGAGAGAGAGAACACACTTGTGAGCGAGTGCATAGCAAGCAGGAGGGAGGGTCAGAGGGAGAGGGAGAGAGAATCTTAAGCAGATTCTACACTGAGCATTGAACCTATTATTGGGCTCGATCTCTTGACTCTGAGATCACGACCTGGGCTGAAACCAAGAGTTGGATGCTTAACTGACTGTGTCACCTAGGTGCCCCTGGAGAGCTTGGATGTATTTAACAGAAATATGAGAAACTATAGGACTGTGCAGTTTAATTTTTTAAGCCTGACCACCTGGAAGGGAATGAAGGCTCTCTACCTATATGTGTCATTGTTTTTATAGAAAACCGTAGTCTATTGGTTTTCAAACTGTGTTCCACAGAACCCTCAATTTTCCTTAGTGCCTACCTAATGGGTACCCAGTAGAATTCAAGAGTAGGAAAGGGTCATAGTATAGGGTGAGAAGCCATTGGATTCAGACTCCTGGTCTTCTTCTCCTGCTTTGAATATTGGACCACTGCTTTATGACTTTGTTTAAACAAAGCACTCCTTAGTTAATCATGGCCATTGTGATAGAGGCTGTGGCTAGAAATGCCTTAAGAATTAATTGTTAGGAAAACCTTAATGCAGGGCTTCAGTGCAGGCTCCGGCTGCAGTGACAACATGAATAACCTTATGGTTCTCTGGACTTCTCATGGGCTTAGAAGAGGAAGAACCTCAGACCATTTGGCATAGTCACTAAGATCCTGTCACTATTGAGGAGGTATTCCAGATAGTATAGTATATTCACATATCAGAGCATTGTCTGGGTAGACTGCCAACGCTACCAAGACTGCAGGGAGCATCATCTAACCCTGAAGTATGACTGTTTCTAAAACAAAGACAAGGGACTTCTTGAAGCAGAAAAAAACCCCCACTATTCTGCTGTCATTGGTCAGAGGATAGCTATTTCTTAAAGGACTGCAAGTTTAGGGAATGTGTAATTAGGGATTCAGAAGCAAAATGTACTAAAGAGCATGGGAGCTGTGTAACCTGCTCTTCTTATAACACCATCGCCCAAATCTCTAAATTCTCAGTTACCAGCTAGTAGAGCCTACCCCCCAATTTCCTCACATATTTGAGTTCTGATAGAGCTCTTGAAGAGGGTGTTGAAGGAATCTGTATTCTCATAGCTGTTCAGACCAAAATCTTGGAATCTTCCTTGACTTCATATCTCATGTCCAAGCCATCAGCTAGTTTTGTTGTATCTGTCCTCAATATGGATTCAGAGTTTTGCTGCTTCTTACCACTTCCCTGAATATCACTCTATCACTCAGTCTCCTTTTTCTTTTATCTGGATTCCTGCAACAGCTTCCTGACTTGCATTCCCACTTCCACCATCCATTCTTAATAGGGAAGCCAGGATGATTCTATTAAAGTAGAAGGAACACGAGTCACATACTTAATCTGTGTAAAATCCCATTCACTCATAGTAAAAGCCAGTACCTTCTTAATAGCCTATCAAGCCCTTTTACTTGATCTGATCTTCCATTAGTTCTCTGAACATCTCCAACCATACTCACTTCTTTACTGTTTCTTGAATATTCTGGACTGGCCTGTCTTAGAGTCTTTCACTCTCTGTTCCTTATGGTTGAAATGTTCTCTTGCTGATGTCCACAAGATTAATGTACTAGTATCTTTCAAGCTTTTGTTCAAATGATATTTTCTCAATGAAGTCTTCCCTGACTAATCAAAATTGTTCCTAGCCCCTACCAATATACACTTGTTGCTCTTCCTTGCTTTGTTTTGCGTTTTCTTTTTTCCAAATCATGTTTTAGTGTTTGTAAAATTTACTTCTTTACTATGTTTATTTTGTATCTTTTCCTGACTGAATATATGTTCCATGAGAACAAGGATTCTTGTCACTTTGGTTCACTACTGTATCTGAAGTGCCGAAACTCATGCCTTCCTCATATTAGGTGCTCTCTACAAATTTCTTGAATGAATGAATGAATGAATGAATGAATGAATTAGGGAGCTGACCTAGATTCTTTCTATTACCTCTCCTACTTTAGTATGGTTTGATTCTGTCATAAAAATAGAGAGCATTTCTCAACAAACTTTGTTTCCTGGTCAGAAAAAAAGTACTAGATTTGGGGAGTGAGGCAACTAATCATATCTCTTCTGATTGGACGAAGGCTCTTGCAACAAGTATTCAGCTCTATGATGTGCTTGGGGATGGCTTTTAATGTCCCCACAGTACTGTATTTTAATGAAAACCCAATGGGAAGAAGGAAGGAGGAAAAGAAGGTAGGTTATGATGACCAATTCCCCCATCCCATGGAGAAGAGCTCTTGTCAACACTTGGAGCATATGGTAAGGTAGCTGCCTAGTAGTCATACCCAACATGAATGTTCTGGTCTGTGCTAATATTTCTAATTGTAAATTGATAAACTGGCATTCAGACATCCAACTCAGTTTCATTTGTGTTTTAGTGAATGAGAGTTAGGTTCTCAGCCTGAGCAGAACCTGGATCGTGGTGACCTAGTTATGGTTGGGCCTCTGAGATTCTGCTCAACTCCTGATATCACTACCTAATATTGATACATCTTCCATCACAATCTACTGGTTTGATCAGGAGCATATCTGTTTGAGAGAGTGGGATGATTTGCATCTTTATTAACTGGAATTATTGATAAGAAAGTTCTTTATGCATAAAAATATGAGTTGTTTAAAAATCATATGGTTGTGAAGGTTCTATCTGAACCCTAATTTTATCACTTCTATCAACTTCTTTCATCCTTACTTTATTGCTTAAACTTGTTCTAACATTCTTTATTTACTTGTAGAGAACATCTTCAGAAAACCCAAATGAAAGTAAGCAAGAGAAGCAGTACATATGGACTATTCTTTTCTTCCCAGATTTACTGAGGTATAATTAACAATGAAAAATTGTATCTATGGAATATTACTCAGCCATTAGAAATGACAAATACCCACCATTTGCTTCAACGTGGATGAAACTGGAGGGTATTATGCTGAGTAAAGTAAGTCAATTGGAGAAGGACAAACATTATATATTCTCATTCATTTGGGGAATATAAATAATAGTGAAAGGGAATATAAGGGAAGGGAGAAGAAATGAATGGGAAATATCAGAAAGGGAGACAAAACATAAAGACTCCTAACTCTGGGAAACGAACTAGGGGTGGTGGAAGGGGAGGAGGGCGGGGGTTGGGGGTGAATGGGTGATGGGCACTGAGGGGGGCACTTGACGGGATGAGCACTGGGTGTTATTCTGTATGTTGGTAAATTGAACACCAATAAAAAAAAAGTTCATTAAAAAAAAGAAAAATTGTATCTATTTAACGTATATAACTTGATTTGATACGGATATTCATTGTGAAATCACCACCACAATCAAGCTAATTAACATATCTGTCACCATGTATATAGTGTGTGTGTGTACATGATGATCTTAAAGTCAACCTTCTTAGCAAATTTCAAATATACAACACCATATTGTTGACTGTAGTCTCAGTGTTGTACATTAGATCTCTGGAATTTATGCATCTTGCATGACTCAAACTTTGTACCACTTGCCTGACACACCTTCAATTCTCCTCACAGCTCCTGGCAACTAACATTCCACTCCCTGCTTCTATGAGTGTGAGTATTTTTTATTATACCACATATAAATGAGATCATGTGATATTTGTCTTTCTGTATTTGGCTTATTTCACTTAGCATAATGCCCTCCAGGTTCATCCAAGTTGTTACAAATGGCAGGATTTCATTTTTTTAATGGCTGAATAATACTCCATTGTGCATATACAACGTTTTTTTTTTTTTAATTCACCCTTTGATAGACACTTAAGTTGTTTCTATACCTTGTCTATTGTGAAAAATGCTGAATTGAACATGGGAGTACAGATATCTCTTTGAGATCCTCATTTCATATCTTTTGGGTATGCATTCAGAAGTTAGAATGATGGTTCATAAGGTAGTTCTATTTTTTATTTTTTTTTAAGATTTTTAAAATTTTGTTTATTCATTAGAGACACACACACAGAGAGAGAGAGAGAGAGAGAGAGAGGCAGAGACACAGGCAGAGGGAGAAGCAGCCTCCATGCAAGGCACCCAATGCGGACTCGATCCTGGGTCTCCAGGATCACACCCCCCCCCACCTCCAGTTGAAGGTGGCACTAAACCACTGGGCCACCGGGGCTGCCCTGTTTTTAATTTTTTGAGGAACCTCTATACTGTTTTCCATACTGCCTGCTTGCACCAATTCACATTCCTGCCAGCAGTGTACAACGGTTCCCTTTTGTTTACATTCTTACCAGTTCTTTTTATCTTTCTGGTAATAGCATTCTAACAGATATGAGGTATATCTCATTATGGTTTTGATTTGCATCTGATAATTAGTGAAGTAGAGCACCTTTTCACATACCTATTGGCCATGAGTATATCTTCTTTGGAGGTATCTATTTGTATTAAGAGGTATTAATCTATTTATTAATAGAGTTATTCTCTCTCTCTTTTTTTTGCTATTAAGGTGTATGAATTTCTAATATATTTTGAATATTAATCCCTTATCAGTTATATAGTTTATACATATTTCCCCCATTCCATAAGTTGCCTTTTCACTCTGTTGGTTGTTTCCTTTGTAGTGTAGAAGCTTTTAAGTTTGATGAAATCCCAATTGTGTATTTTTGTTTTTGTTGTCTGAGCTTTTGATGTCATAGCTAAAAAGTTGTTGAAATGGGTTATTCTTTATATTAGTATCTGGAAAGCAGAATAAACTGAGCTTCATAATAACCAAGTTCTCTTTTGAAATCATATGTCACTCAATAAATGTACAGGTACATGTAACCATTTTGTGGGCAATCTGTGGAGAAGAAGCAGTACTCACATACCAGGAATCATATCTACAAGGCAGGCCTCCAGAGCGTTTCTGGGCACAATGCATAATCAGGTCCCAATGTTGATTATGTGTCCCATCTTTCAGACTGGAGGGAGGGAATATATATTAGCTATTCCTCAAGGTCTTAGGCAGTTTTTTTCTCTGTTCAATATATACTCTGCTCAGAGACTAGAATCCTGGGAAATCGATTGGATATTTTCCCTAGCTGCTTCACTTTAATGGTCTTTTCATCTGAGCATTGGGTGAGTGATTGCGATGACCCAGTTTGTTGTAATATCATGTGCATGACTGTATCGTGTATTGTTACAGTGCATTAGAGTATGGTGATGGCTCTATTTGAGCACAAGGGACATTTTATAGAATCTCTGATGTGTGATTTGAGAATATTACTGTGCTGCATATGGACTTGCCTTAAGTACTATAGTGAAAAAAACAACACAAAACTTCCACTAAAATGTAATAAGTCCAAAGTGGAATGATGCCATTCTAAACCTTGCTTTCTTTTACTTCTGAACATGTGCCTGTAAGAATTGCTTAGAAGCTCTGAATATATAAATTGTAGAGCAAACTAGGTTTTATGAATGCAATCTCTTTTGGTGATTATGGGTCAAACGAACCCTTTTAACTTCATTTGGTCAGATTTAAAAGGACTTTATGCTTCTTATTGTATATTTCAGCATTTGGTGGTATATGTGGATAAAATACACAGACTGAACTTATCTTGAAAAAATTCTAGGAGCTCCCAGCTTATTGGCAAGGGCAGTAATGATGTAAAATCCCTTGTCTGCTGGATGATTAGTGAGGCTCATTTTATGCTCCTTCTACTAATGTATCCTTTCTCTTTTGGGCCAGCTTTAGACAAGTGATTTGACAGCTGGCTTATTAATTGGAGGATTTAGATCTTAGGTTTAAATTGTTTATTGGTTGTCTCTGGATTTGAGTAACCAACATCTTCACATCTTTCAGCCCTCAGTCAGTGCTAGTGACTATTCTTCTTACTTTTCCCCCTCTGTATCTCTCCTGCATCCTAGGCAATTCTTTGTGGCAGAGGTCAAAATATAAATGGAGAATTTTGGGGAGAAATGAGACAGAGTCTTCAGCACATCAGACAAATGGCATACAAAGGTATGCAAATAGTTGCCAATGAGCTTTTGGGTTGGAGGTCTGAAGGCCAGCAATGGTTGCAGTTTGTCTTGTTGGAACATGTTTCTCACTACTTGTGGCTTTAGGCCAGTTGTCCATTTTTCCCTAGGAGTATAAGAATTACCCCTGGGCTTTGGTTGAAAGATTTCTATTTCTCACTCCTTCTGACCTCTATCTCATGGTATCTGAAGTTGAAGGTTTTAGGGATGATCTGATTTTTGAATCCTGCTGGGCGAAGCTGGGGAACTTGTGATGTCAGGTGAGTTCTTCCCAGAGGAAAACAGAGTTCTTCAGGGCACATTTCTTTGGGCAGATCTGCTGGTGTAGAGCCTATGTCTAAACACAGATCAGTTAGAGAGGGGGAAAATATGCTGAGGTTTGGAAGAATGGTGGGCAGGTATGTTAGAATTTAGGGAAGAAAGGTAGGATTTATATCCTTAGTAAGTGAAACTAATCTGTGGAAATTACCATCTTGGCCTACTGTTCCCAATGCAGATAGACCCACTGCTGTTTGGGCTGATCTGAACCACAGCAGATTTCTAAACCTGCATCTTGAGGCTGTGTTATACCCTTGGTTCATTCATTTGCTCATTTGTTCATTTATCCTTTCCATTTACCTACCCATTCATTCAGCTCCCATGTGCTAGACTTTGAGCTGAACTCTTTTGATAAAGACTAAAAATCCACAGTTCTCCCCTCACATTCTGGTAGGAGAGACACAGACAGCTTGGTGAGTATAGCATTGAGTGTGTGGGCTAAAGCTAAGCACACGGCAGTATGGGTACTCAGAAGAGGGATATCCCATGCAATCTTGGAAATGAGGCTTTCATGAAGTCTTAGAGGATGAGAGAGGGTTAGTGAAGGAGGAGAAGGACCTTCTGGGCAGTGGGACCATGTCTCACCATCAAGTTAAGGTTGCAGTTTCAAAACTTTTCTTCTCTATTTTCAGACTGACTGGAAGAGGCCTAGTATTCTCTGGGGTGAAGTTTCTTGCATGTTTACTGAATTCATCTGACAACTTTGAGTCTTATTTGCTCTAGCAATTGTTTAGTTCTCAAAAAAGAACATAGAAGTCCCTGCTCAATTGACTTCAGGAAAGACTGAGATGTGTGTGCTATCTGCATAGACACCTTTATGGAGATTCTGCTTTTCTTTTTAAGGAATTCACAACAAGTTTTATAACAAAATCACTCTGGTTAAAATAATCCCTACGAACTGATAAAAGCTTGGGATTTCTTTGGGATTTCCTGCTAAGACTGGTATTCAACGTCAAGACCCAAGGTCAGAAGGTAACTACTTACAAAGGTGGTTGCAAGGGAATTGTTAAAGAAATGTTCTAACAAAGTGGACTTGAATCGTTGGCTGGCACTGTTCTTTGAAACAAAGGCCCAGCTTTTATCCTATCAGACCAAATTGACAGTGGTTCACAACAGACAGTGCTTTATCATTTATCTTGCTCCTTACATATACCACTCCTCCTTTTGCTCAGCCAAATAAGTGCTCATATTTTCATTTTTGGCTTTCTCAAGATGCCTGAGAGGGCTGAAGTTTCATACCACAAACTGCAGATTGTCTTTCTGACTGTTGGAGAAATTGCCAAAGGTAAAGGGATCTTTTCCAATATCATACTATAGTATCTAGGTAATTTTTCCTCTCTTTTCTGAAGTGGACAAAAAAAAAAAAAAAAAAAGAGGCCTCAGTTTTGAGCACTGGCAACTCCTATCAAGTGTAGGATCTCAGTGATAAGAGAGCTCTAGTCCTCCTACACCTAAGACTTGTGTTTGGTGAGGTTTGATGGTAAACACTCAGCAACAAGAGGCAGCAGCTAGGTGACTAGTGCCCTAATTGAGAGCTGCTCTGACAATTTAGAAGTAGGTCCTGATTTTTAGACAAAGAGAGCTAATTTATGTTGAGGCATGGGGAAACTGTCTAGATCAGAGAAACCTCTTTAATGGGTTAGAGGTAAGAATTGCTATATGCTGTGGTGGTTCAGAGGAGGGAATCAAATCAATACATGTGGGAATTCTGAGCTTACATGGAAACTGAATCCATGCCCTTGATCCCATTCCAACCAAATTCACACAACTGAAGTTCTCAAGGGATTGAGGGTGGGAATGGGAAAGTAGGTACATTAGTGTGAAGTATGCTCATTGGTATCAAACAGATATGGAGTTTGGATCTGGGTCTCCCATTCATGAACTGTGTGGTTTTAGACATGTTACTTAACCTTTCTGATTGTCCATTTCCTCTTATGTAACATGGAGAGAATTAATTTCAGAATGATAGTAAAGACTAATTAGTGAATGCTGAGATAAAAAAGAGGGATGTAAAAACACAACTAGTACGGTGCCTGGCACTCTAATAAAGGATACCTAAAATATTAGGAAAGATTAGCCAGAAAGTGATGAATGTGGGTAAGATAGGGCTGAAGACTGGGTGACTCCTGGGACAATGGGAAACCTTTATAAGACAATTGACCACACTATTGACCTCCACTCCAAAGACAATAATAATAGCAATAACAACAGTGTGTGCTTTAATTGGATTTTGATGTTATTAAATGGTATGACTCTGACTTAGCAATGCTCTAATGCTGTCCAATATCCATTCCTTCTCCTCCCAGCACCCTCCTTGGGGCCTGAGCTTGAAGCTTAATTAACACCGCCTTCCTTTTAAGTCTTAGGATCTCAAACACTCTTATTAGCCACATGGATAAAGTGGTTAAATAAGTGGGAGAGCTAGCTGCTTGGTCCGGTATCCAGAATAGGCTTGGACGGAGTCCACCCCCAGCTGCATACCTACTGCGCAGTAAAAAAGCACCAAAGAGAGACAGCAGGCTCTCTGGACTGTGTATTCCCCCAGCAAGGTGCATGCTGGGAAGGAGAGGTCCCAGAGCCCAGGGGGATTCCCACCCATTAGGAAGACCTGGCCCAGCCAATCCCCTGCAGCAACTTCATCCCTGGAGGAAACAGAGTCAGGAAATCCCTGTCAGGAAACAGGGTCTCTTCTCTCTTTCAGAAGAGAATTGAAAGTTTCACTCCCCAACAATAGGAATGGTAGCCAGCATTTGCTGAGTGCCCACAGGCAGGACTATCTGGCTCCAAATCTCCTGTCTTTAACCTGCCTGCTAGGAAGTCCCAGAAAAGAAGAAGGTACTGCTCCTCCAATCTAGAAGACAAGAGCGTGAATCTTCTTTGTGAAGATTATCCTACATGGCGGCACTTACTAATGTTTTCTATTTGCCTTACCTTTTAAGCTTGCAGAATGCCTTTAATCATATCATACTTCAGGTGTATTTTCTCTAGCTCTCAGCTTTTTAAGCTGCCCAGCTTGGTAGATAAGTTACTTTATTTTCATCTTAGAAATCTATACCGAGAAATCTGCATCAGTTATCTTGCCAGGTAAGCATTCTTGTTCCCAGTGTAGAGAATCAATTTTGTTTATATGTTAATAGAGTTAGGTCTGTCTGGGCGATGTGTCCTAAGGTCTTCTCTAGGCAAACATACAAGCTTGTAATGCTGTTAGAATGCACCTAGAGTGCATTCTCTAATGCACTAGCTCTAAAAGAGCTAAAACCAAATAGATTCAGCTACATCATTAGGTGTTTCTAATTATATACTCACAATTCTAGGAAACTTCTCCATCCACATCTTCTCTGAGGAGCCAGAAAGCCAGCTCAGTCACAGCAGATATACCCCTCTTAGACTATGGTCTTGGATTCTCTTCTGTGTACTTTCAGAAGCCCAAAGGCTTGATGGAAAGGTTTTTATGTACAGAAAAGCTGCACCCTGACATTACCTGTTGTCACTACTGTTATTTCAGCAGTAATGTGGTGCTATTCAGAGAAGTTTGTTTAGCCTTTTCTATGTGCCTGGCATATTCAGGATGTTTTGGAGAATTTTTTTTTTAAAAAAAATCATAATATTTAATTCTTCCATGCAAGGAGATTATAATTTACTGGGATATCTGGCACAAATACTTGGCATTCAGGAATGAAATAAATTAGAACACTGAAGTGCTCAATTAAATGTAGAAAAATGTTAAGAAAGTGTCTTGGGGAATAAGCATATTAGGAGGACAGTTCTCAGCCACAGTGTTATTACATAGTCATGTGTCACAATCAGGTTGAGATTTGTTGCAGGTAATTTATTAGTAATAATAACCAGAGTCCTAAAATTTGTGAATTACTTCTTTCTCATACAAATTAAGGTGGATTCAGTATAATCCCTAAATACATTGCTTCTTTGCATGCTGAAATGCTTTCTTGAAGGAGAAAGAATCAAAGTGATTGAAGCTAGCAAGCTGTAATTACAGGACTGCTCCCTGGTTAGGAGCTTGCCCCCTGGAGTCAGGTCATTTGAACTCAAGTCCCAGTTCCCTCACTTTGACCTAACCTTGCCAAGATTCCTTGTTTTGCCTTGAGGATTCAAGGAGGCCCTGCTGGTACAGCCGAGCTTACCTTGCCAGGAGGCAACCAATAGATAAATGGTCAGCCAGTGTCATTATTAATTATGTACAGTGCTGGGTACACAGCTATTGTTCTAAGAGACCAAAAGGGAGCAAGCAATTTTGGCTGTGGTTCAGAAGGAAGACGTAACCACAGAGTCAGTGCAGAGAGCAGTGCAGGTTTACAAGAAGGGTTAATTTTCTTTTTTGCTGCAAATGCCTCAGCTGCTTGGGAGGCCCATGCTATCCCTGCACTTCTTGGTTTCCCCCATTACTGATAAGTAATTTTCTGTTGTTGTAGAGTTTGGCATGGTCCTTATAGGATTAGATTATTTGGCTTTGGGAAGGTGTGCGATGCCTTGATTCTCTTCTCACACTAATGGAGAAAAACGCCACTCCCGACTCTGATTTGTCACTTCTATTCCTATACAGATATAGACTGGCCCCACCCAGGTCAAGACCCTCCCCTTGAGGTGGATCTGTGTAGTGTTCTTCAAACCCCAAATCCCTTTTCCCTTAGTAACTCAGATCATCACTCCCCTTAAGCTTACTACTTGCACTCTTTTTTAAAAAATAAAATAATTGTATTAAAATATTTTAAAAATACCTCAAAGGAAAGATAATGAAGTTTTACCAATTTATATTCATGTTCAATAATTTTGAAGATTTTGCCATATTTGCTTTATGCCGATCTCTTGGCTTTTTCTTTGATGAATTATTTAAAACTAAATTCCAAGTATGTTCTTTTACAGCTATGTGCTTAAGAACGAATGCATCTCTAAATTATGGACATTCTCTTATATGATTACCATGCTGTTATTGTGTCCAACAAAATAAAAAATAATTCTTTGATATCATTGACTACCCAGTTACTAAAAAATTTTTTAAGTTGCTCTGTTTGAATTAGGACCCAAACAAAGTCCACAAATTATGTTGTAGATTTCCTTTAGTCCAGATAAATGTCCTTGCTGCCCTCTTCCACCCCTGTCCTTTGTAGCCATACTGTTGGCTTACTGAAGAGAAGGCAGTCATCCTTGGGAATGCCTTCTGTTTCCAATTCACCTCTTTGTTTCTTTGTGAAAGCTTCATCTAAGAGTATGGAATCTTTTCCCATTTGTCTAAATTTAATTTTTCATCTTTGTGTAGTGTTTAAAAACTTTCCTTGTGTAGATGTTGCATGTTCATTGCTCAGAGTATGACTAGGAAGTTTGTCTTTTCAAGCCTTCTCCTTTAAATAGCAAAATATTCTAGTGCTTGTATATATGGAAACTATTAATGCTATATATTAATTTTATATCCTGTTAATTTGCTACATTGTCTGTTTTTCATTGATTGTCTTGAGTTTTCTTAATATACAAATCTGTTATTTAAAAACAGATGCAATTTTAGCTCCTAATTGCTCTATCTTATCTAATTGCATTGGCTGATTCTTCTAGTATCATGTTAAGTAGTTGTGGCAATAGCCAGTGACTTTGTGTTGTCTTTTATGTTAATGAAAATGCCCAGAAGTGTTTCCCTAGTAAGTAAGGTACATGTTTAATTGATTTGTATTTTAGGAGTGTGTGTGTGTGATTAGAAATAAATGTTAAATTTTTTCAAATGGTTTTTTGACATTGTTGGAGATGATAGTATGATTTCTCCTTTAATCTATTGCTATGATTAGTTACATTAATGGATTTGCTCATACAGAATCATCTTGTATTCTCAAAAGAAACTCTTTGATCACAACATGTGTTTTGACATAAGATTCTATTTTTAATTATTTGCTTAGAATTTTTATATCAGTTTTCATACATGAGAATGATATATACCTTTCTTTTTTGCATTATCTCTACACATCTTATATCACTGAATATATTTGCTATAAAATATTTGACTTTCCTTCTTTTTCTATGCTCTGGAACAACTTAAATAGCCACTAGATTATCTGGTTTTTAATCGTTTTGTAGTATTCCACTACAGTTTATAAAACCATCTGTTTCTGGTGCTGTTTAGAAGAGTAGTTTTTTGAAAACCCTCTCAGTTATTTATAAGATAATCGATCTGTTTGGATTTTCTATCTCAACTTTTTATTTTGACTGAAGTTCTCCATTTCATCTAGGTTTTCAAATATTTGCTTAGAATTGTGCCAATATAATTACACAGATTGAACAAGTTTCTTGCTTTGATGGTTATTTTTCCTTTGCCATTTTTTTTGTATATTTATACTTTCTGCCCTTATTTACTAAAAAAAAATTACAGTAGATTTGTACATTTTATTGTTTTCAGAAGACAAGATTAGTTTTTTAGTAATGCTATATTCCATTTTCTAACTCATTTCTGCTTCTATCTTTAGTAATTTTATTGTATTTTGCTTTCTTTTGACATTCTTTATTCTTTTTTTCACTTTTGGAGTTGAGTGGTTAAACTTTTTTTCATTTTTATTGATATAGATAATAAAATTATGAATTTTTATTTGAGCATTTCCTTTAGCTGTATCCCTCGATACAATATATTCCATTTTATTTATTGTTGCCCTGTGGAAATTCAGCAGTTACTTTTTATATTTCCTTCTTGACACCAGAGTTGAATGAGTTTTTTTTAATTTAATGTGTTTACATTTCCAAGTGGAAGGACTTTTAAAAGATCTTATTAATTTCTAGTTATATCACACTTTGATCAGAATACTTTGTATTTTAAAAAATTTACTATAACTTTCTTTGTGGCCTAATGTGTTAGTTCTTATAAATGTTCTATGTACACTCTTAAAGAAGGTGCATTCTCTATTATTAGAAAATGTTCAATATATATCAATAAGATGTATCTTATTACTTATTTATATCTTCTGTATCCTTAGTAATTGCTTTGGTCTATTTGATCTATTGGGGTCTAAAAGAAACCAATATGAGAATAGTTTGTTTTTCTTTTTGTTTTTCCTGGCGAGTTAAGCCCTCTTGCAGTTATTGACATGATGGGTATGTTTGGTGGTGTTTTTACTTCAAACTCCTGTGTTTTCTTTGCCTTGTATTGGTGTTTCTTTTGTTATTTGAAAATTTCCATTTTTGTTAAAACAGCAAATTTCTATCTTGTTTAATATGTTTAGTCATTTCTTATTTAGATATAACTTATTGGTTTTCTAGTATGACCAGTACAGAAGTTAACTAGTCACCATTTCTGTTTCCCTACATTGTCTCTCTCCTATGCTCCAATGTTAGACAATATTCTCTCATCTCAGTTCCAGCATGTCTATGACCTCTATATTGAAGACATTTTTAGATTAGATTTTAAACCCTAGTTTTCAGTTTCTTTCTTTGAGTATGTTAAAAGTGCTACATTGTTTATCAGTATGAAATATAGTCAAGATGGATATCTAATCTGTTCTGATGTTCTCCTATAAATGACTGAGACTCTTCATAGATATCCAGAGGACTTTTCCTTGTATTTAAAAGCTATGACTTTACCAGGAAATGTTTTTGTGTTGACACTCCTGGATCAAATTTCCATGGCAATAGTATACTTTTCAATATATTGATGCAAGTTTTCTTCGACTTTAAGAAATTTTTCTTGTAGTTTTAAAGACTTGTTCTATTTCATTTATATGTTTTTCTTTTTTGGGAGGGTACCAATTGTATATTTATTTTTTCTTATGTTTTCTATTTTTCTTGAACCATACAAAAATTCGAAAATTTCTGATTTATTATATTATTATTTTATTTATTTCCCTTCTATCTTCTGTTTCCCAAAAGGTACTTTCTTTGGTTTCTATTCATTCTTGTGTTTCTTTAATTTAGTCTTAGATTCTGAAATTCTAATTCTTTTCCAAAATGTCAATTTTTAGTTTCTGTATTCTTCTTCCTAATCATATATTAGCTGAGCTTTTCTATTTCTTATTTGTGCTGTTGTTTCAAAGCTTTAATAATTCTTGAAATTTTGATTACCTCATTTTGAAATAATTGAATAAAGTTTTCTGCTTTGTGCCACATTCTTAAATATGTTTTCATTATCTGTCAAAGTGTTTTAATGTTCTTTTTCAACGTTTTTTTTTTACATGTCATCATTTTGTATGAGGCTATTATTTCATTCTTTTTCTGCTTACTTAATATGTTATTAGGCAATTAGAAAATGTCTAGGGAAGAATTGAGTTATGATTATATTATCCTGGGTTTGTCATTCAAAGTGCTCCCTCCTATGCGATTACCATAAGGAATTCAAGGTATGGCCTCTCTCTCTGAGCTGAGCTGGGTCCAGAAAACTTTCTGACTCTCTATAGATCTTACATTCTCTGGTGATGCCCTCACTTTTAGTAGTTCCATTTTGCTGTTATAGTGCTTTCTGGGTTTGCTCCATCAGTTAGTCCCCACCCTCTCCTCTATCTTTAGCCTCTCACTTTCCTGACTCCTTCTCCTTATCCCATAAACACACTCATCTTAAAATATCCTTCTCTGACACTATCCCCTTCAAGATACCATCCAATCTCTCCTCTTTTTACCCAAATGTTGATTCACAGTGTTCATTTTCTCATCTCCCAGTTATTATAACTCATTGCAAACTGCTTTTTATTTTCAGCACCTTTTTTGAACTAGATCTTGTTAGCGTCACCAATGAGTTCCTAGTTACAAATCCAATGGATGCCTCTGGATTTATCTTATTTGACTCCACTCTTATATCGAAGTTGATGATCTTGCCCTCCTATATTCTCCCATATGTCCCTATAAATTCTCTCTGACTATTCCTTCTCCATTTCCTCACTCCTTCCTCTCCCTTTGCCTACGCTTGAATATTCCTGCTTGGTTGGGCTCCTTTAGCTCAATTATCTTCTCATCCTAATTGTCTTGGTCTTGTAAGTGATTTCATCTACTTTCAGAACTTTACTACTCATAGGCTGGTGACTGCTAAAGCCCAGTTATCTCCTCTGAACTTCAAACTTGTTAATCTTTCTGTGGGCTCAGCATCTCCAAACTAATGTTACAGAGCTATCTTAAAGTTAGTAGACAACATGAACTTGTCTTTCTTCTCTAGAATCCTTGATCTTGGTGGTGACAGTCACACAAATTAGAAACCCAGGTATCATCCTTAATTTCTTTCTTTTTCAATCAGCTCCATTCATGTATACACTAAGTCCTATAACATTCTATCATCATCTCTTGCCTAATGTGATACTAACTAGTTTTTTGGCTTGTAGTCTTGTCTCACTCAATTACCAGCATGTCTATCTTCCCATGTCACTGCCCTACTTTAAATTTTTTATGGGTACTTGTAGCCTTTGTGATAAAAATTAAGTTCTGTGACTTGAAGTGCAGGGACCCTAATGGTTTAACCTCAATAGTTTCTTCTTTTACCATTCCTAGACTCTAACAACATGTTTAATCAATACTGAACTGCTTTAGCTCTCTGATCATGCCATATTGTCTCTTTCCCATGCCTTTGTTCTTGCTGTTCCCTTCACTCCCTTTTCTTTGCCTGGGTAATTTCTATTCATTCTTTAAGCCCAAATTCAGATATTAACTCTTTCATGAAGACTCCCTGACATCTGGCTGTCCCTTTTTTCAAACCTAAGCTGGATTAATTATCCTTCCTCAGTGTTACTCAGCATCTCAGCTTACTGCTGTCATTTTACTGAATGTATTATATTGCAATGAACAATTTGTATTTTTGCCTCTTCCCCTAAGTTTTCCTTCAGATTCCCATATTCCACATAGAAATAAATCATTTACTATATATGCTATAGAACAAAACTACCTATTTGGATTTAGCTCTATAGATACAAGCAAGAACATGATTGTTTTATTTCTTAAAATTTTTATGTCATTAATCGTATTAGCCCAAATGCCTTTCACATAGTTCATGCTTAATAATTACTCTGTATTAGATAAGATTGACAGATGTCCCTGCTCTGAAGGAGCACAGTCTTTGGTGATGTGGTGAGACCAAAAGGAAAAGCTGCCAAGCTTAAAATGTGAACAAACATGGCTTGGAGAAAAAAGTCCATGAATGAGATTATCTGGTGAGCTGGTAACTCTTACTAACCAGCTGTGACCTTGTAGGCAGCCTTCCTGAATCTGTGAGTGCTGTGATCCCTCAGACCTCTAACATTTGGTTCTGATAATAGGCCACTTGATATTTTCAAGAAGCTATTTCAAATAATATGGGATAGTTTACAGTTACTCCAGTGCAGTGGACTGACAACTTAAAACCCAATACAAAATTATTAGCACCAAATATCTTCCCTGTAGACACAGATTCATGAATTCCTACCAGATGCTATGACCTGAATTTCATGCCAGCTTCTCTACTTGTGAGCCCCCACTCATTCTGTTCCTCCCACTCACAGTGTTCTTCCTTTTCCCTTTGCCTACCCATCCCACTCTTCTTTCCTCCACGGCCCAGATCACATCCTAATTCCCTATCTGTATTTCTCCTTTTTCTGTGCTTCTGTTCGCTGGAATTTATTGTTCCCCAAACCTTTAATGTGACTTCAGTTTACTTTTATAATGAAATTTTTGAAGCTCATAGAAGACTGAGGGATGGGCTTTTAAAATCTTCAAGCCCTCATCAGGGACTAGCCCTGTCAGGTTCACTGTGGATCCTTATAAAATCCTTGCAGGATGATTGATTTTATGATTGATAGTAGAAAGGTGAATATTGAGTGAATGCAGCTGGTGTTGTGGAAAAACTTCCAGCTGAGTTTTCTTTTGGAGAAACTTCAAGTTTCAGACCAAGCCTAAGATCTTTGCTATGAATCCAAACTCAGCTACAGATATTTTGTATAGTTTTTAATTTTCAGGTTGTTAACACTGATTGATGATGATCATTTGCTCAGGGGGTTTGAAAAAGATCTGTTTGGGACCTGTGATGCTTCCCTCTTCAAACCACAGGAAGCTTCCTTATTGGGTAGAGCATCTCTTGAGCAAAAGCCTGCCACCGTTGTTAAAGATGCCTCAGCTGCAGTTGGATAGATGCCTTTGCTCAAAATGAGCTGCCCCAATCCTAATAGCTTCCTGCTGAGCTGGTCTGATTGCAGCTGTTGTTCCTCAGCATTTCATTGCTTTGCCACACCACTTGAAGCTTTGTACTAGATCACCCTTAAAGCATTTCTCTACTCACCCTTGCAGAGTCACAGGCAAGCTTGTCTATGTTACATAGTCTACATCTATTGACAGATGGACTCACCAAAAGCAACCTTTTTTGGAGGCATGCCAGGGAGCCAGAATGGGAAGTACATTGGCCACAAGTGAGCTGGGCAGGTGCTGAGGATGACAGATGTGCTGAATTTAGGAGCTCTCTGCTGCAAGAGAGGGCAGGTGCTGTCCTATAGATTCTGGCTGAGGGGTCATTCCACTGTCAGGAAACGTTGGCTTCTGTCAAACGGGAGTCTGAGTGTGTCTTTTTCTCAAATTTATTTAAGCGGTTACTACTACATGCAATGCTGTGTTTTCCCAAAGACTCTTTGGCATAAGGTTCTTGTTTGTACCTTTCATAAACAGTTTATAAAATGTGGCTCTACTCCTTTAAGATCTGTTATTCAATTCAATGCATTCTAATTCAACAAATATTTTTTAAGAGGCTGAGTTGCTGGGATTACATCTGTGAAGAAGATAGATATGGCATATGTTCTCTGACATTATATTGAAAATTTCTCTCATGTTCTTCTTGAACTTTTAAAATTTCATTTTTTATATTTCAATCATTGATTCATCTGGAATTAGTTGTGATATAAGGAATGAAACAAGGATATGATTTTGTCATTTCCTAGATGGTGGCCCTGTTGTTTATTTATCTTCCAGTATAGTTGACAGACAGTGCTATATTAGTTTAAGGTGTACAATACAGTGATTCAACAATTCTATACGTTACTCAGTGCTCATCAAGGTAAGTGCGCTTCTTAATCTCCTTCACCTATTTCATATGCCCCCCACTCCGCCTCTCTGGTAGCCATCAGTTTGTTCTCCATAGTTACATCTGTTTTTTGGTTTGTCTCTATTTTTCCCTTGTTCATTTGTTTCATTTCTTAAATTCCACATGTAGGTGAAATCATACATATTTGTCTTTCTCTGACTTATTTTGCTTAGTATTATAGTCTCTAGATCCATCCATGTTGTGGCAAATGGCAAGATTTCTTTCTATTTTATGGCTGAATAATATTCTTTTTTTTTTTTTTTTTAATAATATTCTATTACACATATTATATACATATAATATTCCATTACATATATATGTAAATATATATTTGGAATACTATTCTGTTACATATATGTATGTGTATATATGTATATGTGTATTCCATTACATATACATATATATGTCTTTTTTATCCATTCATCTGTTGATGACATCTGGGTTGCTCTCATAATTTGACTGTTGTAAATAATGCTGCAATAAACTGAGGGATGCATATACCCTTTCAAATGAGTGTTTTTGTATTTTTTAGGTAAGTACAGAGTAGTGGAATTACTAGATATATGGTAATTCTATTTTTAACTTTTTGAGGCACTTCCTTTCTGTTTTCCATAGTGGTTGCGCCATTTACATTCCTAACAACAGTGCACGAGGGTTCCTTTTTCCCTCCATATCCCCACCAACACTTGTTTCTTGTGTTTTTAATTTTTAGCCATTCTAACAGGTATGAGATGATACTGCGCTGTGGTTTCCATTTGTTATTTTCTTGACAGTATTATAGATTGTCTTTTCATGTGTCTGTTGGCCATGTGTACGTCTTCTTTGGAGAAATGTTTGTTCATGTTTTCTACCCATTTTAAAATTGGATTATTTGGTAGTTTGTTGGTGTTGAGTTATGTAAATTCTTTCTTTCTATATTTTGGATATTAACCCTTTATCAGATATGTCATTTGTGAATATCTCCTCCCATTCCATAGGTTACCTTTTAATTTTGTTGATTATTTCCTTTGCTGTAGAGATTTTTTCATTTTGTTATAGTCCCCATGATTTATTTTTGCTTTTGTTCTCCTTGCCTCGGGAGACTTATCTAGAAAGATATTGCAACAGCCAATGTCCATTGCTTGTTTTTTGAATAAGCCATCTCTTTCCCTCCATTCACAATACTCCCTTTGCTTTGCAGAGTTCTTCCCTTGTATTATGATGGTATTTTGTTCTAAGTGAAAAATCTTCTTACTGTTATTTCAATGGCAAAAAATTATGTGGTGACCTGAGTTTCAAGACAAAAATTTTATATTAAAATCATCCCACACCTTATTGAAATTAATATAACTTCAGTAATTAATACTTAGCTATAATTACATGACATAACAAAACCAAGTTTCATTAATTTATTTTTCTATAACATGGTTGTATACCTATAGTCATTCATCTCTTTCATAACTGTTGGATGCTGTTGCAATCTTAAAATAATCCTCATAGATAAAGTATTCATATTATTCTCATTATTTAAGTAATTGAATTTTTAAGTAAAAAAAAATCAGTGAACTCTATGTAAATGAATAACTACAATGTACTAGAGTATTTTAGGGGAAAACCCAGTAGAATATGCACCAAGTACATAACTTAAAGAATCCGCCTGTTGGCTCCAATTTCATAGCACTCTGTTGCTCAGAGGGAATCCTAATTGATCTTTTTTTTATTAAACTTTTTTTTAAAAGATTTTATTTATTTATTCATGAGAGACAGAGAGAGAGAGGGAGAGAGAGAGAGAGGCAGAGACACAGGCAGAGCGAGAAGCAGGCTCCTTGCGAGGAGCCTGACGTGGGACTCTATCCTGAGTCTTCAGGATCATGCCCAGGGCTGAAGGTGGCGCTAAACCACTGAGCCACCCAGGCTGCCCCTAATTGTTCTTAAATACAAATGAAGTCTCATAAGCAGGAGTACTAAATGAAATTCCTCATAAGTTGAACTCTTACCATTTGAATGGCTGTACTGTAAGATATTGCTATACTAAATCCAGTTTTCATTTGTGTCTACTTCTGAACTCACTATCCTGTTTTATTATCTATCTGCTTATTTATGTACCACTATCATACTCTTCTAATAACTGTAACTTGATTATATGTTTTATTGTCAGATAGAGCTAGTCCTCCTTCAGTACTTCTCTTTTTCCAGAACTTTCTGTTTTATCTCTATGTGTTTAGTTTTCCAGGTAAACTTTAGAAACACCATTGTTTAGTTATTAAAAATATCTACTGATATTTTATTGAAATTTCTTGAGATCTATAATTACTATCTAGTGAATTAATTTCATTTTGATATTGAATCTGCCAGGACAAAAACAAGTTATGTTCTTTCATTTACTTGTATTTTCTTTTTGGTACAGAATTTAAAAACTTCATATAATATAATCTTGCATATTTCTTGTTGAGTTTATTTCTAGGTCTTTATTCTTTTAGCTGCTGCTTAAACAAGATCTTTTCTAACTGGTTATTATCTTGTATACAGAGTGACTATTAACTTTTGTATACTAATTTTGTTAGCAAGTTAAGTGAATTATGCTACTGTTTGTTATAAATTTTCAATAGTTATCCCAAGCTTCCCAGTTATATAATTATATAATTTTTCCACTGATTTATCACGTTTAGGGATTAGCACAGCTAGGAAGTATTTATGTGTTAAGAAAATTTTCTTTTTATTAAGAGTGCATTTGGAATTATGTCATTTGCCATCTTTTTGTCTATGGAGATAATGATATGATTTTTCTCTTTTGACTTATTAAGAATTATTAATATGATTTATATCAAAAGATATCTAATATTGAACATTCTTACATTCTTTGAGTTAACCACACTTAGAAATGGTGATTTATTCTTTCAGTGAACTGTGTATTCTATTTACTGATGTTTTATTTAGGATTATTGCATTGATATTTCATAAATAGATTATTGTGTGTACCATCTTTCCCCATCAATATTACACTAGCTTCTTAAAAAGAATATTCTGAAATAGTTTAGAGTGCTGTAATTACATATATAAAAGATTGGTACAATCACTTCTAAAACATCTAGACACCTAATGTTTCTGTAATTTAATATTCACTCTCAAATTTTTTTTCATTTATCTCCCTGTTGGTTTAAATTCAACTAGTAGTAGGCTTTTATTTCAAGCAAAAGTAGCTTTTCTTCTTTGGTTTTGCACATTTGTATTTTTTTTTTGCCACTATATTTATATGACAGTTATCTGATGTGGCGGACTGCTGGTGGCTCATCCAAATCCATTATTTCTTGTCCTTGGGCACACACTTTAATTCCATTCTCAGCCTGCCTTGACGTTAGGTATGCCATTTATCTGGGCTCTAGACAAAGGAATATGAGTGGAAACGATATATACCAATTTTAGGCTTAGGTTTTGAAAACTCTGCACCCACCTACTGTGAGCCGGGTACCATTCTGGGAATGTGGCTAGGGTAGTCCCGGAAGACCAACTCCCTGTTCTCCTTGAGGTTTATAGTGAGCTTGAGGGAACATGATGTGAAGAGAAGGAAAATCTGGGCAGAAGACAATAGTATGATTGAAACTCAGGAGTGTGAACGGGAGGCAGTACAGGAGAGAGCATGTAGATTGGTGTGACCAGTATGTAAATGCAAGAGGTGACTGGGTGGGATGGTGAGATACGAAGCTACTGCGATGCACAAGGACCAGGTAGCTCAAGGCCTGGCTAAGGAGTTGAGTGTAATATGACAGATATATTTGCAGGTGTGCAATGTCAGGCACATCACCCAGCCAGTGACCCAGGGAGTGGACTGGATTTGTATTGCCCAGGAACCTGGAGAGTCATTCAGTAAGTGTCGGGGGTAGGAGGGCAGGGTTGAGAGGAGGGACTGTTACAGGGTACAGTCAATAAACTGTTGTTACCCACCAGATGTGTGGGGTGAAAGAAAGGAGGGAATGAGAGTGAATGCCAGGTTCTTGGTATAGATAGATCACGGTGTCACCTACTTGGACAGGTATACAGGACAGAAAGTAGGTTTTATCCACATTCTATTCCACAGGATTGAAAACATTCTAATTTACCCAGTATCTATCAGTTAAATGGTTGCTTATCTAAAACCCCTAAAATTTAGAGGAAAATGCTTGATGACATCTTTAGTTGGTATGGGGCTTTTTCACCATAAATGGTCAGTTTGTGTCAATTTTTTGCCTTTCAGGTAAAATTGAATAAAAGATATAGGTTCAATGTGTTTAATTATTAAAAAGTTTTCGGGGATCCCTGGGTGGCTCAGTGGTTTAGCGCCTCTTTGACCCAGGGTGTGATCCTGGAGTCCCGGGATCTAGTTCCACATCAGGGTCCCTACATGGAGCCTGCTTCTCCCTCTGCCTGTGTTTCTGCCTCCCTTTCTCTCTGTGTCTCTCATGAATAAATAAATAAAATCTTTAAAAATTTTTTCAAAGTATTGTTGTACCTTACTTTAATGACGTTTCATGCTCTGTTCACAAATTTTTGCTTTATTTACCTGCAAGTAGAACTGAATAAGCATGATTTCTTTTTTTTAAATAAGCATGATTTCTAAGCAGATAGTTTATTCACAGCTTTCTTTAGAATTTAAAAACTGTGTCAAAGTTGCCAATAGAAGTGTTTTCTGTCTTCTATTAATGTCTTTTCACACTTTTTACTACAGGCTGTTATCATTCTTACAGGAAGTGAATAGTTATGAATCATAAGTCTCACAGTTCAGCATAATAGTAATTGGCATTTCAGAAAGGTATCTGTCAAAGGTAAATTAGGACACATGTGTGAATGATACTTTATATTCATAAGTTTTAGTGAACCAAGTTTTTATTTTTTATTTTTTTAATAATACATTTATTTTTTATTGATGTTCAATTTGCCAACATACAGAATAACACCCAGTCCTCATGCCGTCAAGTGCCCACCTCAGTGCCCATCACCCAGTCACCCCCACCCCCCGCCCACCTCCCCTTCCACCACCCCTAGTTCGTTTCCCAGAGTTAGGAGTCTTTCATATTCTGTCTCCCTTTCTGATATTTCCCACTCATGTTTTCTCCTTTCCGCTTTATTCCCTTTCACTATTTTTTATATTCCCCAAATGAATGAGACCATATAATGTTTGTCCTTCTCCGATTGACTTATTTCACTCAGCATAATACCCTCCAGTTCCATCCATGTCGAAGCAAATGGTGGGTATTTGTCGTTTCTAATGGCTGAGGAATATTCCATTGTATACATAAACCACAGCTTCTTTATCCATTCGTCTTTCGATGGACACCGAGGCTCCTTCCACAGTTTGGCTATTGTGGACATTGCTGCTATAAATATCGGGGTGCAGGTGTCCCGGTGAGAGAAACAAGTTTTTAAGATAAAGGGAAACTTGTCTGTGAAGGCTCCCTGGATTTGACTTGTAGATTAATAATAGGGGATATTTTTCTATTTTCTTATCATTAGGTTCAAAACCATACAATGATAAGAGGAGAGTAGATCACTTCTCATAAACTTTCTATTCTCACCTTCTCTTACTACCTTTAAAAATTCACATTCATTTAAGATTAACCCAAAATATGGCAACTGAAATATTAGAAGCAATTCACAATGCTAAAATTACACCAATAGAAAAATTCTCATCAATTAACACTTTGATGCAATAAGGCTTCTTTGTTTGTTTGTTTTTGATAAGTTTCATGTTACAAAATATGTAGAATGTTATTTTCCACAAATGTTTGTTTTTAAATGTAGTTGTATGTGCTTTACCTATTTTGGAAATACACAAAGCTATTAAAATACTTTTGATTTCATTTGGATATTTTATATATTTTCTTATGGAGTTTTACATATTTTCTTAACTCTTCACAGGTTTTGAATTTAGAGATTTACTGTATTATGCATGAGACAGCACTTATTGTGCCTTTTTTTTTTTTTTATAAGCATAGCTATTTTTTTTTGAGGATTCCTCAGACTAAATGTTTACTTTTCATAGCATGGTTCCATAATTCCTAGGTAATCCTTCATGTGTGCTAGGCAAAATAAATCTTTAATTTCACTAAAACATGATTCTGATTTTGGTTGGTGACATTCTTTCTTTGCCAGGTTTTTTTCATATTTAGGTCTATGAATTTTTTTCTAGAACGCCATCTGTCTATTCTTTTATCTTCTCTGAAACTGCCAGCATTCTTAGGCAAATGTGTAGGGAAGTGAGGCATATTCCAGAAAAAGAATGTGTGTTCTAAGATATTTAAACCAAACTACATGGCTAAGCATATCAAAAGCTGATCTAATACTAGACAATAGCATCAAAGCAAACTTCCTTTTCCTTATTGTCAATGTTATTTCTATAGTTTTTTTTTTTCTGGGTGCATTACTTTAAACAACTTTTTATTTTGAGATAATTACAGACTTACATGCAGTTATAAGAAATAACACAGAAAGATTCTGACCACATTTAATCCCCTTTCCCTCCAATGATAACATCTTGCTAAACTGTAGTACAATATCACAACCAGGATATTGACATTGATACTGCACATTAATCTTATTCAAATATCCCTGATTTTAAATGTACTCATTTTGTGTGTTGTATGTTTTTAGTTCTATACAATTTTAACACTTGTAGGTTTCTATATCTGCTGCCATTGTTGAGATACAGACCATTTCTGTCACCACAAAGATCCTTTGTCTTCCCTCTTATAATGACACCTTCCTCCCATCTATCTTGTAACAATTTGTCGTTTCCAAAATGTAGAAGTGGGGTCATACAATACATAAATGAATTTCCCCCTTATTCATACAGTTCCTTGGAGATTTATCCAGATTATTGCATATATCAATAGTTCATTCTTTTTTATTGTTGTATTTCATGGTATTGGATGTACCACAGATTGTTCATCTCTTCATGCACTGAAAGACACAAAGATTGTTTCCAGTTTGGGGCTATTACAAAAAAATCTGCTATGAGCATTTGCATAGAGGTTTTTATTTCAACATAATTTTCTCTGTAATAAATGCCTAAGAGTACAATCACTGCGTTGTATAGTAATTGAATGTTTAGTTTTAGAAGAAACTGCCAAACTATTTGCCAGAGTGACTACCATTTTTCATCTTCAACAGCAATAGATGAGTGTTCCAGTTTTTCTACATTTTGTCAGTCTTTGGTGTTGTTACTACTTTTTATGTTACTCACTCATATAGGTATTACCGTAGTTTGTGTCTACTTGCTTTTTATATCATTGCTTTTCTATACCTTTTTTTCTTTGATTTTTTTTTACTCTTTATTATTTCTTTTGTCCTACTTGGTTTGGGTTTACTTTGCTCTTCTTTTCCTAGCTTCTTAAAGTAGGAATTTGTCATTGATTTGTGATCCTTCTTTTTTTTTCCTTTCCCTTTCAGCACAGCTTTAGCTGCATCTCATGTATTTTGGTGTTGTGCTTTTATTTGTATTCTCTCTATCCTTTTACCTTCTCTGAAGCTGCCAGCATTCTTAGGCTTTATGTTTTTTAGATTTTTATTTTGGGATTTTTTTCTCTGATCCATGGACTATTTAGAAGTGTGTTAATTTCCAAGTGTTTAGAGATTTTCCTCATGTCTTCCTGCTCTTGGTTTCTAGTTTGGTTCCATTATGGTTAGAGAACTTTATGTGAATTCAGTGTTTTTTAATTAGTTGAGGTTTGTCTTATGGATGAGGACATGATCTATCTTGGTGAATGTTCCATAACTACTTGGAAAAACGCATATGTATTCTTCTGCTGTTGGGCAAAGTGTTCTCTATATGTCAGTTAGATCCTGTTGGTTAATTGCATTGTTCAATTCTATATCCTTCCTAATTTTCTATGTAGTAGTTCTATTATTTGTTGAGAGTGAGATGTAAAGTCTCTAATCTGATGTGGCATAATATACACTTGTTTATTTATTCACCTGTTCTTCTGCCCCTCTGGAATGTCAGCTTTCTGAGGGCAGAGATTTGTGTTTATTTCATTCAATCTGTATGTTAGTATATTGGATCCAGTATACTTGAATGTGGTAAAGAAGAATTAAGGAAAACTACATCTTTGTTTGAGGGACTATCTCTCATTCATCTTGGTTTTAGTGCTTGGAACAAGCACTGGCTTGAGTAGGTGTTTTAGTGATGTCTGTGGAATGAACAGATATATTTCCTGGATGATCCATTCCTACATGCTGGGAGGCCTGTCAGACATGTTGTTTCTCGAAACAGCCCCACTTTGATTTCGCCTCTGCGAGGTTGGTATTGTTGCTTGGTGAGCTCTCTGGGGAAGTGGCCATGGCAGGTGGCTTCCCTGGAAGGTAGCAGCTGACACTTGAGATCTATCTCTTCCTTTGTTTTGTAAAGTTTTCATGGCACAGTTGAGAATATTTGCAGAATTTTGCACAGTGTTGTCGAATTACATTTTAGAATTTTGTTCAATATTGTGGAATTACATTTTAGAGCTTTGCCATCTCATTATACAGCAATTTGGGTGGTTGTGGGTGAAGATTGTGGATGATGATTCTGGCCATTTTGTGTGTCTATAACTCTTCAGTGTGGGCTGGAGAAAGCTTTCAGAGAATTTAAGGAGCAATGGTATATTTTACTGTTATAAAATGATAAGAATGTCAGGATGGCATTGAAGTTCAACTATGGATAGAAAGCAGGCCCTCAAATCAGGCAGATTAGGTTCAAATTCTAGCCCTCCTACTCAATAGCTGTGCAACCATTAGTTAGGTTAATATTTTTACCTCAACTCTTGTCTCTCTAAAGTGTGGATAGAAGTTTTTAGTTTGATGTAGTCCCACTTGCTCAGTTCTGATTTCGTTGCTTGTGTGTTAGGTGTCATAGACAGAAAATCATTACCAAGACTATGTCAAGGAGCTTTATTCCTATTTTTTATTCTAGGAGTTTCATGGTTTCAGGTCTTATGTTTAAGTCTTTAATACATTTTGAGATAATTTTTGATATAAGATTGGGGTCTGGTTTCATTCTTGTACATTGACTATCCAGTTACCCCAGCACCATTTTTTGAAGAGACTGTCTTTTTTCATTGAGCCTTTTTGGCTTCCTTCTCAAATAATTGTTGATAGTATATGCTTAGATTTATTTCTGGGCTCTCAATTCTGTTGCCTTGGTCTACTTGTTTTTATACCAGCATCCATAATATTTTGATAACTATAGCTTGATAGTATAGCTTGGAACCAGGAAGTATGAAGCCTCCTAGAAGAAACCACCAACAAAGTGAAAAGACAACCTACAGAACAGAAAAAAAAATTGCAAACTATATATCTAATATGGGGTTAATAATCAAAATGTATAAAGAACTCATACAAGAGCAAAAAGTCAAATAACCCAATTGAAAGAGACCCGAACAAAGGACCTGAGTAGAAATTTCTTCAAAGAAGATAAATGAAAGTTGCAAAGATACATGAAAAGATGTTCAACATCACTAGCCATTAGGAAAATATAAATTAAAACCACAATGAGCTATCTCTTTGGACCTGTTAGCATAGCCATTGTCAAAAAGACAAGAGATAACAAATGTTGGTGAGGATGTGGAGAAAAAGGGAGCCCTGTGCCCTGTTGGTAAATTGGTATAAGCACTATGGAAAACAGTATTGAGGATCCTCAAAAAATTAAAAATAGAACTACCATATTATCCAATAATTCCTCTTCTGGAGATATGTCCAAAGGAAACAAAAACACTAACTTGAAATCCATATCTTCATATTCATACCAGCATTACTGACAACATCCAGGACACAGACACAGTTTGGGTGTTCATCAATGGATGAATGGATTGTGAAGTTGTGTTGTATTTACAGTGAAATATTATTAAGCCATATTAAAACAAGGAAATCCTACTATTTGTGAGAACATGGATGGGCCTTTAGCACATTATGCTAAGTGAAATAAGTCAAAGGCAATGTGTGATCCCACTAGTATGTGGAAATAAACAAAACAAGACAAAAGTCATAGAGAGATCTGACTTATGGTTATCATAGGTTGGAAGAGGAGGAATTGGAGAAAGGTGGTCAAAAGGCATAAACTTCCAACTGTTAGATAAATAAGTCCTAGTATGTGATATACAGCACGATGACTACAGCTGACACTGCTGTAGGATAGATTGGAAAGTTGTTAAGAGAGTAAATCCTAAGAATTCTCATCACAAGAAGAAATAAATTTTTTCTTCTTTCTTTCCTTCTTTCTTTGTATCTATATGAGAAGATGGATGTTGACTGAACTTATTGTTGTACTCATTTCACAATATATGTAAATCACACCATCATGCTGAACACCTTAAACTTATACAATGATGCATGTCAATTATTTCCCAATAAAACTGGAAAAAATAAAGTGGGGAAAGTTATTGAATAAGTTACATTACAGAAAGATTGAATGAAATTAAAATGTCTAAAATGGAACCTGTCATAAATTAGGCAATTGATAAATATTAATTTATTTAATTCCTAGTATTTTTGACATGTAAAAAATGAAGTCTCTCCATCTCCAAAAGCATTTATCTCCTTTGTCTATGTTATTATTTAGCATTGCTTACAGTCCATCTGGCATAGACAACAATTAGTGGATATTCAGACACTTCTGATGAAAATAAACATACAGGGGGAAATGAGGAAAGCAAGCTAGACATGGGCATACGTCCCTGTAAAAGAATAGATGGAATTCAAAAGTGGTTGCAATAAGTATAGCCACAGAACTATCTGTGTCTGCTGATTACATGCTATCCACTAGTTTCATTGTCAGATTGCAGGTGTCCTTAAAGGAGGATCTTTGTCATATCTAGTTTCAGGTTTCCTAAACTGTATAAAATATCCACTGGATATTTATCAGTAACATTTCCACTTGTTCTCATCTTTTGTAGTCCACAAGGACTGCAGTGCTTTTAGGGAACTTAGAAATAAAGAAAGATTTCCCTGTTAGGCAACTAAAATATTAATGCATAATGAACCAGGACAAAGATGTGTAATTCTTTATTAAAGTCAAGATTTTTCCTAGGAGCTGTAACCTGATTGAAGGCTAAGTTGCCCAAAGAAGTCATTAAAATTTTGAGTCCTACAACACCCTTTATTTTGACTGCAGGATTATGAATCAATAGTCTGATTATAGTTTGTTTCCCTCTTCAGCATGGTATAAGAATGGTGCACCAGCTAGAAGATCAAATGAGTTTGATCCCTTGGAAATTTTATTTCTTATTTAAAAATAATAAAGATTGTTCTTTGTCTTATAAACTTTGTTATTGTGCTATACTCTTGATGTGCAGACAAAATTAAGTTTCTGGATCTTTAAGGCCATGGGCTAGGCCATTGACCAATGTAGTTCTTTTGGGGAATCTATTCTGGGAGGCCTCTAGTGAGGCAATATGCTAGTTTGACACATGATAACTCTAAGCTCATCACTGGTATTTCTGGTCCTCCTTGAAACATGAAACAATGTGAGTATTAAAAGTAACCAATTTTTTAAAAAAACTAAAAGATTTAGATCTGGAATGACTTCATATTCTTTTTTATATTTGCTAGTGAAATTACTGTAAAGTCTGAAAAAATCCTAAGACTGTTGAGTATTACCTTTTCCACTTAATGCAGGAATCCTTTTTACTATCTCTAGCATATCATTAGGCCTCTGACTGAAGCTCATTATCTCATGAAATAGCCTCTTTAAAGAACACTTACGTTAACTTTATGTATCATGAAATACACAGATCTGAACTTACACTTAAATGAGTTTTACACTTACATGAGTCAACACAGGTGCATATGCCTGTGTAACCACGACTTTAAACAAAATATAGAACATTATCTCCTCATTTTTCAAACGTGTGATTATTAGACTATTATTTCATATGTTAAAGTACAATCTATTTGGAACTTCCCATGCTAGTTTTATTTCTTTCCTCTGAAGCATGTGTAATCAGCTTGATTTCTCTTTTCCTTGACAGTTCTAGTTCTTCAAATATTTTAAGATTGAATATGAAGTTATAGACTCGTCAGAATGTAAAAAGTATTACATGTTTTGACATGATTCCAGAACATAAGTCAACCTATTTTTTCTAAGGAATTCTGGTGAAATGGAACCTCGTGCTTTCCATGTATTAATTGTGTGATCTTGGGAAAATTTCTGTGCTTCCATAAACTGCAATGTAAAATGAGGACAATACCTACTCTATGGGATTGTTGAAGGAAAAAAATGATATAATGTATTTAAAATGCTTAACATATTTCCTGGCCCTTAGTGAGGTATACAGTAGAAAGTAACAGATATTATTTTAGGCAAAGTAGATTTGAGTGTTCTTGAAAAATCCTTGGATGTAACTTGTTCATAATTCTGTCTCCTTTTTTTTGACAGGGATTAAGGAGTATAATGTAGTGAAAAGAAAACTGGATTTAGAATCAGATTATCTGAGTTTTAATCTTGGCCCATCTATTTATTAACCTGTGACCCTTAACAAGACACTTAACCAGGGATCCCTGGGTGGCTCAGCAGTTTGTCTCCTGCCTTCGGCCCAGGGTGTGGTCCTGGAATCCCGGGATCGAGTCCCATGTTGGGCTCCCTGCATGAAGCCTGCGTCTCCCTCTACCTGTGTCTCTGCCTCTCTCTCTCTCTCTCTCTCCCCCTCTCCCTCCCTCTCTCTCTCTCTGTGTCTCTCATGAATAAATAAATAAAATCTTAAAAAAAAAAAACCCAAGACACTTAACCTTCCTGGTGCATTCTCACATGTCTAAAGAAGGGATAATAATACTGCCTCACCTACATCATAGTGTCGAGCTGTTCAAGATTAAAATATGGTTTGGGCTAAAGTTCTTTTTAAGCTGCACTTTTCTATAATAAGTAAGGGAGAATAAAATGATGGTGCTCATAGGAAGGCAAGGCAGGAAAGGTCTACCTAAAAGTACTTCAGGAGTATATATGGAATTACAGCTGTACCTCACATGGTGATGGCATCCAGAGTGCAAGTTATAAGCAGGGGATTGGTACCCAAGAGTTCCTCCTGAAACACAGAGCATTCATCTACTCCTGAAACTCAGTGGAGGATGATGTCTAGGTTATGGACGAATGCACATCCCTTGATTATCTGGGATATATATCTGTTGGATAAGAGATTTTGGCTGCATTTACAGTCTTCTCATTGGTGATTATTTGCTCCAGTTGAACCTATCAGTCACTCTCCTTTCCTGCCTTTACCTATTAGTAGGAATTCTAGTCAGTATTTGTTCTCTGTGAAGCACTTCTGGATTTTCTCTCTGAACTCAAAATAAGGATTTCAGTTGACTGATAATCTGTTTTGTGTTCTCAGAATATCTTCACTAATTTGTGAATCCTACAAAGGATGCAGCATTAATTATCATTAATTCTCAAGTGACAGTGGCCCTAAGTGTCCTCCTTGAGTGCAACATCCTGGTTTTTCTCAGCACTTCATTCCCTTCCTATCCCAATTTTTCCCCTGCTATATGTGGGAAAACCCCAGTACTAGTGATATGATAAGGAACAAGAATATTTTCTCTCACCACTTCATTGTTCTAGATATTCTAGACAGTGCAATAAAGCAATAAAGCAAGAAAATGAAATAAGAGCAATAAAGCAAGAAAATGAAATAAGAGCTATCCAGATTGGGAAAAAAAGCATTTACAGATGGCATGATTGTCTATGCAGAAAATCTAATTAAATCTACAAAAAAAACTTCTAGAAATGATGAAACAGGTCACCACGGTTGTAGGATATGAGGTAAATATAAAAAAAATCCAGTGTACTTCTATATATTGGCAATGACATATCCTATATTCTAATCACAAAGGAAAAATGGATAAATTGAACTTTATTCAAATTAAGATCTTCTGTCTGTGATAAGATGCCACTGAAAGGGTATAAATACAATCTATGGAGTGGGAGAATATATTCCCTATGCATATTTCTGATAAAAAGACTCCTATCCAGAATATATAAGGCACTTGTATTTTTAAGAAGACAGAAAATTTAAAAATAGGTAAAAACAAAAAACTCAAACAAAAACTTTCCAGTGGCCAAGAAACATACGAAAAGATGCCAAACTGAATTTGTCATCAGGGAAATACAAATTAAAACTATATTGTACCACTACACAACCATGAGAATGATAAGATGAAAAAGATGGTAAACACCAAAAGTTGGGGAGGGTGTCAAAAAATTGTAAATAATATTCTGCTGCTGAGAGTATATATTAGTATTTTCACTTTGAAAATTTGTTTGAAAAAATGAAATGATGAATATTCTGTGACTCAGAAATATTTAACAGAGTTGAATGCTTTTGTCTACCAAAGGTATATTATTTACAAAATGTACAAGATTTTTCATAGCAGCACTATTCAAAGAGTCAAAACTTGGAAACTACTCAAATATAATCACAAAGGGAAGACTGTACAGCACTGAGAATGAAGTTTATTACATGTAGCATGGCCAATCTCACAAATATAGTATTTAGTAAAAGAAGCCAACACAAATAAATGGCTACTTACGTCTTTATTTTTATTTTTATTTTTATTTTTACTTATTTATTTTTTAAAGATTTATTTACATATTTTTTTAAATGCAGGTTTAGGGGCACCTGGGTGGCCCAGGCAGTTAAGCGTCCTACTCTTGATTTTGTCTCAGGTCATGATCCAGCCCTGCATTGGGCTCCTTGCTTAGCTGGAAGCTGCTTGTCCCTCTCCTTCTGCCTGGCTCATGTTTTCTGTTTCTCTCAGTACCTCTCTCAAATGAATAATATGAAATCTAAAAAAAACCTCCAAAAAACAAAAATCAGTTTTATTCTATGGATCTGTAACTGGCATTTAAAATATGAAATTTAAAAATAATAAAATTTAAAATAGTGTCAACACCAAACACATAGGAATAAATCTATCAAAATATTTATATAGAACCTCTATATAAAACCTCTATATACAAAACCTCTATATAGAAAAATGCATAACATGGGTTGAGAGAAATTTAGTAAGAACTAAATACATGGAAGAATATGCCTTGTTCAGAAATTTAGTAAGAACTAAATACATGGAAGAATATGCCTTGTTCAGTATTGAAATACTCCACCATTCTACTCTTCCTAAATTGACCTATAAATCCAACTCAACCACCAGGAAAATCCCAGTAAGTTATGTTTTTGTTTTTTATATTGTTTGTTTTGAAATTGACAAGTTGATTCTAAAATTTACATGGAAATGCAAAGGGTCAAGAAAATAAGACAATCTTGAAGAAGTGGAACAAAATTGGAAAACTTGCCCTATCCATTATCAAGACTTATTTATAGTAATCTAAGACAGTGTAGTGTTAGCCCAGAGATAGAAAAATAGACCAGTAAGACAGAAAAGTCCAGAAAGAGACCTAGACTTATATGTTCACTCTATTTATGACAAATGTTATACTGTAGTCCCCCTTTGGAAAGGATGACTTACAAACAAATGGTAGCTAATTGGAAAGTCATACAGAAAAAAAAGCAAATCTTAACCCTTTACTTCATACCAAACTAAACGTCAACTTCAGATGAATTATGGATAGAAATAGAAAAGGTATAACAGTAAAACTTTTGAAAGAAATCTGATGGTACATCTTCATGTCCTTTTGATATATAAATGTTTCTTTAAACCAGAAAGTGCTAAAATGTAAAGAAAGGACTGACAGATTGGATTTCAACAAAATTATTTCTAACCGTGATAAGATACCTCTAGGAGAATGAAATGATAAGACATAGACTGGGAAAAGATATTTGCAACACATGTGTCTGACAAAGGATGTATTTGAATATACGATGGGCTCATAGGTATCCACAAAAAAGAGTCACCTCCACCCGCCCCCCGGAAAAAAAGTAGGCACGCATGTGCACAGGCCCATCACAGAAGAGAATATACTAACAGCCATAAAGTATGAGAAAAGGTGCTCTACCTCACTGGCCATCAGGGAAACTCAAGTTAAATGTCATGCTAAAAGGGCAGCCCCGGGGGTGGGTGGGTGGGGTGGGGGGTGGGGGGGGGCGGAGGGGTAGTGAGGGGGGGGCGGGGCGGGGGGCGGTGGTTGCTCAGCAGTTTAGCGCCGCCTTCAGCCCGGGATGTGATCCTGGAGTCCTGGGACTAAGTCCCATGTCGGGCTCCCTGCCTGGAGCCTGCTTCTCCCTCTGCCTGTGTCTCTGCCTCTCTCTCTCTCTCTCTCTCTGTGTCTGTCATGAATAAATAAATAAATAAATAAATAAATAAATAAATAAATAAATAAACAAGCTTAAAAAATCATGCTAATATGCACTGAAAGGGCTAAAATTTAAAGGACTGACAATTCTAAGGATTGGAGAGGATGCAGAACAACTGGAACTGTCATCCATTCTGTTGTGATTAAAAATTGGCACAATTACTAAGGAAAGCTCTCTGGCTATATCTGTGGAAGTTATGCAGATATATACCTGATGGCCTAATAGTTCTGTTCTCATCTTTATAACTTGGCAAGGAAGCACACATATGTATACTAAAACTGTGTGCAACAATTTCATAACACTATTAATCCATAACTTCTCTAATCTGGAAAACCAACTTGTCCATTTATGACAATGGAAAAAATACAATACAGCAAGGAAAAGGAACAAACTATTGTCATTTGCAACAATCTATGTGAATCTCATAAATAATGGAGAGGGAAAGAAGTCAGACAAAACAATATGTACTGTGTGGCCTCATTTATATAAAATTCATAAATAGACAAAGCTAATCTATCTTGTTAGGAATCAGTATAATGTTTACTCTTATAAAATAGACATAGTTATTAGGAAGGATAACTTCTGCTAATATATTTTTTTATATTTGGGGGTAGATAAATGAGTGGGTTAACTTTGTGTAAACTCAGAGAACTGAATTATGATTTATGCCCATTATTTGCATTATAATTTAATAACAGAATCTTAAAACAGCAACAAAAAATAGCTGCTTTTGTAGCTCATCCTTACATCTCTAGCTAGAGGGACATCTTCACCACAATCTTTGTCTACCCTTGAGCTGTATTGTATTCCAAATCCCCAAAATCCCATCAAAAATTTTTTTTTTATGGCTCCACTTTGCTCTGAGAGAGGACAACCAGTTGTGTGGAGTTAATGAGATCAGTTCAGACTGTAGCATCCAAAGGCAAATACGCTAAGGCGAGGGGAGAGTCTTCAATTTTCCTTTTTTAGAATTTCCAGCAGAAGCCCACTTGTTCTTCATTTCTCTACTTTTAGTGATAACAACACAGACAAATCTCAAAAGCCATTTGTGTAGGTACGTCACTGGCATTTTGTATATGTGTGTATATGCATGTATTTTCATCTCATTTTTTAATTTCAAAAATGATAACATATGAGAAAGATATATAAAACATAGATACTTGTAACTGCCTGCAAGATCAAGAAATAGAGCATTACCAAATTGCAGAAAGGCCCCCACCATGGCCCAGATGCCCCTCCTTTATCTTTGAGTATTTATTCATATGTGTATGTGTGTGTAAATTTGCATTGATACAATATTCTAAGTTACCATTCATATTTCAGTTTTACAAGTTGATTTAATAACATCCCTTAAAACAATTTCCCTTGCCAGCAAAGGACCCCATCTAGGGTCAGAGGTTACATTTAGTTGTCATGTATCTTTAGCCTCTTTTAATCTTAAGCATTTTCACAGCTTTTGTCTTTTATGACATTGATATATGTAGTCCTTTTGCCTTTAGAAAGAACATTTCTCACATGGTGTTTGTCTGGTGTTTCCTCTAATCATGGTTAGATTAAGGTTATGCAGTCTTGGCTGGATTACTGCACAGGTGATGTGTTCTTCTCAGGGTATCACAACTGGAGGCACATGATGTCCATCTGTTCTCATCCGTCATGATTTTGATCACCCAGACAAGCATTGCCTGACTTCTCTACTCTATGTTACTGTTTATTCTCCTTTGCAACTAATAAGCGGTCTGTACAAACACACGTAAATATATTGTCTTTTTTTAAATTAAGTTTCCTCTTGAATTAGTGTCCATTGAGGAGTTTTGTCTGATCCAGTCTTTACCACAATGACTACAAAATGATGATTTTTCAGCTCCAGCACCTTCCACATTGACGAGTTGGCCCTCACCATTCTACTGCAAGCAGTTAATGATTTACTTATGTACTAAGTAACTCCTTTTTATTTACGTATGTAATTATTATTTGATAGATTCATTAACTCCTATTTTTTCTATTGTTTATAATGTATTACTGAGTTTAATTCTTTTGATGCTGAAATTGTTCAAGTTTGGCCAGTGGAAACCCCCTCAAGCTGACTACAGTATCCTTGTATATTCTTGTGATAGGTGCCCAACCCCTCCTTGGAGCATGGTCTTACTTTCAATATAATAAATCCAATCAATTATTTAAGATCTAATGCAAATGTCGTCTTTTCCAGGGCAACCTCCAAGATTAATTCTGTTCCAAAACTGATCTTATTTTTTGTTTTAGCACATAGATATATAGATTATACTGAATGATTGTAGCTCACACTTTGAAGTGATTTCTAATGTTTCACTATTTGATTTATCTCATCAGTAGATTGTGTTTCAAGACTAAGGTCTGCATTTTCTACCTAAAAAATAAGATCACCTTTAGAATTTTAAGTTATACAATGGATGCCAAATAATGCTGTTCTTATAAATATATGAAGGAAGGAGGGAAGAAGCAAGGAAGCAAGCAAATTGTCTCCTTGAAAAGTGTTTCTATTTTACACTTTTCAATTTACATGTTGATTGGAAATGAAGCTAAATTTTGGAGAGTGATTAGAATAAGGGAAGAAAGCAGTGGGAATTGGATGTCTTTATACCAGTGATAAAGAGAAAAATGAAAACAAAGTCAGGGACTTCATCAATGAATATTTAATTATCTCAGTCACTCAACAGACTGGTTGATTTATTCTTTCTATTCATGATTTGAGACAGTTTTATTGCATTATTATGTTTTAGTAGGTGTTGATGTTCATTTTTTGAGATGATGTAGTTGATATTGCTATTATTTGTTTTGGTGAAGATTGTCTTTGTTTTTACTAAAATTCATTTCTTGAATAGATTAAATGACATAAAAAGTTGTTGACTGTCTTGCTCTAGGGTTTGTGATGGTGAAAAGTCAGTTTATTGTCAGGAGGTGAATAGTATAACCCTTCACCTCTGATGTTATTTCTTGAACTGATCCCATCATGTAAGTTTCTCTCTGTTGCCCCCTAAACCTTCAGAAATGAGATGAGGTGAGTTCGTGAGTGTGACTTAGTTGCCTCCTACCCCATTCTATAGGTAGGGTACATGGATTTATTCCATTTATCAAATTCAGCAAAACTTCCCAATCTGAGCTAGTCTAGGAGATATAGTGAATATCAGAGACTATGTATGTAAAAGAACTTTCATTTTTTAAAAGTTGTATTATGAAAATAACTTCAGAACAGTTAAATTCATTGTGTTAAAGCCCTTTGAAGATTTAATTTGTTAAAATAACCTATTAATCATTTGTATGCAGTTGGGTATGTTTTTCATAGACTTAGGGAAGGGTTGGGCTGGATGTAACTGTGGAGTCAGACCCACTCATCTCACAGATAAGGAATTTGGGACCCAGAGAGGTCAATGAAAGCTAGGTTATAAGGTTAAATTCACTCACCTCCTGGCATAACCACCATACCCACCATCTGCTTAGTAAGCCTTTATGTTAGAGAAAGTGTGGAGCCTTCAGCTCACTGTAAGCATTACCCTGAATTCCAAATGTCTGAAATCTAAATTTCTGTGTTTTTACTGTAGTGCTTACTAAACCATTCAGAGTTTCAGGTACTTTTTTTCTGGGTAGAAAATGAGTTAATTGGATGGAAAATGAGCCCAGTAGAAATTTCTGCATTCTGTAAAGGCTTTCAGATTAATTTGTTATCTATTTAGTTACATTGCTACATCACAATAAACACTGGTATCAGCAATAGCTTCTTTGCCATGCTGAGGCCAGGCTGTGTTATGTTTATTAGCTCTTCTGTGCTCACCTATCCCCCAGCAGTTTCATTTATTTGATAAATATTTGAGGTTTATTAAGTGCCACACTCAGTGCTTAAAATTGGTAATATGAAGTAACTTGCAAGAACTGATTGCACCCCTCACTGAGCTTGATAGTTTGAAAGCTAAAATCACTAAAGGGAAAAATTACAATAGAGGAGGAATATGGAACCATGAAACATTTGTTAGGAGGACTTAACAGTTCTGGGAAGTGATGCTTAAGTTGAGACATGAAGAATCACTAGGAGTAGCCAGAAGATCACTCTAGGCATGGGGAATACCATATGGGACAACTGGAGGGAAAAGAGAGAGAAACCCAAGTAAGAGTAATAATAGCTGGAGCATGGACAGACTAAACAATAGAGCCCAAGTGTCCATCAACTAATGAATGGAAAACAAGATGTATATATGGAATATATACAATGGAATATTACTCAGCCGTCAAAAAATGAAATCTTGGGCAGCCCGGGTGACTCAGCAGTTTAGCACTGGCTTCGGCCCAGGGCGTGATCCTGGAAACCTGGGATCGAGTCCCACATTGGGCTTCCTGCATGGAGCCTTCTTCTCCCTCTGCCTGTGTCTCTGCCTCTCTCTCTCTCTCTCTGTGTCTATCAGGAGTGAATAAATAAAAAAAAAATCTTAAAAATAAAAGAAGGCATTTGTTATAATGAGCCCTGTGTGTTGCAGACAAGTCACTGAATTCTATTCCGGAAACCAATATTGCACTGGATGTTCACTAACTAAAATTTAAGTTGAAAAAACTAAAACTAAAAAAAATTAAAATGTGATATATATTATAAAGGACAAGTATGGGAAGCTATAAACATATAATTCCATCATGAAATAGATTTGATTCTTTAAAAAATGTTTTTTTGATAAAAGTTTTTTTTTTTTGATAAAAGTTTTTTGATAAGGCTTTGGATCACTTTTGACAGGGAAATGTTGACATTCTTAAGACCTCATCCATAGGTGATCCTATTAGTGTAGCAACTTCTGGTACTTATGAAGCATAGTTCAAGGTGTCCAAATTCAGGCACAGTAGTTTGGGGTTAGCTGCAAATCACCTACTTGTTATTTCTGTATATCTCTTGGGATTCAGCATAAAAATCACCATACTATTTGGTAACTTGGTAAATTCTCCCTTTGTTTTTGTTTTGTTTTGTTTTAAACCAGGTTAAAAAGCACAATTTCAAAAAATAGTTTTTCACAGTAGTAGGTACAATTGTGATTGGTTTTGATAAATATTTTTAATCATTAAATGAAGTATTTTACTGAGTTCTGACCTTTCTCTTCAGGATAGGGAGTAGCAGCCCTCTCTGTATTTATTGCCATGGAAACCAAATCTAGGCTAACTCTGCTGCTTCAAAAATGTTCATTGGTCCGTGGGTTTCTTGGTGAGGTTCTTCGCTGATATTGTAATCCTTTATGAATGGATCCCTTTCCATTAACACTTGTGTGTGTGTGTGTGTGTGTGTTTTGTGCTTCTTCACTTGAATTAGTAGTTATTTTGATCTGAATCCATTTGTAAAGGTACTATATGGATTAGTTCCAACCAGTGCAGCCTTGGGTGGCTATGCTGTTTGCTTGTGTGTATGCGCATGTGTGATTGTTGAAGGGCAGTTTTTCTTATACAATTGGTCTTGATTGTGTCTTTGTGTGTGTATGCACTGGAAGGGTATATATGTCAGAGTCCTTGTCTCCACTTATAATGTATGTGACTCAAGTTATATGAAGACATACAGTTTTTGGTATATTTAACATTACAGTTCTTTTTAGGTTTTCCTGATTGAATGGAGAAAATACATTATGGATGGGGACTTGCTACTATTTTTCATTTACATCTCATAAAATACTAAGATGCAAATCATGCCTACAGTGCTCCGGCCTTACCAAATTAGATGTTCCTTTCAATGAGTAGGAGCTTATATTTCAGACTGAAACTGCGTCTCAGTGGAAAACACAAAAACAAAAGAAAGTTATGCCATATGGCTTATGAGTTTGTAGAAACAATATCTAATACAGTGTGGCATAAGGAATTTCTACCATGTTCCAGGTTAAGCCTACAATACTTGCTCTGTGAACTGACTGGGCTTCTGTACATGGGCTCCACTGCCAGGTACTCTCTGTTGACTGACAACAGAATGATGGCCATTTCTACTGCCAAAATGATGGAGACCAGAAGCCGTATAAGGCTCTGGTATAGGGATAGTGCTTCATAAATATTGCAGGGAGAGAAGAATAGTGAAGATAAAAACTAATGTTGAGCTTGCCTTTCTTCCTTGTTGGCAGTTTGCCCTTCTAAAAGGTGCATATACCTCTCTAGAGGCTTTCCTTCAGTATTATTTGCAGCTGTCTTTTAACCTTCTATCCTCTTTCTAGAGGGCTTCCCCCCAAGACTTGAGGTCAGGAAGTTGTCTTCTACTTCTTTGTGATTTCTCTCTTAATACTAGGATCCATTCTCAAAGCTTCAACTCCCGTTTCTCTGCAGCCTTCACTTCTTTCCTGAGCTCTGGCCTTCATTTCCAGCTTCCTGCTGAATGAACATATCCTCCTGGATATCCTACTTGCATTTTCCCTAACCTAACCCATCAGATCAGCTCTTTGGCATTTTTAGTGTTGTTAAAGAATTATTACTATTTCCTGAGTTAGTTGGGCTTATACCTTAGTTTCTTTTGTAACTATTTTTTCCTTCTTTCCCCAAACTACTGTTCATACATTACTGATTTTGCTTCTTTAATAGTTCTTACATTCCATTCTTTAATAGTTCTTACATTCCATTCTACATTATATAACTATAGTGTAGAATGCTCATTATCTCTCATTCAACATTTGCTCTAGCTCAATAACCAAACTTTCGGTAACCAGCCTCTTGTCTTCCCAGCCCATTCTGCAAATTGCTGCCAGATTATTTGTCCTAAGCCTTATCTCTGATTAGCCCACTTCTTTATTCAAGAGTATTCAGTGGCTTCCCATTGCTTTTTAGCCAAATTTCACAATGTATCATTCTCAAATTCATTCTCTCTTCCACAATTGTTCCCTGGCACTATCCTAATATACTTCATGTTGTTTACTGAACTGGAAAACTTGGTTTGCATCCAAAGAGAGTTTGTGTCAAACTAGCAATTTTTAATTTGTTTGAGAATTGGTTTATCTGTCTCACTTACTAGACAACAACTTCCAGGGGCAGGTACTATGTCTGTTTATTTTTATTGTTATTATTTATTATTTTTTACTATGTTTTTGATCATATTTGTATTCTCTTACTTAGTATAGTACATGGCACATAGCACAGTAGATAAGTTTGGAATTAATGAATATATTTATTATGTGATTCACAACCACAGAAATTTATGGGTGAATTTTTCATGCCTGGAGTATCTTATTTGTACAACTTTGTCTATTGTAATACCTTTTCTGCCTCCATACTCAAATATTAGCACTCTTATCAATTATTTCCTAATCTTTCCCTTCTCATTCTACCTTGTTTCCTTTCTTCATTTCCCCAGCTGAATGTATTCTTTTCCTTCTTCTTCTGGTTGCTGAGAAGTTCTCATATGTCCCTTATCATATAATAGGATCATATTTTGGACATTTGCACATGATTACTTCCAACCAGGAGTGGATGTTTTCTGCTGACTCTCTTTGGACCCATTCTTCTCAATGATTCAGACAGATGTGTAGAAAGCATGTTTATTATATTTGTAGATGACATGAAACTGGGAGAGAAGTCAATTGCCTTGGTATTCAAGAAAGTCTGGAGAAGCAAGAAAAGTAGACTGAATCTAAATTAAAGAAAAATGTGCATTATGCACAAAGGCTTTAAACCAGCTGTACAAGTACAGGATGGGAAGTGTGCAGATTAGCAAAAACTTAAAAATCTTGGTTGACAGTTGGTCCAGTACAGAAAGGGTGATGTAACTGGCAAAATGCTGAAGTGGTCTTGATTTTGGATCATGGATATATTGATAGAAATAGACTCCAGTATGAAGGAAGTGATAATTCTCCTTTACCTTAGACTGAACTGCCTACAGATATGGAAGCACTGGAACATATGAAATGGAGAAGGATCAGTACTCTGAAGTAACTGGAAATCAGTCATTGGCTATATAAGTAACTGGAGATACTTTACATGGAATGAGGTCATGATAGCTACATCTTACATGATAGATTAAACTTATTAAAGAAATATAAAAAGCTATGGGAGGCCTTTGGGGAATCAGAAAAGGATAGAACATTCTGTTGGCCAAAGCTATCCCTGGTAGAATTGACATCCTCCAGAGAATGAGTTTCCTGTGTCTGAAATGCTCAAGTAGAAGTTGGGTAATGTAACTAAATAGTTCCTAAGGTTTTTTATACCCCATAGTCCTAAGATTCTATATTTAATTACATTTTTTTATTTCTTTTGAAGATGAGGGAAAATTTATTCTGTATTCATTTATTCAGCCATAAATCAGAGACTTTAAATGTCCTCAGTACTATGTTGTGCCAGGTACTAGGGATACAATGATGAATGCATAATTTTGTCTACTTGAGGAAATGCATGTAAATTAATAATTGTAATTTATTTCGATGAGAGCTTTAGAAGTACTTAGGAGATGCTGTGGGAATATAGAGGAAGGGCATGTATCTTTTCTTTGGATGATCTAGGGCAGGCTTCACAATGGAGTGACATTTGAGTCATTTGAGATATTTGAGTGAATGGGAACATGCCAGGAGAATGGAAGGTCTATAAGTTCTGGACCACTTCGCGGGTTAGTTTCGGTAGATTCAGGTGAATGTATACAGGGGTGAGTAAATTAATTCTCTTTTGTAGCCCAAAGACTTTTTTTTTCAATATCAATTTCTTTTATGACAGAAATACTTGTTCATTTTAGAAAATTCAGTAAATTGGGGCACCTGAATGGCTCTGCTGGTTAAACAAGGGACTCTTGATTTTGGCTCAGGTCATGATCTCAGGGTTGTGAGATCAAGCCCTGCCTCAGTGGGGAGTCTGCTTGAGATTCTCTCTCTCTCTGCCCCTCCCCTTGCTCTCATGCACACACTTGTGCAGGTTCACATTCTCTCTCTCCCTCTCTCAAATAAATACATAAATCTTTAAAAAAAGAAAGAAAATTCAGTAAATAAAAAATGTATAGAGAAGGAAAGAATCCGTTGTTCTGCTCCTGAGAGAGGACTCTATTAATAGTTTGGGTGCTGCATTGTAAAGTAATGAGGCTTGGTGGGTGGAGTTGCAGTGTTACAGGGGGTGATCTGGGAAGACCTTTCAGAGGGGACAGTAAATAAGCAGAAACCTGCAGAATGAGTGGTCAGGCAAAGGAAGAATTGAGTGTTAAATTTCACAGATGGGGAAAACAGTTAAGCATAAAGACTGTGAAGCAGGAAACTTGTTGCTTAAGGAATAAGAAAGAAATGAGTGTGGTTGGAATGTGTGAGTGATGGGAGAATTCTAAGTTGAGGTTGGTGAGGGAGGCAGGAGACTACTGAACATGCCTGCTGAGGCCCTGACATCATGCAAATGACATCTTTCATTCCTAGCACACTAGAGAGCCCTCGGGGGATGTTTTTAAAGCAAAAGCAACACGACATGGTTTGTTTTTCTGAACTATGACACTGAGTGTTATGTGGGGAATGGACTGAAGTGGAGTATGGGGTCCAGTTCGAAGCAGTGACTAGGTGATAAGCTATTGGAATAGTCCCAGCCAGAATTGATGATGGCTTGGACTAGAGTAGTGGGAGAATGACAGTCTGGAATTTTTAAAAACAAGAGATAGACTGGGGAGCCTGGGGAGCTCCGTCAGTTAAGGTGACTCTTGATCTCAGCTCAGGTCTTGATCTCAAAGTCATGAGTTCAAGCACCATGTTAGGTGATAGAACTAGTAGGACTTTGTGACTACATGTAGAGAGTGATGAAAAAGTAAAGGAAAGGATAATTTATCATTTTTTTTATCAGAAAACCATTGTGTCTGTCAATTATTTTCATATTTAGTACAGTTATCATAGAGTAAAATCTATTCTCATTACAGAGTCTGGTTTCAGTTATTCTTCACTATTGCTTAAAGAAAATATGAGTTAGCTGTTCCCCGCAGATATAGTTATAAGCATATACTTGGTCTAGGTGGGCTCTATCTCACATTTTTAAAAAATTTATTTATTCATGAGAGACAGAGAGAGAGAGAGAGAGAGCAGAGCACAGGCAGAGGGAGAAGCAGGCTCCATGCAGGGAGCCCAATGTGGGACTTGATCCTGGGTCTCTAGGATCACACCCTGGGCTGCAGGTGGTGCTAAACCACTGAGCCACCTGGGATGCCCTCTATCTGACATTTGAAATAAATATTCTTTTGCTCAGGTTGTGTAAATCTTCATCTGAAGATTACTTTATCAGTTTTTTTTTGTTAAGTATTTTTTCCTATTAAATGAATAATGATTTGGTTTATTGTAGAAAGCTTAAAAAATGATGGACAGAGAGAACATAACAAAAACCATTGATAATCCTATTACCTAGATGCATACCTGTTAACATCTTGTGGTAGAAAATTTCAGACAAGGGCAGATTTATATGGAGCTAATGAAGCTTACATAGGTCTCTTTCCAGTCTCTGATAGGAGTTCAGGTAATTTTGTATTCATCATTTTGTATTCTTTTCCTGAAATGGTCTGTCCTCATATTGCATAAAATTTAGGCTGTACAAAACCAGGATCCAGTCCTATTTCCACAGATTATTTATTTATAAGAAAATTTCACTGTTTCAAAAATAGGGTCATACTTCCACCAGCTTTTATCTCCAGAACTATTATCAGTGTCTTTCTATGCCGTTGGATAGTCTGTAATCATTTTTATGGGGCATTATCTTTTTTTATATCTTGGTACCATAATGTAGTTAATTAAATAACCACTTTTGAGACATTCACCCTAAATAAGACTTTTTTTCTATTTGTGTTTGATAGTCACCAGATTCATGCTGTGGCTCTCTTTACTAGAAGAGAGAGTTTATCTAGAATGCTCTGATGAGGCGCTCTCGAGTATTGCTGTCTACATGGCTATTTCTAGGAGGAGTAGAAATTAAATACTGAGTGAATCATTTGTTTCTTCATTATGTCTCTTCCTGTTGGAGCAGTATTGTGGCTTTAGGTGAAGTTTGGGGTAAGTCTTGTTTTAGGTAGAATCAGTTAGGTTTTCCATAATATGGAAATAACTAACTTAAAAAAATTCTACTTGGTAATGTTTAAAACTTTTTCAATGAATAGCATGCTCATTATAATTATTAAGCCAGTTTAAAATACCTCTGGCTACTTCGAAAAGATAAAAATAGATGGGGTGAATGAACTTTTATATGTAGTATTTGCAGCATGCTTAAGGTACTCACTTATAGCAGCAGGGAATCTTAATGAAGAAGCCAGTAGTCTAATTTAAAGATTTTATTTATTTATTTATTTGTTTATTTATTTATTTTGAGAGAGAGAGTGAGCATGCGTGCGAGCAGGAGGAGGAGCAGAGACAGAAAGAGAGAGAGAGATTCTCAAGCAGACTTCATGCTGTGCCAAGCCAGATGTGGGGATTGATATCATGACCCTGAGATTATAACCTGAGCCAATATCAAGAGTCAAATGCCTGACCAACTGAGGAAGTCCAGCACCCTGCTGGTAGTCTAATTTTAAAACACTATATGGAGGGACACCTGGGTGGCTCAGTCAGTTAAGTGTCTTCCTTTGGCTCAGGTCATGATCCCTAGGTTCTGGGATTGAGCCCCGTATCAGGCTCCTTGCTCCGTGGGGAGCCTGCTTCTCCCTCTCCCTCTGCCTGCCACTCCCCATGCTTGTGCTCTCTCTCTGTCGAATAAATAAATAAAATCTCAAAAGAAAAAACTATATGGATATAATTTTGGGAATCCAAAAAATACCTAAAATGTGATTTCATTCCCAAGAGTACACAATTATACCCTGAATTTTTAAACTAATAAAATATGTTACAAAGATGAATAAATTGGTTTTCAGATAATAATGCAAGCATGATCAGGTATCATTGCATGAATTAACTTGATACTGATAAGTGTTAAGACAACCATTTGAATGTAGGTGTTAAAAACTATTGCTCATCAAAGGATTATGGCTAGTTTCTGTTTTATGAGCTGTTTCTGTGGTGTCTGCTACTATATTTTTACCACTGGTGCAATGATTAAATGTGGAGGGTTCGTGACTCTCAGACAGTATGGTAGACTGGACTAATATGGGTAGCATGGAGAGAATACTTCCAACTCATGGAGTTGCTACAGTGTAATCAAGTTAGAAAGGCCAATGTTCAGCTCAAAAGCCAAAATGAGAACTTCTAAGGAGATGGAAACTAAGAGGAAGCAAAGACAGAGCTGGAGAGCAGTTTACATCTGAAACGTCCTCTGAGCTATTGAAACTTGCCGGAGCCCAAGGGGCTAGAGTTTAACCAAAGATGGGGGAGGGTGAGTGGAAGCCAAAGCCAAGGATCCTGTGTACCTGGAAGTGGGTCGCCTGCCTACACTCAGAGCTGGGAACGACTCTCAGGGCGGAGAGCAGTTATGTCTATTGGCCCAGGGACACAGCAATCGTAGCAAGTACCTTGGGTAACAAGTAGAAAAAATCATCTGGGAGAAAAAGGCAACTGGAGCCTTTCTGGAGGTGTGGGAGTTGAACCAAGAATTTTTTTTTTCAATAAATACTCATTTGTTGAGTATTTATGTCAAGAACAGCCATGGACTGTCCTAAATTCTTTTTTTTTTTTTTTTTTGACTGTCCTAAATTCTTAACAAATATTAACTTATTTAATCCCAATAATGACTTTCTGAGAAAAAAAAATGATTTAGTGAAAAGAGGCAAGGAGCAAAGTGCCCCATGGGGTCTCCTCCACGGTGTGGGCTGCACAGAGTTCCTGTGGGAAATAACTCCTGCTGAAGATGTGTTAAGCTGAGAATTACAAAGCATGAATGAAAACAACCATGACAGAAAATCAACAGACAAAATAAACAGGAGAATTCATTTTTATCACAGATAATAGACTATTATGTGGAAGTGATTCCATTTTCTAGGTGATGGAAATGGAAGTTTTGATATTTTAAGTGACTTATGCCATGCAGGCACTCTATGGAAAGCCAAGATTAAAATCTGAACTTCAGAGATCAACCTTCTGGTCACTGGCCTCTCATGTGTTTTTTTCCTACAAAATTCAATTCCTTACAAATTCCATGTAAACTTGCCAAACTATGGATCTATAGATATTTCTAAATATAATCACAGAGACACATTTCTGTCAATAAATAACCATAGTTAAGTGAAAAGTGCTTGTTAAAAGAAATACACACCTAAACCCCGGGAAGCTCCCTCTCAATGTAAAATATACATCTCATTAATTTTTTCTCAAGTTTTCTCTTCTCCTAGTTCCAAATTTAGCCTGACTTCTTCTCCCCAGAGGCAGAAACCTCAGGAGCTGCCTGGTGAGCTCCCTTCAGATACAGTAAGCCACTCCTGGTCTCCTTGGCCACATGAGAGCAGAGGTGTGGTTTTTTTCCTTCAGTCTCTGGTAATTGCAAATCTTAGTGCCAACAACGAGTATCCATGTTTTCCCACTCACCATCTGTATAAGAAAGCATTTCAGCTGTCAGTCCTCTCTCAAATTGAACTAAATCTTGTGAAAGAAAACATGGTACCATGGTCTGAACTTGATTTTCTCAGGTCTCCTCCATCAGGGGCCGCTTTCTTGGTTATTCCAGGCATATGCCATTTTGTACACTCATCTCACTCATGCTCCTCCTTTGATAATGTCTCTCTGCACCCAGCAAACTTTATCTTCCCAAACTTTGATTTGTGAATGCCCTGAGCTATCTCCTTGTGTTGCCTAGAATGGTTGGGCACTAGGGCATAGTGCTTGGTCACAGGCAACCATTTATTTACCTCACATTTTACTTCAGCTACATCCTTCACCTTCTCACCGTCCTGCGTGGACGTTAACTCTTTGGCTTAACACCCCGTGGGATTTAAGATACTCTTCTAATCGGAGACAGCTCTTCACCTGTGGTTCTCATTGTCCTCATTCCATGGAGTCCAGTTCTCTGCTTCATCAGGCAGACATACTTGCTCTTTTTGCATTTGACAGTCTGTCACCTTTAGGCCACTATATATGTTGCTGTGCTCCCTCCCTAACCTAGAATTTTCTCCTTTGCGTTTATTGCTAAACTATTTTTTTCTTTCTCTGGAAAGCCTTCATTTATGGTTTACTTTCAAGGCTTCCCTGAGCTCCTTCCTCCTCAGAGCCCTACAGACCAGCCCCTATTGGCTCTGACAGTTGGAGATCCCTCTCACTGCATCAGCAACCCCCTCTCACCTTGCCCTCTTGCCTGCATCTGCATGAATAGGTGCCCCTCTGAAGTCCAATAGAATGAACAGGCATTTCTCTGAACCTTCCTGCCATCTTGGGGAGAACACTTGAGAATGGCAAAATACAGAAAGACAATTGCTTAACATGGGGCTACACTGAATTGTCAAGATAAACCTTTTTTCCCTGCACTTTCTGCCTCTGTTGGTAATAGAACAAGGGGAGGGCAAGGGGAGAACATTTAAATAAGATAAAGAATGTTATTTTTTCTGGGCATAGAAAGAATTGTTTACAATTTTGACCCTCATCCATTGGTCTTTGGGAACAAGAAGACATGTAAAAAATGCCTTGCTCAGCAGGTGGTACTTAGAGTTCAATGAGAGTTGATTTATTCTCATTTATAAGTTGATAGGAGGTCCTGACATTTTTAAGAGGCTTTTTCTGCTGATGAAAACTCAGAACATCTTGTCTGACAGCCAGGAAAAAGCTTTCCTTGAAACAACCAGGGCCTCAAAGAGGGGCAAAAATAGAAATGAGAATTATAGGAATAGCACACAACTTCCTTTTTCTCTTCTCTTACAGTAGCCTGAATAAATGAAATATGTTAGCAGATTTGGGTGGCTTGCCAGTGGCTATTAAAGCCACTGGAGCTCACCACTATTTCGTAGGCTTTATGGCCCAACACATAGCTACTCCTCACCGCCATTATGGTCTCAGTGTGGGGTTATGATGACGCTCACTTTTTACTGCCAATTAGGAAAGGGACTTTCCCCTGATGGGTCATCTGGCTCTATAAAATTTTCTGAAAGAATCCTTTGAGTCCTGTAGGAATGGAGCTGTTCACAATGATGCCAATGGAGACACATAGCTTTTTATAGGACTTGCTCTCAAAAACAGTGTTCAATATCAAAGATAAAAGAAGATAATGCCTCATCGACACACTTTACTGTTCCTGGCTGTCCCGAGGGTTGCATGATAGCGTTTGAGGTTGTTGGTGACTTACTCTCAATGTAGATAAAGTCACAAAATAAAAGTTGAACAAAATTAATTAGGTCTGGGGTCAGGAAGAGCCATTGAAGAGGGGGCTGCATTGGAAGAGCATTCCTTATCATGTAATGTGTCACTGTTTCCTTCTAAGCTCTCTGGAGCCTGGAGCTCTGGGGATGATGCCTGACTGGAACACTCCTTTTAAGTTACAAGACTGAAATTATGTGGCAGCTCTTTCCAAGGGGATGTATCTAAACTGGGCCTCATTGAAACTACATTAAAACTGAGGGGTTTTTTTCCTTAAAGGTTTCAGTGTATCTGAAAACTGTTTAAATATATTTCTATTTTTTGAAATTTTCCTAAATATTGGGGTTATTCTGTCTTTGATGTGTAATTTTAGGGCTGTAGCAGTCTAGCGGTCATTTAATTTCAAATCCCAAGTGAGACCATTTGGTAGGATATCTTTTTTGGATCAGGTAGTGGTGTGGGAGATGTCATACTACAAAATATTTGTCTAGAATTAAATTTTGGGAGAATAATAGATATCATAGTTGCAACCAGGACTTACCCAGAATTCTGGACTAATTATTGCTATTTCTCTCATCTCCATGAGCATCAGTTTTTGAATTGGCGTAGCTATTTCTTCTGAAGTATAAATGTGAAGATCAAGTTCAATATTATTTGTAAAAACTTTTCAAATCATAACAGTGTGTAAACTTGAAGTTCTACAGAAAACCGTTACTTGGTATGGTCACAGTACTAGAGAGCTTAATAAGAAAGGGTGGCCAAGACTGTATCGGAGGGGGGAAGGAACCAGTATTTTTCAGAGCCTGAAGTATGCCTGGTATTTATCACCCGTGATCTCATTTAATCACTAAACAGTCCCTGCTGTTAATTCTCACTGTATGTGCAAACTGAACCTCTCACACAGTTTCATAAACTGCAAACCTATGACTGGGACTTCAAAGCCAAAGCTTTTCCCACAGATGTGGTTAGTACAGCATCCTGTCAGTGTAAATACATCACACTGTCAGTGAAGTTCTCCATTATGTGTTGGGTTGGACTTCTTCTGTAGTGGCTTGACAAGCTTTCAGAGCTATTTGAGCTGTACTATGTGGAAAATTCTCAGCTCTGTAAGGTGCTTAATTTTGACATGATTTTCATGGCCTTAGTTTTTTCCATATTCAATTCTTTCAACCAAAAATTGTGAAATGCTTCACATATCCAAAAGAATATATCAGGTATATAAACATGATGTCAAACACCATATACCTACCCTCCAGTTTAAGACATAGAGTATTTTCTTTCTTTCTTTCTTTCTTTCTTTCTTTCTTTCTTTCTTTCTTTCTTTCTTTCTTTCTTTTTTCTTTTTTAAGAGTATTTTCTCATCTAAGTACTAACCAAGCCCAATTCTGCTTAGCTTTTGAGATCAGATGAGATTGGATGCATTCAGGTTGGTATGGTCATAGACAAGAGTATTTTTAATACTAGTTTAAGACAGAATGCATGGAGCCCACTGCAGAGATCAAAACCTGAGTTGAGATCAAGAGTTAGATGCTTAATAGACTGAGCCACCCAGGTGCCCCTAGAATTAGTTTTGACATAGAATATTATCCATTTTTAAGACCCCTGTGTTCCTTCTGCAATCACAACATCTACCTTTTCCCTAACAGGGATCTACTCACCTGAATTTCTAGTTTCGTATTTTCTGACTTTTCTATATAGTTTTATGTTTTCCTATGTGTGAATCCACACACAGTTTAATTTTTAGTATGAATGTTTTTGAACGTTGAAATCAATAATATCTTACACTATAAATTCTTCTGTCATTGGTTTCAGCTTACAGTATTCTTTTTAAGATCCATCTGTGTTTTTATATGTGGATAGAATTCATTCTTTTTCACTGTTGTATAAAATAACTTTGTATGAGGGCACCTGGGTGGCTCAGTCATTTAAGCCTCTGCCTTCACCTCAGTCATGATCTCAGGGTCCTGATATCAAGCCCTGGGTCAGGCTCTCTACTCAGTGGAGAGTCTGCTTCTTCCTCTCCCTCTGTGCTTGCTTGCTCTCTCTCACATAAATAAAATAAAAGTAAAATAAAAAAATAAAATAGCTTTGTATGAATGAACCATAATTTATCTGTTCTACTGTTGATGGACATTTGGGCATTTTTTCCTGTTCTGTGCTATTACAAATATTGCTTTTATGACTATTGCCTACATGTTTTCCAGTCCATATTTATATAAACATTTTTATGGATTATGAATCCAGAAGCAGAATTACTGCTCCATAAATTAATGTTCAGGGCTACTAGAAAATGCCAAATTGTTTACCCAAGTGGCTATTTTTATTTCAATATACAATCCTACAAGCAAGATATAAGAATTCCTTGTCTCCATATTCCTGCCAGCAATATATCAGATTGACTTGCTGCTATCATTGTGATTTAAATTTGAATTATCTGATTATCAATGAGGTTGAAAATATTTTTATATGTTTGTTATTGATATTTATTTTATTAAAGTCTTTGTATCTGTTGCCCATTCTTCTATTGAATTGTCTTTTATCTTATTTTTTTTTAAGATTTTACTTATTCATAGAGACAGAGAGAGAGAGAGGCAGAGACACAGGCAGAGGGAGAAGCAGGCTCCATAAAGGACTCCATCCCAGGTCTCTAGGATCACACCCCAGGCTGCAGGCGGCGCTAAACCGCTGTGCCACCGGGGCTGCCCTTTTATCTTAATTTTAAGAGTATTTCCCCTCTGGGTACTAATTCTTTGTTGGTTATATATGTACAAATATCTTCTACCAAGTTGTGGCTTACCTATCTAATTTCTTTAAGATATCATTTAATAAGCAGAAGTTCATGATTTTAATGCAGCCACTTAAGAATCTCTTCTTTACGGACCACATTTTTTTTGTGTGTCTTAAGAAATCTTTATGGATATAAAGTGAAAAAGATCATGTTCTGTTTTTTCTTAAAAGTTTTACCATTCAAAAAAAAAAAGTTTTACCATTCAGATTTATCTCTCTCTCTTTTTTTAAGATTTTATTTATTCATGAGAGACAGAGAGAGAGAGAGAGAGAGAGAGAGAGGCAGAGACCCAGGCAGAAGGAGAAGCAGGCTCCTTGCAGGGAGCCCGACGTGGGACTTGATTCAAGGTCTCCCGGATCAGGAGAAGATCACCTTCACCTGGGCTGATGGTGGCACTAAACCGCTGAGCCACCAGGGCTGCCCCAGATTTATCTTTATTTCACTTTGAGTTTTAAAAATTTCTGCCTAGTGTAAGTAATTAACCTGGATTTATTTTTTTTTTCTGCATGGATATCTAATTTTCCCACCCATTTGTTGAACAATCTACCCTTTGCTTGTTTATCTACAATACTGCCTGTTTCATTTGCCAAGTTTACATGTTGTGTCAACATTCAAAAGATATTTTTTGAATGGCTAATATCTGCTAGGCATTGCTCTAGATGCAGACAAGCATATACATGTGGGTTCTGTATTCTGTTCTATTGATCAAGTAGTCTTTTTCTTTGTCAGTATCAACAGTCTTGATTACTATAGTTATATAAAGTTTGGTCTTCTTTTTTGCAGTTAGATGACAGTTTGGGTATAAATTCTAGGTTGTAAACAATTTTCTATCAGATCCCTTGAAGGCATTGTTGTTTTAGATTTAAATATCCACTATGGCTGTTGACAAGGCAGAAGGCATTTGATCTTTGATTCTGTGCCTAAGCAGTGTGTTCCTCCCCACTCACCTCCCCTGGAAGGTTTACCATATTTTATTCTGAATTTTCTGAAATATTATGGTATCTTTGTGCAAGTTTATTTTTATTCATTGTTCTGGACACTTAAGAGACATTTTTGATTTAGAATATCATGTTCATTATTTCTGAAAATTTTTCTTGTGTTATTCTATGATGATCGTCATTTTTTTTTTCTTTTCGTAAGATTTTATTTATTTAGTTGAGAAGGAGAGTGCAAGAGAGAGAGCACATGAGCAGGGGGAGGGACAAAAGGAGAGGGAAAAGCAGGCTCCCAACTGATCAGGGAGCTCAACATGGAGCTCCATCCCAGGACCCTGAGATCATGACCTGAGCTGAAGGCAGATGCTTAACCGACTGAGCCACTTGGACACCCTTAGGATGATTCTCTTTCTGAAGAATCTATTAATCAGATATGAGACCTTCTAAACTTTACTCCAATTTCTTATCCTTTCTCCTATTTTCTCCTTTGTGCTAAAACCTTATCTTCCAACCTCTCTGTTGAGTTTTCCACTGACACCATGATATTCTTAAAAACCAGTGCTGGGTTCCTGTCTTAAAATATTCTTACTTAATGCAGCATGTTCTTGTTTCATAGATAAAGTACTTTCTTATCACATTGAGGTTTTAACGAGTGTTATAATTAAAAATTTATTCCTACAACAGTCTGTTCTCTTCATATTATGTATTTACTGTGTATTTGGTTTAGCTACTGTTTGATATTACAGGTCATCTGGAAGTGCCTTGGGGTCCTTGTCTATCCACAATGTTAAATTAATAGATTTCCCTGAAATTTGGTTGTAACAGTACAGAGATAAGGAAGTACATGGGATAATGTAGAGATAGGGAAGTATCTCTACAGGGAAAATTCTGAAACCTAATATTGATTTATATATTTAAATATTTTAATATATATTAAATCATATATTTAATATTTAAAAATATATCCCTATGTACAAGATTTTTTATTGTATTAAAATGGTACATTTAAAATTCAGTTTTCCAAATTTTTATTGCTAGAGCATAAAAATGGAATTGATTTTTATAATTTTACTTTGCATTAAGTGAATAGCTGAGCTCTCATTAATTTTGATAACTTACATATAGATTCACTTAGATTTCCTAGATACATAATCATATTCTCTGAAAATGTTATCTTTTATCCTTTTCAATCCTTATGCCTTCTATTTTTTTGCATTAATTACCATGTTGCTGAGAATTCCCAGATGCAATATTGAATAGAACTGGTGATAATGGGCATTTTACTCTAGTTTCTAATCTCAAAGCCAACTTCTTACGGTTTTATCTTTACCTATTAATTCACTTGTACATTTGTTGCACATAAATATTACTATTTTGGGGAAATGTCTTTTTCCCTATTTGCTAAGGATTTCTATAATGAATGGGTGTTAAACTTTTTGGTTCCTTTTTTTTCATTTATTGAGAGGATCATGCAATTTTTCTGTTTGTATCTGTTAATATGGTGATGTGTGTTAATTAGGGTTTTTTAAAAAAGATTTTATTTATTTATTCATGAGAGACACACAGAGAATGGCAGAGCTACAGACAGAGGGAGAAGCAGGCTCCTTGCAGGGAGCCCAATGCAGGACTTGATCCTTGGACCAGGGATCATGTGCTGAGCAGAAGGCAGATGCTCAACCACTGAGCCACCCAGGCATCCCTAATTTTTAAATGTTAAGCCAACATTAAACTAACACTCCTAATCTTTAAAAAAATATTTATTTATTTATTTGAGGGGAGGAGGGAAGAAAAACAGGGGGAGATGGGGAGAGAGAGAATTTCAAGCAGACTCTGTGCTGAGTGAGGAGCCCAATGTGGGGTTCAGTCCCAAGACCCTGAGATCATTGCCTCAGCTGAAATCAAGAGTTGAACATTTAACCAACTGACCTACCCAGGTGGCCCAAACTAACATTTCTGTTTTAAATCCAATTTGATCATGATATATCTTCATTCACATATCTTTTGGGCTTTGTTGTGTTAATATGATATTTAGAATTTTTGTCAAGCTGTATGTACAATTTCTGAGGCATTCCTCCATTCCACTTTCTTCCAGTTACTTCCCTGTCCTTTCCTTTCTCTTTCATGATTTTCTTCCTCCTCTTCCTCATTTTCTCTTCTTTCTCCACTCTGATTGGTTCCAAAGCAACCTTCCCTGTAGTTCTCTGGGGTGGCATTGGGAGAAAAGTGCTGTGGATTTAATTCTGGTTCATAATTACCCAGCAGTTATAGCCATTGGGGGGCCTGACCAGAAGTGGCATGATCTCATAATATTCCTTACCTCTCTGTTCAGGCCTGCTCTTGACTTTGTCATGTTTGTCTAGCTGAGTCTCATCTGAAGCCAAGTTTCTTGATATTGGTATATATTCTTAGGTTAGAAGCAGTTTAGTGTTCTTTAGGTATTCATCTTTCCTTCCAGGGTTCCAGCTTCCTCTGCAGCAAGGCCTAGCAGTGTCTAGGACCTGACAGCAATTCAGCATGTCTATATGTGTTTATATATGTCTATGTGTTTTATATGTGTCTGTGTGCATATGTACATGTATGTATGTGTATAATCTAGTATTACTTTTATTGATATGCATATATAATACCTAGCATTGTTTTCAGCAACTGTGTTAATATGAATAATCTATTACTAGAAACAACATATTTGTATCCTGTTTTTGATGATTTGTATAACATTTTTGTTGTTTTATAGCAGAAGGTTTTTGGGAAAACTGTTTTTGGTATTGCCAAAAGAGAAAGTTCCCTTTCTGTGTGTGTGTGTGTGTGTGTGTGTGTGTGTGTGTGTGTGTGTGTTTGTTTGACTTGCTTTTGAATCAGGAGAGCTTTATATGTATTTGCCATAAATAAAATCATTTAGAAGTATAAGTGAGCACCTTGGGGACATTCTGAAGAACTGGGTCTGGTTGTGAATTCACCCCTCTGCATGCTCTTTTTGGCAAAAGGTATGGGGATCTTAAAACTTCCTTTCATGTTCTGGACCCTTAGGCCAGCACTGGGTTGCACAGTACTGGTTAATATTAATATGATTGAGGTCATTTTTGTACTACATAAAATTTATCTCCAGAGTGTAATGCATAAAAGGGATTAGGATGAAAATGAGCACAGTTAGACATGGTTTCAAGTGAATACTGAAAGGAAGGCAGCCAAGAATCTTTCTCAGCGATGGGCCGAGCCCGTCTTTTCACGGCCTTTGATTTTTGCTTTGATTGTGCTCATCCATGGGGTTACAGGCAGTCTGTTCTTGATTTAGCTCTTATGGCCCTTGGATTACTTTGATTCTGGCTTAATTTAGGGTTTTAAATGTCTCTTTCTGCTCAGTGTTCACTACCTTGTCATTTTATATTTACATATACATCTGTCTATTATTTAGCTGTAAATCTTTGCTTTGTTTTGGAGAATGATGTTCTAGAAGTGAAGACGACCAATGGATGCTATTCTGGATGAAGAAAGAAGAAATCCACTAGTAATTTATACAAAGAAACATATAAAGTATGACACATATGAAGAGTCTTCATTGACCAGGGTGCTGGCATCTTGCTGAGTAGCTTGAGACCAAGAGGAGATGTGGGGAGGGAGACACAGAGAAACCAATACCATTGCTCATGATGACAGTGTGGCTGGAGCAAACACAGTGAGGGTTTTAACACCCCCCACCCCCCCAGTGATTGCTGCCATCATGTCTTTTCTTTCTCTTGCTCAGATAATGCCACTCCATGGCGGTCACCTTGTTGCTATAAAGGTTTATGTTCTTAGTTCGTTTTGCCCTTTGTATTGGTCATCCAGTGGCACCCTCAAGATGACAGAACCTCCAAGTTGAGAAAGGGTGGGGATTGCCCTTCTCCTGGCTGTCACTCAGGTGTCATCTTGGCCAAAACACTTACCTCTTTTAATCCCCCATCCCCCCCTGCCTAATCGAGAAAGACTTTGAAACAGAAAAGGGATTAAAATACAATGAATTTTTGGAAAACATAGAAATTCTAACTTTTTAAAAAAGAAAACTGCAATTTGGCCAATCCACTAAGAAGTACTGCTCTTGTCACTATCCCTAAAGTAGCACTTTTTCCCTAAGAAAAGCAGGATATATTAAAGCAAGTTCATATGTCAATGAAAGCATGGAAGAGGGAACCTTATGTTGATAAGTATTTTATCTGCCAACTTTGATCCTCTGCACAGTCCTATGAGGAAGGCAGGCAGACAATACTAGAGACCCATCCAGTTTGCAGACATGAAACCAAAGAAAGGTAATAGCCTTTGTTTTCGTATCTCTGCCCTTAAACATTCTGTTCAGAAAAGGAAAGTGGTTTCAGAGTATTTCATGTGTTTTATTCAGATACTATTCCTGGGATCATTAGCAGCAAAAGATATCGGAAGCCCCAAAAGGGAACATTTTGTAGACTAGAAGAATCTTGTACATACCTGATATAATTAATTCTTTACAAATCTGAGTTCTTTCAGACTACTGGACCCTCTAGGACAAAGGTGGGCCTCTATTAATCTTTGAATCACTTCATAATAGGGGATTAATACTGGTTTATTAAGTTAATAAATGCTTTTACAGAAACAATGCCTGCCGGAAGAGTAGACTTATACTTTAAACCCTGTAGCTCTCTTTAAGTTTGCACACACTTGGAACATATTTCTTGAGCTCCTACAGTGGGCAAGAGTCTAAAGGCAGAGAAAACCCTGTCTCTTTTCTGAGAAAGCCTAATTATTGGGGAGAAGATGGCACAAATAAGGTATGTGCTGCATTGTGGGAATGCAGAAGGAGTGGTGACTAGCTCTTCTTGGGTAGGTGTGCAAGGGGTCAGGGAGTGTTCCAAGAATGCAGTAGAATTTGCCAGAAAGAAATGAGACTCAGCACTCAGTCCCAAGAGAGGAAATGGCTTGGCCAGAAGACCAGAAACTTAAAACATGACCTGTGTCTTTTGCTGGAGTGGACCTCTGCAGTGGCTCCTCTAAGGATAGTTCTACATTCTACACGCTGGCATGGGGAGAAGTTTCTCAATAGGGTACCTGTAACAATGGTATAATTACATTGGTGCTAGTATCTGTGTCATTCATCTTTGAGTTTTATTGTTTCCTTGAAAATAAATTTCATCAATGTGAAACTTACTGAATTTAAAATGGTTATAACTCAAAGTTCCTTCTACATGATGCAATGCAAAATTATTTTCTGAAAATTCTGAAGAGTCTTCAAACGGTGTACTTGGTGCTTGTTTCACCATAGCATCACCTTTTGAAGATATTCTCTCTCTCTCTCTTTTCTTAAAAGATTTTATTTACTTATTTATTCATGAGAAACACACACAGAGAGAGAGGCAGAGATATAGGCAGAGGGAGAAGCAGGCTCCATGCAGGGAGCCCAATGTGGGACTCGATCCTGGGACTCCAGGATCACGCCCTGAGCCAAAGGCAGACGCTTAACCACTGAGCCACCCAGGGATCCCAAAGATATTCTCAATTTAAATATATACTGTTACTTTTTTTGGTAGGCAAAAAAATAGTGCTTAATTAAAAGTTTCACATTTGTCATCTTAGTAATTCATTTAAATGCCTTGCAAATATTGATTAGCATTTTCTCTTGTAACCTGTGTTTATAATCTTTATTCTTTTTCTCTTAGGAGTTGAGGAAGTAGATGGGGTGAGGTTAATATTTTCTCATTGAGTTATTTGTGTTTTAGATACATTTCCACTTCATTATACTTAACGTAAATATTCATATGTAGTTTCTTGACTAATTTCCAAATATGTTTAAAATGCAAAAATATTTAATATTTCTATGCTGTCAAATATGTCAATATTTTAAGATTTAGAGAGATTTCTTTTAAGTATAGAATGTCCTTTCCTACTTAAAGAATAGACAAATTTTCAACAATATTTCCTTGTCCTTGTATGGCTTTAATTTGACATCTAACTTTTTAACTCTTCTGGAATTTATTTAGATAGCATGGTAAGGAATTATTTTCCAAATAGCTAAAAAAAAAAAAACACAAACAAACAAACAAAAAATGATCTCAGCATTACTTATTGGGTACTTCTCCCTTTTCTGTGATTATATTTTGATTTCCTATATGTACTAGCTCCTGTGTCCTGGTTATATATCCCTTCTTGGATTTGCCCAACTATTTTCATACCAGTCCCACACTGATTAGCTTTAAAATGTTTTAACATCTAGTGAGGCCATTACTTTTTCTCAGTTTCTTTTCTTAGCTATTCCAGATGAACTTTGGGATCATTCTGTCAAAATATTTAAAAACATGGTGGAGTGTTGATTTAGGAATACGTTAAATCTTCAAATTAACTTGGAAAGAATTACCTTGATGGCCAGATTCTTTTTTAAAATTATTTTGTTTGTGTACAGTTGACACACAATATTACATTAGTTTCAAGTATACAACATAGTGATTCAACATCTCTTTACATTATGCTACGCTCACAAGTGTGGCTACCATCTGCCACGATGCAGTGTTATTATAATACCGTGGACTGCATTCTGTGTGCATGCCTTTTATTCCATGACTTATTCATTTGATAACTGAAAGCTTATATATCTCCCAGTATCCTTCACCCATTTCGCACATCCCTTACCCCCCTTCCCTCTGGCAAACCTCAGTTTGTTCTCTGTATTTATGGGTCTGACTGTGCTTTTAGTTTGCTGATTTTCTTGATTTTTTGGGTAATATTCCTGTGTGTGTGTGTGTGTGTGTGTGTACCACATCATCCTTAGCCATTCATCTGTTGATGGACACTTAGATGGCTTCCATATCTTGGCTATTGTAAAAAATGCTGCAATAAACATAGAATGCATATACCTTTTCAAATTACTTTGGGTAATTATCCATTTTCTTTGGGTAAATATCCAGCAGTGGAATTACTGGATCATATAGTATTTCTGTTTTTAATTTTTTTGGGGAAACTCCATCTATTTTTTTGTAGCAGCTGTATTAATATACATTCCCACCAGCAGTGTATTTTTCTCTGCTTCCTCACCAACACTTGTTATTCCCTGTTTTTTTTTTTTAATTTTAGTCATTCTCACAAGCATAAGGTGATATCTCATTGTCGTTTTGATTTGCATTTCCCAGATGATGAGTGATGTTGAGCATCTTTTTATGGGCCTGTTGGCCATCTGTACATCTTCGTTGGAAAAATATCTATTCAAGTCTTCTGCCTATTTTTTAGTTTTAGTTTTTGTTTTTAGTGTTGAGTTGTATAGATTCTTTATACATTTTAGATATTAACCCCTTGTTAGATATGTCATTTGCAAATATCTCCTCCCATTTAGTAGGTTGCCTTTTTGTTTCATTGATGGTTACTTGGATGTGCAAAAGATTTTTTACTTTGATGCAGTCCCAATAGTTTATTTTTGCTTTTGTTTCCCTTGTCTTAGGATACCTACCTAGACAAATGTTACTATGGCTGATGTTAGAGAAATTACTGCCTGTGTTCTCTTCTAGCATTCTAATGTCTTCAGGCCTCACATTTAGGTATTTAATCCATTTTGAGTTCATTTTTGTGTATGGTGTTAGAAAGTGGTCCAGTTTTATTCTTTTGCACATAGCTGTCCAGTTTTTCCATTACCACATATTGAAGAGATTGCCTTTCCCATTGTACATTCTTGCCTGTTTTGTCATCAATTAACTCTCTAAGTGTGGATTTATTTCTGGGCTCTCTATTCTGTTCCATTGATCTCTGTATCTCTTTTTGTGCCAGTACCATACTGTTTTGATTACTACAGCTTTGTGGTATATCTTGAAATACAGAATGCAATACTTCAAGCTTTGTTTTTCTTTTTAAAGATTGCTTTGGCTATTCAGAATCTTTTGTGATTCCATACAAATTTTAGTATTTTTTGTTCCAGTTCTGTGAAAACCACTGTTGGTATTTTTATAGAGATTGCATTGAATCTGTAGATTGCTTTGGGTAGTATGGGCATTTTAACAATACTAATTCTTCCAATCCATGAACATGGACTATCTTTCCATTTGTGTGATCTTCAATTTGTTTTATTAGTGTTTTATAGTTTCAGAGTATAGGTCTTTTTGAACCTTCTTGGTTAAATTTATTCCCAAGTATTTTATTATTTTGAGGCAATTATGAATGGGGTTGTTTTCTTAAGTTCTCATTCTGCTACTTAGTTATTAGTGTATAGAAATGCTACCAATTTCTGGGTATTAATTTTGTATTCTGCAACTTTATTCATTTATGATTCTAGTAGTTTTTTGGTGGAGTCTTTAAAATATTTTATGTATATAGTGTTATGTCATCTGTAAATTGTGACAGTTTAACTTTTTTAACAATGTGGATGCCTCTTATTTCTTTTCTTGTCTGATTGCTGTACCTAGGATTCCAGTACTGTGTTGAATAAATGTGGCAAAAGTGAGTATGTTTGTCTTGTTCCTGATCTTAGAGGAAAAGCTCTGTTTTTCACCATTGAGTTGTGATGTTAGCTGTGAGGTTTTCATATATATGGCCTTTATTATGTTGACATATGTTTCCTCTAAACCCACTTTGTTGGGAGTTTTTGTCATGAACAGATATTGAATTTTGTCTATATCTATTGAGATGATCATATGGTTTTTATCTTTTATTTGTTGATGTGCTATATCACAGTGATTGATTTATGAATATAGGACCATTGCATCCCTGGAATACAATCCACTTGATTGTGATGAATAATCCTTTTAGTGGGCTGTTTAGTGTAGTTTGCTAATATTTTGTTGAGGATTTTTTTTTTTTTTTTTTTTTTTTTTTTTTTTTTTTTAGTATTTCTGCATTGTGTAAAACAGGGAGATTGGCCTGTAGCTTTCTTTTCTTGATTTCTTTTTCTAGTTTTGGAATCAGAGTAAGGTTGGCCTCACTATATATACATATATATATATGAAAGATTTTATTTTTAAGTAATCCCTACACCCATTGTGGGGCTTGAAATTACAACCCCAAGATCAAGAATCACTAGCCCTACACACTGAACCAGCCAGGTGCCCCATGGCCTTATAGAATATATTTGAAGTTTTTCTTTCCTCTCTTATTGTTTGGAAGAGTTTAAGGAGGATAAATATTAATTCTTTAAATGTTTGGTAGAATTCACTTATGTATTTATGTGGTGCTAGCCTTTTTTTTTGTAGTTTTTTGATTACTGATTCAATTTTGTTATTAAGAACCAGTCTGTTCAGATGTTCTATTTCTTCCTGATCCAGTTTTGGAAGATTATATGTTTCTAGGAATTTATCCATTTCTTCTAGGTTGTCCAGTTTGTTGACATCCAGTTTTTCATAGTAGTCTCATAATTCTTTGTATTTCTATGTAGTTGGTTGCTACTTCTCTCGGTTTTCTTCTCTTTCACTTTATTTATTTGGGTATTTTCCCTTTTTCTTGAGAAGTCTGGCTAAAGGTTTATCAATTTTGTTTCTTTTCAAAGAACCAGATCTTGATTTCATTGATTTTTTTTCCTAGGATGTGTGTGTGTGTGTGTGTGTGTGTGTGTGTGTGTATTTAGTCTATTTTATTTATTTCTGTTCTGATCTTTATTATTTCCTTCCTTTTATTGATTTAGGTTTTGTTTATTTTTTTTTCTAACTCTGTTAGATGTAAGTAAAGGAAGACTGTTCATTTGAGCTTTTTTCTTGTTTCTTGAGGTAGGCCTGTATCACTAAATATTTTCCTTTAGGACTCCTTTTGCTGCATCCCAAAGATTTTGGACTATTGTGTTTTCATTTTCATTTGTCCCCATGTACTTTTTTATTTCTTCTTTGATTGCTTCGTTGATTCATTGGTTGTTTAGTATCATGTTGTTTAGCTTACATGTGTTTGTATTTTTTTCTAGGGATATTTGTGATTGATTTTTAGTTTTATACTGTTGTGGTCAGAAAAGATGCATGGCTTGATTTCAGTCTTCTCAAATTTATTGAGGCTTGTTTTGTGGCCTAATATGTGATCTATTTGGATAATGTCTCATTTACACTTGAAAAGAATGTGTGCTTTGTTGATTTTGGATGGAATATTCTGCGTATACCTATTATATATTCTAAAGTGTCTTAGGGTCTTAGATCTGTTATAAGTCTAAAGTGTCATTCAAAGACACTGTCTCATTGATTTTCTGCCTGGATTATCTATCCCTTGATGTTAGTGGGGTGTTAAAATTGCCTACCATTATTATATTACTATTGTTTCTCTCTTTATGTCTGTTAGTATATTTGCTTTATGTATTTAGGTGCTTCCATGTTGTATGCACAGATAATGACAATTGGATTGATCCCTTTATCATTATGTAATGACATTCTTTGGCTCTTATTACAGTTTTTATTTTAAAAGTTAACTGCCCAGATTCTATACCCATTGAACATGGTGTAGATTTCTGTCTTGTTCTCTGATTTACACACACATACCCATGCATGTACACACAACACAGACACACACACACAGACACACAGACACACACACACACACACACACACACACACACACCATATACACTGCTCCATAGTAGTTTGTCCCTTATTCCAGGAAATTGGCTTGTCTATTCTCTCAAGTCTTTTTACTGTTTCTTGGTTGTTTGATTAAGGTAGTTTCAGATTTTTTTCCTCATGCAAGTGTAACTCTGACTTTGCCTAGTATCTCTTTTCCTTAAAAATCTAAATAAATTGGCATTCAGATTACAATTCTATGATTTATGGAAGTTCAGTGTCCCCCTTAAAATATTTTGCAAAACTGATGTTTTTATGGTCACCACTGGCTCTGAGTTCCTGTTTAAAACTGAATAAGTTCAGTCTCTGAATCATTTGCCATCTTACCATAACTGCCCAGATTCCATACACAGAGACCAGAGATTGAATTCAGTCTCATTCTCTACTCTGCACTGTGCCCTGCCTCAACCACAACACAGACACAGATATACAAACATACACTCACACACATGTATACACTCAAATTCATGTGCTCACTTACACACAATCTATTCTCAGAAAGCATTTGTAGATTTGGGAGGCTTGGCTACAATGTGGAGAGGACATAAAATTGAACCTTAAACATGCATGTTGTTTAAAACCCTTCAGCTATCCTGCCTTGTTCACTAGGCATTTTCCATCCTCAAATGCTGCTTTCTTTATTACACAGCACAGTTCAAGTACGTCGTGTCTTTCTTTCTCCTAACTTCTCCTGCCCTCATGGTTTCCCGCTTTCTCCACTGACTCAACAAAATGTTTTTCCAAATTAATACAGTTCTGTCCTTGGTCCAGGGCCAAATGTACAAGTAACATCTCCAGGACTGTAGGTTTTCACATTTCTTGTTGAGTTTATTCCGATATATTTCATCTTTTTAGTTGCTATGAAGAATGAATGTTTTTATTTTCTTTTAACTAATTATTGATGGTGTTTCGTGAAACATTACAGATTATATTTCCATTTTATATCCTGACACTTTTATAAACATTCTTATCAGTTCTACAAGTATGTTTTTAGAAGTCTATAATGCTCTTTTCCTGTGTTCTACAAGTTGGATACTTCATTTTTGTCTTATGTCTTATTGTATAATATAGGTGGTATTTTTTTGGGGCGGGGTAGGGAAGGTTATTTGTGTGTGACCATCCTCCTCCTGCATCAAAGATTTTCTAATATTTATACAGTAAGCTCATGGAAGAGATAACATACAAGTTACAAGAAATAGCTATAAAAAGATGTTCCCTGATTTTTCTCCCATCATGTCAAGGAATCACTTGAAATGTTTGTTTTTAAAGCTACTTTCTGGTGAAAAGAGATCGCCAAATGTGGCTTTATAGTAGCCAGCAGTAAGCTTTTTTTTTGCTAGTTTCAGCGACTCTAAGCTGCCAATCTGTCTTCCAATGAAAGAACATTAAATGTTTATTCCTCTTTGTTCACTGTTTCTCCAGTACCATCATTTCTTGTTGTACATTCCTAACATGAAATTTCTAACATGTAACTTTCCCACATTCTCCTGACTTTGTGATAATACCCTCTCTTTCAAATGGTTAGATTTTGGAGATAGTAGTCATAAATGTCAACTGTATTTTCTCTCTTTTACTATGGAGATAGCCATAGTAGTCAAAATATAAAACTTTAAAACTAATTTAAAGTGCCCTGTATTTGCATAGTTGGCACTTTGAACCCAGTTTCCCACTGAGGATAACTTGAAAAGCTGAAGAAAACTCTACCTAATGAAATGAGTAAACAAAGGAGGTAGTAAAGAATTACTGGGTGAAGGTATGGAAAAGTCAAATCTATTGGAAGCTCTTTTTACCCCCAGATATAGCTGCTGTTCCTGAAACGCCTGAGAATAGGCTGAGAAGCTGACCAGGGTTTGGTGGGGCACACCTTAGACAGTTCACTGGCATAAAGGCCTAGTGAACACCTCTTGCTTTGAATCAAATGTGGAAAGGCTAAAATCTATGGTACAGGTGAACTAGGTAAGCTAGAAATGAACATATTTTCTTTTATAAGTGCTACTGTCCACTTTCCAGATATCTCATGTTTGAACTGCCAGAAACAAATGGAAATTCTCATTGGAAAAAGAAGCCATACCAGTGCTTAATTATTTTAACTTTTTAAAAGGTACAATGTGCAGCACATAACCAAAAATACTAGAAACACAAGATAAGACAACGTGAACAAAACCCAGGATAAAAAGTGGACATTTATATACTTACAGGGGCTCCAGATATTTGAGTGAATACACAGACTATTAAAATAAACATACTTACTATATTCAAAGAAATAAAACAGAGGGTTAAAAGCACAGTTAAAGAACTGGGCAGTATAAAACAGAAATGGCAGATTTGATTAAAACAGAAAGCCAAATACAGATTCTGGAGCCAAAAATACAGTACCAGAAATGATGAACTCATTGGATGGGTTTAGTAGCAGATTGGATGTAGCTGATAAAAATAACAAATTATAGGAGTGCCTGGGTGGCTCAGTTGATTAACTGTCTGCTTTCAGCTCTGGTCATGAACTCAGGGTCTTGGGACCAAGCCCAGCATCTGGGGAAGTTTGCTTTTCCTTCTCCCTCTGCCCCATCCCCAACTTGTACTCTCTCTCTCTCTCAAATAAATAAAGTTTTTTTTTAAAAAAACACAAATAATAAGTCATTATAAATATTCAGAATAAAGCACTGAGAAATAAAAGAATAAAAGGAGGGAAAACATAGAAGAATAGGTACAAAACAAAAAAATGGAAGCTATAGCCAGAAAGTCTTAATACTTATAATTGAAATCCCAGAAAGATAGGAGAAAGGAATGAAGAAACAATATTTTAAAAGACAGTGGTCTAGAATCTTTCAAAACTGATGAACAGCATCAAGTCACAAGCACATGAAGCCCTATAAATGTCAAATGAAGAAAAAATTAAGGAAATCTTTATCGAACATGGAAATATGAGCAAATATAAAAGACAAAGAGAAATTCTTGATAAAATTCAGAGAAAAATGGACCATTTTATTCAAAGGACCAACAGTTAGACCTAGAGTTGGCTTTTCAATAGGCAAATGGAAACCAGAAACATAGTGGAAACACATCTTCAAAGAAAACTATGAAAGAAAACTACTTTCATTCAAAATATCTATACTCAGCAAAAGTAGCCTTCAAGAATGAAAGCGAAAAATTTTCTAGACAAATAAAAACTAAAAGAATTGATCAATTTTAGTTTCTCACCAACAGAAATGATAGACTCCCTTAGGATTTTAGATTTAAGAGATATAAAAAGGATTAAACAGAATAAAAAGGGTGAAACTGAGGGAAACAAATATAAATAATTGTCCTGCACAACAATAATAATATTCCATGAGTTGAAAATAAACAGCATTAAAGTGCTCAAAAACTATAATATGTGAGAAGAGGTGGGGAAATTTCTCTAAGGTCCTTGCATTGTCTGGGCAGGGAATAAAGTTCCAACTAACATTAAACATTATGCTTTATGTTCTGATAAGGCATGTTTTACCATTTAGAGTAATCACTAAAAAATAGTAAAATCTGGTAATTAAGAATATACAGAAGAGATTAAATAATTAAGATGATCACAATAATCACTTAACTTATTTAATTACCAATAATAATTAGAAAACCCAATGTCAAGAGTTAGAAAGGGATTATTAAATTAAACCCAAATAAAGTAGAAGGAAATAATAATGATAATTTTAGCAAAACTTCACAGATTTTAAAAAAATATTTTATTTATTTATTTATTTATTTATTTATTTATTTATTTGAGACAGAGAGAGAGAGAGAGAGAGAGAGAGAGACAGAAACATAGGCAGAGGGAGAAGCAGGCTCCATGCAGGAGCCTGAGGCTAGACTTGATCCCAGGACCCTAAGATCACACCTTGAGCTGAAGGCAGATGCTCAACCGCTGAGCCACCCAGGCATCCCTTTACAGTAGATTTTTGGGTAGAAATTAAAAAGCTGATTCTAGAATTTAAATGAAATTATGCAAAGGAAGAGAAACTGGCATTCTTTAAAAGTTATATGAAAGAATTTCCTTTGCCAGATACCCAGATTTATGAAAAAGCTCCAGAAATTAAGAGAATGTAATAAGTTGCAATAAGAATAAGACAAATGGACCAGTGAACCGAGATAGTCCAAAAATATAACCATGCACATATAGCCACTTGATTTGTAACATAGGTGGCATTGTAAAAGTGATGAAGAAAGGATAATTGCTCCTAGGTCAATTAGGTATCAAGAGGATAGAGAAAAAAGTGAAAATGTGACCCTATCTCACATCATAGACAAAATTTAATTCCATATGATTTGTAAGTCTAAATCTGAAAGGCAAAAAATAATACTTCTAAAAGATAATATTGAAGGATATTTTTGTGACCTTCAGGTAGGGAAATATTTCCTACACAGGATACAAAAATTCTAACCACAGAACTTTTTTTTTTTTCTTTAAAATACACTAATTTTCAGCCATGTGCAAAAGTAGAGAGACTGGCACATTAACCCACACCTGTAGATGTTAGCTTCTACAATTATTCTCATACAACTGATTTTGTTTCATTTGTACCCAGCTCCGTCACCACTCCCCACAGGGCTCTTTTGAAGCAGATCTCAGGCATCATACCCTTTCATCCACAAATACTTCAATAAGCTTTTCTAAGAGATAAAAGATCTTTTAAAAACATAGTTATAATACCATTATCACACCTAAAAATTACTATACTTCCTTAGTATACTAAAATATCCAAGCAGTGTTCAAATTTTCTTAATTGCCCTTCATTTTTTTCAGTCAGAATTAGTTTCCAGCATTTGTTGTTCCATTTTTAAGTCACGTTCACTTTATCCTTTTCGACTCCTGAAAACCAAATGCTGGAAGATTTTTCTTCATCAAGTGATCAAAGCATCAGCTATCAAGTCACCCCTCCCTTTGGGCTTCATCATGCTTAGTACCCAACGCAGGATGACATCATGACTCATTAGGTCTGCGTTGTCTGGAGGTGATTGTGGGGGGAGGGGAAGAGAAGATCAACCAGGCAAGAAGTCCAGGTAGCTTGTCCGCACTCGGGAGGGGGTGCTCTCTGGCCCTTCCGTGCACCTGTAAGTCTCTTTTAATCTGTAGTTCTTCCCCCCTGTTCTTTGCACATTATTTCTGAAAGTAACTGGTTTCTTTGTTCTGCAGAGATCCCTGTATTCTGAATTTTGTAACCCTGTGGTATACTTTAGCATTTTCTTTTTTACCTGCACATCCTATAAGGTAGCAGTTAGAGCCTTGATCAGAATCAGTTTCAATATTTTATAAAGACTGTTGATGTTGTGTTATTAGCAGAAGGAGTATGATATGTGCTCATCTCTCTTCTTTGTGATTTTAATATCGATCACTGAATTCAGCTGTCAGCACCGATGCATTCATTTAAAATTCTTCATCATCTTTTAACATAATGGATTTAGCTGCCTGGGTCCATTGGATAATTTGCCTAGGATCCTTTATTTCATGAAAGTTTGCAAAATGGGGATATTTAAATCATCCTTTTTCGTTAATTAAATGAATTCTTCTCTAAAAAACACTCTTTTATCAACTACTTAATCTGAGCATAATTCACATAGGAAAGGCAGGATTAATCCTTGATTCTATCCTTTTATGTACTAGTTTTCAGAATAATAAATTGGTTCTCTAACAGTCTCCAATATTGGTTAATGAGATTTAAGTATTATTATTAATTCATGGATTTTCAATCCTTGAAATGTTTCAGTATATCACATTTATTATAATTTTGGTATCCAAATTATCCCACTTTTGCCAGTGGGACACCTTCAAATTGATACCTGAGTCCTTTTGACATGTACTAGTTAGTAGTCTTTGGTCGGTAGGTGACTTACTTTCTTTTGGGACTAGAGGTATTAACAGGTTCTTATTGTTTATTTCCTTCCCCGTATATACAATCAGCTTTTTTTTCCTATGCCAGACATGATCATTTTGATTAGTTCGGTCATTGTTTCCATACCCTTTCGGTGGGTAGAACTAATAGCTGTGATTTTTTTGGGAAAGGAAATACATTAAAGTTCCAATTACCATCTAGGAGTACAAAGTTGTTTAACTTCTTTGATTTTATTATGTATTTTTTCCTCTTACCTAAAAACCTTGATTCCTAATAACATTGATCTTATTATTACTTTATCATTTTTTAAGTTAATTTTTTTATTTGAGTAGAATTTACACACAAGTTTACATTAGTTTCAGGTGTACAACATAGTAATTCAACTTCTCTATACATTGTGCTTTGCTCACTGTAAGTGGAGCTACCACCTGTCACCATCCAACTCTATTACTATATTATTGACCGTATTCCCTGTGCTCTGCCTTATATTCCAATGGCTGATTCATTCAGTAACTGGAAGCTTGTATCTCCCATTGATTTTCACCCATTTTGCCCATCCCCCACTCCCTTTCCTCTAGTATCCATCAGTTTGTTCTCTGTAGTTTTGGGTCTGATTCTGTTTGTGTTTATTCATTTGTTTTTTAGATTATACATATGAATGAAATCATGTGATATTTTTCTCTCTCAGTCTGACTTATTTCACTTAGCATAATACCCTCTAGGTCCATCCATGTTGTTGCAAATGACACAGTCTCATCCTTTTTATGGCTGCATAATATTCCATTGTGTATATATGCCACATCTTTATCCATTCATCCTTCAATAGGTACTTAAGTTGCTTCTATGTCTTGGCTATACATAATCAATATAATAAACATAGGAATGCATATACTTTTTCCAGCTGGTGTTTTCATTTTCTTTGGGTAAATACCCAGTAGTAGAATTATTGGAGCATCATTTTAATTTTTTTGCTTTATCCTCCTATTACTAAAACACACACACACACACACACACACACACAATGTCTTTAGAAAAAAAATGGTTCTACATATTTTATGTATTATTAATAAATTATTTTAATATTTTAAAATATTTTAATGTTCTTTGAGTTATTTTTATCTTTAGGATACATCCTCACTAAGATCTGCAGTCAAATTACTGTTTTAAAATTACTTGAAATAATTTCTTTCTCTGTGGTTACACAGTTATTTTTATTTTATTTGAATAGTTTATTTAGTTGTTCTATAATTATCAAACATGAATCCAAACATAAACATGGTCTAGCTTTCTTCCCTGAACCCTCACTTTTATTCCTCTAATTGTTTTTTTTTTAATTAGTTTACATTTTATACTGGGGGAATGACTCCACCTAGGCTGGAGTTTATCCTGCAGAGGAAGTCTGGGCAAGGTGAGGATTAGCATGTCATCTCTGTTCCCTCTGGTTATTTCTTTGGTTTTTCACGTTGCTCCTGTCTCTAAGACCTATTACTCTTTGCCACTGGGCTTCTTTATTTGCCAATCAGAAAGGACCTCATTCATAAGGAGGGGTGACAGGTGAAATGAGCACATTTGAGCTCCTCCTTGCTGGTCTCTGATCCCAAGAGAAGAGCCACTGTGAAGCAGAATCTTAAATCAGGTGGGGCCCAGGGATTGCTGCCAGTGGCACCAGCACTCCTTCTGCTTTGGGACTTTATAAATAAAAGTTTGACAGATAGTGATACTACTGGGTGCTGCCAGACCTTGCACGTTCATCTTGCCAACTGCTCCTGCCAAAGGTAGAAGGCGAAAGAGCCACAACCAGGGCCGCCACCACAGCTGCGGCCATCTGCCAGAAGAAGAAATGCATCGCCAAGAACAGTGCTGGAGGAGGAGAGGAAGACAAGAGGACCACACTTGAAAGGAGCCAGCTGCTCCAGCTTTAACCCTAGAACACAGCAGAACTCCCAAGTGATTCCTTGTTTTCCTTTGATAAGGTAACTCTCCACACATCCCCACATGCTGCTCTGCTCTTTCCCAGGGAATGTTCAGAGGGTGAGCCATGCCCACTTTCTCCTCTCCTTTTTTTGGGAGTGCTTCACAAAGTCTGTGCATCATTAGGGCCAGCCTTCCAAGCAGAGATTAGGTTGTCCTTTGACCCTCTAGTTCCCTGATCTTTAGTCCGGTCAATTAAAATCAATTCTCTTCTTTCATGGATCCTTTTCAATCCCACTACGGGGAAAATTAATGCTTCTCATGTTTAGGCCTCCCAGAGAGGAAAGTTACCAGGATTTTGCTATTAATATGCAGGTCAAGGAAGGCTGTAAAATAAAAAACCTCTAGGATGTTAGCTGAATCAACTTTTCTAGACCTCAGTGTTACCATTGCTAGAGTGGGAGGTAGCATGGATAAATTCTAACACTTATTGAGTACTTAAATGTACGTCAGGCATTAATTGAAGTACTTTATATTAAGTTCTTTAATCCTTATGACAGCTCTGAAAAGTAGGTATTTAATATAGTTATCCCTATTTTACAGATAAAGAAACTGAGGCAGAGGGAATTTAAGTAACTTTTCCATGCAGTTAGGGGTGGTAGAGCTAAGGTTCAATTTTAGACAGCTGGGTTTTGGATCTTTGCTTCCACCTACCATATTATGCTACCTCTTTAGACTCTTTTCCAGTTTCAAAATTCTTCAATTTGTTCAAGGCTTTGGCTTTTCTCTTCTTTTTTTTTTTTCTTTCTTTTTCTTATCATGGAGGACACAGTTGTTAGAATTTAGGACTTTAAATAATTATGAATTTCTCCTCCTGGTAGAAACATAGCAAGTTGTGTTTGGATGTTAGAATTCTTTGCTGACGTCCAGCCTTGTCCTGACTCTCCAATTCCAGGAATACTGGATTGGAGTCTGCTGTGCCATGCCTCTTTAAGCTCCAAAAGTATCCGTTGACTTTTCAGATCAAGTGTCAAACTTCTTGCTATCTTTAAACATTTCCAGCTGTATGAATTTGTGTTCCCTGTATGTTATCATTGGTTTCTAGCACATTCCTCCTTCTAAGAAAATTTCATTCTTGTTTTCCTATCTTCCCACTTTATTTTGCCTTGAACATTCTCTATTTTCATGAGGAAACTAGTATTTTACTTTTGTTTGTTTCTCAATTTATAATGTGCTTTCACATTAATTTTCCCATGTGCTTCCCAAGACAAATCCATGAGGCGTCTCCCTGGATTATTATAACCGGAGATGGGTCTGTCTGCCTCTAGACTTGTCCACCCAATTTCTTCCTCCTCACTGCTGTCAGAGGAATCTTTGAGAAAGAACAAATCTGTCCATATCATTCCCTTGCTTAAAACCTGCCAGTGGATTCTTATGTTTATAGGATATTGCTGTTTTCCACTTCCAGCCTTGCCTCCCACCCCTCCTACCCCAGCTCTCTCTCCTCACCATATGACTCAACAATATTACCTAAGCACAGTGCCCAGAACCCACCACAATGTCTTATAACTATGAGCTTTGTTCTTTCCCTCCCTGGGGTGTCACTTGGCCTCCCCTTTTGTTTCCTTTCTCCTTCCTATTGTCCTTTACAGTTCTGCAGCCTGTTTCTGCACCATTTCTCTGCCTCCTTCTCTGCTCTGAGCTCATGATCATCTTAATGTGCCTATCTACAGCCCAACAGTTAACCAGTTTGCATCAAAATGGTAGGTGTGTGCCTTCTTTCTCAAACTAGAATTTTCCTGCACTACATAAAATATATTAAATACACCTTTAAAACTTTAACCTTTAACACCTAGGTCTTAGCATTCCTGAATTCTGCTAAATAGAGTATGTCAACTTGAATTGAACTGAATTTCCATTTTATTGATCAGTAAACTGAGTCTAAGAAAGGGCAAATCAGCTTCTGCAGTTCTCATGGCTAAAAAAGTGGCAGAGCTAGGGCTAGATTTCAGGACTGTGAATATTTTAGGACTTTTGCCCAAGTTGTCCTAAATATGTAAATAATCTTCCTATTTTATATGACAAGTCTTAAGATCTATCTTCTCTGCCTATCTTCTCCCTCAACTCAAGTTTATATTGACCCTATTGACTGGACTGCCTATTTCTTTAAATGATTTTATTTATTTATTCATGAGAGACACAGAGAGAGAAGAAGAAACATAGGTAGAGGGAGAAGCAGGCTCCCTGCAGGGAGCCCAATGTGAGACTTGATTCCAGGAACCTGGGATCATGACCTGAGCCAAAGGTAGATGTTCAATTACTGAGCCACCCAGGCACCCCTGGATTACCTATTTTGTATCCCCTACTGTCAAAACATTACATGTTTTCCCCTACTGTCTCTAGTCTTTAGGTCAGGAACTGCTCCTTCTTTCCCCTCTGCCTCATTGCCTAATGAAGTGCACGTGGGGGGCCCCAAGCAGTGCCTGCCTTCTGAAATATATCCAAACAAATCTCAGTGCACATGCATAGCACCCTTGCTCAATTCGTGGAAATAGTTATTAAGCCCCACTCTGTGCCTGGGGCTGGGCCTACTCTGGCTCTCCCTAATTTCTTCTAGTATAAGCCTACTGCATCCCATTTCTCCAAGACATCTCTACTTGGCTGAACAGTTCTGGCATCTCACAGCCTTAGTGGGATTTTCTTTTTCCTACTGTATGGTGAAAAACACAAGGGCCTTGGAGTCAAAAGATCTGGGGTCGTGTCATAGCTGGTGGGCCTCCATTCTGCCTCCAAATGTTGGGAGTTAAAATAGCATTTGCTCTATTTAAGTTCCAGAGTTATTATAGGATGAAATGAAATATTACATGTGAAATGTATTTTGTAAATTTAAAACACACACATTTATATATAACACATTGGATCCTTATTATTTGTGGATTCTGTATTTGCAAATTTGTCTTAAACTTATTTGTCACCTTAACATCAGTACTCATGGTGCTTTCATGATAATTTGTGGACATGCAGAGGACTGAAAAATCTGAGTAATCTCACATGTGTGTTTCAAGCTGAGGTGGAACAAGGCAATGCCCTGCTGTCTTGTTTCAGTTCTCTTACTGTAAACAAATGTTTTTCTCACAGTCTGTTTAAGTGCCATGCCTTTTGCATTTTTGTGCTTTTTGCCTGTGATTTCACAGTTTAAAATGGCCCCCAAGCCTAGAGCTGAAATGCTGTCTTGTATTCCCAAGTGCAAGAAGACTGTGATTTGTCGTAGGAAAAATACATGTGTGAAATAAGCTTCATTCAAGCATGGGTTGTAGAACTGTTGGCTGTGAGTTCAATGTTAATATACCAACAATATATAATTAAACTAGATGCCTTTAAATGGAAACACACATAAAACAAAGTTATGTCTTTAATGGTTGATGGAAATGTTATAACCAGAGGCGCTGTGTTTACAGGAGCAAGGGTTTAGTATTTGCTAGTTCCTTGTTTGTAGTAACTTTATAGAACATAACTAATCATGAATAATGAGAATTGAGTATAAGATTCTAAAAGATTCTTCTCATTTGAAGCCACCGCTTTTCTGTCTCTAATTACTCCCAGTTCTTAGCGCAATGGTTCACAAACAGTTTTTATCCCTTGAAGATCTTGGAGGATCCTGTTAAAATACAAATTGTAACCACAATCCCAGAGATGCAAATTGAGGAGATTTTAATGCAGGTAATGGTCTGGGAGGACACGTGGAGAGGACTTGACTCAGACAAAGGCTCTTGGGGTAGTAGGGTGGGATGGGGCTGATAAGATATGGACAGCCATGAGCTGATCATGTTAGGATCGCTCAGTCTTCTGAAGACTTCCTATCAAATCTGATGCTCTGGGAATGTTTCCCACTGGCCTGACCCATATTCCTGTAGTTGTCCTTTGTATCTCTCAAGAAGAGACAGTTACTAGAAGAAGCTGCTAGAACCAGGGATGAAAAAGAAGGCCTAGGAGAGAAGGAAAGAAAAGCCATACTTGGTACCATTCACTCGAGCCTTTGATCTTTTGGAGGATCCCAGGCACATCCTGCTCTTTAGCTTTTTACTAAATTGTCTCCTGAGACATGGATGAGGAGAAACCAACTTGTATCCCCCTCTGGCCTGCAGTTGTGAGACTCAGCAGCAGCAGGAGCCACCGCAGTCACATTAATGATGCATACCAGATATGAGGTAATACTGGCCAGTACTTAAATGTCTATTGCATTTTGTCAAGGAATGCCAATGTTTCCCACAAATATTCACTTTTCCAATTAATCTCTGCTCCCAAACATGACAAGTATATATACATACATATGACAAGGACTTCATGCAGTGTCCAGTGGACAAACAAAATACATTTTCAGAACTCTGGAACCTAGAGAACTGGTGGGCCTCAATTCTCAGAGAAAGGCACAAGGACTCAAAGAAAGTCTAGTTGAAAAAGGTGGTTGCAGGGCACCTGGATGGTTTGGTTGGTTATGCATCTGACTTCAGCTCAGGTTGTGATTTCAGGAGGTTCTGGGATCAAGCCCCATGTCAGGCTCTGTGCTCAATGGGGAGTCTGCTTCTCATTCTGCCCCTCTATTTGCTCATACTTTCTCTCTCAAATAAATAAAATATTAAAAAAAAAAAAAGAAAGGGAAAGGTGGTTGCAGTGGAGGAAGTTGTACTATGGGCATCTGTCTACCTGGATTCAAATTCTTGCTTTGCTGTTTTCTAGCAGTTTGGGCTTAGAAAAAATAGTCAACCTTATAGATCTTCCTCTTTTAGAGAAATGGAGCTAATGGCTTTTGTAAGGGTTAGAGAAGACACTGTGAAGGTTTCCAGCTCAGTGCACCATGGAACGTGAAAAGAACTCCATAGATGGGGATCCCTGGGTGGCGCAGTGGTTTAGTGCCTGCCTTTGGCCCAGGGCGCGACCCTGGAGACCCGGGATCGAATCCCACATTGGGCTCCCGGTACATGGAGCCTGCTTCTCCCTCTGCCTGTGTCTCTGCCTCTCTCTCTCTGTGACTATCATACATACATAAATAAAAAACTTAAAAAAAAAAAGAACTCCATAGATGGTAGTTTCTTCTTCCCTCCCCCTCTCTTCCATAAACAACAGAAGGTCTTCTCATTTCTTGTCTGTTCGTATGGTACTGACTAAGTTCCAAATTCTAGATGAAGTGCCTCCTTCCCCCATCTCTCCCCTGCCCCATCCTCTGAAAACTTCTTCCATTCCTTTAGACATGGAGCATGCTCTATTTCTTTCATGGACATGACCTTACTGAGAAGTGAGTTCAGATGTGAGGGGGCTGGCCTTTATAGATCTCATTCATCTGACCTTTATCCCTAGAGGATGATTCAACTTTAAAGAGAGAATACTTGGATCCTGGATACTGAAACAAGACAGCTCTATATATAAATCTTGACTTTACCACTTACTATGTCTCCTTAAGCAAAGAACCACCTTTCTGAGAGTCGGATTCCTTATCTATAAAATAAGGATAACACGACTTGTCGGTTAGTGAGGGTAGGCAGTATTTTATGTAACTGTCTGGCTCATAGTATAGGATCAACAAATAGCAGCTACTATTTCAGATCAATTGAAAGGTTGAGCTGGGGATGGCTAACAGCTGGTAGACTTAGTACATATGAATGATGTCAGTGGTTTTCAACTGGTTTTACTAGTAATTTCACAACTAGTTGTGGTAATTTGGTGTCATGTAAATTTCAGGATGAATCATAAATCATTTTTCTTTACTAATAAAAAACCAACATTTGGGATCACTTTTTGAATATTGCTTTTATTTTCTTGTCTTCTAAAATGCTTTCCTAAGTAGGAGAGAATGGTGTGAATTAACAGGCCATTACCAGGAAAGTATACATATGAAAATATATCTTTTATATCAACACCCTTTATTGTGTATATTAAAAAAAGGTTGAAAGTCACTGAGGTAAGTCATAGAGCCAGAAGAAGCAGCTTGTCATGTGGATACTGACAATACCTTTTAGATTTGTGCTTCTCCCAGCATATGTTTCTCTTTGCTTTTAGGTACTCATTTGAGTCCTCACAGTTGACTGTGGGACCCATGCTGTCTCTTTCTTCATACTCCTGTTTTGATTGGTGTGAAGCCATTGCTCAGTTCTTTCTCTGGGTGTAGGCTGGTTATGATTTTGGTTCTTTGGATAATTCCCGGCAACTCTCTAATGGCCAAGTGCCTAAGATTCCTGGCTTCACTCACTGGACTTTCACATCATCCTTTGATATGTGAGTGTGAGAGTTACCATTAGTAGAGTGAGTTCATTCTTAGAAATAGGACTTATTAGGGCACCTGGGTGGCTCAGTGGTTGAACGTCTGCCTTTGGCTCAGGATGTGATCCCAGGGTCCTGGGATCAAATCCTGTGTTGGACTCACTGCAGGGAGTCTGCTTTCCCTCTGCCTATGTCTCTACCTTTCTCTCTGTCTGTGTCTCTTATGAATAAATAAATAAAATCTTAAAAGTGAAATAAGTAGGATTTGTCTCATCAAACAAGTAACAACCCATTTTTCCCCAAGATTCATTCAAATCAAGTACTCTGAGCTTATGTTGAAACAAAGCGAAATTGATTGGCCACCGTGAATGATACACCTTCTCTAAGCTGAGTTGAGTATAGCTTCTACAGAAATCTAATGTGTTGCCTTTGCCTCTTTATTTCTTCCTCTTGTCTCATTTTTCTTTATGGCTCAGACATAGGCACACAGCAGGCATGAAGCAAATGTTTCTTCAATGTTTAAACAATGACCAGGGAAGATAATGTTTCTTCAGTGTAATTCCGGTGAGATTAAGCACAGGAAGACTTGTTTAAGGAAAATTGAAGGAAACTGTTGAGAAAGATTTCGGTTTACACTAGATTAAACAAAACAAAGTAATAAGCAAGTGAATAAAAAAGGTTATTGAGTTCTGATTGCTCCAGAAATTATTGTCCCAAGTGACATTTACAGGTGATTAGGTAATAGGAAAGGAAGGAAAGAATGGTTATGGAGCAAGGACTACGGTCTGGCAGGATGCCAGGTATCCACACGTATTTTTTTTCTGTGTATTTTCCAGATGTGAAAACCAAAGCACAGAGAGAATAAATGATTTGCCCCAATTCACGCAAGTAATAAATAGGACATCTAGAATTTGAAGCTAGATTTAACTTGCTTCTCTCAACCTACCTGCTTAATTCTAAGGAATGAGAGGATGTGACATTAGAACCCCTTTATTTGTGGAGGATACAATTAGCCTGGGTTGCCCCAATGTAATAAAAGAATTACCTGCCTCTAACTTGAAATTAGGCTAGTGAAATAATATGCACTGTTAGACAATTGATATATTTGATTGCATCAATACTAAGGATTTCTATTTAAGGAAGGTTTAGACAGAGTTAGTTGACATGATAGACTGGGAAGAAATGTTTGTGATGTCTAGAATCAAAAAGCAATTTGTATCTAAAATATATAAGGAGCTTTTCCTTTCAATAGGAAAAGACAGGACCCATAGTAGTGAATGGGCAAAACCAAACCAAACCAACTAACCAACCAACAACAACAACAAAAAACCACCCTGAATTTTTTAAAATAGGTGATATGGTTCCACCTCACTAATCATCAAAAATGTGTAAATTAACAATCACTTTTTTCATTTTTACTAACTCAAGGTGTAAATTGAATACCATGAGTGTTAGCAAAGATGTAGGGAAGCAGGACCCTTATTCAACTAGCAGGTGTGTGAACTGATACAAGCACTGTGTGAAGCCATCTGGTAGTCCTCGTGAAGTCACATATGCCTCTGCCCCATGACCCAGCAATCCCATTCCTGGGGATATATCCCAGAAATATCCTCATGTAGGTCCACATGAGGACATGGCTGACTTGTGGTAGTGAGGTATTGGAACCGCTCTGTGGTAGATGGTGTCTATGAACTATACTGTAGCAGGTAGGAGCAAGAAGCACACACGACGAGATGGATAAACCTTAGAAATGAGATGTAAAGTGAAAAAGGTAAAGAGAATGAGATCTCATATAATACTATGCAGGTAAATTAAAGATATATTATTCAGGTATTTTTATAATAATTATATAATAAATAATAAAAAAGTCATAATTTTTATAAGAAAATGGGTTTTTTTGGGCTTTATTGGAGTATAATTGACAAAGCTGTAAAATATCCACAGTGTATAATGTGATGACTTGATGTATGTATATATTGGGAAAGATTTCTCTCCATCTAGTTAATTAACACGTCCATCATCTCACATATTTATATTTTTCGTGAGATCATTTAAATTCAATCTTAGCAAATTTTAATTAGATAATACAGTGCTATCAACAATAGTCATCATGTACATCAGATCCTCAAACCTTGTTTATCTTCTAGCTGACAGTTCCAATTTTCTTACCAGTCTATTTCTTTATGCTCTGTTTTCTACTCCCTGTTCCTATAAATTCAACTGGAAACAAATTTCTACTTTTTGTATCTATGCGTTTGACCTTTTTATTTTTATGATTCCAAGTAGAAGTGATACTATACAATATTTGTCTTTCTCTGTCTGACTTATTTCACTTAGCAATGCCCTTCAGATTCATCCATATTGTTGCAAATGGCAGGAATTCTTTTTAAAGGCCAAATAATATTATATTGTGTGATATTTTCTTGATCTATTTATCCATTGATGAACATGTAGAATGTTTCCATATCTTGACTAAGGTGGATAATGTTGCAACATGGGAGTACTAATTTTTTTCAGATAATAGTTTCATTTCCTCTGGTTATCCCAGAGTGGGATGTCTGGATTATATGATATTTTGTTTTTAATTTTTGAGGAACGTCCCTACTATTTCCCATAGTGGCAATACCAGTTTTTATTCCAACAAATAGTGGACAAAGGGTTCCTTTTTCTCCACATTCTTGTCAGAATTTGTTCTCTTGTATTTTTTAAAAAAGATTTATTTATTTATTTATTTATTTATTTATTTATTTATTTATTTAAGAGAGAGAGCACTAGAGGAAGAGGAAGAAGCAGACTCCCTGTTGAGCAGAAACCCTAGCATGAGGCTTGATCCCAGGACTCAGGGATCATGATCTGAGCTGAAGACAGATGTCCAACTGACTGAGCCACCAAGGTGCCTTGTGTTCTCTTATATTTTTGATACTAGCCATCCTAACAGGGATGAGGTGATATCTCATTGTGATTTTGATATGCATTTCCCTCATGGTTGGTGATGTAAAGCACCATTTCATATAACTGTTGGCCATTTGTGTGTCTCGTTTTTATTTTTCTTTTGAAAAGTATCTCTTTGGATACTTGCCCATTTTAAAATTATGTTAACTTATTTTATTGCTATTGATTTGTATTACGTTTCTTGTATATTTTGGATATTAATCCCTTATGGATAGTTGTAAATATTTATTCCCATTCAATGAATTGCCTCTTAATCTTGTTGTTGGTTTCCTTTGCAGAGCAGAAGCTTTTTAGTTTGATATTGTCCCACTCATTTGTTTTTGCCTTTCTTGCATTTTCTTTTGGTATCAAATCTAGAAAAATCATTGTCAAGACCAATGTCAGAAGCTTACCCACTGTATTTTCTTCTAGGAGTTTTATAATTCCAACATTAAAGTCTTTAATCCATTTTGAGATGATTTTTGTATATGATGTAAGGTAGAGTCCATTTTCATTCTTTTGCATGTGGCTGTCCAGTTTCCCAACAGTGTTTATAGAAGAAACCATCCTTTCCCCGTGGTGTGTTCTCGGCTCCTTAGTAGAAAATTAATTTACCATTATGAATGGGTTTATATCTATGCTCTTTATTCTGTTCAGTTGATTCATCGTGTCTGTTTTTTTTAAATAGTATTTTGATTACTATAGCTTTGTAATGTAGTCTGAAATCAGGAAGTGTGATGCTTCCAGCTTCATTCTTCTTTCACAGGACTGCTTTGGTTATTTGGGAGTCTTTGAGATTCTGTAGAAATTTTGGATTGTGTTCTATTTATGTGAAAAATGCCATTGAACTTTTATTTTTTTTTATTTTTTTAAATTAATTTTTATTGGTGTTCAATTTACCAACATACAGAAAAACACCCAGTGCTCATCCCGTCAAGTGTCCACCTCAGTGCCCATCACCCATTCCCCTCCAACACCCGCCCTCCTCCCCTTCCACCACCCCTAGTTCGTTTCCCCGAGTTAGGAGTCTTTATGTTCTGTCTCCCTTCCTGATATTTCCCAACATTTCTTTTCCCTTCCTTTATATTCCCTTTCACTATTATTTATATTCCCCAAATGAATGAGAACATACACTGTTTGTCCTTCTCCGATTGACTTATTTCACTCAGCATAATACCCTCCAGTTCCATCCACGTTGAAGCAAATGGTGGGTATTTGTCGTTTCTAACTGCTGAGTAATATTCCATTGTATACATAAACCACATCTTCTTTATCCATTCATCTTTCGATGGACACCGAGGCTCCTTCCACAGTTTGGCTATTGTGGCCATTGCTGCTAGAAACATCGGGGTGCAGGTGTCCCGACGTTTCATTGCATCTGAATCTTTGGGGTAAATCCCCAACAGTGCAATTGCTGGGTCATAGGGCAGGTCTATTTTTAACTCTTTGAGGAACCTCCACACAGTTTTCCAGAGTGGCTGCACCAGTTCACATTCCCACCAACAGTGTAAGAGGGTTCCCTTTTCTCCGCATCCTCTCCAACATTTGTTGTTTCCTGCCTTGTTAATTTTCCCCATTCTCACTGGTGTGAGGTGGTATCTCATTGTGGTTTTGATTTGTATTTCCCTGATGGCAAGTGATGCCGAGCATTTTCTCATGTGCATGTTGGCCATGGCCATGTCTTCCTCTGTGAGATTTCTCTTCATGTCTTTTGCCATTTCATGATTGGATTGTTTGTTTCTTTGGTGTTGAGTTTAATAAGTTCTTTATAGATTTTGGAAACTAGCCCTTTATCTGATATGTCATTTGCAAATATCTTCTCCCATTCTGTAGGTTGCCTTTTAGTTTTGTTGACTGTATCCTTTGCTGTGCAAAAGCTTCTTATCTTGATGAAGTCCCAATAGTTCATTTTTGCTTTTGTTTCTTTTGCCTTTGTGGACGTATCTTGCAAGAAGTTACTGTGGCCGAGTTCAAAAAGGGTGTTGCCTGTGTTCTCTTCTATGATTTTGATGGACTCTTGTCTCACATTTAGATCTCTCATCCATTTTGAGTTTATCTTTGTGTATGGTGAAAGAGAGTGGTCCAGTTTCATTCTTCTGAATGTGGATGTCCAATTTTCCCAGCACCATTTATTGAAGAGACTGTCTTTCTTCCAATGGAGAGTCTTTCCTCTTTTATCGAATATTAGATGACCATACATTTCAGGATCCACTTCTGGGTTCTCTATTCTGTTCCATTGATCTATGTGTCTGTTTTTGTGCCAGTACCACACTGTATTGATGACCACAGCTTTGTAGTACAGCCTGAAATCTGGCATTGTGATGCCCCCAGATATGGTTTTCTTTTTTAAAATTCCCCTGGCTATTTGGGGTCTTTTCTGATTCCACACAAATCTTAAAATAATTTGTTCTAACTCTCTGAAGAAAGTCCATGGTATTTTGATAGGGATTGCATTAAACATGTAAATTGCCCTGGGTAACATTGACATTTTTACAATATTAATTCTGCCAATCCATGAGCATGGAATATTTTTCCATCTCTTTGTGTCTTCCTCAATTTCTTTCAGAAGTGTTCTATAGTTTTTAGGGTATAGATCTTTTACCTCTTTGGTTAGGTTTATTCCTAGGTATCTTATGCTTTTGGGTGCAATTGTAAATGGGATTGACTCCTTAATTTCTCTTTCTTCAGTCTCATTGTTAGTGTATAGAAATGCCATTGATTTCTGGGCATTGATTTTGTATCCTGCCACGCTACCAAATTGCTGTATGAGTTCTAGCAATCTTGGGGTGGAGGCTTTTGGGTTTTCTATGTAGAGTATCATGTCATCGGCGAAGAGGGAGAGTTTGACTTCTTCTTTGCCAATTTGAATGCCTTTAATGTCTTTTTGTTGTCTGATTGCTGAGGTGAGGACTTCCAGAACGATGTTGAACAGCAGTGGTGAGAGTGGACATCCCTGTCTTGTTCCTGATCTTAGGGGAAAGGCTCCCAGTGCTTCCCCATTGAGAATGATATTTGCTGTGGGCTTTTCGTAAATGGCTTTTAAGATATTGAGGAAAGTTCCCTCTATCCCAACACTCTGAAGGGTTTTGATCAGGAATGGATGCTGTATTTTGTCAAATGCTTTCTCTGCATCTAATGAGAGTATCATATGGTTCTTGGTTTTTCTCTTGCTGATATGATGAATCACATTGATGGTTTTACGAGTGTTGAACCAGCCTTGTGTCCCGGGGATAAATCCTACTTGGTCATGGTGAATAATTTTCTTAATGTGTTGTTGGATCCTATTGGCTAGTATCTTGTTGAGAATTTTTGCATCCATGTTCATCAGGGACATTGGTCTGTAATTCTCCTTTTCGGTGGGGTCTTTGTCTGGTTTCGGAATTAGGGTGATGCTGGCCTCATAGAACAAATTTGGAAGTACTCCATCTCTTTCTATCTTTCCAAACAGCTTTAGTAGAATAGGTATGATTTCTTCTTTAAACGTTTGATAGAATTCCCCTGGGAAGCCATCTGGCCCTGGACTCTTGTGTCTTGGGAGGTTTTTGATGACTGCTTCAATTTCCTCCCTGGTTATTGGCCTGTTCAGGTTATCTATTTCTTCCTGCTCCAGTTTTGGTAGTTTGTGGCTTTCCAGGAATGCGTCCATTTCTTCTAGATTTCCTGATTTATTGGCGTACAGCTGTTCATAATATGTTTTTAAAATTGTTTGTATTTCCTTGGTGTTGGTAGTGATCTCTCCTTTCTCATTCATGATTTTATTAATTTGAGTCTTCTCTCTCTTCTTTTTAATAAGGTTGGCTAATGGTTTATCTATCTTATTAATTCTTTCAAAGAACCAACTCCTGGTTCTGTTGATCTGTTCCACAGTTCTTTTGGTCTCGATATCATTTAGTTCTGCTCGAATTTTAATTAACTGTCTTCTTCTGCTGGGGGTGGGGTCTATTTGTTGCTTTTTCTCTAGTTCCTTTATGTGTAAGGTGAGCTTTTGAATTTGAGTTCTTTCCAGTTTTTGAATGGATGCTTGTGTTGCGATGTATTTCCCCCTCAGGACTGCTTTTGCTGCATCCCAAAGATTTTGAACGGTTGTATCTTCATTCTCATTAGTTTCCATGAATCTTTTTAATTCTTCCTTAATTTCCTGGTTGACCTTTTCATCTTTTAGCAGGATGGTCCTTAACCTCCACGTGTTTGTGGTCCTTCCAAACTTCTTGTTGTGATTGAGTTCTAATTTCAAGGCATTATGGTCTGAGAATATACAGGGGACTATCCCGATCTTTTGGTATCGGTTCAGACCCGATTTGTGACCCAGTATGTGGTCTATTCTGGAGAAAGTTCCATGTGCACTTGAGAAGAATGTGTATTCAGTTGAGTTTGGATGTAAAGTTCTGTAGATATCTGTGAAATCCATCTGGTCCAGTGTATCTTTTAAAGCTCTCGTTTCTTTGGATATGTTGTGCTTAGAAGACCTATCTAGTATAGAGAGAGCTAGATTGAAGTCACCAAGTATAAGTGTATTATTATCAAAGTATTTCTTGAGTTTGGTTATTAATTGGTTTAAATATTTGGCAGCTCCCACATTCGGGGCATATATATTGAGGATTGTTAAGTCCTCTTGTTGGATAGATCCTTTGAGTATGAGATAGTGTCCCTCTTCATCTCTCACTATAGTCTTCGGGGTAAATTTTAATTTATCTGATATAAGGATGGCAACCCCTGCTTTCTTTTGAGGACCATTTGAATGGTAAATGGTTCTCCAACCTTTTATTTTCAGGTTGTAGGTGTCCTTCTGTCTAAAATGAGTCTCTTGTAGACAGCAAATAGATGGGTCCTGCTTTTTTATCCAGTCTGAAACCCTGCGCCTTTTGATGGGGTCATTAAGCCCGTTCACGTTCAGAGTTACTATTGATAGATATGAGTTTAGTGTCATCATATCTATTCAGTCCTTGTTTTTGTGGATTGTTCCACTGAACTTCTTCTTAAAGGGGAATTTTAAGAGTCCCCCTTAAAATTTCTTGCAGAGCTGGTTTGGAGGTTACATATTCTTTCAGTTCCTGCCTGTCTTGGAAGCTCTTTATCTCTCCTTCCATTTTGAATGAGAGCCTTGCTGGATAAAGTATTCTTGGTTGCATGTTCTTTTCATTTAGGACCCTGAATATATCCTGCCAGCCCTTTCTGGCCTGCCAGGTCTCTGTGGAGAGGTCTGCTGTTACCCTAATATTCCTCCCCATAAAAGTCAGGGACTTTTTTTCTCTTGCTGCTTTAAGGATCTTCTCCTTATCTTTGGAATTTGCAAGCTTCACTATTAAATGTCGAGGTGTTGAACGGTTTTTGTTGATTTTAGGCGGGGTTCTCTCTATTTCCTGGATCTGAATACCCCATTGAACTTTTAATAGGAATTGCACTGCATCTTTAGATTGCTTTGGGTAGTATGAACATTTTTAACAATTTTAATTTTTCCAGTTAATGAGTACAGAATACATTTCCATTTATTTGTTCTTCAGTTCTTTTCATTAATATCTTCTAATTTTCAGGGAGAGCCTGGGTGGCTCAGTGGTTGAATGTCTGCTTTTGGCTCAGGTGATGATCCTGGGGCCTGGGATCAAGTCCTGCATTGGGCTTCCCACAGGCAGTCTGCTTCTCCCTCTGCCTGTGTTTCTGCCTCTCTCTCTCTCTCTGTCTCTCATGAATAAATAAATAGAATCTTTAAAAAATATATCTTCTAGTTTTCAGAGTACAGATATTTCATCTCCTTGTTGGTAAATTTATTCCTAACTAGTTTTTATCTTTTTTGATGTTATCGTATATACTCTCTTTGTCTTTAACTTTTGATAATTTATTTATAATCTATCTTGTTGTGTGTCTCTTTAGAGTCATCTTATTTGGATCTCTCTGGGCTTCCTGATCTGCATGTCTGTTTCTTTTCTCCAGGTTAGGCAAGTTTTCTACTATTATTTCTTTGAATAAGCTGTCTCTTCCTCCTTTCTCCTTCTGGGGCCTATATTGATCATTTTTGTGGTGTTCCATAAGTCTATTAAGCTATCTTCACTCTTTTTCACTATCTTTCCTTTATGTTTCTCTTGGATGAATTCCACTGCCTTGTCTGTAGTTATTGATCTTTTCTTCCAAATGATCTAGTCTGCATTAGCCCCTATATTGAATTTAAATTCATTGTTTGTATTCTTTTTTTAAAAAATGGATTTTATTTATTTATTTGAGAAAGAGAACAAGTGGGGAGGGACAGAGAGAGAGAAAAAAAGGTGAAGCAGACTCTGCAGTGAGTGCAGAGCCCAATATGTGGAGCTCAGTCCCACAACCACAAGATCATGACCTGAGCCGAAACTAAGAGTCAGACACTTAACTGACCACCCATTTATTATATTCTTTAGTTTTGTGATTTCCACATGGTACTTTTAAATATTTTCTATCTCTTTATTGAAATTCTTACTTTGGAGACCCGGGATTGAATCCCACATCAGGCTCCCGGTGCATGGAGCCTGCTTCTCCCTCTGCCTATGTCTCTGCCTCTCTCTCTCTCTCTCTCTCTCTCTGTGTGACTATCATAAATAAAAATTAAAAAAAAAATGAAATTCTTACTTTGTTCATACATTGTTCTCCTGAGCTCAATGAACATCTTTTTGACCATTACTTTGAACTCTCTATCAGGTAAATCACTGATCTCTATTCCATTGAGATCTATTTCTGGAGTTTTATCTTATTCTTTCACTTGGATTATTTTTCCTGTTTCTTCATTTTCCATGACTCTGTGTTGGTTTCTGTGCAATAGCCAAAATAGCCACCTTTCCTAGTCTTGACAGAGTGGCCTCTTGTAGGAGATGAACCCCATCAGTCAGTCTGGCTTGAGCGCCCTGTTATCACTCAAACTTTTGTGATTATCCCAGCAGGCTACTTTTTCCTCTGTGGCTCCTAGTAGTTGAGGGTGTACCAGGACCTAGGGATCCATTTCTTGGACAGTAGTGCAAAGGCTGGGATGTAGACATGTGTATAAGCTCCTTCTAGGGAGATACTGTTGATTTAGAGTAGAGGTAGCAGATATGCTGGTTTCCCTGGGCTCTGGAGAGAATCACAGCCTGTCCCTACATGGGTGCTAATAAATTAGAAGCCTGATCCTCAGGTAGCAACTTTCAAAGTATGGAGATAAACCTCTTTCAGAGAAATACTGGGAGATAGGAATTCTTTTTTTCCTATTTTCTTGCACTGGGTATCAGAACAGCTGTGGCAAGTCCTGACACACCCATTAACAGGTTTTTTTTTTTTTTTTCTATAGTTTGCTGGTCTCATGGATGCAAATCTCACTGACTTTCAGAGTTAGGTGTTTTGGGGGCCATCCCTTTAGTGGGAGTCTTAAAAGTCAGAGTGCTAAATGTGGGATTCAAACCCTTTACTCCCCAGGGAGAAGCTGGGAGTTTGGACTTCCCACTTGAGTGATGCTTTTCCAGGGTGGGGTATATGATATGTTTTGGATTTTCCTACCTGTTTAAATGTGGGCGTTTTCTCATTTACATGATTTTTAGGAATTGTTCAGCTAATTTCTGGATTTCTTTCAGAGGTAAGTACTTTGTATATAGCTATATATTTAACGTGTCTATGGAAAGAGGGGAGTTCAGGAGCCTGTGTCACTATCTTGGTTGTCCCTCTCCTGAAAAACTTTTTAAAGAAAGCAAATAGATGTGGTTTTCAGCTTCCAGCACATCCAGTTTTTGAAGTTTAAGTTCCTAAAAATGCATATGGAAATATCACATTAGCCTTCCTTAATAGATGCATTGGTCACTTTATCAGATGTGTTTCTAATGGATAAAAAGCTTTTACGTATCTAAAAATTTTCTAAATCTGTTGAAGCTTAAGTTGAATATATGGAAGAAGTCTATAATTTTGGTATGAGCAAAAATTATGTTATAAACAGAACAATTATTACTATATTTATTTGTTTTTTTTATCTTTTTGTACCTGGGATTTATTAATGCAAAACACGAGTTTTTTTTTTTCTGAATAATACTGGTAATGACTATTTGTTCGATAAAACCCTTCATGTTGTCTCAAAAATTTTATCTTATGCCTTATTTTTCAGGGACGATTACTGAGGAATGGTAGTTACAAGGAACAAAATAAGAGTGAGCTATAATTGGCTCATTCTGCATGGGTGCTGAGATTGCAAAGTATTTTCCCATTCATGTAGATTTTCTGAGGATGGATTAAGAAAAGTGAATGGATGTAGGTCTGTGTGATAGAAATTCACCCTTATTCTCAACAAAATAAATAGGCATGCCCAGTAGAGTGTGCAGGACATAGCCTGGCTATTACAGATGAGTTGCCAGAAAACTGGCAGAGATAAAGGTGGGGCTCACATGGGCAGGAACATCTTAAATGGATGCCAGAGGGAGGTAGACCATCTTCATGAGGGTCACTACAAGGGAGGTACATATGGCTGGAAATGCATAACACTGATTCCAAGGCAATTACTGAAGTGACTGTTTAAATTGTGTAGCCAGAATCATCTATCAAGAACCTGAAATGGTGGCTGCTCCATTTGTGAGGCAAGAAGACATAAATCTCAGAGTTGGTGATTTCTATTAAAGGATGACATCTGCCTACCATTTCAGGGTGATCTAGCATCTGTACATCACTCAAGAGTAAATCTAATCAGATATAGCACCCCAACTGTGCAGTGTAGAGTGCCTTCCATGTTTGCAGCTAAAGACTCCCTTGCACTCAGCTCAGGTGACATTGGCGCTGGTGACTGGCAACAACTATGCAATCTATTGGATTATGTGTCATTCATTATATAATGTATATTTGCCACTTATTTTGGCAGTTCAACATATTCTATTTGGAAATGTCTTATGAGCCTGTCTCCCTCCATGAAAACTTAAAATGCAAGATATTCAGCCTCTATTGAAGTTTGGGCACAAGCACATATCTTAGCAGCTGCATCTGCCTTTAATCTTGAGTCATGAACTAGAAGTGCTAATCACCTGGGATGGATTAATATGAGGAAAAGAAACATGAATTTTCAGGGCAACATTAATAGCAGAATGTCCACTAACTAGTTCCCAGGGTGGTGGTGGTTGTAGTGGGGTGTCTGGGGTTTAGAGGTGATCATGTTCTCAGTGTTTTGGTTTTGTGGTATAGGAATTTTGGTTGTGGTCCAGGTGAATGCATTAGGTTCCCTTTTTCTTGACTGTTTTCCAAGCCTGACCTTCCTAGAAACTATGAACTACCCAGTCGGCTTTCAGCAAATTTGTTTTCTGCAAATGTCTGCCAGAATTGGTTTCTGTTGTAACAAATAAAGCTGACTGATACAGGATGCATACCCACGTTTCTGCTGGTAATTGCTTTCTGGAATCAAGTTTGTGGCCTGTGGCCTGTGGCTTATTCACATATGGTTTGTCTCTGAAAGGCTCTAAGACTACTTTGTAAATAGCCTATGATCATAATCTTCTAAACTGTGCTTTCCATATTACATCTTTATTTTTTAAAATTTTTTCCATGTTACATCTTTAAACTATTCACAAGATCAGTATAAATTTTTATTTGAATTCCAATATGGTTAACATACATCACATCAGTATTTAATGAACACCTACTATGTGCCAGATATTATTCTAGAAATGAGGTTGACCAGTAGCCTCTTGCCTCACAGTGCTGTCTGAGAAGGGAGATGAACATAAAATTGGGCTATTGCAAATACGGTTACTGTGGAGGAACAGGAGCATATAGGAGGATTATCTAACCTAGTCTTATAGGGGACTGAGTAACTGTGTATAGTATATCCTTACTGATTAGTCTGCTTTGTCTGAAACTCATATTCATTTTATACCTTCTGCCTTATTACTTAATTTCTTCATTATTATATTTCCATTATGGAACCCTTATTCTCCACATCACCTAGATCTATAGTTGGAGGATAATTTTTAAATTTTTTATCTGTATGTTCGCTTAGTTACCCAAATTGCAAACTAAAGACACATAGTTGCAAACCATGCCTGAAACAATAGTTTCATGAAATAATACTTTATGCAATGGTCTCCATTATTTTCTACCGTATTCTATTTTATTTCATGTTTTAAAAAATGCTACTTCAACATAAACATGAAACATATTTCATGTTTTAAAAAATGCTACTTACAACATATTACATTGATCTCATGACTCATATTTATTTGTTTTATTGAAGTATAGTTGACACACAATGCTACATTAGTTTTTCAGGTACACAACATAGTGATTCAACAACTCTAGACTATGCTGTGCTCACCACAAGTATAGATACCGTCTGTCACCATACAACACTGTTAAAACACCATTGACTATATTCCCTTTGCTGTACTTTTTTATCTTTGTGACTTTTTCATTCTATACCTCACAGTCATCTTCACCCATTTTGCCTATCCCCCCAACTCTCCTTTTCTTTGGCAACCATCATTTTGGTTTCTGTATGTGTGGCCCTGTTTCTGCTTTTTAAAATGTATTCATTTTTTAAAAATAATTATTTTTAAGTCCAGTATAATTAACATACGATGTTATATTCATTTCAGATGTACAATATAGTGTTTCTACAACTCCATACATTACTCAGTGCTCAGTGTGCTCCTATTTCACCTATCCTCCCACTACACTTACCACTCCTCTGGTAACCATCAGTGTGTTCTCTATGGTTAAGAGTCTGTTTTTTACTTTGTCTCTTGTTTTCTTTGTTCATTTGTTTTGTTTCTTAAATTCCACACATGAATGAAATCATGGTATTTGCCTTGCTCTGGCTTATTTTGTTTAGCATTATACTCCCTAGATTCATCCATGTTGCAAATGGCAAGATTTCGTTCTTTTTTATGGATGAGCAATATAACATTATATATGAGTAATAGTACTATATATATATATTACATAGACATGTAATTATATATATCCCCCAAATCTTCTTTATTCATTCATCTATTGATAGACACTTGGGTTACTTCCATAATTTGGCTCTTGTAAATAATGCTGCAACAAACACAGGGGTGCATGTGTCTTTTTGAATTAGGGCTTTCATTTTCTTTGGGTAAATGTCCAGTAGAACTCACTTATGATTTGTTACCTATTTTTTGAAAAGTCTAATTTCTTCCATATATTCAGACTTTACTTCCAGCTAGATATTTTATTTTTATTTAAGTGTGGCCATCCCAAGCATCAGTATCAACAAGTAAAATGTTCCTTAAACTACTTTCCCTCGGCTCCTCATTTCTTTATTTCTTCTCCATTCATTTACCTTTAGCCTTCATCACTTGTACTCCAGATAAACTGCTTTTTCTAAGGTCACTAACTACCTCCATTATTTCTAAATCCAATGGATATATTTTAGTATTTTTCCTACTGAATATCTCCCTCCTTCAGCAACACTTTTTAACATGGTTCCTGTGACCTCCACCTACTGGTTTTCCTTTTATTTCTCTGGTCTACCCTTATTTTAGGTCTTCTTTTCAGGCTCATCTTCTTCCATCTGGCCATTCAGAACTTCTCAAGACTTCAACCTAAGTTTTTTCTCACCCTGTGGTCTCATGATACTCACAACTTTAATTTCTATGAACATGCTGATGTCTCCCAAACTGATTATTGACATTTGAGGCTGGGTCATTCCTTGTTATGTCCTATGCATCCCTGGCCTTTACTAGATACATGTAACAACGCTTTCACTTCTAGTTATGACAACCATACTTTCTTCACACATTGTCAGTTGTCTCCAGGGGGCAAGGTCATCCCCTGTTTGAGAATCACTGTTTTGTCCTAACTTCTTATCTCTACACTAAGCTACATTTCCAAACAACTAATCAACATTTCTATTTGGATGTTTCAAATACATCTTAAATTCACCACATCAAAATGGAATTTAATCCTGGTCCTCTTGTAATAATAAATTCATCTAGTGCCTCAAACCAGAAAGCTAAAAGTCATGCTTGACATCTTCTCCTTTCATCACCATTCTTCTCTTCCCAAGTTCATGGAAATCATTGAAAATTCAAAAACCCTTGGGTTTTTACTTTCTATTCTTTCTTCTAAATGCTCTGTTCAAGACTTATTATTTTTCTCAAAAAATCCTGCAAATTTTCCCTTTCTTCTCTTTGGTGCAGAGCCTCCCACTTCACACTTGAATGTACCAGCAACCTTCTTGCTACTCTTCTCTGGCTTTAGTCTCTCTCTCTTCCTTTCTGATATACATAAACCCAGAAATCTTTTCTTGAGATTCTGCCAATGATTTTAAAGCAACTTTTCATTATTAATTTCTCTGCTCAATAACCAAAAATGGGCCCTGCATTTTTCTTTGTTTAGATTCTTCAGTCCAGTTTTATAGCTCTTCCTAACCTGAAACTTCTCTATTTGGACCTGTGACTGGCTCCCACCCAAATATGCCCTCTGCAGCTGACATACTGATCTCATCCATATCTTGTCTGGACTTTTACATATGTTCTTTCTGTCTGCAGTTCCAACTCTTTTCTTCTACCTATAAGTGCCAGCTCAATAAATCTTTCCTTAGCTAACCCACTCCACTGAGTGCTCTCTCCTCACTAATCTCCCATTAAGACTTTCAGTCAATACCAAATTTGTCCTTAATTGCTTACTTTTGAAAATTTCATGCACTCTAGGTTTTCTGCTTCCAACTTTATGCAAATTTATTGAAAGCAAGGTCTTCATCTTCTGTGTCATCTGCATTCACCGTTTCACTAGTCAGAGTGACTAGCAAATAGTACATGTTTAATAAACATTTGAATGAAAGTTGCTAGGTCTTGACAATCTTCTAGAGAAGGCAGAAGGACTTTTTCAATTGTTTTTTTCTCCCCCAGTAAATTTTTCCTCATACCTTTACAGACTCTCTTGTCTTGCAGCTTAAATCTCATAGTTTTGTTTTAAACTCATAGAAATAAAGATAAAAACTAACTTTTTAATAAACATAAAAATCTATGTCCTCCTTTCACTTTGTTGAAGCTATGTTTTAAAATTATTCTATGGAAGTAAATATTTAAATGTCTTTATTAAAAGAATTTACTCCCTACTTGTAAATGTTAGGACTGTTCTCTTGAAATCACTTTTGAAATACTCTTTGTTTTCTTTGTTTTCCTTTTTTTTCAAGATTTATTTTTTCAAGATTTATTTATTCATGAGAGACATAGGCAGAGACATAGGCAGCAGGAAAAGCTGGCCCCCCAGGGATCCTGACTCAGGACTTGATCCCAGGACCTGAACTAAAGGCAGAGGCTCAACCACTGAGCCACCCAGGCATCCCAGTTTTCTTTTTTAAAAGAGAAATAAGAAATGGAAGTATAATTGGAAGCCAATTATTTGGGGGATCAATATCTGCTTAGAAAAAAAAGCCCACATGATCAGGAGAATGAGCCTATCTATCTCAGAACTGGCATTGTGATTAGGCTCCCAGAATCATTTATTGTGAGGATGAGTTTTAATATTTGAAGGTTAGAAAGGTGAACTTAAGCTGAGCACAGTGTATGAAAACAGACTACTTTTGCTAAGCAAATTACTTTGGAAGTGATTCAGTGCTGGATTCAGAAAGGGTTGTGCTGGCTTTCAGAGGAGAAGGCTGGGAGGGGAACTGTAGTTTCTGCCAATGAGATTTCAGTTATCCACCCAAGCCCATCAATCAATGGTGAATGTCAGAAATGAGATTGAATGTCCCAATTCCTTTGATAATGGCCAGGAAAACAAAGATATCCTGGAGAATGTCCAGACACAGAAAAGGCTTTGGATTTCAACACTCTTCCCTAGAGATGAGTTCTGTAATACTTTCTCTAGGATCATGCTTATTCACTCTCAAACATTCTCTAAGGATGTCAAAGAATTTTGTAAATGCCATCCCATTTACTGTGCCTCTTTGGCAGGTAAAACACACATTGTGGACTTTTCTCCAGATTTCGGATGTAAGTAAATAAGGTTGATATGCAGACTTAAATAAAACTTTTTTTTCAAGATTTCACTTATTTATTCATGAGAGACACAGAGAGAAGGCAGAGACATAGGCAGAGGGTGAAACAGACTACTCACAGGGAGCCCAATGCAGAACTCAATCCCGGAACCCAGGGATCATGCCCTGAGCCAAAGACAGACGCTCAACTGCTGAGCCACCCAGGAGTCCCAGACTTAAATAAAATTAATCTGGCAGACACTGTGTGTTTATGCAGTTGTAGCTTTCATATATTTTCTCAACATCCTGAAATAGATATTCCCATCTCACAGGTAAGAGAATTGAGGCTCAGAAAATTTATGTGATTTGAGAGAGACATCTTTGTAAAATCAGTTTCTGGAAGAAAATGTATGTAATTTGACTTCAAGGGTCATATTCATTTTATGCTGCTCTGGAGAAAGTCTTGTAAGTGTGCCATGAAACTCAAGTTTCCTTCCAGCTTAAAACTAATTACCACTTGAGATAAAGTGGGAATGTTATTCTACGGCTCTCTTTTTTTCATACATGAATTAAATGGGATGTGAGCCATCTGATTTCAGGTCATGCAAACTGGCTGGGATTCAGTAGAAATCCTCAGAGTACATGAGCTCACATATTTGCATATAATTGCATATAACGAGATAGTCCTCACAGGTAGGCCAGGGCTCTTACATTTGAGGACCTCAAGACACAAATGATTGTAGTGTGACTTCATTGAATAGTGTGGAATTCTTCTGTTTAAGTAGTTTTGAGATTACTATTAGGCAAGGCAGATATTCCCATAAATTTATCCCTTGCCTCATCACTCCCTGATCATTACCTATAGACAATTCATACCATTTGTGACATATCTGACCTTTAAAAGCACTGAGTTTAAATTCTTGATGAAAGGTTTCAGAATCCATTATAACTTTACTTTGGGATTTAGTAGTTCTATTGCCTGAGGTTTCTGAGCTTCACTACAACAGAGGACAGTATAATCATACAACTGATTATTTTCACTATAGACTAGACTCTGTGAGGTATAGAGGATAGAGTTATACTTAAGACATAGTTCTTAGCCTCCAGGAACTCAGACTAGTGAGGGAATAAATATATAAAATATATATAATATATAATAGGTATACTCAGGTAAAGAGAGACTCTGCACCAAAGACATGTACAGATAAAGAATGAAGACTTCCACAGAGCATGTAACTTCTGAATTATGTCTCAGAATTACAGAAGTTTGCCAAGAAATCAGGCAAGAAAGTCCATTTTTGACACACGAGAAAGCAGAAGTGTTTATTTTATTTTTTTATTTTATTTTATTTCTGAAGTGTTTTAAATACATGACCTGAAGGGATAAGAGTGAGCTGTCTGGTTATGACTGTGACATCATGTGCATAGGCTTGATGGTAAAAGTTGAAATAAGAATGGGGAATTTCTATAGAACATGAAGGATGTTGTATTTTATACTAATGAGTTTAGATTTTATTCTATAGGTCATGGGAAATTGTTAAAAGATTTTAATTGATGGAGTAACATGATCAGATTTCTGTTTTTGGAAGAAGCTCTTTGGAGTTAAAATTAAAAAGGAAAGACAGTCAAGATGGAGATTATGCTAGGAGTTTATTCAGTAGCCTAGATGAGAAATATGAGGGCTTGACCTAAAGAAATAGCAGTAGATAAGAAGAAACATAGTTTCAAGGGATTATTAAGAGACAGAAGGGACCAGATTGGGAAAGGATAGAGGAGCAGGCAATCTGGTATAGCAATCTCAGCTGAAAATTGGCTGCTGCTGCATTGTGGTCTTGCTCACAGGTAACCACAGAGGCAGTGGTTAGGGAAACATCCTCCCAGGGGGTGAAACTATTGGAACTATCCTTGATCAGTCACTTTGTACTGAGAGAAGAGAGAAGTGGTCCAGGATAAAGATACATAACCTCATTGACTGTGGTGAGTGGTTTGGTTGTTGATCAAGGTCCTGGAAGGAGCAAGATAGGGATATTGAAAGGCAAGAAGGTCTGAAGAAGAAACTGTGGAGTGACCTACAGGAGTGGACACAAATTATGAGGATCTTTAATATTGTCTGTTAATGTTCACTGGAAAGTATCTCATGCAGAAGACCACCAAAAAGCCAAATGAACAGGATGATATAGTTAGTAGCTTATCAGCCAGCCTCTCCTTGGCTTTCCCTGTGTTTGTATATTAGGCTCATGAATGAAGTAGATAGGATGGTAGAAAAAAGAAGTTCTGCATGGACCTGTTCTCACTAAAGTTGATCAAACTTCTACTGTTAAATATCTAACCTTCCAGTAACAGAGACCAATGCTGAATGCCTTGATACAATATCATATCTTGAGAAGACCATGTAGGTACTTAGAGGATGAATCTAATCCATTTTCTTAGAAAAGAAGACATTTCATCCTGATTTGGACTGAAACACATTCTGGGTATGTGTTTGCCTTCCTGCCTCCTCAGCCTCACCCCACATCACTATTTGAGGCTTCACAAATAACTGATTTAGTAACACACTAGGACACAGAAATCTTTCAGCTACTTCTGCTTGGCCCCTACTCCTACAACATGAGGATAGGCTGTCACATTACACTGCCTATAATCAAGGAATAGTTTTACAGCAAAGGAGTTATGGCTGTAGGTGTGTGACCAAGGAAAATGCTGGTCCTTCCACTTAGCACACTATTTAGAAGAGCTTTTTAAGGGACAGCTGAAACATGCCTTAGGGTGACACCCTATGAGGTTGGATTGTTGTCCTTCAGGATGTGGCAACTTATATCTTAGACTGTTGTATGGTGATATGCCTCCAATTCATGGATCCAATATCAAGGAATGAAAATAGGAGTGGTAACGTTTGCCATCATTCCCAGTGACTCATTTGAGAAATATTGTGTTTCTTATCTCATTGACTTTAAGTTTGTGTGCTTAGAGGTCCGGGGTTCCAGAGGGGCATATAGTCCTCAAGGGACACAGTGTGAGTCCAGCAAAACTTAAAGCCATAGCTACCACCTGGGCACTTGTTGATCCTTGTCTGAGAAGACCACTAAATGGAAGTAATTGAATCTGATTATCATTCAGCATTGACGCTGCTGCTACACAGTGTAGCCTAGAGGAATATACTTAGGACTTCAGTGTTCTACTACAGTATCTATTACTGTTAATGGCAAAGTACAAAAACTTTGGTCTGATAAGGATTAGGTTTCCGTGGCTCAGAATGCTAAGACAAGGAACTCCTAGTCATTCAACCAGGCAGAAAACAAAACAAAACAAAATAAAACAAAACAAAACAACCAGGCAAACCACTGGGAACAACAGAAGAATTAGCCAAGATGAGGGGAATGTAATATGCGTGGTGAATGAAAAGGGAGATAATGAGTATAATTTATAGTCTCAGGACCAACTGTAGTAATGGGGATAGTGATACCTGCCATTAACTTTGCTCTTAGAAGTTTTCTAGAAATTGTGACCAACCTGAGGCCCAGAGAAACTGTACATAGTTAGTGTGAACAAATATATGAGAAGTAAGTGGATCTAAGCAGTACAAGTGTTTGATGAGTTATCTTGTTCAGCACAGATCCTCTTTACCAGTGCACTAGTCTCATAGTTGCTATAAGTTCTGGCTGCTAAAGACTCATGACTGCCCCTTCTCCATAGAATTATCCTTTGCTGAGCAGAAGCCATTTTTTCCCCCAGGAGATGTATCTCTAGCCCCTCTCTAGGAGGAGCTAGCAGCCATAATTGACTCATGTGGGGGTACAAGAGGCTGATCTCCTGGAGTCAAGGTACTACCACCAGTTTGCTGCAAAATACATATCCTTTTTTTGGCAATTTTTCCTGTCTTGTTTTCCTTATTTCTTTTCTCATGAGAGCAGGCTACTAGTCACTTGAATAAGAGTCCTAGTCTCAGGCACTGCCCTTTGGGACCTGGCTTGGAGAGAGACAATATGGAAGGAGAGGCCCATAAGTAATAGCTGGATGATGTGAATGGATGAGAATGCCCAGGGTGAGTACATAAATGAGAAGAGGTATGAAGACACACTTTATAGAGCACTGGGTTTGGATGGAAGTCCAGAAAAATAATTTAGAGCAGAAGATAGTAAAAAAGGAGGAGAGAAATGAGAAAGTATAAAAGGGTGAGAAGCATATTTCAGGTCTCCTCAACTTCTCTGGATTATAATGAGTGCCAGTAATTTCTGTCTGGTGTAGAAGTCAAAAGATTGGCAGTTGTCATGGTGAGGGATGAAAAGAAGCTGTCAGATCTGGTGATTGGAAATTCACTGGTATCCTGAGAAGGAAGAGTTTCATATTTACTATAGAAACGCTGTATTTATGGATCAGTTGATATTTATGACACCACTTATGGGATTCTCTGCTCTACTCATGCATGCTTTACAGCACTGTTCAACATATGCCATTTTTGCTAAACTCATGTTGTAGGAGTAGGGGCCAAGCAGAAGTAGCTGAAAGATTTCTGTTTCCTAGTGTGCTACTGAGCATGAAGATTGGTCCATGAGAAAACAATGGATTATTTCATAAGTGATGTTGTAACAAATGGCTGGCCATCTGTAAAAAGAAGAAAAAAGTGAGCTTTAAATTAACTTCTTATATATAAATAAACTCCACATGGACCAGAGATTTAAGCATAAAAAATGAACTATAAAAGTCTCAGGGTAAAAAAATAGCCAAACTTTTTATAGTATTGGCGTGGGGAGTGTCTATGCAAAACACAACTCAGAAACCATAGATGAAAACAGTACATTAAAATTTCTGCAGGACAAAAATAATAGTATTTAATAATAGCTAAGATTTGAATAGTGTATGTGTGTTTTACTAAGTACTGTCTCATTTATTCTTGTAAATAAATATCCAAGGTCAATACTATTGTTATCCACATTCTAGTTAAGGCAATAGAGGCCCAGAAAGCTCAGGCAAATATTTAACATTACAAAACAATAGGGAACAGAGTTAGAATTCAACCCAAGTGGTATGCTTTCAGGGCCAATATTTTGTTTTTAAATTTCTATTTTGAAATAGTTTTAGATTTACAGAAAGTTGCAGAAAATGTACATTGTTTTATTTATCCTTTCCCCACTCCCTCTAAGGTTGACATCTTACATACAGTAAAATTCTCGAAACTGAGAAATTAATGTTGGTATAATACTATTAACTACAGGCTTTAGTAGATTTTCCTCACTTATTTTCAGCAATATCCTTTCTCTGCTTCAAGATCCAATCTGACATCTGACATTGCCTTGAGCTATGGTATCTTCTTAGACTTAAACCTGTAACTTTTCTTCAGTCTTTCCTTATCTTTCATGACCCTGGCACTTTTGACTATTACTGATTAGACATTTAAAAAAATATTGCACAGTTTGGGTTTATCTGATATTTTCTGATGATTAGATTAGATTGTGGCTGTACGTTTTTGGCAACAGTATCACAGAAGTGATACGGTCTTAAGCATGCATAATATCATGGAGTGTGTGGTGTCAGTAGTCTTAAAGGTTAACCTTTATCATTTGGCCAAGGTGGTGTCTGCCAGGTTTTGCCAGTGTAATATTAACATTTCCCCCTTTTTAATTAGTATTTTGGAGGAGACCCTGGACTCTGTGCAAATATCTAGTTTCTTTTTAAATGTTCACCTGCTAACTTAGCATTTCTTTGTGGGTCTTTCCTGCAGCATTTACACTGTGGTTTCTCAATGGTGACATTTCTATTCTTCCTGAATTTATTAATTCAAATTCTTTTGTAAGGAAGAATTTCCCTTTCTCTTTCTTATTTTTTTAATCATTTATTTATGATTATGATTATGGTATCATTTATATATGATAATATATTTATATTAATATGAACTCATGGCTATTTTATTTTGGAGTTATAATCTAATACTGTAGCTATTTTGCTCTCTCTTTGACCATTGAGAGCTCTTTTAGATTGGCTTATATGCTCCTTGAAAGATTTATTTATCTATTTAAGAGAGGGAGAGAGAGAGAGTGCAAGCGCCTGTGCGAGTAGGTATAGGAGCAGAGGGAGAGGGACAGACTCTGCACCCAACAGGGAGCCTGATGGGGGCTGGATGCCAGAATGCTGAGATCATGACCTGAGTGGAAATCTAAGAGTTGGACACTCAACTTACTGAGCCACCCAGGTGCCCCAACTTATATGCCTTTTTATTTATTTATTTTTAAAGTTTTATTTATTTATTTGACAGAGAGCACACATGTGCATACGCAGGAGAAGGGGTAGAGGGAGAGGGAGAAGCAGACTCCCTGCTGAGCAAGGAGCCCAGTGCTGGGCTCAATCTCAGGACCCCAAGATCATGACCTGAGCTGAAGGCAGATGCTTAACTGGCTGAGCCTCCCAGACATCCCTTATATGCCCTTTTAAAATGCTGATTCTCAGGGCACCTAGGGGCTTAGTCTGTGAACCTCCAACCCTTGCTTTCTTCAGGCACCACCCCCCACCTCTTGGCTCAGTGGGGAGTCTGCTTGAGGATTCTCTCTCTGCCCCTCCCCAGCTGCATTCCCCAACCCACTCACTTTCTCTCTCAAAATAAAATAAAATAAAATAAAATAAAATAAAATAAAATAAAATAAAATAACCTGATCCTTTTCCCTTTCTCCCTCCTCCCCTCATTCCCTCTCTCCATCCTTCCTTCATTTCCTCACTTCCTCCTGTCCTTTCAAAGGGCTGACACTACAAGATGCTTGGGGGATAATCAGGTGTTTTCCCTGTTTCATAAGGAGAATCAATCACTTCTCAAAACAGTTCTGGCTATTTTTATTGGACAAAAGTATTTAGAAACCAACAACTTGAGGTCCTTCTCTTCATTTTTTAAGTTTATTTTTCACTGGATATAGTATTCTAGGCTAATTTTCTTTCCTTACAGAATGTTATACATATTGTGGCACTATTCTGGTTTATATTGTTTTTGATGAGAGAATAGTGTTGGTTTTCTTTTATCACTTTTCTCCGATATTGAGTGAATGTTTCAGTTTGTTTCTCTGATTTTTTTTTTTAAGATTTTATTTATTTATTTGAGGGAGACAGACAGAGAGCACAAGTAGGGGGAGCAGCAGAGGCATAGTGAGAAGCAGGCTCCCCACTGAGCAGCAAGGAGCCCGACTTGGGGCTTGATCCCAGGGCCCCAGGATTATGACCTGAGCCAAAGTCAGTTGCTTAACCAACTGAGCCACCCAGGCACCCCTTCTTTGATTGCTTTTAAGATTGTCTACTTATCTTTGATTTTCAACAAATTGGTTATCTGTTCTGATATGGGTTTTTATATGTATCTTACCAGTGCTTTGTTAGATTTTTAGAATTGTGGTTTTATCATATTCATCAGTTTTAGAAAAAAAGTGGCCATTCTTTTGTCAGTTTTTTTTTTTTTTTTTGTACTTTGTTTTCTGGTACGCCAGTAAATGTGTGTTAGACCAGTTGATATTGTCCCATAGGCCACTGAGGCTATTTCTTTTCTTTTCTTTTTTTTCCTAGCTGATTTCTCCGTGTGCTTCAGCTTGAGTAGTTTCTATTCTGATGTCTTTGAGTTTATGAATCTTTTATTCTGCATATTTAAACCACTGTGGAATCCAGTGAATTTTTTTTCCATCTCAGATATTTTATGTCTTTTATCTCTAAATGCTCCATTTGTTTTTTTAAAAAACTTTTAAAATTTCTTTCCTCATTGTATGTGTATGAATATATTTTCTTTAAATATATACATATTCTTTTATATGCTTTTTCTTCTAAATCCTTGAGCAGAATTAAAATAGTACTTTCAGAGCCCTAGTTGGCTAATTCACATAATCTTGGTATGTTTCTTGGTATCTTCTGATTATGGGTTATACTTCTCTGCTTTGATTGCATGTTTGGTAAGTTGTGTTTGGGTGCTCAGGGTTGTCAATATTATATTACTGAGTGTCTCTATTTTGTTGTCTTCCTTTAAAGAGTTTCAAGGCATGATTTGGTAGGTAAGTCATCTTTCTTTTAAGTTATGTCAGTCCATTTTAGGACTTAAAAACATCATTTTAATTTTTATTGCAGAAATAAAATTTATAATTTTAATCTGTTTTTAAATGAACCAGCCAGTAACATTAAGTATATTTACATGGTACCACCATCACAACTATCTGTTTATGGAACTTGTTTACCATTCCATACTGGCCCTGTGCTATTGAACAACAAGCCTCCCATTATCCCCTCCTCCTGGTAACCACTATTCCACTGTCTATGTCTCTGAATTTGAATATGCAAGGCATATCATATAAGTGCAACCATCCTATATTTGTTCTTCTGCCTGGCTTATTTTGCTAGCATAATGTCTTTGAGATTGACTCATATTGTGACATGTATCAGAATTTCACTTCTTTTCAAGGCTTAATAATATTCCATTGTCTATATACACCCATGTTTTGTCATTCATCTGTTGATGGACATTTGGGATGTTTCCACCTTTTGGGCTATTGAGAATAATGGTGCTCTGAACATAGGTGTACAAATCTCTGTTCAAGTCCCTAGTCTTAAGTATTTTGGGTATATAGCTAGAAGAGTAATTGCTGGATTTAACTTTTTGAGGAACCACCCAACTGTTTTCCACAGTGGCCACACCATTTTACATCTGTACTAGCAGTGCATAAGTGTTTCAATTTTTCCACAACCTGCCAATACTTATTTTCTTGTTTTTTAAAAAATAGCTATATTGATGTGTGTGAAATAGTATCTTATTGTGGTTTTGATTTGCATTTCCCTAATGATTACTGATATTAAGCATATTTGTATATGCTTATTGGCTATTTGTATATATTCTTTGGGAAAATGTCTATTCAAGCTTTTTGCCCATTATTAAACTGGATTGTTTATTTTGCCATGTTTTGAATTGTTCTTTATATATTCTGGATGTTAACGTGTTGTCATCTATATCATTTGCAAATATTTACCCCATTTTGTGGGGTTCATTTTTATTTTTCTTTTCAATATCTTTTGATGTACAAAAGTTTTAATTTTGATGACATGAAATTTATTTTTCCTTTTGTTGCCTATACTTTTAATGTCATATCCAAGAAATAATTCTCAAATCAACATCATTGAAGCTTTTTTTCTGTTTTCTTCCAAAAGTTTTGTAGTTTTAGCTCTTATATTTAGGTTTTTGAACAGTTTGTATATGGTATGATATAACGATCTAACTTCCTTCTTTTATATATGGATATCTGGTTTTTCCATTGTTAAAAAAGACCACTTTTCATCCACATTGACGATCTCGGCAACTTTGTCAAAAAGCAATTTGATATATATATGAGAATTTATTTCTGGGCTCTGTATTTTGTCTCCTTGGTCTATCTGTCTGTCTTTATGGCAGTGCCACACTGTTATGATTATTGTAGTTTTGTAGTTAAGTCTTAAAACTAGGAAGTGTGAAACTTTCAACTTTGTTTTTCATTTCCAAGATTATTTTGGCTATTCACAGTCCCTTGGGATTCCACATAAGTTTTAAAATGGGTTTTTCCTATTCTTTAATAACATCACTGGGATTTTGATGGAGATCACATTGAATCAGCAGATCACTTTGGTCAGTATTGACATTTTAGTGTAATTACATCTTCTTACCCATGAATACAGGATATCTTTTCTTTCATTTATGTCTTCTTTAATTTCTTTCATCAGTGTTTCATAGTTTTCAGTGTGTAAGTCTTTCACCTCCTTGGTCAAATTTATTCATATTTTTTGATATTTGTAAATGGTATCATATTCTTAATTTCCTTTTCAAATTGTACACTATTAGTGTATAGAAATGTAATGAATTTTTGCACATTGGTTAGTGTACAGCAATGTAACTAATATTTGCACATCCTGCAACTATGCTGAATCTTTATTCCAATAGTTGTTTTGTGGAATCTTTAGGCTTTTCTCTATATAAGATCATGTCATCTGTGGACAGAGATAGTTTTACTTCTTCCTTTCCAATTTGGATGCTGTTCATTTATTTTTCTCTGCTGTGAGTTTTTCATATATGGCTTTCATTATGTTGAGGTAATTTCCTCTATTCCTAGTTTGTTGTGTGGTTTTTCTTTTTTTAAAAGGTATTAAAATTTTTTTTTTTGAGAGAGAGAGAGAGAGAACGAATGAATGAACAAGCACATGCAATTTGGGAGAGGAGGGGAAGGGGGAGAAAGAGAGAAAGAATCCCAAGCAGGCTCCAACATGGAGCATGATCTCACAGCCCTGAGAACATGACCTATGACCTGAGCTGAAATCGAGATTTAGACACTTACCTGACTCAGCCACCCACCCAGGTGCCCCAAGGTGTTGGATTTTTTTTATATGTGTTTATATATCAATTGAGATGGTCATGTACTTTCTTTTCTTCATTCTGTTAATGTGGCATACATTAATTAATTTTTGATATTGAACCATCCTTGCAAATAAGAAATAAAATCCAAATTTGTATCATCCTTTTAATATACTGGTGATTCCGGGGGCACCTGGGTGGTTCAGGGTTTGAGCATCTGCCTATGCCTCAGGTCTTGATCCTGAGGTCCTGGGATTGAGTCCCACATCAGGCTCCTTAAGGGAGCCTGTTTCTTCCTCTGCTTGTGTGTTTGCCTCTTTCTCTGTCTCTCTCATGAATAAATAAAAAAATATTTTAAAAAGTATACTGGTGATTCTAGTTTCTTAGTATTTTGCCAAGGATTTTTTTTGGTCAATATTCCTAAGGGCTGTTGGTCTCTAGTTTTCTTTTCCTGTAATGTCCATATCTGGTTTTGGTACCAGGGGAATGCTAACCAAATAGAATGAGGTAGGAAGTGTTCCTTTCTTTTTAAATCTTTGGGAAGAGTTAGAGAAATACCAGTGTTACTCTACAAATGTGTTGTAGAATTCACCAGCGAAGCCACTTGGTCCTGACCTTTTTTGGTGTTGGGAAATATTTGATGACTGATTCAATCTCCTTACTAAATATATTTCTTCACAAATGTTTCATTTCTCATGATTCAGTCTTGATGGTTTGTGTTTCAAGGAATTTGTCCATTTCATTTAAGTTATACAATTTGTTAGTGTACATGTATTCATAGTAATCTTTTATAATCCTTGTTATTTCTGTAAGATCAGTAGTAATATCCCAACTTTCATTTCTGATTTTAGGAACTTGAATTTTCTTTCTTTTTTCCTAGTCAATCTAGCTAAAGTCTTGCCAATTTTATTATCTTTTCAAAGAACAACTTTTAGTTTTACTGATTTTCTTCTATTGTTTTCCTATTCTCCATTTTATCTCTATTCTAATATTTCTTCTTTCTTTTCTTCTGTTAGTTTTGGGTTTACTTTCTTATTCTTTTTCTATTTATATTTTCTTTTTTAAAAATTTCTACTATTTATTTACTTATGTATGTATGTATTTATGTATATATTTTTATTGGAGTTCGATATGCCAACATATAGCATAACACCCAGTGCTGATTCCATCAAGTGCCCCCTCAGTGCCCATCACCCAGTCACCCCAACCCCCCACCCATCTCCCTTTCCACCACCCCTTGTTCGTTTCCCAGAGTTATGTGTCTCTCATGTTCTGTCACCCTCATTGATATTTCCCACTCATTTTCTCTCCTTTGCCCTTTAGTTCCTTTCAATATTTTTATATTCCCCAAATGAATGAGACCATATAATGATTGTCCTTCTCTGACTGACTTACTGCACTCAGCATAATACCCTCCAGTTCCATCCATGTTGAAGCAAATGGTGGGTATTTGTCTTTTCTAATGGCTGAGTAATATTCCATTGTATACATAGACCACATCTTCTTTATCCATTCATCTGTTGACAGACACTGAGGCTCTTTCCACAGTTTGGCTATTGTGGACATTGTTGCAATAAACATTGAGGTGCAGGTGTCCTGCCATTTCACTGCATCTGTATCTTTGAGGTAAATCCCCAGCAGTGCAACACTGGGTCATAGGGCAGTTCTGTTTTTGTTTTTTTTTTTGTTTTTGTTTTTTTTTTTTGTTTTTTGACAGTTCTGTTTTTTTAACTCTTTGAGGAATCTCCACACAGTTTTCCAGAGTGGCTGTACCAGTTCACATTACCACCAACAGTGTAAGAAGGTTCCCCTTTCTCCACATCCTCTCCAACATTTGTTGTTTCCTGTCTTGTTAATTTTCCCCATTCTCACTGGTGTGAGGTGGTATCTCATTGTGGTTTTGATTTGTATTTCCCTGATGGCAAGTGATGTGCAGCATTTTCTCATGTGCTTGTTGGCCATGTCTATGTCTTCTTCTGTGAAATTTCTGTTCATGTCTTTTGCCCATTTCATGATTGGATTGTTTATTTCTTTGCTGTTGAGTTTAATAAGTTCTTTATAGATCTTGGATACTAGCCCTTTATCTGATATGCCATTTGCAAATATCTTCACCCATTCTGGGGAGAAGGTTGCCTTTTAGTTTTGTTGACTGTTTCTTTTGCTGTGCAGAAGCGTTTTATCTTGATGAAGTCCCAATAATTCATTTTTGCTTTTGTTTCTCTTGCATTCATATATGTATCTTGCAAGAAGTTATGTGGACAAGTTCACAAAGGGTGTTGCCTGTGTTCTCCTCTAGGAATTTGATGGATTCTTGTCTCACATTTAGATCTTTCATCCATTTTGAGTTTATCTTTGTGTATGGTGTAAGAGAATGGTCTAGTTTCATTCTTCTGCATGTGGATGTCCAATTTTCCCAGCACCATTTATTGAAGAGACTGTCTTTTTTTCCAGTGGATAGTCTTTCCTGCTTTGTTGAATATTAGTTGACCATAAAGTTCAGGGTCCACTTCTGGGTTCTCTATTCTGTTCCATTGATCTATATGTCTGTTTTTGTGCCAGTACCACACAGTCTTGATGATCAAAGCTTTGTAGCACAACCTGAAATCTGGCATTGTGATGCCCCCAGCTCTGGTTTTCTTTTTCAATATTCCCCTGTATATTCGGGGGCTTGTCTGATTCCACACAAATCTTAAGATTATTTGTTCTAACTCTCTGAAGAAAGTCCATGGTATTTTGATAGGGATCGCATTAAATGTGTAAATTGCCCTGGGTAGTACTGACATTTTCACAATATTAATTCTTCCAATCCATGAGCATTGTGTCTTCCTCAATTTCTTTCAGAAGTGTTCTGTGGTTTTTAGGGTATAGATCCTTGACGTCTTTGGTTAGGTTTATTCCTAGTTACCTTATACTTTTGGGTGCAATTGTAAATGGGATTGACTCCTTAATTTCTCTTTCTTCAGTCTCATTGTTAGTGTATAGAAGTGCCACTGATTTCTGGGCATTGATTTTGTATCCTGCCACACTGCCGAATTGCTGTATGAGTTCTAGCAATCTTGGGGTGGAGTCTTTTGGGTTTCCTATGTACAGTATCATGTCATCTGCGAAAAGGGAGAGTTTGACTTCTTCTTTGCCAATTTGAATGCCTTTTATTTCTTTTTGTTGCCTGATGCTGAGGCTAGGACTTCTAGTACTATATTGAATAGCAGTGGCAAGAGTGGACATTCCTGTTGTGTTCATCCCTGTCATGTTCCTGATCTTAGGAGAAAGGCTCTCAGTGTTTCCTCATTGAGAATGATATTTGCTGTGGTCTTTTTGTAGATGGCTTTTAAGATGCTGTAACTCTATCCCTATACTCTCAAGAGTTTTGATCAGGAATGGATGCTGTATTTTGTCAAATGCTTTCTCTGCATCTATTGAGAGGATCATATGATTCTTGTTTTTACTGTTGTTGATATGATCTATCACGTCGATTGCTTTATGAGGGTTTGAATTAGCCTTGCATCCCAGGGATAAATCCCCCTTGGTCATTATGAATAATATTCTTAATGTACTGTTGGATCCTATTGGCTAGTATCTTCTTGAGAATTTTTGCATCTGTGTTCATCAGAGATATTGGTCTATAATTCTCCTTTTTGGTGGGGTCTTTGGTTTTGGAATTAAGGTGATGCTGGCCTCATAGAACGAGTTTGGAAGTATTCCATCCCTTTCTATCTTTTGGAACAGCTTAGTAGAATAGGTATTGTTTCTTCTTTAAACATTTGATAGCATTCACCTGGGAAGCCATCTGGCCCTGGACTTTTGTGTCTTGGGAGGTTTCTGAAGACTGCTTCAATTTCCTCCCTGTTCAGGTTTTATATTTCTTCCTGTTCCAGTTTTGGTAGTTTGTGGTTTTCCAGAAATGCATCCATTTCTTCTAGATTGCCTAATTTATTGACATATACCTGCTTATAATATGTTTTTAAATCGTTTGTATTTCCTTGGTATTGGTGGTTATCTCTCCTTTTTCATTCATGATTTTATTAGAGTCTTTTTTGTTTTTAATAAGGCTGACTAATGGTTTATCTATCTTATTAATTCTTTCAAACAACCAACTCCTGGTTTTGTTGATCTGTTCTACAGTTCCTCTGGTCTCTATTTCATTGAGTTCTGCTCGAATCTTTATTAACTCTCTTCTGCTTGGTGTAGGTTTTATTTGCTGTTCTATCTCTAGTTCTTTTAGGTGCGAGGTTAGCTTGTGTATTTGATTTTTTTCCAATTTTTTGAGGGATGCTTGTATTGCTGTTTATTTCCCTCTCAGGACTGCTTTTGCTGTATCTCAAAGATTTTGAATGGTTTTCTTCATTCTCGTTAGTTTCTATGAATCTTTTTAATTCTTCTCTAATTTCCTGGTTGACCCTTTCATCTTTTAACAGGATCCTCTTTAACCTCCACGTATTTGAAATTCTTCCAAATGTCTTCTTGTGATTGAGTTCAAGTTTCAAAGCATTATGATCTGAAAATATGCAGGGACAATCCCAATCTCTTGGTATTGGTTGAGACCTGATTTGTGACCCAGTTTGTGGTCTATTCTGGAGAATGTTCCATGTACACTTGAGAAGAACGTGTATTCAGTTGAGTTTGGATGTAAAGTTCTCTAAATATCTGTGAAATCCATCTGGTCCAGTGTATCATTTAAAGCTCTTGTTTCTTTGGAGATGGTGTGCTTAGAATATCTGTCATTTGCAGAAAGTGCCGTATTGAAGTCTCCCAATATTAGTGTATTATCTGAGTATGTCTTTACTTTGGTTATTAATTGATTCATATACTTGGCAGCTCCCACATTAGGGGCATATATATTCATGATTGTTAGTCCTCTTGTTGGATAGACCCTTTAAGTATGATATAGTGTCCCTCTTCATCTCTTACTACAGTCTTTAGTATAAAGTTTAATTTATGTGATATGAGGAATGCTACCCATGCTTTCTTTTGAGGACTATTTGAATGGTAAATGGTTCTCCACCCTTTCATTTTCAGGCTGGTGGTGTCCTTAGGTCTCAAATGAGTCTCTTGTAGACAGAAAATAGATGGGTCTTGCTTTTTTATCCAATCTGAAACCCTGTGTCTTTTGATGGGATTATTAAGCCCATTCACGTTTAGAGTTACTATTGAAAGATATGAATTTAGTGTCATCGTAATACCTATTCAGTCCCTGTTTTTATGGATTATTTCTTTGGGCTTCCTCTTTCTTTTACAGGGTCCCCCTTAATATTTCTTGCAGAGCTGGTTTGGTGGTCACATATTCTTTCAGTTTCTGCCTATCCTGGAAGCTTTTTATCTCTCCTTCTATTCTGAATGAGAGCCTTGCTGGATAGGGTATTCTTGGCTGCATGTTCTTCTCATTTAGGACCCTGAATATATCCTGCCAGGGATATTTTGGACTTTCTGGCCTGCCAGGTCTCTGTGGAGAGGTCTGCTGTTAATCTAATAGTTCTCCCCATATAAGTTAGGGATCTCTTGTCTCTTGCTGCTTTAAGGATTTTCTCTTTATCTTTGGAATTTTCAAGTTTCATTATTAAATTTTGAGATGTTGAACAGTTTTTATTGATTTTAGGGGGGATCTCTCTATCTCCTGGATCTGGATACCTGTTTCCCTCCCCAAATTAGGGAAGTTCTCAGCTACGATTTATTCAAATATGCTTTCTAGTCTTCTGTCCATTTCTGCGCCCTCTGGGACGCCAATTAAACATAGATTTTTCCTTCTGAGGCTGTCATTTATTTCCCTTAACCTTTCCTCATGGTCTTTTAATTGTTTTTCTCTTTTTTCCTCAGCTTCCTTCCATCAAATTGTCTTCTATGTCACTCACTCTTTCTTCTACTTCATTAACCCTCGAAGTTAGGACCTCCCATTTGGATTGCATCTCATTTAAATGATTTTTAATTTCGGCCTGATTAGATCTAAATTCTGCAGTCAAAGTCTCTTGAATCCCTTATGCTTTTTTCCAGAGCCACCAGTAGCTTTATAATTGTGCTTCTGAATTGCCTTTCTGACATTGAATTGTAATCCAAATTCTGTAACTCTGTGGCAGAGAGTACTGTTTATAATTCTTTCTTTTGTGGTGAGTTCTTCTTTTTAGTCATTTTGCTCAGTGCAGAGTGGCTAAAGAGGAGTTGTACTGGAAAAAGGAAGAAAAAAATCAAAATAAAAAACAAGGAGGGGTACCCTCTGGTTCTATATACCATAAATCCCTCGACTTCCCCTGGAGCTTTCCAGCGCCGCTTGGTCAAGAACTTGCTCTTGCCCTGTCCTTCCAGCTGGTCTTCAGGGGGAGGGGCCTGCTGTGCCGACTCTCACGGGTGTGCACCTGGGAGAGCTGCCCTTCCTCCCCCGGGTGCCAGGCTCAGTGGGAGCTGTTTATCCTGTGAGGCCCCTGTTCCCTGGTGGCCCCACTCTGTCTCAGGCACAGGGTGACACCAGGAGGAACAACATCACTGATGGTAGCCAGGTCTCCAGCCCTGGAGTCAGCTCCCCGCAGTAACCACTGCAGTCTCTCAGTCTGCACTGGTCTGGATGCTCCCGGGGGCGGGGGGCACTGACCTGCACAGCTTGGGGGCGCCTGGCGGCAGCAGCATCCTCACTATCCTAGGCCCTCCCAGCTTCCGCCTGTCCCAGGGGGAGCGCAGGATCCTGGGCTGTGTCCCCCGGGCCCTGGGATCCAGGGCCTGTTCTGCTGGAATCACACTCCCGGTGCGACTCCTGAAGGCAGCAGGGCACAGACCCCTTCCCTGGAGCCCCCACCTGACCCATCGGCTTCTCCCCGAGACCCCCCGGGCCCGCTCCAGCCCTTTCCCGAGCTCGGCCCACACAGTGTGTGGCCGCTCTCCCCCGGGCACACCTCCTCTATGAGTGACTCCGGGAGACTGGAGGCTCCATTGCCCCTCCTGCGGTTCTACCCGAGTTCCCTGCTAAGCACCTTTCCATCCAGGAAGAATCCGGTGGGAATTTTTAAAGTTCCTGCTTCTCTGGGGCTGGGCTTTCCTGTCCTGGAGGCTTTCACTGCCTGGCCTTAGCCTGGCTCTTGGCGGGCCTCTCCCCCACTTGATCCCCCCCCCCCCCCCCCCCCCCCGCCTTCCTACCTTGTTAGAAGTTCAAACCCTTCTCTCTGAACGTTCCAGCTGTTCTCTCTTTAAAGCTCAGGTCAAATTCGTAGGTTTTCAGGATGATTTGAAAGTTATCTAGGTAAGTTGGTGGGGCCAGGTGACTTGGGGACCCTACTGCTCCGCCGTCTTGCCCCACCCCCATTTCTATTTTTTATTTCTATTTCTATTCTTTTTCCTTAAGGTGTAAATTTAGATTATTGATTTGATTTGAGATCTCTCTTTTTTTAAATAGAAGCATTGATTTCCCTTTATTTATTTGTATGTGTATTTTTTATCATACTAAAAAAAGTCTATTGTTTTTTTTTAAAGATATTTATTTATTTGGGAGAGAGAGAGAGAGAAAGAGCAGGAGTGGTGGGAGGCACAGAGGGAGGGAAAAGCAGACTACCACTACCCACTGAGCAGGGAGCCAGATATGGGGCTCAATCCCAGGAACCTAAGGTCATGACCTGAGCTGAAGGCAGACTCTTAGCCAACTGAACCATCCAGGCACCCCATTAAAAATGTCTGTTGTCTTAAATGTCTCTATCCATGTTGAACTATACTGATGGTTGAAGTAATATGCACTCTGTTAAAATTTACTTTTTATTTAGTTTATTTTAATTCCATTGTAGTTAACACACAGTCTTATTATTTTCAGGTGTATAAATTTCCCTGTTAATACTACTTTTGCTACAACCCATAAGTATTTGTATGATATATTTTCATTTTTATTTGTGTGAAGATATTCTCTAATTTTCCTTGTGATTTCCTCTTTGGCTCATTAGAAGTTACATGTGTGTTGTTTAATTTCCGCATATGTTTTTGGATTTTTTCTCTTTTTCCTTCTGTTTATTTCTGGTTCCATTCTATTTTAATTGGAAAAGATATTTTGTATAATTTCAATTTCTTTAGGTTTTTTAAGTCTTGTTTTGTGACCAAACATGTTTTCTATCCTGAAGAATGTTCCATTTGCACTTGAGAAAGACTTATTTTCTGCCCTTGTTGTATAGTGTTCTGTATATGTCTCTATGTCCAATTGGTTTAAAAGGTTCAAGTCCTCTCTTTCCTTAGATATTTTCTTTCTGGTTGTTATATCCATTATTGAAGATAGAGTATTAAAGTCTCAAACTATTCTTGTCAAGCTATCAATTTCTCCATTCAATTTGCCTCACATATTTGGGAGTTTTAATGTTTGGTTTTATATGCTTATAGTTGTTTTATCTTATTGATGAATTGATCCTTTTATCATTATAATAATGTCCTTCTTTATACCTTGTGACAGGTTTTGAATTAAAGTCTGTTTTGTTATAGCTGGGCCAGATTTCTTTTGGTCACTATTTGTATGAGTCCTTTCATTTAATCTACTGCTGTCCTTAGATCTAAAGTGAGTTTTTTTTTTTTGTAGATGGCATATAAAGGAATGCATTACTACTAGACTTGTCATAAAGGAAATACTAAAGGAAGTCTTTCAGGTTGAAATTAAAGGACACTAGATGTTAAATTGAAGCCATATGAAGATATAAAAATATCTGGTAAGGGAAAAACAGAGGCAAATATAAAAACCAATATTGTAATCCTGGTTTGTAATTCCAGGTTTTATTTTCTATGGGATTTCAAAGACAAATCTGTAAAGGGTGAGTAAAAATCTACAGTACTAAGTGTGTAGTGTATAAGGATGTAGTTTGTGGAGTTAATAACAAAAGGAGATGGGAGCTACATAGTAGATTTTATGTATGATGGACGTTCAGTTGATTTCAATTTAAAACAGGTTATTATAACTTTTGGACATTATATGTAGTCCCCATGGTAACCATTAAGAAAATATTAATAGAATATACATCAAAGGAAATGATATGAGAATCAAAACATGTCACTAAATTATTTCGTTAATTAATATAAAGAAAGGCAGTAATGGTGCAAATGAAAGGAAAAGAAGGCAATTAGACATGTGGAAAACAAATAATGAAATGGCAAATGAAAGTCCTTCCTTCTCAGTAATTACTCTAAATGTAAATAGATTAAACTCCATAATCAAAAGACAGAGATTGGAAGAATAGGTTAAAAAAAATTTTGGCCAGTCTTTCTTAAATAGTCTCTCTACCCCTTTCTCTTCTCCTTCTGGGGCTCCCATAATGTGTACATTGGCCTATTTGATGGTATCCTTAGGTTCTGTTTACTTTTATTCGTTCTTTTTTTTTTCTATTCCTTAGACTCAGTCATTTCAAATGTTCTATCTTCAAGCTTGCTAATTTTTTCCCCTTTGTCTACTCAAATCTGCTGATAAACCCCTGTAGTAAATTTTCACTTCAGTTTTTGTATTTTTCAGCTCCAGGATTTCTATTGGTTCCTTTTTATACTTTCTCTTTGTTGATATTCTCAGTTTATTCATGTAATTTTACTGATTTTGTTTAGTTTTTCATCCATTTTTTCACTTTAGCTTTGTAAACATAGTGAAAATATTTTTTGAAGTTCTTTCTTGTGAGTCCTATGCTTGTTCTTCTGTAGTGACAGTTTCTGCCAATTTATTTTCTTCATTTGAGTAAGCCTTGATTTTCTGTTTTTTTTTTTTTTTTTTTGTACATCTTGTGATTTTTTTTTTTTAATATGCAAAGTACAGCCTCCTCTCTCTGTCTTTGCAGACTGGCTCTGTACTGGGCTCTGCAGATAAAGTCTACTGCCCTCCCTCTGGTTTAAGAGAGAGAGTTAGGAACTAGGATGCCACCTCCTCCAGACCAAGACCACACTGTGCCAGAGTGTAGGTGGGACAAGGATGAGTAAAAATGCCAGAAAACTTCCTCCTGGTTCAAAAGTAGCATTTTTTTGGATTGTGTGTTTGGTAGTTCCTGCAAAACTTTGACTCTTTCCTGGAGCTCCACATAAGGTTAATTTAGCTGGTTTCTAGTTGTTTTTGTTGTTGCTGTTGTTTGTTCAGTTTTAGAGAGAGAGAGAGCAAGAGCATGAATGGAGGGAGGAGGGATGGAGCGAAAGGGAGAGAGAATCTTAAGCAGGCTCCATGGAGCCTGATGCAAGCCTTATTCTTATGACCTCAAGGTCATGACAGATTCTTAACCAACTGATCCACCCACACTCCCCTCTAGTTTTTTTTTTTTTAAGGTTTTATTTATTTATTTGAAAGAGAGTGAAAGAGAGTGAAAGAGAGAGCATGAGCAGAGGGGAGGAGTGGAGGTAGAGAGAGAAGCAGACTCCCTGCTAAGCAGGGGGCCTGATGCAGGACTCTATCTCAGGACCCTGGGATCATGCAAAGGCAAACGCTTAACCAACGGAACCACCCAGGCACTACCCTTTAGTTGTTTTTAAATGTTTCTGTGGGAAAATGACACAATTTGACAATTTGTTTGAGGTTTCCTAATCCACTGTTTTATTTGTACCATTTTTTTTCTGAGGACTGTTTTAAAGTTTTGTTTTGGCAAGTTGTTTGATGTTAGTTCCAATGTGTTATCATTTTGGGGGTATTTATTATGTCCCTATGTGTTAAAAAAAGGTCTCTCCCTCTAACTGGATGAAACTAGAATGTCTACAATCTCTGTGATTTATGGAAATTGTTCAGTTTAGGATTTCTGGTGGATCTTTGCCCAATATTTTGAGTTCTATACACATTTCACCTTAATATTCAGCAATAGAGTCAAGAGAAATCCTATGCAGATTTCGAGAGATATTCCTTTACATAAATTGATCTTTTCCAATAATATATCTTTCAAATTTCAGCCATCTCAGCCTCCCCAGACTCTAATCTTTGTCTCCTCAACTTACTGAGATCACCATGAACTCCCTATGTCTGAATGATTGTTTAGGGAATGGCTCCAAGTAGAAATGCAGGGCTCACCTTTCTTTCTTTTTTCTTTCATTGTTTTCATTCATTAACTGATTGCTTGTTGTCCACTCTCAGAAAACAGCTACTTAAAATGTATTTTCCTATTTTCTAGTTATATACAATAGGAAGCAAATTAAGCACCACTTACTTGGTCATGTTGGAGGGGGAAGAGATCTGCAAATGGCTTTTACTGTTTTGAGCATATATTCAACTTCTTCGTAATTAAAAAAATATGTTAAATTACATTTACAATTCTGAAATTGGGACCTTATGTCTGGGTAATGATGGAACACAATTTGACAATTTTCCCTGTCCATAGTGCCCAGAACAGAGACTGGCATATAGTTAGCAGTCAATGTGTGCTTGTCAAAAAAATCCTCTCAGGAGTCAAGGGACATACATGTCTGTGCAGAACCCAATTGCAAGAGAAGTAGATTTTAAGCCCAGATATGTTGAACCCCCTCAGCTCTGTAGTCAGTTTGCTTCTATTTCTAACTCTGTTGCAGGAGCCCCTGGATTGTGATTTGTTCTCTGCTTATTCATCCTTTAAGGCCTTTACTCTTGAATTGCCTTGGGGCACTCTAGAAAAATTACAGCTTCACTGCTCTAGCTAATATGTCAGAGAAGGAGACATGATTATTTCCTGTAGAAACTGGACTGTAAGTATAAAATATAAGAAAGGCTGGAGTGGATCTGGGGTTTGCCATCACTATTATCTTTGGGTAACATAATGTTTATTAAATTTCCAAGGTGTGTGTGTGTGTGTGTGTGTGTGTGTGTGTGTTTGTGTGACAGAGAGAGAGAGAGAGAGAGAGAGAGAGAGAAAATCATTTTCATCACTACTGGGGACGTCGCAAAGGCCTGAGAGGATGCAGGAATTAGTCTTGTGAGAAATATAGTTGTTGTATTTTTAAGTCATTTAAAGGATATTTATATAGAGTAGTCCTGGCATTGGATTCCCATAGGTCTTCCCTTTCTGCCACTAATGTACCTAGAAAGATCTTATCACATTTCTAATATTAGCTCTGACCTCAGCACCTAAAGATTATTCTGTCTCTTTGATTGATTGTTTACCTTTTGGAGATGGTGGGTACAGGAAGTAATTGGAATTATTGCCTGGAATTTGAAGTTGGGGAAGATTTCAAAAGTTAACTTAATCATATTTTAATTCTGTAGCCTTAGGAAAATTCTTTCTGGGACTGTTTCTTCATTGACAAAATGAGGGTAATAATTCCTTCTGTATAGAGCTGCTATGAGGATTAAATGGAATAATTTATGTAAAGCTCTTAGCACAAAGTTTGGGGTGTTATTACAAATGAAATAAGTTCAAATTATTATTATTAGTGGCATTGAAGATGTATTGCTAATTTCCAAATAATAGTACAACAAATATTTTAGTTGTAATTGATGCTTTGTTTTGGTTCTGTCCTTCACATTACAGTCTATAAAGATAGTTTTAGTTTTAGAGTCACTTTTTCAAGGCAACAGATATCCAGGTATTCTATGTTCAGAGGACCCCATGGCATTTGGCACTGAAAAGACCCCACAGCAAGAGTCTCTGAAGTTAGAGCCAGACTACAGCCCTGTTGCCAATTGCTCTCTTCTCTTCTCTACCATTTTCCCCCTTGTGACAGGTATGCTGACACAACACAAGCTCATCCTAAGACTAAGTTTAGGATTTCAGGGGTGGAACTGCCAGAAAAGAGTTCTGACTAGTTTGTCACTGTCCATCCACATAGGATGCCATTCCAGTAATAAACCCAATCTGCATCTCTGCTGTGCAGGCAGATGGCAATTGATTGTTTTTACTAAAAATTACAGTCAGAATTGTTCTCTAAAGATACTGCTGCTGAGCATATGGCCGCAGCCTAAACAGTTAAGATTAGAGGCTGTCCACAGGCTCCAAGGATATTGGTGAAGAGTTCCTAGAAGCAGCCTGACTCTATCTCCAAGTATGTGTTGATGACGGTGATGAGCTTTGCAGAGAACAGACAGTTATCTCTCATTTGGATTAATGCCTATGCCCCTCTGAGAGGGGGGGTTCAGGGTAATTCTGAGTTGGTTGGTGATTAAGATGTTTGCCCTTCAGCTTCTGTTGTAGGTTGTAGAAATTACAGGTGATTTTCCCATCCCAAGGAAATGTTTTCTTTAATTATAAAAATAGCACATGATTGTTGTAAAAAATTTATAAATACAGCACTTGAAAGAAAAAGATAAATCTCCCTCACCTCTCCCTACACACACATACATGCACACACACAATCCTGTCAGGACAATCACACTTTGACTTTGGATTTTTTTTCCTTCTAGGCTTTTATGTTTTGTTTTGTTTTTTTTCCTGTAACCAGATGTTTGTGGCAGATGCATTTTGTTGCCCACTCAATAGCTATTAGCCTTCCATTTTTGCTATTAGAACCCAAAAATTATTTGAGGGACACTATGCTTGGTCTTAAGTGGTGAATCATAATTGTGTTAGATTTATGCCACTTCTGACAATTCTTTTCCACTTTGCGAACGATTGAAGGGCAAGCCTGTGTCTTGGGACCTGGAAATACATGAGGATGTTTCCTGGATGCAGGGTTAGGGAAAGATGTTAATCTCTCATTAAAAATAGAATCAAACAGGGGGTGCCTGGGTGGCTCAGTCAGTTAAGCATTTGCCTTTGGCTCAGGTCATGATCCCAAGGTCCTGGGATTGAGCCACAAGTCAAGCTCCCTGCCTGGTGGAGAGCCTGCTTCTCTCTCTCCCTCTGCTGCTCCCCCTGCTTGTGCTTGTTCTCTCTCTCTCTCTCTCTCTCTCTCTCCATCAAATAAATAAATAAAATCTTAAAAAAATAGAATCAAGCAAAGTGAGTTTAAATGTTGACTTTTAAAGACATTCTGTCTGGAGGATTAACAGCCACTTGTGTCCATAAAGCTACATGCCTTGGGAAGCAAGTCAATATCCTGAGAATGATGGAGTGCAGGGTTGAAAGGAGCCAGTTCTTTGATGCTGCTGCTGTGGAGCTGGCTAACCAACCCAGCATCTTGTGAATAAACAATGAATGTCAAAATGGTGCAAACCAGTGTTACTTTTTGTTGTTGGGGCTTGCTGTTGAATACATACTCTCTGATCATAGTTCTTTTGAAAAACCATTCTGAATAAAGTATCAGCTGTGAGACTGAAGGAAAGACTTGCTATTGGAAGTAGGGGAGCAGCTAGGATCTTCTGGATCAAGGAGGTGTTCTAATCGATGCTTTAGACATTACCTCTTGATTGTTATTCTAGTGAAGCAAAACACAGTGGAGCTGAGACTGCTCTTTCCTCATGTACCTATGTGTTTTTGGAACACAGATTCTTCATAAATTATTTGCATTACTGGCCTGCTTAGAATATATTTTGCAAAGTGTTTGAAGGTTGGCAAATGTGATGGTAGAAATTAGGCTGGCCACATTCCATTCTGGATTCGGTGAATTGCCATTTGTCTGCTCCTGGAAATGGTAGCACATAGTTCATCTGCTTTTGAACAGGTGTTATAACATCCTGTTAGGAATGTTGCTCTGGCTACTGGTCAAGCCTAATCTGATTCTATACGATATGAGAAAAGTTAAGATAGAAAAATGATGGCCTTTTTCTCTGTAGAAAAATGAAAGAGTGGAAAATGTTCTACTAAAATGAGAATATGATAACCTATAGCATTCTGAACAGCCATGTGTTGGGGCTGACTCTAGCTCTAGAATAATAATAGTTACTATTTCAGTTATAGAATTCCTATTATTTTACATTTATCTCTTTCAATTTAGTCCTTATAGTTTAAAGTCTCCATTTGGTTTGTAGGAAGAGTATTGGTGCTTCCCACTTAAACATGAGAAGAGGCCTCAAGTAGAATCTGTTTTACTTAATATTTCTTCCCTATCATTCTCTCCTGTACTTCCTTAGGTATTCATAAGTCCCCAGGATTTCTCCTGGTTGACTATGTGACCAATTCAATTCTATTCATCTGATATATTGATTCTGAAAAGAGTTAGAAATCAATGTGGAGAAATGAAACCTGATTCATATTATACACAAAAAGCCAATTTCCAAGCAGATTATATGCCTCAATATGAAAAAGAAATATATGGGAGAATATCTTCATGGATTTGGTTTGGAAAGATTTTTGAAGAGGAAATGAAACGCAGGAAATATAAAGGAAATGATTATTAAATTGGACTATACAAATATTAAGAACATATTTCTCAAAAACACCATTAAGAGAATATGATGGACATTCTAATCTGTCATTTAGATTCCTCTTGAATGAAGAACTTATTGCCTCACCTGCTGGGAGTGTTGGGAGCCAGACAACTGCTTACAGCTTGTTCAGGAATTGTCTCAGCCATGGAGATCTTCCTTGCCCAAGACCACACCTCTTTCTGAGATGGTACATAGTGAATGATGGATGTATGAGTATGAAGGTCTGGCTGTTTTCACAAAAGTTGTGACAACTCTAAAAGGTCATTCTCATTCTAAAACTTTCTGTAAATTCAACTGAAACTCTCATTGGTCCTTTATCACAGATTGACTTCTCTGCCCAACCCTGATTCTGGCTTTTCCCTTCTGTTGTTATTGAGCCATTCAATGGGGGAACTTCTTAATGAATATTCTTTCAGGCTAAACTTTGTTTGAGTCTGCCTGGGTAACCCAACCTGTTGCAGAGAATAGAAAGAAAAAGCACAGGGTCGGAGAGAATACTTACAATTTATGTAACTTAAAAGAGATCATAAGCAAAATTTATAAAGAAATTCTAAAAGTCATTAAGAAAGATAAAGAATCCAATACAAAAATGGGCAATAGATTTGAACAGTTTGTTCACAAAACAGGATATCCAAAATGACCAATAAATCTGAGAAAAGGCATTCAACATTATTAGCAATGAGAGAAATACAAATTAAAAAAAACACAGTGAGATACTACTACTCATACTCACCAGAATGCATAACATTTGAAAAGACTGTCAATAGGAAGTATTTGTAAGGAGCAATAAGAACTCTCATACTCTACTGTTGCTAAAGTTATCATAATCACTTTGGAAATTGACACAACAGATTGGGATTATCTACTAAAGTTTATATGTATACACAATGATCAGCAATTCTACTCCTAGATATATGCCCAGGAGAAATATGTTCATTTGTTTAGAAGTCAAGATAATGGTTATCTTTGGAGTATAGTAATAGGAAAGAGTCATAAGTGACAATTGAGATGCTAATAATATTTATGTGGTAATTCATTGAGGTGTACATTTATGTTTTCTGTACTTTGCTGTATATGTGTTAAATTTCACAATTAAAAAAGGAAAATATAATTTGCTCTGAAACCAAAAAATGAACTCTAATAAGACTTAAAATTGGAGTTGTAGGAAAATTTCCTTCCCTACTATAGCAAGAGTGAATCAAAGAAGTAATGAGCACTATTGGGGGCTCAAGCAGAATGTCCAGAATGTTGTCAGTATTGGAGAAGAAGTACAGCTAAAAACATGTGATGATATCAAGAAAAGATCTTTATTTTCTAGAGTTACATCAACTTCATACCACAGCATTAAATTACAACAGGTTTCAGCATTTCGAATGATATGGTAGTGGAAAGAGACCTGTTTCTGTCACTGTTTCCATGGATAGGTTATTTAACCTCTGAATCTTTGTATTCTTCTTGTTAAAATGTTAATAAGACTGGGATGCCTGGGTGGCTCAGTGGTTGAGTGTCTACCCTTGGCTCAGGGCATGATCTTGGAGTTCTAGAATCGAGTCCCACATTGGGCTCCCTGTGTGGAGCTGCTTCTCTCTCTGCCTCATTCTCTCTGTGTCTCTCATGAATAATAAATAAAATCTTAAAAAAAAAGTTAATAAGACCAATCTCATGGTGTTATTGTAAAGAATTAAGAAAATAAGGTATAGTAAGTGTCTGTACATCATAGATACTCAACAATAATAGTTACTTTGTCACAACACTTCTTTCAAAGTTGCATTATTGGTCTACTGTGTTGGGCATTGAGATTGACAGTCCAACGTTCCCTTCCGTCTGCTTTCTTCCTTCCATGTAGCAATGATGTAGCTTTAGAAATACATTCTGGTTCTGGGGTTGAATTCTGATTAGTCTGAGATTCATGGCAGTCTCAGATTCCTTGCTAGTGATTGGTTCAAGAACTAAGGCTAAACTTTCCTGGAGAACTCTTTTCTTAGGACTGTGAGAAATACAGTATGAGAATGAAGATGATCCACCACAGATAGCATTCTTGAGAAAATTGTAGGGAAACAAAGGTAATTTAAAAAAAAAGATTTTTATTTATTTGAGGGACAGAGAAAGAGCACAGGAGCAGAGGGAGGGGCAGAGAGAGAAGCAGACCCCCACTGAGCAGGGAGCCCAATGCAAGGCCCTATCCCAGGACCCTGAGATCATGACCTGAGCTGAAGGCAGACACCTAACTGACTGAGCCACCCAAGTGCCCCTAAAGGTTAAGTCCTATTCATAACACACCTGCAGTAGTCCCCTCTACTACTCAACTTCTAGTTATATTAACAAATACAATTTTATATTTCTTAAAGCCTATATGAGTTGATGAGTTGATCATATAGGCTTTAAGATCATACTAATTATGGTCAAAATTGTAAGATCTTCTCTATATGAAATGTTTTTTTTTGTGTCCTGTATCTTTATAGTTGATTTGGGAATTTAAATAGAATACAGTATAATTATCTTGGGAGTTATATGCCTAAATACCACTTAATTGAAGTCAGGCTATTCTGATCTGTTTTTTTTTTTTTTTTAAGATTTATTTATTTATTAATGAGAGACACAGAGAGGGAGGCAGAGACATAGGCAGAGGGAGAAGCAGGCTCTCTATGGGGAGCCCCATATGGTACTCAATCCCAGGACCCCAGGAACATGACCTGAGCTAAAGGCAGACGTTTAACCACTGAGCCACCCAGGTGCCCCTGTTCTGATTTGTTTGAAGTCTCTTTTCTAGCACTTATATTAACAATATCTCTTCACAAAATCCCAAGTTTGATTAAAAAAAAAAATCCCTGGTTGTGGCTTTGGCCATACCAACATGAAATAAGTAAGATCTGGCTCCCTTCTTCGTTGGTAGTAACTTCTCATTCAGTGTCTCTTTATCTCTATCACTCCTTTGTCTCTTGTCTCATTATGTGTCTCCCTCTGTTTTTGCAACTCTGTCTGTTGTCTTTCCTGGTCTCTTTTTGCCTTGTTGCCAGCTCAGGGAAACTGCTTTTCTTGCCCAGAAGGATTAATAATTGCTGGAATAGTAAGTGACTGATGTGTCTTTCTGACTATTCTCTTTTCTAACCTAAAGGGTTGTAGTAGCAATTATGTGAAATAATATACAAAGTGCCAGGAACGTGGCAGGCACTAAATTAAAGGAGTTACTCTTTTCTCTTGAATTCTCTTCTGGATAGCCAAAAAGAATGTGCCATGTTGTCTCTACACTTTGAATAACTTGTCATTCTAAAGTGTGGAGGATCTGTGACTGAGTATATCTGGTATTTCATGTCTTGGCTGTCGTGAACTCTTCAGAGGCCTTGGTTGCCCCTCTTTAAAGGTGTGTCTCTTTTCCACTAATGAACATATATTTATTTTTTCTTGTGGAGTTTACAGGAGAACAGTGGAATAGATGGAATGTAGTCTTGGGAGCAAAATACTCATAGGTTGCCTTGGAGTCGTTTGTGGAGTATTGCCACAAAAATCTTCAGTTTTCCTGCTATTTATCTTGCCCTCAAAGTCTCTCTCCACCATGGGCTTTAATACCTAGGCCCTGGATTTTACTAAAAGAATTTGTCTTCTTGACTTAGAAATCTTTTTTAACCCATCTTTGCAATCTGTTTCTTTTAGAAACAGTATATCCTCTACTTATGAATTCTAGTCAGAATTTGAATGCTAACTAGTCATGATTTCCATCCAGTCAAATCTTGGGAATACTTAAAATATTTTTAGTCTTACATGAAGTATCAAATATATTTGATAGATGTAATCTCTTAGTCTTTGCAGTGGTAAATAGGACAATTCAATTAATATGTCTGTATGTGTCTAATTATATTTATATAAATATGTATACATATATACATTTATATACATATAATTATGTATATCTCCTACCATGTGCTAGTGCTAGGTCCTGGGCCACAACTGTGAAAACAGAAACCTAGTCTTTCATCCTTATGTCACCTCCTGTATACTGGGTTGAATAGTGTCCCTCCACCTCCTCAAAATCTGGAATCTGGAATCTGTAAGTGTGGCCTTATTTTGAAATACGGTCATTGCAGATGTAATTGAGTTAAGATGAGGTCACACTAGATTGGGGTAGGTTCTAAAACCAGTATTATAGGTGTCCTGATGAGAAGAGGGAAATTTAGACTCACATAAACACACAAAGGGGAAAGCCAAGCCAGGGAAGATGGCCATATGAAATCTGAGGCAGAAAGGCAGAAATCAGTTACCCCTCCACAAGTCAAGGGATGCCAAAGATTGTCAGCAGCCACCAGAAGCTAGGAGGGCAACAGGGAACAGATCCTCCTTTAAGTCCTCCTGTAGAAACCAACCACAATGACATCTTGATTTCAGACTTCTAGTCTCCAAAACTCTATATTCCTATTATTATTAATCTATCCAGTTTGTGGTTATTTGTTACAGCAGTCCCTAGGAAACTAATTAAATATAGAATCCTTCCTAAGCTTCCCCCCCCCTCCAATTTTTCTTCTTGTTTTTACGGGAGGAGGTCTCTTCTCCACGGTATCCCTCTCTATGGTATCACCTAAGCATTTATCTTCACTTCTCTTGGCCATTTGTTTTAAATCTTCAGGATTATGATTGTAATCATTTTTTCTTGTTTGTCATGGGATGTGTCCTTTGCCTGCCAGTAGGTCACAGTCTGGAAACCTGTTTTTTGATGCCATCTATTTAATCAACAACAACCATTTCCATATCTTGCATCCCCAACCTAAAGTATGACCTTCAAGAGGAAGAAAAAATGTATTTTATCCTTCCCATCATTCAGTGATGTCCTCATTGCATGTGTTCTCTTGACAAATGTTGTCCCATTAAGTATTTATTTCAGTTTGACTTATTCCCTCTGTGTTACTTTTGTCCTTCTGAAGACAATGTATGTGCACTGAGGATGGGAAATATTGTTTTCTCATTTTCTTTCTCCTTTTTTCCTCTTTCAGAAGCTTGAGCATTGAGATGAGCACAAAGCCAGCATTTAATACTTTGGTGACTGATTTTCTTTGACTCTTACTTTTTCCCAGGGAAGTTTTGGGCCAAGGACAAATATTCTAAAGTTGCTGGTGTCAGTGTACCAAGTTTCACTCTTGGTAAAAAATGCCACAATACAAATTTTTGTCATGTGCCCTAGAAGGTGGGGCCAAGTTCCAGACATGCCCATTCAACTACTGTCTTGCATACATATTTGAGGTTCCATAATGCCATCTTACAATATTCCTTCCACCATTATAAGCATTCATTCTTGAGAATGGTCTTATTAGAAGCTTGGAGGAAGTCTTAAAAAAAGTAATCACATGAACACATATTCTTTTCCACACTCACATTCTCTACTTCCATCAGACTTTTTAAACCATGGAATTAATACAAGTCATGTATTCAGATTGAAGATTTTCCTATCTGTTCCAGACATACCAATCTATGGATTTCTATTTAGCAGTTATTTCAGAGCTTTTACTTGTGTCCAGGCTGAAGTCTAAGTATCCAGAGACTCTTTTATACATCAATCTGAACAAAGACCAGCCATTACAAAGAATTGTGTTTATCTCCTTTGGAAGGCTGCTGGCTCTACTTACAGTCAATGACTCCCTAGTGCATTTGTTGACCAGTGGCTATGAAACTCTGTCATTTTCCCTCCTTATCTCCCTAAAAATACCCTTAAATTGTACTTGTACACCATGCAATACTAAAAAATCATCATTTGTTTATTCAAGTGTTGATCTAGCACAGTATTTGTGATGTGTTCATTTGGTTAGTATTTTATGTTGTAGACTAAAGGATCTTTGAGGATAGACATGGCATTTGTTTTATCTGGCTTGAACTATGTCTCTCCCCTGGACAATTTTAATTGAGGGTGATCTACCTCTTCCAGATACACTCTTGACATTGGTCCACTAAGAAGGTAATTCATTTTTTTTGTAATCAATTTTTAAAAAGACAGCACTATATATATATATATATATATATATATATATATATATTTCATTTTCTCAAGACTGTATAAAAATGGATGACAGTTATAAAGGATGATTTGGGAATCTGAGGTATAGGTATAAGAGGTTAATGAGAGATAAGGTTGAAATATTGGATTGGCACTTAGTGAGAGGTCTTGATCCCTATGTGTGTGACTTTAGACATCATGGCATAGGGAACATGTTCCAGGTCTTTGAAGAACGTGACATAACTGGAGTGATTATCTTTGAATACATCAATCATGTATCCAAGTGTGGACTGGAATGGAGAAGGCTAAGTGTGCAGGTACAAGGCAATGATGTCTTACTGCCCTAGACACTTCTCTGAATTGCAGAGCTGAGCAAACATGACCAGCAGTTATATTGTTGCAGACCTTTCCTCTTAAGGATTCTTGTTATTATGCCAGGACTGAGAAATAATTATCTAATTGCCTACAAACTGAAACCTAAAACTGTTGGGTTTCCATTTACCTATGGAAAATCAGAGAGCTAAAGGTGATGAATTGAGAATAAGCTGCTGGGTGAACCAGAGAACATGACTGGGAATTCTACTGAGCAGTGATTAGGCTTCTGTGCTATACATCCTGCATGCCTATTTCTGTCTCTACCTACACCTCCAGAGGTCTTATATATACATTTAATAACTAGGGCTTCACATAACCAAAGATTCACAGATGGGAGACTTCAAAAGGGAGGATACACCAAAGAATGGGCATTTAATGATACATGAACAAGTGAAGAAAGGGGAGAGGTCTTATTTTCCCAAGTTTGTGAGATTATCTACAAATGCAGGAATGGCCTGAATAAATAGACCAGGGTGAGTTGAACATGTAAATGTTGACTTTTGGAATGCCTGGATGGCTAAGAGGTTGAGCATCTGCCTTTGGCTCAGGTCATGATCCCAGAGTCCTGGGATCAAGTCCCACATCGGGCTCCCTGCATGGAGCCTGCTTCTCCCTCTGCCTATGTCTCTGCCTTTCTGTTTGTGTCATTCATGAATAAATAAATGAAATCTTTTTTAAAAATGTTGATTTTAACTGAGCTTCATGCTCTTAGAAAGTAGTGTTGGGTAAGAGATTCTCCCCATTTGCTTGTGACTAGGGAAAGAGTTTTTGCAGAGAGCTTCTCTTCCTTATAGGACTTAGATAAGACTCACATATGCTCCTCTTGATTACCTATGACAAGGTCAGACACAGATCCTCCAAATTACCATTCTTTGGTAATAAATGATTAGTGGAGTAGTTTGTACCTACTGCCGGACTATGTAGTGGGAAGAGCATCTTTTAGCCTAAATACATCTGGATTCAAGTGTTAATAATTACTGATGCTGGCCAAATAATTTAACCCCATAGTCATCAAGCTGACTCAGCTATAAAATGGGCATAATAGTAACTACCTTCCTGTGCTTTTGTGAAGATGAGAGAAAACAAAATGTATGCATCACAGTGCCTGCAACATAGTAGGTGCTCAGTAAATAGTAGTAGCTATTACTAATACTGAGGCATCAGTATTAATACATCCTGATAGGTACATAAAGGAAATCTCCATCTTGCCAGAATTTACTTCAAAAAAGAAAAGAAAACTAGCTACCTCGATTTGACTGAACTTAGTTAAGCTTTTCTCCTTCCCCAGGCCCTTGAACTCTTATCCACTGTCAGCCTGAGCCAGCTTAGAGGCTCCTCCTTATAGCCCTGAGCATTGACTGCAGGGAAAATACTCCCTGATTAGCGATCAAGCCCTTCATCCCAGTTACCCACATCCAATTCTCTCTAGCCTTGTACACTCCTCTTTATAAAACAATAGCCTTTTTTTCTGCTTGGCTTTTGAGATCCTTGCAGAATCTCATGGTCAGAACCTTCTGTTACTATAGTCTCTCTGTTTTAAGAATGCCTTCCTTCCCTCTTGCAATCATCCTTTCAAATAAAGCCTCTCTTTAGCTGAATCCAGCTTTTTTTTTTTTTTTCATTTGAAAAGTGGAATATGGAGAAAGAAACTCTTGAGAGGAGCCTTGTAAGAGGCTTCTGCTGATAATCTTGTTCCCCCACCCTTCTTGGAAATTCTAACAAAAAGAAGAGATAGCACAGTGATCACTGGATTGAACAACCTATTGTTTTCATAGAATCTTCCAACTAGAACGAATCTTAGGGATTAGCCTCAATTTGCAAATAAAGAAGGCATATCCCCATGTATTAATTTTCTATAGTCATGTAACAAGCCACTCAAAACTTAGTAGCGTAACATAATAATAATAACCATTTATTTAGCTAAGGATCTGCTGGTTGGTTATCTAGGCTGGATCCAACTTTTCTGGGCTGGGTTTATTTGTGGGTCTGTGGTCAGCCACCATGACAGCTGGGGCCTGGTTGGCTTTGGAGAGCCTTAGCTGAGACCACTCAGCTCTATTCTCCATCGTGTTTCCTTGCCTGGCAGGCTAGCCTGGACTTGTTCACAGGGGGGCTGGGCAGGGTTCTAAGAGACTGAGTAGAAGTATTTGAAAAGTGTGCAAGGCCTCTTGAGCCTTAGATTCTGAACTGGCTTGACATTGTTTCCAAAGCATTCTATCGATCAAGACAAGTCACAAGGCTGGCCCATGTGCAGGAGGTGGAGAAACATTTCATGACTTGATGGGAGGCACACAGGAATTATGGCCATTTTCACAATCTATAAAATCCCACGAGGTGAAACAGTTTGCCCAAATTGAGTTTACCTAGCCAATGGCCAAGATGGCGCTGAAAGAAATGGTATGTGTCTTAGTTCAGTACCTTTTGCAAGTCTCAGATTTGCGGTTTCCAGATGACACTATTCTGATTAGGGCCTCTTGAACTAGAAGAAAGAGGAAGAGCATCTTTTTTCAAAGGATTTACCATGGACAGCACATGGGAAGAGGGAGACAGACAGAGCATGATTATTCAGGTGGTACCTGCACAGGGGTGACTGGCTGTGAAGGGGAGTGGGAGCTATCACTCAGTTGGTGCTCTGCCCCAAAGCCACATGCTTTTGCACAGGGATTTTTTTGCTTGAAGAAAGGATTTCCAGTTTCTCCAAAGACACTGTTACTCAGGGAGCCTGAGGGAATGCCTATTTCTAAACCTCTCAAAGTTCCCTGTGTGCTGACTTTGGCTTTGGACATACTGAGCTCAGTATCACTGAGAAGCTGGATATGTAACTGTCTGGCGGTCTTCTCCCAAATAGACCATTTGAATGGACAGACCAGAGATGTTAACATTTGGAAGTAACTGATGATAATAGGCAAATCCAATTTTGAAAGCCTATAAAGGAATTTCAGGAACAGGAAAGGTCCTACTTAGTGTTTTTGGTTCATCCTACACTTGGCTTCCTGTTCCTTTTAGCACTTTCCTCCAGCCTCAAACCTCTCTAGAAATAGCAATTCTGTAGGTGTTGTCGACCACATTGGTTGTGTGCTTTGTCTCAGTCACCTCCCTAGCAACTTGTTCCTTCTGTTCACTGATTTCTGTGGGCTGTTGTACTTGAATTTCCTCTCTGCACGTGGTTTCTTACCCTATGAAATCTGATCTCTTTACTTGTAAGACTCCGAAGAAAAATGATTTCTTTGCAGGAGATTGATGGTAAGAATAAAGTGAGTGATGTCCTCTCAAATTGGAAGAACTTCTTTAAAAGAAAAAACATCCATAAGTGTTTGCAGGCAATTGGTGCTGTGCTACCGGAATCTGTTCTATGTGACATTCACCCCATGAGGCAGCCCCTGACAACTGTATCATGTAGTTAATTGAGTTTGGGAGACATTCCAGTTTTGTATTCCTCTCTTAGGGGTCATAAGTACATTGGCATGTTAGAGGAAGGTCCTCTAGAAACAAATTCATTTAACATTTTTAAAGAATGTCTCCAAATGTCTTTGCTTATGAAGACCTTTATTCTCTTAAACTAGCATCTGGTAGATCTGGTATTCTGTCGTGTACACTGGGAAATGTTGCTCAACCTTGCACACTAACATGAAGTTAACAGAAATTAGGTAAAGTTAAGGACCATGTGGCTTGAATTCTGACCACAGCTCACTGCTAGCCATCTTTGTGACTTAGGGGGCACCAATCAATCAGCCCCTCCTAACTTCAGCTTTACCTTCTTCTTTTTTTTTAAAGGAAGTTTTTCTTTTTTCTTTTTTAAAAGATTTTATTTATTTATTCATGAGAGGCACAGAGAGAGAGAGAGAGAGAGAGAGGCAGAGACACAGACAGAGGGAGAAAGCCGGCTTCTTGCAAGGAGCCCAGTGAGGGACTCAATCCCTGGACCAGGATCATGCCCTGAGCCAAAGGCAAATGCTCAACTGCTGAGCCACCCAGGAGAGGGTTCCCTGATCACTCTTGGCTTCTGTGGCCTCTCATATTTCTGAAGTTCTCATGCATTCACTGTGCTACTAATCTTGCCTTTGTCTTTCCCACAGAGACCTGTTGCATCCCCTGGCTTTAATCTGGCCCCTCTCTCATGGAGGTTTTTGCAGAATTCTGAGTGGACCCTTGCTTCTGTTGTAGAACTTTGACCCCACCTTCTCTCTGGCACTGGAGGGATTATTCTAAAACACAAACTCAGGTATGTAACTCTCTGACTTTAACAATCTTTGATAAATTCTTATTGCCTGCAAGAAAAATTCAAACTTGTTATTCTGTTCTACAGAGCACACACCAAACCGGCCCCAATTGAACTTACCTGCTTTATTTCTTACTACTCTTGACCAAACACCTGATAGTCTACCTATCCTGGACTCTGTGTTGTTTTCTGAATATGATAAGCATTCAAACATGAGACTCTCCACTTAGAATCTCCTTATCATCCTTCAAGGTCAGTCTTCTTGGTCGGTCAATATTATTCCCCTGAACAGCATGCTCCCTATTTCATGTTCATATAATCCTTTGTATTTACCCATATAATATTGCACTAATCACACCACATTATAGATGGACATGGGTCTGCATTTATAATATATTATGAGCTCATTGATTGCAAAGTCTGTGTCATAGGTTTAATGGCATCTCAGTCCATAGCATAGCATCAACCATATTGAAAGTATTCAGTAAGTTTGTGTGAGCAGATTGAAAGTGAACCAGCCCCTTCGAACTTATGATGATCTAGTCAAGGGGTTGGCATATATATGGCTCTGCCTCTCTGACAGTCTCCCTTTTCAAACTCATGGTAGTCATTGCTAATCAAAAATGGCACTTTTCCCACTGAACCCAGGTGTATTTTAGAAGCCATATCATCACAGTGCTCTAGGAAGTCACTATTGATTGGTTAGAGTCAGCACTTCACTTGAAATCTATTTTCCATCCTTGACATATTTGAACTGTCTTATAGATGAGAAAAGAGACTTAATGAGTTGTCCAAGAGGTCACACAGCAAATAAATATCAAACTTGAATTCAGTTTTCTTTATTACTGCCCTAGCATTCTTCCCACTATATTGAGATGACCACTTTGTGAATTTTTATTTTATCCCTGTATTTCCTGGGCTCTTTAATAGATTTGAAATTGAGGGAGGGATCTGAAAATTTTGCATTTTGGTTCCTCTTGTTGTCTTGGACATTGTGGGAGCTCAGTGTATATTTGCAGGAGTTCTGAGTGAAGAGATGAGCCTTTACTATGCTTCTTGGATCTGCCACTCCACTTTGCAACATTGGCTTTGGCATCACAATGACTCTGCACTTATGAAATTGCCAGACTTTTTGTGAACAGTACATTTACAATCATGGTTTCACCCAGTACCCCCACCCCAAACTCAGGAGGCTATAGTAACACCTTAGTCGTCACAGCAGGGAAAAAAATAAAACACATTTGTAAATCATGCAACACATCAAGCACACTCAGTCTTCCCTTCCCCATATGGGACTTGTGAACATACATTTAAATAGACAAAAAAATAATCTTTACCCTTTATATCCCTTTTTTTGTGTGTGTTTAGAATCAATGATAGATTTTCTTTTTCCTACAGCAGCTGCTTACACATAGCTGTGAATCAGGAAAGCGCTGGGAAGTGTGATTATCTGAGGGGTGCTAATGTGGCTCTCTGCTTCAAATTATTCATTTTCCCTTCTCTTGCCCTGACTGTGACATATCAACGCGCAGAAAATTCCAACCCTGGAGTCATTTTTCAGGTCAATGCATGTTTCCAGAAGGCAACTACTAAAATACCACAAATGCCCATGAACATTTCAGTATGGAAATACTTGAACCAGCCAATTTTCCTTAGAAGGCTAAGAGTATGGGTCCCTAGGTAGAGAAGTTGTTCAAGTTTTTCAAGACTTGTTCAAGAATTTAAGAGTAGGAAAGTCTAAAGCATGTGTGTATCCTGTGTATAGATTTTCAAAACACTCATAAAACTGCACATGGGCACTGGGTACCTATAATAATAGGGTGTTGAATGGGGCACCCCCAACACAGATGCAGAGATGGAGAAAAGTATTTTAAAAAAAAGCTTGGTCTCAGGGTGTCTGGATGGCACAGTCTGTTAAGTATCTGACTCTTGGTTTTGGATCAGGTTGTGATTTCAGGGTTGTGAGATCCACTCCTGCGTCAGGCTCACTGTGGAGTCAGCTTGAGATTCTCTCTCTCCCTCTGCCTCTCCTACTTGTGCTCTGTCTCTTTCTCTGTCTCTATTTCTCAAATCTATCTCTCTCTCTATCTATCTATCATCTATCAATCATCTATCATCTATCTATCTATCTCTCTATCTTGGGGGGCGGGCAGGTAAAGCTTGGTCTCAAATTTAGCTCATAGATTTGATGATCAAATGGCCAGTAATTTGGGGAGTCCTGCCATTCTTTGGGTGATATACTTTTTACCATTTTTGTTTGGATTTATACAGAATCTTCTACCACTGACAGTTTGGCTCATTTGTCTCTCACTGGAAAGATTGCAAGTGCTATTTGTTGGTTTGCTGCCTTCTGGAACCCCCAGCGGTTCCACTCTACACTACCTCCAGGGTTATCATTCTAAAATACAGACCTGATCAGCATCCACTTTTCAATCTTGATCTTTCTGTTCCCTCCTCCTGGTGTGTTTGCCCCTCCCTACTTTGCCCACTCCCATCAGTACATATTCCAGACCCATGCAAATGTTACTTTCCTAGAGAAGAGTCCCATATCCACCAGACAGTTAAATACTACCTTATCTGTGCTCCATTTGCATTTTTCTGGTAGTAATTTTGTGGCATCACCACATGGCATCCTTTTCAGTGGTCTGGCAGTCTGATTTTTCCCCATCCAAATTATAGACTCCTGTTTTTTCTTTAGACTTTTGGAGGTCTAAAGCTTAGTACAATGCCTGACACATAGTGTGACTTTTTTTTACCTGCTTTGGAACTGAATTGAACCAAGGCATTTATGTATTCATAAAATAGAGCAACTTGCAATTAGAAAAAAAATAAAGAATTCTATGTTTTGGAGCATTCTCAGGAGTGAGGAGCATATCTTTCAACGTGTAGCATATTCATCTAACTTGGGCATTTAAAAATCTTTTTTTGGTTAGCTAGAAGAAAATTGAATTAAAAAGAAGCCTCTGTTTACACTGAATTCTGTCTTTCTACCTTGACTTTTTTCTTTAGATAACTTTGACTTACTTTTATAGAGATTGCTACTCCCCCTCTTTCTGAAGAGTTAGATCTATTTTCTTTCCCCTTCCTCCTCCACCTTCTCCTTCCCTGTTCCCCTCCATCCGTGTTGTTGCTGTCACCAATCATCATCCCCCATTACCATCATCATCCCCCATTGCCCTTATTCTGTGTGCTAGGTGCTTTACAAATACCACCTCACACTCCATCCTGCCGGTGTTCTGCAGCAAGGGTCTCACTTTCCTTTGTGTTAAAGATAAACTGGGGTTCAGGGAGGTTTAGGAACCTGCAGAGTGTCACAGAGCTGGGATTTAATGCAAGGACTCCCCCTTCCCCTCCTCTTCCTCTTCCCAACCTCATTATTATAAAAGAACTAAGCTAGGATTTTAAATTTTGCTCTTTGACTTCTGGAAGTGAATTTCTTTGATTGGTTAATATCTGTGCATGTTTCGGGCAGTTTTTCACCCGCTTAGACAAACCCCCTTCCAGGTCAAACTCAAGTTGAAAAGCTGGGTGAACCTCACTGCTTTGGAGACAGGCTTGTGCTATCATGCAGATCTGCATAGCTTGCAAGTTATCAGCCCTAGATCCACATCCGGGGCCTATTCAGTGCTCACTGAGTGGGTGGCTCTTTCAGAGATAGATTTTTCTCCTCACTTCGCTGTTTCATTCTTCCTGATTCCTTATTTTAGATTCAAATGTTTTCTTCTGGAAATATTATATTTCACTGTAGTCTAGTTTCCCCAGTGCAATAGCAAATGGAATTTTTGTGGATTTCTGGACAATCAGATTTAAAACAAAACAAAACAAAAAAACTATTTTTGTGTCCCTAAAGAAGCTAGTTCTTAAACTCAAATAGATTGCCAGAGACCCTTCATCCAGGATTTGGGCACACATAGTAAAAGTGGGTTACAGATGATTCTCTAACAGGAAAAAGTGGGAAACATCCCAAATTAAGCTAGACAATTATCCTTCTAACTTGTTAAATTCTTAAGTATCCCTGACCCAGATAAATGCTAACAGATGGCCTGAGTACTAACTTAAGCTTCACTGTGGCCATCCTTGCATCTTATAGATAGTCTCAAAGAAGGGTGCTGACACCGAGGAACAGCACTGTCTCTCCTCTCAGGGGTCATGCAGTGTAGACAGTGTGATGACTGAAGCATCTTCGCTCTATTGACATTTTGTCTCCCAGGGCTTCACTGTCCCTAAATTTCTAATGTTCTTCCAAAGGCCACTGCTTTTAAGTCACTGTTCTATTCCATTTTCTTTTTTTTCAGAGGTGGGCACTGCCTGTCTCAAGAGACATCCCTGGTGCCAGCATTCTTTTCTTCCGACCTACCATCTGCTCCTGTGAATAGTTCTATCAACCACATTTTCCATGGTTTGCTTCATTATGTCTCAGGGCCCCTTACACTGTGCATGGTTTTTATAGAGTTGGTGTTTCTTGAGGAGGAGAGCGGAAAGGAAGGAGGGGGTTTATAAAAATAATGAGACTGAGCTTTGCTTAAAGATGTTCTAAATCACCCACTTGTAAATTGACTGTTTAGAGAGGCAGCTTTCAAAATTGGCCAGGGAGCTAGAAGGAAAAGAAGTAAAAATAATTCAAGCTCAGCAGATATATATTTAGATAACAAATTCAAAGAGAGGCAGATGAAGAAACCTGGATAAACAACTAAAACCCAGCAAATGAAAATAACATCGCAATTGGGCCATGCAGCTGACACATGAATAGTAAACCCCGACAAGGAAAAGTTGCAGACAAGGCAGTCCAGGAAGGCAGAGATGATCTGGGAAGCTGGGGTCTAATAGCTCCAAAGTCTCAGTGTCCCCTCTTTGAGGATAGCTCTGAAGGCAGGGCAGTGTGACATTTCCTCTTTGCCTCAGCATCAAAGGAAGATAAATAGCCCACCCTGTGATTCCAGCATGTTTCTTCATCCTGGCTCCCACCCCTTGGTGGCCCCCTACCAAACTTCAGGCCCTGCTCCCACAGCTGGTTCATGAAAGAGCTGTGCACTTGTTCTTACATCAACACACACTTAGTTGCCAGGAATGATGCTAGTTGCAAGTGAATACTGACTCATATTTGCACAAGATTTATAGATTATGTTCCAGTATGTTCCAATGCAGGTCTCTCAACAGCTTGGGAGTTAGATTATAATGCTTTTATTCCATAGATGGTTAGAGATAGGGGAACTCACTAAGTGAGCTTGTCTAAGATTTTATAGATCTCAAGTGGTAAAACTGGCATTTAACATTTACTGTGCATCATGCAAGGCACAGTGTTAGTTGCTGAGACCCAGAAGATGAGTAAGACATGGTCTCTGCCCTCAGGAAGATTAGAAACCAGGAAGGGAGAACACAGAAGAATAAGGTCATCTGTATGGATACCAAGCAAGAAACTAAGGATGGTAAGAGAGGTCCTGGGGGGAGAGGTATAAGTTGAATAGGGCTAATAAGAACTTAAGGAATCTTCCCTTCCAAGGGACTTGAATTATAGTTGAGAACAGCTGAAGCCAAAAGCAATCTCCAAGATCCAAAAGAATTAATCATAAGTGAGGCATTTCAGGTATTGATCACTGGCAGGTGAGGAAGATACTTTTTGGGCAGGAAATCTTGCTGGCTGGCTCCTGATTTGTACAATATGGAGAGCTTTGTACTGTTAGATCTGACACTTTGGCTTATGTTTTAGAGGCAAGTGGCTAATAATAGACTCCCCCGTGAGTAGATTAAAAGCCCATCATTAGAGGGTTCAGACTGCGGAAGTCGTCTCTTTCTTAGACCCTACTCTGAAAATGTGTGTGTCCTAGCCTGTCCTTGACTATATATGTGAGCATACTCAGCCAACTGGTTACAAATGCATCCCTGTGCAGCACCTCCTCTGGGTCTCCTTCTCTAATCCTGTCCCCATTGCTGCTGCCCAGCAGGGTCTCATTTTTCAACTAAATCATCACAGTGACCTCCCACAGCTTCCCTCCAGGCTGTGTGCTACACTGCTGCTCAGTGGCCAATCTCACTTACAGCCATGACCCACAGCGCTGCTACGTTCAAAAGTATCAGATGTTTCCCCTGGTTAAGAGAAAAATATCCATGGAGTGGTACCAAAGGCCATGCATCTCAGTTTGCCCAGAGGCTGGGACATTTTATACCTGTGTTCCCAGCATCAAGCACTCCCCTCAAATGTGCCCCGGTTTGAATGTCACCCTACAGTTGGTCCTCAACCATCTGGTCCCTGCCTACCCTTCCAGATGCAGAGTCTACCCACCCCTCTCTGCCAAGTACCCAGTGCTATAGATACAGCCCTCTTAGTCATTCCCAGCCATGACCTGTATTTCTGCAGCTTTGCACTTTTGCACTAGAGTGGCTTTTTTGTCTATTCTACACAGTCTCATTTTCCCAACCCTGCTCAGATGCCACCATCTCCCTCTAGCCAACTCTGTTCACTCCAGAGTTCATACTTTCTCCTTCGGGATCCAGAATACTTTTTTGATCTCTATAGGGTCCTTGGTCCATGTACTATAATTGTCTATATATAAAGACTTGCCCAGTAGAGGGGGTGGGGTTCCTTAAGGGCAGGGACTATGTTAATTGCCTCTCTTCCCATTAGTGTTTTACTGGCCCAGGAACTGGTATATGAAAAGGGCTGTAAAGTGTTACATGACTTAGATGTTGAACAGTTCAGTAAATTGGGAGTCAATTCATGGCTACACAGTTACAATAGGATTGTTCTCTGTGTGACCCTTTGTACTTTGCCAGAGAGGGGCCTCATATGACTTCTTATAGAACCAGGTCATAGGTTTCAACCACAGACACATTATCCTTCACCAGATATTCCTTGCATCATTAATAACCACTATCACTTTCTATCTGCTTTGTTTATTGAATGCTTGGATCCTACTTGGAGTAAACCAATATAATCAATAAGGGCTTAAGGGGTACTTGTTTGCTTTGTGTAAAGAGTCTCCGTAGAATGGCTTTTGGTAGTTAATCCTGTTAGATTCCCTACTGATTTACTTTAAAAATAGTTTGAAGGATGCATTGAAAGGCAGAGCCTGTATTTTGAAGACTGTGAGTGGATTTGTGTCTTCATGTTGGTTATCCCTTCTTAGTTTCCTGATTGTTTTGAGGTAAATTCAGTTCATGTTTGGCCATTCTGGGTTTCTGACCACATTAATTCTTTGCTTTTATGTAGACCAATTAAGACTTCAGATGTAATTGTTCCTGGACAATCAATTCACCAGGTGAACTTTTCTCATTCCTTTTGACCATCTGGCATCTTCCAACACTCTTCTACATTTGAGGAATTTACTGCCTTATATAGGCCATTGCCTGTCAGGATAGACCAAAAAAAAAAAAAAAAAAAAAAAAAAAAAATTCCTACTTTCTGTTGTAGCCAGGGTTTTGGTGTGTGGCATTGGTATTTGCAAGCAGGGTATCCTTCTCAAACTTGGAGCTGGAAGCTAGTGCTACAAAGAAAAAGGCACCTGAGGGATAATGACTGTGGCTAGGACAACAGTTACACTGACTTTCCCAAGGCAGCAGAGTCTGTCCCCAGCCTTGCCTTGGTGGAAGTGCAGCCATGGGGCCTCAGGCCAGCAGTGGAGGCAGTGAGGTTTCCAATGACACTGACTTGTGGAGTTATCTTGCTGTTATTCCTGGCTACAGAGCCTTTTATTCTGCTTCTGCTTCTCTGGCCCTCTAGGATGTTCTGTGAAGGACCCAGTGTCCTTTAACAAACTAGAGTTGGGGTGCCTGGGTGGCTCAGTGGTTGAGCATCTGCCTTTGGCACAGGTCATGATCCCAGGGTCCTGGGATTGAGTCCAATGTTGGGCTCCTTGTGGAGAGTCTGCTTCTCCTTCTGCCTATGTCTCTGCCTCTGTGTCTCTCATCAATTAATAAAATCTTAAAAAAGAAAAATAAATTAGCTAGATAGTTTTTAGTTTTTATTATTCACAACTAAGAAAATCCTGAGGGGTATAGAATCTGCATTATGTCTGGTGCTAGTTCATGCTGTTGCTTCTATCTCTGGAAATAGTCTGTCATGGCAGAAGTGATGGCGAGACATAAGGGTGATCCTGCTGTGGCTTATATCCCTGTAGTGAAACTGGGGTCTGTGGTGTTAGGTCCTGAAGGCTTAAGTAACTCTTCCATCTACTGACTTTTCTCCAACTCCACTGCCATAGTCTGAGCCCAGGCTACCATCATGCTCTCCCTGGGCTACTGCACCAGTCTGTTCACCTGCTTCCCTGGGTGCTGCCTTGGCCCTTTGTAATTCACCCTCCTACTGCAGCCAGAGGGAGCTTCCTAATGCACGTGTTTGATCCTGGTATTCCACTTTGTGAACCCCTTTGATGGCTCTCTCATACTCTTCAAATAAAATTGAAGTCTCTAAAATGATTTCAAGACTTGAATGTTACAGTTCTGTTTACCTTTCAAACCTTATATCTCACTTCTTTGTCCATCTTACAATGGACTCTGTATCAGTTCCTTGAACATGGTTCTAACCTCTGGGTCACTCTGTTTCTTCTGCTTAGAACCCTGTTCCGTTCCTACTCTGCCTTTCTTGTCTGGTCTACTCCTTGCAGTAGGCAAGGTATTGACAGCTGCTCTAAGAATATAAATTCAAAATCCTCAAGAGATTGGACACAGTGAAAGTATATTCCTCATTTGCTTCACAGCCCAGTGATGGCATTCCTCGTTGGTAAGCCTTCTTCATGGCCTTCTGGGAACCTATGCTCCTTCTGTCTCCATGGCTTCTCTGCCCTCTAGGTCCTTGGAGATGCCCCCATTTGGTGGTGCAAAGGAAAGGTAGAGAATGAAGAATCTCTGAACCAGGCCTAAAGGATTTATGAGACTAGTCCTAATCACAAGGGAAATGGGAAGTTCAGTCTATTCATGTACCCTATAGGAAACAGACATGGGAGTCTCTGCCACAGAACTCATTAATTTTCAAGGTTTCAGCTATGACTGCCTTTTAAAGAATTTCTTTGATTCTCTGATCCAAAGTCTCTTTGGTACCCCTTTTGATGCTCTCAAACTAGCATGTTTTCTAAGAGAGGCACTAGAAGGTGGAAGCTAAAAATAGAGTGTAGAAGTGAGCAACAGACTCACATGAGTGCATTTCAGCCTCACTATTTAGTAGCTATTGGATTTGAGCAAGTTACCTAATTATGTTTTGGGCCCAATTGCTTTTTTGGTGGAACTTACTGCAAAGTGCTAAAAATTAAATGAGATGATGTATATAGCATAATTAGCACCTTGCTCATGTATATAGTAAGTGTTTGGTAAATATTACTACTTACAATTTTCTTGCTTGTCTACCTTGGTGCATAAGAGTTTGTAAAGCACATATTTATTTGGTCAGTAGTGTTTTGGAGCATGCTGATGGTGGTCAGTAAGGGCTCATTGCATTGATCTCTTTCTGAGTCTACTTTCGGTGACCTCACATTGATTGACTGAACCAGGCCATTGTGTGATGTGAGTGTTTATACCATAGAAATAGGCAAACAACATCAACTTTTTTTTTTTTTTAAGTTGTACACTCCTGCTTCTGCTTGTATTTTTTACCTCGCTCTATGGGGAAAGATCTGTGAAGTAAAAGCCCCACATATACTAAGTGGTCAATGACTATATTTTGAGAAACTGGATCAAAGTGTTGGGAGAAGATATATTGGGGAAGCATAGAGAAAGTGAAGCAAAGCAGCATGTGCCCCTGAGTAACACAGGATTGAAGCCTTACCAGTGGTAAGAGGGCCTTCCTATTTGAGCTGATTAGGAACCAGGAGCAGAGACAGAGGTTGGAGCACCCTAATGATCCAGATTTGTGTCCTTCCTGTATTGCCAGGTGGGAACGGAGGGAGATAAAGGAGACTTTAAAAACAAAAAACAAAAAACAAAAAACGAGCTGGTAGTTCGCTGAGCAAGATGAGGTAAGCAGTACAATTAAGAGTGAAGCCCCATAACTGATCTGAGTTGAGCTTCATTGGTGGTACCCCTATGGCAAGCTGAGTGGACTCATTTTCATCTTCTAGTAATTATTATCCATGTTTGCACTTGTGTTGGGATCAGCTTGGGATCATACTTATTGAGTTTGAGGAGAGGATCCATCAGTCTTGTATTAATTCAGCCCTTTCTAGAAAGTATCATAGTGCTTGGGGGGGCAGACGAGAAGCTGTTACCTGGTGCAGTCCTCTGCCTCTTGTCAGGCTCAGCTCTGTTTTCCTCACAGAACCTGGCCCATGTTCACAAAATATTTCTTACAAGAATCATATTGACAAATCATATCAGATCCCTTTCATATATGAAGTCAGTCTGATCTATTTTAAAAGATGCACAGACTAGCTTTCCTATCCTTACCCACTTATGTGATGGGTTTTCAGCCCTCCTTCCTTCTTTTTATTTTTAAAATTTCAACCTAACTCCATGTGTATTGTTACTTCACAGATGTGACAGGGAGGATGGTAAGTGGTGGTTAAATTTTATCCTTTATTTGTCATCTCAAATGCAGTACCTTCTGTACATAAAGACTAGTTCAGTTTCAACACCATCTTCTCTGAACCTTCAAGAATTGGATTCCACCATCTTTTCTGGGTGTGTGAGTTGGACGTTCTGCAACACTCTGATTCTCTGTTAAATGAAATGGGTCTCTCCACAGCTGTCAGGTCTTGGAGTTGAAATTTCTTCTGGACCTATCTCTTGATCTAAGTTGTGACTTGTTTCAGAGACGGGGCTTTGTTTCCTTCCTCCTGGCTTTTCCAGCATAGAGCATGGTATCTGGCACACAGGAGGAGCTCCAGAAACAGGTACTGAATGTCTGTATGTTTTGTCCATGATAGAAAAAGCTAAGCCTTATAGAGCCTCCAAATGCCTTCAGAGCAGAGGATAGAGAGTTCTTAGATACCGAGGGGGCTTTAGAAATCTTTTAAGTTCCCAAATTCTCTTTCACAGATGAAATACCCGAAGGCTCACAGAACGGATCTTAAAACTGAAATTCAAAGTGAGTTTCCTGAGGTCACACAGCTAGTATGTGGCAGAGCCAAGACTTGAACTCAGTCTCCTGGCCCCCCAATAAACGCTTTCTGTAACACCAGGGGTGCCCTTCTGCTGGTGTGCACATTCTGCTGGATGGTCCCAGGCAGACTACAGTGATAAATAAAAACGGAGCAGGTCCCCTTGGGGAGCAAGCACACTTTTTTAAAGGTCCATTTGACAGAGGAATGGTCGTGAATTGCTACTCGGAGGTTGCAAAGGTGTTTTCATTCCCGCAGGAGAAAGAATATATCACAAAATGGAGACTAATTTACGCTAGTCACTGCTGCTTCGGATCTATTACTTCAACTTCTGAGTTTATCCTCGAAAGCACAAAAGAGAAAGGAGTAAGGAGGAGTTATTATTTAGAAAATTTAATCCAATCTGAAGCTGTGAAAATGCCAGCCTTGTTCCTATTGCAAGAGAACATATCCATTTACTAGGAGATTAAAGTAATGGCTATTTGCATTTCTTCCAAATAGTCTTTTAAAACCTATGATGGAATAATACACAGCCACACAGGAGAGAGGCCTAGGCACTCACAACTGTGTAACAAAGATAAACCAAGAACCAGAAAACAACGAGAGGACCATGACCTAGCCCCTGAGGCCTGGCCCCATTCTGACTGCTGTGTTTGGAATCTCCTTTATTGAACTGAGCCTCCACTGAGCTCTTTTGACTTTTCTGAGTACAGTGCCTTCAGGCTACTGGGTTATTGCTGTTGTTTTGTTGTTTTAGCATAATAATTTCCCAGGAGATAGGGGCTCTCTCTGATATATCTACTGCCTGACCAGTAACAAGAAGTGTTTCTGAAATATATCATTGTTTTTAACAGCCTTCTATAATTAAAACAAGGGGAAGGAAAGACACACAGCATTTTTGCTGATGGCACTTAGCAAAGGCATTTCATTGAAGATTTCATTTCTCACAAATTCAGGATCTAGAGCTACTGGGCACTGTGGCAATAGGTTCTTGACAAGGTATAACCCCAGGAACATTGCAGAGAAGTTGACAAGATAGCTTTCTCCTTTTTTAGGTATCCCTTCATCATTCGAAAATTTCTACATACACACTGTAGATGCCAAAATCATATCAGAATCACCAATATATCTGGAAGAGGGGTTCATGACTATATTTTGTATCCTTCTAATGTAGTCCACAGTTTAGTACTTAATAGGTGATCATTAAATATTTGTTCAATGAATACGTGAATCCTCTCTGTTATTTTGGCTTTAAAGTGTTTTCCTTGACATTAGTCTACTTGATTTGTACTTCAGGCTTAAGATGTGGGATCTATTAATGATATTTTACAGCTGTGAAAATTGAACCTCAGAGAGATTAAATTCCTTGCCGAAGTTGATATGAAAAAGAGATTCACAAAAGAAGCATTAAAATAATTACTAAACATATCTAAATGCTTTCAGTTTTATTAGTAATAAAAATGCACCAAATTGAACATACCATTTTCAATATATATATTAGCAAAAATTAGAAAAAAGAACATTAGCTGTTGACAAAGATGTAGGAAAATGGGAACTGCTTGTATGCTTTTAGTATAAGCAGAAATTAATACAACTTTTTGAAGGGCCATTTGTCAATATATAGAAATCTTTGAGAATTTATAAATCTTTTGATCTAGCTATTCTACATAGACATTTATTTTAAGAAAATAAATGCACAAAGTATTTGTAGGGTGATTAAAACATTATTAATGTTAAAGAAAATAGGAGTAAGTTAGATATCCACCAATAAAAGATTAGTTAATTGATGTATGTAGTGGTTAATGTGTAAATATCTATATATTAGAATATCATTCAGAAATTAAATTTGAGGGGTGCCTGGGTGGCTAGGTGTCTGACTTGATTTTGGTTCAGGTCATAATCTCAGGGTTCTGAGATCGAACCCTGAATTGAGCTCTGCCCTCAGTGAGGAGTCTGCTTGAGATTCTCGACCCCTGCCCCTCCCCCACTCCACGCAGGCATGCGCACACACTCTCGTGCACACATGCATTCCCTCTCTAAAATAAATAAATCTTTTTAAAAATTAATTTGACTAGTTTGATAATACTGGTATGGAAAAACTTTCATGACATATTAAGTCAAGGAGGCAATTTACAAAATAGATTGTATAATGTGATTTTTTTTTTTTTTTTTTTGGTTAAAAAACCATTATGTCTGTGTGCTTGTGGAGTATGTATAGGTTCTCACATGCTTATGTATATGCTTTCATGTATCTGGAAGGATATATCAAATTATATGTTAAAAAAATCCTTTGGTATGTTAATCATTTTTTTTCATGTTCTACATCTTAAGATGTTTTGATGTCTTGAGGGGCCTTACATCCCTAGGGAGAGACTGTCTTTCCTAGGAGGGCTAGCTAATTCCTAAAGATAATAAACAAGCTAGAAGCACATGTCTCATTTGGACGCAAACTACCTTCCCACACACACTTACAAAACTGACGCATGCCAAATCAGTATTTCCCCTGTCCCAGATCAACCCAGAGCCAGGTACCAACAGCTAGAGATAGCCCCGAAAGCCTAGAGCCAAGGACATTATTCAAACTGGTCAATCCTAAAATGTTTGCTCTGCCCTGCCTTGCCTTTCCCACAGACATCCTAATATTAGCTCAGCAGGCTTTCCCCTCACTCCTACTTCTAGCTCCTGACCAAATCTGATGTTTCCTTGGGGCCCCGCTTGGCTTGGCATCCCTACCCCGGGAAATGTGAGTAATGAGCTCTTCTTTCAATAGTGACCTCTCTATGTCATCACTAGTCATCTCTATAAATTAAAATCCTGTGGGTACAAATGAGATGTCTGGGTGGTAAGAATTCAGGTTAATTTTACTTTCTTCTTTATTTTTTTCTATATTTTATGTGTGTGGGCATTTAAAAATAAAGCATCCTCTCCCCCCACCCCCCCGTTATGGTTTTGATCTCTTCTTTATTTTAAATATTCTTCTTTTAAGGATTATCTGAGAGCATCTGGTGTTTTGGGAAATCTTATTCCTGTTGCTTCTGAGCTTGCTGGCTCACTCATGCTAGATTGTTTTCTTGTCTGGTTGCTAGCTCTGTGGGCTCATCTTACCTGGGCCTTATCTGAGGGGATCTTATGTAGCTTCCTAGGATTGCTTCCCCAAAGGAGTTTTCCATTCTAATCCAACCAAGAATATTACTAGCTGTTTTTTTTTTTTTTCAGTTTGAAGCATTTCTGACCATGAAGGTGCTTTGCATCCAATCATCAATGCAGTATGTGGGCAGGGAATTTTAAATTTCCTATTTAGAGCACACATAGTAACACACAAACTTCATGTGGTCTTCCTGGTCTGGTGCTTCCTTTCTTTCCTATTTTCTAGCTCAACTTCCATCATCATTCCTGCCCCTCTCAGCCTGCATTTTGCTTTCTATCTTTTTTATCTTCACCCAAACCTCGTCATCTTCCTCTCTGCCCATTTTCCTCTTGTGGTAACCTTCTTCACCTTGACCTCTTCTCTGTTCACTCCAGGACCTAACTCTCCACCTTCCTGGAGCCCAGGGATGCATCCACGAATCCACCATATTCATTTGAACATTCAATGTCAAGATTCTTGGTTCCTGAGCATGGCATGCTGCCCCATGGCCCATCATCGCTGACATAAGTGACTGTGGTCACATGAGCTCACAAACTGGTTTCTTTGGGTTTTAGTTTCATCTTTGTTTTGTGTGTGTGTGTGTGTGTGTGTGTGTGTGTGTGTGTGTGTGTTTTGCTTTTGTTTTTGTTTTTGTTTTTGGCTCCTGCAGATTTCTCTTACTTTTCTAAAGGCTCATCTTTGTATTTTTTTTAAAATCCTATTTTATTAAGCTTTACTATGTGTTTTGCAATGCGAGCTTTAAAATTATGTCCTAGAAATGTAAATCTTATATAAATAGGGAGAAAAACAATAAGCTGTTTCATTTTGGAAAATTAAATGGTTTGTCCAATATCATAAATTGGTAGAGGCAACACTTGAGTGTAGGTCTCTGGCTCTAAATTCTATGCACTTTCCACTGTCTGGTGCCCCCCTCTCCCCCCCCCGCCGCCTTAAAAAAGAACACAGTAAGGCAATGAGCACCATCTGAGAGGGCAGAAGACCTAGATTCTTTTCAATACATTTACCACCTTGAGCAAGTTTCATTACTGCTCAGATCCTTAGTTTCACTATTGGCAAAATGGGAATAGTAGATCTGTTCTGCTTATTGCCAATCTCACCATTAGGATATCCATTTAAAAAAGACCTAAAGTTCTTTTAAAATATTCAGAATGAAAGAAAGAAAAAAGAAACTGTTTTATAAAAGGATGTCTTGTGAAGACAGAGGTGATGTCACACATACATTGATCCTTTAATATTTTGTTTATAGGTGACCTTTTGTATTCCATTTTATCCTTCATCCTCAAGATTTCCAGTCTCCATGTGGTTCCTTCCTTGCCTTGTTTCACAGCATCCTCTGATATCTGAAAACCTGTTTTCCTTCTATCAGTTATTTGAATGTTTGTTAAAACCCCATCTGTGGGTACAGAGACTTCATGGAGCACTGGGCCACCTGAGTAGACACACTGTTAGTGCAATGAGATGAATTAGTGGAGGTGAGCACAGGAGGCTGGAATGTCCCAGGAGAAGGCTCTCCTTTCTTTCCATCTCTCCCTCATTAAATCATTTTGGTCCTGTGTACTAGTTGTTTGGAGCCCTACTTCTAAATAGGTGAGTGGATGAGCCAGAAAAAGCTGACCTGGTTTGATAGAGGCTGTTGACTTGTTATTCTTTCTTTAGGACATAGACTTTCTAGAGATAATGCTCCAGACTGCAAAAATGATACTGGTGGGGGTGGGGACAATTCTGACAGCCCTAGCTGGCAGAGGGACTGTTTGGGAGATGGCAGTCTTCTGATGCATCCTCGGATCATATGGTATCTGTTAGCTAAGTCAACAGACGATCCAGAGGGATCCTGAGTGGACAGCTCACAATGAGGTTCTCTCTAGAACTATCTGACCAGCACTGACAAGGTTTTGTTTTGTTTTGTTTTGTTTTGGAGGATGGCTTCCTGTATAGGTAGGGAAAACTTTCTTCCCTGAAATGCTATTTGTATTTGTCACATGGACCCTTGAAATTGTCTTGCTGAACAATACATGCCAGTATCAAGTGCAAAATCAGTTGTATTATGATCTCTGTGAGTGGCTTGAGATGTTTCTATCTTTCAGGTCTGAGTTTATCAGACTTAGAGGCTACAGTAAATTTGCTCTGAGGAATCTGCTCAAGGAAAATAAATCAGGGGTTGGTGAGGAGAGTGGGGGTGGTTGAAAGGGGGCGACTAATCCTAGAATAGGTTAAAAAAGTGAAACGCTCAAAGTAGAAATATTAAAAATAGAGAAGCCTCCAGGACCAGATGGTCAGAATTGTGAACAAGCCTGGGGACAAAATTAAATAAACCCTCAGGGAAATATTTTGTCATTTTGTTTGGAAGCCTCTGCAGGCACTTGGAGTGCTAGAAAGCTTTCCATGCCCCCTTCTCCATTTACAAGCTACACTAGCAAGGGCACAGATCTGACCTACTTTCCAGGAAACTTTTTTTGGTCAGAAAAGAAAGATGAAATGATATCGAGGCAGTAAGGTATAGAGATAAAAGGACAGGATTTGCTGGCAAGAAATCTGGACAAAAGTCCTGATATGTCAATAAAAATAAAATAAGAAGACAACCACTAACATTTATTGAGTGTTAAGTGCGCTACATACATTACCTCATCAAATGCTTACTAAATCCAGATGGAGGGGGCTACTGTTCCCATCCTACCCACACAGGTGCGCCAGAAGAGGCATAAGGGAGGAAAACCCCCTTGTACCCTCTTAGGTTCTCTGCTGGCTTGAGAATTAAACTGATAGAAGACAAAATAACAGGAGAAAACATGCAAATTTATGTAATATTTCCACACATATACGGGATTCTTCAAAAGGAAGATAAAGGCCCGAAGAAGCAGTTAGCCTCAACAGTTTATAATCTTTTTACACAGAGGACAATAAATTGTGGGGATGTGACAAAACAGAGGGGCCAGTAGCTGGAAAATATATGGGGGAAACTAACAGAAGATGAATTATTTAGTAGATAGTGGCATGTTATGGGGAGGCATGTTCTGAACCCCTGAAATGAGCATCTCTTAAGGAGCAGAGCCAACACCTGAAGCTGGGTCATGTTCTTCTCCTGAGACTATGCTTCTAACTGTGGGCTGTCCTAATTCATCCACCTGCGCCTAACTTGGGGAAGTCACTTTGTTGTTCAGCCTTATTGTTCTTATTCCACTTTCACGGGATCCAGCTAGACTTGTCCTCTCTGTTGATGAATTCGTGTATGATTTCTGGTTTAATATTCGTCTCTCCTCTGGATTGTAACTTGCCACCAGGAGAGCGGCTTTGTTGGGATTGCTGTATTTCCAGCACCAAGCACAGGGTCTGACGTAGGCTAGATGCCCAGGAAATATTCATTAAGTGAAGATGACCTGTAGTAAATCTCTTTCTTTCACTCCTCAGTCCTAAGATCCAATAGCAGCAAAGTCAGGTGAGCCTTTTGTGCCCCTTCTCCTGTTCTTTGAGGGACTTGCCCCGGGCAGCTGACCATTTGTTTGTTTAGTTTCTCTCAATTCTGCCTTTGGAAACAGCACTAATTGATCTGAGACAGTTTCTGTCCCAGACACAGCCACTGACGTCGTGTATTAAAGTCTCTGTGTACAATTTAAGAAGCAGTGGCACAGTCGATCACGAGAACTTCAAAAGCACCTTCTCTCTGCCCAGCTGATGCTAATCGTTGTTGGGTCAGAAGTATCACCAGCCTCTGCCAGCTGGGAGTCTTGGGGCTGGTGTGGAGAGCAAGCATATGAGAATGCTATGTGGGAATACTCTAGGGGGGCCAGCTTAGGAAGCCAGCACTGTGGGGGTCCTGGCAGGGGGAGGCCTGGTGGAGGAGAAGTAACAGGAGGGAAAGAGCAGAGAGGAAGGGTTTGAGTTAGTAAAGGAAAGGAGGAAGGCCGGTCCTTGACAGTCCCTTTCCTCCTTCTTTCCAACAGTAGAGGATTGCACACGAGTTCCTGCTGCTGTCAGTAAAAAAGAGCATTGACTTACTACTTCCTGAGCATTGAGCACCAGCTTTTACCTGCATTGTATAGTGTGTAACTAACGGTCCATACACCCCAAGGAGGTAGAGCTCGTTGTTGTTGCTTTCATTTTGTAGATGGGAAACTGAGGCGCAGACTGGTTAACAACATGCTCAAAGGAATGCATTTAGTAAGTGGGGGGGACCAACAGTTAAACCCAAGAATCTTCCTCACGAAATGAGTTCATGGAAAAAGAGACGAGACATCAGCATGGGTTTCAGGATGCCCTGCATTGGAAGATGCAGTAAGTCCTTTCCCTATAGACAGGCGAAGCCCCTCTGATCTCAGGGTCCTTGTGGGTGTATTCTGTCTCTGGAAATACAAGGGAAGTGAAAATCACAAACCAAATGGGGTCCTAGTATGCAGACCAGAATGATGGAAACCCCCAAGGCTCAAGTCGAATGGCTAAAGTGGCGTGTGGTTTGCACATGCCTAAATGTGAGATAAAATCGGTGGAAACTGTGTGGATTAGAGGGGAGATTGACAAATCCATGAGTTGTCAGCAGCTCAGAAGGAGCTAGCCACTAATGTCACAGAGAGCGAGTGACATCTTGCTACCACATGTCTCACCCCCATTGGATGGGAGGTCTGTTTTTGGAAAGGCACTGTGGAGTTTTTCTGGTGAAAAGTCAGCATCCTTTGGGACAACTTAACAAGGAAGGGTCTGAACACATGATTTCTAGGGGTCCTTTGAGTAAAGAGGAAAGTGTCTGGAAGGGCACAAAGCGAAGGAAGAAGATGAAATGGCTTGGTGTACATCCTACTTTTGTGTCACTTCTTTTAGGTGGTTGGGGCATGGCTCTGCCTAGGTTTATCTCAGCAGTGGCCTTGCTAATGGCTTTTCTGTGTCTATAATGTGAAGCCTGCAGCTGATGACTTCTGTCTATATTTCAAATGGATTCTGAATTAGTGTGCATTAAGATAATAGAAGCCTTTTTACATGAGGGTGTCTTGTGTCCTTAATTTTGTAAATTCCCAAATGACCAGTACTGTACCTTAAATGCCTTTTATAGTCATTGTGGAACTAATGATGTACAGTCTCTCTTCCAGTGTCAGCATCCTGAGATTTATAATTGCTTCTATCCAGACTTTTAGGGGGTCCCTGGTGTTGGGGTAGGATACAGAAAGCTGGGAAATGTGTTCTGACCTGGCAGCTATGAATGTAGTTGACTCTTTTCCATTAGTTATTACTGTTAGGGATGAATGATGAGAAACTGACTTCTCCTGTTTTACTATCTTAAAGGACTCCAACCTATATCTCATTTTCAAATTTTATGTTGATTTGGTGGCTAACAAGTCTCAGTTCAGTTTGGGGTAGTATTTTGAGGATCATGTGGTATAACTGATTGATTTTTTTAAAGATTCTATTTATCTATTCATGAGAGACACAGAGAGGCAGAGACACAGGCAGAGGGAGAAGCAGTCTCCATGCAGGGAGCCCGATGTGGGACTCGATCCCAGGACCCCGGGATCACGACTTGAGCCAAAGGCAGACGCTCAACTACTGAGCCACCCAGGTGCCCCTGATTTATTTTTCTTCATGAATTTTTCTTTAATACAAAAAGCCCAATTCTGAAACTTTAGGTAATGAATAAAACATGCCTACTTGTCAACATACAAATATGAAAAGCCCTGTTATTTTAATATTTTCCAGAGAAGATCATTATCTACAGTCACTTTCTTCATGAGCAAAGAATATCTCCCCACTATTCTATTAAGGAAGGGGTTTGCTCACTGAAGGCAGAGCTGAGGGAGGGCAGAGCTCATAAATGACAAGAGTGACAAGATTAATATATTTATATTGTGTGGATGTCAAGTGCTAGAGTCGGATGCTCTTGTCCTGGCTTCACAAAGTCCCTCTTGCTGCTAAAAGTGGATTAAAGGGGACGTATTGATTCTTCACACTTCATGTTTATAGTGTTTGCCTTTTTGCCAACATATTAGTTCTTTTGTATCTGTTGTTTCTAGTATGTCTCCATAGCTCTCTTGGTCCATCTGATAAAGGGGTAATCTGATGATCTTCTGTATTAACATTTGTGGAAACTGAGGGCCTTTGAGGGGAAACTTAATCTTTTTCTTGCTCTGAGTTCATTCTTTTGTATGGTTCAGTGGTAGGTAGGTATTACAGGGTGGGTTTTTTTGTTTGTTTGTTTTGTTTTTTAACCATTAACCCAGTGAAGAACATCTGTGTTGTTTTCTATTTGAGGTGCTTATAAATAAGGCCACTGTGAACATTTGTGGACAGGTATGGGTAAATATAAGTTTCCATTTCTCTTGGATAAATGTCTCAGAGTGTAATTTCTGGGATGTATGGCAGTCGCAAATTTAGTGTTATAAAAGTCTGCCAAACTGTTCTCCAAAGTGGCTGTACTATTTTATATTCCCACCAGCAGTGTATGGATTTCTCCATGTCCTTGCCAGCATTTGGTGGTGTTACTATTTTTTAACTTTTGCCATTTTGTAGGTGCATAATGATATCACATTGTAGTTTTAATTTGCACATCCCTAATAGCTAATGATACTTAACACCTTTGCATACACTTCTTTGTCATCCATGTTTCTTCTTTGGTTAAATGTCCATCTATTTCTTTTGTTAATTGATCTTTCAAATCTCTCTCTCTCTCTCTCTTTTTGTAAAATATCTGTTCAACTTTTTGCCTATTTTTTCTATTGAGTTTTCAGTATTTTTGTCTTTCTGGCTTATAAGAGTTTTTTTTAATATATTCTAAATTTAAGCCCCCTTTTTTTGGATACATGAATTACAGATATCTTCTCCCATCTGTGAATTACCTTTTCACTCTCTTAATGGTGTCTTATGATGAATGGAAAATCTTAATTTTAGTGAAGTATGATTTATCAAAACTTTCTTTTATAATTAGCACTTTTTTGAGTGCCTGTTTAAGAAATCTCTGACTACCTCAAGATCGTGAAAACGTTTTCCTATATTTTTTTCTCAATTTTTTATTGTTGCTTTTCTATTCTCTTGAAGATTGTGCCTATGATTGGTGCTATTGCTTTCTGAAATAGTTGAAAGAGTTCACCAGAGAAACCCTCTGAACCTGAGGTTTTCTTTGTGGATAGGTTTTATTTTTTTTTTAATTTTGTTTTATTTATTTATGATAGTCACAGAGAGACAGAGAGAGAGGCAGAGACACAGGCAGAGGGAGAAGCAGGCTCCATGCACCGGGAGCCCGACGTGGGACTCGATCCCGGGTCTCCAGGATCGCGCCCTGGGCCAAAGGCAGGCGCCAAACCGCTGCGCCACCCAGGGATCCCCTGTGGATAGGTTTTAAATAAAAGGTCAAATTTCTTAAATAAAATGTAAAACTATTAAAGTTTTCTATTTATTTTTTTCTTGGCTTGGTAACTTCTTTATTTTCAGTAAATTTTCTTTTACTTAAATGTAGCCTAGTTTTTGGTGTAAAGTTGTTCATAATATTCTGATTTTTTTTATGTCTGAAAAGTCTGAAGTGGTATTCATCTTTCACATCTGTTAACTAATTTGTGTTTTCCCTCTCTTTTTCTTGATCAAATTGATAGTTTATCAATTTTATCTGTAAGAAAACATTTCTGTCTCTTGTTTTCTAATTCACTAATTTATCTTTTTTGCTTTCTTCTGCTTTGCATGGATTTGATTTGCTTTTTTTTTTTTTTTTTTTTTTTTTTTTTTTTTTTTTTTTTTTTAGAGAAGGAGAGAGCACACTCACATGGAATAGGAGGGAAGGGGGCATGGCAGAAGAGGAGGAAGTGGCAGAGAGAGAGGAAGTGAGAAGAATCTTAAGTGGGCTCCATGCCCAGTGCTGAGCCCAAGGCAGGGCTGATCCCTCAACCCTGACTGAGATCATGAGCTGAGCTGCAATCAGGAGTCAGATGCTTTACTGACTGAGCCACCCAGGCCCCCTTTTATCACATTAATATTAAAATGAATAGCAGGGGCGCCTGGGTGGCTCAGTCAGTTAAGTGTCTGACTCTTGATTTCAGCTCAGCTCATGATCTCAGGGTTGTAGGATGGAGCCATATGTCTGGCTCTGTACTCAGCAGGGAGTATTCTTGTATATTCTCTACCTATGCCTCTTCCCCAAGAAGCTCGTGCTCTCTCTCTCTCAAATAAATTAATAAGTCTTATTTTAAAAAGATTAGTGTGATGAAGCTTAAATGATTTTCTGTCTTTCTTTTGTAATATAGATGTCTAAAGCTAATAATTTCCCTGAAAGCACTGCTTTAATTATGTTCCATGAGTATTGATATTTTACATGATGTATCTTCATCATCATTGAGTTCAAAATGTTTTCTATTTTCTTTTTCCCTTAAATCATACTTTATTTCTAAGTATATTGTTTAGTTTCCATGCAATTGGATTTTTTTCTGGGTATCTTCATTACTGAAGCTAGTTTAATTCGATATGGCCAGAAAATGCATTCTGAATGATGTCAGTCGTCTGAAATGTGTTGAAGCTTTCTTAATGGCAAAATAATACTTTTTGCATATGGTTAAATGGCTAGAATTTTTAAAATATGTTTTATGAATGCATGGATATGAAATAAAGCTATATAATAAGAGATAGAAAAAATTATATACATGGGTTTCAGGATGATGACGGTTACCTTCTAAGATGAGAGAAAGATGTGTATAAGGAGTGGACCATACAGTTGTGGCTACATTCTAACACATAGTTAGAAGCAGATTATTGTAATATCCCTAGCTTTCATTTTTAATTGTGGATTCCTGGTGTTTTTCATGTTTAATATAACCAATCATTATGTTTATCAAAACTGTTTTTATTTCTAAGAGTTATTTCAAACATACAAGGATTAAATCTCTACTACACAGGATTAAATTATGTTAACTATTTTGCTTTGTTTGTTCAGATCAGATTTTTCTCTCTATGCCTTTTTTTAAAATTTTTTTTAAATTTTTATTTATTTATGATAGTCACAGAGAGAGAGAGAGAGAGAGGCAGAGACATAGGCAGAGGGAGAAGCAGACTCCATGCACCGGGAGCCCGACGTGGGATTCAATCCCAGGTCTCCAGGATCACGTCCTGGGCCAAAGGCAGGTGCTAAACCGCTGTGCCACCCAGGGATCCCTCTCTATGCCTTTTAAAGAAATAATGTTACAGATACTACTAAAGACTATTTTAACATACTTTTTTCTTCTCCATACTCACTAGGCAGAACAACTACCCAAAAATGGTGTCTCATTCTCACACAGGTTTGCATGCTTCCAGTACATTTACCTATATCAATAACTTATAGCTTCTTTTTTTTTTTGCGTGCTTAGATTTTTTTAAAACCAGTGTATTTTAAAACTTATTGAAGAGAATATATTTCACTGCTGCATAGTAATTCATTATATTTTTAAAAATCTGTTTAGCCATTCCTCAACTTTTTTATTATTATGCGTAGTAAATACTTTATATGTCTCTTTAGGTATATATGTACATCTCTGGGGGATGCACCTAGTAGCAGAATTTTACTAGATTTTGTAAGATTGCTCTTCAAAATGATTTTAATGAGTTATGTGGCTACCAGCAATGCATAATTAGTAACATATCTTACATCCTTGTCAACACTTGATGCTCATTTTAAAAAATTTACATTTTACTGAAATCCAGATAAACATCTTTTCAAATGTTTAATTTTTTTCTGCAATTACATGTCTATATTTTCTGCCTTATTTCTGAGTGTTTTTTGCTTTATTTTTAATTTGTAGTGGTGGTGTAAATACATACATATATTGTATAATCTGTATGCTAATCCCCTGTAGGTTTTATGTATATAAATGTATTCTTCTAGGCTGTCTTATCTTTATACTTTGTCTATGATGTCTTTTGTTATTGAAAACTTTTAACTCATATGCAGATTTATAATTTTATATTTTGTCTTTTTTTATATTTTGTCTTTTTAATATTTTACTTAATAAATCCTTTCATGCCTGCCTGTCATGAACGTATATGAACAGATTTTATGTGTTTTCTTCTAAGATTTTTCAAGTTTTATTTTTCACATGTAGCTTTTTTTTTTTTAAGAGAGAGAGAGAGTCTGCATGTGTGCATGCATGTAAGTGAGAGGGGGTATTGTTGGAGAGAGACATAGGCAGAGAGAGAATCTTAAATAGTCCACTCTCAGTGCAGGTGGACTCCATCTCACCACCCTGAAATCAAGACCTTAGCTGAAATCAAGTCTGACACTTAACCTACTGAGTCATCCAAGTGCCTCCATATATAGTTTTTAAATCTTTTTAGGATTTGTTTTTATATCTAATATAATGAAAGAATGTGGGTTTTTTTCCCTCTATTGATAAACTGCTGTCCAGTCACTATATAAATAGTCCATCACTTCCTTGGTGTTTTGTAATGTTAGCTCTAAGATATACCCCATTTCCACATACACATGTCTGTCTTTTTGTTGGTTCCATTGATCTAGTTATCTTTACATGAAAAAAACCCACAAAATTAATTATAAAAATCATTATAGTAATCTATAGCAAGCATAGAAAGTCCTGTTTCTCTGCCTTTTCAAATTTATCTTGGACCCTATACTTCTGAAAATAAATTTAGGACCAACCTGTAAAGGCTTTTCTTGGAAATGAGAAAATTTGAAGGAGAATTACCTTCTTCACAATGCCATCTTCTCAGTCCTTTCCATTTATTTATGTTGCCTTAATGTTTTTTAACTTAGTCTATAAAAGTATTAGTTTTTGTTATAATACATTGCTTTTGTTTCTATTGTAAATGAAAATAAACAGTAATAGTTAATAGTTTAAAGAAATGCTATTGATGTTTTTTTCTTAATCTGTTATTCAGAAATTCTGTATTCTGTTCTATTTACTTGTCTTTTTTTTTTTAACCAGTATCGTACTGTCTTGATCACTGTAGCTTTATAGTAAAACTTGAAGTCATGCCGTGTCAATTTTCTGACTTTGTTGTTTAATCTCAGTGTTGAGTTGGCTACTCTGGGTCTTTTACCTTTCTATTTAAACTTTAGATCTATTTGTCAATATCTATAAAATAATTTTCAGGGATTTTGTTTGGAATTGTTTCAGATCTATACATCAAGTTGAGAAGAGCTGTCATCTTGACAATATTGAGTATTTCTGTCCATGAACATGATATATCTCTCTGTTTATTTAATTCTTTTTTGATTTCTCTCATCAGAGTTTTGTAATTATTTTTATATAATTCTTGTACATTTTTGTTAGATTTATACCTAAATATTTCATTTTGGGGGATATTAATGTAAGTGGTAATTGTAATTTTAATCTCAAATTCCATTGCTTATTGCTGATATAACAAAGCAGTTAACTTTTCAGTGTTAACCTCGTGTCCTGCAACTTTGCTATAATTACTTGTAGCCCAGATTTCTGTTGTTGTTTTATTTTGCTTTGTTTCATTTCATTTTTGTCAGTTCTTTTAGATTTTCAGTATGGGCAATCATGTCACCTGAGACCTAAGACAGTTTTTTCCTTCCCAATCTATATATCTTTTATTTCCTTTTTTGTCTTATTGCATTAGCTAGGACTTCTAGTACAATATTGAAAAGGAGTTATGAGAGCAGACATCCTTGTTTTTTCCTGATCTCAGTGGGAAAGCTTCTAGTTTCTCATCATTAAGTGTGATGTTAACTGTAGGTTTTTTTGTAGAGGTCCTTTATTAAGTTGAAGTTCCTTCTGTTCCTAGTTTTCTTAGAATTATATCATGAATGAGCATTGGATTTTGTTAAATGCCTTTTCTGTATCTATTGGTATGATAATATTTCTTCTTTATCCTGTTTAAGTGACAGATTACATTAACTGATTTTTGAACATTGAACCAGGCTTGCGTATCTAGGATAAATCCCACTTGATTGTGGTATGTACTTCTTTTTATACATGATTGGAGTTGATTTGCTGTTATATTGTGGAGGATTTTTACATCTGTGTTCAAGAGACATGTCTGTGACTAGGGTATTAAGGTAATGTTGGATTCATAGAATGAATTAGGAAGATTCTTTTTTTTAAAGATTGTATTTATTTATTCATGATAGACGTACAGAGAGGGAGGGGGGCAGAGACACAGGCAGAGGGAAAGCAGGCTCTATGCCGGGAGCCCGATGTGGGACTCGATCCCGGGACTCCAGGATTGTGCCCTGGGCCAAAGGCAGGTGCCAAACCATTGAGCCATCCAGGGATCCAGAATTAGGAAGATTCTTCCTGCTTCTGGCTTCTGGAAGAGATTGTAGAGAATCAGTATAATATCTTCCTCAAATGTTTGGTAGAATTCAAAGTGAACTTATCAGTCCCCTCCCTCCTTTGCCTTTTAAAAATCCGTTTTCTGGGGGTGCCTGGATGGCTCAGTCAGTTAGGTGTCCAGCCTTTGGTTTCTGCTCAGGCTGTGATCTCAGGGTCCTGAGATCGAGCTCCACATCAGGCTCAGCATGGAGCATGGAGTCTACTTAATATTCTCTCCACCCCCCCCCGCCCATCCCCCCTGTATATTACTCTTCCTCTAAAATAAATGAATAAATCTTTTTTAAAATTTATTTTCTGTGTCTGCAATGCACTCTATCATTTATTATATCTAGAAAATTATGACTTACCCTTTAAAACCTTTTTCTCTTAGGAAAGTTTACTGTATTTCTGTTTCTCCAAAGTTTTGGGGTGTTTCTACCCCGAAAAAATTTCAAGCATTTCTACCACTTTTTGCTTTGCCTCCTAATGTCTTTCATTTTATAAGCTTGCCCACTATATGAGCTAGAGTCTCCAACTCCTTCCATTCCTTTACCTTTGAAGACATGTACACTGGTCCTTTTTGTGTAAGAGGCTTTGTTGCTTATCACTGTGGAGAAAAAATCAGGTGACAAAAATTAAGTATGAAATGACTCTTTTATAGTTTTTAGATTAATAATCTCTGAACTGTGTGTCTTGCTTTTGAGTTCTTAAGTTTACAAAGCAAAATAGACCAGGTTATGGTATGGTATGGTAATAAGTAACCCCCAAATATCAGTGGCATATCACAACAAAGTTTATATATTCTCCTCACATTATATTTCTTTTTTTAAAAAATTTGTATTTATTTATGATAGTCACAGAGAGAGAGAGAGAGAGAGAGAGAGGCAGAGACACAGGCAGAGGGAGAAGCAGGCTCCATGCACCAGGAGCCCGACGTGGGATTTGATCCCGGGTCTCCAGGATTGTGCCCTGGGCCAAAGGCAGGCGCTAAACCGCTGCGCCACCCAGGGATCCCTCACGTTATATTTCTATCATGGTCACTCAGGGACTCAGGCTAATGAGCAGCAACCATTTTTAACATTGCTAGCTATAGTGCAGAGTGGAGATGGGGTCTTAAGTGATACATATATTCCTTAAAACTCCTTTGCTAAACCTAGTCACATGGCTTTATCCAATAATAAAGAATCAGGAAGTATTTGGGGGAATAGTTTTAATAATAACCACAGGGAACAAAATCTTTATATTTCTTAGGAAGAGGCACATATCCTTAACTGCACCAACCCTGCTCTAGTGTCAGGGGCAAAACATACCAACCTTCTCCTTCTTTTCACAATATGAAACTAGCTTGCTGAAAATATTTGTAAAACTATGCATGTATTCATGTTTTATAAAGACATTTTTCACCTCTAAGAATATTAGAGCAAGAGATACTTATTTCAGGGTCTCTGACTGACACAGAAATCATTCCCTTTATGCATTTGAAATCTAATTTTTAAAAATATTTTATTTATTTATTCATAAGAGACACAGAGAAAGGCAGAGACACAGGCAGAGGGAGAAGCAGACTCCCTGTGGGGAACCTGATACAGGACTTGATTCCAGGACCCTGGCATCACAACCTGAGCCAAAGGCGGAGACACTCAACCGCTGAGCCACCCAGGTGCCCCTTGAAATCTAATCTTAACTATAATTAGCTCTGTAACCCAGAATTGATGATGATAAAAAGTAGTAATAACAATGATGAAAGCTGACAATAATTTGGTGGTTACTATACTCCAAATATTTTCTAAGAAGTCTATGTTCACATAATTCTCATAGCAACCCGCTAAAGTAAATTATATGGGGTAATAACCCCATTTTACAAATGAGCAAAATAAAGCACCAGAGAGTTAAGAACCTTGCCCAATATGCCATAGCCAGTAGGCAGGGGTTCTATTTTGCACAACCTGACTCAACTGCCAAGATACTCTAGCTTTCTATCCTCTAGTTTCTTAACCATGCTATTTGATATACTCTATTACTTTATTTTATATTATTTTGATATTGTGACAACTTCCTTTTTCTAGACTAGCACTTGTGGTATATACCAGAATACAAACAATGGCTATCCCGAGTCAGTGGCAAGCTTTACTGTTTTTTCCCCTCTTTGCTTTCAAATGCATTGTCTTTTAGTCTATTCTCATGTGTTTTTGAGCTGTTTGATAGTCCTGGCTACATTGATAAAGGCGCTGATAAAATGTCAAGGGCCATGACATTGACTCTCCACTAATATCCACAAATATATCATGGGTTACATTATCTCAGTCAAGGTCTAGTCAGAAAAAAGGACCCCTTTAAGCATTTCATACAGAGAATTTTGGGAGAGGAAATGTTTGACTGTGTGGGAGAGAAGAAGAATCACCTTTTCCTGTGTAGGAAAAGGTGAGGTAATCAGAGCAGAAATCCACTATTGCCCCTGGAGCTGGAAAGATAGTGGAAGGAAGTTTGTTTTCAGCATCCAGGAGGCAGGACAATTTGTAAGAGTTTGAACATAATGAGGGGCTGCTCATTACATCCTTGGAACACAGGAGGGGCTATCTATGAAGGAAAATAGCTTTCTTCTAAAGATGCTACCCAAGATAGACAAGAGAGGAAAACAAAAATCATGGCTTTTCTCCATCTCCCCTCCTCACTGTTCTACCAGTTTCTCCATGGCCAAAAATTTCCATGCCAGTGGACACCTAAGACATATATATTTCCTTAAGATCCAGAGGAAGCCAGGGAAAGGGCAGATAATGGATTTAAGAACAGATAAGCAAATGACTGGCAGACTGACCATCTTAGTAATTCTCTCTGAAAGAAAGGGACACATATCATATAGCTCAATTAGCACCGTTAAAAATTCACTTCTTTCTTAAATTTATGTCATTTGATATCATTGGCTTGAATGAATTTTTCACTTTTAAAATTAATGACTCCATATATAGCCAAACTGTGGAAGGAGCCTCAGTGTCCATCAAAAGATGAATGGATAAAGAAGATGTGGTCTATATATACAATGGAATATTACTCAGTCATTAGAAATGACAACATTTGCTTCGACATGGATGGAACTGGAGGTATTATGCTGAGTGAAGTGAGTCAGTCGGAGAAGGACAATCATTATATGGTTTCACTCATATGGAGAATATAAAAAATGGTGAAAGGGATTATAGGGGAAAGGAGAGAAAATGGTGGGAAAAATTAGAGAGGGTGACAAAACATGAGAGACAACTAACTCTGGAAAATTAACAAGAGGTAGTGGAAGGCGAGGTAGGTGGGGAGATGGGGTGACTGGGTGATGGGCACTGAGGGGGGCACTTGATGGGATGAGCACTAGGTGTTATATGTTGGCAAATTGAATGCCAATAAAACATACATATATATTAAAAAAAATAAAAAAGACTTCATATCATATGTATATAGTCATACTCAATAATAAGTTTTGCTAATTATTTAGGGTTTGTAATTCCTATGACATAGCAGAAAAAGCTAATTATTTATAGTCAGTTGTATATAATGATATGTTCCCATTCTAGTTGCCTGATATAGCAACATTTTATCTCAGGATTTCTCTCTGCATTCTCTAGTGAAGGCCCAGGAATAAGAGCTGTCAACTGATGTGTGGGATTATGATTTTTAAGGGAAATATGGAGATCTATGACTATGTCTATGTGACATAAAATTACCTTGTTAAAGGGAGAACAAAATCTATGAAACTAGTTATGGTGAATCATAGACAGAAACACTTGCCATACTGCTTCATATACAAATCATGCAAGATGCTTGGTGGTAAAAAAAAGCAAACTGTAGTAAAGCAACTTTGAGAAAAGCTCATAATGCACTCCCTTCAAGAAATGTCACAATCTAATAAGGGGTTAGTGACAAAAATATTTGTTTAATACAGCATTCCAAAACGTATTTTAAAAAAAGAGTCAGGCTCCTACCATCATCCAAGTGGGAGGTAGATGTGTGAATGAGGGCTGTGATCATAGGCATAGTATAAGAGATGGAAGTGACATTGAATTGAAGGGGATTGCCTTCACATTGGACTAGAGTGGTGTTAAGTTGAAAAGAGAAGTCAAGAGAAGCCAATGTTTTTAATGATCAAAAGAATAGTTGTGTCAGCAGTACACATGGGGATGTAAAAGATGTTTCTGAAGCATCATTTATGGTAGAATAATCTGAAAACAAAGAAATACTCGTCTATCGTAATTATTAATGTATATTGAATAAATATAATAGCATATAATACATTGAATATGTTGATACACACACACACACACACACACATAGGATTATTATTCCCCTATTAACAAGAATGAGTAACCTCTATGCTAATAGACTTAGAAGAATTTATATCATGTTCAGTGACAAGCAAGTGTAGAGAATGTGATCAAATTTTGGTGTAAAAAAAACCCAAATATGAGAGTGTAAAAACATAGTATCCATCATGATAGACTCTATTGCTTTAACAAACAACTCCAAAATAATAGTGGCTTAATGTAATAAAAGTTTATTTTTTGATCTTGTCATGGACTAGCCCATTGTGGGTCAGTAGTTCCTCTCCTTTCAGCTGGCAGGCAGAGAGTCAGGTCTGGCAGTGGTCAGTGGTGCACTTTACTGTCACTTACATTGCTTTGGTCACACCCAGCTGCAAGGGAGGCTGGAAAATGAAATAAGGAACAAGCCCAGGAGGTAGAGGGAAACACAGATATTGGTAAGCATTAGCAGCCTCTTTATTTGGTTATCATTAATAACGTGGCCATGGTGCGGATTGAGAGACAAGAGGAATAGAATGATTATAAAAGACACTGATGGTAGACTGAGATAATGAGTAAGGAGATGGAAGTTCTAATGGGTTTAACTTTGGGAACAGTCCAGGGTGCTGGTGAGGTCCTTATTGGAGAGACCCAGGGGACAGTGGGGAATGCACATAGAAGAGAAGTAGGAACTAGAGTAAGGTATTGAGTGATTTCTGTGGGATAAATGCATGCACATGGAAAAGGCTGCCTCGAGGCTGAGGATAGAATATTCACTGACTTCTGTAAGAGGACATGGGAAAGAAAGCCGAGGAAACAAGAGTGAACTAGCCAGAGGTGTTGGACGATAACCAGGCTATTGCATTGCCATGGATGCTGAGCTTGATAAACCCTGAAAAATAGCAGCTGCAATGGATGATGTGGTCTTATTATTAATTATTTTAAACATTTTATTTAGTATTTAAATTTTATTTTAAATCCAGTGTAGTTAACATATAGTGTTGTATTAGTTTCAGGTGTACAATATAGTGATTCAACAATTCTATATATTACTCAGTGCTCATCAAGATTAAGTTTTAATCCCCTTCACTTATTTCACCCATCACCCCACCTGTGTCCCCTTTGGCAGCCATCTGTTCTCTATAGGTAAGAGTCTGTTTTTCGGTTTGCTTCTTTTTCTTCTTTGTTCATTTGTTTTGTTTCTTAAATTCCACATATGAGTGAAATCTTATGGTACTTATCTTTCTCTGACTTATTTCACTTAACATCATAGTCTCTAGATCCATCCATGTTGTAGCAAATAACAAGATTTCATTATTTTTATGGCTGAGTAATATTCCATTATAAATATATATACCAGTTCTTCTTTATCTCCTTCATCAATTGATGGACACGTAAGCTGCTTCCATATTTTAGCTATTGTAAATAATGCTGCAATAAACACAGCATACATGTATTCCTTCCAATTAGTGTTTCTGTATTCTTTGAGTTAAACACCAGTAGTAATGTTACTGGATCATAGGATAGTTCTGTTTTTAATTTTTTGAGGAAACTCCATACTGTTTTCCATAGTGGCTATACCAGTTTGTATTCCTACCAACAGTGCATGAGGGTTCCTTTTAGATGGTATGTTTTTATAAAAGAATTTGGAAATGAGAGAGAAAGATGAAGAACTCATCTCAGCAGGTAAGAGGAAGAACATTCAGAAGGATAAGAATGGTTTTCTAAGATAGAGTGTGCCTCTAGCAGCACATGATCTCTTGACTTAGCACCCCCTCCCTCCCAGTCTCTCTTTGCCTGCTTCAACTTACTGTTCCACTGAATGACTGACTCTCTATGTATAACTCACACTCATACTTATCAAGAAAGGAGTCAACTGACTTGGGTGGATGTTATATAATATAGGGGGCTCTGGTGGGCAAAGGTCTAGAACTGGAACTCCACAAGAGCTGTTGGCAGAATTTGTGTCACAGATGTGGTCAATTAGCTCAGAATCAACTCCTTTCTTCTCTAGGGATTAAAATAGAACAAAAGGCATTAAATAATATGGACACAAACTTCATTTTTAGTGAAACCAGGAGATACCGTTTGTGCAATGGCAGCCAGAAGTGTGTGTGAGGCAGAGCTGTATAAAAACGGTTTTGGGGGTGGGGTGGGGAGTGGAATTAGAAGTGTCCAGGCTCAGAGTCCCATGTGGCAGCAGGTACAAGAGCTGAACCAACTGATGCTGCTATGAGCACCATGCTCAAAAAGAACTAGGGTCAGGCTGTAGTCACCTGCACAGGGACAGGTAAGGAGCCAATGGGAAGAAGTATCACAGAGGACACTAGAGCTTCAGATGGTAGAGACTCCAGGTAAATCATCTTGGAAGAACTCAGGAGAGAATTGTTTCATGAGTCCTTCTTAAGGAACCTTCTAAAAGAAGAGAAACGAGATGACTGGAAATTTTTAAAAAGACTGATGGCAAGCACTGAATACATTAGAATTGGGGGTGAAAAGGGAAAAAGAACACTATTTTGGAATGAGAAGGTGAGGGATACTTAATAAATTTTTGATTACTTCATCATCGTTACAAACACATGTGTGTTACAATTACTGTTCTGGGAGAAAAAAAGAGTTTTAACATGGAAAACAAACTTGAACAGTTTGAAACAAGGTGATCACAAGTATGTCTCACAGAATAATATTCTAGGAATCCGTGTGTGTTTTGCAGGCAAAATGGATTCATTGCCTTAATTAGATTTGTGGTAACTTGTATTTGCCCTTTCAGAGATGTGTCAACCTGGATGGGAGCTGGCATGTCACCTGCAGTCCCAGCAAGATCTGCCCCAAAGCCTGGCTTCATGGGGATTGCTCGGGACCCAAATGTTGGTTCTTCCCAACCCAGCAGACTATCCTTCCTTTTTTTTTTTTTTTTTAGATTTTATTTATTTGAGAGAGAGAGAGAGAGAAAGCAGGGGTGGGGGGCAGGGGTAGAGGGAGAGGGAGAAGCAGACTCCCCACTGAGCAGGGAGCCCAACGTGGGACTGGCTCCTAGGACCCTGAGATCACAACTTGAGCTGAAGGCAGACACTCAGGTGCCCCTAGACTCTCCTTCCTTTGTTCATTGTCAGGTAAGCTTTGGTTGACTGAGTACAATTATTTGTGAGGCTGATAAATATTTTTTTTCTTTCCTTCTCAGCCCTGTATCTCCTCAATTGTCCCCTTGGATCCCCTGAATCTCAGAGTCTTTACTGAGCACAGCTTTATAAAGATTTGAGGGTGGTGATGGCAGGGTTGCTTGAAAACCCCGTCCCTCTATTCCTCTGAGGAAACTTAGTACTGTTGTATTATCTGCTGCTGATTTGTTATAAGCTTATTTTAATTAAGCCACATAGTGAGTGCTGAATAGGCTTTACAGAAGTTCATGTGGAAAACAAAAAGGGAAATAAAAATGGCCTGGTAGTTTCTTTCCTAATAGCACCACAACAAACTGGTCAGCTTAGTTGAATCAATCCAATTTTATTTCCATGGAATAAATGTATCAGTTTGTTTGCTTGGCTCAGTTGATTGGTCTAGTAAATGTCATACACATGAGAATGGAAGAGCCAGTTGGCCTGCTTGCACTGCCAAGGAGTAATAGGAAGAGAGGAGGACGTGGCTCATTGTTCAAGGTGGCTAGAGTTTCTGTTCAGTTATGAGTGATGGGAATGGTCTTATCTGTGTAATTGAAGAGTGGAGAAAGCTTACCTTACCCACAAATGGCCCCTCTGTGTTTCATGAAACCCTAATAGTTTTGTCCCTAGTTCTTGGGCTCTGAGGATTGATATACAAATACAAAGTATAAATGCCCTGTGGGTGGGATAATACATAATATCACTACGAAGTAGTCACACCACAGCTCAAATTCATGTATAACTGGCCATCTGGGAAACTACCAGAGTCCCCATAAATGGGACAAAAAGAGAAAGATTTTATTTTATATTTTTATTATTATTATGACTTTAAAAAATAAGAAAATGATTTTAATGGGCAAAAGGGAGGCAGGAAAATACAGAGGGCACAAGGCTACTTGAATAAGGTGCTAATATTGTGAGAATTATAGCCTTGGGACTGGGGCTAAAAGGGAGCTAGGGGCCAGGGATTAAGTCAAGTGATTTTATAATTCTGCATAGGGCCAGAGCTGCTGCTGCCAGAAATGGAAACTCCACATCCACTGCACTGACCTCCTTTCCTAACATTATCCTGAAGGCCTCTTCTATTTGGGCTAAGAGGTGAGAATAAGGAGGACAAAAGAGCAAAGAAGGGCCAGTTATTTTGGGTAGTCAGAGAGAGAACATATGAAACATTGTGGTTAAAATTGGACAGAAAGAAGGAGCAGTTAAAAGTCAAGCTGTAGGAAATTAGACCAAAGGGTAAACTTCAAAGTTCCAGCTTTGCCTCTTGTGGAGTGCCACCCCTCTCATCCCTTTTCAGCAAAAAGGAGGACATTGAGTTTCTCCCAGTGACGACCAGGAACCAGGAGTGGATGCTATAGTGTGTAAGATTGTTTCCATCTCAGGATAAAGCCTTGTGCTCTTGGCCAAGCCAAATCATGTGTAGGGGCAGGTCCACAGAATTGAAATATAATTGTTTTTCCATTGGGAAATTCGCTAGGATTTAATCTTTTGCTTGGTGGAGGGATCATTGTATGCTGACTACTTTGTTTAGAGACTGATCTGCTGAGCCAACATTTTGAAACATCAGGTTGAAGGTATTGATGAAGGATGGGCCTGAGAATGGAAGCAAAGCTCCAGAAGTACAGCCCCTGGGAATACAAATACCACTGTGCCTGTGAGTATGAGCACATGGGAACAGGAGCTGTGCCTTCCACGTTGTAGGTTGGGTCCCCTGGAAAGAAGACTATGAGATGGATATCAGCATGGAGGGTGTTTCTTAGGTAGTGCTTTTGAGATCCTGACATCCAGAATATGGAAAGGAAGGGGAAGGAAGAAAAGGTAGGGAAGGGAAGGGAACAGGACCTGACAGAGGGAGATATTGAATGTGCCCACGGGGAACTCTGGGGCTGGTGTGGACATTCAGTTGACATGAGTAGGAGGAAATGATGGGCCTTTATGTCCCCACAATGAATGGATTCAGGCTGACCCTGTAAAGAGGTGGGACCTGGGGTAAAGCAGGTTTCCCCCACCAAGGCAGCCACCAAAGAGGGACAACAGCTTCAAGCTGTTTTTCAGGAAAGCTCCCAGCAGCTGGGAAATAAATCTGTAAAATCTGGCATCTTTAGCACCTAACACAATACCAGGTGTACAGTCAGTGTTAACACATATTTTCTGACCAGATGTTGAACTGGTTTCTTAAAAAATAAGAAAAAAAAAACACTCTTCTCTGGACCCCATCTCCATAGTACCCTGTAACATCCCTCCACACTTATCATTGGCAGAATGGGGTGGGTTAAGGAGGACTTACAGAATGCCACTGCCTGGATTAGAAGAACCATCTCTGAATACATAGAATCAGTTATATTCTTCCAAAGTGATAGTTAAGCAGTTCTTAGTTGGCAGCAATTCAGCCCACTAAAGGACATTTGACATGTCTGGAGACATTTTTGATTATCATGACAGAGGAGGGTGGTGCTACTGGTATCTAGTGGGTAGAGGTCAAGGATGCTGCTATGTGTCCTACAATACACCAAATAGCACTCATAACAAAGAACCATTCAGCCAAAATGTCAGTAGTGCCAAGCTTGAGAAATGCTGTCTGAGCCCAAAGAGTAACAATGAGAATCCCTGATGCACTCTCTCCCCTTGATATGCACCCCTTCCACTTTACCACATGTATTTTGTGGCTTCCTGTCTTATTACACCTAACTTCTTTATTGATTCAGTGTGGCTGAATCCTATATCATTCCCTTAGTAGACCATGGGTGCCTGGAAAGGCAGGATAGTTCTTACTGACTGTGTCTCACATACACCTAGCCCCTGGTAGGAGCTGGTTGAGTTGTAGTGAAATACTTTGGGAGAGCATTGATTCTGGGGTCTGATCCCTGTGTGACAGACAACATTGGTGTTCCTCTCAGGGTATCAAGTACTTGCTAGGAGCTGTCAAGAGGTGGGTCCTAGGTGGGTCATCTATCGAGCTGGACATAAGATAGTGGAGCATTTGTAGTATGCTCTATAGACCATGGCACAGTGGACTTTGGTTTGACTTTGGTTCCTATTTAGATATCAGGGTCATCTGGGATATGGGAATCCTGGCCTGAAGGTGGTGTGTGGTTGTTCCTTATTTCATCAGAGTCCCAAGTGGAGGCTGACTAACAGGGCTGCTAAAGCTGATGATAGGAGGAAATGTCCTAGGAAAAGAGGACTGTCTTGTGTTGATCTTTTATTTCTTTCCCCCAGTGATCTAGGCCTGTTCCCCTCTGCACAGAATCCAGAGGACAGATGGTCCTGTTCCTTATTTCTTTGTGTCTCTTGGAATCAAGACAGCCTGTAAATTTATGTAAGGGGCCATGTGCAGGGCTGCAGGCCTCTACTGGGGAAAAAAAAGGGGTATAAAAGCTTCTCCCTCTTTTTCCTGCCTGAGAGGAAAAGCAGAATTATTTTTTAATGTTTTTAAATAGTATTTTGTTTTAAATTCCAGTATAATTAACATACAGTGTTATATTAGTTATAGGTGCACAATATAGTAATTCAATAGTTCTATACATTACTTAGTGCTCATTATGAAAAGTATACTCTTAATCCCCTTGACTTATTTCACCCATCATCTACCCACCTACCCTCTGGTAACCACCAGTTTGTTCTCTATAGTTAAGAGTCTGTTTCTTGGTTTGTGTCTCTTTCACTCTCCTCCCCTCCACTTTGCTCATTTTTGTTTGTTTCTTAAATTTCATATATGAGTGAAATCATATGGTATTTGTGTTTCTCTGATTGACTTATTTTGTTTAGCATAATACTCCCAAGCTTCATCCATATAACAAAGGTTTCGTTCTTTTTTTGGCTGAGTAATATTCCATTGTATATATATTTCACATCTTCTTTATGTCTTTGTTGATCAATGGACCCTTGGACTCTTCCATAATTTCATTATTGCTATAAACATATGGGTGCATATGATTTGGTATTTTTGTGTTCTTTGTGTAAATACCCAGTAGTATAATTATTGTATCATAGGGTAATTCTATTTTTTAATGTTTTGAGGAACCTCCACACTGTTTTCTACAGTGGCTGCACCAGTTTGCATTCCCACCAATACATGAGGGTTCCTTTATTTTCACATCCTCACCAACATTTGTTTCTTGTGTTTTTGATTTTAGCCATTCTGACAGGTGTGAGATGATATCTCATTGTACTTTTGATTTGCATTTCCCTAATGGTAAGTGACGATGAACATCTTTTCATGTGTATGTTGGCCACTTTGGGGAAAGGTCTGTTCATTTCTTCTGCCCAATTTTTTTTTGATTATTTGGTTTTTGGGTGCTGAGTTTTTTAGGTTCTTTATATATTTTGTTTTTCTTTTTTAATTCTAAAAAGATTTTATTTATTTATTCATGAGAGACACAGAGAGAGAGAGAGAGAGAGGCAGAGAAACAGGCAGAGGGACAAGCAGGCTCCATGCAGAGAGCCCGACATGGGACTCGATCCCGGGACTCCAGGATCAGGCCCTGGGCTGAAGGAGGCGCCAAACTGCTGAGCCACCAAGGGATCCCCCCTTATATATTTTGGATACTTACCCTTTATTGGTTATATCATTTGCAAATATTTAAAAGCAGAATTACTAATCAATTTTCAAAGATTGCCTTAGAGAGAGGCTGCATTCTTGTCCCCATTGACAAGAACCTGGGTCAATAGACTGTATCAGTCAAACAGCTTGTCATTTTAATCTGAAAGTTTGTTAGACCACCCAGTACCGTCAGTTGAGCGTATTAAAATTCCCCAAGATTAAAACTGCTTCAGTATAGGATATGTATTACTGTTCATGGAGAGATTTTTTTTTTCTAGGAGAAAATTATAGGTATTTCCTATTAGTGGTGAAACAATTCGACCTAGAATCCTAGCTCTTGAGTCTCATGGAATCTATCCTAAGTGGGATTCTAATGCTCCCCCCTCTCTAATACTTGAAGACCTGCTTTTGGCCTTCAGCCCTGAAGTAGCCATTGGAGACAATGTTTTGCCCATTTTAATAAAGCATATATTCCCCTGTCCTGTGGAAGAGTATGCCATTTACATAACACATTCAGCCCAACTGGCACAGATATGATCTATCATTCAGTTAGGTGTTTAGGATGTATCTTACTCTGGTTGTAATAAAATCATTATGAAAATCCAGGGAGAAATTTCATTTTTCTTGGGCAGACATTAGTTTTTAAATTAGAACATCTCCCTCTGTTATTAATTATTTTTGTATGAAAATACCATAAGTGATTGGATCAAATTATAAATCAGTCATCTGCCAAATTAAATTCTTAAAATCACCATCATTACTGGGTTATGCAAATGTGAAACTCAGGAAACATTAGAATATTCTTACATATCTAACAAGTAGAGAGACGGGCTGATGTTTTCCCAAATGCCTCATATCCCAAGCCGCCCACCTCCTTACCATCCCTCTAATGAATGTTCATGCATGCACACACTCACATACACAAGCACACCCCCTAACAACAATCTAGCAATAGATCAAAATGATTAAAGCCCTAAATCCATAAATCTAGTCATATTTGGAATAATGACTTGCAAGCTTCGTCATTAGTGATCAGTGATTCCAACTGGTACATATCGCTCTGGAAGTCTTATCCCAAATCCAAGATCTGGTCTTGTTCTTGGGGATATATACAGAATTATAAAGTAATTTAAGGCAAGGTGGGTAGGGGTAGTATTTCATCAACAACAAAAGAAACTTCAGTAGATATAAGTGGAATTTATTGCTCAGAAAAATTAACCTGTTTAATATAATTTGTGTACGTATGAAAGACATCAAGTGTGCGCAAGTGAGCACAGGGAGGGGGAGGGGCAGAGGGAGAGGGAGAATCTTAAGCAAGCCCTAGGCCCAGTGTGGAGCCAAACATAGGGCTTGATCTCAAGATCATGAGATCATGACTTGGGCTAAAATTAAGGGACAGAAGCATAACCCACTGAGCCACCCGGGTACCCCTGTTTAATATAAAATTTAAGCAAATTTGCATGGGTACAACCTCTGAAAACTTTATTTTTTCCAGATTTACTATGATATAATTGATAGAACATTGCGTAGGTTTAAGGTGTAAACATAATGATTTGGTTTGTGAATATTTTGTGAAATAATCACCACCATAAGGTTGGTGAACACATCCATCGCCTCACATAGTAACAATTTTTTGTGTGCATTTGATGAGAATATTTAAGATCTCCTCTTAGCAGTTTTCACAGATAGGATGTGGTATTGCTAACTGCAGCCACTGTCCTGTACATTACATCCCCAGAACTTATTCATCTTAAAAAGTTTGCACCCTTTGGCCACCTTCCTTCCCTGCCTGCCCCCATCCCTAACAACTCATGAGTTCTTTTTTTTTTTTTTTAAGATTCCCCATGTGAGTGAGATCGTACAGTATTCATCTCTCTCTAAGAAAGGTTTTAAATCATAAATTTATTAATATATGAATAATATAGTAAATTTATTATTTAGAGGCAGAAGCCAACTCCGAGTTCAGAGTGTATCAGGAAGTTATGTGCAAAATGAAAAAAGAAAAATGTTGGCTGCAAAACCACCAAGTGGAACGGCAGGAAAACACGGACTTAGGAAATCAGAAAGTCCATGAAAGTGTTGCAGGAGAAGATGAAGTTTGGAATCAGAAAGGCGAGATTAGCAATTTACTGTTTTTGAGGCTCAGCTGTAAAATCAAATATGCCTTCTAGGTGAAGATGGAAACCAAGAAGATGTGCGTGAAGGCGTTTTATAAACTCCAGTGCCATATCAGTTATCACTTATCATCATCATCATCATTACATTTTTCAGTACTTACAATTAGATTATTTTTTCTTGAGCAGGGTACTGAGTTTTGGTCTCTAGAAAATAGCAAGCACAGTTTTTTGAAAGATGGGGTAATTTCCTAATCTATCTTTCAACATACAACCCCTGATTTCCTTTCCTGAGCTGTTTATCACAATTGAAATATAAGGGAGTCTCCTGGAACGATTTGTCTGGGGCAGAGTGTTTTAAGAATTTTCTAATTCATCACATATTTCACTGAAGAAGGGCCCTGTCTCTCAGGGGATGAGGCACAGGAGTGGTCTGTTAAGAAAAATGAGGCCATAGCAGCATGAAGCCACCTGGGTCACAGGGCATGTAGTTGGGGGTTTCAAGAATGGCAGAGTCAGGGAGAGGGAGATGGCCCTGGCAACTAAGATGCCCAATGATATATAAGCAGGAAAGTGCTCGAAGCTGGCCTCCTGATGTCACAGGCCAGTTCTGCTTATGAAAGATGTATACTTACATGTCTTCAGTGTTTCCCACAAAGAAAACCCTACATGAATATGAGTTTTATAAATCTGGCTTTCTCTAGTGCCTTATGTGGATTATTCCATTTTGCTGTTTTCTTTGACGACAGAGAGAGAGAGAGAGAGAGAGAGAGAGAGAGAGAAAGAACAGCAACACTGACCAGCCCAGAGACAGTGTATTGATTCCTGTGAATTTGGGCTTCTGATCATTGAGGAGGCAGGCTGAAGTCCTAGGCAGAGAGCAGGCATGGGCTAAGAGTGAGGAACTTCACGTTGATGATGGGACCCAAGAGGGTTAATTCTTTGATGCTGAGTCAGCAAAGGTGCCCAGAGCATGAGTTGGGAATCTGATGGCAATCAGCACAACTTGCATCACCTGTTCAGAAGCATAACCTGATGTCCTATCATGAAGGATGCAGGTGAGTGATGTGCTGCTAGACTCAGATAGATTGACTGGATCCCAGAAAGAAGGTAGCAGCAGAGGATGGTAGCACAGGTCTGCAGTTTGGTAATAGTCTGGACAGTAACTTGGATAATATGGCCTCAGTGACCAGGTCTCCTCTGCCTCTCTCCCAGCTCTGCCTTGCCTTGGGCAGCTGTTTTGTCCTGGGTCTTTTCTGCTTGGTTACCTGGCCTCTCCAAGCCCTGCGTTTCTCCTCTCCTCCATTCGTGAGAGTGCCTAGATCCTTCACACTAGTGCATGAATTATTCCACTAGTCCTTTCCTGCCTTTATAGTCACCCTTCATACCCTCCTCGAGCTGCTTGCAATCCTCAAATCCACAAGGCCCCAGCAGGAGAAGGCATATTCCGATGGTGAGTCTTATCACTAGAATGGAACACAGATACATACAAGTGAACCAGGTTTATTTCTGCAGGATGCCACCAAATTCAGTTAAGCAACTACTCAATTTGGGCACAGGTGAGGGAGAGTATGCATTGGAAATAAATCAATTAAACAAGTCGGATTAAATTGACTGGTCATTTTGGCCCAAATGCTTGATCGTTTTGCATTGGAGAGACGTAGCCTTAGAGAGCTTCCAAAACACAGTTCCCATAGCAACTATACAAGGAAGAAATGGCAATAAGAAACAGTGCATGTGAAATTTATTTTATCTCCTTTTGCCTGACTTCCTGTAGGCCCATCTCATATTCCCTTAGGCACTGGCCATCTGGGCATGTTCTTTTTTTTTTTTTTTTTTCTTTCTTTCTTTTTTATAGCAGTTTTCCCCAAGAAAGGACTCTACATAAAATGCCCCTTCTTATCTGCCTCTGACTGACAGATTGAGATTGTGATTTGTAATTTCGAACTTCAGTCCTTTGTGTCTCTAATGAAATCCTGCCTCAGACTGGCCCAGTCCTCCTTTGAACTTTACTGGTTTTCTTAGCTATAGGATTAGGGAGTTTATTGCCAAAAGGGATTAAGATTTTAGCTTCAGGACCTGTTCTAGATGGTTTCTCTCAGGGAGCACATCATTTTGTACATAGCAGCTCCTGTGGCTCTAAACACCTCAAATAAAAATCTAGCTTGAAGGGTATCTTTTTCTCTTGCTCCTTGCTCTTCTTTTCATCAGTAATGAGGAGGTGATTCAGAACTTTCCATGTTTTGGCAATTTACAGATGGACGTTTAATTCAGCCTCCTATATTGATCTATGTCTTAACTCAGATGTCCATCTTCGGCACCTTGAAGATGTCTTCATTAGCACTACACCAGCGCCTTCCTTCACATAAACATGTGACCCAGCAGAGCTGGTAGGCTCATTAAAGCCATCTCAGTATATGTAAAATAATATGTTTCCTCTCCTTTTTGAAATCACTCTCCCCAGGAATTGCCTCCAACTCCTAAGACTTTTGCTTGAAGTTGCCTCTTCAGTCCCATGTCACAAAAGCAGTTCAGTCTTTCTTAACTATTCCTCCTAGGATACAGTTTAGATTTCCTCAGGTTGACATTCAGAGTCTTTCACACACTCATCCCCACCTCCCTTTGCAGTTTATACCAAAACAAGAAGACAGCAAAAATCTTTTGCTTGAGCCAGAATGGTTCCTTACTGGACTCCCAGAGCACCTCACCATTTCTGGCTACATGTTTGCTCATGCTGTCCCTTTTACCTGCAATGGCCTCTGTCTACCTCTGTGCTATTAAAAATTTTTCTCTCCACTTCAATTTTTGTTTTTCCACTTCAATTTTTTAAATCTCCTTTTAAGGCCAATTTTTATGATATAAGTGTGTGTGTGTGTGTGTGTGTGTGTGCGTGCGCTACTTATTTGGTGCTTCTATCTGTGTAATTGCTGTGTGAGAAACCACTGCATAAACTAGCAGCTTAAAACAGAAAGCATTTACTGTTATGCCCAAGGGTCTGCAATTTCAGTTTTCACTGCACTAAAAATCTGTGCTCTGCTTATTCATCCCTCCCTCTCATCTTCCTCTCTCCATAGTTTTGTCTTTTCCAGAATATCATATAGTTGGGAATCATACACTATGCAGTCATTTTAGCTTGGTTTCCTCTACTTAGTAGTATGCATTTAAATTTCCTCCATGGCTTGGTAGCTCTTCTTTTTTTAAAAAAAGTACTGAATACTAAAAAAAAAAAAAAAAAAGTACTGAATACTGTTCCATTGTCTGGATGTACCACAATTTATTCAAACACCTACTAAAGCACATCTCGGCTGTTTTGAATTTTGGCAATTATGAATAAAGCTGCTAAAAACACCCATTTGCTGGTTTTTGTGTGGACATAAGTTTTCAGCTCCTTTGGGTAAATACCAGTGAGTGCAATTATTGGATCATATTGTAAGAATTTTGTAAGAAGCTGCCAATCTGTCTTGTGGTGTGGCTGTACCATTTTGCATTCCCACTAGTAATGGATGAGAGTTCCTATTGCTCCACATCCTTACCAACCTTTAGTGTCGTCAATGTTCTGGATTTTGGTCATCCTAATAAGTGTAGAGTGGCATCTGATTGTTATTTTAATTTGCATTTCCCTGATGACATATGATGTAGAGTATTGATAGGCTTGTCACCCACTGCATATATGCACCTTTACCGCATACCAAGATATAGTCCAGAAATAAGTCTGAGAACTGTGAGAGTAGTTCCAAGGGGTGCTGTCAGTTGGAGTAGGCAGTCAATGAGTATTTCCAAATTCTTAGGCATTTTAAGTCAGAACCGAGTGGTTACACTGTGATTAATTGAGATGGGCAGGTGCTGGTATCTTTATCTGGGTGGTATATGTACTGGGTTTGCTTGGAAAGCAGAAGTACTGAAAGACTGGACCCTGATCAAAACTTTCCCTGAGAGTCATTTACATCTATTCAAGGGTAAGACATTGGTTCTTTATTTCCATCTTTGTAGAAATAATAGCAACATATTTGGTCAAAGCCTTCATTTACTCTTGGCAATAGTAGCTCTCTCCTTCTTTTCCTTTCTTTCTGTTGCCTGTATGGTATAGACTCCAAGTGTCTCCTTGAGACAATTCTTGATTTGCAGTGTCTCTGCTGGGCCCTACCACACTCAGCACTTTGGTAGCTGCCTTGCTGATCCACATGTAAAATCTTTCCCCAGATGACTATTGTTCCCACTGAGAACATAGAGAGACTACACGGGGCTTCATGAGTGAGATATATTGTAGAAAGACTGGATTTGCAGGTAAGGCTGACCTGAGTTTGAATCACTGCTCTGCTATCTTCTGCCTCTGCAAACCCAAGTTATATACCCATTATGAGCTTAAACTCCCTTATTTGAAAGTTGGGATATTATCTTCCATAAATGATATTACTGTAATTGATGATATTGATTAATTACTTATAATGTACTTGGAAGGGTAGCTACAAGAAATAAGTGAAACAATGCATATTTTTAGGTTTAGCATAAACATCATGCTCGGCAAACATGGGTGTTTATGTTGTACATCAGTTCTCTGATTCTTGAATTCTTAGGATCTTCTGTTTTTTACACTGTGCTGCCATTCCTCTCATGACCAGTTCATCCATACATTTATATTCCTTAATTTTATTGAACTTTAAACAAATGATTAATCAACCAATTAACAAATCATAAATAAATATGTTAATGAGTGCATACTATACTGGGGCCTGTAAATAAGTACTTACTTTTGTATTAGGCCAGGAAAATACATGTTTTTGAAATTTTCCCTCTTCCCCCAGCAGACACTCAAGAATGTCTGCAGATATTTTTTATTGCCATAACTTGGAGAGGGAGAGATTACTACTGGCGTCTAACAGGTAGAGGTTTAGGATGCAAATCCCACACCACACAAGACATCTCCCTCCCCACAGTAAGACATTATCTGGCCCAGAATGTCAGTGGTTCTAGCACTAAAAAAAAATCCCACAGTCCAGTTGGAGAGAAGAGAATGCTCAAAGTGAAGAGAACACTTTGCAAAATTCCACTCTTACTTTAAGAATCATGCTGAATATGGACTTGGGCCAGGAGAGGTCTAATGGTGCTGAACAATTTGGGTAATTCGCATTAAAACTATCTCTATAAAAAATACATGTGGTTTTGGTTGATTAAATAAATGTAAGGAGCAAAGTTTTTCTCATCTCCTTGCTGACAGATTAAGGTAAATGACTCAAAATTCTTAGCAGAAATTACTGACGACAGTCTTTTTTTCAACTGCTCTAGAACCTGGGATTAGAAAGTACACGTGGGTTGCAACCAAACATGAGTTTTCAACCAAAACACAGGCCCTGAGCTGTCTTGCCTCTACTTACTAAAGCTTTCCTTATGTTTGATGCTTGGATGCTCAGAGAATGACCCATCCATTCCTCTGGAACTCTGAAGGGTTGGAGTACTCTCTTGCGCAGATTGTCCTGTGAGGATCCCAGGCCTACTCTACCCACCACTCACTCTGATTCCTCCTTTCCCTTACCACTTGTTCTGTAGATTCTAGGAGATCCTACCTCTTATGTTGCATGTGGCACTTGACAAAGATGAGTCCAGGAATTGGAGCTTATCATCCAGATCAGGCTTAGTCTATCAGAAGTTGTTTCAAATAACAGAACTTGGCCAAATTATCCCATAAAGGGATCAGAAAGTAAAAATCAAGGGGAGAGCTATGCTGAAAATTGGAAAAAATAATGTGGTAGAGTCTGGATAGCTGTTCACCAAATCCATTTCCTTTTTCTCCTTGGCTTACAGCTAGACTTTTCTCACCTCCCTTGCAGTAGTAAACTTTGGCCATGTAACTGGCCATTGGAACACAGTAGTAAATGATGTTCGTCACTTTGTACTAGACCCATGAAAACTTACCACATATTTGCCAACTGGATTTGGATGTTTAGAGCTATCTTGAAAGCCATATGTTGAAGATGGCAGAGACTTCCTCCCAAAGTAATATAATAGCCAGGGGATGAGAAGCAGGAACACATCCAGAATCCTGGATAGAGCCGACTGGGTACCAGAGAAATCAGAAAGCAACCAGCAGCAAGAAGCAGATGCAAGAAGACAGTGGTGATGATAAAAGAAAGGGTATATGGGATTTTTGCTAACCACATATTATTTGCTAGGGAGCTTTCACTCTGGCTAGATCTTGCAGAAACCATTCGTTTTCTGAACACTGATTTTGGACAAAGAGGGATTTGATAAATTCAGTGAGACTAATTATGTCACTGTGATAAAAAAAAAACAGTCCTCACTCTGATGGGTCTGCCTGGTGGGGAGGGAAAGAGGCAAGAGTCAAAGGAAGATGATTTCCTATAGGAAACACCATTAACGTCCTTCTCCTATCCATACCTTCTACTTATTCTGGCCGAATATTTTTTCTTCATTGTGCTCCTTAGGGTAAAAAGGCATCCTTCTTAAAGAAGAAAAAGCCATACTGATGAAAAAAACAAGCAATTCTCTCCTGAACTTTCTATTGCAAGTACCCTCAGGTTTTAATTAAGACTCTCTGTTTTTTCCCCCACCTCAAACCTGGCTTTCCCGAGCAGCACAGGTGCTCATAGAAATCATTTGGAAATGGCCTGGGAGCTTGTTTAATGTCACTGCCTAATCACTTTGCTAAATGTCACTGCTTTGGAGCATCCATTTTTATCTTTCGTTCCTCCTCTTCTCATCTTCCCTCTCAGGTAGGAGCCTTTCAATACATCTTCGAGGAAGAACAAAACTTCTTCAGATTGGTTTCACTCTTTTTTTTCTCCTAGTGTTCTGGGAGAGATTCTCGTCAGGGAACACTTATACAAATGGCCAGATAGTGTTTCTCTTGCAATGAGGAATGTTGTATTTTGTGACAATTAAGATTCCTTTAAATGCGGAGGTTTAGAGTTTTATGTCTTTCTGTCACTTCCAAACTCTGGCAAGGTTTAGCAAGGCTGGCTGCCACTTAGATCCCTTCCCCCAACCTCTTTACATACCCAAGGGCATAAGTGCACTTCTCAGCTTTCTGTACAAGTTTTCTTGGTGTAGATAATTCCTTTGTTCTTCCTTTCAACTTCCTCCCTTACCCCAGACTTTATTCTATGCTCATTTGCTCCAACTTGCTGATAAGTAAAGGACAGTAGTACATTTAAACATATTTTATTCAAACCACAGAAAGAAAAGTACAAGATTACTCATTCTTTGGGGCCTTAGCATGGAGCAGCAGCACAGATGAGGGTGATGTATACCCAACACCAGAGCATTTAGATATACAGAGCAAACACTGACAGAACTGAAGACAGAAATAGACGTCAGTATAATAATAGTAGAATTCCATATCCCACTTTCAACAATGGCTAGAATATCAGATAGACTACCAATAAGGAAATAGTAGATCAAATGGGCCTAGTAGGCACACACAGAACATTCCACCTAAGAGCAGCAGGAAAGGTACACATGTGATGGTCTCTAGTATAGGTCATGCTGGCTGCAAAAAGATCTTAACACATTTAGGAAGGTTGAAATCATACCAGGTATCGCTTCTGAGCAAAGTAGAATGACACTAAGTATCAGTAACGGAAGAAAAATGAGAAAATCCACAAATAGGTGGAAATTAAGCAACACATTCTTAAACAATCATTAGGTCAAAGAAGAAATCAAAAAGGAAAACAGAAACTATCTTGAGACAATGAAAATGGAAACATAACATACTGAAATTTATAGGAGGGAGCTAAGGCAGAATTAAGTGGAACATTTAGAGTGACAAATATGAATATTAAAGAAGGAAGAAAGATCTCAAGTATGCAACCAACTTTACAGAGCAAAGAAATAAAGAACAAACTAACCCTAAGTTTGGCAGAAGAAAGGAAAATTAAAGATTAGAGCAGAAATAAATGAAACAGAGAATTGTAAAAAAAAAAACGGTGGAAAAATCAACAAAAGTAAGAGTTGGTTTTTGAAAAGATGAACAAAATCAACAAATGTCTAGAATAACAAGGAAAAAACAAGATGCAAATAAATTCAGGAATGAAAGAAGTGACATTAAAACTGATGCCACAGAAATAAAAATGAGGAGACTACTTAATGAACAATTATGTACCAACACATTGAATAGTCTCAAAGAAATGAATGCCTTCATAGAAACATGCAACTTACAAAGAGAAATGAAAAAAAGAAAAAAGAAAACTTAAGCAGATCATAATAAGTAAGGGGATTGAATCAATAATCAAAAACCACACAACAAAGGAAAGTCCAGGACCAGACGGCTTCACTGATGAATTCTACCAAACATTTAAAAAAATAATTAATTCCAGTCCTTCTCAAACTTTTCCAAAAAGTTATAGAAGAGCAAACACTTCCAAACTTAATTTGTGAAGCCAGCATTGTCCTCATTACCAAACCCAGGCAAAGACACTCATTTGGAAACGTGGCTTCAGAGCCTAGAAAGAATTCTCTGAGGATAATGGTGATTCACACTGCTGTAGCAGTGGCTCTCTTCCAGGAAGAGAGAAGTTCTTAAACCCAAAGAGTAAGGTGGCTTCAACTTTGAGACCCAGTGAGTATTGTAGAGGCTGGATCTTGTAGGCTCCACCCAGAGAAGGAGACTGGAGGCGTTTAGGATGAAGCAGGTGGTGAGGTGGCTGAATAAGGATGACCAGATGGCCCCCAGATGATCCTGCATGAGGTGAACTGTGGGAGTGGTGTGGAAAGAGCCATAAATTGGGGGAAGATTGAAAGGCAGCCATTCTCTGTCACTTTTCTGTGACATTTGTGCTTTATCTCTGCTTGAATCTTGTTCTCTACTGTCACCCACACAGTTCCATCTATCTGGCAAGCTTGAGCTCATTCTTCCAGAATCATCTTGAGTATCATCTTCAAGAATCCTCTTCTGTGAGACTTTCTCTGGCTCCAGAAGAAAGTGCTAACTTCCTCCTTGTGACTGGCAGATCATGCTTATGCTTGTCATTGTAGTATATACCACATTGCCTCATTTCCCCCTAGTACATTAAAAGGCACATTATAGATTTTCAATAAATAACCACAAATTAAATAAGTAATAAATTGGATGATAGTGGGAGCCAAATATTTCTGTGAAGCAGGGAGACCTGGAGAAGAACATGTTATAGAAGATAGGCATGATTGCTACACGGATGGTTTAGAGGTCTATAGACATTTACTGCCAATGAACCAGGATGTCTAGGAGTGTGAAAGTCAACAGATATAATCTTACCTTGGGTAATTTAAAAGTGATTGAAATGTTCCTAAAATCTAGTAGGATAAGCTTGCTTGTCCTAGGTGAAATTGCCTAAGGAAACTGAATCTCAAGATAGTTCTACCTCTTGTTTTTTAGATATCAATAAGACACAAAATCCAGAGTAGGAAACCTTTTTTTCTTCAGATAGAAAGCTGGTGGTCTGTGCTTACCTGAGCATTATCTTCCTGGAATATCCTGTCATGTCATCTAGCCTTATTCTCTCTGAATATTTAGCACATCTGTGTATGTTTCTATACAATTATAATTGGCTTACATATTATACACACACACACACACACACACATATATGTATATACAGGTTCCATAAATATGGTTATGGATTGTGTATATGGCTAATCTCTCCTAAGGTATCTAGGTCATTGCTTTTCATACAAGAGATATGAAATCACAGAATGTTAGCATATAACCTAAAATTCTCATTGTGCAAAAGAGACAGCTGAACTCCAGAGATGTTATGCAAACCTGTGCTATACATTTGTTTAAACGATGAGTCATCGAATCATTCATTCAACAAATACTTCAGTGACTTAATGTCCAAAAACATAAAGATGTTGGATACAAAAATGAATGACACAATCCCTGACATCAAGAATGTCATGAGTTATTGGGAATAGACATATAAACAGCAGTGGAGTGTATCCTTTGGTTTAAATCTTTGAAAAATAGTTTGACAATATAAGTTTTTTAAAAATGACCTTGGTCCTTCAATTCCACTCCAAAGAAATGATGCAGTGGGAATAAAGTTGGATGTAAGCAAAGATTTATAGAGTGATTTCCCCTCATTTTAAGTAATGGCCTTGCTTATGAGGCTAGATTTCAGAATAAACTATGGTTTATGATACATGGAATTGTTTGCATTCATTAAAATGTATACTGAGGGGGCGCTTGGGTGACTCAGTCAGTGAACCATCTGCCTTCCGCTCAGGTCATGATGTCAGGGTCCTGGGATACAGCCCCTTGTCTGACTTTCTGCTCAGCAAGGAGTCTGCTTCTCCTTCTCCCTCCGCTCATGCTCTCTCTCTCAAAGGAATAAATAAAATATTTTTAAAAATTAAAAAAATGTATGCTGAAGAAGAATATTAACATAGAAAGATGATTGTGACATATTTATTTTTTGAGAGGCAAAAAAGTAGACACCATTGCAGTTTATATTTCATGAACCTATTTTTTAAACATATATCTTTATTTATGCCTAGAAAAAAAACCTCTCAACGTATTAATAGTCATCTCCAAATGGTAAACGACAGATACTGTTCTTTTTCTTGTTTTTCTTGGCTGTATTTTTTTAATGTTTTACAATGAATACACATTTGCTTTGAAATGAAAAAGAAAAAAATGACTTATAAGGAAAATAAGTTATCTGGAAATCAAGGCAGCACATTAGTTCCTGAATATCTAGATGTATCCATATGGAGCCAGAGAGTGGGAAGGTCTGACCTGTACTGACCCATTAATCAGTGACCCACTGGATATGAGTAGTTGTTTTTCACTGAATTGTTCAATTAAGCATTAATTGTAAATACTTGTTTTTCTATTTCATGGAGGAAAGCCTAGAACAAATGTTTACTCTAAATCTTCATATAGAAGAAACAGGTAAATACATTAGAATCAAAGATGCTCTAGAAAATATCCAGAGCACATGAGAGCATAGCTCTGCTCACTCTCTTTTGCTGGCCTGAGTTGTAACCTCCTCTCCGTGTGCTCCATGTCCCTTCCAGCCTCCAAGGGGGCTCCCAAATCACGAAAAATCTCGTGTTCCATGCTGGTCTTGTGTCTCGATGGGTTCTCTTCTTTGAAAATTGGTAATTCAGGCACACGTGCTATCTCTTTATTAGGCAGAACAGCAAGTTCCCCAGAACATCCCACTTTTTGATCATCCAGGGTGGACAGGTATTTACTGATTATTAGATCTCAGTAATCTCTGTTCTCAACAAAGTGCTTTCAATCTATTAGAAAGGCATCAGCCTGACATCAAAAGGACAAACTGAGACAAATTCAATGGGAACGCTGCACCAAGGTCAGAGTGAAAACAATATTTACCTCACAAAGATCTCCAGGCACTCAGACAGATTAAATTAGAACAGGAATGAGTACATGCTCTCCTCTATTTATTTAGTTGGCAGGAGGTGCTTTATTCTATATAGATCACATAACCATCATTGAAAATGTATTCTATTTTTAAAGTGTCACATACTGTCAGAGAGCGAATCTGGCTTCTTAAAGGACACGGTGTAGTCTAAGGGGGCGCAGAAGGAAGAAGGAGGCAGAGAGAAACATTTGTTGAGCATGTCTGGGTATCATATAACTCTCACCCTGAAATCCTCAGTGATCCTGATTCTGAGTCCTTTCAGGGAACTATTATGATTCCCATTTCACAGATGAACAAATTGAGGTTGAGTTTCAGAGAGCTTAAAGAATAAATCCATGACTGAATAGTTGGTTAAGTGGCAGGGACAAAGTTCAGACCCAGATTTGCCAGTGCCTTTTATAAAGCATCCTGTTGTTTCTGCAGGTCAGACAGAACGAATGCCACAGTGTCATGGTAAATCAAAAAGGAGGCTGAGAAATCAAGTGACAGGGAAAGTAGACTTGGCATTTAGACATTGAAAGTCTTCTATGAAGTATCCATACTTTCCCACACTGAGATCAGTGGAGCTTGGGAGCTGGGGAGCTGGGGAGGAAGAGAAGAAGAGAGTATGATCAGGTATTAGCACCTCTGCAGACAGACATTCAGTAGGACTGACGCCCAGCAGAGTCAAGGTGGAGGTGGTCATTATCTCCGCCATTGAGTGGGCACAGCATGTAGGCCTGCAGTGGGAATCCAGCGCCCAGGAGATTCAGCGAGAGCTGGCGTCTCCATACCTTCACCGCACAGTCTGCTCATTCCTAACTTCCCCCCAACCTTCGTCTTTGTTCTACAAGCTTCTGATTTTAAGTCAGCTTCAGCTCTGGCTTTAAGGGCTTATAAATGGTGATTCTACCATTAAAGATTTGTTATTTGTGGGGAGTGGTGGTGGGATGGGCTTGTCTTTCTGATTTAGAGAATCAGGACTGAGCTCAAGGTAACCGATTCTCACTGACCTCCTTCTCTCAAAAGCTGTTCCCTCTTGAAGCCTATTTGGATTCTGACATCCTGCAGACCTTTTTTCAGGCACTCAGGACCATGCTGGACTTAACAGGATTCTGTACCAAGGGAGCCACTAGGTCACAGTCCTCCAGCCTGGAAGATTTCAATAAAACTTAGCTCTCCCATATCGCCTCTCCATAGGTGCTGCAAGCTAACTGATTACATTTGAAAATCTGAAATCATGGAATTGTAACTTTGACTTTAGAAGTTATTGGAGTTTAATCTCAGATCTCGTCCAGTTTGCTACTTCCCCATTCATCAATAGTTATTTGAAAGTTTGGTCTTACGTTCAATCAGAATTATTCTTTTTTTTTTTTTTTAAAAGATTTTATTTATTTATTCTTGAGAGATAGAAGGAGAGACAGAGCCAGAGACACAGGCAGAGGGAGAAGCAGGCTCCATGCACCGGGAGCCCGACGTGGGATTCGATCCCGGGTCTCCAGGATCGCGCCCTGGGCCAAAGGCAGGCGCCAAACCGCTGCGCCACCCAGGGATCCCCAGAATTATTCTTATAGCAGAATTATTCTGCTCACCGGTGCCAATTCTACTCTCTGTGATTACTGTGCAGCCCATAGAACAGCAATGTTAAAAAATGGTTAAGAGAACTGATTACCTTAATGAGATTATTGAGGCTTCTTGTAAGAGGAGGTGTATTAGGAAAGTAAGCTCTAGGGAGACCACTTCCAGGAGTTACCTCTGAATTCTTAGGGATCCCATTCCCTCTGTTAGGTGGTGTTTGGGGTTTTCTTCACATGAAACAAGCCAGGAGTAGGCAGGCCTCCAGTTCTAGGCTGTAAATCTTCTGAGGACAGCTTCTGTTGCCAACTCTTTAGAGAGGATGGGCTATGTCAGAAGAAAATCTCAGGCTCTAGTATGGTCCCACTTGACATCCCAAATAGAGCCAAAGCCCTGGCTGGAAGAAAGAGGTGGAAGTAAATTCTTTGTGAGTTTTTGACAATTGGCTTGCAAATAAACACATGTTAATTACAAAAGGCTTGGTAGAGCTTGTAACACATTTTATTGGTATAGAAACAAACAATAGGAACTTGGTGCATCATATAAAGCTCACTATAGCTCACCCACCCACTGCTCATTGAAAACAAAGCAGTCATAATCTCAGCAAAGAGCAAGTTAACTCTGTGGGTCCTCAGGAATGCCTAAGCCATAGCAGCTCTGCCCTTTCTAAAACCTGAACCTTCTGGCTTTAGGGCTCAGGGGACCCAGACCTGTGTAGTCACTGCTGAGGCCAAGAGGCGTAGCCAATGGAGGGATATACCCACAAGAGTGGTGGCTTTGTATGTAGTATCTTCCAAAGAGACACGTTGGATTAATGGAAGGAGCAGGCTTTTCAGACAGGCAGACTTGGGTTCTGGCTTCATCACTTAGTAGTTACATGGCCTTGGACAAATTATTTAACCTTTCATTTTCTTCCTCTATAAAATGGAGCTAATTCTCTATCCCGTAGTGATGTGCCAAGGATTAAGTAGGATCATGTTTGCAAATGCTGCATTTTATAGTAGTTGTCCCCTGAGTATTTGTCCTCTATCTCCTTTCTATTGATATCTTTCTTGTCTCTCCCTCTCTCCCTAGTCTGCACTTTGGAGTAGGGATGTGTGAGAAAGTACACACACCTTACCTTTGGGAGCTCTGCCTCTGATTACTGCTACTGCTTTTGATCCTCATCATCACCTCCACAGAAAGATGAACCAGAGGACATGGAAAAAGCAAAACTCAAATCCATCTTCGCAGTTCTCTGTGTGCACAACTTTTGGAAGGAGGCTAAAAGCTATTAATGGAAGTGAGTATGTATGAGGCTTTTAATTATGATGCATCTGTTCTAGACAGTAGAGAGAGAATTTGAACATGATGCCTGCCTTCCAGGGCCTTGCCATCCAATGACAAAGTTGTACTCATAGGAAAATAAGTTGAAGACTGTGATAAAAGTTATAATGGAGGTATGCCCAGGTCATTAGGTCAGTAGGCTTCACACACTGCTTCTGTCCCTGTCTCTCTCTCATATGTACAGTGCAGCTAAAGAGGGTTCTTAGCCTGTCACTATTGAAGTTGCAACTTACTATGGGTCTGGGAAGGACATTAGCCTTCTTAAATTCTCCTTGGGTTCTGCTTCTAGTGAATTAATTCCTAGATGGTGTTGGAGAACTAATAGGCAACTTGCTATTGTTAGCAAAGAATGACAGATGTGGAGATAATTTTGAATTGTGTTAATGTTCTGAGAAACAAATGAGCTCCTGTTGACATAATACTTGATTTAAATAATGGATTACAGTGTATTATTTTTCGATGTCCTTGCTAGAAAGTTCAATCTAAGAGCAAGAGGTGTTCTTATGAGATCTGATACTGTCATAATCCCAAGAGTTCACTTTTTTCCTCTCATTAAAGAAGGAGAAAAGTCAGTTTCTTTGGATTTCTTTGGATTAGTAATCAAATTCCTAAGAATAAAAACATTATACTCAAGGCACCTGCTGAGCTGAAGACAGGCAGGTGGGCTGCTCAGAGGATGTGGGGAAGAGAGGGCTGGCTCAGGTCTTCCACACACACTTGGGGGTGGCAGTTAGACCTGCCCTTCCTCACGTTCCCGCAGAACCCTGCCAGATGTCAGAAGTGGGTGGATGATTGTAATGAGAGCAAACTTAGAAGGTAAAATGACTGATCAAGTAAATAAACATTATAGATGATACGCCAAATACTTTGAGACCTCTATTATCTGTAAATCTAGTCCTTACAGGACAGTTCTTCAAGCTTTATTTATTAGTTTTGGGGAGGGGGAAAGGAAGAGGGAGAGAGAGAGAATCTCAAGAAGACTCCCCACTGAGGGGAAAGCCAGACTTTGGGCTCAGTGTCACGACCCTGAGATCGTGAGTCAGGTCAAGAGTCAGGTCATTTAACTGACTGAGCCACCCAGGCATCCCATAGGATGGTTCTTTAAGATAATGCAATACCAGAGGTATTGGATCTTACCAGACAGACATCTGAACAATCCACAGAGTAAACACAGAAAACAAAAGAATTGGGTGAAGATGAAATCAGGATACTGAAACAGAAAAAAAAAAAATGGTGAAACTAAATAGGAACAAAAACAAAGAAAGAACAGCAATGCTCAAAACCCTAGTGCAGAAGAAAGGGGCCAAGTACAGGATGAAGACATTACCTTTAATGCTTGAAGAGAAGAAAAACAAAGAATACTCAAAATCTTTATTTGAAATATTGCTTCTTATGGGAAACCAAAGCTTACCTACCTCTGGATGGACATGAGGCTGAAGAAATCCCAGAAGTTGTCTACTCCTGATAACTTTCAAGCACTGCTGGAGTGCTGGATGGATTCAGGTGAAGAGGTGCTAAAGCAGCTCTTTGAGACCATGGCAGTAAAGAGCAGACACAGGTGCCAGACACCTGTGAGAGCTGCATTCAGGAAGAAACCCTCAGGGAAATGAGAGACCCTCCATTTATTTCCATTATCACTGACCACATAGTAGACACACAGCAGAGGAAGAGCCTGTGTTGGTGAGGTTTGTGGACAAATCCATAACCTGAATCTGTGGGCTTCCTACCTTATGATGCTGATGCAGAAATTTCAGCTTTGCCATTTCACGCTGTGATAACTGAGAAGTGGGGATTAAACATGAAGTATTGTCATTACCAGGCTTACACGGTGTCCAGTGGATTTTCTTCCAAAATTGAAGTTATGGCCTATAGACTTCTAGAGAAATACTCCCAAGCTTTACATACTCTGTTTTCCCTGTGCCTTAAATACTTGTTTGGCAAAAGCAGCATCTGTTATGGGAATATCTGTTGCATTGCATTAGGAACAATTGACAAAGTTCATTTTTTTCACCCATCAGTCACCACTTTTAGAGCATGGCACTGTAATTTCTGTCCTCTTTCAGAACTGTGAAGAAAGGGGTAAAGAACAAAAGGAAATTGGTCCTCCTCAGTGGACAGCAGGAATGATGCTTTTGAAATTTTAGCAGACCTCCTACAAGCACTTGTTTTATGTTTAGATAGCATAGTGACACAAATATTAGATAGAATAACTATAGCTGTCCAGGCATTTGTGCTCTGTGTAGTGAAGTATCAGATTTTGATTTCATTGTTACCATTGTTGTTCTTGAACATGTTCTACCTTTTACAAGAGCCTTTGGGAAAAATCTCCAAGGGCAGACCTCTGATGTCTTCTTCACAGCCAGTCCTTTGACTGCAGTGCTTTGTTCACTAAATGAATTGATGAAACATATTGAAGTTTACCATAAATTTCAGTTTGCAGAAGCCACAAATTTGGCACTCAACCTTGGTATTCAGTGAGAATGTCCGTAGAGGCCAGCAAAGCAACCTGGAATCTCAGCTAATGTCTGAGAGTTCCTAAGGAAGCTCTTAAGAGTTCCAACAGTGGAACAAACTATTTAGGAACTGAGAGATATAGTCTCAGAACAGCACCTGAGAGCTTTTAAATCCTTATCCCAGGCACTCTCAGTCATGGGACAGATCATATTTAATACAAAGGAGGAGCAAAATGCTGATGCATACAGAAGTGCCTTACCCAATCCTGGCATGCTCTCTTAGCTCAGCTGCATTGTTGAAAAATCAAGTAGGGACATGGAGGGGAAGATACAGAGCCTCTATCCACCATTTATGAAGTTCTCCATCTGCCAGACATCAACTCTTTTTCCCAACATCTGGGCATTGTGTAAGGTCGTATGTATTTCTATGACGAGCGTTAAAAAATAAGGTGAAGTGGTCGTATGTATTTCTATGACGAGCGTTAAAAAATAAGGTGAAGTGTCTCAAAGCTTTCCTGAAGAACAATTTGACAGGACAAAGGTGAGGTAACTTGGCTTTGCTTAACATAGTTTTAATGTAAAACATGATCTGAATTTAATAATGGTGGGCACATATATCAAACTCAGTACAACTAAGTCAGAGCTTCTATAACTCAGGAGCCATTGAAACTACGTAAGAGACTTTAAACATAGGCTTTCTCTTATATCTGATACTTGAAAAAATATGAAAGAAATTTCAAAACAGCTTCCAGAAAAGCTGTAAGTATATGAAGGCCCTTTAATAACTGAATTTCTTGACCTTAGGCCTCTCACTGGGGACATTGGCTATTGATAATCTCCCTTTAATGGCCCTTGTTTAAACTCTCCGACTTTGAAAACCTAACTGTTTTTCCAGAAGATAGCATTAACGGTGCCACATTACACTTCTGTGAGATCTCTGCTAATGGCACTTTGGGATTGTTTTAGTTTGTCATTTTATTTTTTATTTTTTTAAATTGTTTTAAAGATTTTATTTATTTATTTGAGAGAGAGAAAGCCAGAGACAGAGCATGAATATAGTGGGGAGGAACACAGGGAGAGGGAGAAGCAGACTTCCCACTGAGCAGGGAGCCTGACTGGGGCTTTATCTCAGGACCCCGAGATCGTGACCTGAGCCAAAGGCAGATGCTTAACCCACTGAGCCACCCAGGCACCTCTCTTGTCATTTTAGACACAATATTAATTATCATTGTAGACCCAGTTGCTGGATGTTGGGTTATTAGTTCTTTGAAAAAATGAATTTTGAGGAGGCATGGGGGAAGGAATACTTTTTATAAAATATTATAACAAGGTTCACTACTGACTACCGAATAGTAGGAGTTTTAACTATGTTGTTAAAAGTCTGTAATGGACAGTTTAAGGGAACTAACCAGACAGTGAGAGAAACACATGAGCTTGTCAAACAAGAATTTCAGAGTAGGTTTTTGTTTTTATCAAGTGAACTTAAACAAGTTACAGTTAAAGTTTGAATGGAACAGCCTGCTTTTGCTGTTGTTCTGTATCTAGTTGCTGCTGTTTACATTCTTTTGTTGAGGTTATATCTTCATATGCTTTTTGGCAGGTATTGAACACTTCTGTTTCATGATTAAGACCAGATCAGAGGCCATAGATACTGACAACTTATTTGCCTGTTTTCTTCTGTCTTTTTCCGTGTCTGTATCTACTGCCTCATCTTGGTTTATAAGTAAAACCCGAAAAGCCTGCAAAAAGAAGTGTTTTGTGCTTTGTCTAGGAATGATACAGAAAATAGTGCTATTATTTTTGGTGAAGACAATAAATTTTGTATAGTATTTTTAACCTAAGTAAACTGTGAGTTTTGTTTTTTAAAAGTATTACACTTGAAAAGTTTTTAAGTTTTTACTTAAATTTGAATTATTTAACATATGGTGCTATATTAATTTCAGATATATAGTACAGTGATTCAACACTTCCATACAATACCTGGTGCTCATCACAAGTGCCCTCCTTTATCCCCATCACCTATTTCACCCATCTCCCTGCCTACATCCCCTCTAGGAACCATCAGTTTGTTCTCTATACTTAAGAGTCTATTTCTTGTTTGTCTTCTCTCTCTCTCTCTCTCTCCCTCTCTTTTTACTTTGCTCATTTTTTTGTTAAATAAATCCAGGAAAGTTGCAGGATATAAAAGCAGTGTACAGAAATCTGTTGCATTTCTATACACCAATAATGAATAAGCATAAAGAGAAATTAAAGAATCAATCCCATTTACAATTTCACCAAAAAACAACAAGATACCTAGAAATAAATCCAACCAAAAAGGTGAGCCCTGTACTCTGAAAACTATAAAACACAGATGAAACAAATTTAAGATGACACAAAGAAATGGAAAGATATCCCATGCTCATGGATTGAAAGAACAAATACTGTTTAAGTGTCTATACCACCCCAATCTATACATAATGCAATTCCTATCAAAATGCTGTTGGTATTTTGATAGGTACAGAGCTAGACAAACAATCCTGAAATTTGTATGGAATCACACAATACCCCAAATAGCCAAAGCAATTTTGGAAAAGAAAAACAAAGCCAGAGGTATCACAATTCCAGACTTTGTTATATTACAAAGCTATAGTAATCGAAACAGTATGGTACTGGCACAAAAATGGACACATAGATCAATGGAACAGAAGAGAAAACCCAGAAATGAACCACAGATATATGGCCAATTAATCTTTGACAAAGCAGAAAAGAATATCCAATGAGAAAAAGACAACCTTTTCAACAAATGATGTTGAGAAAACTGGACAGCAATATGCAGAAGAATGAAATGGGACTACTTTCTTGACACCATACACAAAAATGGATTAAAGACCTAGTGGATTAAAGACCTAAATGTGAAACCTGAAGCCATAAATTTCTTAGAGAAAACAGGCAATAATGTTGACATTAGCCATAGCAACTTCTTTCTAGATATGTCTCCTGAGGCAAGGGAAACAAAAGTAGAAATAAACTATTGAGACTTCACCAAAATAAAAGGCTTCTTCTACACAGTGAAGAAAACAGTCAACAAAGCTAAAAGGCAGCTTATGGAATGGGAGAAAATATTAGCAATGACATATCCAATAAAGGGTTAGTATCCAAAATATATAAAGAACCTCTAAAACTCAACACCCAAACCCCAATAATCCACTTAAAAGTGGACAGAAGATATGAATAGACATTTTTCTAAAGAAGTCATCCAGATGGCCAACAATACATGAAAAGATGCTTAACATCTCTCATCATCAGGGAAATGCAAATAAAAACTACAATGAGATATCACCTTACATTTGTCAGAATGGCTAAAATAAAAAAAAAAAAAAAAACCCAAGACACAAGTGTTGGTGAGGACATGGGGAAAAAGGAACCCTCATGGACTATTGGTGCAGCCACTGTGGAAAAACAGAATTATCCTATGATCCAGTAATTATACCACTGGGTATTTACCCAAAGAATACAAAAATACTAAATCAAAGAGATACATGCACCCTGGTGTTTATAGCAGCATTATCTGCAATAGCCAAATTGTGGAAACAGTCCAAGTGCCCATTGACTGATGGAAGGATAAAGAAGGTATGGTATATGCATATATACACAATGGAATATTATTTAACACAATCCAATATATCATAACAAAGATTGAAGTCTTGCCATTTGCAGTGATGTGGATGGAGCTAGAGAGTATTATGCTAAATGAAATAAGTCAGTCTAAGAAAGACAAATACCATATGATTTCACTCATATGTGGAATTTAAGAAACAAAACAAATTTAGCAAAGGGAGGGAAAAAGAGAGACAACTAAGAAACAGACTCTTAACTATAGGGAACAAACTGGTGGTGACCAGAGAGGAGGGGGGAAGGGGGGGGATGGGTGAAATAGGTGATGAGGATGAAAGAGGGCACTTGTGATGAATACTGGGTATTGTATGGAAGTATTGAATCACTATCTGTACACCTGAAACTACTATTAATGCATGTCAACTAACTATAAGTAAAATAAAAACTTTTAAAATGATATATATTTATGTATACACATACACACAATGGAATATTACTCAGCCATAAAAAGAATGAAATCTTCCCACTAAAAAAAAAAGAAAGAAATCTTCCCATTTACTATGACATGGGTGGAGCTAGAGAGTGTTATGAAGTGAAATAAGTCAGATAAAGACAAATACCATATGATATCATTCCTATGTGGGATTTAAGAAACACTTGGAAGATTTTTGTAAATCAACACAATCATGCAAAAATGTGTTCGGTGATACAAAAATAATAGAAGACTGTCTGTTGAACTATCTGTCCTTTTTGATTAGTAGTTTCTTGATGTTATTAATGATCATAAACTTACTTGAAAGAAAATATACCTGTATTTCCAATAATAAAATAGCATTAGAGACAAAGAATGATCTATGCTAACCTTTCTCACTAGCCCATCAGACCTGAGTGTGCAGAGGCCATATCTCCTTTTCCACATGGTATTTCTCTTCATTCCTTATTGGAGTCAGGCAAAGATTGCTTTATGTCACCCACCCTCCATACCTCCATAATTTCAAATAACCTGCCAGATCTATGTAGAACCCTATGTACTCTGGATCTTCCCATCATATTCTTCTACTTTCTATGCTATAAAATCATTAGGAATAGAGAGGGAGTTTTAAAAAACAGAAAAGGGACAAGACTAAAAGCCCACTGTACATGGGAGAATATGTACATGGGCTAATGACTTCTCTGTGCCAGGAAATTTCTATATATGTTTTGAAATCATAAAATAGAAGTTTGTTATCCCCATGTTATAGAAGTAGAAACTGAGACACACAGAAATTAAATGATTCATCACAATTTTCAGAATTAGAGGTGGCTGAACTAGATCTGTACCTGGTTGTTGGCCTTCAAATCTGCTGCACTGACATTGGTCTAAATCAGCAAACCAGGGGCTCATGGCCCAAACCCAGTTCAAGATCATGAGATTTTGTTTTGCTTGGTCAGCCATTTTCGTTCTCTTATATATCATACATGTATTTTCTCTTCGTGGTCCCTGGTAGCATTTAGAGGTGGTGACTTCTGTCCCTGGCGTAATGGATGATTGTGGGCTCTGGAGCCAGGTAGTTAAGCATTTCAGTTCAGATCTATCTAGTTATAACCGAGTGTGTGCTCTGGACAAGATAAAACCCAGTTCCTCCATAGGAACGGTAATAGCCAAACCTGGGTCAAATGGCTGTTGTAGAAATTAAAAGGAAGCCAATGCAAAATGCTTGGAATTTGGTAAATATTCATGCCCTCTACAATCCCCTCCCACCCTCATCACTGTCCATGGTAAAGTCACTTTGAAAAATTTCTACATGCTCTGTTCCCTTCAAAGACTATGTATAGGGATGTTTGTTTGAGGCTGGTCCCAATTGCTACTTATTATAAGAGGGTATCAGACCACCATTCTTCCGGCCTCCATTTCTACTGAGGTGTAGAATCCCTACAGTGTGAGACGAGTCTTCATTTTCATGTGTGATAATTTATTTTTTTTTAAATTTTTATTTATTTCTGTATGATAGTCACAGAGAGAGAGAGAGAGAGAGAGAGAGAGGCAGAGACACAGGCAGAGGGAGAAGCAGGCTCCATGCACCAGGAGCCCGATGTGGGATTTGATCCCGGGTCTCCAGGATCGCGCCCTGGGCCAAAGGCAGGCGCTAAACCGCTGCACCACCCAGGGATCCCTCGTGTGATAATTTATAACAGAAATATGTAATAACCCTCTTCATGATCCTTGGTCTCTTAACCATATCAAAGATATAAAAAAGAGTCATAATGAGGGAGAGGTGGGAAGATATTTCCTGGCAGTTGGGTGCTACTCTTCTGAAAGTCTACCCCTTCCTTCCTCTGCCTTGGCCAAATGAGGATTAACTTCATATGTAGAAGCTCTGTGGAGAGTTAGATGTATGTGTTGCTGCAGTTGTTGGTGGGCAGGGGAACTGTGTGTACCTTTCTTACCTTAGGCAAGAAAGCTAAAGGAGGGGATCCCTGGGTGGCTCAGTGGTTTGGCACCTGCCTTTGGCCCAGGGCGTGATCCTGGAGTCCCAGGATTGAGTCCCGCATCGGGCTCCCTGCATTGAGCCTGCTTCTCCCTCTGCCTGTGTCTCTTCCTCTCTCTCTCTGTCTCTCATGAATAAATAAAATCTTTTAATGAAAAAAGAAAGGTAAAGGACAAAAGTCTGACAGATGCTTTGGTAGCAGAACCAGGGGAGGCTTGCTCAAGTTGCATTAATCTGCATTCCTTGATCTCATTCTGGGCAAAGGTACCTGAGTGTCTCCCGCTGAGTAAATGTGCTCCAGATGAGGGAACTAATACCAGATGTCCTCAGCACTTCACACATATTCCTTAGACCCTTCATTTTCAGTATGCTCCTGCTGACTTCTAATTACTAATGACTCTGTTCCTAAGGATTTTTCTAGAACATGCCACTCTGCCTGAGGGTGAAGTAGGCTAGATGTGTCAGAGAATTAATTCCTCTGGAGCAGTCTTAAGATTGACTTGAAATTGAAATGTATTTGTATACTTACAAATACCACAATTCCCTTGTTTCTAGGCAGGGAAGATTCTGAGGCATGCATCTGATGCTGTTTCCCAAATTTCCTGATGGGATAAAACTCTGGTGGTAATGGGCTTTGTGTTGTACCCCTTTACTGCTGTCTCTTCTTCCCTCATTTCCCTACTGGTATTCTCAGCAACTCCCAAATAAATTACTTGCATTCACATCCCCCCTTGATGTCTACTACTTCTGGAGGAACTCAGACTAAGACACTTGGCAATAGAAGAGGTCCAAGAAAGAATACTCTTATTATAGGATTCTGGAACTTGCCAACCAGATCACAAAAAGGGCTCTATAATTGATGATAAGAGAGGTGATGGTAAGCCCTGGCATGCTGAGCATCACAATTATGAATATTTTCATCTGTGGTGTATTGGAATGGGAAACAGGCTTACATAATATAAAGCATGTTTTAGATACGGTGGCAGTGGTAATGATGACTATGGAATTGATATTAATGGTCACAGTGGCACTGAAGGAAAATGACCACCTCATTTCAGCTAATCAACAAATTGGTCTCCATGTGAAGCCCAGAAGACCTCTAATTCAGCATTTAAAGGACCATATTTCCTGTAGTCAAAAGGCAGACCCACCTGAGTATGAAAAAAATAGAATTGCAGAGACTTGATTCTTAGCCCTAGCAAGTCTCCTATGCTAAAATCAAGGGCCTCGGTGTGGGAGGATTGTGGCCTTGAGGCCTGAGATGAGTATACTGGGGCCTGATGTACTTGAGAGCATTGAATTAACAGATTCTCCTGAATTCCTGGGTCTATGAAAATAAGTTTCCTTCCCCTTGTTACAGGATTGCAGATTCTCATTGCCTAGAAATCATGAAGAGGCAGACACATCATAAGATGATACTTACCTTCCTTAAGGTTTACCTTTACTTGCTTCATAGGTTCTAGAACAACTACTACGATCAAAGCTCAGGTTGAGCTCCTGAGAAAATATTTTCGCTGCCCCAGGAAAAAAAGGGGTCATTAACAGAAGAGCTTCAAGACTTGCCTAATATGTCCTTATAGAATCAGGAACATTATACCTGAAAGTGGGCTTTGAGGGTGCTGCCCCAACAGTGAGGGGTATAAGGCTGGATAAACAGAATTTTTTAAATTGGAACATTCTCCCATGACAGCAGCTTTAAGGTCTTGGGCAGGACTCCTCTCATGGACTCTACTATACTGCTGGGATAGTTCCTCCAAGTTTGAGAAATAATAGCTTGCAACGAATGATCTACCATTAGTGTAAAAATACCCAGCTCTCTTGCTCCTCATATGGGGATTTTCTTAGGTGGGTGTTGAACACTCTTTCCCAATTTTCCCTTAAGATTAAACAGCTAGAAACTGAAAGAAATATCAGATTCTAGGGATGAGGAAGTAGTCACCAGTGACAGCTAAGTGAAGGGATGAATGTAAAACAGGTCAAGGAGGAAATTCTCCATCCTGAGTCAACCTGAACATCTATTAGCTCCAGGAGTGTAGCGTCATCTTGGGACAGAAGACCAAGTAAAAATTTCCTATCCCTTTACCATTTTTTCCCTCTGCTTTGACACTGGAGAGATAAGAAACTAGCAATCTAGGAATGGTTGGTGAAGAAAATGGAAGAGACATACAAGTCAGAGAAATACAGAAGAAGCCAAATGTTATTCCTTTATCATGCCTCTAGGCTTTCAGTCTAAAATAAGCTAAATTTGTGAGGAAAGAGAAAATATGTGATTAATTGGGTTTTGAATTTTTATTAAGTGTCTGTGTGAAGATGTTCTACTTATTGAATTGACCTTGTATTCTGATTTAAAAGGATATAAGAATGTCTTTTAACTAAAAGTGATCCAAAAAATTATGTACCTATTAAATTTCTATTTAATGGCAGAGGAACTATTTCTGGGCAGTCTCTAAAGGTACAGTGAAACAAACCAAAAAACAAAGTTTCATTTGATTGCATCAGATGTGTCTGTTCAGCATGACCCTTCTAATACATTGTTGCCTTTGTCTTCCTCAGAAACACTCTAGGTTTTCTCTCTATATGTTCTGTTATAAAAATGAAAAGCATAATGGATAACAACTGACCTAGAGAAAAGGTAGCATAGAGTGCAGGAAGAAATCTTTGTTGTCTCATGTGTGTATTTTCTAACCCACCTTATTTGGTGGTTGATAACTCCCAGGCTATTTTAAAGCCATATTGTAACATTGTTTCATTTGTTTTCTTTTGCAAGCATAAAATGATATATAGACAATGGAGGAGAAGAAAAGATTGCAAGAGACAAAAGGTTGAAATGCATGAGGCTTTCTTTCTTTATTCTCAAAATAAATACAGTAACGCTTGCTTAATAAGGAAGAGAGAAACAGGAGGAATGGAGATGGCCACCTACCATGTGCAATAAGTCACTTACCATCACTGTGTTCCATCAGAATCTTCAAGAGCCCTGAGTGGGCTCAGCAACACATCTGTGACCTAAACCAAGTGTTTCTCTCTTGCTGTGTATTTTTGTGTGGTAGAAAACAAAATCCAAATCCATAATCAAATCTAGTGAGATCACTTCCTCTTTCTTTGTGTGAATCTTCGTTTAACATGGAAGGCAACAATTTTTGTTGAAATCATTTATTCTCCTCCTCCAAATGCTTTTCTTCTCTTTGACCTCTGGGAACTGATGTTTTTAAAATTTGTTATAGATTGACTTATTAGAGAATTCCTGATGGTCTCGTTTCATCTTGATCAAATTCAACAACTCAGAGAAAACAGTAACTGAAATGGTCATAAAATATGGGTAAGGCTCAAGGTGCCCGTCTATACACTGGTTAGGACCAGTGTTTCCTAACTGTACAGAGACAAGTAGTATGTCTAGGACTGTGGTTTTCAACCAGGGGTGATTTGGTACCACCATTTCTATGACATTTGTCTAGAGCTATTTTTGATGGTACCCTGGGGAGGGGTACTACTGGCATCTAGTGGGTAGAGCCTGGGGATGCCACCAAACAAATGCATTAGTTTCTTTTCGCTATGTAACATAGCAACTTACAACAACACTGCTTTATTAACCCACTATCTTGTGGGTCAGAAGTCTGGGGAGATTAGGAAGGGTGCTTGACCAGGTATCTACTTCGAGTATCACAGGGCTGAAATCAAGGTGTTGGTTAATTTGAGCTCTTATATGGAAACTCTGGGGGAGAATTCTCTTTTAATGTCATTGATGTTGTTGGCAGAATTCAGTCCCTTGTGGGTTTTTTTTTAAAGATTTTATTTATTTATTCATGAGAGACACAGAGAGAGAGAGGCAGAGACACAGGCAGAAGGAGAAGCAGGCTCCATGCAGGGAGCAAAATGTGGGACTTGATCCTGGGTCTCCAGGATCACACCCTGAGCCAAAGACAGACGTTCAACCGCTGAGCCACCCAGGCATCCCAGTTCCTTGTGGTTTTAAGACTAAGTCCCCATTTCCTTGCTGATTGTCAGACATTCTTAGCTCCTAAAGGGCGCCCATCTGAAATTGCTCAAACTCCCCCTCCATATTCTAAGTCAACAGCAGCATGCTGAACTGCCCCCAACACACCCCCATCCCGGCCCCAACCCTGTGCTTTGAATCTCTGACTTCTCTTCTGCCCAGCAGCCAGAGAAAACTCTTCTTTTAAAGCGCTCACCTGATTGGATCAGGGCTATCTGAATAATAACGGAAAGTCATCTATTTGGAACTTTAATTACATCACAGCAGTCCTCATTAGCTTTTGATAGAATAACTGGAAGAGGGGGGACCATCTTGAGAATTCTGCTTACCACAGGAGTCTATAATGCACAAGACAGTCTCTTGACAACAAAGGATTATCTGACCCAAAATGCCAGTACTGCTGAGATTGAGAAACCTTGGTCTAAAGTATACCTTGTTGTGCATGGTAGAAATATTTCCAGCTTACCTTTCTCATGAAAGGCAAATTCACGGACTGTGTAGCACTTGAAAGAAGTATGTGCAACTGACTTTCTGATAATGACCCAAAACTCTCATTTTCTAGGAGTTGTTAGTCATGAAGATCTTATGAATTATTTGACATCTGCTGGTCCATCTATCTTTACCCATCGACCTGTCTGGCTTCATATCCATCAGTCTACATAGTTTACATTCTTCCGTTCTTTGATGCAAGTGATATTTTATTTAAAAATATTAGAAAAAAAGAAGAATGTTAGCATTTTTTCTTTTTTTGCCATTGGCCAGATAATCAGAATATAATCATGTCTGTAAGCCAGATTACAGAGGCTTTCCCTTGGTCAGTGATACCCTGAGCACCTAGTGTAATTTGTGGCACATAATAGGGACACACTATTTGTTTAATGAATGACTTTTGTAGTCAAGGATAATGTAGCATGACAAATCTTGACTTTTGGTACAAATATCCAAATTTCAGTGTGTCTTAGGCTTTTAGACAGTGCTTTATTATGAGACATAAAGGGACAAATTTAGGCAACCAGGGATTAGAAGTACCTTGATGGGTATATAAAGATGTGTAGGGTCTCAGTCTTTCCTAAACTTAGAGCGGCCACCTGGTTTAAACTCTTACCCTAGTATGAAATCTTTATAAACCCTCCTGATGGGTCAGTTTAGTTTGCATTTGAAACTTTCCAGATAGTGTCACAGGAATTGGACACTTTGGAATAGAAATCTTCAAAGTTTTTTCTCTTGAATATTCCCTAAAAGAATTTTGGAAAATCACGGATTCCTTTGGACGTTTGAATTTGACATCTAAATTTCTTTAAAGATTTTATTTATTTATTCATGAGAGAAAGAGAGAGAGAGAGAAAGAGAGAGAGAGAGAGAGAGGCAGAGACACAGCAGAGGGAGAAGCAGGCTCCATACAGGGAGCCCGACGTGGGACTCAATCCTGGGTCTCCAGGATCACACTCTGGGCTGAAGGCAAAGCTAAACCGCTGAGCCACCCGGAGCTGCCCAAACTTTTTAATCATAATGTTTGTAAAGAATTAATGTCTAGCATATTCCATATCATGTGTGTACTTTAAATATACTTGTCAGAACATCAGATTGATAGATTTAGTTCATTCAATTTGTATAATATATCTTCCATACTATCAGGTAAATGCAGTTCAAATTGTTAATCAAAATAGACAAATGAGGTTTACTTTTTAGGTGAAAAGTCTGGACTCCTTTTTCAATTTAAATAAACTAGAATACTTGTATCCCTGTGACAACTTCTCACTTCTAAATCCTAAGATAAATCAAAATATGGGTAGACATAGAGCCTTAAAATGAGTCTGTCATCTGGATGAAATAAGGCACTGTCCTATCACTATTTCTTACAGATGATCTTTATGCTTTGCTGTCACCGTCTCAAGAATTATACAACCTCATGGTATTCCTTTGTTCTCATACCCCGGGGAATGCATGTTGGGTGAGGATTGGCAAATGTAGGGTCTTCTTTTATAAAGTAGGAAAAATGCAAGGAGTGGTGACAAAGAATAAATGCTAACCTTAGATACATTTAGAGAAAAGGACACATAGAGCTTGAGGATTTGGGAAATGATTCCTTGAAAATGATACATACCCATGTACCCCTAGAAATATCTTAATGTACTCTCAGGGATCTGAGTCTCCCATTTTGAAGACTGGTGGTCTTGATAACAGTCTTCTGCATGATTAGAAAGGATTTTCCAATACCAAAATCATGAATTGAAAAAATACTTTGTACCCTTTATCTGTTCTACTATATTTAAGTTCTCTTGTAAGTACATAGAGTAGGATAAATTCATCTTCTATTGATGATGCTCCAAACGTTTGAAGATCCTCTGCTGCATCTCTGATGTCTTTCTATCTCTAAGATTAGTATTTTTAGTTCCTTGAACTGCTCATTATCTGTTACTGTTTTTGATGCCTTTACTTACAGTTATCCTCCCATAAAGGATGCTCAAACTGATCAAAATTCTCCTGAATTTTGATGTCCAAATCAATATAATGCTCCCACTCTTAGGGATAAAATATTAATCCTAGTAGTTTTCTATATAGTGTAAAATACTCCCATTTACTGAATGCTTAGTATATGCTTAGTACATAAAATAACACTGCAGAGAAGATACTATTCTCATTTTACAGATGAGAAAACTGAATCAGAGGAAAACTAGTTAGCTTTGAACAAGGTCTAGAGCTTCAGTCATTACTTTGTTTATTAATTAATTGCTGGCTAGGATGGGACAGCAGTTGATTTAACAGCAGCATGACAGCCTATGGAGTACACTCTGTAGGAGTGCAGGAAAGTCCAGGTGGATGATTATGTAGAATGTCAGGACCCAAATATCCTCTGCAAAGCCCCTGTAAATCTGCAAGGGGCCTCACGTGGATCATGCTGCCATGGTCTCAAATGATCTGCCTAGGTAACCTGGTGCATGCAGGGCTTTCCAACTGGACTCTGCTCAGTCCAAGGGAATGTGTGGAGTGTCTGGTGGACTGCTGCTGAGGGAGTGGGGGAGACCTCCCAAATGGGGCTTTGTATCTCCCCTCCTCTGCTTCAATCAAACAGCTGTGCTTTTCTCTGACTTTCCTTGTTTATACTTGTAGATAGATAAAATTGAAATACGGATAGAATTAGAGTGTGTGCATGTGTGTGTGTGTGTGTGTGTGTGTGTGTGTGTGAGAGAGAGAGAGAGAGAGAGAGAATATGAAAAAGAATACTAATCTTGGCATCAGTTTGCTTAGGTTTGATATCTATAATATACTTACTAATTAAGTGATTAAGTGACCTCGGCATGGTCTTTAGCTTCCATGAGCTTTAGCTTCCTCAGCTGACTTACAGCAGGTAGTCAAAGGTTTTTGTTGAGCAAATAAGTGAATGAATGAATGAATGAATGAATGAATATAATTTTTGTTTTATCAAAAATAACTTTGCAAGGTTAGATTAAGGATCAATGCTACTACAGCCTGGCACATAGTAGGTATTTTGAGATAATAATAGCAGCACTAGTTGTCATTATTGATTCAGTACCAAGAACCCATGTGGCATGTCTCTCTATGCTAGATGGAGATCTCTCATTGAAGTTGAGAGCAAGTATTATATGCTCTGAATATTTGGAATGTGCCTAAGTCAAGAGGGCCTTTCCTATTACAGAGGGAAGATGCTGGGAATCTCAGAAGCTTTTCGGCCCTCTGATCTTGAAAGTGTGGTTTGAGAACTTTGGTGCTGAGAACAGTGGCAGCGTGTTGTCTAGAAGAAGTCTTGCCATTGTGCCAGATGTTCCAAAATCATACAGCAATTCAGTGGGCTCACTTCCTCTGGACCAAGAGGTGTGCATATTTACTGTTACTAGTGTTCCCGGGGCTTGGATTCTACTACCCAATGACATCCAAGTCTATGTGCACATTCATTCTCTGGGTATGAACAAATTATTAAACTATAGCCTATTCTTCTTGTAAGAGAAAGGGGGGGGGAGTGTGCTGAGCTTTTGACCTGAAAATTGATGTCTTTACCTAAATCATTTCCAGTTAAATACTATTGTCTTGTGGATCACATTCATCTGCTGTAGATTATAAGTTCTACAAAGCAAGACCTTGTCTTTTCATAGGTTGTGTAAAATGGTACAGACACTTTTAGCACTCATGTCATAACAGATGGTTATCATTTATAACAAAAGAATAAGAACAATGGCAGCCTACTCACATGTCCTAGAAGCTTGGTGGGCAAAGGAATATATATATATATATATATATATATATATATACACACACATATATATATAATACTTATATTATTTATATACATTACAATATATTGTAAAGCTATGCATGTTTCTCACTGGGAAAACCAGATAACTCATTCTCCCAAGTCTAGAAAACAGACCAGTGAGAGTTAATTCTAATTATGTAAAGATTCTTTGCTTTACAAGACAGTTTTTCTAAAGAGTCTCTTTAAATAGCCACATCTCTTTTTTGGAGTATTCAAAATTGGATTTGCCTTACAAAATGTTGATTAAACTCAACTTTTCAGGAGCAAAGAGAGTGCACAAAAATGGGGCATTGCATGTCAAGCGTTAATGGTGAAGTCTCACTTAGTGATCACAAGGCTCACCATTCCATCCGCTGAGCCCATCAAAGTCAGAATGTCCAAATATGGCAGGTGGCTTTTACAGGGCATTGGGTGCCCTCATTCTAGGCAGGAAAGCTAAGCCAGCGCTGGGGTCACTGGCCATCATTAACAATGTGAATCTGGCAGCCAAGGGCATTAATCTGTGCTCTGAGACGTTCTTGCATTATTCAGCATGTACTGATATTAGCTTAAATAGGGATAACTTTTTTATTGGGACAATTATGAAGAAAAATCTGATGGCTTTTATTCAAATGAATGAAAACAAAATTTTGAGGAGAGATGATGCATTTCTTCCTTCATATGTAAGTCATGAGCAAGGAGAGGAAAAGGAGAGATTGGAGTAGGACCAGATAGGAACACAGAGTCAAAAGGGACCCCCAGATTACAGACAAACAAACTTTTGCTCCCTGTGTCAAATCCTCTTTTTTATAAAACCATCTACTTGCAGGCAGATAGGGAGGTGTTGGTCATCCCTGCTGTCTCCCAGTTTGGATGCAGAGCACCAAAAAGCAATATTTACTGCACCACTCAATTTTGCAAGTAAATATGTTAGACTCAAAGATGGGAAGAAAATGAGACAGTGAGAGGAGAAGGAAGTGCACATTTCATAAGACAAGTGAATGTTTCCTAAGATCATACAGTGTCTTTACGGGCTATTCCAAGCTGGTTCCTCCAATATAAAAATGAGAATACTTCATTTTAAAGTTGCCTACTGTAACCTGATGTACTGTTCATGTATTTCCAAAGGCCCTAAAGCAAGAGTTGATTAATCTCTGCCTAGATTTAGGCAGGCTGATGAGAATCTTGCAGGAAGTTCTATCTGTTATGCTGAAAGGCTATTGTTAACACTACCGCAAAGTAAGGGGTACACTCAAAATTTTCATAGGACAGTTTATTTCTGTACTCCTCTGAGTTATTTTTGCCTTCCTGTCTCATAAGCCTTGTGTGTGCTTTGTGTGCTCACGAGAGCACACACAGCACACCTTAAAAGAGAATGAATGTTGAATATATGGAGTGGGTCTTGGGCCTGAAGATGAGCGTGTGAGTGAGTAGAGGAGAAACATGAGTCAGGTGGAGTGAGAGGTAAGTTGAAGATTCTGGTGGAGAGGAAAACAGTTAATTTGCATTGTTCGTGACTAAATACGTGTTCAGGTTTGTATTTTATGCTCTGCCACACGCGTTCAGAAATGCCCTTCTCATTTCTCATATTCACGCAGTTTCCGTACAGAACCAGGCCAGCATAGACAGGCTTGCAGAGGAGAACAATCCTCATCAGCCGAGGGAGAAAGAGAGAGAGAGAGAGAGAGAGAGAGAGAGAGAGAGAGAGGAATCAAATGTGTACCCTGAGGGGGGGGGGGATGGCTCTGGGGTGTAAAAACGTGTTCCTGGGACCATGTGGAAAAGGGTTGAGGGCAGGGCTTCCTCCTTTCCGAGGCATAGGAGTGCAGAGGTGGGCTGCTCCCGGTGCCACGGTGGGGGTTGCTCCTCGCATGTAGCCCCTGGCAGGGGAAGGACAGGGAACCAGGAATGCGTGTGGCAGAGGCTCACTCTGCCAGGACGAGATGTTGGGGTATGAGGGTGGGGTGGGGGCCCGAGGGGTGGCTTGGAGCCCTAGCGGTGGCTGCCTGACGTCACCGGCCTCTCTGGCAATAGGCTGCGAGCTGAGCTCCCCGAAGCGGCGGCGGCAGCGGCAGCCGGGCTCGGTCGCTGGCCCCTTCACTCCGCGCCTTCTGCAGCCGCCACTGCAGCCGCGCGGCGGGGGCTCCCTCCCTGCAGCCAGCTAGTGGCCCCAGGTAAGGGACGCGGTGCCGCTAAAGGTCCCAGCTGCCGGGTGGCGGGGCGCGAGTGGGGCGGCTGCGCAGGCACCCCCGCGGCAGCCTCGGCCCCCACCCGGCCCGGCCCGGCCCCGGCTTGCGCGCCTCCCCTCCGCTCCGCAGTGCAACAGTTTGCAGCTGCCTCTCGAGAAGGGCGGGCGAGGGGCTGTGCTGCGCGCTGCGGGTCTACCCGGCTCGGGCCCCCGGAAAGAGCCTCGGGCTGGGGCTGGGAAGGCTGGAGGGAAGGTCCGTTCCCCAAACTTTGCGAACGAGAACCCTCGCCCTTCCGTTTCCCGTCCCCCTGGAAAGAAGCAGGATACTGCCGAGTGCGGGGCACAGGGAGACGGAGAGAAGGGGGCGTTTGCGGGGACGTGCTTTAGCTGAAAAAAAGGTGTTTCAGCTGCTTTTTTTTTTTTTTTTTCCTTCCTGGTGTGTGTGGGGGGAGGTACCAGGGAAGGAGGCAGAAGAAAGGATGGAGCGCGATCCAGCGCGGCAGAGGCGGAGTAGGATGTGGTTGCTGTGGTGCCCCCCTGGGAATGGGACTTAAGGGCTCTGAAGCCGGCCAGGGAAGAAGAGTCTGGAGGGGGAGGGAGGAGCGGGCAGGGCTGCGTACCCGGAGCCCGCTCGCCCGGCGGTCGGGGTGGGTGCTGGGGAGGTAGGCTCCAGGACGAGACATCCACGGGAGGGCGAAGGGAGCAGGAGAGCGGGGCTCGGCGGCAGGGGCCGCGTTCCCGGGCGGCGGTGTGTCTGTTGCAATTAGAAAGTTGTGGGGGCGCCGGGAGGCTGCCTCATCTGCTGAGTAATCTGGCTGTCGGCGGGGCGGGCGCAGACCCCTTGCCGGCGAGGGGCGAGGGCGCGCGGCCGGGGGCGGGCGGGGGTCGGCGGCTGCGGAGCAGGCGGGCAGCGCCCGGCGGACGCGGGGTGCCCGGGGGGCCGCTTTGCGGCGGGGGCCGCGCCTTCGGCCCTCCGCGCCCCCCAGGGCAGCGGCCGGGATCCTAACTAAGCCTGTTCTCTCTGCAGCCTGGTGCCTTGGGAAAGGAAGAGGGCGCGCGGACACGCGTTCCAGGCGGGGTCGGCGAGGATCTCCCGGGCGCCGCTCGCTTCCCCGCCGGCTTGCTTGCCCGCGGTTGCTCCCTCGGCCCTTCGCCCGCGCGCGCATCCCCTCCCGCACCAGGGAGTAGTTCTGGGTGGCGTGGGCTCCGTCCTCTTCTTGGCTGGTGGGAACCGTGTGCCTGAGAGAGGAAGTCTGGTGGGCCCGGCCCCTCCCAGCCCAGCGCCGATGAGTGCCCGGGCGCCCAAGGAGCTGAGGCTGGCGCTGCCGCCGTGTCTCCTCAACCGGACCTTTGCTTCCCCCAACGCCAGCGGCAGCGGCAACGCCAGTGCCCGAGGCCCGGGTACAGGCGCCAGCGGAGGCGGCACCTGCATCACGCAGGTGGGACAGCAGCTCTTCCAGTCCTTCTCCTCCACGCTGGTGCTGATCGTCCTGGTCACCCTCATCTTCTGCCTCATCGTGCTGTCCCTCTCCACCTTCCACATCCACAAGCGCAGGATGAAGAAGCGGAAGATGCAGAGGGCTCAGGAGGAGTACGAGCGGGATCATTGCAGCAGCAATCGCGGCGGCAGGGGGCTGCCCCCGGCGGGCGGCCAGGCCCCAGCCCAAGCCAAAGAAACCCGGCTGGAGAGGCAGCCCCGGGACTTTGCCTTCTGCACCCCCTCCGATGCCTCCTCTTCGTCTCTGTCCCCTGGCCTCCCGTGCCAGGGTCCCTGTGCTCCTCCGGCTCCACCACCCGCCCCCAGTCCGCAAGGAGCACAAGCAGCCTCCTCCTGTTTGGACACAGCTGGCGAGGGCCTTTTGCAAACGGTGGTACTGTCCTGATCATTTAGCCCCCTCTTCTCTCCCCTTCCTCATCTCCAGCATCTTTGCCGTCCTTGCTTTCTCCCCCTCCATCTTTCCTCTTCCACTTTTCTCTGGCCTCCCTCTCTTTTTCCTTCTTTCCGTCTCTGCCCTCCCCTTACTCTGTTTCTCCTCCGCCGAGGCACTGTGCGGTATTTGTAAATATTGGGCGAGGAAAGTCTCGGAAGAAGAAATAACGCTGATAATACTTTATTATTAATATTTATAGTAATTATTATAATACTAATAACACAATCCAAGCGCATGACAAATCACATAATTTCTCATTGTCAATGAAGGATGCGTCTTCCCTCTCCACCCTGCACCCCCCCCCCCACACACACACACACAATAAGGAGGAGAAACCGCACAAGCTACCAAATATAAAAGAGGCATTGATTCCTGGAGCAAAGGGAGTGGAAGGGGCCCGGTGTGTTGTACATAGCTGTCAAGTTAAGGTTCAGTTACCTTCCCTTCCTTCCATCTCCCCCCACCCCCACCCAAGCTTTCACTTTTCCTTCAGCTTCCCTCCTTCCCCATTCCCACCTTCCGCCGGGCTCAGGCAATAGTACATTTTAAAGAAAATGTCTACATTAAGCACCAGAACTACAAGAGACCACAGAGACAGTCCCAGACAAACGTGTATGACATGTACTGGTCTCTGGTCAGCCCTCTTTCTCACCCCTTAGTTAACCATTCCTTTTTCCAGGACCAGGCTTTTAAAAATTTACTTTTAGAAATGTCCCTCGCTGGCCGAAAATCTTTAAATGGGTTGAAAGAAAAGAAAGAAAGCAACAGAAAGCAAAAGAAAGAAAGAAAGAAAGAAAGAAAGAAAGAAAGAAAGAAAGAAAGAAAGAAGAAAGAAAGAAAAACAACATCTGCTGCTTTAGCTCTCTGCCCCGCCCCCAGCTGTTCACCTTTGACTTGTGGCATTTTCGGGATTCATAAAGGATCCAGAAGCTGTCCAGACAGGTGTGGTGCTGAAATTGCTTCACAGGACTGGTTACTTTGGTTGTGTAGGCAGAGGAGGGGCTGTTTTGGGAAGTGACAATTTTAGCTTTTTGTTGGTTTCTTTCTTCTTTTTCTACGATCGGGTTTGCGTGTACTATTGGTTTTATTATTAAACATTGCATAAGTTAACCTTTTTTTGTACAAAAAAAAAAAAGTACTAGGTGATGTGCAGTACTGAAAGTGCAGTATCTAACCAACCAGAATGTTTCTGTTTAATTTTTAGAGCAAGTGCACCTTTGTTATATATTTATTATATTGGTACCAAATACAGAAACAAACTATAGTTCTGTACTACATCCTCCAAACTGTATAGTCTTGTTCTTAATTTCCAGCTGTTGATATAATGGTTACCACTGAATGAGCAATTCAGTGGGCAGGCCTGGCTTCTGCTGTTTCCAGAAGTGTTCTTTTGTACCTTATTCTGTAGTAGACTGTTATAAAAAGATAACACATATGTTTTCTTTTTTTCTTTTGCGAGTAACAGAGACAACCACAACAGAAAACAAACAAATAATGGATGTGCAGGAATGCCATCTATTAAAACATGGTTAATATTTAAACAGTGCCTGTAGTCCTCCCTGCATGCAGTTACCACCTGGAGGCAGTGGTGTGTGTGCTTGCTTGTACTGTATGTGTTTGGGGGTGAGACTGGTGGGGATATTGGGCAATTTGGATGACAGGACATACAAATTTCATGAGGAGTTAAACCCAGTAACTACATGTAGGATAAAAAAAAAATATGAAGCTTGTTAGTAAAAAATTTGTGCCTGCATCTGAGATGCAGTGAAGGAAAGGCTCTTTTCTCTTTCTCAGTCTGGCTTACCTACCTTCACTGGATACACAAAAAAAAAAAAAATGGTTGAGAGAAAAACAAAGTGAGAGAAAAGATCAATATTTTTATTCTCTCTCCTGATGCCAGAGAAGGCCATTTATGTTTGAAATGGGGTCCACCTATGGTTATTTACCACTTTGTTTCCCTTGGACTGATGATAGAAGGAGCCAGAAGCATATTGCAATCTTAAATATATGCAGTGGCATCCTTTCTTGGGAACCAATTTTTTGACAGCTATTTAAATATTTGGATAATATATGAATGAAAATGAATCAATCAAAAAATTCTTATCAACCTGCACGGTGTAAGGCAACAATGCCCCTATGTGCATCCCTCTTCCAAATAACTATTAATTCTAGGTTCTCTGTCTTGGTTCCAGGCTTCTGTGCTCTTATCTAGAGAAAATATTACCTCTGAGGTTTTAGGTCATCTGTTAAATTGCCCAAGCTCAACCTGCATCTTTTATACAAATAATTTAATAAGCTTAACTTTAACCGTCCATTAGATATTCACTCACGTCCTTTCCTGAAGCACAGAGGATCATCATTTAAGCATGCCATGTTGTAATATTAGGAAGACCAGGTATAATCTTTGGGTTCAATATATTAAACAATGAACCAGATTCTCTCCAGTGCCTTAGTCACTTCCTAGTAATAGGTAAAAGAGTGCATTAACTCCCTCAGGCCACTAGGGAATCCTTTAGTGCATCAGAGCTCCACACTGTACATCAGAATGACTAAGGCACTGTGAGAAAGAAAGTCCATTAATTTTTGTGGCTCACCCTCATCCAGCTGTAGCTCTTTAATACCTTATTACAGAATGACTTTTGGACTTGAAATTTGAACAGAATCAGGGACTCAGAAGGGAGCTTCCTCATTTCCAATAAGCTCCACTAAGTGCATGAATATTACTTTCTCCCTCTTGTTTGGTGCACCTCTTACAGTGAATAATTTCCCATTTTATTGAAGCAATAAGATGTTCTGTTGTGAGCAGTGCTGGATGATGATTCCATTTCCTTGGTGCTGAAGCTACTCTTACGTTCTTGCCTTATGAATCACAGTGCATTCAAGGCATGCAATAATAATCCCCTTCCAAGGAGCAGCCTGTACACTCTAGGGGGTAATTATGAAATTGTCCTATATAATTTTTCCCCAAAGGAATAGAGGAAACAGGAGAAATGAAAGCATTATGTATATTGTTTAAAAAACATCTTGATACCTCTAAACATGGGCACACATCCATAATATGCTCTTATTGTGCACCTTTAAATATGTATGCCTTTCTCCATTAACTGACTGTGGTTTAATATTTTTAACAGTGCTCTTTGTAAAGATGATGTGGGTTGTGAGTCAAATTTCATGCTGAGTTTCATATACTCAGAATTCTAAGCTTCTGGTGGTGTCACTTGAGATTTTTTATGAGTTAGCGAATTACATGAAATTCTAGTAATACCAGTCCCCACACCAAATCATTGCAATAAGCACATACCCAAGCAATTTGCACAGACCCTGTTTAGAGCATTGCATCTTATTGAGCTCAATTGACAGTCTCAGGAGTTTGGGATGCTACCAACAGGGCATTTTGGATTTCATTTATATGAAACAAAAGGCAATCTGGAAATAGCTAAATTTATTTTGAGGATTTTATTCACTGATGTCCCGTCAAATGAATTGCTTCAAATCCCTATAGCTACAGCTCAACTTCTGCACTTGCTACTCAGTATTAATAAGGTGGCATGCTTGATTCTTATTGTTTTTAAAAATGAGAAAATTGGAGAAAGAATACCATTATGTCAACTGTATGGGACTCTGAATCTTAAAGATGTAGATGAATATAACCTTCTTTAGAATTTATATACACCCATAGATATGTATTTATATATGCATACATTTTGTACAAATTTACAATGGACTTTTTGTATTCTCTTTTCTGTCGTTACAAGAATGAGATGGAAACCAAATTGTTGTTCCATCCTCTTATCCAGAGAGGATACTGAGAAGTCAGGTATATGCATGTACGTATTTCTCTGGGGTTAAATCTGAATGACTTTCTCTTTATTTAATGAAAGGGGAGAGTCTTGTTTGGCTCGGGGAGTTGGTAATTAGATAAGCTTCCTTTCCTAGTTAGTAACTCAAATGTAGCAATGATAATGAACTTGTGACCATGCCTATGTGGTCTAAATATCTAGATGGAAAGCAAAAATATCTAGAGGAGCTTTAGAGCTATCTAGACCACAAGCCTGGATTGTGGCTTGATTTTTTTTTTTTTATTTTCAGCCTATATGTTGTGTGGAGATACAATTTATATCTGCATAGCTAAAGGTAAAGTGAAAATATGACCATTATCTGTTTAGTTTGGTATGTAGTTTTTGGAAAATATGGATAAATTAGCTTTTTAAAAAACACTTTGGCATCTGACTTTTCCACCATTTCTATCTATATCAATTGAATTAGATAATGGTTAAAATTCCATTTTTTTCCATTAAATGCTTTTCTGTGGGTGACAGTTGTGGGAGTTAAAGGTTAAATTAGAACCAGAAACTTTAATCTAGTCTGGTCAGGCTCCTCAGGTCCATTCCCCTGTGAATCTGGACTTTAAATCTGAATTTGAAAAACCACTCCTCTGGGCCATACTTCTTTTGGAATTAATGATTGTGGCTCACAGATGTTTTAGTTCATATTAGAATGAACTGACCTATCTATAGAGGGGTATTTAATCATGAATTGAACATCAATCTGATCCTGATTTGGTTTCTGATTTACTTGATAACATTTGAGAAACAGCTTTGATGACTTGACATCAATACTTATTAATGTCACCAACCTAGTAATACAATTGGTGCCATGTAGGAATGCTTAGCTAAGAATAAGAATTTAATTAACTTTAATTGAGGACAATGTCTTATCAAGGTAGTTCTACCTGTTTGAAGCAGGGATACTTGTGATCTCATTGGGTTGTTTTCATAGGGAGATTAACAACAACAATAATGACAAAAGCAACAGAAAAACTGATTTTTGAACTCAAATATATCCAACAGACAGAATAAAACAGATATTAGAATTCATGGAAAATTTGTTTTGCTTTTCTATCAATAAAAGAGTTTTCTTGTTTAATTGGCTTTTTGGACACTATTTCCTTATTAGTTTATATAATATAATAAGATTATAAAACTACTGCCCTCAGAGGTTCAAAGAAATTAGTTTTTATTTTTAATTATTTCTCATCTGAACTTCTTCAAAACCAACTACATCCAAAAATGGAAGTTTATAAATTTTAGTATTACCCAATAAACAGTCCTGTCCAATTTTTAGGCAGATGCTCAGGCTCTGTGGTCATATACTTAGTCATTCAGATTTCCTCTTTTTCTGCCTTCGCTAATATAATCAGGTATATGGGGAAAGGATATGATTGACATGATTTTGTAGTGGTTAGGGAAATGGGAAGCCTCACATTCATGTAAATTCTTTGGGTCCTGCTGAACTCTGCTGCAAAGTAGTTGATTAGAAGTGCTCTCCAGTCTGAGATGCTATTGTTTCTGGCTTTTGTGCTGACATTCACCACTGCAGTCTTAATGCCCACCCCCCCCTCAGTCCCTTCCCCCCAGTCTCAAATCATCTCCCACAGGAGTATGTGTATCCTGCCATCCTTAGGTTCAGCAGGACTCTCACACTGTTTTTCTGCAGATATAGGAACTTCTGGATATCCTTCATGCCATTAACCTACTACTGAGAAGCATGGCAACACCTGCCACTGCCAACTCAGTTCAGCTGGTCCTGCTCCATGTCAGATGGTATTATGAATTAGGCCTTACAGTTCCACTCTGGTACTTTCCAGAGGGGTGGGGTTGCCATTAAGCCCAAATCCTTGTGCTTCTCCAAAAATTTTTACATGTTTATGAAGCACCATCTCCTCTTTTTGTCTATGGAAGAGAGAAGCATAAAAGCGTTCACAGCTGTCTGTCTCACTCTTCTGTCTCATTCTTTTCTCAGAATTACCCCAGACTACAAGAAGCAGATTTTCCTCTTAATACCCCCTTTTATCTACCTGAGACACCTTCTACTGTAGGTGACACCCACTTCTGCAATGGGCTTTGTCTCTTTCCTGACTTCAGCCTAATGACTAGCCTTTAATGGCAATTAGGGTGCAGGAGACAGAGAGAAGCTTATTGATAAGGGATCCTAAATTGGGAGATATTTGAAACATACAATGCTACCATAAGGGATCCTAAATTGGGAGATATTTGAAACATACAATGCTACCATAGTAAACCTTTGTATTCCTGAAAGGACATTAACTCATGATTAAGGCCCTACTCTCCCCTTTCCTAGAAGGTGAGAGCTTGATTATTAACTTACGCTTATTTCTTTGTGACCTTCTACCCAATCCCTCCACGTTTGGCTAGAAAAATCTCCATATGGATTGAATCTTTTACTTTGTATCACTATTCATTCGTTCTCCAAGAGGGCACAGCCTCTTCCCAATACTGGTCCATTATGTCACTCTATCTCCAACCTTAGTAGCTGCAAATTGCATGTTAGAAATGTTTTCCTTGAGCCAGGAAAAACTTCTAGTGGATGTTGAATTCTGGAGTACAGATGAATAGCTTTCTTTACCAAAAAGTGGCAGGAAGTATGGATTGGTGCCACAATGTAATCTCTAACTATGGTCTACTTCAGTCCCAGGAGGTAAATATTTTTCCACCTCAGTTTTTTGGTTCAAGAGAGGGGATGGGTATTTATTCAGCTAGGTCTCACAAGAGGAGGTCTGACAATGGACCTACTCATGGGCCTTTCTGGGTTGACTTCATTAATTAAATACTAGGTGGGTATTGTCTTTCTTTTTAGTTGTTGAAGTCCAATCTCTCTTTCCAATATTGCCTCTCTAAATATGACTCAGTCTGAATTGATGCTATTAGTATTGGGCATTACTCTCTGAAAAGTTGGTTCTACTTCTCAAAAAACTTTACAGACCAAGAAGGGACTCTAGTGATAGGTTTTCTTATCCCCTCTTTTCTACTTTATGCTGGCCATTCTCTACCTGCATCTACAAATTTTCTCTCTCCCTAGGTCATGGCTCTGACTTAGGATTTTTAATTTTAGCCTAAACATTTATAGTGACTCTTCGGTAAAAAAAAAAAATTGCTCTATATAGATTCTTAAACAACCTGAGAAATACCCTGAAATGCACTGAGATGTCAAAAATATTCACCTTTCATATATAGGTATAAGCAACACAAACGTGACTACTCTGTCTTCCTATGATTCATCTTCTTTCTCACAGGGACCAACTTGCCGGGTAGCCCTTTTAATTAAATTTTCAGACTCTCAAATTTTCTCTTCTCTGCTCTTTTCCACGGTAATGTCTGGGAATGATTTGTGTTATATGATGGTAGCTGAAGGGGAAGTTTCCTCAGACCCATGCAATCTTAAACAAATCTTTTTTGGTCTGTGCTGCGGAGTGGCCAGTCTTGTCTGCTTCCTGGGTTGTACCCACCACTGGAACCTAAGATTCCGAACTTTTTTATATAGTCTCCTCAAATCTGAGTCTACCGTGGTTCTTTTATGTCAAATGCAAGATTTTGCTATTTTTGCTGTGTTTAGGCATCTCTGGGCCCCTTCAACTGAGACAAATGAGCATCTCTGAGTCCTTTAGTGCATCCCATTTGGACCATGGAAAATAAGACTTCTACTTGCCTAGGGTCACCACCACTGTCACAGTGGCACTGCCTTTCTGTAGGGGAGAAGAAAGTACTGTAGCTCTCTCTAGTAATGGTTTCCCCTAGTATGGCCAGGGAGATTTTCCAAAGCCCCTCCTGGTCTCAAAGTCCTCAGACTCTCTGATCCTATCAGAATACTTACCATTGGATGGTAAGCTGTTTGTCCTTGAATGAAGGACAGTCAAGGACTTTGGGGACCAAAAGCTTTGGAATCTGCCCTCCTCAATCAACGTTTTACTCCCTTCTTCCCCTCAAATTACCCAGAACTATAAGGGATAGACTTTTTCTATATGGCCCCTTATATGGTCTTCTGGTAGAGGCAAACAAAATTTAGGTATTTTGCTTTCTACTGTAATATCCTGTGCCCTGAGTCAATCCTCACAGGTAAGTTTTAAATGGAAGTTAGAGTATAGAAGAAGGATTGACCTACTAATAAATGGACCTACATTAAGAGGTGCTTAAGACATACTTTATTAGTTATGCTTGTTTACACATAGACAATTATTAGTTGAATGGCAAGCATTGGTGATGTCAGAAAGATACCATCTCCGCCTTCTACTTAGCAGTGTGTGAAGTCCCTAAATTAAGAGTTTGGTCCCAGGGGTTTATGTTGTAGACCCCAGTCCAGTCTCTGTGAGAGAGATAATAGGTGTCTGTCACCAGTGCCTTAATGTGAACCAATGGGCTTTCTAGAGATCCTGCCATACATAGAAAGGAGAGGAAGAGGGGTAGGTTCCTAAGCATCAAAGGTGCTTGCATTATCAGGGAAGAACAAAGAAAGGAGAGGCTAGGAGACACACTTCTCTATCTTTGCCCTTGTGGGCCACAACCCCCTTCCTTCTGCCACAGTGTGTCCTATGGGGAAATGTACAAAGGATCATGAGCATGCCCAACATGTAAGAATGTGGCTGTGATGTGATAGGTTTATTGCGGGTTCTACCCAGGTTAGTCCTGTTCTTAGATTCATACACAGGTAGCTTCATTTTTTTTTTTCTCCAGTTACACTGCCCTGTTTCTTACAGTTGTCTATCAGCCCTAATCCTCACTATGTAACCACATGCCTATAACTAGTCCTGGCTTGGCCATGGACTACTGTCATTGACTTTTTTTTTTTTTAAATCTGGTTAATGAGATGATCTCTTTGAACCTTTTCCCTCTAATATTTGAGAGCTTGTTCAGTCAACAAATATTCATTGACAGCCAACTCTATGCCAAGTGTCACTTTTGGTGCCAAAAATACAGGAATTCATGATATAGGTAAATGTCTTGCCCTCACGGGGACTTCATTTTTTGGAGAGAAATAAATAAAACACATGAGTAAATTAAACTATGGAGTATGTTATAGGGAGAAGAGAGCTATAGAGGTAATAATGCAGTAAAGAGGGATAAGGAATGTGCCAGGAGAGAGTGTTGGATTTTAAATAGGGTGGTCTGAGAAAGCCTCACTAAAAAAGTGTTACTTGAGCAAAGACTTAAAGAAGCCATGCAAATGTATGAGTTAACTGATTAAAGACTGTTTGGCTGTAAGGATTTGTAAAACCCATTTCACCCAAGCCACTAATTTTGTAAGTAAGCAAACAGGGATCTTGGTAGACAGAAAGCAGGAAACTGACGCTTACTGAGCAGTATGTTAACTGACACTCCTCAAGTAGGGGGCAGGGGTAAAATCCGACACTAACGTCAAGGAGTTTATAGTGATGAAACAATAAATTTCAATTCAATTCAACTGTGGTAGTAAATACATGTAAAAATTACTTTGGGATCACAAAGTAAGTAGCAATGGTCTGTATGATAGGGTTAGGAAAGGTTTCCCAGAGGAGGTAATACTTTAGGTCAGTTTTAAAGGATGAGTAGGAGTTCATCAAAAAAAAGGAAAAGCATTTTAAGCAGAATGAAAAGCATGTCTGAATGCACAGAAGTAATAATGTGGTGTGTATTTTGAGGACATAATTGTTCACACAGGGAATGGCATAAAAGAGTACAAAAAGTAGAAGTAAGGCAGATAATTAAGGGCCCTTCAAGAGTAGCTTTTGAGAAGATGGTCTTCTGTTGTCAGTGAGGAGTCAGTGGGAAGTTTTGAAATTAGAGCAGAGTTGTACATCTGGATTTTTAAAATGCTACCCTGGAAGCATCAACATACAAAACAGATATGATGGTGGTCACAGAATGGGATATAGAGACACCAGATGGAATGTAACTTCAAAAATCCTGCAACAAAAGAAGGTTTGAATTAATAGGGGTGGGGATGAAGAATCCTGGTATATTTGGGAATATATCAGGTTATGGAATTGATGGAGTTGGTGATTAATAGATGCTTGATGTGAGGGAGATGAAGCAAAGAGAGAAGGAAAAAGGAGGGAATAGATGGATACTTTCTGTTTTGTTGATTAGGGCAACCTGGGCCTGTGTGCTTCTTGTGTTATGAGTTGGGACAAAGTTAATCATTAGTAATGAAGGTTCAAATGGAGCGCTGGGCTTTGCTGGCACAGCCTGGGTGGGTTTGTTCCCGGGCCATGCTCAGAATGTGGTGAAGCCTAGTTCTATGGAGCAGCCTGCAATTTGGCATATGAGCTTCAAGAAATAGCACTGTCATTATCATGTAATTCCTGGATGACTACTCATCGTCTGTCAGGTTGGAGGAGTTCTCCTCTCCGTATGTCTGGAAGTGTTTGTGTTCTGACATTAGCTTCTAGGGCATTTGTTGCAATTCTGAGACATGCCTGCAGAGAATTGTGAAGTTATACAGCATCTATGATAAACTCTGCTTGGCTCTCTTAGAAGAGAGAAATAATCAGATATGACACCATTGGCAGTAATAAGAATCTATATGCTGCTGAAAAGGAATCCTAGGGTGTTGGTGAATTTGTTGAAATACCAATACAACCAGTATTATGGAGAAAGGCATGGTTCTCTCAGTTGGTAGTCATGAGACCTTGGACAAGTGCCTTACCTTTCCATGCTTTAGTTTGTGAAGGCTTGTTCTGTGGGTTAAATGAGAAAATAAATGCAAAGGTCTACCAAGAGTGGGAAGTGAGTGCCTGGTAGTTCCTATTTTTGCTTCTTTTATGAGATTAGGCGGCAAAGGAAGAGCATAGTTTTCTGGTAGATCATTATTAGCAAACTCATGTTCTCTGCTCTAACAAGACATTCTAGTCTCTAGCAAAGTGCCTGGCATATAGTAGTTATTCAGTATAAATGTTGTTGAATAAACAAGCGAATGAATCAATTGAAATTCTATGGATTCATGCCTGGTGAAGTACTGTGATACTACTGTAGGAATCTAGTCTGAATCATACCAGCAACAGAAAAGCAAAAATTAACAGAATATTTGTGACAGTCACTAATTTCACCTGACTCATGGATGGCAATCAACATGGCATCATTGAGATCTTTGGCATTTTCAAAGATATGTATCTTGAAAGAAATGTTTGGCAGATATAATGCTTCTCCATCACACACTATCCCTACTCATGCTTGTGTGACTAGCCCAGCAAACTTGTTTTTATGACCTGAGCCTTAATACTTCTCATGGCTGGTAGAAGAACAGTGAGTCAACCATAGGAACTGGAGCCAAATGAACATTTGTTGAAGGAAAAGATTCAGGAAAGCAGTCGCCTGGGATTTCTCGGTGTCCATCAGTTCTTCTGCACTGAAGGAGATGCTAAAGAAGAAGGTAGGACCCAATCCTCTCAAAGAGATTAATGACACAATTTGGGGGGCAAGACTTCTAGAATGAAATAACACAAGCAAAACCAAATTCATGTTGCAATTATATAAATAATAAGCCAAGTTGAATGAACACAGGCTGACCATTTATTATATAATCTTCTTTCACTCTCTTGTTCAAAACAGGAGCCATAGGATTCCACTTACATGTAGACAGAGAAATCTGGATCTGACAGCAAGATTTGGAGTTGAGGCAAAGAGAGGCTTAGGCTCTGTTCCTTTGAACTAGAAAACGCGTCACTATCCCTCAGTGGTAATGCAAACTACAGGCCTTTGGCAGATTTGCTGCAATTTATCATTCCTCTTTTTAATCCTTTCGCCTGCCCCAACATGCTTTTAGGCTCCCTGAACTGCCTAGTGTCCCGATCTGTGCCCTACTTCCACTTAAAGATCTATCCTCCTCTTTTTGGGTTGCTGGACCCAATGCCAACCTATGGAGGGGGATGTCTCCCCTACCAGTGACAAGCAATTCTTTGGCACCAGCTGGGTGTCCTACAATTCAACTAAATTCTAACAAGGTCTACCTGGAGATAGCATCAAATCTCATGGGTAAAGGGCTCCATCCCACAAGACTGTCACTAGCCCCACTTCAGATGCCAGTGGCAAGACCAGGTTGTTACCTGTGCTTCTGACTTAACCAGTTACAAATCAGCAGCTTGCAAGACCTCTTCTCAGGTTTAATTAATTTGCTAGAGCAGCTCACAGACCTCAGAGAGACATTTTACTTATGAGGTCATAGCTTATTATGAAAGGATGTAACTTAGGAAGAGCAAGATTGAAGAAATGCACAGGGCAAGGTATGGAGAAAGGATGTGGATTTCCATGCTCTATGATTGCACCACTCTCCCCAAATCTTCACATGTTCACCAACCTACAAGTTCTCTGAACTTTATCCTTTTGGGTTTTTATGAAGGCTTTATTATGATTTATTGATTAAATCATTGGCTACTGATTATTGATTCTACCTCCAGCCCTTTTTTCCTGTCCCCTGCTCTAGCCTCCCACATTGGACTGACAGTTCCAATCCTCTAAACCACATGGTTGGCTCTACTGAAAACTAGTCCCCACCCTTCTGTGCTTTGTTCCACCCCAGGTGGAACATTAATATAGCAAAAAAGACACCTTAATTACTCTCAACACTTTGAAAATGTTAAGGGTTTTTGAGAGTTGTGAGCCAAGGCCAATAATTAAGACCAAATATATATGAGAAATATATATATGGTCATCTGAATGACCAATTATATATTTTTCTTATAAATCACAATATTGTACTTCTCAAAGTATAATACTTTCTGTTTAGTATTGTGTATTACTATCTGTTTAGGACCATTGTCTCTCTCTGAAAATTCAATATGAATGCGTGTTCCTCTTGTAACATTATCCGACTCTTCCTTCTCAGAACTGTACTCTGCTATATTGAGCATGTGTATTTGGTATCAATAATGACAATGAATAATTTAAAATAATATTGTCATTTTCACAGAAGCCTACAGTGCCTTAGATAGAAGGGCATATTTTAAGGCTGGACTTTGGGTGCCAGAGTGTTGGTCTTAAGACCCTTGAGATCTGATCAGGGAGGTAACCACTTAATCAATTCAGCACTCAGCAGGTAACACCCAAATTAAGACCTATAGAAGCCTCTGGCCTTTAAAAAAAAAAAAAAAAAGTGGCTTCCCAGTCTATCTTCCTCATGTAATTTAATGCAAAAATAATGCAAAACTGTAAAATAAATAAGGAAGCCATTAGTAAAGTTCTGGTTTTTTTCTTATGGCAATGATAATACTTTGTTAAGGTATTAATTTTTATTTTTTCATGCTCATACTGCCTGATGGAAACTCTAGCCAGCACCAAGCAGACCTAATGGAGGAAGTTGGCAATTTAGTGCCACCTCTCCAAAGGCTTACATTTTTTATCATGACTGAGGGGCTATCTGTGGAAAATGTATCAACAAACCATCTAAAGCTTCTGGGCTTGCTCTTCAAGGAAGGGACATCTTTGGATTCACATAAGTGTGGTTCCCCCTATGCAGGGAGGGAATACTGGGGCCATGGGGTCTTGTCAGGCCTGGTTGACACTGATTTCTATACTCTGTCAGGTTTGAGGGTCACCTTGGCTAGGTGGAAGCAAGAGTGTGCTCACTCCTGCAAACTCTGATCTTCACCTTTGTGGATGCCAGAACTACTTCAGGAGCTTGTCCAGGGCCATCAGTCATCACTGACTTAGGTTCCCTTGGGTCACTCCGTCTGTGGGCCTACAGTAGAATCTTCCCAGGCTTTGTTCCCTTTCCTTGAATGCAGAAGAAAGCAAGTCAGGGACAAAATATCCAGGAAGACCCTGTCTTAACCTACCAGAGCATCATTTACCTTTATTCTCATTCCTTGTAAAAATGTATCAACTTCATTTAAAGGAAGGGACACTTTAGCATCACTTAGAAACTATCCTATGAGATATAGGATGGGTGTTTTGTTCGTGCCTGTTTTGTGTTTAACCAAGATATCTCAGTTAACCTTCAGGATAAACTTTTTTGGGGGGTTTTACTCCCGTTTTATAGATGAAACACTGAGGCTTAGAGATATTAAGTAATTCCCACAAGATCACCCCACTTGTAAGTGATCGAGTCTGGATTTATATTAAGGTTTGCCTAATTCCAAAGCCCCTCATCTTTCTTTTCTATGCTGCTAAAAGAAAATACCATTCCTGTGGCTTTTCTTATCAATTTCAAATAATTAAATTATTTCTGTGACACCTCAATAATAAAGGGACATGACAAAACAAAAATATATGTCCAAGAGCACTCCTCAAGATGTGGTACCAGAAACCATGTACATCAGAATTGGAGTGTGTGGAGAGGGAGAAGATTACCAACCTATTGAATTTACAGGTGATCTGGGCTTGGCCCAATACTCACTGAATCTGAATCTCTGGAAATATTTCTTAGGAAAATGCACGTTTAGCAAAGTCCTCATGTGATGGTTAATACAAACTAAAATCACCATCCTAAAGGGGTGCCTAATGAAGAAGAATGAGGACTTTGAGGGAAATCTGTACATTTTATCTAGATCAGAAAGGGAAACAACTTATTTTTCAGGTTTCTATGGAGATCATATGCTCATTTTTTATTTTACTGGTGGAACAGAGGTGCTATTTCTCTGTGTACTAACACACAGCACTGGAACTGAATGGAATTACCCAGCTTTTTGAGCCTGATTCCTTTTTGTTGGCATGAAAAAGACAAAAGAACCTCATGGCCCTCAGACCCTGATATTAAGAGTCAATAGATCTGGCAAGGTCTCTCCTTCACAAAGACAAGTAAATAGAATTATGCAGATTGAGTTGGCAAAGTCATTGCCTCTGAAACAAGCCCAAAAGCCACAGACACCCACCAAATTGCATAAAACAGAGCTGTGGCCAAGAGGAAGTACACGGCAGCTCTGAATGCAGTAAAATAAAATGCTGCCAATATGGCTGTTGGTATATTAGCATCACTGGTGGAAATCATCAGTTACTCCTTTAGGACTGAAGAAGGTCATATGCTATATCAGAAATATTAATAAAATCATTATCTTTCTAGAAGCCAGATAGAGAGGGAAACTTTCAAATTAGGCTTAGGTGGAGGGAAGACTGAGGAAAGATGCTTCAATTTAAAAAAAAAAACCAAAACAGTGGGGCTCTTAGCTATCCAGTGTTTGAAGAGACTGGTATCAAGTATTTGGTAGAGATTTGAGCTTACTTTTGTTTTTTTAAAATAATGTAAATGGGTTTTTTGGAAATGTTTCATTATGATCTATTCAGTAATAACGAGCTGCCTGACTGATGCTAAGAATTTTACTTTTGTCATCTCAATCATTCTTCAAAAAACCCTGCGAAGTGGGCATTGTCCTCACCCAAAAACTGCTGGGGGAGAAAGCAGGGCTTGGGAAAGGTGAATGGCTTGCCTGTGACTACATGGTGAGTCGCGGAGACCATCTGGCCCCACAGCTCTGGTTCTGGCTGATTCACCCAATTCCTGCATAGTCTCTGCCTCCCCATCCCAGTTCTTTGCTAACAGCAGGCGATGCCTCATCCAAAATGAGGATTCATCTTGTGTGTGTGGCTGCTCCGTGAATTTAGCAAGTTCTTGCCACTGTTTTTGAAAATGGCCCATAGCAAGGGGTTTAAACTCCCTCCCAGCTTATGCACTGTACCTGTCCCTGCTTTCTGAGGAGCTGGACAGGTGCCAATGACCCATTTTTAAAGTGTGATCGGCTATGGCAAACAGCATGGAGTGTACAGGCAGACTGCCTGGGTTTTGAGCCCTGCCCCATGACTTACTAGCTGTGTACAGGTGATGTCCAGGTTATCAAGCTATCTCCTCCTCATTCCTGTGATTTGCAAAACTAATGTGAGGATGATAGCATGGGAGGGTTGTAGGAAGAACTGAGTTAATATATTAGATGAATTCATGTGTTTAGAAAGGTGACTAGCACACAGTGAATGCTCAGTAGATACTGTTGCTGTGCTTGTTGTTGTCATGAAAGTTTAGTAATGAGAAACTTTGGGACCATCAATATGGTAATATGCAACATTACCCCCAAAATTCACAACAGATGAGCAACAGTAACTTTCAGAGGAAACCAAGGGAGGCTAAGAGTGTGGATGCTGCACCAGACCACTTGTCTTCATATCTTGGTCTGACACTCACGAGCTGTGTCACTTGGCATGGCTGGCTCAACACTTTCTTGCCTCAGTTCTCCTATTGAGAAATAGCAGTATAAGAATATTTCCTTCCAAGGAATATCATAAAGATTAACAACCAAGTTAACATTTCTAATGTGTTTAGAAAATGCCTGAGACATAGCAAGAACTGCCTATGTGTTGGTTAATGAACAACAAAAGATCAACTTTTTTTAAAGATTTTATTTATTTATTCATGAGAGGCAGGCACTCAACCACTGAGCCACCCAGGCATCCCCAAACGATCAACTTAAGAGGACACCCTTGGGCAGCCCAGGTGGCTCAGCAGTTTAGCCCTGCCTTCAGTCCAGGGCGCGATCCTGGAGACCCGGGGTTGGAGTCCCACCTCAGGCTCCCTGCATGGAGCCTGCTTCTCCCTCTGCCTATGTCTCTGCCTCTCTCTCTCTCTCTCTCATATATCTCTCTCTCATATAAATAAATAAAATCTTAAAAAAAAAAAGATGACACCCTTGAGGTCCTTCCTTGAAATTGTGGGTTTTCTAACCATGTATTCTATGAGTGCAGCTGCTGCCACTCTGCCAGTTGTTGAAGTCAGACTTGTTAGCAAATTCTGGGAATGTGTTAACCTCAGTTTATGAACACCGAGTCTCAGTCACTCTTAGACTGAAGGCCTTGGTGGCTTATGTGATCACATACAAAAATAAAAAGAGTGAGAACGGAAAACAAAGGCTTACAGTTTGGGAGCAGTTCTCTGAGCATCAAACAAGCTTTTGCAGGCACCATAGGCCACAGATCATGCTCTGAGAAATTCAAGCCTCACGCTGTGTGGTCTTTTTCTGATGATATGAAAGTCCCCCTTCACACCATGGGAAGGGTAGGAGGACAGCAGCAGATAGAGCCACCCACTTATGGGCACCACTAGCGCCTGCCCGTGGCAACCCCAAAGAGAACATCCTTTGGCAATGCTAAACCAGTAGATCTGAGCATTGGGGTGAGCACCTCTACAGGACGCAGGAAGAAGCATCTTATGGTGCAAAGAGCATAGACTTTGGGATTGCTCACCCTACATTGAATTCCTACTCCATCATTTATCCAGTCATCGGACCTGTAACAATTTACTCAGGTCCTCTGAGCCTTATTTCTTTAACCTGATAATGGGGACAATAATGCCTACTGACACAGTAAGTTTGATTTTTTTTTAAATCCATATTGTGCATCTAACACAGTAACCAGAACATGAATCATGGTTCCCCATTGCTTAGCAACTGTCATTTATTGTGTACGTGGACAGTACCCAGGTTCTGTGTTAGGCACTTAGGATCCAGTGTGTCACTTTATCTCTGTAAGGGTCTATCAGATAAGTTCTATTAGCTCTTTTCTCTATAAATGAAGAAAGTTAGGGTTGGCAAGGTAAAATAACCTGCCCAAAGTCACACGGCTAGGATTTGTGGGACTCATGGTTCCATCCTGGTTTTGTTTGAGTCTAAGCATGTGCACTTTCCCACCTCCCTTATATCATCCTTCCCTTGCTGTCCCGTCTACTTCATTCCAGTCTGTTCAAAGGTAAACATATGGCACTGAAGACCACCCACTCTGAGAGCAAATATATGAACTACAGTGATAACGATCCCAAGGGTCTTTGTTTATCCTCAGGACTTCAGTAAAGGCCAGAGGAGCTGGGCATGAACAGAGCAGAGCCACGCAGCACACCTGACTGATCCTGTTGGATGCAGTTTATCTTCAGAAGGAAGATGTACTTGAGGGGCTGACTTTCAGCTCTTCTAATCTTGTAGTTCGGAAATAACCTGCTCTGGAAGAGACAAACTGAGTTTTGCTGTTACACAACAGAGGTTTGGAGGTATCACACTGGCTTAATTAAAGGCCTCTGATTAAAACTCTAGCACATGGTCGTCAATGATGTTTCCACTCATTTTTATCCTTGAATGAGGTTCCCAAACACCTTCCAGTAGTTTGCTGGGCATATTATCACCTCCTTGACTTCTATTCCTCCTTCTTACATTAGTAAATCCCAGGAAGGCTAATGGGCCTCCAAATTTGGAAATTAATGCATCTGGACATTCATTGAAACATTGACTCATTTAAGCAGAGACTCCCCCTAACTAAAGGACTTAGGAGAGGGATAAGCAAATAAAATAGCCAAAAACAAACAAACAAAAAGCCCATAGCACAGGCAGTGGCCCCTAGTGGGCTTCAGGGTCTGGGACATTCTCCTTAGTCTGGAAACCAAAATAAAACTGGTATGCACAAGACACACACTTGCATAAATCTGATGCATCTCATATTGTGTGAGAAATTTTGAGGTTAGGAGTACGTTTTTGCAGAATGAGACTATTTTCTTCTAAAAGGATTGGGGATATTTATCTTCTCTGGAGGTAGATAGGTATTATTGCCATTTTACAGAGATGATCTTAGATATGGCACATAAACTGGTAAAAATGAGTTACCACTCACTATCTTAACAGTCTACCATAGATAGCTGTACCCATTAAATGGGTTCAATTTACCAATACAAGTTGGGTATTTCTCAGTGGCCACCAGCAATCTTCTTCAAAATTGCTTCAGGCCACTCGGATTTACTTGCTCTGCTACTTCTCTTTGCTCTTTGTTATTTTTACAGCATGCTCCATATTGGCTACATGGATGGCTCCTGTTCTTCCTTCTAATCCTTGCATCCATGACCTAGTTTTAGTCTTGTCATCTGTAACAGATGCTGTCAGTGCCTCTCTCATTTTCCTTGACACCTGTGAATGTCATGTAGATCTCTTACATGTGAATGGCTTCTCACAGTAAACACCACAACTCTCTGAGTGCTTTATCAGGCTGCGGGAGAATGCCAAGACTCCTCACATGGTAGCCAGAAGTCCCAGGGAGTTAACACCCCTGGGAGCAGACAACCACCAATGACACACGAGAACTGGTAGATAAATACCTCAGCTTCCTTGCTCCTGGGATGGAACAATTCTGAAATGTATTCTGTATAGTCTCCTAGAGATTCTTTTTGATGCATTTTTATTCTTCTCTACTGGTGCTTCCTGGAATCATCTCCCTAATAAACTAATCTTATTTATAGCCTGTCTCAGAGTCTCCTTCTCAGAGTACCCAGATTACAATACCACTCCAGTTTTAGACACAAGCCTCTTCTAGTACATGAAGTAATACTGGACTCTGGGGACCTAGAGTAAGAGATCTCAGCCTCTCAATGGTACTATAGGCCCCCAAGAAATGCCCCAGGCAAGCATGACCTTCACCCAGGTTCCTCTATACAGGAGGGGCTTGAGACATTGCAGTTAAGTAAATTGATGGAGAATTTTATGATTTATTCAAGTGAGTAGACAAAGTAGACAGTTTGTGAAGAACTTTCTCAAATTACTTGAGCATCTCAGCAATCATTTTGTATATATCTGGCTTATATGGAGAAGTCACACAATACCGTGGTTAAAAGCTTGGCTCAGGAGTCATGTAGAACTAGGTTTAGATCCTAATTCTGACTCTTGCCATCTATGTGACCTTGGAGCAGAGTAGTTGGTCTCTCTAGGTCATAGTTCCTTTAACTATAAAATGGGGAAAATAATAATAGAACCCACCTCAGAAGGTTTTCAGGAGAATTAAATGCCAGAATACTAAAGCCCTTGTCATAGAGCCTAACATGTCCTACATACCCAAATGGGTACTTGCTATCATTAATATGCCATAATATGTCCGAAGGTATAACACTGGGCATTGTGCCCTTTATTAAGAAACAGAAAAATAGATATGGATAGACACAGAAATCTGTAGATTTCATTTTACTGCTTCATAATAAATGAAGATTTGGGCTGGGATTTGGGAGAGGGGATATGATCTCCCTGGATTAACACATTGTTCCTGATTTGAGGACTTGTTGCCTAGAAGCAGAGCCCAACATGGGCATTCTTATAGAAGTGATTTATTGTAAGGAAGTACTCAGGTAAAACCTGTAAGGGAGTGAAGGAGGCAGGATAGGACAGAGAAAGCAGCTAAGCAAGGATGTATATTCAGCTGAAATTAGAGTCAGCCTAATCCCCTATCTCAGGGGGCTCTGGAGTATGAATGGCTCTATGGAGTTATTCCATATTGAGGCAAGGGGGCAGCTCTCCTGTACTCCATGTCAGTCAGTGCCTGTGTGGTACACCTCTGAAGGAAGTCATAACCTCCTAGGTATTTCTGGGAGAGATGGCTTTCATTTGCAGAGGACACTTCTTAGCAGTGAGGTGTAGCTGTGAACTGTTAACAGCCAACACTCCCAGTAGCTGGAGGATGCATACACTTGTGAAGAATATCTAAGTGGGACCTCACCAGCTTCTATTAAGATTATTTCCATAAAGTGTATATCATATTATCTACAGTAATTTCTGCTGTGGTAATTAGAAAAAACAATTCACCAATGCTTATCCTGCTTCTTGATCAATTGGTAACACAAAGTATACCAGTAATCTGCTTCCTCCCTCCCCAGCCCTGAAGCAGTATGACTTCTTACTGGACATAGTAGTCATTGGCTATTACCAAGGGACACTTGTAGAAGCATCTCTTCCTCTGCTACCTCCTAACCTTGGAGGTTCTGAATTTGCTTTCAGATCTCATCTCTGCATCTAGAAAAGTCTTGGCATGGGAAGGCAATTCCACAGTCCCATGGGTTTATGAGATACCCACCAGCCTGTTTTCCCCTTCACACCACTACTCCATTTTCTTTTTTTTTTTAATAATAAATGTATTTTTTATTGGTGTTCCATTTGCCAACATACAGAATAACACCCAGTGCTTATCCCGTCAAGTGCCCCCCTCGGTGCCCGTCACCCAGTCACCCCCACCCCCCACCCTCCTCCCCTTCCACCACCCCTAGTTCGTTTCCCAGAGTTAGGAGTCTTCCATGTTCTGTCTCCCTTTCTGATATTTCCTACCTATTTCTTCTCTCTTCCCCTCTATTCCCTTTCACTATTATTTATATTCCCCAAATGAATGAGACCATATAATGTTTGTCCTTTTCCGATTGACTCATTTCACTCAACATAATACCCTCCAGTTCCACCCACGTTGAAGCAAATGATAGGTATTTATCGTTTCTAATGGCTGAGTAATATTCCATCGTATACATAAACCACATCTTGTTTATCCATTCATCTTTCAATGGACACTGAGGCTCCTTCCACACTATTCCATTTTCTAATGGCTAACAGAGTTGCCAAACAAAGGTAGTGGGAGAATGCTAGATTAAGAATTAGGAGGCCTGAGTGTGAATCCTGATTTTACCACCTGTCAGTTGTGTGGGTCTTAGCAAGTCATTTTTCTGTTGGGAATCCTTTTCCTTTTTCATTTAAAGCATTTTCTTAATTTAATTTTTAATTTTTTTAAAGATTTTATTTATTTACTTGAGAGAAAAAGAGAGAGGGAAAGAGAGTGTAAGTGGAGGGGAGGGGCAGAGGAAAAAAGAGAAGCAGTCTCTCCACTGAGCAGGGAGCCTGATGTGGGGCTTAATCTCACGACCCTGATCTCATGACCTGAGCCTAAGGCAGATGCTTAACCAACTGAGCCACCCAGGTGCCCTATACTTGTCCTTTAAAAAAAAAAAAAAACTGGTTCAAAAGACCTGCCCTGAATCCTTAACAGAGAGTCATTGTGTGATCAGGTGAAAAAACACACACTAAAAGGCTTTATAAAACAATGTCCTAAAGCAAGTTATTAATATTACTATCACTGCAATGAATAGTATATTTACCTTTGACTGTCTCTAGCCATAGGACTTTGGTTGCTGTGTGGTATAGCCCCAAATAATCGTCTCTGAGAATCCTTGTGAAAGCCACAGTAATTGTACCACTTTCCCCTGTGTGTTGTCTCATAGCTATTTGGTGATCCATTTTCTGCTATCTCTGACATCCAAATAATTCCTATGGGGTTCCAGAGGAAGAGAATTCCTCAGGCTCTACAAGAGATTTGGTAAAGAAAGGCCAATGGAAAGATTCAGTGGGAAGACTTCTTACCGAGTGCAGTCACCTAAAGTGACTTGTCTGGTTGGTAGTTACCCAACTTTTATCCAAGATTAGCTTTCCAGAAAAACAGTTATGCTGCTACACCAAGGAAGGTGATTTCAAAATCCATTAAAATGATTACCCTAACATCAAACTATTTATTCATTTGTTGCTTAATATTGTTATTTTAATACACAAGTTAACTTTTCTTTCAGAGCCGTGCTGAGAACGCTTTAGTGCCATCACATCTGATACATGTAACACTTACGTACATCACACCTGATACCTACACAGGGAATTTTGCAATCACAGACAGGAAGAATGGATGCTGGCATTTTGAAGGCAGTGAATAGTACCACGTGTATGTCGGGGGAGACTGCCAAAGATTTTTCTCAAGATCCGGTACTTTGAGACTATTTGTGAAATTATTGAATGTTCTCTGTTCACTTTGTTTGGATTTAGATTATTGAACTTACTCCACTTATTTTATAACTCAACCATTTGTTGACCACATTCTGTGTATAAAGGGCCTTGACCTAGGTTAAAAAGACAATCAATGCCTATCTCGAAAAAAGTGCCATGTAGGAAATGGAATTGGGAATATAATGCATGGGGGAACATACAGGGACAGGAAGGAAGGAAGAAGACCATGCAGAGGGAGGCTGAGAGTATGACTAGCAAGTCATGATTCACCAGATCGTTATGCTGGTGCTCTGCCAAATAGGGCTCTTTCGAAACCCTGGAAGCGTGGCATATTGCAACAGGGAGGATACGATCTGGTTTTGAAGGCAAGTGAATGGATCAACTAAATAAGTTTACTTCTATTACTGAGGTCATTTAAAACCTTCCCACTCAAAATGTCGGTCCTCACACCAGCAGCACCAGCACCCCTCGGGAGCTTGTTAGACATGCAGAATGTAAGGCCCCACTTCACAGGTACTGAATCAGAATTTGTCTTTTAAAAAGATCCCCAGGTAACTTCACATTATGGTTGATAATCATTCCTATAAAGAACACAAATAGTTTAAGAAAGGTCTCTTCTTTCAGGAATGAAGCAGCAGGGCTATAGGAAACTTAATAAAGACTTTTCTTCATACTTTTCCTCCTCACATCAGCTTGTTTAAATGAGTTCAATTTGTAGCGGAAGAAACAGAAAAGTAAATTGATTGTTGTAATATAGAATGATGAATACAATCGATGTACGTGTTTACTTACAAGAAAAGTTTCACATGGAACACTGTTTAGTATTCTAAACCTAAACCCCTTTTTTTCATTTATTTTAGCACTTAAAAACTTCTTTGTTAACCAGTATTATAGAATGGAAAGAGCCAGGCTCCAACTCTCATCTCTGTGATTCTAAAATTGAGGCCATTTGGTGTCTTTCTGAAGGTCCTCTACTCAAGGCTCTGAGAGGTTCCCACTCTTCCCCAAGACGGACCTCCTATCAGCACACAGCGACTCATCATCAGCATACCTGCTCCTCTCTGGCCCTGTACTCGGTTCCTCTTTCTGAGCCTGACAGGCCTCTGCCTTGTTTCACTGCACTTGAGTCTTAGCCTTAGGTCCTACCTTGCCAGCCCTGCTCCCAAAGACTAGACTTTGTCTGGATTCTACACTAGAATCATACTTCCTGCTGAGACATCCAGCCATGCCTGGATTTCTAAGGGAGACCTGGCTAGAGATTCCTTATTACTCTATTTACTGATCCCCTCATAACCTTCTCAGATTATTTATGATCAAAATACCATATAGAGCCATGAACACTGGAAAAAAAAAAAAAGAGATATGAACACTGTAATCAAGGCAGGGAATGGGGATTTGGGTTGCTATTTTAAAGAGTGGTCAGGAAGATCTTTCTGATATGATAGCCTCTCTCATCTGCCATATTTTCCTGTTTGCTTCACATCTTGTGATTTTACTTAAAAAAAAAAAAAAGAAAAGAAAGAAAATGTCCTTTGTAGTCATTTTAATGAGGCTCTGGGAAAAGAGCAAAGATAAACATATATACATTTAACCCACCAGTATTAAATGAAGTTGCAGCTGCATTTTCTAATATAATTGTAGTTGCCTTGTTTTTCTTTAAGAAGTGTGTTAGACTAAATAGGCTTAAGAAAAATTGAGATATTCCTACCTGGGCTCATTTCAAAATGAGGTCCTACATTAAGGGTTTTTCTAATCCCTAGAGATTCTTGCTGCAAGCACTCAAATTCTATTAGAAGGTATTAATTTAATACACACAATACCTTTTCAAACATTATTTAACATTTTTAAAAAGATTTTATTTACTTATTCATGAGAGACACACAGAGAGACGCAGAGACACAGGGAGAGGGAGAAGCAGGCTCCTTAAGGGGAGCCCGAAGTGAGTGAGACTCAATCCCAGGACCCCAGGATCAAGCCCTGAGCCAAAGGCAGACTCTCAACCACTGAGCCACCCAGGCATCCCTGACTTAACATTTTAAAATCAGTTTATCAATGATATCACCCAGATCTTCATATTTTTTAAATCTTGCCAATAATTCTATGTGGAAAGTTGGTATCCAGTCTGCCTAGAATTGTTATTTAGCTCATCTGAATGAGGAAAAGTCAAAATTCTCTTACGAAGTTTAAGGATTTTTCCAAAGCATTTAAATTTCTGGGATGAATGTTTTGCTTCTATTACCTTCTCACTGTAGGCCTGCTTTGGAAATGGAGTCTTATGTGTTTAACAAACATTATTTTTATTTTTTTCCTGAGGTACATTAACTTGCCATGAAGAGGGCACATTAAAATGATGTATAAATCAATGGCATAGTTATTAATGGGCTAATACTAAAGCTTGACAACCACCTAATATAGAAGTTAACAGCAGGAGAGCCATGAAATCTTACATCTGCTTTTTATTTTGAGAAAAAAATAAAAATGTACATGTTAAAGCTGCAGCTTCAAAGAGTTAAAATGGCATCCTTCTCCTTTTGAGATGAAATATTAATCTTTTAAAATTGTCTTTAAAGTAGCAGGGCACTATGTCATTGACTGTGGTTATCGTCAGTGAAACATGTACTATTTAGTGCAGTGAATGCCTCACTTAATGCCGGGTGATCATCTGCTCATTTATTTATTTAAAAAAATACTTATTTACAGCCTCCCTTGCACTGGCCACTGTGTGAGTACCAGGAACACAAAATGAAAATGAAAGACACTTCACTCATCCTTTTCAACTGATAGTCAAGTGAGGTAGAGAATGAGTTAACAATTCCAATCCCAGGTAGAGGTGTTCTGTCCCAGAGGCACCAGGGAAGAAAGCACTGTTCTGAGTTTTCAAAGAGGTAAGCATAATTATTGATGGAAGGCATTCTAGGAACACTATAAGTTTCACAATGGTAGGGACTTTATCTTTCTATCTTTCTATCCCACCACTTAGCACAGCATTAGTACACTGTAATCAATAAATCAATAAATATTTGTTGAAGGAAAGAAGAGCAAGGGATAAAATAGATGTTCGATACAGTGTCAAATGAATTTATGTGTTTATGTGTGTGTGTTGATGTCTCTAAAACTACTGTTGCTAAATAGTATTTCCATACTGCCTCAGTTTTAGAGTTATTTCTTACTGGCAGCAACCGACCAATGCTTCATACTAAGTTGCTTGCGTAAGCAATGGGTTTAAGAGCAACTGCTAGCCATTCAATTGGATTTATAAAATAGACAATCATTTTTATTTTTCAGATGTCCAAATAAGGCTTCCATTCTTACTGCCCCTATTGTTCTCCATACAAGAGTAAGCTTTTTAAACAATAGAATAAGATTCAGACAAAATGTAGAGAGTAATTAAATTATTTATTCATCAAATAATTGAGAGTCTTTTATGTGCCAAGCTCTGTAAGAAATCTCAGAGATAGTAAGATGAAAAGGCGCAGTCTCTATCCTCAAGGTGTTTACAGTCTTTGAGGGAGACAGATGCTGAAAAACACAATGTGGTGTAGGGATTATTATTAAAGTATATGTAAGATGCTATGAGACCACAGAGGAGGGAAACTGGTTAGAGTGTGTGGGATGAGGTGATATTGCCTATCAGGGAAGATTTCTGAGAGAAAATAATGCCTTGGCTGAATATTGTAAGTAAGGATTAGGTTATCTAGGTGGTCATGGAGAAAGGAGATGTTTCCTACAAACACTGGGAGACAGGAGTTTGTGATGTGTAATGGTAATGGATAGTTAGCTAAGTATAGCATGCCAGGTGGGAGAGGAGATTTAAAAAAAAATGGAAAATGTTCATTGCAGCACTATTCACAATAGCCAAGAGGTAAAAATAACTGATGTATCTCACTAAGAAATGAATGGATAAAGAAAACACAGTATGCATATACCATAGAATATTATTCAGCCTTACAAAGAGAAGAAAATCCTACCATTTGCAACAACAAACATGAACCTGGAGGACTTATGCTAAGTGGAATACACCAGTCAGAGAAGGACAAATATGGCACAAAACAGGGACTACAGGAGTGGTCGTAGGGGGGAAACAGGGAGTTGTTATTCAGTGGGAACTGAGTTTAAGTTATATAAGCTGAAAAATTTCTAGAGATCTTCCTTATAACATACTGCTTACAATCAACAACATGGTACTGTACACTTCAAAAAAAATTTTTTAAGTAGATCTCAGGTCAAGTGTTCTTAACACACACACACAAAGGGAAGGTATATGATATAGCTATTAGCTTGATTGTAGTGATGGCATCACAAGTGTTTACACGTCTACACTCATCAAACTGTACACATTAAATATGTACAGTTCTTTGTATATCACGTATATGTCAATAAGGCTATTAAAAAAGAGAGATGGCAGGCACTTGGGTGGCTCAGTTTGTTAAGCATCTGCCTTTGGCTCAGGTTGTGATCCCAGGGTCCTGGGATCAAGTCCCGCATCTGGCTCTCTGCTCCATAGGGGACCCTGCTTCTCCTTCTATCTTTGTTTCCCTCTCTCTTTCTCTGTCTCTAGTGAATAAATAAATAATATCTTTAAAAAGAGAGAGACATGAGGGCAAATGAGACAAGAGTGATTAAATGCAGTTCAATTATAAAGAACTGTAGCCATGCAAAAGAGATTTGCTTCCATAAAGAATTTGAAAGTTTTGAGTAGGGGAGTAAATGCGGTCAGATTTGAATTTTAGACGTATGGCACTGTCTGCATAGGAAATCATGCCTTGATTAAGGGAGATGATTGAAAAGATTGTGATTAGTGATAAGAGCCTGAAAGAGATGTATGGGCTAAAACAAAAAAGGATGTTTTTGAAACCCAAATCAGGAAAAGAAGGAGAGGTTGTAGAAAAGGAGAGGAGATAGCTACTGGAATATAGCCCCAAGATGTCAAAAAGGAATTGACTCTATAGCTCAGGCAGGAACAAGACCTTCACAAGAAAGTCTTCTTTCCCATGGAATTCTGAGTCAAATTTGTCAGCTGTCTATGAAAGTAGATAATGAGGTAAGAAGCTATTCCCATGCAGTTCTTGCTACAAAGGAATGGGATACTGTCTGCCCCACTTACATTGTAACCAAACTATAGTATATCTGTGGGCAAGGCCTATGTCTTATTCTTCTTTTATATACTCATATCTGGTGCAGTAAGTGAATCATAGTAGATAAGCAGTAAATGTGCTTTCTTGAAACTCATTATGAAGTCAGGATCTCACAGATCCAGTCTGAGAGTAAATGTGTATTTAAGATTCTATAAATAACTTGGGGTTTAATAGCCTTTAGAATTAGCCACAGTCAGAGCTTTTCTTGAGACATAGCTGTATACAAGTACAAAAAATAAAGGTAATATTTTTTATGTTCTTTTACCTAGATTTGTTACATAACAGATCCTTAAAGAAAGGGTCAGTAGGAGGGAATCTTTGTTGTTTTACAGTTGATCTTGAGAAAATCAGAAATATATAGAGAATGAATGATGAGAATATTTTTTATGAGAATGTATATTCTATGTCTCCAGTACTTGTTGGCATGGCTAGAAGGCAGAAGATCTAGTCTCCTGGGAATATAACAGATGCGCTCATGTTCATGGAGGGACTTTTTAGAAAATCAAATTTAAGGATTCCTGACAGCATTTTTGGTCTCCAAGAACACTAACAAGAGGTAGTACTATAATTTGAAGCTTTTTGTGTGGTTCAATTTAACTAAAAACTTTGTGTTGAGTACCTACTATTCATAATGGACTGCACTCGAGGTTACTGTGCCTTTATGGAATTAAGAAAAAAGAAAGCACCACCTACAGAAAGATAATTTGTGGGATAAAGACTTTATCTAGCAGAAAAATAGTAACTTATACCTTTCTTCAAGCCCTGGCTCAGAGCACAAGGCTTAGTTATTAGAGCTAGCAATCATTTTCAACCCTGACTTGCCATGTCGATCAGGGACATCTGTCAGTGTGCAAGTTGCATAGCCTCATGTGGGGGCCCTGATTTTTGAAAACCCAGAATACAAAACTAAAGAGGACCAGTTCCTGACCTCAAGCACTCCAATCCTGGTCAGGGGAGGCATACAATAGCCAAAGATCCAAGTGACACTAATACAAGATGGAGAAGCACTAAATGTTCTAATTGAGGCACATACACAATTCTATAGATATCTCTAAGACAATAGGAAATCAAACAGGGATTTCTATCTCCATAGCAGCATGGCGTTGTGAGGAGGCTGCCACAGGATTTATACAGCCCAACAATAAATATAGACATTTAAATGATGGAAGGGAACCATCTGTGAAAATATGAGTAGTCCCATATTATATGTAAATACTTAGATAATATTTTAATTAGAGTTTCATGGCTCTAGAAGTACAGAGCTAAAAATATTTCTCTAGGGAAAGTATAAAGACATCATTACATGCTGCAGTAAGCATTGGCTAGAGTTGTGAACAACTAATTCAAATGAGGTCACAACTAATTATGGGGATTGGGAATTATTTTTCAAAAAGAAGTGATGCTTCACACATTGCATAGTGAACATACAGTTTACATTAATCCCCAGAGAAAGTAAAGTTTACAGATATAAATATGTCAAGAAAAAGGAGTGTAACTACAGGAACTATAATGTATATTTAAAGGGAAATGAGAATTTCATAGTGTTTGTAGGTGATGTCAAAAGCAATCTCCATTCCTTCCTATGCTATGATATTTCAAGGTGAGAGAAATGCTGGTATGAGTGGGTTATGGATATCTTCAGGGAGGCATATCTTTGCTTCTAAGATTGACATGGCAAGTAGAAGACATGAGAGACCACAACTCTTATTTTCACAACCAAAATAATCTGTATTAGCTACAAAATCTTATTTTCTTTCTTAACTCATTAAAGAACTTAAAATATGATACAAAGAAATTTAAATTAACTAAACTTCCAGTAAATGACAAATCTTTCGTAGAAGAGACCCCTCCCCTTAAATTAAATAAATAAAACTTAACAACAACAACAACAACAACCACCTGGTGGCTCAGTTGGTTGAGTATCTGACTCTTGATTTCAGCTCAGGCCATGATCTTGGAGTTCTGGGATCAACCCCATGTTGGGCTCTGCACTCAGCCAGGAGTCGGCTTGAGTATTTTTCTCCCTCTCCCTTAGTCCCTCTTCTTGCTCATGTTGTCTCTCTCTCCCTTTCTCTCTCTGTCTCCCTCTCTGAAATAAATAAATCTTTAAAAAGACAAAGAAGAAAGAAGACCCATGGCTGTTCTCATCTGGTAGAGTGTTGGGAGGTCTAATCTTCCATATACAGGAAAAAGGAGAAACCAGGCAAAATATTAAGTAGTTTGACAGAATAAAACCTGTCATGATAGATTAGAATTCCAATGTACTATAGCCATAGAATGAATCTCAACCACCTTCCAACCCTTTCTCTAAGGATTCACCAAGGGCTCGGGGATAGTAAACTAAACACCTGGAGACAGAACAGGAGAATCAATGGAGATGCCTCCTGAAGCAAAGGGTGTTTACTCCAAATGCAAGTCAGCCACTTTCCATAGACAGGGAAAAGAGCATGAGAGCTGAGAGAAATCCAGCTGATCCTTTTCAGGAATTTATCTACCAAACGCTTGGAGGGAAAGGCAAGAGAATTGAGAGAAGTCTCTTTGAGGCATTAAAGGCCTTCATCAAATGCAAGGTGTCTCTACAGCATACAGAAAGCTGATAGCAGTATCAGAAAGCACTAAGAATTCCTCGTTTGTTTAAAAGCTAATAGCCAGCTATAATGCAAAAAGGGAGATCTTTTATGGTTGTGATGGTGGTTCAACTTTAAATCATAGTGAGAACTCTGGAAACCCACCAGTGCTCAGATCTTAAGTCATTCAGAAAAGAAAGCCCTGATTTTACCAACAAAAACATTTGAAGGTGATGGAGAACTGAATAAAATTAAGCAGCTAATCTAGGAGCCTGACACAACATGAAATGTGTCCCTTTTCTGAGGATGAATATTATTTACTTCAGTGTGTACTTTTAAAAAGCATAAAATAAATAACTACAATACGTATGAAGCCAAAGAAAATATGTCCTATAGACAACAGAAGAAATAGTCAATTGAAACAGACCCAGGGCTGATGCAGAAATTGATGTTATCAGACAGAAAACTTACTTGTGATTTTTAAAGTGCTAAAGGATGTAGAAAAGGTGGACAAAATGTATGTATCAGTTGGACATTTTAGCAGAGACATGGTAAACACTTTTTAAAAGATCAGATAAAAATGCTAACAGTGAAAAATAAAAGAAATGAACAGTTCATTAAGTGGTCAGACTAGACCCAATAATGAATGGAAAGAATCAGTAAATTTAAAACAGATTTTTAAAAAGTAAACTGAAATATAAGAAATATAAAAATGAAGTGCCTGGGTGGCTCAGTCAGTGAAGCATCTGCCTTTGGGTCAGGTCACGGTCCCAGGATTAAACTGCATAGGGTTCCCTGCTCACAGGGGAACCAACTTCTCCCTCTCCTACTGCCCCTTCTCTTCCCCAGTTCATGCCCTCTCTCAAATAAATAAATGAAAGTTTTAAAAAATGAACTGAAATATAATTTTTTAAAAAATATGAAAAAGAAACAGAATGGAAGACTTGAAATCATAAAAGTCCTCAAAGAAAACGTAAGCAGTAAGTTCCTTGACATAGATAATGATTCTTTTGAATCTGACACCAAAAGCAAAAGTAACAAGGGTACTTGGTGGCTCAGTTGGTTAAGCGTCTAACTCTTTCTTGATTTTGGCTCAGGTCATGATCTCAGGGTCATATGAGATCAACACCCAGGTTGGGTTCCATGTTCAGTGAGGAGTCTGCTTGAGATTCTCTCTCTCTCTCTGCCCCTACTCAACCACCTCATTCTTTCTCCCTAAAATAATTCCTAAATAAATAAATCTATTTCAAAAACAAAAGTACCAAAAGTAATAATAAACAAATGGGACCACATAAAACAACAAAGTTTTTGTACAGCAAAAAAATCATTAACAAAATGAAATGGCAACCTACTGAATGGGAGAAAATATTTGCAAATCACATATCTAGTAAAAGTCTAATGTAAAAAATAAATAAAAAGCCCGTATATGAGCTCAAAAGCAAAAACCAAACAATCTAATTTTAAAACATGTCGGGGCACCTGGATGGCTCAGTTAGTTAAGCATCCAATTCTTGATTTCAGCTCAGGTCATGATCTCAGGGTCTTGAGATCAAGCCCTGTGTCAGCCTCTGTGCTTAGCAGGGAGTCTGCTTGAAGATTTCTCTCCCTCTCTCTCTGCCCCTCCTCCTGCTCACGTGTGCTCTCTTTTTAAAATAAATAAATCTTTTTTTTTTAAAGGGCAGATTTAAATTGACATTTTTTTTCAAAGAAGATACACAGATGGCTCATAGGTACCTGAAAAAATATTCAACATCTAATCACTAGGAAATACAAATCAAGACCAATCACTAGGAAAATGCAAATCAAGACCACAATGAGGGATCACTTTATACCTGAATGACTATTATAGAAAAGACAAGAAATAACAAGTGTTGGTGAGGATGCAGAGAAAAGGGAACCCTTGTGCACTATTGGTGGGGATGTAACTTTGTGCAGCCACTTTGGAAAACAGAACGGAGGTTCCTCAAAAAATTAAAAATGGAACTACTATGAGATTCAGCAATTCCACTTCTGAGTATTTATTCAAAAATAAAAATGAAAGCATGAATTCAACAAGACATCTGCACTTCCATCCCATGTTCATAATAGAATCATTGAGAATGGCCAGGATGCAGAAACATCCTAGATGCCCACTGATGGATAAAGAAATCCTTTTATATACATATGCATGCATACACAAACACACACATGTATATATATAACATATAATATATAATATATAATATATAATATATAATATATATGTATGTACCTAGCATAGTCTGTGCCCTTAGGAGCTTCAGTCCAATAGAAGAAACACTTTTTTTTAAAAAAATTTATTTATTTATTCATGAGAGACACACACATAGAGAGAGAGAGACAGAGGCAAAGACACAGGCAGAGGGAGGAGCAGGCTCCATGTAGGGAGCCTGACGTAGGACTTGATCCCGGGTCTCCAGGATCACACCCTGGGCCAAAGGTGGCACTAAACCTCTGTGCCACCCAGGCTGCCAAAGAAACACATTTAAATAAAAATTATGATTCAGTAAAGAAGAAGCTGAGTAAATTGCTCTAGGAGATCAGAGGCAGCCTGAAGAGGTGAAAGGAAAGGAAAAAAATAAGAAAAAACTCATATGCCCATATACAGTTATTTTCCATCACCATCTCCCTGCCCCCATACTTAAGCAAGTATATTGTATCACATATCAGTACTTCTTTCCTTTTTACTGCCTCTTATCTGAATACTATCTCATTTTACTTTGCTTATCCATTTACCAGTTGATGAACACTTGGGTTGATTTTAGTTTTTAGCTATTGTGAACAATGCTGTTAAGAACATTGACATATATAAGTCTTTTGTATGGACATTTTCATTTTCATGAAAACAGGACATGCAAGAGAGTGACTGAGATTTGTTGAATAATATCAAGAAGTCATACCATGTACCACTTCCTGTACTTGGAGTCCTTGAAAGAAAAGCAGAAAATTATTTGAAGAGATAATGGCTAAAAACTTTCTAATATAGATATCAAACCAAAGACCTGAGACCAATGATCCTAAGAAAGATAAATGGAAATAAAATCACATGTAGGTATATTACAAACTGCTATTTAAAAGACAGAGGGGGGAGAGAGAATGAGGGAGAGAGATAAAGAGAGACAGAAGATCTTTAAGAAGCCTGAGAAAATAAAAAATACTGTGCGTGTAGGAATAATAATACAAATTAGGATGATTTTTCACCAGGAACAATAGAAACCAGAAAGCAATGAAGTGACATTTTCAAGGAGCTTAGAATAAAAATACTGTCAAGCTAAAATTCTATTTCTAGAAAAAAAATTTTTAAAAAGGTAATTCAAATCACTGGTGGTAAAAATAGATAGATGATTCTGGGACAACTGGGTAGCAATTTGCAAGAAGTTAAAATTACATCCATATCTCACACCATATATAAGACTAAATTACAAGTACTATAAGGAAGTAAAGATGAATTCTTACTTAACCTTGGTGTAGGGGAATGCTATCTAAATATGTTCCAAAATCCTGAGCCAGTAAAAGATTAATAAGTTTGATGACATTTAAATAAATGAGGGACAAAAGACTAAAAAAAAAAAAAAAGAGAAAGAAAGAAAAATAATAGAGACATAAAGGGATAATTTGCAAATAAAGGTATGTGAAATGACTCTCAAGCTCACTCATAATGAGAAAATGCAAACAAAACAACACTGAGAAACTGTTAATGGCAATAATGTGGGGAAACAGGCACTCATACAATGAAGTTGAAAATGCAAATTGGTTCAATCCTTTTGAAAGAAAACTTGACAATCACTCCTAAAACTACATATGAATTTACCCCTGACCTATAAATCTCACTTCTAGGAATATAACCTTAAGATTCACCTCTAACAATACAAACAATACAAAATATGCACAGCTTATTCATTGTGGCATTGTTTGTAATAGCAAAATACTGGAAATAATCAAATGTCCATGCATAGGAGAGTGGTGGTTGAATGAATAGTATATTCACACAAATAAGTATTAAGCAGTTGTCAAAAAAATAGAACAGATTTCTATGAACAGATTTTGAATAATTTCTAGAGTATATTAATGAGTAAAGAAAAAAATATATATATCAGTCTTTTGTGCAAAAGAAATACAGGAAGGCTACATCAGATACTAAGGAGATTGAATGCATATAGGAGGCTGGGAAAATGGTGGAAAGTAGTGGGTAATAAGGGACGGATTAGTAGGGATGAGGATAGAATGATACTTCTTGAAGCATTACAGCTTGTATAATTTTGGCTTTTAGAACCATTGTAACATTTTACACGCTCCAAAAAATAAATAATTAAAATTAACCATGCCGTAAGGGAAACTTAAAATGGAATCTAAGCAGTATCCAATTAACCCAACTTTACTACAAATGCAGTGTATGAATGAATAACATAACCACATTAAAAGGTATAGGGAAGAAAAGAACTAACTTAAATAATTTTGGGAAGCAGTATTTTGGCTGTATATTATAAAGCTAAAAACAAAAAGAACTACAGGGAAATATGGTGGTCTAACTAGTAATTCTGTTATACTGTTATATTCTGTTATATATGTAAGTATATGGGTTACCAACTCTATTTTATGTGTATAGTGAGAGTAAGCAAATAAGTGAATATATTATAGATCAGAACAGACTTTCTCATAGAAAGAATTTACAAATAAGCAGGGAACAGTGGAATAAAACTTGTAGTATTGGACTGCAGTAGAAGATATCAGTATGTACTACTCATGCCTTTTAAAATATATATACAGATAAAGAAATATATGCCACAATATACATACACACACAGGTGTTTAAATACTTTAATATATTTCATAGCTCTTTGCTGAAAGAGCCTAGGAGCCATAAGAATAGCTAGAGCTCATGTACTGAGAAAATACCATCTTGCAACAAAAGCAACCAGAACTTGTTGGGGAAATTGATTTTACGATTGAGACACAGAAAGTACAAGGTGAACCTTACACATCTTATGAAGTCAGAATAAAAGGAAGTGCTTAAACACGTATAAGGAGAAACTGGGTCACATACATTTCTGGTAGGAATGTAAAATTGTACAGTCACACAGGAAAACAGTTCAATAGTTTCTTATATAAAATTAAACATGCAATTATCATTAAGACCAGAAATTGCACTTTGGGCATTAATTCAAGACAAAAAAAAACTTATGTTCACACAAAAATCTGTACATGAATATTTATAGCAATTTTATTCATAATAGCCCAAAAATAGGTGGGGGGAGGATATTCTTTGATGAATGAATGGGTAATAAAAACTATTGATTATCTCAACCATGGCATATTAGTAATAAAAAATAATGAATTGATACACACCACAACTTAGATTAATATCCAAGGAATTATGCTGAGTGTAAAAAGCCATTCCTAAAAGATTATATACTGTGAGTCCATTTATATAACATTTTTGAATTGACAAAGGTTTAGAAATGGAAAATGGATTAGTGGTTGCCGAGGATTAGGGATCATGATAGGGAGGGTGATGAGAGGGAAGTGAAGTTTATAAAATGGACACACAAAGGATCCTATGGTGTTGAAACTGTTTCGTATCTTGACTATAGAAGTGAATACATAAATTAAACAAGTGATAAAATTGCACAGAACTGCAAATAAGTACACACACAAATAAGTACAAGTTAAAATAGGGAAATATGAATATTATAGGTGGACGGTATTCATGTCAGTATTCTGGTTGTGATACTGTACTACAATTTGCAAGCTCCTGCATATAGGAGAGCTTGAGTAAAAGGTACAGGGATTCTTTCTGTATTACTTCTTACAAGTAATTATAAAGTACTAAATTATAAATTTATAATTATCTCCAAATAGAAAATTTAATCAAAGAAAAGGGATAATGTAATGACAAAAGAACAATACCAACACAAATGTCAACAGGAGTTACCAATGCCTAATGCTGTAATAATTTGAGAAGCAAAATAAACAACAAAGAGTATTAGATTATAATGCATATAATAAAATAAAAATCTGTAGGACTAAACCGATATAAGTTAATGAATAAACATATAAATGGGAGACAAGAGGCAACATTTCTATATAGAAAAACCCCAAATACAAATGGAGAAGAAATTAGAAAAATATTAAATAACCATTAGGGAAAATTCTCAAAAATAAGTATAGGTAATATCTACTAATTATGCTAAAATCAGTAGGCAAAAATTTGAGGAGAAATAGGATATTAATATAGCCTCAAAATAGTTCTCCCAAAGTATTTATCAATTAAAAAGAAAATGCTATTCTGAGTAAAGCTTGCTATGAACATTGATGTACAAGTTTTTGTGTGAACATAAATTGTACTGTCTCTGGGATAAATTCCCAACAGATAGCACCCTAACTGAATGATCAAAGTCAATATAACTAGTAGTAAGACAAATTAACATCTTATGCTCCCCTTATATAAGACATTTAAAAAGTCTATGAGTATAGTTAATGTAGTAGGTCTGTTTTGCTCAGTTCTTGCTTATCTCTGTAGCCAGAATGATGACTGTCAAATTATGAAAACTTTGGAATAATCACAAAGTTAATTGGTAATCATGTTATTCCATATGCCTAAAGCAGTGGCTCAAGGTAAACCAGGTTGTTGGCAAGTTTGAAGTAAATATGAAAATTCATGGTATTTACTTAGAACCTCATCCAGGGTCTGGCCATGTGGCAGAGATGTGCCTATATGACCAGTTCCTGTTAGGAATTTTGGCTTCCAAGACTTGAGCTGGCTTTTCTGGTCAAGGATATCTCACACACACTCCAATAGTTCACAGATAGAAAAAAAAAAGATTGTGTATCTTTGTCCTGCAACAGGATGACAAAGGAATGGTAGACTTTTTTTTAGCATATGTCTATATATTCTTTTCCTGCTGCACTTGCACACCATCCTCTGCTGTAGCTACTTTAGATATGAGTATATCTTTGAGTCCTGTGAGTAATCACCAAACCAGTAAATAGGCATGGAATCCCTGAGACAGGAATTCAATATTATGCCTATGGTTTTCTTGACAAAAATATATAAGTATAATTTACTAAAAAAATAAATCATGAAATGTTCCACACAATAACTGACCAGTACTCAAAGTCATGAAAGTCAAAGAATGGAGAACTGTCACTTATTGGAGGAGACTAAAGATCCTCACAAACTGAATGTAATGTGAAGTCTTAGATTGGATCCTACACAAGAAACATAAAACTATAGGGAAACTGATGAAATTTGAAAAAGGTACAGAATTTAGTTTACTATATAGAGTAGTTTAATTAATTATATTGTATGGATAGCAGTTCCTTGGTTTTCTTGTAAGTGTTGATACTAAAGGAAACTAGTAAAAAATATATATGCAAATGCTACACTATTTTTGCAACTTATCTATGAGACTACAATTGTTTCAAAATAAAAAATGCAAAGGCAAATGAAGATGAAATAAATATGTTTGCAGGCAGACAAAAACAGAAAATTCATCTTTAGCAAACCTCCATTACAAGAAATGCTAAAGAGCAAAATGTTCTTAAGTCTGAATGGAAATGACAGTATAGGAAACTGAGGATCTATCTGTAGGAATTAACAGTATCAGGAAGGGAAAATATAAAATTCTTGGTTAAAGTGTATATTAAAAATCCATTCACTAAAACAACAACAATATATTATGGGTTTATGGCATGCATAGAAGACAAGAGAGCATTAAAGGAATAGGGTGGAGGTAAATCAAACTATAAAGTAAGTTTCTTATGCTCTTTATAAAATTGTACAATATTACCTGAAGGTGGACTGTGATCATTGAAAGATGCATAGTAAAATCTCTATAGCAACCACTGAGCATTAAAATGTAAAAGAGATATAATATAATAAAAAGAATTAAAGGTATACTAAAAAGAAAGCAGGAAAGGGAAATAGAGGAACTACACAGATAGATCAAATTACAACTAAATAGGAGGATGAGAGACTTAAGCCTGGCTGTATTAATTTTTACATTAAGTATAAATGTACTAACTCTTAAGTTAAAAGGAAGAGATTTTAAGGCTAAGAAATAAGTTGAAAGATAAAGGTGAAAAAAGTTATATCATGCAAAATGATGCTGATATGGCCACATTAATACAAATAAGTAGACTTTGAGATAAAGTATATTATTAAAAATAAGGAGGATTAATTTATAATAATACGAAGTATGAACTCATCTGTTAAAAAACTATTCTAGATGTATATACATCTAATAACAGAGCTTAAAATTCATGTAGAAAAACAGACAAAACTTTAGGGAAAAGGTGGAGAATCTACATCTATTTTCAGACATGTATTAGCTATTTTTCTTTAATTGATAAAAGAGATAGGCCAAAAATATCATTAATGATATAGAACAAATAACGACCAAACTGACATTTATAGAACACTGCACCCCCAATTTCAATATAGCATTCATTGTTTTCAAGTAAAAATATCACATGCTGAGCCATAAAATATGTATGAATAAATGCCAAAAGACAGAATCATACAGTACATATTCTGTGAAATTGGCATTAAATTAGAAATCAGTAACAATATGATCTTTGAAATCCTTAAACATTTGGAATTCAATATAACACTTCTAAATAATGAGATCATCATGACATACAGAGAATCATGATTCTCAAACACTTTTGTGAGTGTGCTTTAACTATGTGCTCTGAGAGAAACCAGACACCATAACAAAGGGACACTTAAGGCATCCTCTGGAGAAGCTCATGTGCTGAACTTTGTAGATGTTACCTCTAGGAACATCAGCAGGTTCTTATAATGAAGATCCAAGAAAGATTTCCTGGTAGTACTAATACGGGGATGGATAAAGTTATCATTGTAAAGTAATTCAGAGAAATTTCCAAAACAAAGGCTGCCATTTGAAGGGGATAGACTACCAGACTGTTATCTCAGCTGGAATATGAGAGTTTGCCCAACTCCTTCTTGTCTCATCTTGGTGGGAGGATAGAATTATTCCACTGAAGAAACATTTGTGAAGGTCATAGCTCTTGGATACAAGCCCACTAAAAGTTTGAGATTAAATCACAGCCCCTCCCCATCCCTTCTTTTTACCATCAAACTAACAGAGTTATAGAGCAATAACAGGGACTTAAACATGAAAGAGCTGCAGGATGCTCCCTCTGAGGACAAGTACTTAGGAAAACTCCACATCAGGAGGGGAAACAAAGCCAAGGATACTGGAAGAATTTCAAGGCTCTGGCCCACATTAAATACAGCTCAACTCCTAGGTAAATAAACATAAACTGTCACATAAGAGACATACCCCAGTTCCTATTATCCAATACAGGTTTGGCTTTCAACAAAAAATTACAAACCATATAAAAGGCAAGAAGAAAATATCGTATTGAAAGACAAAGCAAGAATCCAATATCAAATATAATATAGTTGTTGTGATTATCAGATTTTTAAATAGCCATAGTTGGCAACATCCAAAAATAAGTGAATAATGTAAGTAGAGAGATGGAAACTCTAAGAAAGAATCAAAAGGAAATCCCATAAATCAGAAACACCAACAGAAATGAAGTATGTAGTTAATTGGATTATCAGTAGTGTCAATACAGATGAGGAAAGAGTCAATAAGCTTTAAAATAGGTCAATAGAAATTTTCAAAACTGAAATGCAACAAGAAACTGTGGAAGAAAAAAACCAAACAGAATGTCCAAAATCTTTGAGAAATTTTCTTTTTTTTTTTTGAGAAATTTTCAAAAGCTATTACATATATATAACAAATATATTGTAATACTGGAAGGAAGAGATAAAGAACAGAGCAGCAAAAATATTTGAAGTAATAATGGCCAAGAACTTTACAGAATTAATGATAAGACAACATTACAAATTCAGGAATGTCAGAGAATACCAAGAAGGATAAAAACCAAACATCAACTAACCAACCAAACACACACACAAACTACATCTAGGAATATCATGTTCAAGCTACATAAAGCCAAACACACGGAAGAAATATTTTAAAAAGCCAAAGGTTGGAGAAAGGGACATTACCTATACAAGATGAAAAAAAAATTACAGCAGAGTTCCCACCAGATGCTATGCAAGCAAAGCCACCTGGCTGGCTCAGTCAGTAGGGTATGTGACTCTTGATCTCAGGATCATGAGTTTGAGCTCCACGTTGGGCCTAGAGCGTACAGAAGCTATGCAAGCAAGATAGTATAGTAAAATAAGTGTTAAAAGAAAAACTCATTAATTCTAACTATAGATTAAAATTCTATATCAATATAGATATAGTAAAACTGTCCTTCAATAATAATAACTAAAAGAATTTATTGCCATTATTTGTGTGCTATGAGAAATGCTAAAATAATTCTTCAGGGTCATGTAAAATTATATTGATAACTTTGTAACCTATACCACAATAAATATAATGCGAGGACAGGAATAAATACTAATTTTCTTTATTCTTAGTTGACCTAAAAAATAGTTTACTTAAGTTCTAATTAATAATAATGTATTGACTGGTTATAACATGTGGATAATAAGTGAGATGAATTTCAGCAATCTCATGAGGAATGGAAGGATTTAGAAATTCTGTGTTATAAGGTAGCTATATTACACATGATGCAGTATAATGTTATTTAATAATATATATTTAATATATTTTTTCTATTTAATATGAATATAATTTATTATGTCTAATATAAATAATATCAAGGGGAGGCAAAAATAAATAAATTTATTAAAATGTATATTTGATGCAGTAGTGAAACTATTTAAAATTTTTTTAAAGTATAATAGGCTAAGAGAAGAGATAAAATGAAATCATAAAGTGCTCAATTAAATGAGAAGAAAAAAGTAAGGGAAAATATATAAATAAATAAATACCATAAATACAAAATAGTTACAAATGTGGTAGATAGCAATCCAACTATATCAATATCACTTTAAATATGAACAGTCTAAATGCAGCAATTAAAAGACAAGAATGTCAAAATAGATGAGACAAAACTATGTTTTTCTATAAGAAATTCATTTTAACTGTAAAGACTTAGGTAGGGTAAAAGTAAAGGGTTGCAGAAAGATGTACCATGTTACCACTAATCAAAAGAAAGTGGAGTAGTTATATTAATTCAAACAAAGCAAATTTCAGAACAAGAAAAATTATCAGGTAAAGGAAGGGTGTCACATAATAACAAAAGGTAAATTCTCCAAGAAGAAATAACAGTCTTAAGTGTGTATGCATCTGACAGCATAGTGTCGAAATTCATGAAGCAAAAGTTGAGGGAAGTGAAAGGAGAAATATACAAATTCACTGTCATAGTTGGAGATATCAGTACTTTTTTTCCTGTAATTGACAGCTCAACCAGTCAGAAAATCACAAAGAATATAGTTGAACTGATCAGCACTATCAGTCAACTTGATCTAATTGACATTTATAGAATACTCTTTCACAAAATAGAATACACTTTTATCTCAAACTCAACATTAACCAAGATAGAACACATTCTTGCCCATGAAATACAAATTTAAAAGAATAGAAATCATAAAAAAATATTCTCAAACCACACTGGAATTAAACTAGAAATCAACACCAGAAAGGGAAATTGGACAATCCCCAAAGATATTTGGAAATCCCCAAAGTTATGGAAATGAAGCAATACAATTCCATATAATTATTGAGCCAAATGGGAAATCTTAAGGGAAACTAAAAAACATTTTGAACTAAATGAAAATAAAAATACCACCTAACACAACATGCCAAAACATATGGGAATGTAGAAAGAGTAATGCTAAGGCATTACATCTTCTATGTATATCTATATATCTATATATACATAGTGATATATATATACACATACACATATATGCATAAAAGTATATATGGTTATATACACACACATATGTATATATATTTTTGAATATATATTTGCATACAATATATATATTGTATATATTTGTATATATATTTTTTGCACTTACATATTATTATTTAGTTGTAAACACTTAGGCTGAAAAAGAAACATTTCAAATCAGCAAGCTAACTTTACACTTCAAGAAACTAGAAAAATGTAAAGCTAGCACAAGGAAGGAAATAATAAAGATCAGAATGAGATAAATAAAATAGAGAACAAACAATAGAGAAAAAGCAATGAAAATGAGTTGTGTCTTTGAAAATATTGACCAAACTTCCAAGCCATTAGCTAGAATGACAAATTTAAAAAAGGAGACACAACTAAAGTCAGAAACAAAAGTATAGGCATTACTGCCTACCTTACAGAAATAAAAAGAATTAAAAGAGAATACTGTGAACAATTCTACACCCCAAAATTAGATAACGGAGATGAAATAGGAAAAATTTCTAAAAACACACAAATTACCTAAACTGAATTAAAAATTAGGAAATCTCAACAGGACTTCAACAACAACAAAATAGATAAAATCAGGAATGAAAACTTTCTAAGAATGAAAAGTCCAGGACCAGATGACTTCACCAGTGAACTTTACCAAACATTTAAAGAAGAATTAACACAATCCTTCTCAAATTCTTCCAAAAAATTGAAGAGGAGGGAATAATTTCAACTCATTCTATGAGGCCAGCATACCCCTGATATCAAAGCCAGATAAAGACATCAGAAGAAAATAGTAGGTGAATGTTTTACGAATATGAATTCAAAAAGTCTCAACAAAATACTAATATATCAAACCCAACAGCGTAATAAAAGGATGATGCACTATGACCAAGTGGGATTTATCCCAATAATGCAAAAATGATTCAAAATAATAAAATCAATCAGTTTAACACACTACATTAATAGAATAGAGGAGAAATAAGTATAAGATTCTCTCAACTGACAAAAAATAAAAGGCATTTTACAAAATTCAACACCTTTCATAATAAAACAAGTTCATAAAACTAGGAACAGAAAGAAACTTCCTCAACATAATGAAGAGCATTTAAAAAGTCACAAATGACCTCAATGGTGAAAGAATGAAAACTTTGCCAGATCAGGAGCAATACAAAGAAGCCCACTTTCCCAATGCCATTCAACACTGTACTGGAAGTTGTAGCCAGTGCAATTAGACAAGTTAAAGAAATAAAGAACATCAAAATTGGAGAGAAAGAAATAAAAATATCTCTATAATAGCTAATATGATCCTCTATATAGAAAGTCCCAAATAGTCCGCAACAAAGCTCCTAAAGATCATAAATGAATTGAGCAAAGTTGTAGGGTGTAATATCAATATACAAAAATCGCTTGTATTTCTGTACACCTGCAAAGAATAGGCTGAAAAGAAAATTAATAAAGAAGTTCTATTTATAGTAGCATATTGGGCATCCCGGGTGGCTCAGTGGTTTAGCGCCGCCTTCAGCCCAGGGTGTGGTCCTGGAGACTAGATTGAGACCCACGTCAGGCTCCCTGCTTGGAATGGAGACTGCTACTCCCTCTGCCTGTGTCTGTGCCTCTCTCTTTCTCTCTCTCTCTGTCTCTCATGAATAAATAAAATCTTTAAAAAAATATATAGTAGTATGTAAAAATAAACAGGAATAACTTGATGAAGGAAATAAAAGATTTATATGCCAAAAACTACAACATATTTCTGAAAGAAGAAAGAAGTCCTATGTTCATGGGTGGGAAGATTTAATCTTGTTAAGATATCAATGTTACCCAAACCTATCTATGGAGATTCACTGCAATTTCTATCAAAATTCTAACAACGTTTTTGAAGAGATGGAAAAACCAATATTCAAGACTTTATGGAATTCCACTGATACCAATCTTGAAAAAGAAGAGCAAATTTGTTGGATCCCTTCTCAATTTCAAAAGTTACTACAAAGCCACTGTAATCAAAACAGTGTGGTGCTGGCTTAGACATATACAAGTTGACCAATGGAATATAATTGAAAGTCTAGAAATAAACCTGTGCATCTGTGGCCATTTGATTTTTGACAAGGGTGCCGGTTCTTTTCAATGTGGGAAGAATAGTATCTTCAACAAATAGGCCTGGGATGACTGAATTTTCCCATGCAAAAGAATGAATTTGGACCTCTGCTTCATGCTACATAGAAAAATTACCTCAAGTTGGGCAATGACTTAAATATTATAGTTAAAATCATAAAAATCTTAGAAGAAAACATAAGGGAAAATCTTAATAACTTTCATTTTGACAATGCATTCTTAGATATATCATCAAAATATAGGCAACAACAAGATAAATTGGGCTTCATTAAAACCGAAAACATTTATGCATCAAAGGACATTATCAAGAAAATGAAAAGACAACCTACAGATTGGGAGAAAATATTTACAAATTATGTATCTGATAAGGGCTTAATATTCAGATTATACAAGGAGCTTCTATGATTGAACAACAAATATTTTTTAAAATGGTAGAGGTAGAGAGACTAGAGAGACTAGATGTTTCTCCAAAGAAGATACACAAATGGCCAATAAGAATATGAAAAAAAATGTTCAACATAATCAGTTGTTAGGGGAATGCAAATCAAAATCACAATGAGATAACACTTTATGCCCACAAGATTGGCAATAGTAATAATAATAATAATGACTGTTGGTGAGGATGTAGAGAAATTGGCACCTTCATACATCACTGTGGGAATGTCCAATAGTGAAGCTGTTATAGGAATCAGTTTGCTGGCTCCTCAAAAAGCTAAACATAGATTTACCATGTGATTCAGAAATTTTTAGTTACACCCAATAAAAAAGAAAATAGTATTAGTAACAATAGCCAAAAAGTAGAAACAAGGACAATGTCCCTAGGTAATGGATAAGCAAAATATGATATACACAATGGAATATTTTTTAGCCATAGAAAGGAATGAAATTCTGATACATGCTACACCATGAATGAACCTTGAAAACATTGTGTTAAATGAAATAAGCCAGACACAAAAGGAAAAATACTGTATGATTCCACTTGTATGAAATGAATAGACAAATTCATAGAGACAAAACCTATATTAGATGTTACCAGAGGCTGAAGGAAACAGAAGATAAATTATTAATGTTTAGTGGTTATAGAGTTTCTGTTTGGGCTGATGAAACAGTTTGAGAAGTAGACAGTGGTGATAATTGCACAACATTGTGATTATAATTAACACGATATAAGTGTATACTTAAGAGTGATTAAAATGGGGGCACCTGGATGGCTCAGTGGTTAAGCGTCTGCCTTTTGGCTCAGGTCATGATCCTGGGGTCCTGGGATCAAGTCCCACATCATGTCCATCATGCAGGAAGTCTGCTTCTTCCTCTGCCTATGTCTCTGCCTCTCTCTGTGTCTCTCATGAATAAATAAATAAAATCTTTAAAAAAAAGAGTGATTAAAATGGCATATTTTGCAGTGTGTAAATTTTTCACAATAAAAAAATTTTAGTGACCCAAAATATTGAGCAGGTATTTCACCAAAGATATAAGAATGGCCACTAAGCACATAAACAGATGTTCAATATCATTAGCACATAAATGAAAAAAACCCCAAAATTTGAAATCCTTTCTTTTTTTTTAAAGATTTTATTTTTATATTCATGAGACACACAGAGAGAGAAGCAGAGACCCAGGCAGAAGGAGAAGCAGGCCCCATGCAGGGAGCCGACATGGGACTCGATTCTGGTCTCCAGGATCAGGCCCTGGGCTGAAGGCGGCGGTGCTAAACCGCTGAGCCACCTGGGCTGCCCTGAAATCATTTCAAACCAACTAAGAGGCTAAAAGACCAGTCTGACAAGACCAATGACAGGGATGAGGAGCTATTGAAATTTCCACCCAGTGTTGGTGGGAGTGTGGAAGAGGTACAACAATTTTGGGGAATGGTTTCCAGTTTCTTACAATATTAATGGTATATATCTGTCTTACAATTTAGCAATTCCACTCTGATAAATATATTTGAGAGAAAGGAAAGCTAATCTCTACAATATGACTTTTGCAAGAATATTTTATGTGGCTTTATTCATAATAGTCAAAACCTGGAAACAACTTGAATGTCCATCAAGAGGAGAATAAACTTATGTTCATCATGTAATACTACTTATCAATTGAACGAATAAACAATTGATATACACAAGATACGATTAAATCTCTTAGACATGGTTCTGAGTTAAAAAAAAAGAAAAACCAGAGATAATGGTATACATCGTATGATCCCAATATGGGGAGTTCTAGAAGAGATAAAACAAACCTTTGTTTAGTCAGAAAGTAATTCCTTTTGGGAGAGATTTGGCTACAAGTGATTGTTAGTAAACTTACTGGAATCATGGAGATACTCTATATCTTCTCTTGGTAATTATATGGATGCCTTTGATTATTAAAACTTATTAAACTGGGAAATTAGGATATATTGTGAGTAAATCATATCACTATAAAAAGAAATGAAAAATAAAATTATCCTTGTGAATTTGTATGTAAACTTTATTTTTTATTTTTTAAAGATTTTATTTATTTATTCATGAAAGACAGACAGAGAGAGAGAGAGAGAGAGAGACAGGCTCCATGCAGGGAGCCCGATGTGGGACTCAATCCTGGGACCCCGGGATCATACCCTGAGCCAAAGGCAGACACTCAACTGCTGAGCCACCCAGGCATCCCAGTATGTAAGCTTTAATAACAGAGAATGTGACTTTTAATTTTTTGAAGGTGCTCAGGGACATGGTTTGAAGTATTAGCGTCATAGATTATTATTACTTGCTGCAAGTGGACTGTATATAAATTATATTTTCACCAGCAGGCTCATTATATTCAGTTTTGATTTTTTTAATTAATGTGAAAATCATCAGAATATCTTTCATATAACATGATTCCTCATTTATATATGCCAACAAAGTGCTGATTGTTGTTTTAAATTCTCCTTGACATTTTTATAGTTTGTAGGAAAGATCATGGTAAATAAGGAAAAGTTGAGGAAAATATTCATTTATCTTTCTTAAAAAAAAATCTGTGTTGGGTCCTTGCCTCTTTTGGTGATGTACTTTAGTTGCCAAGTACAAAGGATTCAGAGTTGGGGTTATCTGTTCTGCTCTACTGCTAATTTGTTGGGTAATGAAGCAAGTAAGACAATCTCTTATCCAACATCATTACCTCCAGCTTCTTTGGAATTGAAGCTAGATGCTCTCCAAGAGTCACCACTCTAGCTTTCAAAACCTAAAGGACTTATTTAGGAGTACTTTTACTTCTGCCCCAGGATTAGGGAATAAATTTTTGCAAATAATTATTGATGTCCATGTGTCATGTCAGACAGTATAAGCTGCCAAAAGTCTATAAGCAATTTTTATGCTAGATTGCAGTCCTCAGGAAATTACAATCTAACCTGGAGTGGACGTGTGATGTGATGGTGAGCAAGATGAAGTGGGGAAGCAAGATTTACAAATAGGAAGCAATTAAAAGACAAGGCAGAACTGCATTTAATTAGATAAAACATGTTATCTAGATAATAAAGTGCTATGGCTGATGAGGAAGAAGGGGGAGAGATCTTTGGGAGTTACAAATAAAATGTTTTCTTCCTTAATAAGAACAGCGTTTTAGTGTTAGGGCTGGGGTAAAGGGGGCACCATATGCATATTGCATATGCCCAGTCTATTAAAAAAAAAAAAAACTGAATCCCTGGGCCTGCATCACTTTTACCTAGCTTATTTTTTTTTTTTTTTTTTTTTTACTTATTTCTTATAATAGTTTTGTTCTCACTTAGTGAGGAAAGTCACTTAGGTTAATAAGTTACTTCAGATTATAAAACTCATAAGGGTAAAATGGGATTTTAATATAGGTCTGCTGGTTGCAAAATTTTAACAAGTTATATACTATCTTTGGAAACCTCTGAACTCAAATGTCTGAGGTCTATGGTATTTAGAACTCCCAGTGATAATCCAAAAATAGCACCAAGAAACATCAAGGGACATGTGATTATCAGGAGCCCTGCAAGAATACAAGGCCAGCATGCTGCTCTCTTTATGGGAAGCCTATGGCTGTGCTGGTTTCAAGGTAAGTGATGGAGAAGACTCTCTCTCTTTCTCCCTGTAATCTCTAAGGAATTTTAGGAAATTGGAATTTTAGGAAGTTAGTGGTAATCTGATACACTCTTTGGGTCGCAGAGCCTAGAGAAAATTCACATTGTGTACTTATTGAAATTATCCTGGCAGGGCCTAGAGATGATAAGCTCTGCTCTGATATATGCCAAACCATCAAATTATATTTAAATTAGTGTTTTTTGAGCACCTACTATATATTCCCATAGTGCCTTGTAGTGTTGTCTGGAACAACACTAATTCAGTGGTATGCTGAAGGTAACTTGTGCAATCTCCTAAGAATCAATTGTTAAATTTTCAGGAGTTTTGTTAGCTGGCTAAATAGTCATGTGAAAAATTAAATTATATAAACTTACCTTTGAATAAGTTAAAAGAGCACTCAAAAATCATTATTCCCTAATTTTTATGCATTTTCCTGTTGTCTTTGTTCTTGAATATCATTTGTATCTATTGAATCTCTAGAGTGGAAGTAATCACGTGCTACTGCATGTAGTTTTCTAACTTTGCCCTGAGTGGAATTACATTTATAGTCTGAAATCAGCCATGGTAGGAGTACTTAGACCATGGAAATAGGCAAATACTGCAGTTCAGGGTGTGATTTATTGTTTGTTGGTTGTCTAGTCTTAAGAATGTTACACAGAAAATATCTATAGTACAGATTAAACTTGAAATTATGTCATGTTTAGGGTGTGTGGGTTGCTTAGTCCGTAAGCGTCTGCCTTTGGCTCAGATCATGATCTAGATAATAGGTTCTAGATAATAGGGTCCACTGCTCAGCAGGGAGTTTGCTTCTCTGTCTCCCTCTGTGCTCACTCCCTCTTTCTCTCCCTCCCTCTCTCTCAAATAAATAAAATCTTTTTTAAAAAGTATGTTATGTCTATAACTGTAACATTGTAAATAGCACAAAAGATTAAGAAAATACGGGCAGCCCGGGTGGCTCAGTGGTTTAGCGCCGCCTTCAGCCCAGGATGTGATCCTGGAGATCTGGAATCGAGTCCCACGTCGGACTCCCTGCATGGAGCCTGCTTCTCCCTCTGCCCTGTCTCTGCCTCTCTCTCTGTGTCTCTCATGAGTAAATAAATAAAATCTTAAAAAAAAAAAGATTGAAAAAACACTTTCTCAGTATTCAACTGTTATTCAAATCAGGAATGAAGTCACTCATGTCATTGAAAAATGAGTAAAGTTCCAACATACTTACCTTGTTTCCCTTTCATCTTATTCATTAATATAAAATATTAGCCAACATTCATGTCAGAAATATTCTTATTAATTGCAGGCATAGTTTGGTTATGGATACAAGAGTTTGGCAAAAATCAGACTATCTGAGAATTAATTGGTTATGTGGAATTTACAATAAAGTTATATATTTTATTATCTATAAATTGTATTTATACATTCTGTATATCAGTTAAATTTTAATAAACTTGTATGCATATATAAAATTCTGTACATATAAACATATCTATGTTGATTTATATCTATGTATAGATAGATATAGATCGACATGCACTCTTTCCCCCAGAGAGGCAACTATTACTTATTTATGAGCATACTATACTATAAAACCCAATCTTTGCCCTCAAACAGATAAATCCAAGTTCACATAAAACAAAGATTTTTTTTGTATGACTATAGCAAATACTGTAAGAGGGCATAATAAAGAAAGCAAATGGTTGGGGGTTCAAATCAGAAAAGGAGAGAGGAGGAGGAGAGAGGAATCAAGGGAGACAGAGAAAGGGTAAGAGAGAGAGAACATCAAGTACGATCACTGTGTGATCCTTCCTACTTAACGTGTATGAGGATGATGGCTTTTCTGATGGATCTTTAAGGATAAGTGAGAACATTTAGGCAAAACAGGACATTCTAAATAAAGAGAAAGACTTGATCAGAGCCACCAGGGTGTGAAGCAATATCTTCTGTGTCCATGAAGTTTCTTTTTATTACAAGGGACAGAAACTGACTTTGCCCAAGTTAAGTAAAAAGAACTGAATCTGCCAGAGAATCTCCAGAAGAGCTGAGGATACGAATGAGAGAAACCCGCAACAGTGCCCCAAATCATGTCACAAAATAGTCTCAACACATTTGGCATGGCAGTATACTGCTGCAACAGGCACCATTGCTTACAACTAGATCTTGTATGACCTATGGCTCTTAGAGCTCTCCATGATTTCTCCCTCCTCTGAAGGACAGGGTGGGTATCAAATTGGTGAATCCTGAGTCATAGTCTAATCTTTGGTGCCCCAGTGACCTGGGAAAGCAAGCCAATTTCAATTTCATGAAAAGGAGATAGAATCTCTTCCCCATAGAGTTTCTTGGGGCAGGAAGTTCACCCAGCACAGGAAGTTTTCAGATTCAGATAGGGGGGAAAAAAAAAAAGTCCACTTGGTATTATTTTCAGTTCGATTGAATAATCATTTATTAAACATTCTATTTGCTAAGAACTGTGGTAGGTACTGGGGATTCCAATGAATGAGGCAGCCCATGAATTCAAGGTCCTTACTTTTAGGAGCAGAAATAGACATATACATAAGTAAAAAGAATGATGTATGATCAGCTTTATAGATAAAGAAGTGAGGTAGTCTGGGCTTTGGAGACTGTCAGGGAAATAAACAAAAGAAGGCAAATGAAATAAGCCTTAAAGGGTGAGTAGATTATTGATTTGCAAAGAAGATAGGGACCTTCCAATCACATTCACACTTCAAGTAGTCCCATTTGGGGAGAATAAGGTGAGACTATGCTAGAATATGAGGATTATATGAAGGAATAAAAAGAGGCATGGAACATTTTTGGACAACAGATACAACATGATCAGAATGTGTAACATGAACTCTAATAAAGTATTTCAGCACTTGTATAAAATGCAGCAATAACAGAAATGAGACCATTACCACATTCCAAACCAATATGGCAAACAAAAGCCAATGAGGGCTTGAGCTTGGGTGGTGGCCGAGAAATGAAGAGGAAAACAAGGTTGCAAGAAGTACTGTGGATTTGGAGGGATTTGGCAATTCACTGTCCCTTCAGTTGAGAAGGGACAAATTTAACCTTGCTGCTTTTGTACCAGGAGGTCAAGTGCCTGCCCTAATGCCTAATCTGCTCTAGGCATGTCTGTGTCTCCCACATTTGCCCACCAGTCCAACTGATGTTTCATTTATAACAGAGCTCAGGTGTTCGCCCTTTGTGCAAACACTGTAGCTCCGTAAACTTCAGAATGGCCTTGATCAATTTTGTCACATCCCTTTTATGAAGTAGAATGATTGTTTGCTTAGCTCCCAGGCTCAGAAAGCGCAGTTCCTCTGTATTTCCTACAAGGTTTCATTGATCAAGTGATAGCCTTTCCTGAACTGTACACTCAGGCATATCCTATGAGGATCTGTAGTGGTTCTTCCATCCAACAGGACCCAATAAGGGCCTTCAGGGTTTTGAGATGAATTTCTTTTATATTATATTTGATAAGACTTATCTTTCCCAAAATATAAATGCCATATTCTTTGATAAATGGACTGAAATGTAACCTAATTTAATTAAAATTCCATGGGCAATAACTGACTGGCAGTTCTGGGTTTTTTATCTGTTTGTTCTGCAGATATCACACATAATAATTTTTAAATAACTAAATTACAGCTGTTTTGAATAAAAATCTAACTGTAACAATCATGCAAGTGCTGGCTCTTTTCTCCATAGATGAAAACCTGTTAATTTTCCTGTTTTCTTCTCTACAGATAGTGAGGCCATGAAGTTTAAACAGAAATGTAATCCTTTCAGGTCTCACTAGTCTCCAAATCAGAGACTGTACTGTACAAGGTTGCCTTCAATTATTTATTACTTATAGCTTCTTTTTACTCTTTGTATGTATTAAGAGGTATAGTTTTCTTATAAAACTACATATTATTCTGCTTGGAAACCACAACTTTGGTGTAAATCAATTCAAGTAACTCTCCTAGAGCTCAGATACCCTAAGATCACCAGAGGGCTCTGTCCCACAGAGACTCAGTCCAACCATGGCAAGGTATCTGAGGAGCTGCAGAATCATGGCAATGGCAAAGCTGTCTTAAACACACAGCACTACAGATACAGTATTCCAATAGGAATTACAACAAAACAAAATCTAGAAAGATTCTCCAGTGAATATTCACTTGGAATAAACAAATAAAAATGTCCTGGCAATGACAGCTACATTGACTCCAGCCATGATTCAATGATTACAAAAGTGGTTTCCTTACTCTATTGGATTTATGTCTGAATATACTGATCCGCTGCAATGCTGAAGTATGGCCAAAATTGTGAAAATAACAATGAGAATACTTGCTTTTGGAAAAAAAGCATGAAAGAACATTGTGTTTAATTTCTGAGATTGTTTTGTCCTCTCTGCTTAGTTCTGTTCCCTCAGAACTTTGGTTCTCAGTTGTCACAGTACATTTATTAAAGAGTCTAATCTTTCTGTCCTGTTTTCCACTGGTCTATGTCTTATATGTCAAGTTTGCATTTATGTGCACAATTTCTTTTATTCTCTGGAAAGTTGTAGAAGATGAAACTTTTCTGTTTCTCAAGATAGATGGAACATATCCATAAAGCTGTCTGGTCTTCGTGTTTGCTTTGTGGGCAGATAAACAAATACTCATTAAATATCTGTGGTAGTTACAGAATTGTTCAAGGTTGTCACTTTGATAAATTTTTCATGAGTTTTAATGGCCTTATCTTTTAATCTCTTCTCTATTTCCAGCTCTTTGTCACTCTTGGATATTGTATAAGTTTTCTCTTCTAGTTCTTTCCTTCTCTCCTCAATTGTTATTCCTCAATTGTTATTCTTCTTTAAAACCACATGTTTTGTAATTTTAACAAAATATTTATGGAAGTATAATGTGCACAGTTCATAAGTGTACAGTTTCGTGAATCTTTAAAGTATGGACACACCAGTGTAACCACAGTCTACAACAACCACTGCAAGAAATTATTACAGACTCCTACACATTTTCCTTCATGCTTCTTTCTAATCAGTACTCTCTCATCCACAAAAGCAATCATTATTCTTACTCCTACCCCTGTAGGTTAGTTCTACCTGTTTTTAAGCTTTATATAATGAAATCATGTAGTTTGATCTCTTTTATGTCATTTCATTGCCAGATAGCAAAGAAGGTTTATCATTTTTTTTCTTTTCAAAGAATTAGCTTTTGATTTTTAATTTTTTTTCCATTTTATGGATTTCAGCTCTGATACTCATTATGTCATCCTTTTTTGAGTTTGAATTGCTCTTCTTTTTGTAACTTCTTTTTTTTAAGATTTATTTATTTATGAAAGGTGAGGGGACAGGTAAGGAGTGAGGGAAAGGGAGAGAGAATATTAAGCAGACTCCACACTGAGCACAGAGCCCAGTGTGGGGGCTCAATTTCACCATCCTGAGATCACAACTTGAGCCGAAACTAAAAGTCATTCACTTAATCAACCACACCATCCGAGTGCCCCTCTTTTTGTAACTTCTTAAGATGGAAACTTAATTATTGGTTTTATTTATTTGATTCTATTATAAGCCTATAAAATATTAAATTTCCTTCTAATTACTGATTTAGTTGCATCAAAAGATTATATTCTTTTTAACTCGATTAAAGATGTTTCTAATTACTCTTGTGATTTTTTTCCTTCAAAATGTGGGTTGTTTAGAAGTGTGCTGTTTAATCCCCCAAATATTTAAAGATTTACAAAAATTTTTAGGTTAACTTCTAATTTGGTTTAGTTGTGATTAGAGAATAAACTTTGTACCAATTTAATTCTTTTCCATTTATAGGGACTTTAGTTTCGTGTTTTAGAATATTGTATAAGCTGAAGAATTTTCCATTTGTACTTGGAAACTGTACATATTCTGCTATTGTTTGGAATGTTCTATATGTCATTTAGGCCATGTTAATTTTTGGTGCCATTCAGTCCTACAGCCTTGCTGATTTTATGTTTAGGAGGTTTCAAATATGTTACTGTAATCATTAAATTACCACTTCTCTTTTCAAATATTACTTTTTGCATAATGTATTTTAAGACTTTTTCTTATATGCACATACATAAGTAATTGCTCTATCTTCCTAATATATTAACCATTTTATCATTCTGAAATATCTTTTTATCTCTTGTGGTAGGAAGAAAGGGGTAGAGGAAGAGAGAGAAAGAGAGAAAATCCTAAGCAGGTTCCATGCTCAGCATAGAGACTGATGTGGGACTCAATCAACCCTGAGATCATGACCTGAGCCTAAATCAAGAGTTGGATGATTAACTGACTGAGCCCTGTTGTGATATTTCTTTCTTTTTTTTTCTTTTTTAAGACCTTATTTATTTATTTATTCATTCATTCATTCATTCATTCATTTATGGGAAACACACACACACACACAGAGGCAAAAATTTAGGCAGAGGGAAAAGCAGCCTCCATGCAGGGAGCCTGACATGGGACTCGATCCCAGGACTCTGGGATCACACTCTGGGCCAAAAGCAGGCACTAAACTGCTGAGCCACCCAGGCATCCCTGTTGTGATATTTCTTAAAGTCTATTTTGTCATATAGTTACTCCAGCTTTCTTATATTTACTGTTTGTGTAGTATAGTTTTTACTCTTTGTATTTTTGACCTATTTGTGTTTTTGAATCTAAAGTATATGTCTTGTGAAGTAATATAGCTGTTATTTTCTTTACATTCAGTCTGACAATCTCTGCCTTTTGCAGTAGTTAAAAGCTTGATATTTAATGTATTTTTTTTACATGGTTAGGTTTTCACCTGTCAGTTTGCAGTCTTTTCTATATATCTCATGTCATTTTTGCTCTACTTTTCCTTCTTCCTTCTTTTGTGTTTCGAAATATTTGCTGGGCAGCCCGGGGTGGCTCAGCAGTTTAGCGCCGCCTTCAGCAAAAAATTCTGGTTTTCTAAAATGTGGATACCTTTATTTAATCTTCATTTTTGAAGATTAAATAAAGTTTTTACTAGACAATAGTTTTTACTAGACATAGAATTCTTAGGTAATAATTTTTCCCCTTCTGTCAGCCCTTTGAATATGCCATCCCACTGCTTTCCAGCTTTCACTGTTTTTGATGAGAAGTCCACCGTCAATTGTATTGTTGCACCTCTTAATGTGATGAGCCATTTCCTCTTGCTGCTTTCAAGGTTTTTCTCTTTGATTTGACTATGGTTCTTCTAGGTATGATTATTATTGTATTTATCATACTTGGTGTTTGTCAAACTTCTTGGATCAGTAGATTAATAATTATCAAATTTGGGAAATTTATGACCATTATTTTTTCAAAAAAAATTTTTGTTACTTTCTCTCCTCTTCCTTTCTCTGGAACTTCGACTCTACAGATATTGATATGACGGATACTGTCTTGCAGGTCTCTGAAACTCTTATCATTTTCCTCTAATCTTTTTCTCACTATTCTTTGTATTAGATTATTCTTTATATCTTCCTTCCTGCATTCCTGTATATTGATTCTTTTCTCTTCTCCTACTTCAAATTTTCTACAGAACCCATCTAGTGCATTTTTATTTCAGTTACCGTACATGTCAACTTTAGAATTTTTTCTTTTTTCTTTTTTTAAAGATTTTTTATTTATTTATTCATAGAGACACACACACAAGGTGGGGGGCGGGGCAGAGACACAGGCAGAGGGAGAAGCAGGCTCCATGCAGGGAGCCCGAGCCAGGACCGATCCCGGGTGCCTGAGATCACACCCTGGACTGAAGGTGGCGCTAAACCACTTAGCCGCCCCGGCTGCCCCTAGAATTTCTTTTTTAAATAGTTCTCATTTTTCTAGAGAGAGTCCCTCTCAAGTCATTGTTGTCACATTTCCTTTAATTCTCTAGGCATAGTTTACTTTTGAATTTTTTGTCTGACAAATTCAACATTTGAATTTCACTCAGCATCATTTTCTATACATTTTCTATTAACTGCCTCCCTCCCCCATATATCTCATATATTGATGGCACATTTTCAATAATACATTGTTATTAACTCTGAATTCCGACTTATTTTTCTGAAATGTTAAAAAAAGTAACTAGCCAAACATAAACTGCAAAATCTATCTTCACTGCAGTATGTTGCTATTGATATCTCTGTTTAGATTTTAAGGATTTCCCTGTCTCTGCATAGCTAATGATGAGTCAGTGAGTTAGACAGAAATTGTGCTCAAACACCCAAAGCCCATAAAGCTTCTATACCCTCTGCCCATTTAGTTTGTATGACTTTGGGGGTACATTCAAATTTAAGCCTATTTTCAAGTCTCCCTTGCCTTCATCGGAATTACAGGCTCTTTCCAGTATCTTCTCCACATGCATGCAGTTTCTTAGTGAGAAATGTGTAGAATGCTTGTCCGGCCTTTCTGTGGCTCTCTCGTTTACAGGATATCCTTGTTGAATTGCTGATTAGACTGCCACTTTCTCCAACCAGGACCACAAACTTAGGCTAGCAAAGATAATTTTCTTACTTATTTTGATCAAGTTTACCACTTTAGTCAATAAATTAGCAACCAATTCTACCCTGCACCTGAAATCAAACTTTCTCAACAAAGCTGCAGGGATTCTCAGATACAATGATAAAATAACAGCTCTCCTTGACTCTGCTGGGAAGTGAGAGTAGGGTGACAGGAATGGCCCAGCCAAGAAGGCCACAGAGTCCCACTGATCTCATTTGAAGGTGTAGCAGTTTTTCCAAGAATAAATACTTCTTAATGTGCTTTTTCCTTTTGTTGATTTCCAGAGCCCTAAATTTGTTTTCAATAATTTTATTCAGCTTTATAGTTCTTTTTTTAATGGAGGTTAGCCTACCTATTGCCAGAAGTTCCTAAACTCCCTAATTCCTGAAATTCTCTTATACAATTATTTTTAAAGGACCATGCCTTTTTAACTTCATTCCATGTCTTTTTGGTCTTTGCCTTTTCCTTAAATGTTGATATTTTTCAAGTGCTTCTTCTCAACATTCTTCTATTCTCATAAAACTCACATTGTCTGATTAAATGTAGAAAGGAGGTTCATTAGCCTGCTCAGGCTACTCTACAAAATACCACAAACTGTGTAACTTAAACAACAGGAATTTATTTCTCTCACATTTCTGGTAGTGAAGAGACCAAAACCAAGGTGCAAAGTGATTTGCTTTCTTTCTTTCTTTTTTTAAAAACATTTATTTATTTATTTATTTTAAAGATTGATTGATTGATTGATTGATTGATTCATGAGAGACCGAGAGAGGCAGAGATACAGGCAGAGGGAGAAATAGGTTCCAGGCAGGGAACCCAACATGGCACTCGATCCAGGGTCTCCAGGATCAGGCCCGGGGCCAAAGGCAACACTAAACCACTGAGCCACCTGGGCTGCCCGTGATTTGCCTTCTTTTTTTTTTTTTTTTATTTACTTTTTTATTGGAGTTCAATTTGCCAACATATAACATAACACCCAGTGCTCATTCCATCAAGTGCCCCCCTCAGTGCCCGTCACCCAGTTACCCCAACCCCCTGCCCACCTCCCTTTCCACTATCCCTTACCCCTTATGATTTGCTTTCTAATAAGAACTCCCTTCCTGACTTGCAGATAGTTACCTTCTCACTGCCTCCTCATAAGGCTGAGAGAGATAGCAAAATCATTGGTGTCTCTTCCTCTAAGGGCACAAACTCATCATAACCTAATTATCTTCCAAAGACCCCCATTTCCAAACACCATCATGTTGGGGGTTAGAACTTCCATATATGAATTTTTGGGAGATACAAACATTTAATCCATAACAGGAGAGATGGAGTAGGGCCTCTCAGCCAGAGGAGACTGGAACAGGTACAGAATACATATAGTAGGAGAAGATGGCTGGGGCAAAGAGAAGGCAACAGCTTATAGTGAGTTCATAGGAAAGGGACTCAGACTGATATGATTCCTGGTGCCCTAAAACTATAACATCAGTGACACTAGTAGGTGGGGAATGGAAGAGTACTACTTGGTATAATAAACTTCAGCAATTCTGGAAGTGGCAATATAACTGACAGAGAAACTTGTGGGCTTTTGTGCATGAAAATCTATACAAAAATTCAATTGACCTGAACAAATACATTTTTCCTTCCTCTTTGGTATATTCTTGCTAAATCTGTAACTCAATTTTCTGCCTTCCTAGAAAGTTACCTACAATTAGCAGTTAGGTAATAGGAGAAACACTTACATAATCACAATTCTGACTAATCACGACTTGGGAGAAGACCTACTTATGTACAGATGAAGTAGGGTATAGTGTTAACAAATATCTGAAGAAGGCGTTTTAAAGAGAATAGGGAAATATTAAGTGAGACACAAGGGAATATGAGTAGGAGTAATGAGATGACAAGCAGAAGGGAGTAAAGAGAATAGAGCAGCTCATGATTGAGGTAAGAAGAAACATCACTAGAATCCAGAAGACTCAAATAAAATCTGCTCTTTCTATGAAAAGAGCATTTTATGAGTCTAAGAGACTCTAAGATAAATGCACAGGAAAGTGAAATTGTAGTACATTTTATGACCCTACTACCATCTTAATGAGGATATCATACTTTACTATTTTTATCAGTACAAAAAACCAAAAACCAATCTAAAACTAAAACAATAACAAAAACCCTCAACCCTGTCCCCCCAAACAGCTGCAGTGTTGATATAAAAGTTCTAGTTTAACACAATTGCTAATCTCTCAAAGATGTCAAGTCTCTGCATGATACAGGGCCCATTACTGCCTAGAACATTCCAAATGTTAGTTCCCTACTGACAATTTGTGTAGCTTTGCAAGGATTAGAGAACCAAGAGAGAGATACTTAAGCTAATCTATATATTCGTATCCATATAATAATTGAGAACATGCTCAACTGTATTAAACATTCATTTTATTTTTTAGATTTTATTTATTTATTCATGAGAGACAGAGAGAGAGAGAGAGAGACAGACAGACAGAGAGAATGGCAGAGACACAGGCAGGGGGAGGAGCAGGCTCCATGCAGGGAGCCCAACATGGGATTCAATTCCAGGTCTCCAGGATCAGGCCCTGGGCTGAAGGCAGCACTAAACTGCTGAGCCACCTGGGCTGCCCTGCATTAAACATTTATAAGAACTTATTCATTTAATTCTTAAGCTAATCCTATAAATTATGTTCTCTTATGTTGTAGATCATATTGATTTATTGCTTCCAATTATTTTCTGTTCTCCCCAAAAGAAAAAAAAAAAACATTGGCTATAGGCTTGAATATTTGGCTTTCTCCATTGCTTAGTTCCCAGTGCTATTATTGTAATATTTTCCAGGTATAAACTATTCCTTTAGCTTGGAACTTAGAAAGAATAGTCTCTGTCAGGCATCATCACATATGAAGCACAACTAACACACATAACATGGGCAGGATATAAACCTGTGTTGTCTGAAATCACTAAGACTTGGAGGTTGTTACCCAGTACAATCTAGTGGGAACTGACTAATACATTTCATTATCCCTATTTTGTAGACGATAAAGTTGAGTCCTCAAAAGTTATAAAAGGTATAAAATTGGCTGAGAATGTATAATTAAACAGTGGTGGAACGGAAAGTACACACAGTCCCTAAGCTCTCCTAACTTCTACTATTTGGATTCAACACATCTTTTTAAGCCTCATAATTTCCATGATTATTCAGACCCAGTCCTTTGCAATTCTTTATAGCTCACTGATGGATATCAGACCTAGATTCAAGTCTTTGGAAAGCTAGGATGAGAGAGAGTCATTTGTTAATAGAGTCATGTACATGATCATTTTCTTCTTTTAAGATATAAAGGACATCATTGGGTTTACTGAAAAGCTCTTGAGAACATTTTATTAATACTAGGCCTTATTTTTTTATAGAGTTCCACATCTGTTTAATGACTGGTATTTTCTGGGCCAATATTTTCCAGGATTATGATTCTTGTAATTGAAAAAAATGTTGGAAATGAGAACAAATTCCACTCCTGGTAACATCACTTGTCAGAGTTCAACCTGGGATAAGCCACTTATCCTCCCAGAACTTCATTCACATTATTTGTGAAGTAAGGATAGAAATTCCTATGATACAGCCTAAGATAATCATTAAGGAGCTTAAGTGAGACATGTGATACTGCTTTATCTGTTATAAAAATCCACATGCAAATATAAATGGTTATTCTTCTCATTAGAGCCTCAGCATGAGAAAGGCTTTTAAAGATCATATACAGATCCTTAACTTGCATTGAAAAATTCAGATTTCCAGGTAAGGGTTGAGAGTGGGAAGAAAAAAGAAATTGTTCTCACCTTACAAAACTCCACAAAAGCTTCTATATTTGTTTTATGAGTCTGTTCTCCTTTCTGCAGTGAGGAGAAGGAAACACATTCTGTGATTAAGCATTGTAAAGATGAACTCCTAGGTGACTGGAGACAAGGAAGAAAGAGTAGTTTAGAGAAGGGGAAGATTATTTGCTATATCAAGGTTTCTGCTCTTGCAGCCATGTGTACAGTAACTAGCTCTCTCGTGATATACATGTATCCAAATCAGCAATCAAACTTGGAGACGGTTCAAGAAATTAGCTTTTCATTCATTCAGAAACATTTATTGAGGGTCTTCTACATGCCAACTTTTGTTCTAGATATTAAGGATACAGCAGAAAACAGAACAAGGTCCCTCCTGTGATGTACATTTTAGTGAAGAGTTGACAGACAATTGGCACAAAATAAACAAATACATAATAAGTAGAATTTCAGTACTGACCAGTCCTATGGAGAAATTTAAAAATAGAGGCTGAGTTGGAGTGAAGAAATGGAAAGACAGCTAAGATACTGCAGAGAGAATGGGGGAAGAGCCTACTAACCAAGAGAGAAATGCAGTTGTAGAGGAATCGAGGTAGACATGCAAAGACAAACATGGTTCAGGCACAATTTGAGGAAACCTAGTCAGATAGGAGTACTAAGAGGCTCTGTTTTTATAGGACCTCTAGGCTGGGAGATGTGGGTACACTGGCTTTAAATGTAGTTGGAAATACTGCGTGGCTTAATTCTGCAGAGGGATGTGGTCCTGTTTACATTTTTTAAAAGATCACTTTTGATCTCTGTGTAGAATGTGGACAAAAATGGGTCAAGTGAAGAGACCAGAAGATCAGTGAAGAGGTGAGACAGTAATTGGATAGAAGGTGCTTCTGATTAGGTTGGCTAAAGCAGTGGAGGCAGGGCAATGTGGGCAGACTCATACCACATTTGGCAATGGATCTGGGGGGAACACCCCAGATGATTTAAATCTGCAATGTAAAGGAAAGAAAAACCCAAAGGATTTCAAGATGGAAAAGGATTTTGACATTTTACTAGATTAGAAAGAACTGCTGGCATAGGTGGGCAGTGATCAAGAGGTTATTTTTTTGGATATCATTCTAGATGACTGTTACAACATCCAAATGGACAGATGTAGTAAGTGGTTAGATATCTAGTCTGTAGATCAAAGGAGAGATTTAGGCTAGGGATATGGATGAGAGATTAATCAGTGTGTTAAATTTAAATCCCCCAAACTGATGAGCGTGTAGATGAAACAAGAAGACCAAGGAAAATCCTGGAGCAATACAATATTAAGACCCAGAAGCCTCTTACCATCCACACAGAAATAGAACAATAGCTGCACAATAAATATTTGGTGAATGAATAAATTTGTTGCCATTGGGGCTGCCTAACTTGTTAGGAAAAGCATTTATTATTTCATGCCTAGGCCAATACATTGGATATATCTATTAAAATATGCTAAATTTATCATTCTTATCTTATGGTAACAAATGTTGGAGATCAGTAAACTTTAAGTCTTCAATTTCTTATATTATGCCAATGATTTTCACCCACTCTCAAACAATCTCTGTGTAATACTTGGTAGTTTTTGCCATTCTCTTGGCTGGGGAAGAGGGAAATCTTGAACTGATTCTATTTATTCTCCTTTCAAGTACAGATAAGAAGTGGAGATTTTCCCCATCTGTCTTGCACATCCAGGTGATCAAATCTTTGCTGTGGGTAGCTTGTGAGTGTCCTGGGTTGCCATAATTTGGAAAGGACTGAGAAAAATATTAGCCCAGACAATTAGCACTCCTACTCAATTATTGACGTGGTATAGGGAATCAGATATTGCTGGGAAGCCCACACAGGATGGTTATAATAGGTTAATAGGACTTCACCCTGAAGGAAATTCACAATGCTTATTTGAACTGCAATAAAAGACCTGTTGTACACCAAAGAAACAAACAATCCAATCATGAAATGGGCAAAAGACATGAAGAGAAATCTCACAGAGGAAGACATGGACATGGCCAACATGCACATGAGAAAATGCTCTGCATCACTTGCCATCAGGGAAATACAAATCAAAACCACAATGAGATACCACCTCACACCAGTGAGAATGGGGAAAATTAACAAGGCAGGAAACCACAAATGTTGGAGAGGATGCGGAGAAAAGGGAACACTCTTACACTGTTGGTGGGAATATGAACTGGTGCAGCCACTCTGGAAAACTGTGTGGAGTTAAAAATAGACCTGCCCTATGACCCAGCAATTGCACTGTTGGGGATTTACCCCAAAGATTCAGATGCAATGAAACGCCGGGACACCTGCACCCCGATGTTTATAGCAGCAATGTCCACAATAGCCAAACTGTGGAAGGAGCCTCGGTGTCCATCGAAAGATGAATGGATAAAGAAGATGTGGTTTATGTATACAATGGAATATTACTCAGCCATTAGAAATGACAAATACCCACCATTTGCTTCAACGTGGATGGAACTGGAGGGTATTATGCTGAGTGTAGTAACTCAATCGGAGAAGGACAAACAGTGTATGTTCTCATTCATTTGGGGAATATAAATAATAGTGAAAGGGAATATAAAGGAAGGGAGAAGAAATGTGTGGGAAATATCAGAAAGGGAGACAGAACATAAAGACTCCTAACTCTGGGAAACGAACTAGGGGTGGTGGAAGGGGAGGAGGGCGGGGGGTGGGGGGGAATGTGTGACGGGCACTGAGGTGGGCACTTGACGGGATGAGCACTGGGTGTTATTCTGTATGTTGGTAAATTGAACACCAATAAAAATTAATTTATTAAAAAAAAAGACCTGTTGTATACTGACTTGGCACCTATTTTTGATTAATGGCCCCCATATAGACAGATTTGGGTGTTCTCTAGTTGCTGGTTCCTCTCTCTTTCATGAAGTATATTTTAGTCTAGCATCTTAATACCATCTCTAATTTTCCTCCCCATCATCAGCTATGCAAATTCTTATCTAGCCTCATGTTTGAAGTTGTATGGCTCTTGAACTGTTCTCTTTCCCCTGTGCTATTTATACATAAATGTGTTTCTTGCTGTAGGAATTTTTTCTTACTGCTATTCATAGTATTCAAGAATATCACTTTACTTTCAAGAGATAACTGTCTTTACCATTATTTTGATATTTTATTCCACAAATGGAATTGATGTTTCTTTAGTTGGCATCTTCTGTCCTCCTAGGGCTGTTAATGAAATTGAAGTAATTGTTGGTGTTGGGTAGGAGAGAAAACAGAGTAACCAGGAAAAAGTAGGAAGAAAAATCTTAAGTAATATTTAGAAAGAGCATCTATTGGTAAAACATTTTAGGTAAGGAATATTCAGTATTATACTACTATACCTTCTTTTTTATGTTTTAAAGGAAACTTCTAGAACAAAAAATATGCTTTCTAACATACAGAGAGCAGGAAGGCTTTACCCCCCGCCCCCCCGAATTCTTTATCTGTCCTATATAAAATCACTCTCTGGGAGATAAGACCCTAAATTGCTCCATTATGTCATGGCTTGAGTTTCTGCAGAAACAAACCCTGAGCTAACGATTTGAGTGTCAGTAGTTTACATAGGAAATATACCAAGAATTGGGAGTAGGGAAGTAAGGGAAGAGAATGATGTCATTCCAGGTAAATTAAAGAACAGGTTACTGCAGAGGACAATGAGACTCAAACACTGCTGGGAATCTTGGAAGGTTGTGTGTGGCATGTGCTTCAAAAGGGTGGGGAAGGAATGAAGAAACTTTGTCATTTGGCTCTCATCTTTCATTGGCTGAGTTCTCCTTGGGAAATCAACTGGCTGATATTCCAGCCTGCCTTGCGTGGGCCTATCATATCAGAAAAAAGTAGAGGGATGTAGATGCTTATAGTAGAAAGCTGTCAGCACCCTGAAGAACTGTGAATGCCAAGGCAGAATGTGTGGGGCACTTCACCTCTAAATCTCGATGGCTTACCAACAACAAAACCCTTTTTCTCACTACCCCCATGTGCATCACAAGTTGGCCTGATGGTTTGTCTATTCAGTGACATCTTTTCTTCTGGATGAGGCTGCCTGAAAGTTGATGATCTTTGGGGCAGAGGGAAATGGAACTCAGGAGGATAAGACACAAATAATTAAATTATCCTGCCTGGAAACAACAGGTGTCATCTTTTCTGACAACTCATTGGCTGGAAATAGTCACATGATTCCTCTCCAAAACAAGGGATCCAGGAAATTCAGTTGTGTATATGCCTGGGAAAAGAAAGAAAGAGAGGAGAAAAAAGGGAGAGAGGGAGAGAGAGACAGAAAGAGAGAAATAGATATAAATAAGCAGCACAACTTACCAGTTTTCCCTTCTGGTCGCCAAATATTTGGTTAACACTCATTCTCACACGCAAAATGTACTTATCTTCTTCCTAAGGAGAACTATCCAAAAGTCCCCTCCAGTCATAGAATATAGAATTAGGAAACCCTCTCCTTCACCTTGCACCCAGTAGACAATAGTGCAGCAGGAATAGCATATTTGCAGTAAAGACTCCCATTTGGAAATGGGAACCAAATACAAAGCCAACACTAATCTATGGTAGTTCTGATATCATACTGGACCGACACTTGAAGGGCCTCCTATGAGGAGGGGACAACTATTCCTTGCTTGAACGGCAGTTCTCCCAAGAACTCCCTTGTCTGTTTCCTGCATGAAATATGTCCTTACATTTTGGGATATCATTCATTTTCCATAATCCTTTTTGGTCAGATTTAAAGTTGCAGTTGGGATTATGCTCTCCTGAAAGAATGAGTAAATTTCTTAGTGTAAGTCTTTGCCATAGAAAGTTGAGAGCTAACAGGTTAAATCTTAAGCAATCACAGTCTCCTTTACTCAAGACTAATGCAACAAACAAATTCTTTCAAAAACTTAAGTTTCTTATGAATATTTGATTTGCACTGTTGCATTTGTCAATAATCCCATTCAAAATTCTTTTCAAGACTTATTTTCATGTCTGGCATCTTTCTTTTCCTCCTTACTCCATGCCTTTGCCTCTCTGTATAGTTGAAGGTGTTTGGAGCTTGTGAGGCTCACACTGTTAGTCTCTTTTCCCCACTAAATCATTTTATCCAATTGAAAGGATTTACTAGGGCTACCTTAATCCATTCAGAGGTTTTTAAAGAGTCAGCATAATAGCCACATCCTTTATTTGATTCTTGCTGCAAATTTGAATTTTAAATCTTTGTTACTCAAAGCATTTTTCAATTTTATTCTCATTATTTGGGGTTGGGAGCAATTATCTCTGCTATACTTACAAGTTTCCAAAATTGCAGGACACCCCCCCATCCATTTTCTTTCATTCCTTCTTGAAATCCAGCCAATTTTTTTCTATTCTTTCATTCTGATAGCTTGCTAAACATAGCTACTAGCAACCAATATATACAAATAACACTGTTTTTCAACCATTTCCCTGTTGCTAAAAGTTCATTAAGTGCATATGTGGCTCCCCAACTTATTGTAGGCATGAGTTCAACCAAATGTATTGCCAGTATATAATATGGAAAGCTATCCTTTTAACTCTTTAAAATAATTATCTTTCCACCTACCACCTGATTCCTAAGCTAATGGCAGATAGTTTTCATACTTTTCATGATGTTGTTTCTCTTCTAGATATACATATTTGCATCTGTCATGGTAGTCTAAGTTGTGCTGTGATAGGAGCAACCTCAAAAAATTCAAAAGTTTTGCTGGGAGATTTTCTTAGGGTCATCTTGTTCTAATTACATGCTGATGGAGAAGGGATCATCTTGAAATTTGTCATTGTAAAGTGAAAATGTGGCCTGAGAAGTCTTACACAACAATTAAATGTTCCAGTCCCAAATGGACACACATGTCACTTCTGTTCACAACTCTTTAACCAGAACCCAGTCATTTGGTACTGCCCAGTCACCAAAAGGTCATAAAATTCAGATTTCCCACTGCTTGGAAAGATAAAATAACCTAATGCTTATTAAGCAGAGCAATGACTACCAGGGTCGATTATATGTTTTAAGCAGAACAAATTTGTTTAATATAATAGAGTTTGCTGCTTATCTGTATGTACGTTGCTAAAAAGGATTTTCTTAATTCAGATTTTAAGCTATATTTGTGTATCTCACTGTAACAAGGAAACTGAGGATAATGTACATTGAGAATAGCTTGAAAAATAATCAGTTGAGTCAAATTTTATTTCTTGGTCTTTTGCTATTTAAAGGATTTTGAAAGATTAAAATTGTACTGTTGGTATTGTGTAGCCCAATATTGCCTTTAATAAAGATTTTGTATTTCATTTTATTTTTAAAAATTCTTTGAGAGAGAGAGAGAGGAAGAGAGAGAGAGAGAAAGCATGAGCCAGTAGGGTTGGGGAAAGCAGAGAAAGAAGGAAATAGAGAGAATCTAAAGTAGGCTCCTCACCCAGTGGAGAGCCCAATATGGGGTTTGATCTCCTAATCTTGACATGATCTGAGCTGAAATCGAGTCAGACACTTAACCCACTGTTCCACCCAGGTGCTCCAAGATTTTATATTTTAAAAAATGAGGTAGAGCCTGAGCAAAGGAGACACACAGTGCTCTCCTCCCACCTCCTCTATGGGAAGTAGAGAAGCAACCATTCTTTACCATCTATGTTCAGCAGGTGTTACCTGCTAATATAGCCATATATAGTTCTAGTCTTTAGCCAGCTCCTAACTGCTTAGGAATATAGGACCTGGAGATGTTAAAGTTTCAGAAACACAAAATGTTAGTGCTTGAGGGAGCTTTTGATATCATATAACCTAATTTCTATTTTTTAAAGATAAAACTTTTTATTAATGGTAGATGTTAATGACTTGTAAGTCATTAATAGTGTACTATTAATAATTACACTACTTATTGAATATGTGTCAGAAACTATCTTAAGCAGTTTATATTTATTTATTCATTTAATCCTCCAACCAAACCAATGAAGAGATATTATTATTATTGCTAGACACATTTTATATATTAAAAAGCTTACGCTGAGGGGTGGGTCCGCTGACTTGCCTATATTAGCACAGACAGCCAGTCCTAGGTCTTGGATTCAAATGCAAATCCACCTGGTTCCAATATCTTTGTTGTCAAACATTGGAGGATACCTCCTCCTATGACAGTATCTCATCTGTCATTATTAGATTTTCATTTTCTGTACCTTCTATTTTAATACAGTAATATGTTATTAGAATTTGTATTTCCCTCTTGATATTAAAAAGAAACATCTCTGAGTTATGTGATAAGCATAAAGAAATGCCTTTCCTGAATTGATGCCAGTAAAGACTGAATCCCCAAATCCCAAGATATTTAGTTATTGTGTCCAGATGCTGGGATGACAAGTTTTATTTACATGTCCCTCATTTGTTTCCATGCTTGGTTTGGTTCCTCTTTGCTCTGCAACTGTCCTTGGGGGCATTTCTGCTTAATGGAATAACAAGATCAATAAGCAAGGCTGTTTTATTGGCCTTAACAAATGGCAGAATAACTGGCCTGATGGCCACGTTTTTGTAGATCTGTTACCAGGACTTTGATGTTCTGGTTTTATAATAGCCATTTCTCAGGAAATGCAGATTGAGAGATTTAAAGAGTCCTGATGAAATTATGTAAACCCCTGGATCCAGTCATTCTCGGTTAAGTAATTCCATAGTCTCCCTGGAAAAGCCCTTTTTTTCCTATTAAAGTATTGCAAGTATTATAATTAGTCATATTGTGTTGTTGCCATAATTCTTATGGCCAAGGTACATTAGATATACTTTCTATTTCCTATGGATAGTTTCTTCTACCACAAATCTATATGAAGAAGAGGTACTCTAAAGGACACAGATTAGTTCTCATCTCTACATTACAAGTCCTCAGTTTGCATTAATATAGCAATTTGGCAACATCACTTCTCACTCTACACAATGATATTCACTTCAAAGTTACTTACACACAATGTTACACTTTTATATCGTCTTTTATTATAGGCCTTCATAATAAAGAGTTTATATTAGTTTCCTAATTAGTTTTCTAATTAATTAACAAATTACCACAAATCTAGTGGCTTAAATCCATGCAAATTTATTCTTACTATTTTAAGGGTCAGAATTCAGAAATCAGTCGTTGGGTGAAAGTCAAGGTGTCAGCAGGGCAGGACCATACCCCCTTCGGTGGCTTCAGGTGAATCTTTTTCCAGTTTCTAGGGCTACATTTCTTTGCACTTATTTTGTTTATGGCCCCTTCCTCCATCATAAAAGCCAGTGGCATTGAATCTTCAAATCTCTGCTCTGTGACATCACTTTCTCCGCTCTGTCAGTATTTCCTTCTGCCCACCTCTTACCATGATGCTTGTGATTGTATTTAGGGTCCACCCAGCTAATTCAGGATAACCTCCCCATGTCAAGATCCTTAATTTAACATCCTTTGTCATGTAAAATAATATTCACTCTTTTGTCATATAAGGCAAAAATTACATGTACCAGGTAATAGGAAATATCTTTTGGGCTCATTATTTAGCTTACCACAGTGCTCATAGAAACTTTTTCTCTATCTCCTGATTTGAAGATATTGTCTCCTAATATGTATTTCTGTATACAAGGAATGAAATTTGAATTTCATATTGAAAAAACATTTCTCTTAAATAATATATGAATGTTTTTTATATTTTATATAAATTGTGATGGCTCCATCTCAGTCTTTTTAAAGAAGAGAGCAGGTTATTGTGCTTGAGATGGAAGTTACTTATAGGCCAGAAGAAAAAGGTAAATGTACAAATAAGGCTAAAAGAAATGGGTTGAATAGCGATATAAACCATGTTTTCATAGGGCGAAATAAGGATTCCTGGGAGAGGTGATATTTGAATTGCGTTTTTCAGTTAAAAAAATTTGAATAGAAAAAGGAAGGCAGGGACATAAATGAATTTCAAATTAAGGGAAATATTAATTCGTTACTTAATAAAGATTCTTCTAGCACCATTCTGAACGCTGGGGTACTCGATTAAATAAAAGAGAGAAAGCCCTTCCTTGCAGTATTTGTAGTCAGGAAAGAGGAAGCAGACAATAAATGTAGGCAAATAAATGTATAGTCAAGTTAACATACAATTATGATGAAGACAATTGTCACATTTGAAGAGGGTAGATGTGGTCTGTACAGCTAGAGTAGTGGTTCTCAGGCAGCGGTGATTTCGTCTGCTCAGGACATTTAGTAATACATGGAGACATTCTTGGTTGTCAAAATGGGAGAGGTGCTACTGGCATCTAGTGGTTAGAGGTCTGGGATGCTGCCAAACATCCTACAATGCACCAGACAGACTCTCAGACAAAGAAATGTCTGGCCCATACTTCTGTAGTGCTGAGGTTCAGGAACTCTGGTCTAGAGGATGAAAGTGAACTTGGTAGGAGTCGAAGTCACTGAGGTTAGCAGAGGCCTGCTCATAAGAGCCTGTTGGCATTGGTAACTATGTGGGCTTCATTCTGTGTGTAATGGGAAGCCCTCACAAGGCTTCAATCAGGGAAGCCACATGATTCAATTTGCATTTTATTTGTTTATTTTTTAAGATTTTATTTATTTATTTATAAAGAGAGCACAGGTGGGGGGAGCAGCAGGCAGAGGGAGAAGTGGACTCCCCTGAAACAGTCCCATCATGCCCTCCAGGGTTTGCAGCCCATCTCCAGCAAAATTACTGATTTCCTCAACATACTCTCTCTGTGTTCTCTGCTTGCTCAACTGAAAGCTGGATGGCTCTTGCCTGGGATTTCTGCTTCCTCTGCAGCCTCTCAAGTGGTAGCATTTTATTTCTTACAGTACACATCTACAAGGTATGAAGGTGAGTTGAGGGTCCTCTCACTTTCTCACTTCCAAGTTGACTTATCACCACTGAACAGCATATTATTAGATTCTCCCAGCCATCACCTACCCCCGGGACACCCCAATCACTCTTTGTTTTAGCTCTTTGATTACTGACTCTTTCCAATACTATGATCATAATTCCTGGATATGTCAATGTCCATGAAGATAATACTCCCAAGATCCTGGAATGTTAGTTACTGGGTCACCTCACCTTCAATAACCTTGCCCCCTCCATATCCAGGTCACCCACTTCCATAGTTCTCTCTTGTCATTACCAATAAATTCAACCTCTTTTCTGACTCAGTGTTAAATACCTGTTAGTTCCCATTCATCCACTAAAATACTCAGACCCAAATGTCTTAATTATTAGGACTTACAATCCATTGATGTCGTTGAACCATTGTGACCCTTTCATGACCTTACTAGTCCTCTTACTCAGTTTAAATTTCATGGTTCATCATTATAAATTGTCTCCTTCAGACATGCTCAAGTACCTGGCACCTCTCTATATTTACTATACTTGGCTAGCAAAGCTCCTGCCTTGGTTAAATCCAATCTTCCACTTATTTTGTATCTGTACCCCGATAACTACACATTGCTGGGGAAACTCATAAAAATGATTGCTATAGACAGGATATTTGTGTTCCCTAAGTTCATATGCTGAAATCTAATTTCCTAACTAATAGCCTCAAATAAGCTCTTGGCATGGATCTTTTTTTTTTTTTTTTTGGCATGGATCTTAAACTTATTGTATCTTGCTAGTTTTTTCATTCCTCTGCTCTTCCTGATGACCGCTGCTTGCCATGTTCTAAAGCCTCCATTGTCCTCACTTTTCTAAGTCTTCACACTCCTCAGTGTTTGGCCTCACTGGTCTTTCACTGAGAACATAAAAGCCAAAAAAGAAAGAATGCCCAATATATTCATCATCACCACTGACTACCTGGTTGCATTTGTGCCCATTTATTGTTCCTTCGTGCTTGTTATTATGGATTAACTGACCCTTCTTCTACTTGAGACTGATCCTTTTACTTGAACATTAGATCTCGCTCCCTCTCACTCACTCCAGCACATAATTTACAATAATTCCCTCTTCTTTCATGAATTGTCAGTTTTACTATCTCTCATTGATCATAATCTCAGTTTATAAGTGATTTTTATTTCTCCTATCTGAAACAAAGCTTTTTCCGACCCTATTCTCTCTTCCAATTGCCCCTCATTGTTCTGCTCCCTCTTATAGTAAACATTTCCAAATATTAGTCTATGTATGTTAGTTCTAATTCCTCTTCTAGCATTTTCTCTTGAATCCATCCCATTTGGGCTTTCACCTCTTACTTATCCGTTGAACTTTCTCTTGGTAAAGTTACCATGTACCTCTTTGATACCATGTAAATGGTTAATTCCTGAGTCTACATCTTACTGGATCTATAAACTGCCTTTTACATAGTCCTCTTCTTAAACACCATTCTTTCTTGGCCTCGAGAACGCCACACTCTGTTTCTGGCTTACCTTGCTGGCTGCTCCTTCTTAGTTGGAAAATAAACAAAAAATTCATTTTATCTTATTGCTTTCTTCTTGTTGTCAGCTCTTCCTCACTCTCCTGACTTCCAAACTTTGGAATGTCCCATAACGCAGTCTTTCAATAATTTCATCCTTTGATGATTCCCAATTTCTTTTCCTACCTACAGTCCTACCTAACAAAGCTGCACTTCCCACAGTCTTCTCTCGCCTCATTCAATGACAATTCCATTCATCTGGTTGTTAGGGCACAAAACCTAGGGATCATTCTTTAGGTTCATTCCTCAGGACTTGGCAATTACAATTTCTTCTGCTTGTTATGTTTACCCTCCAGACAAGTACATAAGTGGCTTCCCACTATATCAGGCCTTTATTCAAGAGTTGCTTTTTGAGGGAGGAATTTCTCTGACCACTCCTGCTCCCCACCCCACTCCCCCACCCCCCACCCCCCCTCTGCTCCTGCCACCCTCTTGTACCCTTGTCTCCCTTTTCAGCTTTATTTTTTTTCCACAGCATTTATGATCTGATGTTTTATATTTTTTACATATTTTTTGTGGCCTGTCTTCCCTCATCAGCACATAAACTCCACAAAGACAAGTACCTTTGTTTTGTTTACTATTATATCCCTAGTGTCTAGACACTGCGTAGTATATGGTAAGTGCTCAAAAAAATATTTGTTGAATGAATGGATATGCCTCAACAGACTCTGATTCCTTATGCATATTTGGATCTCAATAAATGATTGTTGAATTCATCTTTGTTCAAGATGGGAAAGGATCATTGAGTACAAACCTATATTTTGCAAAGAGAAAGCTAAAATCTTAAACATTTTAGCAAGGTATTTACCATAATTGCACATAATAGCAGAGGGCCATAAGTAAAAGTCTCTTCTAACTACACATAACATTTAAATTTGAAATAAAAGCAGAGGTTGATACACTTGAGATAGTTTGGAGCAGTGAGTACCTGAATGGATATATTTATTTTTGTATTTGTTCTATAAATATTTATTTAATACCCCTATGTGCCTTGCCCTGTTCTCAGGTCTGTAATAAAATATTGAACAAGACAGAAAAGATCCCTGCCCTCGAGGCTGTCAGAGGAGACAATTAAAGAGGCAATCATAATAAAATGTGATAGACCATAAGAATGGGAATTGAAGGGTACTCTGCCAGTAGAGATAACCTGACCTGAGAAGAAGCTTCCTGGAAGAAATTACTTTTAAGGTGTGACCTAAGGCTAAGCAGGAGAAACTGATCTTAGCTTCTTCCCAAGCAAAGCTGGGAAGTTTGTGACCAGAATCTTACCACTTTGAGAATCTTAGAATTCAGAGTGTTAGATAATCTAGTCAGATTCCTATTAGCTTCTGTATCTTATCCCCTCCATGTTTATTATCATCATTGTTATCTCCACAATCAGCATTTCATCACCTAGGCCATTGTTTTAGCTTCTGGTATAGTAAGAACTTGCACTTTATTTGAATAAGTTGACTTAAAAAAAAAAAATCTAAATACACAGTGTCATGAGAATTCCAGCAGTGTTTGCATCCCATTCAGTGAATGAACCCCGAGGATGGATATTTTCCAAATAGCCCTGAAAGTGCATTATGTAAAAATCTGGACTTGCTTGATAACCTGTTTCTCACAAAGTACCCAATATTCTGAGATCTTTTTCCTTTCCTTCTCCTATCTGCCTCAGCAGTACTTTAAATTGCTTATTAGAGCAGTTAGGCATTTAGAATATTAATGAGGACTAGCATACTCCTCTATTAAATTACAATGATATGTTAATATTCAGAATTTCGGTGTCACCTTTATTTTGGAGTTTGGTCCACTAATAAAGGCAACACAGAGTCAAGGTGATTTTCAGATCATTTTAACAGGATAACTAATATAAAAGGATAAGAATTTCTATCCTGGACTGCTTTCCATTTCAAAGTTGATGAGGACAGTGTTCTACTGGCAATAAGGACAGAAAATTTATAAGGGTATGCAAGGCAGATTATGGTGCGACCTAGCTGTTGAATTTTTCATCTGTACCATAAACAAAGAAGGATGAGAACCATTTACTCTGCATTTCAAAGATCTGTACATGAAAAGAGGCTGTAGAGTGGGGGAAACGAGTGGGGGAAACCGGCACAATTAAATTCTAATCTTTAAAATGTCACTTAATGTTAGACATTTCTGTATATGGCTTCTCACTCTTAATATTTTTATTTTTTATTAAGCGCCTATCTCATTTGGAGAACAAGTCACTGAAAAAGCAGCAACCAAGGGATTATAGCTCCCAATTACATTATGGGTTCTGAAGTAATGCTGGCCCAGTGTTTCAGTACGGCAGTGATTAATGTGAGGAGATTTTCTTATCTTTATAACCCACTTATACTACAATATAACACCCTGATAACAATCCCTGAGCTGGGTAAAATGAATTATCATCATGGGTGTTGGCAGAAACTTCAAATCAGAAATGCAAAATAAACTGAAATTTTAGTGACCACGTAGTGTTCACTACAATCAATGGTTAATGCCAGAAATTTTGGCATGTGCCCAGAAGGTGAGGAGGAAGGATTAAACCAAATGTTTCTGACAAGGACAGCGAGGGACTTTTAAAGGATGGAATGTTTGTTTCCTCTGATGTCAAACACTCTGACATCTACATGATCTAACAATGTCATTATATTAACACCAGGTCAGCATTTAGTAATTTCTTCTGATTCCAGCAATATTGACTATAATGTTTCACTTTTTTTGCCTTCCCTTACTGTTTATTTAAAAGCCATCCCACTTTCTAGGTATTGTTTTTATTCCTTTGTCTGTGCATAGATGTATATATATGTATTGTGGTGTGTGTATATATACATATGTATACACATACATATATTCATTAATATATGCATATATGTATTACAGTAATTTTATTTTTTCCAACTACTCTACAAGGTATATAATTATTCAAAAGAGGGCTATGTCATTAATATCTATGAATCACTTTGGTTTAACAGATGGAATGATTCTTTTTTTATACAGCTTTAAAATGGACTTTTTCATATCCATTGGGGCTTCTTAGCATATGATAATAAATGTTTGTGCACATTTAAGGATGTAAAGAAACTACCTGTGATAAATGTTAACCATTTGGAATTTAACAAATGTACTTAGGCTCCTTTGAGTCTCTTGCTCAATGTTTACGAGTGTAAATTAGAGACCTGAAGGCATGAGCAAGGTTCTGATGCATTGGCATAAGGCATAGGTTGCAAGCAGGTGGCCCACAGTGATGTTTTATTTTGTCATGATTTAAAAAATATTCGTAATATTTTTAACTTAAAAATTGAGAGTGTTCACAAAGACATTTGACTTTCTGCTTGTCTCAAAATATTAGGCATCTGGGAACACTTGACACATATTCAGGGGTATACTGATAGATGTTTAACGTCCAGCTGTCAAGAAAAAAGAATCCTCATTTGCAGCATTTGCCATTTCTGTGCTATAAACACTCCCACCATTACTGATTTCAAGCTACTGATGTGACATTATAAAAGTGGAGTTGAGAAGATATGCACACAATCGGCTGTTGTAGACCAGTATGAGCTAGCTCACTACTGTCTATGTCAATCCTCAACACAACTAGTTGAGGTTACTAGCTGCTCCTTTTAGAGGAGGCACCATCTCTCTTGTTCTCCATATTTCCTACCAAATCTGTGTCTCATATTTAGATGACCTGCTAGTCCACAGAGGGACTTTGTGTTTGTGACCTCTGGCTTAAGGAATAATTCTGTTGAGAATTAAGGCCTGCTACCTCAGAAAATGAAATGAGCTCAGTGTTATTTATGTGTGTGCTGTGTAGTGAAGGCCTTGTGTTGAAAGAGCGGACCCAATCAGGATGGCATGACAAACCGGGGCAAGAAAAGCAGACATGGACACAATGTGCCAATATCCACGCATCTGAAGGGTGGAGCTCTCACCTTTTTCTGAAGAACAGCTTTGCAATGGGTGGTAGATAAAGGCTAGAGCAGGGATGGTGGCAACGCTAGGATGACAGTGTTAAGTCAAAAGAAACAGCCCCCCGGAGGCAGCCCCCTGGAATGTCTATGTAGAGCTGGTAACCTGAGCAAGCATCTAGGGATCTGAAATGGTCTTGTACTTCCCCAGGTGCCTCTGGGGATGTGTGGCCAGATAGCTGCCATACCCACTCTGGCCCTCTCTATATTCTATGCTCTGCTTTCAGGAACCAAGGCTGAGCCTGCCCAGAAATGCCCCATATGATGGTGAGGGGTGAAGATGGTACAACTTTAAGGTGGTGCTGTTCCATAGACTATGCCTTAGATGGTCCCTCCTTAGCCTCCAGCATATAGCCTGTACAACCATACCTGTGTGAAAATAAGACCAACCAACTTTGCTCAGAGCTCACTATACCAAGGGAGTCAGCCACCATCACTTGCATTTTGATGGAAACTCAAAAATAAGCAGAGGAGTGGGAAAATTTTATAGTGGAAATGATGGGAGGCTTCAGGTGTGCCTTGATTGGGAGCTGTTGGTGTGGGGGGAGCTGTAGGTGGGCCAAATGGAAGCCTATAGGCATGACATCTTGTATGATCGGTTAAGGGTGCATATTTAGCTCTCTCTGGTTGGTCCTAAATTAGAATGAGGGGCAAGAATTAGGGAAGCTGGGACACTGGGTGGCTCAGGGGTTGAGTGTCTGCCTTTGGTTCAGGTCATGATCCTGAGATTCGGAATCGAGTCCCGCATCAGGCTCCTTGAATGGAGCCTGCTTCTCCCTTTGCCTGTGTCTCTGCCTCTCTCTCTCTTTCTCTCTCTCTCTGTTTCTCATGAATAAATAAATAAATCTTTAAAAAAAAAAGAATTTGAGAAGCTGTCAGTTATTAATCAAGTCCTGTCATTTTGAACTGGATTGTTACAGAAGTTATTGCTTGGTTTCCTGAATTGTTAGTAAAGATAGCAATTCAGCTTCCTACAAGTCTGACTTAAATAGCTGGTAGACTTCCTTGGCTGATTATTGCAAATAAGGGGGTTGCTCCAGGTTGCGGGTCAGTGTTCTATTTTCACATATGGTCTGGGCATTGTCTATTTGTATATTCAGTCTCAGATGGTGGCCCTGACTGCCCTTCTCAGAGACTGCCTTTTCTCTGTTATATTATTTCTGAGAGTATTTGTAAATATCTGTCAATATTAGGTCCTCCAACAATTAAATGGAATTTTACAAAATGCATGTTTTAGGTGGTATGATATTTATGGTAAGAAACATATATTTGGTCTTCATCCACTATTCCTGGCACATAGCTCCTAAAGCCCTAGGAATTCCCTAAGTTATGCTAACTAGATGAATTTTGGAAAGCTGAGGATGTGAGTTGTTTGTCAGGGGAACCCAACCTCTCAACCTTCAGGGAGAGGAGAGGGCCTGAGGATTGAGTTCAATCATCAGCCATCACTAATTTAATCAACAGAGCTTCTATTAACCCAAAAGGATGGGGTTCCAGTTTGGTGAACATGAGGAGATGCAGGAAGAAGGGTGCATTCCTAGAGCACGGAAGCTCCATGCCCCTTCCCACATACCTTGCTGTATGCATCTATCTACATAAGTTAAATCCCTTTATAATGAACTGGTAATATAATAAGTAAAATGTTTCTCTGAGTTCTGTGAGTGCTCTAACAAATTAATCGAACCCAAGGAGGTAGTCATTGGAACCTCTGATCTGTAACCAGTTAGTCAGAAGCACAGGTGACAACCCATACCTACAAATTACATCTGAAGTGGGAGGTAAGGGGTCAGTCTTGTAGGACTGAGGCCTTAACCTGTGGAATCTGGTGCTATCTCCAGGTTGCTAGTGTCAGAATTGAGTTGAATTATAAGATATTCAGTTGGTGTCAGAGAATTGTTTGGTGTTGTGGAAAAAAACTCCACATGTTGGAAATGGATAATACCAGAATCCTAGCAGTGGGAAAGGGAGATTGATGGAGATGGCATAGAATAGACCATGTCATTGAGCTGCAAAGGGAAGACAGGAGAACACACAGAGAAAGCCTGGCGCTAGCAACAGGTCATGCTCAAGAGACTGGGCACTCCTCTATGCTGGCTCTATTGTATTTTGGTGTTGCTCAAGTCTATTGTATTTTGGTGCCACTTAGTCTTTACTGGAGGAGTTTCCATCTAAAGTGATAACTGAACTTAGCTGCCCACCTTGAGATATCTAGACCAGCAAAGGGGTTCAATATATCTTAGCAAAGCAGTAAAGTGTAATATGCCCGTAGCCAACATGGTAGCTTTTTAGGCCATGCTGTTGACCTCGAATCAGGCCTGGATCAGAGTCCAGCCTCTGTCATCTCTGGTCAATGGACTCAGCTCCTGTCCCCGTGCAGAGCAGCACACACCCTGAACTGCCATTTGGATTCCTTTTAAAACTTGACAAATGGTGTACAGGGAGTTGTGCTTCCAAATTTCTTTGGTTTCATATTAGAGAGGAGTTCTTGAAAGTTGGAATTCCTGGATTCTGCTTTTTATTCCACTTCTATCTTGCAACTATCTCTTCAGTATTTTGTTTTTCTCCAACCCTCAGACATCGGTCTTCCCCACCCTTTTAAATAAAATTCCAACTTTTAAAGATATTTCCTTTGCTAATTAGAAGCAATAAAGTAATTTCTCTCTAGTTTTGGCTTATCTTAATGAAGCATGAAGACTTTCCCTCCCATTTTTCTGCCTTTTCTCCCACCTCTCTATTTTTCCTTATTTCTTCTTTTTAGCTTATCTATGTGTCCTTTGGCTTAGCTATGCCTGTGTTATTGGGTAGTGTTGATGGGAATTTAGAAGGCAGGAGTATGTTATTGAATTTGCTTTGCCCTGCATTTAATACTGTTCAATATCCAGCTATGTTTTCTGGTTTGACAGCAGTGCCACCAGAAAATAGTTTCTCCCCCCAGATGGCACACTGAACTTTTAAATTTCAAGCCATCTATGCTAGATCTCTAGCAGAAAAAAAAAGTCATATAATTTTGCATTATTTGTGGTGATTTCTGTTCAAATACATTAAGAGGTATAGAAAAGCAAAGGAAATGGATTGGGAACCACAAGGCATCCAAGGTTGTAAGGATACTGGGAAGTTACTGGGATATATATATATATATATTTTTTTACCACTGTGTAATATAAGGCAAGTAGTTGATAACCAAACAATGCTTTGCGTTAAGGTTTAAATGGTAGGTGTCTTCATGCTAATTGTCCTCAGACAGACACATTTTTAAAAAGTCTCTCCATCTCCCCTTTTGGACATATACTCCCTTGGAACATATGACTCAAAAGTGAGCACAAAGTGCTTTTTCAAGAAAAAAAATTCACTCTTTCCTTCTGGCAATCTTCCTCCTGCCAAGGTGGTCCATGACTCAGCAAATTCTGCCATTTGTCTCATTAGCTGGGTGGCTTTAGTAGATGGTGTCATTCTGTGCCCTTTACCCAATGGTGCAGTGATCACCAGCTGCTCTCAACCTCAGCTGCTGTATCCCTAAGGGTTCCAACAGAGAAACAGAACCAGTGGGGGAAAGAGAGAGAGATTGATTGATTGATTGCAAGGACTGACCACATGATTCTGAGTGCTGGCTAGGCAAATCTGAAGAAATCCATAGGGCAGGCTGTCGGGAAGGGCAAGCTAGACTTCATAGGCTGAATTTGCCCCCAAACTATTGTCTATAAACAGAATTTCTTCCTCTCCAGGGAAACCTCAGTTCTGCTCTTAAGCCTTCTAACTGCTTCAATCAGGCCCACCCAGATTATCTAGGATGATCTTCCTTACTTACTGTAAACTGATTATGGACTTTAATCACATCTGCAAATACCTTTACAGCTATACCCAGTGTTTTACTGGGTAACTAGAGACCACACTTAGCCAAGTTCCCATATAAAACTGTCACAGCTGCTCTTCCTCCAGAGAATTGCTCTCAGGTGATGGGAGCTGCCTGGCGTGGAGGGATATGTCCCCAACTGAGGAGCATGCCAGTCATGCACTGGCTGCAGGGTTACAAAGACCTGCTTATTCTCTTTTAAGATGGGGATGGTTTGTGGTTCAGTTTACATGAATTATTATAGATGACATATAGTGTGACTATCTAATATGTCACATATTATTATAATATTATATAATAAATAATAATAAATAATATTATAATATTATATATTAAATTCATAAATACATACATCCTAAATTACCATTGCCTTGTGTGCAGAAACCAGCTTTGTTTTCACCAAATCATTTCTCCTTTTCTTCTTCCTGGGCACATAAGAGGACAACGTTATTTTAGGGTGGACCATGTGACTAGATCTTTCAGCTGCTATAAGCAGATGTGATGTGTGTCACTCAAGGCCAAAATATAGAAGGGCAAAAAAAGTGTGGGTTCTCTGCATTTTCGGTTTCCTTCTGTGGCTACCTGGATAGTGTGAAAAGTTTAAATGCTGTAGATGCTCGAGGTAGTGTAGCTCTGTGATACTAACAGCAGTGCAAGTCCATGTGTCAACGCCTAGGAGGAAACTGCCTTGGAGTCATTAGACCTGGTGTGGATTTTCATAAGCAAAGATTGAACCTCTCCATGTTATGCCTCTAAAATTTTAGGATTTGTTTGTTACTAACCTAACATATATACACCTTTTCTTCTTCTCTTAGGGTGAAAGATACTATATCCACCTAAAGTTTTTGGTTTTGTCCTTGTTTTTTTTTTTTTTTTCAAGATACAATGTAAGTAAGCAATTTTCTGAAAATGCAGACAATGTAAGCAATTTTCTGAAGCCACCCTGCATTTTTATACTTCCATGCTCATTCCAGTAATGTGTCCTCTTGGTCTAGAAAGTCCCAGCACAGACTTGCAATCAGTCCAGTCCCTATTCTACTCTTTAGAGGCATAGTCCTACCTAGATTACTTACATTTCTCATTAATAAGAAAATTATAATTCCTAGTCAAAGTGTTGTTTTTTTTTTTTTTTTGGACTTAATAAATCAGTGTTCACAGAAGCCCCTAGTGTAATCTGATTCAGAAGTTAAAATGCCTAGCAGAAACTCATTAATGGTTTTGCTGTCTTCCCCCCACCCCCCGCCCCTTATTAAAAAAGCCTAGACATCCTTCAAGGCTTACTTCAAATGTAACCTCTTCTTGCTTAAATGTTTTCCATTTTTCCTTTGCAGTCACTAGGCACAATATATGCTTTGTTTAGCTTTATTTCGTTCTGCCTAGAATGAGAGCTATTTGTTCACACATCTTACAGCTTTCTAGTAGATTTTCAATTCTTCAAGGGCAGAAAGACCTGTCTCTTTCATCTTTGCATTTTCTCCTTCCTCCTCACAGCACCCAGTGAGTGCCTGGCAAGTAGGAGGTTCTCAACAATATTTATTAAAATGGAATGAAATGAAACCTAAAGGGTTTTGCAAATAAAAATGGACCTGTCTTTTCCCAGAACCTCCAAAGGCATTTTGGAAAGGAGGGCAAATGAGATAGGCAAAGTGTACGCAGTGTACATTCTTTAAATCATTTGCAAGGTTAAAACGGAAGGTTCATGCTGTCTGAAAGCTATGACAAGGAATATTTGCAGTTAAGCAAGTTTTATGAGGCAGTCATTCTACATGGATTTTACACAGCTCTGCTGGTAGCAAAGACATGCCACAGAGATATTTGACATTTTTCTTTACAGACCTCATTCCACTCAGCTCTGGACTCAGAGCTTCACTTAGCTTGCATAATGGCTGTCAGAAGAGGGAAGAAGCCTGCAACTTAAAGTCTCAGAAGGTGGCGAAAGAGAGAATGAAACCTGCAAAGGCGTTTTGGCTTTCATTGCCTTTTCACAGCTTTGACCACAGGGTTTAAAAATAATTGCAATGGCAGAGATTTAGATACTTAGGAGAGAACACAAGCATGTGTTTTTAAGTGTTTGCTGTCATTCTTCTTAGATAAGCCATAATTATTAGAATAGCTCATGGAATTATGGTTGGAACAGTTTTTAAAGCTGAGTTTTATAAATTTAGCTTTATAAAATTTAGTTTTGTTTTGTTTTTAAATATTTTATTTATTTATTCATGAGAGACACAGAGAGAGAGAGAGAGAGGCAGAGACACAGGCAGAGGGAGAAGCAGGCTGCCTGTGGGGGCCTGATGCAGGACTCGATCCTGGGACCCTGGGATCACCACCTGAATCAAAGGCAGATGCTCAATCACTGAACCACCCAGGTGCCTCAAATTTAGTTTTATAATAGATGAATGGCAAAATATATTATGATCCATTAATTCTAAGGAATATTCTGAGACCTTTAAAATATCATATTTTTGCAGGGTATTTATCAACTGAGAAAAAGGTAAGAAGGAGTACGTTATCCAACCAGAGCAGCCCAGTTAAATATGTATGTCTAAAAAAGGATGTGTGTGCATATGCACGGAGAAAGCCTAGAAGGAAATATATCAAAGCTATAATATCTGTTATTTTAGGTTTTTGACTGGCAAAACTGTTGTGGGTAATTTTCAGGTGTTCTTTTTTGTTTTTGTTTTTAAATATGGAAGCTTCACAAATTTGCATGCCATCCTTGTACAGGGGCCATGCTAATCTTTTCCACATCATTCCAATTTTAATATATGTGCTGCTGAAGTGAGCACAACTTTGATGTTTTTATAATTACTTTTCTGTGTCTCACTTTATATTTCTATAGGATTTTCTTTGAATTTTCCCCTTATATGTGCTATAAAAACAGAAAAAAATCAGAAAACAAAAGATGACTTATTTTGACTTAATGTGATAGCTTCCCTTTAGGCAGTTAGTATAGGTTTGGCACTAAGCATTTTTCATAAGTTATCTTATTTCATCTTCATAAAAATCCTGCTATTATTTATATTTATTTACCAACTCAAAGAATCAAGGCATGGAAAGCTTAAGGAGCAGGGTTGTGGTAACCCAGGTAGAAAGTGGCAGCACTCAGATTTCACATCCACTGATGCACTCCAGAACTGTGCTATTAACATTAGACTCCAGGCAACTCCTAAGATGCACAGAGGGGAGAGGATATTCATGGTGAAGGGTCCTTGTATTATTTGGGAGGAATTCTGTTCCTAGCCTAGCCTGCTGAACACAGTGAGAAAGACTGAGGACTGATCTTGAAATGGAGGAAAGATGATCTCTGAATTAAGGTAGTAGGACTGACTGGTAATACACGCTGTATTATTATCCAAAACAGGTCCCCAATTTTTGATGGCCTGATTGATGGTTACAGAAATTGATGGTATTTGAAGGTTTTGACAGGAGAGTGGTAGTCAACCCTGTCCTTTTTTTTTAATAAGAAAAATATGTTTGTTTTGTAATGTGTGTTACAGTAAAAAGGTCATATCCTTAACATATATAAAGCTCTTCCAAACCAATAAAAATGAAGAGTACAAGAACAGCCACTTACCAAAGAACATGTATGACCAGAGAGCCCATGGAAAAAATAATCTTTCTCATTAAACATTTCATAATCAAGCAATAAAATGTGATACCTATTTCTCTTTTCAAATTGATAGATGATTAACATACAGCACTGTATGAGTATTAGACATACAACCTAATGATTTGATACATGAATGTAACACAAAATGACTACCACAACAAGTGAACATCCATCACCACACACAATTACAAATTATTTTTTAACTCCATTCTATTCAACAAATATTATTTGAGACTGTATCCTAGGGACAAGTCTTCATGCAGGTGGTTTTATTTTATTTTTTTTTTAATTTTTATTTATTTATGATAGTCACAGAGAGAGAGAGAGAGAGAGAGAGGCAGAGACACAGGCAGAGGGAGAAGCAGGCTCCATGCACCAGGAGCCCGACGTGGGATTCAATACCGGGTCTCCAGGATCGCGCCCTGGGCCAAAGGCAGGCCCCAAACCGCTGCACCACCCAGGGATCCCCATGCAGGTGGTTTTAAAGGCTGGATGGGGGCAATGGGAGACTAGGGGCAGCCAGGACTGCAGGTAAGGAAAGAGGTCAGGTTGGGCTCAGCACAGGAACAAGAATGCCAAGTGCTATCTGCATGCTGCCTTCCAGTTTCTGATGTGATTTATTTATTTTTATTTTATCCACTGAAGATCCTTATAAAAGGGAAACACAAGCAGTATTTAAGAAGTACTCACTATATGCTAGGCACTATGCTAGAAGTTTTGCTCATTCTGGCTCATATAACCTCCTGAAAAGTTCCTTTTAGGAGGTCATGGTTACATACTAGCCACCTTAAGGTCAGAAGAGTGAATGAACACATTGTGAGCTCTGGAAACCCCCAGCATCCACATGTAGAGCTCTACCCACTGTACCACACTGCATGGGCTCTGGGTCACCTAAGGCTGACATATTGGTCACCTAAGGCTGACATATTGTGTCTCTCTCTTGCATTTCCACAAGAGAGAGATGTTCTTTTTTTTTTTTTTTAATTTAAAATTTTATATATTTATTCATGAGAGACACTCAGAGAGAGGCAGGGGGAGAAGCAGGCTCCTTGTGGGGAGCCCAATGTGGGACTCGATTCCGGGACCCTGGGATCACAACCTGAGCCAAACGCAGATAATCACGGAGCCACCCAGGTGCCCAAGAGAGATGTTGTTAATCAACTTGGTACCTCTTTCAGCTTTTTTCTCATCTATAAAAGGAGTTCCAGTTTGCACATGCTCACCTGGTAGTTTCTCAGAAAATCTCTCCCATTATTCACCAACTGGGTCAGGATCCACTTGAGACATTCATGGCACAGTGGTGCAGGCTGTAGACTTTGGGTTTAACTTTTTTCTCCTCATTAGCCTCCACTGGAATTGTGCTCTGTAAAGTTCACTGCATGGGCTGATGCCTGTTTTTAGAAACAGTTTTATTGAAATATAGCTATGTTCATTTGTTTACATACACCTATGGCTGTTGTTATGCTACAATGGCAGAATTGAATAGTTACCAGAGAGACTGGCCTTCCAGGTCCAAAGTATTTAGTATCTGGCCCTTTACCAAAAAACAAACAAACAAAAAACCCACCCTAATCATAATACCCTTTGTCCTATTGTCTACTTGGGTCCCCTACTGCTCTTCCTACCCACTGCAGTTTTAGTTCAGTGCCATCTTAGAAGCCCACCATCTTTAAGCCAGCCCTGTCTACTCCCTGTCCCAACCCATCTTTTACCTTGGATAGGAGTTTGAGGAGAACACAGGAGCTTAGCTCAGGTCTTGGAGAAGTCCCCACAATTACAAGAAAAGAGGAAAAACAGAACTGTCAGAGGGTTTGCAGAAACTAACAGCAAACAACAGACAGATTTCAAAACAAGGCAAAAAAACAAAAGAGGCATTTAATGGTGTCTAGAGTTGCAAACACACTTGAGAAAAGTGAGCAATGAGAAAGGCTGCTGAACTTGACCCTTAGCCGTTTATGGGTGACCTTTGGAACTGAAGTGTCCCCTGAATGACGTGGGTGGAAACCAAATTTCTGGCAATGAAGAAGATAATGATTTGGATTTCCAGAATGGACTCTGAATTACTGGCTGAGGAGGTTAGCACTTCCTGCCTGCCTAATTTCTCATGGGCAATTTTGTGATTTTGTTTCCTTATTTAACTTCTCTACACAGTAAGAAGCGCTAGTTACGCTCATCATTTGTAATCAAGCAGCTGTTGCCTCTGGAGGCTCTCTGGTCAATCCACGTGTCTGCTTCCCCAGTAGCTCTGAGTGTTTGGTTTCACTCAAGTTTTTCTTTTTTCCCTTTTTTGAAAGTGTGGAGACATAGTTTGTGCCCTGGTATGTGCTCCTTGAATTCCTTGATAGGAGAAGCCTTGGAATGTTAATGAGGTCACTCCTTTCCTGGTGGACAGAGAGATCAATGGCTTTCAGGTGTTAATGAGAGGTCCTCAAAATTTATGCCCATTGTTAGAGAGCTGATGGCTCCCTGCTGAACTGTTAGACCTTTCTTAAATGGACAACCAAAGACATTTTTTCAGCCCTGCATAAATTTCAGTCATCAGGCTCGGATATGCAGTACATGCATCAGAAATTCCAGCTGTCTCAGTTATGAACTTCTTTCAAACTTTCATGTCTCTGACCTCAGATAGAATTGGTCCTCTCCATTCCAACCATTCGTTTGATCCCCATTTCTATCACCTCCTCCAGGCATTCACCCATCATTTATCCAATTTCTTCAATGTTTTTAACTTCTACCTCTCCACTGTGTCTTCTCTTCAACCTACAAATATATTTAAGCTGCTCCCTCCCTAAAAAAATTTCTCATGTTATCTGCCTTTTTCTCAAGTTATTGCAGTCTGTGCAATCACACACACTCCCCTTTTACAGCAAACTGTTTGAAAGAGAACACTAACCCTAGGTATTATTCCCTCACTATTTTTCTTGCCTTCATCCAACTGGTGTGGGTCCCTGTTAAAAATACTCTGGAAAGGTCATTACTGATCTAACTGCCAAATCCACTGACTTCTTTCTCTTCCATCAGGCCCCTCAGGCATCTGGTCCCTTTCCTGAAACCCTCTTACATCACGTGCTAGGGATCCAATGGCTTCCTGGTTCTTCTCCCCTTCTGATCACTTGCTTCTTAGTCGTTTTTGTGAAATCTTGTTTCTCTCTTCCTTCATGCTATGTCTTCTCAGAGTTCTGTTCCAGGCCTTCTTTTCTTTATTTACAAATTCTTCCCGGGCTTCTTCATCCTCATTAATGATTTCATCTACCTTTCAAATGCTCAAAAAACTCCCAAACCTGTATCTCTGGTCTTTCTCTCCCTCTCCTGAGTTCAAGATTAGTGATACCAGTTAGTCATTTTTGCAATGATGGGAGCTTTTTTTCTGTACCAGGTGATGCAGTAGCCACTAGCCTCGTGTGGCTATTAAACATTTGAAATGTGACTACAGTAATGAATCAAATTTTAAGACTTATTTTTTATTTTTTATTTTGAGAGAGAGAGCATGCATGGGTGGAGGGAAGGGCAGAGAGAGAGGAGAGAGAGAATCTCAAGTAGGCTCCATCCTCAGGGCAGAGCCTGGGTCTCGATCTCACAACCCTGAGATCATACCTGAGCTGAAATCAAGAGTCAGAGGCTTAACCAAACCGAGCCACCCAGGAGCCTCGAATTTTATGTTTTATTTAATTTTAGCCGATCTGAATTTCAGCAGCCACACATGGCTAGTGACTACTGTATTTGATAACACAGCTAAAGACGCTTTAATTTAAATTCCCTATTAGATATCTCTTTTAATTTTTTTTCTATAACATATCCCAAACCAAGCCCATCACCTAATTCCCCAAATATCTCCTCCTGTTATATTCCCCATTTCATTAAAATGGCATCACCATCTGAACATTTACCAAATGTCAAATCTGATTTTTTTCCCTCACCTCACACTGATAATCAATTGTTTCTGTTGGCAAAGTATTCCTAAAATCTGATTCTCTTTTACTGCTAATGATTCCTTAACTGCTAACTATATGTCCAACATTCATTATTAATGGCTTTTAATGCATTATCCAATCACTTCCTACACATGTGCACATGTGCACACACACACACACACACACACTCATGCTTGATATTTGCCATTATAAGTGCTAAGACACACCCAGTACAGCCAGGGAGATAATCTTAATTACAAGTCTGAAAAGAACAAGATAACGAGATACCTTAAAGAACTATTAAAAATGTTGAATTCCTTAGACTGTTGTGTTCTCTGGACACTCTTTGTAATCTCACCTCCCTGTTATCTCATACTCCACTGTGGCACATGACAATGTTGCGATGGAGACTGCTAATTCTTCATTTTTCCTGTTCCTTTAAGATCAATCAGTAGTTTACTTCTATTCCTCCTTACTGTCTAGTGATTTGAACAGCAACCAGATTGTGGCCAGAAACTACTTTGAGGGATGGCCTTCCGGTTCTTCTGAAACCATACAACAGTCCCTAAGACAATGTCATCTGGTTGCAAGTGTCAGAGCCAAGTGCCCCTTGAGTCGTAATAGTTATATTATATTAGTTCCTCAAAAGTTGATCTTAGAGTTGCCATGTGACCTAGCAATTCCATTTCTAGGAATCTATCCAAAGGAATCAAAATATGCGTTCACAGAAAAAAAGTGCACATAAATGTTAATAGAGGCATTATTCATAATAGCCAAAAGATAAGGACAGCCTAAAGATTCATCAACTGATGATGGATAAACAAAATGTGGTATATCTATAAGATGGAACATCATTCAGGGACGCCTGGGTGGCTCAGTCGGTTAAGCACCTGCCTTTGGCTCAGGCCATGATCTCAAGTCCTGGGATCGATCCTGTGTCAGGCTCCCTGCTCATGAGTCCACTTCTCCCTTTCCCTCTGCATCTCATGCCATCCCCACCCCCTGCTTGTACTCTCTCTCACTCTCTTTCTCTCAAATAACTAAAATCTTAAAAAATAAAAAGATGGAACATCATTCAGCTGTAAAAAGGAACAAAGTACAGAACATGCTACAACACAGATTAAGTTTAAAAACATAATGCTAATTTACAAAATCTAGACACAAAGTTCACATATTACGTGAAGTATCCAAAATAGGAAAATCCACAGAGACAGGAAATAGTTTAGTAACCACTAAGCTATTTGTCAGGGAGTGGGGAGGGGAAGATGGAAAGTGAACTAAATGGGCATGGGGTTTCTTTAGGAAGGGATGAAAATGTTCTGGAATTTATTGATAAATTCTATAGTGGTGATGATTATACCACCTTGTGAATATACCAAAAAAAATGGACAATTTAAAAGGGTGGCTTTCATAGCATATGAATTATGTCTCAAAAAGAAAAAGAAAAAGAAAAAAGAAAGAGAACCTATATATGCAACTATGACATAACCCAACAATTGTACTCTTGGTCATTCATCCCACAGAAATGAAACCTTAGGCTCTTAAAACACATGAGTATTCATAACATGAGTATTCATAATAGCTTTATTCTAATAGCCAAAACTAGAAACAATCCCGACGTTCTTCTATGGGTGAATGGTTAGTCCATTCACTGTGTACATTCATACCAGGGAATGATACTAGCAATAAAAAAACATACACCATTGGCATAATCAACCACCTGGATGAAATGCCAGAAAATTATGCCTAGTGAAAAAACAGCCAATCCTCAGTTCTTACCTACTGTATAATTCCATTTCTGTAGCATTATTGTAATGACAGAGAAATGGGAAATAGGTTAATGATTGGCAAGGGTGAAGAATGGGGAGGGGAGGCGTGAGAGAGAGGGATGTATGACTCTAACAGAGCAACAGATAGGATCCTTGTGGTGATGGAAATGCCCCACATCTTGATTTTATCAATATCCGTATCCTGGTTGTGATATTGTGCTATCGTTTTGCTGATGCTATCAACTTGGGGGAAATGAGGGGAAGAGCATGGGGCTCTCTCAGTATTACTTCTTACAATTGTATGCAAATCTACAATGAACCTAACATTTAAAGGCTTAATTAAAAATAAAAAACAACCTCTAAAGTCAGCATCTGGAGGTACTTGCCAATTTAAACTCAGTGGAAGAACTTGAATACCCTAAGATATAACTGTGCCACTTAAATTCTCTGTAGAAGTAATCAGTTTGGAAGAAAATGCCAGGGAGATTGCACATTTGCTGAGCAGGAGCCGAATGTGACCATGAGATGGGGAGGGTCAAGTCAAAGGCATCTGTCAATGTAAGGGTGTGTTTTGCGAGAGAGTTTAGCTGATAGGAAAACCTCAAAACTCCAGGCAGGATCATCTGACTTTGGAAAAGAGATTTTAATGGTCAGTGTTATGTGGCAACTCGGCAAGGCTATAGGCCCCACTTACTCAGCTAAACACTAACAATCTAGGTGTTGCTCTGAAGGTGTTTTGTAGAGATGATTAACATTCATAACCAGGAAACTCGAAGTAAGGAGATTATCCTAAATAATCTGGGTGGGCCTTATTCAAGCTGTAGAAAGGCCTCAAGGGCAGAACTGAGTTTTCCCTGAAGAAGAAGAAATTCTAGGGGTGAGGGGTGGGCAAAATGTTTGAAGGGGAATGGGAGATACAGGTTTCCAGTTAGGGAATGAACAGGTCACAGGGATGAAAGGCACAGTAGAGGGATTATAGTCAGTGTACTATGGCAACTACACTTGTGGTGAGGACAGCACAATGTACAGAGAAGTGGAATCACTATATTTATTCACTGGAAACTGATCTAACTTTGTATGTTAAGTGTACTCCAATAAAATTTTTTTTTAAGTAAAGAAGAAATTCCACCTGCTGATCGCAATTTCGGTTCATACAGATTCGCGTGTATGCCTGACAATTCCACTCTGCTCTTTTTGGTGGCCTACCCTATAGATTTTGGATTTGCCTGGCAACCCCTGCAATTGCATAACCTATTTCCATGCAATAAATATCTATATCTATATCTATATCTATATCTATATCTATGTCTATGTCTATGTCTATGTCTATGTCTATATCTATATCTATATCTATCTATATATAGTTGACCCCTGAATAACACTGCACAGGTCCCTTAATATGCAATGGGTTTTATTTTTTGTGTTTATATGTGTATATAAATACAGTGCAGTACTGCAAATGTATTTTTCTCCCTTATGATTTTCTTAATAACATTTTATTTTTAGCTTATTTTATTTTATAAATATTGTAATAATACATATATAAAATGTAGGCTAATCAACTGTTGGTGTTATCAGTAACTCTCTGGTCAACAATAGACTATTAGTAGTTAAGGTTGGAGGGGGAGTCAAAGTTATATGTGAATTTTCAAAGGCACAAGGGGCAGGTGTCCTTAACCTCTGGGTTGCTCAAGGGTCAATTGTATGTTGCAAGCAATAAATCTCTTTATCTCTTTCTCTGTATATATATGTGTGTATCTCACCTGTTCCTACCCTCTATTGAGACCCTACCTAATATAAGAAATTGTTGTATTTAAAAAAAAAAACAAAAAACAAAACCTCTTTTCTCATCTAGCAGACTCCAGAAGTGTTTTGAAAACAACTCTGCAGACCCAAATTTTATTATGTTGTAGCTTTGATTTATTTCCTGGAAGCCTATGAGTTATAATAAAACTCTAATTCCTACAGTCAATTAGAAAATAATGGAGTTAAGTATAAAAGAACTCCCCCTAAATTTAAAGACCAAATGGGAGTGAGTTGTTTGATCTTCATTTTTGATGAGACATTATCAGCTACGAGATGGAAATGGCCTATATTGCCAAAAATAAACTCTTTTTCTTTCTTTCTTTCTTTCTTTCTTTCTTTCTTTCTTTCTTTCTTTCTTTCTTTCTTTCTTCTTTCTTTCTTTCTTTCTTTCTTTCTTTCTTTCTCTCTTTCTTTCTCTTTCTTTCTTTTCTCTGTCACTTTCTCTTATCCTCCTGTCTTGTGTTTATCAAACTTCTATTGAGACTTGGCCGTGTCAGGCTAGGTGCTAGATACTGATATTACAAATACAAGGAAGCTGAGTCCTATCTGGCTTCCAGGTCCTGCTTATGGTCTCTCATGGAAGAAATGAGCATAATTAACTAATATAAAGAGTGCCTTGTGGGGATCCCTGGGTGGCTCAGTGGTTTAGCGCCTGTCTTTGGCCCAGAGCACAATCCTGGAGTCCCGGGATCGAGTCCCATGTCGGGCTCCCGGCATGGAGCCTGCTTCTCCCTCCTCCTGTGTCTCTGTCTCTCTCTCTTTCTATCATGAATAAATAAATAAAATCTTAAAAAAAAATAAAAAGAGTGCCTTGCCCTAAGGAAAGAGATTAGTCTCCACCACCATCTTTGGAGATTCATTTTCCATTTTGGGGTAGGGTGAGGGGCATCCATGACATATCATTTGTTCATGATTTTGAGGAACCTTTGAACTATTTTAACTGCATGCCCAACAGCACATTTGACATCAAAGAACAGAGTGGCAAATTCTTCTGAGTTCTTAACATTCTTTACTCATGAACTATGCATTCCCTGCTGATAACATTAGGAAATTTATTTTACTAAAGCAAAATTTCTGGAATTACTCCCTATTGCATCTTGTCTGTCCTTTTTTTCTGCATAGGCTGAACATGAATACATGATTATACTTTCTCACACAATATAGTGCAAGTTTATATTTTAGATAGCGAAGTAGTGGGCTCTGTGACATGAAATCTCTATTCAAGTTTTGATTTTACTTCTATTTTAAAACTCTATCTGATGTTCAAAAATAACTTTTTGTTTTTGTTATTGTATCTGTAGTATGATTTTAAACCAGCAGAAGAGTTATTTTTCTTTACCAGGTTTTTGACATCAAAATAAAGACACTATGGCTTTCATTAGGACTCATGACTTTAATTTACTTGTTTAGGGTCTTCTCAGAGCAGTTAGCCAGTTAAGAGGATGGCTTTGGGGACAGTATGGCAGGCTTATACCACAGGAGCCTGAGTTTCCTTATCTGTGAAACAGGGATAATAGTTAATTCTTCAAGGCTTAAATGAAGTGGCTAGCTAAGAAATACACCCAGCATGCAGTGAGTACTCTATGAATATTAGCCATGGTTATATCGTCCCAGCAGTATTTTATAAGTACCCTATTGGTTATAGCATGTGTCTTTCACGCATTCATGAAATTTTTAGGAAGGCAGGCAGCCCATCATTGCTAACACTGTGCAATCAAGGTAAACCCTAATCTTCAAAACACTCTCTAGATATATATATATAAAACACTTACTATTTTTAAAGCATTCACCTCCTCATCTGCTTTACTTAACCATTTATATGGCCTGCAAAGGCACATCTAGTTTTCCATTCCACCAAGAAGTGGTTCTTCAAGAAACGGAGGAAGGTTCTCAAGCTTAAAATCTCAAACATGGAGGACCTTGAACTAGAATTCCAGTTCTTTTGAGTCTATATTTTCCCATCACATCTCACTTATTTTGTCTAATTCAAAAATTCACATTCCTTGAAAGTGAAGAATTTGAATCTAATAAAAACATCCCTATTTTTTCAGTGACCTCCTTTTTAACATGCCTCACCGAAGAGTGGAGATACACAGACTATGTCTCAGGATTTACTCTGATCACGCTGCCTGAGATGTACTCTTCTGTACAAATATCTCAGTTATTCTGTCTTCCAAGACACAGCTCAGTGCTCATATCTTCTTGATCACTCTTGCCTGTTCTTTTGTCTGTCCAACTCTCTGAACATTTATCCTATCCTCCTTTTTATTGTTAGTTACCTTTTTATATGCATGCCTATTTCTTCAGTGTGACCATTAACATCCTTATGCAGAGGGACCATAGCATAGCACAGTACAGTTATTTGATGATGAAGACTGTGATAATGATAGTGATAATGATTACAATACCTACTGTAATCTCTCCAAGTAACCTTTTTGATGGTTTGTGCCCCATGGTTGTGACCTTGGCAAGCCATCATCAATTGGTCACCAATTGTTCACTTGTATTCATTCATTTGACCAATATTTTCTGAGACTATATACTAGACCCTATCTACTTTCTAAGTTTATAAAGACAAAGAAGGTCTGAACTCAGGGACTTGCATTCTAATGGAAGAGACAGACTTAAAAGCAAATATGCAAGGTGGTATTATATATATTTCAAGTGCTAGAATAGTAATACTACTAGGATGGCAAAAATGAGGGAAAGATTTCTAAGTTATTAATGAGGGGAGAGATGGGTTCAAAAAAAACTTGAAGAGAAGAGGAGAGATAGAGAAGAGATGTGGTTCAGAGAAGAGCAAGTCCTAGAAAATGAGTAGGTGGGACAGCTTGCTTACATCTGTTTTTTTCCCCCCTGCTATTGGCAGCTAGTACATCCCAACGCATGACAAGACCACTAGTTTAAAGTGCGTAGAGCTAAAACAGAACTGGAGATTTTGACCTTCAACAACTGGAGTAGAAGGTAATGACATGATCTAATTTAAAGAAATAAATTACCCGTTATTTGGAGAAGTTGACTGTGAGATGACCCAGAATTATATTAAGATCATTGTGGCCTGCTTATTCAGAAGAACAAGCCACTCTGTGGGATTCTAAAGAGCTCATTAAGAAAAACAGACTTGCTCTGTCTTTGAGACTTTCACAGAAATGGTGTGTAGATATGTCTCATTGTACAGTAGTAGGCAAAATCTCAACGTAACATATTTTACTCAGTACGTGGTACCCTGTGCCAGGTACCATTATAGGAGCTGAGACTATAGGAATGAATAAAGTAGAAACAAGTTATTGCATTCCTGAAGCTTACATTCTAGTGGGAGGAAATCAGTAGTAAGCAAATAAGTGAATGATTTAGTGCATTAGGAAAAGAAAGTGTTATGGAGAAAAATAAAGTGGGGAAGGCTGGTAGGGAGTATTGAGTGGGGCGAGTAAGCAAGTTGCAATTTTTATTTTATTTTATTTTTTAAATAATTTTATTTATTTATTTATTCATGAGACACACACACACACACACACACACACACACACAGGCAAAGACACAGGCAGAAGGAGAAGCAGGCTCCATGCAGGGAGCCTGACGTGGGACTCAATCCTGGGTCTCCAGGATCACACCCTGGGCTTCAGGCGGCACTAAACCGCTGCACCACCGGGGCTGCCCGCAAGTTGCAATTTTTAATTGACTGATTTGAAGAGGTCTCACTCAGAAGGAGGCAATCAAGCCAAAATATGAAAGAGATGAGGGCCCAAGCAATGTAAATGTGTGGGAGAAGAGAATTCTAGGCTAAATAAACAACAGTATGTGCAAATGCCCTGGGGTAGGACTATGCCTGGTCCATTAAGGAACATCAAGGAGCCAATGTGGCAGGAATGGAATAAGTGAGGGGAAGGACATGAGGTTAGCAAGGTAATTAGGGGACAGATTATGTAGGGCTTTTATCTTTTTTGAGTATGTTGTCTTTAACTCTGAATAACATGGGGAGGCATTGGAACTTTAAAGCATGATCTGTCTTTTGTTTCAGTGGCATAATGTAAGCCGCTGTATTGAATATATTCTCTCAGAGAGCAAGGGGCAGAATTGGAAAGAATAGTTAGGAGAGGGCAGTCCCGGTGGCTCAGCGGTTTGGTGCCCCCTTCGGCTCAGGGCGTGATCCTGAAGATCCGGGATCGAGTACTACATCGGGCTCCCTGCATGGAGCCTGCTTCTCCCTCTGCCTCTCTCTCTCTGTGTCTCTCACGAATGAATAAATAAAATATTTAAAAAAAAATAGTCAGGAGATGTTTCTTGATAATCCAGGTAAGAAATAATGTGGCTGGGTCCATGATGGTAGCAGAGATATGTATAATGACAATAGGTCAGAATCTAAATACAATTTGAATATAAAGTAAACAGGATTTGCTGATGGTGAGATATATTGTAGGAGACAAAATAAAAAGTAAAAAATGCTTTTGATCTCATCTGTTTGCCATTAACTGAGATGGGGAGGAATAGGGGAGAAGCAAGTTCTGAAGTAAGATCAAGTTTTGGACATACTGTATATGAGATATTTACTGGACATTTAAGTAGAAATGTTGAATAGCAATCAAATGTATGAAGCAAGGAATTAGGGGAAAAATCCATGTTACAGATCCAAATTTTTGAGTCATTGGCACATAGATGGTATCTAAAGTCATAAGACAGGATGAGATCACCAATGAAACCAGTTGAAATACAGAAGAAAATCCTGGGGTACCCAGATTAGGGGCTGTGAATATGAAAGGAGCCAGCAAGAAGTCTAAGAAAGAGTAGCCATTAAGGCAGGAAGAAAGATATGTGGAATGTGTGGTATGCTGGAAGCCAAGCAAAAGAGGTTACAGAAGGATGTATCCAATATTATATCCAATATTTCAGTAGACCAAGATGAATGAGAAGGGAGAACAATCACGGCACTTAGCAACATTGTAATCATTGGTGACTTGATAGAAACACTTTTCAGTGTGGAGTGATGGTGAAGAAAACCTAACTAGACTGGATTTAAAAGAGAATGAGGGGATCCCTGGGTGGCGCAGCGGTTTGGCGCCTGCCTTTGGCCCAGGGCGCGATCCTGGAGACCCGGGATCGAATCCCACGTCGGGCTCCCGGTGCATGGAGCCTGCTTCTCCCTCTGCCTATGTCTCTGCCTCTCTCTCTCTCTCTCTGTGACTATCATAAATAAATATTTAAAAAAAAAAAAAAAAAAAAAGAGAATGAGGACAGAGAAATTGGATACAGCAAATATAGACAACTTTTAAATGAGTTTTCTTTAAAGTAATCAGAGAATGGAGCTAAGGTTAGGGAATATAGTGTATTTCGTTAGTTTGTTTGTAAGGGGATATAATATTATAACCCTAAAATCTGTATGACCCCAGTATCCTTATTGGAAGAATGAAACTACATGCCAGAGTAGGGACAGACCAAAATCTGGGTACCTGTATCACTATGCTTCCCCTGTAAAAAACTAAAAGTTCTAAGAGATTGAATTCTTTCAGAAGAATTTTTCACCTTAATTTAACTGACATAGCAATCAGAAGAGTTTGACTTAAAGTAAACCAAATTGTAAAATCATAAGCCTTAAAGCTGACAACCAAAGTTAGGATTCAACAGTGATACCCCTGGTTGATTTCACTCTTAGAAGAACATTGGCAGCTTAATGACAACTTTGAAACAATAATTTGGTGACCAAGCTATGAAATTTTGATCACACCAGTCTTCGCATTTAATTTAAGGATTATGCTTGGGAGCATCACAGAATATGGGGGTAAAAGCAGCTTTGAAGAGGATTTAATTTAATGTGCATCTTTTATCAGTTGGTCACTTGAACCCCCAAAGAATAAAATGACATAACTGAAATCACAAAGCCGGTAAAAAAACCAGACCCTGGCTCTTATGATCCCAGCAGGGGCCCAGTGCTATGTCTCAGGCTCATTTTACCTGGGAGAGTGCTCTGCTGAGGCCTAAGTGGCCTGTGTATCAGTTTATATGGCAATTTTCCATGAAGAACAGACATGATAAGAAAAAGCTGCTAAATTAGCTGGTAAATGCTGAAGTCAACACTTTGCTGATTGCTTTCCCTGGCAGTCAGCAGCTAAAATAAAGAATTAATGCCCCAAAGCTGTGTCATTCATATGTATTTATAGAGCACCTTCTGTATGCCAGGCATCATGCAGACCTCTAAGAGGGATATGATGAATTCTGTGCTTTCTTAGGGCTTATGTCATTTCCAGAGAGGAGAGGGAGAAAGGGGACTGACAATTTCTGGGCTGGGCACCTTTATGAATAATCCCTTCTTAAATTTCAGCATAGCCACATGGGGTGGGAATGGTCATTCCCTTCTTACAGGTACATAAAACTGGGGGTAAGCAAGGTTAATCATGTTGCTCAAAAAGAGCTATTCTGGACACACATTGCTGACTGTGGAGATCGTGTTTTCTTCTTGCACACCCAGTGGGCAACTGGAATCTGATATTTTACTTACATGGTAAGGGGCTCTTTCATGTGGGAAACTACATTTTTGAGGGACTAGAAAGAAGATGTGAGGAAAAGATTCTAACAACTCAAGAGAAACTTGCATGTGGCTTGAACCAGTAACTCAAAGAAGGGGTGATGTGCTGTCCTTTTCTGTCTGGTAGGGGAGGGGGAGGGGAAAAGGGCCTGGGAAGTCCCTGCAATTAGTTACTCAGACTTGCATTATTCTAACAAAGGAAACCAACTAATTTTCATGATGCCACAACACTAGCTGAGAATTTCTTTACAAGCTGGTTACGAATTTTAATGTTTAGAGTTAGTGACCAGTCATGTTGTTCTATCTTTGGAAAAGTTGAGTTTCAATAACCTAAGGGACAGATTTAAATAAATGGGTATTAAGTATAGTGGCAGAAAACATATATCTAGGAGCTGGGATACCTAGATTTTAGTCCTAAATCTGCCTCTTCCTGGCTCTGAAACTGGGGGCAAATCACTTTGGTAAGACTCTCAGGGTCCTACTTTGCTCATCTTTAAAATGAACAAAATGATGAGTGCTACTGGACATGATTCTTGAGAACAACTGAGATATGTAAAAGTGCTTTATAAACTCGAATATTGGAGTGACTGGGTGGCTCAGCTGGTTAAACATCTGCCTTCAGCTCAGGTCATGATCTCAGGGTCCTGGGATTGAGCCCTGTCTTGGGCTCCCTGCTCAGCAGGAAGCCTGCTTCTCCCCCTTCCTCTTTGTCTGCTATTCTTTCTCTCTCTCTCTCTCTGTCAAATAAATAAATAAAATCTTTTTAAAAAACCTTCTAGAATACCAGTACAGATCTCAGTTATCATCATTTTATAAGTATTCTTAAATTTCTGATTGCAGTATAAGGTATTTTGAACATATGAGGGTTATCCAGGAATATTTAGTCATCTCTGCTGGTCCTTCTGAGAGTCTTTGCTTTTGAGTGACATAGAATTGCAAGATCCAGTTATATCTCTTGGGCCACTTCAAAGAATCCCTGGCTCTCGGAAGTTCTAGAGCCCTTGGAGGAAACAATGAATCTTGGAGTACCTTGGACTCCAGCCAAATTCCCAGGTGCTCTCCCGTGCCAGACCTCACAGTGGACATGGGATTATATAGGCTTTAGAAATGTGATAGTTTTTGGTGGTGCTGTGTGTTGATCATCAAAATCACACTGAAAATGAAAAATGTAGGCATTCTTTTTTTTTATTATTTATTTATTCATGAGAGACGTATAGAGAGAGGCAGAGACATAGGCAGAGAAAAAACCAGGCTCCTCACAGGGAGCCCGATGTGGGACTGGATCCCGGGACTCCAGGATCACGCCCTGAGCCAAAGGCAGATGCCTAACTGCTAAGCCACGCAGGTGTCCCAATGTAGGCATTCTTAATGAAAATATGTGCAACTATTAATGTGTTGAGCCTGGGTCACTGTACTTGATTATGTACTGTTGGCTCCTTGGAAATTTGGAATTTCCAATGTGTAACCGTTCCTAGCAACAGTTGTTCCTTGGAATTAATATGAAGGACGTGATTATTAGAAACATCCTCAGTATATTGAGACCTTGCATGGAAATCTATATCATTGGCTTATTTTGTGCAGAAATTTCATTTAAAATCTACAAAAGAAAAGATAGAAGGTGAAGTATTGTACTAGAAATGTGAGAAGATTTAATTAGAATTGTGGCTCACTTTTTCTTTTAAATTAAATGATTCTGCATCTTTATTGTTTCCCACCTCATTATTGCATTCATGATGGCAATGGATGAAAGGTAAATTGTTCTGATTTAATGGGTTGAAGTTACTGCAGAGGGATTTGATAGAGTTCTTCTTAGCTTTTGTAATTGAAATAGATTTGCACTAAAGATACACTGTTAACAATTTAAATAAAATGTTTTTTATCAGCTAAGAACAATTTTCATGGGACAAACTTAAGTCCGTACCTTTCTGACTTTGTGGGCAAAGAATTTGATTAAAATTGACCAGCTAAGTGTGACTGCCCTTTAGAGCAATGGAACATTCTAATGAAAAACCCATTTGCTGGGGACCATGTACTGGTGAGCTGTAGCTGACTGGAGTCACTGTGTGGTTTTGGCTGAGGAGCTGTTCTCTCTGTGAAAAGGAGAAGAGGGAGGCAGTAATAACTTGCATGGGCCAAAGTTGGCCAGATGAGATTGCAGTCACCTTGGTCGGGAATTGCTTGATTACAAGCAAGAGAAATCTGTTCAAAATTGCTTTAATATAAATGAGACACCAATTGCTAAGAAACAGGGTATCTTTCAAAGCAGGGAGTGTAATCAACCTCATGGGAGGCTGAAACCAGAGCCTGGACAGCAGGTGGGAGCCCAGGCAGCCTGTTTGCTTGTCAACTTATTTCTACATCAGCCCTTAGATTCACATGGTCTCTTACCGTTGCCTCTTTTGGCATATCTGATTCATTTTTTATCTCTCTAGACACCAGCTTTCTCTGGCTACTTGCACATGGGCCCAATGAAGCCATCCTAGACCAAGGTGATGGAGCCAAGTCCTGAAGTCTTTTGCATTCTGATTCAATTTCTTAGAGTTTAAGGCCTACTTAATTCACTCTGAAACTGGTAGTATAGTCTGGCCTTCAGGATCCCTGGAATTCTAAGTGAGTACCAGAAGTCCAGGGAGATGCTCTGAGGGCTGGGCCCCAACATATCGGCATGGCTTGGTAGGGGGGAATCTGAGAAAAATTGAAAAGTTAACACGTGCTCTTGTCTTTCTCCATGTTTTCCATCTGAGTGCCATCACCCCACCGGGGGCATCTGCTGCCCTCACACTGCCTCCTCTGATCCCCATGTTCTCTCTTTCTATAGACTCATTTCAATGATCTTCATTGGTTTTTACCTTCTCAGCTATGACCTCTCATTTATTCAGCTGTGATCTGACACCATCTAACAAACATAGAGTCCTCCACAATTTACAAAGAATACTTGTTTTCAAAAGTGTTGACTCAAATGATGAGAATGTCAGATGCAAGACAGGAGTCATGTGAGGCCAGAAGAGTCTTGACATAAATGTGAAGTCAGAAATATTTGGATTTGAATCCCACTTCTGTTACTTTTAGTTGTGAGAACTTAAACTTGGATGGCATCTTTGCTCTAGCATTTTCAATCATTTCATTTCTACTTACTGCACAGAGTTACCATAAGCATTGAATGAGGTAAGGTGGAGGCCTGGGTGGCTCAGTGGTTGAGCATCTGCCTTTGGCTCAGGGCATGATCCTGGAGTCCAGGGATTGAGTCCCACATCAGGCTTCCTGCATGAAGCCTGCTTCTCCCTCTGCCTACATCTCTGCCTCTCTCTGTGTCTCTCATAAACAAACAAACGAATGAATAAACAAACAAACAAACAAATAAATAAATAAATAAATAAATAAATTCTTTTAAAAAAAGAATTAGGTAAAATATGCAGGTATATAAAGTACCCAGATTTGCTAGGCTTTCAATAAGTGATAACCCCTCAATCTTCTCCGTTCCCCGTGCCCTTCACTCACATCTCATTAGAAGAATGGTCACTTTTTAGAGTGAGCTCAACACCTGGTGGGAACATTTAGAAACTCTACGGCTTCTCCTTCCAAGGCAGGTAATTCCCCTTTCGTATGCACAGATTGGAGACAGGCTATCACACTCTTCCAGTGAAAGGTTGGTTACAATGTCCAAGACAAAAGGCTCCAAAGCAAAGAGCCATTTCAGATCTAAAAGGTGTCTGTGGGCATCATGGACCAAGGAAAAGATGGGGACACATTTCTAGTAATACCACCTTTTAACCCTGGAAGCTCCTTTTTTAGATAGCTGTATTAACTTTATATATATAACTCAGGTATATACCCAAACATAGCCATAGTCATGAAAATAATAATCTTATGAACAAGTGCTGCATTTTTGCCACAGGTCCTATATTTACCATATCAAGGGTAGCATTTCATCTCATGCAAAACCCTTGGAGTCATTATCCCACTTTACAGGTAAAGAAGGAAGACTTAGATCTGTTCAGTAACCTGTCTAAAGTTTGAGTGTATTAAAAGATATAGGGATTCCAACTGCAAAAATGATGCTTCTAACCCACTTACAACATGTTGCTCTGTGCTCCACTGTTTCCCGTGTTGCTCTCATTGTCCTCAGCCCCAATCACAGCGCTCACCAAGTCACCTGGGAGGTCCAGTTCCCCATGAACCCTAGCCCCGCTGGGCTGCATGGAGAAACTGCAGCCCCATAGCTGAGATCCACACCCCATCCATCTCATAGATGTAGAACTCTTGCCACTAACAGGCATACTGAAATTCTGTTACAAATGCAAAATTTCACCCCAGATGTACTGAATAAGAACTGGCATTTTAAAAAGCTTCCCAGTTGGTTTCTGTGCATACTAAAGTTTGAGAAACACTGATCTGGTGTGTGAACCACAGTGGATGTAGATTATCTTAATTGCTTGGGTATTTTTCAGCGTGTTAATCTCCTTTCTGCATTAGCTCTAATGTTTGATCCCTGTTAGGAATCTCTGTCATGGAGCTTTTCACCTCCCTCTCCTTTCCTAGCTTTATTCAATAGCAGTTTCTTCATTGATTGAGGGGATTTGGGAACTAGGACAGAATTTAGTTTTGAGGGGAGTCTTTTGTCCCACCCCAAAGAGAAGGCACCGCTCAGGTCCTCTACCACAGAGGTCAGGCCCCCTGACTGGGAAAGAAAGCATTCACAGCTCAGAAGAATGAAGAGATGTCTTAACTGGCTTGCTGAATTTGAGCCTTCTCTCTCTGTTCTCCTTTCCACTTCAGGCTTGAATACAATTACAGTTGCAGGCATGACACTTGTCCATCTTTAGGTGAGACGTGCTAAAGATGTCAGCGGCTGTGCACCGAGTTTGCTGCTTTCAGAACATTTCTGTCTTATTTTTAAGAGCAAAGAGAACCAGAGAAGGGTAATTGATGCCTTTAAGGTAGTAACAGAGGGGCACTGGGTCCTTCACTCTGGCAAAACAGAGATTTCAAGTAATTCTTAATACGTGGCTTTTAAATTGCATGGAGGTTGGTGAAAATAGGTCAAGCTGTCCTTGGTGCTGGCCAATCAATTATAATAGATGACTTTTAAATCTTTTAAAAAATTCTACAATTTAGAGATGCAGCAGAACAGGGGAGCTTCCCAGACTCTCTCCATCTCCGTTCCTTTCACTGAAGCCTGGCTTAGAAGGCCCCAGGAAGGATGTGGAGACCCTATGAAGGCTGGCTCCCCGGCTGCTGACAGTAGAGCTCAGATAAGAAGGCTGGAAACCCTGGAAGAGGGAATTCTGAGAAACCTGACTATTGCCTCTCATGGCTTCACAGTAGTTCTTGGGGAGAAGACTTAGCCATCATTTATACTACAAATCACTTTGTTCTTTGGTTATAAAACTAATACATGCTCATTATAGAGAATTTAGAAAACACAGAAAGATCCATAGAGGGAAATAAAAATTGCCTGTAATCCCACTAGCCGGAATAATTATTTATATTGGGTTATAGTTCTGTTCAGCTATACACATTTTCTTCCACTTCACATCTTCATGATCATTAATAAACGTTGTTAAAAATGTGACTTTAATGATTGCTCCATATAAATGTGCCCAGTCTTACTTATGCAAGATTACTAAATTGATCATTTCAGCTATTTCTAATTCTTAGCTATTAAAAATATCTGTTATGAATGCTCTCTAACACAAGTCTTTAACCATCTGTGATTAGCCCCTTGGAATACAATCCTAGGAGCAGGATTATAAGGTGAAAGATGTGATTCATTTTAAAGTTTTGGATACATATTGCCAATTCCCTCCCTGGAAAGGTTGCTTCCAGTTTGCAGCTTATTAGTACCTATTGTGACCTTTTCAGATAAAGTCGTCAGTATGCTTTGATTCATAAATAATAATAACAACAGCTAATTCAAAGTGATTTAAACAGAAAGGAGATTTAGTGGTTTAAGTAATGGATGATACCTTCCTTGTTTCTTCCCTGTGTTAGTTTTATCCTCAGTCTGAGATGGCTGCTGGCAAAGTGCTGCTGCTTTTATACCTAGAGGAGAAAGACATTTCAGTCCCACAACTACAGATAAAAGCCATTCTGATTGGCCAGGAAAGGCTAGGATTACCAGGCTAGGGTAATCCTGTTACCTGATGGATGCTACCACTGAGCACCCTAGGAAGGGAGGCAGCCAAGTGAAGTCAGGCCCACCCTTGCCATACTGTTGCTCACAACAGCAAATGTATGTCATGCGTGTTGGCAAGGCAACCACTATAGTCTTTATATCCTGTTAAATATTGTCAATTTAAAAGCTTTACTAACATGATAGGCAAAAGTGATATTCCACTGCTATTTTACTTTGCATTTCTTTGATAATAATCAAAGAAAGCTTTAGTATATTTTAAAAACTATTTAATGGCCATTTGTATGTCTTCTTTAGTGAACTGCTTCTTCAGGCCCTTTTCTGAGATTTTCCTGGATTCAATCCTTTCACTTGGTGGCACCTGGGTGGCTCAGTCGATTAAGCTCCTGACTCTTGATTTCGGCTCAAGTCATGATCTCAGGGTTGTGAGATTGAAATCCATGCCAGGCTCCACACTGGGCAAGGAGCCTGCTGAAGATTCTCTCTTTCCCTCTGCTCCTTTCATCTCCTCTCTTAAAAAAAATAAATAAAAATTCTATTCTCTTTACAGATTGTAAAATTGTATTTAGGAGCTTGAACATGGAGAACAGTGGCTCTCATCCTGGTTGCACATTAAACTCATCTAGGGAATTTCAAAAGGTATGATGTCATTAACCACCTCCAAAGATACTGATTTAATTCATACAATGTATGTTTTAATCTCTCCCCTGGAGATTCTAAATTACTCCCAGAATTGAGAAATGTTAACCTTTTGAAATGCCCTCTCTCAACATTCAAATCTACCTGTATCTCTTTCAAATCTGACTAAACTTTTCTTCTTTTATAGATTACTCTGAAATCCTACAAAGATATCATAAATAGCTCACGTAAGATGAAGCACTTATTCAAACACTGGAAAAAACCAGAATGAGATGAATATTCATAACCACTTACTATACATAAGTCAAGCAATCAGCAGCTTCTCCAGCAGGGTCAGTGCAGCAGTGCTCAGACTTGCTGGAATCATTATTGGCCTCTTCCTTTCTGATTAAGGAGAAAAGGCAAAGATGTCCCCAAGAAACCAAAGCCAGAAACAGTATATTTGTAAACAGGGAACTAAACAGGAACGTGTTCCTGTTGAAAAGCAGGAAAATATTTACCTCTTCTTCGGTTGTTTATGGCACTTTAGCTGTACTACAGAAACAAATGGTGTTATGCTTGGTTTATTCCCACTCCTAAAGAGTCCGAGGAAATGTGAGCAGACATTGCTTTAACAAATGACAGTGCTTCTATTAAGCAGCTATTCTGCATGCATCTGCCTTCTCTAGGTTTGGGGAATAGCAGGGTACTTGTTATTCCCAGGATGTGTTAAGTCAATGAAATCAAATGAGAAACTTTGTGCCTTCCAACATTGTGCTGACAAATTGGTTGGATTTTTTTTTTTAAATCAGAAACACCTCACTGCTTCAAATCATCAATCAGGAGAAATTCTTTCATAAATGTTCCTTTTCTTGGCTGTAACTAAGATATGCTTCCTCCTTCAGTGTTCAGAGGGCTATTAAGGTCTTTGAATACTAAGAGGAAAGCTAGCATTCCATCCCAGTGGTTCCTGCCGTTGCCTCTAAGTATTTATTTGATAAATAATCATGTATACTTGAAATCTTACTTTATGCATCCATCCTTGATTGATTATCTTTAATTATCTCAGTCTTCTAATAGATGTATCCATAAGCTGTTTGCTTATGTTTTATTTATCAAATTATAAAAATATTTGGCATTTTAAACAAACACATAAACACCATCTGTGCAAATTGTTGCAACTATTACTAGAGATAAGTACTCAGTAATGAAGCATGGTGACATTAACAAGTACTTTCATTGTCCTCAGGGACAATGACAAGGTGAATGTATTTCAAAGGAAGGCAAGACAAGCATAGTCCATCTAGAAACCCTCCCCTGTATAAGACAGAACTTTGTGCTTTATACATTTTAACTCAGACTTGCATACCTGCTTGTCCTAAAGGTATAATGGAAATGCCTAAAGGAGTTTATTATTCTAGTAGCCTAATTTTACCTACCAAGCCCAGAGCAGTATGCAGTTAATGAAAGGAAGTCTTTTTTTTTTCTTGCTTCCTTGAGAGTTAATAATACAAAAATGCAGATTTTTGAAAAATATAATCAGTCCCTGAGGAGATTGCTCCCATCTTTACAATTTGCAAATCCAGCAAAGTGCAGCAAACTGTGCAGTTTAGCAATCAGTGAAGAATCCCAGCCCTCAAAGAGGCAACATAGTTTATTACTTTCTGAAAATTCAAATGTCCAAGCCCTGGGAAAGATATGGCTAAGATCTTTCTTGTCTGGCAGACAAGAGGAAAAGATAGGCAGTAGCCTAGGTGATACTCAACATAATATTTTCTTGAAGTGGAAGGCAAAAATAAACAAAATTCTAGAATAGACTCTTGTACCTATGACCCAAAAGATACTGGAAGAGCCTCTGGCTATTTTTGGAAGCACTTCTGTTCCTACCCTGTTTTCCTAGATAGATGCCTTCCCTTCTTATACATGCCCACTGTCCTCTTTTAAGTAGAGGAGTACAGCAGAAAGAGCAAGGGCTTATGAACCAAAGAGGACTTTGTACAAATATCCATCACAGACACACTGTGTGACCTTGAAAAAGTTATTGACCTATTTCTTTCTTTCTTTGTGATATTGATACAATTCATCAACTTTATTCAGATTTCACCAGTTTTATATGCACTCACATGTGTGTGTGCATGTAGCTTCATGTAATCATCACAAGAGTCAAGACCCAAAACATTTCCAATCATAAAGATTCCTTGTGCCACTGATTTATATAGCTAAATCCATCCCAATCCCTAACTCCTTACAACCACTACCCTAACTCCATACAACACTACTCCATAATTGTCATTTCAAGAATGTTAAAGAGATGGAATCCTATACTAGGTAACTTTTTGAGATAGGCTTTATTTTTTTGAGATAGACTTTATTAACTCAGCATAATTTCTTGAGATAGCAAACCTTGTGTATTAATAGCTCATTCCTTTTTATTGCTGAATAGTATTCTGCAGATCAAATGTTTTCTTTTCATTTCTTATTTTTAATTTTCTTTTACTTTAATTCTAGCATAATGAACATACAGTGTTATATTAGTTTCAGGTGTAACAACATAGTGATTCAACAATTCTATACATCATCCAAGTGCTCATCATGACAAGTGCCCTCCTTCATTCTCATCACTTATTTCACCCAGCTCCCCTCTGGTAACCCTCAGTATGTTCTCTGTAGTTAAGAATCTGTTTCTTGGTTTCTCTCTTTATGTCTTTCTGTTTTTCCATTGCTTATTTGTTTTGTTTCTTAAATTATACATATGAGTGAAATCAGGTATTTGTCTTTATCTGGCTGACTTATTTCTCTTAGCATTATACTGTCTAGCTCCACCCATGTTGTTGCAAATGGCAAGATTTCTTTTTATATATGTGTATATATATATACATATACACACACACCAGATTTTCTTTATCTATTGTGCATATCTCACATTTTCTTTGTCCATTCATCTATTGATGGACACAGAAATAAATCCACAATTATATGATCAATTAATATTTGACAAGCAAGAAAGAATATCCAATGGAAAAAAAACAAGCTCTTCAAGAAACAGTGTTGGAAAAATAGGTCAACTACATGCAAAAGAATGAAGCTGGACCACTTTCCTACATCATACACAAAAATAAACTCAAAATGGATTAAAGACCCAAATGTGAGACCTGAAACCATAAAAATCCTAGAAGAGAGCAGAGACAGTGATGTCCCTGACATTGGCTGTAGCAACATTTTCCTAGATATGTCTCCTGAAGCAAGGGAAATAAAAGCAAAAATAAACTGTTGGGACTACACCAAAATAAAAGGCTTCTACACAGCAAAGGAAACAACCAACAATATGAAAAGGCAGCCTACTGAATGGGAGAAGATATTTGCAAATGACATGTCTGATAAAGGGTTAGTATACAAAATATATAAAGAACTTCTAAAACTCAACCCAAAAAACAAATAATCCAACTAAAAATGGGCAGAAGACATGAAAAGTCATTTCTCCAAAGATGACAGCCAGATGACCAACAGGCACATAAAAAGTTGCTCAACATCACATATCATCGGGAAAATGTAAATCAAAACCGCAATGAGATGTCACCTTACATCTGTCAGAATGGCTAAAATTAACAACCCAAGAAACAACAGGTGTTGGTGGGGATGTGGAGAAAGGGGAACCCCCTTGTGCTATTGATGGGAATGAAAACTGGTGCAGCTACTGGAGACCAGTATGGAGTTCCTCAAAAAATTAAAAATATGATCCAATAATTACACTAATGGGTATTTAACCAAAGAATGTGAAAACATCAAGTTAAAAAGATATGTGCACTCCTATGTTTGTAGCAGCATTATTTACAATAGTTGTTATTGATCTTTTTATTTTTTATGTAAAGGGAGGGAGGAGAAGAGCAGAGGGGGAGGGAGAGAGAGAATCCTAAGCAAGCTCCATGTCCAGTGCAGAGCCTGACACAGACCTCGATCTCACAACCCTGAGATCATGACCTAAGCAGAAATTGAGTCAGACACTTAACTGACTGAGCCACCCAGGCACCCAATATTGACCTTTTAGACTCAGTTTTCTCAACAGAAAGATTGGCCTGAATAAAAGTAGGAGCTCAAATAATATAAAGGAAAGATGGGAGGGAGAGGAAGAGATAGAGACAGACAGGGATGGGAAAGAGAAGAGAGAGGGGGAATAGAGAGAAGCTGGAGGAAGAATGGGAGGGAAGGAGGAATATGGATGTTATTAGCATTGAATGAAATAATTTCTTAACCAACCTTAGTTTCTTATCCATTCTCTTTTCCTTCAGCTTCTCCCAGTTCATCTCCCTTTACTTTCTGCTCAGACCACCAGCAACACCCAGTCAAAGCCTTTGATATAAGGACCATCCAGCTCTAGGGTTGCTGATGGACCTAACCATGTAGCCCATTTATAGCAGAGCATGGGGATGACATATGGCATTGGTCTGTTTGAGTCAGGTTAGCGTTACCTGAGGCTGCCTTCGTTGAAGGTTGAACATCCCAAATACTATTGAAGCAGGCTGCTAGTAGACCATGTGCTGTTGTTAGACTTTTATTCAATTTCCCCTGTCCCAACTAAGGCTTATTTAAAAATTATCATTATTGTGCTCTACAGAGGAAGAAAAGTAAAACATAAAACCAAAAAAATCTCAGGGTTTTTTCTAGGAGTGGTGGGCATGGGGGAAAATAGGATCAATAAAAGACATTAGCATTTGTTAAGTGCTTACTAAGTGCTACTCAGTTTGTGATTTATATATCTTAGTTAATCATTATAACAATATCACAAGGTAGGTATGGCTATAGATCATCTCTTTTTACAGAGACAATGGAAGCACAGAGAGATTAAGAATTCTCAACTAGACCTTGATCTAGGGAATGTGGAGCTGGAATTGAAACCCAGACACTCTTATTATAGAATTATTGAGCTTAATTTTATGCTGAGAGTGGGTATAGGCTTGGAGTTGAACAGACATGAGGTCAAGTATTGACCCTGCCATATGAGGGCCAAATGGCATTGATCTGCTATTTAAACTTTGTGAATCTTCCTTTGTAAAATGGAGATGCTAACAGAACTTTGCATCAGAGGTCTGGTTGAATGTTAAATGAGGTCATGCATGTAAAAACCCTTAGTATGGGACTTCAGATACAGAGTCATCTTTCTATAAGTGCTAGCTATGAATAGCCTCATTTTATGATAGAGGTGACATAAATAGCAACATTACTTTGTTTTAATTTGCTAATTTTTGTACATTCATCGGCACATAGGCACAATTGATGATGGTGCAACTGTTAAATACTTTTTCAGACACTAATTCTTTGAAAAAATGCATATTCTGAAAATTTCTCATGCACTCAGATGAAATGGTTTCTGCTATTATGATAAACTCCTAAATAGGACTTAAAAATCATCCTGGAGAGAAGTGGACTGTGTACAATAATAAATTGCTACCCTATTATCCTGCTTTCTTAATACTATCTAATCCTTGTTGTTTGGTCTAGGTCATTAAGAAACTGTATCTGTAGGGCTTAAAGGAAGGCAATGTTGTGGAAAAAAATTAGAGTTCAAAATTCAGATACTAAGATTCTTTTTGCTCACAAACTCAAGGCAAATACGTGCTTTCTTTTCCCATGTTGGATATATTTGAGCATCAGGCACCTTTGATCTTTCTTTGAAAAGGGACGTGCCACAAAATAATGGCTCCATGAGGAAACAACGTTAAAATGGTGCCAACTGTATCAAACCTAGTTTCATGACTATGTACCATTTATTGGCTCCGTGCTAGTAGATTGAGTAAAATGAGGGAAACAATTTAAGTACCTTTTCTGCCTTTTAATGATATGTTGAAAAGCGTTTCCAATTCTCCTAAATGCCCCCAATCATCATACCTGAATAGTGTTTCAACTCTGCAATTTGAACCATTTCCTGAGCTATTTCCGATCAATGTATATTGTTTTCACACCAACTAATTCTAAAGAGTTCTAAGTAATTTTCATCTTTAGCAAAAAGGCCTGTAGGTAGGAAAAATGAAGGCTTCCAGGGGTGAAATACAGGTAAAGAGAGCCATGAAAGGGAAAAGAAAGTGAGGTCACTTAGGCCCCTGAACAGAGGCTGGGAAGGGGGCATCTTTGGGAAGAACACTGGGGTGGTTTTTCTAATTGCTAGCCCCATCCCCACCACTTTAAAGTGCCCATGACTCCCAGGAAGGGAAAAAACAGCATCTCTTTTCTCCCAAACCATGTGGAAACTAAAAAGATTCTTTGAAAAAAAGTTTTCATGGTTTGAAGCATGCTTTTTTCATTTTATAGTGTTCAAACCAAAAAGAAGGAGATAATGATCACACTGTATCTCTTTCCCACGTGCCAATGAAGTAAACACTTCTGTGTCATTTTTGATACTCATCAGAAACAGAAGGTAGTGACAGAAGATAAGAGAGGATGAGAGAGGAGGGGGAGGGGAAGTAGAGGCATGGAAGGAGGAGAGAAAGAGACTGGTCAAAGGGATGATCATGGTTGAAATCCCTACTTTGCCTGATGGATTTTTTCGGAGGCTATTCTATCCCATACATTACATAAGCCTCCAAAAGGCCACTGCACTGTGTTACCAGCCATGACACAGCCTTGGGCCAGTTCTGGAAATGGTTACATGCACTTTAGTGTCCTCCCAAGAAAATCAAGGTGACTGGACTCTATGCGTGTTATTTGTAGAGACTTAATTTTAAGCACAAACTGAAGAATCAATGGTTATCTGCTACTTGCAAACAAGTCATATATGTAGGGACACATTCAGAGCAGAACCAGTGGTACTAAGAAGGAAAGTCATCTCTTGTATTTATCAGAGAGATCGTGTGATGGCCAGACACACTCATGGACAAAGACATTCAGGTCCTGGGCTTTTCTAGAGAAGAAAGAGAGAGAGAGAGAGAGAGAGAGAGAGAGAGGATGTGACGGGCAGCCATAGAAACATTCCTCACCCAATACATCGAGGGCTTGAAGGACTCCTGTAACTCTGGAAACTCCAATTTAAGGTGAAGGAAACTACATTCTGAATCAGAAATGATTTGTCTGATGTCAAAGGTGAATGTTTATTGTCTAGCATAAATAGTAAAAAACCCTGGTTTCTCAATCAGTCAATTTTTAAAAATCACCCTCTGTTGCTTCTCAAAGAGCTAGGAGATCTGGGCCCCAATGTCTTTCTGCCAGTGTTAAGGACACGTGACTGCTCTGCTCCCATCACCGTCTTTCTGAGGCATCCCTAGCCTGCCCACTCCACACACAGGACCCACGAATACCCAATTTGGTCAGTTCTTTTCTGTGCAATATTTTTGAGTCTTTGTAAATTGGCATTTGGATGAAGAGGAGAGGGTGTTTGGTGCTAACAAACAAAATTACCATAGCAAATGCCACAGCGTTTTCTAGAAATTAAAATCTAGTGAACTCAGAATACCTTGTCCATAGTGTTTCAAATAATGACAGTCACAGTGATTCCTTTTTACCATGTAAACATCTAGATTTCCTATCTCTTTCATGTTAGGAAGTTAAATGATTATTTCTTCCTGTCTCCATCCTTTAGGCCTGCAATCCCATAACCACCCCTTTATTGATTACCTCACTGTATCAAATCAATCATCCCTATTTTATTGTGTCCACTATATGGACTATCTCCTGGCACCACCTGTTACCTGCTCCCTTCAGGACAGAGGAAAAGCAATGTAACTCTGGATCTGCAGATCCAGAAATTCTTCCAGCTTCTTCCCCATGGCCTGCCTAGGGGATTTCATTCACTGATTTTTCTAACTAGTGTCTGTATCTCACAGGTGCAGGAGGTTACCAAAACCAAAAAATAAATATGCGCCCTGTCCTCAGAGAGCTTTTAGCTCACAGGAGAAGACAGATCCCTGTAGTATCAATATCACCTGTGGCCCTGTTAGAAATGAGAATCTCACATGCATTTCATTGAATCAGAATCTGCATTTTAATGAGATTCCTGGGTGATTCCAATGCACATTAAAGTTTTGGGAGCTCTGATATCAACATCAGATAAGGAACTATAATGCGCGTGGCCTTTACCAATAACTGGGAAAATAAAAGATATTTGCTGTAGAAGCACACAGATGGGCACTTAACTCAGATTTGATGAGTCAAAGAGGACTACTGAAGCTGAAATCTGAAGGACACATTTACGTGCATATGTGTTAGGGAGGGGTAGTTAGGGAATACGGAGTGATTTGTTAGAATATGTCAGGTGCTGCTACAGTAACTAATAACCCCAAATTTTAGTGGCTTGAAAATATCAACAATTTCTTTCCCTCTCATTGTACTTATTTATTGTGGACCAAACTCAAAAACAAAACTGAAGGGAGACTCCACCTCTGCTTTTATGTTCTCTGAGACACAAGCAAAGGAATACAGTGACTTACACACTGGCTCTTCAGTCATCAGCCCAGGAACAGTGCAAGATACTTCTGTGTAAATTCCATTAGTCAAATAGATTGACATGGCCATGACTAATTATAAGGGGGCAGGAAAATATAACCATGCCATGCTTGGATGGGGAAAGAGCTAGAATACTGGTAAACAATCCTTATGACTGCTATGATGGAAATAACCATTATGGAAGTATTTCAGGAAAAGGAAGTAGTGTGTCCAAGAGACAACAGAGAGCAAAAACTATTCTAGGCTCTGATTGAACTTTTGAGGTTCAGAATGGGGTTCAAAAGGAAGAATTATAAAAGGTAAAGCTTGAGAATTAGGGCAGGAGAAGATTACTCAGAGTCTCATAAGCTCTATTAAATAACTTAGAATTTTATCTTAAAAGGTATGAGGAATCCCTGGAAGATTTTAAAGTTCATAGCAATGCCATCAGATCAGCATTTGAGAAGATCACTCTGTAGGGAATACTCTGGAGGGAAACAGGAATAGATTCATTCATTCATTTATCAAATATAATACCAGGAGTCATGTACTGTGTTGGGTTGAGGAAGAAATGAAAACATATCAGATCCTTGACTTTGGACCATGAAATACAGTAGTTGCAGGGAGAACATTTAGCAGTACCCAGGCAAGCAGTAAGAATGCCCTAGACTAAGGTAGGAAGATATTGGAGATGGGGGTAGAGAGAAGTGGGAATATCTGAGAAAAAGCTATTGGGTATGGGTATTAAAGGAGGGGAAGAATTCTATAAAAAGATTTTTCCTATGATTTAGGCTACAGGGTGGATGGTGATGTCATTTACTGAGATGGGGAACACCACTGAAGGAGTAGACATGGGCAGGAAAGAAGTTGGATGAGTTCTATTGGGTCCCAATGTTTGAGCTTATAACATGGTTCCTGTTTTTATTTGTTTATATCAGTTGAATTTCATAATAATTTTATTTAAGTACTTAGTACATAATTTTTAGCTAACCTCTTGGATTTGGTGACTGGACATTGGAAATATTCTCTAGTTTGGACCCTGGCACTCTGCTTTGGTATCCTATCCTCAGCTTTCCCCACAAGTTTTTGGATATTAAGGGAAGTTAGAGAAATTTGGAAGGCACTGGTATCACCTCACCCAGGAATGAGGAGGAGCTCATTCATATAACTTTAGTAGTGTTCATTCAGTTCGAGGCTGTTATGGACTAAATGTTTGTGTACCCTCAAAATTCATATGTTGAAATCCTAACCCCCCAGTGTGATAGTATTTGGAACTGGGGCCTTTGGGAAGAGATTAGGTCAAGAGGGTGGAATCCTCATGAATGGGATTAGTGCCCTTATAGAAGAGACCCTGGCCCTTCTACTATGTAAGGGCACAGGAAGAAGAGGGCTGTGAACTAGGAAGCAGCTTCTCACCAGACACCAAAGCTGCCAGTACTTTGATTTTGGACTTTCCATGCTCCACAACTGTGAGAAATAAATTTCTGTTGTTTATAAGCCACCCGCCTATAGTATTTTGCTATAGAACCACAAACTAAAACAGAGACCTTTAAACCATCTGTCTTATTCATGGATGTTTGTATTCCATTATGTAGTATTAAAAGCTAAGAGCCATATCAACATTTTCATGGCTTTGGATATCCAGGTGTAGGTGAGGATAGTGGATTAATGGGAATTTTTCTTCAGTGTTCCTGGAGGTTTATATGGCATATAGATCTCCTGGCATGGTTAATCCTCTTCCAGGTATACATGCTTGAGAACCTTATGCACATATGTCTGGGACACATGGACAGGAATATACATATTGCAGAACAGTAATAATTAAGGTTGGAAAAATCCAAATATCCAGAAAAGGTAAAGTGTATGAAGAAATTTTGTATATTCACAAACCATTGTATCTATAGTAATGAACATTACCAAAATCACAGCTTTGATCAACATTATAGATAATTTTCACAAACATAATGCTAAGCAAAAGAAGCAAGACAAGAAAAAATACACAAAGCTGCTATATTACTTAGGGATGCATGCTTAAGTGGTATATCATAAAGAAAATAGCAATATGATTATCAAAAGTGTTAGGATAGCCCTTACCTTTCTTTGGAGGGAAGTTTGGAATTGGGATAAGGGGGAGGCACCCAAGGGTTGAGAGCTTCTGGAGCTGCCAATGCTCTATTTCTTGAAGTTAATTGTTATACTTTGGGGGAGAGGAATTAACCTAAATTCTGTTTTAAAATTTCGATTGTGAATTCAGAGGTTAAATCTTGTCTTCATGTGGGTCCTAGAATCTCTATGTTCATCAAAAGAGAGAGAGATTTGTAGCAGTAGATTGAGCTGGAGAAAAGTGGACAAAGGAATTGGCAGATACTGGATTATAGAAACTGGTGAGAAGACATTAATGAAACGGGGTCTTTTGACTAGCTCTGTTCTTTTCTTCAGGGGGCACACTGCTCTTCCCCCTGAAATCCAAGGTCATATCTTCTTCTTTTCCCTTATTCTGCCAAAATGGGGCATCCTATAACTTGATTCTTTTCTTTAAATTTGGCTCAGTCACAGTGGCTTTGGGAGCCTTCCATTCATCAGAGGGCAGAACATGCCCCAGAGTCACCTTGGCAGTATACACATATGTAGAGTGATAGTTTCCTAAAGGTCTTTGTCTGAATTGCAATTGCGTACATTTCTTCTTTGTAAATTCTTATTATAATGCTTTTATTTTCTCATTACTAACATAATACATGAGATCTATATGTACTAACTTATAAAGGCCACTAAGATGTAACTGAATTTTTAGAAAAGCAGGTTATAGCTATGTATAGAATAATGCCATTTTTAAAATTATACATTTCTATATGAGTGTACATGTGTGCCAATGCATGGTGGGGAGGGATGATTTTTAACGCCAGAGGACATTTGGCAATGTATGGAGATATCTCTGGTTGTCATAACCAAGAGGTGGGTTCATGCTCTGTACCTCTAATCTAGCAAACAGAAACCCAGGTGTCTATGAAATATCCTACAGTACGCAGAACAGCATACCCTCACTCCTAAAAAGCTATCCTGCCCAAAAATGTCCACAGCGCTGCAGATGAGAAGCCCCTCTATTAATAAAAATTAGGAATCATGTCAATTTCTGGGGAGGGGTTGAAATGGTAAGGTATTTAAGGAGTATTTTAGCTTTATCTGAGTTTTTAAGTAAGACAGTTTTTTATATTCTATAAAATATTAATAAGCATAATAAAGCATGAAAGTAATTTGTGTATGTTATGAAAATTGGAAAATAGTTATAAAGAAAGATTAGTATAGTTAAAAAGAAAATTAAAACTATACAAAATTTACCATCTAGAGGTATCTGGCATATTTCTCTGTAAGGATTTTTTCTATGTGTATATCTGTGCATATATTATATGAATTATATTTTTTAAATGATGTTCACACTCTACATAAAGTTTGATATATTTTACCACCTATGTTATATTCTGAACATCTTCCCATGTCAATAAATATTCTTTAAAAGCAGAATTTTAAGTGGCTGTGAAGCATGCGCTCTAATGAATGTACCAGAGCCACATTTCTAAAATAAATTCCAAACTATTTGTAATAAGGGAGTGTGTGTAAGTTTAGAAGATATTCAAAGTGGAGGTGAATTTCTTTGGTTTATGGAGAGAATAAGCCATAGTACAAAATGCCAACTTGAGATTTTAGTCAGATGATGACCTCATTCCATTTTCAACACTGGACAAATTATCAGAAATTAATAGATAACACACATTTGGAAATGGAAATTTGAGAGCTGGATGCCAACTTAGAAAATATATTACTTAGTAATGTTGCTACAGCAAGAAGCCTACTAAAATAATAGTAATTGCCACTTGTGGTTTAATTATTCCATTTTCTCAAGAACATAGTTTGGAGCTCAAGTATGCATATTAGGTAGCGATTAACCTTCAGTGGTAATGTGGAGGACACCAAATAGCTTATTTAAGCATCTCCCTTCTCAAAATGCCACTAAAATGAATTAAATTCCAATTTCTATTCATGGATTAGAGCAAATTGCTCATTACGGCTGGACGGATGGAGACCTTGTGACAAGTGGGAGGACACTGGGGGAGGAAATGACTGCCTGCAAGAGGTTTGTGCCCATCTAAAGATGAGGAAGGTGGAAGAGCAGAGACCTCCGGAGCCCACAGGCACTCTGACTTCCCCAAGCTTGGCTTTCCCACACCTGGACAAGCCTGTTAATTCAGCACTGGCTGGCTTGAAAATGCTTCGAGATCTCTGCCAGATTCTCATTTGCCCTACCTCTGCCCTGTGCACTTGACCTTGCATGCTTCAGACTAGCAGGACGACACAGTGGAGCAGTTGGAATTAGCTTTCTAAAGCACCATAAACTCAGCAAATATTTCTCTCCCCTCTGGCAACGAAGTGATGAGGTCATGATTCTGAGGTGAGACAATGTGTGAAAACAGTCCCGTTTCTCTCTGGCTAAGGGGGAAGACTCTGGAATCCGAACCCTCACTGGTCAGCCATGCAGCTCTGGGCTAGTCACCTGGACTCCCTGTACCTCAGCTTTCTCTGTCTGCCCCATAGTGAGAGCCCTGACACCCATTTCTTCTCATTGCTGAAGGATTACATGAGATGATATAGAAAGCAGTGTGCTGGGTATAGAGACAAGCTCAGTCCCAACCAGTGGTACAGCTCTCTGTTGTCACCCTTCCCCACCCCCGCCCCCAATTCAACTGCTGAGCTAAGTACAGAAGAATGGAAAGAGAAGAATGAGAGCACTGAGGAAGGTGTCATGAAAAACATTCATTCTGTCATGGTCTCCGAGCCTCTCTCTCTAACCTACTCAGACTCATGTACCTCTTGGTGGACCTGTTTCTTTTCTGGCTTTGCTTTGGCATGCTGGCTAGGCTGGTTTATCTTCTCCTTCTGGTTTAGGAGGGTTAGGGAAAGGAAGAACAGCTTTCTGACACAGTATCTCCAGGGGAATTGTCATTTACACATTGATTCATCCATTCATCCACTCATTCATATATTCAAATGCTCAAAAATATTGATTGGATACCTTCTCTCTGGGCTAGACATGAGATAAGGAGGTGAACAAAATGCGCACCATATTCTGGAAAAGCTCGGGGTGTACTGAAATAAGAAGGTATTTGAACAAACTCAAATGATGAACCTTGTTAGCAAGAAAAACAAAGCAAAACCAAAAAAAGAAATCACTGACCCCCTTCTCTATATGACCTTCTCCTGCTTCCTTTTTTAGAAAACATCTGCCTCTTTTCACAGCTGCTGGTGAAGAGGTGGAATGTCGATATTCAACCTACAAAAGCTGCGCCTTACGTACCAGTTGTTGAACATTTAGCAGAACATAGTTTGGAGATCTTGAAGAAGTAAATCTTTTACTAGCCTGGTCTCTCAGAATGCATTGGCATTCATTCCTGTTCAAGTCTCCTCCTTTATTTATATTGAAAGGAAAGTATGTCAACATTAAGGAAAAACTTGTGAAGTTTGAGTCAGATCCAGTTCTAGAACTTAACTCCGATGTTGGGAAGTATTGATTTCTGGACCAAACTCTCTGTAAGGTTATTGTGATGAATTTCCTAATTGTTTGAAATGTTTGGCTGTATGTTTGGTTGTGGGTTTGTCTTTAGGGCTGAGATATTTTTTCTCATTGGTCTTACTTAAAATGATTCCTTTTTGGCTTATCCTGGGAACTTTGTAACAGAAGCTATGACTTGGATACTTGGTAGAAATAGTAGATGTCAGAATCACATCTAGAAAAATACCATGAACAAGTTCTGCTCCACTGAAATTCTTAAGACTGTGGAGTAGCTCCCCTAATGGTGTGATGACTCAGACTGAATCAGACATGGAATATGCATTACAGAATGGTATTTGGGAAAAGCACCAACTTGCAGGCCTGAGAAGGACATGAGTTCTCCACAAACAACTGGGTCCTGGGGTTAAGCAGAAAACCCTTTGAGGGAACAGTAAATGTAGTGAGCACTGAAGATCTGGAGATCTGCTTGAGCTTTGCCTCCCTCTGCAGCTTCCAGGTGGACTGCCTAGTGATTGTCTAAGCAAAGTAACTACTAGACACAGCCTCCTAAGTCAGTTTGGCCTTTCTTATGATTGAATCACCTGACTTCCTCACTCACTGTCCTCACCTCTTTCAGATCAACATATTAGGAGCTCTTCAGCATTCACAGGCCTAATTTTTCTTCAGGCTCTAGATCCAACTATTTTCCTGAGTTTTAGGAAACCCAAGGATTCCTATGTTCTACATCTTCCACCTTGTTCTGGTCCCATTCTGACCTTGTACCTCAGACCTAATGGATGTATTCTCACCAGTTCTTGATGTCTAAACATTTATTTCATACACTGATTTCAGTAATTGGATCTCTACGTTAATATCTTGACCCATTCAGGTTCCTTTGGGACTGGGCTTCTCCCTTGCATTGGAAAATTTTCTTAAGGACAAGACTCAGGGTTCTGAATGCTAATTTCTTTTTTTAATTTTTATTTATTTATGATAGTCACAGAGAGAGAAAGAGAGAGAGAGAGAGAGAGAGAGAGAGAGAGGCAGAGACATAGGCAGAGGGAGAAGCAAGCTCCATGCACGTGAGATTCGATCCCAGGTCTCCAGGATCACGTCCTGGGCCAAAGGCAGGTGCCAAACCGCTGTGCCACCCAGGGATCCCTGAATGCTAATTTCCATACTACTTGAAACTCAAAGCTAGATCCCTGCATGGAGACTTCACTATTCTCAGGAACACCCACCTGCAGCCCTAGCTGGCACTACTTGTGTATCTACCTAATATGTACTATGTGCTGTGTTCCTATCTCAGTCTTCTTTATTACTCTACCTGTTCATCCCTCCCACCTCTAATTCCCTATTGGTACCACATAACATGATCTGAAATTTGTTCATCTGAGTACCTATGGTGGGTGCTTTGGACACAATAGTGTATAGGACTGAGGACATCTCAGTGCTTTTCATCCAGTGAGGCATGCAGACAAGGAGATGAGCAATTATAACAGCATGAAATGCTGTTGTAGGGAAAATGTTGGGTGCTCTGGAAGCATTTGCGTGGGGGAAGCAGACATGTAGTTTGGACATAAGATGAGAGATTCTGGAGGTAGTGATATTTAAACCAACACTGGAAGGTTAAGCCAGACAATGGGAAAAAGCAAGAGAAAGAGTAGGGAGACATTATATCAGACAGAAAATTAGATTAGTTGAAGACCAATGAATAAGAGAAAGTGAAGATGACCTATCTGAGGAGTTGACCAAAAACTTGAGAGAATGAGTGATGAGAAAAGAAGCTGAATAGGGCCCAGACCACACAGGTAGCAAGCTTGTTCTCTATCCTAACAGCAGCGAGAAAGCCTTGAATACTTTTAGGTAGGGAAGTAGCATGCCATGTGGGGGTATGGACTCTTCATTCTGGCCCCCCTGATCTGGCACATTCTGTTTACAACCAAAATCAGCATTCTAACAACCAGTTCTAGCAATTACCATTGAAGGTTTTGTCAGGATAGGCTAGAAAAGCTTTATTCATGCCATGTAAGTATAGTCTCACCTTGATAGTTGATATGGATGGTTCTACTAAAAATAACTCTCTCGTATTTGATGGCCACAGGCAATTTGGGGGGCTGATAACTTCGCTATGCTTTCTAATGACTCTGAGGTGTATTTTGAAATATCAGTCCACAAAAAGCATCTTATTGTGGGAAATGAAGCCAGATTGTTCTCCAGATGCCATCTTCAGAAAGAAAACATTGAAGTCTAATTAAAATGCAGCCTAAGCTATATTTCACTGAGGCTTTATAATAAGTATTTCCAATAGCTAGAGAAAAAAAATACTCTTCCTGATAATCTATGTCCACACTCTTCCAGCCAGCCTTATGTTTATTTTTAAATATTGAAAGAGAGAGCAAGTGAACTTTCAAGAATCCAGTCATATCTTCTATAAATACACAATATTCACTAATTAATTTTTTAATAAATATTTCTGAAAACCTGTTAACTCCTAGGTAGCTTATAAAGCTGACAGAAGGATTTTTTTTCTCCCTCTGGAGAAAAAGCAACGAAAACATTAGAACCAACTTTTAGGAAGAAAGAGTTAATATAACATATGAATAAGATACTGCAATCCACAAGACTATAACTATCATCTACTTTCTTCACTTTTCTATTTAGTTGGAGCTAGAAATGAGGGGGTAAGACAGAAACTGCTTCTTCCTATAACAGAAATGAGGACTGTCTTTTCTCTAGGCTTTTGCTCTGACTTTGATCATTATCCTCCCTTCATCTCTGTCTCTCTGTCTCTGTCTCTCTCTCTGTCTCTCTCTCTCTCTCTCTCTCACACACACACACACACACACACACACACAAACGCACATATGCACACACCCACAAATATGCTCACATATAATCAACCAGATGCTATATAGGTGACAACTGTTTCTTTGTTCTGTTTTTTATTTTATTTATTTATTTTTAAAGATTTTATTTATTTATTCATGAGAGACACACAGAGAGAGAGAGAGACAGAGACACAGGCAGAGGGAGAAGCAGGCTCCATGCAGGGAGCCCAATGCAGGACTTGATCCCGGGACTGCTGGATCATGCCCTGGGCCGAAGGCAGGGGCTAAACCGCTGAGCCACCCAGGGATCCCCAGCTCTTGTTTTTTATTTTATTTATTTATTTATTTATTTATTTATCTATCTATTTATTTATTTATTTTTTAAATACAGAGATTTAAACAATTTCACTTATTTTCCTTAAGAAATTTCAAAACAATTCAAGAAACATGAAGTACATTATATTCAGGAGACTTTACTATTCAAGAACTACAAAACTCACTTTTTAATTCTATGTCACAGAAAATGAAAGAAGAAAAACAAAGAGAATACAGGAGAGAAAATGAATATATTTACATATATGTGTGTGTACCTATATCTGTATGTATATATACCTCTATGAGATATACTACTTGGGGGTAAGGCTACACAGCAGAAGGATACCACAAAGGGAGCTTCAGAGGCAACTACACAGTACAGGGAAGTAGAAATCCAGAAACCTACAGCGCAGGGGTGGGGGGAAGGGGAGACAACAACATGGAGCCTTTGTTTTTTGTTATTATATATATATATATTTAAGCATGGAGCCTTTGGATAGACCTTCCTCACCCAGACTGAGAGCATTAGAACTGGTGAGCACTGCCTATAACCACTCTTCAATACCCCAGTGAACTCTTCATCATTTGGAAATCATCTTTTTTCCTGGACAAAATTAATTCTTTTCTCCAGCCTTTTTGTTTAGATTTGCTGAGATATTGCTGATACACAAAAATTTGCACACATTTAATATACACTCTTGATGAGTTTGAACATATGCATACACCCATGATACCATCACCAGAATAAAGGTACTGAACATATCCATCACTTCTAAAAATTTTTCTTGTGTTCTCGTGTGTGTGTGTGTGTGTGTGTGTGTGTGTGTGTGTGTGTGAAAAGCATTTAACATGAGATCTGTCATTCATTTTAAGATTTTCTTTAAAGTACACAATACCATGTTGTTAACAGTAGATATTATGTCATACTACAATAATTCTTTAGAATTTATTCTTCTTGAATAACTGAAACCTTAATACTCATTAAACAATGAATGTTCCACCTCTAACTTCCCCAGTCCCTAGCAACCACCTTTTTTTTTTTTTTCTTTGCTTCTAGGACTTTTGACAGTTTTAGGTACCTCTTATAAGTGGAATTCTGCAGTAATTTCTCCTTCTGTGACTAACATATTTCACTTGGCAAAATATTCTCTAGGTTTCTCCATTTGTTGCAAATGGCAGGATATCCTTTTTAAAGGCTGAATAATATTCCTCCATATTTAGAGAACACATCAAAAAAAATTATAATTGTTTCTTCTTTCTAAGTTACAAATTTTCTTTCTTTTTTTTGAGGCAGAGATCAACTCCAGAAGCCATAGGTTCTCCAGTCCTGTTGTCCAGGGCTCTTGGATGCATAGTCTTCCCTCTACTCTTTGTTGTTGTTGCCTTTGTTGTTGCTCTGAGGGTTGCTCTCTATATTTTCTGGTTGATGACCTCTCTTAGTGGCATGCATGAAACCTGTAGGTATAATCTGGCCCCTTTAGGCTTGTGCTTCTTCAGAATCCTGCATATTGCTTCTTCCTTCTTTAGCTGCAGATAAACATAACAAAGAGATAGGCAAGGCAAGATATCCTCAATACTTACCATGGTATTGGGGTTACAGCAGGCACCAAACAAATATTTTAGGAATATTAAATAAGTTAGAAACTGTGCTTTTTTTCCCCACTTAAAAAAAATTAAGCAATATACAAAAAAATCTCTGGTATTTACATTTCAAATCCTATTAGTTTTTGATGTCCTCAACTGAAGTTCCTTGTATTGTCTCATGTTGATTAGTTCTTGAAATCAGCTTGGATTGGGGGGTATTTGTTAGCCTCAAAATATTTTTAACATTTAAATTGTGTTATTCAGAAATACAATTGCCCTTTGTTCTTTAAGTATTTTGTTCTCATTTTCACTTGAAAACTGAAATGTTTGGTCATTCTCCCTTTGGGGGTAAACAGAATTAGTTGGATAACCCTGATCTGAGTGTGCTTTAGGACATAACTCTTCTTTTTTTCTCTATGAGGATTTGCAAAGACATGCCCTGAACCATTTATCTGAATGTAAGACACTGGAAGATAAAATGAACACATTTGCATCTTAGGACTCTTGCTGTAACCCCAAATATATTACTAGCTATCAGTTCCATTGTCAAGCTTCAGTGCAACTCTTCTTGGCAAGCGATTTTATTTAAGTCTTTCTTTCTTTTCTTCTGAAAGCTTTTCTAATATAAGATATAAGATTGGAGTACAGCAATGGCCTTCACTGCCTTTTCTTTCTCCCCTTCCCAACCATGAGCAGCCATACAGGAGATTAAGGGATGAACTGGAAAGAAGCCAGCCTGTAGCCTTTCCATTCTTCTCGCTCCCCTGCCTTTCTCTATGTTTCCTTTACCTCATTCAAATTTCAAGGTGAAGTGAGGCTCTGAGGAGGGCAGGTGGATGGTCGCTATATGAAAGTGAATTGGATGACAACAGAACCAGAGGACAAGGATGTGTCCTCCTGTGTTTACTACAGTTAAAATGCTTTTCAGTATTTGTGCATTGCAAGAGTGCATGGATTTTTATAAAGTACACTTGATTATATAATCTAATCCTCATTCCAACACTGAAAGCCAGGTGTAGGCAAACTACTACATAGCTGTTCTTGCTTTTCTGCCTCAGCCCATAAAAATAAGAACTTTACGTATCTTAGAATTCTCAGACAGTAAGTCCTTTCTTCTATCCCTCACTGGTTTCTTTCCATGGGAAAAGAGTGCTCTGACTAATTTGTGGTATGACAAGACATCAATCAGTCTGGACTTTTCCATTTTATTGGGTTTATGCATTTACAATTTTGCACAAAGTGACCTCAGCACCCTGAGCTTTAACTTCTCTTTGACTTGCTCTTTGGACTCTATGGACTTAATAGCTGATAGCAAGTCATGGTTCTCCATGGTCCTGGCCCATTTAGTGTCTACACAGCAGCCCGAAGTTTCTTGGGCATTCATAAGATCTAGGACTTTCAGCACTTCAAACCCCAACAAAAGATTTTATTATTTCCATGTTCAGATGTGGAAAATGTCCCAGAGAGGTTAATAACGCGTTCAAATCCTTATAGCCAGTAGAAGGATTGAAGTTTAAATGCAGGTGTACCTTGGCTCCAAGCACACACCTTTTTATTGTTATTGTCCTGTAACATTGGCCCTGCAGATCATATGCCAATACTGTGGTTGGAAAACACCAGAACGCACTTTTCTGCTTGTAGAGGACAACGTGTTTTCCTAAAATGGTTAATTTGAGTTCTAAAATGTACATATGAAACAAGTACAGATAATCATCAGATGGGACTTCATCATGTTTCTGGAGTTATCTGTCATTCCTCTATCACTAGGAAATTAGAGAGAGAATTCTGTGTCTCACCATCACAGCTTTCCCCAGCCCCTCATGGGCAGCAAGTGAAGCTAGAGTGTCTTCTCTTGCTTAATTTTTGTAATTTAGTCATAAATATATATATATTTATATATATATATTTATGTAAATATCACATACTCATATTATCATATGAGTATCATATGAGTAAATCATGAGAAAAATAGGCCATATGATAGTCACAGTTCTTTGAAGGCCAGAAGCCATACTGACCCACCAGAGAGGCAAGAACTCTTTTTTATAGTTATGAGACTTGAAAGATAAAAGTCTGGTGGTGCTTGTTGCCATGGGTTCTAAGGACAGCCAACCTCAGAGAACAGAGTCTGTAAAGGAGATGTGGAAGGAAGCAGGTGTCCTGAGGGTATACAAACCTCAGATTCCTGCCGCTCCCTGCCGTTCCTTCTGCAAGCCCATTCTCCTTAAACTGATGAGTGGGTTTTTCGTTGCTTAGAACTGGAAACCTACAAATGTAGCCCAGACTGTCATCATGTTGTAATATTGTGATATCGCATCCTTATGTTTCTTGATTCAAACCTTTCTCTCTCTAAAGGTCATTAGCTGGATATGGATTTGGTTGGGTTTTTGTGCCCCAGACCTCCCAAATTTCTGTGTGGTTGAGATCATCTTGAGAAGTACCTCATGCTACATGACCCCCAGAAGAAATAAGCATGGAGAATGGGCCTTTTCCATCTCCAGCTTGAGATGGGAAATGTCAATCTACTCTTGGAGACAGAAGACTAGAGGCACTTATGGGAAGAGCCTTCTGTCGTGGAAGGGGGGTTATGGGATGCAGACTAGGCTGATACATAAAGGAGCGTGGGTGTGCACTGTGGGTGTTTTCACACTTCTGGGAGAAGATTGCAGTCCAAAGCACAGCAATGAGGAGTATAACCAAATTTGAAAATGCAGGCGCCATGTGTGTCTTGAGCCTTCAGCAGTAAGACCACATCTCTGAATGTGTGGGAAGGGCACATACACTTTGCCAAGGTTTTATATCAAGGCAGTGATGAAAGTCACAGGTTAACTGGATCTCCTAAAAACACAGCAGGTTCTAGCATCTTCCCTTGCTCATGCTATTTTCACTAAAAAGTTGCATTTTTTATTTTATGGCCAGAGTGCCATCCCCCCTTTATATTTTCTTCCATACCTCATAGCTGGTTGCTAATAAGTAATAAAATGAGCAAAGGCTGACAGCAGGAAAAAGAAGCAAAGAAGCAAATGGCATGGATCAGCCCAAACAACACGGACTTTCCCTGAGTAATCAAGAGTGCTGATTTGCAAAAGTATCATGCATCCTAAACAGCATGTTTTTCAAAGGCTGCACGCTCTCCAGTAATTACCTAACCAATAGGCACAATCCTCTGCATTGAGATTTGCCATTTGCAGGTGGAGAAACAAGAGGTAGAGCCGGTGAGGGAATTGCTTTGTTAAGAAATCCTTGCATGTGTATTGCTTTTTATAGCTCTACAGTGAACTCTCACATTCATTATCCTGTATATGCCAGCAATGCTGTAAGATAGTTAGAAGAGATACAGTTTTTCACATGCAGTGGGTGGGAAAGCTCAGACTCAGAGAGGTTCTCTGGGCAGCCCAAGTTCACACTCATGGACTGTCTTGGAGGTGGGACTTCAAACTGGCACCTGCATTACTGGCTTAGGAGTCTTATTACATGATCTGGGCTCCAGATCAGGAGTGTTGGCCCTTTGGACAACCCACATTTTTTGAGTGATTTTTTTTTCCCTGACGATTTAACTAAGGCAAGACTTTTATAGAACATTTATAACACAAAATGTACACAAATCACTCAAAAGCAACAGTCTGGAGATTGGATGTTCAAAATATTTTAGCATATATTTTTTCTTACATTTTTCTTGTATAATAACAATTCTAACATAAAAATATGCTAGGCACTACTTACATACTTTATACATATTAATTTATTTAATTCCCAAAATAACCCTTGGAGGAAGGAACTATTATTCATTTTATGAATGAAGAAACTGAGGCATAGAAAAGGTTAAGAAATTTGCCCAAGGGTACCTACCTACTGCATGTGACTCTTGAGCTTATGCTCTTAATTACAGTAATATATGAATACTCCTTACTATAACACACATGTATACACTCACACACGTGTGTGTAAACACACAAATTTGGGATCGTGCTCTTCAGTTCTTTGGAAGCTTCTTTTTGCCTTTTTTTTATATTTATTGCATCACATTATTAATCTAGGATAAAATATTTGCATATATATTTTAGATTTACTAAAATTTTCTTAACCTTCCCTTATTAATATGTATTTAATTTTCTTCTCTTTTTTCTTCATAAATAAAAGTTAACATTCTTTTTTTAAAGATTTTATTTATTTGAGATAGAGAGGGAGAGAACACAAGCAGGGGCTGTGGCAGGCAGAGAGAGAGAGAGAGAAGCAGACTCCCCGCTGAGCAAGGAGCATAATGTGGGGCTCAATCCCAAGACCCTGAGATCATTACTTGAGCTGAAGGTAGATCCTTTACCGACTGAGCCATGCAGATGCCCCAAAAGTGAGCATTCTTAAACATAGTTCACTTTTCCCAGCTCTAATTATTTTCTTAAGATAAATTCTTAGCTTCTGATTCAAATTTGACACATCTCCTTCCAGTAGCTTTTCTTTGCATGCTTACAATGTTAAGATTAAAATCACTTATAATTTTTCACCCTGCTTTTTAATTTACTAGCATAATGGTCATTTTCACATTTCATTTAAAGAGGTAATATATGTGTTAATTTGACAAAAGCTAAATTGATATGAAGAGAGTGAAGGAAACAATGAGACACAAGAAGATCTGTGAGGCACCTGGGTCGTTCAGTTGGTTGAGCATCTAACTCTGGATAGAATCCTGCGATGATGATGACGGGCTTCCCACTCAGCAGGGAGTCTGCTTGTCACCCTCTTCCTCTGGCCCTTCTTCTCCCTCTACTCCTGCTCTCTCTCTCTGAAATAAGTAAATAAATCTTAAAAAACAAACAAAAAAAGAAGTTGTCAGCAATGGTGACTTATTCTCAGTGTTACTCCCTCAAATCCATCCTTCACACCATGGCTAGAGTTGTCTCTCTAATATGAAAAAGCACCATGCTGTCCCTCTGCTCACAGCTCTCAGTGGCTCTGGGCACCTACAAGTTATTACCCAAATTCTTCTGCAGGGCACATGGTGTGCTGCATGACCCAGATAAAGGTGCATGGGGGACCATCTAGTCACCTCACAGGAAAATTTAAGGTTCCCCACCATACTATTTCTCATACCCAGTTTTTTTTAAGTTTAACTGATATGTAACATTGTATTGGTTACCGGTGTACAACATAATGACTCAATATTTGTATATATTGCAAACTAATCACCACAACAAATCTAGTTAACATGCATCAGCACACATACTTAACAATTTTTTTTTCTTGTGATGAGGACTTTTATGATTTACTCTCTTAGTAACTTTCAAATATGCACTACAGTATTGTTAACTATAGTCATCATGCTGTACATTTCATCCCCATGACTTATTTGTTTTATAACTGGAACTTTATAGCTTTTGACCCCTTCACCCATTTTGCCTACCTTGTGCTCAGGCAACCACCAATTTTTTCTTTGTATCTACGAGCTTTTTTTTTGAAACCCATATATGAGAGATATCATACTATATTTGTCTTTCTCTGACTTATTTTATTTAGCATAATGCACTCAGGTTCCACCTGTGATATTGCAAATGACAAGATTTCATTATTTGTTATGGCTGAATAGTATTCTCCTAAGTCCTACCTTTTGATGGTCCTCTTCCCTGGAATGCTTTCTCTTTCTTCTTCCCCAGATTGACCTTGTTAATTCTGTAGGACCCCGTTCAGATATTATTTCCTTCAGGAAGAATTTTTTCTTGGACTCCACTACACTCTGAGTTGAATAGATGAACCCCATCTGTTAATCACATGGCACCGTGGGGACAAGAGAGAAGCTTGGGAAGCCCTCCAATATGGGGAATAAATCCACTCAGGGACACAGTCTGCAGAGGCATTATATTTGAGGTTTTCCCCAGGCTCTCTGTAAGGAGTATTGTTCCTCTTGAGTGATCAAGGAATCCCATATGACTTCTTGATCAGAATTTCCCTGGATCATGAGAAGTCACTGGGGAAGGCCCCTTGTGACTGCTTTTCTTTGCCCCCTCCTTCAATAGCCCACCAGCTTTCCTGGTGCAGAAATCAGTCTGTGTCTTAGAAGACTTTTCAAAAACGGTTCTCTACCTCTGCTGCTATGATTGCCAATAACTCTCTTTAGCTTCTGGTTTAGATTCATGAGAAAAACAGATTTCCTACAGGATAATAACTGTTTTTATTAGTTTTCTATACCTTAGTACAAATGAGAGTCTGAAAAAAGGAGAGAGAGAAGGAAGGGGACACAGAGCATTCTGAAATTTGCTGAAGGCCATATAGAATTGGTCTACCCTAGGGGTTGCAGCCACCAACCCTAGAGAGTGAATATCAGTGGGACCTGGGACTGGGACTCACCAGGACTTGCTAAAGTCCTGTACCCACAGGGGCTTGAACTGACTCTTTAGCCCCTGTTCATAAGGGCTCATTGTCTCCTCATTTGAGATCCCATAGGGATTACCTTTGCATCCCATGCTGGGATCTGGACAATTCCAAATGCAATTCGAGCAATCCATTATTGCCTAGAGGATTTGTTGCTTATGGAAGATATAGCAGCTGAGATCATAAAGAATCTATCTGCCTCTCTGTGGTTTCTTTGTAGATAGTTTAACGTCACTTATTTCAGCAGTATCTGACTCTTTGCGAATGGGATAGCATCTGTGTGTTGCTTTTTTTAACCTTATTGCCTTGGTCAAAATCAAAGTAATCTTATTATAGATATTATTTCCTGTCCTCCCTATGCAGATCTTTATTTCAAGTCCCATCATGACACAGCTTACTGGAACCAGCATCCAAAATAGCTTAGCCCTCAAAGCAAATATTGCTCCTTTAATGGAAGGGCCTGGGACCAGAAGTCAGGCTGGGATGATACTCTGCTTTCTTATACAGGCTATCATGACCTGGATCAAATAATTTCACCACTGAGTTGCCATTTCTTCCTGAATCAGTAAAGTGGTATCTCCCTCCTTCGTCCAGGTGCTGATGGAGAGCAGTTGAAAAATGTCCCCAAGGCATCGGAGTTACATAGTTGCTTTTTCTAGTAGCATCTCTATCTTAGTAAAAGTTCTCTGGGGCTCATGTGGCTCAGGTAAAAATTGCCTTTCATCTATTTCTTCCTTGCTTTCCAGATAATCCGTGGCTAAAATTAGCAATGCTTAGTTCAGTAAAAAATACTGTTGCAGCAGGCAGCCATGGAAACGGTGTTTGAGCAGCTTGCCCTTCAGGGAGCTGCCTTTTGTGGGATATGCTTTCTCACTGATTAAATGAAACAACTCACTGCTTTTGAAACTGAGGTTTGAAACGAGTTAAGAGTACAGGCAAATCTTTCAAAAGAACCATCCTCCTCATTTTTTCCCCTTAATTTCCATCAAGGAAGGAAAAAAATCAAGTGTCAGAATTTGCTTTTGAATAGAGTATGGGAAGATTAATCTGTTGACCCACCATCCTGCATCTGAGGTGTCTTTTCAGTAGTAATAGTGGGTAATGATATTAACATTAATTAATGCCTTCCTCCATAGATGATTTTGTAGTTCACAAAAGAAGTTTTCCTCTGCACTGCCACTGAAGTCTGATGAGAAGTCTAGAAGGTAGAGAGAACGTGATGGAGATATTCTTGAACAGATGAGGACACTCTTTGTTATCCGCTTGCTGGTAACTGGAGACCATGGAATGAGAGCTCATGTCTCTCATTCCTGGTTCCATTGTTCTTTTGCATTCCCTGGCCTATCTCCTTGTACCTGGGGGTACCAAATCCAAGCAGCCGAGGTCAGACTCGTGTCCAATTGTTTGCATTTAATAAACTCTCAGCTTCATCCTGCTTAATCTCCCTGACTTCTAGAATTGCCCCCCTCTCAGAGAGCAGAGTCCTCCTCGTGCCCCCTGGGAAGGAGCCACATTCTGATCTGTTATTCTAAAGGACCCTTCCTCTGGGTCCTTATTTTCTTCTGATTTCTACCATACTCATTCATCCCTTTCTTTCCAGACTCTGCTATCCTGCCAAAGATATATAAGTTCATTCACCGAAATGTGTTTATAGAGCCTAATGAATTAATAGATCCAAGGCAGGGACTTGTGGACTTTAATAGACTCTAATTGCTTAGGATCTAGTCAATGGCTCCTTCATGCAAATTTGGCCAACCAGACCAAGGTCAGGAGCCTACCCTAGCGTCTTCCACTAGGGCCACACTGGTGACCGAAGGGTAATGATGTTGGGGAGATTGAGTATAAAAAATAAACTATTCCTATGAAAAAGTTTGTCTTTTTTGCTGTTGGGTAAAGCATCCTTAGGAAATGGAAGGTTATGCTATTCAAATGATTTAATATTTTTTTATTTTTTTTGATTTAATATTTTGACGCTTACTATCACTATAATTTATCAGATAGATTTCTGTCCCCCTTGCTCCACTCCTCCCCTCCATCCAAAATGCTTCAGTAGCTTCCCCAAAAGCACTGGGGCCAGAGTGAAGTTGCCCATCTCTGCAGCCACTATAGTCACAGGCATCTGGCTTTCCTCTTGTCCTGGCTACCTGACCAGAGCTCCATCTTTGGGTCTTTAAGCCCCCATGCCACTGCCACTGTATGCCATGAGGAGAGGGAAAAACTCATAATAGTTTCCTCGGCTCAGGAACTATCCAGCCCTGTTGCACTAAGATTTGTTTCTACTCTATTAATAGAGTGTGATGATTAATTTGATGAGCTTTCAAAATTGGTGTCATTATAAATTGTGCTGTGTGGAGATTCTCAGCCCTCAGAAGTGTATGGGAAGGCAGTTTGCATAAGGGTCTCCTCAGGTATTCAGGTATTCATTCAAGGTTGCAAGAGAAAGTGTACTGTGTTGGCATAACCCTGACTGTCAAATTCACTGTGCAAAGTGGGTCAGAGAAAACAGGCACACATAGGACTTGTAGTTCTGTGTCAAAATTTGTGTATTCTGAGTATATGAACATAGTGGTTTTTTCCTCCATGAAATCGTCCCTGTGTCTCTTCCACCCTCCACTCTGCTCTCCTCTGGGTTCCCATAGTATCCCGTGCTTATCTCTGAGGTCTTATCAATCTGTACTTTTCCCTTATTCTTAATCATTTACCTCTCTAGCTCCAGTATCTGCTATTATATCTGTTGTATGAATTTAGGTTAAGAGCTTGCACAAAAATACAAGACAAATAGATCTTATTTTACATCTTAATTCTCACCAGCTAAAGGTGCCAGGGTAGAATCGTGCACTGGTTGATTGCTAATGCGTGATGCAGGCACGGAAGAGGTCCTGGTGCCTCCAGTCTAGGGATAGATGCACCTCTAGTTTAAAAAAAAAAAAAAAGAATGTGGCATGTTGAGAACACTTGCATGCTGTGACTTTCATATGTGCTCTAATTTAGAAAATGTTATCTTTTAAAGGTCTGAATGGATAGATACAGATTCAGAAGGCCACACTGCTTAGGTTTTCACCTTTACCCTCTATTCCGAATAGAAAGGTTCTTAGGTTTCTAAGAGTAATATAAGCTAAATTCTTTAGGAGAGTTCATCCCTACAATACTCTTTTTGAAAATTCTTGCCTCTTAGTTGAAATATTGTGAAATGGGAAAAAATACAAAGAAAACATTGTGAAATGTTTCACATTTCAGATATAATGAATCCCATATCCTAGGGAAAAAATACATATATTGTGAAGTCTTTCTTTCTTCTTTCTTTCTTTCTTTCTTTCTTTCTTCTTTCTTTCTTCCTTTCTTCTTTTCTTTCTTTCTTTCTTTCTTTCTTTCTTTCTTTCTTTCTTTCTGAGCGAGAGTGTGAGATAGAGAGAGAGAGCATGTATGGGGGTGAGGGAGGATAGGAGAGAAAGAGAGAGAAGCAGGTTCCTCACAGAGCAGAGAGCCCAACATGGGGCTCGAGCCCAGAACCCTGGGATCACACCCTGAGCTGAAAGCAGTTGCTTAACCAACTGAGCCACACAGATGCCCCTGAAGCTTTTATTTTCAGTACTGTGATAGCCTTAGTTTCTATGTCTGGAATTATATTAGGTTCTTGTATTATCTTATATTTGCTCTCTCCATAATAAAATCAAATATTTAGGGATCCCTGGGTGGCACAGTGGTTTGGCGCCTGCCTTTGGCCCAGGGCGCAATCTTGGAGGCCCGGGATCGAATCCCACATCGGGCTCCTGGCACGGAGCCTGCTTCTCCCTCTGCCTGTGTCTCTGCCTCTCTCTCTCTCTCTCTCTGTGACTATCATAAATAAAAAAAATAAAAACTGGAAAAAAAACAAGTTTAAAAAAAATAAAATATTTATATATAACATGTATATTGTCAGTGTATATAAAGCCATATATATTGCTAGTATTACTACTAAGTGATTGAGTATATGTATTTGGTTGCACATTACCAGATACCTAGTAGGGATCCACCAAAAACTGTTATCTTATGAACATCTAACACTTCTTTCAGTTGAAATATGTACATAATTAACTTACATACCTAAACTAGAAAACTACTATTTTTCTCATTTAAAAAAAAAGTAAATCATTACTGATGACCCTAATAAAGATTAAATTATAATTATAGCATTTATAAAATATAAAACTGATATTTTTAAATGTGAAATTATTTTTTTTAATTTTTTAAACTAGAAATATAATTTAAATATAAAATAAGCAACATAGAAGATTGAAGTCCTGAGGTAAAACATCCTGGTGTTAATGGTGAGTGGTCTTTTTTAATTTTTTTTTTAAATTTTTTATTTATTTATGATAGTCACACAGAGAGAGAGAGAGGCAGAGACACAGGCGGAGGGAGAAGCAGGCTCCATGCACCGGGAGCCTGATGTGGGATTCGATCCCGGGTCTCCAGGATTGCGCCCTGGGCCAAAAGGCAGGCGCCAAACCGCTGCGCCACCCAGGGATCCCAATGGTGAGTGGTCTTAACCAGGGTGAGAAAATGAGTAGCTAAATGTCCTGTCCTCCATTTATTAGTGCTTACCCCCTTCTGAACCTCTGAGAAACATCCTTGCTGGGTCAAAATTAATATTCATTACTTTTCTTGGCTGTAACAGAGACAGCTAGTGATCTGCTCTCCTTGTCTTTTCGGAAATAGAACCCTCAAGTTTTTTTTTTTTTAAGATTTATTTTATTTTATTTTACTCATAGAGACATACACACAGAGAGAGAGAGAGAGAGAGAGAGAGAGAGAGGGGGGGGGGGGCAGAGACACAGGCAGGGGGAGAAGCAGGCACCATTCAGAGAGCCTGATGTGGGACTCGATCCAGGGTCTCCAGGATCATGCCCTGGGCTGCAGGCGGCGCTAAACCGCTGTGCCACCGGGGCTGCCCAGAACCCTCAAGTTTTATTTGGTATGTTCATTCTCCAAATTCCCTCTCAGCTAAGTGTACCCTGTGTGACTAGGTTCTTTTTTTGTTTTGTTTTAAGATTTTATTGATTTATACATGAGAGAGAGAGAGAGGCAGAGGGAGAAGCAGGCTCCCTGTGGGGAGCCCGATGTGGGACTCAATCCCAGGACCCCAGGATCATGACCTGAGCCAAAGGCAGATGCTCAACCACTGAGCCACCCAGGCGCCCTGTGTGACTAAGTTCTGAGTAACAGGGGTAGTGATGTGGCCATTACCAGTCATGTCTTCACTTCTTCTCTCCATTTCTGCTAGCTGGGGATGTGAAAGTGGGAACTAGAGAAGTCCTCTCAGACAAAAGATGGAAGCTGTATGCGGAGGGTAGCAAGTCTCTGGTAGAAGCCCAAGTCCTTGATATTATGGAGCTTCCTGGTTGGTCTTGGCCTGCCTATGCTCCACACATTTTGTGACAGGAACATACACTCTCTTATTTAAACCACAAGTATTTTAACTTTGGTTCTATCCTAACCCTTACAGTGGCTTCCTTAGTCACTCTTCCTAATCAGACACTAAACTCAGGATGTGTTTGCCCTGGAGTGGGATTGGCTTTGGAAGGCTACACTGGAGGAGCAAAGGTGACCTTGGCCACATCACAAACACCAGATAGTAGAACACACCATCTCCTATCTTCTCTCCAATCTTCTCTCACAAAGGGGGATGAAACGGTTGAAATGAAGGGCTTTGTTGTAAGATACACTTAGGTTTGAACCGTAAGTCTGCCTTAAAATCTGTCTTTTTTGGGTTTGACTTAATTGCCCATGACAGAGATGGTTAGCGTATTAATCAAGATTCTCCAGAGAAACAGAACCAATGGAAGATAGATAGATGATAGATGATAGATAGATAGATAGATAGATAGATAGATGATAGATAAATAGATAAAGAGATTTATTATAGGAATTGCCATGTCATGAAGAGAGTGAGGGGAGAATCTGAAGTTTCAGGCATAAGGTCAAAGGGAAGAAAGAGATCATTGTGTAAAGACCAGTCTCTACTCAGGTGGGAGGGGTAGTGATTCCTGCCATGTAGGTAGGATGAGGTGTAAGCCGTAGAGAAGAGTTACTTGGTGCTGCCAGCTTAATACAGCCACACAGGCCCGATGATCCAGCTGGGAGTGAGGCTTTAGTTATTGGTAAAAGCTGAGAGAGACAACATAGATAAGACCTGAATGGAAGGTAAACCCACCTGATCCCTGTGGTTACTCCACTTGGAGGCTCATGATTTTTCTCATATGCTTGTTTTAAATCTGCTTCCTGCACAGAGACTCAAGGTGTCAAGGAACTGGACAGGCTAAACACAGAGATGCCTCCTCTCCACAGACTTCTCTTGCCAGCGCCATTCCCCTTGGCCTCTTTCTCACCTTCATATGCACCTGTGCTGCAGTTCTGTCCACAGCGGACATATACTCATGCAGTTGTTTCTTCCTTTCCTCGCTGTGTTTTCTCCCAGACCTGTGAGGATTCTTCTGATTTCCCTAGCTGGCAGCTCTGCTTACATTAGAATGAGTTAAGAGAGACCATGAGATAGAACAAAACTTTGAAATAACATGGACATTAAGGGAATTAAGTAACCTAGGCAGGCTTATGAATTTCACATAGCTTGGGACTGACTTATGTACCCCAGGAAAGCAGTCATGTATCAACACCTGCAGGATTTGAAGCTACAGGGGAAATATTTGAAAATTGTTGTGCTCTGATGTTTGAGCACATCTGAGCATCTAACAGAGGGGTTTCTCTGTACCTTCTCTCGGACTCTGGAGAAGTACAAGTGAGATTAGGGATATTGGCCTAGCATTCCAGAGTTGAATCTGGTCCACAGAATAGCAAGTAGCATTTGCCCAAAGATTTCTTAGAATTTGACTGATACACATCTATCTATGCCTTGTTTCAACAACAGATTTTATTGTTCACTAAATCTTGGATCGAGTGTCTTATGTCTGCAGGCTTATTTGTGTAAGTCATTGAGTAAATGGGAGTGGATTCTTCCTCTGATTAGCATGGCCAGTGCAGACCAGAGCAAGCACCTACTGCATATGGACTATTGTTATTATATGCCTGGCTTACCCCCAACCCAAAACCCAACCCCCTAACCACACCCCCTGACACCAATACATTGTACACTCTCTAGAGCAAGGACGGATCTTTTTGTGCCTCTGTTTACCACATAGTATCCAGCAAACTTGCAACAGAATATACCTTTAAATTGTATTTTCTAAAGATGGCTGCACCAACACATCTCATCTCACTTGCTCTGCTCGCAATATGATGTTGACCCTACTCCCATTGAGAAGTAGGGTCTTGTTCTTTTCCCTTGAATCTGAGCGGCCCTGTGACTACAAACAAAATGACACTACATGACTCCTGAAGCTGTTATAAAATGGCAGTACAGCTTCTACATTATCCTCTTTGGATGCTTGCTCTTGAAACCCAGCTACCATGTTGTGAGAAGCCTGAGCCACCATGGAGAGGTAGAGAGGCCACGGGTAAGTGTTCCCAGTGACAGCTCCAGTTGAGGGGTTGAGATCCTAGCTGTGAGCTAATATCAACCTTCAGACATGTAAATCAACAAGCCTTTAATTGATTCCAATTGATTCGCACTCCTGAAAGCACCCTAGTTAGTGCCTCTGAAACAGAGACTGCCTGCTGAACCCTCCTCACATTGCAGACTAATGAGCTAAATAATTGTTTTAAGACTAAGTTTTGGGGTAATTTGTTATGATGCAACAGATACCCCAAACAACACCTATTATTTCCTCTCTGCTGGTATATGTCTTCATGGTCTCATCTTCTCTCCTATCCTGGAACCTAGGCTTCTTAGAGTCTGGAGCTTTTTCAGTCAAAAATTCTAGAATTTTCTTTCATGCCATACTAAATTTCATATTAAGTTCCTTGCTGTTGTCCTTACATGGTCTTAGATATCCAGTCTTCATATGCTTGGTCATCCTATTTCTTTGTCATGCATGCTTACTGTTACCTGTGCTCACCCAAGTCTTACTCATTTTCAAGACTGAGTTAGATCCCATGAAGAATGTCCTGATTCCTTCAGGCAGAAGAGATGTTTCCTCTTCTAAACGCCCATAGAATTAGAGACAAATTTCTCTCATTAGTATTATCATCTTCTGCCTTATGTTACAGTTATTTCTTTACAGAAGTTTCTCCACTTCTAGATTGTAGTGTTTGTCTTTATATCCATTCATATATACAAAAATACTTATGGAATGTTTACTTCTTGCCACACAATGTGCCAAACACAGTGTAAAAAGCAGCAAACAAAGGAAGAAGTGGTCCTACCCTGTTTGGACTTTCAGTCAAGTGAGAGAAACACAAAAAATAAACAAATCTTTGACTATTATTCTTTTCTAGGGGTTTTTAACTAAGTCACTCACATTGAGGATCTAACATGATACCCCATTTCCCTTGCACTCCTGGGAGGCAACCTGGAAAAACTGGAGATCTGGGTTTGAGTGCCATCAGCCTACTTACTATCTGAGTAGGAGGAAGGGCTTTGATTCTTTATGTATTACTGTCCTCATTGCTCAAATGGAGATACTTTTTTCAGCTGCATAATATTTTTGCTATTATTAATGAAAAATCTCATATAAACTTTGTGCTGAATATATATATACTCTTCTTGCTTAGTATGCAGCCCCACTTTTTGGCTTATACTCAAGTAAGGAGGCTGACCAACTGACATCTGTTATATGGATCTTGTACTTGTTTTTTTGTTTTGTTTTGTTTGAAAGATTTTATTTATTCATGAGAGACGCACAGAGAGAGGCAGAGACATAGAGAGAGGAGCAGGCTCCCCATGGAAAGCCTGATGAGGGACTCAGTCCCAGGATCCTAGGATCATGACCTGAGCCAAAAGTAGACCCTCAACCACTGAGCCACCCAGGTGCCCCTGGACCTTGTACTTCTGTACATAAAACACCTTTTCAGGTGTGAGGGTGCTGAATTTTAAGCCAACTTTTTGTGCCATCTGGAGAGAAATGTAGGAGGACCTCACTCTTTGTCACATGACTGACTCCTTACTCATTATGTAAAATTCAGACCTCGTGGCACCTCCTCAGGAAAACTATCACTAAATTGAATCTCCTTGGGTTTTAGCCTTCACAGAACCCTGTATTTCTCCATGACTTTGTCACAACTGCAATCAATTACTTAAAAAAAAAAAAAAAAAACTAGCACTTCTGTTAGACTACAAGCTCAGTAAAGGCAAAGACTAGGTCTGTGCCATGATCACCAGCACTAAATAAAGTGTCTGCCATATAGTGTTCAAAGAATATTTATAAAATTAATGAATTGGGGAAGGCTTTGCAGTTGTAGCTGGAACCCCAAGAGATAAGTAAGCTCAATAACTGCAAATAATTTTTCTTTATCCAATGGCCACTCCCCCAACTACTCTTGGAGACCATTCTCCTTGAGCATTTTTGATCTACCCTCAGAAGATTCTGAGGTCAGAGGGTAGAACCTCACTTTAATGGACTCAGAGGAAGAATGACCAATTTTATTTTGCCAGCTAACAATTTTTTTCTGAACACCACCTCTAGATTTTTTGTGATGACCTATGGAAGGTATAAGAAATGAACTTCTTAAAGCCTGATGGTGCAGTCAAACCAGCAAGCCGCTTCCAGCTGAGTCTGTAATAGCAAACCCCAAAAGGTAACTGACAATTTGAGAGAGTTATAGCTGGACTAACTATAGTCCCTGAGACAGTCATGCTATGGGACCATAGCCTTCCAGATACATCAAACCCCAAGACCTTTAGAAGTTGAGCAGCTCAGAGAATTTTAACTTAAAAAAAAGTAGGTAACAGCTGTCCTGCCCTGCCATGGGCAGGTAATAGGCCATTCTCCCAAGATACTCTAAAATAGCCTTTTCTAGTCTCTGCTCATAGCCAAAAGGGTTGCAGTAAAATATCTTCCTCTTCAAAGTATGAGGCCAGATATAGCAGTGTAACAAATAAAAGTAACACTTGGAATCTTTTTGTGAATATTAGCATTAATTATTTCTGTAGAAATATGAGGCTACAGTCTTCATGATCTAGCTAAATAAACACTACAGTCATCACCAAAAATGCAGTTCATGGTACCAGATCTGCTTCCTTGCTCATTAATGGTGCCTGCCAAAACTTTACAGTATAAAGCTAAATGTAGTCAGAATTAACGTATCTACTGACCTAAGACCCTTAGTACAAGGAAGATTTATTAGAATATTAGACCATAATTTTAATTCAGGTTATTCAGCTTCCATAAAATCTCACATACCTTTTATATTTTAACATGTTGGAAGGGGCTGTCCTTGCATAGGATTAGAAAGATCTGCTGGGGCTAGAAGAGAGAGAATTAAAAAGAACTGGTACTTATCATAGGCTGACTTTCATGTATCTGAAAAATATTGTACAGAAATTGAATAAAGTCTATTACCATTTTGCTCTTGTATTTTTTGTGTGCTATATTCTGAGAAAATTCATTCAACTCTGCTTCTTTTTTGTTGGAGATGTAGAACTGCTATTAACATGAAATAGGGAGGAAAAGCAAGGCTAACGCATCTCATTTTCCCAGAAAAATTTTTTCCTCTGAGATGCAAAAGGCTTTCTCTTCATCTTGCATGCAGAAATATTCTTTTCCAGTTTCTGTGAAGTTTCCTTGCCTAATGAGATCTGAATATTGCACCAACTGGTAGAAACATTTCTTAGTTCCTTAGTCTTATTCTGAAAATGAATACTATTTTTGCTTCCAATAGTCCCGGGTTAGAGAAATATCTTATACTGTTTATATTGAAAATGCACATATGATACCTTTATAATAAACTCTTTCATTTAACAAACATTTAATGAGCACTACACTAGGCATTGTTGGGATAGAAAATCCAGTGAAGAGAGAACTTCTATTTCTGGCCAAAATTGAAGAACCATAAATACCCTCGTGAATAAACCAGAAATATACGCAATACAAATCAAACAATGGTTTAAAAACATTAGACATCAGGCAATAATGGACAGTGATTCCTGTGAGATGTGAAACAGATGAAGTGAGATCTACAATTGCTTCATCTTAATGTCTTGAAAGAATTTCCAGGCTAATGCACAGGTAAGAAGTCAGAAGGAACCTAAAAGACTCCCTGTGTTGGGAAAACAAAACTGAAAGTTCAGAAAGTCCAAATGATTAGAATTCAGAGGATTGTGTACTAGAAATCAGAGAACCCTAAAGATCTACAGAAGGTGCCCTTTGAGTATTCATCAGAGTATTAATCTATGCATACATGTGAAGAAACAAGCTATGATGGAGAAAGATTCATCTGAAAGAAATAAGACTGTAGTGGTTATACATGGGTAGGACTAGTGCCTATCACCACAGCCAGACTAGAAATCCTTATGACTCACAGAGTATGACACAGAATACACAGTCTGTCTTAAGAGTGGGAAACAATTAGTCCTGGTATGAGCAATGCACTGATCCTGCTTGATAAATCTTAAAAGAAGACCTGAAATGATAAAGATTTTAAGTAACTTAACTGCATTCCAGAATGAAGCTCAAGAATATTTGTAAGAATACAAAAGTATAAGCATACAACAAGTTAAAATTCAGTGTTTGACATCCAATATAATACTTCCAGATACACAAAGAAACAGGAAAGTAAGACTGTCAATGACAACACTCAGACAAGTGAAACTGATCCAGTAGTGACATAGAGGTTAAAATTTGCAGCCAAAGACATTAAAATATAAGGAATAACTACTGTATATATTTGAAAGATTAAAGAAAGAAAAAGAAGACTATAAAACCTAAATCAAACTTTTGTGGATGACAACTACAATGTGGGAGATAAAAAATACACTGGATAGGATTAACCATAGATTAGACACTGCAGAAGAAAATATTAGTGAACTCAAAGATGTAGAACAGAGCAACAGAAACAATCCAAAATAAAACACGGAAAAATATTAATTAAAAAAAATCAAACAGTGCATTGTGTCCTGTAGAACAACTCCTTATGACCTAACATATGGATAATTAGAATTCCAAAGAGGAGAAGAAAAGTGAAGGATAGAGAAAAATTTTGAAAAAATAATAGCTAAAACTTTCCCAAACTTGCTGAAAATTGTGAATCCAATATCCAAAATGCTCAATTCCAGACACAGGAAACAGGAAGAAAAAAACCTACACCAAAGCACTTCAATTTCAAAAAATTGCTAAAAATTAGGAATATATAAAAAAATCTTAAAAGCAGGCAGAGGAAAAAAGACATCATATAGTAAGGAAGAAAGATTAGGATACCAGCATATAAAGCATGTAAGAATATGCCATTTCTCCTGGGAAACAATAAAACCAAAAGACAGCGGAGCAACATCATTTTTTTTTTAATTTTTAATTTATTCACTCATGAGAGATACAGAATGAGAGGCAGAGACATAGGCAGAGGGAGAAGCAGGCTCCTCACAGGGAGTCTGATGTGGGACTCAATCTTAGGACCCCAGGGATCACGCTCTGAGCCAAAGGCAGGCACTCAACCACTGAGCCACCCAGGCATCCCATGGAGCAACATCTTTAAAGTACTGAGAAAAAAAAATGAACTGAAAAAATCTTGAAAGACAAAAAAGAATTCTATAACCAGCAAAATATCACTCAGAAGTGAAAGTGAAAGACTTTTCCAGACAAATGAAAGTGGAAATAATTTATCTCTAACAAGGAATGCTAAACAACATCCTTAAGACAGAAGGAAAATTATACCAAATGGAAATACAAATCTACATAAAGAAATGAAGAGTCCTGGGAATGGTAGCTACAAGGATAAATATAGTCTGTTTAATTTTTGTGATCTCTTTAAAAAGGTAATTGACTCTTCAAATAACATTGAACATAGTGTGGAGTTCTAATACTCAATACAAATCAAATGTGTCACATTAACAGCACATAGCCTGGGAGGAAAAAAATAGAAGTATAATTATTTCGTACTTTTATACTATAATAAAGGTAGTTCCTTTTCATTTGATCGTACTTGGATAAGTTAAAGCTGTATAGGGAACCCTGGGTGGCGCAGCAGTTTGGCGCCTGCCTTTGGCCCAGGACGTGATCCTGGAGACCCGGGATCGAATCCCACGTTGGGCTCCTGGTGCATGGAGCCTGCTTCTCCCTCTGCCTATGTCTCTGCCTCTCTCTCTCTATCTCTGTGTGACTATCATAAATAAATAAAAATTTAAAAAAAAGTTAAAGCTGTATACTATAAACACTAAGAAATTAGAAAAAGAAGTTTCAGTTAACACAAATGGAAAAAAATAAGAGTAAAGGGAAATCAGTGTCATAGAAAACATATACTACACAGATGAATAAAAAATAGTTCTAGATTTTATGTTTAGATATTAATTTTTGTTTATGATGTGAAATTAATTGAAAAAAGTTACTTTCCGACCGGTACATTTTTGAAAATCAATTGACCGTGTGTTTGTGAGTCTATAATTGGACTCTCTAATCTGTTCCATTGATATTTTTGATATCTCTGTGCAAATATGGCATAAAATGTGCATTCTTTTTTTCAAAGATTTTATTTATTTATTCATAAGAGACACACAGAGAGAGGCAGAGACACAGGCAGAGGGAGAAGTAGGCTCCATGCAGGGAGCCCAATATGGGACTCAATCCCAGGACCCCGGGATCACGACTTGAGCCAAAGGCAGATGCTCAACCACTGAGCCACCCAGATGTCCCCAAAATATGCCATTCTTAATCACAGTGGCTTTATATTAAGTTTTGAAATTACTTATTGTGGATCCTCCTGCTCTATTCTTTGATTCTTTTTTCTTTGTTTTGACTATTCTACCTCCTTCATTATTCCAAGTCACTTTTAGAATTAGCTTGTAAATTTCTTCAAAAACAATTCCTTCTGAGATTTTTATTGTAATTGTTTCAAATCAATGAAACAATTACAATTTTGTCTTCCAATCAATGAATGTGATATATCTGACCACTTTAGAATATCTTTAAATATTTAGAAATTCTCAGCAATGCTTTATAATTTTCAGTATAGTTATATTGCTATCCATGGGGATCCCTGGGTGGCTCAGCGGTTTAGCGCCTGCCTTTGGCCCAGGGCATAATCCTGGAGTCCCAGGATCAAGTCCCACGTCAGGCTCCCGGCATGGAGCCTGCTTCTGCCTCTGCCTGTGTCTCTGCCTCTCTCTTTCTGTCTACATCTATCATGAATAAATAAATATAATAAAAAAAAGATATCTTGCTATCTTTTATGAAATTTATTCTTAAGAATTTTAAATTTGATGATAATTGTTTTTTCCTAAAGTTTCATTTTCCAATTACTATCTGTATTATAGATTCAATTAATTTTAGTATATTAATACTGTATCCTGCTAATTTAGAATTAAGATGCTTTGGGTGGAAAACTCTATGCTATATATGATAATGCACTTTCATGAATTCAAACATTTACTGCATGCCTCATATATGCCAGAAATGTCCTGGATTATTTTCTGATGGAAACTTGATGATTGAATTATTGCTTAGGGCCATTTTACCTGTCTTACTTTTTCTACCCACTTAATTCTGAGTTAGTATTATAGCATTATGTTCTATAATATAATTTCATGATATAACTTATTTTTAAAAATTATATAAGTAGAATTTGGACTAAACCATGAGGCCTAGATACCAGTCCATGATGTTAGTGGTCTATTTTTTTTTTAAAGATATTTTTTAATTTTTCATTTATTTACGATAGTCACACAGAGAGAGAGAGAGGCAGAGACACAGGCAGAGGGAGAAGCAGGCTCCATGCACCGGGAGCCCGACGTGGGATTCGATCCCGGGTCTCCAGGATCGCGCCCTGGGCCAAAGGCAGGCGCCAAACCGCTGCGCCACCCAGGGATCCCCTATTTTGTTTTTTAATAGAGCTATAATTCTAGTTTAAGTTTACTCCAATTATTTTATTCTACCTTTTTGATGATTTTATAAATTTTGCTTATATTTTTGGATAAATATACTGCAGTGTAGTAGTAAGAGAATTGAATGTTGAGGCTCTAACTGACTCAGATCCTTTGTGTAGTTAGTGATTCTTTCTTTGGATATAAAACACAAGTATTTCTTAGAAAAGACACAGATAGAAGGCCTGATCTTTCTGCCCCTCCTTGATGAGTTATTCTGAAATGATTAACAGAGATGAGGTAAAAAATAAGGAGGTTTTCAGTCTACAATTCCAGATACAGCTTTTCATGTCAGTCGTAGCTCCCAGAATGTGGCAATCCCAACTGTTCTGTATAGGATCAGATACTAGATGCCCTAATAGTATCCTTGAGGCATTTTGCCTCAAACATCTTTGTGTCAGCAGTTGAACAGCTCCAAATTATGGCCTTGATCAACCAACCTCAGCACCACTCAGAGAAGCCATTTCATAACGGGGTACATACCGATCCTCTTTTTTTTTTTGAGGGAAATCTACACTGAGATATAAACACTGAGGTTCATTAAACACCATACATATATAAAATCAAAACAAACATCTCAAAATGTAATACCTACAATATATAATGCCCACAAAGTACAATATGTGTAATTTTGTATTCTACTTAATTCTTAAACAAGAACCACAACCACCTTAATTGGTTTCATGACTAATGAGGTACAAATTGCCATCTTAAAAAATATTGCTTTAGAAGTAGCAACTATATGGAGACATAATCTTTAATAAAAGAATTTAAGAATTAAACAAATTTCAGGTTTAGAGGAATGAATAATTCCCAACAATTTGAATATGAGGATCCCATATATTTATATATGAAACCTAATCAGAGATTCTTATAATAGAAAATAACACAGTTAAAAATGATATCCTAATGATTTCTGCACCCCTGCCAGACATTTTTGGTAGCATTTTGTTTATTTCAGCATACATCTTCATATAATCACACCTCCCCAAAATTATTTACTTATTACACTGATACACAAAAGACCATGACTGAATATTTTTTAGCTTACTAGAGCATATGTTCTGCTTTTTCTTTTTTTTTATCTCATGGAAAAAATGACTTTGATTTAGGTTTTTGGAATTACATGCATCTGGATTTAGATGCACTGAGGTAAGTGCATGTGCATGCACACACACACACACACACACACACATCCCTTTGTTGTCTGCTTCCAGCTACCAACAACTCAGCTCCCCAGTTTGATATATTATTCCCAATTCTAACTCAAGAGTTAGGCTAAGGGTCAGAGGATGATGCCAGAGTCCCACATGTAAAAAATTACCCACGAAAATGTTTTTGGGAAGGCTACTTGTGTAGCTTGGCAAGTCCAACATGGGCAGCATCTCCTCCAGTAGCAGCACAGATCTCAAATTTCAAGTGAGTACTCAGGAAGCCCCTGACTTGTGTTGGTGGTCAAGTTGTGTGAAAAATATGAAACCTTAAAAACTAGACTGACAGCAGCACAATGAGATTCATAGACTATGAAAGGCAGAATTATATCTCCCATTTTGCTCCAGAGCATAAGATCACTGAAAGAACACGCACATCGCTGACCGGTGGAATCATCTACTGTTTCCATTAGGATTATGTTTGCCCCAACTAACAACACTATAAAACAAAAATACTCCAATGGCGTAAGCATGTAGAAGCTCATTTGCTCCATGCAATAAGGTACGTAGACAGTCTAGAACAGCTTTTGCCAGCTCACCTATGCAACCAGAGACCTGGTCTTTAACTCTTCCTTCCACTATCCATAGCATATGGGCCTTTATCTACATTCTTATAGCTTCATGAGATCAAGATGACTGCTTAGACCTCGTATGCACATTTTAGGCAGTAAAGGTGTAGGACAAAAAAGCTGAGAGGAAAAGTAACTTCTCTCACAGAGGCTGCACAGGAAGCCCTCACTAGAGACTTTCACAGACATCTTATTGGCTAGGAATGGCCATTCCCTTGCTGGTAGAGAAAATGTAAAATCAAGTATTTTTAGTGGGCATATTGGTGCCCTGCATTAAAATAAGTAAAACAGAAACTAACAAATGACTCTCTTTCTCTCTCTCCCTATTTTTTTCTCTGAGTGCATGAGTTCATGCACTGAGTCCAATTAAATATACTCCATGTATGACATGAGTCCACTATAATTCATTTACAAATACTCGAGAATAAAATTTGGGAGGGAATTAAAATTTATTGAATATCTTAAATGTGTTAGGCATGTTGTTAGGCTGTGTGTGTGTGTGTGTATACATACAGATACACACATTTTATATATGTGATATATAAAATAAATATATTACCCTATGTATATTTTCTTATATATAATATATTATCCTTTATCACCCATTGTCCTATTATATATTACTTATATATATATAATCCTAAAAAATCCTATAATAAAGGTATCATAAAGATTTCCTTATGTCTATGTTATGGATTAAGAAAATGATGCTCAGAAAGATTAAGGAGGTTGCCTACAGCCTCAGCCTCTTAGAGCAAAATTAGAGTTAGGATTCAGACATAATTCTGTCCATAGCCTATGCTGCCTCACATTGATAAGATAAAACAGGCAAGAAAAAATATGCATGCAGTGTTTAGTAGTCTGCACAAAATTTTAAAGGATTATTACTGAGACACTCAAGTCACCAGAACAATATATTCAGCCAGAAAATAGTCTCTTGTGCCCAGTAGTTCATATGTAAATTTTGAGTACCTTCCAAGTCCAGTTCTAATGTGACAGGGGCTTGGAGAACCTGTTGCCAAGCAAGCAGCAGGGCTACAGTTTTTACTCAACTGACTAGCTGTTCTGATGTCATTTAGGAATAGCCTGAGGGTAAATGCATCTTCTTGCTCCTGTTTCCTGAATCCCAGATGAACAGGGTTTTGTCAGAACCCCACGTCAGGCACAGCTTTGGCACAAATCCCAGAGCCACCATGTGGCCACCACAATGCTCAAACTCTTTCCATTCTGGTATAGTGAAAGCCAGATCTGTTCTGAATTGGAAAAGAGAGTGTGACATTGTTCCCAGAGGAGGAGATGGTGGAAATAAAATAAATTTCACTGTTATTATCATAACATAGCCTGCATATTTCATTAGTAGGGAATTTAGGATCATTTCAGGTATTGTTTATTAACATGGTTCTGGGATCATTTTCACCATATTCCACCTTCGACAGGGCATGCATAGAATAACAGGGTTTTCTGCATAATGTACAACTGTTTAAAGCTGTGTTATCTCTGAGGAAAATGAGACTTTCATCTACTAAAAAAATACAATAAGAAATGGATTTGTTTAAAATTGGATTGAGTTCAACACAGATATGCAAAACTACTGCTAGAATATTTGCATCTTGCCTCCTTTAAGAAAGAAACCAGGATGAGCTCTCACAGTCATTTGAAAAACGGAAACTGTCTTCTCATTATTACCTAGTTACTGGTACACTGCTTCTACTACCTCTAATGATCAATTCTCATGGCAGCATCATACACTGTTTCTTCAAGTGGGAGGGAAAATGACAATCATCATTCTGCCTGTGGCTAACGCCTGTTGAGACCAATCCCTTTTGGGGAAGTGGGGAACTGATAATAATTCCCTCTGTGATTTTCTCCAGGGCTGGGCAATATCTACACCCAAGGCCAAATAGGGAAACTTGTATTTGTGGTCACAAGTGGAAAGTTTGGCAACAAATATAGGTGGCCAGTAAACCCCCAATCCTACCTTTGAGGCTCTGAAAATCATCCGAATGAACAGAAAATCATTAACCATGGACTTTTCTGCCAATATAAGAAATACAAGAGAAGCTAGGATTTGCTCTTCATGTTGTGTGGGTGTGCCATTTTATTCTGTGCTCCCCTCTCTCAGGGAAAATGCAGGAAGTAAGGATTTTTTACAGATCCCCAACTTAGTATTTTTCAAGGCACTTAACATACTTTTCTTTACCCTCACAGGAGATAGGTATTATTATTTTCATTGCACGGAAGAGGAAACTGAAGTTGTAAGTGGTAAAGAAACTTCTGCATGGTCTCAAGATAATAAATAACAAGCCAAAATATGAACACATATCAGACTAGTTCCAAAAACCATTTTCGTTTTCTGTATCATGTTCAGAGATGGGAAAAACCAGTTGTGAGAAATGAAAGGTGACATTCCCATGGCAGAGCATATTCTACATTGGGGGCCTCATATTCTAGAAGGGGAATGGAGAAGCTGAAGGTCATTTTGAAGAAGGGTGATTTGGAATGGAGAGGCGTCTGGACATTATGACATAAGGAAAAGTCAGAGAAAGATAGGAAATGAAGAAGACTTGATCAAGTATCTTAATGAACATTCTCAGTGTAAGAAGGGCTTACACCAGGCAGAAGGATTGCCCACATCCCCAGGACCAATGTATAGCTGTTAGAGGAAAACATAATCCACCATAGGAAAGGATTTGTTGTAATTTGATAATAGTTCCAAAGCTGAATAGTCCATATCATACGGTGTTGACCCAGAGGCTTAACCTCCTGAATCTAAGAGGCTGAAAAGGGAACTTCTGCACTGGGTAGGACATAGAATGAGGTGCCCTCCATGGAAGCTCCCACCATTTTTCTTTGATTCTGTGACCATAACTCTGTGTGAGTTAAGAGTGGTGCATGACTTTTGCTTCTAGTGTAGAAATATTATTGGCATAGTCATTGTGGAGCAAACAAAGGTGATAATGAGAAGTGAGCAGCAAGAGGAACAGGAGTAAAAAAATGATTTAGTCAAGAAGAAGCCAAATCAGAAATCGGATTTCTGACCATGCTCCCCTTCTTACATCAGATATTCTTGAAAATAAAGAATCAAGTTTATAAATCTGTACTTGTAGATCAAAGGGGAAACAAGGAAAGAAAGGAAATGGCAAGATTAGAAAATTAGATTGGGCAATTAGATTATAAAACTGAAAGCAGTCAGGGGGAAATTTAAGGGCTTTTGGAGCTTAGTGATCATGTCTTATTCTTCTACTTGCCCAGTACATCCGCTACCACCTATTCTTGGCACACAGAACTTATTATATATTTGTTGGAACTCTCAGAAGGGGGATAAACCTTACTAAAAGACAGAATTCAGAAAAATGGAGAGACATGAAAGGAAATTGCATGCATTGTGCAAAAGGAAATATTTTATTCCATGCACACTCTACCCATTGTGGAAGTTAACAAATGCCTGCTTGAATATGAGCTGATCATGTGCCTAGAAAAGAAGATGCTATGTATTCTTTTGCTGATACAGAGAAATGTGAAAGATGTAGAGGCAAACCAGCATATCTAAAACCAACATATCTGCTGTCTGAAAGAAATGGCATAGGGTAGAAGTATGGATTTTTTTGTTGAATCAGACCCAATACTGGGAATGCCATTCATAGACCCCATTGACTGGGCTAAAAAATCAGGCAATTCCTTAAAGATAAGTTTCCATGTATTGCCTGTGTGAGCCTATCATAGTGATCTGTGCTGATTGAGCTAGGGGCAGATTTCTTCTTTTTCTTTTTAAAAAGTTTTTATTTTAATTCCAGTTAGTTAACATATAGTGTAGTATCAGTTTCAGGTGTACCATGTAGTGATTCAATACTTCCATACATCACCGGGTGCTCATCACTACAAGTGCCCTTAAGCCAGAGGCTTCTGTCTATGCTCTATTCAGAATCATATTAGAGGTCTGTCAGCATAGACATTCTTTACTGGTGATTTGCCAAATAGATTAGCTTTAGGATTGTCAGATTTAGCAAATGAAAATACAGGACTCCCAGTTAAATTTGAATTTCAGATACATCATTTTTTAGCATAGCATGTCACAAATATTGCATGGGTCATATTTATATAAACATATAGTTACTGTTTATCAGAAATTCAAATTTAATTGGGTATATTGTATTTCATCTGGCATGCCTCATCAGATTGGAGCTCAAGACAGAAAGTTTCACAGTAACAGAAAAATAGGAATTCTAGAACAAGAGACACAGCTGAATAAATGGATGGAATTCATGAGTAGGAAGCAATAGTCGGCTACTGCTGGGGGAACCAAAAATGCTCCAAGCACTAGAGCTGCCACTGTGCGAAGAGGATGCTGTGGTACCCCTGATAACATCCCAGTTCCTCATGAAGTCTAACCATGTCCTGCTAAGACAGCTGCCCAGTCTACTGCTCTATGACTTCAAGTAATAAGCCCTCAGTATCTGGGAGAATTAGTGTATTTCTATTATTGACAGGATATAACTGTAGAATATAACTCTTAGAGATACTCTTACTTACCTCCTCAATATTCATCCCCCCCCTTTTTCCTTACCATCAAACCCCTGACTTCAATTGGGACAGTAATATGCTGATATGATCTAAATCAAGCTCTGCAGACTGGTTCCCTGTTCCACAGCCTCTCCCAGACAAAAAGGGCAGGTGTTGCCAGCTTGGTCCCTCTCACGACCCTCTGCCCACCTCAAGGAGGAACTGATGGGAAAAACCGCAGCAGCCTTCAGGCCACCATGATGCAGCAAGCACAAACAGTCAAAGCTAACATTCTAAATGAGAGCATCATTGAGCAGTTGACACAGCACCAGCAACCACCACCTAACAGTTATATATCTTTTTATATAAGGAAAACAAATCCTCATTTGCTTATGCCACCGTTAATTGAGGTTTCTGTTACTTGCAGCCATATCTAGTCCTAACTAATAAATCAACCAAAGGAATCATCTTAGAATCTGCTGAAACTATCATACTTCAAGTTCCATTACAAAGCATGACAAATAAGAAGATAGGATTACCTCCAAATATGCCATGATTATTCGTCACTTCATAAATCTTTTTAGAATTGTTCCTACACATAATTCCTTCTTATTCTTCTCTACTTACCTGAACTCTTTCATTAAATATTATCTCTTTTCTGAGAGATTCTCTTATCTTTGCCCACATTGATCCTCTTTCTATTCTGACAGTATTTATAGCCTGAAGTTTGAAACACTTATTTAATGCTTGGAGAATGCAGCCCTCTCTTGCTTTACAGCTTAATTTTTGTGCTGCTATGTATGGAACCTATCCTTTTATTGAATGGTAAACTTCTGGAAGGTAAACACTATGCTCTTATTTTTGTGTTTTAGTGTCTAACACAATATTTTCTAGGTAAAAATACTAAGGGAGTCTTGACAATGCCACTAATAATGTTGTCAAAGAATATTTGGCGGGATTTGGTAAGACCCCTGGCCATGATTCTAGAGTATATGCCGTACTAGATAGGTATAGCCATGGCCTGAAAGAGAACCATGGAAGGCAGAAGTAAGCAGCTATGTGACTGGCAAGTTATTTAACATCCCTGAACCTTCTCTTCTACAAAATAGAGTCTCACTATAAAGATGAGAAATGATGTTTGGTAAGTGCATTCCCCTGTGCCAGTCACATAAAAAACATTAGAATCATTAAAATTCAGCCTTAGTATTCTAATATGTATGCTAGCCAAATTAAAAAATATTTTGGCGGCATTGAGAAAGGATAAAATTCCATATTTTGCTCAACAAAATGGATGAGAATGGGGGAAGGATAGTACATTTAAAACACACTGGACTAGTAAACAAGAGATGTACTTCTAAGTCTAATCCAGTGGCTAACTGGCTGTGTGATCCTGGGTAGGTCACTTAACTGGTTTGAAATTCAGTTTTCTATTCGTATAATGTGGATAATGGGACTCGATTTGCCTGCTTTGTGGAGATATTACAAAAATCATGTGAAATAATGTATGAAAATATATTTTGAGAAATACAAACCATTATATTAACTGCAGGGTGGAAGAGAGAATCTATTGATTCAAAAATCATCAATAGATGCAAATTTATTCATAGCTTGAAAAATCTTGTTCAAATTTCAAACTCACATTGAATGATTTAGCAAAACTCCAGCACTTAAGAAAGTGTTCAGCGACAGAACGAGCTAGACTTTAATTAAATGGAACCGAGATGAAATTAAAACAGAAAACTCATTTCCCTTGAATGAAATGCAAATGCATTTAAATGCACCAAATAGTAGTACTATTTCATTTTTTAAGGAACACTTGTGAAAAACATTAGCCACACTGAGAACTGTCAAGACTTCAAACCCACAGTGTTAGACTGGAAGAGACTGGGGCACCAATTCTACCTGGTATGGACATTATACACCATAGTGAGCTCTCACATTCATGCTCTGTGTGACTCAAGATCATTCATGCAGACTCAAGATCAAGGATTACAAACTTCCCATCAGTACTGTCTATCACTTTATTTCCAATAATGTTTGGAGGTATGATCATGCATTTTTGTTTATTTGGTGGGTTGGTTAAGGTAGGGAAGGATGTGCAGTTGAAAAAAAAAAAACATGCAAAACTAGGTATGTTTGAAAAGGGTCTCATTTCCACCTCGGGTCAGCAGACTCGAGGAGAAGTCTTTACAATGACAGGAGTCTATACCAATGCCAATGCATTTGACATTTCTCTTCTGAGATGATCATTCCACCTTCTTGATCGAGTTCTCCCTCATTTCCCCATCTGGAAGGAATTGCTTGGTCTTTTAAGCCACTGGAGCAGATCTAATCTATGCTAACCATCCATAAACTCTTCATTCCCTTGTAGTGAAGTATTTGTGCATATGCAGTATGGCCCATAGTGGATTATGAACTCTTAAATGGCCTGCTAAATATGTTTTCACAACCTAACTCCAAGGGTTTCTAGGCCAATATCTTTAATAAAGGAAGCAAATGATAAGTACACTGGGTGATAGTTATGCAACCAAGCCTCTACCTTTCCTAGAGCTCTAACCAGTGGCTATTAGTCTAAGGCTCATTGACTCCCACAAGGTCTATGAGTGATCTTTCACAATATTCATGAATACGAGGTCTACCCATCCTTTGCATCCTTTGTAGACATCCTTTGCTGTCTACCCATCTGTCACTATCATCTATTTATCTGTCTACTTATGTTAATTGGTCTGGTGAGATGAATGATCTCTGACTTTCATCAGAATCTCAAAAAGACTTAAGAATCATTGCATTCCATCCACATTCATATTGTAGACTTTCCTCCAGTAGTTCCTGACTTTGCCTGAACATTTAGACAGCTTTTAAAATATATAGCTATTGCTTCAAGCGTTATTATATCATTGATGGAGGGTAAAGCGTAAGCACAGGTGCTTTTTGAAATTCCCTAGAAGATTCTCATGTGTAAACAAAGTTGATCCTCAATCTTTAGTCACTGGGTATTGGAACTCTCTGAGGCTGGACTGCTACCCTGACCCCTATTCTGTGGAAGTCCTGATCATTCCTATAGGTAGTAATTTTCTAGGGCTTGTTCTTAATTCAGCCCTTAATCCATGACTTTTGTGCCTCAGACTCCAAAATACTCCCTTAGGTCATTTAAATTTTCTGTCACTATACTCAGTGCTCTCTTATCCTTTTAATTCTAGCAGGGAACATGGCACATTTTAAAAATATCATCTGTGTACCTAGAAGGAAGAAACATGAACTGCAGTGTTCAAGGGAACATGCCCCTATATGGACATGTGTAAGCACAAAATGACCTTGGACCCCCCCCCCAAAAAAAATGACCTTGGAATGGGTAGCTATAGTGATAATTATATCAGTCCCTCTAGCTTTTGTCCTTTGGGGTTTGCTTTCCATGATTTGCCAGGAGACCCAGAGTTTGATTTCTCTCTCCCATTCCCCTTATGTTAAGAATCGACAGCATTTGGAACAGAAACAGGTTTCTGAGACATTGTCAGATCTCTTCTGGGGATTTTTTGTGACTAGAGTGTTTATCTCCATTTGCCATTTCCTGTAATTAGGCAGCATATCACACATCGGATTCTTTGAAGGACAATTATTCATTGTGTATATCATACAGACTCTTTGCTTCTCTGCCTTTCTGAGGCAACCTCTTTGGACATTTCACTCCCTATTAGCAATTCTGCCAAAGTGTGATATGTAGAAGAAGCAAAAAAAGAAACTTAAATCTAAGTGTTGTTGTTTTCTCACATCTTTGCTCAGGATCAGGAAGGTGAAGAAGTCAGATTTCATAGCTCAGGTCTGTTTTACAATCCCTGGTGGATGTCTATTCAAGACATTCCAGTCCAAAATATACAGATATTTTGAAAGGTTAGCTCACTTCTTAAATGTCCTCTTAAACTACTTTTTTTTTCTTCATTTACTGAAAGTGGCAGGTGATTTTAACTTCTACTTTTAGTTCCCCTGAATAATTCTTCTGATGCTAAGCATCCCAATACCAGTGACAGCTTGTATGTGGCCAGGATGAACTGACCAACATAAAAAAACTCCCAGAAAGAAAAAGCAGGACATTTCAAGGTCCCACATATAAGGAGGAAGAATCACGCAAGCAGAGGCTGACAAGTGAGTGGCTAATGGAAAATGTGACCAAAAATATGTCTGACCAGAGAAAGTCACAGAGCCAATAGAAGTTCCTGTATTTATGAGGTGAGTTGCTAGTTCTGATAGAGCACCCACAGGGTGCCAAGTGTTGGGAAATCAGCCTCAGCGGGATATGTAATCATGAAAGAACAGCATGACAGGAACAATGACTAGCAGCCTTTATAATCAGTGTGGACCAAAGTCATGGGGAGAGTGGATCCTGCATCATTATGAAATATACAGATCCTAGAGGCAAAATTATTAATATTTAGGAAACTAGAGCTCATTGGTGAAGCATGTTGGCCTTTCCATCACTCTTTCTTCTGGGGACATTAACTTATACTGCTAAGGCTTTAGGGGAGAACTATGGGATAGCAATATAAGATGTGGGCTTAAGAGTCAGTCAAGGATTCAATTCTGCCACCTATTAGCTATGTGATTTTGATATTTTTTAAACTTCTATAAATCTGGCACAAATAAGTATTGATGTCTATTAACTCCCATTAATAATAATAACATTGTTATTATTATTATAGCAACCATCAATATATATTCAGCATATAGTGTTATCCTAGGCACTGAGTTTGCCAATGGACCTAGCTCCTGAAATCTGAGAGTAGCCTAGCGAAGGGAAAAGACTAAGTTTTCATGACATAAAGACCTTAACTCTAGTCTGAGCCCTACTGATTGTCCTTTTATGACTTGGGACAAGTTATCTTTGCCATTTTATTTTATTTTTTATTAAAAAAAAGATTTTTAGAATTTATTTATTTATTTAGAGAGAGCACATGAGCAGGGGGAAGGATAGAGAGAAAGGGACAGAGGAAATCCTCAAGCAGACTCCACACTGACCATAGAGCCTGACATGGGGCTCAATCCCAGAATCCTAAGATCATGACCTGAGCTGAGATCAAGAGTTGGATGCTTAACTAACTGCGCCACCCAGGCACCCCATATCTTTCCATTTTAAACTGCAGTCTCCTCATTTTAAAAATGGAAGTAGTAATGGCTACCTAAAAGTTTTATAAGAATGAAATAATGGTATCACATGCTTCATGGTTAGTAAATGTCTGGTGTGTAATGGGTTCAGAGAGTAATCATAGCTCTTTCCATCCCCTGCCATCTCCCAGCCACTGAATGACAAGGTTGATATCGACAGTGGCAAGGCACAGTCTGACCCAAGCATAAACATTGAGAAAATGCACAGATTAAGATTGAATGCACATGCTTGGTCAGGTAGTGGAATTAGAGTGGAACAGTGAGTGATGAAACCAGCATTGAAGTTGACACCATGGACACGGAAGGTTCAAGAAACATTCTCTACAGTAGGAAAGATTATTTTAACCAACATCGTAGGAAAGCAGAGGGGAAGGTTAATTTCTGTAGGCTTCCAGAGACCTTACAAAGAGCTAAAAGCTAATCATCTTGTGAATATACTTGGTATGGGATGTACATAAGATAAAGCTATTTTATAATACTTAGTACTGAAAGCCTGTGCAGAGGTCCAATGGATGGAAAAGACATTTTATTGCTGTTGTTCTAAATATAACCATCAGAAAATTAATAGGTTGGCTCTCTTAAGTTGACCTTTTCATAAAAGTGTATATCTTGTTTATTTAAGTAGCGTCTGCTGTCTTCGTTATAGTTAGTGCTAGGAAATGGCATTGATTGAGAATTGAAATGAACTCACCAAGAAACTCTGTATTTGTATTTACTTTTTCCTCAAGATTAATTTTTAAAATCAACATCTCTTTTTCTGATGGGCCGACAGGCTCTAACAAGAACAGTTAAATAAACAAATCATTAGGCTGAGAACAGACGTGCCACCACAGGTCCAATCGCCCAATTTAACTGATCACTGATGGATCTTAGTCATGACATATGACTTCCAATTTTCCAGAAAGCAAAATGTCTGCACTGTTTTGTCAATTATTGTAAAGAGTGGCAGCTTACAAATATGTTAAATCAAAAAAAAAAAAGAAAGAAAAAGTTGTAACATGTCACTGGCGCTTGTTTTCTGAGATCTGTTCTCTTTTCTTTGTCAATAATAACGTATTTCTGTTGGATTATATAAATACAGCATGTTGCTGTAATCAGTATCTGCTCTGTATGAACATGCTTTTAGGAGCAGGCAGTGGCTGTAATACTCGTTATTCAAACCTCCAATTTTTCTTCTATTGAATAACAGCTTTTATTTGTAGCCTTAGTGTTGATTCCATTCCAACCTCTTTTCTCAAGATGGAGGAGGATGAGCCCCTAGGGTCCTTCTACTGCTTTTCTAGCTAGGAATTATTTTCTAGTAATGTAAGCAGGAGGTGCTTTTTCTCCAGGGTGAAGCATTAAATCCCAACACATGCCTTCCTGGGGCCTTAACCGAGTTCGGAGTGCTCTTGCTGAATCAATTTTGGGAAGGGAATCAGATTTCTCTGTATTTAGCAGATGTGCCTGGCACATGACAGGGAAAATCAGATTTTCCAAGGGTGTTGGCAATATTATTCTGCAAACCTTAGTTAAGAGGTACAATAGAGGTGAGATAAAGGGCCTCAATTTATTTCTTAGACAAACTGTCTAAAGGAGAGATAGGTTTGGAATGTAGGAGGCAATTGTCCCCTCTTGGCTGCTTTGCTAATTTAAACAAAAAAATGGCCTTACCAAAATACTTCTATAATGGAGGCAATACTCAAGAATGATCAAATAGTATCCCCCACCTACTCATGATGGAACAATAAAAATATTAAACTCTGTCCTGTTATGGAGTATATTTTAGAAAAACACCTCCCTTTCTGAGTAAGGGCCAAAGCTAACTTGTAGGGTGTTTTGTAAAATATATCAACAGGTGTGAGAAGTTGATGTTGGACTTCCTGGGTATGGATTGTACACTTAGTCTATAAATAATCAGGAGAATGATAATAGCTATTATTCTTCAAATAGTTGCTATATGTCAGTTTCTGGCTAAGCCATTGGCATATGTAACTCAGTTATTCCTGCCAGCTACACTATGAAGTAGGTGTAGCCCCTTTATTCTAGGTGATGAATGTAATGATTCAGGTAACTTGCAGAAGGTCCTACAGTTAAAAAAAGTGATAGAGACAATAATTGAATCCAAATCTGATGCCAAATTTTGTACTCTAAGCCTATGATGGCTACATTTATGAGTCAGCTTGCCTGAGCTAAAGGATGCTCAGGTAGCTGATGGGAGTTGACTGGGTCAGCTTAGCTGGAATAAGTGTGACTCTCATCTTCCTCTTGGGACAAGCAAGGAAGCAGAACAATAACTGGGTTCCAAGAAAGTAAGCCCCATCATGTAAGTAGTTTCTAAGCCTTTGCACATGTCCTGTCCATTTCTTCAGTCAAATAAATCACATGACCAAACTCAAAGTCAGAAGCAAGGAAATATATTGCACCTTTACAGTAGAAATGATTGCAAAGTCACTGAAAGAGGTCATGGCTTCAAGGATGGTGAAGAATTGGAGCCATTAATGCAACCCACCATGAATATAAACATATTTTAAATGACATAGGCAAATTACCCAATTTTCCCTATAATGGGATGTAAAATTGATGCCCTAGAAGATGAACCATATTTATTTTATCAATCTCATCTCCAATATGTGGCTAATAATGATATTATTGGGAGAAGTACATTGCTAAGCCCAGAGCCTGACAGTAGTAGCCCTTTGATAAATGTTAACTGTTATCGATATTATTACTTCTGGGATTAGATTGAAATATATGCCCTCATAATACTTCCCCCTGCTTTTCAAAATTGAACTATCATTAATCTACGCTCTAGGAATTAGCCCTGGCTTTTGAAACAAATCTGATCAGCTTCCCAGATTATGCCATATTTATGCCTCCTAGCACATCATCACATATGTCAGTTTGAGAAGTTCAAACTCTTGCTTTGAGAAGCAAGATTATAGGAATTTTTATACCAGATTTCTGGAAGAAGTGTCAATTGTTTTATCTTTTCCAGTTCTCCCCCCTAAGCCTGCCTTTTTGGAAATGAGCATATTCTGAGGTCCCCGAAACTGACTTTCCCCTGTAGTCAAACAAACAGATGCATTTCTCTGTCTTTCCTTGATGAAAGGGGGCCACTTCCAAATACAGTTGTCCTTACCCACATTACATTTATTAATTGGAAATAAAAATTAACTTGGATATAAATTCATTGTAAGTAGATCGATATTTTCCTCTGCTCCCTGCTGCAATTTCCTTACTCAGAATTGTAACACATTTACTACATTCAGCACCTAGGCCTTCAGTGGGTATATTCTGTAAATCAATGCCTCATAATATAATTCAAACTAATCCCATAATTGAATCTAATTAAGAACAGCTTCAGATAATTATTATAGAATTATCGAAAGTAGAGATTGAAGAGATTTGTTCATTTATCCCATGTGCCCCTGCTGAGACTAGGGTTCCCTGTAGCTTTTCCTTCTAGTGATCTGTCTGGTCTTGTTTTGAAGTCTTAAAGAATTAATCTGTCTGATGTTTTATTTGAGACTCCACTTAGAAGTATAAGAGGTTTCACTGGTTATTTTAACATAATATTTATTGTCAGTAGTACTTGTCTCTCATCATTCTGTTAAGATATGTATTTCATTTTTGGAGTCGTAGGACAATCTAGACTACAATACATTCCCAAGAGAGAAAATGAAATTCTTTGAGAAAATGTATACAGTGACTTAAAATATGATTATATATCGGCTGATTTAATGAAAAGTACAGCCAGATCCAGTACTCACAGAAAACTTGATTTTTCCTTCTCTTGGCTCTGTTTTTCTCTGATCAGTTTCCATTTCTGGTAGATGGTTCCAAAGAAGTGGCAAAGGTCAACCTTGATTGCGCCAGGCTTTCATATGAGATCCATTCTTTGCCAATGTCTGTATCAGTCCCCCTCAAAGTCTGGTGATTGGCTTTGGGTTAGATGCCTACCCTTGACCAATTCTATCCCAACTTAGATGGGATATTCTGATTGATTAGCCTACATCACATATCTACCACCATGGTAGGAATGATAGGACCCCTTGATCAATAAGGTTTGTAGAACCATAACGAAAAGAAGAAAGGATTAGTTCCCATAAGTAATGGACTTAGGGGCACAAAAATAAAATATATAGGTATTTTCCACTTATCTTAATTTTATTCTATTTGAGTGGATTGCAACTTCTTCTATCTTATTTCCTTAGGAGTTAAACTATAAGGGTGCCCTCCTCTGCTATTTCAGCTATTTGAAGTCTACAATAAAAAGGTTTCCTTTTGCTGAATTCTGAAGACATCTTTGAGAACCAAGTGATTAAACATGCTACCTGTGGAGGGAACACCTTGATATTTCAAGCATCCAAATTAACCTGATCTGAGAAGTACATAAAGGGAATGTATTAGGGGTAGGGGGAAAGAATGAGGTGAAGAGGGAGGGAATTACATATCCCTTTCCAATTCAGAAATCTTAAAATCAGATGATTTTTTTTTTCTTGAGAGAGAGAGAAAGAGAAAGGGCAAGCACCAGCATAAGGGGCAGAAGGAAAGGGAGAGTCTTTTTTAAACAAAGATTTTACTTATTTATTTATTTGAGAAAGAATGAGAGTACAGGCAGGAAGAAGGGACAGAAGGAGAGGGAGAAGCAGGATCTCCGCTGTGCAGAGAGCCTGATGCAGGGATGGGGCTTGATCCCAGGACCCTGGGATCATGATCTGAGCTGAAGGCAGATGTTTAACTGACTGAGCCACCTAGTTGTCCCAGAGAGAGAGTCTTAAGCAGGCTCCATACTCAGCATAGAGCCTGACTTGGGGCTTGATCTCATGACCCTGAGATCATGAGCCAAAATCAAGAGTTGGATGCTTAACTGACTGAGCCATCCAGGTGCCCATAAATGATTTTCTTAATAAGAGAATGATTCCTTAGATCCAGCTAAAATGTTAGAATACCTACCAATCTTAAAATATCATTCCCTCATGAATTCTTTTTCCTGAAGAAAGCTAAATTCTAATCAAAAGTTGTGTCTGCAGTCAAAAAACACAGTCTCTTCAATAAATGTTGCTGGGAAAATTGGACATCCACATGCAGAAGAATGAAACTAGACCACTCTCTTGCACCATACACAAAGATAAACTCAAAATGGACAAAAGATCTTAATGTGAGATTCCATCAAAATCCTAGAGGAGAACACAGGCAACACCCTTTTTGAACTTGGCCACAGTAACTTCTTGCAAGATTCATCCATGAAGGCAAGAGAAACAAAAGCAAAAATGAACTATTGGGACTTCATCAAGATAAGAAGCTTTTGCACAGCAAAAGATACTGTCAACAAAACTCAAAGACAACCTACAGAATGGGAGAAGGTATTTGCAAATGACGTATCAGATAAAGGGCTAGTTTCCAAGATCTATAAAGAACTTATTAAACTCAACAGCAAAGAAACAAACAATCCAATCGTGAAATGGGCAAAAGACATGAACAGAAATTTCACCAAAGAAGACATACACACGGCCAAAAGCACATGAGAAAATGCTCTGCATCCCTTGCCATCAGGGAAATACAAATCAAAACCACAATGAGATACCACCTCACACCAGTGAGAATGGGGAAAATTAACAAGGCAGGAAACCACAAATGTTGGAGAGGATGTGGAGAAAGGGGAACCCTCTTGCACTGTTGGTGGGAATGTGAACTGGTGCAGCCACTCTGGAAAACTGTGTGGAGGTTCCTCAGAGTTAAAAATAGACCTGCCCTATGACCCAGCAATTGCACTGTTGGGGATTTACCCCAAAGATACAGATGCAGTGAAACGCCGGGACACCTGCACCCCGATGTTTCTAGCAGCAATGTCCACAATAGCCAAACTGTGAAGGAGCCTCGGTGTCCATTGAAAGATGAATGGATAAAGAAGATGTGGTTTATGTATACAATGGAATATTACTCAGCCATTAGAAACGACAAATACCCACCATTTGCTTCGATGTGGATGGAACTGGAGGGTATTATGCTGAGTGAAATAAGTCAATCAGAGTAGGACAAACACTATATGGTCTCATTCGTTTGGGGAATATAAAAAATAGTGAAAGGGAATAAAGGGGAAAGGAAAAAAAAATAAGTGGAAAATATCAGAAAGGGAGACAGAACATGAGATACTCCGAACTCTGGGAAATGAACTAGGGGTGGTGGAAGGGGAGGTGGGTGGGGGTTGGGGGTGACTGGGTGACGGGCACTGAGGTGGGCACTTGACGGGATGAGCACTGGGTGTTATTCTGTATGTTGGCAAATTGAACACTAATAAAAAATAAATTTATTTAAAAAATGTCAGGAAGCAAAAAAAAAAAAAAAAAAAGTTGTGTCTGACTTCTGTTGGCAGGTCTGACCTTGTGGGTGGAGGAAGTTGTAGGGTAGGTTCAGTCATGGCAGCCTAACTAAAATGTTCACTTTTTGCAGGTGACATGATACTATATATAGAAAACCCTAAAGACTCCACTAAAAAAGTGCTATAAGTGATGAATTAATCATGGATTGGAAGAAGAAGTATCACTAAAATGTCCAAACTACCCAAAGCAATTTACAGATATAGTGCAATCCTTATCAAAACACCAATGGCATTTTCCAGAGAACTAGAACAAACAATCCTGAATTTGTGTGTGAAATCACAAAAGACACCAAATAGCTAAAGCAATTTTGATAAAGAGAAACAAAACTAGAGTTATCATAATTCTAGGCTTTTTCAATTTATATTACAAAGCTGTAGTAATCAAAACAGTATGGTACTGGCACAAAAATAGACACATAGATCAATAGAGTATAGAATAGAAAACCCAGAAATAAACCCACAATTATATGGTCAATTAATCTTCGACAAAGGAGGAAAAAGCATTGTGATGGGAAAAAGAGTTTCTTCAACAAATGGTGCTAGGAAAACTGAACATCTACATGCAAAAGAATAAAACTGCATTACTTTCTTGTACCATACAGAAAAAAAAAAACTCAAAATGGATTAAGGATCCAAATGTGAGACCTGAAACCATAGAAATCCTAGGAGAGAGCACAGTCATTAATGTCTCTGACATTGGCTGTAACATTTTTCTAGGTAATATCTCCTGAGGCAAGGGAAACAAAAGCAAAAATAAACTATTGAGACTACATCAAAAAAAAAAAAAAAAGAAAAAGAAAAAAGCTTCTGCACAGCAAAGTAAACAACCAACAAAACTAAAGACAATCTACCAAACGGGAGAAGATATTTGCAAGATATGACATATTCAATAAAGAGTTAGTATCCAAAAAATATAAAGAACTCATATAACTCAACATCAAAAGCCCAAATAATCCAATTAAAAATGGGCAGAGGACTTGAACTTATGTTTGGAAAAATTGTAGTATTGCAAGTGTTTTTTAATATACATTGAAAAAATATCTAATAGGAAGCTAATAATAAATTTAAATGAATAAAAAACAGCCTGGTCTATCAGTGAGTTTGTCTTGTGCATTACTTTCAACATGTGAGGCAAATAAAGATGTAGAGAAGGGCTAGCAGCTAGGAAGAATCTCCATGCAATACCAAAATGTGTGCAGCTTGAGAATAATGGTCAAATCTGAAAGAGTGATTGAAGTCACTAAGATTTTTCAAAGACTTTGTTTGAAAATCGGAGATTGGCATTAAAGAATGAGACTTCTCCCAGAAAGACTAGTTATCTGGCTCCTGGGCTAGCATCTACTCAAGTGGTTATTCAAAGTTTAATGATTATTACTATTATTTAAAATAGCACAGGTTAGGTCTATTAAAAATGATGGAATTGTGTCACTCTTTGGTATATTACAAAACTACCTTCCAACTCCAATCCATAACCACTTATCTAAAGAGATGAAATATCTTAGTATCAGATGATTTCGACTGTTGGAATTAACCGTAATTTATATTTGGTTGCATCATAATTTGTACAACAAAATATCTTTAAAAAGGAGTATCTTTAAAATCTTGGACAATTATTTTTATTACCTTCTCAGGCCCTTCCACCTTATCCCTCCTATACCCTGAAATCTCTTATATACATCCTGCATTCACAGGTTCCTGGGATTTGCTAACCTATCCATAAACTCTAGAAGAATATTTAGAGCATATGGAGCATGTTTCTCTTCCAGTTAGTTACCAAACATAATTAGTACCTTAGGCTAGGGATAGATTTTATATCCTGCTTAATGAATCAACAAGTAATGAAGTCATCCTAATATAGTATATGTTCCTTATCTTCCTTTCCATCTATATCGCTAAAAACCTTCAGAGCTAGCATTCCAGCTATATAGGATTTAGGCTGTTTGCTTTCCAAATAAATTACTATATTTCCTATGATTTAGAAGTGGAACCTCCTGAATTAATTCTTTAACTTTCTTTTTTCTAAGTCTCTTATTTGGTACCTTTTTTCTTTCTTTCTTTGCTCTACTTTTTGTGTAATTATCTTGTTTTTTTTAGCTTTATTGAGGTATAACTGACAAAATTGTAAAATATTGGAAGTATACAAGGTACTGACTTGATGCATGTACACAAGTATTTCATCACCTCACATATTTACGTGGTTTTTTTTGGTGAGAACATTTAAGTTCTATTCTTTTAGAAAGTTTCAATTATGTAGTGGAGTATTCTCAAATGCAGTCACCATGTACTACATAACTTTTTTCTATCATCCTTTACATTGAAGTATTCTTTGGTTTGATTTTTTATTGTTGTTTGTTTTACTTTCTACCACAATTGTTTGTAATTTATATGAGGTCTTTATTATTCATTAGAATTCTTTTTATTAACCTTGCTCTTGGTTCTTACTCTTTTTCCTTTTGCCTCTTTTGAAGTTTTCACTGTCATTCTCAGTATTAGTTTCTTTAAGACAGTCTTTCTAATTTAAAAAAGTATATATTTCCTGAGATGTCTGACTATCCTTAGCCATCTGTTCATACTTTAAAATGACATTGTTTAAAAGCTAATTGGTTTTATTGCGACGATGTCAATTTTCTGGTTTTGATAACTCACTATAGTTATTTAATAGTGTTAGCCACTGGGGGAGCTGGGTGATGGGTACATAAAACTTCTCTATGCTGTATTTTGCAACTCTATTAAGTTTACAGTTTAACACTGGGCTACACAGATGTACCAATCTCCTGCAAATTGGCCAGAGCCCTGGCTATTGAGGAAAGTGTGTTATACATCTGATATAGATATTCACATAATCTCTCCACTTCTGGTATGGTCCCCTTACTCTGACCTATGCCTAAGGTATCCCATTTGAAGGCTCTTTATATGTACTTTCTGAAGAATGAACCTCCTGTTTTCTCTTGAAGTGGGAGGGGGCTAGCTGCCTGGCTATATGGAATGGGTAGAGGGGTGTGACCTGCAGATCTAGTTGTTTCAGTTAGTCCCTTTTACTTTTAGTGTTATCCAGGACATCAATTCTTGAAGAGCCTCTTGCCTCCAATTCCTAACACTATCATGAATTTTGTCTGCTTCTTGGCTTTCTTCACTACTAAGTCAATTACCATTCATCTCTCGGTTTTTGTTATTTTATTGATGCTGGGCTTTATTTTGTTGTTTTTCTTCAAATTTTTATGGGCTTTTGTAATTTTTTTAAAAAGTCTCCTACTTTTATGTTAGTGAGGTTTCCTGGAGGAAATCAAATAAATGCTATCTGCCAAGCTAATCTTAAAGTAAAAGTCTACCAAAGCCAAAAGCTTAAGCAGGGTTTCATGAGCTATACAACAATAAGAAATAGATAGCAAGGGTTATACACTAAAGAACTATCCTCACTGTGTGAATCCAGACCAGAATTTCAGACAAAGGCAGTTAACCTTCTGCAGAGGAAGGTTTTCCTTCATTAAAACAACAAACAAACAAAAATCTTGATACTACCTTTTATAATAAACAATAGCCTATCTCAAAGAGCTCAATCTTGTCAAACAGCAGTTTATGACAAATACAAACTAAGAGAATTCAGCTCAGAAATGTTAATATCTGGTCTGTATAATTACTGTGGTGCAATGGTAGATATTTCTGCTTTCACATATTTGTTCAACAAATATTCATTGAGCTCCTGATATGTGCTAAACAACACATAACCACTGCTGCTGTCTAAAAGAAATATGAAGGGGAAAATGGCAGAACTCATAATATTAACGATTATAATATCCTTTAAAGCACTAAAGAATGTTAAATTAGGAAAAGACCATGCATATTATCTAGTCTTAATTCCCTCACCAAATGTATGAAGAATTATTATAAATAACAATAGTCATGATCCCCTCTTCTATCTGTTAAAGTGTAATTATATTCCAGTGTCCAAATAGTGGCAATTTATTATTTAAATAGCCACTCTAGGGCGATAAAGAGTTCATTAAATATACATATACATATACATATACATATACATATATAAAATGCATGTATGTATGTGTGTATGGTACCAAATTAGTATGTAAATTAATACCAAATAATTGTCATGCCCTTATTTATTTTTTTTTAAGATTTTATTTATTTATTCATGAGGGACACAGAGAGAGAGGCAGAGACATAGGCAGAGGGAGAAGCAGGTTCCCTGCAGGGAACCCAGTGGGGAACTTGAATCCAGGACCCCAGAATCACAACCTGAGCCAAAGGCAGACGCTCAACCACTGAGACACCCAGATGCCCCTGTCATGCCCTTATTTCTTCATTGTTGCAAAGTAACTCGGAATCCAAGATGCTAGTTCAATTCAAAGTTCCTGATTTTTTTAAAAAAAGGAATCTGAAGTCCCCTGGTATTAAGACAGACTTCTAAAGTATTTGCAAAATCCTTTTACTTGCTGGGTGAATTTTGATACTTCACATGAAATGAAAATTCACAAAGTGCAATAAGGCACTTCAGTGTTTGGCACTATGCAGGGTATTCCTCAGTCACTTTCATAAATGTCATTTGTCTATAGCTTAGAAAACTTCACTCAACTACCAGAAACTTCTTTCTATATCTTAGAGAAAATTTAAGTCTTCCTTATTTACATAATTGGGAATAGCCTAACAGTCAAGAACACAGACTCTGGAGCTAGATTATCTGAGTTCAAATTGTGGCTCTACCATTTACTGACTCTGTAATTGTGACAAACAAGCCCCTTATATTCTCTATGCCTCAGTTTCTCCATCTGTAAAATAGGGACAGTGATAGCATGATTAGTGTAAGATTATCTGTATGAAGCACTTTGAACTATATTTGGCCCTTAGCATTATCATTATTGCCTGAAATATAACATACAGGGAAAAAAATTAACTGGAATTAATCTTTCAGAAAGATTATTCAGGTCCTTTACTCTGCAACATATGTTTCTCTTTCCTTCAGTTGTTAAAATTTATTTAATTTCCTAGTGAAAATATGGAGCCTCTTACAATCTCTTTCTTTTTCTTATTTCCTTAATACTTTATCAATTTCTTACACTTTTACAGAGCTTTGATGGTTTGCAAACCAGTTTCCCACTTTTTTTCAGCCATCAGGTCAATGCCATGATTATAATTATTTCATTTTCAAGATAAACAAATAGATTTGAATGGTGGGTGACTTGTTCAAGGTCCACACTTAAATCCAGGTCTTATAATCACAAGTCCTGTGCTCTTCTCATTATATCTAATGGCTTCCCTATAAACAAGAGATGAGAAATTATCAATGTCAATTTCTACATATTTACTTTTAATAAAGTGACTTTGGATCTTTGTTTTGGAAGGATATGCTCATAGCAATGACTTCATGTATAAGGAGGTAGCTAAAAAGAAGAATTCACCCAGGGCAATTTTACACTGTGGAAATCAGAGGCTACAGCTCTTGGCAGCAGCTCTTTCTTTGGGTGATTCAATCTCCTAAAATGCTGGTGAGCCAAAAGCATTGCTTAAGAAGGGAACAACTAAGTCTCTAGCTGCCATTCCCAACATTATTCAGAGTGAGATGTCAAGATGTGTATAGTTTTAAAATGTATGCCCATGCTTATTTTATAAACTTCAAGTACAAATTTCAGAGAGGGATAGTACATTTTTTAAAAGTTTGTAAACACTTGAAGGACCTGAAAGACCAGATTAGTATTGAAAGAAAAAAACCCCACCCCTTTTATTGGTTTTGTTGGCTTATAAGCATAGAAGTGTGGCAACACCTGATTCCATCATCTTTATCTGTTTTGTAATTTCCCATCCTTACCCCTGGTAAGGCAAGGCACGTCAAAGTGAACCACTGAGACATGATCAGTATTAGTGAAGACTGGGCTTTTGTCCAGTAGGTGCTGAGATATGTCCAGTATCAACCTGCCACACAAGAGGAAGAGTCTCACCAACCTTGACCAAAAGAGAAGGAAGCAAGAGGAATTGGGGTAACACAGTATCCAAAGGAAGCAGAGAAGCAGAAGAAGGAAGAGATGCAAGAACAGAACCCAGACACAATGTTGGAGGGCAAATCTATGATCAAAGTTGATCGATGTCAACTGCAAAGAAATGTTTTCTGTCCATTTTAGCACTTCCAGTGTATTCATAAGTGGCTAATATGAAGATTGTTTTTTCCTTCCTTGGAGAAGGTGCCACTCCACCATGGCTCCAGACACTATGGGGCCAAACACAGGACAACAGAGGCATGATTATTCCTGAGCATGAGATGAAAATTGTAAATAGAATGAACTTCTCAAGAGGCTGAAAAACTGTGCAATCAATGCACTAAATTTTCTCCTTTTTCGAAGCATAAATGAGCCAACTAGTCAACTCCCTATCAAAGAAAACCCTGCTTGAAGATAGGACATCAGAACATCAACAAGATAATACTGCTAAGAACTTTCTGAACCCCTGGATTCTTTGTGCAATGAAAACCTTCCACAGTATCTAGAGCATTAAAACATTGAAAACACAGTTGAATGAATTGTTTCATTCTTCAATACCTAACACTTCTGCATAATGAGATCCTCACTCGTGTATCTTCTGCTTCAAATATTTTATTTTAACTATAAATGGTACATTAAAAAAAGACCTTAAAAGCTAGCAGACATATTTTGTTTTTGTCCCTTTTGCATTGTCTCAGCCTATAAATCATTGTGACTATTAAAATATAAACACCATGCATAAGTCTAAAGTTCAGGTGCAGACTCTGTCCAATCATGAAGTGTGACCAGAAAGACTTGAGGCTGAGTTGTGGTCCTGGGCGTCCTCAGCTCAACCTCTACTTGATGGAGGAGCTCCCTCACTTGAATGTGAAGGCTTAACTCAGCTCCAAGGGAAGCTGCTGCAAAGCTAGAGTGGAACACCTCCTTCACTTGAGCAGTTCATGTGTTCAGGGATAGTTTGGGGAAAACAACTCCTTATTTGGAGCCATTTAATTTTCTTTGTCTTCTCCTTTCCTCAGGACCTCAGGTGACACCCTACCGGAGGCTAGGGGCCATCTAGAATTGCCCACTGATATGTGCCTCCCCAGGAAGCCCACCCACGGCCCAAGGCACCCAGCTTTCCACCTTTAATGCAGACCAGCACTTGGGCATCTCATGTTGGCCTTGTTTTAAGAAGTAGCTCTGCCTTTTTCCAGGTAACACATTTCCCAAGCCTGAAGTGGCACAAGCAAACCCAATTTCTGAAAGCTCAATTTCTGGGCATAAAGATAGTGTGAAATAGAATGCAACTCCTAACTGGGAAATGAAGGGTTGTGGAAGGGGAGGTGGGTCGGGGGATGGGGTAACTGGGTGACAGGCAATGAGGAGGGCACCTGATAGGATGAACACTGGGTGTATGTTATACTATAAGTTGGCAAATTGAATTTAAATTAAAAAAAAAATAAAAATAAATGTGGTATATGATTCTTTATGAAAACCCAGGAGCAAGAATAGAGAAAAGAGCAGTAGAGGAAATCTCTGCTCTTCCTATCGGTCATCACTACCCCTTCCACCTGGGGTCCTTTACCAGAGCTGCTTTGATAGCAATGCAATTGGTAGATTCATCTTTTATTTCTACAAGGACAAGGTTGTGGGGAGTGAAAGAAAAGACTCCTGTATAACTGCTCATAAAATGCATGTTTGAGTATTTTCATGCCCGGATCAGATGGGGATGTGAGACACAGGTTAAGGGCGCCCCAGACTTGCTCTTAGTAATACTTTTCTTCTTAGCATGGACATTCTAACCAAGTAGCGAATGTTTTTGGGTAATTAGATGCATTGGCCCGTTTCTAGAAAGTGAAAGGTAAATCAGTACCTTGTGTGATTGTGGGAGGGCAGGATCCAGCTGGATAGAGAGGAGTGATGGAGAAGCCCCACCCTTTGTGGTGGGCTGGCACATCTCAGAGGGGCTCATTCTTTGAGCTGGGATGGCATCCAGCATCAGTGATGGGTGGTTTCAAACAGGCTCGCTCTAATATGCAGATCCAATGAGCCAGAGAGAAAGGTCCACATCAGGCAGCTGCATCCCCCCCGTTATCAATCAGCTGCAGTTTCTACCTCACAGCATCTGCTATGTGGGATTTGGATGCAAGTACAACTACATGCTAGGCAGCTGCAGAGTTTAAATAATCGTTGCCCCTGACTTAGGAAGGTCATACCATTCCATGGTGTTAGATGTCAGTGTTGTAGACTCTTGTGGCAATCCACGCAGAATGGATGCTGGGCCCAATTTCTTTGTCTTAGTGAATCTGATTTTCTCTGTTTTTCAAGAAGCAGCACAGAGTGAAGTCAGGGAGAGGCCAAAGGGAGTTGCTGCTGTGCTCAGTCAGATTTAAATGGAACTGATTAGCTTCACTTATACCCCAGAGATTCCTGGAACCTGGATCAGGCTGTTCGTGCCCCAACGAGCACCTAGGACCAGGAGGTGGCTGAATCAGAAGAGCAGCATTACATGCAGATAAAATTCATACTCTCCCTTTGAATGGAGCAGCCAGAGAGAAGGAGAGAAGATAGTCAGCAAAAGGTAGACACAAACTGCTCTTGTTGGCAACTGCCTTGGTGTCTAGAGGAAGGGGAGGCTGCAAGAGGGCCAGGGAAGGAGAGTCTGGTGAGCCCTTGGGCACACCTGCGGGGGCTGACATCACACTTGCCTCTCTCCATATCCAAGCCCCATCATTCCTCATTCATTCACTACATTAGTTGTCAAAAGAAAATTCCTTTTTCTCAAGAACAAAGTAAAAATTGTAGTGATATCTGACCTTAGAGAGCACTTGTGAGGATCAATGGAAATAATGGTTTTGTGGGTTTTTTGTTTTTTGGGAGGGATTTATTTTATTTATTTTTTTGGTTTATTTTATTTTATTTTTATTTTCTAAATAGTGAACGTAGTGTTATATTAGTTTCAGGTGTACAGTATAATGACTCCAATTCTGTACGTGACTCAGTGCTCTTCATGATAAGTGCACTTTTTTTTTTAAAGATTTTATTTATTTATTCATGAGAGGCAGAGAGAGAGAAAAAGAGACAGAGGCAGAGACACAGGCAGAGGGAGAAGCAGGCTCTATGCAGGGAGCCCAATGCGGGACTCGATCCCGGGTCTCCAGGATCAGGCCTTGGGCCAAAGGTGGTGCTAAACCACTGAGCCACCGGGCTGCCCAATAGGTGCACTCTTAATCCCCATCACCTAGTTCCCCCATCCCTCCACCTACTTCCCCTCTGGTGACCATCTGTTCTGTATAGTTAAGAGTCTGTTTTTTGGTTGCCTCTTTTTTCCCTTTGTTCATTTGTTTAGTTTCTCAAATTTCACATATGAGTGAAATCATCTGTTTTTCTCTGACTGACTTACTTAATTTAGCATTATACCCTAGATTCCATCCATGTTGTTGCAAATGGCAATATTTCATTCTTTTCTTATGCCTGAATAATATTCCATTGTATATATACACCACACCTTCCTTATCCATTCATCTATGGATGGACACTCAGGCTGCTTCCATCATTTGTCTGTTATAAATAATACTGTAATAAACATAGGGATGCATCTATCTTTTCAAATTAGCGTTTTTGTATTCTTTGGGTAAATACCCAGTGGTAAATTACTAGATCATACAATAATTCTATTTTTTAATCTTTTGAAGCACCTCCATCCTGTTTTCCACAGTGGCTGTACCCATTTGCATTCCCACCAACAGCACACAGAGGTTCAAGGAAATAATGTTTTGTAAGTTATTTGTCACCATACCTGGCACATAATGAGCATCAGTAGGTCACCAGTAATGGTGTCACAGCCACTGCCAAGTACATGAAAAGTGTCTCTCCTCTCAGGGTCATTGTAACTTTTTTCCTAAGGGCAAAAGAAGGTCCCAAAGGCAGACTGTCTGTTACTCCAAGCCATCAACCTTACTGGCAGTGCAAGTAATGATGTCAAAACAAAACGAAGACAACAAAAACTTGAACTAGAAATGGTAGAAGGGGAAAATTTATTTCAAGGATCATGGAATGTCTCAGGGAAATGTAGTTAGGCCTCAGGAATACCTGAAACCAGAAGGTAGGGATGTCACTGCCTTGTGTTGTTGAGCAGGATTCTCTTGCCCTGGTTTTGGGGAATACAGAGTCAGACCTGCAGAAAGTGAAGGGAGTTGCTACTACAACTCAGGCCCTGTCCCTAATTTTTTCTTCTTAGTTTGTTTCATTTTCCCTTTTTGCTGAGGTCATGGCTGTGCAGCCATGTAATTGGGGAATCCAAGAAGCTGAAGAGAATCTCAGATTCACATGTTACAGCCTAGGTACCCAAAGAGACTAATTTACCTTTGTCAGATCCAGTTACAAACAACAAAGGAAAGACAGTAATTGTCCAGGTTGGACAAGAAATCCACCTTTAGATTATAACCACGTCTGTGAGAGGCACAGCTTGGGTCAGGTGCCCAGGGCTGGATCAACCACCATGGTCATGGGGGCAGAATCAGGTCAGGTTAACACAGGAGCTCTCATGATGACCATGTAAGTGGGAATGAAGGAGACGGTTCCTAGAAAAAGTGGAGTTCTTGGCAGGCAGAGTTTAAGAGAACTCAGCCCAGAGCCCTTCTTGTGCTATAAGGGTGATGTGATGAAAGCTGATTCCTATTTCCATGTCCTTGGATTCCTTGAAACTGTCATGTTAACCTGCTTTATAGAGAGGCAAAATGAACTATCATCAGGGTGAACTGAGGGTTCTTATAATCTTGGAAAGGAGTGAAGGATTGAAGGAACTTTGAAAAAAAAGAAAAAGACATTGCACCACTTTTTTGAAATGACTCATTTGGAGTCATCTGACCCAAGGCAAACAACTTAGGATTTACTTGAGCTCTATTTATTGATAAAATGCAGAAGTTGATATATGGGTTTGGATCTTGGCTGTGCTGCAAAATAGTTGTATGACCCAGGGTAGGTTACTAAACCTTGGCTTCTTCATGTGTATAAGGAGGATAATGCAAGGATACAATCTATGTAGTGTTGGGAGAACTGAAGAAATACGTATTTAGCATGCTTAGTAGAGTAGAGATGATATAGTACTCAGGAAACATGAGCTACTATTGTTTATACCTCTTAATTTCTCATTTAACTGACTTAGAATAAACAACCTTAAATTACAGCTATCAGTGTCTTTCTCCTTCTTCAGAAATTATAAACTCCTATCAGGCCTGGGGGCACTTCTTATTTGTCTTTATATCCTAGGCCTCCAATAGTGGAACTTCACTAAATATTGACCAAATAAATGTTGACTGGGCTAGATGGCCATCTGTACACTTTCCACTGTCTCTTGGGGGCTCTGCAAACAGGCATTAGACGATGGTAACACAACTGAGCCATATATTGTGAGCTCGCATCTTCCCCAACTTCAGATGAATTGGTTCCATTTATTCCTTCAGTTTATTCATTCAACAACTTTTTATTGAATGTTTACTAATATTCTATAAATGAGCCAATTTCTGCTTCTCTGGTGATGAACAATGAGCTCTTGCCTCCACAGAGTTGATAAGAAATATCCTGTGCTAGTGCCAGGTTTAATGCCCCTGTGTGCAAACCCATCAGCCCTGGATTATAACTTCTGTTTCTTTCTTTGTCTGCCTCACTTGTCAGTGACCTTCTTGAGGACAGAAGGCATGTATTTTACTTCTGTGACTAGTTCAGTGATTTTTACATAACAGGGTTCAATAAATGGTGAACCAATGGATGAATGATTTCCTAGAATTATCCTAGAAGACCCTGATAACCTTTGAATAGATTCATCTATATTGAATCTGCATGTCCTTTGAGTGTGATGGGAAAAACAGTGAATTTTACAGGTTGGGCCTTTTGAGCTTTCCATGTCTTGCATGAATGGCTTGAGTGATAGATATGCCCATGGTCTCTGAAGCAAACAAAACAAAGCAAAGCAAAACTTAACAGTGAGAATAAAATTTGATTTCAAGAAAATGGCCTTTTCTCTAATCTTTCAGCATTCTCTTTTCTTGGAGAAGAGGTATACCTTCTCTCTCCAACCTTAGCTCTTTGCCCTTGAGCTCAAATTTATATTATTAATCATTTGAAACTATTGTTTCCATGGAGATAGCCTAGCAACTTCTAGACTTGGATTTAGCACTGAATAAGCCATACTATTGATAGATATTACATTTTTAACTTCTTGATCCATGAAAGTTAAATATATTTAGTATCTAGTTCATTAACAAGTTCTTTTTCCTCTGATTTCAATAAAAACAAAATAAAGCACCTTATTTTTCTAAAGTCAGGAGTGATTGTGTAAGACTGCCCATGAAGTAATAGTTTCATTATTTGTGATTTATTTAGTGAACTTATATATAGCCAGGCAGCATTCCAACTGTTTTAGAAATATTTAATTCACTTAATCGCCATAACAACCTTATTAGGCGTGTGCTAATATCTACATTCTATAGATGAGGAAACTGGGGACATTAAGAGGTTGTATAAATAAGAGAACTGGCAAGTGGGTACATTTATGATACATTTATATTCCCTGGACATGTGCTGAATCCTCTCACCCTGGAAACCTGCTGCAGGTCCAGTTCTCATTCATTCCCTGCCTACCACCACTCTTTGTATTCCTCTATCCTGCCCCAAGGACATACGCTATCGTCTGAGACATGTTTTAAAGCTTGCAAATTATTATATGGTTGTAGGTTACCTTAAAATCCTTTGGCATCTATAGACAAGTACATTATCATGCATGTCATAGGCAGTGCAAGCTTCAACTCTAGGGACAATCACTTAATTGAATTGAGAATGCACCTTGCAGGAGTGGTCAGCTAGGAAGGTATCAGAAAGGCCATGCTCAGGGACAGTGCGGACAGCTGCACTGGTATCACTTTGCAGGTGTCCTTCAAAACAAAAAGCTTGGCTAATTGACGTAACAAATGACACATGTAATTTTATTGTCAGTGAAAATAGTGCCTTGTCAGTTAACTTGATAAATATTAGAAATGGACATTCATTCATGGAATTATAGGTATTCAATCTATGTAGATTGGCTTAGGTATTTTAGAAATATTTCCTGTCTTTGCTTGAGGAGAACATAAAACTCTAGCAAGCCTGGTAGTGAATGTTGTCTGTCCCACATCCATTTTCTAGCCAGTTCCCAAAGGATTTCTGGTTGGCTGATGCCAACTGTTAAGTAACAGAATCCTGCCTCTGGAGTCTTGTCCTAAATATTTCTGGTGACCTTTCCTGTGAAATGGTGCACAGAGCACTTGCAATGACAGAGAGCTGGGACTTCATTGAGCTTGAGGGACATGTGTCATCAACCACATTGGACTTGGTTACTAATGTACCTTATTTAGTAAATGTCTCCCTATATGGCAGAATGTACTCTGAGACTTGTTTGCATTAGTAAGTTTTAACCTTGTTGTAGTTAAGATTGTGGGGACGGGCCTAACCCTTACCTACTTCAAATTTCTTTTGAGCCTACTGTTGTCTATCGAAAAAGAAGCTGAGTTGTCCATGGTGAAATGATCGAAAGTCAGTTCACAACAGGCATAACAGAAAGTAAGAAAGATTTCATCCCTCCTGCTTCCTGGCCTCTCCCTTCCAGATTGGCCTGAGGCCCTTTCCTTAATATATTTTTCTACATGGTGGTGTGTGTGTGTGTGTGTGTGTGTGTGTGTGTGTGTGTGTGTAATGATGGTAGTCATCCTTGTCCCTTCCTTTATAATATAGAAACATCTCTAGGTTTCAAATATTACATTTGTTTTCTTCTTTTGTTCTGCTATTAGATGGTTAACCCACAATGAGCTAGCCAAGGCAAATGCTTGAAGTTGGCTAATTTTATCTTCAGAGCTCCAAATGCCTATAAGTGCTCTCATGGCAAGATGCTTAGGGGTGTTCACTCTCTCCCTGTCCCTGACACTTCTCAAGGGAGGGTTCACAATGAGGGGCTCTTGATGGGTAAGAGAACAAAAACAGGAAAACACAGCATGGTTTTCCAGATACCCACACTCAACAAATGTTTATTGAGCAACCCCTGCCTCTTACGAGGTACATAACAGGTGAGTATAGAAAGATTCAAACTCAAAACCTGCCAGAGGGTGACTAGGTATCATTTCTTCACAGCCAATCTTTCCCTCTCTGCTTTTGACTTTACTCCTGGTGCATGGTAGCAGAGGCTATTACCCCACCAAAGCCAGCATTTCCTGGGCTAAAGGAAATTCCTAAAAAAGTGCGCATTATATAAATTCTGGGAACAGAATTAGTTCTGTGCTTGAAAACCTGCCTTCTAAATTATCTTCCTTCTAAGTCACTTGTGGGTAAAGTGCAGCAAAAAAAACAAAAACAAAAACAAAAACAAAAAACCAGAAGGAGATTTTTTTTAATTCTAATTTTGCTCCCTAAAATCACATATGATATCCCACCTGCAGGGCGCTGCCTCAACAGGCAGAGAACACAATCTGCTACGTTGATGAAGCCATCCTCCCTTAGTCAGGCAGCATGGCCCAGCTGGAGGGTTCTGGCTCCCTACCTGATTGCAGTTAAGTGCTGAATGCAAAGTCTTCTGGGAATTGGCACCTCCTTGAACCTGGCCCATGTTTTGATTACAGAAGCCAAAAATAGGTAAGCAACCGCGGAGCTCCAGGTAGGAGGCACTGCAGACAGAAGGCATCCGCTTTTGCCTTGAGTAGGAGACAGTCTTTAAGAGATGCAAGTTCTAACACCAGCCCCATCACAGCCTGTGATTTTGTATTTATGGGGGATGGGGATGTGAGAGGGGATTTAGGGAGGAGTACTACATGCCCAGACCTTGCATAGGGGCTTGAAGATTAATAACTAAGGAAAACGTTATGAATTCTTCATATATATAATATATAATGTATATTATATATATATTATTTCTTGCTATTCAAATGCAAAATATTATTGTAGCAAGAATATGGAGGTGCTCCTTGAAATGAATGCATTTTACATGGAATTCTATGCTTACCTCAGTTCCTAGCTTCTATACCTTCTTTCATCAGGCAGGCCAGGTCTTATACCTTGAGAATTCTTTCACTTGATTCTTCCATTTCTCTGTTTGTATAGGGCCTCTTTGTTTTATAGGAGCCATTCCTGGTCCTCTCTTTTTCTTCACTGCCTGGGACTAGAAATTAAAAATTCCATCACACACACACAAAAAAATTCCATCACAGCAGGATGTCCTAAGTGCCTGGCTGTCCTGTCACCACCTCTTCATTCTTCTTTTCCTCTCTTCTTTTTCTTTCCTGTTTTCCTTCTGGTCCCTAAAGTAATGGAATAGTGAGAAGACAGCAGAGAATTTGAAGTAGACACCCCAAGAGTGCGGTGATATCTGGCATTTCCTGATGATTAGTAATGCTGAGCACCATTTCATATATCTGTTGGCTACCTCTATGTCTTTTTGTTTGGAAAAAAAATGTTCTCATATTCTCTGTCCATTTTTTAGTTGGATTTTTTGTTTGTTTATTTGTGTGCTTTTGTTCTGTGAAACAGATGCCTACCATTTTAAGGAGCTGTTATAAATCTTATCCCTTCACCCTAGATTAAGAACATCTCCAAACCTCCTTTTTACAGGTGAGAATAAATCTATGTATAGTTGTCTTCATTCAACTATAAGAACAAAAATACACTTCCAAAAGCCATGCTGATTCTCTGATACTTGCTAGCTTCATGATCCTGGGCAAGTTATCTGACCAATGTATGCCCAAGTTTCAACAACAGGCTCTTGTGATGATTAAATGAGTCAATACATGTAAAGTGCTAAAAAATTTCTTGGCTTACAGTAAGCTTTCAATAACTATACATTATTAGCACTATTAGTAGTGATAATTGTATTCACTGAATGCCAAAGAACTTCCAGTAACATGAGGGTCCTAACTCTAACTTTCTGTGCAGCATTAATAAAAATAAAGACTACTTTTCAAGATCCATCATCTCTATCTACTTCCTATCATCTCATCTCAAAGAGTAAAGTCCTGAGAGATGGCAGGCAAGAGAAACCAGAGAGAAAAGTTCATAAACCTGAAAGTCAGGACAACCAGTTTTTAATGAGTCCCTGTCACTAACTAGCTGTGTGACTCTGGATAGCTAATAGGGCCTTTCTGAGTATCTTAATGACTTTCTTACTGTCTTATTAACTATCTCTTGAAGGTAAATTCTAGCTTTAACACCTCAGGAATCTGTGTTCTGCATCAATGGCTACAGAGTGAGGGGAGGCATTTACAGAGCTCAGAGAGTCTTTCTCTTTCCTAGTACTTCACATTTGGCTGACTTCCTTGAACCTGACACTGGAAAAAGAAACTCAGAACATTTTAATTTATGGCCCAAACAAAAAGTACTCTTAATTAAAATTTAGAAGCCAATTCCATGGACAATGTCTGGAAGTGAGCCCAGAAGAAAAGAAAGATTATGGCATAACCAAATAAGCCTGTAAAAGTTTAAAAAGTGGTTGAAGAGAAATAAATGTGTATCTATGCAAATCAAGATAAGGTAATTTGGGGATAAAAGAGGGTCCATTATAAACTGACTTGGGCATTCAGCCTTGGCTCAGCCAAGTGGTCAAGGAATTATACATAATCAACAAGTTTCTCACTTTTCACTTTACAGGGTTATCTCTGGACAGGAACATATGTCAAAGCACAGAGGAGTGCTTGTCTTTTTAAGAGACTCTTATCAAGGGGAGCTATGAGGAAACTTTTAGGATCATAGATTATTATCTTGATAGGGGCTTCATAGGTATACATGTCAAAACATCAAATTGTACACTTTAAATCATGCAGTTTGTAATATGTCACCAATACCTCAATAAAACTGTTAAAAAAAATTCTACTACAACACTATAATCACCTAATTCTTCTTGATCCTATTCTCATGTTCCATGTGGGGTCTACTTGAGAGGATCAACTCTGGCACATACCTGGAACATCGTCAGGTTTCTGGCCAAACTCCATCTCACTAGCACCCTAACTTCATCTCTGATAATAGCAAGAACAGTGGCTTGCACCTTTGCAGAAGGTGATCCTTCTTTCCTGTTTTACCCTTCCTTCTCCTGGCCTAATACAGCATCTTGGTGATTGGATAGGCCTCTGCTGGACTAGAGAACCATATTAAAAACAAAAGGACCAACAGTGGAATCAGCTAAAACAATGGACAGACCTTGAGAAATAATAGAAAGAAAAGTGTCAAAGGAAGAGGTATATGTCCAACGAAGCCATGGTGGTTTATCTAAACCTCCACAGCCTCTGTTGGGCATAACTGAGTATGAGAAACCCTATCATGCAGAAGATTGGAAACTCCACTGACAAAGCTCTGCAGAAAGCAGCAGCAAGATAGAGGAACATGATCATTTTATCTTATAGTTATGTAAAACTGAATGTAACTCAGGGTTGGTAGAGATCCTTGTTTAATGATTGCTTGGGAAGACTTGTAAATATGTATTAAGCATATGCTTTTTATTATAATGTGAAAGGAACTAATGAAATAATGCACATGAATGTGGTTTGTAAAGTATAAAGCATGAATAACATGAAGCACTAAACATCTTTAGTACAGCTCAGAAGAACTAATGGTTATGGACGAAACACAAACACATCCTAATGATGCAGGAGGCACAGAAGCAGAATATAGAAATCAAAAGAGGTCTGAATGTCTTTAAATTCAGAAATAAACCTTATAAATAGAATCACATGAAAAAAAGAGCTTCCAAGGGGTAAGATCTACTAACCATCTTCATAAATTCTAAAGCACAAACATTTATTTTGAATTTATATGTGTGTGTATCCATCTATTTATCTGTATATTTATATACGTATGTTGTTGTTTTTATTGTTATATGCCTTACCATTTTGACTTCTATATAAGGCAGAAATCTGGCTCCATGGTTCAGCCTGAGACTTAAACATCAACCAATAGCAAATCTGAGTACCAAAAATAGTTATAGGTTATGTTGGTCAAGTCAGAAGCCACTCTTGCAAAAGGGACTGTGTGATTTGCCTTTAGACCATATTGAAGAATCCCTGTATTAGAGCAGCTCCAACTCATTTTATGCTTCAGTGCATTAAAGATAAATTTAAATTATACTTTTGGCTCCTGTGGTGCCTTTGGGGAACTCTCCTCTTCCACATCTAGTGAATGTGATGATCTAGCGTTTGTTGATGAGGACACCATCTCCTTGACCACAGTGGTTAGTTCAGGTATGTGCACATGACCCAGACTGGGTCAATGAGGACCATACCTGAGAGTTCTTCATATAATTATTGATAATAAGGTGACCTCTTTCCCCGGGGTTGTGAAGGTCATCAGTCTGAAGCTGCTGGTGCCTACCACAAAAGGAGGAATTTATTTCAGAATGTAGCAAATAGGGGATGCCCAGGTGGCTCAGCGGTTGAGTGCCTGCCTTCAGCCCAGGGTGTAATCCTGGAGTCCTGGCATCGAGTCCCATATCGGGCTCCCCGCATGGAGCCTGCTTCTCTCTCTGCCTGTGTCTCTGCCTCTCTCTTTTTCTCTCTCTCTCTGTCTCTCATGAATAAATAAATAAAATCTTAAAAAAAAAAAAAGAATGTAGCAAATATACAGAAAGGAAAACCAGCCTAGAGATGAATAGGCAGCATTTTTATGTCAATGTTTGAGCCTCTGGATCCAATCATTCCTTTTACTTTCTCCAGTTTTATTGAAAAAATAATTAACATACATCACTGTATGAGTTTAAGGTGTACAGCAGGATGGTTTGATTTACATGTGTTGTGAAATGATTATCACAATAAGTTAAGTTAACATCCATCTTCTCATATAGATACAATACAAAGAAAAGAAAGAAATTGTACTTTTGATGAGAACTCCTAGGATTTACTCAGTTCGCAACTTACCTATCTATTGTACAACAGGCTTAGCTATAGTCATTGTGTTGTGTGTCATATCTCTGATACTTATTTATCTTATCACTGGAAGTTTGTGCCTTTTGAATATCTTCCTCTAGTTTCCCTTCCTCCGCCCTCTGCCTCTGGTAACCACAAGTCTGATCTTGTATGGTGACAGATGTATGGATCCAATCATTCTTGAAAGCAGTTGCATCACTGCATTTTACAAGTGTGTAATATACAATTTCTGTATTTATGAAATGAATTTGAGCTGGTTTACTTCTCCTTGCAACCAGTCAATGTTTACTAATATTATGAGATGGATTTAAAATGCAGGCCTCTCATCAAATTCTCTTCCTACCCAACTAGCAAGGAAAAACTAGCGTTCAATATAATAATATTTACCTTTGGGAATCTTAAAGGTCTTGGCCAAGGATTTAGGTCTGGAAGAGCTTAAAATAGCTCCTCAAAGAGATAAACCTTGTAGAAATTCTGGAGCAATGCATATTCCAATGCCTTGTTCTGGATGAAAGTGAAATAAAGCAATGTATATAGTTTAAGCACTTTTCAGTTCTTTTTATTCAGTCTAGAAAATGAAGTTATTCATTTATGTTGGCCATGTCTATCATATCATATTAAAGGGAGAAAGTTGTTTCTATTTTCCTTTATATTGTAAACACTCTAAAAGTTTATACATTAATTGTGTCATGCTTGTATTCACAATAGAGAAGATTCCTTGGACCAGGCTGGGATTCAGGAACCCTAGTCTGTGTGTGTACTGTCATTTCTACAGTGGGGAACAGGGGGAAAAGCAAATACTTCTTATATTTCTTTATTGTGCAAAACAAGCCTTTAAAATAGTCACATAAGGCATCATATCCTATTATGGTAAAACTTTCATTCTTCTGGAATAAATACATAAAATATAGAGTCCAGTAAATTGCTTATTTCAAAAAGTCTCTAAATAAGAAGAAACTCCTTTAAATCTGTTTGGTAAGCTAGCTATGTGTTAGCCAACAGGGAGCCCATATCCCTGTCATATTTGATCAAGAAGAAACATTCAAGCTAATTTATGTTACAGAAATCTCATTGGTATAGATTTTACTGGAATCAATTCTTCAGAGAAGAAATTAAAATAGTTTTTACTAAATCAATATGAATTCTTAGGCCTGGAGCTTCCCTGAATTTAGAAAATGTAAACTAATCTTTGAATACAAATTGAATTCCTTGATAGTAGGCTGTGGAATACTAACCTATAGTGCTTATACATTTAAACACACATGCAGATACACACATGCACATACATTTATAAGAAGAATTTATAAGAATAATTGACATCTGAAATCTACTTACATTTACTTATTCATATTTACCTCTGGTTCTTCATCAATTTTCTTCCATTGTCCTCTGTCAGTAAGCAATAATAACATAAGTACTTGCCTGCAGCCAATTTTTTATATTCCTCTTATTCTGTTTATCTCAATCAACTTTTTTTTGCTGCCAATATTAAATATTCAAATACAAAGCAATTTTCTGTATTGTTATATGAGTTATCCAATTTCACTGTTTAAATGTCCAAATTAATTTGACAGTTATCCTAGTTAATTCAGCTTTAAAAATAACAAAATACATACACCATCTCCTGAGTGACCAATAATTGCTATAAGTCTATTTCCAAACATATGACCTATGCTGAATACAGATCCAGCCTTTAATTTCTTCCATTGGAAATGCATTTTAATAAAAGCATGATAGGGGGAATCATGACTTAGGAACTAAGATAATTAAGGAGAAAGGAGGATTGAATTTGGGTCAGGTGATAGATGGCATGAGTCTCAGAGATGCTGGATTTTAGGAAGGAAGGAGAGTAAGTCTGGGAGTGGAAGAAATGGATGACACCCACCTCACATCTAGGCCCAGTGATATGCAGGCTGTGGAAGTCAGAATCAAACTTTAGGTAGAACAAAAAGGTGGGGAGAACATTCAAAACAGGTTCTAAAGATGAGAAAGTTTTGCTGACACCTGGCCTTCAGTTTTAGAAAGCATAGTCCATCAGTTTTAGGAGCTGGGAAGGATAGTATGAAGTTGTAAGGGGGATTTGAGGAGCTTGAGGGGTTGAGGGTGAGAGTAGAGTGACCGTAGAGTCCTAGCCATCTCCTTGATGACAGATGTAAACTGAGTAGTGGGGATGGTCCTTTCTTAAGATGATACCTAACTGCTGTGATAAGTTAGTAAAAGTATTTTATGAATTAAAGATTTCTGTTCTTTTATAAGCTTCTGAATACACTTTTGATTTTCATTTGGAAAATGTATATTGAAGAAGTATGACTTTCTAAGAACAGAGATAGGACAGATAGCTAGATGTAATGTATAATGCTTGGTTAGATATTGATTGATTGACTTGTATTGACTTGTATTGAGGTAGAGTTGGCACACACTACATCAGTTTCAGACGTGCAACATAGTGATTTGACACCTCTATATATTCTGCTATGTTCACAAGTGTAGCTACCACCTATCACAATGCCTTTGACTACATTCCCTATGCTATACCTTTCACCTTCATAACTTACTAATTCCATCACTGGAAGCCTGTATCTTCCTCTTATCTTCACCCATTTTGCCCATGCCCCACCTTCTCCCCTCTGGCAACCACCAGAATTTGTTCTCTGTATTTATGGGTCTCTTTGTGCTTTATTGTTTGCTCATTTGTTTTGTTTTTTAGGTTCCATATATAAGTGAAACCTTATGGTATTTGTCTTTCTCTGACTAGCTTATTTCTCTTAGCCTAATATCCTCTAGTCCATCTATATTATCACAAGTGGCAAGTCTCATTCTACTTTGTCTAAGGAATATTCCATTATATGCTGCATTTTCCCTATCCATTCATCTATCAATGGACAATTATGTTGCTTCCATATCGCAGCTATTGTAAATAATGCTACAATGAACATATGAGTGCATATATCTTTTTAAGTTAGTGTTTTCATTTTCTTTGGGTAAATATCAGAATCAATGGATCCTATGGTTATCTCTTTTTTAATTTTTTGGTGAATCTCCATAGTGTTCTCCACAGTAGCTGCACCAGTTGACATTCCCACCAATAGTCCACAAAGAAACCGTTTTCTTCATATCCTCTCCCAAATTTGTTACGTTTTGTCTTTTTGATACTAGCCATTCTTACAGGTGTAAGGTTATGCTGCATTGTGGTTTTGAATTACATTTCCCTGATGGTTAGTGATTTTGAATATCTTTTTTTTTCATATGTTGGCCATCTGTATGCCTTCTTTGGAAAACGTCTATTCAGGTTCTCTGCTCTCCCCCTTTTTTTGGAAGAGAGAGAAAGAGATTGAGAGAGCATGTAGGGGAGCAAAGGGAGAGAGAGAATCTTAAGCAGGTTCCGTGCTCAGTGCGGAGCCTTACATGGGGCTCAACCTCATGAGCCTGAGATCAGGACCTGAGCCAAAATCAAGTTAGACCCTTAACCAACAGAGCCACCCAAGCATCCCCCTCTGCCCATTTTTAAATTGGATTGTTTGTTTTTGTGGTGTTGAGTTTTACAAGTTCTTTATATGTTTTGGATATTAGTACCTTATTGAATATATCATTTGCAAATATATTCTGCCATTCAGTAGGTTGCTTTTTTTTTGTTGTTGTTGTTGTTGGTTTTTTCTCTGTGCAAAAGCTTTTTATTTTGGTGTAGTCCCACTATTTTATTTTTGCTTTTGTTTCCCTTGCCTCAGGAGACATATCTAGAAAAATGTTGCTGTGGCCAATATCCAAGAGATTACTGCCTATGTTTTTTTCTCTAGGACTTTTATGGTTTCAGGTGTCACATTTGGGTTTTCAATCCATTTTTATTTTATCTTTGTGTATGGTGTTAGAAAGTGGTCTGGTTTCATTCTTTTGCACATAACTGCCCAATTTTCTCAACACCATTTGTTGAAGAGACTCTTTTCCCTATTGTATATTCTTGCCTCCTTTGTCATAGATAACTGACCATATAAGTATGGGTTTATTTCTGGACTTTCTATTCTTTTCCATTGATCTATGTGCCTATTTTTTGCACCAGTACCATACTGTTTTTGATTATTGTAGCTTTGTGGTATATCTTGAAGTCTGGGATTGTGGTATATCCAACTTTGTTTCTCTTTCTCGAGATTGATTTGGCTATTTGGGGTCTTTGTGGTTCCAACAAATTTTAGGATTGCGTGTTCTAGTTCGGTGGAAAATGCTGTTGGTATTTCAATAGGGATTGCATTGAATCTGTAGATTGCCTTGAGTACTACAGACATTTTAACATTATTAATTCTTCCACTCCATGTGCATGATGTAAGTTTCCATTTATTTTTGTCATCTTCATTTTTCTTATCAATATTTTATGTTTTTTAGAGTACAAATTTTTCAACTCCTCGGCTAAGTTTATTCCTAGACATCTTATTCTTTTTGGTGCGATGGTACATAGAATTTTTTAAATTTCTCTTTCTGCTACTTTGTTATTAGTGTATAGAAATACAACTGATTTCTGTATATTAATTTTGTATCCTGCAATTTTACTGAATTCATTTATTACTTCTAATAGTTTTTTGATGGGGGCTTTACAGTTTTATATATATAGTATTATGTTATCTGTAAATAGTGATGATTTTACTTCTTCCTTTCCAATTTAGATCCCTTCTGATCTTTTCCTTGCCTGATTGCTGTGGCTACAATTTCCTGTCCTATGTTGAATAAAAGTGGTGAGCATGAGCATTTTTGTCTCATTCCTTATCTTGGAGGAAAAGCTCTTAGTTTTTTATGTTAACTGTAGGTCTGTCATATGTGGCCTTTATTATACTGAGATATGTTTTCTCTAAACTTCCTTTGTGGAGAGATTTTCATCATGAATGAATATTGAATTTTGTCAAATAATTTTTCTGCATTATTGAGATGATCTTCTGATGATTTTTATCCTTCATTTTGCTAATGTGATGTATCATACTGATTGATTTGCAGATATTGAAGCATCTTTCCATCCCTGGAATAAAACCCACTTAATTGTGAAGAATGATCCTTTTAATGTATTGTTGAATGTGTTCTGCTAATGTTTTGTTGAGGACTGTTGCATTGCTATTCATCAGGGATTTTGGTCTGTATGTGTTTTATTTTGTTTTGTTTTGGTAGTTTCTTTGCCTGGTTTTGTTATCAGGGTAATGCTAGCCTCATAGAATGTATTTGGAAGCTTTTCTCCCTCTTCTGTTTTTTGGACTACTTTGAGGAGAATACGTATCAACTCTCCTTTAAATGTTTGGTAAAATTCACTTGTGAAGCCATCTGGTCCTATACTTTTGTTTGTTGGGAATTTTTTGATTGCAGATTCAATTTTGTTTCTGGGAAATCAGTCTGTTCAAGATCCTGAATTTTTCAAGTAATATAAAGAAAAAAGAAAGAAGAAAGGAAGAGACAGCTATAGAGAAAATTTAGGGGAAAACTAAAGATTTTTCCATATGAACTGTGTTTTAGATGATACAGTTATTCATGTAACATTTCTTGGGTGTGATAATGGCACTGTAATTATTTGAAAAATATCTCTGTTCTTAGGTGAAATGGGTTGAAGTATTTAGTTATGATGTCTGAAATATTCAAATGCTCTAGCAAAAATGGAAAGAGAGGGAGACAAAAAAACAAAAGTGGGAAAATATTACCAATAGAGGAATCCAGCTGAAGTGTATATGGGCGTTCATTGTACTATCTTTAAATTGTCTGTAGATGTGACATTTTTCAAAATAAAAAAGTTAGGAAACAAAGCCTCAACTCTTCATATTGTTAAGTCTTATATATCAACTCGCCTAAAAAACAGTGTGTGCCAGCACCCTTCACAAATTTCTTAAGTAGATTTTGTGATTTCTTCTTAATTGGCCATGTTGTTTTAATAAACCCACAAGATTGTTTCTGCTAAATTACAAAGAAAAGTCACATAAAAGAAAAATGGCATTTGTGATCCAAAGGGGGGAAAATCATCCGTTTAAAATGTTAGCTTATTTCGTGTCTTTGTTATGCTCAGCAAGTTGTGTCACTTAGTTATTTTTAATCCCAGTTAGGTTTAAATTTATTTTAGAAGGACAAGTGAAATAGACCCCAGCAGGGTTTGTCCTTATCAATTTATATTTCTAGTCAAGCTGCATTTTATTCTGTTTAAATGTGTTTGGAATTATTTTAGCCTGAGGATAAAAGCCCCTTTAAAAATTAGATGGTAAGTTGAAAGACTGATGAAGCTGTTGTTTTTTAAATAGACATGCTCATTTGGAATTTCTTGATTTTTTTATGGGAATGAGTAACGGAAGGAAGGGTGAACTTGAAGTGATTTAAAAATGGCTTCTAGAAAACTCTCTCGCATTTCAATAGAAGTTGCCTTGAATGTGTGTTGTGTATGTCCTTTTGCTTCTTCTGCATTTCAATCTTGCCACAAAGGGAAGAGCAGAAGCGGGGGCTGGCATGTGTGGTTTTTAAAGAAAAAGTAATCTCTTCATCAGCTAGAACTAAACATTTGATCTTTGCAAGTTTCTCAGAAAGGCTTTTAATACCAAGGTGCTCCTAAGGAGGAGAGCCAGAGGTGGAGCTGCAAAGAAGCCACAAGGCCTGCCCTCTAAGAATACTTACTCCTTGCAGCGTGGACCACAGCTCCAGCACCACTTCGGAGCTGGTAGGAAGTGCAGAGTGTGAGGCCTTATTTCTGAATTAGTGTATCAGAATCTGCATTTTAACAAGATGCCAAATTGATTCATATGCCTATTAAAGTTTGAAAAGCACTTTTCTGAAAGAATAGGCTTTCTGCACGAGCTATTATGCCATAGACTCACCTAGGGAACTGCAATTACTGTTGCCTGGTGTGGTGGGTTGAATTGTGTTCCTGCCCTCATCCCCATCAAGAAAAGAGATCTGCTGAGACCCTAACTTGCAGTGCCTGTGAATGTGACCTACTTTGAAATAGGGTTTTTGCAAATGTAACCCAGTTACAATGAGGTCATATTAGACATCCAACTGGTGTCTTATAAAAAGAGTAGAGAGACACAGAGGTACAGAGGTGCAGAAGAGACACCTGGAAAAAGGCCATGTGACAACAGAGGGAGAGATGGCATGATGCAGGTACAAGTTAAGGAACACCAAGGGGTGTTGACAACCAATAGAAGCCAGGAAAAAGCAAGGATCATCCCTTTGAGAGAAAGCATGACTCTGCCAACCCTTTGATTTCAGACAAATTTCTGTTACGTTACTAAGTATGTGGCAATCTGTTATGGCAGCCTCAGGAAATTAATATACCTGTGCCTGAAGTCCAGAAATTCTGATTGGATTATTAGGGGTACATCCACGGCATTGATATTTTAGAAAGCTCTATGATTCTAATGTGCAGGCAAGGTTGAAAGTAACTACTCTAAATGCTCAGAGCAGATAAGAAAGCAAGCTAGAGTTTCTCTAACTCTGAGAAATAGTCAAGGAAATTAGGAAATGATAAAAAAAAATTGTACATTAGTGAAGATGGAAGCTGACTCTTCCCAGGTATTTTTATTTCTTAAAATTATACTCAAAATAGTATGCATACGCACATATATACATAACTTATATATGATAGTGTCCATTATTTCCTTTCCTTTGAAGACTAATAAAGTATTTCAATAGAAAACATAATAATTCAGTGAAATCAGATTGGCTCATTTTATTACACCTGCAAGAGGATTTTTTATTGTGCTTTTATTGTGCCAGGCCCCACCATCCCTCTACCACCAGGATAGTGTTTTAGAGGAAACAAATAGTCTGTTATATTCTGATCTAACAAAGCCAAACCCCAAAAGTGAAAGCAAATGTCCTAGCCCACAGTTCTGATCTTTTCCACATTTGTGAAATTGAAACTTAATCTGTGAATTTAGCTATAAGCATTCTCATGTACAATGTTTATTGTTTACAGGAATTTTATAGGAACATTGAGGAGAAACCATTAAATGTGTTATAAACAACACATTATTATTAGAAGAGAAGGCACTGAAAAGAGCTAACCTGACTCACATCCTACAGTGGCAAGTTATTAGTTTGCCTGTGTGTTGAGAAACGTATGAAAAATAAGGCTGCACCTCTCTTCTACCATATCTTAATTGGCAGAGAATTTGACAATTCACACATCATATTTAGGCAATCTGTCCTAATAACAAACATATGAAGCTTCTACTCCCTGACCTGAATCTACTATAAAACTGTAGAAAATATCTGGAAAGATTGTTATGTACCACATAGCAGGATTATGAGTAGATTTTTAAAACTTCATACTTCATTTTGCTTACCCATGTTTCTTTGTTTTTCTACCATAAATAGCTACCGCATTTTTAATTTAAAAAATGTTGTTTATAATTGATAATAAAAGGGCTAGGATGACTTTCAGCAGAAGAGAAAAGGTTATCACACATCTTCAACCCGGGAAAGCACACCATCCCAGGTCCTGGTAATAGCTAGTAAGCTTTACTCTTATAAAAGTCCTGTCTTAACCAGAGCTCCCAAGGGAATAAGCATGGGAGATAGAGATTCAATGATGATGCTGATCTTGAGTTCAACACAAAGATTAAACATGAAGGAGCAGGGCTTAACAAAAGGAACACATGAAAGGTGAAATATTCACAGGAATTTCTAAGTCATGCCACAAAACCTGGATACAGTGAGCTTAGAATTGGCCATATTAAAGACAGGGAAAATGCCCCAAATGGTGATTCGTCACCAGTCACCAAAGGTGATTGACACTTCCCTCTGAGTTTCAGCTGTACAGTACCTTCTAAACTTTCCTGGAGAAAAGCAAAAGCAAAATTAATGTAAGTCAACAAATTAATGCACCTAAATTCTGTCATTATGACTCAGTAGAGAGAGAATCATAGAAGAGAAACACACTTATGTTGTATATCAGTAGTTAAGAAAGGGAAAGGAGTTAAGTTTAATGGAGCACTAGATCGTGCAATGCAATGTAATAGAAACTTTGTATATGAAAGCCCGTTCAGTTATTACAACTGCCATATGAAGTGGATAATGAAAGCCAGCCTCAGAGAATCTTGACTCACCCCTGGTCACAAATTTAACTGCCAGAGCTACGTGACAACACTAAAACTTACTGACTTCGAATCTGGGAAAGACTTGCCTTTTAAACTCACAACACAAAGATGAGCATGAAAGACCAGGGATGAGGATTTCCACAGAGCTCTGTTTAATAATACCAGTTTAATGGAAACCACTGGACTGAAACGATGGTGAGGAAAAAAAAAAACAGGCTAAAGAAAATGGAAGCATAAGAAAGACAAAAACTAAGATAATAAATAAGCATTTAAAAGAATTTTAAAAAGATTTAAAGGCAAATTAAAAAGAAAGTACTGTACAGCTATAACTCATATAGGGAAGTGTCAATAACCTTTGGTGGTTGGGGACAAATCACTATTTGGTGCATTTTCCCTGAGTCTTTGATATGGCCAACTCTAAGCTCACTGTATCCAGGTTTTCTGGCATGACTTAGAAACTCGTGGTGAATATTTACCTTTTCATGTGTTGCTTTTGTTAAGCCCATGACTAAGTTAATTTAGGAAGGCAGCAAGTTGGGTAAACAGCAGTATAGCAAGTCTGTAGACTGTAGTAAAGGGGAAAAACTGAAGAGGGCCTACCATTAGTATGTGATGTGTGTATTTACTGATAAATAGTTGTGATATTCTTTGAAATCCTACATTTCCACATAAACACCATCTTATATTACTAGTGACTATGGCAGACAGGGCAGAGAAGTTCACAGCCTAAACTGCCTAAGGATGAATGGACAGTTGAGCTCCATTTGTCCCACAGAAACTTGAAGGTTTATAAGCTTCGGTATCACCAGGTATCAGAGAGAGCAAGAATGGGATGTGATGATAAAAACACTCATCAAAGCACGAATAGAAGGGAACTTCCTAAACCTGATAAATGGCATCTATAAAAAATACACAGCTATCATTATATTTAGTGGTGGAAAAACTGAAAGCCTTCCTCCTAAGATCAAGAACAAGACAAGGATGTCCACTCTTACCACCTCTATTTGATATTGTACTAGAGGCCCTAGTCAGGGTAATTAGTCAAGAAAAAGAAATAAGAGGCATCCAGATTGCAGAGGAAGAAGTTAAACTATCTCTGTTTGAGATGACATGATCTTGTATATAGAAAAACCTAAAAAAACCACCAAAAAACTATCAGAGCTAATAAACAATTTCAGCAAGGTTGTAGGATACAAAATTAACATGCATGATTCAATTGTGTTTCTACACATGAGCAATAAACAGTCCAAAGATGAAATTAAAAAAGCAGTTCCATTTAACATAGCCATCAAATAAAATATTTAGAAAAAATAATAAAAGAAGAGTAAGACTTATACACTGATAATTATAAAACATGATTGAAAGAAATTAAATAAGACATAAATAAATGGAAAGCTATCTATCTAGAAAATACTTGATCACAGATCATCATTATGAGGCTGTAGGTAGATGGTTATTTTTGAGATTAAACAGCCTCAGAGAAAAATAAACTCTTGGCATCAGAGACTGCACAATAATAATGACCATTGCTCAATCTCTCTTTTTTTTTTAAAATTTTTATTTATTTATGATAGTCACACAGAGGGAGAGAGAGTGGCAGAGACACAGGCAGAGGGAGAAGCAGGCTTCATGCACTGGGAGCCCGACGTGGGATTCGATCTGGGGTCTCCAAGATCGCGCCCTGGGCCAAAGGCAGGCGCTAAACCACTGCGCCACCCAGGGATCCCTGCTCAATCTCTCTAAAGTAAAACCTGTCAAGGAACAAAATCTATAACCATGTACACTGTCTTCCAAAAACTAAAGGTTAAGGGATGCCTGGATGGCTCAGCTGTTGAGCGCCTGCCTTTAGCTCAGGACGTGATCCTAGAGTCCCAGGATCAAGTCCCACATCAGGCTCCCTGCATGGAGCGTGCTTCTCCCTCTGCCTATTTTTCTGCCTCTCTATGTGTTTCTCATGAATAAATAGATAAAATCTTTTTAAAAACCCAAAAATTAAAGGTTAAGAAACATTTGAGAAATATCTCCTACATGAGAGACATGTTACAATGACATAATGGAGATAACAGAGTAAAAATAAAATAATACAAAACTAAACAAAGCTCTCTAACCTATTAAACAAGGAAAAATACTATTTTGAAAAAGAAAAATGAGAATAGGAGCTCTTAGAGATAAATGAAACACTGCAAAAAAAATCAACAAAAGGATTAGAAAACCAATATTAATACCTATCTAGCTGAATTCCTGGGAAATACAAATCAAAACCACAATGAGGTATCACCTCACACCAGTCAGAATGTCTATAATGGACAAGGCAGGTAACAACAGATGTTGGCAAGGATGAGGAGAAAGGGGAACCCTCATGCACTGTTGTGCAAGCTGGTATAGCCACTCTGGAAATCAGTATGGAAATTCTTCAAAAAGTTGAAAATAGAGCTAATCTATTATCCAGCAATTGCACTACTGAGTTTTTACCCCAAAGATACAACTGTAGTAATCTGAAGGGGCACCACAAGATTTGTGGCATTGGCACTCAATGCCCACAATAGCCAAACTATGGAAAGTGCTGAGATGTCCTTCAGCAGATGAATGGATAAAGAAGATGTGATATAGATATATAGATATATAGATATAATATATATATGTACATATACATCATGGAATACTACATACAATGGAATATATTATATATGTTATATATTATACATATATATATATAAAATGGAAAACTACTTAGCCATCAAAAATGAAATCTTCCCATTTGCAATGATGTGGATGGAACTAGAGTATATTATGCTGAGTGAAATAAGTCAGAGAAAGACAATTATCATATGATCTCCCTCATATGTGAAATTTAAGAAACAAAACATAGGAGAAGAGAAGGAGAAGAGAGGAAAAGAGAGATCATAGGAGAAGAGAGGAAAAAATAAAACAAGATGAAATCAGAGAGGAAGACAAACCATAAGAGGAAATGAACTGAGGGTCGCTGGAGGGGAGGTGAGGGTGAAGGGATGGGGTAATTGTGTGATGGGCATTAAGGTGGGCACGTTATGTGATGAGCACTGGGTGTTGTATGCAACTGATGAATCACTGACCTTTACCTCTGAAATCAATAATACATTATATGTTAATTAATTGAATTTAAATAAAAATTTTAGAAAAAGAAACCAAAATTGAGCAAGTCACCCAAAAACAAGAGTAAAAAGAAACTGAGTATGTGAAAACAGATGTGAGAGTCACAGGAAATCAATCCAAGACATTCAATACCTAGAAAGAGAAAAGTAAGAAACCAGAAAGTTCAAAAGAGGGATTTTGTCACAGGTCAGTTTTCTGATGACACAGAATGAGACTGGAATCAGTGAGCAGGATGTTTCCTGGGGCATACTGCTAGGAAGAACACCTTTGAGGGGTGAGGAAGGTGGGAGAGGCAGAGAGAAAGGCTCACCCGTGCAGTGGATGCAGTTGCCATAGAGATCTCAGAGGACTCTGTAGCTGATGTGGCCCTTCAGAAGAGTGTTGCCTGAGGCCAGAAGCCCGGTCTTTATAACCGCACATGGACCAGTCATCGGATGCAGCTGTCCCAACATGGGCTGTAACTCTGGGAAAGCCAGTGAGGGCTAGTCCTGGAGCAGACTCAGAGCCTTCAGCATCAGCCACTCCAGCAAATGAATGTGCTTGTCCTGATCAGGGATCCCCAGTTACAGACCAGCATCCCTTTTATGTCTAAAAACTAAACTCAATGAGATCCCCTACAAAGTAGAACAAAGAGGCAAAGATGGAATCTGAGAGAAAAACAACACTAAAAAATCAGTCCAGGAGACCAAACCCTGGAGTTCCAGATAGACAACTGAGAAAATGGAGAGGATGAAAGTAGTAAAAGTAATAGAGATAATTTTCCAGAACTGAGAGACCTAAAGGTCTCCAGAATGATTTCACCTTGTGTATACATATACACAAGATAGATGCCTGTACCGATGGATGCAGATACACTTGTAAGAAACAGAGAAAGTCAAATAAAATGAGGAGACAGACGGAATACATTCCAAATGAAAAAACAAGATAAAACCCCAGAAAAAAAAACCTATAAAAAGAAGAGATAATTTACCTGATAAAGAGTTGTATATATTCAATATGTACACTTGTATATTGGCATTATCTTTTATTCTTTTGGAAAGTGATACGGCAAGTAATTTCAACAGCCATAAAAAAGCATGTTTTTGACTCAAACACTAGCCTCTATAGATTTATCTTGAGTAAAGAATTAAAAAGAATGAATGTTATGTTTAAGAATATGTTTGTTGTTGAGGTGCCTGGGTAGCTCAGTTCGTTAAGCATCTGCCTTGGGCTCAGGTCACTATCCCAGGGTCCTGGGATCGATCCCCAAGTTGAAGAGTTGAGCTCCCTGTTGAGTCTGATCCTCCCTCTCCCTCTGCGTGCCACTCCCCCTGCTTGTGCTCTTTCTCTGTCTCTCTCTCAAATAAATAAAGTCAAGTGGATTTCCTTGGATTTCTTGTTCCCTCTGATGTTCCCCTCTTCTCCAGTTGCATCAGATATGCCACATGTGAATTGGTCTTTGACTTCTCCTCTCCACGTCACTTTGCTCTAAGTATTATACTTCAGTCTGCCATTGTCCCCATTACACACACAGGCATACACACACCATGGACTGACCCCACCAGAAGGTTAACTCTGTTTCCATCAAGTCCTCCTCATATGCTAGGGTGCTACAACTTGCATCCTGCTGACTTTACGTTCAGGAGTGCTCCCTCTCTCAAAATGCATACACCTCAATTTTTCCAAGTATACAGTGCAATTCAGATTGATTATCTTTTCTCTCTAAACCTGAGATTAGGGGAGAAAAAAAAACCAGGGGCTTTGCCTCTCTGTCATCAGCTCTAGCTCATCCGATTTCATTAATACTGCCTGTTTATTGTCACCTCACCAAGCCCGAGGTCCAGGAAGCAGCACAATGAGATGGTACCACATGAACAGCCCAGAGGCAAGAAAGCACTTGGGAGGAGGAGTATATGTACTGAGACAATCTGAGGTTAATGCCTGCATGAAACAAATACACATGTAGCTCTGATCTGTGGCAAAGAAGCCCATGAGAATCTAAAAAGGCCACCATGGAAAGCTCTCAGTAGCTGTAATCGGCATGAGAGGAAATATGATGACTTGGGAGTGTTTTTTTTTTAAACATGTTATTTTTTTAAAAAATATTTATTTATTCACAAGAGACAGAGAGAGAGAGAGAGAGAGAGAGAGAGGCAGAGACACAGGCAGAGGGAGAAGCAGGCTCCCTGCAGGGAGCCCGACGTGGGACTCAATCCTGGGTCTCCAAGATCACGCCCTGGGCTGAAGGCGGCGCTAAACAGCTGAGCCACTTGGGCTGCCCCAGGAGTGTTTGAAGACCTCTTGTGCTCTGTAAACCTAAAGGAATAGACAAGACAAAGAAAATACAGGACTTGCTTTGGCTGGTATTAGCCGAAGGAAAGACAGAGCCTGTGAATGCTTTCTGCTGCTGTGGTAAAGCATTACTGTTCATTATGTCAACTTTGATTTAGTTCAGAGACACTATTGTGGCACACTAAGTGTAGGTGGCAACATGCTAAGAACACTACAACTCTGCCTACAACACCCAGGTTAATCTTGTGCCATCTCCCTCCCTCTACCACCTCCTTTGTACCGTGCCCCGAGTTGCTAGGGCCATCGGAGTGGAATCCGTGGTCAGTGCAGAACTTCCCATGGGCTCTAGATCTACTCCACGGGGATGAAAGAACGGTTTCAGTAATTTAGAAATGCCTTCTGACTCCTATCCATCTAAAGAAGTCAGCTTTTTCTTGGGGCCTGAAAGCATTTCAATCATTTTCTTTCAGCAATTTATACCCCATGCACCTATCACTCTATGCTATAGTTAACCCCAAGTGTAGGTCTGAATTGGGTAAGCAGCCATTTTTTTTAACAATGCCTCCAGCCAAGATTAGAGAGAAAAGTAACTTAAAAATATAGAGGGAAGAATTCATCCTTATAAGACTTCAAGACTGATGCATTTTATATAGATAGAGAGACTGTAGATATACACATATAAATACTTTATGCACACACACACACACACACACACACACACACCCTAGCCAGATATCCAAAGTAAAGCAACTTTTAATTGCACCTGGCAGAAAGAGGTTGTATGCAAGAATGAACAAAAAGACACAGATACATTTGATGCTGTGATTTATAGTAACAAACATGGTGATATCTGACAGTGTCTAGTCAGGCCCCTCCACATGTTTATCTGGACACTTAATAATTGAGTTTTACATGTCTGGTCATATATAATTGTTCTAAAAAGAAACGTCCAAAGTGTGTCAAAAGCAGGAACCAGCTTGTGCAATCAGGGCTCAAACATAGTTGCGTCTAAACCCAGGAGCTCAAGTATTCCAGGATTTTTTTAAAGATTTGTTTATTTACTTATTTATGATAGACATAGAGAGAGAGAGAGGCAGAGACACAGGCAGAGGGAGAAGTAGGCTCCATGCCAGGAGCCCGACATGGGACTCGATCTTGGGACCCCAGGATTGCGCCCTGGGCCAAAGGCAGGCGCTAAACCGCTGAGCCACCCAGGGATCCCCCAGTATTCTAGGATTTATGACACAGGAGGCTTTATTCATTCAAAAGTAAAATTCAAAACTAGAAAACCTGAAAGAAACAAAGAAACGTCATTTTCATGACACTGCTCTATTTAGTACTTTATCAGAGTCATAAACCCTTAGAAAAGAAGTCAGCTCTAACAAAGATCCAGTCAAATCTCTGTTCTATTTGCAAGTGACATATCAGATAAAAGGCTAGTATCAAAATCTGTAAAGAACTTCTTAAACTCAACACCCAAAGAACAAATAATCCAGTCAAGAACTGGGCAAAAGACATGAACAGACATTTCTCCAAAGAAGACATACAAATGGCCAGCAGACATAAAAAATGCTCAACATCACTCAGCCATCAAGGAAATACAAATCAAAACTACAATGAGATAGCACATCACACCAGTCAGAATGGCCAAAATGAACAAAGCAGAAAATGACAGATGTTGGTGAGGATATGGAGAAAGGGGAACCCTCCTACACTGCGGGTTGGGAATGCAAGCTGGTGCAGTCACTCTGGAAAACAGTATGGAGATTCTTCAAAAAGTTGAAAATAGAACTACCTTACAACCCAGCAATTGCACTACTGGGTATTTACCTCAAAGATACAAATGTAGTGGTCCAAAGGGGTACCTGCATCCCAATGTTTAAAGCAGCAGTGTCCACAATCGCCACGCTATGGCAAGAGCCCAGATGTCCATTGACAGATGAATGGATAAAGACGATGTGTTATAAGTATATACAATGGAATATTACTCAGCCATCAAAAAAATGAAATCTTGCCATTTGCAATGATGTGGATGGAACTAGAGGCTATTATGCTAAGTGAAATAAGTCAATCAGAGGAAGACAATTATCATATGATCTCCCTCATATGTGGAATTTAAGAAGCAAAACAGAGGCTCAGAGAGGAAGAGAGGAAAATATAAAACAAGACAAAATCAGAGAGGGAGACAAACCATAAGAGACTCTTACTCATTGGAAACTAACTGAGGGTCACTGAAGGGGAGAGGGGTGGGGGGACAGGGTAAATGGGCGATGGGCATTTAGGAGGGCACATGATATGATGAACACTGGGTGTCATATAAGACTGGTGAGTCACTGACATTGACCTCTGAAATCAATAATAATTATATGTTAATTAATTGAATTTAAATAAAATTTAAAAATCACCCAAAAAATCTATTTCTGTTCTTGCATTTATGTATGTATGTACTCATCAAATCATCAAACTAATTCCACCCTATAAAAAGGAATAGGGCATAGATCCTATTCAGCTACTAATAAGCTCAGGTACAAACCTAGTGTTGGACCTTGGCTGATTATTATCTTTAACTAGTAGCCATAGTCATCTAATTAGAAATACTGTGGTGATTAAGTTCACTGGCTTTGCAATTACATAGACCTGAGGGTCAGACTAAATCTTAATTCCACCACTTACTACATCACCTCAGGCAAGGTCATTACCATGGAAGATTGCCATAAAGAATAAGTAAGAAAACACACCACAAGTATTCTTTTTTTTTTCTAGTAGTAGATTTTAATACATATCTCTCAGTAACAGAATAAGACACAAAACCAGAAAAAAAAAAAAAGTGAACCGCATTCTTAAAAACTGACCTACTTGGCATATCATAAAAATAGCTAGGCAGTCTTTGGGTGTTTAGAAATCAAACACAATTCTTCTATATAACCCGTGAGTCAGAAAAGAAATCACAATTACAACACTAATTTTAAACTGAGCATTAATGAAAATACTACATATCAAAATTTGCAGAATCTGTAACAAGTCACACCACAGGTATTCTATACAGTGCCCAGCACATAGTGGGTATTTAATTATACCTATTGGTACCAATGTAATAGAACAGTATAGTGGAATTAAGGTAATTTGCTGGATATCTAATAGTTTAGAATGGTAAAATACCTTTGGAAATTAGATCATTCATGTGCTTATTTTATTTTCTTTTGCACTTATTTCAAATACAATGCCACGTGTACTTGGAGTAAAAATGATTTTATTATCTATCCCCTCTCTGGCCCCTTGGCCATATTCAGCAGATGGGCATATTGTTGGGTGGATGGGAGAGAAGGGAATTAGAATATTTTCAGTCAAAAAGGGCATGATTTAGGGGTACTTGTTGGCTCAGTGGGTTAAGCATCTATCTGCCTTTGGCTCAGGTCATGATCTTGGGATTCCTGCTTAATGGGGAGGCTAATTTTCCCTCACCCTCTGCCCCTCCCCCTGCTCATGCACACATGTGCTCTCTCAAATAAATAAAAAAGAAACTCTAAAAAAAAAAGGAAAAAAAGGGCATGCATGATTTACTCCAAAGGAAAAATATGAATAAGAAAGTAGGGGTGGGGTGTAGGTGGAGAAAGCAAAGAGGAGCCCACAGAGGATAAGGTGAGAGGTAGTTTTGACAGTGAAACTTGTGGGTGGAAGAGGTTTAGAGGAAGCCTAGGGGATAGGGGATAGACACATAAGACACATAGTGAAAAGGATTTGAAGAAAAATTAAATCTTGAGAAATTTCTTCTGAGGAAAAATAATTAGCTTTTTGAGGATCACGTCAGTACTGTAGACCAGCACAAGTGATGTTCTTTGAGAGACAAAAGTCAAGACTGGATTTGTTTTACTACTTTTAGTACTTCTACTGAAGGACTGTGTTTTTTCTCCTGTGACACCGTGACAAGTGCAGGTCAAACAGGGCCCTAGAATCCATATGGGTTACGGGGAGTCATGTAGTTAAATATGTAGCGACTGTTTACTGGATTTCAGAAAACAAATGAAACTTTTGAGGCCATCCTAGGTGAGCTTATAGCACATATATTCATTCCTGTACATTACCTGACATTAGTCACTGTCTGAAGGTCTGATATCTTGTGGTTCAACATGAACTTTCTCCCCCAGACTTTCCCTCTGTCTGTGGGAAATTAGCCATTAGCCAGTTTATGATGCTGTGGGTGAGCCACCAAGGTGAATGCAATAGTAGAGGCATAGACATCTTTAGGGAAGAAAACTCTTAGGAAATATACTTTTAATTATTTTTAATTATTTAAAATAAAATAGGGGCACCTGGGTGGCACAGTCGGTTAAGTGTTAATAATTATATTAATTATAGCAGCAGCAGTTACCATGTATTGAGTAATTTAATAAATAAAAGTGCTAAAGCTCAGAGAAGGTGTGTAACTTGCCCAATGTCACAAAGCTAAGAGGTTGTTAAACTGGTTTTAAAACTCAGTCAGGCCTGGCCTTCTTTTCTAATCTGTGTTGAGAATGTATATTCAATAGAAAGAATCTGTAAGGTTATAAAAAAAAAGAGAAAAATAAAAATAACTTGTTACTCCTACTCCCAGATGTAACTACTGATAATATTTTAAAGTATTTTCTTCCCATCTTATTTCTTTGTATCTCCTTAATTCAGATTTAATTATTCTGTTTTGGTTCTCTGTCAGCTTATTCTCAATCAAGTAGAACACGTCCCAGCATTTAAATACCAACAGAAACTACCTTGTTATTTCTTCCACATTACCAAATGACAACAAAAAACTGTCAATCTACTGTTCTGCCTTTTCTCCAGATTGGTCTGTCTCTTCTTTGATCTCCCTGAAACCACAAGCCTCTTTACCTTGTCAGCTTCTGAATTGTCTCTTAGCCTAACTAGAGGCTTTTCCCTTGGATATGACTAATGAACCCCTTGAGGCTGCCAGGGGAGGGAAAGGACTGGACAGCCTCACTAATAAAGCTCACAGACCCCCCACATTCAAACATGACAAATCAGGGAGCACACAGTATTTCCAAGATAATCCCAGTGAATTTATTTACAATTACCCTAATAAACCACTAGCCCTAATTAATAGCCTAGACAAATAGGATGAGTTTTCAGGTACTAAACAACGAGATGGATCTGAATTTTGATCCTGGTGCTACCATCTTCTACTGTGAAAATTACTTATTTCTCTAAGACTCAAATTTCATCATCTGGAAAATATGAGTAACTGCAAAATGGAGATAAATTTTCAGAGCTGCTATGGGATTAAATTATATAGTGTACATAAACTACCTAGAATATATTCAGGGTTTAACAGAAGTTAGTTCCTTCGTCTCCTTAAGAATTATATGGGTAAGGGCACCCAGGTGGCTCAGTTGGTTAAGCATTCAACTCTTGATCTCACTCAGCTCAGGTCTGGATCTCAGGGTTGTGAGTTCAAGCCCCATGCTGGGCTCCACATCGGTTGTTGAACCTACTTAAAAAAAATTATATGGTTAATTAAAGCTATCTATTTTTTAAATTAAAATGGTTTAATGATATTGAGACTAAAAATACGTGTGTCAAGAGATATTGAAATATCATGGAGATGTAATGATGTATTACTATATTTTAAAATAATTTAAATTTTTATTATTAAAAGCAATTAGGCATATGTAAAATCACAGAATGAACTTGACACTTTCCAGATTCGTTTTGGGTGAATATCACTGATGGCTAATTCAGTATTTCATGCTTTAATTACAAAATTATTTTCATAGGGGCATAAATACTTACCATCATATATAATTTTGAACCACATGATTTTAGTTAATCACCATTAATTTGTCCTAAGTATTCTCATAATGATGTGCCTCTAGCTATTTTTCAGCTCATTTCCTAATTCTGGTCAAGAAGAACAATGTAGGAAGTGGAATGGTGGGACTGTATAAATTCTACTCAGTAAGGCAAAATAAAGTGCAAGACCTGTAGTCCTAGAAAGTAAGAATGAAGTAATAAATACACATAAACAGCCAGATGATTTTTAAAAAGGAAAAAATAGGGAGGATAATTTTAAAAATGACATATTCTTCTTGTTATACATAATGACCTGAGATTGGAAGTCTTTAAAAAATAAGGTGTCATAGTAGTTGCCAGGGGCCGCAAGGATGAAGAGGGATAAATAGGCAGATTTCTAGGGCAGTGAAAATACTCTGTATGATACTACATACGTGGTATATGTAGTGAATGACGGATGGTGAATACATATCATTATACATTTGTCTAGATGCATAGAATGTACACAACACCAAGAGTGAACTGTTACACAACTATGGACTTCAGAAGATTGTATGTATGGGTGTAGGCTCATCAGTTGTAACAAATGTATCCCTCTGGTGAAGAATGTTGGTAGTGGAGAAGACTGTATGTGAGTGGGGGCAGGGGCACATGGGAAATCTCTGTACCTTCCTCTTAATTTTTCTGTGAGCTTAAAAATGCTCTAAAATATAGTGTCTTTTAAAAATGAGGTGTAAGGTTAGTGAACCCAACTACTGTGTTGCTGTGTATATTTGGGGATTTGTCCTTTGATAATACTTGTAGAGACAGAACAGTGACTTGAGATGGACAAAATAGGGAGGCACATAGAGTCCAGAGATCCGAAGAAAGCAAAGCTCAGCCAAAAATTAAAATACAAAATAGGGCAGCCCGGGTGGCTCAGCGGTTTAGCGCCGCCTTCAGCCCAGAGCATGATCCTGGAGATCCGGGATCTAGTCCCATGTCAGGCTCCCTGCCTGAAGCCTGCTTCTCCCTCTGCCTGTGTCTCTGCCTCTCTCTCTCTCTGTCTCTCTCTGTCTCTCATGAATAAATAAATAAAATCTTTAAAAAAAAACTAGATCCTCTTTATTAAAAAAATAACAAATAAAAAAATAAAATAAAATACAAAATAATAAATAGAGGGAAATAGTCTATAAGCACCAAAAACTCGAACCTTGTGTTTTTCTTTGGCCAACATTGGCTTTGGTGCCATTGTGACCCATGCCAACAAACTTCACTACAGAATAAGTAAGATCAGTTCACAGCAAGACTACATCAGCCCCCCATGAGCTCACAGCAAGACTACATCAAGACCTCCATGAGTCACATGGGGCCCATTGGTGCTTAGGCAGATGCTGAGAGTGAAGCTCCCTGAGTAAATTCAAAGGCTTACGGTTCTAAATTCCCCAGGAAGATTCAATGACCCAAGGAAAAAGCTGGCAAGGCCCACCACATTTATCTCAAGATGCTCTTTCTCTCCCCTGCCCTTGGCTGCTATTCCACCTTTGTGGTGTTTGTATTCTAATGTCCGCATAGGAGGTTTGCTGAAAAAGTGGCTCTGCAGCTTGATAGGGGTTGTGCCATTCATCCTACCAGGGTCTAGGTGACAAGCGTAGTAATTAAGAATGGAAGAAATGCCAACAGCAAGAAAAGATTGGAATAGAAGACTGATTACTGGCCAAGCAGGTTGCTTGCCTTCCCAGAGCCTGGCCTGTTACCGAGCGGAGCAGGAGAGACCATCAATAAATAAATGTCACCTTCGGGGCAAATATACGATCCACATTGCTCACGATGAGGCACTGTCCGGCTGGGCTTGGCACCCCTGGGAATGGATGGCTTGCAACAGAGGCTTAGCATCTGAGTCATGATAACGGTGTGCAGCCTTTGGAAAGGAATATTTCCTATGTGACTAGAGCCTGCAATAAGCCTCCAGTGGCTTCTCTCCAGAGATACTGTAGTTTGGCACCCATGTCATAACACAAACCAAAATGAAGGAGATCAGGAAACCGAAATCTGAAGAAAATGACCTCTCCATGTTCCCGAAAACATCCAACACTACAAAGGAAAAGAAAATGCTTGAAGGATGTAGGAACTGCTTTTTCACTTGGGAAAAAAAGCATATACTCAACCTGAATATTGAAGTCTCAGGAAAGAAAGGACCAAACTGTATTTTGTTTTCTTCCTATTCTCATCCTCTCCGAGCCTCCATCTGAGTCTGGTGGTGGGAAAATTTACTACTCTTTAAACAGAATCTTTTCTCTGTCAAGTTGCAAATTGCTTCAAAGAGCTTTTCATGATTTTTAATTTCACCAACATGAAATTGGTAATTATTTATGGCTTATCATGCCCAAGATAAGATTTCTGGAGATACAAGCTAATTTAGAAGTGAAGTAATTTCTCCTGAAATAAAAGTTTACTTCCTAATCATGAGAAGATTTATCTTGGCTCTTTCTGGGTCGTGCATATAAAATGAAAGTCCTGAATGAGGCTTTCTCCATTCAAATTTTAATAAGAGAAATTCATTCATAGTAAGGAGATCCTCTCTCTCTCTCCTTCTATCTTGATAGGCAGGTAGATAGATGGATATAGATATAGACATAGATATAGATATAGATATAGATATAGATATAGATATAGATATAGATTAGTCTATTTAAAAATTAGAGGCAGACTATATAAAACACTGGTTCACTCTGAAAATGGACGTACCCAGCACTAGGAGCTGCGCTTGACATTGTCCTGAGACAGGAGGATCAAAAACCTGGACCATGTAGGTCATACGTTCTGTTTAAAAATAGTGATTAGTGTAAATTAAAGAAGAAATAAGCTACGAAAGCTGACATTTTGCTTCTGGCTGGCAAAGTAGCTGAATCTTATTATAAAATTAGTTGTCACCATGGACCTGAACTGGGTTAACTGTTAATGAATGTCATTCAGGGCACTGTGGTCCTTCGTGCTAGTCAAAGGCGGCTCTCCCACAACAGGACTTATTAATAGAATCCTGAAATCTATGCATGCCATTAAGTACACAAAATGGTGGTAGCTTATTTCTAAGTACCTAGGTATGAAAGTATTTAAGACTTACGAGGAAACAACCCAAAAGTCAGTCTCCCTAAATATAGCAAATGTGACATGTATCCCTGCCCATGGGTTTCTTCTTTGGGGCCAGAGAGGGTGGAAGGAGATTAAACTTCACTATACATGATTTTTTTCTTGGATTTGCATCCATCTGAAAAAATGTAGGCAAACCATTACTTGCTATCACAGCTCCACAAGATCGGCAGCATTGTCAGATCATGCAAATAATTTTATATTGTTTTTATTTTATTTTTTTAAGATTTTATTTATTTATTAATGAGCGACACAGAGAAAGGCAGAGGCATAGGCAAAGGGAGAAGCAGGATCCCCGCAGGGAACCTGATGCCAGACTCCATCTCAGGATCCAGACCTGAGCCAAAGGCAGGCATTCAACCACTGAGCCACTCAAGTGCCCCTCATGCAAATAATTTTAAATGGGGGAGGAGATGGACTGTTTTTAGTGAAAACATACTATGTGCCAGGCACTGTGCTAAGGGTTTCATATCTTGTTATCTTATTTAATCATTAACCCATTTAAGCAACCCTAAGCAAATAAAATTATTCTTTATTCCACAGATGAAAACCAGAAACCAGGGGATCCCTGGATATCCTGGATAGCTCAGGCTCGGGGCATGATCCTGAAGTCCCAGGATCAGGTGCCATATCAGGCTCCCTGAATGGAGCCTGCTTCTCCCTCTGCCTGTGTCTCTGCCTCTCTCTCTCTCTCTCTGTCTCTCATGAATAAATGAATAAAATCTTTTAAAAAAAAAGAAAAGAAAACCAGAAACATATAGGTGAGGTGAGGCATATACTTGTTAGTTAGGTTAACACAGTAAGTGGCATCATTAGGACTAGAATCCAGGCAGCTCTTCCATGGAGCCCATGCCCTTGACTACTATGCACACCACTTTTTCAAGTTGATCAAATTCAACTCATATAGATCTGCTTATATCACTTGATTAACCCCCTTTAAGGAGAGTTATATAAATATATATGCATCTTTTATCTTTTATATAAATATATATGCATACCAAAAGATATAAATTAATAAATTAGATGATGGTTATTCGTGATACGAAAATGAAACAAAAACAGCAAAAACTTCCACTTGACAATCCTAAAACATTGGGCTCTGAACTTGAGGTTCAGAGATGGTATTTAGGAATTTCATGAACTACAAAAGTTATGTTCAGAATTATGCATCCATAACTTTCCTCCTGTTCTCAGAATTCCACAATCATAGATAGCCTCTGGCCAAGACACCTGGGAAATTCAAAAAAGGGACGGGGAGGGGCAAGGGGAAAGCGTATGGATTATATAACATAGAGAGTTCTAGAAGCTGCACAGGGTAACCTCCATGAAGTGGTCAAAGAACGGACCACTGCGGTAGGAAGATCCTAGTCGACGAGCCTGACAGAAGATTTAAGGAAGTTGTAATCTCAGATGGTGCTGGGAATGGAGAGAAGTAGTGTGGGGATGAGTGGGAAGGAGTGCTGTGGAAGTCAGAGCAGAGCCATAGAGATATTGTCTCCCAGAGATCAAAGAGGCTCCCTTGCAGGTGCATATTACCACATCTGCTCTCAGCAGCAGGCAGTTCTTGCGCCTTCTGAAGTGAAAATGTGAGTGGAAGCATCCTACCTTGTTGTGAGGGATTCGCCATCCATAGGAAGCTGCTTGTATTAAAACTATTGCCTCTCAATCTGGAAGAAATGGACAAATTCCTAGAAACATACAAAGTACCAGAACTGAAACAGAAAGAAATAGAAAATTTAAACAGACCCATAGCCAAAAAACGAAAAAAAAAAAAAGAATCAGGAATCAAAAATCTCCCAACAAATAAAACTCCAAGGCCAGATGGCTTCCTAGAGGAGCTCTACCAGACATCTAAAGAGTTAATACTAGGATGCCTGGGTGGTTCAGTGGGTTAAGGTTTAGTGTCTGCCTTTGGCTCAAGTCATGATCCTGGGGTCCTAAAATGGAGTCAGGCTTCTGCTCAGCGGGGAGTCTGCTTCTCTCTGTTCTTCTCTGTTCACAGAATATAAAATCAATGTACAGTAATCTGTTGTATTAAAAAAAAGATTTTATTTATTTGAGAGACAAAGAGCAGATGGGGGGAGGGGCAGAAGGAGAGGGAGAAGACTCCCCACTGAGCAGGAGTCCCTCTGTTGCATTTCTATACACCAATAATGAAGCAGCAGAAAGAGAAATCAAGGAATCTATTCCATTTGCAATTACATCAAAAATCATAAGATATCTAGGAATAAACCAAAGAGGTAAAAGATCTGTACTCTGAAAACTATAGAACACTTATGAAAGAAATTGAAGAGGACACAGAAAAATGGAAAAAAATTCTATGCTCATAGATTGGAAGAACAAACAGTATTAAAATGTCTATACTGCCCAAAGCAATCTACAAATTATGTTAGCAACCTATATCAAAATACCACCAGCATTTTTCACAGAGCTAGAACAAAGAATCCTAAAATTTGTATGAAACCACAAAAGATCCCAAATCACCAAAGCAATCCCAAGAAAGAAATGCAAAGTTGGAGGCATCACAATTCAGACTTCAAGCTATACTACAAAGCTGTAGTCCTCAAGATAATAAGATACTGACACAAAAACAAACACAGAGATCAATGGAACAGAAAAAAGACCCAGAAATGGATCCTCCACTATATGGTCAACTAATCTTTGACACAGCAGGAAAGAATATCCAATAGGAAAAAGGCAGTCTCTTCAACAAATGGTGTTGGGAAAGAAGAAGAATGAAACCAGACTACTTTCTTCCACCATACACAAAAACAAATATGAAATGGATGAAAGGCCTAAATGTAAGACCAGAAACCATCACAATCCTAGAGGAGAACATGGGCGGCAACTGCTTTGATCTCAGCAAGTTCTTATCAGACATCTTACTGATGGCAAGGGAAACAAAAGCAAAAATGAAGTATTGGGTCTTCATCAAGATAAAAACCCTTCTGTATAGCAAAGGAAACAATCAATAAAACTAAAAGGCAGCCTATAAAATGGGAAAAGATACATGCAATGATCAGATAAAGGGCTATTACCCAAAATCTATAAAGAATTTAACAAACTCAACACCCAAAAAACAAATAATCCAATCAAGAAATGGGCAGAAGTCATGAATGGACACATTTTCAAAGAAGACATCTAGATGGCTAACAGACACATGAAAAATGCTCAGCATCAATCATCACGAGGGGAATACAAATCAAAATCACAATGAGATACTACCTCACATCTGTCAGAATGGCTAAAATTAACAATATAAGAAACAGTGTTTTGGCCAAGATGCAGAGAAAGGGGAACACTTTTGCACTGTTGGTAGGAATGCAAACTGGTATAGCCACTCTGGAGAACAGTATGGAGGTTCCACAAAAAGTTAAAAATAGAACCACCCTATAATCCAACAATTGCACTACAGGGTCTTTACCCAAAGGACACAAAAATACAGATCTGAAGTGGCACATGCACCCTGATGTTTATAGCAACATTATCAACAATAGCCAAACTATAGAGAGAGCCAAAATTTCCACCAACAGATGAATGGGTAAAGAAGATGTGGTATATATATATATATATATATATATATATATATATACACACACACACACACACACACACACACACACAATGGAATAATACTTAGCCATCAAAAAGAATGAAATTTTACCATTTGCAATGATGTGGATAGAACTAGAATAAAGTATGCTAAGTGAAATAAGGCAACCAGAGAAAGACAAATACCATATAATTTCACTCATATGTGGAATTTAAGAAACGAAACAGGTGAACATAGGGAAAAGTGGAAAAAAGAAAAAACAGAGAGGAAAACAAATCATAAGAGACTCTTAATAATAGATAACATACTGAGGATTGATGGAGGGAGGTGGGTGGGGGATAGGCTAGGTGGGTGATGGGGATTAAGGAGGCACTTGTGATGAGCACCAGGTGTTGTGATGAATCACTGAATTCTACTCCCTAAACCAATATTGCACTGTATGTTAACTGACTAGAATTTAAATAAAAATTTAAAGTAAGATAAAATAAAATATAGTTAAAAATTAAAAGGGAAAAATAAAAATACAGCTGTTGCCCCTTATTCCTTTAGCCAGTGGAAAGCGGATGTTACTTCTTGTGAATCTTTGTGTTATATGAACAGTGTGACCTGCCCAAAGCCGCTCAGTGAGCATGTGGTTGTGATGCTGGAATTTGAGCCGAGATCTGTCTCTGAAATGCACATTCTGTCCATGATCCAGCACTTCCAGGGAGGCCTGACTGCTATTAAATGTCAAAAGAGTAAATAGAACTATGCAATGCTGTTCTCACCAAAATAGAATCATTATTGACCAGTTATTGATTAGCCATTCAGAGTCTGAGCAACATCTCTTCAAGCCCCTGGGAACTTAATGGGAGTAAGTTTGGGTCACTGTGTACATATCTCATTTTGATCGTTTCTTGACTGTTTTCTTCAAGTTTTTTAAACTACTTCCTTCTTCATCTTATTTCTATTGTTGGTTGTATCATTGAGCACAAAATCTCTTTATATAAGGAACTTAATGGTACTATCAAATTTCAGTTATGCAATTACTACACAGAAAATCCTACCGTAGCTATTGTGGAATAGACATCTTTTTAATTTCCAGTACAAATGTTGAGGTAAATATAGTATAGGAAATATCCAATTCCTTCCCTGGAGAAGTGTTCCACAAATAGTTCTTCAGACACAGTTGCCCAGAGATCCTTAGAACAGATCTTCTAGCCAGTTTAAAGACTTATTAGCTTCCTTTTGGACTAGGTGTACTATTGGTAGTGCTTTTCATGAAAGGTGACACACAACTTTTATTTCTGGTAATTTTCTTTGTTTTCTTCATTTCAAAAGTTACTAGCAGAAACACACATTAGTACATTTTAAAATATTAGACTGTGGAAAACAGTAAGTCATCAAAGCTCCACCTGTGACCAGAGCTAGCAGGTTAGTATTACTACCTTCTGTCTTCTTCCTCTTGCCTACTTTTCTATTAGGCTATAGCAACATTACATATTTAATTTTTGCTTTTGCTTTTATCTGTTAATATTATAGTCTGAGCATTTTTTCATATAACCAGATAATCTACAAGGTCATTTTTTTAAGAACTATAAAAATATATATCAAGTGAATGTGTCATAATAATTTACTAAATCCTCCACTGGGTACCAGTTGGGTTATTTCTATTTTTATATTATAAATGTCACAAATATCTTCATCTATACAGATAATGTTTCCATATTTCAGTTTTATTTCTTTAAAGTATGAACCTAGAAACTGAAATACAGGGTTAAAAGGCAAACACACTTTTATGCCTCTTGATATTATTGACAGATATCAGGTCCTACAAAAAAATAGGGATACAGAAAAGCTTATAGGACTAGGATAAATTGTCTGAAAGTGTGATATAATAGAGAGAAGACATGCACTTGGTAATAGGAACACAGGGTGTTCACTGCTGTGTTGTACATAAAGGCTGCATTGTACTGAGCTGTCTTCTGCAATATGTTAAAGTTATAAATACTGCAAAAGGATTAAAGTCTTACATAAGAATCCTAACAGATACATAATGCTAAATAGCTTTTCTAAAACGTTCTACCAATTTACAACACCTCCAGAAACGAATAATGGTGACACTGTTACAAGAATGACATAGTATCGGTTTTTAAGCCTTTGATAATTTCCTGAGAAAAACTTTGTTCTCATTTGCATTGATTTTATAGGTCAGCCGAACATTTCCCTATACATTGTTTCAGGAATGAATATGTATTGGTAGTCAGCCATTGAATTTTTGTAGGCACTTTTCCCTTAGAATCTACTTCTGTCCAGACTCCCCTGAATTATAGAACCCATATTTCTACTTCTCAAGGGACTTACTGTTAATTCACGTAACATTGATGTTTACATTTCATTTACATTGTCACTTCCTCATAGCATGAATCTTTTCTCTGGTGTTTTATGTTTTGCAAACTGCCAGGGAACATTTGTGATACTCTATAAATAATAAATAATAAAAGTCCTGTAGTCCTCAGCCAGAGCCTTTGATCAAGGGCAGCTTTCAACTGAGTTCACATGAGGAGACGTAAAGAAGAAAAAGAAGGAACTTTCTCCATAGCTTGGCTATTTATCTGCATTGATCAGCCAGGTTGCTGATCGGGAGGTATCAGAAACACACCCCTACCAGCCCTCGGAGAAACTTCATTCTGTGGTGGACACTCAAGGGGAGAGCTCTGCAGACTCTGAGATGTCACTTAAGTGGGTTGCCAGGAGGGATGATTCAGTTCCCCTTAGTATTTTCTCTTTATTGGGAGACCCCACAAGTGTAGATGCCTCTCATCACAGCCATTGTAGGCAAAGAGGGAGCTGGAACAGTGTTTGGGTCTTAATGTCAACTTTTCCAGGACAGAGTTTGAGCCAAGAAGCCCCAGCTGCCCCCTGAGCCACATCCAACCTGAGCAGTCAGTGCTAAGACGACACGAAGGGACCACAGCTCACACGCACTCACTTAATGCTTTGGTCTCAGAGGAACTGTCCTGTCACTGTTGACTGGTGGACAAAACAGACTGAAGATCTTGTGCAGAGTGCTCTAGAGGGTGTTCCCTTTCAGATTGGGAGGAAAGCATTCGACTTGCCTACTTTCCAAACAAAATCAAAACCATAAAACTTTAATCCATTGTGTTCACCCATTTAAAAAGAAAATAACACTTTTCAGTTCAGTGTCATGGCCCTTTGTTAAAGGGATCAGGGGAGAAAAATGTAGCCCTGAGACAGGAAAAGAGAACAGCGTGGAAACAAAGTGGACACAACAGAGAAGTAAAGAATATTGTCAAAGAGGGAAGAGGGGAAAGAGCCCTTGAGAAAGAAGTGGGTACAGAACAGGATCCAGACAAGGGGAGAGAGACTCAGGAACGTTGGAGGGACTGTGTGTCCAAGCCCAGCTAGCCGGAGCGACAGCAACTTCATCTACTAATTTTCTGAATGTCTGTGTTATTCATACTTAATCATGCTGAGCACTGAGAAATGCACAGAATTGTTGAATCACTGTGTCGTACACCTAAAACTAAGATAACACTGTATATTACCTACACTAGAATGAAAATAAAAGACTTTTTTTAAAAAGGAAATTGAGGGATCCCTGGGTGGCGCAGCGGTTTGGCTCCTGCCTTTGGCCCAGGGCGCGATCCTGGAGACCCCGGATCAAATCCCACATCAGGCTCCCGGTGCATGGAGCCTGCTTCTCCCTCTGCCTATGTCTCTGCCTCTCTCTCTCTCTCTCTGTGACTATCATAAATAAATAAAAATTAAAAAAAAAATAAAAAGGAAATTGACCATGAGTATAGGCATTTTTAAGATTTTTGAAGCTAGTTTACTGTCTTTCCTGATAGGGTCTACCAATATACTCTGAAATTCACAACCGGTAAATGTACTGGTATTGCTATAACCTTGCCAGCATTAGAAATACATATATTTCTATACATATAGAAAAATTTTTTTACATCGTAATACTGTAGAACATATAAAATATGCATGAAAGTGGAAAGAATAGTGTGACAAAATTGGTGAACATAATTTAACACCAACAGTTGCCAATGTATGGCCCATCTGGGTTTACCTCTAATCCTCACGGACTCCCCGCTCCTGTTTTGCTTTCATGCAGACTCCAGACATCAATACCATGTCAAATATTTCGGTATGAATCTCTGAAACATAATGAATTTAGATATATGTATAACCCCAATACTATTATTGCAACTATAACACCAGGTGCACCTGGGTGGCTCAGTCAGTGTCTGACTTTGGCTCAGGTCATGATCTCAGGGTCCTGGGATGGAGCCCCACTTCCAGCTCCCTATTCAGCTGGGAGTCTGCTTATCCTCTCATCTCCCGCCCCTGCTTGTGCTCTCTTTCTCACATATATAAATACATAAATAAAATCTTAAAAATGAATAAACTATAACACAAATTCCTGAGAATACCAAGGCACCTGTGCTCAAATTTCCAAGCATCTTATTTACATCAGTGCTTAATTTTTTGTTTGTCTTTTTATTGTGGTTTTGTTTCTTGAATATATATCTAAATAAGAGCCAAAGAGATTGATGATCTGCTTTTTAAGTCTCTTTTAACCTATGGATTCTCCTTGCTCTTTATTTTACTCACAGCCTATTGTTGAAGAAACCGCTCATTTGTCCTGCAGGATTTCCTATGTTTGGGTTTTACTCCTTGCATTCCCATTGTGTTTTTTACTTGCTTCCGTCTCCTTTGTACTTCTTAATTTGGTACTTGGGGGTAGAGACGTGATCAGATTCAGATCTGATTTTTGAGGCAAGGCTATTTCATAGGCTGTGTTTGCTCTCCCCTTAGGAAACATGTTTGATTATCTTGGTTTTGAGGTTGTTAACAACAATTACCAATCAATGTCTAGACCCATTAATACACTGGAGGTTGTAAATGGTGATATTATAATTCCACAATCCTTCCTTTTTTATTAGCTGAAAACTCCTGTAAAGAGAAACTCTTTTATCACTTTCTCAGTCATGAGGTGGGATAATTCTAATGGAAATAGTAAGATCAGCATCTTATTTTTTTTACCTAACTTATCAGGTTTCAAAATAATGATTTGGTTCACTAACATCTCTCAACAGGGATGAATAGGGTTTTTAAAAAATATATCATTATGAACTAACTCATGGATTTTATCATAACCAACATGTTTCAAGAATTTGAGTTCTCATCCTTATAGATATTCAAATTTCCCCACCTTCAACCAGTAGAGACGATTTAAGTTTCCTCCTCAACCCTTTTGACATGACTTCAGAATCTTTGATAGTTTTCCTGCTTTCTGGTAGTGACAAGAGGTTCCAAGCTCATCTTGTGCATTTTCTGCCCCAGACTGGAAATCTATCAGTTCTCCAAGAAGCCATGTTTTCTCCTAGTGGGAAATGTTTTAACAACCAGGGATTAGGGATATTACCATTACTGTGTAGCCATCCTTTCAAGGCCTTTTCAGTAAAAAGAGCTACAAAACAAGAATTACATATTTGCAAGTTAAAATAAATCAGGAGTTCATCTTCATACTTCTAATTAAATCAAGGATCACAGAAATTTTACTTAATCTCTTATACCTTATGTTTATGTCTCCTTCTTCCACACAAAGAATTTCAATTCTTGAAAACACTGGGAATGAGAAAAGTAGAATAGTACACAAGTACTCATTTGTTTTATCTTATAAATAGACACATGCCAGTCTCAGAAGAGCAATACCAACACTACCACCAAAAGCACAATTACTGTAAATACTTAAGTGGTTTTTTTCAGTGTATTTCATCTTTAGGTTATAACCCACTAGGAAATGCATGCAAATAATGTGCTGTGTGGTCACTTGGAATTGTTCTCTGTATGTGCATATTTATTTTAAATTTTTTTAAAGATTTTATTTATTCATGAGAGACACACAGAGAGAGAGAGAGAGAGAGAGAGAGGCAAAGACATAGGCAGAGGGAGAAGCAGGCTCCCGGCGAGGAGTCCAATGCAAGACTCGATCCTAGGACCCCCGAAATCCCGACCTGAGCCAAAGGCAGACACTCAAACTACTGAGCCACCCAGGTGCCTTTTACTTTAAATTTTTAGAAATTGATTGTTTCTAAAAATTTCATCTCATAATTATGCAAAATATACCAATGGTTTCAAAGTCAAATCTATAATACAATGTATTCAAATAAGTCTAGCTTTTACCCTGTACCTTCCACTGTTCCCTTTCCTTCTCTAGTAACCTGCTTTTTATAGTTTAACCTTTCCTTTTTTTTTTTTTTTTAAAAAGATTTCATTTACTTACTTATCAGAGACACAGAGAGAGAGGGGCAGAAACATAGGCAGAGGAAGAAGCAGGCTCCCTGTGGGGAGCCCGATGTGGGACTCAATCTCAGGACCCTGGGATCACAACCTGAGCAGAAGGTAGATGGTCAACCACTGAGCAACCCAGGTGCCCCTCCTTTTTTTTTTTTTTTTATAAAGCACATTCATATTTCCTCTTCCCACAGATTAAGCATTCTATACAAGTATTTCATTTTTTTCCCACTTACCCATCTATTTAGGAAATAGGTTTTTCTAACTCCTTTCCAGCTGCATAGAACTCCATTAGGTGGATGTACCATAGTTTATCTGTCTAGTATCCCCTTGATAGGTGTTTATGCTGCACCCAATCTTTTGCTATTACGAATTGTTGTTCAATGACTAGCTTTGGTCATACATCTTTTCATATTTTTGCCAGTACATCTTTGGAATGAAATTCTGGAAGTTTGGTTGCTGAGCTAAAGAGTAAGTGCATTAGTTATTCTGCTTGGTATTGATATATTGCACTCCACAGGATGTATATCATCTCCTGTCTCCAGTGCAGCATATGACACTGTCTGTTTCCTCACAGCCTTGCTGAAAGATTGTTGTCTGACTTTTAAATGGTAACCAATCTAATAGGTGATAAATGGTATCTCAGTGCAGTTTTAATTTGTATATTTCTTATGAGAAGTAAGGTTCAGCATCTTTCATCTGGCTAAGAGAAATTTGCGTGTCTTTTTCTTCCAACTCTGCCTTCATTTCTCTGGGCTTTCTTTTCTCTATCTTCAGAAACTCTTTTTTATATATTAGAGATTTTTCTCTACTTTTAGGAACTTTTTATACTAAAGTTTTTAATTCTTTATTTGTGACATATAGTTGCAAGTATTTTCCCTGATTTGTCACTTGTCTTTTTCCTTTCTTTACAGTGTGTATATGAGTGTGTGTATTGCCATGCTACGTTTTTAATGTATAATTAAATTTATCTCTCTTGTCTTATTTCTTGCTACTAGATCTTGAATCATGGTAGAAATATTTTTCCTATTTCTGGCAATAAAGGAATCCATGCATGTGTACTTCTAGTACTTGTATGGATTCTGGTTTTTTATCTTAAATTTCAGATCCTTTTGGAATTTTTCCTTTTTAATGATATAAAAGATGAATCCAAATTTATCTTTTTCCATATATGTATATATATATATATATATACAATTATCTCAGCACTTAGATGCTCTATTATTTTTCCTTTTATTCTTAATTATATTTTGGTACTTAAGAGAGTTTGCATTTTGATCCAAAGATTAGTTTTATACTAATATTTTTACTAACCATCTTTTTTTTTAAGATTTTATTTATTTATTCATGAGAGACACAGAGAGAGAGGCAGAGACAGAGGCTGAGGGAGAAGGCTTCTGCAAGGAGCCTGATGTGGGACTCCATCCCCAGACCAAGGATCACGCCCTGAGCCAAAAGCAGACGCTCAACCGCTGAGTCATCCTGGCGTCCCTTTTATTCACCATCTTAAGCTCTCTCTCTCTCTTTTTTTATTATTGTCTAGTGATTCCCCACTATAGATATATTGAAAATGGATTACTACCATTCTTTTCCTCCCCCTTCTTTCCCAGCATCTTGTTTGAAGTACTATCCTTTTACTGTTAATTAACAACTATAAAAGAATCAGCAGTCTTCTACTTCTCATATGCTGTCTCCATCCTTTTCCCTGCCCCATTTTTGATAGTTGTTCTCTACTTGCATTATTTCTCCCAGCATCTTTCGACTTTTATGAATGAATTTAGAGAGGTTCAAAAATAAGGCTGCCTCAAAGGCCATTTTTACAGGACTCTCCTCTGTTTATTCTTAAAAAAAAAAAAAATTATTTATTTATTTGAGAGAGAGTGAGAGCACAGGCACACAAGCCAGGGAAGAGGCAGAGGGAGAGGGAGAAGCAGACTCTCTGCTGAGCAGAGAGCACATGGGCTTCATCTCAGGACCCTGGGATCATGACCTTGAGCTGAAGGCAGATGCATAACTGACTGAGACCTCCAGGTGCCCCTATTTATTCTTTCTTGACCAATTTCTTTCTTCTTATCCTTCTTTTTTTTTTCTTCTCTAGGTTAGCATTTCTCAAAGGATCAGGTTTGGAAATGTATGGAGGTGTTTTGGTGGTCGTGGTTATTAGGGAGCCCTATAGATATTTAAAGGACAGAGGCCAGGCACACTCGACAGTCTGTAAGGCATAGAACAGTGCCATATGACAAAGAACTGTTCAATTTCCCACATTTGTCCATTTCAATGACTTTTGAATGTCCTATTGGATATTTCAATGACTTTTGAATGTCCTATTGGATACTTATCTGAGTAAAAGAAAAAAGTTGATAATTTTTAAGCTTAAAATCTAACTCTGTATAATGTATAAATTCAAAGTATTTTTTGTGCAATATCATTTCAATGCATACTGAATTTCTAGGAACGCAACTACCATGTAACTCAAAAGAAGTTTTGTTTGGAACTGTGCCAAGAGTTTTTCATCATTTAAGAAACTTGTGTTGCTGATGGCAATGCCATTCACGGTGTTTGAGTAGCCAAGTACAACCAGCTTGTATCCAGCACGTTTGTGACTGCTGTATTCACAACAATTCTCCACAAAAATGCATCTGACTACCTCATTTTGTTTTCTGGTACAGTCATTGCCCCAAATTTACATATTTAAATATATATTATTTTATAATAAGTTAGTGTATTTACTTGTTCTTTTTAACTGGGGCGTGTTATTTTTTTTAAGATTTTATTTATGTTAGAGACAGAGAGAGCATGGGAGCAGGAGGAGGGGCAGAGGGAGGAAAGAAAGGAACCTCAAGCAGACTCCCTGCTGAATGCAGAGCCCATCTCAGGCCTCAATCCCAGGACCCAGAGATCATGACCTGAACCAAAATCAAGGGCCTTAACTTAGCAAACTGAGTGACCCAACTGGGGCATATTATTGATTTTAAAAAATGATGGATGAAATTCCATTTCAAGATAGTAAATAACTACAAAATATGTGCTTCCATATACATCAGGCAGTAAGTCTAGTATTTAGAACTAGAAATTTGGACCGTCCTGAAAGCCCAAGAACAATAAGGAGGTGGTACCTTTGAACATCAACATCCACAAATGTGATAACCCAGAAGTAGAGACTGCATAGGACTCTGAGAGGGAGCTTCCTGTCCCTATTCTTGGCAGAGGCAAAGCCCTTTAAAGAGTGATGCTCACAGAGAAATTTGCTCTCAACCTACTGCTTGTAGAAGAGTGAGGGGAAAATGAAATAATGACATAGAAAATGTTAAGGAGCAATTGTAAACCAGATAAGCATAGATTACACACCAGCTGGACAATCACTGGCCTAGTGATGTCATGTCTTTATTTATGGAATGCTATAAGCCAGATTTCATTTACCCAGTAAAGCTAACAGTCTTTACCAATCATGTGGTTGTACATGGCATGTGTTAGATACTGGATGAGAAAATGAAATGGACAAAATTACGTTTGTACCAGCTCTTCGACAGCCACATTTCTCCAAGGTCTGAACCTGACAGTGTTTAGTTAATAATATGACTGCTTCTTGATCTATAATTCTAGATTGCATGACGGCAAGACTTAGCAACACCAAGCTAATCTGATTTCAACTCCTTTTGTTGGCTTCCAGGCTAACGTTGCTCAGTTTCAGTCATCCTCCCTGGGTCACAGGCAAAAAAAAAAAAAAAAAACCCATTCAGCCAACCCAGTGGGATAGTGGAAGGCTTCGACTGATAAGAAAAATGCTGTAAGATTCCAGTCACGAATGGCTCATAAGTAGAGTGTGGTGTTGTTGGTAAGTGGAGTCATCAGTGATGGATTACCAGTTTACATTTACTGTGTGATTCCAGTTGGTGGATCCCAAAGGACAGCCCGTTTTCAATAGGCCTTTGCCCTTGGTAGCAACACAGTCCATTCACTTTATGATCTCCTCATTGTTGTCTGACAGCTAAAATTTATATGATCCAAACTCCTTGAAATACATGCCTAACTTACATTCAGAAAAATATTTCCAGTACTTCAGTGGTTTGCAATGAAATAGTTCTCCATTCTTGGAGTGATATTTTTAGTTACAATATGTGGAATATTGGATATTGCATATGTGTATGTGTGTATCTTCAGGACAATTAGCCTCTTAAGCCAAGGAGCTTGCATTTATTTCTGTATCTCCATCACTTGGCATTGTAGATGTTCACTAAGTGTTTGTAGAATTGAATTAAATGTAGAATTAATTTGTAAGTTGAAAGCAATAAAGTCTATAGAAAACATTAGCAATGTGGGCAGAGATGGTACCTCGAGCCAATTATCCATTTAACAAGTATCTGAGACTGACTGTCTTCTGTCTTGTTTAATTCACTTTCATCTGGAAGCTCTTGGTTGTAGCTGCCAAAATGTATCCTAACTAATACAGATTTACGTGTCAAACATTATGGTCATATGCATTAATATTTTAGACTGTCACAGTTATCCAGTAAGATAAGCGACTTGTACATTATCCTTAAATTGCCTAAACAGTAAGAGATTTACCTAAATCTCTAGTGACTGAGTGAGCTTAGACAAATCCAGTTCCCCATATTCCTTCCTTCCCTCGGAAATATAAATTCTGCCTCCTATTATCACACTCTCTCAGGTCAAGATCCCATCTTCTTAACTCTGCATCTAGATCCCTGCTTGTCCAGATACCTCATCCTGCTGCCAGCACCCTCCCCCCCTTTGGGGAGAAGCACGTGTGTCCAAGAGAGTCATGTCTACTTCTTTACAATACAAGCCAAAAGGTCTGGTTAAAGATAGGGTTTTTTTTTTTTTTCTTAATCCAAAGGTCTTAGCATATGTATAGAACCAAACTATTAAGTGGGAAGATCAATGGAATAGTCATTGATGTCTGTAGGGGAGAGGAATCCACAAACACTGCACCAGGTAATTTATAAAGGGCATCACATTTTGTGTTCAAGTGAGCCCCATAAAGAGAATATTACAGCTGCTGTATTACAAATGATAAAACCAATGGGTTAAGATTCTTGCTTGAGATCACAAAATATCATTGATAGTCAATATCTTATCCTCTTACTCTTTTATTACTTTCTTTTTGTTCACTTTTAATTTTCAATATATTTATCCTTTTTTAATCCTTAATTTGTTTGCGAATTTGTCAAGGGAAAATGACCCAATAAAATATTCAATAGAACTAAAATAAATACTGATAAACAAGAAAGTATCTGACTCCCCCCACTCCTCCTGCCCACACATACACATTTCCTGAGTTGAAATATCATATCCAGGCATAGTAACTTTGAAAGGCCCTACACCTGCATAAAGATCTTCTTTTCATGTTCTCCCACCCCACCCTCCAACTTCCTGGTTTAGAGTATCTCTGTCATTACCTTGGTATCTTTCTTATCTATAATATTCTGATAAGGACCCAGACTCCCTTGATATATAAAATTTAGGTAACCTGGCTAAACAATGAAAAATCCAGAAAATCTGTAACTTGACTTGGTGGGACTATGAAGCATAGTTATCAGAAAGTAAACTCCCCAGAAAAGAAATGTTGCAAAGACATTCCCTATTACATTTATTTTGTGAAAAAGGAGACCAGCAGGAAGGGAAGAGGTGCAGAAACCACACCAGCTCAGGAGCTTTGAGGTCTGGGATTAGGTGGCTCGTGTTGGGCGGGGAAACTAAATTAGGAATGGCTCTCAGAATCCAGTCTGGGGCCTTGTGAAGGATCTTCTGTTGGTTATTAAGTGTATAATATTTGAGTGTCCACAGCAACTGCTGTCAATGTCAGTATACCCAGAGAGTGCATTAAGGTTCCAGACCCCCAGGACCCACTGATTGGGATGTGACCACTTCCTAAGAAGTTCCTCTTCTTAACTCATTCACACTAAAGTGTCTGCCTTCCAGGCTCCTGGATGACTCAGTTGATAAAACTTCCCAACTTTTGATTTCAGCTTAGGTCATGAGGTCATGATCTCAGGGACCTGAGTTCTAGCCCTGCATCAGGCTCTGTGCTCAAAAGTAAATTGATTAATTAAATTAAAAAAAAATGCCTGCCTTCAACGGTCATAGCTTTTTGGCCTTGATACAAAAACCAGCTGTAGAAACAATATCCAATGAACCTGATACTATATAAAATTCATGTCAGCTAGAACTGCCACATATTTCTAGCCTTTTAGAGTCACCCTTACCTTTAATCATAAAACGTAAATGGCTAAATCTCCCTAACATAGAAATGGGGAACTAATGTCTGCCCCACCACATCTCCCAGTATTGACAGGAATGTCTGTTTCAAAGTGCTGGGGTTTCATCTAAGCCACCTCTTGGGCTGGTTTCTTGATCCTTCTTCTAACGTGCAACTGGATCTCTTGTGAGTTCAAGCCCCACGTTGAGAGATTACTTTAAACAAACAGACAAACAAACATTAAATTTCACACCTGAGGAAAGTGCCTTACTTGCTTCACCCTCATTCTGGCCCTGCTAACCACCCATCACCTCAGCTCTTCACTGTTCTACCAGCACACTCAAATTTATGGTATGTTGAAGGGCATGGGAGACTATATCAGGAATGACAAGGAGTCATTCAGTAGGTGTGAGGTGGGTCTTAGGGATCTGAATTTTTAATAATCATTGTTGTGAGTTGAATTGCACCCTCCAAAAAATTATATCGAAGTCCTAACCCCTGCTACCTAGGAATGTAATCTCACCTAGAAATAGGGTCTTTGCAGATACAATCAAGATGCAAGTTAAAGTCAGGTAATACTGGAACAGGTGGACCTATAATCCAATATGACCAATATCTTCATAAGAAGAAGAGAGACACAGACATAAACACACACACATACACACACAAGATATCAGCACGATCGCCTAGGGATAAAGGCCACATAATGATGGAGGTAGAGATTGGAGTCTCAGCTGCAGGCTAAGGAACGCCAAAGAGTCCTGGTGACCACCAGAAGCTAGAAGAAGGATCATGGTCTTACTGATATCTTAATGAAGACTTGCAGCCTCTAGACTGTGGGCAAATATATTTCTATTGTTTTAAGCCACTCAGTTTGTGGTACTTTGTTATGGCAGCCCTAATAAATGAATACAATCACCTACCTCCTTTAGTAATCTTGATATGAATAGTCCATAAACTAAAGCTTGGTCTAACTCCAAATTTCTGTCCTAGAGTGTCTCTGGAAATGCATAATTCTGCTTGTTTTCTTAATTAAGAAGAGAAATTTCATATTCCCTGTCTTATTTCTCTACCTGAGCATAACTGTGACTCTTTGACCATAAGTCAGACCATAACCCAAGCTCTATTTTTCCCAACAAAATGAGTTCAAGGCCTATACATGGGCTGAGTGAGGATTTGAACACTGGTCCTCCTGTCTCTTTAGTTTGTTTCCTTTCTACTACACCGCACACTCTTGCTTTCCCTCATCTGTACGAGACCTCCCCAAAAGCATGCTAGAAGGATTTGTCCTGTTTAGAAATAATTTTCATAGCTTATTCATAACTTTCTGTAATCTCCTTGTGTGGAACAGCCATGAGGCATGGAAATTATTCCAATAGAAATAAAAACAGTCAAAGATTATTCCCTCTCAAAAGTATGCAAACAGTTTTATATATAGTTTTAGAGACTGTGACTGTTACCCAAAGATGCTCCATACTGACCACACAATTAAACCTTTTTCTTTTCATACATTTCTGGGAAATAAGGCATTTGCAGAGATTAATTGGTATCCTGTATGTAGAAGGCTTTCCCTTACAAATTTCTGTAAGTTGGGCTGCAGAGTTTTGGATGAGGCAGAAGTGAAGACACATTGGTACAAGGATGTGGGCTGAGGTATAATTAGTGAGCACCATCACTTCCACCTCCACATTTGCCTGCCAGGGATCAGGGAAGAGTTAAAGGCAGCAGGGAATGCAGCTTCCCTGAGCTCAGCACACCTTATGAACTCACATTCATAGAGGGGTCAGGAAGATGGGCTCCTGCTTTTTCTCAGCCTTCCATGGAACACCAGGAAAATTTTACATAACATTCTCTTTTCCTCCTCCAGAGGAATGAAGAAGAAAAATAAAATTGAGGTCAGGGGCCTTGGTCTTCAATCTTAAATCATTCATCCATCCCAAAATCATTGCTTTAATTCAGAAACTGGGATGAGGTTATAAAGATGAGAACATAAAGTCCCTTCTCTCTTGTTTTTGACACCCAAGTTGGGGAAATAACCACACACACAACTAGCAAAATTGATATTTTTTACAGTAACAGAGGCATAAGAAAAAATGCAGTGGGAGGTAGCTTGGAGGGAGGCGCCTGAGAAGGCATCACAAAAGGGGTGACTTTTGAATTTAAATCTGAAAATGAGTAAGAATCTGAAGAGCTCAGAAGTTGAGGGATGGAAGAAAACGGAGGCAGTTTAAAGCAGGACTGTCCAATAGAACTTTCTGTGATGATTAAAATGTTATCTATTTGCACTCTTCAGTGCATATGACCAGAGGACACTTGAAAATGTGGACAGTGTGACCAAGGAATTGCATGCTTAATTTTATTAATCTTAATTAGTTTGTAATTAACTTTAAATTACTAGTGGATACCTTACTGAACATCATAGCTTTAGATAATAGAAACAGTGTTGCAAAAGCACAGACAACTGGAAGCTTGGCGCATTGTCACAGATTAGCAGGTGCTTAACGGGGCAGGTTCTTGGATTCCAAAAGAAATGGTGGAAAGTGGGAAATGATGCAGCTGGAAACACTGGTTGGGGCTGCATTACAAAATGCCTTATAGGGGGGTCCCTGGGTGGCTCAGCAGTTTGGTGCCTGCCTTTGGCCCAGGGTGTGATCCTGAGGTCCCGGGGTCGAGTCCCACGTCGGGCTCCCTGCATGGAGCCTGCTTCTCCCTCTGCCTGTGTCTCTGCCTTTCTCTCTCTCTCTCTGTGTCTATCGTGAATAAATAAAATCTTAAAAAAATAATGGCCTTATATACCAGGAACATACCAAAGATGTTGGACTTTATCCTTTGGATATGAGATATCCTGGGAATATTTTTGAACAAGAAAATGATATGGTACAATGATAATTGTACTGACTTTGGTTGGCATTTATAGGCCTTTGGTATTTGGAGTCATGATGACTAATGTAGGTTGAGTGGGGGCTGGGACCTACTTGCATTGTGGACATTTCTCCCTCCCCAGTGACCGATCTGGGATTTCAAGAAGAATAGTGAAATTTATAAGCAATAGTTTTGCTACCTGGCACTTCTCTCAGTGTTCTTATAAGCTCTTAAATAATTACACTATGTGGTAAAAATCTTATTCAAGTGTTTTCCTAGGATATAAATCTCTTAATAACATAGTGGGAATAGATTTATTAGTACAGGGAACTGTTCTACCATTGGTTTCATCTCTAACTCTTACACAGCACCTGGCACCCAAGTACTCTGTGTCTTAATACTAAATATGAGTTGTTTCATGGGTTATGGAAAGAATATTTTAAATTAATAATCACTCTTCTCCCTTTCAAAATTAGTCTATTACTGGCCTTACCTTGGCTATATTTTCTAGCTCTCTGCTTAGAAGAACAAGTTATGGGTATAAAATGAAGTAGCAAACATGATTTGGAATAAATCTGTCACAAATAAAAGCTTTATAACAGTGCCCAAAGCAGAGACCCTGGAACCAGGCTGCTCCAGACTACTCTAGACTGCTCCAGATCCCTGTCTGCTACCTCTAGTGATATGCACACTGATCAGTTATGCAACCATTCTCTGCTCTGGCTTTCTGAGGTGGACATAACTGCATTTACACAGCTGTTCCAAGAATTATATGAGTTAACATACCAAGAGTTAGTTTAGTTCTTGATTCATAGTAAATGCTTAATACATGCTACCCATTGTTATTATAAATCTAAGTTTTCTTTGGTGCCTTTTCTGATCGTGGCTTCCAAGGATCCTAAGAGAAACCCTGGATTTGTCATTACAATAAAAAAAGGTCATTTGGGCCATCCCGTCTTGTGTTACAGGCAAAGAACATGAGCGTAAAGCACAGGAAGCACACCTCAGATTAGGTTTAAAGGAAGAGCCTCCTGACAATGATGATTTTTACATGTTTAACTTACTTCCTGAGAAACAACACGGTCACTTCCTACTTCCTACAAAAAAATTTAAAAATGAAATGAAATGAGGGCACCTAGGTAGTTCAATTGGTTAAGGTCTGACTCTTGGTTTTGACTCAGGTCATGATCTCAGGGTTGTGAGATTGAGCTCTGTGTCAGGCTCCTCACTAGGCCTGGAGCCTTCTTAACACTCTCTCCTCATCTCCCTCTGCTGCTCTGCCCAATCCCCTCACCTCAACACCTCCCCTACCCCTGCTCTTGCATATGTGTGTCTTCTTTCTCTCTCTTAAAAAAAAAGAAAAAAAAGAATGACATTTCACAGGTCAGAATATTCTGGAATCAAGTGGCATGTGATCTTTTGCAGTTTTCTTTAGGGACAAGAAAGATTCTTGGTTGGTTGGTTTGGGTGTAGACAGAGACAGGCTGCACATGGTGAGAGGGACATGTCCTGCATCTGGGTTCCCCCTCTACTGATGGTTGGATTAACACACCACCTAACAAGTAAGTGGAGCAGGCTGAAATATTTTTGCAAATCTTTTAGAAAGTAAAATTAGTGAACTGATAATGAATTTCATGTGTTTTGAAAGTAAGGAGGATGAAAACGTCAAAATTGAAACTGAACTTTCTGCTGAGGTAACCATGTGGGATCATTCATGGAATTCAACTACACTTTATTCATTCAACAACGAGGTACTGAGTGCCCACTAAATTCCTGCCCCTGTTCTGCTGAAGCTAAAGCAGCAGGGAGTGTTTCAAAGACCTTACTGTAAAAAAAAAAAAAAAAAAAAAAACAAAGACCTTACTGTTATTAAGCTTGCATGCAAGGTAGGGAAACAGATCATAAATGAGCTCCATTTAAGACATATCAAGTTAAAGGTATCTGTTAAATCTCAACGTGGAAATGTCCAGATAGTTTAAAGTTAGAAGAGAGATGGTTTGTAGACAGAGATTGGGAATCATCAGCATATAAATGGTTCCTGAGGTGGTGGGAGAAAGACTCCCCAGAGAGACAACAGAAGGCTAGAACTCTGAGGAACTCCAATACGTGAAGGAAGAGAAATTTCCTGAGGAAAAGAGGGAAGATAAAGCCAGAGAAATAGATGCAAATTCAGGAGTGCAGGGAACCCTGGAGGGGGGCTTTAAAAGAGGGGATTTGCCAATGGCATCAGGTACTACCAAGAAGCCAAGGACAAGGGAATCCTGGGCTCACTCAGTTGGAAAGGGAGGAAGCCAAGCTGCAGTGGGAAGAAGGATGGCTCAGAAGTAAGTTGGAGGAAACTGTACATGTAGACACTTCTCCCAGGAAATACAGTTTTGAAGAGGAAAAATCATAGGGCTGTACACATTTAAGTGTCCTGAAGAGAATGAGTAAAAAGAGAGAAATTACAGTACGGGACAGAAAAGGAATCATTGGTCAGCAAAAATTCAGAGGAGGAGAGGTTTCAGAGCAGAGAATGAGGGACCGGGCCTGGACATAGTCAAAGAAACATGTTCATTGTAAGAGAAGAGAAGGAAGAAGGAGGTAGGATTCATGTGTGGCAGAAAACGAAAGACAAACCTGGAGAGGTAGGCCAGGACTTCCTACTCCGTGCTCTCTTTGGGCTTCCTCTTGTAGGAGATGCGGATCCTCTAAAGGTTTGGAGCAAGGAGATGCATGTGCAGATTTGTCTTGTATTAACCTGCCAGCAGAACGAAGAATGCATTTGAGGGGATCAAGACTTGAAATGAGCTGACAAATTTGGGAGGACTCTGTAGTAATCTGAAAGCTGCAAAGATCCTGAGCCATGGTGTCACAGTAAGGGATGGGAAAGCGTGTTTGGAGTCAGATTGGTCAAAGTTGATGATTAATGGGGTGTCACGAGTAGAAGGGAAGGAAATCAAGAATGATCTTCAGATACCTGGCAGGTTCATGATAGAGTCATTAACAAATGACAGAAATTTCATGAAGAGAAGGTGTAGGGAGACAGTGAATTGCATAGTGGACGTGGTGAACAGTGTGTGCATAAAATATCCAGTGGAGATGTCCCGCAGATGGATGGAGCTGAGGCTCCGGAGAGGGAGCTGGGCTAGAGGCATGTTTACTCACAGTAATACTTGCCAATATTTATTTAGGCTTGACTCAGTGCTGGTGCTTTACTCTCTCTTAATCTTCCATCAAGTCTGTGAGGCTGCTATTAGAATTCCCACTGTATAGATGAGGCATCTTTTCTTTAATCACTGAGGTAATAAGTGGCAAAATCATGATTCAAGACCTGCTGAGAAGTCATCAGTGTCCAGGTACTAAATGAAGCCACAGGCACAGGAGATTGCCCAAGGATAGTGCGTAGGGTAAGTGAAGGGAGCAAGCACTCCTGAGTGAATAATAAATTTCAGAGTGAACGGAAGAAGAGACTAAGCCAGTAACAAAGAAAGATTGCCCGCTTACTGGAATATGGCAGACAATTTCGTGCCTCGCTCTGCTTGCTGCACACCCATCCTAACTCGATATTCGAATGTACACTCTGCACATACGCAGACTGCGCAGATCCTTGGTTGCAGCAAAAGTAAATTTTACACGTTAATTAAAGTTTGGCTACACAACTTTGAAGGTGACAAGATGCATCTTTGCCTCGGAGAAGCAGTTGAGAACGAGAGCTCTTTGCCTGCTTTTGGACCTTGGAAGTGTGACATCTGGCTCCAAGTAGTCCTGGCACACAGCCAGGCTCCAAGCTCGAGGAGCCTATTTCCATCCCAACCCTGCTTCACTGGACTCAGAATCTCCTTGTGAGTTCTGTTGCACCAGGAAAGAGACCTGTCCTGTAACTACTCTCTGAGCAGCCACAGCCACGAGGAACAACTCAGCCATTCTTTCCAGTGATTTCCTTTGCCAGTGCATTAGTTTTTCCTTGTAATTAGAAAGGTTATTGTCTCATGCTCTGTAAGAATATTCACTGCCATCCCTGAATTATAATCAGTTGTTGAAAACGGCGTTATAAGCAGCTCTCTGCTGCCCTTGCCTCAGAAAGAACCGCAATGCACCAAGTGAATATGAATGAGTTTGAGCTCTGATGGATTTCCTTTGGATAAGTAGGGCCTCTTGCCAAGTGACAACTCAAGAATTGCTGGGAATATTGCAGAATTCCAGTCTGGTCCCACCTGACCGTTGTCCTAACGGGGCTGATTGATAGTTTGACTTACAGAGCAGCTCAGCAGTTTCACGAAACACAAAAGGCACCAAACCTTGTGACTCTGTGTTCTGTGGACCTGGAATGGCTTCATAAATCAGACATGCTTGCTTCCAATAGCTCCCAGCAGAGGAAAAAAGGGGGAAAACAGATACTGCAAGCATACAGGCTGTCCTGTAAGTGTCTTAAAATGGTAGCAGTATCTTTTTGAAATGTACACACTCCTATGCACAGACTACCAAGCATGAAAAAAAAGGAGTCAGGGTTATTTTCTTTCCTTTTTTTCCTTAACAAGGTAGACTTTTTATTTCAGGGTGATCTGTTTCTCCCATCCTTTTGTGATGAAGCACATGAAAAGAGATCTTCTTCTTCTTAAGTTCCCCCCACAAGCTTGCCCTGTGGCCTGCATGTTAGTGGGTATTGAAGTCTGTGAGTAGCAGAGATCCAGAAAGGCACGTGGTTGCAGTCACCCTGGTGTGAGGCTGGACCACAGCTGCATGCTTGTGATATGGCTGGCAGCCATCACTTAAATGGAGTGTAGCTGATTGGCAAGTTGAAAATCTTTTAGGACAGAGTGGGTTTTATGGCAAGATTGGTATCTGATTGTACTTTTACTTTATTGGTACATCTAATGTAATGCCACTAAGGCAGACACACTTAACTCAGGAAAACTTTGAAGAGCTTCTTTCCTTTCTTTATTGATGTCAATTTAAACCTATTAAAGAGAGGAAGATGGAAAAATTAGTCCTGACTGAGCCTTCTACCCTAGATATCCCCTGCCTTTTCTCCTCTGAACATTCAAATGACTGTACCCATCAATTCCTCAGGGACCATTTCTGAACTTTTAAATCTTAGTCTACCTACCACCCCTTTCTGAATATTGAACATCTTAAGGCATTTGCATTTTCTTTCCCTGTGCTTTGTTTACTTGTATCAATGAACATGGTATTTTCAAGAGAAATTGTATAGCAGATTGTGTTAATGGGCACACGTGTATATACAAAACATAGATAGGTGTGTGTGCATGTCATATAGAACAAACACAAATGTACTTATAGAAGAACACATTTAACTTTACAAGACATTAGAGCTTACTGGTTCTGTTCATTTTGCCACAGTAAGGTTAGATTGGTAATATCATCTCGGATTAGATGGAGAGTGCATAGGCTATGTCTGTATAATACGAAAATACCCAATCAGTTCAGAAAGAAAAACATGAATTACCTGGTTATATTTATTTTTATATTTTTTTTTACCTGGTTGTATTTATCTAGGACAAAAAAAATTATTTGATTCTAATATTCACTTTTCAGCTATTCAATATCTTAAAGTAACTTAAAATGAGTTTATGTTATGGTTCAGGGTTCAATAAACTCACGTGAGGAGAATGGCAGTCCTCTGTGGACCTACACAGAAAGGCCAGTAATATGTCATGTAATTGTGCCCAAGTTGCTAACATATCCCTCTGAGAAATTTGTCCCCCAGAAAGACTGTGAAAAGAGACAAAGGATGGGTTTATTTAGAATGATTAAGGTGAGCATGTGTCTCCATAAGGAGGGGAAACAATCAAGCTGAACAGTGTTCTTCATTTATTTAATAAGTACTTATTGAGTTCCTCCTAACTGTAGAATACAGAGATAAACAGTGCCTCTGCCTTCAAGGAGCTCCCATGTGTGCATGGCTAGCTGTGAACTAAGTAGAAATATACAGTAGGCTGCCAGCCCCCCAGGAACTTGAACTGGGATTGAGTAATATGACAAGACCTTGAAAGATTTAGTCAGAGGCTACCGATGTAGACCTTAGGTGCTACAGCAGGTCAGGGGTAGTCCGGGTGAATGAACATAGTGATGAGAAATACCTCCCTGGGATATATGATTGAGATGGACTTTGAGAATAGGCATCATCCACTCTCAAAGAGGAAAGATCATTTGAAGTAGGAAAAAACAGTGGCAAGGACACTGAGCCAGGAATGGGCAATGTTTGGAGGACAGGAAGGAGGTGAATACGGCTTAAATAGAGGATGGGGCATCAGATAAGGTTGGATGAGCAAAAGAGAGGTAGCAAAGAGGGCCTTGGTGCTGGGCCCAAGCATACAGATGTGAACATAGGCAATAGGCAACCACTCAGCTTTGATCTGAACCGAGGCTTCATGAATGCTCTATAGTCTTTCCGGCTTTGTGAAAACTATATTGCTTTTGTACTTCTAAATAATGGTTTCAAACTAAAATAGAGAAGGCATTAAAAAATTAAATCAACCATATTTACTTTGCTATGAGAAGGGAAACATTTTACAACAATGGCTTGTGATGTGGATTTTAATGAAATTATCTCCCTTGTGTTCATTAATCCCTGTTTTTATAAATAGGTGGTCACAATTCAACCAGAGAATGATTATGAGCTTCTATAGAAACAGTGCAGAGTGCCATTTGATTACATTCCCACCCACCACAACTCTCCACTCTTCTAATAATGACTTCTGGGCTCCTCTACACAGGTGTTCCTCAGGGTGGAGAAAAAGCAGAAATTAAATACTAGAGTTTGAACAAAAAGAGATTTGAGCTTTCTGAAATCAATATTCCAGGCAAGTCCAAGAATGTGAGTTGGAGCACTTTCTTTTATTATCCAAAGTAACAATGTGATTGTTTTGGAGGGATTGTCTTGAGGATGGGGGCAGTCTCCTGACGGCTAAAAAAATATTTACTTTTCCACTAATTCATTATTGCTTTTTCTCATTTAATTCTAATACTTTAAGCCAAGTTTATTGGCTTAAAAAATGAAAGTTGCATTAAACCCAACTTGGTAGATTGGTAGAAGTAAGTTATATTGCTTTGATTGTTGGTCAATTATAATGATGTTAACTTTAATAATAGCTTTTTATTGAAAGTTTATCAAGGTCTAGCTGCTCTGAGCACTTTATAAGTATGATCTCACTTAATACTCACAGCCATGCTAGGAAACCATACTCTTTCATTTTACATACACAGAGACAAACGTTGAGAGAAGTTAGAAATATGTGGTCTCCACTCTGCACACAAGTTTGGAGCCATGAAAATGACAATCTTAATAATCTTAATAACCAATGGGAAACACTGCTATTGTTTTGTGACCTTTAAAATTTTCTCTCAAAACATTAAGAACTCTGTAACTCTCTGTTATAAGTGTACAGGGCAATGAAAAAGGGTAAAACTGATAGTTTTTTTTACTACACTAGAAGAGGATTAAAGTTTGTTATTTCTTCAGGTAAAAAAAAGTATCAGAAATAGTTTGAACAGTGCTTGCTCTCTTCCTGTCATAGAACTTATGATACATACACTTTCTTTTTTTCTTTTTTTTTTTTTTAAGAGAGAGAATGAGCATGTGCAACCAGGGGCAGGGGAGGGGAGAGGCAAAGGGAAAGAGAATCTTAAGCAGCCTCCATGCCAAGTGAGGAGTCCAAATAGGGCTCTATCTCAAGTCCTTGAGATCATGACCTGACCTGAAATCAAGGGTCAGAAGCCTAACCAACTGAGCCACCCAGATGTCTCAATATATGCTTTTTTCTATGTTTGTGTGAACTTCCAACATTTCATCTTTTGCTTTTTTAATGATGTGAAATACCTCTGAACATTCTTTAAATGTGAAGTTAATTGCTGACACCACTTCTTCTGAGACATTTTCATCCTTCTCATCACAATCACACTTTCCTCATTTCTATCCATACATTCACCTTCACTAGGGTTCACTTGAACTATGTAGCAGGAGCATCCAAATAGTGAGTGTCAGTATTCCCAAGGTCAGCTATTTCCTTTACAAACTCCATTTATCCTCAGTTCCAATTTCACTTCCAGAGATATCACTTTTATTTGCTACACTTTTTCATATTTGTTAGTCAATTTTCTCTTCTGATTATTCATCTTGTAAAATTCATGTTAGCTTATCACTAGGGCACAAGAAGGCAACACAACTACACTCTTTGCTGCCTGTGTGTAAATGGAATAAGAGATGTATAGGGACCAATCGATCAACCACAGGCTTTGAAAGAAGTGATAAGATTGGCCACTGATCATGACATCCATTTGTTATTTATGATGTGATTTGTGAACTGAGAAGCTAGCAGGGAAGCTTGTTAAGTTATATAACTACTCACAGTCAATATAGTATGGTAACTCAAATCTGAATCATGTTATTATTGAAGGACTAGTATTATTTAACTACATTGTGGTAACTTGAATTTATGCATGTCAGAACTGTGCCAAGTAAAGACTTCCTACAATTGCTTTTTGATATAGGTGATGGTGGTGAGAGAGCCAAGATCAAATTCAAGCCTACTTGGCACCTAAACCCACTTTGACTAACACTTTGCCTTTGATTTAGGATGTATAATTCCCAAGAGAGAGTAAAGGTTTCTTTTCTCTGGAGGCAGCATGGGTGAAGAAGAGATAGAAGAAGGGAGAATAAAGAAAGAAAGAAGGTAGGAGTCAGAAGGGAGAACAGCAAATGGGGAGGGAAAGAGAGCAAAGTGAAAAGGAGGAGAAAAAGAGAGCAAGGAAAAGAAAGAGAGAGCAAGCCAAAAAGGATGCAGGAATAAGAGAAGAAACAGAACAAGCAGGAGTAAAGAAGTATGACAAAAAGAAAAGAAATAGGAACAAGAAGAGAACAGAGTTCAGTTTCCCAGCACAGTGATTCAGGGGGCAGTGTAAAATAACAGAATGGTGCTATTTATGGACTATTCCCTGCCCTCTTCCTTTGCCTAAACTCCTAACCCTGTAATGACTAAAATGGCATCATTTTCACTTTTCATTTTCTTGTGACTAGAGCACCACCCAAATCAACAATGCATATTATTGAATGAGTTTCAAAAATATCATACTGCCATAGGGCATTTTTAAAGATCCTGCTCTATTTAATAACTGATGTAAGAATATAAGGACATAACGTAAAATAATCATCTCACCTGCTTACTAAAATAAAGTCTACATGATTTAGAGAGGCAAATATATAATTCTAATCAGAAGGGACGCTTGGGTGGCTCAGTGGTTGAGCATCTGCCTTCAAGTCAGAGTGTGATCCTGGAGTCCTGGGATCAAGTCCTGCATTGGGCTTCCAATGGGGAGCCTGCTTCTGCCTCTGCCTGTCTCTGCCCCTCTCTGTGTGTCTCTCATGAATAAATAAATAAATAAATAATTTAAAAACTCTAATCAGAGAAAACCAACAGACTGTAGTACTAAAAGTATTATATCTGTCTTGTAAGGAATGACAACCATATCCCTGAAGGGATAATTCAACTGGGTAAATATTTAAAGCTCAAGGACAGGAACGCCTGGGTGGCTCAGTGGTTGAGATCTGCCTTTGGCTCAGGCCATGATCCCGGGGTCCTGGGATCGAGTCCCACATCAGGCGCTCTGCAGGGAGCCTGCTTCTCCCTCTGCCTATGTCTCTGCCTCTCTCTCCATGTCTCTCATGAATAAATAAAATCTTTAAAAAATAAAAAAAATAAATAAAGCTCAAGTAAAATAAAGAGTAATAAAACTAAAATACAAAAACAAACAAACAAACAAACCCAAAAGACTAAGAAAATATTTGCAGCAAACATGAAGCTTCGTAGAAATTGCCAAGGAAATTATCTAGACCCAAAGGGGAAATAAACAAAGGACCTGAAAAGACAGTTCACACAAGAGGAAAAACAATTGCTAATCAAACGTTTAGGAAAATAGTCTCTGAAATGACTCAGCAGAAACAAGGTGATTTCCACATGAGACATTAACAAGCATGTTAAGTGAAAATTCATAATTCTGATGAAAATATTTTTAAACTGGTACCCAATATATTGATAGGGACAATTTAAATTTGTCAGCCCTCTTGAAAGTAATTTGGAAATGCATTTTATGAGACTGAAAAAAAGTACATACAATGTGATCTAGTAAAATTACTCAGGAATATGTTAAAGAAAAACCCATAAGAATGAATATTTCCATTGTGGTATATTTACAAAATGAAAACGGAAGTGACAGCTATACAATCCTATGAAATATTATGTAGCCATTATAAAATCAATGTAAAAGCAAATGTGATAAATGATAAAAGAATATAAGAAAATAGAAAATTTTGTGAATGTCATTTAAATATGTATTTAAATATATATGGCATGTTAAATATGTAGGCATAGAAATAAAAAACAGAAGAAAATAGCGCAAAATGATAGCGGTTGGTTTGGAGGTCAACTAAATTTAGATTTTTTTTTTTCTTTTAAAACTCCCATAGGGATCCCTGGGTGGCGCAGCGGTTTGGCGCCTGCCTTTGGCCCAGGGCGTGATCCTGGAGACCGGGGATCGAGTCCCACGTCGGGCTCCCGGTGCATGGAGCCTGCTTCTCCCTCTGCCTGTGTCTCTGCCTCTCTCTCTCTGACTATCATAAATAAATAAAAAAAAATTAAAAATAAAATAAAATAAAACTCCCATAATTTTACTTTAAAGATTTTATTTATTTCTTTGGAAGAGAGAGAGAGAGAGCATGAGCAGGGGGAAGGGCAGAGAGCAGGCTGAGCAGGGAGCCTGATGCAGGGCTCCATCTCAAAATCCCGAGATCATGACCTGAGCTGAAGGCAGACACTTAATGACTGAGCCACCCAGGCATCCCAGCTTCCATAATTTGTATAATTATTTTGTACAATACCTTAAAAATGGAGTATTTTGACATCATACATCTTAGTGGGATCAGTCTTGCAGAAGTTGACAATAACCTCTTCTTGAGTAAGATGAACTGAAAAAAAATGATCAACAAATATTTCTCAGGTAAAAGTGTAGCCACAGATTACAATCCATAATGAAAAGGTCTCTTTTCCTATGCCTTATCACAATAATCTGAATATCAAAAGACAAAGACCTAAGTTAAATCCCAGACGAAAACAAAGGAGACTGGTTTTGAAACTTCCTAAGAGGATGCAATATTAAAAATACCCCAAAAGAACATTATTTTTAATGACCATATTTAAGCCCTTTGAAGCTCCAGCTCCATGCCTTTCATCAGTGAGTTAATTCTTTCCAACAATTTTGTATCATTTTTGCCTCAAATTAAACTCTGTTGCTAACAACCTATCAAGCTATTTCTTCTGAATAATCATATATATACGAAATAGAAATGGTTATATAGCTTGATGATGTGATGCTCAAATCATCTACTTGCTGGCTTTGTAATTAATGGAACTGAAATGCATGGAACTACAACATAAAAATATTCTGAGACATGTTATGTTCACAATCAATTGTTTTATTATCCCCAGTGCCTTAGAGTTTCGTGTTATTAATAACAATATATTTTCATCAGTTGAATCAATAAGGATGTGCTATAATGAATGTTTCATGCTCAGTCTTGAGGATAATAGAAAAACTGACAGATTAAGAAACGACTGGAGTTCCTTCTGCTCTAATCTAAGTCATTATGGTAGCTGCAGGCTTGCTATTCAGGCAGCACTTCGCTACCTTCACAGCTCGATGGCATTTACTGTTCCTTGCAACTTTGCAGGCTCCCTCATGACAGTCACTGCAGGATAGTGCAGTGCAGGATAGCCCTTTTCCAAGGGCTTGGAAGGCTGGGCCCCATCAGGGGGTCCTGTAAAGGTACTCTGGGGCCACACAAGAAGGAGACTCTGAGGGCAGATTTTCCTGTTGTATGGAGAAGGGAAAATATCATCTCCTCCTAGCAGCAGAGAGATGGAGACCTTTCTCTCATTTGGAGAAATGGCTCAGGGACAGGTTCAGCCAAGCACCAGGAAGCCTGGTTTGTGGGCTGCCCAACTGGAGAAAGAGAAATTTGCTCTACAGTATAGTGAGAACCATGATCACGAAGGTAAAGGGTAGTTTATGAGTACATAGAAACAGTACCTAGCATTGTCCTAGAGAAGGCTTCCCAAAGGAAGGAAAAATAAATTGGGATATTAAGAATAAGAAGGAATTGGCCATAAGAAAAACTGGAAGGGATCCCTGGGTGGCGCAGCGGTTTGGCGCCTGCCTTTGGCCCAGGGCGCGATCCTGGAGACCCGGGATCGAATCCCACGTCAGGCTCCCGGTGCATGGAGCCTGCTTCTCCCTCTGCCTGTGTCTCTGCCTCTCTCTCTCTCTCTCTCTCTCTCTCTGTGTGTGTGACTATCATAAATAAATAAAAATTTAAAAAAAAATTCTTTAAAAAAAAAAAAAACTGGAAAAAGGGAAGGTCCAAGGAGTGGTGAAACTCTGGGCAAACCACCCATATGGTGGTGGATAAAGTAGACAAATTCTCTACCCATATTGATACCAGCCAAGAGCATGTGGGGAAGAGAAGTGTTTATATATATAACATATTTAAGAAATATATGTTATGTATAAGAAGTATATATATTTTTTGATAAGTGCTATGATAAAAAAGAAAGCAGATACAGGGAAGAGAAGATGGGGACTGATATTTTAGGTAAAATTACCATGGAAGACAGCTCTGAGGAAGTGACATTTGAATGAAGCGAGGGGGTAAGACATGCGAATTGGCTTTGGAATTAATGGAAATGAAATGCATGGAAATACCACATTAAAATATTCCGGGTGAAGACTATTCCAAGATGAGAGAACAAGAAGTACTGTCCTGAGTCAGCAGCATGCTTGGCGTGTTGGAGGTATAGCATGAAGACCATTGTGGTTGAGATGGGAGTAGGAAAGGCAACCTGGATCTAGGTCTCATAGAGTCTTATAGACATTGGCAAAACTTTTTTGAAAGCTAGCTTTGTTTGCTGTGTGAAACAAAGGGTGTGATGGGGGGGGACTAATATAAGAAAATGAGAAAGGGGGGACGCCTGGGTGGCTCAACGGTTGAGCAGCTGCCTCCGGCTCAGGGCATGGTCCTGGTGTCCCGGGCTTGAGTCCCACATCAGGCTCCCTGCATGGAGCCTGCTTCTCCCTCTGCCTATGTCTCTGCCTCTCTCTCTCTCTCTCTCTCTCTGTGACTATCATAAATAAATAAAAAAATTAAAAAAAAAAAAAAGAAAAGAAAATGGGAAAGCAGTCTTGGAGGTGATCTTCGAGCAGAGGTGGTAGTGGTGGCGTGGACTGAGGTGGCAGCAGGGAGGTCATATTCCGGATGTATTCTGAAGGTGCCAATGACAGGAATTGCTGGGGAAGTGTGAGAGAAGAATGATGATGACATGCCAAGGTTTGTAATCTGAGTGAACAGTGATATCACTTTACTGGGATAAACACAGAGGGAGAAACAGGATAGGGAACATTGAGAATCGTGTGTTTAGTTCTAGGAAAGTGAAGTTGGAGATGCTGATTTGGCCTCCGAAGTTCGGCTGCTTTTCAGGATATGCACACTTGGAATTCAAGAGAAGAGAGTCAAGTGATGAGTACACATTTAGAAGCTGTCAAAGTAAGAGAGTATTTAGAAAAATAGATGTTATCATTCAGGAAGTAAGAGAAGACAAAGAGAGACCAAAGGAATGAGCACCAGCCCACCCAACCACACCTGCAGGTTGGGAATAGGAGAAGATTTCAACAGAGGAACTTGGAAAGGAGTAAAAACCAAAAGAGCATGATCTAGAAACTGAATAAAGAGTATTTCTGAAAGGAGGAAATTTATCCATTGAGTCTCATGTCCCCATGAAGAGGATTGAGAATGGACCATTGGATTTAGCAACAGGGAAATCTTTGGCGATCTTTGAACTTGTAGAAAGGAGGTGGGAGCAAAACTTGACTAGACCAGAAAAATAGAAGGAAAGGAAATAGACACACTAAATACAGACAATTTGGTGAGAATTTTTTGCAACAAAGAAGAGCAGAAAAATGAAATGATTGCTAGTGAGAGACCTTTGGTTCAGAAAAGATGATTTTTTTTTTAAGATAGGAACTATCACAAAATATTTCATGGCTAATAGAAAAGAATTAGTCAAGGGAAACTGATGGTCCAAAAGGGAGAGGAGAGTTGAAGAAGCCAAGCCTTTGTGAAGATGAAAGAGAATGGGATCTAGAGCACAAGAAGACGGGCTGACCCAATACCTGGGCAAGGCCCATTTTTCCATAGTCCCTGGAGAAGAGTCAGTAGACTGCTGACACAGGTGCACATGTGCAGAGATCGACAGAGCAGAAGGCAGTGCACTGAAGGAACAGGAAGTAGTTTAGTTAGGCTAGAGCCTGGAGCTTAAGGAGGACAGATGTTGAATAAATGCGTGATGCCTTCAGCTCATCAGTTCAGGAGGAGTTATGAGACTGATTTTATCTGATCACAGCTTGGATTTGAAAGAACTGCTTAGAAAGACTTCCCAGTGTGCTTCATGCCAAAGTAGCAAAACTTGAATAACTATACAGCCTCCCAACATGTCTGCTTGAAATAATAATAATGTGTAACATGTGCCACATGTCAGGTGTTACTCTAAGCATTTTGTATGTATTGGCCCACTTACAACACATTGGGAAGGGAAGCACTATTGTTCTTATTCTACAAATGATTGTCTGAGACACAAGAGGTTAAATTACTTGCATAAGGTCATACATCTGTCAAATAAATGGCAGAGCTGGGACTTCAATCCAGAAGTTCTGATGCAAGAGCCCAAGTCCTCAATCATTTGCTGGACTTCCCTCTGATCAGCAACCATTTCAAAGCTCAAGTTCTGTTAAATTTCTTCTGAAAAGTCATGCCCCTTCATAGTCATTCCTTTACTGCGTAACCTACACAAGGTTTGTGCTCAGGGTGTGACTGGGAGACAGGCAAGAGTAATGTGACCTTTTGGGGGGGGTCTACCTGGACATCAGGGAGTCCAGCTTCTCTGGGCTGGAGGAGTGTCTGATCCAGCCAGTCTGTGGTCTGGCTCCTCCCAAGCCCATGCCCTTCCTGACTAGGTCTCACAGCCTCCCTGCTGTCTCCTTGAACATCTACACTCGCTGCAGTACATGGCAGTGACCCAGAACAGGAGCTCACCATCCTGGTCTCCCCATGACCAATGTTCAGAGCATCCAACCAAACCACTGAATACAGCAGGCAGACATGAATGTAGTGTTCAGGAGCCAGGACTCACCTCATGTTCTGTGTACTCCCTTCTACTTCCCAAATGTCCACACAGCTAATGTAGGTTCTGGATGATGGACTCTAAGTAGAAGTGATAGTAGCACCTAGTTGCATAAATCCCAACACAAGATAATTCATTAAGAGTCCTTCTGCCTTCTCCATCCCACTCTGTTCCTACCTCGGCAGCACCAGAGGTCCCTTGTTCCAAAAGATGCAGCTACTGGGTGGAGGAAGGCCTTCTAACCCACACCAGTTCACATTAATTATCTTGATTAATAAAGTGGGCAAGTGACCCAGTCCCCAACGTTATTCCTAGGATAACGTATCCTAGGGGGCTAAGCTACTGTCTCCTCTGGAGAAGGTGATGGAAAGACAGAAGGAAGGCAGAGCCCAGAAGATACTCAGGCAGCCAGGGTGGCAAAAGAAGGGACTTTGGTAAAGTCTATTTTGTTGAAGGAAACAGAGATTGTCTCAGTAATTTCAGTAAAAAGGGGAAGCTATTTTAAAGTAGCATTCCTTCAGTCAACAAAACTGAAAGACAACCTACAGAATGGGAGAAGATATTTGCAAAACATATCAGATAAAGGGCTAGTGTCTAGGATCTATAAAGAACTTATTAAACTCAACACCCAAGAATAAAAAATCCAATCATGAAGTGAGTAGAAGACATGAAATTTCACCAAAGATATACACATGGCCAACAAGCACATGAGAAAATGCTCCGCATCACTGGCCATCAGGGAAATACAAATCAAAACCACAATGAGCTACCACCTCACACCAGTGAGAATGGGGAAAATTAACAAGACAGGAAACAACAAGTGTTGGAGAGGATGTGGAGAAAGGGGAACCCTCTTGCACTGCTGGTGGGAATGTGAACTGGTGCAGCCACTCTGGAAAACTGTGTGGAGGTTCCTCAGAGAGTTAAAAATAGACCTGCCCTACAACCCAGCAATTGCACTGTTGGGGATTTAACCCAAAGATACAGATGCAGTGAAATGCCGGGACACCTATACCTCAATGTTCAGTAGCAATGTCCACAATAGCCAAACTGTGGAAGCCACAATGTCCTCCTGCAGATAAATGGATAAAGAAGATATGGTCTATATATACAAAGGAGTATTACTCAGCCATCAGAAAGGATGAATACCCACCATTTGCTCTGATGTGGGTGGAACTGGAGGGTATTATGCTGAGTGAAATAAGTCAATCAAAGGACAATCACCATATGGTTTCACTCATTCATGGAATATAAGAAATAGTGAAGGGGAATATAAGGGAAAGGAGGGACAATGTGTGGGAAAACTTAGGGAGGGAGACAAACCATGAGAGACTCCTAACTCTGGGAAACAAATAAAGGGTAGTGGAAGGGGAGGTGGTGGGGGGGGCGGGTAACTGGGTGACAGGCACTGAAGAGGGCACTTGATGGGATGAACACTGGGTGTTATACTATATGTTGGCAAATTGAACTTCAAGAAAAACAAATGAAAAATAAATAAATAAATAAATGTAGCATTTCTCTTCTGAAGACAAAGTATACATGGACCAGACAGGGACAGACTAAAGGCTTTGTGTTCTCAAGAGCCTCAGGGTTTCTCGCCTTCCTTCTCTCCAGCTCTCTTTCTTCTTTCTTTGTCTGGCTTCCTCTGCTTCAAGTGACCCTGCGTGGGGACAGGAGTCCTGACGTCATCTGGTCTCTCATGAGTGCTTGCTGTCACCCGGCTGGCTCCAGCTCTGTGGCAAGTCCACATGCCTCTCAGAGAGAATCATATTCGTTCATCCAGCCTCCCTGTGGGTCCCCACGAATTACCATGGTCTTCAGAGCAGGGGTCTCCTGGCCTCAGAAGCAGCTGCAGGTGGGCCAACTTCCACCCAGGGCCTGGGCAGGGACCTTGCATGACTTTGCCGCAGAAGAGAATTTCTGTGCGGACTCATGACAGAATTGCTAAAATATCTAAGAGCTTGAGGGAAGCATTACTAACTATGAGGAGAAGACAAAGTCTGAATCGAAAGAAAAAGAATGTCAGGCAAAGGAGGGAGAGGTGGGCAGATGTGAGGCCAGGATGGGGTGAGAGCCAGATTCAGGAGCAGGCCAGCTGCCGAGGTCGCCCATCCATCATAGATGCTGAAGCACCATTGAAATAGATGGGATGTAGGGGGCCAGTTAATTCAGGCTTCCACACATGACATCCTACATAACCGGGAAATGTAAATTGGTTCCACTGCTGCTGATCTAGGCAGTGTCCTTGAATGAGGTTTAAAAAATAATACCCTTCACCGGGGCATACAAGTCCCCGTTGAGCATTTTTGCGAGTTGCATCAAGCAGCTACAACCCCGAACCAGCCCACTAACAGTTGCCTGAGCTCAACCCTCGGAATCAGCAACATTTGAAAACTGTATCATGCATGACATAGAACTATTTAGCAAAAACAAATGGTTTATTTTTATACACATTTCACATCTTTAATACGTCTCCCAAGGAAGGCACATCTGCTTCGGGAAATCACAAATGAAAGCTGAAAAGAGAACAGAACGATAGAAAAGTGTTTTTTTACAGAATTGTTTTCACAACATTGACTCTGCCTCTGCCTGGGGGAAAAGATTTAGTAAGTGAATGTGTTTCGGCATAAAATATATGTTAATAGAAAATCAGTTTATCCTTACCTTTATTAAATGTTTAGAGAATATCAGTTTTGGAGGCTGCCAAATTACTGGCCTGTCTGGGAATGTACCCTCGTTCAGCTCTGGTTGTGCACAAACAGGAAGCAGTCAACATCTCGTCCCGGTGATCATGCAGATAATGATGGGAAATCAGACTCCCCCAGGAGATGGTGGTGAGAAAACAAGGCAAAATTGTAATTGCTACACTGTGTCGTCTAAAATGTCAATCCCCAACCTGCCAGAAGACTCCTGCAGAGGAAAGAGGGGACACTGCTAGAGTTAATAATTTAATCTTGTAGTCGTACTTATTTTAGGTATAAAGGCAAATTTTCTGAATGAGGAAAGAATACCCACCCAAGAGACTCTGTTTATCCTCACATCTGCACATGGTAAACACAGATCTAAAAACTTCTCTGCACTATATAACTTCCACAGACATTTAAGTGACAGTTTCTTATCACTACAGTAAATTTAAATTTCCCACTCTCTTTCTTTCTGGAAAACCCTTTACCTGGTGTTATCCTGAGGCAGCAAACACCCTCTTTAATTCAATTTGCTGGTTATTTGTTTCATTAAGTCAAACTCCTTATGGAGAATCTACTTGGTGTGAGATAGTGTACTAGGCATCATGGAGACTACAATGTCCAACAAGAGTGTGGCATCTAATAGAGATGGCCAGGGCAAGGACCAGGAGGAGTCAGAATTTGGAATTAGACAAATGCACACAGTGGGAGAGACCCAAATGCAAGTTCTGTAACGAAGTCCATGCAACAAGAAGGCAGGGCCCTCAGGAAGGCAGTGGACAACTGGTTCTCATCAGCGCCAGGATCAAGAAGGGGCAGCTGAATAACATGTGTCCAGCAAGACAGAGGGAAGGGAGCACAAAGGAATTCCAGAGCAGGTGAAGGTCAGACCCTGGGAAAGTCAGGAGCAAGGGCTGGGCAGCAGGGCCCTGACCCTCAGCAGGGAGGCCGGAGCTAACTCCAGGAGGGGATGCCAAGGCTGGGGGTGACCATGTGCTAGCCAGGGGAGAGAGTGTGTCCAGAGAAGTCCCAGAAGCCTGCGACAGAACCTTAGAGAGGGCTGTCCTGATGCTACGAGGTGTCAGAACAAGGACATCATGGAGCAGAACAGGGAGGAACATCTCACAGGGTTGCAGTGTCTCAAGCGTGCCTGGAAGGGAGAGTTGTAAGGAGGAATGTTGGCCACCGGAAAGGGCAGGGAAGTCAGACAGAGCATAAAGCACCTGGGCCAGGTGGGGAAGGTCATAGAGACCTGGAGAGGCCAGGTGAGGACTGGCGGAAACACTGCACACTTCTGAGTTCCTGTGCTTGACAGTCCCAGCAGGTTGGCATGAAGGGCGTCTTTGTGGCAAAGGCCACACTCACCTGTGATGATGCACATTTTCTTCTGGAGAGTCGGCTCACCTGACTCCCGAATGGGCTGAGTGTAAATCACTTTTAATTTCAATTGGCATTTGTTTCCAAATAGAATGGGCATTTTTTTCTCACCTTGCTGTTGTGAGAGCCCAGGAACGCACTGAATTTAATTCCTTCCTGTGATCAATTAGTTTCTGACAGGGAGATGTCTACATTTCCATTTGCATCGACAGCAGGAATAAAGCTTACGGAGCAGGGACAGTGGGCCAGGGCCCATGTGCAATCAGGGGCAGGGCTGCAGGCTGACCACTGTGGTGCAGGAGCCACACAGCCGTGATGTCCTCCAATCTCAGCTCATGGACCTGGTAGACAGCTTGGGGCAAACAGTGGGGGGCCCAGAGCACAGGAAGTCCCAAGACATACCTGCACATGTGATGACAGGTGAACGCATCCCTTCCTTGGGCCTTTTGGCACAGGAATTCAAAGAGGTTTTTTTAAAGATTGTATTTATCCATTTATTTATTTAGAGAGCATGTGTCCAAGTGAGAGTAGGGGCAAAGGGAGAGGGAGCAGGAGCGAGGGAATGCTAAGCAGACTCCATGCTGAGCATGGAGCCGGATGTGAGACTCCCTCTCGATTCTAAGATCACAACTTGAACTGAAATCAAGAATCATAGGCTCAACTGATAGAGCCACCCACACGTGTCCCAAAAGATTTTTCCTTAAAAGGCCAGGCTTTGTCAACCATACCTCATGAGATACCTATATTTTTTTAAAAAGTTAGAAGCTCTGGGGGCATCTGGGTGGCTCAGTGGGTTAAGTGTCTGCCTTCAGCTCAGGTTATGATCTCAGGGTCCTGAGACTGAGAAACCAAGAAATCTCTCTGGGCTAGACTGAACCAAGTCAGGCTCCCTGCTCAGCAGAGAGTCTGCTCTTCCCTCTTCCTCTGCCCCTCTCCTCACTTGAGTGTGTTCTGGTTCACTTGTGCTCTCTCTTTCCAAGTAAACAAATAAAATCCTGTGGGTTTTTTTTTTTTTTGTTGTTTGTTTGTTTGTTTTGGTTTTGGTTTTTGTTTTTTGGTTTTTTGGTTTTTTTAGTGAAAGAGATTATAGGGGAAAGGAGAGAAAATGAGTGGGAAAAATCAGAGAGGGAGACAAAACATGAGAGACTCCTAACTCTGGGAAATGAACAAGGGGCAGTGGAAGGGGAGGTGGGCAGAGGGATGGGGTGGCTGGGTGACAGGAACTGAGGGGGGCACTTGACGGGATGAGCATTGGGTGTTATACTATATGTTGGCAAATCAAACTCCAATAAAAGCATATTAAAAAAATAAAAAATAAAATAAATCTTTTTTTTTTTAAGTTAGAATCTCTGATTTTAAACCTCGCCCCATTACTTTCTATGCAATTTTAGGCAAATCTATTTATCTCTTCTGCCTCAGTTTGCTCATTTATAAACAGGGATAAGAAAATCTCCTCTTGCAGGTAGGGCTTACAGTTCCTGCCTATAAAATATCTGGCATGAGCACATGTTCAATAAGTGGAAGTATTGCCATTATTACTAACAAGCAGATCTTTATTCCTCCAACCTTGGCAAATACAGCATTCCAATAAAGGAGAGGACTTTATTGGAATGAAATTGGAGGATTTAATGCTTGGCTGTTTGATGCATTTTGTGCAAAGAGCAGTAAAGTGGATAGAGAAAGGGGCTGGTAGCCGAGCTCACACAACCACTCACAGAAGATGCTCAGGGAAGATCACTGCCCAGGGATCCACCAGACTTTCAGGTCCTGAAGTGGCAGGTCTGAGAGTAAGTCCTTGTTTTGATACATCTTTCCTAAGAATGAATGAAAGAGAGAGAGAAGAAGGAGCGAGAGAAAGAAGGAAAAAGAGAGGGAAAGAAAAAGGAGAAAGAAGAAAGAAAGAAAAAGAAAGAAAGAAAGAAAGAAAGAAAGAAAGAAAGAAAGAAAGAAAGAAAAAAGAAAGAAAAAGAAAGAAAGAAAGAAAGAAAGAAAGAAAGAAAAAGAAAGAAAAGAAAGAAAGAAAGAAAGAAAGAAAGAAAGAAAGAAAGAAAGAAAAAAGAAGGAAAAGCCTGAAACTACTAAACCATTAGAGAATAACTGAGGGGAAGAGGAATTTCACATAAACTGAGGAAAAAACTGAAATTACAGAAGCAGTTGAACCGTGAAATCCAACCAGCAGAAGAAAGAGTGAAATCTACAGACACCTTTTAGGGTCCAACATGTCCAGCCAATTAAGGCAAGAATTATGTCGCACATGTTCTGCTGGTCTAGGAAACGTCTGAGCTTCGGGGGCATAACTTGCTGAATACGTGAGAGAAAATTATGGTTTTTGAAAGCTGATCATGCACCCAGCCTGTTGACATTTGCTCCAGGATTTTATATACCACCAGCTGAGAGTCTGGAGTATTTTTCACTGTAAATGCCTGAGTGGATGTACTGTGTCTCCTGGCCTTGAAGGCCAGACAGTCTCCTTAAATTACCCAGGGCTTAGATGGGAGCCAGGGAAGAGAACAGCACTCAGCTGAATTTAAAAAGTCTGGCTTGGAGTTTATAATCCCTTTACCCTGAAGGCCTGTGGGCTAAAACAGCCTTGGGCAAAACTCCCTGGCCAGTGGAAGAGAAATCTGAGAAGAAAAACAAGAAGGAGAAAGGAAAGGTAAGAAGAGAATAGAGAAGACATTAGTCCAGTAATTTGGCTGCAAGTAAAAATCTCTCTGGGCTAGACTGAACCAAGAAAAGCCCAAAAATTACTATGGGGAGCTGAACACAGCCCAGGGCACCCTCCCACTCCGGGGTCACGAGACCTCGAGACGGGCAGCATCACAGCAGGTGTCTGTGTGTGTGCCTTCCTGTCAGATGGGACCAGTGTCTGCACATTTCAGTTTTGACAGGCCAAAGTCAGATCGAGGGTCAGTCTGGCTGGGGAGTGGGGGCGGGGAGCAGATATGCTGAGAAGCAGCGTGGGTTATCAGGACCTTCCCTGAGGTAAGCGGTTCTCAGAAAACAGGGTCATACTGCTGCCCAATGCTTATCCACCCTGTAGAAGAATGGAGAAGGATGGGCCAGAGATACAGGAATCCTCCACTGACAAAGCGTCTCCAGCAACTGAGGATTACTTACTACATAGACTTTATCTAAAATGGCATTTAAGAGACAAGGAAATTGGAAATGACCCAGATGCCCATCAAAACATGAATGCATCCACATACAACAGAACATTATTCAGCCTTAGAAAGGAAGAAAATTCTCATGTGTATTACAACATGGATTAACCTTACAAACATTGCTAAGTGAAAAAATAAGCCAGACACAAAAGGACAATTATTGTAGGATTCTCCTTACATGAAGTGCCTAGAGCGGTCAGATACGTGGAGACAAGTAGAATGGTGGTTTCCAGAGGCTGTGGGGAGGGGTGACTGAGGAGGAGTTTGTGTTTAGGGAATATAGAATTCCAGTTTGGAAACATGAAAAAGTTCTAGGGGTGGATTCTTGTGATGATTGCACAACAGTGTGAATGAACTGACCTGCATACCCGAAAATGGTTGAAATGGTAAATTTTATGTTATATATACCTTACCACATTTTTTTTTTTTAAAAAAAGAGAGAGAGACAAGGAAACCAATATGTATGTTATGGTGATGGGAGTTGTCAAATAGGGAGAGAGAACAATGTACACCCAGAATATTTCACTAGAACTTTCTCCATAAAGAGCAGGTGAACATTCTTCCTAGGTCCACAGGAACCTGTCACCACACGCTTCGCTTAAATCCAGACACCGGCCCTTTAGAGTTTGTGCATGCCATTCATTTCCTTGTTTTCTTGTGCTTTCTTTGGTCCCCTGAAGAGACTAAAAAGCACTCACAATAGACAACAGCAACACTCGAGTGTCCGACACACAGGAAGCCCCAAAGCAGGATCATCCCATTTCCCATCCTCTCCCAGGTCACAGTCCTAAAGAATTCAGAAGCCATAGAGCCCTGGGCAAGGGGGCAGGACAGGTTTCTAAAGACTGGGAAGACCTGATCCAGAGGAGGGGCAGTGCTTCAAAATTGCATGAGAAATTAAAATTTTGATGTAAGAAGTGGACTGGACTTCTTAAGAGGAGGCTGTATCTCAATGCCAGCAAGTGACAAGAATAGCTATAAAATGTGCCTGAACCATTACCGAGTAGAGGGAAAGGGAGCTTCAGCAGACCAGATTGGAAGGGGAATGTTGACAAAAGGTAACGCTTCCTACTTGCATTCTACTAAATGCAGCTTGCTCAGTAGCTGACTATAGCCCACATTTAATTTATATATTTTTAAAAGCTTTATTTGTTTATTCAAGAGAGAAAGAGAGAAATGCATGCACGTGAGTCAGGGGAGAGGCCGAGGGAGAGAGAGAAAGAATCCTCAAGCAGACTCCCCGCTGAGGCAGAGCCAGATTTGGGGCTCAGTCCCAGGACCCTGAGATCATGACCTGAGCTGAAATCAAGAGCTAGACATTTAACCCACTGAACCACCCAGGTCCACCTCATATTTAATCTTTATAGCAATCTTTAAGAGATAAAAATTATTATGCCTTGTATATACAAGAAACCCAAAGTTCAAAGAAGTAAATTAATTTACCCATGAACAAGTTAAAGGGCCGGTGCCTATAGCCTACAGCATTCCCATTTTGCAATGCTACCTCTATTAATGTAGTCTGTATTTAAAAATACTCTTAATGGGATCCCTGGGTGGCGCAGCGGTTTGGCGCCTGCCCTTGGCCCAGGGCGCGATCCTGGAGACCCGGGATCGAATCCCACATCGGGCTTCCGGTGCATGGAGCCTGCTTCTCCCTCTGCCTGTGTCTCTGCCTCTCTCTCTCTCTCCCTGTGTGACTATCAAAAATAAATAAAAACATTTAAAAAAATACTCTTAATAAGCTAGTAGATGAGTATGCTAAGGACAGAAACGCTAGGACACTCTCTTTTGGGATGTTTTCTGTGAAGGAAGCCTGGCGATGACTCTGGGCAACACAGGGCTGCAGAGAATATCAATTTGGCCTCCAAAATGAGGTTTTCTGGAATGCAGGGTCTGAGCGGCTGTCATTATTAAGCAGAGGCTCAGCTGGCGCTGCACGTGTTTATAGGGCTTGTCTTTGAATTCCGTCCTCATTTAGTGGGTGAGTCCAGGAACGGCTGGCACTTTGTGAGCTTGTGTGGCTGCGGCGATGGCCAGCCGGAGGTCCGCAACGACACTGTTCCAGGCTCAACTCTGACCTCAGGCATTTTAAATAAGTGACAGATTCCCCTTGTTCTCCATACTGCTGAATCTATAGTCCTCGCCTCTCCAGGTCTTCACTTTTCCTTCTTTTGATGATGTCACTGATGGCTTCATCCTCCCCAGAAAACTGCTGTCAGAGGAGGTGGTGAAAACATAAGGCCATTATGACTTTTTTTTTTTTGTCCTTCAGCTGCCTCCTCTCCGTCCTTCTGCCTGCGCAGTAGGATAGCATCCCATCCACCAATTCTCTGTTAAATTCAGATTTCTGAAAGCCTGAGGTTCCAAACAGCCCGTGGGCGTTCCTTCCCCCCGTGCATGTCACCTATCTCTTGGTAACTGTTCAGTTCTATTTCCTTCCCCTAAGTGGCTCATAAAAGATCCAAGAAGCAAGAAGTGTTTCAAAAGACAAGCTCCTCCACCCATGTCAGCTATACTTAGCTCTCAGGACTTTGCCAAAGGTCGGCATTGGAAGTCACAGTCTTCTAGGCCTGCTGCGGAAGGCTAGGAGTTCTTGATCCTAACTCCACCATAGAATGACCCAGGGAAATACTAACACATACCGGATGCCACCCCAAACTCACTGAAACAGCATCTCTGGATAAGTTCCTTGTGCGTTAGGGTATTGTAAAGCCTCCCAGGGGCTTCTAGGATTCAGCCAGCATTGCCAACCACTTTTCAAGGCTGTGGCTGCCCAAATGTAGACATCCCAAGCCTGATCAGTGAGCCTGTCCCCCACATGAGACCAGGAGAAGCTTGTACCAGCATCAAGCACAGCCTTGCACAATTAGTGCAGCTGGCATTTTCTTTGTAGCAAGATTACCTCAGTGAAAGAAATGGTTCAATGCTCTACCTTCAGGTGAAAGATCCTCTTCTATAGCAAAAACTTTGGAAGCTGGTTTCTTTAAATAGCACTACTGTTGTCCTGTCCAGCATTTCCAGAAATCTTTGGAATTCTTCCTTTTATGCAGCCTCTTTGGAGCCTGGGCATTTAATCTAAATATTTATTGTTATAGTGCCAAGTGCTGTGTGCCAAGCATATTATAAATGTCTACAGAACATTCTAGCATCACTATGTTTGAACTCCATCTGCCATTAAAGTGCATACTGTTGTCATGTCATTATAATGTGCAAATTACCAAATTCTGGGTCCCGGAGGCATAGTGAGTAGGGAAAGGCTTTGAAGTGATTCTAGCTCAGTGGCGGAGGTGGGATCTACCTTTTCTTCCCCTCAACCATTCTCTTTCCTCCTCTCTTCTACCAGACAGTTTTAGGAGTAGACAGGAAAGTCATTGACATATGGAGAACTCAGAACAGACCCTTCCCCTCCACCCCCAAACCAGAGCCATTGATACAAAAAAAAAAAAAAAAAAAAAAAGTTCTTCTGGATCTTGAAAGCTTTGTTGGAGTATAAGGGGTATGTTTCAAGTGTTCCAGGTAAGTCTGAATATTACTGGAACGTGTGAATCCTGATGAACCACCAATTTAAATAAAAGATAAAAGAGTAAAATAGTGTATGAGCTGGAGTCAATATAAGCATTTTGTAGGGAAAGGAGAGACTGAAAATAGACAGGAGGCCCCTCAAGAGTGGCATGAGAAGAGGATCTCTGCATTTGGAACAAGACCTCACTTTGTGACCTGGGTCTCTCTCTCTCTCTCTTTCTCTGTCTATATTCATTTGAGAGTGTTGCTTAACATATCCACTCCTTAGTGTCCACATTTGTAAATGGATCACAAAGCATTTGTGGCCAGATTGTGGTGAGGTTTAAATGAGATAATATATACAAAGCATTTAGCACAGTGCCTGACACCAAATTAATCTCTGTTCAGTCAACAAAAATCTTTTATCAGGTACTATCCAAGGCACTAAGCCTGATGGTAGGCATCACAATGTCCCCTCATGGAGTTTAGAGTCATGTGGGAGAGACAGAGAAGAATTATGTAATCATAGACATATATGCATAAATAAATATATCGTTCCAAATGGAGATGAGGAGAATGAGCAGACATGATAGAGATACCTTACCTTGTTTGGAAGACTAAGAAGCACTTCCCCACCGAAGTAATATCTAAGCCAAGAGCTGAAGAAATTAACTTAGTTTGAGAGAAGGAGTGGGTATGGCTGTAGAACAAAGAATAAGACTAAGATTCCCTTTCATGAGGGACTCTGACTTGTGATATTAACTCAATTTAAATTAGCCTGAATCAAAAAGGAGTAGATGGAATGAGAATTAACTCATGTGAATGGGAAGTCTAAGATCTGGCACTGGCTTCCAGCACCAGCCCAAACAAATGCCAGCACTCACCTGTCCCTTCATCTCCTGTCTCAATTTTCTTCTGCATGGGCTGCATTCTCAGGCAGGCTTTCTCCACATGGTAGAAAAAACCAACCCTAGAGGCAGACTTAAAAGCTCCTATTTCAGAAGGTGAAAGGCCCTCCTTCTCCTAGGATTCATTTAATTGCCAGCATAGGTCTCCCACTGACCTCTACTGTGGAGATAATGCCCAGGTCTGAGCCAATCACTGGAGGGCTCTGATGTGCCAGGTTGGGTCTCATGCTCTTCCTGTGCAGTGAAGATGGAGCTAAGTGATAAGTAAACCATCAGATTGGGGAAAGGCCTTTCTGAAAGAAGGGATGGGTGGGGGAGGTAGCATATATCCACTACTGGGAGATTTGTGGCATGTTAAACATTTTATTTTTTACCATAAGAACAATGGAAACTACTTACTGATTTTAAACAATCAAGTGAAATAATAAGATCTGTACGTTGATACAAATCGCCCTAAGTACAATGTGGCTTATAGGTTGGAGCAGACACAGTAGATGTAGAGAGACTAGTTTGGCTCTTTCAGACTGAGGGTGGTGATAACTTGGACTAGGGTTGCTAAAGCATAGCTATAAATAAGGAGATAGGATGAAAACATTTAGAGGGTAAAATCAACAGTAATTCAAGACAGCTCAGGAGTAGGAAAGTGAAAGGGGGTGGGGAGAACCATCTTAGAAGGAAGACTGTGACTGAGATCTGGGGTATGTTGTGGTTGGGGTGCCTTGGAGACACCCACGTGGAAAAGATGAACAGTAAGTTGGCATTCTATATAGGCTGGAGGTATGATTTTTGAAGATATTGACCAATTGCTGGTAGTCAGAGCCATGATGAGATTCACTAGATGGGTGGGAGGCCTGTGGTCGAAGAAACGTAATACAATAAATACATGTTTGTGTGGCTTGGACTGGGATCAGACTGGTCCTACTCATATCTCAGATTTCCGTGTTCTTTTTTAGGTGCACATCTTCCTTTTGTTTGATACGCTCACCTGCAGCATACTTTCTAATTTGACCTTTTTAATGGGGATGTTTTCACAGATTATTTTAAATTGCTACACGAACAACAAATTACAAAGATTGAATATACACGTATAGAGGTTATTGTTGTAATCAAACAAAGCTTGCAACAGAGTTAATCAGGTGCATGTTTTAATGCTATGCGTAGTGTTTATTATGCTGCATACAAATTTGCCTCAAATGGTAAGCCGTTCACAATGCCTGTAATCAGTATCACTGTTACAGCCAAACTAAATCATATTTTCTGTTTATCTCTTTTTTATTTGATTATTTCTCCAATATTTGTCATCTTTGTTACTGCTGACCTTGTTTCCTGTGCGTTGTTTTACCTCATCTATGTGTACACACAAAGACACACACCCTAAATATTCATCAGTGGCCACAGTTGCCCTGTTCCTGACATTCTCTTATTATAGGTTAGGCTAGGGTGAGGCAAGATGACAGCCCCAAAATCATAGTGGCTTAAAACAACAAAAGTTTATTCATTAGTAGTTAGATAGGTAGAAGAAAGTAGATAGATAGGTAGATAGATAGATAGATAGATAGATAGATAGATAGATACATACATACATACATACATACATACATACATACATCTACTGTGTAGCTCTACTCCCTGCTACCTGTGCCTTCAGTCCCAAGCCAATGGAGTAGTCTCTATTGTGGATCAGTTTGGTCATTGTGGCAAATGGAACAGAGGGAGAATATGGACTATGACATGCTCGCCCCTTGGCCTCTTCTCAGAAGTGATACCAACCACTTCCACTCGCTTCATAGGCTGCTGTAAGTTCATGGCTAGGCAGTGGGGCAAGGGAGAGAATGCTTTCCCAGGGAGGGCAGTAAATGCTTTGAAAAATAGCACCTTCTATTATCACTCCCATTCTGTAACTATTGCTGAGTGACACTGTGAGGGCACTCTGCTCTCACACTGACTGACATCTTAGTAGTCCTCCCCCAGAATCCTCATTCTGGATGACATCTAAAGCAACTACGCCCTGCTGCCTAAGTCTGCTGGTGTCAGGTGGTTTGTGCGGCAGAAATTCAGGGCCATGAGACTGTGGGTTGACTGTCCAGCAATCACCATGATGTAGAGGTGGAGGTGACAGTGATTGCAGTGGCAAATCAAAGGGAGAAATATAGAGCAATAAAGACATAGATAAGGAGAAAAAAATCCACAGAGGTCATGGTTAACGTTTGAGGTCAGTGCGAAGTGTCAACAGGGAAGTTAATTTTTTGGACAGCCTAAAATAACTAAGGTATTTATTTTTAGAACATCTCTAGGTTCAAGATGAATTTGGGCACTAGCACACTATTTCACATATTTCATATATTTTAGCAAGTACTAGAAGTAGTATTCAAACCCACATTAGTTTACACTCATAACCTCGGTTCCCTATCACTACTCCTATCCACTTACCCCCCCCCCCCCCCCCACTCCTTGCTATGCCTACTGGAGTCCATGCTTCACCTGGCAGACTAGTCCCAGTGGCTGCCTTCCACAGCAGGAGATACATCTCTTCAGGAGTGACCCTCCTAGATGTCTCTGATGACCTGTAGATAACCATCCCATGGGATAAATCATCCTTCACAAAGAAAGGCATGTTGAGTATAGAGAAGGGTGGTTTACATCTCTTCTCATACCAAGGAGTGAATTTCTGCCAAAGGATAATGGTGATAGAGACCAGGGCTTGTTTTTCTTGGAGAAGACTCGGAAAGCAGTGAGATCTTGGAACCCAAGAGTAGAAAAAACACTCATGAAGTTCAAGAGTCAGAAAGGGAGGTTAAGGAAACAATTATCTTGCTAATATGAGCATTCTTCTGCCATTTTCCTGGCTGAGACTGGTTATTGTCTGTGTGTGTACAGGGGAAGAGAATGTTCTATGAGTGTGAGGGGGTCAGTGTTGCATGTGGTAGACCAGGGTGCAAAGCAGGAGCAATGAGCTTCACAGACAGGGATTAGCACCCTAGACTGGCCACAGAGTGTAATATATTCTGGTCTTTGGCCAGTTTCTTGCAGGGTTGTCAGGTCCAACTTCTGACTGACCTTAATTCTAAAATCCCTTGGCAGTTTCTGTTCATGGCAGTGTAGCTTACTTGGAGTTCTCGCCTGACCCTGTTACTTTTTTTTCAGGGATTTCTGATTCCTGTGGTTCCTGGAGTGTTTGGTGTACACAGAATAATTATTGAAGGGGATTGGCTTTTGACAGCCCAATTTGTGGCTTCTCTATGATGCTGACAATTCTCAGACTTGTCTGGTATTTCTGTCTAAAGCTGTTATATCTCTGACCAATTGTCTTTTTCATGTGCATAGTTAGATGACCTGAATTTCCATGTAATTGGATCCCTGAGACAGTGAAATTTTATAGATCAATTTTAGACATCTATTGGATATGTCTCCTCTCAAGATTAGTTTATAAAAATACTATTCAGTTTTAAAAAATACAATTTAGCCACTTTCAAATTAGAAAACCTTGGAATTACTGTAGCAAAATACTCCCATCCATAAGAACCATTTCCATCAATACCAAGTCCTATTTCTTGTCATTTCTCTAATATTGTCCAATTAAGAACAATGTGAAACAAGAAGCGCTCAGAGATGCTGGTTCTAATTCTCATCAGCAGCAAAGGTCAGTGTTCATTTCATCTAATTCTCCTTCTCTGGGTCTGAAACCTAATGTTGCTATGCAATTGAGCAATCGAGTTATACAAACGCAGTTCCTTGGCCGTAAAAATCAAAAATGATCGATGGTGGGTTTCACATTAATTTTTCAAGTGCTTTGGTTGCTCTAAGTTATTAGAACATTGTGTTGAGTCATCTTTTTTGAGACAGACATTACCCTTTTAATTTCCCATCGATTTTTAATCTGTCGATCAGCTGATCTGTTGGTTTATTTTAGAAAATCACTAGGTAGAGTAGAGGCGGTTCTCAATTAAGAATCTGTCAGTTTATTTCACATTGCTATTCAAACGGTCAAACTCGTTTCTCCTCTGCATCTGACTGGAGGCCAGTCTGTCTTCAGAGGTGCTAGCCAAGTCTCCCGAATAGCCAGAGGGGAGGAATGATGAGAAAATCCCCTTCAAAAGCATATAGGTGCCATCCTGAAGAAAGTTTGCCCCAAATGATTAGACTATGATGTTTTATATTGTCAAAAAAAAAAAAAAAAAAAAAAACAGAGAACAAGACAGCAGGAATCTGGTAAGAGTATAGACAACTATTTCACTTGGGTGGGGGCTGGTGCTTAAGTCTTAAACAGCAGACACTTACTGTCTCACAGTTCTGGGGGCTGGAAGTCTGACATCAAGGTGTTGGCAGGGCTGGTCCTCCAAGCGGAGGGGGACCTGCTCCTGCCTCCTGTCTCCTTCCCCAGTCTCTGCCTTCCTGTCCACAGAGTTCTCCCAGTGGGTGTGTTTCTTCCCATGGTTGCCTTTCCCTGTGTGTCCGTGTTCCTGCTTTCTCCTATGAAGACACCAGTCATTGGATCAGGACCCACCCTACTCTGATATGATCTCATCTTAACAAATTGCCTTTCCAAATTCATATAGATTTATATGCTTTACACAAGCAAACAGATTATGTCATTTCAGTCTTCCACTCCAAGTTCACCTCCTCAGAGAAGCCTTCTTTGGCAGTGACTTTTAAAAATAGCGAGCTCTTCTCTCCTACTCTGTCCCCTTACTCTGTTTCATTTGGCCTGATTTAGTTCTATATGACATATGTATACGGTTGTTCCTTGTTTCTCAGTTATCATCAGGACTGGAAAGTAATTTTGTAAGAGCGGTGATTTGGTTTATTTGGGTCACCACCATATCCTGAGCACCTAGCACAGCTTGTTACATAATAAGCATCAAACAACTATTTGTTTAAGAAATGCATAAACATTGCTTCAGTCTGTACAGGAGCGATTCGTGACTAGGCAATTAGAAGAGCCAGATAGTGAGCTCACTGACTCGATTTGACCATGGCCAGAATGGACTAGATGGTTGCACACCTTGAAGACAGGTGCTAAACTTCAATCAGAAACAGAATGTAACCTATTTATAATTATTCTTATAAATAAATGTTAGAAAGAATCCTAGTAATCTGTTTCCCAATTTATCCTTCCTCAGTGGAGAAACTTGGTGATGAAATTAATTGAATTAGCTTTTTTTCTACTACTTACCTGGCATAAGTCATCATCTGCTATTGGCAAGTAGAAATCTGGCTCCTTTGCAGGATATATTAAGTTCTGGCTCATCTGCTTGAATGAGTAATAATAAACATGTATATTTGTTGTATGGAATATCAAGATTTAGTTTCTTGGAGTCAATATTGAGTTCTACTTCTCTTGACTCAAATTCCTTTTCTTTAATCAGTGTATTTAGAGAGCTGTCTTACTAGTCAGCAATATCGGCTTTCACTGGGAATCAAAATAAAAAACTATGGCTTTGTCTTCTCATGGTTTCTGGATAGTATAAGGAAATGCATCCTACCAAAGTAGATGCTCCTACCTGGAGCCAGGCACTGTCCTGCTGTGGGCATGTGGGATGGGAGCCCAGGATGTACAAATACCTCCTCTTTGTGGGCATTTACTTCTTTACGTAGATTGTCTTCATCTGGTCAAAAAAACGGTAAGTCATTATTAATATAATGCACAGTTAATCATTGCAATTGGAGAACAGCAGCAAATGACATATATAATAAAAATTATAAACATTGTGGCTAAAGACACAACATGAGGTTAATTCTTCAACATTGTAAAACAGCACACAAATCTATAGATCAGAACTCTGGCTGCACATCTTTTGTGAAAAATCTGTGATGAATTTAAGTGAGGTTCATAAACATTAGAGGTGTCAGCATATAAATGAAGGCTAAATCAATTCTCTGTTTTGGTTATATAATCTCATTTATTCACCATAATTACTTCTATCTAGGTGAAAAGTTTTGAGTTGAAACAACCAATTGGTTATAGCCATCAAAGATACAATGTGAGATTAATTGGATGTTGCTCCATGAAAAATGGGAGGAGAGCAGATTCTTCAGTGAAGCACAGCATTCTTAATAGTTATTCCACACATTAATCACAGAACCACCACATCCAGGATTCTGGAAGATAACATATGCCAAGGGAAAAATAGTAGCAACATTTCAGAAGGGAAGCTTGCATTCATTTTCTGGCAAAGACACAAAATAGGCTGCAAGGACACAGAAGGATTTATCTATGTATATATGAATGTATGTCCCCGCCTTTCAAGACTTGGTGGAAAAAAAAGTCCCCTTTAAAGGGATCTTTCCCAGATGCCTGGGTGGCTCAGTGATTGAGCCTGATTGAGACTTCGGCTCAGGGCAAGATCCCCGGGTCCTAAGACTGAGTCTTGCATCAGGCTCTCCCCACTGCCCCAGCCCTGGGGAGCCTGCTTCTCTCTCTGCCTAGGCCTCTGCCTCTCTCTGTGTCTCTCATGAGTAGTTAAGTAAAACCTTTTAAATAAATAAATAAATAAATAAATAAATAAATAAATAAATAAATAATAAGGGATCTTTCCTCTGGGGAAGAGACTTTACAGAGTTTTACTTGGCTATAAGTTTAGGCATTCATTCTAGGATGGCTGATATTCATAAACAAATTATTTTGAAGCAATTATTTAAACTGTATATCGACAGGAATTAAATATTCGAGTACAGAAAAGCTATGGAAGTATGAGTTTCCTGTATTCCCACATTTGCTGTTTGAACTGTACAAAGGTGGGAAGAAATTCAATTCTATTGCTCATGAGAGTGAATTTAAAATGTGTAAAAGCTGTTGCCTCTTTCTGTGGCTCATGTGGAGACTTCTCCCTGAGGAATAGAGCATCATTTAACACCTTAAGAGACTCTACAAGATGCCCAACCTGAGGGACAGTCACTAAAACAGTTCTATGTTCCAGGCATGGTCATCACGGGGAGGCACTGCTAGTGGCAGGACCAATTTCTCCTTCATCTGGAAGCAGGAAACAGGATTTGGGGAGCCCTGGCTGTTAGGACCTGAGTTATCTATTCTCCTTCTGCCCAGCTGCTTTGAGAAGGTAAGCATATGTCATGCGTTTTGTGTTAAAACCCTCCACAACCCCCAATGAAGCATTGGGAACCAGGGGTTGTGGGAGCACTTCCTGCTATGAATCTGGAGCAGGTTCACTCTTTGATCTTGCTGCTGCTATTTTACCCATACCTCACTCTTTGGCTTCTGGAGAGCTCTAGGAGGGTTAGCCCCCCTCAAAGTGAAGGGGGCTGTATGGGGAAATAAGAACCTGGCCCCTCGTCCCCCATGTAGGACATCTCTGTTTGTGTTTAGACTCCAGAATCCTCAGGGATCAGGCCTGCTTCTAGAGAACCTTCCTAGAAATAAAAACATGCCCTCCCAGTGCCAGGACAGAGAAGAGCAGAATGACAGGGGTTCAAATTAGGGGGTAAATGTGACTCTCTGCCAGATCCCTAAAATGCCCAGGAGAGAAGGAACTCACCAAGTCAACTGCACAGTTTCCAGGGTCAAATCCAGCCAAGATTCACCCTGACTGGAACCCAAATGAGCGATGGCACCCAGCTCTGCACTGCCGCACTCTGCCTCTGATGCTTCCCAAAGGAATAAACTCAATCTGTTCAGTGGAAAAGACTGGGAATAAAAATTTTACATGTGTCTTTCTCTCTTCCCTTGCTACATCTAGGAGGCTCAAAAGGACAGAGCGATCAAGCATATAAATCAGTTAAAAAGGTACATTTTTTATTTTGTAGGCCATGAGGGCAACAGAAGATGATAATATGCAGTGATCCTGTATTTTCATTGTCTGGACCAGAGAACCAGTGGAAACTCTAAAATCAGATTTAGGTGGGAGGAATGAGCCTGAATTTCCTAGTTAATTCTATTCATGCAAGTGTGTAAAGGGCTGGTCCCTATAGTTGTGGACAGAGGCAGAGTAATGAGGGGGTGGATTCAGCCAGAGGTCTCTGTGAAATGCCCAACAGCACCCTGCTTTTCTCCTTTCCAGCCCTACACACCCCTATAAACATCTAATTTATTATTCAAAATACTTGATCTTCCCAAGCATAAGCTCCGTGACAGCAAGAAGTATATATTCTGCTCGTTAAAATCTACTTTACTCTCTCACCTAGATTTCATGACTTATAATCAGTACAGTTTGTGGTTAAGAACACCCATCACTGGAATTAGAAGACCAAGCTCTACTGGCAACTAGCTGTGTGAACTTGAGAGAGTTGGTCAACCACTCTGAGCCTCAGTTTCCTAATAAGTAAAATGATGATAATAGCGCCTGTTTATAGTAAAAATGGGATGAAATGAACCCCATGGGGTCCTTAGCACAGTACCTGGAACATCACAAGCCCTCTATAAATGGTTGCTATTATTGCGATTTTAATTATTATAACACTACCACATGGAGACTCTATTACTCACAACACTGAACTAAGAAATACCAAGCTTAGGTTCCTGTGTACAACCATAGAGTCATGCATTGTTCAAAAAGAGACAACAAGCATAAAATGGAGTCACTTATGCTAAGCCTCATCCCAGGAAACCAAGACAATACCTAATTGCAATGTCAGCCTCCCCCAGCAATGTAACCTGTCACTAGTCAATCTAGAATTATCTGGTCTGCACTAATAAAGCAATCCTCTCTGTAGATCCCTTCCGTCCCCCAGATGAAGAAGGGAAACAATCCTCTCTTTCCTCATTCCTGCCCATTAAACCCTCCCATTTTGTCCAGCTCTTCAGAGGTACTCTCTGGTTGCCAGATGGGATGCTGCCCAGTTTGTGAATTCTTGAATTAAGCCAATAAGATCTTTAAATTTTATTCAGTTTAATTTGTTCTTTAACAACATATATGTATATGAATATTCTCACCCATACTCCCTTGTCACCTCTTCCTTCTCCTTCAATAACACTTTTACAGCTTCAGACCAGAATCTTCCCACTTAATTTGGATGATTAATTTTTCTTTCCAAATACAACACTTATTTCTCCAGGGCCCTCACCTTCAACTAATAAGATTTGTGGAGGTCATCTGAGTGGGCAGCGCTCAGCGCAATATATGAGAGCACATTAGCGGACTCAGTGGCCCCAAGGCCACTCTGGCTTGTGATTTACAAGGTGTAGCATGGAAGGCAGGGACTGAAGCCCAGGAGAACTGTATATAGCAGCAGAGCTTGGGGCAGAGCCTGGATCTTTGTTCCTTATCCTCAGACCAGATTGCACCTCTGTGCAGCATTCCCTCCCGCTTCATCTCTCCGAGCCATTGCAGCTCTGCCCAGGCCAAAGAGGCAGCTCTCTGAGGCCCCAGACTGCCGTGGGATTGGGAGATTCGGCAGCCACCTGCTCCTCTGCAGAGCACATTTACTACCAGCAGCCTTGGAGTCAGCACGTTCCTTTGTAGGTCCCGTGCACCACACCCAGATGCAATGTGTTCGGCTGTGAGGTTGCGACACTGCAGGTTCCTTTGTCCTTCTCATTATCAATGTAGATTTCCTGAGAAGATTCATTAAATATTGAGCTAGAGGTCTGCTATCAATTTGGTGCCACAAGAATACAAACAAGGAGAATTTCTAGGCTGATTTGATTATTAGTGCTCTGAAAATGTATGTAATTGCATACATTTACCTGGCATACATGTGGGGGTAAAATACACAGCCGTTAATCCTACATTATTCAGGATAAGCTTTCTGAGGCGGAACTTCTTCTTTATCACGTCTCTGATTAGGAATGTGCTGTACTCTCACTGCAAAAGATTACTGGGGGATGAATATATTAACTATTTAATTGAACAGAGCATAGATCCTATCCTAAGGGTATAGCATTATTCAACAAAGCTTTTGAGAATGTTAAGGCATTTGGAATTTAAGCCTTCTGAAATGTAGATATGACTATCACGAGATCACTTTTATTTTCATTTAGTACCTCCTATTTGGAAAATGTCCTCGAATCAGCTTTTATTTCATGCTCATGACTAAGAAATACTAAGGAAGCCAGAATGATTTCAGCCACATGCATGGAAGATTTCATGAAAAAATTCAAAACTGGGATATTACTCTCATTTTACACATGAAGAAAGTACAAGTAAGGAAGTCTTCCTAATCTTAAATAGATTAGTAAAATCCCAACCATTTTCACCGTGCTAATTTGTGTGATTTTGTCACCAGCTTCAAAATGTAAATTATTCCTAACGGGCCCCAAAGTAGCCTTTTCCAAAGAAGCTTCTGCAAAACATTAGTCTAAGATATAGCCCTACTTCCTCTTCAGCCAAATATCCCAGATAAAAAGCACTACTTACTTAAATAAGCTTTGAGAACACCATATTTTACGTGCTGTGCTTGGATAACCATAATTTATGTCTTCAAAGACTGTGAGGTCCTTTTATGAAGAGACTTGTTTAATTTTAGATTGTCCAAATTTATGACAAGAAACCTTTTATTGAGTTACTTATAATGTACTACAAAACCAACTTTAAAGAAAGTTCTCTCAGGACATCGACTTTAATGTGAAATAATCATCTCTTTTCTCAACATTTGTGGGAAACACTTGAAGCATCTCTGAGTGATTCACACTAAGTTCAACAAGTGAGCACTTAATCTTTCTTTGACAAAAGGATAAAGAATGAGGATACTTTTTTTTTTTAATTCAGTCTTTTGTGGTGAAGGTAAAGTATCCATATCCGCATTGTCTGCACAGACTGCAAGAACCATCTGCTGGGCTTGGTGGTAACCCCTTCCATCCTGACTTCCTTCCCCAGGTGATGTGTGGCTCAGGATACACCTTCCTGGAGCCTGCCTGTAGTTGCCATGGCTACTCCCAAGCAAGTCCTGCGTGAATGCACCTGGTGCTGTTCTGAGGCTCCACAGCCAGCCCCGTAGATCACAAATGTCTTGGATGGTTCTCCCCTTCCAGTGATATAATTGGATCCATTGCTCATCTGTCATGACCAAAGTAGAAACAGACAACAGGCCATCTGTTCCATCTTTCCAAGTTCTTCCTCAGCATGAGCCCCATCTCTGCTGCTCATTGTTACCATGGGCAGGTGCACCCATGGTAACGGTCAACCGTGTGGTGTCGGAGCTGCCCACTTAGCTGCCTGAGTGACACTGACTCAGCATCAATTCCTTCATTAGCTCAAGAGGCTCTTCTTACCAAGTTCTGGGAATGAAGAGCTAATGTAGATGCTTTATATTTCCTGGAGGCTCTCTCCTTGTGCTCATTTAATGTATTTTATGGCCCATGTGTCCTCTGCAAATGGCTAGATCTGTTTTGCCCGAGTGTGAAGAATAATTAAGATCATTCTAAGTCAAATGAAGTGTTGAAACACATTGTCAGAGGATCTTGAGCATTGTAAGTGTCTCGTTACCTCTGACACTATGTAATGGGGCATGTTGTCACTCTGTTTCTTTCCTCTGAAATATCCATGCTGGGGCTTTCCCTCCCTACCTCCACTTCTCTATGTGTCAAGAAGCCACCACACACCTGTAGTCAGGTGTCATAAAGTGCACCAGGCTGATAAGAGAGAGACTAGTGCTTAGACGATGCTCAGCAAAGCCTTGCAGCACCATCTGCTGAATTATCCCTGGGCGAAGGTGAGGTGCAGCAGGTGTGAAGAAGACACATCTCCCAGAGCAGCAGCAGCACAAACATCACCCATGTGTCTCCCAGCGGCTTTGTGCCTCTTCCTTCACATGGTAACCACATGGGCTGCAGGACTGGCCGAGCTCCTGCTGTCCTTGTCCCCCTCCTCCTCCACTCCTCCCTGGGAGCATTTGCCTGTGCCTAAGCAGCAGAAGTGACCCTCTCCATGAGGCGGAAACCAATTGATCCTGACTTGAAAATAGTCATTCTAAATATATCTGAGCTGACAGTTAATGAGCATTTAATATTTGCCGGGCACACTGTTAATGCCTCACACATCCTGTCAGAGTTTATCCTCATATTAACTCATTCTGAAGGCTGCGATTATCCCATTTTATATTTGGGAAAATTCAGGCTTAGAGACTCTCATTTACCCCAAGCCACACACAGCCTTTAGTTGGTAAAGCTGAATGCAAATCCGTGTCTCCATGACCCCACAGGCCATGTCCGTAGCCTCTTCACTATGCTACATGTTTCTGGGCTGCCTGTCCCTATCATCTATGTATTTCCAGGTATCCCATGGCTCAGTCTGTGTTCTGTCTGCCAAAATATTTCCTGACATAGCCCCTCACTGCTATGGCTTCCCCACCCTTGTGGACAGATCCTTTTCCCAGGCCCTCAGCCCTTCCTGCCTGCCCTAGCGTGCTCTTGTCAACCAGATCACATCCAATCAAACCCAAACTCTTGACACTCCCATTTACCAAAAAGCTATGCTTAAGATAGAAGACACATGACACAGGAGAAGCTAGACATGGGATACTGTGGGCCACTGCCCCTTAGAATAACTAGCAATGCTTACTTTTGTGTAACACTTTGCAATTGACAAAGCAATTTAGCATATTCCCTCATTTAAAATGAATGAATAGTTCAAGATGCAAATAGCAAAATGACTGTCTGCAAGAGAGCCAGTCCAAGTACAAATTGGCACTCAGGCCCTTCTCCAGTGAAGAAGGGAAATGTTTGCACCACTGACAAAGTACACTTAAATAAATCTATAAAAGTAGTTAGTGGGCTTTTTCTTCTTTAAATTCAAAGTTTATTTTTACTCATTGATTGATTATATAGAGACTTTTACAAATTCAAATATGCAGTAGGAACAGTTGGCAAATTCATTAAACTTGATGTTTCTACTTCTCTTTCCCCAAAGTAACCAATTGTTTGGGAAAATAGCAACGTTAATTACTGCCAATTGTTAACTGCAAATATATTTGCACTTTCACAAACATGGCATGTTTGCATTTCACACGTCTTCTGTTTTATAACCTGGAGCAAGTCTCCATTAACATTTGTTTTTTAACAGGATGATTAGAAAAGGCAGTGGGTTAGCAAATAAGCAAATAATTACCTTTGGTTAAAAGTCCTCGTTTAGGTCCAATTTGAAGATGTGCTGTTATTCCTTCCTACCATGAACATGAACCTCCAAATAACCTTCAGCTACACCTTCTGTAAACTTTGCAGACTGATTGTGTATCTGTGTCCATATTACAGATGGAGGCTAGGTGTCCTCTCAAACCCAGAGCATCCCAGACAGGCAGGCCCTCTGCAGCTTCTGGCCCTCATTCTTTGCCCCTACTCAGCATCTTGCCAGCATCTTGTTTTCTTGATGGCCAATTTCAAAAGGTTCATCTATGGAATTATTTTGAATGCCTCTTCTCACTTCTTGGAAGGTTTGTTGAGGGTCCCCAAAATCATCTTCAAGTTCAATGACATACTAGAAGGACTCACAGAACTCCACAAAGCTGTTACATAATCATGTGTCTGGCTTAGTACAGTGAAAGGATACACACCAAAATCACCATTGGCCCATGGGGAGGAATCCAGAAGAAACCAGCATGAGTTTCCAGGTGTTCTCTGCCAGGAGAGTCACAGGACATTATTCATTCTCTCAGTCTGCTGAGTCAACTCTTTACTGCACTTCTTGAAGAAAGAATATTGTAAAATATTGGTTTAAACTTCTCTAATTAGTTTTGTTCTGATCATCTTCATTAACCCAAGAAAGCAGTGGACCTGTAGCAGCTCTAGAAGCTGTAGATATGAAGATGATAAAAATGTGGTAGATCTAGAAATTTTTAAATACCCTTTATATAGCCCTTTTAAATTGGTGGGAGAGGGGACACTAGGGAATTCTTATTGGATGGCTACTAAATATTGAACACATTAATACATTTATCGTAGATCTCATTGTTTAACAACCAAGATTACTTTCCTTGTGTCGCATACACTTTAGAAAACAAAGAGGCCCGTTCTATAATAAGTGTGTTTCATACAATTGTGCTTGATTTGATGGAACCCTTGTGATAGAGGCAACAAGATAGAACAGAAGGAGCAGGGCAGCAGGCCTCTGATCCGCCACTTAATAGTTATGGCTTTATCGGCAAATTCACATCTCTGGATTCTGCTTTCCTAAACCAAAAACTAATGCCTAGACTGTGTGGTTCCTAAGATCTTGTGGTAGCTGTTGATGCTCCAAATGCTTCTGGCTCTCTGCTTTCTGGGACCTGGTAAGAGTTAATCCCCTTGAAGTTTTGGGCAATGAGATATGAGTACAAGTGACATGTGCCACTTCTGGTTGAAGCCTTAGGAGCCAGAATGCTGGGGATCCCTGGGTGGCTCAGCAGTTTGGTGCCTGCCTTTGGCCCAGGGCATGATCCTGGAGTCCAGGGATCGAGTCCCACGTCGGGCTCCCAGCATGGAGCCTGCTTCTCCCTCTGCCTGTGTCTCTGCCCTCTCTCCCTTTCTCGGTCTATCATAAATAAATAAATAAAATCTTAAAAAAAAAAAAGAGCCAGAATGCTATTTGCTGTATACCATACCCTCTGCTGTGGAACCATGGGAGCATCTTTTAAGATGGAGAGCCCACCATCCTGATACCCTGATAAGCAGAGACTCCTGCTGAGCTATGTTGGACATATGGCTCAAATACAAGATAAACTTATGTCAATAAAAACTACTAAGACTTGGGGCTGCTGCCACAATATCTACCAAAGTTAACCTATCCTCATTGATAGATATCTTTGGTCCCCATCCCAAACCCCATTGTTTATAAAGGCAAATATCCTTTGAAAGCAGCCTGTTGTCCATTCTCACCCCAACCCTCTGAAACCCAACAGAATCCTGCCCGATAGTTTGTACTTGGTTGCTGATCCCTGTTAAGTAGTTTTGACACCTCCATTCTGAACAACTGAAGGCCCTCAAGGGCCTCTTTATGCATCAAGCCATGAGACTCTCATTTCTACAGTATTTTGAGATATCTTGGTTTATCTCTCATCCCCAAATCCCAGCCCTTGGGATGGGGGAGCCTAGACTTGGACCCTACCCAGTTAGCAGCCCCCCCCCCCCCGCCCCCGATTGCTGCCAGCCCTATGGTGTGTATTTCCTGGAGCTGCTACAGCGAAGCACCACAGACTGAGTGACTTAATGATGGAAATCTATTGCCTCAGTTCAGGAGTCCAGAAGTCGAAGATCCTGGTGTTGGCAGAATTGATTCCTCCTGAAGACTATGAGGGGATAATCTGTTCTCCTGGCTTGTGGTGATTTGCCAGCAATCTTTGGCATTGTTGGCTTGTTGAAGTATCACCCTGATCTCTGCCTCAGTGTTCACATGGCATTCACCCACTATACTTGTCTCTGTGTCCAAATTTCACCTCTTGATAAGCACACCATGGGTTTGGAGGCCTAGCCTACGTAGGCATGATCTCATCTTAACTAACTATATCTGCAGTGACCTTATTTCTAAATAGTCACATTCTGAGATATTGGGGGTTAGAATTTTAACATATTCTTTTTCTTTCTTTCTCTCTCTTTTTTTTTTTTGGCAGTGGAGAGAGATACAATTCAACCCATAGTACCCACTGTTCCGTAGATCCACTGGGAACACGTTTTCTTGAATGACCAAACTGTTTCTGATAATCCTATCATTACAACCCTCCACTCCCAAAGTCATGCCTTCAGCCTACTCCCAGACTTATCCTCCTTGTATCTTGCATCTTGCTGAAACTAGATTATTTTCTAATTTACAATAAAGTATAACATACTTGATCATAGATTGATTTGTTTATCCAAGAAACACTCATTTTAGTGCATCCTTTTATCTACTGGGAATTGAATGCATTTCCTCTTCCTTAAGAGCTCACAGCTTAAGTGGGGAGCAAAATCTATGCCTGGTTAAGAACAAGACTTTCCCATAGTTAATTTCATATGACCCTCCACAACCCTGTGAGAATTTCATTATCACTATTAAACAAATGTGGGAAGGGACATTCAGTAAAAAGTATTGGGATAAAATTGCAATTCTGTCAAGAAGCAAGAATTCCCATCCCTTTCAAGGTCCTTCTAGCTGGACTAAGAATCAAATTGATAGGAGATAGATTAACAGGAGAAAATCAAATTTAATTTTGTGCACACAAGGAGTCTACACAGATATGGAAATTCCAGAGACATTCAAGCAAAATGAGGTATATTTGTCATCCTGAGCTAAGGAGAATGAGGTAGATGCAAGGACTTCAGGGGAAAGCCATGCAATTTTCAGGAAGATGAAAAAGAGTATGGTTTGGTAAACAAATATTTTCTGGACCATTCAGAAACAGTGGAGCTTGGAAAGAAATTTTAATGAACAGACTGCTGAATTCCTCCCAGCCTACCACCCCTAATCCATATTATACTGTAGTTACTCCTTGTGATAGCCCTCTTCCTCGAGCAGGTCCTCTATCTGAATTCATTTTAGGCAGTTTTGGGGAGCAGTGGAGGGAGTAAAGAGCTTTTCCTGAATCTGGTGTGTCTTGATTGCTTTTAACTCAAGAAAATCTTTATGCCCAAGTGACTCTTCTTGGTCTGCCAAGAAGATGCCTGCCCTTGGTTCCTACAATCCAAAGAAAATCAGAAACCACAAAAGAAAGGATTAGAAAGTAAGAGAAGACATAGTAAAGGTAAAATCCAAGCTGGACCTTATATTAGTTGGAGAAAATGGAGGAAATATTCATACTAAAAATATTGTCAGAAAAGCTATCCCCAGTTTATAGCATTGACTTTATTGAAAAGGAAACAATGCACCTTAAGACATTCTGGTGACATCACGATGATTTCCAGAAACACAATAACAAAAATGATCTGTACTTGTGATAATTTCTTTAGCCAGTGCCAGTGAAAGGAAAACTACCCTGTGAGAATGCTTATTTTTAAGATAGAAGTAAGTCAATTAATGGACCACCTTTATTTTGTGTGGTGTTACACACTGAATTATGTCCTTTCTAAAAACTTTGTTGGAGTCCTCACCCCTAGCATTTCAGAATGTGACCATACCTGGAGACAGGGTTTTAGAGATAATTAAGGTAAAATGAGGTCATTAGGGTGAGCCCTAATCCATTATGACTGGTGTTCCTATCAGAAGAGGAAATTTAGACACATATACACACAGAGGGAAAATGATGTGAAGACAGGGGGAGAAGATAGCCATCTAGAAGCTGAGGCCAGGGGCCTGGACTAGATCCTTCCCTCATGGCCCTCCAACAAAATCAACCCTGGTAACACCTTCATCTCTGACTTCCAGCCTCCAGAAATGCGAAGAAACAAATTTCTGTTGTGTAAACTCTCCAGTCTGTAGTACTTTGTTATGGTGGCCCTAGTAAATAAATATCTGTGACTGATTCTTTTTAATTAAAAAAATTAATAAGAGATCAGAACTTAAAGGCAATACAAAAAAGCGTCCCCTCTTTTTTTCTTTTTTTAAGATTTTATTTATTTATTCATGAGAGACACATAGAAAAAGAGACAGGCAGAGACACAGGCAGAGGGAGAAGCAGGCAGAGGGAGAAGCAGGCTCCATGCAGGGAGCCCAACGTGGGACTTGATCCCCTGTCTCCAGGATCACACCCTGGATTGAAGGTGGTGCTAAACCGCTGACCCACCAGGGCTGCCCTCTTTTTTAGAAAACTTCCACTAATAGTTTCATATTCAGAAACACACTGTAACATATAGCAAAAAATAATAGACATGTAATTTATAGTAAATTTATGTTCCTGGAACCCTTGGAATTTCTTAAGTGTTGAGAATGAGAAAGTATCTTTTGTTATGTTAATGAAGTGACCTTTGGAAAGCCTAACCAAAGGTTAGGGGCTAGTTGCCAGGGGAACCAACCAGTGATTGAGGGATTGGAACTTTTATATCCTTCCCACCACCCTGGATCTTGGGGGAATGGAAAGGAGCTGGAGATTGAGTCCAATCACCAATGGACAAGGATTTCATCAGTAAGATCTGTGTAATAAGTCCTCCATAAACACAAAAGGATTGGGTTCATAGAGCTTCCAGCTTGGTCAACCAAAGTATGTACATGTATCCCTGTGCAGAGCCCCAAACTCCTCAGAGATGAAAGCTCTTGTCCTCTAGATTTCATCCTACATATCTCTTCATCTGGCTCTTAATTTATATCCTTTAATATCCTTTGTAATAAACTGGTAATCTAGTGAATAAACCGGTTTCCTGAATCCTGTGAGCTACTCTAGCCAACTCATCAAACCCAAGAAGAGGGTTATGAGAAGCTCTGATTTATGGCCAGTCTGTCCAGAGTCCAGTTAACATGCTAAGTTGGGGACTGGCATCTGAAGTGGGGACGGTCTTATGGGAGTGAGCCCTCAAGATGCTATCTCCAGATGAACAGTGTCAAAATTGAGTTGAACTGTAGGACACCCAGCTGGTATAGAAGAATTGCTTGTTGTAGAGAAAAACTCACACATCAAAACTGGTTCCACAATCGGTCTAAATATTATTGGTGTATTTGACACACACTTGCAGGGATAGAAGAGTGATCCTGAAAGAGGTAAATTTGTAGCTTATTTTTTAGGAAGAAGGTTAACTTATACCACAGCATGATAGCAATAGTCAGATGCATTGAAAGAATGAAAAGAAATAGGTGAGAAAATAAAAAGAAGCCACAAGGAAACGAAGAAATCACCTAGAAGCGAAAGAAACCTGAAAGGCCAGGAACACAAAGATGGCATCCATCATTGTCATAAAGGGCCTTGGCCTCTCTGTGGCACAGACTGAAGTAATTTTAGAGAATGGAAATATTCTGCAGTGTTTATATATCATGCCAATTTGTCTTCCTATTTTGTGAAGTTTTAATGAAATTATTACAGAGGTGATCGTTAATCTTAATTTAAGTGATAAGGTAACATGCCAGCCACATAAAATGGCAAGAATGTAAATGGGTTTAGCCATCAAAAAACTGGTTAAAGATAGACAGTTGACAGTTTGTCTGGGTTGAAATCCTAACTCCATATCTTCCTAATTGTGTGATCTTGACCAAACTGTTTAACCTCCCTGTGCCTCAGTTTCCTCATCTGCAAAATAAAGTGACAACATTACCTCACTCATAGGGTTGTGAAGATCAAATGAATTATTAAAACAGGAAGTTCTGAGAACAGTGCCTGGAATATAGTGAGTCCCATATCAATGTTTATCATCATCATCACCAACATGAATTACAAAGAAATTTGGAACGATTAGACAATTGCCATATGTATCTATTCCTTCTGAGATGTTAACCCAGGTCTCTTTAATGTACAAAGTATTCAAGGGGAGCAGATTGTGTGGGAGAGGGGGCTTTTTATTAATTTCAAAGATGAAATTGAAAGAAGAGTAAAATCGAAAAAACCTTCAGAAATAAAGATCAGTAGAATGAAGTTAACAAATGATAGAATGGATGACCTGGTGTATATACCAGCCCACAGTCCAAAATACCTCCTTTAGCAAAACTTTTTTTTTTCCTAATTCTTTCTTTAGTATTTTCAAATGAGAATCATTCATTTTGAGCCTGGATTTCAAAAAGGAAAAAACAAATTCTCATTTTTTGGCCTACAATTCATTTTCCATTTGAAAAACTTTTTTCCCTTGTCTTGGAATTACATTACAAATACTACAGAGATTTCAACAATTTTGAGCAACAAGCACAAGTATTTAGCCTTTGTTCTTGGAGAAGACTGAGTGCTACTCAGAGCATGGACTCAACAGGAAGCAGGCATTGGTGTGATCATGGCCATTTCTATGTCATATCTATAGCCAAGGTTGGGCATCCACTTGCTGTGGACCTGTCAAGACACTCAGGATAGCAAAGTATACCACAAAGAACAGCAAATGCTAAGTGGGAGTGATGTTAAGTAGGGAAAGATACTGGCAGAAAGGGAGGTAGAGCTGTTAGGGCCTGCCTTATCTCTAGACTCTGTCTGCGAAGTGGGCTGAGGACCTAGGAAAGATCCAGTCTTAGCAGAAACACTTCTTTGTTGTTCTTCAAAACTATACAAATAATAACTAAAAATGGAGTTTTTCTATGGGCCAGGCAAAAGAAAATTAACTCATTAACATGCATGATCTCACTTATACCTCACAACAATGCCACAAGATAAGTACTATTCCCACCACCACTTGAAGGAATAAGTCTTAGAGTAGTTGAGTAAATCTTTCAAAGTGATATAAACAGTAAGGGGCAGAGGCAAGAGTTGAAACTAGGTCAGTTTAATCCCAAAGCCTAAGCTCCTAACCACTGGGCAACCCTGCCCTTCCTCCACTGTGTCACCACCATATTTCCTCTGGGCTGTCCTTCCTCTACACTGCAGCCAATCTTTATCCTAACTAACATCTAACTCTGATCACATTATTCCTCTACATAGGACCTTTTGATGGCCACCTGTGTCCTTCCAAATTCCTGAGTCTGGCCATCAAGCCATTCTGATTTCTCTCTCCAAAGTCATCTGATGAACACTGGTTCCAACCAAACACATATGCTGCTCTTAGTTGTAATATCCAATCCCCTGGCTCTCTGCCTTGTCCTTACTTCTCTCTCTGCCTGGACTCTGCTGTATCATCTCCCCTTGTTGAACAACAATGACCACAATGGCCACCTTTTATTCAGTGCTTACTCTATATTAACTATTGTGACCCTCCTTCTACCCTGTAAAGTAGATACTATTATTGTCTCACTTTTATAAATGGGGAAATTCAGCCTCAGGAATGCCAGGTCCCAAGTCCCACAGTGAGTAAATGGAATGGGGAAAAGTTAACCCACTTGTCTGAGAAGAGTCTCTGATTTCACCTCTACCATACTTCATGGGTGAACAATGCCCTGCCAGCCTCTGGAGCCTCACACACATGCATACCACTTTGTTCAGCATTCCCAGTCCTGTAGCAGGAAACAGCCATTAGCTCCTACTTCCCACAGAGGCTCACACTGTGTGCCTCTGTTACAAAAATTACTCCACTCTGTTTCACTTTGGTTTTGTGTCTTTTGCCCACAAGATGTGCTCTGCTTGAGGCCATGGCATTCATCTGGTGTCCTTCATGAACCTAGTGCCATATCTGAAGCTCAGCAGGCACTTACTTGATGTGTACTGAATTCATTCAATGGCTGTTTATTGAACTCCCGCAGAAATGATCTCACCCCTGCCCACATGCTCCCTGCTACAATTGTTCTTATTCTTTTTATGGTTCACACCCCCCTTGGAGAAACTGATAGAAGCCATGCATCTTTACAACAGAAAAATGCAACAACCAGTAAAATTTTACATGCTTCTTTAGGTAGTTCATGAATTCTGGGTTCAGAGTCTAATTGATTTGAATTCAGTTATTAGTGAATTGAATTGTGATTGTTATTCCTCCCCCCCCCCTTTTTTTTTTGGTTATAGAAACCCAACTTAAACTAGCTTAGACAAATAGAGGGTTGTTTTTGTTTTCCCTAAAGAGTCCAAAAAAAATGGTTACATTAGGGGAAAAAAAGAGTGTGAGCTCAGCTTCTGGAATAAATGGAATCAGAAACCCCAATGTTACCAAGATGTGCTTCTCTTTGCAAATCAGGGTAATTTCTCAAATTCATTTCCTCAAAAAATTGGAGAATATGCTCACTGGCTGGTCCTGTGCCTCACATCTTACCAAGAGAGAGGAATCGCCCCTTCTCCCTTAGTCATTAAAAGCAAGCAAACAAACAAACAAGGGAGCGTTCTGATTGGCCAACTTAAATGACAAGTCAGCTCTAGGCAGTTGGTCATTGGAGGAAGAAAAGCTCCATATCACAGTGTTCTTAGAATAAGTACAAATTAGAGAGTCCACAACTTTCTCGCTACCGACCTCTGGGTATTTGCTTGTACCCTCGCAGGGCTCCCATCCTCAACACTGTCCCAGATGGTGCTCTAAGTCCCCACTGTCTTATTCTCCCACCTTCATTCCAGCACTGTCACAATTTGCCTGCTCTTTGCTACAGCCTGACCCAGCTGCTTGCTTTTTAAGGGAACAAAGAACTAATCCTGTGGATTGACCTCAGCCAGACTATTAAGGGGAAAACAAAAAACAAAACAAAAGCAATCACGGGGCCCCCTTTCCACCCTAGATAAGCTGTTTTATCAGTGGCCATCTCTAAGTATCACTTTAATCAACAATAGTTCTAATAAAGGGAAATTTGCCTAATTTTATAATTCCCAGCCTTAAACCCCACTGACGTTTAGAATTAGAGTCTCTGGATATCACCTTGTCCAAATGGTGACAAGAATTAGCAAGTTGTGGGTTTTTTTTTGGGGGGGGGGGGGGTGTTGTTTTGTTTTTTTCCTCGGTCACCCAGCAACCTGGCATCAGCTCTAAGCCAGAGTTTCTGGCCCCTAATTCCCAGTCCAAGTACCTTCTTGCTTCACCATGATGCCGCAAGGGAAAGATTTGGTTTGCTGCAAGCCCAGAGGGCTTACCGGTCACCAAACACCTGCTGTTTCCTCACTGAGACAAGTGTTGGTTTCATTATGTACATAAAAACATATAGAATTAGTTGGTTTTATGGGAGTCTTGTGCTCTAGGTGTTTGGAACCAGGCCTCTTGTGCTCAGACCTTAGCCACACACATGGTTGGGCAGGTTACTTAGTATTGCTGTGCCTCAGGGTCCTTATCTATAAAATGGGTCCTATAGCTCTTCCAAAACAATACCCCCATTTGATATGTGTTGTTTCTTGTGGTTTATGTTACTCTAGGGCATCAACAGATCATACCAAATAGCTGCCCAGTAGCAGTACCCACTACCACAATTAGTTTTAGAAGAATAAGTTAATTCATGAGAAACACTTAGAACAGCATCTGATGCAATGTAAGCATTCCGTAAATGTAACAACTATAATTAAATGGAAATTGTCAGAAAAACGAAAGGAGTATTTTAAGGACAAAGTCAACAAAATATAATTTTCTGGAAATCAAGTAATTCAAAGCTTTGATTAGCTAGACTTTGTTTTCTGCTGCACTCTTCTAAAAGAATAACATAAATAAAAACTGTTACCAGGAATTTAGTTTGAAAATAGTAAGATAATCCAGTATAAATAAACCTAAGAGATTCCTAGACTCAGCCCAATCAGTAAGTAAGTAGGCTATCTGGGTCAGCTGTCCTTTGCAATCAAAACTGACATTCAGAATAATGATGTAGGTGTTCTTAAGTCCTGAGTCCTCAAATTAATTATAATAATTGTAATAATTGATCCTTTGAGAACTGCTAGCCAAGCAGGCATTGTGTTAGGTGCTTAATGTGTGTTATACAGATGTAAACACACACACACACACACACACACACACACACACACTCTCTCTCTCTCTCATTCATTTAATCTTCTTAACAACTTTGGGAGTATAGGTTTATTCCAATTTAACAGCTGAAAGTACATTGTACAGATAAGGAAGTTGTAGTTTGGAGAAGTAACTTTCCAAGTTATATAATTGGTATGTGTAGTTAGGGTTTGAACACAGCCTTGTGACTCCAGTCACCAAGCAAAGAGAATATGGTGATTCTTGTTCTGTTTTCAACCAAAAAACAGCAAAGATTTCTGCTTGGCTCTTAATTAACTAGACATGGTGGTGACTTAGAGAACTTCATCTTTGGTCCGAGAATCTGCTGCAGAGCATCTGATTCCCAATGTTTTCAATTATCCTTCCCACTGCTATCAGCAAGGAATGCCAAGAATCAACTGTAGACCATGGATTTTTAATTCCATAAGCACAGGATTGCATTTTATTCATTGCTGTTTCCTCAACAGAAGCAAGAACAATGACTTCTTGTTAACAAAGAATAAATGTTTATTGAACGTGGTGACAAAAGTTAACTAGGCTTATTACAGTCATCCTTTGCAATATATACAAATACTGAATCATTGTTATATTCCTGAAACTAATGTAATGTTGGATATCAATTATATCTCTATAAAAATATACAAATAAATAAAAGAAACTTTGTTATAATAGTGCATGGTTAACTGAGGAAATTTAAACATTCCAAAGAAAAAAGAAAGCAATGGTAAATATTTTCATAATGCTCTCTAAGATCCTTTCTCCAAAGAAGACCTATAGATGGCCAATAGACACTTGAAAAGAAGCTCAATATCACTCATCATCAGGAAAATGTAAATCAAAACCACAAAGAAATATCACCTCACATCTGTCAGAATGGCTAAAATCGAAAGCATAAGAAACAAGTGTTGGTGAAGATGTAGAGAAATAGGAACCCTAGTGCACTTTCGGTGGGAATATAAACTGGTGCAGCCCCTGTGGAAAACAGTATGGAGGTTCCCCAAAACATTAAAAATAGAACTACCCTATCATCCAGTAATCATACTACTGTATATTCACCAAAAACTACAAAAATACTAGTTCAGAGGGATACATACCCCCAGATGTTTATTGCAGGATTACTTACAATAGTTAAATTATGGAAGCAGCCTAAGTGTCCACCGATAGATGTATAGATAAAGAAGATATGGTATATGAATGCAATGGAATATTACTCAGCCATAAAAAGAATGAGATCTTGCATTTGCAATGACATAGATGGAGCTAGAGAGTATTATGCTAGCGAAATCTGTCAGGGAAGACAAATACCATACAATCTCACTCATACATGGAATTTAAGAAACAAAACAGAAATAAGAGATGAAAAACTCTTATAGTTTTTTCAGTGAAACTATTCCATCTATTTCTTTTCAATTTTATTTTTTATTTAAATTCAGTGTGCCAACGTATAGTGCTCATCACATCACATGCCCTCCCCAGTGATCATCACTATTACCCCATCCCCTCGCCCACTTCCCCTTCCTCAATCTTTCGTTTGTTTCCCAGAGTTAAGTCTCTTATGTCTTATGGTTTGTCTTCCTCTCTGATTTCTCTCCACTCAGTTTCCCTCCTTTCCCTTACAATCCCTTGCACTATTTCTTATATTCCACATAAGAAGGAAACCATATGATAGTTGTCTTTCTCCAATTAACTTATTTCACTCAGCGTCATACCCACCAGTTCCATCCACATCAATGTAAATGGGAGGTACTCATCTTTTCTGATGGCTGAGTAATAGTCCATTGTTTATATAGACCACATCATCTTTATCCATTCATCTGTTGATAAATATCTCAGCTCTTACCACAGTTTGGCTATTGTAGACATTGCTACTATGAACATTGGGGTGCAGGTCCCCTTCATTTCACTACATCTGTATCTTTGGGGTAAATACTCAGTAGTGCAATTGCTGGGTTGTAGGGTAGCTCAATTTTTAACTTCTTGAGGAACCTCCATGCTGTTTTCCAGAGTGGCTGTACCAGCTGGCATTCCCACCAAGAGTGTAAGAGGGTTCCCCTTTCTCTGCATCCTCACCAACACTTGTTTTCTGTCTTGTTAATTTTAGCCATTCTCACTGGTGTGAGGTGGTATCTCATTGTGGTTTTGATTTGTATTTCCATGATGGCAAAAGATGTGGAGGATTTTTTTCATGTGCCTACTGGCCATTTGTAGGTCTTCTTTGGAGAAATGACTGTTCATATCTTCTGCCCATTTTTTGACAGGATTGTTTGATTTTTGGGTGTTGAGTTTGAGAAGTTCTTTATAGATCTTGAATACTAGCTCTTTATCTGACATGTCATTTGCAGATATCTTCTCCCATTCCATGGGTTGCCTTTTAGTTTTATTGACTATTTCCTTTGCTGTACAGAAGCTATTTATCTTGATGAAGTCCCAATAGTTTGTTTTTGCTTTTGTTTCCATTGCGTTTGGAGACATGTCTAGCAAGAAGTTGCTGCAGCCAAGGTCAGAAAGGTTGCTGCCTGTGTTCTCCTCTAGGATTTTGATGGATTCCTCTCTCACATTTAAGTCTTTCATTCATTTTGAGTTAATCTTTGTGTATGGTGTAAGCAAATGGTCTAGCTTCTTTCTTCTGCATGTGGCTGTCCAATTTTCTCAACACCATCTATTGAAGAGACTGTCTTTTTTCCATTGGATATTCTTTCCTGCTTTGTTGAAGATGAGTTGACCATAGAATTGAGGGTCCATTTCTGGGTTCTCTATTCTGTTCCATTGATCTATGTGTCTGTTTTTGTATCAGTACCATGCTGTCTTGATAATCACAGTTTTGTAATAGAATTTGAAGTCTGGCATTGTGATGCCTCTAGCTTTGGTTTTCTTTTTCAATATTCCTCAGGCTATTTGGGGTCTTTTCTGGTTACATATAAGTCTTAGGATTATTTGTTCCAACTGTGAAAAATGTCCATGGTATTTTGATAGGGATTGCATTGAATGTGTAGATTGCTCTGAGTAGCATAGACATTTTAAAAATATTTGTTCTCCCAATCTATTGAGCGTGGAATATTTTCCCATATCTTGTGTCTTCCTTAATTTCTTTTGTAAGTGTTTGTAGTTTTTAGAGTACAGATCCTTTACCTCTTTGGTTAGATTTATTCCTAGGTATCTTATGGTTTTTGGTGCAATTGTAAATGGGATCAATTCCTTAATTTCTCTTTCTTCAATTTCATTATTAGTGTGTAGAAATGCAACTGATTTCTGTGCATTGATTTTTGTATCCTGCCATGTTGCTGAATTGCTGTGTGAGTTCTAGTAATTTGGGGGTGGAGTCTTTTGGGTTTTCCACATATAGTATCAGGTCATCTCTGAAGAGTGAGAGTTTGACTTTTTCCTTGCCAATTTGAATGTATTTTATTTCTTTTTGTTTTCTGATTGCTGAGGCTAAGATTTCCAGTACTATTTTGAACAACAGTGGTGAGAGTGGGCATCCCTGTTGTGTTCCTGACCTTTGGAGAAAAACTCTCAGTTTTCCCCCATTGAGAATGATATTCACTGTGGGTTTTTTGTAGATGGCTTTTATGACATTGAGATATGTTCCATCTATCCTTACACTTTGAAGAGTTTTCATTTAAGAAAGGATGCTGTATTTTGTCCAATACTTTTCATCAACTGAGAGGATTATATGGTTCTTCTCTTTTCTTTTATTAATGTGATATATCATGCTGATTGATTTATGAATATTGAATCACCCCTGTAGCCTGGGAACAAATCCCTCTTGGTCACGGTGAATAATCCTTTTAACGTACTGTTGGATCCTATTGGTTAGTATCTTGGTGAGTATTTTGACATCTACATTGATCAAGGATATTGGTCTGTAATTCTCCTTTTTTGATGGAGTCTTTGTCTGGTTTTGGAATCAAGGTAATGCTGGCCTCATAGAATGAGTTTGGAGGTTTTCCTTCCATTTCTATCTTTTGAAACAGCTTCAGTAGAATAGGTATTCTTTCTTCTTTATGTTTGGTATAATTCCCTTGGGAAGCTATCTGGCCCTGCAATCTTGTTTCTGGGGAGGTTTTTGATGACTACTTCAGTTTCCTGGCTGGTTATGGGTCTGTTCAGGTTTTTCTATTTCTTCCTGTTTCAGTTTTGGTAGCTTATAAGTTTCCAGGAATGCATCAATTTCTTCCAGATGGCCTAATTTGTTGGCATATAGCTGCTCATAATATGTTCTTAATATTTTTTGTATTTCCTTGGTGTTGGTCATGACCTCTCCTCTTACATTCACAATTTTATTAATTTGGGTCTTTTCTTTTTTCTTTTTGACAAGTCTGCTAGGGGTTTATCTATTTCTTTAAATCTTTCTAAGAACCAGCTCCGAGTTTCATTGATCTATTCTTCTGATTTCTATTTCATTGATTTCTCCTCTAAACTTTATTATTTCTCTTCTCTTGCTGGGTTTAGGCTTTATTTGCTCTTCTTTCTACGGTTCCTTTAGGTGTAAGGTCAGCTTATGTATTTGAGATTTTTAAAAAAAATTTTTGAGAGGCTTGTATTGAAGCTCTTAGGACTGCCTTTGCAGTATTCCAAAGGTCTTGAACAGTTGTGCTTTCATTTTTGTTACCTTGCATGAATCTTTTAATTCTTCTCCAGTTTCCTTGTTGACCCATTCATTCTTTAACCTCCAAGTGTTTAAGTTCCTTCCAAACTTCCTCTTGTGATTGAGTTGAAGTATTGTGGTCTGAAAATATGCAGGGAATAATCCCAGTCTTTTGGTGTCGATTGAGACCTGATTTGTGACCCAGTATGTATGTGGTCTATTCTGGAGAAAGGTCTATGTGCAGTTGAGAAGAATGTGTATTCTGTTGCATTAGGGTAGAATGTTCTGTATATATATCAATAAAGTCCATTTGGCCCAGTGTGTCATTCAAAGTTCTTGTTTATTTGTTGATCATCTGTTTGGATGATCTGTCTGTAGCTGTGAGTGGGGTGTTGAAGTGCCCTACTATTAATGTATTATTATCTATGTGTTTCTTTACTTTGGTTGTTAATTGGTTGAATAATTGGCTGCTCCCAAAGTAGTAACATAAATATTTATAATTGTTAGATCTTCTTGTTGGATAGACCTTTTAAGTATGATATAGTGTCCCTCTTCATCTCTTACTACAGTCCTTAGTTTAAAATCTAATTTATCTGATATGAGGATTGCTACCTCAACTTTCTTTTGAGGTCCATTTGCATGGTAAATGGTTCTCTACCCCCTCATTTTCAGTCTGAAGGTGTCTTTAAGTCTAAAATGAGTCTTTTGTAGACAACATATAGATCAGTCTTGCTTTTTTTTTTTAATTTTTATTTATTTATGATAGTCACAGAGAGAGAGAGAGAGAGAGAGAGGCAGAGACACAGGCAGAGGGAGAAGCAGGCTCCATGCACCGGGAGCCTGATGTGGGATTCGATCCCGGGTCTCCAGGATCGCGCCCTGGGCCAAAGGCAGGCGCCAAACCGCTGCGCCACGCAGGGATCCCCCAGTCTTGCTTTTTTATCCAATCTGATACCCTGTGTCTTTTGACTGGGGCATTTAACACATTCATGTTCAGAATAACTATTGAAAGATATGAATTTAGTGCTACTGTATTACCTGTACATTCCCTGTTTCTGCAGATTATCTCTGTTACTTTTGGCTCCTTCTTCACTTACAGGACCCCCTCTTAATATTTCATACAGGGCTGGTTTGGTAGTCACATATTTTTTCAGTTTTTTTTTTTTTTTTCTATACTGGAAGCTCTTTATCTCTCCTTCTATTCTGAATGACAGCCTTGCTGGATAAAACATTCTTGGGTGCAAGTTTTTCTCATTTAGTACTCTGAATATATCAGCCTGCCCTTTCTGGCCTGCCAGGTCTCTATAAACAGATCTGCTGTTAATCTGGTATTTCTCCCTGTTTATGTTAGAGATCTCTTGTCTAGAGCTGCTTTCAGGATTTCTCTTTATCTGAAATTTGCAAGGTTCACTTTTATATGCTGGAGTGTTGATCTGTTTTTATTGATTTGGGGGTGAGTCCTCTTTACCTCTTAGATATGACTGTTTCCTCCCCATTTTAGGGAAGTTCTCAGCTATGCTTTACTCAGATATACCTTATGACTCTCTGGCTCTGTCTCTCTGTCTCTCTCTGTCTCTCTCTGTCTGAGCCCTCAGGAATTACAATAATTTGGATTTTTTTCATACCATCATTTATCTTTTGGAGCCTCTCCCCCTGGGCTATTAGTTGTTTTTCTCTCTTTTCCTCAGTTTCTTTCCTTCCCATCAACTTGTCTTCTATGTTAGTTATTCTCTCTTCTGCCTCATTTACCCTAGCTGTTAGAGCATCCAGTTTAGACTGCATCTCAGTTACAGTATTTGTAATTTTGGCCTGATTAGATCTCATTCCAGCACTAAAAGATTCTCTAGAGTCTTTTATGCTTTTTTCAAGCCCAACTAGTAACTTTGTGATTCTTATCCTGAATTCCATCTCCAACATATTATTTAAATCCATATCCATTAGATCTGGGGCAGAGAGTTTTACCTCTGGTTCTTTCTTTTGTTGTGGATTCCTCCTTCTAGTCATTTTGTCCAGTGAAGAATGGCTTGAGTTCTATCTACTATTTTTCTCTAGCACTGGAGTTTTCCAGTGCTGTTTTTTTTCTCAGTAAACTTGCTATTCACCTGTTCTTCCAGCTGGTCTTCTGCAAGAGGGGCCTGCTGCTCTGATTCTCTGGTGCCTGTGCCTGGGCGGAGATGCATTGGCCCTTGCCAGGGAGCCACACTCAGTGTAAGCTGTTTGCTGCATGGGGCTTTTGTTCCCTGAAGGCTTTCCATGCCCTTTAGAGGGTGAAAATAAAAATGGCTATGGCCTGATCTCCAGCCCCAGAGCTCAAAGATCATGGTGTGTGCCAAGTTCTACAAACTCCTATGGTACCCACACACTCCAATCCTCCCTGGGGGAAGGCAGGGAGACACTGATTTGTGCGATTTGCAGGGCTGTAGTAAGGAGAGCTTTTACCTGCTTGTTTGCACCCCTGCTCTGCCCCTCCCAGAGGAGGGCAGAGGGTTGCTGTGCTCCAGTCCTTTGCAGGGATCCAACATGGAGAGCAGTCACCTGATCTAGGTGCAGTTCAGTTTATGGCCAAGCAAGCTGGGAGTCCCCTCCTGGGTTCACTGACCTGAACCTGTTTCCCCACTCCAATGCTTGGGAATTATGCCAACTCAGGCACTCCAGTTCTCTCTGTGCCTCTGGGTATATTGAGGCCCACTGTCCCACCTGTGATTCTGCACTGTTTCACCACTGATCACATTTCAGGCAGGGAAGTCTCTCACAGGAGCAGAGTTCTAAAGGTTCCAATTTTGAGCTCCAGGACTATATCACTTTCCACTAGCAGGCTTACCAAGGCTCTTTCCTCCCACTGTTTATCTTCCAATGTATCCTTCATTTCTCTTCTCCACATTCCTACCTTATAAAAAAGTAGTCACTTTTCTGTTTGTATAGTTTCAGCCATTCTTTCCTTACATCTCAGGTGAATTCATAGGTGTTAAGGATGATTTGATAGTTATCTAGATAAATTAAGGGGACCAGATGAAACAAGGACCCATATTCTTCTGTCATCTTGCGTCCTCTGCAGGAAAAGAGTTTTAACTACAGAGAACACACTAATGGTTACCAGAGGGGAGGTCGGTGGGGGGCTGGTTGAAATAGGTGTTGGGGATTAAAGAGGACATTTGTTGTGATGAGCACTGGGTGTTGTACGTAAGTGATGAATCAATATATTGTACTCTGTATGTTAACTATATAGGAATTAATAAAATTAAAAAAAAGGCCTGAGGAAATGGTCAAGTAATTGAACAGGTATATCAAAGCAGTATAGCATGATTATAGCATAATCAAAACATGATTATTCTTATGGGTTCAAACCAGTTAACATGAAATCATTGATAGAAAAGTTGAAGTTATCTAGTTGGTTTGGTTTTTTAAAGATGTTTTATATATTTATTCAACCTTCAACTCCTCTTTTCACTATAAAATGCAGTTCTATCCTCTGTTCTGCAGACTAGCCTATGGTTTTATCATAGCTTGCATGTCCCAAATTGCTAATTCTCTACTATTCCTGAATAAGCCCATTTTTACTGGTAAAATAACTGACAGTTTTATTTTTAAAGTTGCCTCCGTCTATATGGAAAAAGTATATATTTCTTCTGCCACAAAATGCCATAGGGAGGAACATTTTAGTATTGATGTAATACATTATTTGTAAACACAACTATGTTTACTGATACTTTTAGTAAATGAGTATCTTGCTATTTGTATGTAAATATCTATACTCTTTATTTTAACCTCATCTTTTGAATTTTGTCAAGAGTTAGAAAAAATGGGCTTCCAGGCACCTGGGTGGCTCAGTGATTGAACATCTGCCTTTGGCTCATGTCATGATTTCGGGGATCGAGTCCCTCATCAGGCTCCTTGCGGGGAGCCTGCTTCTCCCTCTGCTTATGTCTCTGCCTCTCTCTGTGTTTCTTTTGAATAAATAATTTTTTTAAAAAAAAGAGTCTTAAAAGGAAAAAGAAAAACGGGCATCCTCAGATGTGGTGGAAACTGCTCATGTTAACAACTGCCCCTTTGTCTTCCTCTCCCTCATTTCTTTTGGACCCTCTCATCCCCAGTTTGTCCAGTGCTTCTGAGGCTTATTCAAGTTCCTCTATCAACAAACAAAATGATTTCTTATATTCATTAACACTACTGTTCTACTGACTTCATGCTCTGCACCTCCAAAGGCTCTTGCATTTGAAAACAGAATGGTGGACACAATGCCTAAACTATAAAAATAAGTAACAAATCAAGAAATTTCAGGCATAATCACACCTGGCTTATTTAGAGAGATGTTTAAGGTCAGAAGAAGCCTCTAGTCATAGCACTTGGGTGACTACTTATTCTGCTTACAACTCAAGCATCTTGCACTGTACCCACAGCATTATCTTTTCTATTAGCTTTATTATTCCCATGAGCTAGGTTGAGGCTAAATTAGGTTGATATAAATCTCAGCTGGTGGTCATGCCTTAATGAATAAGATCTGGTATAATTTGTCTGGAAATATGGCTGCGAACTCCCTCCATCGGCTTCCATTTTTCTGCTCATGGGCTTATGCAGATGATTTTGCAGTCTATTTTAATCACTTTAGGTAAGCTCTCAGCACTGAGCAACCATTGCCAGCAAAGCCCCAGCACAGCAGTTACAGGATCCTGTGGCCCACAGAGAGATGAGTGAGGGAAGTCTGACTCCATTTAATTGAAAAATAATTTTTCCGATACACAAAATTGCTAGAATTCTACTCACACCAGGAACCAGTGGTAAAAATTAATAACAAGTGACCTCTCAGCTTTTATTCCTATTGACATTAGCCTGAACACTTGCAGTCACATAACAGTTGTTTTGAACTGACAAGAGGAGGGCCATGAGGATGCCCTGTACTTCTGAATGGAATAGGAAAACCTAATTTGGGCTGCGTAGGTTACAGGGCTTTCTCCAGGTAAATTACTTCTGGGGCCAGGTCTGGGGTGGTGGGCTGGGATGGGGTAAGAACATGGGAGAGTCGAAATCATCTCAGGGGGATTGGCTTTCCCCTGAGCCGGTCCCACAGGCAACTAACTGATTCCCTCAGCCTAACAGAGTCAGATTCCTAATACTATATGCCTCAGTGTCTCATCCTGAGAGGGGACTTTCTCTTGAGATGAATAAAGTTGAAAGAGAAGTACTCGAGTGTGGAGGGTCAGCACACTAGATGCCAGAGCCAAGAAGATGGTGCCCAAGACTGCTGTCTCTGTCCTCAAGTCTTGTCATTCTTTCCCAGTTTCTGTCCTTTTCAGTCAGATTTAGGTCCTGAGTTTTCTTTAAACTGGGATTAGCATAACACAGTGTTCCTTGAAAGTCTTACTAAATAAAAGATACTTTGAGGCATTTCTTGATGTTTAATAGATGTCAAATAATGGTAATATGCTGTTATTAAAAATGTTTGGTTTTCTAAAGTGACTCAGAATTCACTTGTTTTTCTTTCTGCACAGAGACATCTATTTGGCTGTACAATGGCACCCCAGAAAGATGTGGAGTGGTGAATAATTTAATAATCACACAAAAACACTTTGCACTTTGACAAAGCACATAAAATAATCTTTCCTTTTAAAATAAGGTTTAGTTTATAGTCATTTTCCCCATTTTTTTCTTATAATTTCAAAGGTCGGAAAGAAAAGTAAAATTCTTTAGAACACTGTATAAAAACTAGAATTTTATTATAAGCAGTTCTAATTATAGGGCACCTGGGTGGCTCAGTCAGTTAAGCATCCATCTCTTGATTTTGGCTCAGGGTCATTAGATTGAGCTCTGCATAAGCCTCCAACACTGAGTGTGGAGTCTGCTTAAGATTTTCTCTCTCCCTCTGCTGTTCCTAAAAGCAGTCCTAATTAATTATAGATATCTGACCCATTTACTCCACAGAACAAAAGCTGGAGACTTTACCTAGTCAATGAACTCTGAATTTTACTTAGGGCTATTATTATAATCTGTGGTCCTGTCATTATCAGGTATTAACATTTAGAGAGATACCTGATAAAAAAAAATTCCATAATCGGTTATCTGAACCAAATGAAGTTATTTCTATAAGGGAGGGCATTACAGGTTAAACCTGAAGAAAACATATGGTTTTATTATTATTATGATTTCACATAATTCTGCATTTAGAACATACATACTAGTGAACTTGAAACATTGAAGATTTGTTTGTCTCACTTTCTTCAGAAGCCATTGGAAGTATTGAGAAAAGCTCAGGATGCATGCCAGTGGGTCCAGATTTGAGTCTTGGCGCTATGATTTATGCACTTTATAAACAAGAACAGGGCAGGTTTTGTATTCTGTGACTTTCTGATGGAATCAGCTTATTGTATTCTTTTATCTGTCAGGGGTACTATGATGTTCAAAAAAGATAACATGATATTCTTTGCAAACTGCAATGGGCTTTGCATGTGCTAGATCTTATTTACCAATGGTATAGGTCTAAGGAAACAGAATGCTTATGGTGGAAATGAAAAAAATAAGGAGGGAGGAAAAATGAAATACATTTTTGAGTGGCCACTATGTATTAGGCATTTTCAAATTTTTCAAAACATATAGTTCTTCCAATATTGAGAATAAACTGTTGAGTGATCCCTCAATTTCCAAATCAGAGTTAAGGTAATTTGCATAATATCACATTGCTAATAAGCACTCCAATTTGAAATCTATCTTTCCAGACAAAACATGTTTTCTCTTTCAAACATAATTCCATGTTGGAATTTTGGACTTTTTTTTTTTTTGCTTTGTTAAATTTTTATTTGAGCAATCTTACGAAGTTTTTGTTTTGTTTTGTTTGTTTGTTTGTTTGTTTTGGAGAATTTGGTAGGGAAATTTGCAGTCTAATAGAACAAAAATATCCTTGCCTCTAAAGGAATAGCGATTTTTTGTTGCTTACAAAATTTTTTAAATTATTTTTTTGTGATAAGCCAATACTTTATTTAATAAACTATCATGCTACTTAGAATGTAGATCTTTTGATATCTGAGTCTACATAGTGAACATTCAGTTTAAAACTAGCTTATTAAAAAAATAAAAAATAAAAAATAAACACAATAAAATAAAACTAGCTTATTCTTGGGATGCCTGGATGGCTCAGTGGTTGAGCATCTGCCTTTGGCTCAGGGCATGATCCCGTGATTCCTCCATTGGAGCAAACTGGGAATTTGAAATGTAGTGGCTTTTCATTGGCTGAGCTGTGACAATCTCTTACTGGCTGGGCTAGTACTGCAAGAAAAAAATCTTCTTTCCTTCTACTGGGATAGTAAAGTATAGGCTTCTTCTGTGGGAAGGCAGGGTAGTCTCTTCCTACTGGGGTCTACAATTGATGGTGAGTGGCAGGTTCGTGAGAGCTTCCACTTCTGACCTCCAAACTCCACTTTAGTGAGGTTTTCTTTATTCTGATTCACAGATGCTTCTACAACATTCCTTTTTTTTTTTTTTTTTGTAAACATAATGACATTGTTGCAAATTCTCATTTTTGCCTTCTGTAAACAAGTTCTAATCTTACTTTATAATTCCACTTAAAAGTATTGAAGAAAATGTCTGACAGTCTCCCACAGACTTCTCTGGAATCACCCATTCCCATTTGTTCTTGTTCTGTGGGGTTTTGTTGTTAGTGCTTCAGTGTCTGCAGTGTATAGCTAAGTAAAGCTCATGTCACTGTCATCCCCATTGCTCAGATTTCCCCCTCAAAAACATGGCTTCTGTTCTGGCTAAGTTAAGAGATGACTCCATGCATGTTTCCAAAGCAGCCTGTCTGAGGAAAGCCAAAGCTGAACCATCATCAAGGTATCTGTGTCAGCCTCTTTGTTATCAGCTTATCAGATGAAAGAGATCAAATTGTTCAGCTGCCTCTTTAGTTTTGAATGCTGAGCATCTGGTGTTTGATTGTGTATTGCCATGTAAGAACACAATAATCCTCAAACATTTTGATCACAAGTACATTTGTGTGTGAAGAAAAATGTCTCCCTGCTGGTAAATGTCTTCTAAGCTTTGATAAAAAGGTATGGAAGACATCATGCAGCACCTCAAATTGCCAAGGAAAGCAAAGTCTCATAGACTCTTTGGAGTTCGGGGAAGCCTGTAAGATTATCTAATTCAATTCCCAATCTAATTTACCTCTATAAATTTACAAGTGAAGAAGTTGGTGCCTGGAGGGAAAGTGAGTGTCTCTAATCATTTCCTTAGTTAACAAAGGGTGACAGCAGGGCCATTATCAAAATTCTGACACCAGTTGATTGGAGGCCCAGAGTGGCCTTGCATCTGGCTCCAGCGGAGGCAGGGTTTTGAATGCCCCCAACAGGCCAAAGTGAAGGTGTAAGATGGAGCAGAGTGAAGGGAGATCAGGATTGATTTTTGTCTGAGGGCACCACCATTTAGTCTGATTCCAGCATTCCCATGGACTGTTGGGTTGGCATCTGAGATGGGTATCTTGTGTTACTCTTAGTTTATTGCTTAAATCAGCATGGCCAATCTGAGATAGAAAGAAACCAAGTGAGATGTGAATTTGAAAACTATTCGAGCAGGAGAAGCAACACTAATTAAAACTAAAGTGGGGAAGTTTAAGAAGGGTGATGTAGTCACTGAGTTATTGACTAGTTTTTTCCCAAAGATTCGGCACTAATTTAGCAGGGACAGCATCTCCTGGTGCAAACTAAGGGGTGGAGCTGTGGGTTTCCTGTTTAAGAATCTCCTCCCCAAGAGCCAGCCACAGAAACTTCCAACCACTGAGCATTCTAGCTCCTTCTCCTGAAAGCATGTGTCCCATATTTGGTGTGGTTGGACTGGATAATCTGTCAATTCATGAGTAGCTAACTCTTGCCAATTAAAGCTCTGAGGGAATTAAACGGGGAAAAAGTAAGATGCGGTGAGATTTAGTATAGAAGATGAGGAGAAAGAAAAGAAATATTATACATTAATCACATATTAGGTGCCATCCCCCATGCTAAGGGCTTCGCATACACTATTTTATTTAATCCCACAATAACCCTGGAAAGTGGTATAGCTTTATTTTCTAACTGAGGAAAATGAGACTCATGGAGGTCAATTAATTGCACAAATTCACAGAGCTGATGAACACGAGAATCACAGAGAGAGTTTACTGTTCATTAACAATTGTGCTTCCCGATGTAAAAAGGTATAGCTGCTATGGAAAGCAATATGCCAGTTCCTCAAAAATTTAAAAATAGAATTACCATATGATTCAGAAATTCTCCCTCTGGATATATACCCAAAGGAATTGAAAGTAAGTCCTCTGAGAGGTATTTGTATATCTGTGTTCATAGTACCATTAATAACAATAGCCAAAAGATGAAAATAACCCAAGTGTCCACTGTCAGATGACTGGATGAATAAAATGTGGTGTGTATATATACAATGGAATATTTTTCAGCCTCAAAAGGAAATAAAAGCCTGACACATGCTACAACATGGATGAACTTTGAACACATTATGCTAAGTAAAATAAGCCAGACACAAAAGGAAAAATATTGCATGATTCTACTTGTATGAGGTGCCTAAAATAGATTCATAGACACAAAAAGTAAAATAGTGGTCTCCAGGGGGAGGAGAGAATGGGGAATTATTTAATGGGTGTAGGGTTTCAGTTTCAGAAGATGAAAAAGTCCTGAATATGGGTGGCAGTGATGGTTTTACCACAATGTAAATATACTTAATGTCACTGAAATGTACACTCCAAGCTGGTTAAAGTGGTGACTTGTATAATACATATATTTTACTACAATAACAAAAATTGTGTTCCCCTTACATGCTATAGCAATATCACCTGGGGAATGGGTGCCCAGCCAATAACCACCTTCCCTGGCTCCCCTTGCATCCTTGTGGCCCATATGAGTACTTCTCACAAATAGTGTGGGAGGAATGTATATTGCTTCTGGACCAAGCAGTTAATAAGCAGATGTGCCTTCTCTACCCTCTCTTTCACGAATTGTTGACTACACCCCAAGAATGCTGGGACTCTGAAGAAGAGAGGAGCCTGGCTCCCTGAATCACCGTATGGTACAGAATTGCATAGGACTTAGGGGAGTGAGAATTATAATTTCATTGTAAGTTACTATAATTTTGGAGAGTTCTTTTTTAAGATTTTATTTATAGTCATGAGAGACACAGAGAAAGAGGCAGAGACATAGGCAGAGGGAGAAGCAGGCTCCTTGTGAGAGCTTGATGTGGGACTCGATCCCAGGGACCCCGGGATCACTGCCTGAACCAAAGGCAGGTGCTCAACCACTGATCCACCCAGGTCCTTCAATTTTGGAGTTTATTTTACAGTGGCTAGCATTTCCCTAAATGATACATAGACAGATTTGGTAATAAAAGATAGATCCACAGCTCCAGCACCTCTCAGGTAGACAAGGCCAGGAACGCTGCCATGAGAGGACTAGAATTAGCATGAGCATTGACACCCAACAGACACTGTTGATTTTGAACTGAAATAAGGGGCAGTCTAACTCATTTTCATACGACAGACCTTGTCCAATAAGATGGGAACAAAATAAAAATTAGTAAGAACTCATGACATAGGGAAAATGCTAAGAATTAGCTTCTGAATTACAAGACAGTAGGTGACAGTGACCTCACCTAGGAGATCAGTCTTTACAAATGAATTTTATAATCATCAATGCTACCATAAAAACAGACTTGCGAGTTTCTTGTGACTATGATTCTCACTTAGTTATATAGAATTTTAGCTTGTTTATATTATTAGATGCCTCCTGACTCAGATAAACTGCCATGAGTTAGGCCACAGGCAGTTTGGGAACACAACAGAATTGGTGAACATTGAATTTCTCATAATTATAAGAAGTCAGTTTATGCCGTAATTCTCACAGAATATTATAGCTCACATTGAAGCTAAGGAGCAAGTCCACTGTATTTATTGACCACAAACCTTCTGCTAATGGGTGATATAGCTATTCACTTATTTGTGAACCACATATGGAAAGTATCATTTTTCTGAAAGAGCTTGTGTTTTTAGCTTAAAATAACAAATAGAGAATTTAAGGAAAGCAGAATAGGGGAAAGGAGTGCTTGCATTAAAGAGCAGAGAATAAATCATGAGTGGGTGCTACCATGACTTCAAGAAGGTTCTAGTGTTGTCTTTCCTAGTGTCTGTGGTCCCAGTGGTCCCAGAGGGGTCCCAGAGAGGAAGCTAACAAAGCAGAAAAGAAGCATGCCCTCTCATTCAAGGCAGTAAACCAGATGACCTTCCAAAGATGGAAATTATGAAATGGATGGTTTTTCTAGGACTCCTTACCCCAGAACATAATACGGGGAGCAGTAGGTCAGCAATAAAGGAGCCTATTGCATCAGAGTACATGTTCTCTTTTTGGGCTTATAGTAGAAGATGCAGGCACCAAATATAGAACTAGATCACATGTGCAGTTGCACCTGAAGCAAGTTGATGTCAGCACCTCCGTTTAGTAATTCCCTCGGTGTGGAAGTACTTAGTAAGGTTGCAGGTGTCCCAGTAAATCACAGCCCAGGCTCAGTGATGTCAGCGTGTGCTGTTAGGAGATACTCATTCCACTGATGTGCATCCTTTTCACAAGGACACAGGAACCCCAATGGTAAAAACAGCAAAGTCCTGCCAATAATAAAGGCTTAGGCTTATATACATACATAGGTGATGAATTTGGAGAACTAACCAAAAGAATCCAACTTTCAGGAAGAAACAATGAACCTCAGAATAGATAATCCCAGGCAGGTAGACCCTAGTCTACCTTAGCAATCACAGCTAAGAGAAAAGGCAATCATGTTTCTAGAAGCAGTGTGAGGCTATTCTTAAACCTACTTTGATTCACCCTTCTAGGAAATGCCCAGGCATCCTAGGGAGGAGGGAGCTGAAAGGATCCTGTTCCAGGGTGACCAAGCAGCTATCTTGGAACATCCCACAGGACGTGAGAAGAAGAGGTGTTTCCCTATCTGTCAACAGGCGGCAGGCAGAAAGATAAGGGTAAAGAGGTGATACCTCAAGGAAGGTTTGAGGCTGTCACTGGATCAAGGCCACCATTTGGATGTGTAGAGCTAATCTAGTAGGCAACCCAGAACCAATTCTTGATGGGAGTCCTACATCTCAGGAAAAAGTAAGACTTGAGAAGCATGGAATTTTCTATGTCAGCAATTCACAAACTTCGAAGTCTTAGGGCCCCTTTGCTGTCTTAAGGTTTTTCGGGTACCCCAAAGAAAGTTTGCTTTTGTTGGTTACATATTGATATTTACCATGTTAAAAACTAAAATCGATCATTTAAAAATATTTATTCACTTAAAATAGTAATTAGATGCATTACATGTTAACATTCTTATGGAAAATAGTTAAATTACCTCAAACAAAAAAATACTGAGAAAAGTAATGTTATATCACATTTTTGCAAATTTCTTTAATATCTGACATAAAAGAAGACATCTAGATTCTCAAATCTACTTCTATATTTCATTTGTTAAGATGTATTTCTTTAATTGAAACATAGGAGGAAATTTGTCTTACATGGTTATATAGTTTGAAAAATGGAGTAATATTTCAATAGTCTTTCCAGAGAACTGCAGATAATCTTCTTTGATACTATACCAAAACTCAAAAGAGTCGTTTCTTATAGCTACAGGTGAATTGCAATATGGAATCTGAAAACATACTACATATATACTCTGTTCTATAAAAATTTATTGGCTTATCCTACATACTGAATGAGTCTTTTGTACATCGTGATTTTTTAATATTGTGTATTGGTCATTTGAAAGATGTTGGTTCACTGAGTTATGACAATCTTCCACATGTTGATTATATTTTATCTACTGTCAAAAAAAATTTACTTAAAAAAAAATTTACTTTTTAAAAACCTCCCTAACCCTTTCAGAAAACCCTTTTAAGTGTGAAGTAGCAGCATAGTTCACAGTGGCTGATACAAATTTTCTACAATTTTAATTTTCATGCAAAAACTGAAATTTTATCATTGACAACAAAGAAAATTGTCAGCTGTTTTCCTTGAAGGTAAAGGCTTACAATTTTGAGCAAATGTCTACCAAATATTCAAGTCTAAATAACCATAATTTGCTTGGTAGTCATACTTTTAAGTAAAAAAATGCTATTTCACCAAAAAATAAAAAGAAAGAAAAAAGAAAAAGAAAAGAAAAGAAAAAAAGATCTAGTTGTCTAGTTTAGTTTGCAACTCAATTACACAAATGCTCTTTTTCAAGACAAGCACTCAAGCATTATACTTCAATATGCAGAAGTGCTTTATGCATACTTTCCATTTCATTACCTAGAATGTTAAAATAAGGCATACTCAAGATTCAAGATTTAATAAAATTAATACTTTATTCTGTTTCTTTGAAAATATTTTTAAGTAAAACTGATTTTTTTAAATGTGAGTGCATGGTAGTGAAAAGACATCTCTATAAAATTTGGTGCCACTGCCTTGATTCATTTCTTTTTTTTTTTTTTTTTATTTATGATAGTCACACACACACACAGAGAGAGAGAGAGAGAGAGGCAGAGACACAGGCAGAAGGAGAAGCAGGCTCCATGCACCGGGAGCCCGACGTGGGATTCGATCCCGGACCTCCAGGATCGTGCCCTGGGCCAAAGGCAGGCGCCAAACCGCTGCGCCACTCAGGGATCCCTGCCTTGATTCATATTAAGACACCAGTGCATTTACTCACCATTGATTTTGTACTATCATAACAAATGTCAACACAGTGGGGAAAAACCAAACTAATGTTTCAATATTATTATAAAAGTAGTTCGTACCTCATGGACCCTTATAGAGACCTTCCTGCAGTCTGTGGACCTCACTGAGAATTGCTGATCTAGGTTAATGGTTCTCAAGCTTTGACTGCTCATTAAAATGCTTGAGATGATTTTTTAAATCCTGATGCCAAGCCATGCCTTTGACTAATTAAATCAGAATTTAAATGATTAAATCAGATGCAGTAGGACCCAGGCATCAATATTTTTTAAAACTTCTCAAGTGATTTCAATGCATAGTCAAATTTGAGAACCACTGACCTAAATTCACTCCAGTTAAGTTCCTATTAAGTGAAAGAGGTGTGAGAACTCTGAGCTCCCAGAAAGTACCAGCAAGCTCAGGCACCTGCTAGACACTATAGGTATAGGGTGGCATATTCATCTGAAATCCCAGAAAATACTCTGTGATACCTGATTTCCAGACTCTGACTCATGTATCGTCACCATTGCTAAATACAGCAGCACATGACATGCAAGAATGCATAAAGTACTGACTAAGGATTTCAGAAAAGTATTCTAAATCTCTAATATTTATTTGTGCTTTGGCCAAAATGCTTGGCTTCTTTGTTTCCTTGCATGTGAAATGGTGATTACAGTCACATCTATCTTAGTGGGTTGATGAGAGAATTAAATAAGCAAACATGTGGTAACTCTTTTTTTTCTTAAGATTTTATTTATTTATTCATGAGAGACACAGAGAGGCAAAAACATAGGCAGAGAAAGAAGCAGAGAGAAAAGCAGGCTCCTTGCAGGGAGCCCAATGTGGGACTTGATCCCAGGACTCCAGGATCATGCCCTGGGCCGTAGGCAGACACTCAACCACTGAGCCACCTAGGTGTCCCAATATGTGGTAACTCTTAGAACAGTTCCTGGTATATTGGAAGCACTATTTTAAGTGTTGGCTATTAATATTACACGTTAAAATGTTTCATTTCTCTCTTTTTGTCCAATGACATCAAAATGCCTAATAGATAATATTTCTTGAATAAATTAATCTAGAGGCAATGCATTAGAATAAAAGAGATACAGTGTGAAGCATGGCTTCATCATTCCTAGTATCATCTTGCACAAGTTATTCAACCTAAGTCCAAGCCTTATCCATAAAATATGGGTTGTACATTCAAAACATATACTCGTAAAGTACCTGGTACTCAATAGTGATCTCTAAACTGTAGCTTTTATAATTTGTTTTTAATAATGTTATGTAAGTCATGATCCTGTTTGAGCTTTAGATTCCAAACTCGAAAGTGAACATAATATCTTCCATTAAACCCATTTCAGATGGTGAATATACTAAGCAGATCATTCAGCATATGTGAAAATCTCTAACATTGTGACCCAGAAATGAGAGGGCACGTGTTCTCTATGTGTTCAGTGTCCTAGAGATCTTTCTTTCCCACAAGGCCTACCACTCCCACCATTTAAGACATCTTTCCATCTTACAGAAATGTGTTTCTAGAAGTTCCTTGTTAAAATGTGCACGCAAAGGATGGTATATACACCTTTGCTTTTAGTAACCACAATAAAAACCTAATAAATGATGATCTAATGAATTCAGTGAAGTCCAGAATTCAGAGTTTAGAAGTTCTTTGGTATTTCCCAAGTAAATGGCCAGAGATGGAAACCATAGTAAAAAGAAGGAAGAGAAGAAGAGGAGAAAACATGCCAATGGGCTGTCTCTGTTTCTCTCTCATCTCCAGGGCAGCATTAGCTACAATTAGTTCCTTTTTACCAATAGGAAATAGAGACTTGGAAGAGTCATGTGACTCTTTTGGAAGAGTCATGTTTTTACTTAAAACAGAGTTTATAGATAAGTGATAAAAACTGAGATTCAAGTCAGATTCAATTCCAAAGACATGCTCTTATGGGCTACAGACTATTATTTTAAAAGAGAGAGAGAGAAGAAAATACATCAGAGGACAAGAGGCTGAGTGAGTGTTGAGGGAGGCACAATCATAGGACTGAATAGACCAAGATGTTATAGATTTAATGCCTGGCCCCAAAATTCAAATGTGGAAACCTAACCCCAATTATATGATATTAGAAGGTATTAGGGCCTTTTGGGAGGTGCTTAGGTTATAAGGATTAGCCCCTCATAAATGTGTCCTCATAGAAAAGACTCCAGAGAGCTCCCTCACCCCTTCCTCCATGGAGGACACAGTGAAAACAGTGATCTACAAACTGGGAAGCAAACCCTTACCAGATGTTAAATTTGCCAGCACCTCAGTCTTAGACTTCCCAGCCTCCAGAACTGTGAGGAATGGATTTCTGTTTATAAGCCCCCCTCAACTAGTGCATTCTGTTATAGCAGCCCAAATGGATCAAGAAGAAAGAGAAAAATGGCAATAAATGAGAGACTTCTTTGACAAGAGGGCCAACAAAGGCATCGAAATTCTGCTTTAAAATAACCCAAAACACGGGGTGCCTGGGTGACTCAGGCAGTTAAGCATCTGTCTTCAACTCAGGTCATGATCCCAGGGTCCTGGGATGGAGCCCCACATGAGGCTCTCTGCTCAGTGGGGAGTTGCTTCTTCCACTGCCCTTGCACCTGCTCATGCTCACTCTCAATAAATAAATAAATAAATAAATAAATAAATAAATAACTCAAAACAGGATAACATGATTATGTGTGTATGCTGTGGCTACTGCAGATTTTAGAAAATGCTTTGGCTCTGAATTTCATCTTCTGTCACGAAACAGCACCAGCCCACCAAATGTGACCTTCATACCAAATGTGACCTTCATTTCCTATTCTTATTGCCCACTCTGCCTGAAATCCTCTCCTTTCTCTCTCCCTACCCAGTGTCTATGTCTTCTCTCAAGCTCAAGTCCAGTCTTATTTCCTATGTAAAACTCCCCTGTCTTTTCCTCTTCCCAACTCATATTACCCCACCCCTCATGGTTTATGGTATTTGTTTATACACAGTGTTGTCTTATATTCTTCTTTGATTGCATTTGAGTCCTAACTGGATTCTCACAAGGTGTGTATTCTCTTATTTTTTTTCAGAATGAAGCCTTTTTTTTTTTTAGTAAAAAGTCTTATTGTACAATTTGTAGTAAAATTTGTAAATAAAATAAGTGATGAAGAAGGAAGCAAATACATACAAAGTCCCAGTAACCAGGGAAGTAACCATACTAACCTTTTGATTAATAAGCTTGTAGGCAATCCAGTCTTTACACACACACACACACACACACACACACACACACATATGTGCATGTATATGCCTACATAACATTTTTTAAAAATTAAAAGCTGCTTTAACTTTCTTTTCATTTACTAATTCTTCATGGATATGTTTTTGTAATTGATAAAAATAGAACATCATCAATTATAATGACTGCAAAGTTTCTGTTGTATGGATGAATATGCAATGATGTATTTAGCCATTCTCCAATTGATAAGCATTAAGTTGCTTCTCACTTTTGTTATTATAAACAGCACTGAGACAAACAACTTTGTACAGATGCTTTTTCATACTTTTCTAATAATCTCATTAGGATAAGTTCCTAGAACTAAAATTATTTACTGGAATTATTTTGTTTTCTTCACTTCTCTTCCCTGTAACATTTGATATAGAACTGTGTGCAAAGAAAATACAAGCCAGAGAGCCTAGGGGTAATTCAGCCTGAGAGATACAGGAAATCTCCAACATACAAATACTGAATAACACATAGAAATGTAGATACATTTCTCTGAGAAGAAAATACTCACTCTAAATCTAAACACCCTGCATCTTCCCCGGAAAATGTTTTTTTTGTTTTTACTTAAAACAGAGTTTTTAATGCTGATAAAGAGATAGAGCAAGTTAACAATTTGCTGGCAAGGAAAAAAAAAAAAACACATGGATGGAACTCCTGTCAAGTAAAATAGCTGTCAGAAACATAACAGAAACCAAGAAAGGAAGATGATTTCTTTGCATTGTAATTCAGAACCCGAATACATTTTCTTCCAGTGGCACCAATAACTGGTCCAAATATCAGTTTACAAAAGCATATTTAACCTAAAATATGACTATATTCATAATACAATGTCAACAATACAGAGCCAAATCCATTGCATTATTTCTATGGAAAATATATCCTGTATCACAACCACCTAAATTAAAATTTTACATGTTAAATATAACCATATCATAAGCCTGGGACCTGCTGGTAAAGTCTGTGGTCTTCTTTGGCCAAATGTCTGTTGGTGATACTTTGTGTTGAAGAATCTCTTCAGCCTGAACCTCAGTATTCTCATTGTAAAACAAGAGTGGCCGAAAATAAACTCAAATGAACCTCCCAGTAATGAAATTCTATGATCGTATCAATCCTTAAGAAGCAGATTTCCTGGAGAGAACTACTCATTGAAGAATATTTACTTTTCTTTGGGACCCGATTAGACTAAGTGAAAAATAGATTTAAAATGACTTAGGAGGAGCCCTGTGTAATACTAATTGCTAATTACATTTTTATGCTAATCACAATTATTAGAATGTAGAAAGGAAGAATTACTTATCTATAATGAAACTGAGCTTGAAAAGACAATGTTTGTAAATATTTTCTAAAATATTTAGACAAGATTATTTGTCTTGATTATTTGACAAGATTCCTACTAACAGCCAAGAGGGAAAAGCAAGGATTAGATTTACCCTACCCTCCAAAATAATTTAAAAACTAGAAAAAAATATATGAAAAGACAGTTTTCAAGATACCAGATATCAGAACAAAAGGATAGTGATCTCTGAGAGTCAGGAAATAAAGTGATCCCTATAATCACACCAATTTATTACCTAAACAGAATTCACACACAATAGCACTGGGAAGGGGGAAATTAGGAAGATTCTAGTAAACTCTCTGAGTTATAAAGATACAGCTAGAACCTTGGGAAAACAAAGGAGGCTGGACTTCATAAAATAGTGTATTGGAGAGTAGAGACCTGTACACAAAGAGATCTTCAGAGATCTACAGAGCTTCAGAGATCTACCTAGAATCTTCTTTGAGTCTTCAGCTGAAAGTACTTATCAGATCATGTGTGAGAAGACACTGCCCAAGGCTAGGAACTAAAATATCCAAAGAGATTTTTATAGGAACTGGCTCACACAATTACGGAGACTGAAGTCCTATGATCTGCAGTTTGCAAGATGAAGAACCAGGAAAGCCAATGATGTAACTTATTCCAAAGGATGGAGAATTAAGGGGCCAATGGTATAAGTCACAGTCCAAGTCTGAACATCCAAGAACCAGGAGCACTGGTGTCCAAGGGCAGAAGATGGATATCTCAGCTTAAGGAAAAAAGAGCAAATTCATCCCTTCTTCCATTTTGTTCTATTCAGGCTCTCAACAGATTGAATAAGATCCACCCACATTGTCAAAAGTAATCTTTGTTCAGTCTACTAATGCCAATGACTATCTCTTTCAGAAACACTCTCAAGGACACAACCAGAAATGTTTTACCAGCTATCTGAGCATCCCCTAATCTACTCAATTCATAATGTTTACCAAAACAGATAAAGTAAACAAAAAAGACTTTGCATCAGTAGCACAAGAAAATTAGCCCTATATTAACTTTTTTCTGCTCTGGTTAAGAATATGACGGTTAAGCATACGACTCTTGATTTCAACCCAGGGCCTGAACTTAGGGTCATGAGATTGAGCCTGGTGTCTAGCCCCACTTCAGGCTCCTCGCTCAGCAGGGAGTTGGTCTGAGATCCTCTCTTTCCCTCTTCCTCTGCCTCTTCCCCTCCCCGACCCCGGTCGTGCAATACTTACTCTCTCTCTCTCTCTCTCTAAAATAAATAAATAAATCTTAGGGAAAAATGTGTTCTGCCCCACTTAACAAGTTTATAATCCCAGAAACGACTGAACTATTTCAAATAAAGTTAATCATATAACTGAACTACAGCAAGAATTTTATAGGCATAACTTCAAATGGCCTAACAGGGTGCAATTGGAATCTCTGAAGGAGGGAAAGGAAAGGGGAAATAAATAAATATTGATTCAGTAAATCTTGAAAATACGCATGACAGGGTACTATTCTGCATTCTTTAAAATACCTGTTACTAAATAGCATTTTCGGTATTAATTGAAAAAAAAATGTTTTAAAAAGAAATATGTAGGGACACCTGGGTGGCTCAGTGGTTAAGCATCTGCCTTTGGCTCAGGGTGTGATCCCGGAGTTCTGGGATCATGTCCCACATCGGGCTCCCTGCTTGGAGCCTGTTTCTCCCTCTGCCTGTGTCTCTGCCTCTCTCTGCATGTCTCTTGTGAATAAATAAATAAAATTTTTAAAAAAGAAATAAACAACCTAGACACTTTGCAAAAAACAAGAAAATCATATTTTTAAAGACATTCAAGAGCTACAGCAGCAAAGAATATTCAATAAACTAAAACTCCAGAGATGCAAGAATCCTTCTAATGAGAACAGCTTTTCATCAGTCATTTCTTTCCGAGATGTATTTGTTGATTCTATTATAGGATTTTCTTTTCCTTGGTGCCCATAGTTCTTGTTCACACAACTTTGAAGAATGAAGGGGTAGACCAGATGAAGAGTGGTGGGCAGCAAAACAAAGTGTCCTGGGTGATAGTAAAGTTTACCAAAGTTTATTGAGCAATAGTACAAAACTCCTCAAGAAGGGGAAGACCCAAGAGGGTGCCACCAGACTTCCTAAACCATGGGATTTTATGCGGGTTTGTTGGCTGGCTGTTTTAATCTGATTAACAACTCCATGTGCCTGTCACCCAGGTTTTTGTTATCTATCTGACACCAGAGTGGTGTAAAATCCTTTTAAAGGTGGTTTCCTCTTAGGGTAGGGGCTGCTTGTCCCTGCCTGCCTTTCTTCCAAATATCCTTCATCAGTCCTAGGTATGAGTTGAGAATGAACTTTAGAAAGAAGACAAATGAGTCAGCAAATCTTTTAGTCATCATGGATTTGGAAGTTTCAGGAACCCTAAATACCCAACTTGTTTCTCCAGAATATGTTAACTAAGTTTTAAGTCTATTTGGAGGGTTTTCAGGATCTGTAAGGAATATTCAAATCTCCTGCAGTTGCACATTCTTTAGGAAACAAAGTTACACTTGAGAAAGGATTCCTGCTTCAAACACATTGCTGTCTGTTCCTCAAGACTGTCGCTGAAGCTGGAAGTGGCATTGGGCAGGGAGGCAAAGAGTCAAGATGAAATCCTCTGTGGGGCAGACAGTCTCTCCCATTGCTTTCAGATCTGCGGGGATAGAGAATTTTCAGGTTCTCAATCAAAAACCAAAAAAGGAAGCCCTTGGGGTAAAGGGAAGAACAAGAGATAGAGTTAGTCTTTTTAACCTGCATACTAGCCTTCACTCACTCAGTCACTGATGAGAATAATGAATCAGCCTCTAACCCCTACTTCACCTTGGAGGAAAGGGTCCACTGTCCTGGTGAGAAATGCCACCCAGCACCTCTGCCAGTTACTTTACATATGAAGTACAGTGTATAGCTTGGTAGACATAAGACAAAGAAGGAAAACGTAATCAATATTCATGAGGAAAAAAATTAGAAGCAGATTCACAGCTACTTCTGATAATAAAATTGGTCAATAAGGAGTTCAAAGTGAATATATCTCATGTCTTAAAGAAATTTGAGGAAACTATGAACAAACTTGATGAAAATATGAAGAATTTCCACTAAAAATGGAAACCACAGAAAGAGATTGAATGGATAGTCTCAAATAGCAAAGCAAAATGTCTGAAATGAAAACTCATTGGATAGGTTCATAAGTAGTATATGTAATATGTGAACTTAATGATGGGTCAATCCAAACTGAAACACAGAGAAGAAAAAAATGGGAATAAAGAGAACAGTGTAAGAGATATATGAAACACCATGGATAAAAAATGTGACATGTAAGTAAAAGAAGTCCCAGAAGGACAGTAGAAAAAATTGAGAGATAGTGGATGAGCGATATTTGCACGGATAATGGTAGCTTTTCCACCAAAATCAATGAAAAACCTCAACCCCAAAATTTAAGAATCTCAGGGAATTTCAAGCTAAATAAATGCAAAGAGAACCATACCTAAGCACATGGTAATCATGCTGCTACATTCAAAGAAAAGAGAAAAATTTTTAAGAAGACAGAGGGAAAGAAAACAATCAGCAATCTTCCGAAGAACAATCCAATTTATCATTAACTTTAAACAGAAATCATGAAATCGAGGAGACAATTGTATAACAACTTTCAAGTGCTGAAAGGGAAAAAAAAAAGCTGCCTATCCATAATTCTACACCCAATTAATATCTTTAAAAATGGGGGGGAAATCAAGATATTTTCAGATGGACAAAAACTGAAAGAATTTATTGCAAATCCACATTTTAGGAAATACAGGCTATATGTTGGCTAATTGAATTTAAATTTAAAGAAAAAGAGAAACACTTGGGGAAGTTCCTCAGGTTGAAGAAAAACAAAACAGAATGGAAGCTCAAACCTACAGGAAAAAAATAAGAGCAGTAGAAAGGGTAAATATGTGGATAGTTATAAAATAATATTGAATAGTATTGGGGGGCAGCCCTGGTGGCTCAGCAGGTTAGCGTCACCTTCAGCCCAGGGCATGATCCTGGAAACCCAGGATCAAGTCCCACGTCAGACTCCCTACATGGAGCCTGCTTCTCCCTCAGCCTGTGTCTCTGCCTCTCTCTCTCTCTCTCTGTGCCTCTCATGAATATATAATTAAATATTTAAAAAAATTAAAATTAAAATTAAAAATAATATTGGTTTTTTATAACAAAGTAGTATTTATAACATAATACAAAAAGAAGAGGGGAAAGTAGAGTTAAATGGTTGTAAGATTGTTGGATTGCTCAGGAAATGATAGAAGTACTAATTTAAGGTAGATAGTAAAAAGTTAAAAATTCATGTTATAACTTCTAGGATAGCTGTCAAAAGAATTTGTTACTAAGGAGCTAATAGAAGAAAAGCAGTCAATAATAAAAGATTTGTTTAGTCAATTAAGAAGAAAGAAAAATGGGACAAACAGAAAATAAATAGTAAGTTGATAGACTTAAATTCAATTACATCAATCATTACATTAAATGCAGACAACTACCCATTTTAATTAAAAGATATTTGTTAAATTGGGATAAAAAATACAACCATATGCTATTCACAGGATATATACCTTAAGTGTAAGGACACACAAAAAAATTGAAAATGAAAACCATAAAAAGATATACAAAGCAAACACTAGCCAAAGGAAGCTCTATTCATTATAACCAAAAACTGGAAGCAACCCAGATGGCCTTCAATCGCTGACTAGTTGTGATATAACCAACCATATCATGGAATGTTACTCAACAGCAAAAAGGAATGAAATATTAATACATAAAACTTAGATGGACCTCAAGGAAATTATGCTGAATGAAAAAAATCATTCTTAAACGTTTATGTGCTGTATGATTCCATTTATCTAATATTCTTGAAATAACATAATTATAGAGATGGAAGAGAGATCAATGATTGCTGAGGGTTAGGGGTTAGTAGGGAGAAGTTACTGTGCCCATAAAGGAATAGCACCAGAGGGCCCTGTGGTGGTGGTAAAGTCCACTATCTCAATTGTGGAAGTAGTTACACAAAGCCAGTCATGTGATAATATTACCTAGAACTCAGAAAGATCTAAGAACAGGGATCCATAATAAGTAAGGAATTTAAAAAATTTTTAAAACATGTCTGAAAATTATCTGATACCCCTCCCATCCAAAATATGGAATCTAATTTCTTTCCCCATGAATATGGGTTAAAATAACAATTCACTTCTAACAGAATATAGTGGAAGTGGTGCTGCATGATCTCAGCACTATATACGTGTGTGTGTGTGTGTGTGTGTGTGTGTAAAAAAATATATATGCCATTTATAGACATACCTAAGTGTATATATATATATATATATATACACTTTATATATATATATTTATATACATATACACTTTATATATATATATTTATATATATATAAAACTTAGATTAGAAAATGTGATATGATTACCACCTGGCTTGGTGTTTCTTTCTCCCTCTCTCCATCTTACCTATTACCATCCCTTGGGAAATAGAATTGGTGTATCCTCAACAATGAATTGATGAAAAATCATAGGTGTTTATATTATCAAAATAGTTTACAACTTTAGTTTTAGTTAATGTGAGTTAGTTTTCCTTGGCTGAATTAACACATTATTACAAACTTAGTGACTTAAAATAATTAGGTATTATTATTACCTATTATTAGGTATGACTGGGTTTTCTGCTCAGGGTCTCATCTGGTTGAAATCAAGGGGTCACATAGGCTAATTCCCCATCTGGAGATAAGTCTTCTTCTAAATTTGGTCAGGTTTTTGGCAGAATTCACTTCCTTGCAATATTAGGATGATGACCCCCCCCCCATTTTCCTGATGGCTATTAGCTGGGGGTTGCTTTCAACAGCTAGAGAGAGCACTCTCAGGTGCTACCCACATGGTCCTTGGGATAAGCAGCTTGCAATATGATTGTTTGCTTTCTTCCCTGAAGCCAGCAGGACACTGACACTTTCACTTTATTTTAAAAGATTCACCTGATTAGGTCAGGGCCACACAGATAACCCCACTTTGGATTAACTAAAAGTCAACTGATTACAAAACTAATGATGAGAAATCTCATCACTTGCACAGATTCCACTTACTCGAGATGGGGAAATTATCAGGGTATGTATTTCAAGGGGGTGGGAATTTTTAGAAACTTAGAATTCTACCTACAACAGGTCCACTCTCTATAAAAGCAGAGTCCATCCTTGTTAATGGAAACATTAATGTGTGGTCAAAGGCTGAGAAGTTGTTTTTTGTGTGCCTAATACACTCATTTATTTGTTTATTTAGGAATTGGTTTTCTAGGACTTTGAAAAATCATTTGAGACAGATTGTAATGAGATTAGTAGTACTAAAAAATGAAAAGATAAAAGGCACATAACAAAAGAAAGATGGTATTTGGAAAGTTCTCCTTTGAACATAAAACAGCTCTAAACTTCTTAGCTTCTAAAATAGAGATGAAAACATGATGAGGTCTCGTTCATATATATCTTACTTGCTAGAGAAGGAAACCTGGCAATTCTTAGGAAAGACAAACTTTTTTTTATGTAGAGATCTGAAAGTTTTCTAACATTCTTCACAAAAGGAAATCCAAATAAAAATGTCCTCAGTGGCAGTTTCTATCTTATATAAATTTACATTTTCCAAATATAGCTTTGACCCTCTTTGGAAGCTTAGAGACTGGAGGACAGCAGTTCCATAAGTATAAATCTGTTCCAGGCATGCAAGCATTTGTGTGAATTAACTCATTTAACCTTCAGAACAGTAACCATATGATGTAGGTAGTACTATAATCATTCTTATTATAGAAGAAGAATCTGAGTCTTAGAGTGGTTATGTAACTTGTGTATGGATTAATTGGATAAAGAGATGAATTTTGAAAAACAAGGCTAATAGTTTCCAGTCTCTGGGACATTGTCAAATGTTGCCTGCCTCCATCAGGCTTTTGATGAGAGCTGAATGTCAGTCAGTTCATAACTGACACCAACAACATTGCTTTAATAGCTGATGGTCTCTGCTATTGATTGAATGGAAAGGCATGTGCTCTATCATCTAGAAGCAAGACACACAGCAATGTTGATGTGTAGATGGGAACATTGAAGAGTAGACTTAGATTGTTTCTTTATTGGAAGGCAACCCCATTTCCAGATGGAGGTGAGGGAATGGGTGAACTGATAATGAGAAAATGGGAAAAAAGGAACATTTCTGAATGTTTGTGTGCAGTAAGGTGTGGATGAAGCACAAAAGTAACCCTGGTCCTTTTTTCAAAAGACTGGCTTGATAGGAAAGGAAGAGAAATAGCAGAGAATACCACTGGGGTGGGAAGGAAAGGAAGCAAAGGTGAAGAAGCAAAAATACACCCTCAAAGTTGTGGTGCTGCTTTGTGTCACTGGACTAGAAAACAAATATTCAGATCCTGACCTTGTTGCCAAGTTGTTGGGGTCCTCGAGCAGGCATGTCCACCCTGCCTGCCCTTCACTTTCCTCTTCACTAAAATGGAGATTTTAATAATCCTACTGCTACTTCACAGAGTTTTATTCGTATCATTCATTCATTAATAAAACCTTACCTTATATATTTTATGTATCAGGAGCTATTCTAAGAAATGGGAGTAAAAGATCAAAGACCCAATATATATTCTCATAGCCTTAAATTCCTTTCAGAAGAAGACAGGAATGAGGGAGAAAGGTCAGAAAAATGATATGTGTATATGGACTATCTCTATCCTCAAGATATTCACAAACTTGGAGGCTAACAGAGGATCTACCTTTTAGAGGTTTTAGAGACACATAAAATACACTATGACATGTTGAGTGTGTATTCGGAAAGGATATCTTGGAGAAGCTACTCCTAGCTTCAGTACTGGAAGTGGGTAGGAACTGATGATGCGCAAGCAGAGAAGTAGGAGTCAGAGTGGATGAGCGAGGGTGTAGAGAAAAGGCTCAAACAGTAGTAAAAAGAACAAAGCTTGGGAATTGGTAAGGCCTGGATCCAAATGTAAGATATATTGTTTATTGCCTGAATAATGACAGATTCTTTGCAGGATTACCATGAGGATTGCAGAAAATTTATAGAAAACACAAAAAAACTCACTATAATGTTGCTTATTTCAGTTAATGAGAACATCCTCAAAGTCTCATATGAGGTCATGAGAAAGTGTTAGCCTGGCTGGAAGAGGTGGACCTAGAGGTGAGATTTTCAGATTTCCAAGTCAAAAATGTTGAAGGCTCAGCTTAGGTGATGGCAGTAAGATTGGTGACAAGGCAGTGGGGGCAGGGGGAGACAGGAAAGGGTAGAGTGTCTAGAACTTGGTGAGGATAACATCTTTACCGCTTAGGCGTGGCCTCCTGGTTATGTCAGTGCTTTTCCTGGAGGTGGAAAATAAGATGGAAGAAACAGCTCTTCCTATGAGGTATGGGATGGAGGACAGGAACAAGGGAGAAAAAATGGAGAGTTTGCATTTGTACCTCTGGGATTTGAGGTGTCTCTGGGACATCCAAGAAGAGACATTCAGGAATAGCGTCTCCAGCTGACGATTTAGTTTTGCAAGGCCATACCACACAGATGGCAATGGAAGCCCCCAGTATGAGTGAGGTCACCAAAGGAGACAAGAGGATCAAGGACAGAGCCTTGGATGACAGCAGTCAGTGGTGGGTGGAGAAAGAGAAGCTTCCCTAGGAAGAAAGGACAGTGTGCACGTGTACTCCCAGGAGCTGGTGCTTGGGTCTTCCTCTTCTCCCTCCTTTGGTCCCTGCCTTCTATCTTAGACTCTGAGACTTCCTGGGTTGTTCTATGACACTACTTCCAAGGACACATCTCATTTACCAATCATCCTTTCTCACTTCCATCATCCTGTCAACACTCCGATTCCCCCCCCCCCACCATACACACACACACACACACACACACACACACACACACACACACACAGGTTCTAGCTTATCTGATAAGTTAAATTATAAGTAGACCCCAAACCAATGGTGTAATATAAGCAGGCACCCGAGGTAAGCAGGCTGGTAGCAATCTGCTCAGCTGACTGCCCTTCCGAGGATGCTTAAAATCTCATTTAGTTCTCCCATGTGCATTCCCAGACCTTGATAAAGGCACATGAAAATGCAGAGATGACAAGAACAGAAAGCAGCAAATGGAATGTAAAATAGCACTACAACCCCCATTCCACCCCCTCTTCCAGCAGGAGGAAAGAACCTGAGGAGAAATTGAGGAGGTGGGAAGATACTTTCAGGCAGAAGATGATTCTTCAGACACAGGGAGCCTGGTAATCTGTTGTTCCCATTGGGTATACAGTACCATTCTGTTTTTCCTGCAAAGCAATAAGATTTTAAAAAATATTATCACCAGCATGACCTACCAATCCATATAGATGTGTGGGGCACTCAAGATTCTCAGGTAGAACTACACTGATATGAAACACATCTAAATATTCATAAGTACCATGATTTGAGTAGACTCCAGATGGCACCAGGTGTTCTGGCTACTGAATCAGAAAGTTTATTTAGTGCCTTCTTCTGAAAATATGGGAATGGAGCTTTGTCACTAGAAGTCTCAGGGGATGACTTGCTCTCCCGCTCAGATGGGAGCCAGATCTTTCTTGCAGTTCCCTCATGTTCTTTAAAACTGTTAAGTATGAAAGAGAGAGAAGACTGAACTTACAACCAGCACTGTGCACATGCGACCTTTGGTCTACTTCATCTATGGGCCCTGTTATCTACAGCAGCTTTTCATCTGTTGGTCCTTCTTGTGAATATGATTTCAAATTGCTGCCTGGGTGAGATAGTTGTGTGGACTCTTCTTTCTCCAAATGCATCCCTATACCTCTAAGCCTCTGGGTGTATATCAGGAAGCTGGCTCAGTGCTGGCATGTAGTGTGCACTTGAGAGATGGTAACTGTCATCACACATTCCTGTAGCATACACTACACACACAGGATTCTCTTTTTCCCTGAACTCCTATTTCAAAAACCTTGCACACATGTAGAACATATAGATTCTCAATAGTCTATGTGGACAGTTGAGATGTGTCAACAATACCAGGCATGATGTTTGAACTTGACCAAAGCTTGCAGATGGTTACTGCCTCTTCCAGTCATCATAGGGATCCTGGCTCCCACTCATGGAGGCTGCTGCTGGAAATGTCACTAAAACAACTGGGCATCAGCTCTAAGAAGGAGCAACTAAGACTACAGAGATATTGGTGTATAGCTCTTCTAGATTCTACTGGTTCTAGGGAGAGGCAAGGTAAATTGCACATGCAGGTGACTGAGCACATATTTGGAAAACTGGGAAGAGATTATCAACTATTTATTACCTTCCAAGATGTTCTCTTTCCTTCCTTTCTTCCTTTCTTCCTATCTTTCTTCCTTCCTTCCTTCCCTTCTTCCTTTCACATTCCACAGTGTGCCTAATATGGCACCAGGCTCTCACTATTCTAGGTATTGGGAATGTGAGACTTAACACAAACCAGATCCTGCTCTCAAGGAACTTACATTTTGGGGTAAAAGGAGATAACAACAAACAATTGTGCCAATGAACAAGCTTATTTTGGATGGCAGTAAGTGCAATGAAAACAAGGAAACAGATAAAGAGGCAGAAGACAACTAGAGTAGAGGGGGTGGAAGGAGAGTTTCTCTGAAGGCCTGACATTTATACTGAGACCCGGATAACAAGCTCCAGCCATATTGCTGGTTGGCATTGACAAGAACTTTGGATTTCATTCTAATTAGAAGGCACTAAAGGGTCTTAAGGAAAAGAATGATATAATCTTAATCTATGTTGTTTAAGATAAATTCTTGCAGGTGGTTAGATAATATTAATTATATATTAAGATATATAATCTTGATCTATGTTGTTTAAGATAAATTCTTGCAGAATGGAATGAAACAAACCAATCTCATCACTTCATACTCACTCCTATTGTGGGACTTAAAAGTAATTCAGTGGAACCTTCAATCGGGTACTTGGCTATCGCCAAGGCTCATTGTCAACTGCAAAGTAGAATGTTAGGTTCCTGCAGCAAAGTTTTAAGAGAATGTGAAGTAGGTACTAAGACAACGCCAGGAGAACTTTGACGGTGCACATTCTAGCATGTCATTTTTTTTAAGTTCTCCCCTGTGGCCTCGCCTACACTTTAACTCCCACAGTACAGATAGTCTCAACCCTAAACTTCCTTATGCCACTCAATCTTGACTATAAACTAGAGTTTCTCAGGGATCCTTTAGAGGTTCATGTCCAGGCCTCACTGCAACCAGATCCATGGAATTAGAATCTTAGGGGTGAGTCCCAGGCTTTGGTGTTTTTTGAAGTCTCCCTGGGAGATTCCCTTGGGCAGCAAAGGCAACCACTGCCTCACAAAAATGAGCATTTGAGAGCATCTGTTGGTGATGACAAGTGACATGAGACCACAAAAAATGTGCACTCCTGCTGCTGTGTCCCTGAAGGGCCCAAGAAAAAGGCAACGATGTGCTTCTAGCTGCTGGGCAAAGCATTCTAAAGCCTGATGAATGCACACAAGCTCATGCAGGGGGCCACTGTGCAGTTAGCAGCACATTGCTCTACAGTGGGGTGCCCAGATTTGCAAATGAGACTAGAGGACATATTGCCTCTTTAGAAGGAACTTTTGGGACCTTGACAAACTCTATTTAAAAATAATAAATGAAACAAAGGATGATTTCATCCAAATAGGGTGCCTGTGCAAGTAGCACCATAAAGATAGATGCCACCCCTGCTCTGAAGTGCCTGACGTCCTACAGAGCTCAAAATGTAAAAGCTAACACATCTTGTCAAGCTCTAAAATAAGGGAGGCAGCTTTCCCACTTTCCTATTTAGTTTTTCTACATTTGTTATGCTTAGCTGCTAGGTTAAAACAAAAAGGAAAAAAGAAAATATATGGGGAAAAAAGAAAAAGCAAAGCTGTAGCAGAATGAGGAGGGGTGGCATTTAGTGAAGTGGCATAATGCAATCAAGCAATTTTCACTGGTTTCCGTGGTGGTGGTTTGTTTTGGTTTACTTTTTGATGAAACAGGACCATGGACAGAGGGAAGACAATGCTACAGAATCCTAAAACACTTTATTATAGTCTTTCCAACACGCATTAGCACTTAATTATATTCTGCTTTATATTATTTGATAGTATTTCAGATGTGTTAATCTTGTTGAATCTGGTAAGCTTCTTGAGAACATATTTCTTCTGTGATTTAACAGCACCTGTTCACAGGTATGTGTTGCCTAGTGATTGTTGATTCCATATTGAACAGGCCAGGTAACACTTGTATCTATTTTTGTCTTACTTATCTCCACCCTACACATAACCCTTAACTCTTCACCTTTGTGTGTGTGTATGTGTGTGTGTGTGTGTGTGTGTGTGTGTGTGTGTGGAGGGAGGAGAGATTAAGTCTCTAAGGAAATCCCAAGGCTCTATATGTACACACTCTAGTAACCAGGGAAACTCAGTGTAGGTTGCCAGGGGTCTCAGTAAATAATGGCACTGTTTTTGAGTGTGCTTACAGTGATATGCTAAGTAGCTTAGAGCTAAGTTTCCTGAGTTAAGACCCAGACATCGGCAAAAAGGGGAATGGATCCCACATCAAGGGATGGTTGCTGAGTCAGCACCCTAACTCGCAATGGACCATAAAGCTCCTGGGGAGGCAAGTCAGAGAGGTCAATGGATGAATTCTCCCACACAATTTTTCAGTGCTGATCTATGTCCCTCAATAGGAGCAAATATAATCTAAAAAAAGAGCAAGGCAGCCTTCCAAGTGCAAAAAGTGTTGTACTAATTAGTAGCCTGGGGTGGGGAGCAGGAGCAGCAAGCATCACTGCTCAAATACATTGGAGAGGAGATTCTTCAGACCTCTCAAGAAACAGCATGAATGGTGCCCCTGCAATTGTCCAGCATGGACACCCTCCCCAGGACCTTCTAAGAAGCAAGGGAACCATGGAGTTGTGTCCTTCCTGATTATACACATATGTATGGAAGATGAAAATAAAAATCTACCACCAAAAAAATAATTAAAAATAAAAATAAAAATATACCACCAACTCAGGAACATGGAATCCTGCTGAGTCCTGGAGCTTGGGAATCCATGAGCCTGTTTTCTACTACTCCTGCTGTCTAAGATGGAAGAATCATAATCACTGTCCTCACTAAAGAATACACTAAAGAACAATATAATTTCTGGAACCCCTCTGTAATCATTGGAGTCTTCAAAGGAGGGGCATTGGAACCTTTCTTTATATAAGGTTCCCCAGATGATACTGAGGGTATGTGACTGGTTTGGAAACCACTATTTTATATTTACCAAAAATATATATATATATATAGAATTTACACAGCCCACTAGCAAACATTTGCCACTGACTATTTTATAACTATTAAGAAAGTCCTCAGTCATTAATTAGAAGGCTTTGGTATCATTGTCAAGAAGGAAAGAGCCTATTAGTGAGGAATCTCTAATTTTGCTACAGGACAAGAGCTCGTTGGTGAAGAAGGAGTAGACCTGGTATGTTCTATTCTTCTCCATTGAATTCCCCAGCATGGATCCCATACTGATGCCATGTGTTAGATCCAGATTAATAGAATTAAAATAACCTACTCTTGTGGCACCTGGGTGGCCTAGTCCTTTAAGCATCCAACTCTTGATTTTGGCTCAGATCTGATCTCAGGGTTTTGAGATCAGGCCCTGCATCAGGCTCCATGCTGGGCAGAGATCCTGCTTAAGATTCACTCTCTCCATTTCCCTTTGCCCCTCCCTACCCTTTCTCTCTCTAAAAAATAAAATAATGAAATAATCTACTCTTGTCTCAGATGGGTAGTAAAATAATAGGCTCCATTGGCTTCTTCTAAATGTTTTTCCCTTTAAATATCTTTGTATAGGACTAAATCCCACTGCCATCTTCCAAACATTCTGGAAATTATATGTAGGGGTTGGCAATCTCTGTAAGCCTACTGGAAAGAGTAGTAAAGGTTGGGGCTAGAAAGTAAAAAAAAAAAAGGAGACCAATGGAGAGTTTTCTACCAGCAGCATAGTAAGGTTTGGTAGTAGGAGGCCAGGAAAGATCAAAATTGATACTGACAAGGTATGTGAAATGTGGTGTGCTTTGTGAAAGTGAGATCAGGACACCAGTTGAGGTCTGGCTGTATCTTGTTCTTCTCCCCTTAGATAGCACCTTGTCCACGGCTCTGTTGCTACCTTTTTAACATTGAGTTATGGGTCATGTCTCTCTTCCTCTGTTAGGTTGTAAATTTATTGATCTCAGGCAAGTATTCTTCTTATGATTTCTGGTCTTTTACAGGATTCCTGGTATATAATCGGCTCTCAATAAATGCTGAGTGAATGCGTAAGGCATCCAAGGCCTTGCAGGCATTATCTATGCAATGGTCTTGCAGTTGTTCTATGAGTTAATAAGGTCAAAGTCTTTAGAGGTCCGTGGAATAAATATTTGAAATTTATCCATAAGAGTTTATTAAGCTATGTGTTGCTCCTGTTCTCATTACTTTGTTTGGTTCTTTAGCAAAGCTATGCTTTTTCATGGGCACTCCAGACACTGTGCCATGGCTCCTCACTGTAGCCACACTTCTCAGGTTTAGGCTTTGCTGATGAACTCACCACTCTTCATATACAAGATGTAGGGTAAAAGGATGCACCTGTGGGTATCTGTAACTGGTTCTGCTAATAATTGTTTTCCTTTTCCCATTATTGTTTGACATTTTAGAAGCCAAACACTGTTCCACACTCTATTAGTCTCTTGTATGGGGCTGGGACAAAGAGAACATAAATATAGAAAAACATAGAAGACTGAAATGGTTCACCTAAGATGATAACTTTAGCTCATCCACCTGTTGACACCTGGAAATGAAGGGCCAATCACTTACCCAGAGAGATAAAGACAAAGCCAGGGATAGAGCAGGCCTGCCCAGGTATGTTGTACATTCCACAACTGGTAAGTTGTCCTTTGTCCCAGATATTGTCAATTGGTACTGTATCAGTCAGCTATTGCTGCATAATAAAGAACCACTAAATTTCAGTGGCATACAACATTAAGGTGTTGGTTTCACTCACATGTGTCTGATATAGGTTGGGCACTGGGCCCCCATCTGCCTACATATCTCATCATCCTTACACTAATGGCTGCTCAGGGGAAATTTTATTCATGGCAATGGCAGAGGAACAGGAGGGCCCACTCAATAAGGAAAGAACATTTCAACTCCTGCTTATAACATTGACTGGCATCTCATTGGCCAAAGCAGATCACATGCCCAAGCCCAAAGTTAAAGGATGGTGAAGTATATCCTTCCTATGGATGTGACAGAGGAGGAAGTAAATACGTTTGAATGACAGTTACATGTCCACAAGCAGAGCCCTAGTCTGATGCTTTTCAAGAGTAATGGAGATAATTATGCTATGAAAGGTCAAGGATGGGTGATGTTTGTATCATTAAGTCTCAGATGTCTTGACTTCTATATACTACTGGTAGGACAGCAAATTAATACAATCTTTTTATGCTATATATTAGCATTTCTTACTTATTGACATCTAAGAATTGTTCTGAGAAGTGTAGAAATATTTTTACATAAAGTCCTCTATCTCATTTTCATATTAATGTAGTACTAGAAACACATACAGGAGATTGGATGAATAAAATATGGCACATTCAGATGATGAAATATCTGTGCTATGTTACAGTGATGGTACAGAAGAATATTTAATGACATAAGACAGTACTGCCAATATACTTGCTTAATGAAAACTAGCATATTATAAAACAGTGGGTGTAATGCGATCCTAATTTTGTTTTTAGATCATGTAGGTATAGGTATTCATGTTAAGATTCTGAAGAGATATAAAATAAAATATAATAATAGTTATTTTGGGTGAAGATAGTTTTCCTCTGAAACCCATCCTTCCTTCTTAGCAATAAAGCAAGAAGAGCTTATCCAGCTGCCTGTGACTAGGAGGGGCCGTGTGATTTAGTTCTTGAAAATGGAATATAAGTAGAAGTAATATTTGTCCAAAAATTCTTGCACAAGTGTTCTTTCTTCTCTTCGTGAGGACTGGAGTAGTGACGGCTAGAGTAAACTTGGAAACCACATTAAAGATGACAGAACCACTATCTCACTTGGAATGTTCTCAGAATTCTTTTTTTTTTTTTTTTTTTTTTTTTTTTGAGAGAGAGAGAGTACTCTTTGAGAGGGGTAGCAGGGGGAGGGGCAGAGGAAGAAGGAAAGAGAGAATCTTAAGCGGGCTCTATACCCAGTGCAGAGCCCAAGTCAGGGCTGGATCTCACGGCCCTAAAATCATGATCTGAACCGAAATCAAGACTGGGACACTTAACAGACTGAGCCTCCAAGGCGCCCCCCTCCTCAAAATTCTTTTTTTTTTTCAAAATTCTTATATGAAAGGGAAATTAATTTTTATAATCTGTAATTCACTCAGGTTTAGAATGACTTTATTGTAGCAACAAACATAAACTCTGATACTGTAGGGTTACTAATGATTTCTATTCTATTTTACATAGTTTTTTTCCATTTTCCAAAATTTTTTTTGGAGTAAAGAGTATTATGTAATTAACACAAGAAATTCTATTCTTTTTCAAACTCTAAGACTTTCTCAAAATAATGAATCACAAATGTTTTGAGTGAGGGTCTCGTGTTTTTCCTTCTTCATTCTGATTAAATTTATGGGGCAGGAAAGCAACAGTGATTTCTACTGCCTGCCGTGTCTGGTATCTTCCTCATTGATTTGAAGTCTTTTTCAACCAAGAAAGTTTGGAATTCGAACATAGGTTTGGGGACTTGGGCCAGACTGGACTTGCAATTCCTTCTGAGGCTTGGGGTACATTACCTAACTTCTCCGAGTCTTAGTTCTTGTCTTCTGCAGAACTTGCAAGCTTATTGTGCGAATTAAATCTATGTGTGAGGGGATAGAACCCACTGCAGGGCACACGATTATGAAAGCTCTCACGAAATGGAAGTTTCCTTTACTTATTTTCCTCCATTTACAAAAATTTGACAATTTAGACCAAACACTTGATATTGAGGAATGTGTGAAACATACAATTTTGTCTTCTTGAGCTCACACTTTGACCTCTCATCGGAAATTTCACACTCCCCTGGAAAGGAGAATTATAGCATTACATGACTGAATATGCCCCTGAGCTCCTCTTCTCTGCTCCCTTTCCCATTAGGCAGCTGGCCAGTCGAGTTAGAGAGGGAGCGTGCTGACAGGCTTTCAAGGTTAGCACATCCCTCCACCCTCTCTCTGGCTTGTATTTTGCAAAATATTGCTGAGGCAGAGAATTGTGTTGCTCTCGGCAGAAATTAGAGCCTACTTTGTGTAAACACAATTAAAAAGTAAGGTGGAGGGGGAGACGCAAACAGGAAAAAGCCACAGTCTGCAAAAGCACTGTATGGAAATTTCATTGCATGTGTTTTCCGAAAAGACTAGAAATAACAACATGCATAATCATGAAGCTCAAATTAAACTCACTAACTCCTACAGCCACTCGTAACCTTTCCTTCATGCTGTACCTCTCCTCTCTCATTAAATTAGAGTATTAAATCTACTTTAAATCTTATATTTGATATTCATGGGCGAAAAAAAAAAAACAAGAGAGAGAGAGAGAGAAACACACATACAAAATAGTTCTAGATGGTGAACCTTTAATGAAATATTTAAAGACCTCAGCTCCTGTGCCTATTTTTCTCCATGTTATATACATGTTCACACTCTCTCTCCTCTCCTTCCTCTTTTCCTCCTTCCCTCCCTCCCTCTCTTTCCCCCTCCCTCCTTCTCCCTCTTTCTCACCTTCTCTCCCTACCTCTTTGCCTCCCTCCCTCCTCAGATATGGCCTTTTCTTCACCTCTCTTGACTCATCTCTTCCCAATTACTATGATTCTTTGGTCATGTCTTCTCCTTAATTTTTTTCCTGTGTTGTACATCCCACATTTCTGATCTTATCAAGACGAACGTGATGAGGCTGTCAGAGCAGATGTGTTCACATACTGTTCTCTTAAACTGCCACCTTGCATTTCAGCAGCCACTCGTATGAGTGTGACCCTTACGTAAACTCCCCAAAATAGCTCTCATGGAAGAAACAAAATCAGGATCTAAAGAGTAGATGGGTTTTATGTATATATATTTGCCGATATCTGGCTTGGAGCAATAATCATAATTCTGCATGGGATGCCTTTCTCTCGGGGAGCATTTGAGTTCTTGTGCCAGACACAAGACACTGAAACCAGTACAATGACTGTCTAAAACCATAGCCTCTACTTCATGGCTTTGGACTGCATCTGTTTCACTGCACTACTTGCAAAGCCACAGTTCCCTGGAGCAAATGGAGTAGTCAGAGACGAAATCTGGGAGCCAGGTGTCAGGTTAGGATTTCACCAGGGTTCAAGGTCAGGAACTATAACAAATATTCACAGGAAGACCCCCCGTTGTTATTCCATGGTGGGACAGTGAAGGGAAACCAAAGAGAGGAGCAGGCATCCGGAAGGAGGTGACTCACATGCTGTGCAAGACTCTGGCACCTCAGCAGGATCGGCCTGGGCTTCTGAGGAGCAATCAGTGCATCTTATGATACTGTGAGAGGTCAGAGGAGCTGCAGAGTACTGTCATTTGCAGGGAAATAGGAGGGAAGAATCAGGAGAATAAGACTACCCCCCAAAAGAAGCAGAGTGCTGACAAATGGATGGTAATGCTAATTAATAATATCTCTACCAATATGGTGAGCTTACCTCAGGCTATGCATTATCTTAAATGTATTTCATACATTCATTTAAATGTAGGAAGAATCACCTGCCAATCAGAAAAAAAAAAAAAGAGGCTTAAAAATTAGAATTTGGTGAATCCTGTGAGAACCAGGACCAAAGATCTTCAGCCACGAATTACCGAAACGCACTTTTAGCAGCTAAATGTAAACTATTAGACAAATAGGTGTTTTGTCTTTGGGATGATTCTTTCTTGAGTAAATACATGTGCAAATTGCAAACAATTACACGCTTATCACATGAGCACTGGTCTCAGCAGTGCATGCGCATCAGCTCCTTCAATCTTGACAGGAGATTTGAAAAGCAGGTATCTCCCAAGGACACTGGGGCCTCAGCAGTTTTGAGAACTTCCCCATGACCCCATGACGATGTAGCCAGGAAATGGCTGAAGTAGAATTTAAATCCAGACCAATGTTCCCCACCGGCTCTGCCCTTTAATGGCTGCAATATATGATCTCTGGTCTTTTCTTTTCTGTTCCCATCTGGAGCCTCACTGTTAGCAATAATTCCCCTTCACCCTCATCAGCAACTCTAACTATTTTCCTATTACTGTACCAGAGACCATGAAATAAATTTTCAATTATTTTCATCAGGATAGAACTCCTGAAGTTCCACTCCTAAGGCCCAATTTGACACCACCTTAAACAGAGAATAAGCATACAACACTCTTTTACCAATATATCCACACTTCAGATTAGATCAGACTCCCTCGATGCCAAATGCTTAATGCAAACTCAGATAGCTCAGCTTTGTGTCATGTCAGCTTGCATTTCTTTAGCACCTGTCATCCTCATGGATAGCAGAGCAAATTACAGCCATGGACCTCTATATACATAGGTGTCTCTTCACCCCCATGGGGACACACTTTCTCAAAGTCTTGAAGAATTGTCTGACAGTTCTAAAGAAGAATGAAAAAAAATAGACTATATCCATATGACTCAGAATATCCATCGTACTATATATCCATTTAAAACAATAAATTTGAAGTTGTGAAATTTTATAACTCTATACAGCAATTTTTAATGCTGGGGGGGTGGTAAGTGTAGCATTTACCATTACCTTCTTGAGTTGCAAAAAAATATTTTCCTTGAAACGTGGCCCTGTGCTAACAGTCTCTCTCATTCTCTTTTCTATATTAAAAACTTAAATGTTCATTTGCTTAATGAGACTTGTGTCTCTCTCCTGTCCTGAATGCCACATGTTCCTTTTGAGTAATGATAGTGGTCCTCATCACAGACTAAAGGGGAAAATCTTCCCACCTGGGATACTCATTAATTTTTAAATTGCAAATAATTCAACACACTTTCAGCAACAGACGCTCTCCTCAATGACGCAATGAAGGAGTAGGAGTAAGAAGCATAAAAGATGAATAAGCTGTAATACTTGCTCTCAAGGATCTCCCACTGCAGCAAGAAAATAGATATAGACCATCTTTACACATATTAGAGAGATATATTTACAATTTTTACAAAGTACTGTGGGGCACAAAAGAGGAAGCAATGACTTCTCCCTGGAGGTTATACAGGATAGCCAACAGAGGGGATGGCACAACACTCTCTGACAATAACAGCGTTGGGAGAAAGGCACCCCCTCTCCCCCCCTTAAGTCATGTTTCTGCACATCCTGTAAGGCACTGCCTGCCCTTTTGCTCCAGACCATCTTTCCAGGGATGTTTGTATAGCAGGCACCCTTGGAAGACAGAGCTACTATTCCCCTCGTAGGCAAAGGGCAGATTTTATACTTCACCAATAAAATAAAGATAATATCTCCCTTGGAGCAAAGAGCAGGGATGCTTGTAACCTGTTTTACAAGAAGCATATTTGCTAAGTTTGGCGGGGTCAGGGGCTTTGGTTACAGCCATGCTGTAACATCCACCTGGGCCCCTTGACGTCTTCCCCATTGGACTTGGGAGGGAGGAGTGGTGATACGAACATGACCCTCATGGTCTTTGCTCTGCTGTGAGTATTAAGATTCTTGGTCTGTGATGCAGGAATCTTGTGTCTCTGACACCCATGGAACAGTAGTAGACTAACTTGTTAGCTACGAGGGAAACTGAGTCTCGGATTACTTCCTTGCAAATAGCCTTTCTAAAGGCTAAATACTCGTCGAAGCACTGGGTATAGGTACAACAGCGCTCTGATGTAGGTACCACTGTTTTCATCCCAATGTTACAAGAGAAGAGACTAAAAAACTGGAATTACATAAGCAGCAGAGATGGGCTAAGAATCTGCACCGTTCAGATGCAGAGCCCACAGACATTACTCCTGGGCATCACTGTCTCTAGGGTTCAGAGCTCAGTGCATTCACTACACTGTTAATGGGCTAGAGTTGGGCAATGACTTGCAGTTTGGCTCCTTCCTAAGAAAATTCTGTTCACATTGCAAGGAATTGTGAAAGAGAGCCTTTGGAGAGCAGGAACCAGTGTCCATAATGTTTACACAGCCATGGCAATGGGATGGAGTTACCTAGGGAGTGTTCGGGTGGAGGGGAGCCACCAATAAAGGAAACCAACAAGGCAAAGCCTACAGATTAGAGGACACCAGGGAATGTGTGATGTTAGAATAGCCGAGATAGAAAACACTTCAAGGTGAAGTAGTGTATGAGTCTAGAAAAGCGCCCTTTGCCTTGTGCAACATAAAGGTTGCTGTGATGTCTATTGAGTCAGTTTTGGTGGCACGATGAAGACAGAAGCTAGAGCAGAACAGAGAAAGGGAAATTAGTTGTATGGACAACTTTTTCTAGAAATTTGGGCTGATTGGATGTTAAATAGAGGGATATGAGAAAACAGGTTTCCTTGTATTTTTTTAAATTAAGATGGGAAATACCAGAAGACATGGGAATGACACTGTGGAGATAGAAAGATCAATTATGTTTGAGAGGAAAGATAACCAAAGCACAAAAATTCTTGAGAAAGTGAGAGATGTTATGATTTTAAACAGACAAACAGGCAAAAAGTTCTAAAGAGAAGACTCATTTAAGATCTCTAGCTAGTTGATGACAATAAAGGGATTAGAACTCAGGCTTATACTTTTATTTTTTTCCTCAACAGTAGGTTTTTTTTTTTTTTAACTGCTTTTCCATCCCAGTATTCACCAAAGAGGCAAAGAGAAAGAAGCAGTATGGTTTTGTGACAACGACATTGCTCAAATTAGATTTCACTGGTAAAACACAAACAGTTTTTCAGAGAATACTCTTGGAAAATACAAATCTAATTAAGGGAAGAGATGTAATCCATGCCAGGGGTCACTACAGTTCGACATGGGTATTTTTATTCCTCCATTTGCATGTTTTAGTGATTCAGATGAGTGGAGCCAAGAGAAGCCTTGTAGTGATAGTCAAGCCTCTCTTGCCTGACACAATTTCCCAAAGAATTAATCTCCAGAAAGCTGGAAACTTCAGTTGTTTTGCATTATTTTCTGTTAGTATCCCTTCTCATTTCTGGGGCCTTTCTTCACTTGGTGCCTACTCTTCCCACCTTCTGTCTGCAGCTGATTCTTAAAATCAGGAGACGACTACCAGAAATAAAGAATGTGGAAGGCAGCACCCATCTTATCCAGGACCACGGATAAAATATCACACACATTGTTTTTCATTTAATTTTACTAAGTATATTATCATGCAACAAGCTTTTACTGGGTGTGGATTCTGGTCCAACGAACTAAGCTGGGTTGCCTTCACTCTACATCTGGAAGTTATGTTTTAATGAGAGCACAAAAATAAGATGCAACACTAAGGGGTGCCTGAGTGCCTCATTTGGTGAAGTATCTGCTTTCAGCTCAGGTCATGATCCTGGGGTCCCCTCATCGAGCCCCACATCGGGCTCCCTGTTCATCAGGGAGTCTACTTTGCCCTCTACCTCACCTTCCATTCCTGTTCTCTCTCACTCGCTCTCTCACTCTCTCTCTAATAAATAAATAAACAAAATTTTCCCAAAAAAAATTGTTAAACATTTTTAAAAATACAACATTAAAAACAAAGCATCTTACACGAGGGAGAATGAACTCTGTTCATTTATTCTGACAAGTGTGATGGAGTTTTAATTGCAAAAATACTTAACAGCACACAGATAAACTTACTGTTGTACATCATGTAAAATTAATGGAAGAATTATAGTGAGAGCTCTCGCTGAGACTGCTGGCAGCTTAATCCTTGTAATTTTTGTAAAGAGGGAGACAGCATGAGATAGGGGTGCATGTGTGTGTATATGCACACATGCGTGTGTATAATACCGCAAAATTTTGTCCTGGCATCTAAAATGGAGATGGCTTTTCATTTCCATACTTCTCTATATACACTTACTTAGGTTTTCAGTTTAACCATATATATATATATGGTTTTGTAGGTAGTACTCAGACTTTGTTTACACTTTGGGTCTTCAAGATGATAGTACTTTATTGATGACAAGAAATCTGGCTTGATTCTCAATATGTTATTTCCCTCTTAACCATCTCTTGGAGAGTGTTCTGTATACACAATTCACTCAAATGCAGCTGCTGGAGCCAGAGTCTGGAATGAGAGCAGCAAAGGCAGAGGTAGAAAGTTGGGAAGCTGGTGTGTTGACATGCACACAAGTCAGCTCCTACCATAAAGGGCTAACTCATACAGCACTGCCCTAATGCTAATGGGGAAGGACTATGTGTGCGTAAATTTGGGGACATAAGAAAGACGGAGAATCTCCAGTGTAGAGAATTAAGCAATAATGTTTAGAGGTTGTCCACAGACGAAAATAATTAAACATGGCTTCTTGGATTTTTTTTCCCCTGCAGGCTCCAGAAAGGTTTTTGGAAGGTAATATATATTCTAAAATATATTTTTAGACTAGTTACTGAATTAAATGGTGCTCTTTAAAGTCTTTGGCATTTGCTTAGTGTGACTTTTCCCAGAGACATAAGAAATTGGGATGATTAATCCACAAGAACAGACATAACCCTGGCAAGTTTAAATTCTCCTAAAAAGAAGGAAAATTGCATATTGCCTCATGCCAACACAAAGCTTTGTCCAGAGTTAAATAAAAATTGAATAAGATTGTAGTGATCCTAGAATTTGGGTCCAAATGTAAATTCTATTATAAATATTGACTGTATTAATCTACAGCTCAGAGGCTGGTAGTTTTGATTCTCTACTGTCTGTATTTCTAGAATAGCATCTGTTCAACCATTGGAACCAGAATAATTGCATTGAGGTAGTCATCATTTCAGAATAAAACCTTACACTTTTAAATTATCAAATATTGAAAGTGAGAGGAAAATTGAACACAATCTGTACCTTATCATGCTGTTTTAATAGGATCAGCTCCAATTATGGCCGTTAGCAGTATCATCTCCAATTCATAAAAGATGCCCGTGCCTCTTACCCACTACTGATTTCCACATGCTACCTTGTCTAGTAATGATTTTATTAATCGGTTACTCCACTTGTGAATAGACACAAGTCACCTGGGCTTAAGACAAACCTTACCACCTTAACCCAGAAGTAATTTCTCTAATTGAGAAACTAAGCAGGATTTAAAACCCATGTTCTACCTATATTTGGCCTTTAAACTAACCTAGCACTTTTCCAAATATTTTTAAGTTTGGAAGAGAAATCAAGCAGACGTAGTTAAATATGTACACCTGGGCCATCTATTATTTTTCAAAAGGTCTCTGGGAAAGCTCTTTAGAATTTTGGACCCCCTGGCAATTATTTCTGATGCAATACTTACACTGTATTCTCAACAGGAGAAAACACACACACACACACACACACACACGCACACACACACACGGCATTTTGTGCTAGTGACTTTGCTGTTAAATTTAAGACAATTTTTAAAAAGCCACTGAAATGTCGACAAATTAGTGTCTCTTCACAAATCTCTGTGACTTGTTCTAATGGATTTGACATCCCATAACACATATAGCACTATATCAGCATTCTGCAAGGAGGTCATTCATAAAATTGAAAAATGGAAAGTGTCTGGGCATTGATCATAATAATCCCACGAGGAGCAATTTGCAAGCAAGATATTACTTCCTCTCACACAGAATAAGTGGATAACTTGTAGGCTGCCATCTGCTCACAATTATATCATAAATAATTAAATATTCAATGAATCTTGGCTTAAATAAAAATGCAAGAATACTTTGTACTTTGCCAGAGAGGGCAGATAAGTTTCATCTTACGTACAAATGCCAATCGATTGACAGTGGTGGATCAGAGTGTTGTGCTAAGGAAGATTCTGAGGTCACAACTAGGTTCCAGAGGAAAGTCTGCTCTGATAGACTAGTGACATCTGCGATGAACACAGTAGGGTCATGTGTCAGGAATGCATTATCCCTGGATAAACCCTCGTAGGCGATTACGATGACATATGTTAAGTGATTATTTGCAGTTTCCACACCAGCAAAGCAAAACCAAAAGAGACACTATTGGCAGTTTTTCAAATAAACAGTCAAGTGAAGATTGATTATCAATATCCATACTGACTGCTAGACCAGATCCAAATTTACCTGGGAATATGCAGACCTCCAATTCACTGCTTAAGCAAGTCATAGAAAAAGGAATAAATCACCATGTTTTAAACATTTGTCCCTGGGATTTATGTAATATTTCCTTAGTCCATCAGCTGTGTTTGATCTAAAAATTAAATAAACCTTGTCTTCAAAATTTTGCTATAAGGTCTATACTCAGGCTAATATGTGCCATGAATAATATTCACGTAAGAGGGGATGAATAGATAGATAAGCCCCAAATAGAGAAATCACTCAAGTTTGTGTGGGTGTGAGCCCCATGCAAGACCTAGAAGAAATGCTAAAGTTTATTGAAGTATATATTATTTCTCAAATTTTCTATTTCTTGAGAAAAATCCAGAACATGGCGATCTTATTGGACAACCTCAAACTTGGGAATACTATCTTTAGTAAATGTAGATATATTAAAAATGTGAAATACAGGTTTCCACTGATGTATAAGAGTTATTTCTCATATCAGGACAATGTATCTGAATTACTTAGTTTCTCCTACTTTTTCCAGAGAGCACTGTACCTTCTGTTACATGAGACTTGTTGAAAGATTTCAGGATGAAGCATTTTGTTACCTTTGTTCACAAGATGGGTTTCATTCTTTGCTAAACTATATGTTCTAATTGGTTCTCAAGTATAGCTTCTCTTCTATGGGTGAATGTAAACTCATTAGACGGCCAGACACTCCACCAAAAATAAGCACTGCTATTTTCTTAATAAATTACATTTCTGTTTTCTCCATACAGTATCCTCCATCAGGAAGACGCCAGGGTTGCTATGCTCTTTTTCACCATGCTGACTGCTTTCCAGCTCCAGATTAATAGAATTTGTGGACAGTAATGATCTGTCACCAGCATTTGAGACTATGAATCTTCTGATGTATCAACTCCTGTGAATCACAACTATGATTTAGTCTCTCCCTCTCTTTTTTAGCTTTATTGAAATTTCAAAAATATGGCATGCAATACAGGTGATTAGTAAGATAAAGCCAATTTGTTGCTAAAGATCTCATAAGTTGCCATTTATCAATAGTTTGGTAAAACCAGATATTGTTGGCTCACTGAGAATAGAGCCATTTATCAACTGTGTTTGTGTATGCATACATGTATCTTTTCCATGTTTCTGAAAATAAGATAAATGTTATTTTTAAGGATTCTAATTACTAAATTATAACTCCAGACCCTTTATACCTTTACAGAGGATTTCTCCATTCAATGGATAATCCTATCCATTGTGTGAATATTGTTAGCTTGATTTTCAAAGGATACTATTTTCCTCCTTTCCAAATATCTAAATAGTTTCATGTGTCTCTTAGATTAACTAGATGCATACTGTTTTGCCTTGGTGAACAAGAAAAATAGTATCTTTTCCTATGCAGACAATATGTTTTGATCTTCCCAAAGCTACTAAAAAATAAGGTAAAAGAAGTGAACACATGAGGCTCTTCTGCAAGCAGCTGAATAGAATCCCAGTGTGCTGTTCTTGCCAGAGACTGTAACCTTGAGCTGACTGCTCCCCAACTCCTGTGGAAGTCCTGACTGACAGACATAACATCCTATAAGCAAGTGGACTGTATATTCCACTGCGCTGAGCAGTGTTCTTGCCCTGAAGACAAGACTGCAGGGGCTATACTGGGAACTCAAGGCCCACTGGCTTAGCTGTGAAATTAAGTGGAAGTAAAGATAACATACTTTTCTCTCTAGGATTCTGACAGCAGAGCTGGTAGGGAAATGCAGAGGAAAGGAGAAAATTGAGCCCCCCCTTTTATTCTGTCTGGCCATGTTAATTTCAGAGACATGGGAGGTCACAAGAATATCCAGCCCAGTTCCCTGCTTTCAATATCCAAAGCCAGAGAGGCTGTGATTTTCCCAGCATATACCACTCAAGAGGTACCAGAGTCCTAGCCTATGCCTTGAGTATCCTTCAAGAGCATGGCACATCCACCTCACTAATTATGCACACAAGTACTTATGAGGACCTCTTTGGGGCCAACCTCCATTGTGAGACCTCATCAGTCCCTCCATGGAACTCATTGAGTTTAACAAGAGATGGATGCTCGAAACAATCAGAAGACACAACTCCTGTCTTGTTATGATGTTCTACTTAGCCCATCCTACCCGCCTCCCATAGCTTCCCTGAGGTTACCTGGTGCCCTGTAAGCACACAGAGGGAGGGTGAGAAAGCAGATGATGCCTCAAATAAACACTTCCTCTACTGCCTTCCCCAGAATGTTCTCAAATACTGTTCATTTGTGTTCTTCTGTGGATCAAATGCCAACAAGATGTTCTATATCCATTAACCTTAGATCCTTACAAGAAACCTCTGACATAAGCAATATTGTATCATCCCTGCTTGGAAATGGGAATAATCTTTGGCTGGGGGCGTTTTAGTAAATTGCCATGGTCACATGGCTAGTAGGTAGCAAAGCCAAGCCCAAGTCCTTCCGACTCCAGAGCCAGCACCCTTCTCCCACGCATGCTATCCTCCAAACTGTGATCTCATGTGGTCCTCACAGCTGCTCAGCAAAAAAAGGAGAGCAGGATCAGTCATGTCCACTCTACAATGAAGAAATATTCTTCATTCTTGGTTTGGGTTCAGTTTTCTTTCCATATCCCATTGATGCAAGAACAATAGTATCTGTGTAGGCTCTGATGTGGCACAAAGGGCTTTCGTGTATGAAGCTCATTTGTGTACAACACCAAAGTTGAAATGCTTTGTCATTTCTACCAACATCTGAGGAGCCGTCTGCTAGTCTTCTCATGAAAGTCACTGGCTAGAGCTGCATGTTTCTGAGATTATTTCTGAGAAGTAACTAGGAGTTGATGGCCTTTGTGCTAAAGTTAAAATGAAAACCGCTATGAGACAGGTGATATGCCCACTTGTAAAAACCGCCAGTGTATACACACGTGTATGTGTGTGCGTGTGCATGTGCATATGTGTGTGTGTGTGTGTGTGTGTGTGTGTGGTATTCAAGAGGCAGTCAGATCATTTGGCCACAGGCTTGTGGTCTCACAGAAAATTAACACTTGCTGGTTTTGTGATCTTGGATAGTCGCTTAACCTTTCCTTACCTCAGCTATTCCAGGAAAAATTGAGGATAAAAGTAACTCATGGGATTATTACAAAAATTAAGGAAGCTAACTTTATAAGCATATCTCAAAAGGTGTATTGGAAATAACACGTACTCAGTAAACATTTGGTTACTTACTCTATAAATACCAAGCACCTGTATCTATAACGTGTCAGACTCAGGGATATGAAGATGAATAAGACACAGAAACTAGCTGGATGAATGACCAGTGATTTGATGTCCTGCCTTAGGATTCATATTCTCAGTTGTTTACAACCATGATTTTACTCTTTATTATGGAGAATAAACCATTGCACATTTACATTGTTTTAGGAAATCCTATTCTTAATTTATTCTGATTTAATTCCCTCTATACCTTCATGCCTCTCAACTTTATCCTAATTTTTATTTTATTTTTTAAAGATTTTATTTATTTATTTGAGAAAGAGAGAGAAAGCAGGAGTCAGGGAAGAGGGGCAGCGGAAGAAGCGGTCTCCCCACTGGGCAGGGTGTCCAATGCAGGGATCCATCCTAGAACCCTGAGATCATGACCTGACCTGAAGACAGACACTTAACCACTGAGCGACCCAGGCACCCCCTAACTTTAATTTTTATGCCACACCCTATTTTTATGTTTTATTGCTCTAATTGCTTATAATCTTTTTATTTCATAATTTCAAATCTGATTAAAGTCATTCTTTAGATTTTTTCCTTAATATTTTTGTAACATTGGTCATTTTAAATTTTACTTATTTTATTTAGATTTTTAAAATTTTAACATGTGTCTTAATACATCTTTATCTTATAATTCGTATCCTCTTTTTCATCATCTCACCTTAAACTCTTTCTTTTCTGAAAGCATAATTATTCTTTTTTGTATATTTTTTATTGGAATTCGATTTGCCAACATATAGCATAACACCCAGTGCTCATCCCATCAGGTGCCCCCCCTCAGTGCCCGTCACCCAGTCACCCCACCCCACCCCCACCTCCCTTTCCATCACCTCTTGTTCGTTTCCCAGAGTTAGGAGTCTCTCGTGTTCTGTCTCCCTCTCTGATATTTCCCACTCATTTTCTCTCCTTTACCCTTTATTCTTTATTATTGAAAGCATAATTAAATTGAGTTTCAAGATTTCCTTTTCCAACAAGGAAGGATAGAGGGAGAAGCCTCCACATACATAAGAGAGGCAGAAAGTCTTTCTTCCACCAGTTTTCTGTAAAAACACTTATCCAGCTACTGACAAGTAGAGGTTCTGGCAAGTTAGGGAACTTGCCCAAGGACAGCACCGTGGTACTTAGTGGGTGCCATGCGAGGCAGTGAGGTAGGACAGAGACAGGATACTTTCAAGTCTTTATGACCTCAAAGTTTTCCTCATTCTCCAACCAACTTCTCTCTACTCCGTAGCCCAGCCTCCCCTTTAATCAGCTCTATTCCATAACAAGCTGGTCATTACCTAAAGGCAAATTTTGCAATTATTATAGCTTGACAAGTTCACCAGGGGTTCTATGAAATTCTATGGATAGTTAGTAGGCAGTTCTCTTGAGGTTTTTTCCTTTGCTTTTTAATAACTATGTCAGGATATTAGTAATGCCTGCTTATAATGTTTCTCAGCTAAGTGTGAAATCTTAGGGCCCCAATAATGTGAATTGTCTATGTTTTGAGGTAGATCCAGACTCACTCTGGGAGAAAATTTTGCCTCCACCTGCAGAAGTTCCCTCAGCCCACTTCTCTTAGCTTATGTAGAGACTAGTTGTTTAGGAATAGGTTAGTCTCTTTAATGTTTATAATTCAACCCAAACTTTCAGTTGATTGCTAAAATATTATTAACTGGTGATATTGAGAGTTTTAAAAAATATATATTATTTTGCTTGCAGGTGACAGAAGCCCAGTTTGAACTAACTTGAGAGGAGAAAATGATTTATACAAAAATATTGTGACAAATTGTATTTTGGATTGTTGTGACCATCTTTATGGCCACACTGATAAATTTAGCCATTCCCACATGCTCATCTTACAATGTGATTGACACTCTTCCCATCAAGGGTGGGGATTATATATTTTATTCCCTTGAATCTGAGCTGGAGCTTATGGTTGACCCAACCAACGGAGCATGACATCTAAGACTAGGTTAAAAAAAAAGATACAGCTTCCATCTGACACAGATAAATATATCTACCTCTCAGGAACTCCCATTGGAACCCAGACAACATGTAGGGTGAATAGCTCATCCTGGTTCACCGGGGGCTTCCCAAATGTTAGCACTAACTGTCCCATTTCCTGGGAAACTCATCAGTTCCAGGCAAACCATGTGGCCAGTCACCCTACATAATCATGTTGTAAGGAAGCCCGCATCACATGGAGAGGTCAGTGAAGGTGTTCCAACCAATTGTCCAAGCTAACTAAGGTCTCACCCACCAGCTAGCACCAAACCACTAGAAATGTGAGTTAATGAGCTTTACATAATCCCAGCCCCCAATCTTTGGAATCTTCCAGCTAAGGCACCAGGCATCTTGAAACAGAGACAAGCCACTCCTGATGCTATGTCTGAATTCCTGACCTATAGATATCATTAGATATAATAAATGAGTACGTTGCCTTAAACCACCAAGGAACATTGTTACACAGCAATTGCTAATACAGAGACTGAGAGACAGTACAGAAATGTAACTGAATTTGAGGAATCATTGGAATGAGAACACAAATACTATTGGGACTATTTTCATATTCTGTGTGGGCTTGATTTTTATTTTTTTATCTATTACTGATGGTTTGCTCTCTCTCATGTACTGTAAAACATTCTCACATTTTCTGTCTTATGACTTCAACCAAGATGCTTGAATCTCTGGTCCTAAAGAACAACTCTGATTAGCCTGACTTAGGACACCTTTTCGGGACCAATTACCTATAGGTAGTAATGAGAGGAAGGAGTAGAAATAAGGTCATATTGTGGCAAATGGCTATCCTCAATAGCCACGTGATATAAGGAGAAGAAAAGAACTTCCAAAGGAGTGCAGAGTCTGAATAGACCTATAATACCAAGAATATAAGCATCTGAACTTCATGATCTTAATTAAACACAAATTATTATAATTTTACCTGAAGCTTACTTTTGCGAAAAACCACTCATAAATGATTATCTAAAATATGAGCAGACCATTCACTTCTGTAGATCACATTAAAAACAAGGAACCTTGGGGCACCTGGGTGTCTCAGTTGGTTAAGCATCCGACTCTTGGTTTCAGCTCCAGTCATGATCTCAGGGTTGTGAGATTGAGCCCCAGATTGGGCTCCCCACTCACAAGGAAGTCTACTTGAGGATTCTTTCCTTCTGTCCCTCCCCTGATCATGTTCTGTCTCTCAAGTAAGTAAATCTTTTTTTAAAAATAAAATAAATAAAATAAAGATTCTTAGACCTCATTTCAAATTTATAATTTCAGACCTCTGGAGATTGAACTCTAGAATCTGCATTATGAAACAGAGGTTTATGTTTTCACTCAATTTGTTATTAGAAAAATTGTATCTTAATAATTTTTGTGTTTTCAGAGGGAAAAAAACCTTCAGAATTATTTTCTTTCTTTCAATTTTTTTCCTTGATAATCTCATAAAATCAACTCTTGGGAAACCTTCACAACTGACACTTAACAACTCTGCCTCACAAACACTTTTCTGTAAACTCTGGGCAAGTAACAATATATGCCCAGAGTGCAGTAAAAAAGGAGCATCTCATTTATTTTATTACCTTCCACTTTCTTGGAGGAAGGCAGGGGTATCTAGTTTTTAAAACATGACATATTTTATTTTAATACTTAAGTTATGCAACTGAATTAAAGTGATGCAGGGCTTGTCTGAGGATATCACAGCTATAGCAATAAATCAGTAATATATAACCTATCTTCGAAGATCTGCTGTTTCTCCTTTATTGGTATGGTTCTAACATGGGCATCAGGGTCCCAGGAACTACAAATCCCTGCCTCTACTCTTCCCCTGTGATTCCCTGGGGCTGCGTCCACTACATCTATACTCCACAGGACATTCACAGGGATCCTCTAAAAATCTAAGTCAGGACATGTCACTCTCTTGCCTAACACCTGCCAACTGCCTGCATTCACATTTAAAATTACATTCAAATTACATTTCACACTCTAGCAAGACCTGGCCCCATTCCAACCTTCTGATCCCATCTCCCACTTCTTTTATTCTTCTGTCCTCTTTGCTATTTCTAAAGCCTTCTAACAGGCTTCTGTCTCAGGACATTTGTACCTACTCTTGCCTCTATCTGAAACATGTTTCCTACATATTCCCATGATTTATTTTCTCACTTCACTCAGGCCTCTGCTAGCCTCCTATTACCCTCTTCCCTGTTACTGTTCTTTTTAATTCATAGTACTTCTCAGTACCCCAGTGCCTGGCATGTAGAAAGGATTCAATAAATATTTATTGAATAAATGAATGAATAGATTAATAAGTTAAGGGCCAGTTTGCTTTGTTCTGGAGAACTCACAATCGTGTTGTTTTCTAAAGTACCTAATGTGCCCTCTGAAAGGCATAACAGCTTCCTGCAAAGACAGAGGCTGTTGTTATCAAGTTCAGTTTCCAAATGTTCTGGAAAAGTGTGGTTGATGGAGTATGTTAGGTTTTATAGTATTTCTACAAATCAAAATTTTCAAACTGGTTTTCACTAATGAAGTGTGGAATATTCCCTCAAGGAAGAGACCATATAAAAGGCTTGGCTTTGAAATTGTTAGAATTACTTCATGTCTGTGACAAGCTATGAGGCAAGGACATTGACTTTCAAAACTGTATGATGAAGGTGAATAATGCAGCATGGCTGTCCAGAGACTATCACATATTGGGAGTCAGTCTGGTCAGTAAGCCAAACTTTACTGATTCAAAAGTTCCCAACATGTGTGTATGCTTTGCTAATAATGCATCTGGCATTAGCATTTGTGAGGATTATTGAGAAAGGTTGAAACATCTACCAGGAAGTACCTGGAGGTGATGTCTCAGGAGGATATGTCTAAAATAATACTTACTGCTTAAAAACAGTTCCTAGACTTTCAAGGGCAGAGAATTAATTCGCTTTGTTATATTCTGGTTCCCAGTAGATGACTAAATACGGTGAAGCCTCACCATTTGCACACTTTGAATATTTCCTGATATGGTGGAAATCTAATTAGACTACAGAAGCTAATGGAGAGACAGGTGGCACTAATGACAATTTGCACAGCACACTGTGTTCAGGTTACCTCCAACCAAAATCAGGAATTTTGCAAGCTGATACCACTAAAATATAGGTGCACATAAGCCATTGAGTCAGTCCATGTATTTAAGTTCTCAAAAGAGGCTGTTAACTCTTAATTCAGTTCAGTGACCCCAGAAATGTGAATGCCATGCCCAGGGGCCACTCAGATCCAATTATAATCCAGTCATTGTTAGCAAGTTCAGACCACTGCCTTGATGCCGATTGATAGATGAGATCATAGCATATTATGACTGAAGTGTAGTGTAAGAGAAGTCTGAGACAGCAAAACTTGAGTGCGACCTAACAGTTCAATAATGATGAAGATGTTATCATAGTTAATAACAACTGTGCACTTCTGCTTCAATGAGATGAGAGCCCAAAGGCAGTTATTCCCAAACTGTAGAAGGCCAGCTGAGTCAGAGTGACCCATGGAGTGTTTTAAAAATACTTCCTTTAAGGTGCCAGCCTAGAGATTCAAATTCAGATCCAAGTCAGAGTCTAGAAGTATATATTCTTGTAAAACTTTCTACGTGATCTGGTGCTGGGGCAGGTTTGGTTTTAGGTTCTGAGAAAAAGAAATATTATTTAAAATGAAAATTTTAATTCTGTTACCCTCTATGGCTTAGCTGTAAACAGTATTTCTGGGGTTATATTACTATAAAACCTATTTTATATGTAACCAAAAATTATGACATACCTAAATTAGAAGGTGGGGGTGGAAAGGAGAAGTATGCATGTGTGAGAATGTTATTGGCAGGATGGGGAATAAGGAGCCAAAGCCTAAAATTGAAAAATCAAAAAAGCAGTATAAACATGCAAGTAGAAATATGGAGTTAAGTTCCAGAAGAAATAGCTCGAAACCTTTAAAGTGATTGATTCTAGGGGGCAAGTATTGGGTATATGGGAGCTAGCAACTGTTATTTTTCCACTGTAAACATTGTAGTTACTATCTGACTTACCAATATATACGTAACTTCTTGAAGAAGAAGTAAGACCACATTTACCATCTTGAAATGATTTTTAAGAAGACAAAATATATGAAACCACAGATTGTAAAACATTCCACATCAGGCACTGAAGGACAGTGATCCCAGAGAGATGGAAAACAAAGTGGCTCTAAAACTGCCCAAGACTATTGCCAGGAGAGAGTTTAAAATGGCAGCACAGGGAAGAGGGACCAACCCAAGTCCAACAGAATCCTGGCGGTCAGGAGACAGACTTGAAAACCTGTAAAGACCAGCACTACAGTTCTCAAAATGAAGTAAAGAGGATGAGAGTTTCACACAGAGGAGCCCTTGGTATCTAAAGAGGAACCCCCATGGGAATGGGACTGAACACTGATGAGCACATGCATGTGAAGAAACCACCAGTGGCTCAGGGAAGAACCACCTGAAGAATTTGAAAATAATGCTGTCACCACTTCTTTTCAACATTGTGCTGGAGTATCTAATAGATATACAGAGACAGAGACAGAGAAGGAGGGAGGCTCAGGAAGGAGGAAAGCAGGAAAGGAAGAAATGAAACCATCCTTATTCACAGACTACAAGATAATCTATGTAGAAAATCCAATGCAATCTAAAAAGAAGCTTCTAGAATTTATGATTGAGAGTAGTAAGGTTTCAAGATACAAGGTCAATGGTCAAAAAACAGTTAAATCTCTATAGTAAGAGCAAGTAATTAGGAACTATATTTTAATGTACCATTTATAATATTAAAAACATGCAATAAATCTAATAAAAGATGTGGCATAGCTGTATGCTGAGAAATGGAAGACATTGCTGAGAGAATTAGGGAAATCCCAAATACATGAAGAGATATATTAGCTTCACAGGCTGGAAGACACAATTGTTAAATGCCAGTTCTCTCCAAATTGGTCTATATTCACTGTAATACTAATCAGAATTCCAAAAGTGGTGGGGTTTTTTTGTAGATATGACAGACTTATTCAGAAATTTATATTGAAATGCAAAGGATCTTAATTAGCCAAAATCTTTGAAAATGAAAACCAAAGTCTCAGGATTAACAGTAACATTACTACTTAAAGCAGTAGTAATCCAGACAGTTATATTAGCATTCAGATAGAAAAATAGGCCAACATAACAGAATAGAAAATCTGGACATAAACATGGACAACTGATTTTTAACAAAGGTGGAAAGTAATTCTATGAAGAGAGAATAGTTTTTTCTTTTTTAAATATTTTAATTATTATTTTTTTAGAGAGAGAGAGAGAAAAAAAAAAAGAAAGAGAGCAGGGGGAGTGATTAAAGGAAGAGGGAAAGAATCTCAAGCAGAGGTTGGGCTCTGGCTCACAACTCTGAGATCATGACCTGAACTGAAATCAAGAGTTGGATACTTAACTGACCAAGCCACCCAGATATCCCAAGAATATTCTTTATAACAGATGGTAGTGGAAGAATGAGATTTTCTTATGTAAAAAATAAAACGTGGGCAGCCTGGGTGACTCAGTGGTTTAGCACTGTCTTCAGCCCAGGGCATGATCCTGGAGACCTGGGATCAAGTCCCACGTCAGGCTCCCTGCATGGAGCCTGCTTCTCCCTCTGCCTATGTCTCTGCCTCTCTCTGTCTCTGTGTCTCTCATGAATAAATAAATAAAATTAAAAATAAATAAATAAAATAAAATGAAGAAGAACTTTAATTATAACTTGCACCATAGACAAATACTGATTCAAAATATATTATGGAAACTAAAACTATAAATCTTATGGAAGAAAAAATAAAAAAGAATTTTGCTATTTTGGGTTAGGTGAATATTTCTTTAAAACAACAACTAAATCATAATTCATAAAAGAACAAACTGTTAAGTTGAACCTCATCAAATCAAAAACCTCTTCTCTGAAAAAGACACTGTAAAGAGATGAGCAAACCACAAGCTATGAGAAAGCACTTGCAAATTATATATCTGATAAAATACTTATATCAGAATATGTAAAGAATTCTCAAAAATCAAAAATAAACAGCGCAATAAAAATGGCCAAAATATTTGAATAGACATTTTCACCAAAGATGATATATAAATGACAAGTAAGCACATGAAAAGGTGCTCAATATCATAAGTCATTTGGAAAATGCAAATCAAAACTAAAACAAGACACCATCACACACCTATTAGAAAGGACAAAATTAAAGACTGCCCATATCAAGTGTTAGCAAGGTTTTAAAAAATCCCTGAAACTTTCAAATACTGCCAGGAAGAGGGTAAAATGGTATATCCACAGGACATCTGGGTGGCTCAGCGGTTGGGCACCTGCCTTCAGCTCAGGTCATGATCCCGGGATCCGAGATTGAGTCCCACATCAGGCTCCCTATGAGGAGCCTTCTTCTCCTTGTGCCTCTGTCTCTGCCTTTCTCTCTCAGTCTGTATCTCTGAATAAATAAATCTTTAAAAAATAAATAAATAAATAAATAAATAAATAAATAAATAATTAAATAATTAAATGGTACATCCACTTCAGAAAAGAACATGGCCATTTTTTTAAACATTAAAGATACACCTACCATATGATCCATCCATTCCACTTTAAGTATTTACTCAAGAGAAGTAAAAGTATATGCCCACACAAAGGCCTGTACATGAATGCTCGAAGAAGCTTTATTTGTAAGACTTAAAAAATGGCAGATACCCTGTATGTTCTTCAACAGATGAACAGATAAATAAACTGTGGTATGTTTATACAGTAGAAAACAATGCAACAATAAACAGGAATGAACATTGCTGCATGCAACAGTGTGAGTGAAATAAATTTGTTGAGAAAAAAAGGACAAAGTCAGACAAAAAAAGGGTACGGTATGTACTGTGTGGATTTGTTGATGTAAAACTCTAAGGAATGCAAACTAATATATGGTGTCAAAAGGCAGATCAGTAGTTGCCTGGACCAGGAACAAGGAGGAGAGGTGTAATTTTATCTGTCTACTTGACTGGGCTATGGGATGCCTGGTCATATGGCCAAGCTTTATTTTCACTGTGTGAATAAGATTAAAATTTGAATAGTAGACTGGAGTGAAGTAGATTGCTCTCCCCAGTGTGGATGGCTCTCATCCGATCAATTGAAGACCTAAATAGAATAAAATGCCTTAGTAAGAGGGAGTTCATCCTACCTGACAATTAGAGCTGTGACATCAGTCTTCTCCTGCCTTTGGACTTGAACCAAAATCTCAGCTCTTCTGGGGCTGGAGCTCGTCACCATTAGGACTAGACTTTACACCATTGGCTCTCCTGGTTCTCAGGCATTTGGACTCAGACTGGAAGTACACCATCGAATCTCCTGGGTCTCCAGCCTGCCAACTACAAATCTTGGGACATCTCAATCTCCACAACTGCATAAGCTAATTTGTGATAACATATATCCTATTGGCTCATTTCTCTGGAGAACCCTGACTGATAAAAGGGATAAAGGGAAAGATTATAAAAGGGCACCAAGAGACTTTTGAAGGTGATGGATATGTTCACTATCTTGATTGTGATAATGGTTTCATGGGCATATACACATGTCAGACCTACCAAATAATTCATTTTAAATGTGTGAAGTTTATTGTGTGCCCTCATTACATCTCAGTAAAGTTGTTCCGAAATAGTTTTTGAAAAAACTCAGTGCATGATCAAGAACTAATCTGCCTATGACAGTGTTACAACAGAGCTCCATGTAAAGTACAGTGAGGTCCCAAAAGAGAAGTTGATTCTGATTGAAGGTATTGAGAATGCCTCACGGGGAAGATGGAACCACAGATATGTATGCCCAGTCCCAACAATTTATATCCTGAGACCTTCATCTATTTCACTTATTCTTCTGTCTTGCCTGTATCTGCATCCCTCTCAATAGAATTCAGCGGTTTCAAATTTGAGATCTAAAGTCAGATGGCTGTTGACCAGTTACATAACCACCCTCCAATTGTTTGCACAATTCCCAGAACATGGCACCTAATAATGTTGACTGGTTTATTCAAACTTGGCTTTCCTCCACCATCAGCCCAGAAAACTTTTCCATCCATATTAGCATCAACTCTCTCTCTCTCATTTATCATTTACTTCCTTGCTAACCACCTGCAGCGGTTAATCCACGTCCCGCTCTTTTTCTCTGCTGGGCTCTGTGACATCTTCCCTTCTAAGTCCTATTTCCTACCCACAGCATTTGCAGTGAAAACTGATTAAAAGCCATCTGAATTATTCAGTATTTGACAAACACATACAATTTAGAATCCTAATCTAGCTTTAAAATAAAAAGTGCCTGTGAGTAATTTATTGCTAAACTCAACGTTGGCCAGAGCTTGAATAGATAAATGTAAAATTACCCTTAGTGATTCTTATGAAGACATATGTAAATATACGGATGGGTATAGCGCAGTTATTGAATATTTTAAATTATTTTGCCCATTACTAATGAATGACTGGCCAGAATCAATTGCATACTCAAAATCAATAAATGGAGGATATTTCGCTCTGAATTCCAGAATAGGCAAGGGATTTATTTCCTCACATTTCATAGTATATCATCAGAAACTTATTAAAGGATTTAGCAATACTGAATCTGAAAACCAACTGTGAAGGATAGGGGGAAAGAAACATATTCTCTCAAGCTTGGCCTCAGGCCCCTACCCAAATGGCCAGATCAACCCCTGCAGAATTGCAGAACTGATAAAATTTAATTTAGGGGTTCCAAGACCATTTTTTGATATATCTTCATCTCTGTCGTTCTTTCCTAGTCCCTTCTTTCTCCCCTCAGAGCTTGGGAGCTTATAAGCTATTAACTTTTTCTCAGGAAAAAAATCTGAGGCTAGCCACTTAAATTTCATTGTGAACAAGGCTTATGTGTCCTTCCTAAGGGAATTTGCATTTTAACAAGAAAATCTTAAAAATGTGGAATTTCAGAAAGCTTAATGGTTACAGGAGAATTTGAGGAGAAGCATAATGTCTCCTTCTTTTCCAAAACCACAGTACTTATTTTATTACTTATGTATGTCAGAATGTCCCTGTTTCTGAATTTTAAGCCAAGCTTAAAATTGCTTGTTTTCACAGGCTTGTTTTCCTGAAAAATTATGATTTCTTCTTATGTCAAAGAATGGTTGCAAAAAATCTCAAGAGATTTCTTGGAGAACAAATGCATATGAATGATAGAAAAATATTAAATACTTTGGTTTTCTAATGTGAAAAATCAGAGATGTATTACCATGTGTTGAATTAGAAATATATCAATCTTGTGCCGTAAATCCCCACTGAATTTTATATTGTCCAGTAAGACTGGTTGCTCAGAGCCATTTTAAGTAGAATGGAATTCAATTTAAATTGAAAAATGTAACATACTTCCAACAAAGTGAAAATATAGCCATATGAAATAACTCTTGGTAGTTAATGTCATAAGAAAAAATATATATTTTGTAGATATTAAAAATACATGGCATGCCGGGACACCTGCACCTCAATGTTCATAGCAGCAATGTCCACAATAGCCAAACTCTGGAAGGAGCCACGAGGCCCTTCGACAGATGAATGGATAAAGAAGATGTGGTCTATATATACAATGGAATATTATTCAGCCATCAGAAAGGATGAATACCCACCATTTGCTTCAATGTGGATGGAACTGTAGGGTATTATGCTGAGTGAAGTAAGTCAACTGGAGGAGGACAATCATCATATGGTTTCATTCATAAGGGGAATATAAAAAATAGTGAAAAGGATTATAAGGGAAAAAAGAGGAACTGAGTGGGAAAAATTAGAGAGGAAAATGAACTATGAGAGAATCCTAACTCTGGGAAACAAAGAATTCTGGAAGGGACAATGGGCAGAGGGTTAGGGTAACTGGGTGACAAGCACTGAGGAGGGCACTTGATGGGATGAGTATTGGGTGTTATACTATATGTTGGCAAATCGAACTTAAATAAAACAAAACAAAATAAATTCAAGGCAGCATGACTCAGCCAAATGAGGTGAAGTTAAAAATTGGAATCTAAAACCACTTAATCACTCCTTATCCAATCATCTCAAGTATCTAAGGGTCTAGCATGTGTCACATCCTGTACTGGATGATGGGCTGTCAACTGGAGAGTTAGCCCCCACCCTCAAAGAGCTCATTATCTGGTGGGGACAATGGACATGCACAGGACAATATAGCATGACAAGTTCTATGAGAAAGGAAAGCACAGAGAATCATGGGACACAGTAAAAGCTCCTGGGTTCTAACGAGCCAGAGTCTGTTTCTCTAAAGAGGAGGACATGGAGAAAAGGGTCTTAAAGGAAACCCTAGCCAGGAATTCAACTCACCAGGCCTAGGTGAGAGAGAATTTGCAAATGTTATAAGCATAATGTCCAAACCAAGATCTAGGGTGTCCACTGAAAATAAGGTAGAAGGACACCTGGGTGTCTCAGTGGTTGAGCATGTGCTTTTAACTCAGGTCGTGATCCCAGGGTCCTGGGATTGAGTTCCACAGGGAGCCTGCTTCTCCCTCTGCCTATGTCTCCGTCTCACTCTCTGTGTCTCTCACGAATAAATAAATAAATAATCTTTAAAAGGAAAGAAGAAAAGAAAGAAAGAAAGAAAGAAAGAAAGGAAAGAAAGAAAGAAAGAAAGAAAGAAAGAAAGAAAGAAAGAAAGAAAGAAAGAAAGAAAGTGAGATAGAGCAGACAACTGGCTGAGACCAAGTCGATAAGAACTTGAATGGGGGAGGGGGATCTAGCAATAGATTCCAATAGGGTCCAAGCAGTCAGTCGGGGAGATTTGGGTAAGAACATTCCCTTTGTTGGGAACATTCTTCTCTGGGAACTGGAAAACATTGGTCAAATATAAAGCAGCACAGGTCTCTGTCACTCACACCTTACCATGTTTTATTTTCTTTGCAGCACTTGTCAATAACTACAATAACCTCATTTATTTACTGACATGCTTCTTTATTTTCAGGGTCTCCTCCCTTTACTGTAAGTTTTATGAAGGCCTGTTTCATAAAAGGCATCTAGTAAACATTGCTGTGTGCTTGTTAAATGAAGAATGCTAGGGTCCAGAGGCAAGGCAGGAAGGTCCTGCTGAATTGGGAAGCCCAGCAGGTTGTTAGAGCCCGGAGGACAAAGCAGGTTGTAGAGCCTGCAAGACAAGGAATTTTCAATTCCAAAGAAATTCAAAATTGAATTAGATTAGCATGGGCTCAAATGCTCAAGATTTTGGTCAATTTTAATTTTTTTCTTCAAATCTTCCTTATGCAGAGCTGGATTTAAAAAAATAAAATGTTCATCTGAATTTGCTGTAGATCTTGATTTTTTTCTCAATTCGATTGATGATGGATCAATTCTAAGGCATCAGCCCACTAACTCAAAATTGGTCAGAGATCAGGGTCTCTCTCTATGCTCCTGTGCTATCAGTCTGAGAAATTGCTATGGGGATTGTATATTATGAGCTTCTTTTATGTCCTTTCAAGTATATATATTTTAGAAGGTCACATTTGCTCTTTGATTCAATGAACTCCTCAGGAGAAATAAAAATTTTGTGGTTGGCTGTCCTTTCTTATAATATCAAGAGAAAGCTTGTGTTCTCACGATGTCTGGGATAATTCCTCAGTCTAGAGAGTGACAGACTAGATTGAATTAGCTTTGGTTCTTTCATCACTAATTAGGTGGCAAAGCAGACCTGCCTCGGGGTACACAGACATGGACTCTGTTACCATAATTAGTTTAATGAAAGGATGGTAGCCCTGGAAAGAGATGTCCTCATATGATCTGCAGATTCAGAATTCACATTAGACAATGGGCTTCTCAAGGACAGGAAGGTTGGCTCACTCTACATGTATTCCAGGTATCTAACACGGGTACTTTCCAACACATGACAAGTTCCCAGCAAATATTTGTAGAATATTTGTAGAATACATAGAATGTATTTCTATGAAGGAAGTTTCTAGAAATATATTACTGCCTTCTGCCCTTAGCCTTGTTTTATTCACTATTTATATCAGTGTCTTAAATAAAGAAAGACATGCTCATCTATTTTTAAAAGGATACAGCTGGGAGAAATAAGTAATGTGATGGTTGATGAAATAAAGCTTCAAAATTATCCAACAGAGTAGAAAAATTGGCTATAGCCAACAGGATAAAATTTAATAACGATATGTGTGTATTCTCACATATAGGTGCAAAACATCAATTACACCATTGCAAGAAGCAGCAAATAGGATTAGCCATAGTTTATGTGAAAAAATCTGAATCGTCTTCTTAGTCTTCACCTTAGTGGGTATTAACTGTGTGAGGCATTTGCTGGGAAAAATAAATAAAAATAAAACAATAATAGGAGATTTAACGCAAATATAATGTACAGAAAAAGATAATCTCTCTATATTTTGTGGTCCTCAGACCACACTTGAGGGATTTCTGTAATCCTAGTTGCTACATTTTAAGACATAGTCCAACAAACTACAACAGTAGTTGTTTTGTCAAACTTTAATGCTTGCAGACCATCTCTTTAGTTAGTAGTCTGGGTTGTGGTCTGAGAGTCGGCATTGACCACAAGCTCCCAGGGGAGGCTAAAGCTGCTGGGACATGGAGCACTTTTTAAATAGCAAGGAACTCGGGTCTTTCCAGAGGAAAGTCCACACCAGGAGAACTTAGAAACCTCAAAGTCGGGCCGTGATCATTGCTAAAAGAACTGGACTGTTTGTCACAGGGAAGTTTTGCAGGGTAGGGACCTATTTCGTCCTTAAGTTTTGAGTAACTTTCCTATGAATAAAGAACAGACTTGTGCTTTGTTGTCACCAAAGGCAAATGCAGAAGTGGAAGGAGTTACAGGAGGCAGATTTTGGCTAAATATAACGAAGTACATCCTAGCAGATGGAGCCACTCAATGATGGACAGCAATGCCTCATCACCTCGCCGCATCCCTGCATTAGAAATGCTGAAGCAGGAGCCGCCGACTGTCAGTTAGGCATACAAAGATAATTCTTTTGTGGATGAGAGGCTGGGCTTGATGAAATTTAAGATCCCTTCCAATGTTAAGATACTCTGACCCTGTTCCTTCTCTGTCTTGACTGGCTCCAGTTTAAGAGTCTTGTTTCAGCCGATTGTTCCAGACCTATAAACTTCACTGCATATTCTTTCTTATGAGAAACTGGGTGTGAAAATGTGCCGTGGTATATAAAATATGAGTTTATATTGGGATTTTTTTTTATATTGGGAATTTTATATTACCCCATTAATTTTCTTTCATTTCTACATATCTGGTTGTCAACCTAATGTGGAAGTTTCTTGGACCAAGATGGTATTCGGCAAGTGGGGGATATTAATTTATGAATAAGAGTCATATTTCATACTAATGAGGATGGCAAAGGTTGTTAGAAAGTTGATCATCTTAGAAAGCAGTTGTGGCACTTTCAGCATTTAGAAACTTAAAATTGATTCTGACTTCTTAGGATGATTCAAGGATAATCTACCGTGGAATCGGAGGGATAAATGAGTTGCTATCTCAAGATTCCTTTCAAACTGAGGGTTGGAGAGAATGCAAGTATATCCTTTAAAATATCCATGTAACTTTTTCTTGCTTTCTCTTGTGCCTCCAAATTGATTGGGTAGCTCCAGTATTTCTTACGCTTTACATTTCGGGGCGATTTTTAGAAAATTGGCACCCTGAAACAGGGTGAAGATACTTCATTAAGCTTATTACTGGAACTGAATCGATGCTTTTATGCCCTAAGGCAGGCCTGCTGTGCCATCTAATTAGTGATGGAAGAACCAAAGCTAATTCAATCTAGATTGTCTCTCCTGGGACTGAAAAATTGTCCTGGACATCCTGGGAACACAGGTTCTCTCTCTGAGGATTATAGCATTAGCCAAAGAAGGTCGCTGATGTCAAACGATTAAGGACCTTCCAGCACCCCACACCTAAAAAAAAACAGCTTTCAGTACAGCGTAGCTGATGGGAATGAGTGCCAACCCAAGAAGCTTCCAAAGAAAATACAATAGTAGCAGTGTATCAAAATAATTTGTCACTTTTCTCTGGATGTAAAGTATCTACTAGAGTCAGTGTTCTCTTGCATTTGAGACTCAAAGATTGGCAAAGGAGACCCCAATACCTCACCTAGGTACCCAGGATCCTAGCAATGCTATTTATGGGTAGGTTTATGTAATAATACAGTACCAAAAATATCACCTTTCACTTTCAGAAATCCATTTGTCTTTGTAACAACATATGTAGAAGGTAACAAGGGTAGATAATCTCAGTTCATTGATGATGACACTGAATTTCAAAAAATCTAAGTGGCTTTCTTAATGTCACTGAGATGCTAAATAATAGAGCCAGGATTCCTTTTAACTCCTAACTTAATTTTCTTTCCATTATGATAGAAACAATTAAATGTCATATTTTCTTTGAAGACTAAAATATGCCATTAGATTATACCCATATATTGCTACAATAAGAATATGTTTAAATATCTCTGCCATTAATATTTTTAATGGAGTTTTTTTTATTCTCCCCTTTAAAACATAATTCTCTCAGACAATTCAGAAAATGTTTTATAAATATCCATGGTAATTGAGTTCCCGCTATGTACACTGCTTTTCACAAAGTCCTCCCCATGTGCTGTGATTATTTAATCCTCACCAAAGCCCCATGAAATAGGCAATACTAGGTCCATTTTTAAGATATGGAAATGAATAGCGAAGGTGGAACAGCAGGGGGTCTCATGGCAGGCAAGTGGCAAAATCTTTCCCCCCACCCATCCCATCCTGCCCCTCCACTTAGTATGATGGAGTCAGTAACCAATTAATTTGACCAATTTTTATCAAATACATGTATCTTACAGTAGAATAAGACCTCAAATGTGTAGCTGATGATCATTTGAACCAGTTGACTTTTAGCAGCTAAAAATCATTATTTGCATGTTTTACTTAACATTTGTACCTTGTCTTTTTGTTTGTTTGTTTGTTTACCGCTTTGGAACTTGCAAGTACTGAGTTAACACATAGTGTGCCTTTCTGTGTTAAATCTTTGAGACACTGAACCAAGGGGTGACAAAGATGCCAGGGGTAAAATCCACTATGATTCCATCTGCACTGTCACCCTGTTTCATGCCTGGCACTGAAAGCCCATGATGAGGTTTGAAGGAGAGGAAAGACAGATGACAATTACCCTCTTCTTTTGGGCATGCAGAAATCACATACACATCAGAAGTTGCTCAGCCATCTTGGGTGAAAAATAATCTCTCTAAGCCTCAGTCTCTCGATGTATAAAAGAGAAGAGTGCTATTAGCTCTGCATTCCTCTTGGGATTGCTGAGCAACAAATGAAACAATGTCTAAAACACTTTCTGTAAACTGATGGGTATTACAAATAAAAGAAATTACATATGAATATGGGATATTCACACGTTTTTTTTTTTTTAGGTTTTATTTTATTATTCATGAGAAACACAGAGAGAAAGAGGCAGAGATGTAGGCAGAGGGAGAAGCAGGCTCCAGGCAAGGAGCCCCACGTGGGACTCGATCCTGGGTCTCCAGGATCACGCCCTGGGCCGAACACAAGACCGCAGATCACGCCCTGAGCCAGAGGCAGGGGCTCAACGCTGAGCCAGCCAGGCGTCCCGTTTTGATTCTTCTTAAGCATTTTAATTAACTTGACTCTGAGTCACCTTCTTAACTGGCCTTGCTACATTTAAGTGCTGGTCGCAGGAGGACTCATCACTAAAATGAAGGATGTGGTTCTAAATGAAGCAGTAGGAAAGATGAGGATTTGGGGCTAGACCTATGATATTGCTATATCATAATAGCAAGGCAACCCAGGCAAGTGACTTAAATATCTTTTCCTCCTCTGTAAATTGGGAAAATAACACCTGCTTTTCATAAACAGGTTATGTATTTAAAACACCTATCAAAATTTAGAGCTCTTAGGGTATTTGCCAACTGTTAGTTCATTTCCCAAAGCCATCCAATGAACCAATTAATTTTTAAAAGCAGTTGTGACTTAATTTTTAGCTCCCTCTCACATAGGGTAGGAGCTGGTTTCAGCATTACCATACATAACTAATATGGTAAAAACATCTCATACTATTTCTAACTCCAGCGTTTATGCTCAAAGACACCATGGGTAATTCTGAGAGAGACAAATTATCATCTCTGTCTTTAAACAGAGAGGTTGATATTATGTTCATTTATGCTTTTACCAGGGAGTAGAAGAAAATTATTCAAACATGCTAACTGCCACCAAAATTAGTGAAACTATATCAATACTGTTAAAATTTTCAGTTACAGTAGTCATTCATGTGAATGATAAGAATCCATGGAAAAGTTTTGAAATTTATTACTGATCATTCCTCCCACCACAATCCCCTCCCCTTGAATTGATTTTAATATCATTTTTAAATATCATTTTAGATGAAGTTTAGCTTTCCATTAAATACATATTATCAAAGAAAACAATACTTTTTGAGAAGTGCAACAGTCCTTAAATGGAATAGTATTGATGCTTTCCAATCAATGTCCCTAATAGTGCATGCAGAAAAACAGTATAATTCTCTATGGGGAAGAAATCAATGTATCTTAAGTAATTCACTGCAATAAGGAAAGGTAACTTCAGGAAACTGCATGTTTTTTATTGTTGCTGTTAGGGTTTTTTTTCTTTGTTTCCTATCATTAGCTACTGATTTTTACAGTGGATATCATCATTATTCTACCCAAGTGGCCCATGTGAAATTATTGTAATTCCAATACCCCCCACCAGGCGGAATCATAGCACTAGAAATCCACAAGTTGGCCAAAGATGCCATCTTACTGAGTACTTCTTTTTAGTGGCTTCCTACATGAATAATTCCTGTATTCAATTGTGGATATTTAAATCTCCTTAAGTAGAGCAATGAAAATATACAACCATACAAAGACAAACGCTGACAATCCATGTGTCTTGAAGAGGCTCAAGCCACTGCATCGCCTCAGTATAAGACCTAACTTCCCTTTGGCTAAATCTTCATTTTTAACATCTTGTCCACCAAAATTCAAAAGGTGGTTGCTTATAGAATGGTTGGATCTTCCTAGAGAAAATATGATATGTAAATAAACTCTTGCCTTTTATCATTTTAGCTAAATCCTATCCTTTAGTTAGGGTCATAACAAATCTTACTTCTATTAACATCTTCCCTGATGACATTCACCACATTTTCTCTCTCCCTATTTGGCATTTTATAAGAGGTATTGCTTATGTAGGAGATGACACTGAAAAATAATTAAAAATTCATCTTTGAAGTGAGATATACCTATATTTGAACCCTAATTCTGACAGTCACTATTTTTGTGACTTTGGGCAAATTATTTAGTCTCATCTTTGAAAGGAAGGTAATGATATCTATTAAGAAAGTGGTTGTGAATATTTTAAAACTAAATGCAAGTGTAATGTTTAGCAGAATGCCTAGGAGAAAATATAAGCACTAAGTAGAAACCAGTATTATATAATATAAATTTAATTAGATGCCACAGGTTGTACCTTTTCTCTGAAAATGATGTCTCTGTTAAAAAAAAAAAAAGAGAGAGAGAGAGAATTTCTTACTAAACATATGACTGCTGAAAATCTTTTGGCTCTTGCATAGTAGCTTGATGGGCCTCAACTAATATGATATAAATATGAAGTCCTATAAATAGGTTTAAAAAAAACAAGTGAATGATCATCAAATGGGGGGAAATCTGACTTGACGTGTCTTTCAAAAATAGCTAGAAACATTTAGCTGATCATTATTTCAGTGAGTTAACAGCATGACAGAGCTACTGCATACATTCTCCCAAACTCAATTTATCTTATTCCTATGTACACTTTTTTGCAGTTAGTTAGGTGCGGCCATGTAGTTTTATGAACCAAAGTGGTACACACTACTGCCAACTATGTCTATAAAAATGCACATTTGCTTCATGCTTTTTTTTTTTCCAATTTGATGTAGTGAGCATAATGACTTTTAAGGTCATGTTTTAAAAATAGTGAAACTATAGGAGGTAATAAGCCTGGCATCCTAAATCAATGCTTGGAAGAGGGCCACCCACACTAATCAGAAAAAAGTCCACTTTAAACTCCTGTCAGCAAGACATAAACTTCCATTGTGTGTAATCCTTCACCATCTTTTTTTCAATAGTTTATTTATTTTAGATTTTATCTCTGTATTCATGAGAGACACAGAGAGAAAGGCAGAGACACAGAGTGAGAAGCAGGCTCCATGCAGGGAGCCTGATTTGGACTCGATCCTAGAACTCCAGGATCATGCCCTGAGCCAAAGGCAGACACTCAACCGCTGAGCCACCCAGGTGTCTCAATCCTTCACCATCTTTTGATGTGTTTGCTATAACAGCTAGCAAACCCTAACTTCTTCAACTGGTCCACAAATATCTGTAGTGTTTGTTTGGATTAGTGAATCATATTCTAAGGAGGTACTGGCAAGTGTGAAAAGTTTTAGAAATAACTTAAGATACTAAGATAATTAAAAATTTAAAAATCACCTGGAGAGCTTTTTCAAAATGCATGCTTGTTAAGAATTCCCAGCTGATTCTGATGTGTATTCTATGTTAAAAATTACTAGTTTAGAATCCCGGCATGGGGAGAATGATTGAATGAATTGGGGATGGTTTTCCTGAAGAATAGAAATGTGATGGTAGTGGTCTTCACCTATTTGAAGCACTAACATGAGAAAGATTCACATTTATAACGTGCAGGAGATATTTATACTTATACTGGAAGAGTCTGACCAGAATCAGTGGGTGGAAGTTACAGGAAGGGAGATTTGTGTTCATTTCAAAGGAAAATATTATAATAATTATAGATTTTTTTAAATGGAGCACGTGCTTTTGAAATAATGGATCCTCCCATTCTCATAATCCAAGCAGAGATTATATGAAAGTATCATTACTATAATGCTCTTACAAATCACTATTTCATTTGAACTCATAACCACTTTGTGGGACAAGCCCACTTTTCTATAGATGAGGAAACCAAAACCTATAGTCATTAAACTGCCCACCCAGTCACAGGGCCAGAAAATAGCACGGATGAAATGTTAATCCCTACTCTCAGTCTCAGAAAGTAGTTCTTTTTTCCACTGGCCATATATATGTGAGTAGCTCCTCTCAGACATAAGATTCTGTGAAAAAGATAAGGAGCTCTTTAATGGCAGGGATGTTATCTGTTGTCCTTATTTTTATTTTCACTTCGCTAAGCACACAGTATGTGCTTATTAAGTACATATTTAATTTAATTGACACCATTCTTCTAAAATAAAAATGTCATAAAAAGTAAGTCTTTCTACCCCATTTTCACATGTAGGAGAGCAAATTTTGCTATCCCAAGATATGCATCTTGGGCATATTGATTAGTTTAAGCTGGTTATTTTAAAGAAACAGCAGACACAGGAGAAGCTCTGAAAACCCAATCAAAGTTACCTTTTTGTAAGCGACATTTACACGTGTAACAAAAATCTCCATTTGTAAGAGAGTCTCCCTCAGTACCAGGAAGAAGGAGATAACTCTGAATCTCTAGAAACTATTATCAGTAGAGAAGGCATGGACTTAAATCTGCCTTGCTATGCTTTTCCTTATAACCTCCCATAACTGACTCATCACCCCCAGCATCTTTTAGCTGGAGATGGTATTGAAGGTGATAGCTTCAGACATTTCAGGGACCCATTTCTGGATCTCTCCTAGAAAAACTATATACACAGGAGGTATACATGTTATTAGACTTTTGATTTTCTACTGTTAATCTGTCTTATATCACTTTAAGTCTTAGTCCAGATAGAAGAATCTTGAAGAGCAGAGGAACGTTCTTCCTCCCCAACACACACAAAACCACTGCCATAGTAAATAATGTTGTATACTAGAGTAGCAATATAAAGAACATGACCCATGCCTTCCAGATGAAACACAAATACAAGAGTCAGATACTTGAGTCACTAGTAACTAAAAATATATTTGAATTACACTCAGAATTCATAACGAGTTTTCAATACTGGTCTGTAGTGTAGAGCTCAGTGGCATAGTTTCCTGGAGACTTCCTCTATGTCTTGAGCACTTGGCCAAATTAAACTCTGCATGCTTCCGTATCCTCATCCAGGAGTCGGGCAACAATTTTTCAGTAGCCGATGACACCACAAATAGTGAGGCCAGACTTTATATGCCTCCTGAATCTGACAAAGCCTCTATATATGACCATTAGTTGGTAGGAAATTGACAGGCATATATCTAAAGAAGACAGTAAGGAATGCAATTAGCAAAATCAGACTACAGGAGACTCTACAGGATTAGCATCTTAGTTTCTTTTTAAAAAAAAAATTCAAAGAAAAATAAGAGGATACATATAAAAGACATAAATGGCACAACGAATTTTAATCTTATTTGTATCCCAACCTCAAATTGCAGGGGAAAAATATTTTAAGCAAAAGAATGTAAATGATGTGATCACATCTATGTAAAGTTTGAAAATAAACAAAACTCATCTCTGCTCCTAGAAATCACTATAATATTTTGTTTCTTTATCTTTGCTCTCATTCATGGGTAAATATCTGAACAGATATTTAGTGAGTTACCTAGTTATAATATGTACACTTTTCCATATATGATCATTCAATAAAAAGTGTTTTAGATGACATAAGTCTGGGTCCTATAAAGGAAAATTATAAGAGTTAAATGAAAAAAAATTATCAACTTCCTTTTAGGTTTGTCAATGAAGCCTTCAGCAAATGATAGAATTGGGTTTTTTTATATATAAATTTATTTTTTATTGGTGTTCAACTTGCCAACATATAGAATAACACCCAGTGCTCATCCCATCAAGTGCCCCCCTTAGTGCCCGTCACCTGGTCACCCACCCCCCACCCACCTCCCCTTCCACCACCCCTAGTTCGTTTCCCAGAGTTAGGAGTCTCTCATGTTCTGTCTCCCTCCCTCATATTTCCCACTCATTTTTTTCTCCTTTCCCCTTTATTCCCTTTCACTATTTTTTATATTCCCCAAATGAATGAAACTACATAATGTTTGTCCTTCTCCGATTGACTTATTTCACTCAGCATAATACCCTCCAGTTCTCTCCACATTGAAGCAAATGATGGGTATTTGTCATTTCTAATGGCTGAGTAATATTCCATTGTATACATAGACCACAGCTTCTTTATCCATTCATCTGTCGGTGGAAACCAAGGCTCCTTCCACAGTTTGGCTATTGTGGACATTGTTGCTATAAACATCGGGGTGCAGGTGTCCTGGCGTTTCATTGCAGGAATGATAGAATTGTTTAAAAACATTGAAAAAACAAAACAATCTTGCTTAGTAAAACTAGATACAAAGGGCATAAGATTTATATCATGTGTGAGAGCAGACATAAAGACTGGAAAGTTGGGAACATGGAGAAAAAGTTAATTTCAAGGGATATATGCACTGAGGAGGGAGGAGTCAAAAATATAGTCTGTATCAACCTGGAAACTGAAGACAAAAACAAAATTAACTATAATTATATCTGTATCCATATAGACATTATGCAAAATAATCCTATTTTACATAGGCACCGTTGCCACTGTGGACATTGGCTCAATTTTAAAGACATGGTGACTTTAAGTGGCTCTCACAAGGACATTGGCTGGAATTCAGCCTTAAACAACTGTGATCTTCTAGCTCTGGCCCTGTGTCTGTTTCATAAACTGGCCTTGTCAAGATGAAAAATGTCATGCCATCCACAACCTGAAGAGGCATGTCTGAGAAAGGACAATAGGAACAGAATCTGTCACTTCTCCTCATTATATATACAGATGGATTATTTCTAGTACTTCTAGCCAGATTGTTTCAGCTCTATCTCTGACTGAGCTATGGGTGATGCTGACAATTTTACACCCAGAATACAAGAATTCCCCCTCACCCAACAAGTCAGCACACACTTTATGGCAAATAATAATTACAGCAGTTTTCCTTTGTCATTGTATCTCTCTTTGACGTAAGTAAAGCTAGTGACTCAGAATTCTGGGCCCACGTCCTGGGGATGTGGCAGCGATAAAAGAAAAATGAACAAGCCCTGAAATGAGAAAATCTGTAAAAGGACTGATGCAAACAGGAGAAGCCATCTGTCACCAAAGACCTTTCTGCCCCCAGGCCTGCTGATATCAGATAGAAAACAAGGTCCCAAGATTCTAGGACCAAGCTGAGCGAGACAGTCATCAGCTGAGCGAAAATTTGCCAAAACCTCCGTAACAGAAATTCTCAGACTACTCCTCAAGAATTGAAATGATCAAATACACACCTTGGAAGAAAACATATTTTTGTTAAGTAGGCGTATAGTGTCAGTCTGCGAAGATGAAAAAGTTCTGGAGATGAATGGTGGTGATGGTTGCACCACATTGTGGTTGTACCTGATGCCACTGAACCGTACACTTAAAAAATGCTTAAAATGGTAAGTTTTACGTTATGCATACTTTACCACAATAAAAAAATCTGCAGAAAGAATTCTAGTAGTATTGAATTGTAAAACAAGAAATTAGAAGGTGGTCAGGTGATCTAATGTCAATTTTTAAGAAGTCAAGAGTCAGGCTCCAGAAGCAGACTATTAGTTTCACATCCAGGCTTCTGACCTCCATCCACACTTCTAAGTTCTGTAACATGAGGCAGATCACATAATTGCTCCAGGGCTCAGTTTCCTCACCTGTAACAGGTGAGATTAATTATAGCATGTTATTTGTAGGATTGCTGAGAGGGGTAAGTCGATTAATCCACGTTGACTTCCAAGTATGAAGTGCTCAGAAACTTAACTATTATGTTATTGTCATTCCTGTGTCGTTTTTATTGTTGACAACCTATCCACCGCTACCCTAAAAAGCTTCAAGAAAGCTCTCTGGAGAAGGGAATGCTTCTACTACACATGTAAATCAACAGGAAATGTATTAAATGCCTGTTAGAATGCAATGCTTTGCTAGGTACTGGGAAAAAGAGAGCAAACCAAAAACACACCATATGCTCTGAAGAAGCTTACAATCTCACCAGGGGATGAAGTCCACACGTGAAGCATGTCAACATTGCAGAGCGGATAGATGTCCCAGCCTTCCTCTGGTGTCACATTTGAACGAATAGAAAGGCCCACTGTGGCACCAGGCACCGCTGGCCTCTGAAAGGAAGGAAAAAATTCTTCTCTATCCTCCAGGTCTTCGAGCTGGACTAAGAATTAAATTTACATGAGATAGATGAAGAGGAAGAAAAAAAAAACCAAAGTTTCATTATGGGCATACAGAGGCCCAATTATGAAATTGAGACCTAAAGAAATGACCAAGGCAGGCAGTTTTTATACTTTTTTGACAAAGAGACAATAAATCTGTGAGGAATTGACAGGACAAAACAAACAAACAAACAAATAAACAAACCCTTACTTTAGGAGTTTGAATTAAGAAGGAATTCTAAATAGAATCTGGGCTGTGGCAGTAAATTAGTAAAAAGTAAGAAGGGTTGGATGTTAATAACAGCTCTAAATTTCCCATCTCTGGTGATTCACCTCCTGGTACAGAGGAAGTACCTTTTACATGGGAGATTTATTTCTTGCTTTCAGGGGACTAGAAGGGTCTAACTGTTCTCAAGCTAAATGTATCTTAAGTACCTTTTATTTAAAATAATCAGCATGCCAAAATGGCGCACTTTGGGACAGCATATCTTGGTCCCCACAGCTCACATCCCCCCTCCACCTCCTGCAAGTGCCTGCATCTCCCTGAGCCTCAATTTCCCTATCCACACAACAGAGAGACTAACAGTATCTCAGAGAGTGCTTTTGATGAGATTAATGGGCATAAAGAATTTAGGACAGGACCTAGCACAAATTAAGACTTCAATTAAAAAACTACCTTACTTGATCAACAGTCCAGTGAAGACTCTGTGTATGCTCCATTAAGGGGAAGAAGACTCACTTAGACTGTCCTAGCTAGGACAGGACTGCCCTGTCCTAGCTAGGACAGGAGAGCCAGGAGTCCAACCCAGAGCAGCAGCCTCAGAAGTCTGGGCCCTTTCCACAGTACTGTAGCCACCTGTATGGTATTAGTGTCAAAGTAATTCCTATAGCAGCATAGAAGTTGGTTAAAGTGATGTCAGTAGAGTAATAGAAAATACTTTATGAACAAAGTGGAATGTTAGGGAGAAAAAGGCAGGATGACAGTCAAATCAATATGTGATTGGGGACTTACCTGGCAGTCCAGTCTGTGTAAACACTTAACATGCCTCATCTCTTCTATCTTTATGACCTTTTGAGACAGTGTTATTAATCCTGTTTTACAGATGGTAAAACTGAAGCCTGGAGTGATTTAAATATGTGTGGAATGTCACAGGTTATTAAGAGTCAGAGTTGGGATTTGAACCCGCTTCTGTCTGATTTCAAAACCACAGCCCTTAATCAAAGATAAAAGCTCTCTAGATGAGGGGGGGGAAACCTGAGCTCCTTACCAATTTGCTGGACAAATAGCAAAGATTGGGTCTGAAATAAGTGGAGCAAGTTTAGGCGTGTGGGTGGAGTGTAGGTAGAGCAGGGGCAGAGAGACCAGGTGAACAGGACAGAAATAGGAAGTAAGATTTCAGGCAGATGAAAAGCGATGTGATAACCTTGGGATGAGAGGATTTTTTTTTTCTTTTGTTAAAAGGGGACTTTCATTATCACATTCCCTTTCTCTCCATGAGTTTGGGCAGTAATGTTCCTCTTTTTAGACCTGTTTTTTCTAAGAATCCAATTTAACTTCTGTGATTAACTCCTGCCAAATAATGAATATCTGCGGTGATCCAGGAAGAGTTCATTCACCTCATCAGAGGAAATGGCTTCATCCTAAATCAAAATTGAACTTGACTCACTACAGAATCAATAATGGGCACAGCCAAGGCCGTAATCATGTCCTCGAAGGACAGAATCCCTGACACCACCCATTAATAGGACACTAGGGTAAAAGTTCAAGGATGTTACTAAGAACCGCTCTGAGAATATGCTTAAATAAAAGCTTCTATGGGTATATGATCTCATCTTTATAGACATAAGGCCTTTGAGAGAAAGGAATAGCTTTTGGATATCTTTAATTTTAATTAAATTGAATTACTTAAATACAATTTATTGTATAGGAGACATTTACTTAAATGGAAGTATTTATAGATTTCTACTTTTTTGAGGGTCAAATTATTAACCACTCCTCTCTGAATCCTTCAAAGAACAATCCTTCATCTGGCCAAGCTGTTTTACAGACTAGTTTCTCAACATCCCAGAGGAGGAAGCCAAGTTCCATCTTCTCATCCTGATCCTGAGAAATAAGGCAGGCTCCGCCAAGGACTATTGGACATTGGACCTCAGAAGGAGCCCATATTCTTAATGAGAATTCAAAAGGAAGTGGTGAGTGCCAGACTGCTTTTACTTTTTCCCCCAGCTTTGGTCTCATTCCCCCTGAGTGATGGCCCCAGGAAAACCCCTAATCTGCAGAAGATATCTCCTTCTAACAAAGGTCTGACCCATAGATGCCAAAAAACTGCCTGGGCAGGATCTGCCCTATTGGTTAAGAAACAATGATCAGGATGGATCTGAGCTGGAGTTGATTCTCAAGGATGTAAATGCTGACCAATTACTACTCAGCAATCCCAATGATTAAATGTCATCAGATGACTAGCCCTTTCCATACTGGCACATAAGAGACTGTCCCCTACATAAAGGACAAGTGACCCAGATAATTACTAGTGCTGACTACAGTCAAAGCTTCCCTTGCCTACCCATGGGATTGCCTCCAAAACAGTAAAATAATGTTTCTACCTCTGTTTCTTCGCTGTCACTTCTGACCAGTAAATTATAACAATCTATTTCCTGATAAAGACACAAATCCAGAAGATTTGAATTATGAATCCAGAGCTTTCTAATTCTGTTTAATGTGATAATCACAGGACTTCAGGTCAGTAGAACCAGGCAAGAGCAATTCAGAGTTTTAGGTTCTGGGTCTAGAATTTGTTGGGAAGACACTCATAATCTAATTGGTTCAGCATTATAATCACAAAGCAAACCCTGGTTAAATGAAACTGCTTTTGTAAGGGAGGGAAAATTGAATGGGAAGTCATCAGAGTGGGAGAAAAACCATGAGAGATTCTTAACTTGAGGAAACAAACTAAGAATTGCTGGAGGGGAGGGGATTGGGGGGATGGGATAATTGGGTGATGGGCATTAAGGAGGGCATGTGATGTGATGAGCACTGGGTGCTATCCACAACGGATGAATTATTGAACACTACAACTAAAACCAATGATGTTACTATACGTTGGCTAATTGAATTTAAGTAAAAAATAAATCTGAAACCTCTTCCCTTTTTTTTTTAACAGTATAGTTATGTTATATAAATTGAAGTTCCACTCTTGGAATCTTGAGTATGCATCTTTGTACAGATTTGTTAAGTACATAAAGCTAAATAACATGGGAGCTACAATACAATGCTTCTTTTAGGGGATCTTTCTACATGGGATGAACTGGCTGAAGCATCTTTAAATGTAATTCCAATGATATTTAAACTAAAGATGGTTATCTTTTCTAAGTCAATATCCCTAAGGCAAACATAAGCATTCTTCATATGTCCAACAACCTCTTAACTGTGCTCAAAATTGGGTCATCTTAAATTTTTTAAAGAATAACCACAATCTGTCATATCTGGGGCCTATTCTGTACTTACATAACTGTTCTCAAACAATAAACCACACTATACTGGACACGGAAATGTGTGTAAGAGAGTATTGGTTGGATGTGCAGTTAGTCTTCGGACTCAAGAACAAACACTGACCAAATTGGTTAGGTTAATGAATTTGGGCTTCAGTATTGTCCTAGTCAATGTCATCAGCATCCAAAACTATTCATGAATTATTTACACATATGTATATATGTTTGTTGTATAGTATGGAACCCAAATAGGAACCAAATTGTCAGTACAACCCATTTTTTTCATAATGAGTTGGATCTTAGAGACTGTGAAGAAACCCACTTTTACAAAATTAAGAAGTGCTTTTTTTTCTTGAAAGGTGTTTTAAAAGTATGCATAGAAAAAAATGTTTGATAAAATCAGGAACACTAGGGGATCCCTGGGTGGCTCAGCGGTTTAGTGTCTGCCTTCGGCCAAGGCCGTGATCCTGGAGTCCCGCAATTGAGTCCCACGTCAGGCTCCCTGTGTGGAGCCTGCTTCTGCCTGTGTCTCTGCACCCCACCCCCTGTGTCTCTCATGAATAAATAAATGAAATCTTTTAAAAAAGAAATCAGGAACACTAATGTGAGAATTTGTTCATTCATCAAATGCCTGTTACATGCCAAAGTATACTACACACCAGCAATATAAGATAAATGTGCTGTCCCTATTTTTGAAGAGTTCTAAAACTAAGCACTTACATGTCCCACACAGGCTGGTAGGTCCTAACATACAGTTATGGAGGAGGAAGAAGAGGAGTCAACCACAGTGGGTTAAGAAAACATCTCAAATTTGCCTGGTGTCATCAAACTATAGAAATGAATTATACCCTGACCAGAAGATAGCCCTGAAAATCAGAGAACACAGTGCATTGGCCAGAATGGTGAAGGAACCTTGGAAATGTGTGAAGGTACTAACCTCCATGTTAGTACCCTGCATGCAAAAGTTAGCTCATTCAAGCTTATAGGAATTAGAAATTTGGAACATGTAGATTAGGTTCACCAAGAAACACAGTAAGTGAATTTAACTGAGTTTAGGAGAGCTTTCACATTGATGAGGATGTTTTGTAAGCAGGTCTATCCACTACAGCAGGATCAAAGGTAAAAGAGAAGTAAATCCAAAAGAGATCTTTTGCAACTAAAGAGATCTTGAATCTGAAAGTACCAAAATAGGGCTGAGACTTGGTCCCATGTCATCTATGTCATTGGTGAGTTCAAGGTCTCCAGAACCCTCACAGAGAAAACCAAAGTTAATGACTAAGAGCAATGTACATTTATCCAAGAAAGTGTATGTGGACCATTGGATTTTGCCTCGAATTATATAATCTCTAAAATATATTAATCAAAGATTAACAATGAAGTTAGCTAATAAAAAGACTTGGTTTTTAAACAATATTATTCACTTATATGATTGTGTGCATTCATAGCTTATGGTAGATTGTTTTTAAAAGAGTTTGTCTTATTACATATATATGTATATATACATGTTTTATAGTTATATGTATTATATATAAGTATATATAAAATCATCAAATAATCTGCTATTTCCTTTCCTTTGGCTGTCTTTAGGAAAATTTGGATTATTGATTCATGTCACCAAATGTCAGACAAAGTTTTTCCGGCTAGTAGCTGTTTGAGATGTAGAGATAATGTCTAAGATGAAATAAAACAGCCCATAAGAGTCTAGGTCAAGAGTACAGGAACTTTCTCTTTAAATCTGAAGCTTTTCTTGAAGAGATGGAAGCTCCAACACAGCCAGGTTCCCATTTCCAGATGGAAATAACTGGCAAGAGCTGCCCCTTTTCAATAATATGAGTGCTCTGCAGACCATCTTGGTCCTTACAAGCCAAAATTAACATCACTGGCCTGGGCCTAGAAACATTTGAGTTTGTAATGCCTGATAGAATCTTGTAGACTCACATCCAGAGTTCCAGTAAGCATCACACATACTTAATGTTCTTACTCTTTAGAGAAGAATTTATTTTTATTACTTTGGAATAGACTTCATGGCCTTTTTGAAATATTTTAGTTCTTTGAATTTTAACCAGAAATGGGAACACCGATAGTCCTCATCTGTATTTGTGTGCCACTTCGTACCATCAACTATACTTTGAACATACTGTAAAAAGTAGATTGGAGAAACTCTGGGCTCTAATGTCTAATTCCTAACACCAGATCTGCAAATTTCTGAAAGCTTTGCCTTCTAAGCATAAACAAGAAGACAAGTTCACAGTGGCTTTATGGAAAATATGAAGAATACTCCTTAGAAATGAATAATAAACACCTGACGTGCTTGCTATCTCCAAAGTGAGACATTCCCTGACATTCAGTAATTAATGGTATGACCTATATATTATTGGGAAAATTAATGAGTACATATTTCAAGTAAAATCCATTTAGTAAATGAAAAATGTTTTGGTTCTACACCATTATCCTCAAATAGAGGCAGACCAAAGTGTACACATTGGTAGAGTCAGGAACAGGAATAAGATTCACATCACTAAGTATGGAGGCAGTTAGTCATTACCATAACATTGGTAATGCCCTTCCAGGTCAGATGAAGTTCTTTTTTTTTCTTTTTTTTTTTTTTAAGATTTTTATTTATTTATTCACGAGAGACACAGAGAGAGAGAGAGAGAGAGAGGCAAAGACACAGGTAGAGGGAGAAGCAGGCTCCCCACAAGGAGCCCAATGCGGGACTTGATCCCGGACCTCAGGATCATGCCCTGAGCCCAAGGCAGACGCCCAACCGCTGAGCCACCCAAGCATCCCCACATGAAGTTCTTAATGCCTTCTGGTTTTCAGTTAAATTGAGGTCGTTGGGCAGAAGTAACCCTTAGTGTAGGTAGAGCTCTAGGATTAAGAAACTCTAACTCTCTGTCATTTATTTTCCTACTTGCATTTCAGAAAATTAAACAAAAGTCTTTACATGGTAAGTATTCTAGCTCAAATGGTTAAGGAATTTGGTTCAGTTTTCCCCATTTGAGAGATGGGCCCCTCTCTTTGGGATGCACTCTGAGACATCGAAAGCACAAATATGTGATCAAGTAATTCCTATGTAGAAATTCTTAAGGTGAATCAAGAAAAAAAAATGCTAAAATACAAGAGGATTTGGAACCCATGAACATAATCATATGAAGTCTTTGGAAAATGGAAATGTTCCTCTTTTGAGAAAATTCCTATGGCATTTTGATGCCTGTCCCAGACACCTCCAATGTCTGTTTCTCTTAAACAGAGAGGAACTTGGAAGCTCACTCAAGCATTTTAAAGACCTCAAATGGAAAGCAAGAGCCTGGGGGCTTTTCCTGAGTCAAAAGGAAACTGCTGTAGGGTGAGAGAACCCTACAAAGTTATCAACTGCAAGATGAAGGCAACACCAAATGGAAGAAGTTCTACTATTTTCCAGGGTAGCAGCCTTTTATTTCCTCCACTTCAGAAATTCATTTGGTGACTACAATGCCTATCTGCTACAGGGGTCATTTAAACTCTAAAGAGTGAAAAAGAATTGCACCTCACAATCCCTAGGCCCAGAGCTTTGATCACACATCAAAAGGGAGGCATCCATCACCAAGGACACCCTTGCCTTTGTCGGAGGCACAGAAGATACCTGCCAATAAGACAATCTCATGCTCCCTGGCATCTCAGAGGGGCTTCCGGCTCCAGAAGTCCACGTAGCTGGGTGCTCCTTCCTTTCCTCCATCTGGAATGGGGAGAAGCAGGCCAGAAAACTATCATTCCTGCTCTAAAAGAATGATTTGAAATAGAATCTCAAAAGGGAAAGGAGATACTGACTAAATCACGCGCTTCCAGAACCAAAAAGACAGGATGTCTTGTGCGGTAGGTGAGCAGTGTCTGTAGCAGCCAGGTCTGGCGATCATCAATAATGTATATATTCTCCAGCAGTCATGGGCCAAGACACTCAGCAGTTACTCAGTTACTACAGAATGAGTGTAGGACATTGGAAAGAGGCCAAACTTTTGAGTCTGAAAGACTTAAATTTGAATTCTGGCTCTGCCGCATTACCTCCGGCTTTGTGCTTGGAGTTACTCTGCTTCTCTGCATCTCAGATTTCTCATCACTACCCTCCTGTTAATAATGTTTCCCTTTCAGGATTGTTATAAGGGTTGAATGAGATAATGTACCCCAAAGTCCCAGGCACATATTAGTTGCTCCGTGGATTATTTTCATTGTTAGTGACTAAATGAGTGACTGAGTTTCCTTGCTCTTTCTCTTTCTCCTGGTAGCATCATCCTTGTAAAGTACTCTACTTTCCATCAAAGTGAAGCTATGTCCTATCCTACAGCATCTCTGGCAAAAACAAAAGACCAGGAAGTATTGGGCAGTCTAAAAAGTACACATATCTAATTGGGTGAGGCAAGTACCTAAGACATAAGTCTCACTGTACGTGAAATAGGGTGGGCTTTTTTTTCTCTGAAAGAAATGTTATTCTTTCTGAGATATAGAGTGGGGCATGCTTTGGATCAAGGCAAGAGAAGGGTTTCTTGTACTCTCAGATCAGAACTTTTGGGGTTCAGGGAAGACCCTGATCCCAGACAGCACAGGACTCTGCTGAAGACCTTTGAGATCTGGGGGGAGTGTGCACTGATCTGTATGTGTGCGTGTGTGCATGAACTAATGAGCCAGCTCCCTCAGAGCTATTACCCTGGGAGCCCAGGCCCACGCTGCTGTGCAGTGGCAGTTGTTCAGGGGGACCCTTCACCCAGATCTGGTAGCCACAATGCCTCGGCCCTCAAGCTTCTTTGTGCACTGGATAACAGGATCAGCCCAGGCTCCTGAATTTCCCAGTATCAGTGGTAGCATGTCACCACCTCGGCCCCATATACCTGCAGCTCTCCTGCCAGTAGACAAGGGCATCATCAACTTTTAGGCTTCCCACATTTCAACAGTGACACCATGTGGCAGTGACAATAACCCAGGACTCCCTGATGGACTAAATAGATTTCTGGGTTGTTTTATTTTCCTGGATGTAAATCTTTGGATTGAGTAAGACCCTGAGATTCTTGTTATCATGGGAGAGGTCATTCCAGAGGTGAAAGAAATGTCTTCTACAAGATAAAATGGGGGCTCAGTCACTTAATCTGAATATGAAGAGAAAATGTGACCATATGTTGTACTCCAAATTGGACATGTTAGACAGGTGATGATGGAACCCTGGTGCTGGAAGACAGTTCCAGCAGAGCATGGTGACAGAGGACAGGCTGTACGTCCTGCAGGCGTCACAGAATTGTGGTGAGCAGGAACAGTAGGTGAGGACAGGAGGCGCCCTCAACACAGATGCTATCAAGCGGCTATGGCAGGAGGACCCGCAGTCAGCCGCAGAGACTGCTGGTAAGAAGGAGATGGTTGCCCCCACTTCCCAAGAGGCTGCAGTGCTGGATGGGGCAAACGGACAATGACAAGAGAACATAAGCCCAAGTCATCAAGGACCATTTTAACACTGTTAAGATGAGGATTTTGGACACAGAATCTGGATTATAAACATGCTTGTTACAACAAGCCCAGGTCCTGCTTCTGGAAATAGAAAACAAGAGACATTATTAGTTCATTTGGATTGAGTCCTGCCATGTGCCAGATGCTCTTCTAGACACTAGACTTATAGCGGGAAACAAAATCCCTGCTCCCATCAAGTTTGCATGCTGTCAGGGGTGATAGACTATCAATACAATAAATAAGAAAATATATAGCAGATGGTGACTACTACAACAGTGAATGAGAAAGCAGAGAAGAGAGACAGGACAGGATGGGGCAGGAGGAGATTTTAAGTGAGATGGCCAGGGAAGGCCTCTCTAGGAAGGGAGCCTGTGAGCAAAGACATAAAGGAGGTGAAGAAGTGAGCCATGTGGATATTTGGGGAGTGAGGGCTCCAGATAGTGGGGACAGAGTGAGCAGAGGCTCAGAGGCAAGAGCAAAGTCTATATTTCCAAGTAGGTACAGAAAGGCCAGCGTGGCCAGAGTAAAATACAAGCAAGGCTGAGAGTGGAGCCGAGACCAGAGTGTCAAGTCATCAAGTTGCATGAGATCTTCCCTGCAGGCCATATCAGGGACTTGTCTTTCACTGTGAGTGGAGCAGGGGCCACTGGAGGGCTTTGGGCAGGGGTGTTGAGTGAGGCTGTGGGATCAAAGCGAAGACAGCTTAGCAGAGGGGAGGGCCCGTGTGTTCACCATGAGGAGGGTGAAAAGTGGCTGGATTCTAGATGTATCTGAAGGTAAAGCTGACACATGTCCTGACAGATTGGTTGTGACTCTAAGAGAAGAGTGAACCCGCAACACGACTCCAGGAACTTTGGCCTGATCTCGAGTAGGTCAGGCCAGACTGGGCAGTAGTATTACATGATCATCTCCCCCCAATGAGGCAAGAGGTGCCTGAAAGAAGGTGGTTGAATCTGGTCACAGACTGTGAGGATGGAAGACAGAAATGATCACCAAATCTCTATTTCAGATCCGTTAAGGCCAAGGGAGCTCTGTTCCCCGGGTTACACTGGCCACTCAGGGTGGCACCAGTGTCCTCTGAGACTAGCAGCACATACACAGAGTGGGAGGGCACGCTTTGTGAGGGTGCATGAACACATGACAAGAACAACCTTCCTTATTTACCTTTTCCATCAAGCCACACAACAGCAAACTTAAGCTGTCACCGACCCAATCCTTTTCATAAGCCTTCAGACACACATAACTGATGAGTTCTACAGACATTCTTGGAGAGCCCACTTGCAACCTCTGTTCCGTGGCCCATACATCAGCCAAGCCATTTCTAGTGTGTTCAACCCTCACTCCTCCAGCTTTCCCAAAAGCAGACCAGTATAGCCCCATGTCTGTGCAAATTCCGCCTCATTTTTGAGACCCTATTGCGTGCTTCTCCTTTCATGATTTTCAGGCCCTTAGAATCTCCATCCCTTTCTTTACACTGGAATTCCCTTTAGTGGGTATCCTCTTCAAAACGGCCCAACAGTGGCATTCCTTACAGGGTCTCATCGTAGCGACACTCCACTAGTTACCAGAATAAAGCAGCTGTCTTAGAAGCTCTCCTCCCATTACCCTAACACACACGCACGCACACACATGCTCACGCACATACCGTCATATATCTCTCATGTCTGGTAGCTTCTGAAATCAGGGTTTCCACCCACCAGTTCATTTTGGCAGCTACATTAGAGTCCCACTTCCCCCTAGGAGTGGTCACCTCTGAGAAATTTAAGATTCTCCTTGGTGTGCTTTTGCAGGTGCTGGAAAGGTGAGTCAATCCATGAAGATGGTTTGCTCTGGAGCCCCCTGGGGACATTCTTGCAAGTATATTGGCACTCTCTCTGCTGTTGGGTATGGTAAGTAGTTACCCCATTATATCCAGAGGCTAATCTTTAATGAAATGCTGGCAGTTTAACATCTCCTTGTGTAACTGCTTTTAGGGTTACCTGTCAAGAGTGACTCCCATCCAGGAAAGCATGAGAAATAACCCACCAGTTAGCAGTCCTGTCTTGAGTTTTCTTACAAATTGCCATACCCTTGAAAATAATTTTAGTCGGCAATAGCAAATCAATACAGATAACAAGAGACGGTTTAATCTCCTTAGATATATTGTAACTCACATCACCTGCACACGTATTCATTCCTTGCAAACACACTAGGAGATGTGAGAAGTTCCAGGAAGAAATGCAGAACATGAACAAAAAAACAGTATCAGACAACAGAGAAGAGGCAATAACTCCACCAGCACATACAAAATGTCCCTTGGGGACAGATGTGCCTGTCACACCTGTGTGGTCAAGTAAGATTTGGGTGATCCATCTTATTAAAGGGCGCATGGAGCAACCGTGTCCTTCTCAGCTGCTGAGAGAAGTAGCACACACGTAAGTCGCACTGCGTGTGGAAGCTGGCTGCCAGCCCTGCTCTAGTGAGGGCGGTCCTGCATCAGTGCTGCTCCAATGGCATCAGCTCTCACATGACAGTGTGGACACTGTCACCAGTCCTGGATTCTGGAAAATTCAGCAGCCATTATTCCCCATGGATATAATAGTTTTTTTTTTTTTTCTGGTCTCATCAAGACTTTATATGCGGTAAAAGACTTTCAATTCACATTCCCATGACTTTCACATGCTGCCATTGGTCAAAGAAGGCTTTAGAAAATTATCAAAAGTAGTTTAAAGATAAGTGAAATAAGCCAGACACCAGTAGGACAAATATTGTATGATTCTCATTAGATGGGATGCATAGAATGGACAAATTCCAAGAGGCAGAGAGAGAGAATAGAAGTTACCAGGGTCTGGGAGGACTGTGATGGCAAGGTATTACTTCATGGGTCCAGAGTTTCTGTTCAAGGACATGCAAATTTTGGAAATAGTGGTGATGATGGTGCTACATAATGAATGTAATGAATGCCACTGAAATTTGGATTTAAAATAATTACAATGGCAGGATGCCTGGGTGGCTCAGTGGTTGAGCATCTGCCTTCGGCTCTGGGCATGATCCTGGGGTCCTGGGATCCAGTCCTGCATGGGGCTCCCCACAGGGAGCCTGCTTCTTTCTCTGCCTCTGTCTCTGCCTCTCTCTCTGTATCTCTTATGAATAAATAAATAAAATCTTTTTAAAAATTAAAATAAAATTATTACAATGGCAAATTTTATGTGATATATATAAGAAATTAAGGTGAGATTTTCCCCTCTTCCTCAATAAACAGGGGCTTTCTCTCCTGCCTCCCAAAAGTAAATTATTAAAGGGTTTGTATCATCATGCAGGAGAGATTCACATCCTCATGTCATCAGATGATGGAGGCATTTGTGGTTCTCCTTATGGGCTAGAAGCAAATATGGTTTAGAAAACTCCTCAGGTTATAAATTTTATATGTATAAATTATTTAGCACCATGGGCTTAAAATGGAAGAGACCAGTGATTGGGTCAACTCATCCACATCTGTGATGTCTTTTTCTAGAAGGCACCACTTGTAAATTATTCTTCTGGTGGTTTCCTATAAATCTCTAGCTAGTATGCTTCAAGTGCAATTTTATGATATATCATCTTTAATGATTATCTGTAACTTCCTGCTGTGATAGATGCATGATTGTGCATCCATACCCTCTCCCACCTCCTCTGCCCTCTGCCTCCCAATACAATTATGTCACTATTCTCAGTTTGTGTCTGTGACTTCTGACTTGACCTTCCACATCTTATTCAGACAGACAATTCTCTGGGGTGCCCCCTGGGGAGCTGGTGATGTCAGTGGGCTCCTCTTCCGTTCATCTTCCATTCCCTATTTACCCTCTGACCTCCATCAGCAATAGCTTTACTTTCGTGTTGTCGAAGCTGATAGCAGTTATGATGGTTACTGGTCACATCTTTCACAATTTCTTTACAAGTTGATTGCCAAGGTCAACGCTAGTGAGTGGTGTTTACATTATCATAATCACATAATGTTATCTGCAGAGACACTGGGTGCACCATGAGTATTCTCTTCTTTCTCCAAGATTGTAATGCCACAACCCCTCTGCTACTCAGAGAATAATCCTAAAATCAGGTTCAAATTAATTTCCCTGCTTCATACCTACTGATTGCTAAAAGTCACGCTGCATTCAGTTTACTACAGTTTTGGATTTTAACTGTCTTCTGTAATTTGTTGGTGGGTTAGTTGTTGTTCACTGGAGTGTCTTAGAGCCTTACCTTTTTTTCCTTGTATTCTGTACCCTAATTATTTCCCAGAGTTGCAAAGTTTCAGTTCCATTACCTATTTCCCATCATGTTGTCTTGATTCCAAGGACATATCCTGCAGAGTCCTCCATATTTCTGTTCCTATACACACCAGCTGTTTTCTCAGCCTGCTGCAAAAATACCCCTTCATGGAGCTCAACACAGATCCACCATTGTTTGTTTGAAGTGTTTACCACTTAGCTCTACTTCCCCTGGGGTTGTTTCTGGTTTTGTTGTTCTTCTTGGAGTGTAGAGAGAAGTCTTTATTTTATGTTTCCAAATTTCCTAAGTATCTCCTGATGCTCTACTCTTCTTTTAAAATGAAGCAATAAGGCCATTGTGTACAGGGGTGGGCTTGCTGGCTGACAAGAATCACTTTAGGTTAAGAAACTGGAGAATCCCTAATAGCGAGAATGGAGAATGAGTGTAGATATCCACAGAGGTACCATGTGTCTCCCTGGAAATTTAATTCAATTATTTAAAGAAAAATTGATTTTTTTTGTTGTCCAGGGCTGTACCTGGCCACCTTATGACAAACAGTCCCTCCACCTCTAGACTCTCTAGTTTATTAACCTATTACATTTCCTTCATGACTCTTATCACCCTGAAAACTATCTAATATGTCCACTTGATCATAGTTTATTTCTCCCTCTGAAGACAGTCCATGGAAGAACAGCTCTTTTCTTCCTACCTCTCTGTTGCATCCTTGGTGCCTGGAAGAATGTCTGAGCACATAGTAGGTGCTCAGTGAGTATTGCTTGAATTAATCAATCAATTATCAATAAATAAAAATGCGATGTGTGGGGGATCCCTGGGTGGCTCAGCGGTTTAGCACCTGCCTTTGGCCCAGGGCGCGATCCTGGAGTCCCGGGATCGGGTCCCACGTCGGGCTCCAAGCATGGAGCCTGCTTCTCCCTCCTCCTGTGTCTCTGCCTCTCTCTCTCTCTATCATAAATACATAAATAAATAAATAAATAAATAAATAAATAAATAAATAAATCTTTTTTAAAAAAATGCGATGTGTGGACCTATTGCAATCTCAAGAAAAAAGTTTACAAAAAGTTACACAAAGAGAGGAGGCAAGTGACTTGATGTCATAGAAAGTCGAGCACTTACTCCTTTGAGATATTTGTTTTTGAAACCAAGGAAAAGGCCAATCCTTAGGCCCCACATAAAAAACCGAGAACTTCTGTTTGGATGGCACCCCTGCTAGTCATCTCATAGGGGCAGGTCATCTTTTCTCAAAGTAAGTGGAGCCCAGAGACAGTAGCCTGCTCAGCCCTCTGAACTTCACCTTGAAAGAACCTCTCTTTATCTACCCCACTTCAGGCACTATTTGGACTATTGAAACAATTCAAGAAGGAAAATTTCACCAGCAGAGGGCTGAGAAATAGGTACTGATCAGATCAGATTGTTGCGTAGGATTCTCTTGAGTAGAAAATAATTGAAACTTTGTGGAAAGACTTTTGATTAAGAGTGCCTCTTAGATTCTGAATTTTTCATTAACTGCTTAATAAAAATAAGTACAGCCTTTCCCCCCTATCCAGAAGTAGAGCGATCCCATGAAAGCTTTTATTAGATGAAATGATGTAAAGCAATGACACATTTACCATTAATTTATATGGACACATGTTTTGAGCATTCCCAGACTCAAACAATAACCTCTTTTAGGTTCTTCTGATATCTTGGGACACATCCGGCTCACGGATGCACAAAATAAGTCAAGATAAATCACAGATGTTCAAAGACACAATTCAAAGGCTTGGTATAGAGCTACTGAGAACAGTTCCAGGGGAAGGAGCTTGGTAGGGCCATTCTCACTGCTCAGAGTGTAGGGCCATTCTCACTGCTGGGAGTGCGCACTGTCTCTGTAACAGCTCACTGCAAAGCAAATCCTAAACACTTTTCATTTCTCCCCCCCGCCTTTTTTTCTGTAAAAGTGAAAATCCTCTTTGGATTCCTTTTGGTCAGTGGAAACAGGCACTAATGTAGGTCTTTCCTAAAAGTGACGTGTTTTACCTTGAACTTTCAAAAAGTGGGAGGTACCTACATTTATTTAGAAATCAGGCATAGAGAAACAACTTCCCTCTGACCTCTTCCAAGTAATGCCCTGAAACACCGGCTGGCCCATTTAATAAGTTTGAGTTGTGAGGATACTAGAAATCACTAGAAAGCAATCATCTTCTGATAGGGGATGTGATAACTAATACCATTAATTGTGGCACACATTGCTTTTATTCCCTGCCCATAAGTTTTAGTCCAGGAAACAACCCTCTTTCTCTTCAGTTCAACAAACATTTATTGCTTGCCTACTGTGTATTACAACGCAGTTATGCAATCTCTTTTCTAATCCCACAGCTATCTTAGGTTTTTCATTTCCTGTTTCCATTTTAAGTGGCTTTTTCCATACGTGATTACCTCCTAAACACCCCTAAAGAGTAACATTTTTTTTAAAAATCCCCCAGTCAAACTGTGGTACATCCAGACAATGGAATATCATTCAGCACTAAAAAGAAATGAGCCATGAAAAGACATAGAAGAACATTAGATGCATTACATAGTAAAAGGAACCAATCTGAAAAGTCTGCATACTGTGTGATTCCAACTATGTGATATTCTGGAAAAGGCAAAACTATGCAGACAGGAAAGGGATCGGTGGTTGCCAGGGGTTAGGGAGGAAGCAGTGATGACAAGATGGAGCACAAAGGATTTTTAGGGTAGTGAGAATACTCTATAGGATATCATAATGATACATACGTATTATTATACATTTGCCCAAACACATAGAATGTGCGACCCAAAAGTGAGCCTTAAAGTAAACAATGGACTTTGAGTGATTGTGATGCATCAGTGTAGTTTCCTGGGTTGTGGCAAATGTACCTCCCTGGTGCCTGCATGTGCACAGAAGGAGAAATTGTGCATATGGGGGGACAGAGGGCATATAAGAAATCTCTACTGTCTGCTTGATTTTGCTGTAAACCTATACCTGCTCTAAAAAATGGCCTGTTAAAAAAAAAAAAAAAAACCCAGTTCTCTCTAAATAAGTAACCCTACAGTATGACTATATGTAGATGTTTAGAACACAGTAGTGAAGGAAAATATTGCCTATAATTCAACTTTTATTTCTTTCTAATTCATCTTCCTTCTATACACACAAAGGCATTGTAAGTGCGCACCTGTGCATGTTAAACCTTGTACTGCCCTGTGTTCCCTCTGATTGCCAGAACGGAGAACACATGTTTGTGACTAAATTTGTAAATCTAAACTTTGGGCCAATGAACCTACCAGTACAAAATGTACATATAAACCTCTGACCTCTGATGAGTTACTGTACAAACATAACCTTTCAAATGTTATGAACTAGAAAAAAATTAGTTGCTTAAGGCAGTGATTAATCAATAAGCCAACTAAACACAAAAGGGCACTATATTACCAGGTAAACAAATAAGCACTAGAAATTGGAAAATGGTGTGCCTATTTTTACCTCGTGAAGCTGAGACACAGCCAAGAATCAATAGCTGAAAAGATCACCAAGTGCTCAAACACTTGCACTGGTATGCACTAAAAGAAAAAGCCATATTTCTTTTTTTAAAGACATTTATTTATTTATTTGTGAGAGAGAGAGAGAGAGGAGAGCCACCAAGGCGCCTCAAAAGCCATATTTCTATAGTACAGTATTCTATTTGCCTCACAGAGAAACACATTTTCCTAAATTTCATACAACCAGAACTTGGCATTGCATGGTGGATATTGCTGCATTTCCAGAACTAATTCTGCCAGTGGAATTTGATATGGAACTCCCACACTCATTTCCCCATTCCTTGACTTAGCATCTGATTGGCTCCTGAATGAGCCACTGGGACCATAACACCCAGCTGTGAGGCTCATCCCAGGGTTTACTGGGCTTGCAACAAAATAAGTCCACAATATTCCTGTGGGGGCACTGGAGGTGGACTTGTTTCTTCCAAACCAAGGCAGAAATGGAGGGGCGCCTCAGTGGATCGGTTGGTTAAGTGTCTGGCTCTTGGTTCTGGCTCAGGCTGTGATCTCATGGGTCTCATAGGTTGTAAGATCCAGTCGCCCCATCGGGCTCCATGCTCAGCAAACAGTCTGCTTGGGATTCTCTCTCTCCCTCTCCCTCTGCCCATCCCCATGCTCTCTCTCAAATAAATAAATAAATAAATAAATAAATAAATCTTAAAAAAATGTGGAAGTGGAGGCCCCAAGATCAGGTAACAGATTAAGGAAGGAACCCTAGATTTCTTTTCTGGCATAGTCCCCACTGTATCCACACTGCTTACAATTCGGGAGATTTCCTTAGTTGTAAGAAGTAAAAACTCACTCGTTGCTTCCAGTAATTGGGAGTGGGAATGGAACAAGGTCATTGGTCCACAGAGAATTCCTATTAGAGTTTAGAAAACCTGGGAAATATGAACAGCTAGGCCTCAGAAGAACAAAAACTAGAGCATCTAGAGATTTCTGATGTAGAGATATTTGATTTTCATTCTGATTCAACTAGAAGAAGAAAGCACAAGTCCTCTCTGAAGAATACTTTCCTCAGAACAGGTCTCAAAGTACTTCTGTGAGCTCAAAGTAAAAGGAAAGAAAGGAAGGAAGGAAAGAAGGGGAAAGAAAGAAATCACAAAGCACAAATAAGACATTGTCAGTGATATTAGCAAAAATGTAGAGCAACTAGAACTTTCTACATTGCTAGTTGGAATATAACAATGGTACAATTAATTGGTCCTTATAAAGTCAAATATACACTTGCCACACATCCAGACAATTCCACTCAGGAATTTACCCACGAGAAAAGAAAACATGGGTCCACTGAAAGATTTGGCCTCAAATGTTCATTGCAACTTAATTCATAAAAGCCTCAAACTGGAAGTAGCTCAAATGTCCTCCAAACTAATTAATGAATAAACAAACTCCGATATAAGCATACAACGGAATACTACTTAGCAATAAAAAAGAAATGAATTACTGATAAGTGTAATAATGTCATACTTACTGGGATGTTAGAAGCTGGAAAAAAAGAATACATCCTATATGATTGGCTTTATGTGAAATCTAAAACAGGTAAAATAAAAAGTCTGTCAGAAAGCAGAACAGAGCTTGCTCTGGGCAGGGGTTAGGAAGGGAATCAGCTGCGTAAAGAGCAGGGACATTTTGGTGGGATGGAAATATTCTTTATCAGGATGTGGTAGTGATTACACAGGTACATACATTTTCCCAAACTGATCAAACTATATGCTTAAAATGCATTTTTTTGCATTTTACTATATGTAAATATATCACCATAACTGTATTTTTGAAAATAAAAAGGTAAAAAGTTTTAAAAATGAAGAACTTTATGAACGTAAGAAAAAATAATTATTTCATCCTTTCTGAGATAAGGTATTGATAAGTCTTTTGTTCTTTTTCAGATTTATCACAGGTATTTGAGTTTGGGGTGAAAAAACTTGCTTTTGTTTTTAGTTGACTGTTTTAGTTCTTTAATATTTAATGTTGTGATTAGTGGCCTTGATGTAAATTATGCCCATGAAAGGAATAAGTCATTTCCTCAATAAACTAGATATTAACCTCTTTGCTCTCATTTTTTCCCCTATTAATTTTTAGCTTTAGGGCAAAAAACAGCAAAACACAAATTATAAGTATAGTTCCTTGAGCAAAGAGAAAATACATATTTTCCAATAGAAGTATATATTTTAGAGTCCTTCAGACTGCAACATGGGTTTGGAAGGAGGTTGCATTTTTTGTTTTTAATATGTAAGGTAATTACTATTTGAAAGTCACAGCAAGTCTGCTTGGCACTAATCAAAACACTTAAACATTTTGTAAATTCCTGCAAATTGAAGTTGAATGCTTCATTATTTATGGGCAAATATGTATCTATATTTACTTAGATTTTCAACAGTAATAGTTAAGATGCTTCCTTGGTCTTATAACATATGCTTCTCAGGGATATTAATAGAAAACTTGTTACTATTGTATTTATTTTATTTTAAATGGTGTCAGACTGATTTGTTCAGGGGCAGCAGACAAAAAGCAAATTGTTTTGATCATTAGTTCTTAATCATGGGTATCCAGAAACCCCACCTCCTAGGGTCAGGGTGGCTGCATTACAAAGGCCCACTTTTTGAGTTTCTTTCAGAGCTGCAATTCTCAACCAGCTCAGTCCTCACCCCAAAACCTGTGCCTTTAACCTCTTTGCTGCACCATCTCCAGAAACTTACAGTCAAGCTCAAGACACAGGACCAATCCACAGGAAATAATCACTGCACATTCTGATTTCACATTCCTCTCTGCTCCAAGGGACCCAAGGGACCTCAGGCTCCTCCATCTTCTGCTAGCACCACCCACCTGCACACCAACCCAGGGCACTCCCTCTGTCTGCTTGTGCTCTGGCTCCCTGGCTACTGCGTAGTTCCAGAAGAGATTTGAGACCCTGCAAATCTATACTCTCATAAACTCAGCTAATCCTCACCAGTACTTGGGAATTATTTACACTCTTTGCTATGGAATATTTAATGGCTATTCTGATTTTTTGCATTCCTTTACATTTCTGATGGTAAACTTTCGCTCTATAAGAGAACAAATTTCACATGAAGATAAATATAATTTATCATATTATGGACCTTTATCCCCATCTAAGAATTTCTCTCTATTTTTACTCTTTTCCTCCACTCTCATCTCTCCTCAACTTTATTTTTTTAGCTCTCTTCTCTCTCTCTGTTCACAAACCTCTCTCTCCTTCCCTCTTTGCTCTTGAGGCAATACTTCCAACTGTCCTTTGGAGGCTCTCTCTTTTCCTTTGACTTTCTCAAGCGCGCAGTCACCACTACACCTCTGGTATGGGGCGATGCTCCCATCTCCACACCCTCAGCAGGGATCCCTCCCCAGGTCCCTTACATGTGGCTTCCAGACTGCCACTCTATTAAAACTGCCTTCTTTGAGGTCTTGAGCAAAGTATTAATTTCAAATCCAGCGGCCTCTTCCTGGACCACGTGTTTCTCAGTCTCTCAATATTGCTCACCGCGTTGACCACCATTTCCTTCTTACACCTTTGCTTCCATGATGTGATTCTCTCCTGGTTCCCCCTACCCTGCCTGTTATCTTCTCAGGTTGCTTTCATTGCCCCAAACCTTCCTTCTTCCTCTCTGAGGTATATCCTCCCAAAGGACCTTCCTCCCCTCTGTCTCACACAGCCTCCCTCAACAGATTCATCAGCTTCTAATCTTGGAAATCCCAGCACACCTGCCTCTGGAGGCTTGGTTGAGTCACTATGGACCAGTAACTTTAAGTGTTATTGCCCACACTTTCCTCTTCTTCTTCACCCATGTTGGTGACCATCACTGACTTTTGCTGAAGAACTAACCTTTGCCTTGTGTTTTGGTGTGTATGTATCTTCTCAGGTCCTGTAAGAGGTCTTTAAAATCAAGGTCTTCTTTCTCAGCAGCAAGAGAACCCCCATCACACACCTACAGCACAAGGGTCATGTAACACGGTCTATTGAGGTCATAGAGAGTGGTTGATGATCAAAACACTGGTCATTTTATACCTATCAGGTCAAATTCAACTTCCTCCATAAAAACTACACTCCCAGTGCTATAGCTTCTAATACATTTCACACATATTAAGTATCATGTGTTCCTGGTCCCCTTCCCTGCCTCATGTTCTCTCACATATGTAATGCCGGAACCGCAGAGAACATGCACCCCCACCCTGATTTCCTTTCCCAAGGATCATGTCTGACTTCGGGCGCCATTCCTTTTTGATCTGGACTATTGATACAGATTTTTAATTTACTTTTCTCCCTTCTAAATGACATTTTAAGTTACTCTGTGATCCAAAAGACCCAATAATTGACTGTGCTCTTTCCCACTGCTCCCCAAATCAATGGTCTGAATACACCTCATGCTTTCCCTCCCCCCAAATTGACTTAAGCTACTCCTCCTGTTTAGAATAATTCCCCGAATTATACCTGGGGAAATTCTATTTATTTTTCAAAACCCTGTCCAAACACTACTTCCTCCATAGAGTATTAATTTCTTTGACAATTTCCTTAAGAATTCCTTTATGCCCACTCTATGGTCTTTTGAAAGTCGGCCTTGTTTTACTGTTGTTTTTATAAATTTCTTAACTCTTCTGTAAGATTATATGGTCCTGGAGGGTGGAGGGTCCACATGCTTTGTTCATATTTGTATTCTCCATGGTATTAAGCATAGTGCCTTACCTGTCATAAGAGTATGCCATAGTTTTCTTTTGTAATATCACCATTAATAATATAGTATATTAAAGAAAGTCTTACAGGAAAGAAGCACACACTTCTTTTTGTTAAGATTTATTTATTTATTCATGAGAGACACAGAGAGAGAGAGAGAGAGGCAGAGACACAGACAGCACTCCCCCTCCCCCCACAGCAGCTCCCCACTTCTTAACTGTGTTCCTAACTTTTTAACTTAAGAAGCACATGATTAACTGACATTTATTTCTGGGACTTCAGATCTTTTTAGTCACAGACCTTCTGAGAAACCATTGAAGGCTAACCTATATGAAGTCTACAGATCCCATAAAGCCATTCATGAACTTCAGCTTTTTTCATTATTCATTGTTATTATTATTATTATTATTATTACTATTATTGTAAATATGATCAGTTGTCGCTACAGAATGAGAGATCAGTATTTCCCATGCCTGGGGAGGCACTATTCCCGTGGGTTCCAGGGGCAGAGAAACCAAAGGGACCGTTTCTTTAAGAAGGAAGTCCATCCCCTATTACCATACCGACTAAGGCAGAAACCGGAACTCAGTTGATCTCAGTAAAGTCTTCAAAAGTAGCAATGCCCTGTGTAATCACCAACCATAGTTGCTGAGGGCACTTAGCTGAAGCAGCTCTAAAAATAGCGAACACCCCAAAGAAGGAAAGCTACAAAGCTTAACAACCATGCATCAAACCTATTTGAATTGTTTGCTCTTCTGATTAAATTGTAAGTCTTCACGCTGGTGTAATAATTTTTCTCTTATTTTACGCAACACGGGTTATATTGCCAGTATTCAAAAATAATAAATAATAGTTAAGGAGATTAAAATGGCAAAGCTTTTAATTTTTGGTATTATTTACATAAATCAGACACTTAATGCAAGTGCAGGCCGCTGAGGAAGGTTTTCAGATGTGTTGACTGGGGTTATTAGTGATATTTAAACGTTATTAGGATAGTAATTCAATATTCACATGTGGAATGCAATTTAGAAGGGATGCAGGAAGTAGTTATTAGGTATCCTGAAGCTAATTGCTTAGACAAGAACAAATATTTCATTATCAGTTAAAATGATTACACATTCATTTAGGTCATCTATTTTAGGACATTGCTGTTCCAATTTGCCTAGCCCAAAGTATATGGTTAAGGGATTTTTCAAATACCCGTATACAACTCAGAAGTCAGAAATTTATTGGCCATTCTATTGATGGTGTTTTTCTTCCATATTATTCTTTTTGTTAATTAATATCTCCCATTTGCATAGAATTTTATAATTCGCAAAGAACTTTCATATACATTAATTATCTTTTTTGCTCTTTTACCCTTTGAACTTATTTTAGATCAAGAAACTAAGATACAAAGTCCTATGGACTAAATTATATACCCATCCCCCAATTTCCTATGTTGAAGCTCTAATCCCCCATGTGACTCTATTTGAATATAGGGTTTTTAGGAGGTAATTATGGTTAAATGAGGTCATAACGGTAGAGACCTAATCTGATAGGATTGGTGGCCTTATGAGAAGAGGAAGGAAAGACCTTTCTCCTTCTCCACCATGTGAGCACACAGCAAGAAGGCGGCCTCTACAAGCCCAAAGAAAGCTTGAACCAGAACCCAACCATGCTGGCACCCTGACCTCAGACTTCCACCCTTCCAAACTGTGAGAAAATTAATTTCTGTTGTTCAAGCCACCCAGTCAGTCAATGGTATTTTGTTATGACAGCCGGGGTAGACTAACACACAGGGGAATTTGCCCAAAAATCTCATAAATGGTGACACTGAGTGCAGAACCTTGATCCCTCTCTTATTCCAGGGCTACTTGGGCCAAAAAAAAACCACCTCTGGAGAAATCATCTGACAAGTTGAGAGTGATTTATTTTTGCTCAAATTGTTACATAAAGGGCAAGAAAGAAATTTGTGCTAGCATGAAAATGAAGAAATCAATGCAAAGGAAAGAAAATAAATATTTAACCGGCTAAAATCCCATGGCCTTTGAAAGATGTTAATCTTCTATTGTGGTTTTCCTTTATCTTCGTTTGTGGTTAGGTCATGTTTCACTTTTATTAAGTGAAACATTCTTGTTGCCCTGAGGTCTCCTGTAAGGACCCCTTCTGTTCTGAAACCCCACCCAAGGTGGGCTTCCTGCCTAAAACTGCAGCAGTTTCAACTAAAAGAAAAAAAAAAAAAAGGCTGTGAAACCATAGAGGAAACTGTTTCTAATACAAAGGGTAAGAAAAATAGTTTCAGGTCAAATAGGAGAAGGCAGATCCAGTAGAGGAATTTTACAGCACTGGGGTTTATTTTATCTGTGTAAGAAATGGTGAACAGAGCTATCTGAAATATATTAGTCAGAACATAGCCTCTGAGATTGTAAGAAACATTCTCTTACTTTAAAAATGGTAACATGTATAATTTAATTAACCTAGTGTTTTTCCAATGTTTTTGTTTTTAGACGGGGCAGGAGCCCTTTTAAGTAGCGCAGTCCCCACCATCCTCTACTTCTGACATTTTGTCCTCTTAATTTTTCTTCAGTGGTGAAGAAACAAAATCCTGATTTTCTCCTCCATTCTCAAATGTGTCCCCCCGGCCATCTAGCTATTAAACATTTGCACATACTTGTATATCTATATATATCTATATATATCTATATCTATATATAGATATAGATATATATATATAATTTTTTATTTTTTTACTTGTACAAAAATTTTAAACTGTGCATGCTCAAATGTGTAAGAAACATATTCTTTTTAAAAAAATAACTAAATGGAGTTTCTATCTCACAGCCCCATTCCACCCAATGGTAAACCTTGTCAGTGAAGGGTTCTTTCCCTTAGCCCTCTTTTCCTTGAGGTTAATTTGAAATGCTGGAAGACAATACAGCATCATGGACTGTCTGTAATGAATTCCAAGAGGGCTGGGTCTACAGGTTGGTCATGGTCATCTGCCTGGGGAAGCATGTGCTGAGGAAGGGCAGTCTGACATGACACACTTGGATTACAATTCATAGCACATCCTCCTCCCAGTTGTGGGACTTATTCAGATCAACCAGCGATCTGTGCTCACTAGTACTTGTACCTTCTTCTCAGCCCATGGGCCTGGGAGAACTGGGGTGCTCTGCTGCTTTCATGCCTTGGTGATGCAGGATTTATGTCACATCCCAATACCCAGGTCTGTTTTCAGGTCACTGAACTTACAGGAGGTGCTCATCATCCATCACTCGCTTCTGCTCAGCTCCTGAAGCTGTCCTTTGATGAGAGATGCCCACCAGCATCTCTTTCTCTTGACTCTAGTAAAATGTGCTCCTTTGGCTCCCAGGTTGGGGAATCTTTACTTAATTGTCCTGATTTATTATCAGTTCTGCAACACCAACATCCAGGGCTCCCACTGGATATTTAGGTAAACATCCTACTCTTGATGTTTAGAAGACCCAGGTTCTTTGTGATTGATCCCTCTCTTGCCTTTTCTCCCAAAGTGATCATCTCTGCCAAGGTCTTCAAATGTCTGCTGTGACACTCAAAGGCTGAATCATATCTTCCTTTATGAATTTTTCTAGAAAGGAGGTATGTGTGGCTTGCCTAGTTAATCCCCAAGGCAAGGTGAGAAGGGATTGTGAGGATGGCCCCAAATATATACTCCATATATTCTCCTGTCACATATGCTATTTTGGGAACACAATTATTTCATTCTCTCCTTACCTAGCATCCTCCTCCAAACAAACACACACAATACCACCAAAAAGATGTTCTAAGCTTCCTTTTGAAAGGAAAAGGAATGGAGCTAATTAATATTTATTAAATGTCTGCTCCATGTTCCAGGTTCTTTGTTAGCTGCTTTTATATAAATTATTTGCTTTATTTTGGCCAAGAAAGAAGAATTTGTTTTTACATTGTCTCTAGGTTCACTGTTCCTAGTTTCCCCTAGCTCACTTCCATCCTATAAAGAAATTCTAACATTTACCAGAAAGTCCCTATGAAAAGATTCAGTGAGATATCACTCACTCTTCATGCTCCCCTTTCCAATTGTGCTTGTTGAAGTTTATCACTGGAATTGAGAGCAGATACAAGTTATGCCAAGAGGACCCTATCTAACCCCTTGGCCAAATGATCTGGAAGAGACCAGGACACACCCAGCATTAGGCCAGAGGCTTATCCTGAGGTCACTTGGGATTCAAGTTAGATACCCCAAAGACAAACTGGCATGAACATAAAGCTCATTACAAAGATAGGCAGAAACTGAAAGAATATGTGACCACCAAAACAGTTCTGCAAGAAATATTAAGGGGGACTCTGTAAAAGAAAGAGGAAGCCCAAAGAAATAATCCACAAAAACAAGGAGTGAATAGGTATTATGATGACACTAAATTCGTATCTTTCAATAGTAACTCTGAAGGTGAATGGGCTTAATGATCCCATCAAAATACACAGGGTTTCAGACTGGATAAAAAAGCAAGACCCATCTATTTGCTATCTACAAGAGACTCATTTTAGACCTAAGGACACCTCCAGCCTGAAAATGAAAGGTCGGAGAACCATTTACCATTCAAATGGTCCTCAAAAGAAAGCAGGGGTTGCAATCCTCATATTATATAAATTAAAGTTTATCCTAAAGACTGTAGTAAGAGATAAAGAGGGACACTATATCATACTTAAAGGATCTATCCAACAGGAGGACTTAACAATCATGAATATTTATGCCCCTAATGTGGGAGTTGCCATAAAAGTATATCAATCAATTAATAACCAAAGTATATCAATATACTTAGGCATACTTAGATAATAATACACTAATACTGGGAGACTCAATAAGACGCTTTCTGCAAATGACAGATATTCTAAGCACAACATCTCCAAAGAAACAAGAGCTTTAAATGATACGCTGGACCAGATGGATTTCACAGATATTTACAGAACTTTACATCCAAACGCAACTTAATGCACATTCTTCTCAAGTGCACATGGAGCTTTCTCCAGAATACACCATGTACTGGGTCACAAATCAGGTCTCAATCAATACCAAAAGATTGGGATTGTCCCCTGCATATATTCAGATCATAATGCTTTGAATCTTGAACTCAATCACAAGAAGAAATTTGGAAGAAATTCAAACGTGGAGATTAAAGACATCCAGCTAAAAGATGAAAGGGTCAACCAGGAAATTAGAGAAGAATTAGAAACATTCATGGAAACTAATGAAAATGAAGATACAACCATTCAAAATCTTTGGGATACAGCAAAAGCAGTCCTGAGAGGGATATACATCTCAATAAAAGCATCCCTCAAAAAATTGGAAAAAACTCAAATATACAAGCTAACCTCGCACCTAAAGGAACTGGAGAAAGAACAGCAAATAAAACCTACACCAAGCAGAAGAAGAGAGTTAATAAAGATTCGAGAACTCAATGAAATAGAGACCAGAAGAACTGTAGAACAGATCAACAAAACCAGGAGTTGGTTCTTTGAAAGAATTAATAAGATAGATAAACCATTAGCCAGCCTTATTAAAAACAAAAGAGAAAAGACTCAAATTAATAAAATCACAAATGAAAAAGGAGAGATCACAACCAATACCAAGGAAATACAAATGATTTTAAAAACATATTATGAGCAACTATACACCAATAAATTAGGCAATCTAGAAGAAATGGACACATTTCTGGAAAACTACAAACTACCGAAACTGGAACAGGAAGAAAGAGAATACCTAAACAGGCCAATAACCAGGAAGGAAATTGAAGCAGTCATCAAAAACCTCCCAAGACACAAAAGTTCAGGGCCAGATGGTTTCCCAGGGGAATTCTATCAAACGTTTAAAGAAGAAACAATACATATTCTACTAAAGCTGTTCCGAAAGATAGAAAGGGATGGAGTACTTCCAAACTCATTTTATGAGGCCAGCATCACCTTAATTCCAAAACCAAAGACCCCACCAGAAAGGAGAATTATAGACCAATATCCCTGATGAATGCAGATGCAAAAATTCTCAACAAGATACTAGCCAATAGGGTCCAACAGTACATTAAGAAGATTATTCACCATGGCCAAGGGGGAAGCAAGGCTGGTTCAACACTCGTAAAGCAATCAACATGATAGATCATATCAACAACAGTAAAAACAAGAATCATATGATCCTCTCAATAGATGCAGAGAAAGCATTTGACAAAATACAGCATCCATTCCTGATCAAAACTCTTGAGAGTGTAGGTTTAGAGGGAACATTCCTCAACATCTTAAAAGCCATCTACGAAAAGCCCACAGCAAATATCATTGTCAATGGAGAAACACTGGGAGTCTTTCCCCTAAGATCAGGAACAAGACAGGGATGTCCACTTTCACCACTGCTATTCAATATAGTACTAGAAATCCTAGCTTCAGCAATCAGGCAACAAAAAGAAATAAAAGGTATTCAAATTGGCAAAGAAGTCAAACACCCCCTCTTTGCAGATGACATGATACTGTACATAGAAAACCCAAAAGGCTCCACCCCAAGATTGCTAGAACTCATACAGCTATTCGGCAATGTGGCAGGATACAAAATCAATGCCCAGAAATCCACATCCTCTCCAACATTTGTGGTTTCCTGTCTTCTTAATTTTTACCATTCTCACTTGGCCACAGCAACTTCTTGCAAGATACATCTATGAAGGCAAGGGAAACAAAAGCAAAAATGAACATTGGGACTTCATCAAGATAAAAAGCTTCTGCACAGCAAAAGAAACAGTCAACAAAACTAAAAGACAACCTACAGAATGGGAGAAGATATTTGCAAATGACCTATGAGATAAAGGGCTAGTATCCAAGATCTATAAAGAACTTATTAAACTCAACAGCAAAGAAACAAACAATCCAATCCTGAAATGGGCAAAAGGCATGAACAGAAATTTCACAGAGGAAAACATACACATGGCCAACAAGCACATGAGAAAATGCTCCGCATCACTGGCCATCAGGGAAATACAAATCAAAACCACAATGAGATCCCACCTCACACCAGTGAGAATGGGGAAAATTAACAAGACAGGAAACCACAAATGTTGGAGAGGATGTGGAGAAAGGGGAACCCTCTTGCACTGTTGGTGGGAATGTGAACTGGTGCAGCTACTCTGGAAAACTGTGTGGAGGTTCCTCAAAGAGTTAAAAATAGACCTGCCCTATGACCCAGCAATTGCACTGCTGGAGATTTACCCCAAAGATACAGATGCAGTGAAACGCCGGGACACCTGCACCCCGATGTTTCTAGCAGCAATGTCCACAATAGCCGAACTATGGAAAGAGCCTCGGTGTCCATCGAAAGATGAATGGATAAAGAAGCTGTGGTCTATGTATACAATGGAATATTCCTCAGCCATTAGAAACAACAAATACCCACCATTTGCTTCAACGTGGATGGAACTGGAGGGTATTATGCTGAGTGAAATAAGTCAGTCAGAGAATGACAAACATGATATGGTCTCATTCATTTGGGGAATATAAAAAATAGTGAAAGGGAATAAAGGGAAAAAGAGAGAAAATGAGTGGGAAATATCAGCAAGGGTGATAGAACATGAGAGACTCCTAACTCTGGGAAACAAACAAGGGGTAGTGGAAAGGGAGGTGGGCGGGGGTTTGGGGTGACTGAGTGATGGGCACTGAGGGGGGCACTTGACAGGATGAGCACTGGGTGTTATATATTTTAGCAAATGAACTCCAATAAAAAAATATATATTTTTAAAAACCCTCATTACAAAGTTAATGCAATTTTTAAGACTATCCTCTGACTCATGTGGTTTCATTTATTCAAAAAATATTTAGGTGTCTACTCCACCAAGGGTTAGACTGCAAAAGTCATCACATTCATAATACCCACACTTCAGGGGTTCTTTGACCTTTCAAGTGATCCCATGTGTGTCTGTTTCATATAAAAGCAAACAAAAACTTTACCTACCAATACTTGTTTTCATCTAAACGATGCCCTTCCCCATCACACACAATAAGCACATCCAAAAAAATTTTTCCATTTTTCTCCCGCTAAATTAAATAGTTTTCTAATTAGAGCTTAAATGAATTGGGAGTGGTTTCTGATGTAATGTGAAAAAAAATATCCCCTGACTCCATCTCACCCATTGTCCACTGGGAAAGACTCAAGAATGGCAAGACCCACCACAGACACCAGAGAAAAGAAAGCAAGAGAGTCTGTCTTACTGTTTTAGTCAGCACAGGTCAAAAGGGTATTGCCTTTGCTAGAGGACATTCCATGAGACTTTCTATAGTCTCTCATTTAGATATCCCCCAGTTAATTTCCCTAAGATCTTCATAAGTTAATGAATAAATAAACACTAGCTTTAGAGAAAAGGAAGAACAGGACTGATGTTTATTAATACTGTTGATGGCATTTTAATTCAGGCTTTGCTATTACAGACACTTCCTTTTATTTAAAATAAATGTCAGTCAACAAAGTTGTTGCTCTTCTTTGAGAATTTTGTGGATTCCATTAATCATGTTTAATGATTTATATCTTTCTTAATGGTCCAAGGGAAATAATTTAGAAACCCATACTATAATTAAAATACTCTCTTGAGTATCCATGCTGAGCAATTCTAAAAGATGTTTTCCTACTTTCGAACCATTATTAGTTAAGCAATATCTTGTCCTCCCTATTGTTACTGCAGAAAGCCTAATGCATTTGTTCCTTGTTATCATCACTAAAATTTTCAACATGAGTGGTGACCATAAAATAATGAGATTGACTTTCCATTTTGTCCTATAGTCACATTTTCTACTTTGTTTTCATTCTCTTTAATAGCAAACATCAAATAACTTAGAACAGAGAAGCAGGGATGCGCAGAATATAAATCTTAAATTGGTCAAACTGACAGATTGGCCTGGTATGCTGAGAACATCACAGAGATTCAGAAGCAAAAGACCCAGGTTTGATTCCTGGGTCAGCTTCTTACTGCTGAGTCAAGTTGCTCATTTTGGGCTTTTCCCCCCCTTTTCTCCTTTTTTCTTTTTAACCTGTGAGATGGGAACAATAGCTATTTCACAAAATTCTTAAGGGAACAAAAGAGTTCATTAATGGTATATGACAGTGCCTAGTGCCCTTTGGGTCAAATTAAAGGTATGCAATAAACATTCATTTTCTGCCTTTCTACCTTCATTTCTACCTCTCCTCCCTTTTGTGAGTCATGTGCAGGGTTCAAGAGGTACAGCAATTTAAAAAAAATTCCATCTAGAGAAAGAAATATTCTCAACAGAATAATGGAGCTCCCAGCATGTGGGTATAGTGTAGGAATTGGACGTCTGGGATGAGTGATGCAGCATTCATCCTGACAGAGAGCTGGGGTCCTGATGTTTAAGAACCAATTCCATTCCTAGGAAGTGAAGTGGCAGAAATCATGGCAGGGTGTCCATCTGGGAAGACACTGGGATACTAGATAGAAACCACCAATGGATAGATAAAGATCAGGAGAGAATGTCGGGCATAGGTCTTAGAGCACTCAAGACAGAGTAGATTTTAAGGACAAAGAGAAACCCAGTTACCAGAATTCAGACACATGGAGGAGGAAGTGGGGCTTGGGAATGATAGAGGAACCCAACCATGAGTACTGAAATGTCCCTGTAAAGTCAGACTGGTGGCTGAGTGTTGAGTCCACAATATAAGCAAAACTGATCATGCCAGTGGAAACTCGATGTCCCTCCCTCTGGAGCAGAACTAGAATATAGACTAGACCTGAAAACCATTTATTCAAATCTAATAGAAGTCTTAAAAACAGACTTAAGTGAATGTATGTTATGCCTTCTAAACTTTTATTGTGAAAAATGACAAAAACAATGAGAGCAGTACTGCTCTAGGGAAGATTTATTAGTCATACTCTAAAAAAAAAAAACAAGAAAAATTTAACTTTTCATGCAAGGAGAGAATTAGTTCTACAGTGAGATGGTAGATAAAGAAGGATTCTTGGCGGAACAGGAGATTTTGGAGCTACTTGGGCAGCAGGAGAAAAGGGTATGAAATAAGTGTTATTTTTCTAAATATGAAATGTAGGTTGAGAAAAAGCACAAGAAACTGTAGGAAGAAGATTAAGTAAAACAGATTTTATCTAATTTTTTATAAGAGAGATGGAAAATATGAAATCAGTAGGAAAAGTAGGTAATCCAGACACCAAAAGGCAAAACATCTGATAAATCCATGATAGTATAACAGAAAAGAATTCATATTTATTTTTTCTAGATAGCAACCCTGAATTTTTATAGTACCTATCATCCTCAAATTCTTTGCATGAACTCCTTAAAAGGCAGCATATTACCAAAGGGATGAAAACCATTAATAATGGTTTACATTACCCAGACTTGATCTCAAGAGGATTAGCTCAGGTTATATTCCAGGCTAACCTTCTGAAATATAGAGTGTTCTATTCATTCCTATAAAGAGACATTTAAGAGGTATGCTCATTTATGTACTAATTGGTCAGTTAAGGAAAAAACATATTCATCAAAATTGTAATCTCTTTTATAGTAGAACTAACTGTATGTCTATAATGAAAAATGACTTCTCCAGAGATGACTTACAATAGCTATTTAAGAAAGGTAACTAATTCTTGGTTAAAGGCATGAATTTTTGTATTTTAGCCAGGTAGGTGAAATAAATTCTGTCGAAATCTGCTAGGGCTTTCCCACGAGGGCTCCTTAAATAGGTGTGTAAGCAGGATGTTTATGTGGGTCAAGACAAAAAGTCACTAAACTAGATATTTGAAAACAAAGGTTTTAAATCCAAGCCCCATAAACACAAAAGTATGATTTTTTGCTAAGTCATTTAACCTTTCCTGCCTGTCCTCTGTTTTTTTGTTTTTGTTTTTGTTTTTTTCCTGTTGACAAGGTAACACGCCTCTCTGCTTTTCCACAAACCTTCTAAGGCAATACTTAATGTCTTAACTGTCCATGTGACTCCCAGCATATGACTTACACTTTGAATCTCCTTTTCCATGTCCTCAAAGATTATTAAACTTTCCAGAAAATCCATCTTATATCTCACTGTTGAAAATATAAATGCCATAAAATAAGAGACAAATTTATTAACTCTTTTATACTCTTTGAAAGACATAACTAATGACTTTGATTTTTGTTAGGTAGTAACTCAAAATTTTGCAAACAGATTATGGCCAGAATAAATGCTGGAGGTCTAAGATACACTAAATAAGAATTCTTAACTTCAAGTATAAAGCCAAAGATCCATGGGGAAACCTATAAAATTCATGAATAGATTTTTCTTATATTGTTTTTAAAGCATGAATAGACTTGCAGCCTATGCCAGGTAAATGCTGTAGATGGAGTATACATTTACCTGTTCCTTTCTGAAAAAGGAATTCTTTTGAAGTTTACACCCTCAGTACACAAAGATGAGATCTCTGGCATGTGAACAACATTTTGTTGAGGACCAGAGTCATGGAATGGATGGTAGCTGACAACAAAACAGAGAAAGCTGAGACCTAAGGGCTCATAGAAGGTAATGCAAAAGGCTAAAGGACCCAGGGAAAGCAGAAATTGGAAATGGAAACAGGGAGCATGATGACAAGTCTGGAGCAGACGATGCTAGGTCCTCCAGACACCTGGCCCTAGCTCATGTAGGCACAGGAGTTCCCCTGCCCAACTCCAGTAGAAGGCAGGTTATTGATTCTGGGAAGAACTTGAAAGAGGGAGGCTCTGGTCCACAAAGGCAGACACGGTTGAAGGTGGACATGAAAACCAAAATTCAGGGGGGAGTTTCCTTCTCTGCTCCTGTCTCAGGATGCTGAAGCATAAGTTTGTGCCCTCCGGCGGGGGGGGGGGGGGGGGGGGGAATGAGAGGATTCCTCCCAACCAGCCAAGAGAAAATGTCTGCAGATACTGAAAAATATGGATCTCCCAGGGAGGCAGCTCAGTCCCTGCTCATCACCCTCAGGGAGACCCACGGCTCAACCTGCCCTGCTGTCCGGTTGTTCAATGTCTCACTATGAAAGCAGACAATCAAGGATCACTGGCCATTTGAAGAAAGGCTCTAAAAACAGTATTTTTAACAAAGGAACTTAGAGAAAGTTATAAGGTAGATGCAGGAAGAAAAAAAAATGAAAAGTAATATCACCCTTGGAAATGAAAAGAACACAATAGCTGAAATGAAAACAGAGGAGTTAGAATATAATACTGAGGAAATCTCACAGAGAGTAAAACAACAGCAACAAGACATGGAAAATAGAGAAAATGTAAGAAAGTTAGAGGATCTAACCAAGAGATCACCTAACTGAATAATGAAAGTTCCAGAAGGAAAACAGAGGAAATGGAAGGGAAAAAATGATGGAATTATTACTGCAAGAAAATTTCACAGAGAGAAAAGACATAACTTTGAAGATTGAAAGAACAAGTGTAATGAAAACTGGAAACAAGGAGAGAATTCTGAAAGCTTCAAGTGACAAAAAATGGGCCGCATAGAAAGAATTGGAATCAGAATGTAACTAAACATCATGTTAATGACCCTTGAGGCAAAAAGCAACAACCTAGAAGTTTACATTTACCTAAATATTCAATCAAATGCAAGTAGGAAAACAACTTAGTAGATATACAAGTCTTCAAAAATTTTACTTTTGCCTTTCTTCAAGAAGTTACTAGAGCAGTGATTCTCAAGGTGTGATTCAGAGACATCTGGGGATTTCTAAGCTGGTATCAGGGGGTCCACTAGGGCAAACTATTTCCATTACCATACTGAGATGTTACCTCTGTTTTGCTCTTATTCTCTCACGAGTATAGAGTAGGGTTTTCTGAAGCAACATGGCATTTGATGTTACAGTAGACTGAATGCAGAAGTGAATATGAGAATCCAGCTGTCTTTTATTTAATCAGATGATTTGTCAAAATGTAAACACTCGTTTCACTAATTTTTTTATATTGTATTTATGTGAACGTGTAATTTGTTCATTATCCTTATTTTAAATGAATGAATGAATATTTTTAAGTTTCTCAGTTTTAACTTCTAACATAAAAAAAATTTTTTTAAGATTTTATTTTATTTATCCATGAAAGACACAGAGCAAGAGAGAGGCAGAGACACAGGCAGAGGGAGAAGCAGGCTCCATGCAGGGAGCCCGACGTGGGACTCAATCCCAAGTCTCCAGGATCACATCCTGGGCCGAAGGCGGCGCCAAACCGCTGCGCCACCGGGGCTGCCCTAACATAAAAATTAATAGAGGGATCCCTGGGTGGCGCAGCGGTTTGGCGCCTGCCTTTGGCCCAGGGCACGATCCTGGAGACTCAGGATCGAATCCCGCGTCGGGCTCCCGGTGCATGGAGTCTGCTTCTCCCTCTGCCTATGTCTCTGCCTCTCTCTCTCTCTCTCTCTGTGTGACTATCATAAATAAAATTAAAAAAAAATTAACAGATGTCAGATATGCAACTGTAGCTTTCTCTCTGATTGCCAGGCCAGCTTTCAAGATGGTGCTGAAACACAAGAAGCCTAAGAAGTCAACCTGGAAATTTAATTTGGGCCCTACCCATCCAGGAGAAGATGGAATTTTTGATTCTAGAAATTTTAAATGGTTTCTACAGGAGAAAGTTAAAGTCAATGGAAAAACTAGAAATCTGGGGAATGCTTCAAGAATAAAATCAAATTGTTTCTGAGAAACAGTTCTCTAAAAGGCATTTGAAATATTTTACCAAGAAATACCTTAAGAAGAACAACCGTTGTGATTGGTTTCATCTGGCTGCCTTAGTAATTTTCAAGAGTGTAGGAGTGGAACCTAATAGGTTGAGAACTGCTGTTCTAGAGGATGTGCTCCCCCAAAGAAGGAAAGAAGGCATGAGTTCTAGGAACAGACAGACAACAGAAAAAGATGAACAGAGTTCTCAGCAGGACATCCATGCAACAATTTTTCACTGTTCTAGATAGAGTCTCGTCTTTAGGAAAGTTAACTGAGTCGCATACTTTCTGAGAACTTGAATACAAGAGAACATACATTTATTTAACAAATATTTACTGAGTGTCTGTGGAGTGCCAGGAATTTGGCTTTTCTGTTTCCTTCAGACCCAAAAGTCCTTTATTTTATTCTCCTGTAGTAAATCTGATTTTGCTGTTCCTTTATAGGTAATCTGTTGGTTTTTTGTTTTTGTCTTTGGTTTTTTTTGTTTGTTTGTTTGTTTGTTTTGTTTTGTTTTTTTACTGATCAGAGTTTGGTCTCTCTGTACTGGGATGTTTAGAACACTCACTAGGCTGTGTCTAAGTATGGATTTCTTTTCATACATTCTTCTTGAAACATGATACCACAGTATCTTGACCACAAAAAGGTGTAATTGAACGTGGCCAAATACACACAGTAGATGCACTACATGGAACTTGTTAAACTCTAATTCTCATGACCTTCACCCTCTCTCCCCAATCTGTGGCAGACATGGCAAATCCTCAACCTCAAATAAAGTCTGGGCAACATAGAGTTCTCATCTGCTCTGTGTCTCTAATTCGAGTTACTTTTATTTCTGATAGATTTATGTCAGCAGACTCTTGGTACCCACCAGGAGATGCTGTGTTGGTGACCAGGCTTCGTTGGTTCCTCTCTTTCAGTCTCTCTCATTGACGGGTACAATGCCTAGTACCTGCCACACAGTTTGTCCATTTATATTGTTTGAGTCAGAGAATAAACCAACTGTTAAGTAACTTGCAGTATCACATTATGAAGCATTACTCTTGAATGCAGCCCCCGAGGTTTAACTATTTAATGGTTTCCATTTCTACTCGCTGGAAGATCTGTTTACACTGAGGAAATAGCAGCTAAGGATGCATTTCACAGTTCTGGAGGTGTATTAAAATGAAAACCACAGGACCAAAATGGAGTTACTTATATTAAGAGCCCCACATCAGCAAAACAAGACCTAATACCCAACCCAAGTGCAGTTTCCCTGCCATGCCCATGCCAGGTACATAACCAGCCAGTCAACCTGGAATTTCCTGGTCAGCACTAGGGAATTACTGATAGACTCCTTCCATCCCCCTTTGAAGGGTGACTTTGCCTAGAACAATGCATCCTTTGTTAATAATTTCCTTTTTTCCCACTCCCTCTCTTTCTTTAAAAACCTTTTCTTTTCTGCAGCTTGGTGGAGCTCCTTTCTATTTGCTAAATGGGATTCTGCCCAATTCATGAATTGTTTAACAAAGCCAATCAGATCTTCAAAGTCACTTAGTTGAATTTTTGTTATTTAACAGATGAATGGAGAATATTTCATAAATTGGAATTTAGCTTTTTGTCAGTTATATATTCGTTCAAAAGCCATCAGTATAAACAAAAAAACCATCAGTACAGCAATGTGAGTAAGAGTTCGAACACTGAGCTGGGTACAAATTGTATCTCTGCCACTCATTGGGTGACATGAGACAAACTATTTAACTACCTTAGTCTTAATTTAAGTATCTATAAATGGAGATAATATAATTATTTACTTCAAGGAATTGTTGAGAACAGGGCAGTCCTAGGGTGAAATAATTGGAATGCAAAATTTAAGGTCACAAAGGAACACACCTAAATGCAAGAGCTACATTTACAAAATTCTTAGAGGAAAACACAAGAGTTTTCCTTTCCTTCATGACCTTGGGTGAAGCAAGGCCTTCTTCGATAAAAGACCAAAAGCACAAATAACACGAAAAAATGACCTGGATTGAATTAAAATTTAAAAATGTTGTGCTTTGGGACGCCTGGGTGGTTCAGTGGTTGAGCGTCTGCCTTTGGCTCAGGGCGTGATCCTGGAGACCCGGAATCGAGTCTCACATCGGGCTCCCTACACGGAGCCTGCTTCTCCTTCTGCCTGTGTCTCTGCCTCTTTCACTCTCTCTCTCTCTCTCTCTCTCTCTGTGTCTCTCATTAATAAATAAATAAAATCTTTAAAAAATAAATAAAAAATAATTTGTGCTTAATCTATAAAATAAAATAAAATAAAAATAAATAAAAATTTTGTGCTTCAAAGGGCACTATAAAAATAAAAGATATCTACAGAATGGAAGAAAATATTTGCAAATCGATTCTGGTAAGATTTGTATCCAGAATATATAAAAATCTCTTACAATCCAATAATAAAAAGATAAAACCCAATTAAAATAAATGGGAAGGGAAAAGATAAATATGTGAGGTGATGGATGTGTTCATTAATTAAGTGAGATGAATCCTTGCACAATAAATACATATTACACACAAAAGTACATATGTACATTGTGCACATATGTATAACTACAATGTATAGTTTAAATAACTTACAACTTCATCAATTATAGTGAGTACTAAAAAAATGGGCAAAAGATTTAAGTAAACATTTCTCCAAAGAAGATAGACAAATGGCCAATAATCATACAGAGATACTCAACATTATTTGCCATTAGGCAAATGCAAGTCAAAACCACAATGAGATACCATTTCACACCTACCAGGGTGACTCTAACAAAAACAGATGGAGAAGAACAAGTGTGGTGAGGATACACAGAATTTGAGTAATTGCTGGCAGGAAGGTAACATGGTGCAGACACTTTGGAATATAGTCTAGCATTTTTCTCAAAATGTTAAATATAGAGTTACTTTTTTACCCAGCAACTCCACCCCTAGGTATGCACCCAAGAGAAATGAAAACATACGTCCACACAAGTGTTCATAACAGCATTATTCATAATAGTCAAAAAATGGAAACAATCCAAATGTCCACTAGCAAATAAATGAATAAACAAAATGTAGTCATCCATACAATGGAATGTCACTCAGTAATAAAAAGAATAAAGTAGGGATAGCTGCTACATAGATGAACTGGGAAACACTACAGTAAGTGAAAGAAGCCAGTCACAGAAGACCACAAATCTACAGAGACAGAAGGGAGATTAATGGCAGCCTAGAGCTTGGGAGTTGGTGGCGTGGGGTAGGGGGGGTTATTGATAATGGGCATGGGTTTTGGGGGTGATGAGAATGTCCTAAAATTGATTGTGATGTGTGATTGTTGCACAACCTTATGAATACACTAAAAGCCACTAAACTATACACTTGAAATGGGTGAATTGTATGATGTGTGAACTTTGTCTCAAGAAAGCTGTTAAATAGTGGAAGAAGGCACTCCTTCTCAGGGCAATAAAAGTACAGGGCAAGCAGGGAGCACTTGCCAACCCTGAGACTGAGCACTTTCCTAAATTCTGTGCCTTAGATACCTGCTGGCTTCACCCAAGTCCTGGCCTTGAATGTGTGAACTAATGAGACATTGTATGAAAGGTACTTAACACTAGTACATAACACATGTTTACAGTTTGTTGTAGGGGAAGAAAAATAATTTTACCTCTAACCTTCTGAGTCCTTGCCTGAGACCCCTGGATTAAAGACAGATTAACAAGAGAAAAACATCCAGTTTATTACCATGTATACCCCGTGTGTACTCTAAACCAATAGCTTAAATACCATCTTCACCTAAAGACAGAAGAAAGAAGGGTGTGGGGAGACCAGTTTTGGGGAAGTTACAAAGAAAACATGGCAACCAAGGGTGAGGTTTGTTATATGGATTCAAGTTAGTGACTTTTCCACTGATAAGATTCTCTTGTGATTTGGAGTCACCTTCTCTTCCTGGTGCAGAGAGGGAGACACACTGACAAATGGAGATTTGATTTATGGTTGTAAATTTCCTTTACAAAAAGGAACCTTTCTGTTTTCAGAGATTTTCCCACCTCTGCTGTTACTCAAAATAATCCTTATGCCAAAGAGGCATATTTTGGGGTGACATATTCTGCTTTTCTTCACTGTTGTGATTATTAAGTATCAGGAATTTGCCAGGCTCTGAGCATATAAAGATGACACTAATAGCTCAAGTATGCTGAGTACAGGGATCCCTGGGTGGTGCAGCGGTTTGGCGCCTGCCTTTGGCCCAGGGCGCGATCCTGGAGACCCGGGATCGAATCCCACGTCGGGCTCCCGGTGCATGGAGCCTGCTTCTCCCTCTGCCTGTGTCTCTGCCTCTCTCTGTCTCTCTCTCTGTGACTATCATAAATAAATTTAAAAAAAAAATTAAAAAAAAAAAAAGTATGCTGAGTACACAGGGCCAGACCTTATTCCAAAGGGGTTTCTGTTCTGAAGTTGAGGTAATACACCCAAGTTTACACACTAGGAGGTGGCTCAGCTTGTGGGAAGGGACAGGCAGCCTGGCTGCGGAACCACTATACTGCATCATCCATAAGACTGTCATAAGACTGTCAGGATTAACAAGATATTATTCGTTTTAATTAATAATCCAACATGAGCCATAAATATGTGCATCAAGACTGTAACAGAATAACATGCGAAATATGAAAAATCCCCCAGTGCACAGAGAAAAATAATTCCATCTGGGGTTTGGGCAAGACTTCAGAAAGGGTTATAGCCTCCCCACCCACCTACCACCAACAACAACACCCCCAGGGTTGAAAATGCAAAGGAGCTTGCTGGCTGGAGGTGAAGGAGAGCATTTCAGGCACAGTGAAAATGAGTCAAGGCAGAGCTTCTGGCAGGCTCAGGAGACAGCGGCCTGTGCTGAAGGACATGTGGAGTGGGCAGGTGCTGGTGCCCAGACTCATCCTAGGTGCAGGGGATGTGAAGGATTTTCCATACCACACAGGAGTCTGAGATTTATCCAAAAGGCAAGTAGGACCCAGCAGAAGCCATAAACAAGAGTGCAACATAATCAGACAGGATGCTGAGAGATCTCTCAGAAAAAAATTCAAGTTATTTGATAGTAAAGAGACAACAGGGGTATCCTTCAAACCAATGCTTAAGTTCTCCAAGTTTCTTGTTAGATACTGTGCCTCAACTAATACCCATACAAATTTAGTGACTATAAGGTTTCTTCAAGAAGACCCTAGAAGAGAGTTAGTTTTCCCTTCGTATATTCATGACAACTGCTTTTATGGTTTCCTTTTATCTAATTACCATAATATTGTCTATGTTTTTTTTAATTTATTTAAACTTGTAATAGAAACTCAATAAAATGAAAAGCTTCTCTCTTCATGTACCGTTTTGTGAAATGTTCTGTTTCAACCCCTCTCCGCCTTACCCCAGATCTTGGTTTTAAGTATCACTTAAATGAAATAAATTGAATGGTATTTTATTTATCTTAAACCTTGCAGGTGAAAGATGGTGTTTAAGTGAGTGAGCCTTGGGGTGGGACCCTTGTTTATCTGTTCAGAATTTCTGGCCCACACACTTGGCTTCAAGTCAGCCAGGAAATAAATAACTACCTGTTAAAAACCACTCACAAACAACAGCTCCACCCCCAGGATGTGAAACACCATCTCCTAAGAGTATCTCACCTTCTGTCACCGGTTTCCTACCTTGTCAACAACAGATTCTACTAGTCCTGATTGCTGCCCCGTCACCCTGGCCAGCTGGGAAGAGGTTAACCACAGAACTGGGATTTTGCATCAACTGTTAAAGGGAATTTGGGATATTTGTTCTGCTGCTGTTTGGTATTTTGCCCAAGCTGATGTTTTTTATTTGGTCTCATTGTTAAGCCTTTGAGTTCTTTCCTTGTAACTTGTATCAGAGTTTCTTCTTACGGTCTACCTGAGACACAGAAGGGAGCTTGCAAGACAGTGACTCATTTCACCATTATTTACCATAGCTCTTGGTTTTTTGTTTTGATTTGACTTTTGGCACTTAAGGATTTAAAATATTCTTTGGGGCAAGAAATGTGATGCATGTTTTGGATTTATAGATGACTGTTTGAAAGAATACCTGGAATTTCCTTTCTGGCACATCCTCTGTGACAGGTTTGCCTAGAGGCCAATAGTCTAGTCTTCGCTGTGCTATTTCTAGTGATGTCACTCCTTAGATGGCTTGCTGCATTTTTGCATGGATCTAGTTGTCACAAACATATATCTCACTCTATTTGGTGCAATTAAGTTTATTCTTCCATAGGCTATCCTTAAAGTATCAAAGTCTTTATATTATCTATCTGAGTCTTCCCTTTTTCTGGACTCAATTAAGGTCTTGATCAAATCCATATGCTCTGTGGGATTATTATTATCTTTAAAATATTAAGACTTCACTTCTTGGTAAAGCATCAGATTTTCTAACTTAAAAATAAAGAGATAACAATGATGATACCTTCCAATACTGTGCTATGAGAGCCAAGTAAAATAATAAAAATGAAATCACTGTAAAGAAAATACAGCCTTCTACAAATGCCATACATAGAGTATTAGTATTAGAAATACAAACCCTTAGGATCCCAATGCAGACATCTTATGACTTAGACCAAATGACTGACCACATAGTGACCCAAAAGAAGCTGAACTTAATGATCTAGTCTTTAACATTGAGAAAAAAAGCCAAACTGTCCCTTATTTTCAGTCACTTCAATTCATATAAGAAATATTTTACTGAGCCTCTACTCTGTGCCAGGCACTGCTCTAGAATTAAAAATGAAGACATGCACAAAGCAGACAAAGACACTGCCTTCTCTCAAGAAATGTACATTTTTAAAAAAAGATTTTATTTATTTATTCATGAGAGACACAGAGAGAGAGGCAGAGACATAGGCAGAGGGAGAAGCAGGCTCCCTGCAAGGAGCCCAATGTGGGACTGGATCCCAGATCCCAGGATCATGCCCTGAGCCGAAGGCAGACGCCCAACCACTGAGCCACCCAGACGTCCCAAGAAATGTACATCTTAATGTGAAAGCCTGGCAATATAAAGGTCAGCACATCTGATATTGATCAATACAGGAGGGGAAAAAATGGAGCAGGGTAAGAGTGTTCATGGATAAGGAGAGAGATATTAGTTTGTATAAATTGTATGGCCTCTTTCACAAGGTGATATTCAAAGTGAAACAAGAAGGAAATAAAGGAGTTAGTCATGTAGATAGCTGGGAAAGCATGCTCAGGAAGAGGAGATAGCATGTGCAAACTTCCTGACGCAGGAGGGATGTGGCTGAAGCAGAGTGAACTAGAGGGAGAGAAGCAGGAGATCTAGGGCCATGGTAAGGACTCCGGATTTTGTTCTAAGTGAATTGAAAGTCATTGGAGGGCTTGAACAGGGGATAGGTTGTGAGAGAATCACCATACTACTCTATGATGCATTGACAACTGGGAAACCACTTACAAGTTTTCCAGTAAATTATACAAGAGATAATCAGTTAATTGGACCAGGGTGGTATCCATGTATGTGGCTAGACAGGGTATGATTTTGGTTATATTTTGTTTTTATGAGGGTTTTTTTTTTTTTATCTTGTTGGGGAGAAAAAAAAAAACATCCAAAACTTCTTCTCCAACAGACAGCATGAGCAGGTAAAACTGGAAGGGTTTCTCACTAGAGCACACATTCACAAGGCATTTATAGCTTAACAGTGAGAAAGCTTCTGGTGAACTCCACGTTTTGCCAAGGTAGAACCATCAGGATTTGTTGCTGGGGTTATGTATGAAGTATAACAGAAACCAAGGAGTCATGGATGCTCCCATGTTTGGGGCCCGAGCAAAGATTAGCTGGAAATTATAGAGCATTTGGAAGCATGGAGAGGGGAGGAAGAAGGGGTTGAAAAGGTAAGGCATGGTTAAATTGTAAGGTACCCTATATATCATGCTAAGGATATTGGACGTTAGCCTGTGGGCAGTAGGCTTTAGGCATAGGAAGTGATGTGATAAGCTTTGTGTTTTCTAAAAACAGCCTCAGAGATGCATGCAGAACAGAATAAAATGAGATAAGACTAAAAGATGAGAACTGATTTAGAACGATACTGAAATAGTTCAGGTGAGACACAACGAGAGCCGGAACAGGGGTTGGGGGGGCAAGCTGATCTCAGCATCTGCTGGCCTAAAAGTGAGGTTACTATAGACTTACTGAGGAAAGGAAATAAAAGACCTTTAAAAAAACTATTTTCACCTAGTGATGGTGAGCAGACTCCAGCATACTCTGATTTATCACCTGATCAATGCATCTCTCACCTGGACAGGTCTAGAGATATATTGATGAGTTCACACTTTTCCAACTCAACCAACAGTTCTCCAGAAAGCATTTATTGAGTGCCAACCACTAGTTAGGTACTAGGCCAATATTGTGCCTAGAACTGTGGCTTTAAAAAATGTAGCTGAGACTGGAAATCAAAATAACTTGAGTTTTAGTCCTTATTGTATTTCTGGCCAAATCACTTCACTGGTTTTGACCCTGGTGTACTCATTTCAAAAGAAGATGAGGCCTCCTTACTGAGCACCTGAATTATCCAACACCCAACTGTGCAGAATAAAAAATTTTATTGAAATATTTATTGGTTGCCATTTATATGCATTATTATTCTCACATCAAGGTTTCTACCCAGTGAGTATTTTCAGGCATATGGTATATGTCAAGATGGAACACATTTTGATTTGAACCTTTTGTTTAAGGGTGATGAGGTGGTAAATTGCTTTCATGTTGCAACTCAGTCAGAGTTATTTTTTCTCTTGCCTTTTGCTGAACAAGGAAAATATAAACTAATCATGCAGATAACCCTTAACATTTTGTCAATAGTCTTGTATTAACAGATAAAGTCAAAGGTGAGTATATTTAAGCAGCAAGAATTCTTGGTGTTTTACAGTTTATGTGTATTTACTGACAACCTTACCTCATCTTTTCTGCTAAAGTCTAAGCGAAAGAGCTCCTTTATTACCTGTTTTAATTGGATCTTGGATTGTTGTTGTTTTTTAAAATATAATTTATTTTTAGAGCAGTTTTAGATTCAGAGCAAAATTGAGAGGAAGCTGCAGAAATGTCCTGTGTACCACCTGCACACACACACACACAGAGCCTCCTTCACGATCAACATCCCACATCAGGGTGGTACATTTGTTACAATCAATAAACCTACGCTGGCACATCATTATCACCCAAAGTCAGTTGTTTATATTAGGGCTCACTCTAGTATTATACACTCCATGGTTTTAACAGATGTAAATGACATTTATCCACCACTGTAAAATCGTACAGTGTAATTTCACTGCCAAAACCATCCCCTGTGCTTTGCCTACTCATCGCTTTTGCTCCCTATCCTCTAGGCAACTATTGATCCTTTTATTGTCACCATAGTTTTGGCTTTTCCAGATGCCATATAGTAGAAATCACATAATACATAGCCTTTTCAGAATGGCTTCTTTCATGTAGTAATATGCATTTAAGCTTCCTCCATATCTTTTTATAAATTGATAGCTCATTTCCTTTTAGCTCTGAATAATATTCTTCCATTGTCTGCTTGTTCATTAATCTATTCACATATTGAAAGACATCTTGATTGTTTCAAGTTTTGGCATCTACTGAATAAAGTGGCTATAAACATTTGTATATAGGTTTTGGTGTGGATGTAAATTTTTAAACCCTTTGGGTAAATACGAGAGAATGTACTTGCTGGATTATTTGATAAGAGTAGGTTAAATTTTGTAAGAAATTGACAAACTGCCTTCCAAATTGCCTCTATCATTTTGCATTCCCACTAACAGTGAATGAGAAGTCTTATTGCTCCACATCTCACCAGAATTTTGTGTTGTTAGTGTTTTGAATTATGGCCGTTCTACTAGGTGTATAGTGATAGCTCATTTTTTTTCTTTTTTCTTTTAATTGCAGTATAATTAGCATACAGTGTTATATTAGTTTACAATATAATACACTAATTATGTTAGTGTTATATTGGTTTATAATACAATACACTAATATTGTTATATTAGTGTACAATATAGTGATTTTAACATTTCCATACGTTACTCAGTGCTCATCATGATATTTAATCCCCATCGCTATTTTACCCATCCCTCCCTACCTACCTCCCTCTGGTAGCCATCAGAGGTTTGTTCTCTATAGTTAACAGCCTGTTTTTCATCTCTTTTTTTCTTTAGTTGTTTGTTTTCTTTCTTAAATTCCACACATGAACAAAATCACATGGTATTTGTCTCTCTCTGACTTATCTCATCTATCCATGTTGTTCCAATTGAGAAGATTTCATTCTTTTTTATGGCTGAGTCATATTCCATTACTCCCCACATATTCTTTATCTGTTCTTCTGTTGATGGACACTTACGTTGTTTCCATAATTTGACTATTGTAAATAACGCTGCAATAAACACAAGGATGTATGTTTCTTTTTGAATTAATGTTTTCATATTCTTTGGGTAAATACTCACTAGTGGAATTGCTGAATCATATCATAATTTTTTTAAATTTTTTGAGGAACCACTGTCTTCCACAATGGCTACATCAGTTTACATTCCCACCAACAGTGCACAAGGATTCCTTTTTCTCCATATCCTCACCAACACATGTTTTTTCTTATGTTTCTTATTTTAGCCATTCTGACAAGTATGAGGTGATATCTCATTGTGGCTTTCATTTACATTTCCTTGATGTTTAGAGATGTTGAGCATCTCTTCATGTGTCTGTTGGCCATCTATATGGCTTCTTTGAAGAAATTTTTATCATATCTTCTGCCTATTTAAATTGAATTATTTGTGGGGGGTTTTTGTGTTGAGTTGTATAAGTTCTTTACGTATTTTGGATACTAATCCTTTAATAGATATATCATTTGCAAATATCTTCTCCCATTTAGTAGGTTGTCTTTTAGTTTCTTGGATTGCTTCCTTTGCTGTGCAAAGTTTTTTTTTTTTATTGTGATGTAATCCCAATAGTTTATTTTTGCTTTTGTTTCCCTTGCCTCAGGAAACATATCTAGAAAAATGTTGCTATGGCCAGTGTCAGAGCCATTACTGCCTGCCATGTGGCATGTTCCAGTGAGAGACAAAATGATTACTCAGAGTCCAATATCTTGGAACAAAAAGAGGCCCAAAGGAAGGCTACACTGTCAGGCACTGCCAAGAAGTGCAGGTACCAAGGTGAAGCATAAGTCCAAATTGGCTCTAAGTTTTATTAACATAGAATGTAAAGTATGTGAAAGCAAGGCAGGATAAACAACTCAAGAAACCAATCATGTGAAGGACAGCAGGGAACTGCGTATGTGACTATGCATATGTGACTACCTGTAGGGGTCTCAGAGAAGCATTAACTTGGGGGCTTTTGGGGGATGGGAGAATTGAGCTCAGCAGGCCTGGCTATCATATCCACCATCATTGCTGTTTTCACCACGTACTGTTTTCAGTACAGATGAATAGCAGGAATAATTGGCTTTTGACACACACGTAAAGCTGTTGCCATTTATGCAGGTCCCTGTTCTTATCGTTTCTTTTACCTGCTGAGGTCTTACTCTCCCACTACTGCCTGTATCTCTTCTAGGATATTTATGGTTTCAGGTCTCATATTTAGGTCTTTAATCCATTTGAGAGTGTCTTTTTGTGTATAGGTACCTGAACAGCTTTCCCAACATCATTTGTTTAAGACTATCTTTTCACATTGCATATTCTTGCCTCCTTTGTCATATATTAACTGACCAAATAATCATGGATTTATTTCTGGGCTCTTTATTCTGTTCTTTTGTCCTAAGTTTCTATTTTTGTGCCAATATTATACTGCTTTGATTGCTGTAGCTTTGCAGTATATCTTGAAATCTGGGATTGTGATAAGTATAGTTTTGTTACTCTTTTTCAAGATCTCTTTGGCTATTTAGGGTCTTTTGTGATTCCATACAAATTTTAAGATGTTTGTTCTACTTCTGTGAAAAATGCTATTGGTTTTTGGATACAGATTGTATTGAATCTGTAGATTGCTTTGTGTAGTATAGCCATTTTAACAATATTTTTTCTCCAACTCCATGAGCGTAGAATATCTTTCCATTTCTTTGTGTAATCTTAAATTCTTTCATCAATGTTTTAGTTTTTATAGATTTCATAATACAGGTCTTTCACTTCCTTGGTTAAATTTACACATTGGTATTTTATTATTTTTTATGCAATTGTAAATGTGACTGTTTTGTTAATTTCTATTTCTGTTCATTCATTTTAAGTGTATAGAAATGCAACAGAATTCTATGTATTGATTTTGTACTGTGTGGTCCTACTTAACTTATTTATCATTTCTAGTAGTTTTTTATGGAGTCTTTAGGGTTTTCTATATTCGCATCATGTCATCTGCCAATAGTGAAAGTTTTACTTCTTCCTACAAATTTGGATTCCTTCTATTTCTTTTTCTTGTGTGATTTTTATAGCAAGGATTTCCAGTACTAGGTTGAATAAAAGTGGTGAGAGTGGACATCTTTGTCTTGTTCCTGATATCCGGGAAAAGCTCTTGGTTTTTCACCATTGAATATACTGTTAGCTGTGAGTTTCTTATATATGGCCTTTATTATGTTGAGGTATGTTTCCTCTAAACCTACTTTGTTGAGGATTTTTGTCAGGAATAGATGTTGTACTTTGTCAAATGCTTGTTCTACATCTATTGAAATGATTATATGTTTTTTATCCTTTCTCATGTTGATATGATGTATCATTGATTAATATGTAAATATTGAGTCCTCCTTGCATTCCTGAAATAAATCCCACTTGAACTTGGTGAAAGATTTTTTTAATGTGTTTTTGAATTCAGTTTGTTAATGTTTCATTGGGGATTTTTGCATCTATGTTCATCATAGATATTAGCGTATAGTTTTCTTTCTCTTAAGATTTTATTCATTTATTTGAGAGAGAGATGAGAGAGCATAAGTGGGGAGGAGTGTAGAGAAAGAGGGAGAAGCAGGTTCCCTGCTGAGCAGGAAGCTGATGCAGGGCTCTATCCCAGGAGCCTGGGATCATGACCTGAGCTCAAGGCATCTGCTTTGCTGACTGAGCCACCTGGATGCCCCTATATTTTTCTTTTTTTTTTTTTTATAATGTCTTTTTCTGGTTTTGATATCAGGGTTGCTGGCCTCATAGAATGAATTTGGAGGCATCTAAATTTTGGCTATTCTATTTTAAAATAAAGTTTTATTTTATACTTTTTAAAAATTTTATTTGAGTCTCCTCTCTCTCTCTCTCTTTAATGTCTAGCTAATGATTTATCAAATTGTTGATCTTTTCAAGGTACTTGTTCCTGGTTTCATTGATCTATTCTACTGTTACTTTAGATTTTGTTTCATTTATTTCTGCTCTAATCTTCATTACTTCTTCCCTGCTACTAGTTTTGGGTTTTATTTGTTCATATTTTTCTAGCTCCTCTAGATGTAAGGTTACATGGTTTATTTGAGATTTTTGTCTTTGTTTCTTGAGGTAGGCCTTTATTGCTATAAACTTCCTCCTTAGAACAGCTTTTGCCAAATCTCAAAGATTTTGGACTGTTGTGATTTTATTTTCAGTTGTCTTCATATATTTTTTTATTTCTTCTTTGATTTCTTGGTTGACCAATTCATTGTTTAGAAGCATATTCTTTAACCTCCATGTGTTCTTTTCCACATTTCTTCTTGTGGTTGATTTCTGGTTTCATAGTGTTGTGGTTGGAGAAGATTCACAGTATGACTTCAATCTTTCTGAATTTGTGGAGATTTGTTTTGTGGCCTAACATATGACCTTTTCTGGAGCATGTTCTATATCCACTTGAAAGGAATGTGTATTCTGCTGTTTTAGAGTGGAATGTTCTGAATATATCTGTTATGTCCATCTGGTCTAATGTGACATTCAAAGCCAGTTACCTTGTTGATTTTCTGTTTGGATGATCTATCTATTGATGTATGTGGGATATTAAAGTCTCCTGCTATTATTTTATTATTATCAATTAGTTTCTTCATGTTTGTTATTAACTGTTTTATGTGTTTGGGTGTCTTATGTTGGGTGCATAAATATTTACAATTATTATATCTTCTTGTTAGATTGTTCCCTTTATGACTATGTGGTGTCCTATGTCTCTTTTAGAATCTTTGTTTTAAAGTCTACTTTATATAATATAGATTTTGCTACCCCAGCTTCCTTTACACTTCTGTTTGCCTGAGAAATGTTTTTCCATCCATTCGCTTTTGGTCTACATGTGTCTCTAAGTCTGAAAAGAATTACTTTCAGGCAGCATATAAATGGGTCTTACTTTTTTATCCAGTCTGTCACCCTATGTCTTTTCATTGGACCATTTAGTCCATTTATATTCAAACTAATTATTGATAGATGTATGTTTATTGCCATTTGGTTACTTGTGTTATGGTGGTTTTTGTAGTTCTTCTCTGTCCCTTTCCTATATTGCTCTCTTCTCTCATGGTTTGATGGCTTTCTTTAGTGATATACTTGGATTCCTTTCTCATCATTTTTTGCATACCTAATGCTGGTTTTTGATTTGTGGTCACCATTAGGTTTATATCTTTTTATCTTATTCATTTTATCTTATATTATCTTATATACCATTTATCTTATTCAGATAGTAGTCTACATTAAGTTGATGGTCACTTAAGTTTGAACCCATTATTTACTCCTCTCTTCATTTTAGGTATATGGTGTATCCTTTACATCCTTTTATTTTATGAATCCCTGGACTGATTTTTATAGGTATTCTTAATTTTGCTGTTTTTGTGCTTCCTACTTTTCTTGCTCCTCTTTATGATTTTTCCTTTCCACTCAGTGTCCCCTCTAAAATTTCTTGTAAGGTTGATTTAGCAGTGTGATGAGTTCCTTTAACTTTTGTTTGTCTAGGAACTCTTTATCTCTCCTTCTATTCTGAATGATAACCTTAACGGATAGAGTAACCTTGGTTGCAGGATTTTTACTTTCAGCACTTTGAATATACCATGCCACTCCCAATTGGCCTGCAAAGTTTCTGCTGAAAAAAATTTCCCTTGTCTGTAATTGTTTTCTTTTCTCTTTTTGATTTTAAAATTCTCTCTTTATCACTACCTTCTGCCATTTTGATTACTATGTGTCTTGGTGTGGACTGCCTTGGGTTGATTTTTATTGGGGGATCCCTGTGCCTCTTGGATATGGATTCTATTCCCTCCTCCAGATTAGGGAAGCTTTCAGCTATTATATCTTCAAATAAATTTTCTGCTCCCTTTTCTCTCTCTTCTTTTTGGGATACCTATAATGTAAATGGTATCCCTGAGTTCCTTCAATCTATTTTTATTTTTTATTATTCTTTTTTTCTCTCTCCTGTTCAGCTTGATTGCTTTCCATTACTCTATCCTCCAGGTCACTGATCCATTTTTCTGTTTCCTCTAGCCTACTACTTATTTGTCTATTCTCTCACCAATACCACACTGTGTTGATTACTATAGCTTTATAGTAAGTCTTGATGTTGAGTAGTATCAGGCTTCCAACTTTGTTCTTCCCCTTCAATATTGTGTTGGCTATTCTGGGCCTTTTGCCTCTCCTCACAAACTTTAGAATCAACTTGTTGATGCCTACAAAATAACTTGATGGGGTTTTGGTTAATATTGCATTGAGTCTGTAGATTAAGTTGGGAGAACTGACATCTTAATAATACTGAATCTTTCTATCCATGAACATGAAACATTTCTCTAGTTTTTTACTTCTTTAAGTTGTTTTATCAGAGTTTTGTAGTTTTATTTATATGGATCTTGTATATATTTTGCTAGGTTTATCACTAAGTGTTTCATTTGTTTGGCTGTTAATGTAAATAATATTGTGTTTAAATTTTGAATTCTGCTTGTTGATTGCTGGTATTTAAGACAGTGATTAATTTTTATATATTAATCTTGTATCCTGTAACTTTATTATAAATCATTTACTAATTCCAGGAATTTTTGGTGTTGTTGATTTTTCAGATTTTCTACATGGACAATCATGTCACATGTGAACAAAGATAGTTTTATTTCTTCCTTCCCAATCAGAATTCTTTTTTGGTTGTTTGTTTGTTTAGTGCATTAGCTAGGATTTCCAATACAGTGTTGAACAGGACTGGTGAGAGAGGACATACTTTCCTCATTTTTTAAAATTTATTTATGATAGTCACAGAGAGAGAGAGAGAGGCAGAGACACAGGCAGAGGGAGAAGCAGGCTCCATGTACCGGGAGCCCGATGTGGGATTCGATCCCAGGTCTCCAGGATCGCGCCCTGGGCCAAAGGCAGGCGCCAAACCGCTGCGCCACCCAGGGATCCCTCTCATTTTTTTAATCTTAACACAAAAGCTTCTAATTTCTCATCATTAAGTATTGTGTTAGCTGTAGGTTTTTTGTAAATGTTTTTTATCAAGTTAAGGAACTTCCTCTCTATTTTTAGTTTTCTGTGAGTTTTTAATCATAATTGATGTTGGATTTTATCAAATGATTTTTCTGCATCTGTCAATATAATCATGTGATTTTTCTTCTTTAGCCTGTTGATGTAATGGATTACATTCATTGATTCTTTAATGTTGAACTAGTCTAGCACAGCTGGAAAAAATACCACTTGGTTTTGGTGTACAATTCTTTTTATATGTTGTAGGATTTTATTTGCTATATTTTATTGAGGACTTTTTCATCTATGTTTATGAGATATATTGGTCTGCAGTTTACTTGTAATATTTTTCCCTGGTTTGAGTATTAAGGTAACTATAGTATCATAGAATGAGTTAGGAAGGGCTTCCTCTTTTTTTATCTCCTGAAAGAAATTTTAGAGAATTGATATGATTTTTTTCCCTAAACATTTGTTAGAATTTGTTAGTGAACACATCTGAGTACAGTGCTTTCTGTTTGGTAAAGTTATTATTTATTTAATTTCTTTAATGTACATATATACATTTATATATATTATATATTATATATTATATATATATATATATATATATATATATATATATATATATATATAGGCTGTCTTAGTCATTCAACCTGCTATAACAAAAATACCATAAACTGGGTGGCTTATCAACAACAAAAATTTATTTATTACAGTTTGAGAGGCTGGGAAGTCTAAGATCCAGGTGCTAGAAGATTCATTATCTGGCAAGGAGCAATTTCCTGGTTCCTTGACAGCCTTGTTTTCACTGTAACTTTACATGGCAGAAGGGGTAAGGGAGCTCTCTGGGGTCTCTTTATAAGAGCACTAATTCTATTCATGAAGGCTTCACCCTCAGGATGTAATCATTCCAAAGATATACCTCCTAATACAATTACATTAGGGGTTAGGATTTCAATGTATAAATTTGAGATGGGGGAGGGTAGGGCAAAAACATTCAGTCAATAATATAGGCCTATCCAGATTAGTCTATTTCTTCCTGTGTGATGTTGGTAGGTGATGTCTTTCAAGGAATTGGTCCATTTTACCTAGGATATCAAATTGTGGGCATATTGTTGTTTATAAACTTCTGTTCTGGAGGTAGCTCATTCCCAAATAAGTCAGGATATTTTTTAATTGGTATTCCAGCAAGACCTTTACTCTAAAACTTCTTATATATTGATACCTACCTTGCACAGGATTGGGGCCAATAACATGATAAAGTGGAGTAGCTCTCTTTTGACTCAATTATAGTCTTGATTCTAACTCTAACTTGATATATAATCCTGGACAGATTAATTCACATTTTCACATTTTGGGATCTCATTCACCTTTAAGTCAACAATATTGCAAATATTTACTGAGCATTCACTCTATGTCAAGCACTGGAGTAAGCAAGCAAAGTAGACACAATTCCTGTCCTTAGAAAGCAGAAAACAAACAAAAACTTGCAAGTCAATAAGCATTAAAGTAGGAGTATAGAGTGCTACAGGAGCACATGGCAAAGGGCTCTGATCCTCAGTAAGGCTCTATTGAGGGATGGACTAGATAATCTGTATGATTCCCATTAAAGAAATAAAAACACATTAATGTATACAAGACTTTTTCTGACTTCTAATCCAGTAGAATGGACCAGATCAATTGATTTTCCACAAAATGCCAAGACAATTAATATAGGGAAACAGTAGCCTTTTCAACAAATCTTACTGAGACAGCCGGTATCCTAAATGCTAAAGAATAAAATCAGTCTCCTTCCTCACACCATACGCTAAAATTAACTTAAAACTGATCATGGACACAAACAAAAGAAATTAAATTATGAGACATAGTAGTAAAAATGCATTACCCTGAGTTATGCAAAGCCTTCTTAAATTCAGCACCAAAAGCACAGCAACAAAATAAATAAATTATTAGACTTTTAAATAAACTTAAAATTTTTGTGCTGAAAAAAAAACCTTCACAAAAGTAAAATGACAACTCATAGAATGGGGAAAAAATATTTTCAAATCATTTGTCTGGTAAGGGACTTATTTCCAGAATGGATAGAAAACAAAAATAATGAAAAGACAAATAATATAATTTTTTAAGTGGACAAAGAAACTGAACACACATTTTTCTAAAGAGGAAATAGAAATGATCAATAATCACATGAAAAGATACTCAAAACCATTCTCCATTATGGAAATGCAAATCAAAACTGTAATGAGATACCATATCGTACAAACTAGAATGGCTATAACCAAAAAGACAAGCCAATAACATATGTTGGCAAAGATAGGGAAAAACTGGAACCCTAATATAGGATTGAGAATGTAAAATTGTACAGCTTCTTTGGAAAATATTCTGACAGTTCTCAAAATGTTAAACATAGATGTACTGTGCCCACGAGAAGTGAAAACATATGTCCACATAAAAACTTGTACATGGGTGTTCATAGCAACATTCGTTATAATATCTAAAAGGTGGAAACAACTCAAATGTCACATCACCAATAGAATAGATAAATAAATTTATATATCCATCAATGGAATATTATTTGGCAATAAAAGGAAATGAAATATTGATACATGCTCTAAATGGATAAATGTTAAAAACATGCTAAATTAAAGAAGCCACTCACAAAAGACCACATACAGATGGTCCCTGATATGTGGTACAATGTACTCCCACGATGCGGGCCACAGCCTCAAGTTAGCTACACATGAATATAAACAACTGATACTACCATTCTGTGCCTACACAACCACTGTTTTTCAATTTCAGTACAGTATTCAATAAACTATATGAAATATTTAACTCTTTATTGTAAAACAGGCTTTGTATTAGATGATTTTGCCCAGTCCTAGGCTAGTGTAAGTGTTCTGAGCACGGTCAAGGTAGCTAGGCTGTTATGATGGTTGGTAAGTTAGGTGCATTAAGTGCACTTTCAATTTACTGTATTCTGAACTTACAATGGATTTATTGTGACATAACCCCTTCAGAGGTCAAGGTAGATCTGTATCACATGATCCCATTTATATGAAATGTTCAGAATGGTATGTTGAATCTATGGAGACAGAAAGTAGATCAGTAGTTGCCTGTGCCTGGGCAGGGGCAAGAAAGGGAAGTCACTGCTAATGGCTAAAGGTTGTTTTGAAGGTCATAGAAATGTTCTCAAATGGATTATGGAGATGGTTGCACAACTTAGTAAATACACTAACAGATATTGAATTGTGCACTCTAAATGAGTAAATTGTATAGGACTTGGGCAATATCTCTACAATTTTTTCCTTAAACATAGGAAAACATTTTACATTATAACATAGCCCTTCTATTTCTATCTCTCTCTTTTTCTCTGACACATACATACGCCATAAAAATTTTTACAAAGCAACATTTTTCCTTTGTATTTTTCTCTTATTTTCTATTCCATTTTATTCTATTTCATTAAAAAAAAAATCTTGACCTGTGATCTGGTTACCTGCTGCATAACAAAATACACCAATACTTTTGCCTTTAAAACTACATGCTATTATTATTACTTCAAGGGGTTCTGTGGGCTGAGTGAGCTCCACTGAGGGTCTCTCCCTTAAAGTTTTTATGCAGTTGCAGGCAGATATAGGCTGGGGGTACAGATTTCTGACAGTTCAGCTGTGTTGGATATCCGAGGCGACTCACTCCTATGGCTGGCAATTGATATCAACTGTCAGCTAGAAACTGAGTTTGGTTGTCAACTAAGCAGCTACACTTGCTTTCTCCACCTGGGCTGTATTCTTTCTTATAGCTTGGCATCCGGGTTCCCAGAGAAGTGTCCTAAGAATGAGCATTCCAGAAGTCTTGAGTGGAAGTTTCAAGGTTGTTTATGACATGGACTCTGAAGTCCCAGAATGATACTTGTGATACCTTCCATTGATCAAACAAGTTACTAAAATGACCTTGATTCAAAAGGAGGAGACACAGACCCCGTTACTTCATGATAGCAGGATTAGAGAATTTTTTACCATATATAATCAATCTCAATTCATGAGGTGGATTTTACCACTCACTAATGGGCCACAACCTGTAGTTTGAAAAACATCACTGTAATAGGAGAAGGTAATGTCTCTTCTAGTACTAATATTTCTTAAAGCTGTGAATTAATTAGACCTCATGTCAGGTTATAAAAGCTAATAATTTCTTCCACTTGAAAATAGGAGGAAAAATAAGAATACAGGCAAGAAGTGTGGCAGGATCTGATATCTATGGTTAGGTTGCTGCATAGAAGGATATCACCCTGTCTAATCTTCAGCCTCCCATGGCTCTTATTTGGGTCCAGGTAAATTTCGGGTAAATAATTTACTCTAGGACCTCATCCAGTGTGATGGGCATGTGTGAAATTTGGCAGTGAGCACCCTTGGCAATGCTGCATGTGTGGTAGAAGGGATTTTACATGTCTATCAATGGGGCTAAGAGATCAAAGATTTGTGGAGAGACATCCACACTCTTTAATGTTGTCCCGGAACTCTGATGGCTGTGGAAATGAATTCTTAGTGAAATGCGTCAACTAAAGTGTATTGAAAAGAAACATGTTTCACACTCCCTATGCTATCGTATCAATGTGTATTATATCTTAATTTTCAGAGTAGTTTTTGTGTATTAAAACTCCAAGAGTACTTGCTTTGAACAGATGTTTCCTATTCTCTTGGCTTATCAGTGCAAGACTAAATCAAAGGCAACAAGGTCACTAGGAACAGACAAATAAAGGGGTGGGCATGAACAGTGTGAATTTGCAAACCAACTAGTATATGGCTGAGCCAAATCATTTGGAGGACTGATTTGCAAGCTGGGGTAAGCTGCTGTAAGGAGGAGTCACAGTCAATATGAATTGTACCCATATGATTAACTATAACACAAACATGATATCTGAAAAAAAGAAAAACACATTCTTTGTCTGTAATTTTATTCTACTATTATGAGATGTTTCTAAATGGACAGTCAGACTTCTAAGTGACCATGTAATTTCCCATCTCCGCATGGCAGGAAGAAGAAAAATATAAATATGCAAAAGCTGGTCTCTTACATGGTTGCATGGATACCAAGCAGATGGGTAGATGAACATAAAACTGTTCTTTATAAACAGAGAGAACCCCTGTCAATCCAAGCTGCATCCATCTGGCTATACAGCTACGACACTGCTTTATCTGAGAGGGAGAGAGTACAAGAGAGAGAAACTGAGACAGAGTGCTGTTGAGAGAGAAAGCTGTTTGAACTTCAGAATCTAATTAATATTAAAATAATAAAGTCGCTCTCAATTACATAAACTTTGGGTTATAAACTCTTGTGGATGAACCTTGCAAACTAAAGGTCTTTGAATAAGATACTTAAGTGGCCTATTTAATAATCCCAGCACTACTTAGTAGCTCGCTACTTAACCACTCCAAAGGCCCCAGTGTCTTACCTGTGAAATGAGGGATGACATTGATGCTACTTCCTAGGGTTTTTGTGAGAGTTACCTGAAACCATGTTTGCAAAACCTGTTTTTCACAGAGTCTGACGCATAATAAATGTTCAGCAATTATAAAGAATAATATTAACAACTTTATTTTGATTGCTGTCTTCACAACTAAATGCTCTTCCTGGAAAAGAATTTCTAGCCCCTTTCTTTCTCTTCAAGTTTCTTATCAAACATTGCGTGTTCTCATTGCTGCCTACTTTTCAATCATTAAAAACACGTATTTCGGGGGACCTGGGTGGCTCAGTTGGCTAAGCATCCAACTTTTGTCAGCTCAGATCATGAGCTCAGTGTTGTGAGATCAAGCCCTGTGTCTGGCCCTGCGCTGAGAGTTGAGTCTGCCCCTTAAGATTAAGATTCTCTCTGTCTGTCTGTCTGTCTGTCTCTCTCTCTCTCTCCCCCTCCCTCCCAAAACAAAACAAAATTTAAAAACCACGTGTTTCTTCCATGCAACCTCACTGTGGCACAGTAGCCTCAGAGAAAGAAAACTCAGATATCAAAGGAGATGAGATAAAGCCTCCACCACTTGTGTTTTGGGGCAACTGCCTTCTCGCCCCTCTTTCCAATCTATCATGACTTGCTGTGGCCTCAAGAGTCCTTTGGCCATGACTTTGTTTCTCAGTAATTTTATTTCAGTTACTTAAGTAATTAGACAAACTAATATCGTATTATGTGGTGATGCATGCTCTCCAAAGGTAAGATAACTTAGAACCCCAATGGCTCCTCCATCCTCCATCTTCCTCCTCCACCTCCTGCCCCCAGTCCCAGCCCCTGGGCTTCCACGTGGAATTCCCTTCACCAGAGCTGCTGGCAGATGACTGCCCGGCTTTTGTCTGAATGTCCCTCTGAGGATGAGGCAGGCCGTCCCTCTTCAGACAGCTCTGATTATGACACACTCCTTTTTTACACTGAGCCCAAATCTGATTTCTTTGCAGCAACCCTTTTTCTGATGTCTGAAGTATGAGAGAGTTAACATAACTGTTCTTCCACATGCTGGCCTTCCAAATATTTCAAAACCTTAATCCTGCCTTCTGTTAATCCACCTCAAGGGCTACCATGCTCTAATCCTTCCTCCTACATATATGAAATAATCCTCCAGCACTGTCCTATCCTGTCCCCTTCCCCTTAAATGCCTTTTTACTTTAGCTACATGGTTTTTAAATGTGACACCTGAAGTTTCAACTTGTCAAATTATTCTACTTATGGTTCAACCAGAGAAGAGCACAGTAGGGCTACAGTTTCCTTAGGAAACACTGTACATCTCTACTTTCAACTTAAGAGGTCTTCAGGATTTGAGGCATAAATACACCTCAGCTCCTGAAGAGTTGAGTGAGTACGCTTTGTCGGTATATACCCGCAAATGTCAACAAGCTAATACCACGTCCTAAACATGAACTGCTTCTGATCAGGTGAGCCTCACCCTGCAATTGTACAGCTTAATTTAAGTAAGGCTGGCTGCACAGATGTTCCTCTAAGATGTCACAGAATAACAATTTTTGCATAACTAAGTCTTCATCATTTCTTGCTTGGAGGCTTACAGCAGCATCCTGATGATCTTCTCTTCTTCCATTTTAATCTTCTGAATTTGTGTGACTCATGCTATTGTCAGTTAGTTCTCCTTAAAGTATTCTCATTATGTCATTTTCTCAGTTAAATTCTCCTTTCTGAACCCATAACAGGTCTGCAGATGGGCTTCAGGAGAAGGACTGTGGACACCTTGAAGATATATGTGCAAAATGTTGTGTGGGAAGAAAATCCCATAGCTTTCAACAGGTTAAGAACTAATGACTTATAAAATAAAATTTCAAGGGGTGCCTGGGTGGCTCAGTCAGTTAGGTAAGCATCCAACTCTTGATTTTGGCTCAGGCTGCGATCTCGGGGTCCTGGGATAGAGCCCCGCATCAGGCTCTATGTTCATCGTGGAGTCTGCTCATATTCTCTCTCCCTTTTCCTCTGCCCCTCACCCCCACCTCAAATAAATAAATCAAGAAAATCTTTAAAGTAAAATTTCTAACAGTTTATGGCAGAACTGGTGGAAAGAGTTGAGACCTTGGTAGAGAAAAAAAGAAAATCAGGGGAAGGGAGTCCCAGAAGAGGCATTGACTAAAAATCTTTATAAGAGATTCTTTCTGAAATAAAACCCAGTTGGGCCCTAACTCTGCTGAGCTGTCATTTGTACCAGCTCCTCCTCTTTTCATGGTTTGGACCCTCACTACCTTTCCAGGTTCATCTTCTCCTACTCACGGTGAACCCTCATTCTAGCCACACTGATCCTGAAAATTTCTTTTAGGATTTTGCCAGCTGTCACCTCTGTGATGAGCCATAGCACAGTTTGTGGTTAGTTGACAGTCCACGAGATTGGGGACCAGACTTCAGTTCCTTGCCTTACCACTTCCTAGCTTAAGAGACTTGGGCACATTTTTTGACTTCTTAAGTCTTTAGGTTTCATCATCTTAAAAAAAATGGAGAAAATACAACTCCTCAAAGGGCTGTCATAAGAGTTAAGTGATATTACATAAGTGTTGTAGGTAATCGTCAGGTTTTCTGGTGGCCCACCAATTTTGAATGGTACTGATGATAATGTCCAGTCTTATGAGTCTATCTACTCAAGACAAAAACCCAGAACCCTCCACCCTCCTTATGCTAGGGCTCCGGCATGTGATCTGGGTTCCCTCAAATGCATTTGCTCACCCTCTTCAGGACTGCAGTTCTGAAGATACCTTGAAGAAGGAGCTGTTGCATGGCAATCATTTTCTTGATGATACTGGTTGCAGAAACAGGGAGTGGCAGGGGCCGAGTGGTGGCAAGGTTGAACCTTTATGCAGCAAGGTCAACCAAGGTGAGGGCTTTCCTTCTCCCTGGAACAGTTTCACAACAAGGTTTTAGATATTCTTCCTAGAAACTCGGCCTTGAGTCTGGTTCTCCAGGCTGACAGTCATGTGTTATCTTTTTCAATAAAACTCCTTTTCTGTGGGCAGCCCAGGTGGCTCAGCGGTTTAGTGCTGCCTTAAGCACAGGGCGTGATCCTGGAGACCTGGGATCGAGTCCCACATCGGGCTCCCCGCATGTAGCCTGCTTCTCCCTCTCCTTGTGTCTCTGCCTCTCTCTCTCTCTCTCTCTCTCTCTCTCTCTCTGTGTGTGTGTGTCTCCCATGAGTAAATAAATAAAATCTTAAAAAAAAAGAAAAAGAAACTCCTTTTCTGCATAATAGCCTCTGTGGCTCAAAACTTTAACTCCTGACTGATAGCACATAGGAAAGCACTTAGAATGGTGCTCACCATTAAAAATGGAACATAAAATCCCCTGCTCTGTGATGTCGCCCCAAGAACCAACACTTGTCAGTGTCCCTGGCAGACCTGCCATGGAATTATGATGATTTGCACTCATGCTTGTTCTTTCCTGAGCTGTCTCTGAAGATGGTAAAGACTTCTTATTCGCTTTACAATGCCCAGAGCTCAGCAGAGGGCTGGGAGAGTCATGAGTTCTCATGTCTGTAATAATGTTTGGAACTGAGTGAACTGCTCACCCAGCAGCAGTTCTACTTAATTGTACCTCACCCAGCCTGTGTTTTTCCTAATAAAATATCATGAGAAATTTTGTCAACCACTGAGCTAAAATAAGATTGGTAGGACTACAGAATTGCCACCAACCCATCAACATATGAAAAAAAAGCAAAGTGAGGTCTGTTTGACAAGACAAATTTTAAACACACACACACACACACACACACACACACATTTTTCTCAACATAAAACAGTGCACCCTTCTTATTAAAAGCTTGGGAGGGATCCCTGGGTGGCGCAGCGGTTTGGTGCCTGCCTTTGGCCCAGGGCGCGATCCTGGAGACTCGGGATCGAATCCCACGTCAGGCTCCCGGTGCATGGAGCCTGCTTCTCCCTCTGCCTGTGTCTCTGCCCCTCTCTCTCTCTTGCTGTGTGCCTATCATAAAAAAAATAAAATATTTTAAAAAATAATAATAAAAATAAAAGCTTGGGAAATTCAAAAAGTTCAAGGTAAAACTAAAATTAGTCATAATCTCACTACTCAGGTATCATGGCAGGTTTTATTTTATATGAAAACATTCCTATTTTTATCTATCTATTTATTTATTATTTCTTTCCATCTTTTTTCCAGGTGTATATCACATAGCAGAGATCATAAAATTATATTTACAATGTTGTATTTTATCTCCTGTTTAAATTTTTATCCTAAGGTTTTTCTCATACCTCCAAATATTCTTTGCAAATATGATGATAAGCCATTGTATACATTATAGTAACTTGTTTAATGGAGCAGTTTTCAACCTGTGCTCTCAAAGTCCTATATTTCTCCTGGGTTGCCCCTCCGACATCCACTGCAGAGCTAGAAAGAGGCAGGTCTTGCTATCCCCAGAATAGATCTGTTATTATGGGTCTTAATTATTGAAGTTCTAAGTAAGATTTTATTTTATTAAAAAGACTTCCATTAGATTTTCTCAAAAGTTGAAAATCACCAATTCAACATTCCTGTGTTATTTGATGTTTAGGCTACTTTTAGGTTTTTGATGACACAAATACGACTGAGGTCAACTTTTTAATTTATTTTTAATTTAATTCAGTTAATTAACGCAATGTATTATTAGTTTCAGAAGTAGAGTTCAGTGGTTCATCAGTTGCATACAACACCCCGTGCTTATTACATCATGTGCCCTCCTTAATGCCCATCACCCAGTTACCCCATCCCCCCAACCACCTCCCCTCCAGCACCCTGTCTGTTTCCTAGAGTTAAGAGTCTCTTATGGTTTGTCTCTCCATTTGATTTCATCCTATTTTATTTTTCCCTCCTTTCCCTTATTATCCTCCATTTTGTTTCTTAAATTCCACATATGAGTGAAATCATATGATAATTGTCTTTCTCTGATTGACTTATTTCACTCAACATAACACCCTCCAGTTCCATCTATGTTGTTGCAAATGGTGAAATTTCATTTTCTGATGACTGAATAGTATTCCATTGTATATATAGACCACATCTTTATCCATTCATCTGTCGGTGGACATCTGGGCTCTTTCCATAGTGTGGCTCTTGTGGACACTGCTGCTATGAACGTTGGGGTGTAAGTGTCCCATCATTTCACTACACATACATCTTTAGGGTAAATATGCAGTAGTGCAATTGCTGGGTCATAGGGTAAGTGTTATTTTTAACTTTTTGAGGAACCTCACACTGGTTTCCAGAGGGGCTGTACCAGCTTGTATTCCCAGGGGAGCTGTACCGGCTTGCAGTGCAAGAGGGTTCCCCTTTCTCCACACCCTCACCAACATCTGTTGTTTCCTGAGTTGTTAATCTTAGCCATTCTGACTGGTGTGAGGTGGTATTTCATTGTGGTTTTGATTTGTATTTCCCTGATGCTGAGTGATGTGGAACATTTTTTCATGTGTCTGTTGGCTGTTTATATGTCTGAAGTCAACTTACTTGAAGCTTTATCTATACTATTTTTGAGAGTTTCCTTAGCACAGTCCTAAATTTTGAATTAATGGAGCAAAGTACAGGAATCTTAAGGTTCATAGTATATATTTACAGTTTGCCTTTAATACAGTTCTACTTATTCATGCTCCTGCCAACTGTGATCCAACACCAAACTCTTTCTAGCACTATTATAATATTTTTCAATCTTGCTATTTCAAAGGCAAATATATTTTTTCATCATTTTAATTTGCACTTATTTGATTACTAAACAACTTGAATATTTTTATAACCTTATTACCCATTTGTGTTCCATCCTCTGTGAATTCCTTTCTTCTATATGATCTTTACCATTCATCTCTTGACTCTTAACATTTTTCTTATTTATTTATATGGTTTTATATATAAAGCCCGAATAAACCTTTTTCTCTCAAAGTTGTGCCAAAGATGTTCTCCACTTACGTAGGTGACTTTACATAAATAAGCTTTATCAAGATACACTTTTCATGCAGTAAAATGTACTGAATTGAAGGGCATAATTTAATGCATTTTTGAAAAATACACACATCAACATACCTAATGAAGATAGAATATTTGCATCACCCGAAAACCTCTCTCACATCTCTGCTGCGAAAGTCTGCCTTCGTCCCCATCCCCAGAAAAAACTTTTATATTCTTTCTGTCATTATTGATTATATGGAATTATACAGTATGCACTGTTTGGTATCTGGTGTCCTGTACTCAGGATAATATTTGGGTGCAGAGCAGTGTCACATTGTGCAAATATGTCAAAATATATCCATTTGACGACATGGGGGTTGTTTTAGTTTGAGGTTATTATGAAAGAAGCTGTCAGGAAAGTTTGTGTACCAGTCTTTCTATGAACATCTGTTTTTATTTTTATTGGATAAATACCTGAAATGGAAATGGTGACTCATATGGTAAGCATACTTTTAACTTTGTAAGAAGCTGCCAAACTGTTTTCCAAACTGATTGAAACTTTTTACATTCCCACCAGCAAAGTATGAAAGTTGTAGTGATCCTGCATGTTCACTCACATTTGCTATGGTTAGTCTTCTCAATTTTAGTATTCTAGTATGTGTGGTGACATCAGATTGGACTTTTACTTGCCACCTACCTGATGATGAAGAATGCTGATTCTCATTGTATGGCCGTTTGTCATACGTTATTTTATGAAGCCTCTGTTCAAATCTTTTGCCTATTTTTACCAATTTTACTGATTTTTCCTTATTTTTATTAAGATATGTCTTCTCCACACATTCTGTGTACAAGCCCTTTATCAGGTATATTGCAAACATTTTCTCTAGTCTGTGACTTCCTTGTTCATTTTCTTAAAAATGTCTTTCCAGTAACAGGAGTTTTTCATTATTATAAAGTCCAATTTCCCTGTGTTCCCTTTGATGGTTTATTTGTATCGTGTCCTTTCTAGAAATCTATGTCTATCCCAACATTGTGAATGCCTGCTTGCTCTAAGTTCTATAGTCTTAGTTTTTATATTTACCTCTCTGATTCATTTTGAGTTAACATATATGAGTAGAATGAGATGAATCAAGATTCTTATTTTTAATGAAGATAAACATTGTTCCAGAAGTAATTTTTATAAGACTATGCTTTCCCCCATGGAATTACTATGGCATTTTTATATAAAATCAACTGACCATATCTGTGAGTGTATTTCTTAACTCACTACTATATTCCATTAACCAATATGTCTCTCCTTAGACAAGCCCACACTATCTTGGTTACCGTAGTTTCAGTAAGTTGGAAGCCCTCCAACTTTGTTCCTCTTTGTTAAAATTGTTTTAAATATTCTACATCCTTGGGACACCTGGGTAGCTCAGTCTGTTAAGTACCTGAATTTTGGTTTCAGCTCAGGTCATGATCTCAGGGTTGTGAGATTGAGCCCTACGTTGGGTTCTGCACTGGGCATGGATCCTGCTTATGATTCTCTCTCTCCCTCTGCCCCACTAGCACATGTACTCTCTTTCTCTTAAAAAAAAAAAAAAAAAAAGACTACTCTAGGTCCTCTGCATTTCCTTATCATTTTTGGTATGAATTTGTTAGTTTCTACTAAAAAAGAAATAGCCAGCTGTGATTTTTATTGGGATTATATTTTATCTATTGGTTAATTAGGGAAAATTTCATATTTTTACAATGTTGAGGCTTCCAATTCATAAACATGGTGTCTCTCTATCCTGGCCTCATAAAAATGAGTTATAAACTATTTCTATCTATTTTTCATTTGAAAGAATTCACATAGCGTTGGTACTTTTCATTCCTTAAATATGTGGCAAAGTTGACCAGTGAAGCCATATTGGCTGGATATTTGTTTGCAGGAAGATTTTTAAAAATAAATTCAATTTTTAAAATAGTTATAAAAACTGCTAAGATTTTTAACTTCTTCTCGAGTCTATTTTGGCAATTTGCATCTTTCAAGGAATTGTCCATTTCAACTAAGTTGTCAAATTTATTGTCGTAACTTTACTCATAATTTTTCTTTTATTATATTAATGTCTATAAGATCTATAATGATAGCTCCTCTTTTGTTTGTTATATTGATAATTTGTGACTTTTCTCTTTTATTCTCAACCAGTCTAGCTACAGAAGTATTAATTTTATTGATTATCCCTATTGTCTATCTTTATTATCTCTGTTTATATTCCTTCTTCTTTTTTGTATATTTTTTATTGGAGTTCGATTTGCCAACATATAGCATAATATCCAGTGCTCATCCCATCAAATGCCCCCCTCAGTGCCCATCACCCAGTCACCCCAAACCCCCGCCCACCTCCCTTTCCACTAGCCCTTGTTCATTTCCCAGAGTTAGGTGTCTCTCATGTTCTGTCACCCTCACTGATATTTCCCACTCATTTTCTCGCCGTCTCCCTTTATTCCCTTTCACTATTTTTTATATTCCCCAAATGAATGAGACCATATCATGTTTGTCCTTCTCCGATTGACTTACTTCACTCAGCATAATACCCTCCAGTTCCATCCACGTCGAAGCAAATGGTGGGTATTTGTCGTTCTAATGGCTGAGTAATATTCCATTGTATACATAGACCACAGCTTCTTTATATATTCCTTCTTCTGAAGTCTATTTTGTGTGATGTTAATGTAGCCACTCCAGTTTCTTTAAATTAGTATTTTCATGGTATATCTTTTCAATCCTTTTACTTCTATACTATCCTTATCTTTACATTCAAAATATGCTTCCCTAGAGATAACATAAAATTGGCTCTTCCTTTTTATATAATCTGGCATTCTCTGTCCTTTTATTGCAATATCTTTATTAAGTCCAGTGTGGATCTCATTTGCTCCAAATAGAGCAAAACAAGGTGTATTCATGAAGCCAAGAATCTGGCTTGTTCTGGGTTAATAATATTTACTCAAAAGGATGCAATAATTTTTAAATTGGCACATTGCATATACATATTTACATAATTGAATTTCAATAAATTAAGATAGTGTCTGCTGAAACGGATAGCTACCAAGAACCATCACAAATTGTACATTCTGTAAAATCATCAACCAGTTTCTCTAAACTCCAAAATTCTTAATTCAAGTCTTTCTTCACTAATAACAAAGGAATTATTTTGAAATCAATAATCACATATTATGTCTATTTTATGAATTCTCCTGTTGTTTAGATGCTTGGGTAAATAACCTTCTATTGTGGCTAACAAAGTTTGCCAGAATTATTTATGAAATAAACCATTTTCACTTCCAATTTACTTTCATTTCACTTGCATTTCAAATTCATTTCAATTTTCCATGACTTTTTATTTAATATTAAAGTTTTTATTTCTGCCTTTGTTATGACATTCCAATGATCTCTGAGTCCAATTTTGTTCTAGTACCACACTATTATTTTAGCTTGGTAATATCTTTGATATCAAGAAAGAGAAGACTTCCTCATTAGTGGTTTTTGTTGTATTGTTTACAAAATTGACTTTGTATATTATTATTTTAATACTCCTCGAGAAGTTTAAACTCTTTACTTTTTCTGCATGGAAAAAATGTCATTGTGATTTTCATTGAAGTAACATTAGAATATTAAATAAACTGTAAGAATTGATATCTTCTAAATATCAAATATTTTCATCCAATGATACAGCATGTTTTTCTAAATGTTTAAGTCATCTTTTATATCTCTTCTTAGTATTTTGTTTACTACTCTAGGTTCTCATTCCTTTCTTATAAGCTTAGTTCATGTTTTGTTGCTATTGTGTTTTTTTTTTTTTATTTTATTTATTTATTCATGAAAGACACAGAGAGAGGCAGAGACACAGCCAGAGGGAGAAGCAGGGTCTATGCAGAGAGCCTGATGTGGGACTCGATCCCGGGTCTCCAGGATCACGCCCTGGGCTGAAGATAGTGCTAAACTGCTGAGCCACCCAGGCTACCCTATTTTGTTGCTATTGTGAAGGACATCGTCTCCACTATAGTTTCCAGTTGTTCACTTCTGGTTTAAAAAAAAAAAAACTATTGTTGTTTTATATATTTTATATAATACATATTACAATTCTTATTACTGAAAAATTTCTTTATGAACCTCCATTTATTTGTTCAGTATTTATTCAACATCCCTCTGTGCCAGACATAACGGGTTCTCACCCACATCACTATATTCTTACTCATCATTGCATTTTTTTTCCTGTACATTTGTAAACAATGTGTTTTTTAAATGAACTCTAAAATTTTCTGCAATCTTTTATTGTGGCTTCTAGGCCAGGCCCTCTCTATCTTGGTTCTAGCCCACCTTCCTGGGTTTACACATGTCATTTTCTCCCACACATGCTCTGTTCCACCTACTCAGACAGGCATTGTAATTCTTTCATAATTTGATTATGCATTTCTGCATACCTCTGATGCTCCTTCCTATTTGACTACTGGGGAATTCCTATTCACTGTTTGAAGAGCAACTCAAATGTCACTTCCTGTCTACAGCTATCCCTGACCACATGCTAAGACAAAATAAGTTTCTCTCTCATTTGTTTTACTATAGTAGGGTATGCATACCTCAATTATAATACAGGCTGCATCATATTACATTTATTTTTTCAAGCCTCTGTCTCTCCTCCAAAGATTGTGTCTTCCTTCTTATTCATCTTTATATCCTCATTAGTCAATATATTTTATAAAATAAATAAATGGGGTAATCAATTAATTTATTGTTTCCCTGATTTAAATAAAAATTAGTGACTTGTTTGTGGAGCCTAACATTCTTTCCTAATTAAAATTGTAGCCTTCTCCCATTTACATGTATTTGGGGCTACTGGCATGCTCCATGCTTTCTAAAAAATTGTCACTCATAGTTCTGAGATCACATGTGAAGTCTTTTCACCGGTGTATAAAGTAAATGCCTAGAGTAGAACTTAAATTCTTTTACATTAGTCCTCCAAGTGTCTCCTAATCCCCTCCTTTCCCCATTTTGGCTTCAGTTTCTTGTTAATAATGTTGAATTTCCCTTAAGTCAGCAGACCACCTTACCTGCTGTAAAATGGAAGGAAAGTGGGAATTTAAATCTACTAATTCAGTGGATCCCTGGGTGGCGCAGCAGCTTGGCGCCTGCCTTTGGCCCAGGGCGCGATCCTGGAGACTCCGGACCGAATCCCACATCGGGCTCCCGGTGCATGGAGCCTGCTTCTCCCTCTGCCTGTGTCTCTGCCTCTCTCTCTCTCTCTCTGTGTGACTATCATAAATAAAATTAAAAAAAATTAAAAAAAATTAATCTACTAATTCAAGTATTTATTTAGTCTCTATTTATTCCAACACCATGCAAGAGAATTATAGTGTGGTTAAGGCAATAGGTATAAACACCAAAAGCAAAGACAGGGTAACAATAGCTAAGCCAGAGGTATAGATATGATGCCATGGGAGAACAAAAGACAGATTTCCACCTGGGAAAACTGAACAGGATTTCTTGGAGGAGACAGATTAGAGTTGGTTTCTAGAATAAGAATAGACAAGAGGAAGAATATTCCAGGCAAACAAAGTACAAGCATTTCTGATCTGCAATTTAAAACTATAAAAGAAGTTTTCTTAACAAGAATTTTTTTAAAGATTTTATTTATCTATTTATTCATGAGAGATACACAGAGAGGCAGAGATATAGGCAGAGGGAGAAGCAGGTTCCTCACAGGGAGTCGGATGCGGGACTCAATCCAAGGACCCCAGGATCACGCCCTGAGCCAAAGGCAGATGCTCAGCCGCTGAGCCATTCAGGCATCACTAAGAGTTTTTACTGATTAATTAGATAGTAGTCAAACAATATTTCAGAAAACAACAGATGTTCTTCCAATATTTTCTCTTTCAGTAAATACCACCTCTAATCACTCAGTTGCTTATATTTTCTAAAAAATTCATTTATTTATTCATGAGAGACACACAGAGATGAAGAAATAGGCAAAGGAGAAACAGGCTTCTCACTGGGAGTCTCCTGCGGGACTCGATCCCAGGACCCCAGGATCACGACCTGAGCTGAAGGCAGACACTTAACCACTGAGCCACTCGGGCATTCCCCACCCTCTCAGTTGTTTATCTTAAAATTTATCCTTGGGGCACCTGGGTGGTTCCACGGTTGAGTGTCTGCATTTGGCTCAGGACATGATCCCAGGATTCGGGATCGAGTCCCATATCAAGCTCCCTGTATGGAGCCTGCTTCTCCTTCTGCCTATGTCTCTGTCTCTCTCTGTGTGTCTCTCTCACGAATAAGTAAATAAAATCTTTAAAAAATAAATTTATCCTTGACACTCTCCTTTCCTTTGTCCCCAGTCTACGATTGATCATCAAGCCCATTCTTTCTAACTCCTGAATGTCTCTCAAATCTGCCCATTTTTCATGATGCCCATGGCCACCACCCAAGGCCACTTCTTTCTCCTGAACTGCTGGCATAGCTTCCTCACCAACCTCCCCAAGGCCACTTTTGCTGCCTCCAAATCTCTTCCCGTACTGTAACCAGAGTTGTCTTTTATAAAATGCAAGTCGTGTCATGCCTTGGCCTAAAACCCTTCACTGGCTTCCCATTGCCCTTAAGATAAAGTCCTTCTCCCTTGCTTTATAAAGCCCTTCACAATTTGGTCCTTATCTGTCTTCAAGGGGCCACTTACAGTGGGCCATTATTTTTTTGTCTCTATGTGTCTCCCTTTTGTTTTTGTTTGATTTTGTTTGGTTTGGTAAATGACCATAATTTTTGAATATGCTAATTGTTTGAGATTCAGTGAGTAACAATGGATAGATCCCATTACTTTGAATAAAAAAACCTAGGTTCTTGTGGAAGTTCACTTAAAATGTGGGTGACCTTGGACAAGTTATTTAGCCTCCATGATCTTCTTTGTTCTCAACTATAAATTGGTGATATTAATAACTACAAAACATATTGTTGCAAAGATTAAATGTGATAATGTATGTGAAAAAAAGCATTCTGTGTACTATATCACATTATGCGAATGTCAACAAAAATGTCATTGCCTAATAAGAAACATGTACCATCAGGTAAATAAATACAACATCATTTTGGACATTGAAGCTCCAGCATGAGCCAATATCTGGAAAAAGCCCAAGTTCATATACTGAAAAAATTTGTTTTAATGAATTAATTTAATATATGGTTTGAAAGGGAATAAGGCAGTTAAAGCAGTGGAAAAATTGAACCAAGTGGCTAAAGATTTAAGGCATGAATAGCAGGAAAGGTTGATCATTTGCATCTAAAGAACCTGGCATTTTACCATATTTTCTTTCTTTCTTATTTTATTTATTTGGAATATAGCACATGTTACTGATATTTTGGAAATATTTGTAAGTATTTTTATACTGTTGTCAGTGTTTTCTGGCAGATTATTGATATTTTCCTTTAAATGAGCTATTTCAAAAGATTTGCTGCATTCCTATGATTTAATAATATTCATGACCAGGTTGGTTTTTTTTTTTTTCTAAAGCACTATATCCCCAATTTAATAATGAAATTCAGTAAGGAAAGAATAGAGTTTATTTAATGGAAATTAATTTTATGGCTTAAAAAGAAAATAGAAATGCATTTACTTCATTAAACAAGAGACAAGTGAACTTGGAAAACCTCTTCCCCTTGTGATATGAATACCAAGCAGATTGAATTGATGAAGCAGCATTCAGCTAACTGTGCTACTTTTTCTTTTTTATATTCTCTCTGCCTTTAATTCAGGTAACAGTAGGGTGCTGGAAGTTGACCATTTTCATACACATTTCTCTTGTGCAGGCTTTTTCAGCTGCAGTGAAGGAGTTCCTCTACTGCCATCTTGTGCATTTTATAAAGGGATTCACCAGTTTTAGTCCGAGGAGCTGGTTTATATTTAGTTCAAAGTGTGGGATGGAGGGAAAAGGGGGGCGGGGGTGGCAGAAAGCTAAAACTTTTTGAAACAGTTTTTTAAAATGTATTACATTAATTAGTGAGAGGTGCTGAGTCATAGACAATATATTATGGGCATCTGAGCTAGATATTTCAGAGGAGCTTGCAGGAAATCTGATAACAGGGACACTTAAAACTCAAAAAGATTCTTTAAGTTTGGAAAGATTGCCATTATGATGGTGAAGAGCAAAGGAGAATAGATTTGAATTGCAATTACGCATTTGCTGAGTCCATTCTCTGCAGACAGTATGATACATCCTTTTTAGGACCAGCCCACACTTGAGCAAAATTATTACATTTGTCAACCAGCAAGGCCTGCTCCTCAGGCATTCTTTCTTTCCCCAGGCTTCCAGGTCCCTTCTCAACACCTGTTCCAAGAGCCCCTCCCCCACAAGTCTCATGCCCCCAAGGCTCATTCATTGCTAGGAATTAGTGTCCCAACAATCCCTACTGCAAATGTTTTAAAAAGTTAGCTATCATCATCATCACCAGGATCTTTTGCCTTTTTATAGGAGGTGCCTGAATACACTATAAAGACTCAATGGAATTTCCAATTGAAAAGATTGATGGGGGAGGTTGGGTTTGGCAGACCTTCATTTCTTGAATTTTTCCACATAGACATTTAAAAACATGCTGTCATTCACAAAGTTGCCCAGTTAAGAAACCTGGGGGTCATCTTTGACATTTTCTTCTTCCTCATGCTTCCACAAGGTAACCAACATGATATACCCACCCCCACAACATACACACACACACACACACACACACACACACAGAGCTATGTACATGTAGACCCAATTCATTTCTCAGTATTATGAAATCTTGCTCCCAAACGTCCATCAGAGCTACCCACTTGTCTCCACTACGACTGACACTGCACCAACATAAGTTACCATCACTGTTCATCGCCGTTCATCAGCAGCTTCTCTCTCCACATGCAATATTCATCTTGCAGCTGGGATAATCTTTTCTTAAAAACAAATTTTTGATCACGTTGCAGTTTTACATGATACTCTTGAGTAATTTCTATTGATTTTAAAATGAATTCAGACATTTTTACATGACTTAAAGGCCCCTACGTGATCTAGCCTCTGCCCAGCTCCTCAAACTGATCTCTTGCCAATCTCTTCCTTCCATTCTTACACCAAGGACATTGGCCTCCTGCAAATTTCTTCAAAGTATGAAGCTTGCATCACCTCAGGGCCTTTGAATATGGTGTTCTCTTTGCCCATTCTTTGTTCCCTGGCACCTTGCACTTCTTTATTTTTGCACTAATCACAAATCTTTTGTATAATTAATTACTTACTAGCTATCTCTAAGCCCAAATTTTAAATTCCATGAAGGCAGTTACCAGATTTGTTACATTCACGTCTATCCCCAGGCCAAAAGAGGCAATTCATAAATACTTGTTGAATGAATTCACTTATTAATTCTTGCCTCCTATAATTTTTGGTTGTCTTAAGTATGTTCCCTTCTTGACATTAAGTTCTTCAAAGACACACAGTCATTAAATTTTTCATGAAACTTTACATTGGAAATGGTTGCAGAAACAACCCAGGCATGATATAACGACCTAATGGAAGTAGAGCGTGGAGATAAATAAGTATAATACAGCATTAAAGATGTCATAATGTGCAACATGGCATATTTCTTTGAAAACAGGGATGAGGTTAAGACAGTTTGGCTGAATCTGGGTAGACATATCAGAAAAGATGAAATTCAAGTACAGGTTTAATTTTTTTTAAGATTTATTTATTTATTTTTGAGAGAGAGAGCGAGAGCAGGGAGAGGGGCAAAAGGAGAGAGAAAGGGAGAGAGAATTCTCAAGCAGATGCCACACCAAGCACAGAGCCTGATGCTGGGCTCAATCCCACAACTCTGAGATCATGAGGTGGGCTAGAATCAAGAGTCTGCAGGTTAACTAACTGAACAACCCAGGCACTTCTCAAGTAGAGGTTTTAAAAGACAAAAGAGTAGGGACGCCTGGGTGGCTCAGTGGTGATCAGCTCAGGATGTAATCCTGGTGTTCTGGGATTGAGTCCCACATCAGGCTCCTCGAAAGGAGCCTGCTTCTCCTTCTGCCTATGTCTCTGTCTTTCTCTGTCTCGCATGAATAAATAAATAAAATCTTAAAAAAAAAAGACATAAGAATTTATAAGCAGTAAGTAGGGGAACACTAATGGAAGGAGTCACATCAAAGAAGTGATGGTTTTAATGTTGGAAGGGGGAGGGGGGCATTCTCTCTTTCCCAGATGTGCATCATAATTAGTAAATGCAAACAGTACACACTTCATTAGCGCTTATGGTTTGACCTTTGGAGAATGGTCAGAAATGTGGAAATAACGTATGTGTGTAGTAAAGTCGGAATAATAAACTAAGTAGAATGAACTTTCTTCCATGTTTAATATTTGACAACATTGCAACAATTATATTTGATACAACTTCAAGGAAACACCAGTAAGAATGACATTTCTGGGATTCCACACAGGTTCAATCAAATCAGCTTGCATCTGAAACCTCTCTGGAAGAGGGTTCTGAGTTCCAGCTGAAGGCTTACTCATGAGGTTAAGTTGAAATTTTTCCTCAGTGAAGACTGTCCTCTTGAATGGTCTTCAAGTGGAGACTGAAGTTCTTTCCCCGTAACTCCCTGTATTTTTGCCCTGAAAGAACGGGAGGGTGACATGCTTTTAGCTCTATGCTAACAGTTTTAAACAAATCCTCAATCATTGTCCTTTGAAAGTCAAGCCACATGACTTTACAACATCTTTTACTGGTCGTTGGCATGCTCTTATCCAAGAATATTAACCATCAGATTTCTCTTCTTTTGGCAACTATTTCCTGAAACAAAACATAAAATGTAGATACAACCAGTTAATCATCCCTTAAGAAATTTTGTCCCACATTAACTCTGTTGTTGCTTAGAATTAAGTTTCAGGAAACCAGTCACTCACTGTGTTCCTCAATTTTTGGAGAATTGAAAAAGTTAGCAAAGGAAGTCAAGTTATTTATATTTTTTTAAAAAAGAAATGTTTAACACTACATGTGAATTCTCAGTGTCTAAAGGAGATACAAAGAAAATTATTGAATTGCTATTTATGGAAATAAAATGGAAGGAGGGAACATATTTATACAAAGTTTTTCTCTCTCTAACACAGTAACTTATTAGCCTTTTAGGAGCAAGTAAGGATCAGGAGACATAGAATTTTGATGCTCTGGTTTTGCGTAATGATTTTAAGTAAACAAAATAATAGAAAGCTTTGAGTATCTTAAGTACATTTAAGACTCACCATTCTTTGGTATGGTTTGGTTCTTACTTCAAAGTTTCCTGTTACTATTAGTACAAATTATTACAGAGTATAGTATATACTGTGCTGAAAACTAGACTATCACATTAATGTTTTGTTTATGTCTGTATTTGAGAACTATAATTCTGTGCCTAAGAACGTAAGGGTAGGATTTGTCATTCCTGCTCTGATAGTGAAGCACATTCTCTTTCAACAAATATGTGTCTTTTATGATATTGAATGGATTTCAGAGGGAAAATTGGGGAAGGCTGGAGTCCTCTGGGACCAGGAGAACAACTCAGCACGAAGATTGGATGGAGTGTCACAGGCAGGGATTCTAGGCCCTGTTCCACCCCGATTGGCCATTGAACTTTGAGCAAAAGTCCCCTGAGAAACAAATGCTAGCTGGGGAGAGACTGGATGGTCCCAAGCTCCTAGCTTCAAACTGCCAGACAATGCTTCTATAGTTAGGCAAGAAATACTTGTAGATTCAAGATAGAGCTGAAACTAAGGGCTAAAGTGAGGGAACACTTTAATGATTTAAGAAGCTATTCAGTTGTTATATAAAAAAAAGTAATTTTGTTTCTTCTAAACTTCCAGATTATTATGGAAATTTTTCTGCTGAGTTTTAAGTTAGAAAGGCATTATGCACATCAAAACTGACAGAGCCATAAGGAATTGCAGAAATTTTAATATCTGTTGATGTGGATTGGAAACTAAAATCTCCATATTTAAAACTGTCAGATGACTTTTAAGTGGATAACATTAAATTACTGTCAGAACTGTTGAATATTTTCTCATCTAAATACAATTGTTTCTTGGTAGAGGAAACCTAGTTTCTTGGGCTAAATGGCTGTTTTTATACTTTTTCCCCAGGCTTGCTACCAAACTTGTCCCAAATGCAAGTATATGTAATTAAACGATTTCTTAAGAAAGAGAGAGGGAGAGAGAGAGTGTGTGTGTGTGTGTGTGTGTGTATGAGAGAGAAAGAGAGAGAGAGAGAGAGAGAGAGAGAGAAGAGTAGAAAGAGAAGCAGAAAGGTAAGAAGATATCTCTGAATGGTATATTTAAAATTAAGATGATTTCCCCAAAGCCATGAGTTTTGTTATTTTTAATGACACATATAAGGAGGGCATTTGGAATGAGAAGCTCAAAATAAATAATCTGTTGTTCAAAGACTTTCAAGCTGCATTTTTTGTGTATTTATTACATAATAGCTGGGAATCCAAATGTCCGGATTGATTTTCTTTTTCTCTTTCTGCCCAACAGCATGAGAAAAAGTAAAAATACATAGTCCTATATTAGCCCTCTTAAGCCAAATACGTAAAAAAGAAAAAAGATAATTGGGATATTCTGATGGAATCAATTAAAACCAATTTCTACTGAGAATGGAGCATTTGGTAAAAGTGATGCAGAACTTGAATAGTGGAGTACCATTTCTCAAAGAACTATAGAAAATTTGTACCACAAGCCAGTTACTACTTCACATAGTCTCCTTTGTTTTTTATTACTGTTCTTTTCTCCAACAGATCTGAGCCCATAGTAAGTCTAAATACTTCTTGTTTGGGGGCTTGCTAAAAGTAATAAATACCCACAGTTAATTAGCAGTGACTAATTTTTCTAAGCAGGTTCTAACTATGTACCCAGCTAGAGAGAAGGTGGAGGAGGATCATTCTTGCAAGAGGGACAGAGGTAGGAAGAAAGACAGGGTGGGAGGGAGGAGGAAAGAAAAAATATTTTCATCTAATTTGGGGAAATAAACCAGAGTAGCTGCTATGCTCTTAGATTCAGAAAGGAGAATGGAAATAAGGGAAGTAAGTTTATTGAATATCTATCATGTGCCAGATACTCTAATGGATTGTTGGAATTTTAAAATTCGATCTATAAGCATTTCCACCTTCTTCCTGATATAAAGGTACCTTTAGAAAGTAGGTATCAGAGAGAATAAAAAGAAAATGTTTCTTTAATAGCAGAGCCTATAGAAGTCTTACCATTTGGCAAGACCAAGTCCTCAAAGTCATGTACAATTTCCTAGATTTTGACACCAAAGTAAACTTTAAATGAGTAATAAAATATTAATCAACTGATTATATTATCAAGCTTTGAAGTTAAATAATATTAAGTACAGCACATACATATTTCTTAGGCATTTAATTCTTGAAAGCTGATCTTTGCTTGTAAATTTTTTAAAGATTTTATTTATTTGAGAGAGAGAGAGAGAGAGAGAGAGCGCACACACACATGCGGCAAGAGGGGCAGAGGCAGAGAGAAGAAGGCTCCTTGCTGAGCAAGGAGCCTCATGCAGGACTCTATCCCAGGACCCCAGGATCATGACCTGACCCAAAGGCAGGTGCTTATCCAACTGAGCCACCTACCTGCCCTTCAACTTTTAAAGTCTAATTATTGTAATAATTTTTTTAAAAATATAAAAAGTAGAAACGGGTTTCTCTCTACTTTAATCAACCTACCTAATACTGTGACAATCTCCCATCACCTAGTGGCGGTATATGTGAATTGCAGGAGAAACAACCAAGAACAAAAGGTTACAAAGACTAAATACATTAAAACGTTATAAATGCTTACTTAGCATGATAGGATATTGGGTAACTTATTTTATTTTGTTTACCCATGTTTTATAGTATTTATATTCTGCTTAGGTAATAAAAAAGAAAAACATAAAATTAAAAGAAACAAATCGCACAGAGCACCAGTGGAAAGAGGAAGATGGCATCAAGCCTTATTCTTTCAGTGGTCTAAGGTTTTAATGAAAAGGACTGAAAAAAAAAAAAAACAGGTAAAAAAAATCTGAGATTAAAAAAAGTGGGAAAGGTTGAGTGGATAGAAGAAAATACAGAGAGATAAATCAAATGCTTCAGCAAACTATTCTGCTACACTAAGGAAGAGGCAGGGAAAGAGATGTTCCCATGCACCTGCAGCCCTGGAGAAGAAAAAGGAGCAATGGAACCACTGAAACCACATTTTTCTGATGAAATTTTTGGTTTTAACTGGCCTAAGTGCAGCAAATGCATCAGTGTTTTGTTTTGGACTATTTAACTCTTTAATTTTGATAGCTTTTTCTACATCCTCATGCGCAATCACTTTGCTGGTGGCATCATCCTGACCTTCTCTCAGATTCTACAAACACGGTTAGTTCCTTTCACCACATGGCTTTTGCACATACCACGCCATCTAGAAAAATCTATTTTCCCTCGCTCTCCAGTGTCTCTCCGTGGCCAGTTCTCAGTCTATCCCAGTCCTCAACTAACATGTCACCATTTTTGCCCTTATGGTCTTAGCTAAAGTGGCTCTATTTATTTCTCCATTTCATTTGTTTTCTGTATGCTTTCATTACGATATAAAGGCCACGAGGGCAGGAACGTTATCTGTCATCATAGTTGTGTTCTCAGTAGACATATACTTGGCACTCAACGAATATTTAGAAAATGAATAAATGGCCTCATGGCAACCTAGTGCAGTAGACAGAGCACTATGGAATTATGATCTCCATTTCATAGGTAAGAATATCTCAGAGATGCTCTAATGACTTGCGCTTGGATCTCACTATCAGAACAATAACTTAGATCTCTTTACTCAAGTCCAAGATTTGAGTCAGATGGACTTCTAGCTACATACCATTGGGCACTTTTCATAATAACTCTGCCTCCATTTATCCATTCATAAAATGGGGAATATAATAGTAACCTATTTTGCTATGGTTATGAGAATAAGTCCGTATAGAAAGTAAGCAAGCACAATGAGGACTAGCTACCGTCCTTACTGCACTGTTCTCTTCAGCCCAGAACTGTCTCAATGTTGTTTTTCTGTAACACAAATGTCTTGTACACCCTTTAATAGTATTTCAAGCTGTAAATATTGTGGTAAAAAACACAGTCAAGCAATAATAATTTTTAAATGTGCTTTATCAAACTATAGTAAACCTCCCCCCCCACCACCACCACCTGGAAACACCACTCTAAGGAAACAAAGAGCCTTTACAGGATGGAGTGAATTCCGAAACATCAGACCCATGGCCCTCAGAATAGCGTGATAGCCGAAGTAAACTATTCAGTTTAGGAAAAATAGCAAAAGAATGGAATTTCTGAAGATGAGTGAAAGATATTTGAGGACAGGAATCCTCCAGGCAACAGAGCTTTGAGAGTTGGTAGAGACTTTGGGGGTCTCAATCAAGTCAGGACTGTCCCTGCCTTGGTACCCCCAGAACAATCTGGAGATCTGGAGACAAGGATTTTTTTTTTTACAATTTTATTTATTTATTTGAGAGAGAGTGTTCAATAAGGGGTGAGCAGATGGAGAAGGAGGGACTCTCAAGCAGACTCTGCACTGAGCACTGAGTGCTGAGCGCTGAACCCAACATGAGGCTTGATCTCACAATCCTGAGATCATGACCTGAGCCAAAACCAAGAGTCTGCTCAACGGACTGAACTACCCAGGTGCCCCCAGAGACAAGGATTCTGAGACATGAGCTGAACCTGGCTGAGCTGGGCTGGCTTATTGTCCTAACTAATGTTAACCTCTCCCTGATGCTTAAAATTTAATGGCCTTTAATTCTACATTTAAAGAACAGGGCTTAAAATGTATTTCCATCGGGAAAGGGAATCTATTGACTTAATTTCACAGAGAAATATGAGCCTGATACTAAGAGCACAGATCTCGATGAGGGCAAATGCATTGAATTCTTAATGTGCCTGTGATGGGCTGCACTTGCTATGGAGAACTGGGATGTTTTACGGCATAGGGGATAAAGCAGTGTTGAAGGAGGAGCTTCAAAGGCAAACAGGCATCTATTACGGTTTTGCATCTGGGTCACTACTTAGCAACCATAACCTAGGTCACCTCTTGGTGCCTATGAAGCCTGGCTTGTTTTACAAACTTTGAAAATGTACTTATGAACATCAGATACTGCTAGTTTGGGCCCAAACTAAAAAAGAGGAGCCTCTTTTTAAGCTCTAATTTCTGGAATTTGCAAGAGGCCTTTTTGCTTCATTCTGTAGCACAGGCACTAGCCACTAGAGGGAGGTGCAGCATCAGTTGTAGGACAAAATGATGCCAGGCCCCTCATTCTTATGGCTTTGACTATCAAATATCGTTTTATACCAATTCCCTCAGAAGCATAAAGCAATCGTTAATCCAATCATCTCTCTTTCATAACTTGCAAAATAGACCGTCCAGGCCTCAGAGTCGTAGGGATGGAAATATCCCTGCTCACCAGGATGAGTTCTCAGGGACCTGGTTTCTATCTGTAGCCTAGCTGATGACTGTCTCCTTGGCAACCAAGACTGTTTCCCTACTTAGAGAGAGTGATAAACTGACAGAGTCCACACAGGTAATCCCATCAGTAAACAGGTCGAAAGTATGACCCCGCTTCCCTCCCCCCTCCCCACCCCCCAAAAATACTCATTTCCCCAAACTTCACTGGGTGCTAGATTACATAAAACAGGAACCTGATATTGACTCAGTCATTTGAAGTGGGACCACATGGCTGCTGTGCTCTGTACTATCCAAGACCCAGATCTCTACAATGTCAGAGTTGGAAGAAATTCACAAAACTAGGCTTCCCCAATGAGTAAGGAAGGACAAGATTGAATAAAATTTCTTTGGAAAAATGAAAATCTTCCAATTGGCTTCTGTAAGCAATTTGTGCTCTCAAGCACATTCTGATTCTAACAATCCTCAGTGTTCCATCCACAAACTTAGAAGAATGAATAAATATTATGGTAGAGAGGGGAAGAGACTTTGAAACATTTGCAGAAAGTAGAAGAGGAAGAGTTTCTACCTCTCCTGGAAGTTTTTTTTTTTTTTAATTTTTTTTTTATTTATTTATTTATGATAGTCATACAGAGAGAGAGAGAGAGGCAGAGACACAGGCAGAGGGAGAAGCAGGCTCCATACACCAGGAGCCTGACGTGGGATTCGATCCCGGGTCTCCAGGATCGCGCCCTGGGCCAAAGGCAGGCGCCAAACCGCTGCGCCACCCAGGGATCCCTCTCCTGGAAGTTTTAAGATTTATGAATCTTATATAAATATCAATTTATGAATCATTTCCTTGTTACAAATTCATGTCTTATTCATTCACTCAAGAAAATTAAGTCCCTTTAATCTGCCAGGCTCTAGGTTCTAGAAAGTGTGTATGGGCCACAGGTACACAATATAGAATCTTTGTTGCTTTTTAAAATATTTTTTTAATTTAACTTTTCATTTTGCAATAATTATAGATTCACATTCAGTTGTAAGAAATAAACAAGTCTGGGGTGCCTGGGTGGCTCAGCAGGTTAAGTGTCTGACTCTTGGTTTCAGCTCAGGTCATGATCTCAGGGATGTGAGATCGAGCTCCGCATCAGGCTCTGCACTGGGCATGGAGCCTGCTTAAGATTCTCTCTCTCTCCCTCTCCGAATGCCCCTCTCACTGCTGATCACTCTCCCTCAAAAAAAAAAATTAATTTTGCCACTTTTTAAGGTATCTTATTTTCTCCTGGTTTAGAATTTAGTCTTTTGGGATTATTACTCAGAATTTAAATTTAGTTGATTTGTTGTTTGCTTGATTTGTTTAGTTCCCTACCCCTTCCATCAATGGAATTGGAACTTTGAGCAACTCAGTTTCTCTATAGAGAGATAAAAAATAATTACATGTTTATACACAGGAGGCTTAGAGGAGAAATGACTACCCTCCTTAAACTTCAAGTGCTGGAATGGACTTTAAAGGGTATATGGTCCAATTCACATCGTATTGGGAGGACCCAGTGACCAAGTGAGGATTTTCCCTCAGCCCTTTCCTCTCAATAATAGTCCCCTTTGTGGGATTTTCAGTTTTCTGCAGGGCCAGCTGGTCATGACTTGTTGTAGCATCTCTAACAAAATGTGTTGGATTCTGTTTAAAGTCCCACAGTTGTGTTTAAAGAGCTAAAAATATAATTATGTTGTGCCATCTAATATTTTCAGATGGTCACTTATACTACTCTTCTTTCTGAAAATAGCAGAGAGAAGTAGATTTTTAAAGTTCTGTTCTTTGAATGGGCCAATTCAGAGAACAATACAGTTCTATCTTAGGCACATTTAACTTCAGAGAATTCAACTGTCTACACTCAGCCTATAGCCCTTCAATCCAGAATGGGAGACAGACAGACAGATGGAGACAGAGTTTGACTCTCTCCTCTTGCCTTGTTGTGGAATAGTCAAGACTCCAGCTAAGTAACTGCCTTCTCTTCATCTTTAAGAGATTCTAATCAGAGATTCTTTTCCCTCATTTCATGGACTGCAAAAAATATAGACCCATATGTGTGTGATCCATCTCACCTGAGTATGTATACCAGTTAGCTTGAACAAGTGCTTGTGTGTTACACAAGTGGGGTATATCTTAAGTGTGAGCTCACTCTGGGTTTCATTTTCTTTTCTCTGTCCACATTTCTCTACCTTGACTTCTACACCTATTTTTAAATTTTAGTTTACATAATCAAGTATTTTTGTTACTCAACTTTCACAGAAGCCCAGGATATTACTCAATTTGTTTGCTCTCAGCCACTTCAACCAAACTTTTATTTACCTGTCTTTAAATTATTTACCCAAATCTTCAAACCAAAATGAAGTAGAGGGAAAAACAAGCAAAGGAGAAAAAAATTATACTCTTGAGGACTAAAAGCACCTTTCATATAATAACTAGGCAATTTTGCAAAGTTTGCAATTTTCTGTGACTACAGGTAATACCAAATACATGTTTCAGGCGTTTTCACTCTGTCCTTGTGGATATAACTTCAATTTAAAGTTGTAACCAAAAAAAAAAAAAAAAAAGTTGTAACAAAACCTGAGTGAAACAAGGGTAAGGTTTAATCTCTTTAAGATCAAGAAGCATATCTTTTAATATGTATTTCTGCTTTCTTTTCATGTATACTCACCCAGGTGAAACAACCACAATAACTATTTCTAAAGTGAAATTAATGTGTTACATACCCTACAACAACCTCCTTAAGAACCTAAATAATAACACTCACTTGAAATATGAATAGTTGCTTGAAAACTTATTGTGACTCAAAAGCAAACTCTAGATCAGAGTTGGGAAATTCCTTTTGCTCTTAGTAAATTGTAAAATAAACAGATCCCCTTCCTTTGAGCCATATACACAATTCCAAAGCTTACTCGGATATATTTGTACTAAAATGATTAAGATTATCTGGAATATAAGCCAGAGTACCCAGCAATTCCTCTCTCTTATAATTCTTCACTTTAAAATGACAAGTTCCAGTTCATTGCAGATTCCAAGTGATTTGCTCTTTATCTCTTTTTTTTTTTTTTAAATGCCTATATTCTTTAGCTTTTTCCAATCAAGGAAGTGAATGGGTATTTTAGTAAGAGAGGTCCTGAGGAAGATTGCAAGCATTATAATACGCTTTGTGGAGTGGGTTCAGAATAGCTTATAATATATTATCATAAAAACAGATTGTCATCAATAGCATAATTGCTGCATGAATAATCTTGGAACAAGTGAGACCTTTCAAGCTTTTTTATTGTAGGCAATCATTATGTTCACCACATAAAACAAATGCCTTCTGGGAATTTTTTATTTTAGACACAGCTTTCTCTAGTTCATATTTCTTGGTTTTCAATATAAGATATCTAAAAGATAAAAGAAGCTGCCTCTTCTGGCTATAGGAATAATACTGTAGGTAGCCACTGATGATTTATGCAACATCAACGGAAAAAAGTTGCACTTATAATGAAATATTGGCAAGTTGGTCCTCATTACCACCATAATATTTGGCACTGAAAATTAATAACTCTTTCTCCATGTAGATGCCAAAAGAGCATTTTAACATTAATTAAAAACCCCCAGTGATATCGGATTAAAGGGATACTGTTAACACAATTTTACATATAAGAAACAGAGTTATAGAGATTAAGAAAGTGACCTGGACAGATTTTTTAAATTATTCATAATGCCACAATATGTCACTGGTAAAAATGGAAATAGGCATAGCCTCCCACAACCACCACGGGACTTGGCGGTGGCCTCATAATGGAATAGAAGCCTGGTAATTAGGGCTTCTGGTTTCTACAGATGTTCTCGCTCACTCTTCTGCCCTGCATTCCCTCAACACTAATGAATTCGGGATTAATTTGCAATAGATGATTAAAAAGTAAAAAGCTTTCTTCAACTCCTTCAGGGCAGAAACCACTTCTTTCATTTTCCCTGAATTTCTCTGTATTTCCCCAGCTCTGCTTCATGGTATGTGCAAGTAGAGTTAAATAGGCTTCCTTATTTCAAGAGTCCTCAGAGCCTTTGCTACATTGATTGTACACTGCAGAGCTCCAAGAAGAAAATATTACTTGCAGGCTTATGTGACCAGTAAACCTTTATTTCATGGATATAGTAGGCAGAATAATGGCTTCTGGAAAATATCCATCTTAATCCGTGGAAATCTACACGGCAATGGCAATTAAGGTAGCAGATAAGATTAAGGTTGCTAATCAACTGACCTCAAAATAGCGAAGTTATCCTGGATTATGTAGGAGGGGGCCAATGTAATCAAAAAGGTCCTTAAAAGTAAAATTGGCAGGCAGAAAAGAGTCATTTTAAGAGTGATGCAGCATGGACCCTGGTGCACCATTCTGTGGGAATGTAAAGTGGTGCAGCCACTGGAAAGCAGGTTTGTCAAAAAATTAAAAACAGAGGGACACCTGAGTGGTTCAGCCTTTAGGCCAACTCTTGACTTCAGCTCAGGTCATGATCTCAGGGTTGTGAGATTGAGCCCTGCATTGAGGTCTGTGCTCAGCTGGGAGTCTGTTGAGACTCTCTCTCCCTTCTCCCTCTGCCCCTCGCCACCATGCTCACTTGTACTTTCTCTCTCAAAAAAAAATAAATGAATCTTTTTTAAAAAATTAAAAACCCAAAAACCATGTAATCCAAAAATTCCACTACTGGGCATGTACCCAAAGAGAACAAAAACATTCAATCGAAATGATATATTCAACTCTTGGTTCATTGCAGTAATATTTAGAGTAGCCAAGATACAGAAACAATCTAAGTATCCATCGATAGAAGAATGAATAAAGAAGATTGAGATCTATCTATCATCTATCTATCTATGTACACACACAGTGGAATGTCACTCAACCATAAAAAAAGGATGAGATCATGCTATTTGTGACAACATGGCTGGAGCTAGAGGGTATCATGCTAAGTGAAATAAGTCAGACTGAGGGGATCCCTGGGTGGCGCAGCGGTTTGGCGCCTGCCTTTGGCCCAGGGCGCGATCCTGGAGACCCGGGATCGAATCCCACGTCAGGCTCCCGGTGTATGGAGCCTGCTTCTCCCTCTGCCTGTGTCTCTGCCTCTCTCTCTCTCTCTCTCTCTCTGTGTGTGACTATCATAAATAAATAAAAATTAAAAGAAAAAGAAATGGTATTGTTTAAAAAAAAAAAAGAAAGAAGTCAGACTGAGAAAGACAAATACCATATGATTTAACTTCAATGTGGAATTTGAAAAACAAATGAAAAAACAAACAAGCAAAAAGTGAACCAGATCTATAAATACAGAGAATAAACTGATGGTTGCCAAGACAGCAGGAGGGGTGGTGGGGTGTTGGGGTATGGTCAAAATGGTTGAAGGGAGCAGAGGACACTGGCTTCCAGATACAGAATGAATAAGTCATGGATATAAAAGGCACAGCATAGGGAATATATGGTCAACAGCATCGTAATGCTGTTATATAGTAACAGGTGTGGCTACACTTGTGGTAAGCATAGCATATACAGATGCTGAATCACTATGTAGTTTGCCTGAAATTAATGTAACATCGTGTGTCAACTCTACCCAAATTTAAAAAAAAAATGTTTTTTGAGGGTGATACCGTGTTTGAAATACTACTGGTCATTGCTGGCCTTGAAGATGGAAGGAGGCAAGAGAATGCAGGCAGCCCACAGAAGCTGGAAAAGGGAAGGAAACAGGGTTTCCCCAGGAACCCCAGGGGAACAGAGCCTTGCCAACACCTGAATCTTAGCCCAGAAAGGCCCATTTCAGAATTTTCACCAGAAATGTAAGAGAAGAAAATCTGGGGACACCTGGGTGGCTCAGCTGTTGAGCATGTGCCTTCAGCTCAGGCCATGATCTTGGGGTCCTGGAATTGAGTCCTGCATCAGTCTCCTGTGGAGAGCCTGCTTCTCCCTCTGCTTATGTCTCTGCCTCTCTCTCTCTCTCTCTCTCTCTCTCTCTCTCTCTCTGTGTGTGTCTCTCATAAATAAATAATTTTTTTATAAATTTATTTATTATTGGTGTTCAGTTTGCCAACATACAGAATAACACCCAGTGCTCATCCCGTCAAGTGCCCCCCTCAGTGCCCATCACCCATTCACCCCCACCCCCCACCCACCTCCCCTTCCACCACCCCTAGTTCGTTTCCCAGAGTTAGGAGTCTCTCATGTTCTGTCTCCCTTTCTGATATTTCCCACTCATTTTCTCTCCTTTCCCCTTTATTCCCTGGAGGGTATTATGTTGAATGAAATAAGTCAATCAGAGAAGGACAAACATTATATGGTCTCATTCATTTGGGGAATATAAAAAATAGTGAAAGGGAATAAAGGGGAAATTAATAAATAATCTTTAAAAAAAAGAGAGAGAAGAAAGTTTGTGTTGCATTAAGGCACCCAGTTGGTAATTTATCGTAGTAGCTGTAGGAAACAAATACTGTGGGACACCTATTAACATCTTATTAACACCTCTCAGAATTACAGTTCTGTGTTGTAGTTTGGGGAGGAAATGCTATTCTGCCTGGAACAGGGCCCACATTGGATTGCAAGCAATAAATATTATAGATTGAATAATTCATTTTTATTGTGTGAAAATGATGGGTACTTGGTCATTGGGGCCAGCCAGTCTATTAGCCTATCTGTCCCACTATGTGCGGAAGAAAATGGAAAACTTTTTCCATTTTATAATAATAATTCCCATCAACCATTTTGAATCATGAAGTAAAAATGTGTTTATTTTCAATGATGTTACAATAAACAGTGTGAAATAGGTTAGTGCATCTCAAAGTTACACGTGCTTGCAAATCATTTGGAGAGTCCTCTTGAAACACAGATCTGATTCAGTAGGTCTGGGGTGAAGCCTGGAAGTATGTATTTCTAACAAGTGCCCTGATGCCACTGCTGGTGATCTGTGCACTACACCTTAGATAGGAAAGGCCCACGTCAGACCCTGTTTGAGTTCCTGCTCTAGAGTGTTTCTGCTCTCACAGGTAGAATCACTGGCAAACTCTCTCTGCCCCTGCTGTTCATGATCTTAAACAGAAGCTATTCAAGCAATTTTAGTTCAATATGTAGAAGAATCAGAAACCTCTACTTAATATAGTACATTTTTCATTTTAAAGTGAATATATTCTCATGAGAGACAATTTGTAAAACAACGGAAGAAAGAATAATTTTAATCATCCACAGCCCTAGCACCCAAAGATATACCCTATTAACATTTTAATGTTTTTCTTTCAAGATTTCTTTCTCTGTACAGTTTCTGTTTTACATATCTGAAATCATGTTGCATATCTCAATTTTTTTTCAATTTATTTATTTATTCATTCATTAGGGACACAGAGAGAGAGAGAGAGAGAAAGGCAAAGACACAGGCAGAGGGAGAAGCAGGCTCCATGCAGGGAGCCCAAAGTGGGACTTGATCCCAGGTCTCCAGGATCACATCCTGGGCCAAAGGCAGGTACTAAACCGCTGAGCCACCCAGGGATCCCCACATATCTCAATGTTTTATCTAAATTTATATACATATATAGCAAGACAGATTGAATTGTTGGTCACAATTCCTCACTCCCCTTTGATAGGATTGTACATCCACACTATTTGCCACTCTAGTAAAGTGTCCAATCCTTCCCCCTCTCCTGATAGAAATATGCATTCACTCTTGCCAAGCTGGGAGACAGAGAGGACTTACCCACACCTTGACTTTGAGCTTGGCTGAGTGACTAAAGTTGGTCAAAGGGACATGATCAATATAGGTTTTCTTACTTAAATATGGCAGGACCCACAGATAAGGAAATAACAATTATTGGAAAGAAAGTTTGTTATGCTCACAGATCTCGAGAGAAGGGGACATGCCATATCAAGGGCCACACAGGGAAGCACCTGGCCCAGTCAGGAGGCAGAAGCCTCGAGGGGAAAATATGAGCAAGAGTTCTGTTGTGGTTTCTGTGGGAAGGAATGATCAAGGAAGGATGGGCAGGATTGGTAGGTTTGAATAATTTCAATGGTCTCTGTGGCATACGGACTGTTCCTTAGTTGTCTGGTCCCTGGCCCCGGGGGCAATTAGGCCAAGGAAATATTGGTCTAAGGGCTTGATAAAGGAGATGGTAGGGGTTAAGGCCTCTGAGTTGGTTTGCATAAGAAAGTTGCCCTGAAGGCTAGTGTGTGCTATCTCTAGGAATCAGCTAACCTTGGAATAGCAGTCCCTCCAGGATCAACAAGACTCAATGCTGTCAAAGCATTGGAAATACAGAATAAAGACATGATTAATACTTCATGACGCAAGCAGAAGCTTGGAATGTGCTGTTGTGGTTGGACTTGTTCTCTTGAAATGTGGTTGTCCATAATAAGAAGAGCTCATACAGCCTCAGATGTAGAAGGACCACAAGTGGAACAGACTATCCACTCAAGGCTAGGAGCTAAACCAGCTGGTGCTCTGCTGGAAGCTGAGACAAGCCGCAGCCAATCCACAGGAATGAGAAACTAATGTTTATTGCTGCACGCCTCTGAGGGTTTGTGGTTGTTTGTTACGTGGCATTACTGTGGTAATAGTTGAATAAGACAGAAATTATAAGTAGAATCGGGGTGCTGCCATAATAAATTCCAAAATATGTGCCATCGGCTTTGGGATTGGGGAGAAGGCAACAAAGAAAGTGTAATAGGGGCCTGGAAAAATGTAGATCCATATTATATAGTACTGACACTTTTTTTTTTTTAAACTGTTACTTGCAGTAAACTGAAAGATAATGCACATGATAAAGTTGGAATGATGAACAAGAAGTTTCAAGGCTCCATGTTAACAATGTAAATGGCTCACTGGTAATATTAAAAAGATACCATAAGATATAAGAGATGGGTTCAGGCAAAACATGGCTGGTTTGCCAATAGAACTGAGTGAACAAACACAGTCCAGAAGACCTAGGATTTACAGGGATAAAGAATTAAACTGTATTGAGAAAAATTCTATGAGTTCGAATTAAAAATGATTGTGACTCTTTGATTCATACAAATATCTCTGGATTCCTCCTTTTCTTCTATCTACCCCTCAACTTCCTTTAGGCAAGAAGCAGGCCATAAAGGCTGCCCAGCCACCAAACTGGGCATATTCTCCAATGCCATTTTCAGATGTGGCCAGGGAGGGAATTTTGGCCAAGAAGGGCTTCCCAAACAGTGGAAATAAGAGAGTGGAGAGAAGTCAGATGGGTTTGGAGAACTATTCCAAGGGACCAGTAATGGAGTCTAATCCTCTACCACCAAGGTAGGTGAACCTGGCAACATCTGCTTATGAGGATTTCATAATTGCTGTAAACTCATGACTGCTCTATACTTCTCATTCTTCCCCTATTAGAATGGGGCTGTTGATTGTGGTCATCTTGTTCCTGTTCCACTTTTATATGTTGCACGTGGGAGGGGACAGATAATTAGTCTTTTTGGTTCTCCAAACCAAGAACCAGCCCAAGAGGAATCACATCTGGAGTTGACGTAGATAGAGCAGTGCTATCTTTCTAGCCTGGTGGCGTCATAGAATGAGATTTGGGGGAGGTTGGGATGGGAGTGAGTATATGTGGGAAGAATGTGAATAACAGTAATGGAGACCAGACTGTGGTAGGTTGAATGATCAGTGCCAGTTCTTTATTCCCTTGTAGTAGAATTATGTAGACACATTCTTGCCACATTCTCATGACAGGCAAAGGGTACTTCCCTGCCCCTTGACTTCAGGCTGGGCCCTATGACTTACTTAGTCAATGAGAAATTAGCAGCCATGAAGCAAGCAGATACTTAAAACGTGCTGTGTATATACTCTTGCACTCTTGTTCTCTTTTATGAGAAGAGCTTCCCCCGGGTAGCAGGTGCCCATCAGTCTTGGGCTCAAAAATGAATATAGTGCCTCATACCAGAGCCTGAAACCAAAGCCACTTTTCCTGAAGCTAAAAACAGCCACACCCCAGCTTCCCTGCAGATATGTGCATGAGAAATAAATGCTTATTGTTCCTCGGCACCCAGATTGAGTGCCTGTTTGTTACACAGCTCGATTGAGCAGTAGCAGACAAAGACCTGTTTTTCTCCATTCCATTACATACTCTAAGAATACTTGGGTGAATATATCAATTCCTTTGAGTAGTTTCACTTACATAGCCATTCTTTGATTTTGAGACATTTAGGTTTATCCTCGGGTATTGGGGGAGGAGCGAGTAGGATGACTTCTTTTTCTTGCTTCTTTTAACAACCCTATAATAACATATTGGTATGTAAACTTTTTCTATAGTTTGGTTTATTTTTATAGGGTTCAAACTGGAGAGTAGTAGCTCCACCATAAAGCCTGTTCTGGGAATTAAAAGAGTAAATTAGGGATGCTTGGGTGGCTCAGTGGTTGAGTGTCTGCCTTTGGCTCAGGCTGTGATTGCAGAGTCCTGGGATCGAATCCCACACTGGGCCCCCTGGGTGGAGCCTGCTTCTCCCTCTGCCTGTGTCTCTGCCTCTCACTCTGTGTGTCTCCCATGAACAAAATAGAAATCTTAGAAAAAATAAAAGAGTAAATGACATGAAGTTCCAGGCATATTATCTGTGATATAAGGAACACTCGATAAGTGATTGTTTTTATTATTTTTTGCTGTACAGTCTTAGACGTTGAAGAAAGAATTCAAAGCTCTTGATGTGAAATGTAAAGCTGTTCTCCAAAAGAGTTGTACCAGTTTGCATCCCTAGTAGCAATGTATGAGTTTTATCCTGCTTACAAACAACCACAGCTTTTTAAAGCTCTGGCAATTTTAACGGGTAAGTAATTATCTCTCACAGATATTCCAATTTGTATAGCTTTCATCACAGAGGAGGTGGAAATTTTTAAATGAATTTCCTAATATATCTATGTTCTGTGAATTATCAGTTAACATATCCATTTCTATCGGTCATTATGAGGCTAGTCTTGCCCTGGTCTGAAAGACTTCCCTGGTGCCAAGAGCCTGACTTATTTCTGTGTGGTTCGTAGTCATACGTGGCTACTGAGCCCTCAAAATATAGCTAGTGCCACGTGTTGATAGGATAGTATTTTGAATGGACTGGGTTCAAAAAAAATTTATCATCAGGATTTTTTACCTCTTTCTTTTTACTTTTTAAAACCTAGCTACTAGAAAATGTGAAACTACATATTTTTATACAGCAGTGCTGGTTAGACTTTTGAATGCTGCTTGCCTGGAATTCTCTTTGGTCAAAACTCATCACCCTAACCCTCGTATTGGGTCCTCCTGATGCTGCCTATTGCACAGCACGTCACCTATGGTCTGTTGTCATACCTTCTAGAGAGTGCTGGGCTGAGTCCAAATCCCTGGCCTCCCCAGTCTCGGCTTAATTTAATCCCTCTTTTTCCCCACCTTCTCCTAATTCACTTCCCTTCTCCTGTGACTCATCCCCCCCTCCCCCAACTCCATGTCTGGGGAGGATCTATTCCTGAGTGAAATGGCAAACTTGATAAAGATTTTCAACCCTACAACGTATTTTAAACAGATTCTATTCTCTATCACCTGTATGTTCATATTCTATTTATTCTATTTCTGTCATTGAAACGTGGTTTTACAGAGTTCTTTTTATATTTTGCCATTGAAAGATCACAAACATACGAAGCTAATAAACAATTTCCTATGTTTTCCAAATTCTCCTGCCTCTACCCACACTTCCCCACACAACCCTGAATCTTCTCAAACTATATTAGTGAAGACAACCAAAGGTTACACATGTAGCTACTTACACTCGAAAGTTCCCCCAACACCATCTCCTAACCAAAATGTCACAGAGCTTTGCTCACAATTCCTGGGCTCTTTCAGTCTAGAGGGCAGGGTAGGTATGTTAATTCCTCTGGCTGTAGTAGCAGACTCTTGAAAAGCCATTTTTGAAGGATTCAAAAAAAAAAAAAAAGAAATCCTTGCTAATGTTAGACAGAGTTCTTAATGTATTGAAAGAGATTATCATGTCACTTGGAAATCCAACCTCATTTTTTTAGAAACATGTCTCTTTCCTGGTTGTCTAAATGTTCATGATTGTGGGGCTTTTTCACCGTGGGGAAATATCTGTAGCACATTTTTAGTGCCAGACCAGCTTCCTCCACTGCTCTACCCCTACCTGGCAGGCTGCTTTTCCAACTCCCCTGACATCCTCCTGGATGCCTGGGGAATTCAAGCCAATTTGAATATGTAATCATGTGGAATAATAAAGCTCAAGTGCACTCTCTGGGGAGTTCTCTGGCTGCTACCCAGCTCCCTGCGACTAGTTTCCTAAGTGTCTTTGAAAGATGCTGAGAACACCATGTTGGCTGTTAACCTTTTAACAGCATAATCATTTTCTGCTCACACTGGCTAGAAGCCCAGCTCCAAAGAATGTGCAGGAAGTGGGCAAAGAAAGTTTCTTTCCTTATAAGATTCAGTAGGGCACACTTTCCGCAGCCTGAGGGAGAGAATTGGGCAGGCTTTGAATCAGTGTATTTTTTTAAAGCATTCATTATTCCGACAATGAAGTTCCATGAAACCAGCATTTATTCCTTTTATGTAAGTCACACAGAGATTTCCCAAAACATATTATAATACTAGGAAGTAAATAACCATTGCCTTGTTTTATGAATATGAGAAATCTCTGTGAAGATGCCTAAATATTTTGATTAATTTAAAACTAGATGAGCTGATGTGTAGGTATTTACAGCATCAAAGTACTTCTCTTATTGAATCAGTTTCTAAAATGTAACATCTAAAGAGGTAGGGTGTTCGTCTTAAATAGCGATGTAGAAATGGGTGCCTTGCTATTCCAGAATCTGATTTAAACACCAGTGTGATCCATTGGAAAGGAAGCACCTCCTTCTGGATTTAATAGTCAGACTGATGTCCAAAAGCACCTGCTCCACCTCTTGAATATATGATAATAATGAACAATATCAGCAAATGTCTGACTGGTACTCAGCATTCTTTCTTCTATGTAGTCTCATCTATATTGTCACATTTGACCTTCAAAGTATATGTCTGGGAGTGGATATTATTAGTCTTAATTGCAGATGCTGTTAGAGTTGAGACTTTCTTCTCATTGTTTATCACAGTCTAAGAATAACTCATCTTTCTTGAACTCGGGTATAACCACTCAGGTCAAAACTTCTGCAGATTGAGCTTGCACTATTTTTAGGTGGGGCTCCACGAGGCAGCTGTGATGCAAGTGTCACAAGGGCATGCCCTTTTGACTCAGCAGCCGAGTTCTGTTCCACGTTCTTCCCCTTCTCTAAACTTCTAGGGCAATGACATAGAGGGTATTTGGGACACAAAGTGCTGGATTATGCACACACCGTGTCTCCACAGTGTGACTGTAAGCCCTCGGAGGTTTATGAGATGTGAGACCTTCTCATGGGGATCTGAGTACCCTGTATCAATAAATGTTCATTGACAATGGGGTTCTGTCACATTTCCAAGGCTGCCATGATGCAACACAGACTGGACCCCAAGGAGGACAGTGAGGGTCACCAAGGTCTGAGAGAGACATCCTATCAAGCCACAGTCCAAAGAGTAATGGGAATTGAACAATGGCTGGGCCTCACCTCGCAGAGAGGTGGAAACCTCTGTGTCATGGCTAGAGGTTTCTAGAGATGAGACATAATCCACACTGAGGCATCGGAGAAGCTTTCAGTTTGAGTGACTATTATTTCTTAAGACTCTTGCCAAGGACTCTCACATCTAAAGCCTATTCTCTTAGGGTCTGACTGCTGCCTCAGACACTACCCATGGCTTCTGGTATCCTTTCTGACACCACAAACCAATGGGCCTCACCAAACAGCGATAGAATTATAGAATCTTAGATTTGGAACGACGCTTCATGCAAATATCTCAAATCCCACCTAGGTTTTTTCAGTTTTGCTGCTGCAGGAATAAAGAATTTAATGTGAGTATGGTGATATGGTTACTTTGGCACATTTTTCTCCTGGTATTTCCCCTTTTCCAAGCCTATGGGCAACCCTGAGCTCAATGCCTTAAGGAAGGGATGCAGCTGGTCAGAAAGTAGAAATAGCCCATGGACACTTTTTGTCCCTGTGTCTGGGGTTGGGGTGGGACTTAGAGTTTTGGAGATGACATGAAGACAAAATGTGTGGGTGAAGCAGGGGTCAAAGGGACATCATTTCTTCCATTCCTTGCCTAGAATAGGTTATTCTGTGTGCTGAGGGAGGAGGCAATGAGAGCAGAGAGATGATGGGTACAGGAGCCAAGGGCCCTTCTTTCTAGGCAGTGCCCCAGGGGAGGTGGCAATACCCCAAAGAGGAAATGACTTCTTACAGAGTCTCAACCCAGTGTCTGTCTCCTCTTAAAGTTTCCCTGCCCTTCAGTGATGCAGCAACACAGCCATATAAGTCCTCCATCCTAAAGGACCATGATGCAGGCCAAATGCTGTCTTAGGGTAACCCAACATGAGCAGGTGGCTAAGGCCCAGAAGACTCCCTGCTCCCCCAATTTACTGGTCAAGCCACATGTGAATCTCTCTAAAGCCTTTGTCTCAGCGCACCCCCCACCCCTGCAAAAAAGGATGAAGCCAAAATTTACCTGAGATTGTTACTCTTAGCCTGACAGTAGGTGGATTGAGCATAGAGTTAAGTTGAGTTACAAGAAATGTTTTTCTAGATTAACTGAGTCTGTGAACCTATATTCATATCTGCTATGCATATAAAAAATCTATAACTACATAATAAATGGTCAAAATGTTATCTGTATTATTAATAATATTATATCAGTGAATTTGAAGTCTACTACAAAATCTGAAAGGTATTTTTCATGCATATGACTGCCAATGGATGCTTATGTGGGTTCTTGTGTCCAGATAGAAAAATGTTGATTTAGTTTATTCTTTCAAAATCCATTCTTAAGAAAAGAAAATTGTTAAAGATTTATCATCACTTTAGGGGAAAGGGAGAAGAGAAAGTGGAGTGTACGTCTTCATTCCATAGGAACTGGTCATTGTCTCTGTTTCATTCAACACTCTGCAGATTCCTTGGAGAAGAAAAACACATACTCATTTCTGTCAGACTTTCTACTCTGCTAGATTTGACCATTGGTTCCAACTATGCTACTTTTGAGTCCCAGTTATGTTAACCAAGATTCTGCCTGCCCACTTAATTTCACAGTATCACCTGAAAAAAAATTATTTTTTTTTAGAGAGAAAAAGAGCACATGTGCATGAGTGGGGGTGGGAGTGGAAAGGCAGAGGAAAAAAGAGAATATTAAGCAGGTTCCATGCTCAGCAGAGAGCTGACGCGGGGCTCCATCTCACAACCCCAAGATCATGACTTAAGCTGAAATTAAGAGTCAGAGACTTAACCAACTGAGCCACCCATAGGCCTCACCTCATCTAAAATTTAATCAACACATGAATCTATTTCTTCCATTTCACCATATGTGCAAGCTCCATCCTTAGACCAGCCCATCTTCCTCTTCCTCACCTCCACCCTAATGTGAGAGTGTTGTCCTCTTACAGCTGATGTTTGCTGGACAAAATTCACATGTCAGTGCTGATTGACATCACAACCAAAGCAGGTGTTTCAACCTCCCTCCCTGAGCCCTTCTGAGAAACAGGAACTTCTTCCCTCCTTCGGCCAAGGCAACACCACTCCCCCCTTCGGGTTCTCCTCCCACCTCCCTGACCTTTGTCTCCCCATCCTCACTGCTGGCCCCTTTCATCTTCTTTCCTTAAATATTAGTGCCACCTTTGTTTTAGCCTCAGCTCCCTTCTTGCACCCCTGAGATACCTAGACACTGTGAAAACTTTGACAACCATCGAGCTGATGATTCCCAGATCAGCCTGAATGGGCTAAACTGAGAAATGCAGATTACATGGAATTGAGTAAGTGTTCAGGAAGTTGAATTGATATGGCTTTATGGTTATAATCAAACATCACTAAATCAGAAGGTCCAAGGACCTAAACAATATGAAGGGAAAGAGGGCAGAAAGACATGTCCCATCACTCTTGATGTTCTCCAGTGAGACCAAAGAATCAGTACTTAGTGAGATGAAGTTCTATCCAAGGTATCCTGATGATGGCTGACTATTTAGTGAGAAATGTTGGAAGATGATCCAGACAAAGAATAAGACTTCCCAATTTCATAGAATTGAGGGTTTTATATCTTTCTAAGTGGAGCTGCCCCTAGCTTAGTGGGGTTAGGAGTAAAGTTGCTGACAGCTACAGTTTCCAATTATTCCAAGGTACAAAAAAAAAAATTGTGAGCATGAGTTCTACTACTACTGTATTTTCCAGGATTATTAAAATAAACTGATGTGGGATTTAGAATTAATGTTGAGAAAGCATTACCTCTACATTAAATGCAGAAACTGTATAAAAAGGAAATAATCTGTAGGCAAAATATATCCCCTCTCTGGATACCATTCCCTAAATAGAGCTTTTCTTGGTTAGTACTGAATACATTATAGTTGGTAATCATGGTACTATATAGATTTGAATATTGCTGTTAAATTCCATGTAATTGATAAAATACAAACTTGAATTGTTACTTCATGTTATTTATTTTTCTGCTCAACAGAGGTAAGTTGGTGGGAAGCTGGACTGCTCTATAAAACAGAACCAGAAATTTCTTTCTTGCAAGATTATGGGGAAGGAAATTAAGCAAAGAAATATAATTTAAATCTGAAAGAGACAGGTCTAATATCTGTCAAGCATCTCTACCTAGACTAAAATATTTAATCTCTCAAAGTCATATGAGACATAGTTGTTGTTATGACTATTGCATAGATGCAGAAACCGAGGCTTCGGAATGTAAGTGGCTAACTGAATATCACACAGCTGTGAGTGGCAGAGGCAATGTGCAGACACAGGTACACCTTATGTGGATCTCTGATTCCAAACTCTGTGCACCTTCCTAGGGCATCCCATTCACCGTCTGAACCATTTGACAGGTAACAGAAATCAATAATTTGTTTCTTCTCTCTCTTGACAGACGAGGAGCCTACAGCTCAGAGGAGCAAGTGTCTTTCCAAAGTTACATGATTATTTAATGCCACAGAATTCAAACCCACTTTTTCACAAGATATTTGTCACCAGAACACAGATACCATGAAATCCACCCTGAAATCTAAGCCAAAATGGGTAAGGAAAAGATTCATATTAAAATTGTCCCTGGGCACATGGATTAGGGTAAGTTTACCACCACCTGGTCTACAAATGTGGTAGGACTGACAAAAGAACGACAGAAAAATTTGAGCAGGAAGCTGCTGAGATGGGAAAGGGCTCCTTTAAGTATGCCTGGGTCCTGGAGATACTGAAAGCTGAGCATGAACATGGTATCACTATGGATATTTCCTTGTAGAAATTCCAGGCCAGCAAGTAGTATGTGACCATCAGTGACGCTCTGCAACACAGATTTAATCAAAACCATGATTATAGTCACATCTCCCACCAACTGTGCTGCTTGATTGTTGCTGCTGCTGCTGCTGCTGCTGAATTTGAAAGATGTATCTCCAAGAATGGGCAGACTGGGGAGTATGCCCTTCTGGCTTACACACTGGGTATGAAACAACTAATCGTTGGGGGTGGCAACGTGGATTTCACAGAGTCATCCTACAGCAAGAAAAGGGACAAGGAACCCGTAAGGGAGTCAGCACCTACATTAAGAAAATAGGCTACCACCCTGACACAGTAGCATTTGTGCCAATTTCTATATGGAATGGTGACGACATGCCAGAGCCAAGTGCAAACATGTTTTGATTCAAGGGCTGGAAAGTCACCCATAACCATGGAAATACTAGTGAAACCATGCTCCCTGAGGTTCTAGATTGCATCCTGCCACCAACATGTCCAACTGACAAGTCCTTGCATTTGCCCCTCCAAGACATCTACAAATTCATGGTATTGGTACTGTCCCTGTAGAGACTGATGTTCTCAAACCCGGCCTAATGGCCCCTTCTGTTTAGTCAACATTACAACTAAAGGAAATTCTGTTGAAATTCTCTTTGAATGGAGCTTTTCCTGGAGACAGTGTGGGCTTTAGTGTTCCGGACATGTCTGTCAAAGATTTGTCATGGTACTGCAGATGGTGACAGCAAAAATGACCCACCACTGGAAGCAGCTGCTTCACAGCTCGGGCAGATTATCTGGAACCAACCAGGCCAAATCAGCGCTGGCTATGCACCTTGATGGATTGTCACATAAGCTCATGTTGCTCACAGGTTTGTTGAGCTGAAAGAGAAGATTAATTGTCATTCTGGGAAGAAGCTGGTAGATGGCCCCAACTTCTTGAAATCTGGTGTCGCTGCCTTTGTTGATATGGTTCCTGGCAAGCCCATGTGTGTGGAGAGCTCATCTGACTATCCTCTGCATCACTTTGCTATTCGTGACATAACACAGATGGTTGCTGTGGGTGTCATCAAAGCAGTGGACAAGGAGACAGCTGGAGCTGGCAAGGTCACCAAGTCTGAAAGCTCAGAAGGCTAAATGGATATTATCCCTGATACTGCCACTGGGGTCTTCATGAGTGGAAGAACGTCCCAGAACTGGCCATTGAAGTTTAATAATAAAAGAATGATTCATGATAGTGCATCGTAAAACTGTCAGAAGGTAAGGAAAATGTTCTGTGGGCCATTCAGGGTTTGTGCATGTGGCAGTTTTAACCTATTAGTTTTAAAAATCAGTACTTTTTAAAGGAAACAACTTTATTTAAAATCTGTCACAGAATTTTGAGACCCAAGAAAGCAACATTTAAGGAGAAAACTATTTTCTCTTGGTCAACACTATAAATCCATATAGTACTACTTAGGGAAAAGACTTAAATAAGAGTTGTCCCTAATCTATTTCTGTTGTTCCATCTGCTGAAACCTCAAAATTTGATAATTCTGGATTAAGATTTTTTTGGGTGGGAATTTGGTTGTTGGTTTTTTCACATTGTCTGAAAGGAAGAATCATCTGGTTTTTAAGGACATGGTGAAAAGGTATGGGCAAGGAAGTGTCCGTGGTGGCAATGTTTCAGAGGTTAGGACAAATAAGCAAAGATTATCTTTGTTTATAGATAAGCTTGTTATAAGAAGGTAAAATTCCACAATACTAAAATCCATATGTTGCATGTAAAATTATATGTAGCTATATCAATATCAACTAAATTTGTTGATATAATCTCAAATTTTAATTTTCCACTTATACATTCTCAAACCATACGTTCTCAAATATACATTCTCGAATCTATAAATATTAAAGTAGTCTAAAGAACCCAACATGGGAAAGTTAAATTGTGTTGGAGACTGTCCTGCTAGGGTTCATCGTTTCTAGATTCTAGGGAGGAAAAAGCTACTGGAAGCTGAAGGAAAAAAAAAAAAAAAACAGAGAGAGATGATTCAAACCCAGAACTTCTAATTCCCTCTCCAGGACTCTTTCCATCATGCACATGACTGTAACATTCTACAAAGTCTAGTGTGGATCATTTTTCTTAACATCCTCTGTAACATTTGTTGAGTATTTACTACTTAACCTACATGACATCCTGGGTCATCCTGTCTCTTAAAATCTAGGCAAGATGATTTGCGGTCTCCAACACACTTTGAGCCCGATGCCTTCTCCAAGATTTCCATATATTTCTGGGGGCTTGTGTTCTCACGACCATCTCTTGATTCCGCTTTTTGTTCTCCACTTGGCATCTTGCAACTTTCTTTTTTGCCACCTGGGTTCTTGAACTACCTTCCTTTAGTTTTAAACACAAACAAATTTTTCCCACAAAGCATTTGCATGGCAGATTTTGCAGAAAGTTCAGAAAAATTAAGAAGTAGATGGAGTTACATTGCTGACCCCATCTACTAAGCAATTAGAATTGAGTAATGGTCATCCTGTTCTATAAAGTCTTTTGGCTGATGTCCCATGTTGCTCACATTCTCTCTCCTTTCTGTGCCCTCCCACCACCACCAAGTTTTTAAACACAAAGTAATTCTGTCCCTCCATTTTTTTTCTGCCCAGACTTCTGAATCCTACTGTAGACCTATTTTTCATATTCCAATGCTGCAAGGAGCTTTCTTTATTGAAGACCATTTATTCCCCAAAAGGAATTCTACTATCACTATTAAGAAAACAGTAGGATTTTTTTAACCATCTCCCTAAAATACCACATGTTCTGAGGAGTTCACAGGAAGAAAACCTCTCAAAGAGTAGCCAATAGAATAGGAAATAAATGCTCATAACTCAAATTTCTCTTGGGCCTTGTCACCTGGTGAAAACTGAGATCACACGCACGATGTCTAACAGTTCAGTCCCTACAACAGGAACCCCTGGCCTCATGGCCTGAGGGATACAAAGAAGGCCAATACAACAGAAATTTGGTCAGTACAACTATGATAATGATCTGACTTAACCATTCGAGGGGGAAAGGTATCTGGTGGCTGAAGAAGGGACAGTTACTAGGAGGAACACAGGCAAAAAGGGGCCCACCTGAAGGTTAAGTCAGCTAGTTAGGGTCTGAGCTTGAGTCACCAGGGCTAAGTGGTAACAGCCTCTAACTGTCTGTTTATTTCATCTATTTTAGTTTTACTCCTTCCCACCCTCAAAAATCTAGGGTTATCTGGGGTTTCCATTTCTGACCAAATGGAAAGTGCTGACACTCAGAAAGCAACTGACGATGGAAATCCGTGTAACGTCATGTTTCTGTGTGTCTGCTACAAGCAATGAGAAAAACTAGCCAAGATCAGTGCAAAGTCAGTTTTTCACAAGTTTGAGATAATGCTGCTATCCTCGGTCTTGCATTCCTTTATCCACAGCCTCAAATCCGAAGAGCTTAAGGTTTTATTCATAAATTTTCTAGTGATTTAGTGGCAAAATCTGACCTGATAGATGTGAGGCCACTTGTGATCTTATTCAGCCCTTCACAGGAGCTGTCAGGTGTTTCCTGTGCAAACATGAAAATGCTTGATTACAGAGTGTTCCTCCAACCTCACTCTGGGAAGGCCCGTAAAATACGAAATGTAGAACATACCTTTCCAGAGTCTGAGACATTCCGAATCCCACAACACATCTAGCCCCAAGGGTTTCAGAGAAAGGGTTGTGTGTCTTTCCTGGCATCTGCTAGAGAAAACAGAGCAGTAGTGACCAGTGGGGGAGGCTAAGATGGTTCCAGGGGTCCTATTTTCAGCCTAATTGGAACATGTGGTCTGTCAAAAGGAGAGAAAACTTAGATGCGAGACTGCATAGACATGTGGAGTCATGTGGAAGTGGTGGCGAGCAAGAATATCTGGGAAACCCCACTGAGTCCTTCAGCCAAAGCCAGACTGTCTGTCGGGGCCTGTGGTCCAGCCGCTAACCACCACCTACAATGCAGGCGCGTGAGGGCGGTGCAAGGTCGCAGATGTTCTAGTGGATGCTCCTCCTTTTTATTTTAAGAAACATGATCATCTGAATTATTTTTTTTCATTGTTCATTTAATTTTTAGGAAATGGATTATTTTAAAGGAAAAAAGAAGGGCGTCTGGGTGGCTGAGTTAGTTGAGTGGCTGACTCTTGATTTCAAGTCAGGTCATGATCTCAGGGTCCTGGGATCCAGTTCCCAGTGGGGCTCTGTGCTCAGGAGGGAGTCGGCTTGGGATTCTCTCCCTCCCTCTCTCTCTCTCAACTAAATAAATAAAAGGAAAAAAGAGACAAGAGGTGATTACTAACATGGTTCTCAAACTTGCCAACACATCAGAATCACTTGAAAAGATTTGAAACTTCTGATTCGTAAACCCAACCAGCCCCTGTAAAGAAGGGGCTCCAGGTGATTCCAAGGCACCTAGGGTTTTTGGAGTGCCCCAGGTCATTTTGATGTATAGACAAGGTTGAGAACCACTATCTTAAATTTTTTTTTTAATCTTTAAAGAGCGAGAAGGAAAAAGACCTTTTCCCTATTTCTGTATAAAGAATGAAAGTGCCTAAGATCCAGAAAAGTCCAACAGGGTGATGAGCATGCTCTGCAGTTCTTGTTTGAATCACATGTGCTAACCACACAAAGGAAGTTTCATTTCTGTGAAAACCATCAGTTTCTCTTTTATGCTTATTGTTCACCATCCTAGACACATGAAACATATTTCAGCCAATGATTTCATCTTTCCTGTTCCTGAGGGCATGGCTACACCGTGAGTTTATGGACCATCAAGGATGAAAGGAAGGTCTGCTCTATGTCAGAGAGAAAACCAACATGCTCTCTGGTGTGCTGGATGGAATGTAGCAGAATCGGTGCCTTGACAGGGAGCCAATTTCTTTCTCTTTCTTCTTCTGGAACATCTACCTAGTAAAGTTTACATTCCTTATATGAATACTCCAGTAATTTGGTTCTCTCTTCCTTCTTCTGAGCCACTTCAAAATGAAGAAAGTGTCACAAGCTAGTCTCTCTCTTATAATCCATAAAAAATGACTCCCCAGATGCTTTCTCTTTGGTTCATGTTTATCACCATGAGTGTTTGGTGTCTTTGTGATATCTTATGGTCCTCTCCATCTGCTGCCTGGGCGGAGCGGGGGTGCGGGGATGACCTAAATATGCATGCATTGTCCAATCAGACATACCTTTCAAATCATCATTTTTCTCTCTCCCTTGGGACTTTCTTGTCCTTTCTCCCCCTGCAAGTCTTCTCCTCCGGGAGGCTGCCTTGATTCCCAATATAAACTGGGTGCCGTTTTACTGTTTCTCAGAATGTCACATGCTTCTTTGATAGCACTCATCACAATGTAATTAAATGTTTATTTAATGTCTATTTTCCTACTGGATAATAGGATATTTGAAGTCAAGAAACAAGTCTGGTGTTTTGCTGTTGTTTCTGGTTTGACCTAGTTTTTTGCCTTTCTTTTTTCACCAAAGCTGTGCCTAATGCTAAAACAGAGCAGATGATAAATATTCATCAAATCAATGAATTACATGCTCCAAAGACTCAAGTAAGCTGGGGCCATTGGGTATGTTCATCAGAAGATCACTATAGACTTTATGAAAGGTATTAGCAAAAGCAGACATAACTGGAAATCAGAAAGCAGTAGACTGAAGAACTGGGAGCCCAGGGAAAGGAGGGATGCAGGACTTGCAATTATCATGGTAAAAACAAAAGCATTCAAATCACAAAGCTTCAATCAATGAATCGCAACTAACATGAACATTTATTTCAGAGCTGCACATACTATATTTATATAATTGTGATTCAGAATGAATACCTTGATGATGCTTTCTTTGCTATGGCAAGTGCTTAATTGCAGCTTGTTTTGTTGGCATTTATTTAAATGTCAGTGAAACTCTCTCCCACAGATATTAAATTTTATAATTAATCATTCATGAAGTCTTCTTTAATCAACTTTTCCTCAAGTATTTCAGATTCTTGTCAGGCCCATTCATTTCCCCTGTGAAGATCTAAGAATTGGTTTTAGGTGATAAATTGACTATGTTCTCCCAGAGGACATTTTTCTTAAGTGTTTGAAAACATTCATCTACATTAATCTGAGTTATGCAGTGGGGCTCAAGCCACAGTAAACACAGTATAATGAGCAGCATCTGTCAGCCCCAATGCAAATGATGTCAGGAATTCTCAAGTTCCTTGCATTTTTATGACAAAATAAATTGATCTATACATTCGGTGAGTCAGCCAACCAACACCTGTGTGAGTGCCAACCATGAATCACATCTGGGAATAAGATGCATATAATCCTGTATGATATGGTGTATAGCACTATGCCTGCCCTCATGGAGTTTATAGTTTAAGTGAAGAAAGAGACATGAGAGCAAATAGAAGAGTAAAGAGTTATAACAGCTATCATGAAGGCAAGTATAATTCATGGATAAAAGGTTGGAGTTTGGGATGACCAGGGGAATCAAAACAGCTTCCTGATTTGAGCTGCATCTTAAAAACTGAGTACCTAAGGGATTGGAATGAGAAGAGCCATGGGGAAGGAGGGTGATCCAAACATGATGAAGACAGGGATCAGAGACCCAGGAGGCATGAAACAGCATGGCATTTTGACTTGCTAGTCACTAGGCATCTTGCAGGTTGTTAGGCATGGAGGGGGACCCAGTAAAAAAATGAAACAGGAAATGCACACAGAGATCAGATCATAGACGGTCTTGTAGGCTGTGCTAAGCAATTTGGATTATATTCTCTTGGCAATGTAGAGCTTCTGGAGTGTTTTAAGTAAGGAGTGGCTTGGAGAGATAAATATTTTAGAGATTTCACTCTGGCAGTTGTTTAGAGATTGAATTAGAAAATTTGGGCCCTAGAGACATTTTATTCTTTTATTCAAATATTTTTAAAGCATATTTTAAGTGCCAGATACTGTGCTAAACTCTGAGAATGCCACAATGAACCAAAGAGACAAGGTGTCTGCTCTCAGCATCCTAGCAAAGACATATAGCCAATAACCAGAGAAGTGAACAGATAAACAAGAAAAATGGAAGATAGTGTTATAAGCACTGTGCAAATATGAAGACAGGCTGATGGCTGATGTTAAGAGAATGTCCAATGACAATTTTAAATTGCATGGCCACGAAAGACCTCTCTGAGCACAATTCTGAATGACAAGGGAAAAGGTGACTCTATAGTTGAAAGTAGGACCTTCTAGGCAAAAGATACAAGGGGTACAAAATCCTTAAGACAGAAAAACTTAGCTAGCTAAAAAGAACGGAAAAAAGACCACTGTGCCCAAGAATAGCAGCAAGGAGTTGAGGGGTAAGAGATGAGGCTGACTAGGTCAACCAACTAGAATTCAAAGGCTCTGTGTCCCAGACATGGGTCAATGTGCTTGAATTTTGTTTTGAATGGTTGGGAAGTCTCATATATAAGTCACTGCATGGTTTTAGGCAGGCAAGTGATATGGCCAGGTGTGCATTTTTAGGGGATCCCTGGCTGCTGTGGGGAAGGTGGACAGGAATAAAGCAGAGAGAAGTCAGAAAGCAATTGTGGTAGTCCTTGTGGAAGAGGTTCGGGTGGATTAAGGTGACGTCAGTAGAGTTGGACAGCAGCAGATAGAATGGGGTCACATTTTGTATGGAGTTAAAAAGGACTGGGTGGTGGGTTAAATATGGGAAATGAGAGATAAAACAGAATCAAAGAGCACTGCCAAATGTATAGCACGTGCAGCGGGTGGGTGGTGGCAGTGTTTACTGAGGAAGGAGCAGATTCAAGAGAAGAAAATGGGAATTTCTACTGGGCCATGTGAAATTCGAGGTGGAGATGACCAGATAGCAAATAGGTGTTCATGTCTGGAGCTCCAAGGAGAAATCAGAGCTGTAGATAGAGATTTGCAAGTTCCCCACCCCCTCCCCTGCAGTGTTGCTAAAGCCTTGGGACTGGGTGGGACACCAGGAAGATGGTGTCCCTGGCAGAGAGGAGGGTGCCCAAGAACCAGCTCTGGGTGCTTAGTAGTTGTAAATATGGTTTTAAAAAGATACTGTGGAGTCCTGGAAACCAAGGGAAGAACAAATGGCTTTAGAATATAATTAGAAGATAAAAGGAAGATACTATTATGATGCACAGAGCTTCTGTTGCAGCAACCTGGCTTGCCCAGGTCTCGCTCAACCGTCTCTGAATCTTTAGTGCTATCAGAGTGTCTAGCACAGGGTAGTAATAAAATAAATCTTGCTGAGCCTAAAGCTCAAGCAAGAGGCCTGGGTGGGAGATGTACACGGGCATGGAAATTTTCAAATTGAAGTCATGGGAGTGGGAGATTGAAGTTGCCAGAGATGGAGATTCCAGTAGGATGAGATCAAAGCCAAGGGTAGAGAGAACCCAGAGAAGAGCAACACGTAGACAGCATTTAACAATGGAACATGTAGCAACATTTAGCAATGGGAACCAGCAGGAACCCACAGCGCCACAGGAGTGGAGTGGGAGAGCGTTATCAGCAGGGAGCAGAGTGGAATGCTCCAGAGGATGGATTATGCCAGCAGGTGCAGAGGATGGGAGCCCGAATGAGGGAATCTTGGTTGTCGTGGGGGAAGAAGAGGTAAGAGAGCGCAAATTTAAGTTTGGCTATTCTTTCAGGAAATGGGGAGCTAGTTATCTTTTAAGGAGTATAGAACTTCAGTTTTGCAAGATGGAAAGGGTTCTGGAGATCGGTTGCACAATAATGTGAATTTCTGTAACACTGCTGAGCTGTACCATTTAAAATATTTAAGATAGTAAGTTTTATGTTATGCGTATTTTGCCACAATTCAAAAAAAATTTCATAATGCAGGTGAACAGCAGAGGTAAAACAAGATTGATGAAAATGGACTGCCTTGTTCTGAAGCAGATGCTGATGGGGGTAGGTTTGTAGGCACCAGAGCAGAACATAGAGAAAAGAGAGTATATTAACGTCCCTCATCTCACTGAGGTGTGAGGTGAGGCCATCAGGGTGAACGAGGGCGGGCAGGGGTCACTCCAATGTCAGTTATCCACAATATTCAAGAGAGACCACATCGTGACATCAGTTCACTTGTTTTCCAGCTCCTCTCCTGCTGGACATCCCCCCACCGAGTACATAATGTGCTCTTATAGTTGGTCAGAGAGAGTAAAGAGTTTCATTTCACACATAAATCCAAAATCTTGTATTTGAGACGTGACTTAAGCTCAACATGCAAATTTTTTCTTCTCTGATTATGCAGCATCCATAAGATCATGATGTCATAGGCAATTAAAAATATCCTTTTAATTTTAATTCCAATATAGCTAACATACGGTGTTTTATTAGTTTCAGATGTATAATACAGTGATTCTACGCTTGCATAGGCCACCCGGTGCTCATAACAACAGGTGCCCTTCATCCCCATCACCTGCTTCCTGCCCCCCCACCTCCCCTCTGGTGACTAGCAGTGTGTTCTCTGTAGTTCAGATTCTGCTTCTTGGTTTATCTCTGTTTCTCTCTCTCTCTCTCTTTTCCATTAATTGCTCATTTTTGTTTCTTAAATCCCACATATGAAATCATATAGTATTTGTCTGTCTCTGATTGACTATTACACTTAGCATAATACTCCCCAGCTCCATCCATCTTGCAAATGGCAAGATTTCATTCTTTCTATGGCTGAATATTCCTTTGTGTGTGTGTTTGTGTGTGCACGCGTGCATGCACACACATGCACATATCACATCTTTATCCACTCATCCGCTGATGGACCCTTGGGCTGCTTCCATATCTTGGCCATTGTTAATAATGCTGCTGTAAATATAGGGTGTGTGTATCGCTTTGAAGTACTATTTTTGTATTTTGGGGCATAAATATCCAATAGTGTGATCACTGGCTTGTAGGGTAGCTCTATTTTAACTTTTTGAGGAACCTCCACGCTATTTTCCAGTTTGCATTCCCACCAATAGTGCAGTAGGGTTCCTTTTTCTCCACATCCTCACCAACACTTACTGTTTCTGGTGTTTTTTATTTTAGCCAATCTGACAGGGGTGAGGCAGTATCTCACTGTGGTTTGGATTTGCATTTCCCTGATGAGGAGTGATGTTGAGCATCTTTTCGTGTACACAGACAAGTAGTTTTGAGAATGTGTTTATTTGTCAACAGCTCACTTTGCAATCTCCGGATGCTCTTAAACAGATCTAATAAAAGAAAATAGTAGTAATTTTATTTTAAATGTGAATTACTTATAATATCTAATAGTTGATGGCATTTATTTAATCATCTCAAAAAAAAGAAGCCCTGATGATATACTACGGAAAACATTAAAAATACCTATAGTAAGGGACACCTGGGTGGCTCAGGGTTTGAGCATCTGCCTTCAGCTCAGGGTGTGATCCCAGGGTCCTGGGATCAAGTCCAACATAGGGCTCCCCACAGGGAGCCTGCTTCTCCCTCTGCCAATGTCTCTGCCTCTGTGTGTGTGTGTGTTTCTCATGAATAAATAAAATAAAATAAAATAAAGCCTATAAATAGAGATATATATAAAATTGGCAAGCAAATAAAATATTACCATTCACATGTGAATTGAAGTAAATTAAATGCCAGGCAAGGTTCAGGCACATCTGCCTGTTTTATTCTTTGTTGGCTTTAATAAGCAGGTGGACAGCAGAGTAACACGGTACCATGACATTTCACTAAAGGTTTTTTATTTTTAAAGATTCTGTTTATTTATTCATAGGCTTGAATTTTTAAAAGGACAATGTATACCTTTCAACTTTTTTTATCAAGGAAATGTTTACAAGCAACTATTTTGTACTATTTATAAATATTTCAGTGTGTATTTCTAAAAACTAGGAATTCATTTTTTTAAACACAGCAACACCATTATTACATCTAAAAAATTGACGACTCCTTAATATCATTAAGTGTCCCCTCAGCATTTAAGCTTTCAAATATATTTTGCAATAGTTCATTTTTTAAAAGATTGTATTTATTTATTTGACAGAAAGAGAAAGAGCACAAGCAGGAGGAGTGGCAGGCAGAGAAAAATGCAGACTCCCCACTGAGCAGGGAGCCTGATGTGGGACTCGATCCCAGGACCCTGGGATTATGACCTGAGCCAAAGACAGATGCTTAACCAACTGAGCCACCCAGGTGCCCCATATTTTGCAATAGTTCATATGAGGACCTAAAAAAGCTCCCTCTGTTGCAGTTGGTTGGTTGTGTCCTCTACATCTCTTTCAATCTGTAGATTCCACTTCCATTATTCTTTCTCCTCCCACCCAGCCTCTTCCTTTTATATTGAAACTGAACAATGGACCAGGAACTATGCTAGATGCTTAATAGATATTATTCTATTTATTCTTCAAGTAGCTATTATAATTACCCAGGTACAAAACCAGGAATGAAGGGTTAGAAAAATGAATACACTAGCAGCAGGAGAACTGAGGTTAGATCTGCAGATCTATTCAACCCCAAAACCCATGTTCTTTCTGTTAGCTACGGCCTCCCAAGTCACTTGTACTTGGGCTTCTAGAGCCTAAGAGGACCTCTATTTAATTTTGAAGTGCTATCCAAGTGAATTGGAGCCCTGGCTCCAATCTGGGTTTCTGTAGTGAATGCAGGAAAGAGTGTCAAACTTTCTAACGACCTCAATATTTCCAAATTTTCAAGACCTTTGTTATTCCCACAGAAGCAATACCAATTGCCAAGACAGTGGCTGAGAGACTGTCTCCCCTACCTTTGCCTCTAGCTTCCAGTAGCAGCTCTTTGCTTTCCAGGGTTAAGAAGGCAATGAAGAGGTTGCTGTGAGTGGGGAGGGAGGGTCACAGGAGACAGAGATGCAGAAGGGCATCTCTCATATTCATCTCATTGTCCTCAAGATTTGCAGATCTGGCCACTATTGAATGATAACTCAGAACATAATGGAAGTCAGGCAGATTCCATTTCCCTCAAAAAAAAAATAGTGCTTTAAAACCTTATAATAAAACAAAATAAGTTTAAAGCACTTTCAGTCTCTCAGACAATATTTTGATTAAGGTTTGTGTCCCTGATCAAAAAGCCATCTCAAAAAAACAAAAAATAAAAAAAAACATATCCAACAATATGTCAAAAAACAAAAATAGAGTTAACATATTTGCAAGTGCTTAAAATAATAAAATAATATTCCTGGTGCTACAAATGAACATAAATTTACTTTGTATATTAAAGTTTAAAACAGTTCCAATTTACTAGAGTGTATGTAGAGCTTACAAACAACATAATCCTATCAGATCTCCATATTTACACCATTAGACTTGCAGTCAGCCTCCCAGACTTGGGTCCATCATTTCCATGTTGCCTTTTGATATACATGGTGAATGCCAACTTTACGCCTAAGCAAACTTGATTTTATTCCTGTATTTTTTCAAAGCACACTTAACAAGTCAATCTTAGGTGGCAGGTCCCATGTTAGATGCTAGACACCAGAGATCTAATAATTAATAAGACAAAGTTACTGCCATCAGGGGGCTCAGCTATAGAAAGCCAACATGAAAAGGAACAGACACTGTGATGTGATGAGTGCTGGGTGTATAGTGATACAGAGGTTTGTGGAGTCCAGGAAGGCTTCACAGAGTAGACCATATTTGAAATGATGATGAGAGGATGATGGTAATGGTGCTGCTGCTGATGGTGGTGGTGGTGGTGGTGAGGGGTGGTAATAGCATAGTGGTGGGGATGGTAGTGGTGGGAGGGTGGTAATACAGTGATGATGGGGATGATAGTGGTCACGATGGTGGTGGTGGTGGTAGAAGTGTTGATGGTGATGGTGGTGGTAGTCGAAGTGGTGGTAATGATAGTAATACAGTAATGGTAATATAGTAATACAGTAGTGGTGGGGATGATAGTGGTAGAGGTAGTGATGGTTGTTGGTGGTGGTGATAGTGGCTTTGGTGGGAGTGCTGATAATACAGTGGTGATGGGGATGATGGTGATGGTGGTGGTAGTCGGGGGGGGTGATGATGGTTGTAATACAGTAGTGGTGGGCATGATAGTGGAGAGGTGGTGATGGTGGTGGTAGTAATGGTGCTGATAGTGGTGGGGATGAGAGTGGTGATGGCAGAGGTGCTAATGATCGTGGTATCATTGCTGAGCACTAGCTAAGGGCCTGTGCCTATGCTGTGTTTATATATTACCTCACCAAATCCTCACAACAGTCCATCAGGATCAGCTTTACCCATGTTCATGCAAAAGAAGTAACTGAGATCCAAGAAGTTAAGAATTTAACGTAATGTCATGCTAGAGGTAGGTGGAATCAAAACTGCCTACTAGGGATCCCTGGGTGGCAGAGCGGTTTAGCGCCTGCCTTTGGCCCAGGGCGTGATCCTGGAGACCCGGGATCAAATCCCACGTCGGGCTCCTGGTGCATGGAGCCTGCTTCTCCCTCTGCCTGTGTCTCTGCCCCCCTCTCTCTCTCTCTGATGACTATCATAAATAAATAAATAAATAAATAACTTTAAAAAAAACCCGCCTACTCAAACTTCTCAATAAACCAAAATTTCTGCTTCCAACAGCAGCTTCTTATACTAATCCTCTCAGCCTCCCTGCCCAGGAGTTTATCAAGTGGACAGGGGGAAGGGGACCTCCCAGGCAGAGGGGCAGGTGTGCACAGTCTTTGAAGTGAGGGACAGCAGTCCACATCCATATAAATGTAGAGCCTGGTGGGGAGTAGACAAAAATTATAGTCTCCGCTAAAAGCTTTTTGTGTCACAGATAAATACACTAAACTAGATTTTACCTCTTTGCAACCTGACTCCAAATGAGAATCATAGAAAAATAAAGAGGCCTTGAAACATTAAACCAATAAAAAAGTTAATTTGGCTAGAAGTGTTGAGGGTAGGGTGGAGTGATCAATGGAGTTCATTTACAGTGAGACAGAAAACTAGATGTATTGCCTTCTGTCTTCTAACCTGCAAGCTACTGTCAAGTGGAAATTAGTGACCAGGTTACCTGGTTTATTATCTACTTAATGTATTCATTCATTCGACAAACACCTCTTGGGTGACTCTCTGTGGCAGACGCTGCTGGGCCCTGCAGAGAAGGGGGTGAAGACGGTGTGAAGCCTCCCTCAAGGAGCTGTTGTCAGGAAGAGAAGACTGACCTCTCAGCAGGTGGTGGCAGTATGTGCACATAGCAAGCACGTGGCAAGCACGGATTCCAGTTCATGACTGTGTACTCACTTCCCCAAATGATCCGAGGTTGGGCACACTGGTGTGGCCTCCGGCAGCATGGTTCAGCACAAACAAGAAATATAGTATTCGAATTTAGAAGCTCCTCAATGAGAAATTAGCTTCCTGAGGAGATTGAGTAACCAGAATAACAGCAGACAAGAGCCAGTGCTGGGTGACTTTTCAAAACCTAATACCCGGGGCACCTGAGTGGCTCAGTCAGTTAGCATCTGCCTTTGGCTCAGGTCATGATCCTGGAGTCCTGGGATCAGGCCCCACATGGGGCTTTCTGCTCAGCAGGGAGTCTGCTTCTCCCTCTGTCCCTCACCCCACTTATGCTCTTTAAAAAAAAAAAAAAGAAAAACAAAACCTAATACCCTTCACCTTGGATTAAGCCTCTGCTGTTTTCCTGGGTCACCTGTCCTGCCACAACTGGACTGTATCACCTTTATGTCCTCTGGGAACCTACCTTCGTGTCATATACTGCAGATAATTGGGGGGTTAGGGGCGGAAAGGATTCGCTTTGGAAAGAAAAAAGGAAAAAGAGTTAAACCTTGTTATTATTCATGTTTAAAGGTTCCCAAATCTGGCCACTATTGATTTTTTTTTCCTCAATTTTTTAAAGCTAAAGGCCACCTAGCAGAGTTTTGGCTTCTACGTGTAATAATAAAGGATTAAACAATTGTTGACAATGTAATACTTAGGTAAAAAGTAAATGAATAGATAATCTGGCAGAAAAATTGGAAAATGGATACACATTGAGGATTCTAAACAGTAAATGACCACAGAGAAGTGCAGGGAGCTGTGGGCCAAAGGCCTCAGAGCAGGTCATCAGGAGTTGGGAGGATGGTGGGTGAAGGTGGGCCATGCTGCCAGTGTGCTGTGACAAATGGAGCCAACTGTTTCCTAGGTCTCCGGTGGTACCCCCTCCTAGCCACCTCTTCCTGGCTGCAGCCCTGTAAATGCTGCTCTCGGAGCTCATCCTCCCACCTCCTCAGACTCAGTGGGTCTGCATCACTGTCAACATCACACTCACAGGGGATGTGCCTCTGCATGGTGCTTCTCAAGGACGCCCTGCTCTTACACACATTGGCAACGATAACCAACTAGGTATGAGAGTGGCAGAAAAACAAAAGAGTGATGAATCTGAGTAAATCTCAGTGGTTTAGAGTTTATGGCTTGAATCCATTTGCAATGAGTCCGCCTTTGCCTATTCGTGCATCACTGCAGGAATGTTCTCTCCTGTGCCACCATCCATTTTCCTTATCTACCAGCTGGGCCGTTTCCAGCACATATAAACACAGTTTTATCTTAATCACCTTATAAAAATGTCTTCTCTGGATTTTCCTTCCCCTTTCAGCTACCCCCCCCCCCCATTTTTCTGTTCTCCTTTGCAGCAACACTTCTTGAAAGATTTGACTACCCACTGTGTCCCTCCTCCGGTTCTGTCACCACTTTGGAACATCACCACACTTTTGCCACCACCACTCCCCAAAACTGCTTTTCCGAGGTCATGAATGAAGGCTCAGTCCTCATCCCACTTGACCAGCAACACGTGATACAATCGATCACATTCAACTTCTTAGAAACACGTTCCTCACTTGGCATTCGTGGCCACACACCGGCTGCCTCCTTTACTGGTTTATATTCTTCTCCACGCCCAGCGCTTGGTTCTTAGACCCTCTCCTATTTCTCCTGATTCTCCCCTTGCATCTCCTGGCCTTAAACATATTATCTTTGTGCTGGTGACTGCCAGATTTATACTTCCATGCTGGACCTCCCCCCTGAAATCGTGGCTCATCCACCCAGCCATCTACCCAGCAATTCCACTTGGGTGTCTAAAACATATCTCAAAATAAATATGCCCCCAATGGAATTCCTGATCTTCCTGCCACCCTCAAATTTGGTTCACTCCTTAAACTTCCTCATATCCATCAACAGCATCCATCCTTCCACTTCTTAAGGCTAAAAATCTCAGCATTAGTGTCTCAGTTCCTTGAAGTCAGAGTTTTTTTTTTTCTTTTTCCCTTGTATGTAGAGGGGACCCCAATAAAATGTCATACATCCATTTGAGGAGGGACCCAGTGCCACAAGTACCATAAACCTTCCTCCTGGTCTTCCCCAAAGGGAATGTGGTCATTTACCAGGATGACTGTGCACCGTGGAAGTGGAAATACCCAAACTTTTCTGGGATTACAGAAGACTAGCTCTGAGTTGGCACTCACTCCTGAGAACCCAAAATGCCAGTGTGGTCTTCTGGACCAAATGAGGACCTGTGGAAGTCACGTGATAAGTGTAATTCTGGCCTAACTCTTTCATGAGCTCAGTGAGTCCAGATACCCATCCTGTGATTCTTTCACTTATCACGTGCACGGAGGGCAGAATAATGGTGGTTAACATCGCAGACTTCAGAGCTAGCTTGCTGGGTTTAAATCCTGTATATGACAATATGACAAATTTCTTCGCCTCTCTGTGTTTCAGTCTCTTAATCTGAAAAAATGAGATAAAAATGTCCTTTGAGGGTAGTATGAGGACTAAATGAGTTGGTAGTTGTCAAATGCTTAGATCAGTACCTAGGCATAGTATAAATGCTACATAAATGTTGCTTAAATAAATAAAATCCTTGATTCCTTTCTTTATCTCACACTTCTTCATATCAGTCAGGAAGTCCCTTTGGCTTTACCTTCAGAAAGTATCTAAAATTTGGGCAGCCGGGTGGCTCTGTAGTTTAGCACTGCCTTCAGCCCAGGGTGTGATTCTGGAGGCCTGGAATCAAGTCCCACGTCAAGTTCCCTGCCTGGAGCCTGCTTCTCCTTCTGCCTATGTGTCTGCCTCTCTCTCTCTCTCTCTCTCTCTCTCTCTCTCTCTGTCTCTGATGAATAAATAAAATCTTAAAAAAAAGAAAGTATCTAAAATTTGACTTTACACTCCACCACTCTGCACTGTACCACCATAGAGCCAGCCACCACTAACTCTTGTCTGGATTATTGCAGTGACCTCTTAACTGATCAAGCTCTCCATTACCTCTCTGACCTGATCTCTTAATATTCTCCTCCATATATACACCACTGGCCACCAGCCATGCCAACTGCTTGCTAATTCTCAAATACTCCAGACTCCCTCTCACCCCAGTGCCTTTTCACTGGCTAGTCCCTCTGCCTAGGATGCTCTTGATTCAGATATCCTCATGTCTCAACACTCTGGTCTTGTGCTCAAATGGCCCCTTCCTAGTAAAGTCCACTCTGACCATTCCTATTTAAACTTCAATCACACTCCCATACATACTCCCAGTATATAAGCATGAACTCCTTATCCTGCTCTATTTTGATAGCTCTTGTCACTTTCAAAAATGTGTATGGGTTAAAAAAAAATGTTGTATACGTTGCCATAGTTACCCAGGTATCCCACAGAAGATTATGGAAACGTCCTGAAGGATTAAAGATCCACTAGATGGAAGGGACCAATCTGGATCCCTGGGTCACTGCTTGGAGGAGAATTGTCCCAGAGGACCTCCAGGACAGCAGCATGTATACTGAACTTCCCATAAGCAAGGACTGACTGCTTGCCAGGCGGTACATTGCCCATTCAAAGGAGCCCAGATAACTGCTCCAGCCAGCTAGGCCATCACTCAAGAGCCTCCTCACCTGCTCAGCTAATAGCCCAAGAGCAAACAGAGCCCTGACAGTCACAGCAGCGGCTATAGGACCCAGCAGCTAGACAAGGAAAAACAAGCAGAATACCCCAAACTGACAGCTCCTGGTAAACAAGAATGGCAGGAGAGGAAAGAAGACAGCTTTAATTTTTGAATGAGAGTTTAAAAAATAATAACAATAGCACTCAAAAAAATTCAATCTCAATATGAGGGGGGAAAAAAGACTCAGCCTCAAAGAGTTTTTTCCCCTTTAGCTTTCCATATCCGAGAGCTGTTATTCTCTGTTGGGGATTGAATTGGGGCCTGTAGGATCAAGCGAAAGATATTTTCATGCAGAAAGTGAAAACACAAAGAGCTGGAAGTCATTATGAGAAAATTTTTAAAAGGGTTTGGAGGACAGATGCAGGGACCTAACACGTGAATAATAGAAGTTCCGAAGGAGGGAGAGGGAACAGATGCAGAGATGCATTAATCAGGGGAATAATAGAAGACGTTTTCCCTGGTTTGAAGAAAGACTTGAGTCTGCAAAGTCAGAGTGCTCAAGCAGAATTGATGCGGGAAAATTAAAAACAAACACACAAACAAAGACACACTTGGGCATGTCCTACCAGAATTCCTAAATTCAAGTATTAAAAAATGTATAGGCTGTCAGACACGAAAACTAGGTTGTGTACAAAGGAAAGAGCCAACACAAATTGGAAGAAGACAGGAGACTGAGACTGAGGAATTACACCCATAGAATTGAGGGAGGAGGGTCCCCACCCCAAACCCTACCCCTCGCTGAGAAAGCACCTGCCAGGGTGAGGGAAGGCTGTGAGCAGCTGTGCAGAGATCCCAGGCTTCTGTCACCCTTACATATTTATCTAAGGAAATACTCCAGGAGGGACTGTAAGACAACCAAATGCAGATCAGAACAGAGTCTCCAGTGGGGCAGAGGCAATGAGGAAATGGCACGAATGTGAGTCTCTGTCTCTCCATGTGTGCATGAGTGGGTGTGGGTATGCACGTGCACGCAATTTTTACGTCCATTGAAAATAATGGGATGCCTGGGAATTTGTAAAGTTGGTGCTAAATAATGGTCATACAAATAGAAGAAACATCCTATAGGGAACACCTGCAAATGTCTCAGAGAACCACCTATCTCATCAATCCTTGGGAAGGGAGGAAGGAGCAGTAGAGAAGGGAAGAACTTTTCTTCAGTCTTAATCCGAGATAAGAGTGAGGAAGTAAAAGTGTTATGAAGGTGGAAAGGACAATCAGAAAATAAAACACTTTGAAGGAGAGATATAGTTTCTGTATTAACTGCAGAGAAAGGAGGGGTTCAGTAGAAGTGAGCAAAGTGGGAGGGAGAGTAATAGCTAGTCGAGTCGGAGATTGTACCAGAACCTCTAAATTTAATCAGTAAAATGGAGTGAATTAATAGTACTTTCATCAGCCCACCAAAATTAAGAAGAAGAAAGGAAAAACATAGGAACATAAATGACATGCATTAGGTAAGACGAAAGAAATAAAATCAAAGATATCTTATATTCCACTAAATGTGAACGAGCTGGATTCATCTTTCACAGACAAAAATTGTCAGATTGGACTTTAAAAAGCAGATGTATCTTATTTCAAAGCACACTTAAAGTGATTTGTTTAATGTGAAAAAGAAAGAAAGAGGTAAGCAGATATCAGGAAAATACTTTCTTTTAAAAACGAAAAGAAAGAGGAAAAGCAACTAACTATAATTGGCAAAGCAACATGTAGGGTTAAAAGCATTAATCAGGGCAGCCCGGGTGGCTCAGCGGTTTAGCGCCGCCGTCAGCCCAGGGCCTGATCTTGGAGACCCGGGATCGAGTCCCACATCAGATTCCCTGCATGGAGCCTGCTTCTCCCTCTGCCTGTGTCTCTGCCTCTCTCTCTCTGTCTCTCATGAATGAATAAATAAAAATCTTTAAAGAAAAAAAAAGCATTAGTCAGAACAAGAGGAAGATTATAAAACATTACCCTTTAGGAAAAGCCTGTAACAGTCTTAAATCTGTATGTACTATATACCTAAAAGGCTAAATATATCAACTGAACACTATTAGAAACATTTTTCTAGATAAGGCATAAACACTGATTTTTAGTGGATTATTTTAAAAACTGCTTTAAATACATAAAATTTCTATTTTTATTTATGCCTGGGCTCTCAATGCGATAGGCCTGTTTACGGTTGATAGTGATCCTCAGGTGCAGTTAATCTGAGGGCATCTGAAGATACTAGGTTTAATTATAAAGATTCCAACTGGGTCTGCTTATCTTGAAAGTTGGTGATCTCCTCTATACTCTTTGCTGACATATTTGGCCCAAACAGAACCCAGCAAGAGGATCACAAGACCCACTGAGGCAGAGGGTGGCATGCGGGCCCCTGGGAAGCCTCTCTGAGGGGATGTTCAGTCACTGCTAATGCAGCATGGCCTCAGTCTGGGCCTTTGGGCTGGACTGTCTGGTTCCTGAGGGGTGTGCTTTGACCCTCATCCTGCAGCCCCACCCCCATGCCTTCTACCAGTGGGTAAAGAGGTGTGGGCATCCCAGAGGGAGCACTGGAGTAAATCCCTGGCCCCAATTCAGGCACTGGGCAAACATTCATTTTTCCTCAGTTTTAATGGCTACCAGCTTTTGAGCTGGTCTTATACACAGTGTGTAGATGACCCTGTTCTAGGCTACTTTTTGTAGGACACTTTACCCAGACTTCCACTGGGCCAGGTGATTGAGCCACAGTTCTAGGACTCATGTTTGGTTTCCAGGTGCTTCATACTAAAGGTTTATCTGGCAATAGTGCTAATCTATGGTGCTAATCTATGACTTAGTTTCCAACAGATTAAGGCAAAAAATTAGAGGTAAGTGCCCTAAACTGAGTTTTTAGGGAAGGTAAATCTATTCCATTTGGAAGCCTATTCTTTATCCTCCTACCAGGCCCTTCCTTGTTTTATCTTTAGAGTGGCCTTTCTTTTCTGAAATGATAGATGATAAGGGCTTTAAAAGAAAAAAAAGAAAAAAAACCTCTTAACCTGAAAAATAAAAGATTGACAACTCTATGACCCCTAAATAAATTAATGCACATATAGATAGACAATGTATTACCCTGTGAATCCAAGTCTGTGGGGACCCCTGTTCTACATCGTTTCCTTTCTATAACTGTAAGGACTGTCCGTGCTACAAGGATATACTGTTTCTGCAGTTGCCTTGCCCTGTTTGCAAAAATACGTTGACTAGCAATGGAAGGAATACAGTCATCCAAGGAGGCAGCTTTATTCTGGAAGGACAGGGGCTCCAGAACAGGCCTGCCCTGGGAGGCTGGAAGAATGTACTGCATTACAAAGCATTGCCAAACCTGATGATTCCCAGCCATTTTAAAAATCCCTGATGGGGTTTGTCCCCACATTACCAACTGATGTCAAAAGCCTGAATAGTTGTTCCCCCACATATTCTGCTTAGGAAGCTCATCATAATCCAAAATCATTCTAGAAGGAAAATTGTCAGACACATAAAGCCATCAAGGCTAATATGACAAAGTTGCCCTGAATCTGTCTTCAGAATTCAAAAGAAAAAAAAAATCAAGATTGGAGGTTATAATTTTACCAATATCAAACCAAAGATAGACAAGTACCATCTTCATTTAAATTATACTTTTATCCTCCAAAATTTCTAAATGATTTCTGATGTTATCCCCACATTTAGTGATTATAATGTTACAGAGTTTACCTTAAACCCAAGTTGAGTTTGGAAGTTTGGCTTGTTCAACATGGTGCTCCACTTCTTTCCACCACAGGAGCCAGCATGGTATAGAATGACGTTGGTCTGTCTGACAGCAAGTATCTAAGTTTAAATCATGACTGAAAATTGTTTATTAGCTGTGCTGCTTTCAGCGAGCTTGTAATCTCTCTGAGTCCAATTTCACAGCTGTAAAATGGGTATTAGGGGACCAACACCTAGTTACGGTGTATCTGGTGTGAAATACTCAAGAAATGCTAGTCTTGTTTTTTAAACATCTACTTAGACTTCCAATTTTGATTTTAAGTGAACTTTCACAGAAAACCTCCTTTTTTGCTTGGATTATAAAAAAAAAGAAAAGAAACAATTGGGAGGAGAAAAAAGGTTTGCTTTTCAAGTTTGTGAAGAATTACACAAATGAGCCTGGAGTGAAACGGATTTGTGCCAAATGTTTTGCCTACTTGTAACGCCAAATACCCACAAATACGAACCACAGGTGGTCCGAGGTTTAATTTTACATCCCTGTCTCTTTAACTAAACAGTGTCCTTAGCACTGTGCTTTGACGCTGAATCATTACTGACTCAGAGGTTTATAAATACTGCGACTTGAATCACTTGGAATTTTCTTGAGTGGTCCCCTACTTCCCTTTCTAAGTTTCAATTGGACCTGACCCTGCAAAGGGAGTGATATCTGACAAGTTCACTTCCCACACTACTGGGGCTGCTAAGTCTCTATGACGTCCGTGATGCGTTTATAAGAAAGAACATTCTAAAAATAAGCTTAATATATTCTCATCCAGTTCACTATATAACTGATGTAACTTGAAGGCAGCTACACTCGTCAGTTGTCGCTAACAGCTTACTAAATGTCAGAAAGAGATGGAAATGTTCTAAATTAGGACACCACTCTTAATCCCTTACAAGATAAATTAGAATGCATACATTTTTATAGAAAAAAATACTTCAAGAAGATAACATAAGTATATAACATTCAAAATCTACGCCTCCCTTGGTAGAAATAGTTGAAAGATCACACTCAAAAAAATAGCTAAGGTGCCATGTTGAAAGCAGCTGAAATGTGATTGCTGGTACGTGAAATCATTTCAGTAAGGGATTTATTTGAGGACTAGGGAGTGAGGAATTATAGACATAATGCACAAGTCAACATTGTTAGAGTCAACTCATCATCTATGCTAACAATAATGTACAGCAGGAAAGATAATCCAAAAATCTTTTACATTGCTTTTGTATTATAACATTATTTGCAGTAGATTTATTTTCTCAGTTTTATTTCAGATTTGTTTGCTTTTCTGTGTATTCATTACCTGATAGATGGGAAAAAAAGATACCCAGTAGCATCCTCAAGGGCACAGGGAAGCCAGGGAGATAAAATTTCGCCAGAGATAATCTACAAAATAAATTGTGTCTGCAAGTGAGTGGGAGGCATTTGGAGTGAAGCCAGTCACAATACTTGATGGCTCTGCAGTCTTATCAGTCACCCTACAGGTGGCCTGGGGATAAAGCATGCTTGCAAGAACACCTACTCACTACTGTTGCTCCCCTGTTCCCCAGGCCCACTCCCACCACCCCAGAGAAGTTGAGGTTAGAGCATTGTGGATGACAGGCCTCAAAAAAGGAGCATCCTTTCTGTGGTCCAGGTAAGAAAGGCTCACCTGAGTCCTGGGTGAGAACACCCTGGGCTTCTTTGAGGCCAGAGGAATCCCGAAACTATGAATCATTAGACACACTTTAGATGTTTGTTTATTTGTTTTTCTGGAAGCCCTGCAATCACTTTAAAAATCAAATGTATTGCAGAACAGACTTATATATGTTCGATGATGGCAGTATCTACATAGAACTCTGCTTCATGATGCTCTGGGGAAAACCTTTCAAATTGTCAGTTGTACTATTCAGTATGGCTGTATACCTCATTGTGCTTTTGAATATGCTGATGATAATGTGTTCTGGACCACCAATAGTGCCTACAATTCAAAGTCAGGTATCGTTTCTGCAGAAAATCTTAGTGGACATTGTTGTGGTATCCAAAGAGGTGACTTTATGATTGCAAAAAGCCAGAGTGATCCAAAATCAAATATTTGCAAAAGAGTAATTGGCTTGCAAGGAGACAAAATGTTCACCAATAGTTCATCAGATTTCTTTAAAAGCCATAGTTACTTGCCAGTGGATCATATTTGATTAAACGGTGATAATTTACAGAATTCTACAGATTCCAGGTCCAATGGACCTGTTCCATATAAACTATTAAGAGGACATATCTTAAGATTCGGTGTCTGAGTGATTTTGGATTTCTAAGTGACAGCCCTAATGGCCACAAATTTTCTGATGAGCCAGCACGTATTCTTTTGACTTGATTACTGTCTTCTGTTCAAGTGAATTTATTATTGCCGCCGAAAGCATTTACTCACTAGTAAAATATTTACTATTCAAAAGAAAGGAGCACCCCCTAAGTTTTGGGGTTCGAAGTCCAAAGAAAGCTAATATGAAACAGTTGAAAAATGAATGAGTTCGGCCACATTACTGAGAGTGACCAGAAAAAAAGAATTCTCAAAGGAATCTTTCTGCCTCTTAAGAAAGAGATGAACTGAGCAGCCTGGGTGGCTCAGTGGTTTAGCGCCACCTTTGGCCCAGGGTCTGATCCTGGAGACCTGGAATCGAGTCCTGAGTCAGGCTCCCTGCATGGAGCCTGCTTCTCCCTCTGCCTGTGTCTCTGCCTCTCTCTCTCTCTGTGTCTCTCATGAATAAATAAAATCTTTTTAAAAAAGAGAGCAAAAATTCTGTGTAATCTTTTAAATTCTAGGGAAGATGACATAGGAACAACCAGTTTCAAATCCTCCTCCCAGAAACAGACAAAATCATAAAAGCAAAATACCAGAAACAAGTCCTCTGTGCTGAAAGCTAAGATGTTGCCAATAGAGAGAATTATCTGACCAATAAAGTAGGAGAAACAGAATCAAAAGATTTCACCAAAAGCCAACTCAGTTCTCCTACCCTGGAGGTGGTGCCGTGCCCCAAAAAGCGAGGCAAGTCGTGACAGATTTCTCCATCAATCCCTAGTTATCAATGGTGAGAGCAAGAGGCAGCATAGGGGGCAGATGCAGAGATCCGGAGGTTGCAGGGCCAGAGCAGAAAAGCAAACCTGAGGATGTAACAGAAAACCTTGCCACAACTCACCTTACTGCCTACTCAGTTTCTCAACAGTAGCACAGATCATTCTGACATGGAGAAATACTTTCCTAAAATGCAGAAGGAGACAGGACCCTGAACCTCATTCTGAAAAGGCAAAAAAGACCATGAGAAAAATGAAGACCACTCCTATGGAGACACTTTGTCAATGGGAATTAACTGCACCATATTTTGGAGAGGGACATTCAATGAAATTCTGTGAGCTCTGTTTTCTCTCATCTAGAATTTTACCTGTCTGACCACTTCCTCCTAATACATTAAAAAACACTCTCCTCCCCCCCAAAAAACACTCCCAAATTAGAGATATTTGGAACACTATATGTAGAGGGACATCCACCCACAATGACAAATCATGCTTCCAGTTTGGTGGATAAAAGCCCCAGGGAGATCCCAGAGAAAGCTGTGCCTATCATGTGTACTTGGAGGCTGAACAAAAAAAGAAAAAAACATGTATAAAATATCTGACCTCTGGTGCAATAATTTCAGCAAAGAGTGGAAACAACTTCCGTGACACACATCAATCTCTCCCTTCCTGCCCCATGTGCGACCCTGTTCCCTCTCTACCCTATTGAGGCCGCTAAACAACTCAGCCCATAATATTATCCAACACCCAGTACTCCAGGTTATCTATGAGAAGATAAAAATAAAAATTCCAAAACCAGACTGGAGCCAGACATCTTCTCTGCAACATTCAATGCCAAAAAAGAGGGAATCCCATAATGTTTAGAGGAAACAGCCATGACTCATGAGTTCTATAATTCAGTAAAGTGTCCTTTTCATATAACAATAATGGAAAAATCTTATCAAATATGCAAATCTTCAGAAAATACACAACTGGGATGCCTGGGTGGTGAAGCGTCTGCCTTCCACTCAGGTCATGATCGCAGGTCCTGGGATCAAGCCCCAAACCCCACATCAGGCTCCCTGCTCAGTGGGGAGTCTGCTTTTTCCTCTCCTGTCCCTCCCCCTGTTTGTGTTCTCTTGCTCTCTCTCTCTCTCTCTGTGTCAAATATATAAATAAAATCTCAAAATAACCATTTAAAAAAATCTCCAATTAGAAATTTTAAAAGGAAAAAATGGAAAGAAGGAAGGGAGAGACAAAGGACGGGAGGGCATGCTGTGTGGGGGAAAGAACACTTCTTTACATAACTGTTGGACCAAAGAGGAAATGAAACCTGCAACTGGAGATATTAATTATAACATAATGTTTATTATAATGTGGTTATTAATTATAATGAAATGTTATATATGAAAATTTACAAGATATAATTCTAGGTCCATTCTTTGAGTAAATGCATAACCTTACTTGCTTGCCTTAATTACCAGGTTACTACTCTTCTCCTCGTTTTTCCTTTTTTATGGATCTTGAATGTCTGTCTGAAGGACTATGACAAAAGAAAAAGAGGGGGAAAATGTAGCCAAAATGAGATACAGGGAAATCACGAAAGAAATTTTTTACCATCACGGGACTTGATCATGTCAATCATTGCAGGGTTCCTCGTGGGTCCCCAGGTTAATGATAAAATGGCATGAGGTTTTATGATACAAATGGTCACAGCTCTGGAAACAGACTTCCCCATTTCCTAGCAAATGACGGACTTTGGAAGCAGCCAGCCATTGTTTCAAGTCCTGTAGCCGCATGAAATGACCCTCACATATAACTGTCATTGCATACCAGCCATTGTTGGAAGCACTTTTCATGTATTAATTCATTTAATTCTCACAACAAACGAATTATACAGTACACTGTCCCAATGTGAGTTTCTTTCCAAGTGCTAAATTAATTTATTAAGGATTTTATTCTCTGCCCTCCCCACTTCCAGTTTATAAAAATGGACCCTTTTTTAAATCTTGTAACTAAATAATCACCTGGTGAAGCATATCAGGTAATCAGAAGGCCTCTTATTTTTTCCAGAAGCCATGTGCCCTCTATTTTTCTGATACATTCACCATGTGTTCTTCGGAGGACCACCCCAGATCCACTCCTGTTGTCTGAAACTATTAGAAAGAACCAACCTTATGAAAATTATCTTCTTTGGATTTAAAGAATGCAGTGTTTCCCTTCTAGCTGATATTCAAAATTTTTCCAATTTGTGATGACAGCGATGAATCAGGGTCTTGACATATGTTCAAATAATAAAACTTTTCCTTTTTAACTATATACTTATGGGGAGCAACACTAAATAAATAGAGCCAATGGATGTTAACAGCAGCATTCAGTTCTGATACATAATTGCAGCTAACCAAGGAACAGCTGCAATGATACTTTGCAATGAATCTTGTTTTAATATCTCACAGAAAATTATTAAAATTAAAAATCAGATGAATAAAAAAAAATCAGATGAATATAGCTTAGCAATCAAAAATTGTCCTATGAAGCCTCTACAAAATCAGCCTAAGAGGTCACTGCAAACTCTCCTAGCTCTCTAAAGATAATTAGTTTCTTTTGAATAATGCTTAAAGGAAAATTGCCTTTTAGTTCTATGAGTGAGTTAATCTTCTGGGATTTTTTTCCCCCAAATAGGAAATTTCTCTGAAACTATATGGTGCAAAACTACAAAAAGAAAGGGGAAAAAATCTTAGGCTAATGAACAAATAAGAACTCGAAATTGCTTGCTTCATTCAACTACATTATCCTTCATTATGTCTGAGATCTACCATGCTTTAACTTTTTACAGCTAGAAATGAGAGAAGAAAGCTTTTAATAGAAAAGAGTTGGAAATGCACATATTCAGGAGCTCAGCAAAGCCCACCATTAGCACATTTTGTCAGACAGTGTAGTGGATTCAATAAAATGGACCCTCATGGGCTAGTGAAAAGACATTTAGAGACAGAAGAAGGGTAGATCTTGCTCCAGCATTTTATTATCCTTCATATTCCATTTTCCATTGAATATCAGTAATAAGGTTTATTGGTTAGTACATTCATTCAACATACATCCTTTGTAATGATTTCTAGTTTTCATTCCTGCTACCGGTGAACTATTTGTTATAGTAGTGGTGTTGGCTGCTATTTTATTATTATTAATCATTAGGAAAAGAGTCCTTTTCACTCTCAGAAGAACTGCATCCAAACTAGAAGCTCCTCCCACATAGCTGCCAGGGTTTTCTTTCCCAGAGTAAGAGCAATGAGTAATATGAAGCATTGTTAATGTGCTGGGCAAAGTCAAACTGGCAGCATCTAAGTCCAGTAAAACAAGAAAGGTATCATATCTTAGGAAAACAAATCATAACCCTGCATTCAGTGTAGTGCATGAAATCATACCCCTAGAATCTAAAAATTTGTCACGAACTAGAGAATCTGGCCTCCCTGTCCTCTGTGGTAACCCTGGAAATGAGACTCAGCCGCGGGTTTGGTGGAAGCACTGACCATTAGACAGACAGTGCTCACCAGTCTGAGTTGCATCAAGTTGGTCTTCTTCTATTTCAGAAATGTGGTATCTTTGTGGGGCCCATAATGAATAGGCTTTTCTGGAAAATTTTGCAAATATAGCCATTGAAATTATTAAATTTGTGTGCCAGCATATGAGTATTTGTCTAAATACTATGAAAGAAATGATGCATTCTTAGAGTTTTCTTAATAAAAACATTTTGGTTAGAATGTCCACTTCTGGTCGCAAGATAGCAACAGGCTCTAGAATTAACCTCTCACCATGGACAACTAGAGTAGTGAACCAGAAAAAAAATTAATAGCAGCTGTTTCAATGTTGAACAACAGGTAGCATGGCATTGTAGTCTCTTCGAGAAGGGAAACAAATGGGATGAGCCCTACAGTTACCTCAGCTTTTAGCCTAGAGATAATTTCTGGAGGACAATACAGGGAGGGGGAACCCAAGCAGGACCCAGAAATGTCAGTGAGTTGAGGAGACAAGTTGGGTTTGGGGGCATTGAAATGGCCAGAATTTACAGGGCAAAGCACTAAAGAAGAGGGAGATGCATAGAGAAATAGCACCGGACATCTGCCTAGGAGTCTGCTTGAATAGTGGACTGAATACCAATTTTCAAAGGCATTGGATACAACTCCACAAGGCCAGGAAAAATTAATTTCTGAGGAACAAGTAATTTCCAAGCAACTTGAAGCAGGACAAGTCCTGGAGCTCACACAGGGCTGGGAATCATTTAAGTTCCCAAAAGCCAGAGTAAAGAGATGCTGATAAATGCATAGGGCATTTAGACAGGATTACAGAGAGCTCATTCCTTGTAGTAGGTCAAATTAACCACAGAAAAAAAAAGCTACTCTGGATATTTACACTGAGGAGTTTAAAAATGAGCCTTGATCTCATCTGCATGTTGGACTGAAGTCCAACAGTCTTCAAAGAAATACAATAAAATACAGAACTCAACCATGTAAAATTCACCATGTTCATCATCTGAAAAATTACTATAAGAATAAACATGAGAAGCAGCAGAAAAAAATGTGATCCACAATGTATAAAAAATAGGTTAATGGAAATATAACCAGAAATAACAGAGATGATGGAATTAACAGGCAAGAATACTTAAACAGGTATTATAAATATTTTCAATATGCTTAAGGATCTATAGGAAAAGATGAACATATGAGAATTTCTGGATGGAACGTCTAGAGATGAAAAATAAAATACCCATTGAATAGGATTAATATCAAATTAGATATTGCAGAAGGAAAGATTGGTGACCTTGAAGACATAGCAAAGATTTATGCAAAATGAAACAAAGTAAAAAGAATGAGTAAAAACACTGGACCCTGAGTGACATATGGGAAGATATTTAACAGTCTAACACACATGTTTGAATAATGGCCAAACATGTTCCAAATTTGTTCAAGACTATAAATGCATATACCCAAGAATTTTAACAAATAGCCAGATTAATACACACACACACACACACACACATTAACACACACACACACACAAAAACACCAAGGCACAACATAATTAAATTACTGAAGAACAACAAAGAGAAAAATCCTAAAATCATCTAAAGAAAAAAAGACATTACATAGAATGGAACAAAATTATGGGTATGACTGTACCCTTCTTATCAAAAATCACGCAAACCAAAAGAAAATTGTATTAGTATCTACTGTAGCTTAACAAATCACCCCAAAACTGGTGGCTTTAAACCACATGATAACATATTATCTTTCACAATTTTTATGTCTCGGGGACTTGGGACTGGCTCATTTAGGCAACTCTGGTTGGACTTCTCATGAGATTTCTGGACTGGGGCTAGAGAATCCCCTTCCAAGGCCTATCAGTCTCCTGTCTGACAAGTTGATGCTGACAAGTTTGTTTATCTCCACATGGTCCACTTCGTGAGACTGCTTGAAATCCTCGTGTCATGATGAGTGGCTGCATCCAGAATGAGTGTTCCAAGAAACCAAGGGGCTAGATGTGGTGACTGCATAACCAGTCTGAGAAGTAGCATGAATCGATTTCTTTTTTTTAATATTTTATTGATTTATTCATAGAGACAGAGAGAGAGAGAGGCAGAAACACAGGCAGAGGGGAAGTTGGCTCCATGCAGGGAGCCTGACATGGGACTTGATCCCAGGTCTCCAGGATCACGCCCTGGGCTGAAGGCAGCGATAAACTGCTGAGCCACCCAGGCTGCCCTGATTTCAATCAATATTCTTTTGGTCACATGGGTTAGCCCTGATTCACTGTGGGTCAAGACTACATGAACACATGAGCACCAGGAGGTGAGGAGCATTGATGGTTATCTTGGAGGCTGACATAACGATAGAACATTTTTTGAGTGTTTGAGAGGGGAAAAAAAAAACAAAACCTCAACCCAGTACTTTATATATGATAAAATCTTTCAAAGATGAAGGCAAAATAATTTATCAAATAAAAACTGTGAGAAGTGCCACCAGCAAACCTGTGCTGCAAGAAATATTAAAGTGCTTTTGACAAAAGCAAAATTACACCAGATGAAAACTTGATTCTACGCAAAGGCATAAGAGTGCTGAAATGATAAATATGGACATAAATACATAATATTTTTCCTCAATTTTACATAAAAGATAATTGACCACTTAAAACAAAAATAATAATAATGTATCAGAGCTTATAGCGTCTTTAGGTATAAGATGTAGAACAAGAGGAACACTAAGAGTAGGAGGAAAAAATGGAAATGTGGTATTGCCTTGTCTTTGTATGATAACGTGAAGTGGTGTAGTATTTTGTGAGTTTGCACTGTGAGAAATTAAAGATGCATATTGCAAACATTAGAACAACCACTAGAAAGTATGTATCAGAGTACAATTCAGAAGTTTACTTGAGATGAAAAGGGGTATTTCATCAGAATAAAGAAGTCAATTCCTCAAGAAGACACAACAATGTCAGACACATGTATACTTAATCAAATAAAACCCTGCAAGCTGACAGAGTGAGGATCAACAGAAGGTAAAGGAGCAGTAAATGATTCCGTCCTGTCTAAAGCTAAAATGACTCTCTAGATACAATGTTGGTGGGATCCCTGGGTGGCGCAGCGGTTTGGCGCCTGCCTTTGGCCCAGGGCGCGATCCTGGAGACCCGGGATCGAATCCCACGTCGGGCTCCCGGTGCATGGAGCCTGCTTCTCCCTCTGCCTCTCTCTATCTCTCTGTGACTATCATAAACAAATAAAAATTTAAAAAAAATAAATAGATACAATGTTGGTGAGGATGTAAAGCAAGGGGAACCATCACACACCCTCCTGGGTGAGAACCTAAGAAGGTACAACTGCTTTGAAAAGGTGGTGGTTTCTTAAGAATTTCTCTGGGTTCATGCTGCCTCGCTGGCCAAGCCTGTGCAGAAGCAGTCAGCCCCCCAGTTGGCACCTGGCAAGGACGCTGTCACCAAGGCACTGCTTGACTGCTCGACCCGGGAAAGTCTAGAGAAAACAAATCCAATATATAGAGCTCAGTAGTTGCTGGGGACTGGGGTGGGGAGAACTGGCAGGGAAGAAGCCAGAGGGAAGCTTTCAAGGTGGTGACTACACTGGTCTAAGTTCATCTTATTCTAAACTCAAAGTGTATGGATCACATTGTATGCAAAGTGTGCTTAATAAAATTTATTTTTAAAAAACACTTTGGCTTCATAATGCGTCTGGTATCTGTTGTGCATACAGGTCAAGGTCTCCTGATATTAGTTCGTTATCCTAAATAGATCAAACAACTTTTGTATGTCCCCAATTATTTAGAAAGGTGAAGTAAAAGCTGTATGCTTAAATTAAACTAAAAAGTAAAGATTTAACATACCTACGTTGCGCTCTTTGAAAAAGAGTTTCATTTAAAAATGTCTAGTTGTTGCATATAATTTTCAAATGTGACTTTGCTTTCAAATAAAGGTGTTTTTCTGCTGTAAGTTACTTGCAAATACTCCCTTGTGAAATCTTAAAGGAAAAACAGGGGGCACCTGAGTGGCTCAGTCAGTTAAGCATCTGCTTCCCACTCCGGTCATGATCCCAGAGTCCTGGGATCAAGTCCAGCCTTGGGCTTCTTGCTCAGTGGGGAGTCTGCTACACCCCTGCTTGTGTTCTGTCACTCGTTTTCTCTCTCAAATAAATAAATAAAATCTTTAAAAAGAAAAAGAAAATGAAACTTGGACGAACAACTCAAAATTTATGCAACGTTCTAATCTGAACAATAATTAAAAAACAACAATCCTAGTAGAAAATACCAGTACCATTAAAATGACATTTTATTCCTAACAAATAAAGAAATGCTATCATAAATATGGGAATCTTCCCCCAAACACTCAAGTTTTATGATGAAGGGGGGTGAAGAAGGACTGATTTTCCCCATTTACAGGGAGAAAGGGCAAATTCCCAAAGATCAAATGAAACACCCAGTGAGTACTTCTAACATAGAACATGTGTCCAGGCTACAGGGAATAATGGGTTGATGGGCAACGTGCACACTACTGTATTCTCTCACACTTTGCTGTGCACAGCTCTGTGAGCAGGTTTTGCCTTCAACTGCATTACTTGGTTGCAGCTAAAATGCTGAGAAAAAATTAAATTTAATTTAATTTAAATTTAAATTTAATTTAATTTAATGCTGGGGAAAATCTTCATTATCAAAGAACATGACTTTCACTTTGTATGGGCACCATCCAATTTACCAATCCTGCATGAGCCAATCTGACTTACAGAAACATGTGTCAGAGTAGCAGAATATCATGTACTTTTTTGTTTAATCTTTGAACTCAAAAGTCCATTTCTTAGGAAAATGTTCCCTGCCCTCTTGCCTCAGGCCAGGGCAGACCCAGCCACGCTCACATTCCCAGAACTCTCTGTGCTTCTCACTTATGTTTCTGTCCTTGTGAAATTACCTTCCCCATTGGATTATAAGGTGTATTTTTACTCACTACTGTATCCTCAGCACCTGCTGTAGTGCCTAGGCTCAAGAGCCAACCCAATATTGGTGAACTAAAAGCATGATTTAATTACTTAAATGTTAAGATGCCATTAAAGTAAAACTTTACTTGCTCTCAGCTATGGTGTTTATAAAATTAAATTTCACAGTATTATTATTTTACCTTATGCCCTTGTTTTCTTTGTGTTTAAAATAAGAGACAGAAATCCTGGATTATGGATCTACCGTGTTAGTGACAGTGACAAAAAAACAGTGGGAAGACATGAGAAGAAAGACAATGAGCTTGAAAGAGGAATAAAAAAATAATTGTCACTGTGGCTGCCAGATGTCTATTGTAAAAGATTGTCAAGTGAGCCTGCTTAGATCAATGTAAGCCCCACCTGACTTCACCTGTCAAAGCCATCTCTGGAGCTGAATTAAGAAAGTCATTAAAAATAATATTATCACAACAATTTGTTTCTACAAAATTCGCTTGGTGATTTACCATCTCCTTTATTTCTCATAGTAAATGACATAATGGGAATTTGTCTCACATGAGCTAGAGCTCATATCAGCTTCATAACGAGTGAAAAAAAGGAATCAATATAATAAATATTGCTTTATTTTTCCCTTTCATAATCCTATGCCATTGTCCTTTCCTCAAAATTCTACAGGGTATTGAGGTTCCTGGCTGACTCAGTTGGAAGAGCATGTGTGACTCTTGATCTCGGGGTTGTGAGTTCGAGCCCTATGTTGGGCGTGAAGGTTACTTAAAAAAAAAAAAAAAAAAAGATTGTTCCTAAATTCCACAGATTACTGAGGTTGAAATTAACGTAGAAGACACTGATGATCTAAGGCCCAGAGAAACTACATATGATCCTGTCCAAGGTCATCTAATGAATTTATGGAAGAGTTGGGGTAAGAATTCAGATGGTCTAACTCCCTGTTCAGTAGGACTGAGTATTAGTTGATTATCCTGAGTCTTCTCTTTTTGTAGGGGTTTCTGCATGTCTTCCTTCTTTCTCTTCTCTTTAGAATTGGGTTTTAATTTCTGAAAATCTGCCATGAATCATGACTGCCTGGTATGAAAATCTAATGCTTTTGTTAATGATTTTTAATTTAAATTCCATTAGCCAACATATAGTACATCCTTAATTTTAGATGTAGAGTTCAATAATTCATCAGTTGCGTGTAATACCCAGTGCTCATCACATCACATGCCCTCTTCAATGCCCATCACCCAATTATCCCATCCCCCCACCCACCTCTCTTCCAGCAACCCTCCATTTGTTTCCTAAAGAGTTTCTCATGGTTTTTCTCCCTCTCTGATGACTTTCTATTCAGTTTTCCCTCCCTTCCCCTATTATCCTATGCACTGTTTCTTATATTCCACATATGAGTGAAACCATATAATTGTCTTTCTCTAATTGACTTATTTCACTTCACTCAGCATAATACCCCCCAGTTCCAACCATGTCAATGTAAATGATAAATATTCATCTTTTCTGATGGCTGAGTCATAATATTCCATTGTATATACATATACCACTTCTTCTTTATCCATTCATCTGTTAATGGATATCTCAGCTCCTTCCATAGTTTGGCTATTGTGGATGTTGCTGCTATACACATTGGGGTGCAGGTGCCCCTTTGATCACTACATTCGTATCTTTGGAGTAAATAACTACTAGTGCAATTGCTGGGTCATAGAATAGGTCTATTTTTAACTTCTTGAGAAAGCTCCATACTGTTTTTTTCAGAGTGGCTATACCACTTGTGTTCCCATCAACAGTGCAAGAGGGTTCCCCTTTCTCCACAACCTCACCAACATCTGTCATTTCCTGACTTGTTAATTTTAACTATTCCAACCCTGTAAGGTGGTATCTCACTGTGGTTTTGATTTGTATTTCCCTGATACCAAGTGATGTGGAGAATGTTTTCATGCGTCCATTGGCCATTTGTTTGTCTTCTTTGGTGAAATGTCTGTTCATTTCTTCTGCCCATTTCTTGACTGTATTATTTGTTCTTTGTGTATTGAGTTTGAGAAGTTCTTTACAGATCTCGGATACTAGCCCTTTATCTGATATGCCATTTGTAAATATCCTCTCCCATTCTGTAGCTTGTCTTTTAGTCTTGTTGACTGTTTCCTTTGCTGTGCAGAAGCTTTTTACCTTGAAGTCCCAAGAGTTCATTTTTGCCCTTGTTTCCCTTGCCCTTGGAGACGTGTCTTGCAAGAAGTTGCTGTGGCTGAGGTCAAAGAGGTTGCTGCCTGTGTTGTCCTCTCGGATTTTGATGGATTCCTGTCTCACATTTAGGTCTTTCATCCATTTTGACTTTATCTCTGTATATGGTATAAGAAAGGTCCAGTTTCATTTTTCTACGTGTGGCTGTCCAATTTTCCCAACACCATCTGTTGAAGAGACTATCTTTTTCCATTGGATATTCTTTCCTGCTTTGTTTTTCTGCTATATTACAATTTGCCAGATTATTTCTTCCATGTATGGAAGGTGAGAAACAGGAAGCTCATACACAAAACGCACACACCAAAAAAATAAGGGTTATAGGTGGGGGAAAATAAGTTGTTTCAAACATATAATTTAAAGTAATAATTAACCTAAGGCAAAGTCATGTTCCTAAATGCCAAATTCCATCACTCTTAGAGAAATATCAACCTAGTCAACTAGGGGTCAATTTTATTGCCTTCAGATGTGGCTTAAGGCTAGAGAACTTGTCCTAACTGTTTTGCCAGATAATTGGCAAATTGGATCCAAGAAGGGCTACGGTGTCAGGTTCCAAATGAAAGGTCCTCAAGTAGCATAAACTCAGAGCCACACAATTTAAGGGCTCCTCTCAAAAGCAAGATAGATGAATCCTCCTCACTCCAGAATAAATTTGGACTTTCAGAGATTTATGCTCCAGAGTCTTCACAATTGGGCAATAGGAGAAAGAATTTTATTATTTTTATTATTTTTTTTATTTGGAATTTTTTCATCTGTATTGTTTTTTATAGTTTTTTACATTTAAATTCAATTAATTAACATATAATGTATTATTGGTTTCAGAGGTAGAGGTCAGTGACTCACCAGTCTTACATAACACCCAGTGCTCATTACATCATGTGCCCCCCTTAATGTCCATCACCCAGTTACCCCATCCCCCCACTCCGTCCCCTCTAGCGACCCTCAGTTTGTTTCCTATGATTAAAAGTTCTTATGGTTTGTCTCCCTCCCTGATTTTATTTTTTCCTCTCATCCTCTATGATCTGTTTTCTTTCTTAAATTCCACATACGAGTGAGATCATATGATAATTGTCTTCCTCTGATTGACTTATTTTGCTTAGTATAATATCCTCTAGTTCCACCCATGTCGTTGCAAATGGCAAGATTTTTTTTTTTGATGACTGAATAGTAGCCCATTGTATGTATAGACCACATCTTCTTTATGCATCATTTTAAAGATGAGATCTTACTCAGAAGCAGGATGTCTGGTTGTTCTGAGCACGAGTTCTATACACACACATTCCACCTCTGTTCCAAGAACAACTCTGCTCCTCATTAGAGCCTCTGTCCTTGGGCAAGCCATTTAACCTCACTGTACTTCAGTTGCCATGGCTCTAAAATGAGGGTATTGACAGCACCAACATCATAGAGTAGTTTAAGGGTTAAGCGAATTGATATTTAATGCATTTAAAGTAATATTTGAGACCTCTAATTGTTGTATCAGTGTTTCTTGATAAATAAAATGATATCCCTGACAGCATTCAGGGAACTTCTGTTAAGGAAGTTCTTTCTCTATAGTTCATAAAAGTATAGCCTGTGGTCCTGTTTACTCACATGGGTGTGACAATTTGGAAAGAATGCTCCCTGTTCCACCTCAACATACAAATAAACGAAAGCCTGACATATAAAACCAAAAGCCTGCCTCACTTTAGTTAGCCACCAAAGCTAATTTTTCATGAAAAAATAAGGAAAAAATCTTCCAAATAAAACAAACTCGGAAGCAATGAAGTCTGCCCATCAGACATGAGCTAAGTCCTAGATCTTAGCATATCACTGATTAGTAATCAGGACCTACCCCTAGGACTCTCAGATGTACTTTCAATGGGATAGGCTCATAGCTGACATTCAGTGAATAAACACGTAATAGCAAATATATGTTACACTTATATCATTTACATACAACATATATTTGTCAAGTATTTTTCTAAATGCTTTACAATAATTCTATAAGGTTATTATTGATTTTATCTCCACTTTAAAGATGAGGAGTATGAGGCACAGAGAGGTTTAAAAATTTTTCTAAGATCACACATGAGCAAGGATTGTTGGAACTTACACTGACCCCACAGCCCGTGCATTGAGCAATTTCGCTATGAATGGATTCAGGACACAATTAGGAGGGACAGTGTGACAGCCAAAGGAATACATTGCTCAGATCTCCATTCATTTGCAAGGAGTTCAATAACTGCAGGCTACAGTATTTCGGGGTCTGCAGATTGTGAACGGATGCCACTCTCTTCCTGGGCAGACCTCTACCAATGACCACAAGATGAGGATACTAGGGCCTGGCTGCTTCTCTCCAAAGCAGGATTCCTCTAATTGGCAAGCTTTACAGTTATAACAGGAGCTTCTTATTGGGTTGGCAGAAACTGTCAGATCTGTGCGGTGGCCTGAGGCTGTCCCTGCTCAATCCTGCTTCCCTTTCCTTCCTGCTCCGACAGATGGTAGCCCCCAAGAAACTTCTTGCATTTCTAACTGCCTCAACGTGCACTTCCCAGAGGAAGTAGCTGGTATTCCCAGGCTAGCATCTGACTGTGATCTCACCAGTAAGGAAAGACTATGAAACTATAGTAACAAAACCCTGAACTTGACGGAGATGAGTGCAGACCAAATGCATACTAGATGGGGGTCAAGTACGAGCGGGACGTAGGATGGCCACGCTATCTCACTCTAACACCACAGCACTGGTTTCCCAGTGCTTTGTCACTGCGATGACAATGCATTCACTCTCCCTCAAGAACTGATTTCAACCTTATGCTTGGATACCTGCTTTCCTTTTGTCATCTCCACACCAGCAAGAGAATAAAATCTGACTTAATTGCAGAATATTGACATTTTGGCAGATGCAAATGTGCCTTACTCCCCCGGTTTTACTTGGAAGGGAACACAACTTCTTGCACCCCACGCAATTCCACAACTGAGCTGACTTTTTCCCATTTCAAAGGCAGACATTTTGCCTTTTTAAAAGGCCACTAATCTTTTATGTTCAGTCAAAATTAGACACTTTATTAATTGACTTCTTGGTAAAAATCACAGAATCACATCGTAGGAAGGAGGGGAAGATGGGAACACATTCGGATTTCTCTACCATGGGTTCAGCCTCCTGGAAATATAGATAGCAAATCACAATAAAACTAAAGGCAGAAGGTAACTTATAACTTTTTAAAATTGTATGAATAAGTAGTAAAGAAACTTTTAGGGAGAGATTACAGAGTATTCATACAGTAGATAGGAATACCACCATGGACAATGGTGAGGCTTCTTTGATAGCAAGTGATAGATAGCATCTGTAGCTAACATAAGCCAGAGAGATATACTGGAAGGATGTGAGGTTCAGAGAAAGAATGGAAGGCTAAAAAGAGGAGCCACAACAATAGAACTATATACCAAGAACAGTATGATCAAGGAGCCTCACTGGGGGGGGTGGAAGTCCAACTACCTTCGGCATTACTGTCCTATTCAAGATTCAAATTCCAGGCAGAGAACAGCAGATTGGCTCCGCTTGCGTCATTACCCTGTTCTTGGGGAGGAATAAACAGAACTCCTGATTACAATCCCAACAGATAGTATCTACAGGGGAAGTGAAAATTCCTAAAAAGGAAACTAGGTTGTGAAGGAAAGAAAGAAAGAAAGAAAAGAAAGAGAAAAGAAAGAGAGAGAGAAAGAAAGAAAGAAAGAAAGAAAGAAGGAAAGAAAGAAAGAAAGAAAGAAAGAAAGAAAGAAAGAAAAGAAAGAAAAAGAAAGGAAGAAAGAAAGAAAAAGGAAGGAAGAAAGGAAGGAAGAAAATGAATGCCAAACAGTCAAAAAACTTTAACAATTTAATAGGTTATATCATTTCCCACTAGTTCTATCTAGTATTAGTGAACAAGTTCGGTGAGATGGCCCCTGCAGAGGCCAGTTGGCCTTCAGCTGAAGGCATACAATGCGAATCAGGAGAAGCATCTTAGTGCTATTGGATCAGTTTTCTGAGAAAGGTGTAGATACATTAGAGTATCTTTTGGGGGGCAGGGGGGTACTATGATGGTGAGAGAACCATCCCGATAAAACCATATGATAAAAGTCATATCCTACAAAGAAGAGTTGAAGGAATAGGAATATTTTGTCAGGAGAAAAAAGGTTTCAGGAGAGAGAGGGTAGCTGCCATCACATGATGGTCATGTGTCTGGTGGCTTTAGAATCACTATCTTCCCGAGGAGTAGATATGAAACCAATGATGTTTAGTACCAAGGGATAGATTCAGAATCAATGAGAGGAGGTTGGGTCTGCCTTCACTGGGAGCCAGATGCTGAAAGAATTCCTATCGTAAAAAAATAAATTAATTAATAAAAATTAAAAAAATAAAAATAAAAATAAAAATAAAACCCAAAAAATTAGAGCTGAGGTTGGAAAATTATAGAAGCAGACGAGAGAGAGAGAGAGAGAGAGAGAGAGAGAGAGAGCTGTTTCCCCAGAGTTTGGGTTTCTATATTTTATCTGCAGTTGTTAAATAGGGGCAGGATATTCATCACTGTGGGTGGGGGCAGGATTTTGGCTTTTTCCTCCTAATTTGATCAGGGGGTTCCTATCGTGGCCTCCAACATCTTGTGCCTGTGTGGTTGGAAGTGGCTGCTGGTGGAATGCTGCCAGGAGAGGCCTCTGACCTTCCCTGTAGCTGACCATGAGTTCTTTGTTGCTGTCATTCAGATATCCTATTAGAAGCCAACTAACTGTCTCCTCTAGCATAGTCTCCCTCATTTTATAGTCAAGGAAACTCAATTCCTATCAAATGAAATGCCTTGACCAAGATCACACAGCCTTAGGGACAGAGTTGGGCCTTTTTATTCCCAATCATGTACTGTTATTGCAATGACAAGGTGTGCAATCATGGAAAGAGAGAAGCTTTAAAATGGCACATTCAGGCATAGCCCATGTCCTGGCCCTGTGACCTTGGGCAAGTTGCTTATCCTTTCTGATCGTCAATTTCTTCATCTGCAAGTGGGAATAATACCCACTTCAGTGGATTCCTCTAAGAACCTGAAGAGGGAATATTCACAAAGCAGTTACCTGAGTGCCCAGCAAACAGAGGTTGCCTACAAAAAATACTTGTGTTCTCCAATTTCCAGCCCTTCTTGCTTGGTTGCTTCCCAAGCCTTCCTGCTGATACCACCTCAATGATTTTAAGAAGAATCCTGGACTTTCCTCTCTTCTTTTCAAATCACACTATTGAGAGACAGACCTGCGGAGAGAAGAAAGAGAAATGGAGCCAATGCAGTGAAATATTAGCAGTTAGGGAATCTGGGTAAGGGAAACTCACACTTGTTTGTGGTTGACTTCCAAGTGTTCTTTTAAAAAAAAAAAAAAAGACTTATTTATTTATTTGAGAGAGAGAGAGAGTGTGCAAGCAGAGGAGGAGCAGAGGGAGAGAGAATCTCAAGCAGATACCATGCTAAGCGCTGACCACGACGCAGGGCTCAATCTCACAACCCCAAGACCTGAGCTGAGACCGGGAGTTGGGTGCTTAACTGACCAAGCTACCCAGGTGCCCCCCATCCCAAGTGTTCTTTTTAAGTTGGAAATCTTTTCAAAATAAATCATTTTTTAATGGAAAGATAAACCACTTGCTACCACATGTTGTTTTTCTTCCATTCCAAATCCCGGTTGCACAGCAACTGGACTAAGGTTTTTTAACCACACATGCATCTGACACTATGTAGTAAGTGCCCCCTTCCAATCCCCCTGCTCTAGAGGAAGTTAGGTCTGTGATTCCTCTTTCAGTTGTCCAACACATGGAACAAAGGGGAACGGTACCAGGCCTAGGGCACAGGCTGGAGCTCAAAAGTGCCTCGGTTTGAATGATAAATATGTGGTTACCCTATGTTACCCACCGATTCAGAAGAGGTCACATGCTAAATTGGAAAAGTCCCGGTGTCGGGGAAAGTAATTGAGAGCTTTTGTGTCCAAAATAGCCTAGATTCCCACTGAGAAGAAACCCAAATCGGTTTTCCTTTTGCAGTGATTTAACATGGCCCTTTAAAAAATGTTTTGGAAAATGTGTCCACCAGCTGCTAGATCAGATACACGTTTTTCTTCATCAGCTGAAGCACCAACATCCTGGTCAAGCATGGATCAGGTAAGCAGAAATGGTCCCTACATGCATTATTTTTAAGCTTATGAAGACCCTCCATGTTTTGACAAATAATCTGCAGACAATTTCTACAAGGGAAAAGGAGAACAATATTGATAGTATCCTAACAAGCAATATTTTCAGAGCAACTAAATGATCTTGTTGTACCTTGACACATAAGGTAGGTTCAGAGAACCCCAACTTCTAGGGGAACCCCCGAGATGAGGCCTCTGCTCTCACTAAATTTCAACCTAGTGGGGAAGATAAGCAATCATGATGAATGTGGTACAGTCTCTGGCAGGGCTGTGGGGAAGCACACAAGAGGGGCACTCCACCCAGCCTCGTTGGGGCTTCCCAGGGAAAGTTAAATCTAAGCTGAGACCTGAAGGCCACGTAGAAAGAAATCAGGCTAGTTGAGCCAAATGTTTTCCAGACAGAAGAAACAACATGTATAATTACCTAGAGGTTAGAAATTCCAAGGAAGGTTGGGATGAGGAGGAAAAATGAGACTAGGAGGCAGGTTGAAAAGCCGGATGCCATGCACATGTGAACACACACTTGCCATCCTCCCAGAGCTTGCCTGGAGGAGAGGACACCTCTGCAATGTGGCCATATGGCTGTGTCCCTTGGCTTTGATCTGATACACAATCTTTCCTGTAGAGATAAGATTGCCTGGATAAAGTTGACTTTGAGAAGACCTATTTCATGGGTATAACTTTTCTTTGGTGCCTCTCCCCCACCCTCTTCAATTCTATGTCTTTGAAGCTGATATTACAGCAGAAATAATTACCATTCATGAAATACTTCATATGTGCCTCGCACTGTCTCAAGTGCCCAACAGGGATTATTTAACCAATTCTCAAAACTAACCCTAACTAACCCTAAGAAGTATAATTGTTATCCCTATTTTACAAATAAGGAGATTTGTGATTCCATACAGTAGCTGGCTAACTTTCCCAAGGTTGTAGCACTAAGTGGCAGAGTTGATAGTAGGACCCAGTTATATCTAAATCCAATGTTCACCTTCCTAACCATCCTGGTACCCAACCCCAAGGTTCTTAGTTTGTATGCCATTCCCTACAGAGCCTTGTTCTCAAGTATCTAACAACTAATAAATTAAGAGGTTAAGAGAGAGAGAAAAAGATCATTATTGGCCTAGCACCTAGGAGATATTCAACGTGCTAGTGACAAACTAATGTATTAACTGATAGAATTAGATACATTAATTGTTCTTTTTAAACAGAGAATTCTAAAGGCTGCAAATGATTTCAAGGCCCAAAGCAATGAGACTATTCTTATAGAAAGATGATTGGCACTGGTGTATGGAATGGTAACCATGGTACCCCCTTAAATCACACCATGGAAACATCTCACTACCTTCCTGCTTGTTGCTATGCTACTTCCTCCTGGATGATGCTTCTGAGGTCTTAGCAGGAACCCACGCCACCACCACCACTTTCTTCCCGTGTCTCATGAATCAGGGTGTTATATAGGGGGGGCAAAATTAGGCCCTCTCCCAAACCATAATTATAATAGAGGATGGAGAAGTAGGAATTTCCAACCCCAGTCAGAAGAAAAATTTAGAACACCTTTTGCCTAAATGTTTTGCCTATTCTGTAACCATAGAGCAGGTCTATTTTGTTTTGTTTTGTTTTTAATAAACAACACAACTAGCTGTATCTAGAAGAAAATACTTCACCTTTTGGAAATTAATTTTTTTCTTCTATTAATAAACTCAACAAAAATGATCCCTAAAGATCTTCCAGGTCAAAAACTCTAAGAAACCTGCTGTGTCTAAGATATGTCTGAAAGATCAGAGTATTTGCTTGTAGATACAGTCTAAGGTTGAAAGGAACCTGAGGAATCCTTGACTCTAGAGGATCCTGCTAGACTGCCTTACTGTTCTCTTTCTATATTCCTAGCCTAAAAAATACTCAAATGTTTGACTCTCTTGAGACACCCCTAATCTGATCCATGAATCCTTCCTAATGTTGTCTCTGATATGTGGTCATTGGCCGATGCACAGACGATATACCGCAGAGGCCAAGAAGCTCCCCACTACTGGAGACAACCCACTTCTTCCTCAGGCACTTGTAGTTGCTATTGGCTTGTCTTCATACTGAGCCCAAATCCACCCCCTGTAATTGTACTTCCCAGAAGAAAAACACTTCCAGGCACATGAAAACTGGGCTGACAAGACAGGGCTACACAGGACTTCACAAGCCACAGAGCGACAAGAGCTCCTACTCGTCTTCTTTGACTTTCTTTTTCATCAGATATGTAAAAACAATCTATGTAAGGAGCAAAGACAAAAATACTGACCTTAGGAACACAAAGGAATGGGGTGAAACTAAACCAGGCCTCCCTATGAACAGGGAGAGTGTTCATGCTTTTTTATGAATAAAGGAAGAGAGGGGCCAAGGTCCGAACTATAAATGACCCAGGGCTTCTTCCAGTATTGAAAGAGAGAGTGTGAAAAACCCAAATGAATCACTGTCCCAATTCAGGCTACAAGGCGGGCATGGCAGTGAAAAATGTGTCCCAGGAGGAAAGGTCGTGCCTATTAAGACCAGTGTGGAGTCGTTTCAAACACAGCTTCCCTGTGCTCTGATGAAAAGCCTCACTGGTCATTCTTTATGCGGAGCGTCCCATTCACTGCCAACTGCCCTGGGAGAAGGAGCAGAGGCTGCATCTGAAAAGGATAACTTGTAAGGAAAGTGCAATATAGAGTGGCCACCTGCCAAAGGGTCAAGGGGTGGCTTTAGGGGCATTATCTTATTGGTCCTGTTTTGTCCTGGGAAGGTATGAAATATTTCTGGTTGTGCATCAGGAATGCAGTTCTTTGGATGGAAGGGAGGGCTGCTTCCACTATGACTGGCTGCAAACTTGAGAAAATCTCTTCCTTCTGTGTGGTTTTAGTGGGCTTATTGCTGACCAGAAGGTGGGAGAATGAAACACCAGCCTTCTGTTGGGAACTTGCATTTACTCTACTCGAATTACTTTGGACACTCTGGTCCCAAAACACTGAGAAGGCAATATATAACATTTCCTCCCCAAATAGTTTCTGCCTATCAAAGGGCCATGGGAATGGACAATGCTGTTGACAGACACCTGGGAACCCCCATCTGCTATAATCCTAAGGCTCTTTCACTGTTCAGAGCCATAACTGGTCCCAAGCTACTGAGTGGGCAGGCTTGTTCCAGCAATCATGTACATTCACAAGACCTATTCTTATCTCCCTCCCCAGGGAGTTTGGGAGCTTCCTGAACAAGTCCAAAGCCATGGTCAATTTTCTCCATATTTTAGGGCAACCTTACCCATAGTCTAAACTGGACCTGACATGACCACCTACAAAGAGTTCCCAAGGGCCTTGAAACTAGAGATTAGATTAGTGTACCAAGGAATCTAGAAGTGACCACAGAACAAATCATTTAGCTCATTGGTGTCAGATGATGGGTGGATACTTCGTAGCTAACCATGCTCAATCTCCAGTGTAATTTTTTTTTGCACTCCTTAAATAAATGTTTCTTTATTTCTGAAATATATTTGGACCTCTTGATTTTTTTAAAGTACTATCAATTTAAAAGTTTGTAGTTATATATTGATCCTTGTCTTTTGTTGTTTTGTTCTGTTTTGTTTGACTTTATTGTAGTAAGAAAACATGAGATCTACATTTTTAACAAAATTTTAAGTGTATAGTAAAGTTTTGTTGACTATAGGCACAATGTTGTATGTCAGATCCCAGGACTTAGTCATCCTGCAGAACTTTATGCCCACTTCCCTCTCCCCTCTGCCTCTGCCAACCACCATTTTACTTTCTGATTCTAATCATTTACTATTTTAAGTACCTCACTTAAGTGGAATCGTGCAGTACTTGTCTTTCGGTGACCGGCTTATTTCACTTAGCATAATGTTCTCAAGGTTTCTCCATTTTGCTACATATTGCAGAATTATCTCCTTCTTTACAGCTAAATAGTATTCCACTGCATCTATATACCACGTTTTCTTTATTCCTTCCTCTGCCAATGAGCATTGAGACTGCATCTGCATTGCATCTTGGAGATTGTAAACAGTGCTACAATGAACAAAAAAGTGCCAATATCTCTTCTAGATCCTAATTTCAATTCTTTTGGATAAATATCCAAAAGTGGGATTGCTGGAATATATAGTAGTTCTATTTCTCTTATTTTGGGGGGAATTTATATACTGTTTCCTATAGCGTCTGCACCATTTTGTATTCCTAACAATAGTGTGCAGTTCTAATTTCTCCACACCTTCACCAACATTTGCTGACTTTTGTGTTTTGTTTCATTTTGTTTTTGATCATCACCATCTGGACAGATGTGAGGTCATATCTCATAGTGATTTTGATTTGTTTCCCCAGTGATATGTGACCTTGAGTACTTTTTCAGATACCTGTTGAACATATACCATACATCTTCTTTGGAGAAACCTCTATTCAAGTCCTTAAAAATGGGCCATTTTTAATTGAGTTTTTTCAGATTTCATATTTTTTGTGGTATCTTTCTTAATATCACTTGTGCCAGTGAGAACCAAAAGTAATACTTGAATGAAACAAAAGAACGAATTGACTTGTGGGCAATAATCCCATCTTCTCCCTAACTCTATTTCATGTCAATCATCCAGAAAACATCAAATGGACTCTCTATTTCTACCAGCCCAGGTGGGCCATGGGTGGACCATGGGTCGATGGCCCATTGGACCCTGTTGCCTTCTGGATTGCTGACTTTAAGCAAAATGGATACATGGGTATTCATTCATCTATCTCTAAAAATGGACTGAGCTCTTAGTAATAGTCGTTAAGCATTTTAGCTTTTTTTAAAGATTTTTTACTTATTTATTCATGAGAGACACAGAGACATAGGCAGAGGAAGAAATAGGCTCCCCAGGTGGGGAGCCTAATGCAGGACTTGATCCTGTGACCTTGGATCATACCCTGAGCTGAAGGCAGACGTTCAACTGCTGAGCCACCCAGGCATCCCGCATTTTAGCTTTTATAAATCCATTTTGACCATTGTCAGACCTTCCCAATTATTTTAGGTCTTAGAATTTGCACTTAGAGCCAGAGGGCAGTGCAGAAGGCCTCAGAGAGAAGCCACCCCTTTCCTTTCTGCATTTTGTTTCCTTTCTGCGCCCATAACTGGTTATCATTATCAACAGAAATATCAGCGAAAACTCACTGATTGACCTAAGCACACACATGATAGAAAGTCTGGGTTAATTACAGTAAGTGAAAACAGCTCCTTCTCTCGTGACTTTCATGAATTATACAAATTACATATTACCTAATTTTTCTGGATTTCCAAAAAAACCCAACCACGTGCCATACCACGAAAGTTCATTGATAATGTATTACATCTAATTCCATTAAAGGCCTCTGCGCTCATCCTTGTTGGCCAAGTAATCCAAAGGCCCCAAAGTATTTCCCAGCGTGTCCTAAAAAGAGTTGATGCCATTTTCCAAGTCAGCCTATCGTTTCCCGGGAACCCGCGCTTCACCTGTTCCTCCTGACTGTGTCCGCGTTCCTCTGCTTCTCTGATCCCTGTTCCACATTGTGCTTTTCTGTCCTTTTCCCGCTCTTTCCATCTCTGGGCTGCTGGTGGTTGCGGCTGCTCTGTGTTCAGCAGCGGCCTTGTGTTCTTCCTCCCCGACACCTGCCACCGCAGGCTCCCCTTTGTGTCTCGGGCCGCGCACAGCTTCCCTTCCGTCGCCCTCCTTCCTGGCTGTCCTCCCTCCTGCCAGCTTCTTTGTCTTCTCTGCGGCCACCAGACCCAGCTTGGGCCTTGAGAAGCCAGCTTTCTGGCTGCAGCCCGCGACAGCCCCGTGAGCCTCGAGAGTCAAGCAAGACAGAGGAGCCCAGAGGTGACACCCTGCCACCACCTCCCGAGGCGTGTCGGTGCTCCAGCCACGGGACAGTGACCGTTCGGAGTTCAAACTGGCTTGTCTTCTTCACCAAACAGATCTCATGGTCCAGCTCCCGGAGTGGGCGCTGAAGGCTTCTCCCCTTTCTCCCTGTTGCGTTGTGTGTGTGCGTCTGTGTGTGTTTACAAAAAAAATAATTTCACCTCTTTGTACTTCATTCTGAGCACCTGCCAGGTGGGGAAATTTCTGGGGCTCACCGCAGCCCTGATGGTGGAGGCGACAGGCCCCGGCTCACCTCCCCGCCTGGTGGGAGCGACCGGAGGCAGTGAGCCAGGAGTGTGGGGGTCACCCACACTCTGAGGCATTTCCCAAGCGGCCTTAGCCCCTCAATCAACATGGACTTGGGAGCACTGAATGGTTTTCTGTCAGATTTTAAGGACGATGCAGGGATTTATGAGACCTATTTGCTGCTTTCCAGGGGGCTGCAATTTAGGGGAAGCAACAGGACTCATGCAAACCAAAAAGATAAAAGTATGCAAGCGAGGCCGCATGCAAGGAAGTGAAGAAGACAGTTTGTAGGAGCAGCTGGGATTGAGATAAAGGCAAAATCAGGCTTGACAGGGATGAGAGAGGGGAGCCCTTTGCTTTGAATGGGACCAGGTAGGGGGTAGCTCTAGCTGAGGAGCCCAGTGGGTCAGGAGGCTGTGAGGCTGTGGTGGGAATGCTTAGCACCTCATATGTTGGGTGCCCTGGGGATCTGTCCTTGGACCTTTTTACCTCACCATCTGGACTCTTCCCCACAGCTTTAATACCTCCTAATCTAAGGGGTTAATGATTCTCCAGATCTACTCTCCCCAAAAGTCTTATCCGTGGAATTAAATGGCACCACCAGTCACCAGCTTCTTAGGCTGAGAATCTGAAGTCATTCTTTTTTCTTTTAGTTCCAGTATAGTTAACATACAGTGTTCTACTAATTTCAGGTGTACAGTACAGTGATTGAACACTTCTATACGTGACTCGGTGCTCATCCTGATAGGTGTGCTCTCAATCCCCTTCACCTGCTTCACCCATCCGCCACACCTCCTCCCTGGTAACCACCAAACTGTCCTCTCTAGTTAAGAGTTTGTTTCTTGGTTGTCTCTTTTTTTCCCTTGTTCATCTGTTTTGTTTCTTATATTTCACATAGGAGTGAAATCATATGGTGTTTGTCTTTCTCTAACTGTGGAGTCCTTCTGATTCTCCTCCTTCCCTTACCCTCATAGGGAGTTAAAGTGTCCTGACGGTCCACTCTGAAGCAGATCACACATCCTCCCAGTCCCCACCATGTCTGTTGCTGTCACCCTAATCTGAGCTGCCATCATCTCTCCGGGATGATGTGATAACCCCTCCCTCGTCAGCCCAGCTCCACCTTCCTCCTTCTCTCCTCCTTACCCACACAGCAGTCATAGGGATCTTCCAAAGGTGAAAATCAGAGCGTCCATTGCCTGGCTGAAAGTCCCCCTGTGGCTTTCCATTCCAATGTAATAAAATCCTGCTCCTTACCCTGGCCTGGAATGATCTGACTCCAGCCTCTCTTTTTGACTTTCTCTCTCACCACTCAGCTCCATTCACACTGGCCTCCTTTCAGGCCTTCAGATCTCCCAGTGGACCGTAGCTTCGGCCCTTGTGTCAGCTACCGCCTCCCTCTCGAAAGCTCTTTCCCGTGATCTTCTTCGGACTCTGTTCTCATTCAGTCTTTTCAGCTGAAATCTCTCTCCTAGATCAAAAAAAAAAAAAAAAATTCTGTGATCACTCTAGCTGAAGAAAATCCTTCCTGCCCTCCTTCACTCTCTATCCAATGGCTTCATTTAATTTTTTTCACAGGACTCATCTGGAATCATACTATATATCTATTTGTGTTTGAGTTTACTATGTGTCATCTCCTCTGGGTCTACCTACTCACTTCCTCAAGTAGTTAAAATGACGCCCAGAAGTCCCCGATAGATGACTGTCCATGAAAGAAGTGGATGTGGAATGAGGCCCTTTCTGTGTGCAGGAGAAATTCCATTTGAAGCTTGGTGTGGGGGCAGAGCTCGGCGGTGAGGATGCCTCCAGCACATAGACACTGATAGGTACCTTCTCATCCAAGCAGTTGGAGATTTAGACTTTGGGGAAAGCCCCATGGAGAAGTAATCAAATAAAACTATGTAGCAGCAGCATTTATGTATATTCTGAGGGCACAAGGCAGACTACCACACTGGTGGCTCATTCTTCCCACCTGTTTGAGGGGAAAATGGTTAGAGTTTAAAGCAGAAGGAGACCATTCATCCACTACCTAACTATGCATCACATCTTTCCCTAGGTGCTCCCTACTCATTATCTTATTTTGTTCTCACAATTACACTGTGAAGTAGGTATCAATGGTCCCATTTTGCAGATGAGAAACATCGAGGCTCAGAGAGCTTATATAGGCTTCAGGTCAAATTGCTGGTAAGTGGCAGAAAAAGAATTCAGACACAAGACTGCTTGATGCTAACGCCAGTGCCTCTCTCTCTGGCACACTTCCACAGGAAGACACAGTGATGAATCAAGAGCTGGTGTTCAGGGCCAGTGTCAGTGGATGACATGCTGGTCACAGTGCCCTTGGCAAGGGCAAGTGGGTACGTTGGCAGGAGCAGGGGGGTCTCCTTTAGGGCTCTGTCACCGTGATGGGAGGCAGCAAGGGAGGAGGCTATGAGACACTTGCCCGAAGCCTGTGATACAGGCTTCCCACTCTCTCGTGAACCCACCTCGACCTGGCCAGGGGATATGGCAGGAGTGAAATTGGAGAGGTCCAGCTGGCAGGAGTGACTTGAGGAGGTGTACGGATTTCACGATTGCCTGTGCAGCCCAGACCCTGTGGTCCTGACTTCGCATGTGAGATCTGGCTCTGTTAGACACTCTCCTGACATCACGGGTCTTTCCTTGGTAGCATGTAGCACAGATACAAATTTTAATTTGATGTGGAATTTCACATAGTTAAGGACATTATTTTATACCCATCACAGTATGATCGTGTATTGCATCACATCAAAAGGTGCGTAATGTCTGGTAGTTCTAAGTACACTAGTGCTAAATTTGAACTCTGGGTTCAGGTACTGGCAGCCAGATCTTTCCATTGTAAGGTACATTTCTCCTTGTGCCATTAGCCTGAGTGAATCAATCAATCAGTCAAATTTGTGGCCTGATATTTTGACAGCAGTGGTTTGTAATCTGGGCTGTTCATTAGAAATCACCTCGGAACTTCTATTTTGAGGCCCAGAACCCATTCTAGGCCAATGTTATCAGAACCGCTGGTGGTTGGATACAGGTGTCAGAGTTCTCAAAGCCCCTCAGTGATTGCACAGAGCAGCTGACTTTGAGAATGGCTAATCTAATGGTTTTAGTAACTACCGATGACCTATACTTGATCTTTGCCTTAATCTTTTTTTTATTAGGGATCAAAAATTGGTGATTTCCTAATTCTGTAATTCCCTCTCCCTGTTTTTTTTTTAAGCCTTTCCTAATCAATTGCTGTACTAAAATACAACTGTACTGAAAAGGCAAGATAATCACTTAAATCTTTCCTCATATACCTTGTTACTTTGGGAAACTCACATGGCGACGTTACTCAGATGCCAAAGAAGATAACATGGGGGCTGTCAGAATTCTGTGACTCTCAAACCCTCATTCGAGGAGCCATCTCATTTGTAATGTTTGCTGTCCCTGCCGTGTGACTGATTTCCATTTTGGTGTCTGCGGTAGGTCCCTGTGGCCACTGTGACAAATTAACACCAACTGGGTGGCTTACAAAATCTGAAATTTATTTTCACACAGTTCTGGAGGCCAGAAGTCCAAAATCAGCTTCCAGCTTGGGTGGAAATCAAGGTATCAGTGGGGACATGCTTCCTCCAGGCTCTAGGGGAGAATCCAGTCCTGGCCTCTTCCAGCTTCTGGTGGCTGCTGGCATCTGTGGCTCATGGCCACATCATTGCAATCTCTGCTTCCGTGTGTGCGTCAAATCTCCCTCTGCCTCCCTCTTATACAGATACACTTGTTTTCATTTAGGGTGAATCCAGGATAATCTCTCTCTCTCTCTCTCTCTCTCTCTCTCTCTCTGTCTTTCTCTCTCTCTCTCTCTCTCTCTCTCTCTCTCTCTGTCTTTCTCTCTCTCTCTCTCTCTCTCTCTCTCTTCCTCCTGCTCTTACTCTCTCACTCTTGCTCTCTCTCTGTATGTATGTGAAGTACACATGTGAAGTCAGCAACTAGGTGCTCTTACCAGGCTGTTCTGAGCCACTGATGAATACTTATTGGGGAAGTGGAGGAGAATGCAGCCATTCTGTGCTACTGAAAATCTCTATTTGATTTCCGATGCTGTTTTTCCAAAGTAGCCTCAGATGTGGCCACAGTTTTCAGGAGAAAATAGGCCATATGGGCAGTCAGTCAAGATGTGGTTATTCTATTCTTCTTGCTTTCTCTCTCTCCTTCTAAATCTTCTTAGTACTCTCTCTTCTCTTTTATCCCACCAGAGATTGATCTTTCTCTCACCCCTTTGATAGATGATAGATAGATAGATAGATAGATAGATAGATAGATAGATAGAGATGTATATGGACTCAAAGATATGTGCTGGTCCTCTGTTCTGTTCTGTCCACCTAGCCAGCACCTATCAGAATAATGTACAGAATGTCTGTCTCCTTACATGGATTAGCAATTCAGCTTCTCTCCTTCTGTTTCTCTGCTGCTTTACTTCTCCAAAAATGACCTGAGTTTCTATTGAATCTTATGTCCACAGACTTCTTTCTCTGTCTTCTATTTCTCATCTTTACCATAGCTAACTAAGCCTTTTTCTTTTCCTTTCTGCCTGGGAAATATTTGCTCCAAAGTTAATCTCAGAATGCATCTTCTTCACAGCTCCCAGCACTCCTTGATGAAGATAGGCAATGCCAGGTTTAACAGAAACAAGAATGTGATTCCCAGATAATACCTTCCCCTTCAATTCTACACCTGCGTTATCCTCTGCAGGATAGGTTAACCTTGCCTTTGTGGAAGTTGGCTGGGCTCATCAGCTCTCACAGGTTCCACCCTTTTTCTCCCTACTTGAGTTCTCAAATAGCTCTATTTAACATCAATATTTCTTTCTGTGTTCGTGGCAGGTGGTAATTCATCTGTAAATGTTCATTTGGCCTTGAATGTCTTTCACAGTATTGGGCTGCTATCAGAGAAAAGCAAAGTGCAGCACAGAGGCACCTGCCAGCATGCCAAAAAATAATTATATCCTTATGCTAGGCATCTTTTCCAAGAAACTTCATACCGGGTTTTTGAAAAAAATCTCCGGCTTTCCAGTTTCCCAGGGAGGTGGATGAGTGTCCTCGCATTTTATAGGGGAAAAAGATAAGACTTGATATTTAACTGTAGCAATCAGAGTACTGAATTACAGGAACTTTATTTTTTTGTTGTTGTTCTATTCATTTGTAATAGTTCAAACTCTTCCTGTCGGGTCAAATGAAGCCTATTTTTTATTAACTCCTTTGTATCAAGCCAATGTCACTCCCATGTGATTCGCTGCTACTGGACTTCGATTATTTAGAAAACTTGAAAAAATGGAATATAGAGATAATTTAATTTTCTGGTGACTCAAAAGAAAACTATTTTTATTTCTAATGTTTATTATTATATATCTCTCCAAAATATAAGTCCACATTCCAGTCTCAGTAAGCAGGAATCATGATTTATTCCATATCTACATGATTATGGACTTATACAATATTATGGGATGAATATTCTGAAGAGTAAAATACAACTAGAGCAAAAGTTGGGGCTTTCTAATTGAGCTGCACAATTTATGAACTGTCTTAAATTATATACAACATGTTGCACATTTTTCTGTAGAGTAGTTGGCTAAAACTTTCATCAAATTTTCAGAGGTGGCTGTAATGAAAATAGACTACATATCTAGAATATGCAATGTATGTAGAGCATGATGCTCTTTATATAAAGTTTTTAAAGCTGCAAAAAAAAAACCTACTACATAATTCTTGTTCATGGATCCATATAAATCTAATAAAAGTATAAATCCTGCTTGGTTGGGGTTGATAAATACCAAATTCAGAATGGTAGTTACTTCTATGTCTTACTCTGCTTAGGCTGCTACAACAAAATACCATAACGGGGTGGATTGAACAACAGATTTTTTATCATGGTTCTGGAAGGTGGGAAGTCCAAATTAAGGTTCTAGATGCTGAGGACGTCCTTCCTGGCTTACAGATGGCCACCTCCTCACTGTCCTCAGATGGCAAAGGGAGAGCTCTGGTATCTTTTCCTCTTCCATTATGACACCAGCCCCGTTGGATTAGGGCTCCACTCTAATGACCTCATTTGACCTTAGTATCTCTTTCTAGGCCCTATCTCCAAATGCAATTGCATTGGGAGGTAAGGCTTCAACATTGGACTTTTGATAGGACACAATTCTGTCCATTGCACTCTGGGAAAGGGGGATGACAAGGAAATGAGCTGGAGGCTACATAGAGGGTTTTGACTCGATATGCAATGTTTTTTCTATAAGAAAACAAAACTGAAACAACTGTGACAAAGTGTTGAGATCTGACTCATAGGTAGGGGACATGTGAGTCTCTGTGCTGAAAATTAAAAATAAAAAAGAGAGAAAGAAAAAGAAACAAGCAAACAAAAACTTACTTAGATTTCTCCAGAATGTTAGGTCCATATCAGCAGGGATTTTGTTTTATCCCCTGCTATATATATCATCATTATTAGAACAGTATCCAGTCCAGAATTGGTATTCAATAAATATCTGAATATCTTGAATTGAGTGAAAAGAATTGAATAGAAAATTAACTTGTATCTTTACTCAGCCTAAAAAACTTTTATGTTGTGTTCACTTTCTAGAAGTTCTTTACATAAGAGAATATTATAAATTACATTAACATACTGGAAATAAAGTCCTAAGTGTGAAAATGATAATAATAATGAACCTGGGTATGAGACACACTGTCTTACCTATTACAGAACTGGTAAGTGTTAAAAGAGGTGTTAGTTAAATCTCTCTTTTTTTTTTTTATTGGTGATTCTTGCCAATTGCATTACTTCTAAGGACTTCCCTACAGCCCTGCAAGGAATAGCAGCCATGTTTTCTAACATAGAACCTTGTGGCTCACTGACTATGACTTGTTGTATCAGGATCGGTAGCTAATCTTAGGGTACCTCTCCTATTGACTGGCCAACAGTCAATGGGTGAAAACTGTTCCAAAAAGATGAACTGTGCCAGTCAGGTTCTTTTCAGGTATAAGAAATTAAATGGAAATGGACATACTGAGCAATTGATAGCAGAGCTAGAAACTAAATATTAAGAACTGTCAGAACATAGAGATAGCGCAATCAGAGTCCACCAGGTAAAGATCAATGTTCTAAAACAATAGAAACTCAGAGGATGAAGAACAAGGCAAATGGTAGAGAAGAGAGAATAGAACATGCCTCCAGAAAAAAAAAAATGTTAAGAGGAGGGAAGGACAGACAAAGTCTGAGGGCATTTCTAAATGCCAAAAGCAGCCCAACTAAAAATCATCTAGTCAACCTCCTTACTTTATAAGTGAGAAAACTGATGAGTTTGGTAATGTGCCCAAGGCCAACAGTGACAGGCAAGGGACCCTTCAGTGTTCTTACCTTTCTCCATTGCTTTTCTAACTCTTAAACCATGGTAACCCATGCTTTTAAGTGGCAGAGGGGAATAAACTCCCAGAGTACAAAGGCACAATGTGAAGCAGGTTACCTTAAGTGCAAAATTCAAGGTTTTTAAAAAATGAGAACCAGTGTTGCAGTCTATTCCATGGTGTCTCTGTTTTAACATGCACTGATGTTTAAGTGCATGATACATGAGAGTGTATCATATTTGATCCCATGGTTTTGTGCTCTGCCCAGCCCACTATCTCTCCTCCCAATTCAAGGAGATTTCTCCATTTCATTCCAGACTCTGCATTCCCAGAGCACATCTGGCAGTTTCAAATGAAATTCTTTGGGTGGCAAACTCTGTCTGAGAATGTAATAGATATTCCTCTGGATCGGATCAAAGTGATGGACTTTGGGAGGACTCTTGCATCCTTGTGTATCACCTGCAGTTAGGAGTCACAAAAGCCCCCCAGACTTTGTAGATCATCCTGCCCTTTAAAGGCTTGTTTCAGCATCTTAGTCTATTATTTCATATGCTGTGAGAAGGTCAATGTCTTCTCCAAGTTTTCCCAGAGGTGTGTATGTTCTCACTGACACCTTTCATCTCAGTGGGATATTCCTGCTGAATTCTCAGTCTTCCTGGGTCAAAGACAAAGTGCACCCCAACAACATAGCCACATTGCTGCAATGTCCAAGGAACAGCTTCTGCCCGAGTGTGAGATGCCCATTCTTCAGTGTTCCTGAATCATCTCTGGGTCTAGTTTGTACCATCTCCAGGATGTTCTCACTTTCCCCCACAGTCCCTGCCCCTTTTTTGGGAGCTGCCTGTGCAAATTTTAATTTCCTCTCACCGTCTCTGACAGGAGCCACTCAGATCCCTTGGCTTTGTGCTTCCTTTCAGCCCATATCCTGTGGCATTTGCTTCCAAACATCAACTGAAGCACAGGGAAATTTGCAGTGTTTTCAACAGGTGAGTCAGGGTAGGTCTCGTTGAAACTGTGAGATTTCAGCAAAGACTTGAAGAAAGTGGGGCAGCTGGCCACAGGTTTTCTGGAGGAAGAAGCTTTCCAGAAGGAAGAATAAAAGTGTTCCACAGGAGAGGACCTGGTATGTACATGAAGGGGGGAAAAGTAGTGGAGGCGATGGGCATGGAAACAGAGGATGGATCAGCATCGCGCTGAAGCTTGTACCATATGCTGTGGACTCTGGCTTTTACTCTGAGTGAAATGGAGCTCTTTGGGGGTTTTGAGCCAGAAAAGTGATACGATCTGATTTTGGTTTTCAAAATCCTCTGCCTGAACCAGCTAGGAGGGTGTCTGGAGTGGGGGGCAGCTGGTACAGTATGTCAGAGACCAAACAGAGGAAGCAGGGTATCCCAGGCAAGAAGCCTGGCTAGAGGAGTCAGAGTCAGGAGCATGAGAGAAGGGTGTCTGGGGGAAAGGAGATTATCTACAGCAAAGAAGCAGAATTTTTTTGGAAAAAATACCCGAATCCGAAGTCCAGACAGGGAAAGTATAAGGTGAGCCTGAAGCACCTTGTACCAAAAAACAAGAAAATCTTTTTTTAAAAAGATGGTCACATGGCAAAAGGATATAGAAGCCAACTGGAAACAGTACCCACCAACCAAATTAGGGACAATTTGAGCATTAAAATAACTGGTGATGGCAATATGTAAAATAGGGATAAAATGATAAAATAAAAAACTGTGAGATTTTTTAAAGTTAAAAATTAAATATACTTGGAAACTGTGAATCCATACTGATATAAAAAAATAGACAAATTTTAAGTGTAATGAGGAATGGACTATTTACATAGTTTCCAAGTACCTGCATGCAAAATTCTCATTAATTATAAAAGACACATAGTAACTTTATAGTGGAAAAGTCTGGCAGGTGCTAAGTGATTAAACTGAACTTCATCAGTAATAAAACAAATTTGAAGAAGTTATGCACCACCCAGCAGGGTGCAGTGAGAAAAACACAGCTCACTTATGTAATATGCCTGCAAAGCTGCATAATTTGAATTTATTTATGAGGAAACATGAAACAGACCGATATTGGGAAACGACTTACAATATAGCTGGTCTGTGATCTTCAAAAATATCAAGGTCTTGAAAGTCAAGGAAATACTGGGGAAATGTTCCAAACTAATGCTTTCTAAAGAGACATGACAACTAAGTGCAACTCAGGGCATAAAGCTGGGTCCTTTTGCTATAAAAGATAGTTTTGGGGACCAACAGGGTCCCAAAACTTAAACATGGTCTGCAGATTAAGTAATAGAGACATATCATTGTTAATTTCCTGATTTTCGTGGTTGCATTGTTGTTATTTAGGATAATATCCTTGCTGGTAGGAAATATACAAGGTATTGGGGGCAGGGAGGTGGTGAGGCATCAGGTCAGTAATTTATGCTCAAATGGTTCAGGAAAAATAAGTTCTTTGTACAGAACTTGCATCTTTTCTGTAACTTTGTGATCATTTCAAACTAAAATAATAATAATAAAAGTGAAAGAAGACTCAGTGCTGAGACCAGTAGTCTAGGTGAGACATGGTGGTAGTTTACAGCAGATGATAGCTCTGGTGGAGTGAGTAGGGACAGATGGTAGAGCTGCATATAGAGGTATACAACATTGAATATTCTGCATGATTTCTAGATGGGTTAAATAAGGATGTGAGTGAAAGACAAGTATTCAAGAATTCAAGTGTTTGGGGTCTGAGCAACTGGAAAGATAGAGTTAACATCAGCTGGACAGAGACAGACAAGGCTATCAGTAGAGCATATTTGAGGCTGGGGGAGGAAGAAAAGATCAGGAATTCAGTTTTGAACATGTTGACTTGATATGACTACTGGACATCCAAGTGTGATAGCAAGTAAGCCTTTGAAAAGCTGAGTCTGGAACCCAGGAGAGAGAGAGGGTTGGGATGAGGTTAAAAATTTGCGAACAGTCAACTTGCAAGTGGTATTTAAGCTGGGAAACTAGATGAGGTCATCAAAGATATGGTTATGACTAAGGAGAGAAAAGAACCATATCCAGAGGTTTATACACATAATCCACACTTATTACTTTACAAAGAGAATATAGCAGCTTTATTCATAATTGCCAAGATTTGAAGGCAACCAAGATGTTTTTAAGTCTGTGAATGGATAAACAAAATGTAGTACATGCAGACCAAAAAATATTATTCAGAGCTAAAAGGAAATTAGCTACGAATTCATGAAAAGACATGATGGAATCGTAAATGCATATTATTAAGTGAAAGAAGCTAATCTGAAAAGGCAACCTAATGTATAATTCCAACTATATGACATTCTCCCAAACACAAAACTGTTGGAACAGTAAAAAGATCAGTGCTTGACAGGAGTTGGGAGGAGAGAGGAAAGGGATGAGACAACAGAGAACAGAGGATTTACGGGCCAGTGAAAAGACTTTGTATGATACTGTAAGAGTGGATAATATGTCACATATTTGTCCAAACTCATAGAATGCTCAACCCCAAGAGTGAGTCCTAATATAAACTATGGACTTTGGGTGATAATGAGGTGTCAATATAGGTTCATCAATTATAGCAAATGTACCATTCTGGTGGGGGATATTGATAATGTGTGGGTTCAGAGGGTTTATGGGAAATTTCTGTACTCTCCACTCAATTTTTCTATGTACCCAAAACTGCTCTTTTTAAAAAGTCAGAAAAGACAGTGAATATTATAATGACATAAATATTCCCTCTCTTTTATTTGCCACATCAAAAATTTAGTTCTGATAAACCAAACAATATTCTACAAAGAATACTTGTCTCCTAAAGATATCCAGAAGAAAAAGAGGGGGAGACCAGTAATGCTTGAATATCATTCTTGCTTTGAAATTAAATTCTCCATCTTTTTAAAATGTCACTTGTTTATAAGATAGCTAGTGTCTCCTATTGGCCTGAACTGTCCTGGATTTTACATCCTTGTCCCAGGTGGCTCTTTGTCTTGGATTCTAACCCAGATCATGTCTTATGAGCCCTGCCAAAAGCTACCTAATTCTAGGACACAAATGTCAATCTCATCTTATAATTGGAAATCTAGAATCAGAAATAGAGAAAAAGGAAGAGCATATTTTTACAGAGTTTCACATAGTAGACAACAGTAGACATGTAGTCAACATTTGTTAAGAGAACATAGACATATAATTGATATGAATTCAATGATTCAATGAATGTGTTTATTAATTTGTAAAGTGAGTGAACTGCCCAGCTTATTCTCAGTGTTTGTTTTCTTACTAAATTTGGCCTTGGAGTTTGTACCTCTCTAGGCTGATTTAATTTCCTGCCAAAGAGGACATGTTGTCATGAGTATTTATCCAACAATGAAATATTTTAAATATCCTTAAACCTAGTCCTCCTTGTTTCCCATTATTGTCAATTATGTCATCATTCTGTTCTTATGTAATAGTATGTGCAAAGCTCCAGGTGCCCTGACAGTGTGGCAAAGAACTTAACTCAAGAAACTGTTGAGGAATAAAAAGCAAAGTTGTGGCCTTGGCCAACAGAACACTTGCTCTCAAACTATGGCCTAATTCACCAAGAAGTCTCAAGCCAAAGTCAAAATGCAGAATTTCAGAATCTTTGAGGAAGGGAGTAGGTGTTTGCTTTCAAAAAAAAAACTTAATTAAAAAAAGTAATTTGAAATGAATCACATACATACCTATAAAGGCCAAACTATAAAACTTCTTTTAAAAAACATAGGTAAATATTTTTGTGACCTTAGAAGTAAGCTAATATTTTTAAAGGGCCAAAAAATGCATAAACAAAATATTAGTAAATTGGATTTCATCAAAACTTAAAATTTCTACTCCCTAAAAGGTATCATTAAAAAATAAATAGGTAAATCACAGATGAGGAAAAAAATATATTCATGGTATCAGTATAACAGAGTATATTTGTATCCAAAATTTAAAAATATCCCTTAAAAATCAACAATAAAAAGATAACCAATGAAAAAATGGGCAGAAGATTTAAATAGTCACTTAAAGAAAGAAGATACATGAATGGCCAATAAGCCCATGAAAAAGTAATCAATGTCATCAAGGAAACTCTAATTCAAACCACAATGAGACAACACTTCATCTACACTAGAATGGCTTAATCAAAGACTGGCTACACCAAAGACTGGCCTCACCATCCACTGGTGAGGATGAAAAACAACTAGAACACTCATATGTTGCTGGTAGGTATGCAAAATGGTCTAACTATTTGAAGAACTTTTGAGCAGTTTCTTATAAAGGTAAATACATATTTACTTATGAACCAGTAATTTCACTCCTAGGTGTTTTCCAAAGAGAAGCAAAATGTATGTTACACACACACACACACACACACACGCATACACATGTGTGTGCTTTATAAGAATGTTTATGGAAACCTTATTTGTAGCAGCCAGGTACTGGAAACAATCCCAAATATCCATCAACAGAAAATTAGAAAAACAAATTGTGATGTATTTATACAATGGAATATTACTCAGATATAAAAAGGAGCAGCTACCTACACAAGCAACAATGTGCAAGAATCTCACAGACATGATATTGAGTGAAAGAAACCAGACACAACAGAATACAGTGTGTTTCCATTTAAATGATATCTTAGGCAGGTAAAATTGATTGATTGGGATCAAAGTCAGAAAGCAGATCTTTCTGGGAAAGAGTGGAATTAACTAGAAAGGGTGATGAGGGAATCTTCTGAGGTCATGGCAACATTCTGTATCTTATTTGGGTGGTGGTTAAATAGGTCCATGAAATTGTCAAAACTCAATGAACTAAACTCTTAATATTTGTGCATATTTGGGTGTGTACATGATATAGCAATTTTTAAAATGTGACTTTTAAAAAAACTAGAAAGCTACAAGAAACTGGAAGAAAACTTCCTTTATTTGATAGAGTATGTTCCTCCAATACCTAGCAAACATCATACTTAACTGAGAAACATTAGAAGCATTCCCATTAAATTTAGACATAAAATAAGCATTTTTAATACTACTTCTACTCAACATTATCCTGGAAATGCTTGTCAAATAATATTACAAAAAAAGGGGCACCTGAGTGGCTCAGTCAATTAAACATCTGGCTTCAACTCAGGTCATGACCCCAGGGTCCTGGGATCGAGTCCCAAAAGGGGACTCACGCTTAATAGGGAGAGTCTGCTTCTCCCTTTCCCTCTGCAGCTCTCCTTGCTCAAGTGCTCTCTCTCAAATAAATAAATAAAAACCTTATAATAATAATGATAACAGTAACAATATTCAAAAAAAGAAATAAGTATAAATACTGAAAAATAAAAGACAAATTTCCCATTTGCCAATGATTATCTAACTAAAAAATTAAAGACAGTCAGCTGAAATCCTATTAGAACTAACAAATTTTAGCAGGAAGGTCAGAAATAAGATCGATATACGAAAAAAAAAAAAACTTCATCTCTAATTCCTTAATAATTTCAAAGCATAATGCAAAACCATCCCATTCACAGTAGAATCAAAACTACAAAATAGCTATGAGAAAACTTGTCAAGAAAAGAAAACAAAATGAAGAATTAATAAGAAAGAAGGATTTTTTTTTAAAAAGACCAAACAAAATATAAACACTAAGTTTCTAGTTGGAAAAACTCAAAAATTGAAAAAATATCCATTTTCCCAATGAATCCGTCAATTCAGGATAAAGAATTTTATCCTTATTCTTCACCAAGAATTTTGTGACTCTTAAGCTTAATGCTAAATTTCATGTGATAAAGAAAATACACAATGGCCAAGATTAAAAGAAAATTGTGGATAGGCCTCGCCCAGATAGTCTCTGAAATACTTTGAAGCTATAGTAAGTAATTACATTAATGTGATATGGATATAGAAATATAGAGATAAATAAAACAGAATAAAAAATCCAGAAACAGACTCACATATAAATAGAACTTCAGTATATTCCATAAACGTGGCATCAGAATCAGAAGATATGCTCATTGGACAAAGGACATTAGAATAAATATCTATATTTGGAAAAAATAAAATCAAACTAAACCCTTATTTCAAATTATACACTAAAAATCACAGCAAATGTAGTAGAGAGCTAAAGGCGAAAAACACATTTAAAAATTAGAATAAAGGCAAAAAAAAAATCAGATTTGTAATCTTAAAATTGAAAAGGCCTTCTTAGGTTATAAAATACCAGAATTCAAAATGGGAAAGAATGATTAATTAAATAAATAAAGCTTAAATTTTTCTTAATGATGAAAATGACCATAAATAAAGTAAAAAGACAATAGTGGTAGAAAATAATAGATTTAATACGCAATCTATATATAGATCAAAGATTGTGAAAAGGTAATTGGTAGAAAAACTATAAATGGCCAATCAAAACCCATCAAAAGGGGATCCCTGGGTGGCTCAGCGGTTTAGCGCCTGCCTTTGGCCCAGGGTGTGATCCTGGAGACCCGGAATTGAGTCCCGCGTCGGGCTCCTGGCATGGAGCCTGCTTCTCCCCCTGCCTGTGTCTCTGCCTCTCTCTCTCTCTTTCTATGTCTATCATGAATAAATAAATAAAAATCTTTTTTTTAAAAAATCAAAAGTTGGGCAGCCCTAGTGGCCTAGTGGTTTAGCGCCGCCTTCAGCCCAGGGCGTGATCCTGGAGACCCGGGATGGAGTCTCAAATCGGGCTCCCTGCGTGGAGCCTGGTTCTCCTTCTACCTGTGTCTCTGCCTCTCTCTCTCTGTATTTCTCATGAAAAAATAAATAAAATATTTAAAAAAATCAAAAGTTGTCTAACCTCACTAGTAATCAAGGAAATACATATTAATGTAATGTTATATTTCTTCTATCAGATTAATAAGAAATTTAAAAGATTTATAATACCTACTACAAGCAAGGATTCAGGAAAATAAGCACTGTTAGTAGATAAATTGGTAAATTCTTTAGAAGGGAACTGGGCAGTTCTTAATGAAATTTTAAATGCATGTACCTCTGGTTCAGCTATTATATTTATAGGAATTTATTTTACAGAAATTTTATCTGTGTACAGATAAATATGTATTAGAATTTTAATTCAGGACTATCCAAAACATTTTAAAATAGAAATACATATTAATAAGAGAATGGTTAAATCAACCATGTAACAATCATATGGAATACCCATGCAACTATTACCAGAATGAGGCAGATCAAATCTTCTGACATGCAAAAGTCTCACATGCAAAGTACAATTTGTAAAGCAATGCATATAGAATGAGCAATGCATATAGAATGCCATTTACGCATTTTTATTTATTTATTTATTTATTTATTTATTTATTATTTATCATGTAAATGTTTAGAAGAAGACTGGAGGATATGCTTCAAAATCTTATTTATTTTTTTAAGTGAAAGCAGATTATTGAAGATATATATAGGGAGAAAGATATGGACAGAACGTCTGAGAGACTCAGAAAAGAAAAGAACACAAGTCTTGTCTTTGGTTTTTATTAGTGATTACGGTCTAGTGCACGTGTCCTCTTAGGCATCCAGAAACTGGTCAGAACAAGGACAGAGCCCAGGTGTCCTACATAAATCATGCATTCCCTGAAGTCAGGGGTCTCGGTGTCAAGGTGTTTGCCGTCAGTGGTCTTGGAGAATGTTTATGATTACCTCACTCCTTGGATGTTATCTATTGTGCTGGAAGGCTCCACAGATATCACTATCTCTTTGTCCCTTACAAGGAGGACATATGCTATTTGCATGACAAGGCAGGTGCAGAGTGACATAGGAGTGCAGGCCCTAGCAAGAATAGAAGTCAGAGCAAAGGGGGGAAATGCTTTTTTTTAAGGGATCCCTACAGTTTTCCTGTCTCGTTCCTTCCATGGGAATCTCCCCACTCCTTTTTATTCTTTTTTTTTTTTAAGATTTTATTTATTTATACATGAAAGACTCAGAGAGGCAGAGACATAGGCAGAGGGAGAAGCAGACTCCCTATGGGGAGCCCAAAGCGGGACTCAATTTCAGGACCCCAGGATCACGCCTGAGCCAAAGGCAGATGCTCAACTGCTGAGCCACCCAGCCTTCCCTATTGTCTTTATTCTTAAAGAATGTTTAGAAATTACTTCTGGGAAGGGTAATGGGAGCAAGTAAGGATGGAGAGCTTTTAACATTTTGTTCTGTATATTTTCTACTGCTTGAATCTTTAATTAGGTTACACCTCTTTTATTAGGTTGGACTATTTGAAATGGTTGCTGTTCTACCATTTTGACCTACAAAAGCAAATGCTTCCTAAGATTCAGTGTAATAGAATTGTTTGCATGTTGCCTCTGTCATTTAAAGAAGGGGATAAGAAAAAAAAAAAAAAAAAGAAGGGGATAAGAAAAGAAGTAAAAACCAGAGTATGTATAGACTTCCTCGGGACTGAGTTAGGTGAGCAGCATTAGGCAGAACTCTCTAAGGATTTGGGAGAAACTGTCCAAGAAGAGGGCAGTGCAGAGTCATGGTTCATTTAAAATGACTGCTCAGTCTCCCTGCTGTCCTTTCTGCTGTCTGTCCAGCAGTTTTTGTTTTATAACCTCAGCATTGGAGAGACAGGCTCTGTTGCCTTCTCCTCTGGCACTGTAATCCTGCCTACTGAATGGGACGGTGGTCTCAGCAATGTATTCCTATGTGGACACATCTTGACATTTTTGCACACTATAAATAAAAATTCCACATCTTACAAGAAGTTCTGAGAAATGTGATAGTCATTATTTCTACACCTCCATTAGTAATTTTCTAAAATCATCCTGAGTTCTGTGGCAAATTACTGTAAAAACAATGACCTAGGCATCTTTTTTTTTTTTTTGCCATTACCGAAAACCCCATTAGCAATCTTATTTGAATAGACCAAACCTTTTCCTGTAACCATTGCAAACAATTTTAAATCAATCTACTTTTCCCTTAATAGAATATATACTTGTCAAAAGCTTCATTTATTTTTCTTTAAAAAAAAAAACATGCTTTTTTATGATCCTTGCACTGATTCCTGAGAATATATAATCTTAGATAAAAAAAAAGATTCTCTGCTAGTCTATTCAAAGATGACAGGTATAATAATTTACTTTTTAAAATTGTACCAAGGTAAATTTGAATAAGGTCTATAGGTTAGATAATAGTATTAGATTAGGGTTGATTTCCCTAATTTTGATAATTGTCCTGTGGTTATATGGCAGCGATGTTCTTGTTTTTAGGAAATACACAGCAAAGTGTGTAGAGATAAAGGATCATTATATCTTCAACTTACTCTAAAACATGTCAGGAAAAAAATTATACAGATGTACACAGAGAACTATGAAATAAATAGTAAAGCCAGGCAGTACCATGTCAACATAAAATTATATCAGAATGATTTTTTTTAAATTTTTATTTATTTATGATAGTCACACAGAGAGAGAGAGAGAGAGAGAGAGGCAGAGACACAGGCAGAGGGAAAAGCGGACTCCATGCACCGGGAGCCCGACGTGGGATTCGATCCCGGGTCTCCAGGATCGCGCCCTGGGCCAAAGGCAGGTGCCAAACCGCTGTGCCACCCAGGGATCCCCAGAATGATTTTTTAAAAAAAATCTATAGTTTCTCCCAGAGTGATTTATGGATTTAGTGATAACAATTACTATCCCAAGCTCCATATGCCTGGTGCCGATTTAGGCCTTTGCAAGGACTGTTTCTACTTTCAGAAACAGTGAGGAGATCCATATCCCCGTGTGCCAGAGCCTGAGGGGGCTTCCACCAGCTGCTCAGTGATGTTCTCCTCTGCCTGTGCTCAGCCCCTGGTCCATGGCTTTAAGGGCTGTTCTCATCCTTCACCACTATCTTCAAGCCCCTTAACACCCTCCACCCACCATATTAATTCATTCCTTTGTTCAACATGTAATTGTTTCCCTCTCTTCTATATATTTGGAATCGTTTCCTCTTGTTTAGGAAAAAAAAAAAAAAAAAAGAACAGCCATTGAAAAAAAAAACAAACAAACAAACAGCCAACTGCGTGTTCTAGATGGCATCACTTAGAGGCCCTAAGTCAGGACACCAAGACTTAATAGCTGACCTCACTGCATTTTCAACACCACCAATTCCCTCCCACCCCTAATATAACTTCTAACCAGTCAGCATAGAATTTCCTGGTCGGTACTAGGAAATTTACTGATAGACCTTTCCATTCCCCTTAGGAGGGCGACCTTGCCTAAACAATGCATTCCTTGCTAATAAATTTTTCTTCTTTTTTTAATACCTTCCTCTGCCTTAAAAAAAACTGTTCTCTTGTGTAGTTCAGCGGACCTCCCATCTACTTGCAAGATTCAGGAATCATTTAACAAAGCCAATTAGATCTTCAGATTTACTCGACTGAGTTTTATTTGGAGACACTCTCTACTGACTCCCCTCAGGCCACATGCACCGGTGAGGTTACTATGTCCTATTTTAGAAGTCCACCCTTAACTCAATGTCCTTCTCTGGCTTTCGCCTCAATCTCTGGCTTCCTTTCACACTCAGACTTTGGAAAAGAATAACCTGTGTCTCCTCATCTCACTTCCATTCACACCAGGAAGGAGAGAATCTGCATCCTATCATGTGATTGATGTTTGCCAATCTTTTCAGATAGGTCTCTAGTAAACAAAGGAAAGCTGAATTTAGAAAAAGATAAGGATGGTGCCTGCAGGAAGGAAAAGACAGACTCCCTCCCTGGTCTGCAAAAACACACACTGAGTAAAATAAATGGCCACTGGACATCTAGTACGAAGCCCTCTTGTTAGGTGTGAGCTACTGGATGTTTAAGATTCTTGTTTATAATCTACTTCTGGCTGGAAATATAAATCTCACTACCAGAAAAAAAAATGCTAAAGACAAAGATTCTTAAAGTAGCAGAACAATATCAATCTTCTAGTTTTTTAGGTCGGATAGGATCCTGGCAATAAGGATGAGAAACTGCAACCAGGTGAATTCGAGCTCTCATTCCCTTCTCATCAAAGGAGAGTCAGGTGACATCCTCACTTAAAGAAGTCTTAAGAGCCAGGACAGTTTGGGGCTTTGCTTGTTCCTTTGGGTTCACGCAGGGCTGCCGGTGGACCCCAGTCTTGAGCTGTATGAGCCCCTCCAGTTGTCTTTTCCTTTCAAGAGGGGGTTGTAAGTAGTCTCATCACCATTCCCTAAGGCCATGTCTCCATTTCCTGATTCTGGTTCCTGATCACTGAGCAGAAATAACTCGTAGCTGCAAGAACAGGGGCAACATTCAGCATTGTTGAATGAAAGGATGAATGAATGAATTGTATCTGTAATGGCCCTTACATAGATGAAATTTTATGAATATTTCTTGGATGAATTAATAAACTTAATCCAACAAATAAAAAGCCAGGACAAAATTGCTGGCCTTTCGATGATAATCCCAACTTTTCCCCACTGCCCTCCCCAGCCTACAACCCGCTACACCTCATCATTTGGAAGTATTTGAGGGATCAGCTGAGGCTGAAGACTATAATTAATCATGTTTTCATCTAGAATCGCTTCTAAGCCAAATGCAGGTAAAAGCAGAGAATTTGCACAGCCACCACCGAGGTGCTGTGGCATGGCTGAGTGGCCCTAGGCTGCGAGGTGGTACTGTGCAGTTCTTATTGTTTGGTTTCCAACTCAATTCATTTGCCCATTCATCCAGCAAATAATTATTGAAAATATTCAAAAAATAATTATTGAAAAGCTCTTGTGCTAGTCACTGGAGGCAGAGCAATGGTTTGCTCTTGTTGCAAGCCAACAAGGTCCCTGCTCCTATGGATTTATTTCTTCATTCATTCAAATGACAAATAGTCAGAGGCTACTAGGTGCCAGGCTTTTTACTGAACAGTGGATATACATACATTCCTGCCTCCATGAAACACATACTGGGGGAGGAAAACCAGACTATAGCAAAGTAAATAGCCTACACAGTATATTAGAAGGTGATAAACCCTGAGTGGGGGGATAGGGTGTATGGATAAGGCACACAATTTTAGATAAGGCAGTCAAGGTAGATTTCATTAAGAAAGTGATACTGGTGGGGACACCTGGGTGGCTCAGTGGTTGAGCATCTGCCTTTGGCTCAGGTTGTGATCCCGGGGTCCCAGGATTGAGTCCCACATAGGGCTCCCTGCATTCAGCCTGCTTCTCTCTCTGCCTATTTCTCTGCCTCTCTCTGTGTGTCTCTCATGAATAAATAAATAAAATATTTAAAAAAGAAAAAGAAAGTGATATTGGAGCAAAGTCCTGCAGAAAAGGAGGGAGCAGTATGTCTGGGGAAGAACATTTCAGGCCAAAGGAAACAAATGTAAAAACCCAGAGCTGGGAACACTCTTGACATGTTCAAGGAATAGCAAAGAGCTCAAAACAACTGAAGCAGAGCAGATAAACAGAAAAGGGCTGAGGTGTGTTGAGAGAAAACTGTGTTGGGCCTTGGTCATTTTATAAGTTTTGCCCTTTCCTCTGACCAAGATAGAAATCTGTCAGGTGATTTCTCACAAAGGTGACTGGAGTTTTAACAGGATCCCTGTAGCTCCTGAACCTAAGAACAGGCTATGGGACAGCAGGGAAAAGACACTGGAGCTGCGGGCTTGCCTGGTAGATGGGAACGTTCTAGCGAGAAGACAACAAGGAATGCTCCAAGGAAGATAGGGCTCACTTCTAGGAAAGGTCCTTGAGTGGGCAAGAGAGGCATGGCTCTGGTGCCTAAGTGAAGGGGCTGAGAGAACCTTGGGGTCACTGGGGGTCATGCAGGAAGGCTGAGCTTATGGGCACAGCCCAACCCAATGGAGTCAACACGGTGGCAGGAGCTTGTGTTCTCTTCCATTTGCTTCAGTTTTCCAATGAGATCAGAAGCAAGACCACCAACCTAGAGTGAAAGTGAAGCAGAAGGAATTGGAAATTTGGGGAAAAAAAAGGATCATCCTGACACAAATGCATCTTTAAATAATCCCTTGAAAAACTCACACAACAATACACATAATACTAAAATTTTGGCTATAGATGTGGTTCCAGAAAAAAAAAAGAAAGAAAGAAAGAAAAAGACCAGAAAATATTTTTACACATACAGCATATGTAAAGCCATCTGAGTACAACAACATGTACAGACGAAGTGACACGATTTGGCACATTTCCATGAAGCAATGAAAACTGTAAGTCAATTCTCTAAATTCTATCGAGATTTGAATCAGGCAAGCATCTCTTTATTACTGGAAGTCATTTAAATTTAGGTCACTGCATTAGGAGTTAAATGCTGTTGGGTAAAACACGTGCCCAGAGTTCAGCAAGTGAGAAACACCGGCCAAGAAGCATAATTGTAGGCTCTGTTTCCCGCCCCGCACTGAATTCCAACTGCCTTTCTCACCGAGATCTGTGTTACACCTCCCCCAGAGATTGGGAACCTGGAATTCCCAGGATTTTTTCAACACTGTCTTCTCTGGTAATAGCTCAGCCCACAGTTCCACTACGGAAGAACACGCTTAGAATACATTCAGTGCCACTACTAGATTTCAGCAACCGAGTAAGACAACTTCAGAGTGCAACACACAAACAGTTAAGGCGAATTAAAAACCCAACACAACTGTCTATTGGATCTTTCATTTTATTTTTTTAAGATTATTTATTTATTTATTCATGAGAGAGAGGCAGAAACAAGCAGGCTCCATGCAGGGAGCCTGATGTGGGACTCGATCCCGGGACCCCAGGATCATGCCCTGGGCCGAAGGCAGGCACTAAACCGCTAAACCATCCCCTGGATCTTTCATTTAAAAAAAAATGGTTTATTTAAATTTCAGGATGGGTTGGCATTGGTCAAACAAGAGTAAGTTGATTTTCTGATGACGACAGGGAGCCACAGTGATACTTCTTGGAAATAATCCGGAAGCCATTTTTGCCATCAACTCTTTCAAATTCACAGTCTCTTACCCATTTCCCAGGTCAACCAGTATAGTCCAAGATATCTCTGGATCTGCTTCTGGCAGATCCAGGCAAGCTCTAGCTACATCCCAAGATGTGTGCTGGCCACTTAAACATACCTCATACATGACAACTCTGAGAGGGGTAGCTCTTACCATCTGGGACTCTTTCTCATTTTGTAAGGGAAGCAAAGGATGTTGCCAAATATTGCTAATTAACTATTTTGAATCTTCTCTTTTTTTTCCTTTTTTTTTTTTTTTTGTATATTTTTTTACTGGATTTTGATTTGCCAACATATAGCATAACACCCAGTGCTCATCCCAACAAGTGCCCCCCTCAGTGCCCGTCACGCAGTCACCCCAAGCTCCTGCCCACCTCCCTTTCCACTACCCCTTGTTCATTTCCCAGAGTTAGGTGTCTTTCATGTTTTGTCACTCTCACTGATATTTTCACTCATTTTCTCTCCTTTCCCCTTTATTCCCTTTCACTATTTTTTATATTCCCCAAATGGATGAGACCATATCGTGTTTGTCCTTCTCCGATTGACTTACTTCACTCAGCATAAAACCCTCCAGTTCCATCCACATCGAAGCAAATGGTGGGTATTTGTTGTTTCTAATGGCTGAGGAATATTCCATTGTATACATAGACCACAGCTTCTTTATCCATTCATCTTTCCATGGACACCAAGACTCCTTCCTTAGTTTGGCTATTGTGGACATTGCTGCTATAAACATTGGGGTGCAGGTGTCCTGCCATTTCACTGCATCTGTATCTTTGGGGTAGATCCCCAGTAGTGCAATTGTTGGGTCTGGATCTTTCATTTTAAAGCATGATGCACTCTCTTGGTATCTCGGGAGCCTGTCTCCCAGCTCAAACGTTGACAACATTGCTCAGCACCCCAGGCTAGTAGTTGGCGCCCCAGGCTGGGCTGCATGTGGCTGCTAGCTGGGGCCGGTGACCACAGGTGTCCCACAGTGCAGAGAGCATCTAACCAGGGGGACACGTGCATGTGGGAGGACCAGCAGGGCTGGGGGCAGGCGGGAGGCTCCATGTCCTTGTGTTTGGCCTTCAGTAGCCTGGGACTTACCTGCAAAGTAAATGGTCTTACCCTGGAAGCTCTGGAGGTGTGGGGGTGTGGAGATGTAAGCCCCGGCCTTGATATTTCTTGTCCATTTTTACTTTCATTTTTAAATCCATGGATTTTAACTTTTTAAATTTTTATAAGCTCTTGGCTTAACTGCATCCTTCTAACATGTTATTATTTTTATCTTTTAAATATCTTCTTGCCTATCATGGCTTTCTTTTACCTTAATCAAACTTAGTCTATTTTGTCTTCCTTACTATTTAATTTTTACATTTGGATATTTTGAACAGTATTCAAAGGCCTATGTTTTATCTAGTTTTCTAGTCACTTTCAATTTTCTTACCACTTTTTATGATAGCTATATTTATTTATTCTGTCTCTCTTCTTTTTTCTTTAATTGCAGCATTGCTTCTAATTTCTCAACATTGCCCAGCTGCTCCCCTATTTCTTCCAGTTTAAACAGCCACTCTCCATCTCCCCCCACAAACTCCCAGCTAACCCCTTTAACCCAGACATCAGGAGATTCGACAGCCACACTTCCTTCCCTGGACCACAAATTTCCTATTCTAGCTGCACCTACTTGCACACTTGGAATGGGATATGTTTCTCACACCATGCTGTCATGTCCATCTGTGATGTCCTTCTAGAATCTGTGCTCTCTAACTGTACAGATCAATGGATGGGAGCAAGACCTGTAGAGAATCGATACATAGTAGAAGAGGAAGGGAGGCACTAGCTTTCTTCCAGAAAGGAACCAGGACCTGCTGTCCCAGTGCTTATTTTAACAAGAGAGTCTCAAACCTTGTGATAGCTGTCCTAAGAAGGAACCACATAAAGACCAACAAAATCCTCAAGCTAAAAAAAAACCCTGAACTTTCTGTAACTAATATAATTAATGTTTTCAAATTCCGATGTAAAAAAATTCTACTCATGAGTAGATCTCCCACCTCCCATATTTAGGCTTCTAGAAGTAATGAGCTCTAGCAGGAATTATCCCAAACAGGGTTTGGATTTTGTTTCTGGTTTGGCATATAAATCTTTGTGTGTATGTATATATATTAGACTCAGCTGCTCTTTTGTTTTGAATCTGAATTACTCAGAGTCCATAATCTTAGTAAGCAGCCTGGAGTTGCCGTAAACCCTAGGGCCCCATAAGAATGTATGATCTGCTTCTTTCCTTGACTAAAAATGAATCATTGTTCGACAAAGCAGGGACTAAGGCAAGATGCTTGCACGCCTGCGCTCAGTTCCCTCAAAGAAAGCAGGATGCCATGTTGATTAGACTCAACTTTCTAAAAACAAACTGATTAATTATCAGGGCCTAGATCATGTCCATGATTCCCCTAAACTTGTTCTCCTGCCAGGATGCACATTGATTGCTCAGGTGCCTGGCCTCTAACAAATGTGATAATTATCTCTGAAGGCTGTAATGTCAAAATTGGCTCCGGAAGATGGCTTGGACCAAAAGAATTATTTCCATGTGACATGGGCTGCTTCTCTACAGTCATTTTAACCTCAATAAAAAAAAATCTGCTGCCAAGTGTATATATTTCACCAAATATGCAGAAGGATAGTCTCTGATAATGAGTTTAGTATAAATTTCATGCATTTCTCAGTTCTCTTGCATTTGGGGAGGTAGGAGGGAAAAGTACCAAAATATATGGCAGGTGAAATCTGAAGTATCACAGCCTTTTTTGGAAAGCAATCTGGTGATATCTTTAAAAATTAAAATTCTGGATACTCTTCAACTCATCAATTCCATTCCTAGGAATCTACCCTTTGGAAATAAAAGTACCAATATAAAAGGATGCCAAGAACTGTAAATGAAGTGGAAGTCCACCAGTGAGGGTGGAGTGCTGAGTTGTGGCAGGCTCAGGCAATACCACACAGCCCTTGAAAAGCATGGAGTAGAGCAACACAAGATGATCTGGAAGGAGCCCATAAACAACCTTTGAAGAAGAAAAGCCAGAAAGACAAAAAAATCTAAAAACAGGAAAAAATGTGTAGAATATAATTTGTTCCCATTTTTTAATTTTTTTAAAGATTTTATTTATTTATTCATGAGAGACACAGAGAGAGGCAGAGACACAGGCAGAGAGAGAAGCAGGCTCCCTGCAGGGAACCCAATGTGGGACCTGATCTTGGGTCTCCAGGATCACGCCCTGAACCAAAGGCAGACACTCAACCACTGAGCCACCCAGGTGTCCCTTGTTCCCATTTTTTTTTAAAAAATTGTCCAAAAAGTCTGCATGTTACAGATACATAGGTAGATATAATACACTGTATAGAATTACATGAATACTGATAAATATATAAGCAGACATTCGCTAAGGATTAACAGGGACCACTTAGAATGGTCAGTGATCAGAAATGGGATACTGAAATCTAGACAGAGTGGTATGATAAGTGTCCATGATAAAAGCAATATGAAATATGATATTGTTCATGTAAAATCATACATATATTTTTAATTTTTATCTTATTAGATAAAATAAATCCTAAAATAAAACATAAAAGCAGTGATCACCAAAGTTTAATAATGGTTATCGCAGAGTATAGAATTTTAGGTGAACTTGACTTCCTTTTTTTATATTGATTTATTTGAGAATGTGTATGTGTGTCTGTGCAAATGCACACAAGCAGAAGGGAAAGGTAGAGGGAAAAGGAAAGAAGCAGACTCTTCACTGGTAGTGGAGCCAGGCAGCCTCAATCCCACAACCCTGAGATCATAACCCCAGCTAAAATCAACTGACTGAGCCACCCAGACACCCCTCTTTTTTTTTTTAAAAGACTATATCTGTAAGTAATCTCTACACTCAACGTGGGGCTCGAGCTTACAACCCTGAGATCAAGTGTTGCATGGTCCACCAACTGAGCCAGCGAGATGCACTCCTCTGTTTGTTTGTATATGTTGCTTGAATTTTTTAGGGAGAGCATGTGCTAGCTACTTATATTCTATACAAATTTATTTATATATCTGTGGAATTAAAGATCAACCAAAATAGAAAAGAAAAGCTTGCTTATTCCTAGCTTGCTACAGAAAGGATGACAGCCCCCATCACGAGCATTTTGGCAGTGTCAATGGCAGGCAGCGGGGTGGGAAAGCCTTATAGCGGAGAAAAGGGAAGGCTCCAGGTATGATCCTGATCAGAGGCTGTTGGTGGGGGGAAACAGTAGGCAGGCTAAACAGGGGGGTGTCCTATGGTCAGGACGTGTTCAGAAGAGTGAACATTTAGCTTTCTCTAGTTGGTCCTAAGTTGGAAGTGGGGACAAAAACCAGGAAAGCTGTTAGTTATTAATCAGTTTTGCCCATTTTGGAGTGATTGTTACAGAAGTTATTGTTTAGCTTCCTGGATCATTTCTAGAGATAGCAATCTGGCCTTCTGAGAATCTGACCTACAGCAGGCTGGCTTCCTGGGCTGATTTTGTAGATAAGTGGGTTGTTTCTCTGGGCAGGTTGCTGCAGGTTATGGGTCAGAGTTCTATTTTTATAGATTGTCTGGCCATTGTCTGTTCATATATTGAGTCTGTCATATTTTTTTTAATTAATTTTTATTGCTGTTCAATTTACCAACATACAGAAAAACACCCAGTGCTCATCCCGTCAAGTGTCCACCTCAGTGCCCATCACCCATTCCCCTCCAACACCCACCCTCCTCCCCTTCCACCACCCCTAGTTCGTTTCCCCGAGTTAGGAGTCTTTATGTTCTGTCTCCCTTCCTGATATTTCCCAACATTTCTTTTCCCTTCCTTTATATTCCCTTTCACTATGAGTCTGTCATATTTTATTTGTAACTTAATATATTTTTACATATTGACAAATATGTTTTATATTACATGATTTGTATTTTCTATAAAATGGCCAATTTACATTTTATATAAAAATAAAGTTACTTAATAGTGAAAAACAGAACAAAGAAAAAAAATTCTAATTAAGTTGGTTAATGGATTGTATAAAAGAAAACAAGTCCTGTCTTCTTAGCCCTTGCCATAATTTGGACTTGTTCCCAAACCTGTTTGTGCACATTATTACACCATTTAAAAATGGAAATTTAGGGGTGCCTGAGTGGCTCAGTCGGTTAAGCATCTGGCTCTTAATTGTGGCTCAGGTCATGATCTTAGATTGTGAGGTTGAACCCTGCATCGGGCTCCATGCTGAGCATGGAGCCTGCTTGAAATCCTCAAATAATAATAATAATAATAATAATTATTATTATTATTATATTAAAATAGGAGTTTAGGGATGCCTGGGTGGCTCAGGCACTTAAGCGTCTGCCTTTGGCTCAGGTCATGATCCTGAGGTCCTGGGATAGAGCCCCATATCAGGCTCCTTACTCAGTGGGAAGCCTGCCTCTCCCACCCCCCTTGCTCATGCTCTCTCTCACTATCACTCTCTTTCTCTCTCTCAAATAAGTAAATAAAAATCTTTAAGAAAATAGGAACTTATTAAATTGAAATGGAAGAATGTTCCTACTTTTATAGGAATCTTCTTTTTTTTTTTTTAATAAACCTTCTAAAACCCTGTTCCATTTGCTCTGTCTACCTCTTATTGCTGGATTGTTAACTGCATCACCTTCTCTATGGGATTTAGGAGGACTGTTACATAGCAAGAACCAGCCTGGCTTAGTTAGCAAGGTAAAAGAGAACATGGCATGATGTGTTGAGCTGGCCTGGAAGCACCATGATCAACCCCCAGTCCCTTGTTCCAAGTCCTCTCACGATGGGGGAGGCTAGGGCCAGGGAGTTGGACAAGTGAGCCAAGTGCTACTGCAGAGCTGCCACTGGGTCCTCAGATAAACTTAGGGCCCCCTGGAATGTATCTTTTCTTTGCAACCTGAAAGAGTCAAACTATCACAAGTGGGCACTAAGGAATATATTTAATTAAAAATATACATATTTCATAAAACAGATGTAATAAATCAACATAGGAGACTCTATGTTTGGTTTGTATAACTAATTATAATGGCGTATTTATGGACTGTCTTCCGCTGTACAGCTTTCAACAGAAGGAATTAGAAGCACAAAATTAAAGTCTGGAAGACCTATTTCTTCCAGCCTTATAAATCTGATGTGACTTTGCATGTTTCAAGTTCCTAAGGTTTCATGTACCCTAAGCTCCTCTTGTACCGAAACTGGTCTTAAAATTCATCTGAACACACCTCCTACATTGACGTTTAGGGTGACTGCTCCTTGTCTCAGACCCATTTCATTCCTATTGCACCACTGAGGATGTTCCACTCTCCTCTCATTTAAAAAAAAAATCAGAAAAGAAAAATTTAAGCTTGTGGACTGATTGCCCACTTGAGAATATGTTTGTATTGCTTCCTTCCTGATTCTCCCCAAAGACTCCTATAAGAAGGAGGAGGATAGAGATTTAGTGCAGCCACCCTCGGACCGGGGCAGGGCTACAGGGCTTAGGTTAGGCCACCTTGCAAGGAAGATGCAAGGATTTAGGGTAACTGTACTTCCAGGGGGGACATGGGTGGTTAGGGTGGCCACCTTTAGAAGGGAGGACAGAACACTGTTACCTGAAAAAGAAGGTGAGAGGAGGCAGATGAGCTGACTGGAACTAGGAGAAGGTGAGGAGGAAACAGTCGTGTCTGGGGATCGGATGCCTGGACCTCATTCCCAAGGAGATCCTAATTCAATCTGAGCCCTAAAGAACTACTGTGTGGGGCACCATGCATGAGCTCTAAGGCTGTGGCAGGCTGTTCCCTGCAAAAAGGGAACATTAGACCTCCCCCTGCCATCGCCAGGACATGGCGGGAGAGGGTCCCCCACTTGTGCTTGGAGTCCACGCACACCAAGACATTGGTCACATTGAGGCAACCCCCCACCTCACTCCAGGACACATAGAAACCACTGGGTACCTGGTGAAGGAAAGGAGAGGTTGTCACAACTGCATTTTGGATCCCAAAAATGGTTCACTAGAACAATTCTATCCAACAGGGAGTACTACCGTTTACAACATTTAATGCCTTGTCACTGCCCTTCTCTTGAGTCAGGAAGTGGCTCTGGGCTGCACCACAGGAACTCCGGTTACGTATGTTCACATAAAATGAGGGAAGGCTCCAGGGGTCTCCTGACAAGTCAGATGATATTTTCTAGCAGTCTGCATTCTGGCCCTACATTCATAATTTGAAAATACTTTAGATGATCAAGAGGGTGTCCTCTCTCATATGTAACAAGAAGACAAGTATCTTCCTTTGTGTAATTGATAATGTTTTATTATGAACCAGGGGATGGATTCACAAACAACTGGTCCTTGAGTCTATTGTTAGAAAGAGAGGTTCAGTATTAATTATGCAAAAGCTAAAAATATTGTCTTTGATAGTCTCCAAAATTAAACTCCAAAGTTTAACATAAAATAATGACTTACCATAAACTAATGTGATTTGTGATCTAGAGATACATTTTGCTGTTAATTTATCCTAGAAAATACCCCAGGAAAACAACTTAAAAGCTCTACAATCCATCTTCCTCTTCATCAACGTGCCACTCTCTTGTTCTAAAATGTTTCTTGACTGGACAACTATAACTGAGTTCCACCGAGTCTCCATGCTTCTGGTGTGTCTCATCCTGGCTACTTTCAACGAACCCATTCTGCCCACAGAAATGTGTGAAAATATGTAGCTGTGCTACAGAAATGTGTGAAAATATAAAAGTCCCACCACATAACAGTCCCACTGCAGTACTGGCTTCCATTCTTGGAATTATGCAGGCTACCTCCTGTTCCGTGTATTCTAATCTGGTACTCCTTACTCTTGTCTCTTCTGGGCCCCTGGCTGCAGCCTGGATGGCTCCCATTGGACATTCCACTCCAGCTCAACCCCAGCATCTCTTCCAGACATGATCCTGGTATTTGTCCTCCAGCATTTGCTACCTAGCACTTGGGTAAGAGATGCTTCTAACCACCACCCCCACCACCACCACCACACACACACATACACCAGTCTTTCAGCATCTATGCCAAGGGAAACTGGAAAGTTTCCAGTCTTATCTCCTTCTGATCTATCCTCACTGAAGCCAGATTCATCTCTCTAAAATGAAATTTTTATAGTGTTTCTCCCCTGCTTAAAATTCTTCAATGGTTCGCCTGTGGCCTTCAAGATGAAGTTCAAACTCCTCATGGGAAACATGGCAAACAAAAATCCTTTTTGACTTTGCTCCAACCACCATTTCTAGTCTCTTACTCTCAACTCCTCTATACTCACTTTTCATCTTAACCATCATAATACACTTGCATTTTCCCCAATGTACTATGATTTCCTGACTCTATATCCCACCTTTCTAGAATGTTCTTTCCAGCGCTCTTTACCAAGTGACCTCTAATTCAGTCTTCACATATAAAGACTTCCTTTTCCAGAAAGCTTTTTTAAACTTTTTTTATAAATTTATTTTTTATTGGTGTTCAATTTGACAACATACAGAATAACACCCAGTGCTCATCCTGTCAAGTGCCCACCTCAGTGCCCGTTAGCCAGTCACCCCCACCCCCCGCCCAGCTTTTTTTAACTTATTGCAGCAGAGCTTACCATGTCATTCTTGGAGGTCCTACAGTGCTTTTAACTTACCTCATTATGTATTACTGTAATCATTTGCTTTTAATGTTTGTCTTCCCACTAAGCAGTCTTTGAAGCCCTAGTTCCTTGCATAATATCTGACCTATATTAATTGTTGAGTGAAGGAACAAACAAACAAATGAATTAAGGAATGTTAGAATGCATCCAAAGCACATTCCTGGGAAAATTTTAACATTGCTTTTGGATGTCAAACTCTCCCAGAGTTGTGCAATATCACTGATTTTTTTATTATTATTATTTTTAATGGTGGAATAAAAGAAGGACAAGCCTGTATTCTATAGTTTGAGCCAAGTGTTGTGAGAGTGTTTCTCCATGATGCTAGTGGTTCCTGACCCTTCTCTAGGAATTCTGAAAGGGAAGAGGTTACAAAGAGAAAAGAAGGAAGGAGAAGAAAGAAATTTAAAAACATAGCAGCTGATGGTTTTGGCAGGTTAAAGAAAGGAGGAGGGCACTTTCACTTTGATGACATTTTCAAATATATAAGCTACCAGGTAAGAAGCCATAACCAACCAATTTTGTACATGTAGGGAGAAAAGGAAAATTTGCATCCAGTGATTCATGAGTCTATAAGTGATACGATGAAGAAATGTACTGGTGGGCAGGCAGGGCATCAGCTAGGAAAGACTAATGCCATAGGACAGTTACTAGTGGTTTAAAGTTGTGTTAGCTTTTTTTCTATCTTCATGAGTGGAAAACATGGTTTTGAGATTAGAGAATTAATAAAATAATTAGAGAATAAATAGAACCCCGAGATCTGTCTTACAACTGACATAGCTGATTAAATATGCTTCTGATGGTTCTATTAAATTTTTAATTTTTTAAAAAAAAATTCTGAACAGCTGGGTGAGAAGGAAGAACAAATTCTCCCCTATTCCATGTCTCATAGCTGCTGTACTCAGGAGTCTCTGATTCATTTCCATGTAGAGGTAGAAATGATCATCCAAGAGTGTACTGAACAAGCTTATATATTAATAATAGGATGACAATCTGGACTCTGCTGTTTTTACTTTTAAAGCATTTATCCATCTCAGCCAGCCGCAGAGACCACTGATGAATCAAGTGCTGAACGGAGAAGGCAACCTCAGCTTTGTCTACCTCCTATCCAGCTCCTGTCAAGAACCTCTGGGAAAGTGGAATTATTTAGAAATTATCTCTTATGTTACACAGTCCCCCTGCTCTTCAAGTTCTGTGTTCAATTGTTGAATCAAATCAAACTATCAAATCAGATGTTTATCAAGAAAGCGTGCAAGAAGCAGTCATATTAAAATCCCTATTTGATTTCCTATTTAAAAAAAAATCACCGGGATGATTAATTACCATTCTTAACATAAAGTTTCATGTATGATATTTCTTCAAAATAAAGGTTAAAGAGGGGAACCTGGTTGGCTCAGTCAATAGAGCATGTGACTCTTGATCTCAGAGTAGTGAATTCAAGCCCCATGTTTGCTGAGAGATTACTTAGAAAAAATTAAACCTTTCGGTGTATCTGGATGGCTCAGTCAGTTACATGTCCAACTCTTTCAGCTCAGATCATGATCACAGGGTTGTGAGATCGAGCCCCACATTGGATTCCACACTCGCCATGGAGCCTGTTTAAAACTCTCTCTCTCCCTTCCCTTCCCCACCCACCCCTCTAAAAAAAAGTTTAGAAAAATTAAATCCTTAAAAATAAATAAAATAAAGGGAAAAGAAACAAAACAGAACTCAGGCAGTTTTAGCTACTTTGAGAAAAGTTGTGCAGACTTCCTCCTTAAAATCAAAACTGCAGCCAGAGGCTGACTTCTTTGGGTCCTCTGAGCCCAGTTCATGGCAAAAGCTCTACTGAGCCATTCCCAAGCAATATGGCCATTCTAGTCCTTACCTGCTGTCCCTTGAGCTTGCAAGCCACCTTCTCCATCTCTTCTGCTTTTCTTCTATTTTCTTTAAACGTAAGCCTCCTCCAGTGTTAAATTCTCAGTCCTATTCTTTTATTTGTTCATTCAACAATATGTATTGAGATGTACTGAGAGCCCATTTATGTGCCAGAGATCATGTATGTATTGGAGATTGTGAGTGAGACAGAGCCAGTCATGGAGCTTACAAGCCAAGCTAGGAATCAACTCAGGTTAAGGTATCTTGAGCTCTTTGACAGCTCCACGATTTCTCTGGCAAAAATCGCAAGCTCTTTGCAACTCTCTCGGCTCCTAGAGGTGGTCTCTCTGGGCTCGAGGACTCTGCAGACATTATCAGACACATGCACATCAAGAAGCAGCAGGTGATGAAACGTTCCATTTGCAACCCCGGGCCCCAAGTTCATAAGGGCCTTTGAGGGAAATGCTGTTTAACAAAAGTGTGGACTCTGCCAGAGGCTACAGACTTTGAGAATATTCTAATTCCTGTGACATGATCCCAGTCTACCTCTTCCGTGCCCTCCATTTCTTGCACACTGTGCTTAATTGATAGTAAACTACTCCAGTTCCCTGAACACACTATGTCTTAGAATTTTCTGCACTCTGCAAATGCTTCCACTTACCCATCCTTTGCCAACATGTTCATGTATCATATTCCTATCTGTCATTCAAATCATCCCTTAAGGAACACCACCTCCCTGAATACCTGCTGGCTTCCCTCCTTCTTCCCCTTCCTCTCCTTTCCCCAAACAATCCCTCCCTCTTCTGTGCTGGAGAGGTATAATGCAATGGTTTCTAGCTGAGTCTCTGAATTCTAATTATTCTGAGTTCAGTTCCTGGCCCAACCACTTAGCAACTATGATCTTGGACTGTTTATTTAACCCTTCTGGGTCTCCGTTTCCTGATCTGCAAAAAGTGGCAATAATAGTGTCTACCTCATAGGGTTGTTAAGCAACACAAAGAAATATGAGAACTTGGAACAGGTTCTGATGCATAGTTATCACGTCTACTATTGATCAGATCACATTGGGGTGCAGTTCTGTATTTCAGTTTCACTTTACCCCATTCAACTGGCAGCTTCTTAAGAGCAGGAATCATGTCTAACTCATCACTAGGCCCAGCATACAATAAGTGCACAACAAGGAGGTTTTAGCTGAACCTAATAGTGGTATTAGGTATGAATGTCATCCTTCCTTACAGTTCAATGCAATTCGAATGCAAGGGATTTTGAATGACTCATACTGTACTAACTGCAATTAGTGATCCTCTTCCTCCCATGCCCTTTTTAAAATTGCCTTTCCCTTTGTGGCTTAACTTCAATCATTCAACAATTGTCTATCAGATGCCTATTCTGTCCCAAGCACTGTGCTGGGCAGTGGAGATTTCTCAGTGAACATGAGGCAGTCCCAAGCCTCTAGAAGAGACAGACAAGTGAACGATCTTATGCAGCAGAGTCCTGTGAGAATCCCAATGAGGTAGTGCACAAATGTCAAGCGACAACCTAAGGAAATGCAACTGTCTAATTTTTGAAGTCAGAGAAGTGAAATCTGGCTGAAGTGAGGAGAGCAGAGCCTTTGGGAAGTGTAACTCTGTACCCACTAAGTTAATAAGACCAACCAGCTGCCCTTAGTTTTAATGACAGACTCTAGGGAACTCTGGGGAGCAGTACCTTGGGGTCTTGAGCACCCCTGCTTTCTTGCAGCATTATTACTTCCTAGAGAAGATTCCGCCCTTAGAAGTGGCTATGGCAGAATGCAAATATGTCTGGCAAGCATGAGATGCCTGAGGCCATATTATCTGGAGCCTCCGAGGCCTCCTAGAATTCACTGCAGTAAATCTTCATGTTTTGTTCAACCACGTCCCTTCTTGAAAGGATCCAGGCTTTTTTCAAAACACCTGTTAGAATTATATCACATAAATTTTTTGTATTATGGTCAGAAAGGCCCTAATTCTCTTTGCGTGTAACTTGTGTTCTACATCTAAAACATTCCGAGTCAGTCTCTGAGTTCTTTCATTAGTAAAACATTTATTGGACATCTACTGGGGCACCATGATTATTATAATTACCCCCAGGGGCTGGCATACCTTGACTTTGTAAATTCTTCATTTCCTTTCTTGATTATCTCACACTCCGTTTTCCCACACCTGTGGGTTTATTTATGTAGTGAAGTAATTTGGGAGAAGTGTAAATACACTGAAAAATATGAAAGTCAACAGAATCCCACATCAGAGTTTGAAGTGTCTTCTGGCCTCAGCTTGTAGCTATAGGGGCTCCATTCTGGAACTTCCAGTCTGGTGAGCATGGTTGCCTTTCCCTCCCTGAGTGGCACAGTAGGGCAGCTCTCCTTCATTCACACTTTTCTTCCTCATGTGAAGTCCAGCCCTCTCCTCCTCCTATTAACAACAGAATGCAATTCTAGATGTCGAATTTGAATTCATCGTTGAAGGTTAAAAATTTCAGATGTCAGGCAGAACTGGGTTTGAATTCTAACTCCAAACCATTGAAGTAGCTGTGTGACTTTGGGGAAGTGGCTTAACTCCTCTGGACCCAGTTGTCTCATCTGAATAGTATTGTTGTAAAGATGCAATGAGGTAACATACACAAATAGCTTAACTAAGTAAGGGTTGTTCTAGGTGCTTTATATGTATCCACTCTTTTGCCTCTTACAAGGGGCCCATCCCATAGGGAACTTTGGGGTAAATTTCATGTCACCATTTTCTAGCAAGGTCTACCAGCCCACACCTTCCTTACATGCCACATTCTGTACTTGCCAGGCACAAAATAAAGGCAGCTTTCTTGCTGTGGCTGGCCTTGAGGTGCTACCAGCCTGGGGCATCCAGCCCTCCAGCCCTCTTGAAGGGCGCCTCCGACAGGCTCGAGTGACAGGCTCAGCACGGCTGCTTGGCTCAGACAGGCAGCCTGCAGCACTTTGCACTAGCTGCAAATACATCTTGCATTTTAATCCAACAGAGCTAGCTTTGCTGACATTAAGGACGTGGTACAAAGCACAGCTCTTTAGTTTCCAAATGAATGAAAATGACACATTGAAAACGAGGCTGGCCACAGCATCGAGCTGGAAAACAATAATGACTCACAGGAAACACAGGGACTGAGTAAGCACCAACGAAAGGCCACTCAGCCCTTCGTTAACATCACTCGGGAAAACGTGGTCTCACTGTGGAACAACCAAAAACATATGGACAAAATCTCCCAGCTTTTGAGGACAGTCTAATTCCCATCTGGCTTATAAACTGCCTACCTTCCAAATTAGGTACACTAGGAGTTGACAGAGGATGTGCAGGGGCCATCGGTATAGAAATGTTAACATGTGGCATGCATCTGCGTCAGGACTGGCATTGCTAATCAATTGTGAAATGACTATGAGATAGCTTTAATAAGCAAGCTTATTATTTACAGTCTAGATGTGAGACCACAAAAAAAATACTCTACTGGTGACAGAGATTGAAGCTTCTTTCTGCATGTATGTACCATCAGAGGTCTGAGCACAGATTTTTAAAAATCTAATCATAAATCAAATATTTTATGTGCTGCTCTCGTTTATTATCTTTATCATCACTAGGTAATGCATTATCTTATGCACAAAAAATCTTATAATGCATAAGCTTTTCCTTCAACCTATTCATTATTTTTATGGGTGATCATTTATTCAACATATTAACGATTATCTTTGTGCAACAAAAAAAATATTGATTTGTAATGCTAGTAGATGTTCACAATTTTGAACTAAAAAAAGACTATATGATATCCCACAAGGAAAAAAATTACATAGGTAAAAGGAATGAATCCGTATTGCTTTCACTTTTGGGGGGGGGTTTCTCAGGAGTTGCCAACAAGAACTGGGAACTTAAAGGAGATGTCGAGGAGATTGGGAGTTGTATGCTAAAATATTTTGTATTAACTCAATCATGGGTTTGGTTACCAAAATCAAGCATTCTTAGAAGACACACCTCATATACATTTTTAATGTTTGTGGCTCACCAGCATCTAAAGCTCTTTGCTATGCTTGAGAAACCTTAAGAGGCAGAGCCCATCTCTCACTGCAGAAATTGAACATTCCTGGCACTAGCTTGCCCATCCTCCTTTGCAGCTGGAGCTCCAGCACAGGGTCTAAACTCTGATTGGATGCACTCATGTCAGATTTCGAACAAGGACCTAGTGACCAAAGAAAGAGAACCCTCATAGAGTTCATTCTGCCAAGAGTAATAGTAGAACCAGAGCTACATTCCGTTTTCCAGAAGTACAGCCATTTCAGTGGCCACTTCTAGAGCCAGCCTTGGGGTGGTGATAGGACAAGCTGTGGTGTTGATACCTTCCTAGAATACTTCTGTGGTGTGATGCTGGACACAGTGCCTGGCTCTGTAGCCTCCAAGCTTGGCTTTCAAGCCTAACTAGAAATTATATCAGATCCTAAATATTCTTTTTTTTTTCAGATCCTAAATATTCTTTCATAAATTCTATCGTATAAGACCAAAACCCTGGCTGTTTCACTATACTTACTTTTTAAAATATTGAACACATTACTCCAGCTATATATTATAGTTTGAGGAGAAGAAGAAATATTCTTCTAGATTAAGAGAGAAGAAAACAAACATAAGCACCACAAAGCAGCTGGAAGCCTTGTGAACACATTTGCTGTCAGTTTCGGACATTCTCACTTTGAATTCCAGAATGTACCTTTCAGGTGACAATGACTATGTATTGTCATGTGATGTAAAGCACGTAATTGTTCCCTCTTACCCATCCTAGAGTCCTCACACATATGATGGATTCCAGCCTGTTCTTCCTCCACCATCTGTGGTCCACTCAGAGTGCTTAACTGGGATTAATTCTCACCCACTGAGAAGAGCTTCAAAATCTTAGATCAACTTTCTAGTTCCATTGGACTTGCCTTCATTTTACTCATTCTCTTTCTACTTTATTCTCAGAGTTTGTTAGTCTGTTTCTTTGAAGAGCTTTGACTAGCTCTTCTACCCCATTTCATCCTACCTCTGAGGAGATAAATGGCAATAAACTGTACATGTGTAGACTGTCCTTTCTGGAGTTAGCCACACCATCTCCTTTTCTCTTTCTCTCTCTCTCGATAGATATAAATATACATATATAAATACATATATCATTTAATATATATTAAAGGAATTTATATATTATATATAAAGAAATTCCTTTATATATATAATAAAATATATTTTATTATATATTATATATTTATAATATATAAAATATAAATATATATAAATAGTTATATATTAATAATATATTATTATATAATATAGTATATATAAATGAATTATATAATATAATATATAAAAATATATAATATATAAAATAAATATTTATAATATATATAAATAAATATATATATAAAGGAATTTCTTTATATATAAAGGAATTTCTTCTTCCTGTACTTCGGAAAGAAGAGAAATTCTTCTGTGGGAATTATATCTTTGTCCTACCCCCCAGAGCATAGTGCCACTTTAAGTAGTATCTTAACAAAGTTTTCAGCAATTAACTTAACAATTCAATTAAAACAACATCTCCTACAGGGGCACCTGGATGGCTCAGTGGGTTAAATATCTGACCTCAGCTCAGGTCATGATCTGGGGTCCTGGGATCTAGCCCCCAGTTGGGCTCCATGCTCAGCAAAGAGTCTGCTGCCCCTTCCCCTCCTCCTGCATTCTGTCTCTCTGTCTCTCAAATAAATAAAATCTTTAAAAATAAACAAATAAACCTATGTCTTCTACTAAGCAACAAGGTTACTTGAGACCTGGGTGATTCAAGATGGTTACAGTTCACACAGAGCTTTCCAAAGCAAACATCTATGAGATTATAAGCATATCCACTTAATGAAAGAGAAAGTTGGTGTTAAAAAAATTTACTTCCCTGATGGCAAGTGATGTGGAGCATTTTCTCATGTGTTTGTTGGCCGTATCTATGTCCTCCTCTGTGAAATTTCTTTTCATGTCTTTTGCCCATTTCATGATTGGATTGTTTGTTTCTTTGCTGTCGAGTTTAATAAGTTCTTTATAGATCTTGGATACTAGCCCTTTATCTGATACGTCATTTGCAAATATCTTCTCCCATTCTGTAGGTTGTCTTTTAGTTTTGTTGACTGTTTCTTTTGCTGTGCAGAAGCTTTGTATCTTGATTAAGTCCCAATAATTCATTTTTGCTTTTGTATCCCTTGCCTTCATAGATGTATCTTGCAAAAAGTTGCTGTGGCCAAGTGAGAATGGTGAAAATTAAGAAGACAGGAAACCACAAATGTTGGAGAGGATGTGGAGAAAGGGGAAACCCTCTTGCACTGTTGGTGGGAGTGTGAGCTGGTGCAGCCACTCTGGAAAACTGTGTAGAAGTTCCTCAAAGGGTTAAAAATATATCTGCCCTATGACCCAGCAATTGCACTGCTGGGGATGTACCCCAAAGATACAGATGCAGTGAAACTCCGGGACACCTGCACCCCAGTGTTTATAGCAGCAATGTCCACAATAGCCAAACTGTAGAAGGAGCCTCGGTGTCCATCGAAAGACAAATGGATAAACAAGATGTGGTCTATGTATACAATGGAATATTATTCAGCCATTAGAAATGACAAATACCCACTATTTGTTTCAATGTGGATGGAACTGGAGGGTATTATGCTGAGTGCAGTAAGTCAATCGGAGAAGGACAAACATGATATGGTCTCATTCATTTGGGGAATATAAAAAATAGTGAAAGAGAATAAAGGGGAAAGGAGAAAAAAATGAGTGGGAAATATCAGTGAGGGAGACAGAACATGAGACACTCCTAACTCTGGGAAACAAACAAGGGGTGGTGGAAAGGGAGGTGGACAGGGGTTGGGGTGACTGGGTGACAGGCACTGAGGGGGGTACTTGTCGGGATGAGCACTAGGTTATATGCTATATGTTGGCAAATTGAACTCCAATAAAAAAAAAAATTTAAAAAAAAAAAAGAAATTTACTAACCCGCCCAAAGCACAGAACTGGTTTAAAGTAGGACTGAATTTCTGAGACTCAAAACCCAGGTTTCAAACCTTGTACTATTCCTTGATGTAAATGTATCTCTCCACTTAAAAAAAAAAAAATTATTTATTTATTTATTTATTTATTTATTTATTTATTTATTTGACACAGAGAAAGAGAGATGGAGCATGAGCAGGGGGAGGGGCAGAAGGAGAGGGAGAAGTAGGCTCCCTGCTGATCAGGGAGCCTGACGTGGGACTCAATCCCAGGGCCCTGAGATCATGACCTGAGCCGAAGGCTGATGCTTAAGCAACTGAGCCACCCCTCCCCCGTACCCCTCTCCACTGTTTAAGTGTCATTTGTGGTGCCCACCATATGCAGAGCCTAGAGCCACTTCCAAGGGAAATTGTTCCCTCTTGAACCCCTGCTGACAGGGCAACCCTTGGCCAGCCATGAGTGGCCGTTCCCACCCCTCTCTGGCTTCTACTGATTGAACAGAGTGGGCAGCTGAACTTGAAGGAAGCCAATCCACAGATTAGTCAGCAGCTCATTGAGGTGGCCTGACACAAGAAGTTTTGACTCAACAGAGATGACCTCTGTCAACCAGATTCTGGCTGATTCTTATTTCTTCTAACCAAGGGACCCTAATTGACTTAACCTTTCTGTAGATGGTTGTAAATGCTATTCTGATGAACAGATTGTGTGAAACAAACTTGTTCAACTTTCTATTTTACCACTTTTACGTAAACATATACTAATAGAACAGGATATCACATGTTTGGAAGTTCCCAGTCTTCTTAATCTCTGATAACTACTTTTCTTTTAGAAATTTTCTTCTATGGAGTGCTTGGTCCCATACAATCTTGGTCCTCTCTCTCCTTTTTCATCTCTCCTGCCTCTACAGGAAGAGGCTATGCAGCATTTTGAGTGCTTTACATACATTATCCTATTTAAGGCTCACAGCAACCCTATAAGGTAAATATTCATATCTCTATTTTACAGATAAAGAGCAAAAAGCACAGAGTGATGGTGGTGGTTTGGATTAAGGTAATATATTTTCAAAGTAAAACCAACAAGACGTGGCTGCTGAATTAGATGTGGAAGTGAGGGAGGTGATGCTTAAGTAACAGACTGAATTATGCAGCCATTTGCCCAGCCTATTGGTCATCTCTAATTAGATGTTCCAGAAGCCCTTCCAGAAATTCAGCTTAAAACTGAATTTTATCATTTTTTTCCCCAAGACCTACTCCTCCTTTCAATATTTTCTTTTTCAAAGAGCATCACCATCACAATGATTAAGTGGCAGGTACTTTATAGAAAGGAATGTAAATGAGAGAAGCAGTTAAAACTATGGTAATATCGTACTCCAATAAAAAAATATGTACAAAAATAAATAATAAATAAATAAAATGGAAAAAAACCACAAAATTGAGATGGGCTGTATGTATAAACTCATATACCAATATTTAGAAAACTTTAGCCCCAAAAAGGAATGAAAATTCTCTCAATCAACTTTTTATATTGATTATGAGGTGAAATCATACTTTTTTGGATATATTAGGTTAAGTAAAATATATTTTTAAATTAAAAAAAAAACACTATGGTCAAGATCCTTCTGGTATTCAAAGTGTTTTCTCCGATTTATTCATATATTTACTGACTTTTAGCTCCATCATTTGACCATACGTCTCTCTGGGGCAGAGATTATGTCTATAATTAGAGCTAATATTTACTGAGTCTTTGCCAAAGGTCAGGGCTTATGTGACACACTTTGAATGCATCATCCCATGTAGTTCTCCCAACAGCCTTATGAGGCAGTCCACCATGGGCAAGAGCTTCAGTTCAAATCCTGGCTCTGGCACATGATTTGGGGGAAATTACTCAACTTTTCTGTATCTTGGTTATCTCACAGGACTCTGGGAGGATAGAGAAGAGACATCTAACCCAGAAAGACAAGATCAAAGGAGGCTTTCTAGAATGGAATGAATCGCTGTGCTAAATCTTTGTTCACAAGGTATTAGGGGAAGGGCGTCACCAGCAGAGAGAGCACTCTACATGGGGGCCTGGGAATAAACCATGGCACGAAACCTTCTGATGATTGCCAATGCAGTTTATGAAGAGCAAGGAAGGGTGACAAGCTCAAGAAACTACAAGAGCCAGGCAGGTAAGTGTTGTAAGAAAGGCTGGCCAGGGATGCCATAATGGGAAGGCATGTGGTCTGTGGCAAACTGGACAGCAAGGGGCTAGCTGCTGGGGCCAGTCTCTACTCCCACTACAGGCTCTTCAGTCTCTTCCTTGACCCGTATAGCTGACACTGCCTTGGGGCTCCTGCACTTGCAATGGCCTCTACCGGGAATGTGGTTCGCATGGGCTAGCTCTTTTGCATCATTTCAGCTAAAATTCGATTGAAAAAAAGGCTTCCCTGATCACTGCCTGCAGCCCCTGCAGACCTGCTAGTGCTCTACTCTGACTTCTTCAGAGCACTGACTAGTAAGTGAAATTATTTTGTCCATTTGTGGCTTCCATCTGTTTGTGTAATGGTATATTTATAATATAAGCTCTGTTGGAGCAGGAAACTTTTCCAGCACCTACAATGACTGACATAGTAGGAGCCCTCCAAAAAGGCCATTTATTCATTTTGAATAAACAAAGGTGCTTTGTTGTGCATCTCCTCAATGCCATGTACTATGCACTACAGAGATGGATTTGACAATCATCAGAGTATAGGTACTACTGAATGCCGCAGAAATGGATGAGAAAACCCAGGACATGTGTATGGAGCCAAAATATAATGAATCAGAGAGGAATTCTTCATAGGAATAGAGAGAGGAAGTAAGAGGGAAGCAGGAGAGAAGTGGTATCACAGAAACCAAGGGAAAACGGAGCCCATGATATAAATTACAGCTTGATTAGATAATCTGCTTCTGGCTGATTATGACATGCGGTAGATACTTGGGGTAGCTAACCTTTCTTTCATTACTTTGTTTCCTTCCTGAGCCCATTTGGGGACTTCTGAAGAAAGTCTCACCTACATACCTACTTTCTTTCTGGGTTTCCTATGATATATCTCAATAATGATGTCATGTCTGTTTTCCTTTTACCTTATTCAAGTCAACTTGCCAGAATTCTCATCTTCAGATAAACAGATTTCCATTTATGTATGTGTGCATCCTATCTGGAAATAGTATCTATATATCCAGATATCTGTAGTGTCTATCTATCTATGTCTATATCTGCATCTAGATCTATCGCAGGTGATTATAAGTGCTAAAAAAAAAAAAAGGCAGGGCTAGGGGATGGATGGATGGATGGATGGATGGATGGATGGATGGAGACCAGAATGTATATGAAGGGAGGTTTTATGTGGATGTTCCAGATAGAGCATTGAGAGATGGCTTCTCTATTGAGGTGACATTTGAGCAGAAGTTCAAAGGACTCTAAGAAGCAAGCCTTGTGGATGTTTATGGAAGAGTGTTCCAGAGAAAGGGAATGGCCAGAATGGCAAGATGGCTGGTGTGGCAGGTAGAGGATGAGCAGGGGAGAGTGGGAGGAGACAAGGGGTTGGCAGGTGCAGGAGGGGCTGAAGGAAGCAGCAGCAACTCATGGGAGGACCTCCCAACCATGCCCAGAACATAGCAGGTGTCCAACAAGCACTTGTTAAATGAATGAATCCCTAAAGTGGACAAGAATTCTTTTGATATCTGCATCCTGGGGATCGCAGCTGACAGAAGGAGTCCCTAACTCGGGGAAGTTTAGTACTTTTGTTTTTTTAAGATTTTATTTATTCATGAGAGAGAGAGAGAGAGAGAGAGGAAGAGACACAAGGCAGTGGGAGAAGCAGGCTCCATGCAGGGAGCCTGACATGTGCCTCGATCCCGGGGTCTCCAGGATCACACCCTGGGCTGAAGGCAGCGCTAAACCGCTGAGCCACTTGGGCTGCATGGAAGTTTAGTACTTGATTATAGTTAATTCAGTGTTTTCTCTGGATTTTTTTCAAATATATGTCTTATATTTAATGTATGTATTCCTTTAAAATTTTGATTTATTTAGGATATAGGCCACTTCTTTTATTTTATGATTCAAAGTCCAGTGCTAGAACCCAACAAACACTTGTTTAATTAAATCAAGAAAGATAGTGGAATATATATAGAATTAAAAAAATTTAATTGCAAGGGTTATCTCTGGGTGATAGGATAAGAGACAATTTGTAGTTTTGAAATCTTATATTTTTATGTGTGTTAAAAACCTTCTACCAGGAACATGTGTTCCTGTGATAGTTTTTTTTTTTTTTTTCCTGTGATAGTTTAAAATAATACTCTAGGGGCACCTGGGTGGCTCATTCAGTTAAGTGTCTGCCTTCTACTTGGGTCATGATCTCCGGGTCATGTGGGGAGTCTGCCTCTCCCTCTGCCCCTCCCCAGCACTCATGCTCGCTTGCTCTCTCTCAAATAAATAAAATCTTTAAAAAATAAAATAAAATAATACATCAGACTACTACAAGTTACTAGGTATTAAACCCAGTGAAAACCACTTCCATTAACCGTTGTTCCAGATCCATGAAGCCAAAGGACTTGACCCTCAATTTCACCTTCGGCCAGCTACCTACGTAAAAGATCCTTGGAAAATACCAGCTCTTGTTTTTGTGCATAAAGAAATGGAAATTGTGCAAGACAATACAAGTTATTGTATAGACCCAGTCCTACCAAACTCTAACATTTCTTACAAACACATATTTTAGCAAAGTAAACACAGAAAGTGGTGACAATGTATTTCATCAGGACAGGGTCTTCTGGTAAACAAGTTGTCCTTGCCAAAGCTTACTGAGCATTTAACTGCCTCTTGTCGCTATCCAAAATAAAATAGGTTCCTGAATTTCTCTAGCAGGGTCTCCATTAGAAAGCAGGGACTGCCAAAGATAGGTAATGCTCACTTTTTAAAACAGGTGCTTGTAAAGAGACCTAGCCCTTTTTAGTAAACCAGGATTCTGTGTATAAGACTCAAAAACTGGAGGGGATCACACAGTAACTAAAGAGCTAGAGAAACATTTCAGCGGAATACTGACATCATTGGCTCAGATAAGATAAATGTTTTGACCAAAACGAGGGGCCATGAGACATGGGAGTCCATGCATGGCTGACCTCTGTTCAAGCTCTATCCTGCCTCCACCTCTGCCTATGAAGGTTACACCTGCATGCTCTGGATTGACCACAGGATGGATAAAACAGAAGACAAATACTTTCTTGACAATCTGAGCTCACCTCCACCAAAGTCCTCATTGTGATCTAGGACCTACCCAAATCATTCAAAGCCACCAGATAGTTGCATTATATTTCTCTCTTTAGCCTCAGTCCTAGGCACTGACTGGGGGGACCCGTGGAGATGTGCTTTATGTTTTCCGCCTGGCTGGACACTTCATTTCTGACTCCTGGATACTCTGACTAAAGATCCCCTGGAATGTCTACGTGCAGACGAAAACAGCTGGCAGTGGAAATTTCCCTTCGACTTCCACTCAAGATTAGAAGTGAATACCTGGAGCCAGGTAGGTGGGCTGTTTTCCCTGTATCTCTCTGATGTCAGCCACCGGCTCCATTACCTGTCCCCTAGCCGAGACTCTGAAACCAGCCTAGACCCTAAATCAAGGTGACTTTCCCTATCCAATCGCCCAACTCCAGCGGTACAGTGACTCAGCAGCAAATCTGCTCTGCTCATAATCCTGCCCTTCCTGGAAACTGCAGCCCTGATTTGGGGGCTGTGTCTTCTACTTTATTGTCGTGTTTTATTAGTTGTTTGGGGAAACTGTCTTGTTTTAATTTGTTTGTAATTGGTTGTTTTTCTTTTTCTTTCTTTTCTTTCCTTTTTTTCTTCTTATTTTTAAAACCAAGCCCCTGCCTTTTTCTGCTATTCAGTAGTTGGCTCCTTGCTTTGTTCCTCTTAAGTACTCTTCTAACTCTTAGAAATTCTGAGATTTGAATTCTGCTTTGTCCATACTTTCAGAGACTGGAGGCCTGAATCCTGGTTCCCCTGGCCATGTCAGTACTGCCTGTTAGCAGGTAGATGCCTAAACAGGCAGCCACAGGCTGGAGAGGCATGGGGTGCTCTAGTCCCTGGGACGGAGCCAACCTGAGTGCTTTCTACACACTAGACACAGAACTGGGGACACTGCAGGAACACGACAGAGCTCCTGCCTTCGTAGGGTTTACATTCTGATGTGGGGAGACACAATAACACAAATAAGCAAATATAATTGTAGGTGATGAGTATGGTGGAGAAAAAAATGAAACCTATTCATCGGTCCACTCCAGGGGCTCACACTAGCTTCTGTATCTCCTCACGAGAACTTCGAGAACTTCGCTGAGTGCTCCCTTTAGTTAAAGCAGTCCCATCAAAAATCCTCATAAAATCTGAGTTGGGAGCTTTTAGCAATTAGTAAGAACACTGACTAATCCCATTAACTCTGGCTGGGAATCCTTTAGTGTTACAGGACCTCCCTTTCCACATGACCATAGGTATCTTTCCCTTGCCTGGGAACCCCCGGAACTCATGCATGCAACTCACAGGACTCCCTCAACTTCCTCATCCTTGTGGCTGGAGTACTATTTCCAAAAATAGGATCTGCTTATTTATAAAATAAAAGTAGAAAGGGGTGTTAAGGGCAGCCTAGGTGGCTCAGCGGTTTAGCGCCGCCTTCAGCCCAGGGCCTGATCCTGGAGACCCGGTATCGAGTCCCATGTCGGGCTCCCTGCGTGGAGCCTGCTTCTCCCTCTGCCTGTGTCTCTGCCTCTCTTTTGCTCTATGTCTCTCATGAATAAATAAATAAAATCTTTAAAAAGGGGGGGGATGGACAGCAGCACACATCACTGATAAATGTAGACTTAAAAAAACACTTTTTTTGAAAGCTAATTCAAGCACCCAATTTAAAACTCAAAATCTGGGGTGCCTGGTTGGCTCAGTCAGAGCATACAACTCTTGATCTTGGGGTTGTGGCTTTGAGCCCTATGTCTGGTGTAGAGATTACTTAAAAATAAAATCTAATAAATAAATAAGTAAAATTCAAAAGTTATAAATGGTTATTGAATAAAAAGTGGATCTCTTTTACATTCTTCCTTCCTGATAATCATCCAGTCCACCGGGCTAGGATCATCACCATTACCATTTTCTTGTGTGTCCTTCCAGAGGTCTTCTTCGTTTTTTACACAAATGGTAGCACACTAGATACACAGGTATTTACCTGATTTTTTCAAAACCAGTTCCATACATAAAGCCGTTTCTCTCTTTAATAGATGAATGACATTCTGAAGATAGCATAATTTGTGTAAATAGTTTCCTATTAATAAATAGATTTATTCCTTTTTTTTTGCCTTTGCAAATAATGCTGCAATTAATATTCTCCTGATGGAGTCTGTTCACATAGGATGCATTCTAAACTGAAAATTCCATAATTCTGTCTCTAGCTAGCTCACTTGTGTACATTTGTAATTCTGTATACCAATTTCCTTGGAAAACAACAGATGCTTGCAAAGGTGATGAGGATGTTTTTGGGTGCACTTGACATTCCACGTTAAAACAAAAAAATTTTAAGCTTCTGAGCAAGGTGAGCTGCAATGATACATGTGGCCCTTGTCAAAACGGCCAAGCGCCACCTTAGGAGCATTTGTAAATTCAACATTAAGTGTTTATTGCTCTCAAAATTCCATGTTGACCAAATGTAGTAAATTAGGGCAGCCACACTGTCTGGTTCAGGTAGAAAACCAAGCCCATGACTGTATGACACAGCATATTGAAAACCTTGCTGTTCTGCTCTCTGGTGGCCTCCCACAAATGCTGGGGGAAAAAAAAAGAGAGAGAGAAAGAGTCATGCTGCTAATGTGGAATCTTGTGGTAACTCATCAAAAGAAAGAAGTCCTGGGATTGGTCAATAGCACATATCTCGTGTCCTCCGGTTTCCTTTCCCTAAGAACTCAGCATTAAAAAGCAAGTCTAAGCAGTCACTGAAGGACATGGGCAGGACTGTGTTTTATCCCTCTGTGTCTGTCCTACACAGATCATGTGCTTTGAAAATGGCTGTTTAGGGTAATGATATTAAGAAAACTCGACATTTCATAGGTGGTTGGAATGAACCAGGACTTCTCTGGAAGATATAAAAGAAACTGAAAAATCATAGTAGTCATCTGGCTACAGGTGCGAAGCTCTTCAACTGAAGGAAATCAAGTTTTGGCCAAAGAGCTGGAGATGAAGCACATGGAAGGGACTCTTGACTTCATCTCAACTCAGGTAAGTGTTTTGGTAGAAATGGTAGAGGCAGGATAAATCGTCTTGCATCCTCAAGTGTATCCACTGGATACACACAATTTCAATGAGGAAACACCTAAGGACACCATTAGGAGAGCTCTGGATGGACCAGAAGCAGTTGCCAGGGGGTTGTGCCATTTTGAATCTGAGAGTAACTATGGGTTATCACATTTGAAGTCTCTGGAGGTCTTAGAGAAGGTGGCTGGACATCGGAAGCTCCAGACTGAGGCAGTCAGGTGGGATGTGATGGCTGTCTGAAACTCTTGTCTTTTGAGGTTCAAATGTGAATATAGGTGTGTAGCAGTCTACCTGGGAGCTATGTATCAGAAAGAAGTATGCTCTTGCAACCATTCTCTCTCTCTCTTTCTCTCTCTCTACACACACACACACACACACACACACACACACACACACCTCCCACGCCTAATCTGTTCTTTCCAGAGCATTTGCTTTTAACTAGTGAGGCTGTCCCAAGGCTTCGCCTACTATGGAGCTACAACCACTCAAATTCTTTAATTGTGCGCAATTCAGAGTCACAATTTGAGGTCCAGCCTTGATTTTGTAACTAAAATACAGATTGGTTGTCTATCCAGAATTGGTAATGGCAAACGTGCCATATTTTGCCCAATGCTTATTTTGGAGTTTTATTGTCAAGACATTCAAAATCTGATGCTCAGTTTCACCATCTGTAAAATGAAAAGTGGGCTCACATGAAATGATCTCTAAGTTTTCTCTCATCCCTTTTACATTCTTTGAACTTCTTGGAATTACTTTCCTACTTTTCCTTTTAAGTCAATATAACTTAGAGTCAAGAAAAGAGGATTTCCCTAATGCACGTTTGTCTCAGAGCCATAGGAGCATTTTATTTTTGTCAGAGATTTTCTTCCAATTCCAGTTTACTTCAGATGAACAACTGTGCTTGGTTATTATCATAACAATGAGCATTTAATTTTTCATACCCTCTCAATAACATAAAAGTCTCATTTACCCAACTATTTGTCTTCTCTAGACAATATGATAAAATATTTCCACAGGCATATCCCACCGTAACCACAAATACATGCTTAAAATCAAACTATTCTAAGCATTTGTTAAAAAAAAAAAAAAAGTTCCTCTACCCCTGAACTTCCTCTTTTTTTCCAGTCAGCATTACTATAGGTTTCATATCCACACTCGAGAGGTTATTTTGGACTTCTCCCCTTTCTTAAGTCCATCTTCGTCAAGGGTGTGCGTGTGCAGTCACTCTGTGGGACTTTTCACGTCCCAGTGTCTCACTAGATTGTCCCCTCCTCTCCTTCCCCGCTATTTACTTCAATACTTCATGTCTGTTCTGCCATATTGGCCACCAGCCACGTCTCCCTGCTCCAGTTCTTCCCCTTGCAAACCATCCAGTAATAAGCAGTGTATTTATTTTCCTAAAATAGGATGTCCTCCATGTCATCCTGTGTCCAAACCCCTTCACAATTCCCCACTGTGTACAGGTTCTGTTGAGCTCAATCCCTCTCTGTCTCTGTCTCTGTCTCTCCCCATTTGCAGTATCTGTGTAATTTGGTTCCAAATATCCACTACAGCTTTTTTTCAATCCCTATTTTCCACATTCCCTGGCACTCCATCTTTATTTATGCTGCTCCACTCATGACCTGCCCCATCCTCTTGGTTTATCAAAATACTATTCCTCATCATTATCCAGCTTCTTCTTCTTCTTCTTCTTCTTCTTCTTCTTCTTCTTCTTCTTCTTCTTCTTCTTCTTCCTTTTTTGTCTTTTGGAAGCCCAGGATCATCTTCTGTGTGAGTCTTCCCAACCACGTCAACATAAGGCAGTTCTTCTGTCCTCAGAAACTTCGTTGCATTTATTACCCCTGACACATATTTAGCACTTCTAAATTCTCTTGTCCTCTTAGTTTTCTTTGAACTTTTGTATGTTTTTTATCTCCTAAACTACATAGTAAGAGAATGAAGGGCAGTTAGAGTATCATATTCACATCATGGGTCCAGATTCCAGAACGAGACTGCCGATGTTCTCGTCCCTGCATGCTGACTGACTGACTGTAATCTTGGTCTGAATTTTCTCATCTGTGAAATGGAAATAGTGACAGTTATTCTCTCACAGGGGTTTCGTGGGTATTATATGAGCAAACACATGGAAAGTGCTTAGAATGGTAAGCATTCACAAAATGCTGGCAATTGAGATAATTATTCATGCCTCTTAGCTCCAAAGCACCTGATAGAGTGCCTTGGTCTATAACAACACATAGTCAATGCTGAATGGAATTCAGTTGAGTCAATGAGGGAGCTAAGATAGACTGTGAGGATGATATATCGTGGAGTAGGGGAACTCCTAGCATCATCAAAACCATGTCACAGATGCCGTCACTTATAGTCAGCCAGCCAGCCTCATTTTAGGTCCCTGCCACTCCCTAACACTGCTAGAGGGACTTCTGAGGGTTTGGCTGGGTGAACAGGGGATGATTTCTCAGAGCATCCCTCCCTTCCTGCCAGGCGAAACTGACCTGGCTGCAGATAACAGGTTGCCAGACATCCTACGGGTCTTAAAGGTGATATCAGAAATGTAGACCAGAGAGCTCTTATGGCCCCAGAGAAGCCTACCAGTTTGCTCTATCACTTAGCGGCCCTCAAGACTGGCCTGCCCAAGCGGAAAGCAGGCTCAGCAAGATGCACCCCTTTCATCTTGCAGCATGATGATGCCCGTGGACTCTAGCCAGCAGGATGCTCTCGGCTGGGACCCCATCATCAATTGTTAACGGGCTACAAATATGGGCCAAAGAAATGGGGACATCCGTGCTGCTCAACTGAGCCATAAAGTCAGATTTTTAAAAATTTGTTAAAGAGAACTAGAAATTGTAAAGTTTTAGCCCCAGTTATAGATATCTCTCTATATATAACATTATAGATATCACTACCATTAAGTAGCCCAAGCAGATTCAACAGATCCAGGCCTAAACCGTATATGCTCTATTGAAAACAATTCAGAGTGCCAAGAAGTCATTTTATTAAAGGTGAAAAGTGTCATCAAAGGCATGAACTCTGGTCCAGTGAAACACGTATGTGCTTTGGATGCAGACAGACCCGTGTCCTTCATGTCCAAACCGTGAAATTTCAGCAAGTTTTTCCAACCTCGATTTGCTGAGGGATCAAGGGGATTGATTATAACACCGAGCTCACATGGCTGTGGTGACACATGAATGAGATAACGCGTTTAAAGCAGTCCACCTAGCCTGTGGCCCAGGCTGGGGACACAAGCCACATACATTCCCTTCCCTTTCACTCCAAGACCAGATGCATCCCGTCCAAGGCCAGGAGGGAGGCACCTGGTGATAACTCCACAGGCAGGCGAATAGATTATTTGAATATCATTGAAATGTTGACCTAAATTGTGCCGGGCGTTGGACAACCGACACAAGAGGAAAGGCTCTCGGCTCCGGTGCCTTCCCCACTCGCAGCTCAGTGCGGAGGGCTGTCTCCTCCCAAGCTCCAGAAAAGAGATCTGGATTCATCCTGGGCTTAACCTCGATTTTGACACATTGCAATTTCCAATAAGGCCAGTTTCCTGGCCCAAAGAAGCCCTTCCCCTGGGTGAAATCCAAACAGCCTCATTTGTGTAAGTTCCCTTATTGGTCTTGCTAATGCGGGTGTGGTTTTTCCTCATTACAGAATATTGATAACAGCAGGCAGCCGCGGGAAAGCCGCCGGGGCTGGGCGGCCTCTCGGCTCCCCCGGCCGCCCGGGAGCGGCCCGCGGCGGCGGCGGGGGGCCCAGGCGTGGCCGAGCGCAGCAGGGGCGCCCTCCCGGCCGGCGCTGGGGGTGGGGCGCCGGGGCCGCCGGGGCCGCCGGGGCCGCCGGGACCCCCGGGCCGGGCCGGGCGGGGAGGGGCAGGGGCGCGCGGAGGAGGCGCGGGAGCCGGGCGGCGGGGCCCGGCAGGTCCCGGCGGCTCCCCTCACCCGTCTCCACGCCTCCCGGGTTTTCCCCTTGGCTCGGGGTTTCCTGTTTCAGTTCTCGGTGATCTCCAGCAGCAGGTGCTGGTTTGCAGCCTCCGCTCCGGCGGAGAAGGAAAGAGGGAAAGGGAGGAGGAAGCGGCGCAGCGGCTGCGGCTGCGGCTGCGGGCGGGCGGGCGGGCGGGCGGCCGAGGAGCGCGGCGGCGGCGGCGGGCGAGCCGGGGGCGCTGTCTCCGCGGGCGGCGGGCGGCGGGCGAGCCGAGGCCGGTGCGGCCGGGCGGGCGGGCGGGCGGCATGGGGGAGCCTCCCGCTCGCCCCGCGCCCTAGCGGCGGCCGCGGCGGCCGCGGCGGCCCAGGGCGGAGGCGAGAGGAGAGGCGGCCGCCCGCCGCAGGGCCGCGGGGCCGCGGGGCCGCCGGCTTCCCGGGCCAGGGGTGATGGCCGCCCCCAGGAGACCGCAAGTAGGTTGAGCCGCAACCCCGCGTGCGCGCGCGGCCGGGGCGCGACTGGCGCCGCCGGGGGAGGGGGAGGGGGAGGGGGAGGGGGAGGGGCGGGGGTGGCGGGGCGCGGGGGGGCGCGGGCGCGGCTCCGCGCGGGGAGGGCCGGGCTGGCCGCTGCCGCTGCGGGCCCCGCCGCCGGCTCGCCGCCTGCTCGCGGGGTCGGCCATGCCGGGGAGCGGCCCCCAGGTTTGTGCCGCGGGCGGCGGGGGAGGGGGCGCTGAGGGAGCCGCGCGGGGGCCGGGGGCCGGGGGCCGGGGGGCCGCGCCCGAGCGCGGGAGCGGAGAGGCCGGGGCGGGAGCGGCGGCGCCGGGCGAGCTCCAGGCCCGGCCCGGGCGGGGCGGGGGGCGGGGGTCTCCGGGCCCGGGTGGGGCCGCGCGGGGAGCCCGGCTGCCGTGCCCGCGGGCAGAGCCGCCCTCCCCGGGCTCCCGGGCTCCCGGGCTCCCGGGCCGGGTGAGGCCAGCGACCCGGGCCCCGCGGCCTAGGGCAGCGGTCCGCTCGCGCCCGCCCCGGGGGCACGGCCGCGGAAGATGGAGGCGAGCCCGGGCGCCCCGCACGGAAACGGACCCCCCGGCGCTGCCCCTGCGGCTCCGGCCCCCGCGCTCGGCCCCCCGGCCCCGCGCTCGGCCGCCCGGCCCCGGGCTCACTCCCGCGTCCGCCCCGCGCCCCGCGCCCCGCGCCCCGCGCCCCGCGCATGGGCCGCTGCTGCCGGGTTTCGCACCCCGAACCGGGTCCCCGCAGAAGCAGCCCCAGCGTCCCCGTCCTGGGTGCTCCGGCCGGGAGGCTGGCCGCGGGGGTAACCGTTAACAGCCCTGGTCTGTGCTCTGTGTTTGGTGATAAAGGGATGAAATGCGAATCCAGATTTAGGGAAAGTTTTCCCATTGGTTGCGAGACTGTGTTGGAGTATCCTCAGGCCGGTGAGGCGCTTATTGACTCAGATTTCTCTCTCTCTCTTTTTAAACCATCTTAGAATAGTTACAGAGACACTTAGGGCTAGTATATTTAGAAACTTGGTAAAGTTCATCAATTCTTTACTCATTTCCTCGCTCAGTGTTCCTAGTGCGTATAGGAAAGCGGTGGATAGGTCTCAAACGCTCCTTGGGCTTTCCGGGAGAACCACAAGAAGTCAGCAATACGGAGGACTGTATATTTTTTTTAAGTCCTAATATATTTAGGTTGTAGTAGGTATGACTTCCGTTTATTGAATCACTCACATGTATATTAATTTTAATGGCACTTTTAAAAATTTTGGTGTCATCCACTGTTGTAGACATTTGGCTCCACCAAGTATTTGTAAGATGATCTGACAGCTTACCTCTCTGTTCACCTGTTTGCTTTTTCCCAATTTGGCATTCTTTAAGTTACCTAAACCTGTCTATTTGAAGGTACCCTTAAATACCAGAATGATCTAGGAACTGTGTATCTATAATTCAAAACGTTTGAATATTTTTACTTCAAGAATGGGTTCTACTTTCAAAGGACGTTTAAATTCTACCTCAAGCATCCTTCCGGTCCTCTGTCGGTCATCAGGAAAGTACTCAAACATTACAAACAAAGTAAAATGAACTCTTTAACAAAACAACAAGAAGGCCAGTATTCTTTAAAGTGCATTTGATAACCAACGCCTAATGAGACTAGTTTATTATAATGGAAAATGTTGAAGAAGAGGAAACAGAAACTTGGAATGTTTGTATGCTGATGGGAGTTTTTATTAGTCACTTCCTTTTACTACATATTTGTTTTAATTACAAGACTAATAAAAATATCCCATTTTATATTACTGGCTTCTCTGGAGCTGTGTTTTTCATGGATTACATTTGCCAAATTGTACCCCAGGTGCTTTATGGAAATTCTATTTTTAAAATATTTTCCTCATTCTACAGCTGGGTTACCTTGTCCTCATTCTAGCAGACCACAATGATATTTTACATTAATTTTAATTACCGTAACAGATGTAAAAGTGTTGCTATCATTTTATAGCTTTTAATAACCTTTTCTATGCCCTTTTATACCTTTTTATGCTCTTTCTTTGCTTTTCATAATTTTTGTAGATAAATTTGGAAGAATTCTCCCATTCTCATTTGGTAGCAGTTTTAAAGAAATGAATAGAAGATATTAAGTAGGAGACTTTTAAAAATCCTTTTCGTGTTAGAATGTAGGATTGTAAACTAATCTGCAGTTGTTGCTCACTTGACACTGGTAAACTTTTATTCCCTCAGCAGATAATTAATTTAGTATCGATCTGGGTGCTGCAGTAGGCCCCTGACCTCTAAAAGAAGAGAGATTATGAACAGATAGAAGATAATGCTAGATAAAATGTACTAAGTGGGACAAGCAGAAAATAAGAAATGCAGGTACTGTAGTAGGGAAGGCTGCATGCCAGCTCTTAAAGCTAAGATTCAGGCTGGTACAGCTGGATAGGAGTCATTTCCAAGTGAATAATGCTGTGAGTCAAGGAAAGCAGGGAGTGGGCGGGCCAGTGTGTCTGGAACATTAAGTAGGTGATAGGAGTAGTGAGTGATTAAAGTGGCACACATGGTTTCAGGGTATAGTTTTTATTGGAAAGAGAAATACTAAGTAAGAAGGTCAGGGAATGACAAAAATGTATTAAATCAGGTTTCCAAATTTAAACGAAAGTACAACCAAATTAAAAATACCAAAATTCTAGAGATAGATATCAAATCTACCAAATGTAAAAAAATCTTGTGTTTTAAGTGCTGACATTCCTCATGGGCCTACAACATACAAAATCTTGTGACTTTATAAAGACTTGACTTTTAAGAGTCACTAAAAAACAATTATTGCTGCTGTTTCACTGTTCACAGTTCAGAGAAATGATGGATGGTTGAGAATATGGTTTTTGTAATCTGTTTCATCCCAGAATATATCTCCAATTTCTTGGGAAAAAAAACTTTATAGGATTATTGAGCTATTTAAATGAGATAGTATGTGATAAGTATACCCTGTCTGGCACGTAGTAATTTTGGTATTTGATGGCATAAAGATAACTTTCAGATCTGTAATGTGGAGGTTATCACTTCCCTATCTTTGCTACAGTTTTTATAGCTGACATAATGCTAGCTGTTACCTACTGTGCACTGAGATGCCAGATGCCATGCGTATGCACTGCTCTTATTCTCATTCTGTGGATGAGGAAACCCAGACATAAGAGTTTAGATAACTTTAAGTCACACATCTAGAAAGTTACAGAAGGGAGTTTGAACCTATGTCCTTAATTAACCATTGGGCAGTTCTGCCTCTCTGATTCTGTTTTTACTTTTTTTTCTCTAAAAATCGTGTCATTGTGTATACGTATGTTGACACACGTTGTTTGAAAATTAAGAGATGCATAATAATTAGCATTATAGGTCTGGGAGATAAGAGAGGTATATTAACCTTTACAAAGTCCTGCAGCGGTGGAACAACATGAAATCCTGTCTGGCCAAATAGTTGGAAGGCAAGGTTGCGTAGATCCTTAAGAAGATAAGCCCAAAGACCATTTTAGTTTGGCCTGGCATATGTTTAAGCAGCAATGTAGTACCACCAAAGGGAGCATTTTTTGTTTTTTGTTTTTGTCAGAAACCTCAAAGGTTTTTTTATGAGTAGGGGTTTTTATTGATTTTCCCGAACCTTATCTCTGTAGTAATATAATGTACTTAATTGTGAAGAACTTAGGAAATGTAGGAAAATGTAGACAATTTTTAAAACCCCTGTAACCCAGAGACAACTAACAATATTATGATGGATTTCTCTCTGATTTTTCTATACGTCAGCAAAGGATTGTCTTCCTTAAAATGAAAATAGAAAATAATGCCCCATAAAGCATAATGTACGTGGTTTTACATCATAACACTGACAGTAATTCTTGTGCTCAGTGAATTAGCCCACAAGCAGATGTCTGAAAATTCAGCATGTTCTGCCTTTAAGATAATTATCAAATCCCTAAGGAGGGATAGGGAATACATAGAAAATCCCAAGGTTGTCTTATTTGCCTGGAATGTTTTCCCTTATGCTCCCTTACCTTTTGCCTGGCTCACATCCCATTGTTGAGGCCTCAGCTTTGACCTCACTGGTTTACTCTTAAACTTTTAAGATTGATAACAGTAGGTAACTCTTAATTGTGCCAATCATTGTTCTAGGTGCCATAAATGTATTAATGCATGTGATATTCACTGCCTCCTTCATGAGAATTTGTTTGCAAAAAGATAGGTCTTGTATAATTAGGATGTGATAATAGAGCTTTGTATCCTACCTTTCCATCCCCAATTAGCATACACTAAGGATTTTCTCATGACATTAAAAATATTTCAGGACGCTTGGTGGCTTAGTCAGTTGGGTGTCCCACTCTTAATTTCAGTTCAGATCATAATCTCGGGATCCTGGGATCAAGCTCTGGGTCTGGTTCTGTGCTCAGCGGGGAGTCTGCTTGAAGATTCCCTCCCTCTGCTCTCTCTCCCTGCTTATAGACACTCCCTCTCCCTGTAAAATAATAAAATTATTATTATTCTCTCTGTAAAATAAATCTTTGAAAATTTTTTTCTTTATTTTTATTAAAACCATTTCTTCCTAAGAACATGTCATTTTATTTATTATTCTATTTCAGTTAGACATCCGGTTCTTTTCCCCAGTATTTTAATATCATAATGCATTAGTTGAATGTCCTAGTAAAAAAAAAAAAAAATGTTTTCTGCATCTGTGTTCTTAGGATTCATAGAAGTAATGATCAAGGAGAATAAGCTTTCCAGGAAAGTTATATAGCTCTTGCTATACACCTATTAGCAAAGAGCGAGAGAGCTGATTTCATCCCAAACATGAATGCACTGTTGAGTTTTTAAATTTTTGACAGTTACATGAGCATTAATATCTAATTTTAATGCTGACTTTTTTTTTTTTTTTTTACTTAGACTTTAAATTGTTAAAGTGGTACGAGTTAATTAAGAAAAAGCAAAGAGAAAATGAAAGCCACCTGGAATCTCCTTACCCAGAAATAACTAATGTAAATATTTGGATAAATATTCTCCTTTTTTTTTTTTATTCCCATAGGTATACCTTACAGAATTTTTACTTGGGTTTTTAAATAACACAAGCATTTCATAGTCTCCCAGTTTCAGGCAAAATTATTTGCTTAATCCCCTGTGTTTTCAAAATACAATGTATTTCCTCACAGAGCCTTGAATATTTGGTGGTGGTTCACTGTTTTCTTCCTTATTTTCTGCTTTCTGTATCTCTGCTCTCCATCTGTAAAACAGAAGATACTGCCTAGAGCATAGATTCGTCATAACGATTTACTGGTAATACAAAATGCTGATAACTACCTTTACTATGCCTAGGATTTTATTTTATTTTTATCTTGTTTTAGGCTCCCTGAGGGCAAGGACTTGGTGGTCCACATTGTTGAATCCCAAATCTTGTATATCACTTGGCACATAGTAGACGCTTTATGAGTGTGTGTTTATTGATAAAGGCCACATAGTACTTAAAATGAATCTGTTCATATGGGTAGAATGAACAAAAGCCTATAGATGATTAAGAGATGGTTTCAATAATTAATTCAGAGCAAATAACACAATTGGTACCAAAGTTTTAAAAGGTCGCTTAGAATGAATAATGTGATTTCTTGAGGGGCCATACACATTTACCTCCTAAGAATATAATTAACCTTATCTACCCCACTTAGCAGGGGAAGGATATTACAGAAGTGAATTTTTTTTTTAAAGATTTTATTTATTTATGAGAGACACACAGAGACAGAGAGAGACAGAGAGAGACAGAGGCAGAGACATAGGCAGAGGGAGAAGCAGGCTCCATGCAGGGAGCCTGATGTGGGACTCATCCCGGGTCTCCAGGATCACACCCTGGGCCGAAGGCAGGCGCTAAACTGCTGAGCCACTCAGGGATCCCCAGAAGTGAATTTTCTAGAACATTCTTAAAGTCTTGCAAGAGCAAAACATTTCAAAACTATTTTATTTACTTTGATTTTTTTGTTCTTGTTGTTTTAAGTAGGCTCCATGCCCAACATAAGGCTTGAACTCATGACTCTGATATTAAGAGTCCCACGCTCTACCTGCTGAGCCAGTCAGGTGCCCCATTTTAACTATTTTAAATGGAAATTTTGTATGGGAATTTTTATATTTTTCTATCTTCAAATAATATGCAGCTTATAATTTCATTGGTTGTGAAATATAATAGTTCACATTTATTGGGTACTAATTCTATGCCAGGCAAAGTATTAAGCACTTTACTTATATTATCTGATTTAGTTGTGCAACAACTCTAGAAGATTTATACTATTGTTTTGCCTGTCTTCCAGGTGATGGAACTGATACCTAGAGATGTTAATTAACTTGGCCAAGGTTATCAAGATTTCTGATTTATTTTAAACTAAATAGCAATACTTGTTATGCTTTTTTTTTTCTCCAGTAACATGGAAGGGGCAGAGGGACCTAATGATTTATATTGATTTATATTTTTATTGGGTCTTTTCTCCTTGATGTTAGCTACTCCTTGCTGACATTGTCACTCCCTCTCTCTAAGCTGCTGTGCGTTGTGAAACTGAAGGACAACAGCTAATATTAGGTCTAAAATAAAAGTGTCCAGGCAGTGATTAAGGCCTGATGCTCAGATAGTCTAGGTTGGAGAACTGAAAAGATGATGCTGCACAGAGATGGCAGGTGAGGACTCTGAAAGCAGTTAGATGTGGATTTGCATTTCCTGGCTGTGACCTTAGGGAAGCCTTGATTTCTCTTTGACTTCTCATCCATCAAACACTGTGTACTTTTGCAGAGTTGTTTTTACCAAATCAAGATAATGAGTGTAGAAGTGCCTGGCACATGGAAGCACTCGATGTTATTATAGAATGATTTGATTGGACAGAGATTTTGTTTTGTTTTGTTTTCTAGTCTACTTATTCAAAGGCTCGAAATTGTCTCCTGAGTAATTGGGATTACCGCATATAAAAATTCTGTAAGATCAGATTTGCTGTTACTGCTTTTAATATGTCCATTTATATTTTAGATTTTTCCAAAGGGCTTTCAAATCTATTACTTCATGTTTTTTAGGGTGAAGCTAAAATTAGTTTTTGTTCTTTGTTCTTAGTCATCTGTACTCATTTACTATTCAAAATTATGTGGGCTTATTTTTATCCTTATTCTGTGACTTAGTCTGTTTCAGATCTTGCCTTTTACTTTATAGCTCATTTTTATTATGTGCTTACAGGGAGTGGGTTTCCCATATAGTTGAGGCTTTCTCCTTGTTGTCAACGTAGACATTTTTTGTTTTACCCTTGAGTTTTCATTTTCATTAATGATCTCACTGGGATGGTGATCTTAAGTATTCGATACTTTCTGAAATTTTGCTATAATTTTAAATGATTAGTACAGATTTAAAAGGCTTTAAAATGTGCAGTAAATTATCTATTTTGATAAAGTAGGTATTCTGCTGTTGCTAAGATAGTGTAAAGCAACATAAAAGTCATGGACATAAATATATGTTAAAATTAGCAATATCATGCATAGGAAAAAACAGTTTTAAATAGGAGAAATGTTTTCTAAACTGCATTTCTATTATTTTGACTACTTCATTTTATCTTTTAAAATTAAATTTTGAGTTTACTTAACACATTCACTTTATCACATTTTTAGAATCCAGAAAAAATCTAAAATGATACTGAAAATCATCTATAATTCTCACCTAGAGATACTTTTGGTATCACTATCTTCATTTTAAAAATCTTTTAGTCAATATAAACACATCCTTTAAAAAACGTGTATTCATATGTAGTTTTGTATTCATATGCTCTTCATTTAATATGTTTTCCTGTGTTATTAAATATCCTTTTAAATGCTTATTTTTATTGATTGAATGGCATTCATCATACTCAACTACTGAAATTAGTCAAGTTCATATTGTTGAATATTTGGTATGACCAGTCTTTTTTATTGTTATACACAACAGTGTGATAAGTGTCCATGTATATTGATCATTGTACACATCGATTCTATTTTTAACAAATTCCTAGATATGATTATGAAAATTGCTTCCTAGAAAAGTAGAAAATTTATATTCTACTGACATGGCATGAGAGTGTCCATTCTTTGCACCTGTCACCATTTCCCCACACAGCCTATCTTTGTTATTTGATAGACAAGAATGGGCATAATAGTGCTAAGAAGTGCATTCCTTAAGAATGCATTTGAGTTCCATTTCTGACACTTACTGGCTCTGTAATCTTGAACAGTTTTCTTATAATTCCCCTAAGCCTTAGATTCTATGTAGAATTGTGATAGCAGTACTTATAATCATGATATTATCATCTAATATTATGGTGTGGAGATTAATAGTTGATGTGTATTGAAGCATAAGTCCTTGAGAGATTCTAGCTACCATTATTTGTTATGAGTGAGATTTCTCCTCGTTATATTTTGTAATTTGGTTACCTATGTTATACCAGCTATGACTGGTATAAAGGAAAGTTACTCGTTTTTTAAGTAATCATCTGGCTACCTTACTGAACTTTTTTAATGTACTTTAAATTGTAGGACTTAGTTCTAACATGTTTTCAGTTGAGTCTGTTGATTTTCAGAATATGTAATGGTAATGTAATAATTCAGTTTTTTCAGTATTTCAGTTCTATTTTTTATTATCTTATTGCATTGGTTGAAATTAGAAAACAGTGTTGATTAATAGGCATTTGGGCTTACTTCCGATTTTATTATTTTATTTTTAAAAATATTTTATGTATTCATGACAGAGAGAGAAAGAGAGAGAGAGAGAGAGAGAGAGAAAGAGGCAGAGACACAGAGGGAGAACAGGCTCCTTGCAGGGAGCCTGACGTGGGACTCAATCCCAGGTCTCCAGGATCACACCCCAGGCTGAAGGCAGCGCTAAACCGCTGGGCCACTGGGGCTGCCCTTATTTCCGATTTTAATGGGACTTCCTCTCATATCACTTTTTGAATGTCGGGGCTATTGTTTTCTTACATAGGTGTCTCCTACACACACGCACACACACACAAACACATATTCCTGCAAATAACTACAAAAGTTAAATGTGAGAAACTTGAAAATAGACTTCTATGTCATGGAGGAGTCCTTTAAATTATTAAATCCTTAAGTATCTTTTAGGTACATCTTCAAAAATATTTTTTCAGTATTTGATTCATATTCTCTTCCTTTTTAATTAAATGTGCAATCAGTTTAAATAAATCTTAAATTTCAGCAAGGCTGAAATAATACTGCTTTAGTGTTTTGCCCCTGGAATAGAACCTTTTATTCAAATGACGTCTTAGGATCTGGGTTCCAGTGTCCTCCTTATTCAGCCTCTTAGGCATTTTGTAGAACACTGTGAAAACTACTTCCCCTCCAAAAAGATTCAAATAATCTGTCCCCAAAATGACAGTGCTACTAAGCCTGAAGTTTTCAGAGGTTAGGAAATACACCTTGTGATGTCATGAGGTTTTTATTAAATAGATTTTGTACTGTAGTTCTAATTTAGCATGTTTAAAAAGATGACTAAGTATGGCGGTATGTGCTACATGAAAATATATTCACAAATCTAGGTAGTATCTATCATTAGGTTACTGAAATTTTGGTCCTGGAGTCTTCTTTTTTCTACAGCATTCCATCTATCATTATATCTTAAAATACCATCAACTTGCCAATGACTACCAATGTTATATTTCTCTTTTATGCACCTGTCTTGAGACAACTCCATTTGTATAGCTGTTACAATATGAAATGAAAATTATCTAAAGCAGTTTTTTATACTTCCAAATCTGTTTCTTTCTAAGCCTTCCCTACTTCAGTTAAGTGTTACTACCATCTTCTCAGCTGGTCAAACCAAAAATCTAGAACTCCTTTTTTTTTTTTTTTTAATTTTATTTATTTACTCATGAGAGACAGAGAAAGAGGCACAGGCAGAGGGAGAAACAGGCTCTCTGTAGGGAGCCTGATACGAAACTTGATCCCAGGATCCTGGGGTCATGACCTAAGTCAAAGGCAGATGCTCAACCACTGAGCACCCAGTGCCCCAAATATCTAGAACTTCTTGATTGCTCAGATCCCCTTTTCCTCTTCCACAGCCATCTCAATGGATGAGCCTTTAATCAATTCATGTAATGAATTGAATTAACCAGATTGTAATATCTTATCAGAAATATCTATTATCATAGAATAAATCCATCCGGTTAGTATGTATTACTACAATTTGAATAAGCTACGTAATTTACCTTTCATATTTATAGAGCTCTTGTGGATAATATAAGTAAGATTAGGCATATATTTGGTTAGTTTTTATGCCGTGTTTGTTAGGTTTTGTCAACAGAATTATGCTCACTTCTTAAACCAGTGACATGCTTTCCATGGTCTTCAGTGCCCTAAAATTATATAAATGAAGCTGGGTACTTAGAGGTTTTGCTAGAACACATCCATAGAACCTATAGGTGTAACATCCTTTTTCAGGAATGGAATTGTGAGCATAAATCTTTCATAGACTTTCATTTCTTCCATGATATTGACATTTATAACCTTTTCTTAAGTTGGCTTAATTATGGTTTCTTAATTTATTGGCATGAAGATTTATGGGAAGAATCCTTCCATTTCATTGAACATTACATTTGTCTTGTTAGGTATTTGCAGAACTCCCTACTCTTGCTCACAGTTTTAGGATGTTTGTCATTCATTTGTACATGTCGAACCAGCTCTCCATTTCATTAACCAGTTCTACTTTCTCTTTTTTGGTTCCTAGTTTGTTTCTGCTTTAAATTTTATTACTTTGTTCATTCACCTTTATTTTATTTGCTTGCTCATTTTAATCTTTCCAATTTAAATCTTTAATTCCTTGATTTCTTCTTTTCTATTAAATACCATTAATATTAAATACCATTAATTTTTCCTCAAGTATCATTTTGGCCACATCCCCAGGCTATATTTTTATTTTTCTTTAAACAGTTACTTGGAAGAGAGTTTTAATTGATAGATAATTTGGTTTTGGCTATCTGTTCGTAACGCCTATCTGTGTATCATGGCCAGAGTATATTTCCATTCTCTCTAGGTTTGGAAAAAGGTGGCCTAGTGCAAATGTCTGCCTGTATCTCAACTTTTGAAGTCAGGTAGCCTGTGGTGAATTACTCTGTGAGTACTGGGGATAAGGGTCTTTTTTATTATCCTTGTTGTTGCTTAAATACGTATAAACTCCAGGGTTTAATGCCATCATCATTTAAGGCCTGTGGATGAGAGAAGTAAATCCAATGCTTTGGACATCAGGGCTTTCTGTCATCTTTGTGTAAGGATAGGATGGTGTTAACTTTCAAAATAAGCTCATTTCCCAGTTTGTTTTAAAAGTATTTGAGTTCCTTGCATGGAGCTTCTCTGCTCCTCTACACACCTCTTGGTCCTCGTGTGTCGTCCCCACCCCACTCCCCCCACCCCCGTGTGTTTGCTAGGATGTCCTGGGGCTAGGAGTTGAGCCAGTGGCTATGGCTTCTTCGTCCTCCCTCTGCTCTTCACCAAGTTAATAGTGTGACAGGGAGCGTCTTCTGAATCCTCCCCATTGTCTTCCTCAAGATTGTAAAGCTTCCTAAGTAAAAATTAACTGTTCTTTCCTGACCTGTTGTTTATGGATTGGATGAATAAACTGGCCAAGAGGAAGAGCAGAATCATAGAAATCACTCTCCATTCTTGAATGTGGGCAGTAGTGGCAATTCTAGTGATTCCCATGAGAAAATTAACAAATTACTCTTTTTCTGAAAGAACAAAATGCTTCAAATTACTGCCTTTTTATTTCCCTGGTAAGCTAGCTCCCTACTGTTGGGTGCTCTCTAAGGTCTTCTGATTGCATTGAAGAGAGAGCTGCTGATTGGTCCCAACGCCATACTCCCTCCCCTTTGGAGAAAGGACGTCAGCAGGGAACAAGAGACAGCTAATGTCTGAAGTCAGACCCTGCCCGCAGATCACAGAGATTTTCTGTACCGAGACTAGATTCAGAGTACAGGAAGCATGTTTAAAGTACGATTTTGAAGAAGCACTAGGAATCAGCTTAGAAGAAAAAAATTTCACAAAATTGATGTTCTGACTTTGGTGGAGGTAGGAAGTTTTAGTGCTGGCCTGGGTGGCTAGGAAGCAGGTGCCAGGTTGGCAGCTGCCGCTTAGCCTCGAGACCACCCCGAGCTGCGAGAGCACCTGAGTGAAGCTGTGGCAGGTGGAGAAAGCACTTTGGAGCTCCTGAGTGACAGCCAGAAGCCAGAATGCCAGTTTGGCAAGTGTGTTGCTGGGTGCTGAGTCTTGGGCCTGAGCATTCCTCAGAATAACAGGGAGATCATAAGTGTTTATTTCCTATCTTGGTAGCAAACGAGTGCTTAAGCTTTATGTGCACTTCCATAGATGGAGTACTTAGTCATTGATCAGCACCTTATATTGGCAGGACAGACCCACAGAGATTTACATTTCACCAAAATCCTGGACTAGTTTTCTTCTCACTGTGTGATAGCCTCTTATTCAACTTTTTGTACCATCTCTTAAAAAATAATCAGTCCTGGAAATAACATAAAAAGATTAGTTATTTATCTTAGAACAGCTGGTTCCAAAGACTGATTCATGTGGTTGCCAAATCTTTGCTTTCCAGTGAAGTAGTTTTTTGTTTACCAAACCACATGGGTTAGGAATCTCCTAAGAGTGAGAAAGAGGGTAAGCTGGCTCTTTCCTCCCTGCACCCCCTTTACTCCAGGCACGTGGGGGGTGGTGGCGCACACACACACACACACATACACACATACACACATACACAGCAGCAACATGAAGGAAGAAGGATGCAGGGACGAGGAAGGAGACCCAGGGCCTGGCTAAATAACACTCATTAAAAAAAAAAAAAAAGATTTTATATATTCATGAGAGAGACGCAGAGACACAGGCAGAGGGAGAAGCAGGCTCCATGCAGGGAGCCCAACGTGGGACTCGATTCCGGGTCTCAGAATCAGGCTCTGGGCTGAAGGCATTGCTAAACTGCTGAGCCACCCAGGCTGCCCCCTAAATAGCACTCTTATATTTAATAGTCTTTCATTAGTTTCTTTAAGTCATTTGGTTGAACAAGCTATTCTTATAATATTCAATGAACTTTTACCCCTTCTTCAAGAGTACTTCACATTTAGATGTTTAATCATTATGTTTAATAATTATTTTAATCATATAAGCATCCCAATACCCTCACTGATCTTACTTTGGGAGTTTTGATTTTGGGGAGAGGGCATCTGGAAGGAGCAATGAGGGGAATCTTTAGAGTGAATTCATTGCCAAATGTCCGCATTAAGCCTATAGGTGTCTCCAGGGCTGGGACAGAAGATTGACGATGTATCAGAAGAGGAGGGGGGAGAGCAAGGGGAAAAAAATGAACACCCCCCCTTCCCCCGTCTCCAGAGTTTCCAGTGGGAGATGCATTTCTTGCCTTCTGTTCTGAACTCCTGGCAGTCCTGGCCCCCTGGGTCTGTGGGGGCAGGGAAGACCTGTAGAGTTGGGGTGGTGTTAACAGACTTAGTTCACTCATATGCAGACGTGCACACCTTTTTTCTCCCTGGCCTCACTGAATCCATTCTCCCGGCTTACATTTCTTAAAAAACAAAACAACAACAACAAAAAACCCTTCTCCTTCCCGAACACCCCTCCTCTCAAATATCTTTGTCTTACGCCTTTCCTGCCTAACATTACAAGAATGTGTGTGCCATCCTTTCCTCTTCCCCAAATGCCTGCCCCTGGGCTGGTAGTTTTCCCCTGTGGTCTGTGCTTCCTTGGAGCACTCCTGGGTAGAACTGGGGCCTTTTGTGATGTTGGGCGGGAAGAAATTTACATCTTTATATTCCTGTTCTCTCATTGAAATTTAGCATTTCCCTCAATTATGAATGTAAGTAATAAATCCAGTACTAATAACAGCATACATGACTTTATCACCCACAGAAAGCATAAATGTTTCCCTATCGTGTCACAGTCCAAGTAAATACTCCAAAATACTGTTTTCACTTGAAAATCACGATAGTTATTAGAGTGCCTGCTTCATCTTGTTCTTTTCATGTGTTTGTAAAAAATATGTAGGTCACTAAATTCACAATTTTTACATATTAACTATATTTTACTATACCTGGCTTCTTTGTAATGCTGTCTGGGTTTTTACATATTTAACAGCATTACTTTGGAAAGAGGTCTGTAGACTTCAGTTGCCTGAGAAGGGGGTATAAGGCACAGAAATGGGGCTGAGAACATCTGTCCATCCCTCTCTTCATCTCACTGAAATAAGTCCTTCCATGGCCACTAAACGCCTTTACCCAGTGTCGTCTTGGTCATTTTGTAGTGTATTTGTGTCATTTGATGCCACCATTTTTTTAATACTTTTTAAAAAATATTTTACTTCTTCCTCTTTTGCCTGGATCCATGGGCTCTATCTTAGATAATATATCCTATTTGGTTTTTTTTTCTGCATAACTTTAGATACTAGTCACCTTTTGCTTGGACTATTATAATACCTTCCTAATGCATCATCTTTTAGTTTCTTGCCCCCACCCCCCAAAACTAATGCAGCTGGAGTTATCATCCTAAAATGTAGCTAGAAAACATATCATTCACATTGCCAGGAACCTTCAGGGTTCCCCATTACCTTTCTAAAATGTGGGTAGAAATATAACCTTCTCCTTTTAAAAATTTTAATTCCAGGGGATCCCTGGGTGGCTCAGCGGTTTGGCGCCTGCCTTTGGCCCAGGGCGTGATCCTGGGAGTTCCAGGATCGAGTCCTGCATCGGGCTCCCGGCATGGAGCCTGCTTCTCCCTCTGCCTGTGTCTCTGCCTCTCTCTCTCTCTGTGTGTGTCTGTCATAAATAAATAAATGAATCTTTAAAAAATTTTTTAATTCCAGTGTAATTAACATACAGTGTAATATTAGTTTCAGGTGCATAATTTAGTGAATCAGCACTTCTATACATCACCCCAGTGCTCATCATGACACGTGCCCTCCTGCATCCCCATCACCTGTTTCCCCCCCCACACACAAACCCACCTCCCCTCTGGTGACCAGCAATGTGTTCTGTAGGGTTAAGAGTCTAGTCTGTTTCTTGGTTTGCCTCTCTCTTTTCCCTTTGTTTTGTTTCTTAGATTCCGCATAAGAGTGAAATCATACAGTACTTGTCTTTCTCTGACTTAGCATTATGCTCTCTAGCTCCATGTTGTTGTAATGACAAGAGTTCACTCTTTTTTGCGGCTAATATTCCATTATACACACACACACACACACATACACACCATCCTCTTTATCCATTCATCTATGGATGGACACTTGGACTGGTGTCATGATTTGGCTGTTGTAAGTAATGCTGCAATACACACTAGGGTACATGTATCCCCTTGAGTTAGTGTTTTTGTATTCTTTGGGGTAAATATCTAGTAGTGCAATTGCTAGATCTTAGGGTAGCTCTATTTTTAACTTCTCGAGGAGCTTCCACACTGTCTTCCACAGTGGCTGCACAGTTTGCATTCCCACCAACAGTGCGAGACAGTTTCCTTTTCTCTGTATTCTCAGCAACACTTGTCTGTTTCCTCTTCATCCTCAGCAACACTTGTCCATTTCCTCTTCATCCTCAGCAATGCTCATTCCTTGTGGTTTTCATTTTAGCCATTCTGACAGGTGTGAGGTGATATTGTGGTTTTCATTTTCATTTCCCTGATGATGAGTGATGTTGAGCATCTCTTCATGTCTGTTGGCCATCTGGATGTCTTTGGAGAAATGTTTATGTCTTCTGCCCATTTTTAATTGGATTATTTGGTTTTTGGGTGTTGTGTAAGTTCTTTATGTATTTTGGATACTAGCTCTTTATCAGATACATCATTTGCAAGTATCTTCTCTTGTTCAATAAGTTGTCTGTTAATTATGTTGATTGTTTCCTTTGCTGTGTAGAAGTTTTTTATTTTGATGTAGTCCCAATAGTTTATTTTTGCTTTTGCTTCCTTTGCCTCAGGAGACATTATCTAGAAAAATATTCCTATGGCCAATGTCAGAGACATTACTACTTTTGCTCTCTCCCATTCCCTTTTTTAAAAAAACCTTCAGTAGTTTCCCAGTACCAGAGTTGAAACTTTGGCATGGCTTTCAGAACTTCCGATGAACTCAATACATCGTGACTTTCTAGCCTCTTCTATAGCACTATTACTTACACAGTGTTATGCATATTTTATTATCTCTCACATCTCTGGGCCTTTGCTCCTGTTGTTCTCTGGGCAAAAATCCTTCTTTCCATACCTTACCTTGCTCCCCATCTTCCCCCAAGCACAGATGCATGTACCATAGTCTGTATGGGACTGTGTTGCCACCATCCATCTCCACAGCTTAATATGTCACCTCTCCAGACCTTCTCCAACCATAGCCAATGTCCTTGTCTCTGGTACTGACTGATGTCTCTGTTAGAAGCATTAGTTTTAATATACCCTAGGCTTTCTAGATATTCATTTACCTGGTTTCCTTAGTACAGTTTATACTCCTTAGAATAGCACCTGGATACGTGTTGATGCAGTCTCTCATCCTCATTCAGCATTATTCCTCTGATGTAGGAGCCTTTCAAATACATATTTCTTTAGTGAGCGCATGAATTCACAGCTTATTGGCTTACCCTCTCATCCAGTTTGGTTGGGTAATCATGGAACATGCTGCTCTTTTCTTGCCCAACACCACTGTATTATTTCTTAAATGTATACAGTTTTAGAATGAAATGGGATCAACTAGCTAACATTTAACATCTTAAATGCCCTAAGAACTGATGTACTCCATAAGTAATGATACTACTCTCAATAAAAATCCCTCTGTCATAAGAATCTTTTTTTCATAGAAGATTTTGTTAAATAGCAGTTATTTAAGGGGAAAAAATCATCATGGCTTTAATTTCTCAGTAGTTAATAACTTCTAGATCTTAGGAGAAAGCTAACTCCAAGAAAGTGTAGCAATTTATTACCTGGGGAGAGTTCTGTGGCAAGAAATTAAAATGTTAATGAAATTATGTTAAAAGAGAAGTGGGAGGGGATCACTGCTCCTTGTCTATAGCTACTTATTTTAAAATAATTTTTCAAAGGCTACCATCTAAATTGTTAAACTGAAAGAAATGTCTCATTTTCAACAAGAAATCCTTGCTTCCTTTCAGGTGTCTTACTGGTTTTGTTTCGGGTTTTTTTTTTTTTCCTAATTATATTTCCATTTTCTCCCTCCTCCCTTTACTCCTGCCCACCGTCAGACCACTGTGTTTCTTCTGGATCACTGGCTCCTTCTGGATCACTTTCATGCTCATGTGCCTTCTCGGCTTTCCATCAGCATCCCCTGATTATCTTCACTGGCCGAGGTATTTGTGACCCTTACATCTTCAGTAGCTTTTCTTACAAAAAAACATGGGTATGTTTGGCCTTTCAAAACTAAATGTTACCCCCCCCTTCCCTCTGAGAAACATTGCTCTAAATTATTAATTTAACAAGACTCATATGGTAAGATCATGAACAAAGGCATAGCATGGGGCATTTGAACTCCCAAGTGGCTTGAGTTTTTGGTTGTGTAAACATGTGGTAAGAAGAGCTAGTGGGACACCATCATACTCTTTGTCTCCATAGTCTGTCTTGTCATTAGTAAAGAGAGAACTTTTAGAAAGTGAGAACATAAAATAATAAGAATCAAGTTTTCTGGGGTTTTTTGTTGTACAATTTCACTTTTCCCATAAACTTTAAGATAATACTTAGCATTTACTATGTGCCAAACACTGTTCTAAGTTACCTTGTGTACTAAACCATTTAATCTTCATAACAACCCTATGCTGTTGGTGGTGTATTACTCCCATTTTCTAGTGGATAAAACTGAGACACAGAGCAGTTAAATAACTTGTCCAAGTTGTTGGAAGCAGTTAAATAACTTGTCCAAGTTGTTGGAAGATGGTATGGTATGATGTTGGTTTTTATATTCACAAATTATAATCTCTTCCTCTTGCCCATCCTCTATTCTTTGGACCCCATGCTGGAGTAAACTCTTACCTGGAATTTATAATAGAGATTCAGAGACATGTTTCAGAATAGCACTAAATCAGATCTTTAGAAATAGTGGTACCTCCATAGGAAAGCATGGCCCAATCTAGTCCAGTTCTATTTGGTACACTGAGCAATTGGTTTGTCATTGAGACAGAGTTTGAGTGGGATACCATATCCTTTTTCTAACCTCAAAATAGGGGTGCCCAAATATGGCAAAGCAGATAAATTAAGGAAAGTGATAAGCTAGTCTTAAAATTATTGATATAAAAATTCTTGGAAATATCAGCATATATAATTCTCTCAAAATGTAATTGTGTTTCTATATTAGACACTATTAATATAAGTCACAATGTCAGTCAAAAAAGTGTGATCACCTTAAAATCTGAATGCTGCCCACATTCCTGATTTTTTTTCCTAAATTTTTCATGTAGGAGGAAAACATATTTCTATAAATGACTTTTCAAAGGCTCTATATAGTGTGGTGTGTACGTGTATAGATGTAGATAAGCAAGTAGTTACATATAGCTAACACTTCCTGAATGCTTACTACGTGCCTGACTTCACTCTCAGGTTCTTATATTTATTAGCTCATTCAGTTTCAAAACAACCATATTCTATTTTTTTTTTTTTACAATTGAGAAAAATGAGGTACAGGGAGGTAAATTTGCCCAAGGTGATATATATGTACGTTGTATATATATACAACACACACGTAGATATACAACATACATATATACCAATAATAAAACTCTAGAGGTATTCCCGTCAATATTGGGGACAATGCAAAATAGCCAATTAATGCACTGTAATTAGACAAAAATATGGAAGAAGAGTTATAAAAATTGGTAAGGAAGAGGCCATCTGATGATTTTATGTCATATATACCTGGAAATCCCCAGAGCCTCAGTGAAGCACTGATAAAGGCGCGAAGAGGTCACTGACATACCTAGTTTTCTATGAATAAAATAATTTTTTGGACACCAGTAGTAACTAATCAATAAATAAATGAGAGAAGGGGGGAGAAACCTTCATTCACAGCAATAAGACAAAAAATATTTTAAGATAAGCTTAATAAGAAATTTATGTCTCTCATGAGGAAATCTAGGGAACTGTATTGAAAGAAAAAATTTCAGTAAGTTCTTTTTTGTAATTTACAAACTATCCTGTGAATTTCAGGTGTACGTCATAGTGATACAATATGTTTATACATTACAAAATGATCCCCATGAAAAGTCTAGTTACCATCAGTCAGCCTACAAAGTTAGTACAATATTCTTGACTACATTCCTGTTCTGTACATTAGGTCTACATGGCTTATTCATCATGTAGTTGGAAGTTTGTACCTCTTAATCCCCTTTATCTATTTTGCCCACCCCCAACCCTTCTGCACTGGGTAACCACTAGTTTGTATTCTGTTCCTGTGAATCCGTTTCTATTTGTTTTGTTTTTTTAGGTTCTGCCTGAGTGAAATCATATGTTATTTGTCTTTCTCTGACTTACTGCACTTAGCATAATGTCCTCCAGGTCCATCCATATTGTTGCAGATGGCAAGGTCTCACCCCTTTGTATGGCTGAGTAATATTTGTGTATGTACCATATTATTCTTGATTCAACAGTTGAACAAATCAGGGTGCTATTAAAGCAAGTATTACCATAGCACGGTCTCCACCAAACTCCCAACAGCTTTTTGGTTAAAATCTGTCAAAATAATTGTAAAGTATCTGGAAGCATGTACATGTAAAAATAGCCAGGATAAAAATATGAAAACAAGGAGAAAAAATGTAATGAGAGAAGACTTGCACGTGCAGGGTTCCCAATATATAAGTCTCCATCCCTGATACATTGTACAGGCACAGAACTAGGAGATCAATGGGACACAAATGGAACTGTGGAAATAAGCCCAGGTTTATAAGACATTAGTATAAAATAGGGTCCTATTACTCCCTTTGCTCAAACTCTCCGAAGGTTTTTCATCTGAGAATATGAGCCAGGGCCTTAGTGGGATCTATGATCTTGCTTCTCAAGATAGCATCCATGGGCCAAGGGCAGTGGCGTCCGCTGTGAGCTTGTTAGGAGGCAGAGTCTCTGGCCCCACCCCTGACTTCCCAAACCAGAACCTTGAACATCTTCACAGAGCAGATGCTATATAAAGTCTGAGAAGTGCTGCCCTTCAGAGCTCCATGTGACCTGGCTTCTCCTGAGGGTCCCTTCTGCCCTCCACCTTCTGACTCCCCTCCCTGCTCACTTACCGCCAGTATGACTGGCCAGGTTGCTACTGCACACACACACACACAAATTGAGGGCTTCATTGAGGTGTCTGCACAAATCTCACCTTATCAGAGAGGCCTTCCCTGACTCAGAGTTTCCTTCTAGCCTTTACCATCATCAACTGGTATGTATGTACTGTTCATGTTCCATTGCTCCCCCTGTGAGCTTGGTGACAGAGAGGGGCTTGCTTCATGCTCACTGTATCCCCAGCACCTGGCACCAAGGAGGTGCCCAATTGCTGAGTGAAGCTGGTATTAAAAACTGCAGTTGAGATCTTGAAGAGTCCTGTAGAGGGAGAAATTCACGCAACTCTTGTTGTTTATTGTAGTTACAATCTGTGAAGTTGCTGAAATGAACCATCAGTCCTCAAGGAAATACAAGACTACGTTCCTGTGAGCCTCTGGTCAGAACATTCTCATGGGCCCATCAGCACATAGCTTGTTGTATGCATGTTGCTGCTGTTTAAAGACACGTTATTTAAGATCTGTTGACTCGTGAATGCTTGAACTCGCAGCCAGCAGCGCGGTAACTCCTGCCCGCCCAAAGCTCACCTGCCTCACATCCCTTCTCCGTCAGGCACCTGCCAGCCCTCCCGCACTTAAGAGCACTGGCCAGCATTCGGGGGCTAGGGTTGGAGGCAGTTTACATGGCAAAATCTCCAACAAACACCCCCGAATGCAAAAAGACCTAACACCAAGTGGTACTTTTTGGGACATGTGACTACAGTATGAGAGCTTAGGGAGGCAAAGCCTCACTTGGTTCAGCCTCAGCTGGAATGTGTCCTCAGGCAACTCAGATTTTTTGCCTCTCTGCACACGCGCATGTCCACGGAATGACTCTGAAGCACCAAGAGTATTAATTTGGAGATTACAAATACATTTTTACGAGTAGGCGAATCTGCAAATGCAGAATCTGCAAATAATGAGGACCAACCACACATCCTTCTTTCAATAAATATTTATTGAGTTTCTCTCTGCTCCCAGAATTATCCACCACTCAGACATTTATTGAGTCCTGGCCTTATGCCAAGCCCTGTGCGCCACTCAAATAATCCAAAGATAAATTTAACCATGTTCCAGGGAAGGTTTCCTGGCAGAGTTGGGTCTTAGCAGAGTCTTCAGTAGTAATGGGTAGGATTTTAATATGTGAAGCTGTGGAGAAAGGTATTTTAGAAGAAAGAAGCTTTAAGTCACTGGGCTTCTTAAACTTGGGTGCCCATTAGACTCATCTGGCCTATGGCCAGTCCAGAAAATAAACATGTAGGTGTGAGACTCTGGCAGCAGTCTATTTAAAAACTTCCCAGATGATTCTAGTGTGCAACCAAACTGAGAGAAGTGTTGCTGTAAATACTCGTGTTTGGGTAGAATATAGGTTATGTGAAGGGAAGGACAAATAAATCTGGAAAAGGGATTTTGACCCAGATATTGAAATGCCATCATTTATTTAGCAAACATTTATTAAGTGCCTGCTGTGTGTCAGGCACTTTGCAGGGTCCTGGAGACACATCAGAAAACAAGACAGGAATCCCTGCCTTGTTAGAGTTTACGGTCAAATGGTGTTGGCAGCTGTTTAGGATGATTCATGTTCTAAATTTAACTTATTATAGTATACGATGATTTGCATTTAGAAGGAATCTTGTCCTAAATGCTCAGAAATCTAAATTATTACATCGCCCTCTGATATGAATAGAACTCTGTAAAGAGAAACTCTGTTATAAACTTCTGTGCTGATTTCACTCAGCATTGTCTAACACAACCATTTATTTTGTCAGCCTCTCAATGTTTTTTCAATTGCTTGCACACCAGGACAGTTGTCTAAAACCAGTAGTGTGCAGTAATTTAGAATCACTGGTATGAGGGCCATTGGAAGTACTGACTCAGGCATTTCATTCTACCATCTAAGAAGAATTGGTATGTAAGGCATTATTTCTGTCTTGATTATCAATAGGAATTTACCTGGAACTCATAATAAGAAGAACTTCTATTGGGTCATAGCTGGTTTGTAGTTGCTTTCGTATTGTTTACTGCATACCATGCTTTTTTTTTTTCCCCTGAGTTCCTTTACACAGTACACTCTTAACACACTCTTCCAGACCATTTGTAAGAACAGACGGACCTCATGATAGAGCTTTCATTTAATCTTCATAGCCTGACTCTGCCAATCTCTCTTTTCCCAGTGCTCCTGACCAAGCAATGTTTGAATTAGTTTGCTAAGTAAAATAATTTAATGCCTAAAGAACAAGCCCTGTGCCCATCCTCAGCTGGGATGGATAGCCCGGAGATAGAATGATGTACACAAATGAGCATATACTGGATAGAAAATGGCATAGACCATGGGATTGGTAAAGGTCCATAGCATCAGGAGAGAAGAGTTGAGTTCTGATCAGGCTTGGATGATGGTGTTGCGAATATTATCATTACTCTACCAGGCAAAGTGTCATTAAGTTGTTAGAATTCAGAGAACATCTTGTGTATATTTTATATAAAATCACACTTTTGGTCAGCTTTTCCTCAGAGTTTCAGTATACTTAATATAACTGTATTTTATTAATATGGATGATAGCATGTGCTTTCTACACCTCTTTTAAAATAACTTATGGCTTTTTTCCATCATGAATTTTCTCTCCCTTACTCCCTTATTCATGAGCTGTGTTAATAACCTGTTCCATCGGTGTTTAGGATATCATTGATATTCCCTGAGCTTTTCTAAAATTCCTTGATTATTTACGAGTTTGATGAGAGTTGAAGATCATCTTTTTAAAGTCTTATTTGTTTAATGAATTTTTTAAACTACTGCATGGGAAGTTAATACTGGGAAATAAATGAAGTCTTATACTGTGGGTTATGTTGTCACTTCAAATGCGGAAAAGTGTTTCTTTTTAGACCACAAGGAAGAGATAACTATTTGGGGGGATTTGTTTAGTATTTGTCTCTGAAGCCTAAAGAGAATTGAGGTTTGTTCACTCTGAGTGATATGGCACTGAAAGATTGTCAGACCTGTAGAATTTTTATTTTGAGAAACATTATCTTCCCTCTTTGTTACAGAATTTTTTCTTTATTTTTTAAAACCTTTCCCTTAATGTGTGTTTTGAAGTAGTCTGATCAGTTAATTTATATCAGTCTTTTTATCATTTTTTTTTCTGTAATAGTTCTTTATAGCAAAGCTTTTGTTGACAGTTGTTTGAAGGGGATGTTTTTCCTGCCTTAGTCCTGAACCAATTGAGAAATAGACAAAGAGGCCAGGCAGATGGACATCAAAATAGCCCCCACCCCTTTTTTTTAATAGAATGATTGCAGGACATGGCTTAAGAGCTCAGCTTGAAGGGCTTAATGACATTGAACCCTCCAAATTAGAAAGCTTTAACCACCTAGTCTCAGGCAGTGCTGGGGAGCAAGGCAGTCATGGACTCTCTGCCCCTGGGGAGATCCCAAAGAGACAAGTTCAGAGGAAGGGACCAGGCTTTTCTCACAGAATTCCTCTTCCCAGGCTCACCCACCAGATGAGTCATCCTCCAGTGAGGAGGCTGAAGCCAGAGCAGGAGACCACAGTAAGAGGCCTGCTCTCTCAGTCCGCAGCTGCCCTGAGCATTGACAGTAGCCTCAGTGGGAGAACCAGGGCTACAGGGACATTGCAGAGAGCTGAGGGCTCTTGGGAAGGTCATCCTGACATTAAAGAGAAAACCTGCCCGGGAGCACTTCTGTTCACATGTTAGTACCTGATTGATTTTGCTCCATTCTCTTACACTGTGTGTGTGTAAGTTAGGTTTTTTTTGTTGGCTCTTTTTATTTTTTTTAATTCTCAAAAATAATACAAGTTTTTGCTGAAATTTTAACATTTCCACCTTTAGAGGACAATTGGGAAAATCTGATAGGACAGCTTTGTTTCCATGGGGTTATTGTGAGGATCAAAAGAGATTGTATATTCATTGGGGAACAAATCTATATTAAAAGAAAGGTACCAGGAAGTGGGCTCGCTACACCAGTGATCAAGATGATTGATTCCAAAGATGAGCAGCAAGGCCCACGTGTTCACCTTCAAACTTCAGCCAATGGGCCAAGGTCCTCCACATAGTTGAAGCTCCTAACGTTGGACACACCACTGGTCCTGACAGATGCTCGTGTGCTCCCAGAACCACGTGCTGCCTCCCGTTCTGGCTGTACACCCCAGGTACTGGGGCACCCCACGCTGAGCCCAGGGTAGTTGTTTGTATTTGCTTTGCGGTGGCAAGTGGACCAGGGCCTGTGACTGAGAAAGCCAGACGGGGCTTTTCACCTACAGATGTTTTAATGTGCTTAACGTTATCCAATACTAGCAACCAAGATAGTCTAAATACCACAGCAGGATCTGATTAGCTTTTTCAGATCACTGCCTTTATTTGCTGTTTGCAAAAAAGCTTAATCCAGTGCTAGAGATCAGGCTCCCCGTTGAGCCCTTGGGTAGTTTTCTTTCCTTTGTGTTCTCGGTGGCAGGAATTAGTGAGAAGATTCCTCTTCCTCCTCCTCCTATTCTCCTCCCCCCCCCCCCACCCCTGAATTAAAGCTAGAAAGTAGTAACTATAGTAGCAAGGGATAAAGAGAAGAAAGCAATCCCAGGGCAAAAGAGAAGACTTTGTATTCATACTAAATAGTTTACTTTTTATACACAAAAAAGTTTTAATATGAATTCATAAACACTGACCTCACTTACTCGTCAGTGCATAGCTTAAGTTTCATTAGGTTTTAGTTGTAATCACTTTGCATTAATGTCTAGTTTTAGTTTTTATCTTACTAAATCAAACTCGGTTTTACCAAAAGAAGTACATTTACCAATCGTCCGACTGACCTTGATTTATATTTCTCCTTTTACTCATGAAATTTCAAAAAAATACTACACCACTTACAAAAAAATTTAAAAAGATACATTTTAACTCTCTTCATTTCTGTGTTCATATGTTTACCCAAGACGTAAAATTTGAATTCTGGGTAATTCACCTTATAATTTGCAATAAACTGTAATATTAAAGCATTAATATTATCTTTAACAGGCTTCTATGAGACCATAGGCTTAACCATGCAGAAACATTTCTGCAACCCTTGGCAAAAGAATAGTTTTCTTTAGAAATTAGTTTGGCATGCAGACATAATAATAATAATATTAATAATAACGACATTTAGGTTAAAATATCTTTACAGATTTTGAAATTTCTAACATTTTGGGAATGATATGCTTTCATAAAATATTAAGCTCTTTTGAGGAAAACTGCAAGTGGTGATGTAAAGCATACGTTGTATTTTTTATTTCTGGTAACAGTAATTTCTTTAGGCTTTTAGTATGCATAATGTTCAATGTTTTCTTCAGTGAGATAACTGAAAAATTTTAACTATGTAGAGTAGACCTTCTCTCTCTTACGGTTGTAAACAGAGAAAATCTTCTTTACACTTGAGTGGGCACAGTAAGTCCCAACAGATACTACTTTTCCCCCAAATATTCCCAAGTGACCCTAATTGTGAGCATCCTTGGTATTTGTATATGTGTAAAGAGAGACTGATTTAGGTGGTTTGGGGTGCTTTACCCAAATCTTATATCTTGGAAAAGTCTAGGCTCTGTGTAATTCAGCCTATATCAGAAAGTTGTGGAAGCAGCTCTTGGCTTCGCTCTTGTCATCTGTGCTGGAATGAAAAGTGGATGTGTGCGTGTGTGGGCGGATGGGGGGGGCACTATTCACAGAAGTAGGTAGTAGGACAGCTGTACGTGTCTTTTTCCTTTTCCTTTAGCGGAGAGCTAGTTTCACAACACCTAATGTTGTTTGTATTTTGATTGAACTTTTGTAATAACCAGAGACCACTCAAAATGTACATTATGCAGCTCTCAAAAGGAAGTAGCCCTGGCATTATAAATACTGCAGTCTGGAACTGTGGAAATAAATCTGGGGTAATAAGCTTCCTCCCGGAGAGGCCGACTTGTATATTCTTCAAAAATACTACATTATTTCTTCTTCATAAAGTTAACTAGCTCCTGAGCTGACATTTGAGTATTACATCTGAAGAAATTTTATGAAAAATCAAATGCTTTTAACAGGTATAATATGTTGTGTATTAACATAAGGAAAGCTTTTAAGGACCTGAGTAACTAGAACCCATAATAAAAGAATCTTACATTGCAGTTGGACATGCATATATGGTGGGCTATGCTGGTGATTTAGGTTGAAGTTAAATAGTTTTGTCTAAAAGTACAGTTTGGATGACACATTTGGCACACAGTTGAATCACACTTGTTTTATCTTCCTACACTGTGCTTTTAGTGAACTTTCTAAAATTCTGTTTGTAAGCCCTTAAGCCTTCGTCTTTTGCAATCTTACTTTCATTATCTCTCTCCTTTTTTTTCATTTTATTGCTTTGCAGCAAATTAATATCTAAGAATGTTTCAGATATCCTAGTGTTTGCAGGGAAATAGTTTTACTAGAGCCTTCTGTCCCACTTCACTACCAACTCATTAAAGAGAAGGGATTAATGCAGTAGGAATTGCTACTTTGACACACCTCCTGTTCCTTATTTCTCAGAACCCAAAAACTAATAGACTGGAGTAAGCCTCAACTTTTTGGAAACCTGCAACTTTTACTACTTGAAAATATAATTGGTTTCTTTGTTTCGTGCATGAAAAACAAGGAGGAAAAGCTGAAGGCTGCCCAAGCCAGGTGTTTCTTGTTGGCAGCCTGCTGCCTAATGACTGGGCTCCCAAAGAGCAGCTGCCTACGAGTCGGCTTTGTCTGGCCTATTGTTGGAGCACACCCCTCGTTAATACACATGCTGCCCCGGGCAGACCCTGAGAATGACATCAACTTGCTTATCTTAGAGACCTGCGAACCTGACCCCGGGTGCTGAGGTTGGCTTGCATCTGCCCGGCCAACTAATTGTGAGCTCTCTGGCCTGTGATTGGCTGTTACTCTACTCGGTAATAGGTTAAGCAAAGACATTGCCATTCCATCTGTTCAACCATTCATTGTTCTTCTTGCCTGCCTGCAAGTCTGCAGCTAAAACTGTGTTAAGGAGCTACTGCTGAAGCTGCTGCAGAAACCAATGTCTTTGTATTTTCCTGCTAACGTGAGTATCTGGGCTGCTTAATGCCTCACCAGGTAAACTTTGCTAAATATTGAGAGTATTAATTTGAACTCTGTAAAGGCCAGAAAACCCCTCAAATGAAAAGCTACAAATTTTTCCATAGTGCCAAAATACAACAAAATTCTCTTATGTAGATTATGTCTAGAGTCACATAAATAATGACAGCTTCACAAATGTTTGCAAGGCATTAGGCATGGCATGTGATCATTTGGTGCTTAAAGATAAGTTATAATAGGTTCTAATGTTTTGATAAACAATGAATTTGGGTTTTATATTGTCACATTCTTATGTTTCTTCAAGTGTCACAATCGGACTTAAGCGATGTAAGCTGGTAGTAAGATTTGATTTTTTTTTCCATTGTCTTAAAAATCTAGCTGGGAGAGATGGGTTGACATACAGGTAGATGTTTCAGACAGCTTGTTGTAAATATGATGACGAAGCAGCCACCTGCTTTGTCAGCAGTTTCAGTAGTCACCTGTAGTTTCTAATTTCTCCCACCTTTCCCCGTCCCCCCCCCCCCCCGCCCTGCATTAGTTTGAAATATTAAATTGAAGGTGTCATTGAAGGGACGACTGCTTGCAGGAGTTCTGTAATGGGGAAAGGAGGAGGAGACAAAGACGTTCATCTATCAGTTGGGAGGGAAAGAGTGAGCATAAAGGGTTAAAAAGAGGTTTTCATTTCTACCACATGCCCTATTGTGTGAACATATGCATGAGTCTATTGAAAGTTTTCAGAAGATGGGCAGGCCACCAGTTGCTGGTCTCCTGCAGTTCCAGTAGACATCTGTTGCCCCAGAGCATTAACCAATCTGTTCAAAGGGACATCCTTCCTTTGTTAGCCAGAGGGATGCAGACAACAGCACTCACTGAAATACAATGGTAATTAAATACACAGAGACTACAGCAGTAGGTATTTATTACATATTCATTATTTTATTTTCATTGTTCTCATAGTATTACCATTTGGATAACAACCAGAACCCACTTTATGGCATTGTAACTTTTATGTTACAAACAAGCAAATTGATTTAACAACTTTGTGGTCTAATATTCCTAATTAATGTGAGGCTTTTTATAATTTTTTTTTTTTTTGCCACTGGATTTGAGGTGAAGGATTATCCAAGTCATCTAATGAGAACTTTCAAAGATCTCACCAAATGGGGGAATTGGTGTGTATACAACAAATTTCTAGTAAATAACCGTATCATAAAGCTGTTTTCAGTTAGTACAAAGTTTTTTTGACAATTAAAATAATTAGTTCAACTTCATCATCTACGAAAGTAGCATGAAAATTTGGAGCTTTTTCAACAACTAATATGTGATTTTTTAACTTAGTAGGCCTTTAACAAGAAAAATTATTTTAGTTTCTAGTAGAGTATCTGGAGGGAGTCGTCGTCTTTATAAGTGTAGAAATCTGTGTTCAGACCATTATATTTTTGCCGAGTGCTTTTGTGCTAATGAATACAGTGTATAAGGGCCAATTACAGTGTCTTCCTCATATAAAGCTTAAAGGTTAAGCCATATTTTTTGTAGTTTTGTAGTTTTTTTTTATGACTATGGGAGTACAAACACTGACCTGTTTTGTGTGTGAAATTTTCTCTATGCTGCTGCTTCATGAAATGAGGAAACTTATCCTTATTAGTTAAGAGTTGATTAATTTAAAAATGAGTACATCTAAGTAAATGCAAAATTTAAAAGTCTAACAAATGATTTAGTAATTAAGGAGAAAAATATTTTCTACCTTACCTGTAATAATAAATTTTGTGAAGTTATTGGAGTCTTTGCTATCTTTTTCAACATTATATTGATCATTTTTATGTCATTGAACAAAAGTGAAGATCCTCTACTGTTCTTTGTCCTAAGCTTTCTTATAATAATTCCTTGTAAGTTTTACATGTGACATTACTTGAACAAGTACTATAGCCTATGAAAATATTTTTTTCAGCTTTTAGATCTTAAGACTGGCATTTAATTTTTTATTAATGATTTCTAGATACTGTGAAAAGAAATTTGTGTCATGTTAAGTCATGGCATCTTTTACTCATTTCAAGTGGGCAAGGAAGCATTTCAGATTACAGTTTTAAAAACCAAGTGTTTCCCATTTGGTCACTACAAGTAAAGTTATTTCAGATTTAAATTATGTAACAGAGAAGATCTAGGCCCGGCAACTGAACTCCTTTGCCCATATTTGTACTATTTCATATTTCGTCTACTGATTGACAGGAACTAAAAATAATTATTTAATTGTTTGTTTAGGACAAAATAACATTGGGTAACTTTCTCTGAACTATCCAGTGAAGTATGAAAAAAGAAGAGAAGCCTGTCAGTATAGGGAGAAAGTTCAACCAGAATATTTTAAAAGAAAAAATATTTTGACTAACAAAATTAGATGTTAATTTGTTTTAAAAGTAGGGTAGATCAGTGTTAAAAATCATGTTAGCCCAATTATTGTAAACTTTTTACTTTCATAGTATCTATAAATTTCAGAAATTATTACAAGTTAAAGGTATGTGGAACTCACCACATACATTTGTATATACAAATGAGTTTTCTCTCGTTTAATATTATAAAAAGCAAATTGTTGATAACCTCATTTCCCCCTATTTTATCATTATAGCCATATAATAAAATTATATAGTAGAGTGAGTTTACATAGGATCATGAATACTTTTTTTAAATATTAGACTGAAGTGTTACAGAAAGACTTAGATACTTGTGTAGGGTGGATAATTTTTAGTTTAAAAACTTGTAGTATTTGGTTTTGTTGCTTTGAAAAATGTGAAAATTAAGAATATTTTCACTTATTCTCTAAACATAACATTTCACTTCCATGTTCCCCGGTTCCATGTTTTTCATAAAGTATTCATCTTGTTTGAACCAGTCCAAAAGGAAGACACTTCAGCTCAATATTAAAATAATATTTCCTAGTTCAAGTCAGGGATTTGGTCAGTGAGTCATTATCTTGAAGAATTATCTCACAACAGCACTTATGCAAAACCCAAACTTTTCAGGGGAGATCAGAACGGTTGCCCATTAAATACACTTCCTGCAGTCAGAGCAGATTGTGGGCTTTCCCGAACAATGATGTCGGAGCTTCCAGATCGGTTTGGCAGCTGCATTGTTCTCCGAGGGTAAACCAGACGCACTTAAGTCCCAGTCTCTTTTATAGGCTTTTGTTCATACCAAATTATTCTTTCACTGTGCTAGCATTCATGATGGCATGTTAAAAGAGTGCAGCTTAGCAACCAGCTTTTGGTTGCCAGGCAGCCCAGCTTCCAATAGGTTTTCCTTGTTCGGGATACTTTTGCTGGGAGCTCTGTGAAGGCCACAGTGCAGATTTTTCTTTTAACTGTATCCCTTCATTAGGATTCTGTTGTGATTTGTTACTTGCATTATGGTGTCAGTATATTACAGTAGTTAATAAATCACTGAGTGTAAAGATTTGCTTTCAAAATCCCTTCATTTAATTCTAAATAATTGGGCTCATGCATATCCATATTAATAGAAAAAATTGAAATGGATACAGCTCTATAACGGAGCAGATGTATATAGAGCTCTCCTAAGGAGTATTTCTTTTTATCAGTTGTGCAGGCCGGAGCCAGGAGAGCCTGAAGTTTCTTTAAAACTAATAAATGCTATATTAATTAGAACAATGTTATCTGTCTTCTCAAGGAATAAAACCTGAAGAAACTCTTGTACAAGTGTGTGGGAGTTCTACACTGAAGAAATTTTAAGTGTATTGTTATCAAGCTAAAGATTCCATATTCTAGTCTCTAGGATTTACCATATGTAATATAATTTGTTTTATTATGTAGAAATACTTCACTCTCTAATAAGTTCACCAAGTATGCATTCAAATGTGTGACTTCTTAGAAAAACACTTAGCGTTTTCTTAACATTTATATAATAGCTCCTTTCTAGTGTAAATAAGATGTTTTTACATCTTAAGATGCTTTAGAATAAAATGTTTTTACAATTTTCTTTTTTAGATTATTTAAATAGGTGTTTTATGACAGTCTCAAATTCAGCTACCACTGCCTGGTTAACGTTATCCCTGGATAGAACACTGGAGTTGCCTTCATAAGTAAACTACTGATATCAATATAGTCCTGATACTGATGCACAAGAGCAGATAATTTTCTTTTGCTAACCTGTTCCTGGTTGAGAAATAACAATGATTCCCAAAAGACATTAAGGAAAATTAGCAAACCAGCAAAAGTGTTTTAAACAGTAAAAGCATTCCTGAGGGGACAAGGGTGGAGTAGGAGAAAAGATGACTTTTTAACCAAATGCAGATAATGGATAACTAATTATCTGATATAATACAGAAATATTTTCTTATGTTAAATGCAGTAAATTAAGATGACACTTATTCAGTGTACTTTATTTGCTGCTAATTTTGTGTGAACTTTTCATTTCTCTGCTTTCTATAAATGTGCATAGAAGAGCTTTTTCCCCCCCTGGAATGAAATAGATGGTAGTGTCCCTGACACTTAGTAAGGAAGGGTAGCATAGCATTAAAATTTGTATTCTGTTACTATGCTCTGTATCCACAAAATAAAGATTGTTAGAGCAAAACTGTTCATCTTCTAAATGGAGTGTAATTCACTTTGTGAGTATTTAGTTCTTTGCTGGCTGTTGTAGAATTGTGCTCTTTTAGCAACTCCACCTAAATTATATTTGGAATGTCTTTAGGTTGTTGTTAAGCTTGATCCAAATTAATGTCAATTTTTCAATTCTAGTAAGTTAATGTTTTCCTTTCTTTCCATATGGCTTCCCCTTCAAAATAATCTTTACAAATGTTTATGAATTCTTTTAGAGCAAATGTATGTAACCTATCACGGTATACCTAGAACATGCTTTTTGGTAATATTCTAGGTGTCACTCTGGAAACAGCCTTTCTGACAGTAAAAAGATCTCTTCCATGAAAGGCTAAGAAGCAGCATGTTAGAGTGAGAAAAGCATGGATTTGGGAGTCACGTAAAACTGAATTAAAAAAAAAAAATCCAGTTCCACTAGTTATTTTCTTTGTTGCCTTAGCGGGATTGCTTGGCATTCTGCTTCCTAACTCCTTCATCTGAGAAATAGGGCCAGATACTATCTGGGGCAAAAGTGTTATGAGGGATGAAAAGATGTAGAGAAACTGCAAAGTGGGTATTCAGTAGTTTGACGATGCTCTTGTCAACTTCTGTATTGGAATAGGAATGAAACAGTAAAGAGACAAAATTCTAAATATTTTACATTTTTTTCTCTAGGAATACGGGGTGCTTTGCATTCAGGAATATAGAAAAAATAGCAAAGTGGAGTCAAGTACACATAACAGCTTCATGGGCTTGAAGGATCCTCTGGGGCATGACCTAGGCCACCTTTATGTGGAGAGCACTGACCCACATTTAAGTACATCTGTACCTTGGTCAATGGTAGAGAAGCCAACAATGGATAAAGTCAATTCTGGGAAGGAAGAAAAAGAGGTGTCTGAAGAGAATACGAGCTCTGGCGACTCTGAAGAAAGCACACATTCTGACAATGAGTCCGAACAATTGAGAAGCGTTTCAGTAGAGCCATGCTTATTAACCAAGACTCACAGACAACTGTGTAGGTCTCCCTGCTTAGAGCCTCACATACTCAAACGCGGTGACATTTTGCAAGACTTTAAACCTGAGGAGTCCCAGCCTACATCCAAGGAAGTGAAGAAACCCCCTGATGTGGTGCGAGAATACCAAACAAAACTGGAGTTTGCACTGAAGCTAGGCTATTCTGAGGAACAGGTTCAGCTTGTGCTAAATAAACTCGGTACCGATGCTTTAATCAACGACATTCTGGGAGAACTCGTCAAGCTTGGAAATAAAAGCGAGACTGAACAAACAGTGAGTACGATTACCAGTGTGACACGGGACACATCCTCCCTGGAGTCTCAGCGCTCCGACTCTCCAATGCAAGAGATTGTAGCGGACGATGGGGAGAATCTCAGACCAGTAGTTATTGATGGCAGCAACGTGGCAATGAGGTGAGTGGGGAGGTCTTCACTCATTCTTACCAGACCATCTTGGGGAGGGTATTTCTAATTTCGTGATCGTTGCTCTTCTACAAGTCGATAAGGTCGAGATTATTCTGCATCCCAACCTTGGCTTATGTATTTCTAATTAGGTCTCTTTTAGTTTTCTATCAGTCTCCTTCTGGGGGGAAGGGGGTGGTCAGCCATCCTCCCCCCATTTGTCTTTAAATAGAGACCCTCTTTCCCCAGATCAGTCTCTTTTTTTCCTCATCTGGCTAAATTATTGTGGCATAAAAATTAGCACATATTCCTAGTTGAGTGTTAGCCACTGGTTTTAAATGAAGTACTTGAGTATGATGATATTCACCAATTTTGGAATCTAGTCAGATAAATAGTGCATTTCTGTGTGAAGTCAAATAACCATAGGGAAAAAAATGCCAGTTCTTTCAGAAAATTATTTTTATTGATTTGGAAACAAATCAGAGTTACAGTTTCAAATTTCTTTTGTTTCACTTAAGAAATGTAAATTCAAAAATAATTCCTTAGGAACTGAGGATTAAAAAAACAAGAGCAAAACTTCTAATGAAATTCTTTTACAAACTTTGATAACTTGAAATTTTAAGTGCATCTAAATTCAGTTAGTATAAAGTTAATTATCCTCAGTGTTCAGAACACTGGTGGGGGTATAAAGATATGTAAAGTCATCAGTTCTTTTGGAGAACTTGAATTTCATATATTGTTTCTTAAAAAGTGATCCAAGGATACCTACCACAGGTGTCATCTAGGAAAACATCTAGAGCAATGCTGTTCAATAGAAATATAATATAGGCACAGGTATCATTTTAAATTTTCTGGTACCTACATTAGAAAGTTAAAGAGGTAAAATAATATGGATGACATATTTTATTTAGGCTATTACATAGCCAAAATGTAATTTCAACATATAATCGATAACAAGATATTTTGCACTATTGTTTTGATATTGAGCCTTAACATTGGATATCTTACACTTACAGCACATCTCAATTCAGATGAACCATACTTCCAGTGCTCAATAGCCACCTGTAGGTAGGGCCACCATACTAGACAGTATAGTTCTAGAGACCCGCCAACTCCACACACAGACTTACCAAGTCCAGGTCAAGGGGTAGCTCATGCATCTCCTTTTGTAACAAGTACCCCAGCTAGTAAGAATGTGTATTGAAATTTGAGAACCATTGGTTTTTAGTAGGTGAGAGTAAGGACTTGTACACAGGTTATGAGAAGGACCAACTTCTGATCCTCAAAATAACCTTTTCAGGTGGAAGCTATATTATCTTTCTTTCATTTAGAAGCAAATGAGACTTACAGGGTAGTAATTGCTTACCCAAAGTAAAGCATAATTTAAACCCAAATATGAAAAAAAAAAAACAAATATGTTTGACTTCAGAGTCTATACACTATTTATCGGATAATGAGAGATAAGAACAAGTTGAAAACGTTCAAGCCAGACCTTAAAAGGTCTTGGGTGACAAGCTAGAGAGTTTAAACTTGCCCTAATCTGAAGGTAATGGAAGATTTTTGTGGAGAAGAATGTAAGAGTAGAGTTGTGCCATCTACTGATAATCTGGCAGTGATGCTTAGAGTTGATCATAGTAGGCCAGAGATCAATTTGGTTGCACACAACCCTTTCTGATGGAGTAAAGAGGGCCTTGAGTGTCACAGAGGTATGAAGTGTATGTATGGCCTTGAGAAGTCTTTCAGTAAAATAACCTGTTATTTAATCTTTCCCGAGCTTCACCATGGAATGATTTCTTTTTTCCTTGTAATCCAGAACTAGTGAATAATGACCTCAGCAGAGTGATAACTTGAAAGGCCAAAACATCATGAAACCTCCAAGAGAGAGAGTAATAAGGGGAAGTAGTAGGATCTGGAGAAACACCTGTGACTGTAGCCAATGATCAGAATCACCAGGGGGAGTCTTAAAACATATACCTTCCAGATCTCTACTCTTGGATAATGTGAACCAATGGGACTATGATAGAGCCCAAATAATAATGTATTTCTTAAGTGCCAAGGTACTTCTGATGCATAGTCAGTGTCAGAAATCATTCAGCTTGAAATGTGGATATTTACAGGTTAGGAGATAAAAGAGAGTGATGGTTCAGGGAAATAGTGGTGTGAAAAACATGAGTGTAAAAAGAAAGTACGGTGCTAGGAAAACTAAGGACCTACAAATGCCATCAAACTGGAAGAAATGCGGCTTTAAGGAGACAATACCTTGTGGGTAGTACTGAAAAAAGATCAGAGGATGTGACAGTTGGGAAGTCACTGTCTTCAGGAATGCCACGTGGCATTAAAGATAGAAACCCAATTACAGGGATGTCAGGAAGTGAAGGAATAGGGAATAGGGGAGCCTGGCTGGCTCAGTCTGAGGAGTGTGTGACTCTTGATCTCAGGCTTGTGTGTTCAAGCCTCACACTGGACATAGAGACTACTGAAAAGTCTTTTAAAAAAGAAAGAAAGAAATAGAGCCAGACCGGTATTCTAGAAAGTTGACGGAGGAAGGGAAGAAGGAGGACGAAGTGTTGGGGGAGAATTTTGTTTAGTTCTGGGTTTAAGAATGAGGCTGTCTAAGCAGAGGGGACAGGGGAGGAGTCTCCTCAGGAGAGGCAGACAGGAACGACAGGACAGTTTAACCTTTGCAGCAGAGTTCTCGAGGGGGGAGCAAGAAAGGCACAGGTGGAATATTTGGCGTTGGAGGTAAACGCACTTTCAGATAGGAACGAACAGACCTCTGATGGGAAAGGGCAGGAGACTTCTAAAACTCGGAGCCCACAGAAATGAGTTGCTGAGATGGATGTCATCGAGCTAAATGATGTCACAGTAGGATCAGCCTCACATCAACGCCTACGGCTAACACCTAGTTCCCAGTGGAAATGAAAGGTCCTTGGATAATTGAAACTTGACGTCAGACTCTAAACTTTCCTTATGGCACATGGTGAAAATCATCCACAGGAGAACCATGATACTAAAATAGATGGCATAATTAAGGCATTTGAACAGTCTATTCTTATGTAATTATGAAAACAAACTTCTACCCCCACACTCTCTTGGCGCCGCCCCACTTCCCTTGCTGCGAAGTTGGGACAGCTTGACGCCCGTTCTTCTCTCCATCATATATTTTAATCTGACACTTAAACTGAAGTGCTCCAGGCATTTCAGGACAGAACAAGTTGACAGGAAATTTTTATTATAGCAGCATTATACTATCAGTCACAATAAAATGTTGTATCACGTCCATAACTTTGAAAGTGCCAGAACTCATGAAAATTCATAGTAAACTTTTATATGCTGCCATTTATAAGATCTACATAAAGTAAAAAAAAAAAAGTCATTTAAAAATACATATCTACTGCAGATTCTAAATCTTAATTTAACAAAAAATGCAGACAGATTTCACCCATTTCATGTCTCATAAAACATGCTTTTACTCTTGAAATTAATTTCCCACTCGTGCTAAGGTAGGCAAACCTGTTGTATAATAAATTTGTACACATAATATTAAAATAGTAAGTAAATATGGGGGCCAGTTAAAAATAGAGTACTATTTTGTTTTCTTTCTCTCAGGCCGAAGCAGTCCATATATAAGATGAATATATTTTAGTTTCATTTAAAATGCCAGCCATAGAACTGATAGAAGATGATTTAGATAGAACTTAAGGAAGGCAAGGGTATTTTTATTAAAATTACCAAAGTATACTTAAAAAATTAGTTCTCTGTGTACCACCTTGCGATTCTAAATAAGTTGTTAAAACTTTGCAGCTGTACTTTTCAGAATTATAAAAAGGAGAATTCCTATCTTACAGGATTACTATTAGAATTAAAGGTAATTAATAGCAAGTGCCTGGCATGTCATAGGGTCTCAGGAAATTACAGCGATTGCATTAGAGCTAGATTTATATTTCAATCCAGAAAATAGTGACTAATGAATACTTTGAATACTTTGTTACTCTAGGGTTTTTTTCTTCCAGTATTTAATAAGCATAGCAATTTAGCAGCCCCATTTTATTTATATGATTTATAGGAATATTTCAATTCTTGCCTCAAGTTTATATCATCTGTGGTTTTCAGTGATGGTTTCTACAGTTTCTTAAAGGAGACTTGGGCTCTTAGATCCTGGTGCCTTCAAAATCTCACAAGGACAAGCCACGTAAGTGAGATGGCACCTAAGGTCCCAGGACTGCAGGGACCTTCCAGTGGTGGCTTGGAGGGAGCATGCTACTGCTTCCCGTGGATTCATATGGTTTTTAAAATGTGCCACATTAAAAAAAAAAAGAATGCTGCATTGATAGAAGTTCTGGGTAAGTTTGTTGAATAAGCAAGTCATCAATAATTGACAATTACCCAGAACTTAGTTTAGCGTAAATTGTGATACCTGTTTCACTGCTAAGTATGGAGGGCATAAGCATATTAAAACAGAAAGGTGAAGTGTAGGGAAAACCCTAAACTTTTGCATATAAAATAGTAAGTATTCAAAATGTGCTTGGCTTTGGAAATATGAATATGAAACAATGAAATTTATATTTAGTGGAGCTTGATAACAAGTCCTGATAAAAGGTGCAGTTGATTTTAATTCCTTTAAAAAAAAAAAAAAGAAAAACCTGCAAACTGGTCATTGGGCAAATAGGCCTCTTTCTTTAAAGGGACAGATACTTGATAATGTAGATACACAATGAGGTGTGTGCCCCCGATAGAGACACAGAAATAAAGCATGAGTAATATTTATCGTATTTCTGAAATGAAATTCTTAGGCTATTGTGATTTTTTTTTTAAATTTCCTCCAAGTAGCTTTATAATGCTTCGAACTCTGTAATTCCATTAAACTTAAAGTAGTTCAGTAGTATGGTTCATCTCTGTCCAGAGGTATCCAGTAGTTAAAATTCAAACTTTCCCTTAAATCCAGTGCTCTTCTAATTTGCATGTAAAGTTTAAGATGACTCGTCATGTCTTTAACAAAGTACAGTCCTGAGAGTCACTGGAGTGGGTGTATGATAAGATGACTTATGTGTCTGTGTGCTTTGATTACTGAGTCCTCGATGACTTTTTTTAATTGAAGTATTATTCACAGACAATGTTATACGAGTTTTATGTTTACAACATATTGATTTGACAGTTCTACACGTTATTTATTGTTCACCATGATAAATGTAATTACCATATGTTACTACAGTAATATTGACTGTATTCCCTAATGTTGTTATTTTTCATCTCCATGACTTACTGATTTATTTGTCTGGAAGTTTGTACTTCTGAAGCCCCCTTACCTATTTCACACACACACTTCCAACCAGCTACCCCAGTGGCAACCACCAGTTTGCTCACTGTATTTAAGTGTAGTTATCCTTTTGTTCTTTGTTCATTTGGTTTTTTTTTTTCATAGATCCTACATATAAGGGAAGCTCTATAGGGTATTTGTCTTTCTCTGCCTAACTTATTTCATTTAGCCTAATATTCTCTAGGTCCATCTAAAGAATGAGATCTCATTCTTTTCTATGACTGAGTAATATCCTTTGTGTGTGTGTGTGTGTGTGTATACTGTATCTTCTTTATCCATATAACTATAAATGAATACTGAGGCTGCTTCCATATCTTGGCTATTGTAAGTAATGCTGCAATAAACATAGGAGTGCAAATGTCTTTTTGAACTAGTGTTTTCCTTTTCTTTGAGTAAATACCCAAGAGTGTAATTACTTCATCTTGTAGTGTTTCTATTTTTAACTTTCTCAGGAACCTCTACACTTTTCCATTGTGGCTGCACCAGTTTGCATCCCCACCAACAGTACACCAGGAAGGGTTCCCTTTTCCCAGTATCCTTGCCAGTTTGGTTTTTGGTATTGAGTTGTATGAATTCTTTATGTTTCTTTGAGTACTAACCACTTATCAGATATATGATTTGTAAATATCTTCTCCCATTCAGTAGATTGCCTTTTCGTTTCGTTGGTTTCCTTTATGCAAAAACTTATTTTGGCGTACTCACAATGGCTTATTTTTGCTTTTGTTTCCCTTGCCGGACAAGACACATCTAGAAAAATGTTTCTACAGCTAATGTCAACAAAATTACTGTTATTGCCTTTGTTTTCTTCTAGTTGTATGGTTTGAGGTCTCACTTTAGGTCTTTAATCCATTTTGAGTTTATTTTTGTGTAAAAAAACATTTACTTTGGAAATATTTATTTAGAAATACTTATTTTGGTGTAAGAAAATGGTCCAGTTTCCTTCTTTGGCATGTTGCTGTCCAGTTTTCTCAGCACCATTTATTAAAGAGACTCTCTTCTCCCCACTGTATGTTATTCTCTCCTTTGTCATAGATTACCTGACCATATAGGTGTGGGTTTATTTCTGGGGTCTCTGTCCTATTCCATGGATCAAGGTGTCTGTTTATGTATCAGTGCCACACTGTTTTGACTCAGAGAGCTTTGCAGTATATCATGAAATCTGGTATTGTGATACCTCCAGGTGTGTTCTTCTTTCTCAAGATTGCTTTGGCTTCCTCAAATTCTTTTGTAGTTCTGTACAAATTTTAGTATTATTTTGTTCTGGTTCTGAGAAAAATGCTCTTGGTTTTTTATAGGGCTTGCTTTGAATATGTAGATTGCTTTGGGTAGTATAGACATTTTAGCAATATTATTCTAGTCTATGAACATGGCGTGTCTTTCCATTTGTGTCATCCTTAATTTTTTTTATGAGTGTCATCTAGTTTTATAAGGATACATCTTTCACCTCCTTGATTAAATTTTTCCTAGGTATTTTATTCTTTTTGGTGCAATTGTACATGGTATTGTTTTCTTAAATTCTCTTTCTGCCACTTCATTATTAGTATATAGAAATGTAACCTATTTCCATGTTTAATTTTTTATCCTGCAACTTTACTGAAATTTATCAGTTCTACTAGTTTTTGGTACAGTCTTTAGGATTTTCTCTGTACAGTATCATGTCATCTGCAAAAAATGATACTGTTACTTCTTCCTTACAGGTTTGAATGCCTTCTATTTCTTTTGCTTGTCTGATTGCTGTCCCTAGGACTTCTAGTACTATGTTAAATAAAAGTGGTGAGAGTAAATATCTGTATTTTTTTTTTGATATCTGTATTTTCTTCCTGATTTTGAAGGAAAAGCTTTCAGCTTTTCACCACTGAATATGATGTTACCTGTGGGTTTGTCATATGTAGCCTTAATTATGTTGAGGTATGTTTCCTCTATACCAACTTTGTTGAGAATTTTTAACATGAATGGATATTATATTTTGTCAAATGCTGTTTCAGCATTTATTGAGACTATCATGTGAGTTTTTTCTTCCTCTTGTTAATATGATATCTCACACTGATTAATTGCAAATATTGAACCATATTTACATCCCTGAAATAAATCCCACTTGATCATGATGAATGATTTTTTTGATGTATTTGTTAATTCAGTTTGCTTATGTTTTGTTGAGAATTTGTGCATCTATTTCACCAAAGATGTTGCCTATAGTTTTTCTTTTTTAAGATTTATTTGAGAGAGAGAGCAAGCATGAGCGGGGAAGGGAGAGAGAGAAGATCCTCAAGCAGACTCCCTGATAAGCATGGATCCCAATGTGGGGCTTAATCCCAGGACCCTGAGATCATGACCTGAGCCAATACTAAGAATCAGCTGCTTAACCAGCTTTAGCCACCCAGGGACCTCAGGCCTATAGTTTTCTTATTTTGTAGCGTCTTTGCCTTTGGTATCACGGTAATGCTGACCTCATAGAACAAATTTGGATGTTTACCTTCCTCTTTTATTTTTTTGAATAGTTGAGAAGAATAAATATTGACTCTTTTTTAATATTCAGTAAAATTCACCTGTGAAACTATCTGGTCCTGGACTTTGTTGGCAAAGTTTTGATTACTGATTCAATTTCATTAATAATAATCAGTCTGTTCAGTTTTCTATTTCTTCCTGATTCAGTCTTGGAAGATTGTATGTTTCTAGGAATTTATACATTTCTTCTAGGTTGTCCAGTATGTTGGCATATAGTTTTTCATGATATTCTTCTATAATCCTTACTATTTCTGTGATGTTCATTGTTACTTCTCTTCATTTCTGATTTTATTTATTTGTGTCCTCTTTTTTTCTTGATCAGTGTACCTAAAGGTTTATCAGTTATGTTTGTCTTTTTACAGGACTGTCTCTTCTTTTCACTGATTTTTTTCCTATTGTTTTTTCATCTCTATTTCATTTATATCTGCTATAATCTTTATTCTTTCTTTCCTTCTAGCTTTGGGTTTTCTTTGTTGTTTTTCTAGTTCCTTTAGGTGTAAAATTAGGTTGTTCATTTGAGATTTTTCTTTTTCGTGAAATAGGCCTGGGTCACTATAAACTTGCTTCTTACAATGGCTTTTTCTGTGTCCCAAGGATTTTGGGCCATTTGTTTTCATTTTCACTTGTCTCCATGTATTTTTTTTATTTCCTCTTTGGTATTTCAGTTGGCCCCATTCATTGTTAAGTAGCCTGTTTTTTTTTAGTCTCTGTGCATTCATGTTCTTCCCAGATTCTTTTCTTGTAACTGATTTCTAGTTTTATATAGTTGCAGTCAGAAAAAGATGCTTGATATGATTTCAGTCTTCTTAAATTTATTGAGACTTGTCTTGTGGCCTGTCATGCAATGTCTTCTGGAGAGTGTTCCATGCACTTTAAAAATCGTGTATTTTGCTCTTTTTGGAGGAAATCTGTATCTTTTAGGTATCTTTTAGGTCTATCTGGTCTAATGTGTCATTCAAAGCCATTCTTTCCTTGTTGATTTTCTGCCTAGGCGATCTATCTACTGATGAAAGTGGAGTGGTACAGTCTCCTCTTACTGTATTACTGTCATTTTCTCCCTTCATGTCCTCTCTTAAAATTTGCTTTATGTATTTAGGTCCTCCCATGTTAAAAACAGATATTTACAACTGTTATGTCCTCTTATGGATGATCTCATTATCATTTTGTAGTGCCCTTTGTCTCTTGCTACAGTCTTTGTTTTAAAGTCTTATTTTGTGTGATACAAGTATTGCTACCCCTACTTTGTTTTCATTTCCATTTGCATGGTATATGTTTTTCTTCCTTTTTTTTTTTTTTTTGTTTAAAATTTTTATTTATTTATTCATGAGAGACACAGAGAGAGAGGCAGAGACATAGGCAGAGGGAGAAGCAGGCTCCATGCAGGAAGCCCGATGTGGGACTTGATCCCGGGGGACCACACCCTGAGCCAAAGCAGATGTTCAACCACTGAGCCACCCAGGCATCCTAGTGTATGTTTTTTAACTCTTCCCTTTAAGTCTATGTGTATCTTTAGGTGAGTCTCTTACAGACAGTATAGAGGTTGGTCTTTTTTTTATCATTCACTCACCCTGTGTCTTTTAATTGGAACATTTTTAGTCTATATTTAAATTATTGACAGGTGTGTACTTATTGCCATTTTCCTCATTGTTTTCTGGTTGTTTTTTTAGTTCTCCTCTGTTCTTTTCTTCTTTTGACCTCTTTGTTGTGGTTTGGTAACTTTCTTTAGTGCTATGCTTGGATTTCTTTCTCTATTTTTTGTTATCTATTAAAGGTTTTTGATTTGTGGTTATCATTGGGTTGATCTGTAACATCTTATGTGTATTAACAGACTGTATTAGGTTGATGGTTGCTTAAGTTTGAACATATTCTAAAAGCACTAAATGTTTATCCTCCCCACCATCTTTTATATATAGATGTTGTATTTTATATCTTTTTTTTTTTTTGGACCCCTTCACTAATTTTTGTAGATATAATTGATTTTACTACTTTTTTGTTCAGATTTCCATACTGGCTTCATAAGTGATTAATCTACTACCTGTACTATATATTTGCTTTTACCTGTGAAGTTGTTGCCTTCCATAATTTTCTTCTAGTTGTGGTCTTTGCACCTGAAGGACTCCCTCTAATGATTCTTGTGAGACTGGTTTAGTGGTGAGGAACTTTAATTTTTGTTTATCTGGGAAACTCTTCTTCTATCCTGAATGATAATCTTGCTGGGTAGAGTATTCTTGGTTATAGAGGTTTTTGCTTCCTCTCAGCACTTTGGATATATCCTGCCACTCCTGCAAAGTTTTATCCAAAACTTTATCTTGCCTGCAAAATTTCTGGCAAAAAAATCAGCTGATAGCCTTATGGGATGCCCCTTGTATGTAACTGTTCTCTTTTTACTTGCTGCTTTTTAAATTTGTTCTTTATCACCACTTCCTGCCATTTTAATTGTTACGTGTCTTTGTATGGACCAATGTGGGTTCATCTTGTTGGGGTCTCTCTGTGCTTCCTGGACCTGGGCATCTGTTTTCTTCCTCAGATTAGGGAGGCTTTCAGCTATTTTCTTCTAATAAGTTTTCTGTCCCCTGCTCACTCTTTTGTCCTTCTCGGACTCTTGTAATGCAAATGTTATTACACTTGGTGATGTTGCTGAATTCCTTTAACCTACTCTCATTTTTCTATTATTTTTTTCTTTTTTCTCTTCAGCTTGGTTGCTTTCTATTACCTGATCTTTCAGATCACTGATCTGTTCTTCAGTGTCCTCTACTATGCTATTTATTCCTTCTAGTATATTTTTTATTTCCATTACTGACTTTTTCAGCTCTCACTAGCTCTTTTCTATATTTTCTACCTCTATTTTTATAAATCCTGAGATCATCTACTCTTTTCTCAAGTTAGTATCTGTTAGAATCATTACTTTGAATTCTGTATTAGGCATATTGCTTATCTCCATTTCACTTAGCTCTTTTACTGTGATTTTGTCTTGTTCTTTCATTTAAGACATATTCCTCTGTCTCCTCATTTTGTCTAACTCTGCATTTGTTTTCGTGTGTTAGGTAGGTAAGCTGTGTCTTCTGGTCCTATAGCAGTCTTGTGTAGAAGAGGTCCTGTGCACAGTGCCCTGTGTTCCTGTATGGGCTGCATGTTCCCTGCTGTTGTGGCTAATCTGTGATTGTTTTCAGCCCAGCAAGCTGCAGTGACCCACTTTGCCTGCTATGTGCATGCTGGGCAGGGTTTGTACCCCATACTGTTGAGAGGCCAGAGGCCACTGCCATGGTTGGTTTATGGGCAGGCAGGAGTCAGCCCAGGTGTCTGCAGTTAGCTTCTCTGCCACAGCTGCAGGCCAAACTACAGGCCTTGCTGCCTGTGTGACAGAGAGGCTCTTGTCAGTAGGTGGGGCCAGCAGTCAGCCTATGTGCATGCCACTGGCCACTCGGTCACATCTGTAGGTGCACCCAAGGGCAGGGCTAAGTGGTTGGGCTGCTGGAACTGTGGGCATGCTGGTGTGTGAGGATGTCTCTCCATCCCCAAGCAGGAGTCACTTTGCATTGGTGCTGATCCTTCTGGAGTTGCCTGCAGGATGTGGTGGGACAAGAGCTGCTTTGGAGGTAGGCCTACCAAAGTGGGTGGTTTGATGGGGCAGGCCCACAGGGGAGTGCCGGGGCACGACTGTGGTACCAGGAAGACAGATGGAGAGTTGACAGCACCGACTACTGCAGGCATCTGGCTATCTGGGCTGAGGAGGATCAGGATGAGAAATGGTACCCACCAGCACTTTTGTTCTTGGAGAAATCTCTTGCAATTCTCTGCCCTCCCATCACACATTCTAAGATCAGCCAGTAAACTTCTTACATGTGTATCCCAGGCACTTTCCACACTGCTGTTACTAGGCTGTGTCTCAGTGGAGTTACTTACTACTCTGGCTCTTTAAGGGCAGGGATTCAGTTTCCCATTGCCCTCTGGCTCTCCTGATTTTTTTGGTTCCCTGGGCTCAGTCCTGATGATTTTTCAAGCTTCTGAAGTTAAGCCCCACTGGTTTCCAAAGCCAGATGTTATGTGGGCTCATCTTCCTAGTGCAGGTTCCTAGAACCATGGGCACCTGGCATGGGGTCTGATCCTCTTGCTTCTCCCTGCTCGTGATTTCCCTCCTCTTCATGATTATTCCCACCAGAGATCTGGTTCCCAACCAGGGCTCCACCCCTCTTTCCTCTGCAATAAAGCTCCCTTCCTCTGATGAACTACAGAAGGTCTGTTCTGTTAGTCTTCAGGTCATTTTCAGAATTTGTTATATGGATGTGGCTGTTACTGTGTCCATGGGTCATGTTGAGCTCAGGATCCTCCTCTTCTGCCATCTTCCCAATGCTAGTACTTGACTTCTTCAGTATGCTTCCATGACCTGGTTATTCAAACTAACTATCTCTGTATTTTGCTTTAGCTTCTACCCATTATATGAGTAATAAACAAGAAAAAACCCAGAGCCTCATCACTCCCCCTACATGATAATGTACCATAGGTTCTCCTATTGAATAGAATGAAAACTAGGCACGCCACTCTTCTCTTTCTGATATGAACAAATCATTGAAACTCCTCCTCACTCCTTCCCCCAATCATGGCAAGTCCTCTGTCTTGGTCAGGGAACCAAGGTATCTGGATTTAGATCAAATCTCCTGACCAGTAGGTGGGTTTTATTGATGCACGTTTGTGCAGAGTATTAGGATAAGTATTTTCTTTGCTAATAATCTCACGTGGACCACTTTTGGCCAGTAGGATCCACGCTTGTATTGCCTCTCTGATAATGATAAGGAGCCACCAAAAGAATTTAAGCAAGGGAAGAGTGGCTTATCAAATTGACCTTTAAAAAAAATTCACTGTGGGGCACCTGGATGGCTCAGTCAGTTAAGTGTCTGCCTTTGGCTCAGGTCATGGCCTTGGGGCCCTGGGGTCCAGCCTCAGGCACCCTGCTCAGTGGGGAGTCCGCTTCTCCCTCTGCCCCTTCCTCTACTTCCCCTGCTCGTGCTCTCTCTCTCTCTCTTTCTGTCAAATAAAATCTTTTTAAAAATTCACTGTGTAGAGAAATTTAGAGACGGATTTTAGCACTAAGATTGTAGACAAGGGAAACCTACTTACATTTGAAAATATATGCAAAGGTTGGGCAGCCCGGGTGGCTCAGCAGTTTAGTGCCGCCTTCAGCCCAGGGTGTGATCCTGGGGACCCGGGATCAAGTCCCACATCAGGCTCCCTGCTTCTCCCTCTGCCTGTGTCTCTGCCTCTCTCTGTCTCTGTGTCTCTCATGAATAAATAAAATCTTTAAAAAAGAAAAGAAAATATATGCAAAGGTTAAACTACAGGCAACTGAAAAAAAAAAAAGATAAACTAAGAATATCCATTGCTTTTGTATACCAATCAGAGAGCAGGGAATGAAGAACTTAACTATTTCTACCTCCACCCCCAAAAGGGCTTGTGATAGAAACCGGCTGGTGTTAGAACAAATCTCAGTGTTAACAGGGATGTAGACAGCACTCTAGGTGAATCACTGAACGTTTGAGCAGAAATCAGGTTTAGATATTAGAGTATGAGCAGAGAAAATGTGTAAATTGTGATAACTTTCTTTATATCAATGTTAGTGGGGTAAACCCATATATTTATAAAATCAAGCAGAGTCTAGTAATCTATATAAATAATAAATATAAATCTATAATCTTCAGATTTCTTAAAAGCTCAAAGGCTTTCATGTATCTAATCTGGTTTGTGATGCTTTGTGAACTCATTTCAATGTAAATTTGAATATTGAAGGTCATCTTACCCAGGCTTTAAAACTTGCCTTCAGTTATTTGTTGGGTTTGCTGTCCTATTGCCTATTTACTATTTAAGTACAGCCCCAATAAAATCCTCCTGGACACCTAGTCCAAGCATTTGCTTTGCACCGTGAGAGAGAGTTCATTCAAATTTGGTTTGGTTCTCAACAAAAAGTAATCAAAATTCTGTGCAGTAGACCTGTGTGGTCCAATGTGGTGACTATTAGCCACCAGTGGCTTTGAGCTCTTGTAATATATCTGGTCTGAATTGAGTTATCCTGTAAACATAAAATACATATCACATTTTGAGAAAGTATGAGTATGAGTTAAATGAAATATTACTAACTTAATTTCAACTGCTTTTTCTTTTTCTTTCTTTTTTTTTTTTTTTGCTCTTAAAAATGCACTATACTAGATCACTTAAAATTATATATGTGGTTCACATTATATTAGATAGCCTCTCAGTTGAATGCTTGTTATGCCCCAGCTTAATTGGGGCTTACCATTAATTAAAGGACAACTTAATTTTCCCCTAGGTGAGTATCCTAGGTATTACTTACATGTTATTTGGTGGTGTTCCATTTCTCTTACTGTTATAAAGAAAATCCTTAGAGACTGCAAAAAGAATCAGGACTAATTTTTTTTCTGTTTTTAATTATATCAGTATGGAGTATGACAAAGACAAATATTAGTAATATTCCATTGCTTCTCTTTATAATCCTAAATTCACAATTCTGGTGGTTATCAATTATGAATTTTAATAGGCCAGTGGTCCGTAAACTTTGCTGTTATCTCAAATATGTTTATGCCGAAACCTAGGAATCAGCAACATTAGTAATCCAGTTACATATGAATGAAGTTAATTACAGATCCCCTAAGTAATGTTACCAATTATAAGAAATGGGAAATGTTACCTATTTATAAGAAATAGAACAGAGTGAGCAGGGTCTATGTTTTCTACTTTTGCTGAAATTGAAGACATTTTTATACCTACTTAACAGATATGTTCTCTTCAACATCTTTAGATTAATGACCCAGTTGGATCAAGATTAGCTTAGGTGTGCTTCCTGTTACTAATTTTGGCTTCAAATTATGAACCTTATAAGGTCAACACAGTCTTTCTCCTTTCTTCCTTATGTTTTTCCATTCTCAAAACTCTCTTGACCACACTGTTGTTATATCCATAACCACATGGAAGGTGATAGTAAGCTATTTTGCATTTCATATATTTAATTGTAATTTTGGTGTTGCATATTTTCATTATTGTAAATCAGTGATTTTTCAGACTTTTTTTTTAAGCCGTATAATCCTGCAAATCTTGTTGGAAGCACATTTTTAAAACAGACAAAATCAGAATTCTGTTTGAATTGAGTGATACAGGTAGGCTTTGTTTCCACTTAAAAATGCCCTTCCCTGGTGCCTAAAAGTGTCTCTGAGCCACCATGTGGAAGTTTTGAACACAACTTGGTGAACACTGATTAAATAATGACCAACAAAGGGAGCATGGTTTTAGTTTCTGGTGGTACATTCAGTATTTAGCATCCTAACAACTAGGTTTAGCTTCAAAGTGATCTTGGTATATTGGAAAAAAAGAGCAGAGATCATAAATCTGAGCAGCTGTAAGAGTGACAGAATAGAAATCAATCGTACGAGCCTTCAGTGCAAAAGAAAATTTTGAATTCCCATGAGGCAGCACATAAAATTGTACATTCTCTCATACAATATAAAATTTAGACTACAATGATAGAGAAAGTAAAATTTTCTCTTATGTCTGTATTCAGGATTATATCCAGCTGCACTCCTTTTTCCCTGTTTAAGAAACATAGGATAGATGTGAGAATTTCTTTTAAACAATCATAAAACATTGAAAAATGTATTAGTGAAGAAGGTCTTAAAGCCATTTTTTTAGAGTTTTTTAAAATTATAATATCTTTATATGGCCAACCTGGTTTACATATGGTCAGGCCTAAAAATTGAGGGGAAAAAATCAAGTAATCAAATTTTTGAAGAGCAACTGGGTATATTAATAATTTAGTGTTCAATATTTTTAGCAGTGTTACTATGTTACAGTTACTCTGTGATTGATATCCAGTGCACCCTGACTTCCTGTAATGTCACAGAGCTAAATCTAAACTTGAAGGACTTGGTACAAAAGATTCAAATATGGTTTTCTAGTTTAAAGGGACACCTTTGGCTCCTAAATTTTTCATTGTAGCCACTTGGCTGACACCCCTGCTAACTTGTGTAAGTTTTACCCATAGCTTGATATTGTAATGGCCCATTAAAGCCACTGAAGTCTTATAATCATACTTGGACCTTCTGGTGGAGAACAGAGCATACTTATAGGTAAAGTTTTTGACTTAAATAAAAAATGATATATATAAGTTTATTTTAAAAAATTCTTTTTTTCAGTCCTCTGATTACCTTGACTACTTCTTGATTTCTTTGGAAAACCAAAAGAGTATAGTGAACTCCAGGCATCAAATACATTGTTCTCAAAATCACACTTTACTATCCATGGTGAGTTTTAAAGCCAATAAAGATTTATTTTATTGGTTTCATTTTCAATCTGAAGCAAGTTTTTTCCATCTTCCACAAATTAGGACTACAGGGACATGAGAGAGTAAAGGCTCTAATATTGTTACAGCCCTCTATGTGTGCCAGGCACCCTGCTGGGCGCCTTATGGATGCTACCTTGATCAGATGCTACCTTGATCATCACTCAGCCTGCAGGGTTGGTGGATTGATCTCCATGTCAAACATGAGAAAAATTGAGGTTCAGAGCAAGTAACTCACCATGGTCATGCAGAAAAATGGTAAAGAAAATACATAAACTCCTATCTAATTCCAAAGATAATGTCATTTTTCACCAGATTGGACTCCTCACTAGGAGCCATTCCTATTTACTAGTCCTAGTCTTATAACTACTGTTATAACTATTGTAATAATTAGCTGTGCTGATGTATTACCAGCATGACATTCTAGGTATTATTTTTATAATTAGATTTTAGATCATTTATGGAAAGATTGTTTTAAGAATAGCTTTCCTTGGATTGTGTAATATACTTGCTACATAAATGTCAAAACAAAAAATGTCATTAGTGATTTCCAAGTTGTTTATTTTTTAAAGTTCACCATTTTATTTATTTATTTATTTATTTATTTATTTATTTATTTATTTATCGAAGTATAGTTGGCATATACTGTTTTAGTTTCGGATGTACAACATAATAATTCAACAATTATATACATTACAGTGACCATCTGTCGCGAAAGTTATTAAAATATTATCAATGATATTCCCTAAGGTGTGCTTTTTATCCCTGTGCCTTATTTATGTAATAACTGGATGTCTGTACCTCTCCATCTCCTTCACCTATTTCACCTATTCTCCTCTAGCCCTCCCCTCTGGCAACCACCAATTTGAGCTTTGTATTTATGAGTCTGATGATTATCCTTTGTATGTTTGTTTTGGTACTTAGGTTTCTTTTTTAGATTCTTTACATGAATGAAATCATGTGGTATTTGTCTTTCTCTAACTTATTTCACTTACTGTAATACCTTCTAGGTCCAGCCATGTTTTCATGAATAGCAAGATTTTATACTTTTCAAGACTAATCTCTACACCACATCTTTTTTATCCATTCTTCTATGGGTGGATATTTAGGTTGCTTCCCTATTGTAAATAATGTTGCAATAAACCTAGGGGTGCATATATCTTTTCAAATTAGTATTTTATTTTCCTTTAAGTAAATACCCAGAAGTAGAGTACTGGACTATATAGTATTTCTATTAAGTTTTTGTGAAGAACATCTATACTGTTTTCCATAGTGGCTGAATCAGCTTATAATCCTACCAACAGTGCTCGAGGGTTCTCTCTTCTCTACTTCCTCACTAACATTTATTATTTCTTGCATTTTTGATACTAACCATTCTGACTGACTTGAAGTGACACCTGATTGTGGTTTTGATTTGCATTTCCCTGATGATTAGTGATGTTAAGCATCTTTTCATGTATCTCTTGGCCATCCAGGTCTTATTTGGAAAAATATCTGTTTGGATCCTCTGCCAATTTTTAATTGGATTTTTTGTGGGGTTGTTTTTGAATTGTTTTTGTTGTGTGAGTTCTTTATATATTTTGGATAGTAAATCTTTATTAGATATATTCTTTTGCAAATATCTTCTCCCATTAGGTAAGTTGCCTTTTTATTTTGTTCATAGTTTTCTTTACTGTGCAAAAGCTTTTTAATTTGATGTATTCCTTATTTATTTTGGTTTTGTTTGCCTTGCCTTGAAGACAGATCCAGAAAAATATGCTAAGATTGATGTCCAGGAGATCACTGCCTGAATTTTCTTCTAGTGATTTTATGATTTCAGGACTTACATTTAGGTCTTTAAATCCATTTTGAGTTTACTTTTATAAAGTTTACTTACTTTTGTCCAGGAGATCACTGCCTGAATTTTCTTCTAGTGGTTTTATGATTTCAGGACTTACATTTAGGTCTTTAAATCCATTTTGAGTTTACTTTTATGTACTTTTATGAGGAAAGTGGTCCAGTTTCCTCAACACCATTTATTGAAGAGACTGGCTTTTCTTCATTGTATATTCTTGCCTCCTTCATCATGGATTAATTGACCATGGAAATGTGGATTTGTCTCTGGGCTCTCAACTTCATTCCATTGGTCTCTGTGTCTGTTTTTGTGGCAGTACCATACTGTTTTGATTACTACAGTTTTGTGGTATATCTTGAAATCTGGCATTGGGACACCTGCAGCTTTGTAGTTCTTTCTCAATATTGCTTTGGTTATTCGGTGTCATTTGTAGTTCATACAAATTTTAGAATTATTTGCTCTGTAAAAAATACTATTGGTATTTTGATGGGGATTGCATTGAATCTGAAGATTGCTTTGGTTAGTATGGACATTGTAGCAATATTTACTCAATTCCTGTATCAATATCTTACAGTTTTCAGAACAGGTCTTTTACCTCTTTCACTAAATTTCTTCCAAGGTATTTTATTCTTTTTGATGCAGTTGTAAATGGGATTTTTTTCTTAATTTCTCTTTCTGCTAGTTCATTGATATACAGAAATGCAGCAGAATTTTATTCCCCGTCTTTATTCCATTTCTTCAATTTTTTTACATACCTGTGTTCAAAAAAGATCCTTGATTTCAATCTTAAACTTGTTTTGTGGTCTATGTGTAATCTATCCTGGAGAATGTTCCATGTGCACTTAAAAAGAATGTGTATTCTGTTCTTTTTGGAGGCAATGTATCTGTTAGGCCTACTTGGCCTAAGTGTTATTCAAAGCCACTCACTGTTTGATTTTCTGTTTAGGTTGTCTATTCATTGATGTAAGTGAGGTATTAAATTCCCCTACTATCATATTACTGTCAATTTGGCTTTATGTTTGTTAATACTTGTTTTATGTTTGTTAATACTTGTTTTATGTATTTAGGTGCTCCTATGTTAGGAACATAGATATTTACAGTTGTTATGTCCTCTTGTTGAATTGATTTATCATCATGTAACATCATCTATCTCTTTGTTTTAAAGTCTATCTTGAGGGATGCCTGGGTCGCTCAACCATAAAGCGTCTGCTTTTGGCTTAGGTCGTGATCCTGGAGTCCTGGGATTGAGTGCCACATCAGGCCCCCTGCATGGAGCCTATTTCTCCCTCTGCCTATGTCTCTGCCTCTCTCTCTCTCTCTCTCTCTCTCTCTCTCTCTCTCTCTCTTGTCTCTCATAAATAAATAAAATCTTTTTTTAAAAAAGTCTATCTTGATATAAATATTGCTATCCCAATTTTTTTTCACTTCCATTTTCACAGTATAGGTTTTTCTGTCCCATCATTTTGAGTCTGTATGTGTCTTTAGGTCTGAAGTGAGTCGTTTGTACAATCACAGAGAGCAGCCTTACTTTTTATCATTCAGTGGCTATATGTCATTTGATTGGAGTATTTAGTCCATTTATATTTAAAGCAATTATTGATAGGTATGTACTTATTGCCATCTTGGTCACTGTTTTCTGGTTGTTTTTATAATACTTCTTTATTGCTTTCTTGCTCTTTCCTTGTGGTTTATGACTTTCTTTATTGTTGTTTGGCTTTCTCTTTTTGTGTGTTTTTATTATAGGTTTTTGGTTTGTGATTATCAGGACATCCTAAGTATCTAGCAGTCTATCTGAAGTTGATGGTCACATTCTAAAAGATAACATTTTTACTCCCCCTCCATGTTTTGTTTATTATATTTTACATCTTTGAGCTCCTCATCTAATCTTTGTAGATACAATTTTACTACTTTTGTCTTTTAACCTTTGTACTAGCTTTATAAGTGACTGATCTGGTACCATAATGTTTGCTTTAGCAGTGAAATTTTTTCTTAAGGGCCTTTTCATTTAAGAAAATCCATTTAATATGTCCTGTAAGACTAATTCAGTGGTGATTAACTCCTCTAACTTTTGTTCTTATGCAAAACTTTTCCCTTCAATTCTGAATGATCATCTTTCCAGCTAGAGCGTCCTTGGCATTAGGTTGTTCCCCTTTCAACATTTTGCATATATCCTGCCACTCTCTTCTGGCCTGCAAAGTTTCTCCTGAAAAATCAACTGATAGCCGTCTGGGATTTCCCTTGAATCTAACGGTTTTCTCTTGTTGCTTTGAATATGCTTTTTAATTTTTGCCATTTTAACTAGTATGTTGGTGTGGACTCCCTTGGGTTCATTTTGTTGAGACCTCTCTTTGCTTCCTAGATGTCTGTTTCCTTTCCCAGGTAGGGATGTTTTCAGCTATTACTTGTAAATTTTCTACTCCTTTCTCATCTTCTGGGGACCTTATAATGCAAACATTAGTACACTTGATGTCCCAGAGATCCCTTAACCTATCCTGTTTTGTTTTGTTTTGTTTTGCTCTTCAGCTTGGGTGCTTTTCATTACCTGTCTCCAGCTCGCTGATCTGTTCTTTTGCATCTTCACATCTGTTGTTGGTTCTTTCTACTATGTTTTTCATTCAATCATTGTATTCTTCAGCTTTGACTGGTTCTTTTTTATATTTTCTCTTCGTTGAAGTTCTCATTTAGTTCAGGTACTCTAGAGACTCTCTCACCCAGTGAATATCTTTATGATTATTACTTTGAACTCTGTATTTGGTAGATTGGTTATCTCCATTTTGTTTAGCTCCATATCTGGGGTTTTGTCTTTCTCTATCTCCTCATTTTGCCTGCCTGTGTTTGTTACTGCATCTTAGGTCAGCTACATCTCCTGGTCTTGCAAGTAGTAGCCTCATGTACAAGATGTTTTGTGGTGCCCAGTAGCACAGTGGCTGTGCACAACTCCTCTGGGTGCTCTGTTGGGCAGAACAGGCCCACAGCCCAGAAGACCACCTGTGCCACTGCTATGGTACATGATTGGCAGGACTTACCTCTGACTGAGCGGTCTGGCTACTGCCAGTGTAGGTATACTGGTTGGTGGGACTAACTGCCCCATCCTCAGGGAAAAAGTTACTCTGGAGGGGGTGCCAGTTCTGACCAGGGCTATCTGCCAGGTGGGGTGCATCACAACCTGGGCAAGACAGGTAGTGCTAGCAAGGTAGGTGGAGTGTCCGAATTGGTTCCAACAAACACTGAGCCAGCTAGAATGAAGGAGGGCAAGAGGAAAGGTGCCCAGCAGCACATTCAGATCCCTGCCCTTTCTACATATGTCCAAAATTAGTAAATCTTCACATTTACTCCAGTTACTTTTCAAACTGCTGCTTCTCTTCTGGGTCTTGGGCTAAGAGTTAGTGTTCTGACTTTTTAAGAGAGGAGACAGGATTCACTACAGCTCTCCCAGACCTTATGGGAGCCTGATTTAGTGCAGGGTCCCAGGGCCGGGGATGCCCTCCCTGGTCCCTTCCCTTCTCAGGCAAAAACTCTGCACCTGTGACATCCCTCCCCCATGTGGGTTGCTGCCACAGCAGGGTACCTCTCCTCCTCCTCCTACTACTCTTCTCCACTTGGTGATTCGCTCCGCTAGTCTCAAAGTAAGCCGCTTTACTTGCAGTGATTGCCTCAGGGTCCCCTGAGAGGAGGTGCGCTCAGGATCCTTCTACCGCACCATCTTCCTCCCTCTACCTCCAAAGTTCTTTATAACCATAGTAGGTACTATGTTAATTCAAAGCAGATACTCAAACCAACCATGTTTTCCCTTTTTCTCAGTGCCATCAACACAACTGAAAAGCAGTCCCTATAATAGATCCCTTGTTCCATTTTTAGATTTCTCCAAGTTTTCAGTTAGCCCTCATGCTGGCCACTCAGTGACAAGTCATAACTTTAAAGTAACCCTTCCCATCCTTGGTTAACCCAGTTAATGATCCGTGCATATGTAACTTAAAGTATTATACAGGAAATTCTCTTTCCTAGATATGGCTGATGGAGTGCTTGGCCCATTGTCCCTCTTCTAGATCCAGTTTTGAAGCAAACTACATTAAAATATGTAGTTCCTTGAATTTTTCTCTGTATTACAAAATATACCTTTATAACCCATTAACCATCATAGGTGACTCATCTAATGACACGTAAATAAGCAAGTATATTGCAGTTCTCCACTGGGAAGTATATATTGTGTTGTTATAGCAAATCATGTTATTTGGAGTGCTAATGGAATTGTCCTGTTGAAGACAAAAATGTAGACTTGTATGTACTTTAAAAATTTGTTACAGAAGTATATATGAGTACATTAAAGTTCTGTCAGATATGGAGACAGTGAATTTACAGAATGGTAAATTGGGATAGTGAAAGTCTTATCAAGAATATGTTTGTCAAGATAATCTGTATTTATTTTAGCTCACTTAGTTTCCAGTGTCTAGTTCACAAGGTGTCGCTCCTGTGTGTGAGTTTGAGTCCCTCCATAGACATATCAGGGCTTCAGTTACCCCAGCCAAACTGAGTAGCCCTTTCTGTGGCTTGGTCTGAATTAATTTCATCTCACTGTCTGGTACACACTGTACAATGAATTACAGAATGTGTTGGGGAAGTTGTGATGACTAAATATCATCTGCAGCTAGTTTCCCTTGTGGTTTATTAGTTGCCACTGATGTTATAGAGTCTCTCTTCTTCAAACTTTGGCCCATAGCCCAGCAGCTCCCTAGCACATATTTACTAATTCAGATGCCCTGTCTCCCAGACACTTCAGAAATACTCTACCTAGAGTCCAAAATATGGTATCCCTTAGTTTAACACATAGCATTGGAAGATGAGAAGTCACCTTAGATCTGCTCAGGGACCTCACAGGGTGAAAAAAATAGGTGGAAGGTTGTGTCTGGCCCTGGGTGAAACAAGAAAATACAGTAGAAATACCAGAATATTGTTGCTCCAGGATCCATAAGAAAGGACAGAAAATGATTACAGTAGGAGGAAAAAGACCCATTTATAAGGTTTGGTAACACCACAGTCTTGAGTTTCTTATTGCCTTCACCTTTCCCCATCTTTTCCGAAAATATTTGGAAAGCATCTTTCCCAAAGTCAGTCCCCGAGGAACTGTGTATGCTTACCCCCCAGGTACCCTCTTACTTGTGTTTGAATCCCATAACAAGGCTACAAAATACAAAACAGTGAGTGGCTTCAGGGTCTCCTCTGCTCTGCTCCCTGAAACCATGCTCTTGGGTTTAGAACGTGCTTCATGAATCACTGATGAAAATGCACAGGGACCTCATCCAGCAGCAACCCTGCAGCTTCTCCCAGGTCCCCTTGTGCAGAAAGATTTCAGAGACTGCCACTAGCAGTGCCTCACAGGGCATCTGAGGTGTGAGGAGCAGCTGCCCTGTCAGAGATGCCTGAAGCCCTGGCACTCAGCTGTAAGGGGTTCATCCTTCACCTGGATAACTTCTAAAAGGCAGATCCGAGTCTCTGCTGCCCCAAAGGGATCAGGCTGATTTTCCTCACACGAAGATGACACGTTGGCTTGTATGGTTCTCTTACTGCTTAGTAGGCTGACTCCTTTTGTTTCCCCTTTCTTCTAAGTTATCAGGGTAACCACTGGCCAACAGATGCTTTCATTCTAGGACAGTCTCTTACCCCAATTCTCAAGATTCCTTGTTCTTTCCTCTTCATCATGTCTGCTTACCTAGCTATGTTTTGCATGTTGAATGTAGGGGATCTTGGAGGTAGAACTCACATCAGAACATTCAGGCAAGGCTGGCAAGTCTCCCTCTTCCAAAGGGAAGTTATTCTCATACCCTAAAGCCATTTGCAAATATCCATCCAAAAAGTCATCCTCTCTCTCTCTCTTCTCAGTCCCAGGCAAAGAAGATGAAGGGGAGTAGGGGGAGAAGAAGCAACAGCGAGAAGGCTTGAACAGCAGGAGAAAGGAGCCTAGAGTTTCCTTATTCATTCTTTGCGGCTGTCCCAGTTCATTCTTTTATTTACTTCCTGATATTCAGAGATACCAGTAATCCTTTTATTTTAAGTAGGGTTTTTCTAAAAATCCCTATAAATATACCAATCTGCCTACTTCAAATGAGCCTTTCTCTGGCCTTTTCAAAGCAGGATTTTTATAAGCATGCTTATTCCAAACATGACAGAGTAAAATAAGCCTTTTAAGAAAAGTACCTGCTGGTAGGCTTCCTGTGTTCTTCTACCATTAACGCCAATGGTGAATCACATGCAAAGTCAGAGCCTGTGTTATACATTTTGCTCAACAGTAAAGAGCAGAATTTGCAGTGAGAGTTTGGGACTTCCCCTGGGAACCCAGTCTCACTAAGCCAGAAGGACACATTTCATAAAACATTCAGGGTCTCTTACCCAATCAAAGGTGGCCACAGATCTTCCAACAAAGTCAGCATCAGAAGGACTCACTTGAGGTATACCATCTTTATTGCCAAATAGTTGAAATAAAAAAGAAATCAAGACCCAGAGGCACATGCCAATTCATAAATATAGAATTAGCTATTTTTACTACTGAGAAAATACATGCAGGCATAGCCCATAAGTGACTACAGAACTATAATGAATTTTCTCCTCTATTTATATGGAATTAAAACTTCAGTTCTTAAACATCATCCTACTTATTTTAATAAATACTCAACAGATAGTTCATTTGCACAGGTAGCTACATTGTGCTTGCTCTGACGTCCTGTTTTTATAATTCTTTTTTTTTAAAGGTTTTATTTATTTATTCATGAGAGAAGCAGAGAGAGAGAGGCAGAGACACAGGCAGAGGGAGAAGCAGGCTCCATGCAGAAGCCTGACATGGGACTTGATCCCGGGACTCCAGGATCACACCCTGGGCTGAAGGCAGGCGCTAAACCACTGAGCCACCCAGGGATCCCCTGTTCTTATAATTCTTTATCAGGACCTCCTTTGTATTGTATCCAGCACAACAGGAGGCTGCACATTTTTCAATGTGCTTCAGTACGGTTAGACTAAGTGCAGTCTCCTAAAGCCTTCCTAGGCTGTGGAAGTTCCGTCTGCAGTTTGGAAGCACCTGTCATTTATCTGCATGGGCTTTTAATGATTCTGGGCCTTGGTAGCTGGGAGGTACTTCCAAGACAACAGCAACCATTCCAGGGATTCCATGGTTAGCATTCATTTCTTTGGTCTGATCAGTAGAAGATTGGCTGGGAAAGTTTCAGAGACTCAGAGACCCACTTTACACAGACACACTTGCCTGCCTCTCCCTGCCCCCCACATGAGCTCCAAGTCTAGGTCAAGCATGAGAGCCAATTGCTAATTGCATAAACTTGATTTCACATTAGTGTGGGGTGTTACTATACCTGGATATGGAATTACTATGTTTTAGAGAAAGCACGCCTTCAACTTTATAAAGTACTGCCAAATTGTTCTCCTGAATAGTTATACCAATTTACACTCCCACCTGTAATGTATGAGTTCCTACTTTCACACATCCTTGGCAACATCTGGTGTTTGCAGACTTTATTTTTTCCAATCTGATGGGTGTGAAGTGGTGTCTCATTTTTGGCTTTAATTTGCATGTCTTCACTATTGAGCATCTTTTCATATGTTCGTTGGTCATTTGGGTTTCCTTTTCACTGTTCATATCTTTTGCCTGAAAAAAATGGGTACCCTTCTCAGTGTGTAGGAATACTTTATATACTCTGAGTACTAGCCTTTTCTTTGGTTCTATATGTTTCAAATACCTTGTCCCAGTCTGTGGCATTTTTGTTCATTCTTTTCCATGCAGAAGCTTTATTACTAAAATCTATCAGCCTTTTCCTTGATAGCACATGATTGTGTGTCTTCTTTAAGAACTGTTTCCCCATCAGGGCGCCTCAGTTACTTAAGCCTCTGACTCTTGGTTTTGGCTCAGGTCAAAATCTCAGGGTCATGAGATCGAGTCCCATGCCGGGCTCTGTGCTCAGCAGGGAGTCTGCTTAAGATCTCTTCCTCTCCCTCTGCCCTCCCCCGAATTCACACATATGCATGAGCTCGCTCACTCTCTCTCAAATAAATCTTTTTTAAAAAAGTATTTCCCCATCCTAATGTGAATGTGTCCTATAATTTCTTTTAAAAGTTTTACAGTATTTTTCATATTTAAATCTTTGACCTATAATTTACTTTTGTGTGTGTTAGGAGATAAAAATACAACATTTATATATGTTTTCCATATAAATAACCAGTTGCCCTAGGACTGTGTCAAATGGTCCATCTTCATTAATTTCTAATGTCATTTATACACATGTATTACTTTCAGCTCACTCTTCTGTTATATATTTCATTTTTTAATCTTTGCCTATACCAATATAACCTTGAGTGGATTTCTGCAGTTGTATACTATGTATTGACAGCTACCAGGAAAGTTCCTCCTCTTCTGTTCAGTATTGTTTAACCATTCTTGGTCTTTTGTTTTCCCACAGTAATATTAGGATGAGCCTCTCAGTTTCTCTACAAATCCCTTTGAGGGCTTTTATTGGAATTGGGGTGGACTTACAGATTAATGTGAGAAGTGCTATTTTAATAGTCTCACCATCCATGAAAATGTCTTCACTTTTGCCCTTCAGTACAGGCTTTCCATTTTGGTTTGTTCCGTAAAGCTCTTGTCTGTCTTTTCCTCTTAGGTTTTAGTTTTTGTTACTTTCACAAATGGGAATTTTCAAGATTTATTTATTTTAGAGAGAGAAAGAGTGAGCAATGGCGGGAGGGGCAAAGGGAAAGAGAGAATCCTGAAGCAGCCTCCTTCCTGAGCGCAGAGCCCAACACGGGGCTCGGTCCCAGGACCCTGAGATCATGACCTGAGCTGAAATCAAGAATCAGCTGCTTAACCGACTGAACCACGCAGGTGCCCCCTACAAATGGGATTTTTTAATTAAAAATTTAAATTGGCTTGCAAGTGTAGAGCAATACAAATTTTTGACCTAGAGCCTTGTATCTTCAATGTAATAACAAATTGTCCAAGAATGTTGTCTCTATTCTAGTTTCCGGTTGTCTGTGGAAATTCGTTCCATGGCCCAGTATATAACCAGTTTCGTAAATCTTCCACATATTTTTGAAGTGATTTTCTCATTTTGTGTAGAGCTTTGAATGTGCCCATTAGATCAAGCGTGTAATTGATTGTTCCAGCTGTCTATATTCTTACTATAGGTTTTCTACTTCATCTTTCAATTAAAATTTTCCCTCTACTAATTCAGTCATCTTTTGCATTACTCATTTGGAGACTAAGTTCACAATTATAGCATCCTTGTGAATTTTCTCTTTATTATTACTTGATAGCTTTTTTGTCCTTTTAATGTTTTTACATTAAAATACGTATTAATAGAGCTTTCCAAGTTTTCTTTAGTTTAGCTACAAATGATAGAAGACTTGACTACTGTTTCTCAAATTGGGGGAGGTATTTTTCTCAAATAACAAGGTCAGAGAGAGATGTGGGTCCCTCTGTTCAGAAAGTCAGGCTCTTTGTATGTCCCTGCGTATCATTCACAGTATGGCGCCTTTCATCCTCTTTCTGGCTTTCTCCGTATGAGGTATTGTTGGATGGCAGTGCGGGCGGGGGAGTGGATGGGGGGGGGGGGGCGGTGTTGTGGGACCAGCAGAGGGCAACCTTTACTGTCAGTGTCCCTGTGGAATAATACCTGTTTTAGCATCTAGAGAATCTTTGTCCCACGATGGTAAACTGTTGTTGTCACACGTTTTGTGAACATTCTTTCACTTAGAATCTTCTATTTCTGCAGTCAAATGTGACCATTTCCGTTCCCAAGTGAAGTCACCAGGAAGAAAGTGCTTATGCAGTCCTTTCCTTAGAGCCAGAAGCAGTTAAATGCTCAAGGCTCAGGAAACCAAATCTCATCATCGACTAACAAGGTACACTTGGATTTCAAAGCATTAGTACAAAATAATATGGTCAGGTTTTAGTGAATGTTTGTATTTAGGAATAATATATTCTCTCAAGAGGTGATACCATTCTTTCCTATAGTTTTTCAGAAGACTGATTTCAGCATTTTCTATGAAACTCAGCATCACGGTGTGTCATTCGTTGGGGTGTTGGCAGGGCCATCAGGTAGCTCGTCTTACCTAGAAACTAGGATCCCAAACTTCCCTTTCCCTTTGCCCTTCCTCTGAAACTTCCACTGCATCTGAGTGCACCTGTCACATTGCCCCGGACCATTCTATGAAACATGAACAGTCCATGGGGTTTGCATTTATAGGCTTCCGGACCTATAAAAGAAGTTGGTCTATTTCTATTTTTTCCTTAAAATGATTATTTAGATGGTTCTAGGAGTCTAGTAGAATATATCAATACACTTAATATTTGATTTGCGCTAAAAATTAACAGAGCATTTACTTACCGTATTTCATTCAGCCCTCCTTAGCACCAAGAAGTAAAGAATATCTGTCTCCACTATGGAGCTCTCAAGCTGCAAAGAACACAAAAACAAAAACAATTGTTACATTCAAAGTAGGAGAAGGTTTCTTTTTAAAAACATTAGAACCAGTGTTATTTTTGAATTATTGGTTAAAGGGCATGGGCAGAGTCTGGTGCTAGATAAATATGTATTGAGTGACTACACTTTTATCTGGGCATTTTCTTGTAGGTACTAAGACTGCTTAATCCACTTGTTGAATGCCCTCTTAATCATTAATCTTTGTCCAACACAGTATTAAACAGAAACTAGGTGTCTTTTCATTGAAGGACAGGGGAAGCACTGTGAACATGATTTTCTGTTTATAGACTTTTTTTCTATGTGTAACTTCTTCTCACATTTGACGTTCTTGCGGTGGTGGAGACCCCCTTTTTCCCTCATCCTGATTAAAAAGAGCTTGTATCTTTCAGACTAGTTAACCTTTACAACTTGACATTTAAAAAATCATTTTTCTTTATTCTCCCCACAATAATTATCCCAATTTTCATAGTTCTCCTCGCAGATTTTCAACTTTTCAGGTTATCTCCATGTTCCTCTGAGATGTACAACTCCTTCTGAAACTTGAGATCCATTACTATTGTAATTATGTGATCACTTCTGATGACAAATTTGAATTAAGTCGAATTGAGATTTTGTTGTGTTTTTAACATGTTCTAAAATCATCTTTCAGCCATGGAAACAAAGAAGTGTTTTCCTGCCGGGGAATAAAATTGGCAGTGGATTGGTTTTTGGAAAGAGGCCACAAAGATGTTACAGTTTTTGTTCCTGCCTGGAGAAAAGAGCAGTCCCGACCCGATGCTCTCATCACAGGTAAGCTCCGTGAGCTGTTCGTTCGTAGCTTCCATGCACACCTGGGCAGGTTATCTAGCACCATCAGATGTTGCTGACAAAGATGTCCATCTGTTTCTGTTACTCAGTCTGTGTGACTGCCACTTTCTCTTGGGTGAGACCTCAGCGTTGTCAGTGAGTTTACATACTCCCAGATTATGTTAAGGAAACCGTAATCCTTCCTCCATAAACCAACTGTTTGGGGTCTTTTTTTTTTTTTTAACTTGGAAGCTTTTTACTTCAAATTTTGTAAAATTTTTGACTTTGAGACATGGTAAGAGTCAGGGTACCTAGATTAAAATTCTGGCTTTGCCACTTACTGGCCGTTGGACTTGCTCAGGGCACATATGATGACTAGGGGAAAGATAAATTGAAAAAGAAAAAGCATTTAAAGCTGTAAGTAAATATAGGAAAGCTTGAGCAGGAAAGGAACATGAGCCCCGGAAGAAGGGGAAATGGCCATGGGCGGGGCGGGGGCGGGGGAGGTGACTGCGTTTAATTTTTAAAATACCAGCATGCCAGGTGTCTGGAATGCTTCAGACTGCATGGACTCTGTAAAATGCGTACAGCTCCACTTGACACTTGAACAACACAAGTTTGAACTGCCTGGGTCCACTTAGAAGTGGACTTTTTTACAATATAGTACTGCAAATGTAATTTCTTTTAGGATTTTCTTCATAACATTTTCTTCTCTCTGGCTGGCTTTAAGAATACAGTATACACTACCCATAATGGAGAAGAAATGTGTTGATGGTCACACAGTGGGCTTCCCCCCAGTAGTCAAGAGTGAGGGGTCAGCACCCTCATCCCTGCTCAGAGGTCCATAGGTGTTACCCCCAGCCCCCACCCCAGGGAAAAATTCTAGATAAAACCTGGTAAATTGAATGAATAGTCTGTTATTTTTCCACTGTACTGAAAAAGATACTTGACAAATATTTTCCGGCTCTTACATAGATTTAGACTAGTGCTTTTTCCAGCAAGTTAATGCCTATTTTACAAGCACTAAACTCTGTATCAGGTGCTGCGCAAGGAATGAGAGATTCAGTTCAGCTTACTAGCCATATCTGTTTAAGTTAGGATTATTTATCCTAATTGGTGTCCTTTTTAACCTCACTAGGTATTATAGAAAAAGCAAATTAAGCAAGATGATGTTGACCATTAGGCCACCACACATATTTCTCTAATCACTTCATTGCATAGCATGTATGAGGAAACACTCAGACAAATAAAGTAGCATGGCTTATTCATGAACAGTGAATAAACTGGAAGACCTCCGAATACTCATCTTTAAGTATTCCATGTACTCATTCTACAGACACTTACTGAGTATCTCCTGCTGTGCTTCCTGGGCTGAGTGCTAATGGAAATAAAGAGCAACATTTTGAGGGCAGGGACCATGTCTCATTTATCAGGGCAACACACAAAAATAATTATAATATGGCAAAGCCTGTAGTTGAGACTGAGCTTTTGAGTTTATTGGTTTTCTGTGATTAAGAGGTCAGTAATTTTATCTATTAAAATCCATCTCAACAGTGTTGAAAGTTTGCTTGGCTCCATGCTAAGTGCTTGTACATGTGGGCAACTCACTTCTAGCCACCTGACTGCCTTGAGGCTCAATAAAATATGGCTGTTTTATATAGAAGATGCCAGAACCTGAGATTTACCTGTGATTTGCTGCTTCTAACACATTTCTTCCACTTCTAGTCTGCTGCTGCTCTAAACCAATGTTCTGGTCTTAACGAAATTGTGTCAGGAACATCATGAAATCTATGTGGCAGTTAGAGCCCGCCGACCCCTAATCCTTCACATGTTCCCTCCCCAGTACTCTGCTCATACTTCTGTTGTGGCGATCACAACCCTTGCTTACCTGATTTGCAGATTTCCTTTGTGAGGAGAGGTCATTCTTAATCTCAGTGGCCGTGGATGCTTGACATACCACAGCACAGGCAGGCCATATCTGGTCACCAGAGAGATTTTTTTTTAAGCTTAGCAATTCCAGTTCAACATGGAAAAGTAGCCTTTTTTAATTTTAATTATGGCATCATGACTCCGGGCCAGAATATACAACGGTAGGAAGATAGGAGGTGGAAGAGGCACAGCAGGAAGAAGGGATGATGAGAGATTTTTTACCATTCATGAAAATATGAACTCCAGCACCTTTTTTTTTTTTATAAAGCCCACTAAACAAGTCAGAGTTACCAAGTGCTGTAAGAATATGCCAACAGAAGCCAAAAGAGCATTCCTGTGCCTACCTTTATTCTGTCTGTGGCAGCTTTCCCCTCTAATCATTTCTCACCTCTTTTTTTCTTGCAGTCCAGCCTATGAGGATGCTTGCATTTGTGCCACACGTTTCACGGCCAAGGACACAAAACACACACTGATCACATCTGTAACAACAGTTCTGACTTCCCTGCCTCCTCTGTGAACCTTCCACATCATAAGACTCTTCCCCTTGCTACCTCAACTACTTCTGGTGCTCCTCAGACTCTCCCCCATCACATCCACTAGGCAAAAAACAGAACTACAAAATAAACGGGGTTGGCAGGGAGGACACACCTGAGCCCAGCACCACTGCTCTGTCCAAATGGTGGTGCGCTGGGCATATGGCTGTGTGTGTGCCATCCTACAGGGCTCCAGCTCTCCAGCAAAACCTTACGTAATGAAAAACATAACTGAGCAAATTGCGTTTTATTCTGTTAAAGTTTTAAATCAGCTTTTAATTACTTTGGGGGCTGTTTATATAGGCTTTATTATTGCAATCCTCAAGGAAAAATACTGGGAATTAAAAATGTGTTCTATCTACAAACTGTAAATCATAATACCTAATTAAATGGTTGCATAAATCCAGTTCCTATTATAAAAGCTCACGTTGTATGAAAGTTACTTTGTGTATCCTATATGTACTTACTCCTGAAATTCTACCCCGATCGTCCTTGCAGATCAAGAAATTCTGCGTAAATTAGAGAAGGAGAAAATCCTAGTGTTCACGCCATCCCGACGAGTGCAGGGGAGGCGGGTGGTGTGCTACGACGACAGGTTCATCGTGAAGCTGGCTTTTGAGTCGGATGGGATCATTGTGTCCAATGACAACTACAGGGATCTGGCCAATGAGAAACCAGAGTGGAAGAAGTTCATAGATGAGCGACTGCTAATGTACTCATTTGTCAATGACAAGTAAGTGAAACCATGTACTTACCAGTGATACTGCTTCCCTGCCAACGTGGCCATCCCTGGCAGCTGCCACAGGAGCCCTGTCTCCACCTGCCACTGACCAGACCTAAGACACATTTCTTCCCACAACTGATATCCCCTCTGATCCTCAGTGGAAGTCAGGAAAAGCGTGGAGCGATGCCTCAGGAAGCCACATGTGAGTGCCAGGCCCCTGCAGCGGAAGGCAGTAACAGGGCAAGTCTGTCAGAACAGACAGGGACATTCCCCATCTTCACAGGACACAGATTTGAACCTGTTGACCCTCAAAACATGGCCTTTCAAAATCTACTTAGAGCCTTGATCACTTAAGTATATATTTTAAATACAGGATTTTTTTAATGTTATACCAATGGTAAGACTCTAGTCATGACGAAATTGATAAATGGACGGATAACGATAAAAAGCAGGTCTCCTGAGAAATAAATAAAGCCCACAGGTAGGTGGAAAAGTTCACCTGCTGACAAAAATGCAAACTAAATGTACAGAGAACATATTTTTTCACCCATTTAATTCACAAAAATAGTTTTGCCTGTGCTCTGTTCTGTTAAAGATGTAGTTTAACACATCTTTGTGAAATAGTTTGGCTTGGGTTAGCAGAAGCCTTGGAAATATGTAGACCCTCTCAGGCCCATCTCCTTTCTTGGAATATATATCCTGAGGAAAAAAGACCAGATATGTTCATTTCCATAATACTTATCATTGCAAGAATTCAGAGGCAGCTAAAGGTACCATAGAGAAACCAGTTAAGCCGCTCTGCATCTAGTGGAATATTCATCAGCTCTTCAGCATTATGAATACGAAAGCTATTGAGGAACATGGAAATTTATTTGTTAAAAAGACAAAGCACAAAATTATATCTGTGTTTGTAAAATGCTTATGCATACAGAAATGACTAAAATGCAACACATACACGAAATAATTGTAGTTAAGATTATAGGATTGAGTGCCTCTTGTTTTTAATGTTGCCGCATTGTTCTGATATTAAACAGCATATTTGCTAAGTGTTCTTAGCCACCTGACACTCCCTTAGGGGTTCATACAACATCGTTCACATTTCCTGGGTAACTGCATGGCCCGTTTCAAGTTCCAACAGTGACATAACAAGTAGTAGAGCTCTTCAGTTGTAACTTCTGTTATGCTACATGCCATGAATTCCTGTGTTCATGAGATTTTTTCCATCTCTCTGCTGAGGAGCAAAGAGAATGGGGCTGTGGGGTTCGACTTAGAATCTCAACTGTGCCCTGCGAACTTAGATCAAAGTCACTTAATTAGGAAAGCGTATTAATCTACAAAAACTAATACTTCAAAGGGCCACTGTCAGGAAGAAAGGAGAGAGGCTACACAGGGCCTCAGCCCGGAACGAGATGTGGCTGGTGTCCACGTTCCTGTCACTGCTCCTCACTCACCCTTACTGCTGGACGTGGTCGAGGCTCACCAAACCCTCTTAACACAGAATCGTGTGGTTTTCTGAGGTTCTTACAAAATCCCAAGACTGACAGGAAGAAAGAATTAATGAGAACATACAAGGCTCAAAACTTACTGGAGTTAAAACCAGTACAGGTTCGGCTTGACACAGTTTACTTGTGTCCGTTAAGAAAATTCTGTGTACTGTTATTTTTTACCCCATAAACGCTGAACCAGAATATTTGTTAAAAAATGTTTTAAAGACCTTAGAGTGAATCAAGTTCTGCCTTCTGTCTTCAGAATTAAATTATCAAGCTCCTACTTAGATATATTTTGTATTATATCCATGACAGGTTCATGCCCCCTGACGACCCTCTCGGCAGACATGGCCCAAGCCTGGATAATTTTCTGAGGAAGAAACCTATTGTTCCTGAACACAAAAAGCAGCCTTGTCCATACGGTAACTTTCCTTATAAGTATTTAATATTTGCCTTTAGAACACAGTACGTTGTTAAACTTTTGTTGATAAAAATAAACATTTTAAATTTTGGATGGCATAGTATGTGGTTCTTTTGATTGTAATGAGATTTAAGAAAACAACCATGGGCAGGGTGGGGTGGCGGGGGTGGGGGTGAGGGGGGAGGTGAATTATTTTTACCTAATTGTGTTTGATGCAAATGCACTTCCCAGAGTTAAAATGTGGTTAGCTCCAAAAACTGAACTAATTCTTTGTGAAGTTAGTTGTCAAGCAGGTAAAAACACCTGGAGTCCTTCCAACTAGATACAAGTCAGGTTGGCATGAGTTTACTGCATTCCAACAGCTCGTTTTGCTCTTTAGGACAGAGTGTCCTACCTGGTTATGAAGCCATGCGGGAAGAGCATGGCAGGAAGGAGTTGAGGACATGGGGTGCCCACCCAGACCTCGGGAGGGGACTCGATCACTCGGCCTATGTGTTCGCTGCTCCCAGGAGCCCGGCAGTGGGGCGGCTGAGAGGGGCTAGTCTCCAGAGCAAGGGTCGTACCCCTGCCTCTGCCCTGGCCTCGCCCACAGGTTGAAATAGTCATGCCAACCCAAGCTGCCGGGGTCTGGTAGTGTGCTCCTTTGCCTAACTGATCTCCCTCTCCGTAGGAAAGAAGTGTACGTACGGACACAAGTGCAAATACTACCATCCCGAGAGGGGCAGCCAGCCGCAGAGGTCGGTGGCCGACGAGCTTCGGGCCATGTCTCGAAACACAGTGGCCAAGACCTCCAACGAAGGTGGGCTGGTCAAAAGCAACAGCGTTCCCTGCAGCACGAAAGCGGACAGCACTTCAGATGTCAAGCGGGGTGCTCCCAAGAGGCAGTCGGATCCAAGCATACGGACCCAAGTCTACCAGGACCTCGAAGAAAAGCTTCCCACCAAAAACAAACTGGAAACCAGGTCTGTCCCCTCGTTGGTGAGCATCCCGGCGACTTCCACTGCAAAACCCCAAAGCACTACATCTCTAAGCAACGGCCTTCCATCTGGAGTTCATTTCCCAGCTCAGGATCAAAGACCACAGGGACAGTACCCTCCAATGATGATGGCAACCAAAAATCACGGAACGCCAATGCCTTACGAACAGTACCCCAAATGCGACTCGCCCGTCGACATCGGGTATTACTCCATGTTGAACGCCTACTCGAATCTGAGCATCTCAGGCCCGCGCAGCCCCGAGAGGCGCTTCTCCCTGGACACGGACTACCGCGTCAGCTCCGTCGCCTCCGACTGCAGCAGCGAGGGCAGCATGAGCTGCGGGAGCAGCGACTCCTACGTGGGCTACAACGACCGCTCGTACGTGAGCTCGCCCGACCCACAGCTGGAAGAGAGCCTGAAGTGTCAGCACGTGCACCCGCACAGCCGCCTTAATTCCCAGCCCTTCCTGCAGAACTTCCACGACCCCCTAGCTAGAGTGCAAAGCTACAGTCACGAAGAACCAAAGTACCACCCCAAGCCGCCCCTCGCGCACCTGGCCGTGCACCTGCCGCACCCCGCGGCGGGCGCCCGCTCCAGCTGCCCCGGCGACTACCCGTCCCCGCCGGGCGCCGCGCACCCCAAGGCGCCGCGCCTCGGCCGCTCGCTGCTGGCCACCCGGCTGGACAGCGTGTCGGACTCGCGGCTGTACGACGGCTCCCCGTCCCGGCCCAGGAAGCCCTACGCGGGCCCCGACGGCCCGGGCGGCTGGGAGAGGCCGGCGTTCGCGCCCGAGGCGGCCTACGGCTACCGGCACACCTACTCGCTGCCGGACAGCTCCACGCAGCCGGGCTACGAGCCGTTCGCCTTCCAGAGCCTGCCCGAGCGCCCGGAGCCCGCGTGGCGCGGCCCGTACTGCGCGCCGCCGCCCGAGCCGCCGCGCTACCAGGACGACCGCGAGAAGGTCTACGTGAACCTGTGCAACATCTTCCCGGCCGACCTGGTGCGGACGGTCATGAAGAGGAACCCGCACGTGACGGACGCCCAGCAGCTGGCCGCCGCCATCCTCGTGGAGAAGTCCCAGCTGGGCTACTGACGGACGATGCATCTTCGTGGTGTGGAGTCGTTCTTTCGTTCAGCTCAAATGCTGAGGGAGGTTTGCTACAATAGCACATGTCATCTCCTTCGCGGCAAGGAGGTTAAATAGTATCCATTTATGTGAAATACTGTATCATGGAACCTGTACGTAGAGCCCCACAGCGTGGAAGTATCACGGGATTGCTTTACCTTCAAACTTTTTTTTAAACATTTCCTTTTTAAAAGCTCTCTCCTTGGCTGGAAATTTTTCCAGTTTGATTTATTAGATGTCTCTGTGATCTTTGATATTAATCTTTGGTGCATCAGGGGTTTATATGCAGCACTTTTTATCCTTGTTTCGTGTTTTATTACCTTGGTGTTTGTCTATCAATTGCGAGCAATTACAATACTTTCAGAATGTCGAACATTTGACTAGACCCTAGCCGACTATTTTTTCAAGCCAAGCTTAATTGGAATCTTTTACAGCTTTTTAAGTTATTTTTATTTGGGGAAAGTGGGCTTCTTTGTGCTATAATCATTATTTATAGAAACAAAGATATACTACAGCACTGACTTTATATTTTAAACAAAATGTAAGTTACCAGTTTATACGGAAATGGGTAACAGTCTATATTAGAATGATTTACAATATGGCACTTTTCATTGTTTTATTTTTGTTGGGATTTTTTTTTTTTTTTCCTGTTAGGTAATGTAGTTAATTTAATATGGTTGATTTAAAGGAAAGCAGATGCAATCAATGGAAAAAATTGTTTCCATTTTTTTTTTCCTTAACGAACAAGGCAAAAGCCGTAACTGTTCCAGTTTAGAGCTTTGTTATCCAGCTATGATGTGCTTCTAGACGGTAGAAATGGAATTGAATTCCTAGATTCTCATTAACCTGTATTTTTAACGTGTTTGTCTTTTTTGTTTTGGGGCACAACAATACTGGATAAAAGAACCCTTTCACAGTCCTTGCCTGTTTTTAATGAATCTAATTATTCTCAATGCAACTTTTATATTTAATATACTCTTTAGCTTTCCTGCTATTTATCAAGGCTGGCCTGAGGTGGGTTTATGTGTTGAGGATATGCAAAAGTTATTGATACTGCACTATAGGAATGGTGGTGGACGCGTTGTCAGTGGTAACTTAAAATGTTTGTAAGATACTGTATATTTTCCATTTTCCTGAAGGTAGTTTTTGAGGGGCCTGTTATATTATTAAGGCCAGATTCTTGCCACAAATAGTGTAGTTTTAGCTACAGACTAAAGTCTGTTCTAGTATTAGTAAGGGATATTTCTGGTTTCAAAGTCATGGGTTTTGCTAGATGCGAATTCATTTTTGTCCTCAGAAGACAGACCTTGCATTGAGTGGCAGACAGTCGTGTGTGCTTCACATGACCTTCACAGTTGCCTCCAGGCTTTGAGTTTTCCTTCACGTGACAGACCATCCTGATCTGTCTCTGTCGTCTGCCTCGATGCCCTGGGTGTTCTGACCATTCTGACATGCTACAGTTTGAAGTAAAGCCCTGAAAAGCCAGAAAGTACCTTTTACTGTTGATACAAATTGTATCTTTTTAACTATAAGAACTATTTTGATTTGTAGATCTAGTGAAAACACAAATGTGTAACTATGATTAGACTTTTGGGCAACATTTTATCCCTTATTTAAATACAAAATTTTAAAGTAAAATTGAGGTCTAGGATAGGGTAGAAAAATAAAAGTAATGATTTAGGTAAATAAAATTGTCTGTCTTAGTTTTATAGAATATATTAAAATATATTAAATACATTTATTGGCATTTTCTTTCTCCTAAAACTTATCTAGTGAGAACTTAAAAATAAAGGTAAAATGCTGCCTGAAAATAATGTCCAAGCACCTTTGACTAGGATAACATTTTCACTACTTGTGTGACACTGTGTGTTGCATGAAGTAGGATTTGGGTATACAGTAAATGCTTCTAAAAGGCATTGTGCATATTGACATATCCAATAATCTGAACCGTGTTCAGCAAACTTAATTCAGGAAAGTGGTGTTCTACACAATTATTGCTGTTGTTTTTGAGGTGAGTGTGGCCCTTATCTGTACCCAGAAATAATACAGATGGTGACACAAACCATCCCGAGTGGTGTCCGGGTGTGACCCTACTCGCTTGTGAATCTGTTCTCCTTGATTTCGTCGGTCACTATCTGTAGAACAAGTTTAAGTGTAGAAGCTAAGTGAGTGCCAAAAAAAAGGGGGGGGGGGTTACAGATGTGGAGTACCTTTTATTTTAGTCATGTTTTAAGCCTTTTTTTTAAAGTATGAAATCCTTTTTAAATTGTAGATTTCGCTCGCATTTTCTTAATGTTAGCATTTTCACTATCTGAAGAGTCTGCCAAACATTACTAAACTTATTTAAATGAGATCTTCAGCGAAATGTGTATCAGACTTTTAGTTTGATGTTCTCGTGTTTTTAGCAAACTTGTCTGTTATTGCTTCATGGATTTTAGACCATGGAACATAGTGTAGCTTGCCACTACCTGTCCTGAAGTGAATAGCTCTGAATTGCTCACACTGAAATTCTTCAGTATAATGAATTGTGAGTTAAGAAATAGCAGTTTTCTTATGTCAAGAGGACAGTTTGTCCCCCTCTCTTTTTTCTCTTTTTTTTTTTTTTTTTTAAGCACCCATGTTGCTTTCAGAGCTTAAGAATGAGATATTTGGCAGGCTTTAGACACAGCAAATTCTTCATTCTCTAAAGCAATAAGTAAAAGGATCCACCGTTCAATTAAATCCATAGCTGATCCCAAACCTTCATTGTAGCCAAAACTTTCACCTTAATCCTGTCTTTTACCAGATTCACTCACAGATAACTGGAGAGGGAGGTGTTAGTAGAGAAACTGCCCAGAGTGGTCAACCAATAGGAGAGAAAAAACTCAGATTGGATTATTCTGCCCCTGAATAGTTGACAGTTGACTGTCCTTTCCCCAGCAAGGAGCCGGTGCACTGTCTCTGTGTCTTACTACAGAGGGAGTAGCAGCCAGCTGGCCAGATCCTGGCCCTCACGGTTCCCTCCCTGCACGTGACACGTACGTTTCCCATCTGTTGATATCTCTGTATCCTGATAGAGTTTGTCATTGACCTCAACATTTGAAAGAAATACACACCAGTATAAAATGTGTGATACTGGTAGAAACTTGAACTTTGTGCTTTTATGAAGTTTCCTTGATGAGAATATGTAATATAACTTAAAAAAAAAAAAACATTTTATATGTATATATACATACATGCCTACGTATTTGTCATGAAGTATTAAAAACAGGAGAGGGTGTTACGCTTTTGGTGGCTGACCTTCCCTTCATTGAACTATGTTTGAGTTGTGGATGACCAAGACTGGAGTCTGGATGACCAACGATAAGATTTTAGAACCACTTGAATGGAAAGCAACTCTTCGATGGTTTTATTCCTGGTATTTTTAAAGAGTTATTTTGATAATTTTAATAGAATGTGTCATTTTAAAACACACAAAAAAAAGTAGTATTGATTATACAGATAATTATTTAACATGTCTTTTACGGATGTATCTATGTATATGGACAGTAATATATTTATAAACAAATATACTTTGATTATGTTGTAGCTATTAGTTTGTGATAGGTTAGCTATGGCTCTGGATACCTGTGTGTGTGTTTTGAAAACTCTTGAGCTGTCCCCCTTCCACCCCTCCCCCGATTTATGGGCACTGACCCAAAGGTATATTTGTTTTCATTCTCATTTTTGCCATCCGACTTACTTCCTCAAGATGAGCTTCCTAGGCATACACCCACAGATAAAACGAAGTGTAAAACCCATGAACTACACACGTGCATTAGCGTAAGAGAAAGCAGAGCTCGTAGAAGTAGAGAAGCGTGCGATATTTCAGATTGGCCTGCGAGACTCCTAGGGCAGCGGCTGACAGACCTGTTCTGTGAAGCGTCAGGCGTAACCAGTCCGAGTTTTGAGAAGCGTCTGGTCTCTGTCACCTGCTCACCTCTGCATGTAGCACCAGAGCAGCCGCAGACAAGAGGCTGAGTGAGCCATGTGCAAAGGCCTCTACTCACAGGAACAGGCAGCGGGCCAGCGGGGCTGGTGGTTGGAGTCCTCGCAGCCCTGTCCGGGGTGGGGGGCGGGGGGGAACCCAGGATTATTAAGCCCTAAGCCCTGGTACGAACGTGTTCGTAGAAGAACTAAGAACTGTAGTTCAGTTGACATTCAAAGACCGTGTTATTATTTATTGACCGCCTTCAAAAGAGGTTTGGAGACGGTCCTACTAAAGCATCCTCATTTACTTGTTTATTCTATCCTGTCCATTACTTACTAGAGAGATTTCTTAATGTTAAACCGCACACACGAAAAAAAGCATTCTGTCAACAGATGTTTTAATAAGTATTGAAATTTTTTCATGAACTTTGTATTTCTATTGATAAGATGGGAATACCGTACCTACATTTAGTTTTTTAAGGGCCTCATGGACCAAAAATTCTGTTGTATTTTGAAAATTAGCATGTAATTAGCCACAAAATATTTTAAAGACTGCATCTGTCAGTTACATCTTTCTGGTTTTTTGACTTAAAAAAAAAAAGACAGATGTGCCCTTCTTTAAAAATGGTTTTAAAGAAGATAAATATATTGTAATTTCACATATTATAGCTTTATTCTGTAAGATTAAAAATTGTGACTAGTATAATTGTAGCTATAACGTGCATTTGCTGTATTTGTGATTCTTTATAAGAAACCAAGCATATCCCGGCTTTCTCTGTCCAGACCTTTAGTATAGATCTTTTTAGATGCCTTAGGACGATCCTTGGTGAATGATATTCTTAACATGATCATGTGTGATTTTAAATTCATTGGAACTACACACTGCTGAGCGTGTTCATTCACACTGCTTTATAAATTGTGTTAACATTATTTCCACAAGAACATTAAATAGTTTTGAACATCACCATACACTTTAGATATCCTTTCTTTTACAAATGGAATACAGCTCTAGCTTTTAACAGTGTTTACTGTTTAAAAGGGTTTTGGTTTCCCCCGCCCCCCAATGCCATCTGTTAACCTGCTTTTTACTTTGTTACAGTAACACCGAGATGTGTTAGGAGTAGCTTTTTCCCTATGGTCCCTAGTCTTAAGATTAAAAAACAGTTTAAAGTTTTGACCATTTGGCAATTAAACAATTTTTGAACAGTCTGTGCATCTTTTAATTTAGTTTGATAAAATTTGTAAAACTTCATTTTAAACCATGTACCAAATCTGCCAGTTGTGTGTATGAGATTTCAGATGAAAAATTGTTGTCCATTAAAGCATTTGACCTCTCTCTTACTTAAAGCAGCTTATGTCTCAAGGGGAAAACAAACAACAACAACAACAACAAAAAAAAAAACCTTGAAAAGCAATGGCTTGTTTTTATAGAGTGTATATTTTAGATTTTCTTGGGTTTTTTTGAAATTATGCATTTCTAGCTAATACAAAATACCCACAAACACACAGATCTCCTCAGAGACCTGAACCAAGCCTGCAAGTGAACCAGATCACTGATCTCCTCTTTTCCCATGAGGTGGTTGTCCCCTTCACCCCCAAACCATAGTCCTGTGCTGATAGAATCTCCAATTTGGCCCCTCAAACTTCTCTTACAGGAAAATAAGGTAAAGAACGTTTAGAACAACCATCTGGCATACTGATGTGATTCTCTTTATCCTCTGTTCTGTGTGTTTCTGTGATGGAATTTTTACGACTCCAAAAAGCAGTACTTTAGACTTATTGGAAATCCATATCGAAACAGTGATGTGATTCCACCACTAAGAAAAAAAAATTAAACACTTTTTATGGTGGTTTTTGTTTCGTGAGGAAATGGACCTCCTGCAACAGCACAGATGCTAAGTAATCAAGGGCCCCTTCCTCCAGGCCCGGGGCTCGCCTGCCTTCAGTGGTTCAGAACAGGAGTCTTCACGGATGCACACGTGTTCCTTACCAGTGTGTTGGAGCCAAATGAATTCATATGAAAATTGGAATTAAGGGCCAAAGACAACTAGTCATTCCTTACCAATTTCCCACCAGTGATTAACCTAAGCCCCTGAAGTCTTTCTGTGTTATCTGGTGGACCAATGAGGTCTCCATTGTATGGGTCTCGTTTCCTGCACCCCTCTTGGCATGAATCAAGCCTACAATCCTACTAATGCCTCATCTAAGTAGGTTCGCTTCCCTTATTTTATACCCAACAGGGAATTGAAAATACTCTTATTTCATACATAGTCATAAATCCAAAATGGGCTACTGATCTTCATGATGTAGCAAATTCATGTTCTGTGTCCATGTCTAAGAAACTTTTATCTCCAGATCAGAGAGGGGTTTTTTTCCTTCATTGTTTTTCAGTTTTTCATTTTGCTTCTTGGGTTTTGTTTTACTAAAATCACCATCTGTCAGGTGTTTCCTTCCTCCACCCCCACCCCCCACCCCCCACCTTAAGCTCTTGGCCGAGGACCTGGATTTAGGTAATTTATCTCCCCTCTGTCGGTAGATTTAACTACGCCCTTCAGCTGCAGTTGGCAGAGAACGCAGCACATTCCAACTCCGTAGTCTGTAGGCAGCAGAGGTAGGACTGAGCATCCAAGGAAGCTACCCTGTGGACTAGTGCTAGTAGCTTAGTCCTTCCCCACCTCGCTCCTTTGTCTACAGAAAAAGGATTCATACAACCTGATGAGTCAGGTAATGCTGGGGAAAAGGAGATGGAAACAGCAGCAAAATCCCTATCCCTGGGTCTCTCATTAGCAGGACATACGTACTTAACCAGCATTTGTACCTCAGCCACAGATACTGGTTTAAAGATTTATTTTTAGAGAGAGCAAGCACACGCACACATGCAAGCAGGGGAGGGGCAGAGGGAGACAGAATACTAAGCAGGCCCCACACCCAGCAGAGAGCCCAGTGTGGTACTCAATCCCACGACCGTGAGTTCATGACCTGAGCCAAAAATCAAGAGTCCAGTGCTCAACCGACTGAGCCACCCGGGTGCTGCTCGGCTCTAAGAGCTTTAAAGCAACCTTTGAAGAACTGCATTCCTATGTGCAACCCCCCACCAGCACCCCCCACCCCCGTGGCCCCTGGAGACGGAGTCCTGCCACCCGCACCCTGTGCAGAACTGGGCAGCCTCACCTGCTGGCTTGTGAGTGCTGAGCTAGACCCCGTGCACAGCAGGTCCACGCGTGAGTCCACCTCGCGACTCGTAAATGCTGGGTGTGTAAACACAGTCGTTTCCTGATGTTCACCTTCGAGCACTTGGCCCTGCGCAGCTGCGCTGCATACAGCTCTGCTGTGCCAGAGTTCCGACTCCCACAGGGTCCTGGGACGATCCCAGTGGTGGCGTCTACTTCAGGAATGGCACTGTAACCCGTTGAAAGAGTTCTTGGCACCCTATTTCCGTGCTACCCCCCACTGCGAGGCCTCCTAAAGACTCTTCTATAGATCCTAATAGGAAAGTAATGGAATAACAAAAATAAGGAGAACATAGAGGGCAAAGCTTCTGGAAGCTCACAGCCCAGTAGGTCAGGGATGGCATTACCGCTCCCCCACCCCAGGTCCCTGAAGATGCTGCCGTCTGCACCCCTGCCCCCCTGACCTGAGTGGAAGGGGACGTCAGTTCCTCCCGATGGGAACCCCAGGGCCAATCTGGACAGAGCAGCATGTGCTTCGGATGGTGGCTCAGCTGGACCAGGCACAGATCTGGGAAAACGTCTCATCAAATTGGGTGATTTTTCCCCCTTTGGGCATTTGCTCCTAGTTTATAACTAACTGCTCCCTTCAAATTTGGAGAGGGCTGGTGGGGAGACCACTCACATTTGAGGGCCCAGCACCACAGTTTGGTTAAACCACAGTCCTTTGCAGCAGACATTGCCACTTCTTAGAAATGAGAAGACTAAGAAAGGACAAAGCACTTGCTCAGGGACACCTGGGTGGCTCAGCACTAAGCGTCTGCCTTCGGCCCAGGGTGTGATCCCAGTCTGGGATCGAGTCCCACATCGGGCTCCCTGCAAGGGGCCTGCTTCTCCCTCTGCCTGTGTCTCTGTGTCTCTCATGAATAAAGCAATAAAATTAAAAAATAAATAAATAAAGCACTTGCTCAAAGAGAAATCCCTCTTCTTCTCAAATTCCCTTTTCTGTTCACTGTGCTGCAAGACAGCATTGGGGGTGCCCGTGGTCATCCTCCGCGTGGTTATTGTGCAAACATTTAGGAGTGACCTCCGTGCCAGGACCTCAGCGAGGGCAGGGGAGGCTAGGAAAAGGGGGACATGAGCTTGTGTCTGCACTTTAGGAGACCCCCTCGCATTCACTGCTCTGCTGTCACAGCCCCAGTCGTCACTCAGGTTGGAGGGAAAGATTGCCCAAGATTGGCCGTCCTGAGGTTTGTCTGGTGGTGCCAGCCCAGGCCACAGACCAACCAGCTGCCCAGGGCTCCCTGCTCAGGGCCTGGGAAGCCAACGACATTCTTCCTCTGGGCCAGGACTGGAGCCTGGACTCCTGGGTCCCTCCTTAGCGCCCCCTCTGGTCCTGGGGAGTAACAGGCAGCGTGTCCTCTCATGCACAGAGCCCTTCCTGGGTGTGCTTGGAGACTCCTACGAGGCCCACTGCAAACACAACAGCTTTCATGCGAAGGAGCTGCCATCTGCAGTTCCCAGGCCATCTATTGCACAAATTCAGCAGGAGATTAGAGCCAGACAAGCTTAATTAGGTGACCCAGCAGATGCCCTTCTGTTCCCCAGGACAGCTCAATGAGGGACAGAAAGCTCAAAGCGCAGGAAGTACAATACAGAAGTTGTCAGCCCGGCCCAGCCCCCTGCAGCCCCGCGCCCCCCGCCGGCCCCTGACACTGGTCCCAGGCCACAGGCTTTTCCGCCCCTCACCTTGAGCTCTCCTCTCCCCACTCTACTTTCCAAACCTGTACTTACTATTCATTCATTTGAGTGACTTGCAGATGTGCAGGTGGAAGATTCGGGGGGATGGTCAAGCCAATTTGAACCACATGAAAGGCCATCCAGCCCCTCCGGGAGACCTAGGGCTTTGCTATGTATGTGACCCAATGGCGAGGCTGGGACAGAGCACCCTGCACGTCGTGAATACAGCGCGCATCAAAATGCTGTGAATCCCGAATCCGTCAGGGGAGACGCAGAGCAAGTGCAGGGTCTGCTAGTCCAAGCTCCGGACCTGGCCCATGGGCACCCCGGTGGTGGGCAGCACGGGACCAGCCCGAGCAGGACTGGAGGCCACCAGTGGCCCGGGGGCAGTACAGCGAGGCTCCACCAGCCCCGGGGCCCTTCACATGCTGCCCTCCCACCCTCCCCGCTTCCCAGTCATCCAGAAAGTTCAGGATTCTCAGCTCTGCTCTTCCCCTTCCCCAGCCGGAGGTTGCCTGGTGACACAGGCTCACCAGGTGGCGGTGGTCATGGGGCCGGGGAAAGGGGACGGTGGCAGCCGGCTCCGGAAGATCCTGATACACAGACTTGTGATGCCAGCTCCCAGGCGGGTAGCAGGAAATGCCGCCTGGCCAAGGGGGTGGTGCAGGGAACACCGGGGTCCAGCCAGAAGCTCTGGGGGGCTGCGAAGGTACGTGCGCATCGGGGACCGAGCAGCCAGGCTCTGGAGGTCCTGGCGGCGGCCCGCGGACAGGGCCCAGGCAGCGACCGCTTGGCTCCCACCTGGGGCCCCTCGGCCACCTCTGCTAACCTGCAGGGGCAACCAGCACCCCCGTCGGCCCAGGTCGGGGTGCGCGCCCCCCCCCCCCCCCGGGAAGCTCTGCCCACACGACCCTGCCGGCCCCCGCTGCTGGGCTCACTGTCCCCGGAGGAGGCGCGCTCTGCCCTGCGGGGGCTCTTTCTGCTGGTCAAGCGGAGGGTTGCAGCTCGCGGCGACCCCGGGGCGAAGCTGGAAAAGGAGCTGCGGCTTCAGGACGCCTCCCCACCCCCCCACCCCTACCCCCACCCCACCCCCCCACCCCCCCACCCCCGCTGGCAGCCCCTGCACCGCGACGGCGGCACCAGCGGGCTCCAGCCCCCAGCCTGCCGCCCCGCCAATCCCGGGCCCCAGATGCCCTGGGGCACAGAAAAAAAAAGGATGCAGTTAAAAAAACCAGTAGAAGAGAAAGGATGCAGGCCTGGAACTGCCGGCGGCGGAAGCTGCGGGGCCCTCGTGGGCCGGGCCTGGCGGGCGCCCCTGCGCTCAGCCCTTCCCCCGCCGGCGCGGGAGCAGGTGGGGGCACCACGGCTGACCTGCCGCCTCACCGAGGCCCAGGGTCGAGGCACAGCAGCCGCAGCCAACCCCCCGGCGCAGCCCCAGACTGATACACGGGGGACGTCCCTGCTCGGCGCCAACTACCGCTCCCGCCGTCTCGCCCAAGTGACCCGGGGGCAAAGCAACCTGGAGCACCCCACGCCCACGCTAGTTCAGCTCCAGAGGACTCGCAGAGCATTCCAGGACACCCCCACCCTCCTCAAGCTGGCACTCAGCGGGTTTCAGCAATCTGGCCAGGATTCCATATGTGTGGGATATACCGGGATTCCCTAACCCACACCTACCTTGGCTATAGCCACCCTGCCAGGGAACCCCAGCCTGCACCCATATCAACTCCAGCCACCCCACAGGGGTGTCCCCTGCACACAGGACCTCAGGGCCTCCCTGACCTGCACCCACTTCAGCTTCCCATATCTTAGAAGGGAACCCTCTGTGCAGATAGCCCTGGGACTACCCAGGTTGTACCCACTCAGGTTTCACATTTCCTACCAGGACACCCTGTGCAGAGAGCCATAAGACTACCCCCAAAACATGCTCAAATAGCTTCAGCTGTCCAACCAGGAACTCCATGTGTGGAGAGCCAAGAGACCGCCCTAGCCCACTGCCTTGTCTGCTCCAGCCATCACACCACATAGGCCCCAGCACAGAGTGCCCCAGGACCCCCAAGCGATGCCAACCACAGCTCCAGCCTAGCTAGCCAAAATCACCAAACATACAAAATCTGCAAATGAGATACCCATGCACAAGATCGTTCCATCAGATTTAACAGTAGTAGCTGTTGCATGCACATAATTCACAGGAACAAACACAAAAAGTCAAGGAAAGAAGAAAAAGGAATAGGCTTCAAATAAAATAAGAAAGAACCTCAGGAAAAGGAATGAAATAGAGAAAAGCAACCTATCTAATAAAGGGTTCAAAGAAATGGTCATAAAGATGCTTACCTGGGACGCCCAGAATGGCTCAGTGCTTCATCATCTGCCTTTGGTCCAGGTTGTGATCCTGCGGTCCTGGGATGGAGTCCTGCATCGGGTTCCCTGCAGGGAGCCTGCTTCTTCCTCTGCCTATGTCTCTGCTTCTCTCTGTGTGTCTCTCATGAATAAATAAATAACATCTTAAAAAATAATAGGGATGCTCACCCAACTGGAGACAAGAGTGGATGAACTCAGGGACAGCTTCAATAAAGAGATAGAAAATGGAAACAAGAGACAATCAGAATTGAATAACTGAAATGAAAAATAAACCAATCGAAGAATGACTGAAATGAAAATGAGCACTGGGTGTTATTCTGTATGTTGGCAAATTGAACACAAATAAAAAAATAAATTTATTATTTAAAAAAAAGCAAAAGAAACCAAATATCAACATATTAGAGAATGTTGAAGAAAGAATCTGATCTGGAAGACAGGGTAATGGAAAGCACCCATGTGGTACAACAAAAAGAAAATAATAATTCTTTCTAAAGATTTAACTTGAGAGAAAGAGTGAGAGGGAGAGAGAGAGCAAGAGAGTGAGAGAGTGAGAGAGAGAGAGAGAGAGAGAGAGAGCAGTGGAGAAAGGGAGAAACAGACTTCCCTCTGAGCAGAGAGCCCAACATGGGACTCAATCCCAGGACCCCAAGATCATGACCTGAGCCAAAGGCAGATGCTTAATCGACTGAGCCACCCAAGTGCCCTGAAAAAGAGAATTTTTAAAATGATAAATTAATGGATATTATGGAAAATATCAAGAGAATATGCATGTTTGGGGGGTTCCAGAAAGAAAAGAAAATGAGAAAGAAGAGGGTTGAAAATTTATTTGAAGAAACAAGAGCTGGAAATTTCCCTAATGTGGAAAAGGAAACAACATCTAGGTTCATGAAGCACAGAGGGACCCAAAAAACATGAATGCAGAGAGGTTTATGCTACAACATATAATCATTAACCTGTCAAAGATTAAAGATGAAGAGAGAATTTTAAAAGCAAGAGAAAAGCAACTGGTTATGTACAACAGAAACCCTGCCAACTAATACCCTATCAACTGATTTTCCAGCAGCAGATGCACAGGCAGAAAGGAATGGTGTGATATATCCAATGCAGCTAAAGGAAAAAACCTACAACCAAAAGAATTATACAAGCAAGGTTACTATTCAGAATTGAAGAAGAGATAGAGTTTCCCAAACAAAAAATTGAAGAAATTTATCACCACTAAACCAGCTTTACAAAAACTGTTAAAGGGACTTCTTTAAGTGGAAAGGAAAGACCATAATTATTTTTAAAATTATAAAAGAAAAACTTCATGAGTAAAAAATATATAGTAAAGGGAGTAGATCAATCACTTTTGAAGCTAGGTTGGAGGCTAAAAGACAAAAGTAGTAAACTCAATTATATCTAAAAAATTAGTTAAGGGACCTACAAAATAAAAATATGTAAAACATGACAACATACACATAAAATGTAGAGGTGAATAAAGCGGAGTTCTGAATGTTTTTGAATTGGAGAGAATTGGGAATAAAATGGAGTTCTGAATGTTTTTGAATTGTTTAGTTTGGAGTTCTAGAATGTTTTTGAACTTTAGTAATTATCAATTCCATATACAATGCTACATACTTAGGATGTTATATATGAACCTCATGGTGGCCCCAAACCAAAAACCTGTAAAAATATATACAAAATATAAAAAGAAACTCAAGCATAACACTAACAAAACTCATAAATCACAAGACAGCAAGAGAAATAGGGACAGAAGAGTAACAAAAACAACTAGAAAACAATTAACAAAATGGCAATAAGTAAATGCCTATCAGTAATAACATTTTAAAATTTTATGTAAATTTAGTTAACATATTATGTATCATTTGTTTTGAAGGTAGAGTTTAATTATTCATCAGTCTAATATAAGACCCAGTGTTCATTACATCACGTGCCCTCCTTAATGTCCATCACCCAGTTACTCCATCCCCAACTCCCCCCCTCCCACTGTCTCCCCCCCAGCAAAGCTCAGAGCAATAACTTTAGATGTATTTATTTAAATGCTCCAATCAAAAGAAAGAGTGACAGAATGGATTTTTAAAAGACTCATCTATATCATGCCTATAAGAAACTCACTTCGGACCTAAAGAAACAAACAGATTGAAAGTCAGCATCTTCCATGTAAATGAAAGGGAGAAAAAAGTCTGGGGTAGAAATACTTATATCAGACAAAACAGACTTTTAAATAAAAAGTGGAACAAGAGACAAAGAGCATTACAGAGGAATAATCCAACAATAGTATACAGCAATTATAAATTCACTCAGTATTAAAGCAAATGAATGCATAAAGAAATATTAACAGACAAAAAGGGAGAAGTTGACAGTAATACAATAAAAGTAGGGACCTTACAGCCCATTTACATTGATGGATAGAACATTCAGGAAGAAAATCAGTTAGCAAACAGTATCTGTGCTGAAAGGGAAAAATCTGCAGCCAAGAAAACTCTATTCGGAAAGAGTGTCACTCAGAATAGAAGGGGAGATGAAGAGTTTCCTAGACAAAAATGGAAAGAGTTTGTGACCACTAAACCAGCCCTGTAACGAATATTAAAGGGAATTATTTGAGTGGAAAGGAAAGACTAAGTGATGGTATGAAAAGTAGGAAACACAAAAGCAGTAAAAATAAGTATTTTTGTAAGAAATAAGTCAAGGGATTCACAAAATAAAAGGATGTAAAATATGACACTATATACCGCTAGTGTTGGGGATGAGGGGTGGGAATAAAGAATGCGTTCAAAGTTAAGTAACCCTCAACTTCATATAGACTGCTGTATGCAGATGATATATACAAACCTAGCGATAACCACAAATTACAAACCACTAATAGATATGCCAAAAATAAAGAGAAAGGAATCCAAGAATATCATTAAAGAAAACTAGCAAATCAAAAAAGAGCAAGAAAAGGATTAGAGTAAAAATACAAGAAAATGCCAAAACTTGTAGCCAAAGGACAATAAATACATATCAATAATTACTTTGAATGTAAATGGACTACATGTCCCAATCAAAAGATACAAAATGATGGTGGGGATTAAAAAACAAGACCTGTCCATATGCTCATATCAGACCTAAAGACACTTGCAGATTGAAAGTGAGGGGATGGAGAAACATTTATCATGCAAATGCATTTCAAGAGGAACCCAGAGTAGCAACAATTTTATCAGATAAAATAGACCTTAAAACAGACTATACAGAGACCTGGACACGATGTAATAATAAAGAGGACAATCCAATAAGAAGATATAACAATTAAAACATTTATGCATGCAACATCGGAGCACCCAAATATATGAGATAGTTAATAACAAACATAAAGGACTAATCAATAGTAATTCAGTAATAGTAGGGGACTTTAACACCCCACTTACATCAATGGACAGATTATCCAAACAGAAAATCAACAAGGAAAGAGTGGCGTTGAATGACACGTTGGACCAGATGGATTTAATGGATTTATTCAGAACATTCCATCCTCAAACAGTGGAATATACATTCTTGTCAAGTGCACACGTAACATTCTCCAGAATAGATCACATATTAGGCCATAAAACAAGCCTCAACAAAATTCAAAAAGATCAAAGTCATACCATGCATCCTTTCCTACCACAATGCTATGAAACTAGAAGTCAACCACAAGAAAAAAATTCTAGAAAGACCACAAATACGTGGAGTTTAAATAACATGCCACTCAATAACAAATAGATCAAGAAATTAAAGAAGAAATTTATTTATTTTTTATAAGTTTTATTTTTTTTAATTTTTATTTACTTATGATAGTCACACAGAGAGAGAGAGGCAGGCGCCAAACCGCTGCGCCACCGAGGGATCCCTAAAGAAGAAATTTAAAGAGTATGTGGAAAGAAACAAAAATGAAAACACAATGATCCAAGACCTTTGGGACACAGTAAAAATAATTCTAAGAGAGAAGTTGGTAGCAATATAGACCTTCCTCAAGAAGCAGGAAATAACTCAATATTACACCTAAAAAAGCTAGAAAAAGAACAATAAACAAAACCTAAAACTCAAGAAGAGAAATGATAAAGACTAGAGCACAAATAAATGATATAAAAACTAAACAATAGAACAGATCAATGAAACCAGGAGCTTGTTCTTGGAAAAGATCAACCAAATTTATAAACTACTAGCCTGACTCATCAAAAGAGAGAGAAAGGACTCAAACAAATTCATAAATGAAAGTGGAAATAGCCAAAACCACAGAAATATACACAATTTTTCAGAGATTATGAAAACCTATATGCCAACAAGTTAGAACCAAGAAGAAATGAATAAATTCCTAGAGACATAGAACCTACCAAAACTGAAACAAGAAGAAATAGAAAATTTGGACAGATTGCCAGCAAGAAGACTGAATCAGTAATAAAACAACTCCTAGTAAATAACAGTCCAGGACCAGACAGCTTCATAGGTGAATTCTACCAAATATTCAAAGAAGAATTAATACCTATTCTTCTCAAACTATTCTGAAATATAGAAGGAAAAATTCCAAGTTCATTCTATGAGACTTGCATCATCCTGGTACCAAAACTAGATCAAAATACCACCAAAAAAGAGAGAGAAAGAAAACAGCAAACTAACATCTCCATAGACGCAAAAGTCCTCAACAAAAGTCTAACAAACTGAGTCCACCAATGCATTAAAAGAAATCATTCACCAAGATTAAGTGGGATTTATTCCTAGGATGCAAGGGTGGTTCAATATTTGCAAAGCAACCAATGTGTTATATCACATCAATAAGACAAAGGACAAAAACTACATGATCATATTAATAGATGCAGAAAAAGCATTTGACAAAGTATGACATCCACTCATGATAAAAGTCCTCAGGAAAGTTGGTTTAGAGGGAATATGTCTCAACACAGGAAAAACCCACAGCTCACATTATATTCAATGGGGGAAAAAAAAACAGAGCTTTCCCCCAAAGGTCCAAAACAAGACGAGGATGTCCACTGTCACCACTTTCAACCTAGTACTGAACATCCTAGCCACAAAAATCACACAAGAAAAAAAAAAAACAGAAGGCATCCAAATTGCTTAAGGAAGAAGTAAAACTGCCACTATTTGCAGAGGACATGATGCAAATATAGAAAACCCTAAAGACCACCAAAAAGCTATTAGAACTGATAAATCAGTAAAGTCACAGGATACAAAAATCAATGTGCAGAAACCTGTTAATTGTCTATATGCTAATAATGAAGCAACCCAAAGAGAAATTAAGAAAACAATGCCATTTACAATTGCACCAAAAATAATAAAATATCTAGGACTAAGCCAAGGAGGTAAAAGACCTATTCTGAAAACTATAAACACTGATGAAGGAAATTGAAGATGACACAAACAAATGAAAAGACATTTCATGCTCATGGCTTGGAATAACAAGTATTGTTAAAATGTCTATACTACCCAAAGCAATGTACATGTTTAATGTAATCCCTAAGAAAATACCAATAAGCTTTTTTCATAGAAGTAGAACTCACAATCCTAAAATTTATATGGAACTGAAAAAGACTCCAAATGGCCAAAGTAATTTTGAAAAAGAATAACGGAGCTGGAAGTATCACAATTCCAGACTTCCAGTAATATTACAAAGCTGTGTAATCGAAACAATATGATACTGGCACTAAAAGAGGCCCATGAGGTCAATGGAACAGAGGAGAAAACCCAGAAATAAACGCAAAATCATATGGTCAATTAATCTTCATTGAAGAAGGAAAGAATATCCAATGGAAAAAAAAAAAAAAAACCCAAGCATGTCAAAGGCAAATAACAAGCTATTAACCAACCAATAGGACAACCAAAAATTCATCAGGAAATCAAAAACACATAAAAACAAATTAAAAAAAATGAAAATGAAAACGCAATGGTCCAAAATTATGCATTCACATCAAAAGTTCTTTTTTTCACATCAAAAGTTCTAAGAGAGAAATTTAAAGCAATACAAGTACACATCAAGAAACAAAAATCACAAAAAATTAGTATTACAACTAAATGAACTAGAAAAAGAGTAAATCATAACATTAGTAGAAAAACTAAAATAATAAAGATCAAAGTTGAAATAAATGAAAGGAGATATTAAAGAAACAAAAGGGAGGAAAAAAAATCAATGAAACCAAAGCTGGTTATTCAAAAAGGTAAATAAATTGATAAACTTTAAGCCAGATTCTTGAAGAAAAAGTATCAAAATCAATAAATTCAGAAATGAAAGAGCAAAAGTAATATTTGACACCACAGAAACAGAAACCATTAGAAGAGACTACTTAAAAAAATATGCTAAGATATTCAGTAACAAAAAGGAAACAAATTACAAAAATAAAATCTTCAAAAAATGGAAAATATGAACAGAAAAATTAGTAATGAAACTGAACAGGTGATCAAAAAACTCAACAAATAAAAGTCCAGGGACCTATGGGTTAAAAAGCAAATGCAATGAAAAATTCAAGCAGCATTATTTTCTATTCTCAGGTTATTCCAAACAATTTTTTTTACAAGGATCCCAAACACATCCTTTAAAAAAATTACCCAAGACCAAAACCACAGTCATTACAATAAAAGAAACTACAGGCAAATAAGCCAGATAAACATACATGAACCACAAAATAGTAGCAAACTACATTCAGAAATATATTAAAATAATCATTCAACATAAGCAATTCATATTTATTCCAAGAAATACAAGGATGATATTAGAAAATAAACAATATACCACATTTTATTAAAATGAAGGATAATGAAAAGGTGAATATCTCAATCGATGCAAGAAAGCAATGTCAACACTCCATATGAGTTGATCATGAAAACTCAAAAAAAGTGGGTTTTGAAGGAACATACCTCAGTTTAATAAAAGCCACGTGTTCCATACCCAATACCAAAATTGAGAAGACAATGTTCACTTTCACCACTTTGATCCAAGATAGTATTGCAAGTCCTAGCCACAGCAATCCCACAAAGAGAAGAAATAAAAGGCACGCAGATTGCTGAGGAAGAAGTAGAACTGTCCCTTGCAAATGACATGATACTATACCTAGAAAACTCTAAGGACTCCTCCAAAAGAACCATTAGATGATGTGAATTCAAGAAAATGGTAGGATGCAGGATTCACACACAGAAATCTCTTGGGTTTCTATACACTAATCACCGAGTAGAAGAAAGACAAATGAAGGAAACGATTCCAGGTCCATCGCATCAAAGAGAACAAAATACCTAGGCATTAACTCGACCAAGGAGGTGCAAGACCTGTGCTCAGAAATCTACAAAACACACAGGAAGGAAACCGAAGAAGACACTATCAAATGGAAAGCTATTCCATGCTCGTGGAAAGGACCAATATTGTTCAAAGTCCATCCTACCAAAAGCAACCTACAGATTCCAAGTCATCTGTATCAAAATACCATTAGCATTCCTTACAAAATAAGCAATCCTAAAATGTCTGTGGAACTGCAAGAGACCCCAAAGAGCCAAAGCAACCTGGAGAAAGAACAAAGCTGGACGTGTCACAGTCTCAGATTTCAAGGTTTACTGCAAAGCTAACAGAGTCAAAACAGTATGGTATTAGCACAAAAAGATGCATATGTCAATGGAACAGAACCGCAGCCCGAAAATAAACCCACACTCATGGTCAATCTATGACAAAGCAGGTGAGGACATACAACTGGGAAAGACAGGCTCTTCAATAAATGGAGTTGGGCTACCTGCAAAAGAAGAAAACATCTGACACCAGGCACAACAATAAATCCACCATGGATTAAAGACCTAAATGTCAGACCTGAAACCATAAAACTTCTAGAAGGCATAGGCAGTGATCTCTTGGATGTCAGCCCAGGAACATTTTCCTAGACATGCCTCCTCAGGCAAAATAAAAATTAAAGAACACTGAAGCAAAAATAAATGATAGGGACTATACCAAAATGAAAAGCTTTTGCACATTGAAGGAAACCAACTGAATGAAAAGGCAACCTACTGAATGGGAGATACAAATGATAGATCCCATGAGGGCCTAATATCCAAAATATCTATCAAGAACTGATATGATTCAATACCAACCAGCCAGCCATTAATGATCCAATGGAAAATCAGGCAGAGGACCCGAATTGACATTTTTCTAAAGAAGACATGCAGATGGCCAACAGGCACTTGAAAGGATCCTCAACATCACTAATCATTAGAGAAATGGAATTGAAAAGTACTTGACATCACTTTTCCCCTTGTGCCCCCCATGAGAATGGTTGGTATCAAAAATGTGAAATTAACAAGTGTTGGTCAGATTGTGGAAAAAATGGAATCCTCTTGCACAGTGGATAAGAACATCAAGTGGTGGAGACACCATGGAAAGCAGTATGGAGGTTCCTCCAAAAATTAAAAGTAGAAATCTCATGCCATCCAGCAATTTTACTACTGTGTATTTACCAAATATAACAAAAACACTAATTCAAAAATCATGTACATCCTATATGTTTATTGCATCATTATTTACCTTAGCCAATTAGGGAAGCAACCTGTGACTATCAATAGATGGTTAAGAAGCATTGGGATATATACCATGGAACATTGCTCAGCCATAAAGAGGGCGAAATTCTTGCCTTTGTTGAGAATCTGGGGATATGTGGGATCTAAATAACAAACCAACACAAATAAACACAGAACAGACCATGATTGCCAGGTTGGGGGTTTTATGGTGGGACCAGCAAATAGGTGAAGGGGATTAAGAGGTACATACTTCCAGTTATAAAATAAATTAGTCACAGTGATATAAAGGACTGCCTTCGGAATACAGTCAGCAATACCCTAACAGTGCTTTATAGTGACCGATGGCATACAGTGCTTATGCTGTTGAGCACTGCATAATGTCTAGAACTGTGGAGTCTCTCTGTTATACACTAGAAATGAATAGAAAATTGTAGGTCAACTCTGTTTCAATAATAGGTGTTCTAAAAATTGCATTCCCTGTGACCTGCCCCATTCTCCAGACTAATTCTCACCGTCTGACTAAACGTGCAGTTTGTTCACTGTTCATCTCCCTGTACCGGAATGTAGACTCCATTAAGGCAGAGACTTGATCTATTTGAAGCTCAGTACAGACATGATGAACCAACGGACAAATTTCCTGTTGCCACATTCCAGGCATTACCTTAAAATGTGTCTAGATCTGGCTGAGTGAGCACAGCTGAGGTGGTAGCCAGGCTCCGGGCTACGCACACCTGCACGCACTCTGGGGCTCAGGGCTGTGGGTCCTAACTCTGCTTTCAGGCCATGAGCTACTTCACAGCCAGCAGCTCCTCAGGACCCCCTGCTACCTCATCCCGGCAGGAGGCAACGGTGAGTGCGTGGGCAAGAAGCAGAAGGCCCAGAGGAGACTGGGTGGGAGAGCCTCAGGGCTTGTCGAGGAAGGGGGCCATGGCTCCATACCCTAGTGTCTGACGTATGAATCAGAAGGGTATCCCCAGAGAGGACAATGGGCCCCATCAGGACCTGGACTATGCTACCCAGAGCTCAGCAACATCCCCCAACAGAGCAAGGAAAGGGAGGCATCCAGGGCCTGGGGGCCACACACATCAAGGTGGTAGATAGTAGGGCACAGGGAGGTCATCAGCTCCGCCACCCATGGCGGCCACCCGGAGAAAAAGGCAGCTTGTACCCTCAGATGTTAGTCATCCTAGATGCAGACTCAGGACATACCCCACAGTCAACTCTTGATGATTTGGGTATAAGCCACCGGTCTCATGACCCTCCATATACCCTGGGCCTCTCCTTGTCCCTCTCAAAGCACCCCTCGACCTCCTGGCTGCCTCAGGACGAGGCCAGAGCCGGAGCGAGGACAGACGGTGGGATGAGACACAGCCCTGAGGCTCGCGGGGTAAGCAGCTCCCCTGGAGGACGGGCTGCAGCGTCCAGTCCACTTGTCACTTGCACCCTCCCTGGCCCCGCACACAGCGATGGTCCTACATGCTGTGGACGGAGTAAGTCAGAGCGGGTATGCTCTCAGGGAACCTTCTTCCTCATTGCCGGGCGCAGGCATTCGTCAGAGCTCAGACCAGGTCTCTTCTGCTCTACCTGGGGTACTTTCTAGAACAAGCTGCCCAGGGCGAGGAGAGCAGGCAGCCCCCAGGGAACAGTACACAACCACCAGCGCTCAGTTCATTTAAGCCAAAAGGAACCAAAAACGGGTTTCTGAGCAGCTACAGACTTCATCTGGGGAGAAAAATATGGGTGATAAAAATCAATCCATTCCTTTACAGGTGCATAGACTTCAGTCCAGAGAGGTGAAAGCAGCTGCCCCAAGTCACACAGGAGAAAATGGTGGAGTTGGACTTCGAGGGAGGCTCATTTCAGTCGGTAGGTCCAGCTGGCTGGGAGCACCCGGCCGAGAGGGGTCCTGCGCTTGCTAAGGCTGGTGGCGCACCTCGGGCTAGCCCCCGCCCGGGAGCGTGAGGGCGCCAAAGGCGAGGTGAGGCACCAGGCCTCGCCCGAGGGCCGGGGAGGAGGGTCCAGGCCAGCTCGGGCCCCTGCTCCCGCCACCCCTCCACCACCTGCTCGCTTCTGCCTGTCATTCCTTCTGTGTCCCTGGGCCCCGCAGGCCAGCCTGCCCATAGTCCTGGGGCCGCGGCCGCACGGGGTGGCGGTCTCGGGGAGGGGACGCGAGCCCTGGCACAAGGGCCGCCCCGGGCAGGGTCCCCATCGGGCCCCCGGACACTTCCCGGGGGGCGTCCTGCCATGGGCCCCCGCCCCTAGGTGCCAGGGCCTCACACACCCGCATGTCCTCACGCAGTCAGTGCCCCGGGGCAGGGGGTGCGCAGACACCCCTGGGTGAGAGCCCGTCGAGGCCGAGGACTGCTGCTGCGGACAGACGCGGCCAGCGGCCAGGGTGAGCGGCCCGGCCCGGCCGTGGGGAGGTGGCACTACTTCTGACCGGGGAAAGGCGAGCAGAGACGGGTGTCACTCCTGGGCCCCCAGGTCCTGCCCCCTGTGGTGGCGCCTGAAGGACCGCGTGTTCTGTGTGGGGACAGGGCCGATGGGTCCCCGCGGAATTATGGGGAACAAAACGGCCCAAAGACACCAGAACCAGGATGAGCCTTGGAGGTGTGGGCGCTGCCGGGGTCCGTGCAGGGGCCTGGCCCAGCCGCACCCACGGAAAGGGGTGATGGGAGGGGTGGGGTGGGGGCAGGGGTGGGCCAGGGCAGGACCAGGCTGGACAGGGCCCAAGTCAGCAGGGCAGATGGCGGACAGTGATTTTTAAGAACTCTGAGTTTTTAAGTGGGAGAAGCCAGCCCCTAAAGAAGACATGCTGAATGAGCGCATCCCCGGGAGTAGCGAAGGGTGAAAGCCTCTCTCCCCCGGCGGGGTCCGAGAGAGCACTTACCTGAAGGGGTGGGGGGGCCTAGTGGCTGAGAAAAGCCAGCGAGACTTTGGGGGACAAATGTTTTCTTTCTGGTCCTGCGTTCATCCCACTGGTACATGCAGTTTTTTGAAGGCTCTTCAGACTGTCCACTGATATGCTAATGCGGGGGGTGTCACAGCTCAGGGAAAGTTCTCCAAATGAACGAGCTTCGTCATTACTGCGGGCCCGTAAGTGCCTCTGCACAGAGCCCTACACGCTTTTATCAAAGGAGAGCTGCAAGAGGCTCCCAGATGCTGTTTCCACCCTGGCATTTCGGGGCTGATTTATGGCTGGCATTGATTCATCGCATGTTCTACTTAGAACAGAAATGAGTGTAATTTATAACCATTTGTTCCTCCCCAAGGCCGCGGGCGAAAAGAGGATATTGATTTTTGGAGTTACTCACAGTGACCAGAGAAGGTTTGTTGGCTCCGGTTTAGTCAAGGACGCCCCGCTGACTCAGAGGCCAGGAGAACATTCGGTCCCGGAGATGGAGGGGGCCCTTAACAGAGCTTTCTCCCAGCCCAGTGCTCTGTCTCTATATACAGCCCCCCCCCCCCCCCCCGCCCACAGCCAGGCACAGCTGGGCTGTGTACCTGGGGATGTACTAGAGACGCAAACTCTCCATCCCCACGCCTACCCACCTACCCGCCTACCCGGGGAGCAGAAACTCGGGGAGCAGAGCCCAGCATCTGTGTTCTAACAAATCCTCCAGGTGATCAGGATGCATGATAAAGTGAAAAGGGCTGTAATTCGTGGAAAATGAAAGTGAGAGAATCAGCAGCTGGAGGCCGGCAGGTCCCCTTTCTCACAGATGCAGCTGGTGCTGCAGAGCGCGGGCTTGGGCGGTGGCTGCTGGGCCACCGCTGGACACGCTTCGCCCTCACGCGGGTACCGGCCTGCCTTGGAAACGAGGGCCAGAGGCGCAGAGGCAGCTGAGCTCCCTGCAGAGAGCCAGCTCCCACCGCGGGGAGGGGAGGCGAGCCCTGGGAGCCCCCCTCGCTGGGCTCCAAACCCACCAGTCAAGCAGCTCATCCCACCTGCCTGAACGGGAGGCGGGCACCGAGCGCAGGAGTGTGGTGCCCGATGCGAGGGAGGGAGGCGGCCCCCACCAGCCTGTGCCTCAACTCATCGTGTTGTGGACGATTGGTGACTGAAGTGGCCAGCTTTTCTCCCTTTGGGTTGCTACCCCCCTGTGAGGACCGACCAAGTCCAGCACTTGCCAAGGCCCAAGAGGAGCACTTCATGGCACCATCCTCTCTGGGGGGTGTGGGCCGTGTCCCCCGCCAGAAAGTGGCTTCTTGGTCTGAGCTTTCCCCTTCCCACCGGTCTGGTCCAATGGCAGGTGTCAGCTGCCATCTCCTGCCCTCTGCAAAAGAGCCTGAGAAGAAACCCAGCCTGTGGGATGCCCGGGCCTGACGTGAGAGCCAGTCCCGTGGCTCCTTGGAAGTGGTTTGCCAGGGGGCTTGACTTGGAGTCACCTCACTGAGCTTGTTAGCATCTGAAAGTGTGTCACCTTCCTCTCTCCTGCCTCTCCATTGCCCGTTTTTCACCCTCCCCACGACCTGGCCCTGGAGCAGTAGAGGTATGCCTCCCTTCCCTGGCGGGAGGAGAGCCTCAGGGAACAGAAAGGATCTCAGAAATTATACAGTGCAAACAGCTCATTTTCTGGCAGATGAATGGGGCATAGGAGGCTGGAGGAATGCAGCCAGGCCCTGACCCCCCAGCAGAGGCAGAGCCTGCCCGCCCAGACCTGAGACCTCGGGGCAGAGGGGGTGGGGGGATCCCCAGCCTCCATAGCTCCATCAAAGGATGAGGAACTCGTGACTACACCACATTCTAACGAGGCTTATGTGTTGTCACACTCTCACCAGAGGCAACTGATCATTTGTCACATATCTTTTTAACACCCACCCCCATCACCTGTCGTGGCTACACTGTGTCTGTGTGTAGACGAGGTCTGTGCCGAGTTCTCCCACGGGGGTACCCTCACTGTGCCCTCTTCACCCAGGGATCCCGAGCCGCAGGGTCCATGGAAAGGTGAAAGACAGCCTGGCACGACCGTCCGGATGGTTATCTGATCAGGGGCTCAGAGGGCTCCACCTCGTGATTTCCTCAGGCACTCAGTCCATGTAGTTCTAACATGACAAGTGGTTTTCCACATGCTGGCCCAGGACACGCAGCTTCCACTGCGCCCCAGGGGCTGAAGATGTTACATTCTTACGTATTCATTTTACGTGGATTTCCACTTAGAAATCAAGGAGGAGCCTGAGAAACAGCAATCTGATGAGAAACCATAGCAATGTATGTGATTTCTCTTTTAAGTTGTAAAAATGCCTGATAACCAAAGATTTCAAATAAATTATGAGACCAGTGTGGGAGCAAATCCTCCTTGATCTGACAAACAGCATTATCTCTGCAAGATAAACAGGTTATTTACTTACGTGTCCCCTTTAAGAGGACACTTTCTAAAACTTGGCTAGTGTCCTTGAAAAACATCAAAAAAAAAAAAAAAAAAAGAAAGAAAGAAAACTATCAGAGACAGATGGACAAAGTGCAAATCGTGGCATATTTTGCATGTTTTTTCTGAAAATCTTTATGAGGTAACTCTGTGCTTACAGGTGTCTGCCTTCTGACTGTAGAGCAGCACATTCTTGGAGGGACTGTTAAAGCCGCTCACCACGCAAGCTGCCACCCGATCCTCAGAGGTCCAGGCCTTGGACATTCGAGCCACCCCAGAGCACCAGGAAGAGTGCCACTTAGTGAATTAATAATGCTGCTTCACATCCCAGCTCCACCACCATACTCCCCAAGCTTCCTTCTCCAAACACTGGCCAACTCCAAACTAATGCTCTGTGAAATCAGAGGATGAGAACCAGATAGGAGGATGCAGGGGCAGGAGGAAAGGAATGCCCCCCTGGCTGATGTTAGAATGTATTTATTAGAATGTATTTATTGCTACATTTATGTACAATTATACAAGCAGCCCAGACAGGAAAGGGAATGTTGCACTGAGTTCTCCAGATTCCACACATGTGCACAAGTAAACAGACCTGTACGCCACTAAGTTTGCTCTCAGTTCAAAGCCAAAACTAGGTCACATACATTTTCTGAAAAAGTGGGCAATTCTTGGAAATTGTCTCCATGTATCCCTCCTTCTTTACAAGCTAGTCATGCAGAAAAAAAGTGGGTTCTCAGAAGCGAATGCCCTCAGGCATCTCTGTAGAGGGCAGTGCCTTGGGACAGGTTGCAGTGGGCGCAGGCCTGGGGCTGCAGGTGCAGCGGGGCAAGTCCCAATCCCAGCCCACCTTCCTAAGGTCTGTCCCCAGGAGAGGCCATGGGGGGAGGGGGAGGTTGGAGAGAGAGACAGAACAGCAAAAGAGGGAAAACCAACAGGAAACTGAGACGTGAAGAGAACCATCAGCCAGAGCCCAGGTGGAAGTGATGCTCGTCCATCTGGTTCCGGCTAAGAGTCCAGATTTGGGGGAATGTACACATTCGGGATGGCAGGCATGTCTTGGCATGTCCTCATCCTACAGCTTGCTGTGTATCAGACGCCAGGGACCTGCATGAAGACAGCGGACAGGAGCGTGAGGCAAGAAGGAAGACGATTAAACTGAAATATGATCCTACTGGCTAAAGAGGGCCCCAGACATCTTCCCACATTTCACAGGTAACGCAGAACCATGCACGGTGGAGTGCACTGCTGACTCATGAAGTGGGGCCGGAGCGCTCAGGACACTCAGGGAATACAGGCTGTACCACAGCAGAGGGGCTGCCCAGCCTCCACTCGGACCTCAGCCCAGCCACTGTCATGATCCCACAGTGGATCTAACAGAGGACCTGGCAACAATCAGATCCAGAATTGTGAGGTGGATCTGGGACCGTGGCAGAAACACACTCCCTTTCATATCACAGTTCCCTAAACCTTTGTGACAGGCATCATGAGAGCCAGCTGAGCAGCCTGGCAGGCAGGTGTGCCTGAGGGGTGAGCTCACCTCACCTACAGCAGCACTGCCTTCCCCACCCCGGGCCACTTCCCATTTGAGGGTCCAGTGGGAGGGTCTTCATATCTGTTCTAACCCAGTGTCCTGGGCTCAAATCGATCCGGCACCTCAGGGAAAGACAGGGCCTCAAGGATGAGAGCCAGAGTCCTGGGAGTCTGAATACCCCAAACCATCAGAGGCCTTTGGGGATGATGGGCAATTTGTGTCCCTGGAATGTGAGGCTGTAGGGCCTCTATCCCTGCAGAAACCAGCCAGCTCTCACTTGTCCATGGTTATGGATGTCCCTCTAATTCCTCATCACCATAATCCTATAGGTGAGCCACAAGGAAGACTGGATGAGACTTCTGCCCGAGAAATCCTAAGGATGGTGGGAGGAGGACCAGAAAAACCATTTGGAAGTCCCTGTCCTTCCTCTTGGGTCAATAGCATTGTAATCAGCCATAGGGGGGCCCCCATCGGCTCTTCCAAGGCTGCCAGCTATGTGACATTTCAAGCTGAAGTATGTGGCCACTGCCAACTCCTTGGATCCTTTTATCAATTCATCTCTGGATAATTCAAAAATCTCTGTCATTTGATCTTGACTTTTCTGGTGAGTCATGCAGAAACTTTCTTTTCCTACTTCTGATGACAAGAGCACAGAGTTAAACTCATTGAAAGAGTTCACTCTAAAAAGCAAAAACATTAACAAATGACAACCAATGAGGAAAAAATTACAAAACATCAGATACATTTCAGTGCGGGGGCTTTTACCCATCAGCAAACAAAATAGAAAGAGTTATGTCAAGTCCTGCATTGGAAGAAATGGTGTAAAGGCAAGTAGCTAAAAAGAGTATTGTTTGTAGCTATGTAAAGAATGTTAAGAACATGTCTGAAGTAAGGATTCCAGCTGAGATCCCAGGAATAAGAATAATTAGATTCTCCCATTTTACAGTCAGCCACACCACTTTCAGAACAATGACAGATGTGTCACCAGCCCTTTCACATGGACTCTGACACAGTGGTAATATTTTGGTGATGTCACAGAATGTTAGAGACGCTCACAGGATATGAAACTCATTTCAAGGAAATCCAAAATTCAAGGCTAAAGAAGCAAATTATTTCTAAAAATCCCTACCCTGGGCTGAACATATATGATCCTTTTTTATGTCACTTAAAAAAATCTAAAAGATAATATAGTTATTAGAGACATTCATTCTACACCTTAAAGTATTACCTCAATATTCTCATACAGCTAGAGATGGGTTTATAGAACTTGAGGGGGATTAATCAGCAATTTTGGGGAACTCAAATGTATCATTCAAGATGGACAAGGTAAACTTTACTGCCATGGTTTTATTTATAAATGGGATGAGTCAGAACAGTCTCTGCTAAAGAAATTAGAGAATTTTAAAACAGGCTGCTTCAAGGTAATAGTGGTCAATGATTTTAAAATATTTCCAAATTGAGATCAATGCATAACACTAATCTGGCTTAATGAGCCAATTCTAGCTTTATTTATATATATATATATAAATGTATATATTTATACATAAAATGTATATATGTTTTATATATAATGTATATATATACATATATACATGTATATATACATTTATATATATAATGTGTATATACATATACATTATATATAATGTATATATATATATGTATATACATAAATGTATATACATATATGTATATACATATGTATATGTATAAATATATATAAATGTATAATCTTCATTTTTAAGTACATCTGAATTTTTTATTTTATTTCATTTTTTAAAGATTTTATTTATTTATTCATGAGAGACAGAAAGAGGCAGAGACATAGGCAGAGGAAGAAGCAGGCTCCATGCAGGGAATCTGATGTGGGATCCCGGGTCTCCAGGATCACGCCTTGGGCTGAAGGCAGCGCTAAACCACTGAGCCACCCAGGCTGCCCTGAATTTTTTTTTTTTTAGATAAGAAAAAGCCTCCCAGCAGCAGTGTTATCTGTGTGAACTTGCCCTATAATACTCCACATCACAAAAAAGAACAGTCTAAAGTAGCATGTCCCATCCGTTCACATGGATTACAGATAAAATCTCATTTATCTGATGTCAAAATTATTAAATTGGAGGAAGATGTTCTTGATTAGCAGAAAGCCCACGAGAGGTAAACAGAGAAAGAACCGGGAAGGGGGTGGAGCTAGATGTTGTAATGGGAGGGCTTGCTGTGGGTGGGCTCCTCTGACTGGGGATTCATGCAGCTAGAATAAAGGCTCTGGGCAGTGGACGCACAGATTTGGGTTCTACCCGGCAGGGGAGAGGTGGCAGGTATCAGGGACAGGTGGGCGGCCGTGGCCACCAGTGGTACTTACCTAGTGAGGGTAACTGTTACATTTGCTTTATACTGCTTTGGCAAGAGCGCATCTGGAACAAGGCATACAGTTTGGGTCCCCACCTTTCAAAAGAGACATGAAGGGGTTAGGAAGCACTTAGCAAAAGAACACAGAAGGAAGTGAAAACAGCACAGAACAACAGGAGCACTCTGGTCACTCTGGATCCGGGAGAGCCTGCAGGGCAAAGTGCCAAAGCAATCTTCTCCCTTAAGTATTAACTGTTTGTCTTTTCAATCCAGTCTTGAATCTTCACTATTACAATGTGGAAACAAGAATACCTTGACCACTTCCTTTTAATATGGATACTCGAATTCTAATGGTTGTAGCCACTCCACACAAACCAATCGCTTTCACAGGAAGAATGATGGATCTCAAAGTCATACACACCAAAGATTTTTAAGCATTAGAATCATGCTGATCAGATTTTATATTTAAGGTTCTCTTGTGATTAATCTAGGCACTACTAAAATGTCCTTTGGGCACCAACCATTTACAGGCCCCAAATACTTGGTGGTGCCTCCTTTGAAATCAATAGTGGCTATCCTTTTTTTTTTTTTTTATGATTTATTTATTTATTTGAGAGAGAAAGAGAGGAGGGGGGGAAGGGGAAAGTCCCAAGCAGACTCCATGCTGAGCACAGAGCCCTATGTGGGGCTTGATCTCATGACCCTGAGATCACGACCTGAGACAAAACCAAGAGTTAGTTGCTTAACTGTGTGAGCTACCCAGGCGCCCCAGTGATGTCTGTGATTAAGTGAACTTTCAAGAGGCTACACCTACCTGCTAAAAGACTGGGGTGGGCTAAGGCAAAGGATCTCTCTCACAGCCCTGTGGCCCAGTGGTGGTCAGAGAGACCAGTTTCAGCCCCACTGTCTCTGGTCTGTCTTCTTCAGCTGACCCTCCTGCCATTCTCAGGAATAGCCCTCATAGACACTAAAAACGAGCTTGCAATGAACTCTACAAAGAAACCACCAGGCCAGCCAAGCTTATCCACGCGCAAGTTCTCTGGGCACAATTGTGCCTACGGTACTTTCTACGCTGTGGCTCAAGCAGTTGGAGATGTTGTTAGTGGTCGGCTCTTATAGATCAGTTATGTGCCAGAAGGGCATCTGCGCTGGGCTGTTTCCCACAGGGATCAATAGTAGTGCAGATTCCAGGCACTTTAACCCATAATGAAAAACCAAGGCTTTGTAGTAAAATACAGTAGAAACCCCAAATTTGTCAAAGCTAGTAATAAAGGAACACAGAAACAATGAAACTGATTAACAGTTTTTAAACATTTTTTAGATTTTTCTTGTAATACTTGAGCTTGATGTTAAACTGGGCAGAATTAACTAGATGACTAAGTAGTACTTGAAATTTGAGAGCTGGAACTTTATTGTATCAGGTTTTATTTTTTTAAAATGTGCTATATTTTTCCCCTTAGTCATAAGCATTACTTTTACCATGATTAACCATAATTGAGATACGACTGACACTCATAAAGGAACGAAAGGAAAAACAGGAAGGAAAAGAAGAAAACTAAGGAAGGAAAAAAAGAATGACTCACACGAGTACACTGAAGAAGTTTGGGAAAGCAAATGAAAAGGAGGAGGGGGGAGTAAATGTGATAAATATACGGGACAAGGAAGAAAACGGAATTAAATGACGGGTGTCAGTATTAACAGAAGAAACTATATGCATCTATTTCCCTAAAAGAAACAGGAAGATATCAAGTCAGAAATTTCAAAGTTTGCCGCCAGGTGGCACCATGAGATTAAAATAACTTGGTTGAAGCTAGCAACCCATGAGGGGGCGGAAGGGGGTCCCTAACTATGGAGGGGCAGGATATTCAGGATCTGTAGAGCGCCGTCACAGGTTAGGACTTACAAGATAGATCAAGCTACCCCAGGAACACAAACGTAAAAACACTAGAAAATCTATCTAATTCAGTATGTTTAAAAAAACCTTTTTTAAAGCATATGAACATATTATCTCGATATACACAGAAATTGCACTTGATAAATTTTTAAACCTTATCTTTATTTAAAAAGAAACTATAGCAAAATAGGCATGTGTATATAAAAGGAACTTTTATCAACCCAATAAAGGGCATGAAACAAAAACCTAGAGCAAACATGGAGTGGCAAACATTAGGAATGTTAGAAGCATTCCTCTTAAATCAGAAATGAGATGTCACTTACGCCCAACACTGTACTGAAAATTTCAGTCAAGTCAGCTCAAAGAAAGAAAGGTTATATGGCTTGAGAAGCCAGATTTTTTTTTTCTTTTTTTTTGAGAACTGTCATTATTAGAAACAAGAATAAGCAAGGCTCCTGAATATAGAGTCAGCAAACAAAAATCAGTTTCATTTCGATAGGCCAGCCACAAGTAGTTTTAAAATGTAACTCTTAGAAGATAATAAAAATGAAGATGCTTAATAGTAAATCCAACAAAAGGCACAGAGGATCTTAATGCAAAAATTTACACTTCGCTGAAAGGCATTACGGAAAACCTCAATAAATGGAAAACTATTACGTCTTCCTAATTAGGGATATTTAATATCGTGCAGATGTATTCTCTTCCCAAATGAATCTAATTAATATCAATTACTATTAATCCATTTCCAAACAGAAGTTTTTTTCCCATACAATTTTACTGATCTTTTTAAAAAAGATTTATTTATTTTAAAGAGAGAGTGGTGCAGTGGGGAGTGGCAGAAGGAGGAGAGAGTCTTAAACAGAGTCTGGGCTCACACAGAGCCCAACCTGGGGCTGCATCTCACAACCCTGAGGTCAGGACCTGCGTGAGCTGAAACCAAGAGTTGGATGTTTAACCGACTATGCCACCCCGGTGCCCCCAATTTAAATGATTTCTGGGGCCCTGGGGTGGCTCAGTCGGTAAGTGTCTGCCTTTGGCTCAGGTCGTGATCCCAGGGTCAAGCCCTGCTCAGCAGGTGAGTCTGCCTCTCCCTTTGACCCACCCCACTCTTGTGCACCCTCTCTCTCTCTGAGATAAATAAGAAATAAAGAAAAATATAAATAAGAAATAAAATTATATTATATAAATATAAATAAGAAATAAGAAAAAAAAAGATGATTTCTAAAATGTGTGTTGTAGAAGGGGGGTCTGGCTAGGTAGGGCATGCGATTCTTGATCTCAGGGTTGTGAGTTCGTATCCCAGGCAGCATGTAGAGACTACTTAAAATACAATAAAATTTATGTAGTAGAACAAAGGCCCAAAAACTAGTCAGGATTTTTTTTTAAGATTTATTTATTTATTTATTCATGAGAGACACAGGCAAAGGGAGAAGCAGGCTCCATGCAGGGAGCCCGACGTGGGACTCTATCCCGGGTCTCCAGGATCAGGCCCTGGGCTGAAGGCGGTGCTAAACCGCTGGGCCACCCGGGCTGCCCACTAGTCAGGAATTTATTATTAAAACAAGGTGGAGAAAAAATAAAGCTCTGCCAGATATTAAGACATGTTACTAGCTAAGGCTATTATTAAGACCTTTGGAACAGGGCAGCCCAGGTGGCTCAGCAGTTGGGCATCTGCCTCAGTAGGAGAGGGATGGATTGTCAAATAAAGTATTACACAACTGGTTATCCAGCTAGAAAAAAATGGACCCACACTTTATACCATACCCAAAGTTACTTCTAGCTGGACTAAAGACTCAAGTGTAAAAATAACCAATCATGTAGAAGAAAACTTAAAAATGCAAAACTCTTAGAAAAAAATGCAGAATACCTTCATGACCTCCAGGAAAGTAAGAATTTCTTAAATAAGATACACATCAAAAAAAAACCTGCCACAAAATTCTAAGAAAAAAGATGTATAAATTAAGCTACAATAAAATTTAAAAGTTTCTCCATCAAAAAAATAAAAGGATAAAAAGATGAGGTACAACTTAGAAGGAGATAACTGTAAAACATTTAAGTGTCAGAAGATTAATAACCAAAATATAAAGAAATTCTGTGAAGCATTATAATATATAATATACACATATATATACACATATATATATACACACTGACCCTTGAACAATAGTGGTTTGAACCATGCAGGTCTACTTACATGTGGAATGTGGATTTTTTTTATACAGTCCAGTACTGTAAATGTATTTTCCTTCCTTATGGTTTTCTTAATAGCAGTTTCTTTTCTCTAGCTGATTTTATTGTAAGAATACAGTATGTAATACATATAAAATATGTGTTAAACAACTGTTACTGGTAAAGCTTCCACTCAACAGTAGACTACTAGTAGTTAAGTTCTGGGGGAGTCAGAAGTTACAAATGGATTTCCAGCTGAGCAGGGGGCTGGTACCCTGAGCTCCCATGTCATACAAGGGGTCATCTGTATAATATTATAATGCGTTTTAATAATAATTTAGTAATATATAATAAGAATATATATATATGTATATATAATATATATTAATATATATAAGTAATATATAAGAATATATATATGTATATACATATATATATATATATATATATATATATATATATTCCTTTATATAGCTCCAAGAAACCTTTCTTTCCCTAACACTCTGGTAAGACCTTCTCTAGTTTTTTAAGGGTTTAAAACAGATATTAATGGAGGAAAATACAACAGGAAAGTTACAGATTTGGTACCATTATCTTTGGTCTTTAAACCATCAGAATTGTGAAGGTCTTAAAGAAACCATCTAGGTGGAAAACTCAATAGTCATTCTAGGGACACTGAATAAATGCAACCACATGATTCCCACAGTGTTGGGCACATCTTCCCTCGGGTCAGTGCTTCTCATGAGGGGTCCCAGAACAGCAGCATCAGCCTCATCTGCTAAAAATGCAAGTTCCTGGGCCCCATGGAGATTCACTGAATCAGGCATTTGGGGAGGGGCCCCTGCAATCAGCGTTTTAAACAAACTTTCCAGGTGATTCTGATGCATGCTCATGAGAACTACTGCTGAAAGTTTTTCAAATGTGTAAAAAAAAAAAAAAAAAATTCCAGCAAAATAAGACCCTTCTATATTCAAATAAAATTCTAGACAGGAAAATCACACCACTGGCCTTTGGAAAACAGGACTGACTTTCAAATCCTTTAATTTCAGGGGTCAGTAAACCATGGCTCATGGACCACATCCAGCTCCCTTATCTGTTTTTGAAGAGATCATGATTTTAATATACATTTTTTTAATCAAAAGAAAAATATTTCATAATACATAAAAATTAAGTAACATTCAGATTACAGTGTCCATGTATAAAGTTCTTTTAAAATAAAGATTTATTTATTTAGAGAGGGAGACAGAGCACATATGAACAGAGGGAGGAGCAGACTCCACACTGAGCACAGAGCCCGATGTGGGGCTCCATCTCAGGACCCTGAGGTCATGACCTGAGCTTAACTCGAGAGTCTTAAGCTCAAGGGACTAAGGCACCCACATGCCCCACATATAAAGTTTTATTCGAAGGCAGCCTTCCTCATTCATTTACCATGGCTTTAGCTCTTTCTGTATTACAATAGCAGAGTTGTGCCTATTTGGCCTATAAAGTAAAAAATATTTAATACCTGGACCTGTACAGAGTTTGCCAACTTCTGCCTTTATTCGATAATTAGAGTCTACCAATCTGAAAGCAAAATATAAGCAATCACAGTGATTTCTTTTAAAAATATAATTTTCATTTTAATTCTGCAGGCAAAAATCTAATAGCTCAAAGAATCATAAGGAAAGTTAAATCAGACCCACTTTCATCTACAAAGCAAATCAAATAACCCACATAGAGCATCTGGAAAATGTTAATTATGCTTTCTCTCTTCAAATATTCTAATAAATGACAAAAAAGTGACTGATGATTTTAATGAAACACTATCACACTGAGTTCTGAAAGCTAACTTAGCCATCTCCTCCTGCAGACGTTCACTTGGGTGTTAACCTCACCTGTCAGGCTGTCTTGAATGATGGACTTCACTTTCTGGGTTTTACACTGCAGCTGCCTTCTTCTCTTCCCTGGAATGCAAGTCTCCTCGCAAGAGCCTTCTTCCCTCTGATCCTCAAACTCTTGAATCTTTTCCAGACTAAGTTTAGCTCTTATCACTAAGGACCTGCTCACTGAGCTCCTGAAAATTTTATCCAACCCCCATTGCATGGTTGAGAAAGCCAATTTCTATCCCTATTCATTTTCACTTCTGAGATTCACTTTCCTCTGGATGTCTGAGATCCCTTGAGCATCCATCTTTCTTTTCATTTCCAAGGCTTTAACACTCAGTAAAAAGAAAAGGATGAGTTCTCACCTCTACAAGAATACATCATGTATTTCAACTTTAAGTGACAGTCACCTTATCTTGGAAATGAGAGCACTGAACTCTTGGCAGGTTGGTGTTACCAGCCCACACAAAACAGCTGAGCAAGGGGCAGCCCAGGTAGCTCAGCGGTTTAGTGCCACCTTCAGTCCAGGACGTGATCCTGGACCTGGAATCGAGTCCCACATCAGGATCCCTGCAGGGACCCTGCTTCTCCCTCTGCCTGTGTCTCTGCCTCTCTGTCTCTCTGTGTCTCTCATGGATAAATGAATTAAATCTTTAAAAAACAAAACCAAAAACAGCTAAGCAAGTAAGTCTGGTCTTCAACGTCATGGGGTCTGATCTTTAGGTCACTGTTACTCCATATTCAACTCCATATTTAAAGCATAATTCTTAGGCCTTCAAATCACTGGATGCATCCACTTGGAGTTGTGTGGACAAGAAAACCCACCAAAGGGTGCTGTCATGTAAACACATCTCAACTGGGAAAGTAGTCAGTGTTTTGTAGTAAAAAGGAGCACCAATCTTCAAGGACACCTGTGGCATTTAGGACATCTTTGTGTGGATTGGGGAAGGGATCCTTTCCTCTCAGCAGATGCCACCCTGGGCAGCCCCAGGGTATGTGCTGGTTGTGTGCACACCAAATCCACACCTGCATGCCTGCCCACAGACCTCTGTGAGCTCCTTGGGACCCGGCTCCTGTCCCATCTCACCCCGTACAATACTCCCCTCTCTGGGCTCACTCAGCTCTGGAGACATACGGCCCTCCTTTCTGTTCCTTCAACAAGTCAAACCTTTTCTTGATTCTTGTCTTTGCATAAGCTGTTCCTTCTACCTGGTATGCTTTACAACAAAGATAATAGTGTCCAGTGGCCACTTCCAGCAAGCAGATACATTGCTCGGTTTACAAAACATTTTCTAAACTTTTTGAAGTACCTGACATATAAAATTTAGATTTCACATAAAAATTATATTTCAGCTTATCTTAAGCATTATTCTTTGTATACTCTTTTTTTTTTTTTTTTTTTTTTTTTTACAAAGCTTATCTTGGAAAACCAGAAGGCACAGCAACAGTGGGCCTCCCACATGAGATGTTGCTGGGCTACTCAGAGCACAAGGTTTCAGGGGATACATCATCCCCACAAGGCCCTGGGCACTCCTTTGATCCCTCCCACGTTTGCGTTTATCATCCTTATTTAAATAAAAGAAGAGAAGCAGCTGGCCTTCTCTTCTTTCAGGAGGCACCTTACAAGCCACTTCTTACAGAGACTTTTTCTGACCTTCTTACCCCCAGTTATCATCCTCATATTTGCCCCTACTCAGTCCACTGTTCTTTCATAGTATTGATGTAAATATGTTGCTTTTATAGGTCAAAGATGTTGGATAGTGGCAATTTCACGATTCAATCTAATTTACAACCTGTTAATTACTCTGTTTCATGTTGTCCTGTAGAAAGTAGGATCTAATCTTAGTGACTCATATTTTCAATGACCAGTATGTAGACAGTGCCTGGCAGGTACTAGGTACTAAAATATTTGGATGAGTAAATTCAAGGACTCCTCCCACCAAAAGTTCCTTGGCAGCTCCAGAACATACACAAAATTCATTTTCACCTTCCCTGAGGTCTCTAGAATCAGCCCAAGTTAGAATTGGCCTGACCCATACCCCAGGGCAGTCCTACCACTACTCAGCACTGCCCCCTACTGGGCTCTGGAGCTCTTTTTTTCTCCCAGACCAGCTTCCACCCATACAGCTAGCTGATGCCCCCTCGTTTTAGCTTTAGAAATTATTCTGAAGGTGTGATTTTTTCCCTGGAACCCCTGCAAACAGCATTGAGACCACCACTGGACATCCACGGAGATGTTCCCTCAGCCTTAAAAGGAAGCGGGGGTGGGGTGGGGTGGGGCAGAGAATGGTACTTGTTCCTGAATTAACTGCTGACCATCACCAGAGCCTTGGCCTGCCTACAGATGTCAGCAAGAGGCTGGCTGCTAATCTTTGTATGTGTTCTCTTGTTTACTTGTCTCATTGTCACATTGTTTAACTCTTCTGTTTCCTTCTCTAGTCTATGAATTTTTGAAATTATCTGCAAATCCTCAAAATCTACAAGTATTTAACAAATGTTTAATGAGTGAAATTGAGTAGGTTCAATCATTCAAGGGCCACATGGAACATCCATCCCCCAAAGGTGAACAAGGACACAGATGGCCATTTGCCAGGATGCACACTGGTGTCAGCTTCAGATGTCTGTAGTTGACAGAGAAACCACCAGGAGGAGCATTTTCCTGCTGTATGCGTACATTTGTGGGAGTATGTTCCAGAAGACACTATACAGTTAAGTGAAAAAAAAAAAAAAACTATTCTAATTCTAGGGAAAGTGCTCTTTTCAATTATCTTCCTGTTGCCAAAACCAGTGTACACTTTAAATACTGTAACAGACCTTTTTCCTAAGACACTGGTGGTCAAATGTGCCACCCAAACCCCTGCCCTGGAGTGTTTCTGCAGTTCTCTCTCCCATCTCTTGCTTTGGCACTAAACATTGTATTCTCACCAAGGTTCTATACTAAACCCAGTCTCCCCCTTCTTACACTTTACCCTTGGGAAATTTCAACTGACATTCCATCAGCATTCCAAACTTAAATTGTCCCAAAAGAAATGTCAAAGGCACACACACATCTACTTCCTCTCATGATTTTCTAGTGTTTCATGACCCTACCTTCTGAATCTCAAACTTCAACCTTTATAATATAAACTGACAATTAATTCCACCACAATCACTTTTTCTGTGCCTTCATGGGTTTGTATATGTAGCTCCTTCTATCTAGTCTTCCTATTCCCTCCCCCCACCCATTTAAGAATAATTCATTTTTAAAGACTTGGCTTACAGATCATCTCCTTCCAGGAAGTCTTCCCTGGACCTTTCCAGAAAGATTAGATGCCTTCCTTCTGAGCTTTCATACTTTATCCTATTCACTTCACAGTTCATAGAGAGCACCTACCATGTGCCAGTCACTGCTCTAGGCACTGAGCGCATATCATTGCACAAAATTCCTGCCTTACATTCCATGTAAGCTTACATTCCAGTGGGAGAAGGCAGACAATAAATGATGCAGACAGTCCCTGACTTACAACTTTATAATGATATGAAAGTGATATACATTGGGTAAAAACCATGCTTCAAAATTTGAATTCTGTAGGCTAGTAATATGCAGTACCATCCTGTCACCTGATGCTAGGCAGCGGCAGAGTTCCAGGTTAGCCCGGAGTGATCATGAAGGTCAACAACTCATATGCTGACAACCATTTTGTACCGAGACAACTATCCTATTTTTACTTTCAGTGTAGTATTCAACCAATTACATGAGACTGTCAACACTGTATTATAAAATAGGCTTTGTGTTAGACAATTTTGCCCAACTATAGGCTAATGTAAATGTTGTGAGCCCATCCGAGGTCAGCTAAACTAAACTATGATGTTTGGGAGATTAGGTGTATTAGATGCTTTTTCTACCTAGGATATTTTCAACTTACAGCTTAACAAATGTAACCCCATCATAAGTCAAGGGAGATCTGTATACAAATATAAACATACAGTATGTGAGATGGCAAGTGCTACAGAGGAAAAAAAATGGAAAGAAATGTGTAGGGAATACTGGGAACGATGCAATTTTAAATAAAGTGGTAAGGGAAGACCACAAGTGAGGGGACATTTAAGCAAAATCCCAGAGATCACAAAGAAATAAATTATAAAGATATCTGGGGGTGGGGGGGAAGGCATACTAAGCTGAGGTAATAGGAGCTCTGGCTAAAGATTAAGAAAGAAGCCAGCTGACATTAATCTAGTGAGAGAAGGAGAAATCAACAAATGAGGTCCAAGAGCAACAAGGGACCAGATCTTGGGCTCTGAAAGCCACTGAGAAGATTATGGCTTTTATTCTTAGATGGAAAGCCTCGAGGATTTTGAGAAATGGTAGGATCTGACTTACCTTCTTAAGGCTGCTGTCTTAATAGACTAGAATACCAAGAGAGGAATCAAGAAAACTCATCACAAGGCTCTAGCAACCCTGGTGTATGCAACAGGGCAACAGCTGTGAAGGATGGATGAAGTGCTCATATTCTGGATATATTATATATTTTTAATGTTGGACCAACAGGTTTGTGGTTGGGCTGGATGTGGATATGAGAGAAGAGTGATATATATGGTCAGGGTTTGGGCCTGATTCACTGAAAGAATGGATTTGCTCTCCTAAGGAGTATGGAGGCAGGAGCAAGCAGTGAGAGGGAGAAAGAGTGATGGAAAATGGTGAACATTACAGACTTCCAGGCCTTCCTGATAAGTTGGCCTAGAATTTAGTGTGAATCTAATGGAAAAAGGGGGAGAGAGACCACAAACCACTAAGATCAATGTTTCTTCTATCTGATTAACATGAAGTATCATTAGCACTTCTGAAACAAATCTAGGGTGTATACATCCCACTCCCAATTATTTATGACCCAAGAAAATCACTTAAGAAAATGATTTATGGTCAATGGTCAAAGTTTATAGGCACAAGTGCAATATTTGATCTCAAAAGAAAGCTCTAAAATCAAAGGACATTTTAACTTCAGAAAGACCACATTAGCACAGTGAACTAAGTATGAGAAGACCACACATACATTGTAGCTTAGAAGATGTTCAAAAAACACTAAGTTAATTTCCCTCCTAAAAAAAAAAAAGAAAGAAAACCTCGCAGAATCTAATTTCTATAATACTTTTGCTGTCTGGTGTCGTGGTAAAGTACCTTCTATCATTAAGTGTCTTTCAATGACCTAAGCTTATCATTCGCTGTTTTAACAAAAGTAGGCGAATACAAACTCAAACCACTGAGGATATGATGGCCATAGAAGGAAATTAAGAACCAAAAAGCCACCAACGTACATTTAGAAAACCCTACCCTACTGATTTTTTTTAAGTAACATTTTCTGACTACAGAATTTGAAGAAGTCAGAAGTTTTATTGGCAGATATTTCTCACTTGGGGCCCCAAAGGTGAAATGTTAAAACCATTATGGCCATGTCACCTTTTAAGTAAACCTGATACACAGAAATTGAATTAATAGAGAGAAGTATTTCTCTTCCTATTAAAGGTGCTTCCATAAGCACATATTGCTATTCAAATTTGTTATATGTAAAAAGCACACCTACAACATTTAAGTAAAAAATAATTACCTGTAATTTTGGAATACCTAAAATAAAAAAAAAAAAAAGTCAACTTACCTCATTCCCTAGACTGTAACACAATTTCTTATAATAAAACACAAGCAGTGTTTGTGCAATACACTACAGTATTGTTTATAAACAGCCAAGGATTGGTAAAAAACTGTTCATCAGCAGTTAAGGAGCATCTGTACAGTTAAATGCTATGGTATTTTTGTATTGACAGGTGATGATTTCCAGCAAGCAGTGAAAGAAGTACACAACCGTGTGTACAGAAAGTTCGGATGTACACGAACGAAAGTAAGTACATAAGACATATGTGTGTAACGTCCAGATCTCCTCAGGCAGGAGGAATAGGTGGAAACAGTGACCTCTGCGAGAGGCTGGAGAGTTAGAGGACAAGAAAGAAGGCTCATTTTTCATTGCTATCCTCCTCTATCTACTGATATGTTCCATGTTTCGTGTATCATTTATTTTTTAAAATTCAAATGATTTAACTTTTTAAAGTAAGACATTGGTCACAAAGTAGCTAAGCAGCACCTAAAATATAAAGTACCCTTAGAATTTGGCAATCCCACACATGATTTGGTAACACTGGAAGCCAATGAAAAACAATATTCCTAAAAATATTTGTGACTTAATATCTACTTTTCTGAGTGTTCTTTTAATAAAAAAGGGAACTGACAGTAACTTGACCATTTTAATGCTTTAATAAAAGCCTCCAAAGAAAAATAACCAAAAAATCCTGAAATACCCCAGTTTTCTGGTGCTTTCCTATGATACAAGGTATTATCATTATAAATTTACAAAAATCAACACAATTAACCAGGGTTTCAGATGGAAATTCTACCTGTACTGCTTGAGGTAATATATATCCTAATATTTACTTAAGGTATTTACTTAAGGTAAAAGAAAAATTTGTAGTAAAAAATGCTAAACTTAATGGTAAGTTAAATACAGTAGATAATACGGTTATGATTACTTTCATTAATATTATGTTTTATATATACACATATGTAAACATATATATGTGTGTGTGTGTCAATACTGTCTATTCTAATATGAACCATTATTAATAAGGTTGCTTATATTCAATAAACTGTTACTATAAGAATATCAGACACACACTATCCAAGGGCAGTATCATTGGATATTACATAATATGCAGCTCCTCAGTGGCAGAGAACGAAGTTAACAAATGTACAATATTAGCTGGCCTGCTTTGTAATGAATTTATAACGTTTGATGCTTCCCAAACTGCTATAATCTTACAAATGAAGAACACATTTCCCAGCCAGATCACTCAAGTCGATATCATGCTTCTCATCTGCTAACTAGCACCTACTAAACAACCTCTAACTTAACTCCCAACTAACTTCTGCACATTTTATTGCACCTTTCTCTTCTGGTATTTAATATTTTACTTTCTACATCTCACTTTGGGTCTATGTCTTAACTCTGACTTAACTATAATTTCCACAACACAAAGGGTCTCAGCCATCCCCCCAAAACAGCAATGCCTCTGCAAACCCCTGGCGGAAGGAATGGCACTATGAATGCGTAAGTATACATGTAATAGTCTTACCACTTTTGTTCTTCCAGCCAATTCCTGTAATAGTCTTACCATGCCTCTCTGTCTCCCCTCCCTCACCATTTCTTTCATAACATCATTAAACTGAAAAATCTTTTAAATTTTTCATGCCTAAGAACTAGAGAACAATGGTTCAAAAATAAAAGGTGGTAGAGAACATCTTCTTACCTGAAGACATCAGACCAGTAATCTAGAAGACAGATTCGCTTCCAGTATTCCTAATGCTTGAGAACACCCCAAAAATGTTAATGCCAATAATACCCACTAAAGATGCAAAACCACTTTTCCAATGAATATATTTTCTATACATTTTGATGCATAGCCTTTAATACAGTCTGTGTCTCCCAAATTCATTATAAACATCCTTAAAGCATCAACTTATACTGGAATGTAATGCGGCCCAGCACATTAAACAAGATTATAAATAAAGTATACAGATGATTAGGTTCTGGGTTCTCATTCCACGGTTCATTATAAACAGTGCTTGATACCACATTTGCAAATACTACTTAAAAAGTAAACAGACTGCTGAATTATGATTTTCTTTTGCATACACTGAAAGATTTTGTCTTCTGGTAGAAAGTACTTTTAAAACACACAAATTAAAAAGCTGTAATATTCTACATTTAACCCACATACCAATGGTTAAGGTATTATATTTTAAAGTTAGTGGAGGAGGAAAACCATCCACTTGTAACTCAGATTACCAAAATGTATTTACTTACATTCAAAAGTTTTGGGGATCCCTGGGTGGCGCAGTGGTTTGGCGCCTGCCTTTGGCCCAGGGCGTGATCCTGGGGACCCGGGATCGAATCCCACATCGGGCTCCCGGTGCATGGAGCCTGCTTCTCCCTCTGCCTATGTCTCTGCCTCTCTCTCTCTCTCTCTCTGTGACTATCATAAGTAAATAAATAAAAATTAAAAAAAAAAAACCCAAAAGTTTTATGGCCTAAAAATTAACAAGTATATCGTACTAGGAATTATCTGGGGAAAATAAGCAAAAACAAAAAGGAAGAAAAACCCTAATGTATCATTTGGGCATAAACAGATGAATCAAGTCATACTTCTAGCAAAAGCCACATTGATGAGGCATAATCAAATCTTAACTTTTAAAAACCTACAGAAATTTCCACAGTAAGTTGTTCGAAGCTGCCACAGCCAGTGAATAATTGCATGTGTATGTTGAGACAATCTTCACTTAGTTGTTTCTGTAACTAATATAACCCCTTCATAATGAGCTGAAATTATTTTTCTAACCACTTAAAACCTATTTTAAAAAATCCTTTAAGTTTCTTCCAGTCACTACATTATCAGGGCCAATTGGGAGCAGAAATGACACTGATGCAATTATTATTGTAAGCACACTCTGCATTAATAGTTTTCAACCACAAACAAGTATTCGTGATTCAAAGTACGTGGATATTAACCCTTGATCAGGCATTACACTTTGTGGAAGACAGCGCATCTGGAATCTAAGTGTCTAAATCAGATTTCCAGAGAAATATGCTGAATCAGACCATCTAATTCAGAACTCTGAAATTGCTCATAAAAACTGGAGTACAGGGATACCTGGGTGATGCCTAAGTTAAGCGTCTCTTGGTTTGGGCTCAGGTGTGACCTCAGAGTCGTGAGAGTCAGACCGTCATTGGGCTCTGTGATCAGCACGGAGTCTACTTAAGACTCTCCTTTCTCCCTCTGCCCCCACTGCCACACACACGCGTGCATACTCTCTCTCTAAAATAATAAATAAATATTTAAAAATAACACAAAACCGGAGTCCAGGAGAGTGTAAGACCTGGAATTAGAACTCAGAATCCAATCCATTTGTTCTTGAACGTCTTTCATTTCTGGTTCTCTTCTGGTGCCACTGAAGAACCTCTCTCCAAAAGGTCACAGATAAAAGAAAAAAAACAGAGGTCTTAACTACCCCCAAAGAGATCATTTGGAAAATAAGCAGAAGAAAAAGTATTAATTACACACAGTAAATATGAGAGCAAATTACATCTAGGTATTTCTAGACTCTAACCTTTCTTCCAGCCAATTCCTGTACATGACGTTCTTCTATCAAGCTTTCCTTATATTCTGCACTCTCTAGTATACCTTGCACAGCAGCATGAATTCTCCTCTGGGGCAAAATTTAGTTATTGTTTCCTTAGTAACTGCATTCCCCAAAAGCACCAGATGTCTTCAAACAAAACTAAACCACCTCAGCACAGGATTCAAGACTCCTTAAATTCCTGGCCCAGCCCACCCTAGCTTCACCATCCTGTTATCGGTGCACAGTGAAATCACATTTTCTATCCCAGTTAAGACAGCCTACTCTTTACAGACCCTAACCACTGAACATAATCATTCTCTGCCTTGCCTCTTTTCAAGAATACCTTTATCAAAAAATGCTTTCTCTTTAAAAACATGAACCTGAGGGGCAACTGGGTAGCTCAGTGGTAGAGTGTCTGCCTTCAGCTCAGGTCGTGATCCCGGGGTCCTGGGAACGAGTCCTGCATCGGGCTCCATATAGGGAGCCTGCTTCTCCCTCTGCCTATGTCTCTGCCTCTCTGTGTCTCTCATGAATAAATAAAATCTTTTTAAAAGAACAACATGAACACAAAAGACACAGGCAACAAAAGAAAATATAAGTTGACTTCATTAAAATTAAAATCTTTTGTGCAAAAAAGGACACTATCAATAGTGTAAAAAGACAACTGACAGGATGGGAGAGAATATTTGCAACTTTTGTATCTGGCCATGGATTATTTATAACTCATATATCTGACAAGGGATTAATATCCAGAATAAAGAACTATAACTCAAGAACAAAAAAAATTTGAAAGTGGACAAAACATGAACAAGCACTTCCACAAAAAATGGTCAATAAGCACATGAACAGATGTTCAGCATCACAGAAAAACGCATCACGGAGAAATGATCAAAACTGCAATGAGATACCCCTTTACTCATTAGGATGGCCATTCTTAAAAACAGAAAAACAAAAAATAACAGTTGTTGGTGAGGATGTGGAGAAACTGAACCCTTATGCACTGCTGATGGGAATGTAAAATGGCACAGTTGCTATACAGATAGTATGGCAATTCCTCAAAAAATTAAACATAAGATCAGCGACTTTACTTCTGAATATGTACTCCAAAGAACTGAACATAGGGGTCTGAACAGGTATTTGTATACAAAAGTACACAGCACTATTTACAAGTCAAACTGTGGAAACAACCCAAATGTCCACTGACTGATGGATTAAAAATGTGGCATATATATATAATGGAATATTATCCAGCCTTTAGAAAGAGTGAAATTCTGATACATATGATAACATGGGTAAGCCTTGAAAACATTATGCTAAGTGAAAGGGATCAGACACAAAGGACAAATATTGTGAGTCACCTAGAGTAGTCAAATTCGGAGACAGGAAGTAGGACAGTGGTAACTGGGGACTAGGAAGATGGAGGAACGGGAAATGAGTGGTTTAAGGATTCTGTTTGGCATGATGTAAAAGTTCTGGAGATGAATAGTGGCAAAAGTTGTGAAACATGCATGTAATTAATGTCACTAAATGGTACACTACTTGAAAGTAGCTAAAATGATAAATTTTATGTCATATATATTTTTAACAAATTTAAAAAATAAAGATTCAGGGCAGCCCCGGTGGTGCAGTGGTTTAGCGCTGCCTGCAGCCCAGGGCGTGATCCTGGAGATTCTGGATCAAGTCCCTCGTCGGGCTCTCTGTATGGTGCCTGCCTGCTTCTCCCTCTGCCTGTGTCTCTGCCTCTCTCTCTCTCTGTCTCCATGAATAAATAAATAAAATCTTTTAAAAAAATAAATAAAATAAATAAAAAACGAAGATTCAACTGAAAACTGACTCCATAAAACTTCTCAATGTTTAATATAGATATTATTAATTACTATGCTTGATTGGTTTGTCAATATAAAATGAATCTTAAGTTAGAAAAACTTCTGTAATTAGGCACTTTTTAAGGGATATCTTTATTTATTTTCTTAATATTTTATTTATTTATTCATGAGAGACACAATGGGAGAGAGAGAGGCAGAGACACAGGCAGAGGGAGAAGCGGGCTCCATGGAGGGAATCCGACGTGGGACTCGATCCCGGGTCTCCAGGATCAGGTCCTGGGTGGAAGGCAGACACTCAACCACGGAGCCACCCAGGCATTAAGGGATATCTTTAAATACAGTGTTTAAAATTTGACCTATACAATAAAAATTAAGTAATCTGTCAGAGAATAAGCAAACTTGAGAAGCTATATTATAAATTCTTATTCTCATCCTTATTAATTTCTTTTTCTGATCTTATGTTGTAGTACTTTCTTTCATTACAGAACTCTATCCAAAATAGCTAAAATTTTAAAGTAAATAATTTCATAAATGGAGTAATGGTATAAAGGATTCCAGTGCTCAACCTGAATTACATAGACGTTTCAGTATAAACCAAAGGAAAAGGAGGGAGAAGGTGTTGCCTTCTAAGTCTAAAACATACATGCATTTTTCTAGGTTTAACACATAAGACATTTTAACTTGCAAAAAATTAAAAGGGATATAATAGCATATGTTATAACACAAAGAATAATTTCACATAATCCATGTTTTATCAAAAGAAACTTTTCCAAGGATCATCATATAAATCTCAAAGATTCTGATGCTGTATCACCACTAGTAAGACAAACGTGGGCTCTTTAGACTTAGTCAACAGTGACAAAAACCAGGATTATTACTTTTAGGAGTAAACTAAATGACATGCATAAATATCAAAGTTAATCTTAATTTATTAAGTGATCATTAAATAAAAGTGAGCAACTGGAACCAAGTAATAAAAATAATAAATTACATGGATGGAAGCAACTGACTAGATGTAAGCACGGAGGAATCTGGGCATACAAATAACATGAATCAACAAAGTGGTGCTGCCATCTTAAAAGAAATCTAGTATTTTATCTGATTAATGCAAATGATCTAAGATAAATTAGTAAAAAAGTTCCACATTTTAAGAGAGGCCAAAACAAAGGGTCACCATCATTCTACTCCTGTTGCCATATACTAGACTATAGCATATAACAATATAGTGGCTAAATGAAGATCTTTAAATTATAATCTGGAGAACCCCAGAGCCAAACATAAACCTGAATTTAAAAGATGTACCACTGGGTTATTATCTTAGTCATGATTTTTAACCTTAAAATTCTGTGGTCAACTCCTAAAGCAGTGTATGTAATGTGAAATCAGATAACCCTTGGATCACAGAGCTTAAGGGAAGTCAAAATACTGAGGAGTCAGGATCTTTCTGGAAGGAAAATGGCAGCTCTTAAACTCTTAAAAGATGGATGTACTAAGAAGGAGGTCCACGAGGGAAAAATGGGAGTTAAGGTAATTTAATTGGAAAAGTCAAGGATGGGACTGTGATAAGCTTTACTATGTGAAACACTGTGTGAACCAAGGTTTCCTCACCACCAATGTAGAATGTGAGGATTACCTTGACATTTCATGTTATCAGAACATCTGCAGAATCCACTGAACTTTTGAAATGTACTAGAATGCTGACCTTTTACTTAATAAACCACAATAAAGTATTTGATAGATTATTTTCTAATTACAAAAATGAAGTAAGAAAATGCTGAAGTTCTGTTCATTTAGAACAAACTTAAAAGAGGAAGGGATCGGGCAGCCTGTGTGGCTCAGCGGTTTAGCACCGCCTTCAGCCCAGAGTGTGATCCTGGAGACCAGGGATCCAGTCCCATGTCAGGCTCCCTGCATGGAGCCTGCTTTGCCCTCTGCCTGTGTCTCTGCCTCTCTCTCTCTTTGTGTCTCTCATGAATAAATAAAATCTTAAAAAAAAGAAAAAAAGAAAAAGAGGAAGGTGTCTACCAGTATAACTCCCTACTCAGATGATTTCCCTTCAGGATAACTAAACTTTGGTTTACTAATCAATCAGTTCAGCAAATTAATGATAAAGGCTATAATTTATACTTAAAACTTAAGTTTTAAGCTTTAGATTAAAAAAAAAACTTTTTCTCATGCATACATAGAATAGGATGCTTCTGGATCTAAAAAGATTTTAGCTTCATTTCTACAAACATCACTAATCAACAAGGTAATAAAAATTGAGACAGAAAGTAGTGGCATTTATTATTTTTAATCCTAACACTAATATTGAAATTCCTCTCTAATGATCTCAGAAGTGACAGTTTCAATATAGTCTACGATAACTTTGTAAGTGGTAATTCTAGTTCTTAAAGAAAAACTCTAATTACATATAAAGCAATCTTATAAAATTCTACCTTCCTTTTCTTGGAATAAAAAAATCACTACCTGGCTTTGAGAAAAAAAATAAAGTGACAGTTAAATATTACTATAAACTGAGTAGAAACCCATCTTTTTCTTTTAGAACAGATTTATGACTTATTTAAGAATAATATTTATGTTAAAAATTAGAAGCTTTTAAAAAGACTATAACCTTCTATATTTATGATAACTGCACTATAATGTGTTTAAAATATGTATCTAAATAAATGCACTTAGTATATAGTTTTTTAAAGAATATTAGCATTTTAATAGCAAGAATAATCAATGATAATGAAACTATATTTTCCTTAGGAAAAAGAAACTATAAACAATATACACTTAAAGCAATGACTGGAAATCCTAAATAATTTTCTGTTATCAAGAGTCAATTTAACAATTTAATTTTTCACAAAATTAACAATCACTATTACTTTTATACCAAAAGAGGCATAATTTGGGGGGAGACAAATCTGTGAGGATTTTGAAAATTTTTGCTATCCATTTCTCATTTTTAAGATGTGATGATTCATGGGTCTAATTAAAATGATAATTTTCAGAAATATGCAAAAAAATCCATGTTAAATAACAACAGTGGACCTTGAAGGCATGAGCTTTTGTCACTTTATTGTTAACCAATGAATGTTATCCAAAATTATAGATGTAATTGTAACTTAATTGTACAACACAAAATTATGCTAATGGTAAAAGCCTGTTGGAATTTACCAAATACTCATTAATATATTTTACATTGCTATATGAACATGTGCTCTCAGCTGCTAATAAGAGTTATAACTGATTTAATCACTATGAAAACCCATATTGCAAATAGTTGTTCCTGTTTAGAAAAATTCACACAGCTTTAAAAATGGATTAAATCCATTTTAATCCTAATCTACAAATAGATTATAAACAGCAAATATAACTGGTAGTTTTTCAACACTGATATCAAACTGATGTAGCAATGGTAGTGCACACAATCAAAATGTAGAAAATTAATAAAAATCCAATGGAAGTCCAAGTTTTCACTTACTATGGCAATGGCTTTGATGCTTTGGAAAAGTGAACATTTATGCTTTAACACATGAAGAGCAAAGTTCAACTATTCCTCTGATGTGCTGCAAGGAGAAATACTCTCCTCTGCAGTATTTTGAAGCATGTGCACAACCACCATACAACAGTCACTTCAAGGTTATTAACCAGTTATCTTTTGTCCTACAAAGTCCAAAAAATATATTAAATGCAACTTTTCCTTTTCATATGTCTGCCCAGATTAATCCTTTTATAGTCAGCAAAATCAAAAAAGCACAAGAGATATTTTCGGACACAACTTCAATCTACTGTGCATGAAAAATGCTTAACAAATGGCAATTTTAATAGATAAATGTAAATTTGAGTGCATAATACCAAATGAAAAGTAGCTGAACCACACAGAGAAAACAAGGCTTTCTTTATGTCCAAGTCTAGATGTTTTACAATAAACAAAATATTAGAACATGTGAATATCAGAACATCTTTCAAACTGGAAAGATTTCTTAAGACATAATTGAACTCAACATAACCTAAAATTGTAATTTCTAAAATAGGATTAACAAACCAAATTTAACTATTTTTAGAGAATGAAAAAAATAAGCACAATGATTTAGAAACCGAATCTGCTAAAATGATTATGTACAGTTATATCAAGAAATGAAGGTACAGACATTCATATGCTACAAGAGCAAATCTCTCTCTCCCTCTCACTCACTCACTCACTCACTCACTCACACTCTCTTACATACACACACACACACACACACAAAATTTCCTCTGACATACAACACCCCTCCAGGAAGATAGTATACCAGCAAGAGCTTACAATTTTAATGTAAATCAGAGTCCCACAATTCATCTCAACAAAAAGGCAGTAAAAAATTAAGCATTCTAAGATATTCTGCAGGAAAAGGAAATCTCAGAAATACTCCTTGCATGATTGAAAGTATTGGTATGTATTATAAAATGCAGAGCTTTACACACTCCACTGGGTTGGAACAACCAGTCATCACAGGTGTAGTAGTGAGGTAGTATGTATTACTGCCCTTCTTTGGGACTAATGTTTTTATATGGTGCCCTTCCAGAAAGGTTCAGGGTTTGGGTTGTTTTGCTTTTTGTTTTTTCATGATTATAATAAATTATCAACAAATTTTTAATTTAAATTAATTTTAATTTTAAATTAAACATCTGTCTAAATCAGTCTATGAAAAACAGACTTTTTAACCTTTCAGAGACAATTACTATTTGCAGGTAGTATTTCTTCCATAAATTCTCCTAGGGAACTACTACCTGCTGTCTACACCTTTGTGAACGGGAGGCAAAGAAAACCAAAGGATGACAGGAGATGAACGCCAATCAATTCAGCTATCAAGGAGGACTGTAATTAAGTAAGCAAATACCAAATACCCAATAGTTAAATTGGGATTTAAAAATATTAACCACCAGCTGCATGCTTCACTGTTAAATATTCTAAATCCTTTTCATGATTCATAGCCATCTTCTACACAGTTATCACATGATCTACCCTGTCACCTACCCTCATTTTAACCACTGCCAATGATCTGTATGATGGCAGAATTATGGCTATTTGCATGGCAAGTTAGGAGAAGGGCACGCCGAATGAGACAGGAGCAAGACAGAATGTGGAAATACACACAGGCAAAATTTGGAAGGGGCAAAAGAAACAGAGCACTCTACCTGAACACTCATTAAGTCACCATCATCCTTTGAACTGTACAAAGTACTGAAATCACGCATACACATTTGTCAGACATGATCATTAGTGTTAATCTCCAACAGAAAAAAAAAACAATGGAAACTGAAAATGTGACAGGAGGCGATGGAACGCTGTCCTCCACTCCCTGGCCCAAAAGGAAAAGAAAATCAAGCATGACATCACACTGCCTTAATGTTGAAGTGCTTCCCTCAAGTACGTCTTTAGCCACCACAGTCAACTGGTGTAAGTGCTTTGGCAAGGTGGGATGCGTTCCATCACATCTGCAAAGGCCTGCTTTTCTCTGTTGGTGGTTCAGCTTATGAAGAACATGTATGCAAAATAACAGCTCTCACATGGCTTCAAACTCATCAATCCGCTGCTTGGTGTTGCCTTGTCGAATCTGCCGAAGAGTCTTGTACTTATCACGGCCGGCTTTAACATTCTCAGCATGAAGAACATCATTTTGTGTTTTCTTGGTTTCATCTCTAGCTTGGGCTAATTCTGAACTTAGTGCCTATGTTTAAAAAAGAAAAAAATGACTAGGATTTTTTTTCTTAGATTTTAAAAAGCTATGAACACACACACACACCACAAATCTTGTATTTTCATATACTAAAAATCCCATTGTCACATCTTTTTCTTTAAAGTGTGTAACTTTGTTTTAATTGTAGCCACAGCAGAGGTGGTGGCAAAGGTGGAAGACCCATTGCCTTTCATTTCTATACTCATCAACCATGACATTCCACATTTCCTCAACTTTCTCATACAACACTTGAAAGGATTTACCAAAAAAAGGCTCAATGGCGACATTACAGAATGTTAAGATCTAAAATCTATGCCATGAGAGAAACTTTCTCCAAAGTCTTAGTGTATTTATTAAAACTATCAAATAATTTTCTTCTGTTTATTAATATTTGAAGATTTCACCAATTAAAAAATTAGAGAACTTTTCTGGAAAAAAGGTCTAATCAAGTTAAAAATTTCCTATTTTGCTCTATGTGCTTTTAATATAGTGACCTTTTGTCACTATAAAATGTGAACAAATAGTTCAGATTACATAATGTCATACAGATAGTCTATAAATTATATTGTTTTTAATGTAAACTTCACTGGTTAAAAACTAAATTAATTTGTCTTTTAAAGAGCATTAAAATACCTACTACCTTTTAACATTGATTCCAGTTGTAACTGAAGGCTTAATCACCCAAGGCTAACAAACACCTGCTACGATGTAAGAAGTGAAACAAGGTGACTGTAAGCCAACTACTCATAAACCAACCACAAGGACAGCTAGTGGTAAAGGCTTAAAAAAAAAAAGTGTTCCTTTTTAATAAGTTTGTCTTAATAAATGGGAGGAATGCTAGCTATATTTTATAAATGCACATACAACAACAAATTTTAAATACCTGGAGTTGCTTCTTAACGCGCTCATTTTTTTGAGTTTCTGTTACACGTTCCTCTTCACTTCGATGGTTCATCACCCCGTCATTTGACAATTCAGCACTGGCCTCAGCATTATTCTCATCATGCTCATCATGTTCATTTTCTGTTGGAGGAACAACTGGTGGTGGTGGAGGTGGAGGAGGTGCAGACATCACAGTTTTGAGTTCTTCTTTGGTCTTTTCCAAGTCTTCCTGGGCTGCAAAAGCCTGAACATTAAAAATAAGTTTATCAGCAAGTTCCCTTAAAATTGGTACTTAAAAGAATCAAGTTATCCTTCTTCCCTAAAAGAAACTATATTTCAGAGCAATGAAAATAAGCCCTACTGATGAAAGCTCTATTTTTATAGAGGAATGCCAGCAGGTAGGAGTGACAGAACTAAAATACGCCACTTTGCAAAACCTAATAAAATTGTTAATTCTGGCAAGAATGATCAAATGTTGCTAAAATTGTTATGCAAATGGTTGATGAGAAATGGTACTAATATAATGCCAATGAATGCCACATCTAAGAGATCATGTTTTAGCCACAAGGGGGAACATGTCACCCAGTCATGAGGAATTGGACCATCATTACTCTAATCCAGTCATCAATTAAAATCATTTATGCTAGGTTAACCCGTTAATAAGTGTCTCCTGAGATGATACAACAGGAAATAGCCAACGTTACCAATTATTTGGGTGGTATATTGTTGGTTTGCCTAGAAAAGTCCTGTTTTACACTGTGGTCCATAATTATATTAATAACAACACCTTTCACTCTAAAATATGTTCTGATTTGGGTGATAAATTATATGGCAGTCTCACTTCTAAGGCATTGTAGCCAAAAACTTTTAACTTCAATCCTTTAAATTTTTAGGTCTATCTTTCAGTTTACAAGGAATACTAATGATAATAAAAGGAGAAGGTAACACCACGAGGAAGCAACTAAACAAAAATAAAGGAGAAGGGACAGTCTCTAGGTCCTTGCAATAATTTGGTATCATAAAAAGGACTGTCCTATTTTAAAAGAGACTTAGAACAAACATATACAATGCAAAGTCCTAATCTGGACACTGTCCTGCCAAATTAGCTATAAAAGATTTTGGGTCAATTTTGAATGTAGTCTGCCCAGAAATAAACTCACACAAATATGATCAATTAATTTACAGTGAAGCAGCCAAAAATATACAATGAGGAAAGGACAGTCTCTTCAATAACCAGGTATTGGGGAAACTCAGCAGACACATGCTAAAGAATAAAAATAGACCACTATTTTACACACCATACAGATTATCAACCCAAAATGATCATGAATCTGAACATAAGATCTAAAACGATAAAACTCCTAGAAGAGAACATATGTAGCAAGCTCCTTGACATTGGTCTTGACAATTATTTTCTGGATTTTAAAGTTAAAAAGCAATAATAAGCAAGTGGGACTACATGAAACTAAAAAGCTTCTGCACAGCAAACTATTAAAAAAATGAAAAGGCAACCTACTGAATGGGAGAAAATATTTACAAATCACATATCCAAGTATATAAGAAACTCATACAACAGTTAAAAAACAATCCGATTTAAAAATGGGCAGAGGATCTGAAGATATCTTTCCATAAAAGATACAGATGGCCAACAGACACATGGAACAGGTGCTCAACATCACTAATCAACATGGAAATACAAATCAAAACCACAATGAGCTACCACCTCACACCACTCAAAATGGCTATTATCAAAAAGAAATAGCAAGTATTGTCAAGGACATGGAGAAAAGAGAACCTGTGTGCACTATTAGTGAGTATGTAAATTGGTGCAGCCACTATGGAACACACTACAGAGGTTCTTCAAAAAATTAAAAATAGAACTACTATATGATCTAGCAACTCCACTTCTAGGTATTTATTCCCCAAAAATGAAAACACTAAGTTGAAACAATATATACCACCATGTTCACTGCAGCCTTATTTATAACAGCCAACATAGAGCAACCCTACTGTTCATCAAAGGATGACTGGGTAAAGAGTGTGGTTTACATATACGCGTGAATATTATTCAGCCATAAAAAAGAAACTTGCTGTCTATGTCAACATGGATGGAACTTGAGGGCATTATGCAAAGTGAAGTAGGACAAAGACAAATAGCATATAATCTCATTTATATGTAAGTGTAAAAAAAATTTTAAAACAGAGCTCATGGATACAAAGAACAAATTCCTGGTTACCAGAAGTGGAGAGTGTCAGGGAGGATCAGGAGTGAGCAAATGGTGGAAGGGTCTAAAAAGTACAAACTCCTGGGGTGCCTGGGGGGCTTAGTCGGTAAAGCATCTGCCTTCGGCTCAGATCATGATCCTGGGGTCCTGGGATTGGGCCCTGAGCCAGGCTCTCTGCTCAGGGGAGTCTGCTTCTCCCTCTCCCTCTGCAACCCCCCCCCCCACCCCGTTTGTGCTCTCTCCCTCTGTTTTCTCTCTCTCAAATAAATAAATAAAATCTTTTTTTAAAAAAAAAAGAAAGAAAGAAATTTCAGTATGTATCATCTTCACTGCATCCATTGAAGACTTCATGTCCATTATTTGGTGGTCATGCCCTTGAGTCTACCACAAGATGTCTCTCAACAATCCTGTTCCTCTTCTTTCTCAGGTAATCTACCCATTAGAACAATCCATCCTCCACATTGATTGCTACATTATTTTTATAAAGCCATACTTGATCATGTTATAGTCCTGTTTCCAAATCTTCAAAGCCCAATGTCTACAGACACTCCCTATCATCTTGCAATTTATTTAAAGCCCTTTACAACTTAATTTCCTCTGTAATCTTCTGGCTACATCTCTCAGGATTTCTGAACCTATACTCCAAAGTTTAGGTTCAGGTCTGCCATGTACATTCTATTCACATTCAGTTCCCTCTGGAAAGATGAACTTTGCAGTCTCTAACCACTTTTAATCTTTTCAACTCCAAAATTCAATTTACTATTCAAGATCCAGCTTAAATTTAGAAAGGTTTCCCCAACACCTGCCTTTATCCAAAGAAATTAATCACCTCTTCTGTGTTCCCAAAGTACTTAGCTTGCATCAACAGATTGGTAATTTATTACAATACACACATTCATATACACAGTTATCTTTTCCCTCTAAATTGTGACCATATCTTATATTTATCTCTATAAACTCAGCATACTACTGGGTACAAAAACAGATATTCCATAAATGATACTGAGTGAAGAAACAAATGATCACCTTGTGTTGCCACTCAGTAGCTTCCTCTTCCTTTTTCTTCTTGGCTTCTTCTAGAAGTGCAATCTTGGCAGTGAATTCAGCAAGTTCTGCTGCCTAAAATAAAGAATATGATTACCAATACTTAAAAAAAATACATTTCTAAAATTAACACTCTGTCAACAAAGCTTTAATGTACATCCTTGGGCTGTTTTATATGTTTCTCTTTTAGACAGTCTTTTATTTTAAAAAGGGTAATATTTAAGATCATAAATATTTATAGTAGGTCTTATGAACTAGTAAGCAAAGTGAGAGCAGTTTTATTATTTAATAGACAAGTAGGTCTTCCAGTTTCATAGCAGGAACTTAAATGTGCAACTCAGGTGCTATTTTTTAACTTTGATCAATAAAGTACTTGCTAAAGCCTACAAAAGAAAAAAATGCAATGTATATAATGCTTTCTAGTTTAAAGAGCATGTTATCAAATAGTCTCACTGGATTCCCCAACAATCCTATTTGGTGCCTTTACTCCCTTTTTCAAAGGGAAGGATCTGAAGCTCAAAGACTCAAGGACATGTAGCAAGTAAAATGTCTGAGCTAATATTTAATTCCAGGATCTTTTAAATGTCATGCCTACTCAATACTTGCAATTTCAATAAACAAACAAAAACATTCAATAAATTATGGCCTACAGTTATCTTCTAAGAAGGAATGAGAACATAGTGTCAATTTATCTAAAAAAAAAAAAAAAAAAAAAAAAAAAACCAAACAAAAAAACAAACCACATTACTGGCTTATGCAAAGTTTAAGTCAATCTGAAATCTTTTGTTAGCAATAGGCTCCATTTATATTTTAATGTCTTTATTTTTAGGTGATTTTTTTTTTTTTAAGGCCGAAATAAAACTTTTAGGTTTATTTCTACACTTTGTAGCTTTGGTTTGCCTTCCAGATGTTAATATACTGAATTTTACAAGGTTTGTTTCATCATGCTTTTGTCTCAATTGTTCTTTTTTCTGAAACAGAACTAAGACAGGTTCCTGACCAGTTGTTCCTGATTCTTCATCTGATCGGCAGCTTGTTTTGCGATAGCAGACTTGGCTTCTTCAGCAGCTCGACGTTCCTTTTCAAGCCTTTCTGCTTCTTCCTTTGCTCGTTTTCGTTCCTGGTCCAGTTCTAGAGCTTTCCGAGTCTGTTCTTCTAGTTCTGTCAAATATATGTACACCGCCCACCCCCCCACCAAACAGCGGTTAATTCCAATTATCCTCATTATCGAAAGAAGCCAAAATGGTAATGAAGAATCTAATCTAAAATTAGAACATCTGCAAATAAATATATATACTTTGTTTTAACTTGGCAAAAGCCTAATAATTTTTTAAAGTACTATACAAAAAATTTGAAGAAATGAAAATTCTTTGTAATTCAATGTATAGCATAGGCTAGAAGTACATCTTTAGTTTTAAAAAAAATAATATCTCCAAAGTTTTGACCTACACAACTTGCCATCTATTTCAAAACTCTATAAAACAATACACTTTAAAACTTATGAAATTTTTTTACTTTACTAAGTATCAGATAAGGAAACTGAAGACATTAAGACTGAAAACGATACTGATTTAAAACAGAAATTTTGATGTGAATCCTATCAATTATCAATTATTAAAATTTTTTGAATTATTGGTACATATTCATTCTTCAGGTATGAAGACAAGATAATATTTGGAGATAAGTGACATGAATTTTAATCTTTCAGTATACAGATCATAAAGTTAAGTGTTTTCTTATTTGATGAGTGAGAAAAAAACATTATCAGTACAAAGCCAAAAATTTTTATGTAAGTTTAAAAGTACTACTTTTAAACATTATTCTGACAACTCTTGTTTAAAAACAAGGACATTTTGGGACACAAAACAACAGAAATTTGTCTGTTTAAGAGGGTGCAATGTCCTATAAATAATGATTCTCCCTCTTTGTATACTCCCCAAAGGAGGAACAACTACAAATCTGTATGTTGTGAGGTTTGAAAGCTAATTGTAACACACACACTTCTTTTCACCATTCTTAATTTTGTTGGTCCTGGTCAGAATTAATTTAGGTAATTGCAGTTAAGACTTGGGAGGTTTGGAGAGGGGCAGGAAGAGAAATGACTGGTTAAAGTTTAAATTCTTGATAAAATAATGTAAAAATTTTATGTGGCTATCTGGCTATACAGATGAAATGTATATAACATTGGATATTGCCAAGTCTAAGCTCTAGGACTGTTCATTTTAGAATTTGCCTTCTAAAACTGGGACATCAAGCTAACTTATCAAACTTTTCTTAGAACCATTCTTTCCATCTAGTTGATTGATATATAAAGCACACAAAACTCATTGTTGTATCATTCATCTAAACCAGCAAACTAAAGAAAATAAAAACAATGCATTTTCTCTCGGAACAAAAATTCCTTCTGTACTATGAAAGAGGAAAATAATAAGTTTGGGTTTTAAAGTTAAATTTTAAATTAAATATTTCCCAATATTCATTATTTTCTGTCAGTTTTTTTCAGTAACATTTTGAAGAATATAGACAAGGCTATGGCTCTTTTGTGATCTATTAAGAATTATTCAAAAGTGTAAATTATTTTAAATGTTGAAAATAAATCAAAACTTCAAATCTAGTCTCTTCTAGAAAGGAATGTTTTGAAATGACTTCTTTCTTTCCTCCCCAGTTAAATGAGAACAGAGACTGGAAAACTATCATCCATTAACCCAATGCCTTATTTTTGTAAATAAAGTTTTACTGGAACTCATACCCTCATTTAGTTCAATATCCTCCTATGTTTATGTACAGTACACAACTGCTTTCACTATGCAAGAGCAGAGTTGATCACTGCACCAGAGACCACGTGACCTGCAAAGCCTGAAGTATTACTATCTGGCCCGTTACAGAAAAGTTTACAAATCCACATATTAGAGTATTTCTATGAAACAAACACGCCTCTAAGACCTTGGATCCCATTAGAACACCTGCAGGGAAGGATTAGCTTAAAAAGGTAAATAATATCAGTATTTTGCTTCCCTGGTTCATAGAAATCTAGGACCTATAATTTTTGAGGTCTGGCATATGGGAAGAGGGTATCAAGGAATATGGCTTCTTTTAGAAGATCAGCTCTTTCAGGAAGAAAATTAAAGGTTGCAAGAATAAGCTGCTTCTTTCATTAATAGTACTGCATTGATGTAAATGGTTATGGTGTTTGGGAGTAGATCAAGGAAATTTAAGCTAATACAATTTGTGAAAGGCTCTCCTTCCCCATCAGGCTTGAGCACAAATTTGATTTCTAAAAAAAAAAAAAAAAAATTGATTTCTGACAGGTCTAAGATTTTGCAAGCCAAATGATCTCTTATGTTCCCCTGAGGGCAAAGCTTAGAAACTACATAAAGGCAAAAGAATTAGTAAAAAATACATTAAGGAACTATATCCCAAAAGGATTATAGAGTTTTCTTCCTTTTCCCAAAGATAATAGTTTATTAAGTATCACATTCTTCCTTAGGAAAAGAGTACTGTTGTTAAAAAAAAAAAAAAAAAAGCAAAGGGAAGTTCCATAGTCTTAATTCTTAGAAATCATAGAATTAAGAATGTGTGATTACCAATTACTCACTATAAAAGCAATTTTAAAATATCTGCACTACATCTAAGCAATGGAGTATTACACCACCATACCAAAACAAAGTAAGGAAGATCTCTTGGAGTGTATGCATATGATGTTTAAGAGTGTATTAGCTGAAAACAGCAAAGTGCAAAAAAGGGTATGTGCAATACACATTTTATGTAAGAAAGAAGAATAAACAAGAATATAGGTTTGAGTGTGTATTTATTTTGTATACAAAAAAATAGATATTCAAAAATCCCAGCAGAATGGAACAGAGGTGGAGCAGAGTGCAGCAGCCTGAGGCCTGCAGCTGAACAAGGCTGAGAAGACAGAGATGCAGACTGAGGTACTACCTTAAGGCACCCAAGGCTTGAGAAGCCAAGACAGTTAAAAGGAGTAAATAGAAAAGTAAGCTCTAAAATCTTCATGCTATTTCCTCTCAAGATGTTTGCCAACTCCTAAAATGTACACATATGGGGGTAGAAAACTAAGGAGACAAGCAAAAAACAGCTATGATAGGCTAAAGAGCTGAGCACAAAGATCAACACTCTCTTGCAGCCAGGAGTCAGAGGCTGGTGTTCAGGGCCCTCTAAGACAGAAGGACTCCAGGAAATAAGCAGTCCCTCAGAAGACCCTCACAAAGGGCTACAGACTAGCAGGGAGGGAAAAACCAGCAAAGTCTGAAACCCTGCTCAATTCCACCCATGATCTGCTCATATTCTGCCTGTCAAAATTAAATCCTCTCTAAAGGAAAAGAACATCATCCAAAGTCTCCCTAATGTTTCATATTCAATGTTAGGCATGCAACCAAAATTACCAAGTATACTAGGAAGATGGGACCAAATGACCCCCTCCAACATCCTTAGGACCCCACAAAAGAAAAAGAGACTAGTGTAAGGGCCCAAAGATTATTCAGATATTGCAGTTAGCAATGTAAGGATATTAACATAAATATAATAGATACTGCTTATCTAGGAAAGCTGAAGAATAAGCAAAGCATGAAGAAAGATAACAAAGCCTAGAGGAACACTGACAATCCTGAAGAAGCAGATCTTCAGGCATCTTATAAACCCTCTACAAGATACCAAGGGCCAGAGTCCCCTTTATAATTATGGAAATCCAAGTTATCAATATTTTCCTTATGGTTATGGTATTTTCTAGAAACTTCATTCTCCTTTCAACATTTAGGTCCACAATCCATAGCCCCCATAAAGAAACAGATAAAATTCGGGAGGTCATTGACAGGGACCCAGATAACACTACTTACTCATTTATTTTGGCAAAACCTTGAGCAAGTAGAGTCATGTATTGAAGTGTCATCCTCCTAAAAGATAAAATGTTTATAACCACCAAACAATCAGTAAAGCTGCAAATGTGGAAGAACATGTGAAGCTCCTTCAGTGACTTAAAATAAAGGTTAAGGAAAGAAAATCTGAAAGGCTAGACTTGTAGAAGCTGGGGGGAATCCATAGAAAAGCTAGAAATAAATGCCAATGTGGAAGATAAATCAGAGTTCTGGAACTTGTCACCACATTCAGCCACTGTTCCCACATCCTCAATACACAGAAGTGTGCAGCAAGGACATCCCAATAGCTAATAACCCTCATCTTTTAGACTATCCATCTCCAGAACTTCCTTTCCAGAAGCTCTCTATTCAGAAGAGAATTATGAATAGAAGATGGGAGGAAGGGAAAAGTACAATTAATATGGCAAAAAGAGAAATTACCAACCCAGGAACGATCTAGGATGTGCATCACCTTGCAATACCACAGAAGAGAGTCCATACTGTGAAATATGAAGAACATCTGGACTGAGGACTCCCAACTGAGTAGTCCAGTCTTAGCAGATACATAATAAGCTTTACTGGAGCTGTAGTTTGTCCTGTTATCAACTAAATGGCTCCCTATAATAACTTTTTCAAATAATTATTTTCTTCCTTTTCTCAACTTCAGATTTTATAAAAGTATGCAACATGTACCCATTAACAATGTCATTGAAGATAATGTAAAGTTTAAGTAATCCAGAGCCTAATAGCTTGCCCTTGTCTTTGAAACATGCTTCCTACTGTACACGGACATGTACTTTTCCTTGTATGCCAATTATTCATTTATGAGACTTGTCAGCTTCAAATGTTCTAGATACAACTGATAATTGAACAGTGTGGCACTGGTGATAAAATTAACAAATAGGTGAATAGAACAGAACAGTCCAGAAGAAGACCCATACACATACAGTCTTCTGGATTTGTGACAAAGGTGATGTAGTTATAGTTCAATAGACAGTCCTAGTAATAAATGGGTCTGGGTCAATTGAAAATATATATGGGAAAAAATAACCCTTGACTCCTACAAAAATCAGTTATATATGGATAGTGGACCAAAATGTGAAAAGTAAAGCAATATCAAGAAGGTAGTAAAAAAATAATAACTTCACAACCATAAGAAAAGAGTGATAAATGGAACTTAAAGAACAACTTTAAAAGACACTATTAAGAGAGAAAAAAAGGCAAACCATGGAGAGATTTTAACAATACATGAAAAGAACTATAGATCAATAAGAAAAAAAAAAAAAGAAAATCCAATTTTAAAAATAGGCAAAAGACATGGAAAAGGGTTCCTGGGTTGGTAATTTCTCTTTTTATGGATTACTTATAAGCATTTTCAAAAGTGCTTAAAATCAAATTATTAGTCATAAAGAAAATGCACTGTACTAACTGTACTCAATGGAATGGCTAAACAAAGAATACAAAAAGAAACACTGACAGTAACAAGTCATCAAAATAATGAAAATATGGAGCAATTTAACTTTCATTCACTACTGCTACCAGAATGAGCACTGATAACAATCACTTTGGAAAATGGTGGCAGTATCTACAACAAACTGTAGCCGTGTTACAGCAATTCCATTACTGGGTGCAAATACCTCCCCAAAACTAATACCTAAGTGCTACGCTTAAGAATGCTTACAGCAGCCTTAGTTTATATATAGTAGCTCCAAACTAGCACTATCCCTAATGTTTATCATCAGTAGCATGTGGTATATATACACAATAAAATATTACACAGCCATGTAAAAGAACAAACTACAGATAAGGGCATACGTTTTCAATAAAAAGAAGCCAAACAGACAAGCACATGAATTCATTTACATGTAGTTCAAAAAAAAGGCAAGACTGTTCTTAGCCATGATACCAAAAGCACAAACAAAAAAGGAAAAATAAACTGGGGCGCTTGGGTGGTACAGTCTGTTAAGCCTCTGACTCTTGGTTTCAGCTCAGGTTGTGATCTCAGGGTCATGAGACTGGGTTCCATGCTCACTGCAAAGTCTGTCTGAGATTCTCTCTTCCTCTCCCTCTCCCTCTCTCCTTCTAAAAGTAAATAAATATTTTTTAAAAAACTGGACTTCATCTAAATTTAAACCAGTAGACTTCAAAGAACACCATCATCAAAGTGAATGTAACCCACAGAATAGGAGAAAATATTTGCAAATCATATGTCTGGTATGTCATAAGACATCTGTTACCGAAATATAGAAAAAAACTCTAACATCTCAACAACAAAAAGACAACAGAGTTGAAAAATGAGAGGAAAACTGAAAATACATTTTTCCAAAGATATATACATGGCCAACAAACATATGGAAAGATGCTCAACATCATTAGCCACTCAGAAAATGCACATCAAAACCATAGTAGCACTTCACATCCACTAGGATGACCATAATCCAAAAGACTAACATTAGCCAGTGTTGGTAAGGATATATAGAGCATACAAATCATACACTGATAGTGGGATTGTAAAATGGTATAGTTATTTTAGACACCAGTTTGGCAGTTTGTTAAAAACTTAAACATAAACCTAACATATGACCCAGTTATCTACTCAAAAAGTTTATACTCAAAAGAAATAAAAACATACAAATACACAATAACCAGTACACAAACGTTCATAGCAACATATTCCCAATAGCCAAATGGTGGAAACAACCAAAATATTCACTAACTAATGAAAAGTAAAATATAGTCTATCCATAGAATGGAATATTATTCAGCCAAAGAAAAGAATGAGTATCTGATACAAGCTACAACATGAGTGAACCTCAACAACATTATGTTCCATGAAAGACAGCTACCAAAGACCACATTCTGCATGATTCCATTCACACGAAATGACCAGAACATTTAAGGCTACAGAGCTAGAAAGCAGATTAGTAGTCACCTAGGACTGGGGGAGGGAGGACTCAGAAAAAAATCTAAGTGACTTCTAATGGGTATGGGATTTCTTTTTGAGATGATATAATTGTTCAGTGGCACAACTCTGAATATACTAAGCATTAAACTGTACACTTTAAATCATTAACTGTGTGGTACTGTGACTCACATCTCAACAAAGCTATTAAAAATAAATAAGACTAAACTCTATGATGATATACAGCGGAATGGTTTAAGTCACACTTGGGGTTAAAAAAAAATGACTGGGAAAGGACACAAGGGAGGTTCCCTGAATGTTCTGTATCTTGTTCTTCTGGGTAGTCACAGGAATAAATTCACTTGGTAAAGATTCATTAAGCTTTGTACCTAAGAGATAGGTACATTACTATATGTATGTTATACTTTATAATTAATTTTCTAAAAAACTTCCCAAAAATTCTTCAAAAAATTTGAGATTTACTTCCATTCTAGAAATTAGGAACCTAAAGAAAACTGAGAGATTAAAATGATTTGCTGAAGGTCGTATTTTAATAATGATAGATTAAAGCTTAATTCCTACTGTTTAATCCTATTCATAAACAATGTAAACATAAAATGCACAAGCCCCCCAAACTCCCAACAAGACCTTTTTTTTTCCCAACAAGACCTTTTATCACACTACCATGCTTACTTCCTCCCAAACACGCAAAACAAATGATCTTTATTATCTATTAATTTTATTACTCTGTCTTTCCTCAATAAAATGTAAGCTATATGAGATCAGGGAACTTAGCTGTTCAGTATCATATCCCCAATATCTACAACAGTACCTAGTAACACTAGGTGCTTAATATGTATGCAAAATGAATGACATTACTATATTTCAACTCCGTCTTGTGGTTTCTTGTTTGATATTTACTTGAACAGTTAAGTGAATGCAAGACTGGCTCTGTTGTATCTCAAATATACCTTCAGAGATGGTTTAAAATGATAAAAAATAAATAACTGAATTATGGAAATATAAATGGTAGAATGGTTCTATTTAATGATTTAAAATTCATTTCCAATAGTAATGACTTTAAAAATTAAAAATAAAATAACAATAATGAAGTATAGAAAAGTTTCTTCTCAAAAACTTACAGGTTTATCTACTAAATATTATGACTTAGATATGAGCAGAGTTACTGCATTTTGAGTAAGGATTTAGCATAAATTACAAGACAAACATGAAGATTTTAGGACAGCCTGGGAAAGCTTTATTTTAGGGGGAAAAAAAACCCAAGAAACAAATTAGATGTCCTTTGCCATAAGATGACTGATTTGAAATTGTCTTGATAGGGATACTCTACATTCTTTCTTATGTTCTATCTTCCTTATATTCTTTAGTGCTTCTTGACTTGAGCAGTTTTCTGCGTGTAAATCATTAATATTTTTATTATACATCCTAAATAAACAAGATCAAAAGGTTTAATAAGTACCTATTCTCTTAGAAAAATATATATGCAAATTTAAAAGTTCTATTGTTCAATTTTTTCTTTAAAATCACACCAGTATCATAAATTTCTTTAAACATATTTTTAAAAAACACACATTGTATTTTTACAGCATTCTTCCTCTAAAGTATTGCTCACAGTATTCACATGGCACATAGTGCACATTAACTCACTTTATTTATATTTTTATGAATACATCTTATTTCTGTCAACCACACAGATTTCATTCCCATGCATGCTACTTATTTGTATTCCTAAAATATTGCACAAGGTAGTCACCTCATAAAGGTCTACTTTAACTGATGAAAAGGCATCTAGAGTAGTAGAAAGAGTATGAAGTTGGAATTCAGAAGAATAAGTTCTGCCCTTGTCTTATGGTCTGTAAGCAAGTCTGTTTAATATCTCTGAACTAAATAGTTTTGTAGATCTTTTCTAGCTCTGAGAAGTGAAGCTTCTAACAAGCAGATTAAAGCATAGGTTTTTTTCTATTTCTGCTCTTAGAAATATGATTTCCAATTCTCTTGGAATTAGAATAATCAATTAATTTGTGGATTAAGAGCAATCTCTGTGACTTCCTCCTCTAGTTACACATTTGCAAATTATTCTCCCCATTGCTCAAGAGGATCTCCCCACCATGGTAGCCTGATATAAGGAATGAAAATAATCTTAAATAAGGTTATTTAATAAACTTTAAGGTTATTATTCTACCTAGAATAAAAAAACTAATGGTTGGTTCTACCAGTTGTCAGGAAAGCAGATGTTAATTCTAGTTTTATAAATAGTATATATTTCATATTACATCCCCCACCAAATTCTACTGCTTATGAATGGGGAAAAAAATCTTACTTTGCTCAATACCTTTTTTGTTTCTTCTGTTCTTCCAACTAATTGTTGTTTGAAAGTAGCATATTCTAGAGTTATTTTTTTTTTAATTTTTTTTTTTAATTTATTTATGATAGTCACAGAGAGATAGAGAGAGAGGCAGAGACACAGGCAGGGGGAGAAGCAGGCTCCATGCACCGGGAGCCCGACGTGGGACTCGATCCCGGGTCTCCAGGATCGTGCCCTGGGCCAAAGGCAGGCGCCAAACCTCTGCGCCACCCAGGGATCCCTCTAGAGTTATTTAATATAAACTACTCGCTAAATCTAATGTATCCTTTCTATACACTGTAGCATTTTGGTTACATTCTGCACAGGAAGTGGGTTTTTCCCAAGGTATTACCAAAACCAAGCTCACATCTATGTGTTGTGTATTTTTTTAATATCCTGAAAAAAAATTTAGATTGAGTTCCAAAAGTTAATTATAGTCAGACTAGCTTAAAATGCCTTAAGGTGCTCAGATGCCTTAAAGTACTTAAATATCCATAAAGCATCAAATAGAATGGCTTTTGTTTAAATGCTAGCAAGTACTGAAAATATGTGTTTATGGAACCCTGAACCGTAAGTCATTTCTGACATATAATAAGGGTGTATGTGAAAACACCTACATTTTTAAGTGAAAGAGAAACCAGCACATGAGCACTGTATGTGCCTCAGCTAAACACGTTTATGATGTGATCCCATTATGTATTAAAATGATAATTATGTGTAATTATTCTACAAGACAGATGAGGTTTATGAGCAGTAAGGAAATACTGGACAAGACAGCAGTGAATCCAGTGCCAAAAAAGGAAGCCACTACCTTTCTGGGCTTTCACCGTCTGTTCTTCAATTTGCCGCAGCCGCTCCATCAGCTCCTCCTTTTCCCGTTCTATCCTTTCTTTCTCCTTTTCTGCTATCTCCCTTTTCTTCTTTTCATTCTCTAGTTGTGCCCTGAAGAGGAATTAGAATTACTGTTATAAACAAATATGCAGAAATATTTACATGAAACCTAAGAACTGTGAGTACACCAAGAAGAAACTAAGTATAAATATTTTAAGAGTCTTCATTATATTCAGCTGAGCTTAAAAAACAGCCAACAACAACAACAACAACAACAACAACAAAAACCCCATGGAGTTAAAAACATCAGACTGCCCTGTTACATGCACACATACTGGAATATAATGCATTTCTTTCTGTGGGGTCACAGAAAATGTCTAGGATATTAAAAGGGGCAGCTGGGTGGCTCAGTCTGTTAAGCATCTGCCTTTGGCTTAGGTCATGATCCTAAGTTGGCTTCTCTTTCTCCACCTTTCCCCCCATTCGTATTCATGCTCTCTAACATAAATAAAATCTTTAAAAAAAGGTATTAAAAATTTAGCCATTTTGGAAAGATTTTCAAGGGACAAATTTACAAAACAGCTAGGAAAGTAATATTGTCAAATACATCCCTGTGTGCAAAGCATGTTTTTGATGCAGACTTGTATGTGAGGAAAAATTAGGAGATTTATCACTGCAATTGCATACTCAATGAATTCTGACACGTTACAGGCCACCACAAAAACAGTTAACTGAACAGTTCCCCTTGAGAGAAATAAGAAAAGCTTGATAGCACACAGGTTATTTTACTTTTAATAGTTTAAGTAAAATAACCTGGGAGGGCAACAATTTTCAATCATTAACATGAATTAACACACTTTTCATTCATAAAGTAGTACCAACTTATGCTTAGATAGAAATGGTAAATCAGTTTTATCTCCTCTGACAACTCCATTAGAATGACAGTAGGTGTCCAATACTGCTTAAGACAGATCATCCTGAGTGAAAGACCACCTCCTTCACTCTGCTGCATCTGCCAGGGGCCTAATGAGACTATTTCTCTTAAACACATCCCACTCACTCATCACACAACTACTGAGAGACTACCATGGATCAATCAGACTTCATGTGAAGGTCAGAAATATAAAGATGAATTAGATGAAGTACTACCAGATAATACTATTTCATAAATTTAATCAATATTTATTTTAATGGGAATAGTTTCTTTTTTAGTGTAAAAAAATCAATTATTTCATCTCTGATATATATCTGACTACATCTAAATATTCTCAAAAAGGACATCACTGCCATTTGGTGTCAATTCTGAATTTCAGGTACAAAACCCTGTAATTTCTCAACTTCCAGTCTCTGATAAACTCATCAGCAAAGTTTTACTAATGAAGTTTTTTTCCCTTACTCTATACACCTAAATTTCAAACTTCCCACAGTTCCTAGATATTCATCTGTCCCCACCACAGAAAGAGACTCCAACTTTGGGGCAACAGCTAAAACAGACAGCTAATGGTGACCTAGTACACCAAGCCAAAACCTGAACTGTAAGGGTTTCTCCTCTAAGTCTGAAGCCCACTTCTAACTTTCAAGTCTTAGTAAAGCCCCCCTTTCCCCATGAAGCCTCTTTTGATTAAGCTAAGAGAAATTTAAGTTTTTATTTAGAGTCTCGGTTTGGAAACACTCATTTGACCAAGTTATTCTAGTTTAAGAGCATAAATAGCATATTGATAAACTATCAATTCTCTGGACTAACATGCAGAAAATAAAATATTTAGAATACCTTACTTTTTAAAGACTATCAGATGAACTCCATTACATTTTTTTTTTAAGATTTTATTTATTAATTTGAGAGAGAGCAAGGGAGCACAAGCAGGGGGAGCAGCAGAGGCAGAGGGAGAAGCAAACACGGAGCAGGGAGCCTGATGCAGGGTTTGATCCCAGACCCGAGCCAAAGGCAGACACTTCATCAACTGAGCCATCCAGGTACCCTTCGATTACATTTTTCTTAAGTGAAAATTAAGAGCTAATTTATATTCAGCTTCTACTCAGACTATACATTAATAATATTAAAAATTATTATACTAGGTACTATTTATTAAGCACGAGGTACTTTGCCAAATGTCTGTATACCACTGTCAGTATTTCTCACAGAAATCTTTGCAACCTTGAGGCTGGGTCCTACTGACACAGGCAGCCAGTTATGATTGGCTACATATCAGTATGTGGGTATCTGAGTCTAAATTGTCTCCATTTAAAAAAAATGTTTTAAGATTTTATTTATTTTTCATGAAAGACAGAGAGAGAGAGAGGCAGAAACAGGCAGAGAGAGAAGCAGGCTCCGTGCAGGGAGCCCGATGTGGGACTCGATTCAAGGATCATGCCCTGGGCAAAAGGCAGAGGCTCAACCGCTGAGCCACCCAGGCATCCCAACTGTCTCCATTTTTAAATGTGGTAACAATTTTAGCTACTATAAAACATGTTCAGGAATTACAGAATGAGTTAGCATTTAACTTGGATGTAAATAACTGAGAGCGTAGACTGCAGAGGCCACAACCCCTGGTATATAATGTCCATTTCAATGCCAAAACCCCAAAGTTATGGGAGTTAAGGGGCAGAGAGTATGGCCACACATCCCAAGGTACTGTAGGGAAAGAGGTCCCTCGCTGACCAGCTACTATTCTTGCCTGAGAGCTTCCAGCAGTACAGCTCTGAGCATTCCCCAAGTATTTTTGCTGGCTGCTCTGCCAATGGGCTTGACCAAAACTGTTTCCACATATACAGTTGTCATTTTTCTCTTTCTGAACTATAAAACAGGGAATAAATGAAAACTTAGCATGCCATTTCTGAAAGACCTGCCATACCCCCATGTGGCTAGACTAATATAAAATATCCTTAGATGTTCAAATGAATTAAATAGCTACTAAACTCCTACAGTGTACAAGGCAGTCAATAAATGTCTGCTAATGAAAGATTGTAAAATTTATTCAAGACAGAAACCATGGGATTGTTATTGTGGGAGAAAAGAAACTTAAAGTCTTTCACTTTCATCTAAGCTTTAGAGTAACTCAATACAGCACCATCACCAAATGGTACTTATTAATCATACTACATATACTAGAAGCCATACAGCACTCTCCTCTACATGTGAGAAATAAAGGACAAATCGGGGGCCTGGGTGGCTCAGTTATTTAAGTGTCTGCCTTCGATTCAGGTCATGATCCTCTGGTCCTGGGATGGAGCCCTGCATGGGGCTCCCTGGTCAGCAGGGAGTCTGCTTCTCCCTCTGATTGTGCTGTCTCTCAAATAAATAAAATCTTAAAAAAAAAAAAAAGACAAATGGAAAAATATATTTAATAATGTAAATAATACAGCAACACTACACATAAGCAGAACAGCTGGACATTTTATGGAGTGATGAGTATGGAATGATTTTTTTTAACTTGTAACAGGAGATCTTAGAGATGGGCCGTGATGAAAAGGGAAGGGAGAAAGAGAGAATGAGGATAAGTGTGAATGTGCATAGAAGAAAGAAGGAAAAAAAAACTTGTCTTTGAGAGAGACAGAAAGGCTACGATGGGTATGAATATACAGAAAGTAAAGCACAATAAAGAACTACTTTAACGAGCATGGAAGACTAGAATCACAACATGATCCTAAGCCACATGAGAGCAGTAAAAAATGAGTGATCCCAGTCAATTCAATATAGTATCTTTAATGATGGGGTAGGAATTACTAGAAAGTTTCATGCCTATATAAAAAATGTCTAGTGATGCAGTACACTAAGGCACAGCCTCTAAGGCAGACAACCTGAGGAGAGCTATCTCAATTACACAGAGTATTTAAGAAAGAAACAACTATGACAAAAACCCACATCATTAAACACAAACATTATGTGTTTAGTAGCAAATTTTATCCAGCAGAGCATCCACTTAATTCTTGGATTCATATCATGTTATTTCCTGTACATTTGAAATATAAGTTTAAATATGTTTATGGCCCTTCTGTTTTATTTAGGATCTACTCTATTTCTCAGAGGACTGTGTTATTCTACACTACAAAGATTTCCTCAATAAAAGTTAACTGTAGGTTGGTCTCTAAATTTTTTCAAATAAAATAAAAAGTCCAAATCAATCTAGAATCAAATTTGGGAATTATGCTGCTGGACCCAGTAATCTGGTTCCAGGGTCAATAATAGGCTTTCATTCAGCGTCTTTCCATTTTCAAAACTCTAATATATATTTAATAGTATCTTTTTTCAAAAGTCTAAGTGAACCTGGTTAAAGAGAAAAATCAGTGTTATTGGCAGGGGTACTGGTGTTGCTCTGTACAGTTGACTTTTCACTTGAGTTCTGCAGTGTCATTAACATTGTTTTAAAGCAAAATATCCAGCTGGGTGCCTGGGTGGCTCAGTTGTTTGAGTGTCCAACTCTTGATTTCAGCTCCGGTCATTTCAGGGTCACGAGATTAAGCCCCACATCAGGCTCCACACTCAGCACAGAGTTGGCATGTCCCTCCCCGCCCCCCCCATTTGTGCATGTGTTCTCTCTCTCTCTCTCAAATAAATAAATACATAAAATCTGTTTTAAAAAATAAAGCAAAAGTTTTACTCAGCAATTATTACCCACAAGCAAAACAAACTTGGAAAATTCCAAATGTATACAGTACACAAACCAATGTCAGTGAAAAGCAAGCATGTTAAAAAAACAAACACATCTATGAATTCATGAAAGCTACTTTCTTAGAAATAACTCAAAGATTTCTAATTTGAAAAGTATATATACTCATTTTAAAAGAGAATAAGGCTAATATTCAATTTTAGTACAATGAAAACAATATAAAAACGTAAACTCAGAGTATGTCAAAGAAACAGGCATTCTTAAATTTTAGACCACCTACTTGATTAAGAATCAATGCCTTAAATTCCTCACCTTTCCAACTGCTTTTGATGTTTCTCCTCCCTCGCCTGAGCCTTCATCTGCTGCACTTCAATAGTATCAGGCTTCCTTCTTCGCATGTAGAGTTCATGGTTTCCCATACATAAAGCCAAAATCCGCTTATTGATTCTCAAACGAGGTGCATAAAAAACAAAATCCTAAACATAAAGTTTCTGAATTTAAAATCTTCCTGAAGGATAGTACCTCACAATAATCTGTACTAAATTTTAGTATGTGGTATGAATTCTAATGTCATATTACACACAGTTTAAAAATCATAAATTTCCCAACTCCTAGCAAATATGCCATATTTGTACATAATTGTGAAATTTATCAACAAACAAGTGTTTTTAACTGCTTCTTAGGAATAGTGATTATTTTCAATTACCTCCTTATAATAAACATCACATACCTTATAGTTGAATCTCAGTTAAAATATTTACATGTTATAAAAAAGATAAAAACCTTGTATTTTTATTAACACACATCATTTTATCAGCAGTAAAGTAAAACTATGGAAAGGGAATGTTTCTCAGGAGCAAATCAATAAATGAAAAATGCTACTCTTCAAATGGTATCACAGCAAAGTGGCAGAAATTTAAAAAGAGTTAACACAGAAAACAAAATAATTTTACTTACAGGTGCCTTTTTGTCGATTGGCTTTATAACAAATTTTTTGTCATTAAATGAAATATTTCTGATTTCACTCCAGGGAAAACCAATTTTAGGTGTTAACCTTAAAAAATGAGAGCATTTCTTTAATTAAAAGCAGGAAACAAAAGACAAAATTTGTAACATTTTGGGGTCAAATTAGACGAATGACTCTCCTTAAGAGCATAAAACTTTCAAATGCATTAACTTACATACTATTGACATTATCTCTTAAGGGGACATTTGATCAATTAAGTCACTCAAGACAGAATAACTATCAAAAAATTTCATAAATGAGTCATGAGCCTCGAAAGTAAAATAGCCTAGAAAACACTAAGCAACCTAGCGTATAGAACTGAGCTTCTTAGGGTTTTGTACTAGCTCTACTTAGATTCAAGCTATTACAACTATTAGTTTAAATATGTTTAAGAAGGAAGGGGGAGGAATAAAAAAATAAATAAAAAATAAAAATAAAAAAAAGAAGAGGGGGAAAAGGAAGTCTTGATAACTCTTTGTATGAATTATGAACACATTACTAAATATAAAAAAATTATTTCCTTCTCTGTTTAAATGAGTATTTGTGAATAACATTAAAAACATTGAATCTCAGTATCTTTAAAAGGATTAATTTTATGGTATGTGAATTATATCTCGTTAGAAAAAATTTTAGACATTCACATATACAAAAGTTTGGATAAATGGTAGAGCTGGATTTCCAACTTTAAGAAATACAAGTTACCCCCATCTTGCCACACTGCACATAAAGATTTAAGGAATCAAATTGGAATTTTGTTTCTGCTTTTCAATGTATTTTACTATTTCAGACTACCCATCAAATGTGTCAGTGTTATCCAATAAGAAGTGTGCAAAAAGATTATGATACCCTTGCTGGCCAAAAGGTACCTTGTTAGTCTTCTAAGAACAGAGTATGAATTTCTTCCTATTTATAGTCCTTTTAATTCTTACGCAGATTATGAACTGCAGCACAGCAAATAATTTTTCTACATAAAACTTTGTTTCTCACTATCCATGTGTTCTACTGTCCTCTACTGGCTGAGGGAACATAGTATTTAAGGTAACGCTGTACCACATTTACATGTTACTTTGAAAAATCCTAAAGCAATTTCCTCATATAATTCTCTCAACAATCTTTTGAAGTAAGCTTGGCAGTTATATGAATTTCAAAGAGTTAACAACTTGATCATGGTAACAAAGGCAATTAGTAGCAGAGCTGGTAAAAGAACCTAACTAAGCTTTTAAAGTTATACCCCATTTTGATTTTTTAAAAAATCTTTTGGAAATATAATAGATTTTAATTATTTTTAAAAAATGAATCAGTACAGTAAGACCAAAATCTCCTTTGTCCATAATCTCCAACCTCAGTGACTCCCATTCTGAGCTAATCCCCTCTCTTTCATATTCCCTATCTTTATCTGTAATCATATCTATAATGGGTAGTCCAGGAGAAATTAATTCAATAATTTTTATTTTTTTATTTTTGTTTTAATTCAATAATTTTTAAAAGAAAGAAAAGGAAAATGATTTGGTCCACAAAAATTAGTCTCCAAGTTTTTGCTTTTTAAAAATTTCAAAAGATCGTCTTCTGAATGACCTAGCATTTTAACTTGCTTTGTAATATAAATAAAAAATATCTATCAGAGCAAAATTAGTAGAATACTCTTTTGGACTTAGTATATATTGTTAGAAATGTGTATTTTATTAGATATTTGTAATAATGAAACTAAATTCTATAGCCAACCAGAATAAAGAGAAATGCATTAGAAAAAGGCATTATTGACATGGACCTAAATGCTTATGTGGTATAGCAAAGGAAGAAAGTATTAATAAGCAACTGTAGCTATCATTCCTAAAAGTATTTTAAGAGTCTGACATACTCTATATTAATACAAAAATTAATACCTGGTCAATTTCAAAACAAAATTACACTGTTCATTATGCTTAATACAGTGAAATTCTACTTTACTGATGTCTGAAAATATTCAAAACAATTCCTATAAGTGTCTTAAAAAAGATATTATGAAAATATAATAAATCATATATCAATTTGTTTCATTGCTCTTGACTTATGTCTATTAATTTCAATTAATATATTAATTTCAAGTTATATGCCATGCATAACATTTAAGGAATTATTCTTCACCTATAAAGGGAACAGATTTTAATTAATTTACTAGACAGAACTCACAAGAGATCATATAAAAGTGAATCAACATCCCATCTGAAAAATACACTGAGAAGTAGAATGCTGAAATGTTGCAAAAAATGGAGACATAAGATCTATATGGCATTAAGTAATCTTTTAAGTAGGAGGAAAAAAAAAAGTAACCAAGCCAAAAAAAGAACTTTTACAAACACAACCTAAGATTAAAGCCATATTAATCACTGATTAATGACCAGTTCACTGTAGCTAATTTACTCACTTGTCATCATGCTCATAAATATTCAGACCCAAAGCATCAACGCCTAGCCACAATTCAGTTCCCTTTTTATTTTTTATTTCAAAATAGTTGACTCCATACATTTCTAGATCTTGGGCAATCTTCAGGTATTCCATCATAGAATCTTCCCTGTTGAAATAAAGCTTACTGTAAAACATACTGAAGTAAAAGTAATGCCAAACAAATTACAAAAATACTTTGGATTAAAATTTAGCTTTATATTGACTCATATAAGTCGAATGATCTTTGGGGATAATCTGATGTACTAATAAATATTATGAAATAAAAATACTTTAAGTTGAGGAAAAACACAGCCACCCAAATACCTCAGCATTCCTCTGTGCTCTTCATGCCAGTTCTGTATTCTTTCTTCCCACTGTTCTTTTGTCAGTTTGTGTTGTTCCAAAACACTATGAGGAAAAAATAAAAATCTATGAAAATGTTTCCATGATTCAAAATTAACATTCATTTAAAAGTCTAGAATCATTCAGTATCTTAACTGTAGCAGCTGTCATAAAAATCTATATACATGATAAAATTGCAAAGAACTAATAAATATATACACATACACAAATGACTGCACGTAAAAATCGATGAAATCTGAATCAGGTTGGTGTATTTTAGCAATATCCTGATTGTGATATAGTATTCCTTATGCAAGCTGGGAGAAGGATATTCAGAATCCCTTTATTTCTTACAATTGCATATGAATCTATAATTATCTCAAAATAATAATTTCAGGATCCTGAAATTATTTTAAATAATACATGTTTTTAAGACAGTTATAAAGATAGTCTATAGGAATTCTACTGTTTCAAATGAAAAAACTACTGGGCCAAAAAAAGGAAAATGACTTTCTCATTATAAATAGAAAAATTAGAGAAGAGAGTAAAAATCAGAATTCTTGGGCCTTAATTTCTTCTTTTACTCTATGTATTTTCTTTTCTGGTGGTAAATTTAATTTTCTTAGTTTCTACAAGTAATACCTTACATAAAATTATACAAGTGGAAAGTTTTACTTTTTACCACCCTATGTCCTCCAAATAATTTTTTATATTTTTACTCTTCCAGTGTTCCTTATGCAAATGTAAGCAAACATACTTTCTCTACTACTGATATTTTAACACCAAATCAGCAAATTCAACATGCATATAATTTACCTGCTCTACACACTATAAATGATTTCAATTCTCCTTAAAACATATAGTGATAATTATACATTTTCTTTACTGGTGAATCCTCAGATCCTACTTTACTAATAGCAAAAGCTGTGGCATTAAAATATTGTTGTTTAGCTGAATAAAAATTTTACATGAAACCCAGGAGTTTTTGGCAGTATAAAGGAATCTCAGAATATAATCTTCCCTTGCACAAGTTACTCACCATGTAGAATGGATTCCTTAATGGGGTCTTAGACACACCATTAGATTCTTACTATGCACTGCTCCTTTTTCAATGTACCCTCTTTTAAGCTCTTGGCTTTTTGGGGAGTTTTGTCTTCCCCCTTAGGGCACTTAAGTTTCCACATTTTTCTTGTCTTTATACCTTCTCCTGATGCCTGGCCTCGATTGCTTACGGAAAGGAATGCAATCAGCCTTGAGACCATAATCAGTACAGACTACTACTGGTATCATGGTATTAACTAAATCTGAAGGTATGGGTTAATTAAATTGGATGCCACTAAGATAGATGTTATAGCTTTTTATATCCTGCATTTCAAATCTCGTTTATTTGTATTTTATATAATTGCCTGTACTATAAATCTGCGTGACTTGTTTGCTGGTATTCAAAAATTCCCACTTTCTTTCTTCTGTCCACATAAAGGAGTCCTTCATGCCTAAGGCTAATCTATCCAACTTGGCTTTAAACCTGTCTACTATCTGGGCCTTAAAAGGACTTCTCCCTTTCTCAGGATCGATCTATCTATCTATCCACCATCATTTATGACAGGGCGCATATCTGTTGTCCCCTGCATACATGTTTATATCATCATATATACTTCTTTGTGTTACAGAGGGGAAAGGACCACATCCATGTTGCTCACCACTAAATGCCCAGTGCCAATACTGAAGAGGTACTCAAAAATTTGTAAAGAGAATAAAGGAATTAAAATAAATCAGTTCTTTCCCATCTTTTAAAGAACAGGTCTATGAACTCATCCTTCCCTAGATTTTTCTTCTTTTTCACAACCAAACTTCTTCCAAGAGCTATCCATATTCACTATCTTTCATTTCTAAACCTCACATCCACTGCCCCTAATCCACCACAGTCTGGCTGCAATCACCAATACCATAATGAAGCTGCTTTTACTAAGGTCACTACTGTTAAACCCAAGAGACACATTAATTCTCTCTCATACTCAACCTCTTTGTTACTATTTGATGCTGCTGATCAGTCTCTCCTTAAAGCTTCCTTGTACCTTGGCTTCCATGACTAACAGTCCTCTGGTAGGGTTCTTGACTCTCTGGCCATTTTTCCTCAATTTGCTTTACGGAATCCTCTTTCCCTGTACCTAAAAATTAAGTTCCAACAAGATCTGTCTGAGGCCTTTTGCTCATTCTGTATGTACTTTCAGGTCCATCTCCTTCATACCCATAAGATAATTATCTATTTGCTGATTATTCCCAAAACTGTATCTATCGTTCAGGCTGCTCTCCAAGAGCTAGACCCACACCTACAAATAAGTATTGTTACCTCCCTCGGTTATACAGCAGATGTTTCAAACACAACAGATTCAAAACAGAGTCTTCCTCCTGTAAAACATATTCCTTTTCCCCATACCTTGGCAAAAAGGTATCACCAACTACCCAGATGCCCACGTCAGAAACCTAACCATAAAAACTTATTTCTATCTAGGCTCTTTTCAAAGGAGAAAGTGACACTCCCTGGTAGAGCTGGTTAACTACATCACCAGAGAGCTTAAAAGTACTGTTGGAGAAGAAATTGCTTATCTGGGCTTTTCTATACAAGAATTAAAAACACCCATCAAAATCATCAAATTGTATGCGATTTATGATCACAAAATAACCTGATTACTAATTTCCCCCTCATACTTACACAGTGAGAAAAAATGTGAATCTCATACACAGAATAAGTAAGTCACTGTGAAGGTATTTCCTCCATTCTAAATATTAGTATTCTGATTTTATGATATGCTTATGAGTAAGCTTAGATAGCTTGAAATAGCCCACCAAAGGCTACCAACTTGAAGAACACCTGACTGGACCTTCAAAATTAAAGACCAAACCCTGGGTCGTCTGGGTGGCTCAGCAGTTGAGCGTCTACCTTTGGCTCAGGGCATGGTCCCGGTCTGGGGATCTGGTTTGATATCGGGCTCCCTGTGGGGAGCCTGCTTCTCCCTCTATGTCTCTACTTCTCTCTGTGTCTCTCAGGAATAAATAACTAAAATCTTTAAAAAATAATAAATAAAAATAAAATAAAGACCAAATCCTGAAGAGCATGTGCTATCTTCCTCCTTTTTAAACAAAGTGGGTTATAGCACACATACATTTAAAAAAATTAAATTGTGCTTAAGTGTGATACCAGTATTTAAAATATTTTTTAAAAATCACATGACTATTAAAGCTAAGCCAATTACTTCATCTGGTGCTCAACCACACAGCAATCTAATCTAACATTAAAAGAACCACCATCTATGATAAACGTGAGATTAAAACATGCCTCTTCTTTTATGAATCATTAGGAAATTTTAAGGGTAATTTTGATTATATATAATATTTACCTTCTATACTGATTTAAAACCTAATCTGTATCTTTTACTAAGTAGAAGTTATATCTCAATTTTGGTATAGAACTGTGGAATCACTGTATTATACATTTGGAACTAATGTAACACTATGCCAATTATACTTTAATAAAAACTAAAAATAAATTAAAAAATTAAACCTCAACTAAAAGTAAAAACTAATGCTTATCTGAAATGAAATTCTATGGTGCCACTAATCAACTTTTAATTCAAAGCTTTAAAAAAATCTGAGACCAAGAATTTGGTGTTGGAATAATAATCAAAACTAAACATGTAGGCTAACAGGTATCTCATATTCCTGATTCTTTGGTGAAAAGTACGTATTATTTTGCCCTCTGAGAAAACTGTTATTGTAATAGTATTACAGTGTAACAGTAAACAGTGTAACATTTTTTAAAAAGATTTTATTTATTTATTCACGAGGGATACAGAGAGAGAGAGAGAGGCAGAGACACAGGCAGAGGGAGAAGCAGGCTCCACGCAGGAAGCCTGACATGGGACTCGATCCCCAGACTCCAGGATCACGCCCTGGGCTGAAGGCAGGCACTAAACCGCTGAACCACCCAGGGATCCCCAACAGTGTAACTTTTAATAATCAAATATTAAGGCTACCGTGCCTAATGATATCTTATAAAGCATATATTAACACAATACAACTTATTAATACAAAATAAACATTAATGGCTACAACCAAAGGAAACAAATAAAAGTAGACATGAAGTAGTTTTCTTACTTCATACATATTACTTCTGAAAAAGAAACTATCATCTAAGAGTTTAAATACTATAAGGAAGTAGTGCAACAGTGAAATTTTAGGTGAATAATACACAATTTTGCATTTAAAGAGATTTTAAAATTCAGAATTTGGATTAAGCGCAGTAACACCTTCTCTTCGAGTTCTAAAGATCTCCAAGTATGCTACTCTTATAAACTGAGATATTTTAAAGTAATACTTGACACTGTATTTTTTGTACCACACTTCCTAGTTAAAACTGTAAAACATTTAGTTCATGTTCTATAATCATAAACCATAAGATAGGCAGAGCAGGATTATTATTCCCATTTCACATATTCAGATACAGAGGCTCAGAGATTTCTGGTTATGCACCTAAGTTTACATATAGTAAAGGATAGAACTAATACTCAAATTCTAGGTCTTCTGCCTAATGATTTTTTTCCTATGCCATGCTATTTTAGAATGACTATTATAGAAGCAGCCATATACGGAATATGAGAGCAGAGCACTAGACTAGGGAGTCTAGAAAATGAGTTTAAAACACCCTTTAGGGTGTGCCTGGCTGGCTCAGTCAGAAAAATATGAGACTCTTGATCTTCAGGGCTGTGAATTCAGGCCCCACAGAGGGTTTAGGGATTACTTAAATAAACATAAAACAAAACAAAAACATTTTTAAAAGTTAGAAACTTAATTGTATAGAAGAGATATAGTCTGGCGCTTATTATTCTCAAAGTATTGCTGAGGCACCTATCTGCTTGTGTGAGAATTTTTACCAAGCAGCAGCAGTCACACCCTCCCCAAGCCCAAATTACCACTACTTCCATTTACTGCTTATCCTGTGGGAATGAGGAGAGGAGGCAGGAGGTTTAGGTGAGTACACCACATATAAACCTATGTAGCTACTGGATCATGACTTTTAAAAGTATATTCTCTCTGATCCAGCTAGCAACTTAAGAAAATATTTTATAATTTACAAATTTCTGAAATGTCACTCTTCAGAGAACATAAAAACATATTTCACTTACCGCTGGGGTAGGAGTCTATCATTAGCCAGGTAGCCTGGTTTATGAATCTCTTTATTATAATCTCCGTATTTGGCTTGGACAGCATAGGAAGCCAAAAGAACTGCAGTTTCTGGTGGACAATAGATCTCATCATTTAAGATAGCTTCCTTAACTTGCAAGAAGAAAAGTCTCTGGGTTATTTCTTGAATTAATTCCTCAGAAACATCTTCAGGAAAGAATTTAGCTCTAAATTTGAACTGTAAAGGATTCTCTTTTTTAACATCTTGCTGTGTCACCTGGAACAGTGATTTCAAGCATAATCAACAAAAATCACAAGTTCACATCAAACTCTTTTGAAGAAAGTAGGATGTGAAACACAAATAAGATTCTAAATCCATAAGTAAGACTCTAGTGTGCAAGACTCTAAACTTATAAAAAGGTATGTGAGAAAAAAGATTCTATGCGCTAACAAATGTCTTGACCTCATAGGTCCTGTCTTATAAAGAAACTGAAATTTCCCTTGAAAAGCTTATCCTATAGATATTCAAATCAAAGTCAAAACAGTATTCAGTTACGTCTAATAAACCTTTATTAGGTGTTTTCAAACAGGTAAAGTGAACATTTCTTTTTTCTAAAACATAAGTTAATGGTAACTTACTGAATTAAACGACATAACACCTTTAATAACTCAGAGATAATTCTAATTGTAAAAGGAGACTTGAAATTAGACTCTAAGCTTCTCTAGTACAAATTCCTGATCACAATAATTTCAAAGTAATTTAATTATTAGCTTAGTTTTATACCTATTTTACCTTTTTATTTAGTTTAAGCCATGTAGAATAACCTTTGCTGTCCACATACTGCAGTCCAAAAAACCACACCTCACGCAAACCAACTGTTTTCACCACCTTAAAAAAAGAGGTTCAATTTCAGTTCAACATTCACAGTCTAAGTAAATAATATATTTCAAAAGAATAACAAAACTACATGGGCATTATAGGTATATTTATTTGCTAGAGTTCTTTCTTAAATGGAAATATACTAATTACAAGAACATTTCTTAAAACCTACATTCAGGTTTTGTATATTATATTTTGTCTCATTTCAATCTTATTTGATCCACTTTTTTTTATTTGTTCTCACCTCCCATCATGACCCCAATAGATTAACAAGAAATATGGGAAATAGATACAAAACTATCATAATCCCACTATCCTATTTCAATGTATTCCTACAACTATACAATGAAGTAGGCAAAGCATAGTATCATTTTGGTGATAGGAGTCTCTGAGGACATTTAAAAGCCAATAATACCCCAGGTTATCCAACTGGTCATTTCATATCCACTTCTACTAGCCTTCACTCACCATCAGATATTCTGTTCTTCCCTTATTGAGCAACAAACAATTCTTGGAACATGCTCCAACTGTACCTTTCTACAGCCCTGCTCACATTTTTTCTTCTGCCTAGAATGTTTTTTCTGTATTTTTACCACCCAGTGAATAATTTATTCCTCAAGGCCCAGCTCAACTAACAAGCCTTCTGTGAATAAAGCTGTCCTACTATATAGAGAAAATTAATCACTTGATGTTCCCATAGTATTTTATCTATACTGTTACTGGAACATTTACTCTATTATAGGGGTATCAAGGGGTGCAGGGGGCCCTCTATTATCATAAAGAACTGTATGATTACTGGTGTGTCTATTTACCCTCCCTTCACTGCTTAAAACTAAGAACAGACATTACTGCCTTATTCATCTCAAAGCATGACTGGCCTGTGCCAGACACTCAAAGCATTGGAATGGCCAAAGTGGTGAGTGAGGACCCACCTAGGAATGCACCAACACTTGCAAAAGCATATTTTAAAAAAAAGTCTCTATTAAAACAAAATGAGGCAAATAAGCCAAGAGAGGTGAGAATTTATTAATATTTTAAAAGCTTTACAGAAAGATTCAACATTAATTTTTTCTTTATAAGATCTTCTCTATTTTAGAAAGAGAATGAGAAAATCTGCGAATAGGGTGAGGAGCAGAGGGGGAGGGAGAAAGAAGGGGAGACGATCTCCAACAGACTCCATGCTGAGCATGGAGCCAGACATGGGGCTCCATCTCACGACTCTGAGATCATAAACTGAGCTGAAACCAAGAGTTGGATCATTAACCAACTGAGCCACCCAGGTGCCCTCCAACATTAGTTTTTTTTTTTTTTTAAGTTTCTTTTTTTTTTTTTAATTTTTTAAATTTATTTATGATAGTCACAGAGAGAGAGAGAGAGAGAGACACAGGCAGAGGGAGAAGCAGGCTCCATGCACCAGGAGCCCGATGTGGGATTCGATCCCGGGTCTCCAGGATCGCACCCTGGGCCAAAGGCAGGCGCCAAACCGCTGCGCCACCCAGGGATCCCCAACATTAGTTTTAAAGTGATAAATATTCTTGGCTTATTTTTTAAAAATATAAAAACAGGGGCACCTGGGTGGCTAAGTGGTTGAGCATCTGCCTTTGGCTCAGGTTGTGATCCCGGGGTCCTGGGATCGAGTGCCGCATCAGGCTCCCCACAGGGAGCCTGCTTATCACTCTGCCTATGTCTCTGCGTCTGTGTCTCTCATGAATCTTTAAAAAAGCAAAAAATCAAAAAATAAAAAATAAAAAATAAATAAAAATAAAAAAGCAAAAAATCTAAAGACATATCAGGCTTTTGGATTTCATGAGAGCACACCAAACCCTTCAGTTTACTTTCCTTCTCTTAAAAAAATTTCACTGAAATTACACACACCAAAATAAATAAAGATAGGAGATATCATCAGGACTCAGTGATACAAAAACTGATCAATGCCAAACAACCAAAACTTTAATATAACAGAGAAGATCTCAAATAATTTAACTTTGCCAAAAGACAGGCTGTCCCAACAGAAGAGCCCCAGAAAGGATTCCAGCGCATAGTGGCAGAGAGAAGAGCCCCAGAAAGGATTCCAGCTCATGGTGGCAGAGTAGGGAATTTTCATAGGTCAAGACAGGAGTATCAAAGTAGCTCGGCTCAGTTTCTGCCTCTAGATTTTGTGTGATTTCTGATGCCTAAGTAAAGGTGGGATTTGCCACTGTGGGCATGAAGGATAGAACCTTACCTAACTTGAGACTATCAAACACCAAGAAGAACAAAAGAGCTCAGCTGTGAGCTCAGCTCAGCCCTATCTCTTCAGCACCTTCCCTACTACTTCTCAAAGCGTTCTCAGAAACTTTCAATCACATACTTTCATAAGTAAAAAACAAAAACAAAAAAAAACCTGGGCACTTAACTACAATATATGTATATTTACCTAGAAATTATACACATACACTCACACTAATGCATTATGAAAGCATTTATTTTTAAAGTAACTTCAAAAAGACAAAAATATAAGCAAACATTTTAGTATTTTTTCCTTACATTCTAACAGATCATGTTGAATGCTTCTTCGGGGTATGATACTCTAATCCCACAGGTAGAAGCTGGAAGAGGATGATAGTATAGGAAGAATCAGAGAGCAAACTAAAGGACCTCAAGCACTCAAGTAGAGCCCCCTACACATAGCTGCTAGCCTCAAGCTCATCATAATCAGAAGTGGGCTTTGCTACTGATGGACTCATGTTGCTACGTACCCTCATTTGAGAGGACCCGTCTCTAGTCTATTCCTGGCCTAACCCTGAACCCTTCGTATCTGCCAATGCATTCCATATCACCACCATACCCAAAGTAAAGCCTGCTTTTAGATCCTTATATTTGAGCTCAAGAGAAGTTGTGGGTAAATAACAGTGACTCTAAGAATTAACTGCTGAGAGAGCACATTACAGATAATACTCCTTAACCTAGAACTTCATTTACACTATGAAGTGTGTGTGTGTGTATGTGTATCAAATACAGAATTAACATGGATTCTCATTTAATTCCCACAGCCTTCTAAGGGAAGAGTGCTATCATCACCCTAATTGCACAAATGAAACCTTAAGGCACAGAGAGTAATTTGTCCCAAGTCAAACGCTACAGCTGGGACTCCACTGCAGGCAGTGTGGCTTCAGAGCCCACATTTTTAAACTACTACACAGTCCTGCACTATAATAAATGAGGTTTCCTTTCTCCTGATATCTAAACTAAAGTAATTCTACTTAATAAAAAACAAGTAATTTATTTCTTAGTATACAATACCAAAGAAGCCCACTTGCTGATTAGCTGACTACCACAAACATTTCCCTCACTATAAATAACATTTCAACTTGCTATGAAGTAAGTACAACGAATGCTAACTCCGTTCATATTTTTATTCAAGTAAGATTGATGATATATTTACAAACAGGAAGCTTAGAAGAAACAACAGAAGTAGATCAGAGTTCACAATGTAAAATATGTATAAGGTATGGCATATATAGATGCTTATGATTTTAAGAATTTATTCACTCTACAAAAAACCTTTCATGTTACAAAAGACCTTAACAGGACTTTCAAGATCATCAGTTACCTAATCAGAAAGATTAAGTATACTACTTTGTCAAGAAAAGAAACAACTTCCTAGGAATTTTAAAATTTTGTATATTTTAGATTAATATATGATAGAATGACACCTAATAAGAGCAAAATATCTACTAGGTTACTTATTGCTGTATGCTAGAAACTCTCCTGTTCTGTTCTCCAAGGTCAAGGAGGTCTGACCACAGACTACTACTCTCCTGCCCATATGTAAAAGTTCAAGTAAACATCCTCTCTTGAGTCTCATGCCCTCAACACCTTCCCCCCCCTTATAATCATCAAGTCACACTCCTAATTACTTGGCCACTGGGCACCAATCTCCATCCTCCCCTTCTCAATAAAACATCACTTACAACACATACTGTATCACCTGGGGAGCTTACATAAATACATAAAATACTAATGATTTCCCGTAGTCCCCAGAGAATTAAATCAGACTCTCTGGAGGTGGTCACCAAGCATTGCCTTTTTTTCTTTTCCTAAACTTCACAGATGACTCAACTATGTACTCAAGAGTGGAAAAAAAAAAAATACAGGACCAGTAGTCCAAATTCATTAACATGACACCCATGTTAGCTTATCACAAGCCTATGACACCAAACTGCCGTCAGATGCCTACTTACAGCCTGTAATTCTTGGGCCTTTGACCCTGCCATCCCCTCTGGCTAGGATCTCCACCCATTCCACCATGTACAGTATCTTTTAATTCCTTTCAATCCTCATTACAATACTTTCCTTAAAGGATGTTAAGGAAATACTTGCTAATAATTATTTTTTTTAAAAGTCCTATCTCTCCAATCTATACAGCTGTTCAAGTTAACTGAATAGGTACTATGAAAAATTCTAAGTGCCACACTATTGCAATACCAGTAAAGTTACAGAAAAACATACAAAGAAGTTGTAAAGGCTTCCACTCTAAGTTGTCAAAAGTTGAGAACTTCATGTAGTTAAATGATACCTGGTCAAAAAGTTGTTTGCCAGTCGTATTGGGCTGAATGGCAAATTCCAGCTCAGCATCCATGGTGGTTACTCTTACATTGATCTGCAATAAAAACAGAAGGGAAAATCAGTATCAAAAGAATATACTTGTTAAGCATTAAACATGAGGCAATATTTTTATATAATTTATAAAATAAAGCATAATATGCAAGCAATAAAGAGCTACTACATAATTATACCTAAGATTTTCTTTTTTAAAATGATAAACTTTGATTTTAATCACAGGAAATCTTAAATCTATTTTAAAAAGACCTTACAAAGTCCTCTTTTAAAAACATTTATTGAATATTTGGAATACACTAGACACTAGGACATTAGCTTTCCATGTTCTCATTTAAGCCCTAAAACAATAGTAGGAAATATGTTCATTTCTACAGAAACTAGAAGGGTTCTCATTACTTACCCAAGGGCACAGGGATATCAAACAACAGAGTACGTCTTTCCGCTGAGACATAACTCCAAATTCTTTGAATGGTATCCACTATTCCATTTTTCAACACCAAGTTCAGATACTCAATTTTATTCCAATTGCAAAACTATTCAATTTATAAAAAGTACGCATCCACTGACCTTTATTTGTTAGACTCTACTTTAAATTATTTTTTCTATAAATACATTCCTAGCTGGATATCTCACCAAAAACTTAACATGCCTTAACTAAAATAATTTTAACTTCAGAATAGCATCTTCATCACTTAGAATTCACCACCATGTGGTACAAATCGATTTAACTTTAACTCACACTATGAGAACTCTAAATCTGACTTACGTTTTTTTACTCATTCTTAACCACACCTCTGCACATGTAGCTTTTCTCTGAAATACCTTTTCTAATCACATAAATCTTATAAATCTATTATTTATAATATTATCTATTAGGAACTATTCATACACATAAAACACAAGTAGCATATGTAAACAATAAAGCATAATAACAAAAAACCTACTGTGATATAATAAATATATATTTGGTCTTCGTTGTTTCCTGGCCGAGAGCTCCTAAAACCTTTGGAATTTCCTGAATGCTAGAAGTTAGTGGAGTATTCGGTCATTTTTATGTCCCTGAATTTACGCTAAATGACTCCTAATGACTCTCAGGGACCCCTTTACACCTTCAGGATAGAGACTGGTAAGAATCAACCAGGTAATTAAAGGCACCCACTCCAACCTCCAGGGAGGAGAGGCTGGGACGTGAGTTAATCATCAATGGCCAATGATTTAATACCTCATGCTTCATCATGGAAACTTCAAAAAAAAAAAAAAAAAGCCTAAACAAAGGAATTCACAGACAGCTTCCAAGTTGGTGAATGCATCCACATGCAAAGAGAAAGGTGGACCTCAAATTCTACAAGGACAGAAGCTCCTGTGCTCAGGATCTTTCTGGACCTTGACCTACGTACCTCCTCTTCATCTTTATCTTTCACCCAGATCCTTATAATACCCTATATATTAACCACTAACAATAAATAAAAGTGTTTCCTGGAGTTGTGTGAGCTATTACAGAGAATTATAGTACCTGAGGAGGGGATCATCGGAATCTCCAATGTGTAGCCAAGTGAGAAATGTGGGTAACATGGGACCCACTACTTGTGATTGCCATCTGAAGCGGACAGCAGTCCTCTGGGACTGTGCCCCTAACCTATAGTGTCTGTGCTAATCTGGGTAGCTGGTGTCAGAATGAATTAAACTGCAAAAATACATAACCGGTGTCTACCTAGATGTAGAGAATTGTTTGATGTGAAAAACTTAAACATCTATTACCAGAAATTTTGAGTAAAGAAAGTTTTCCTTTACCCATAAATTTACTATTCAATTTATTAACTAGAAATGGCAAATAATTCTATAGATGCCAATGTATTTCTTGTGAATTTCTCTGTCCCCAATCCCCCACAGGTAAGCACTAACCGGAATTTTTTTTTTTAAAGATTTTATTTATTTATTCATGAGAGACAGAGAGAGAGAGAGAGAGAGAGAGGCAGAGAACAGGCAGAGGGAGAAGCAGGCTCCATGCAGGGAGCCGGACGTGGGACTCGATCCTAGGTCCCCAGGTAAACGCCCTGCACTGAAGGCGGCGCTAAACCACTGAGCCACCAAGGGCTGCCCACTAACCGGAATTTTCTATTTGTCATTCTTTTAAAAGAATGGTTTGACCACAAATGTAGGTATCTCTACATAAAGTAATTAGTTTTTCTTGATTTTGAGCTGTATTAAAGTTGTACAGTAACTGGCTAAGCAAGTCTTCCTTCATGATGTGGGCAATGGTTACATGAGTATATTTACTTTATGAAAATTCATCAGATGCGATGAAACGCCGGGACACCTGCACCCCGATGTTTATATAGTAGCAATGACCACAATAGCCAAACTGTGGAAGGAGCCTCGGTGTCCATCGAAAGATGAATGGATAAAGAAGATGTGGTTTATGTATACAATGGAATATTCCTCAGCCATTAGAAACGACAAATACCCACCATTTGCTTCAACGTGGATGGAACTGGAGGGTATTATGCTGAGTGAAGTAAGTCAATCGGAGAAGGACAAATATTGTATGTTCTCATTCATTTGGGGAATATAAATAATAGTGAAAGGGAATATAAAGGAAGGGAGAAGAAATGTGTGGGAAATATCAGAAAGGGAGACTGAACATAAAGACTCCTAACTCATTCAGTAGGATCCCTGGGTGGCGCAGCGGTTTAGCGCCTGCCTTTGGCCCAGGGCGCAATCCTGGAGACCCGGGATCGAATCCCACGTCGGGCTCCCGGTGCATGGAGCCTGCTTCTCCCTCTGCCTATGTCTCTGCCTCTCTCTCTCTCTCTGTGTGACTATCATAAATAAATAAAAATTAAAAAAAAAAAAAAAGACTCCTAACTCTGGGAAATGAACTAGGGGTGGTGGAAGGGGAGGAGGGTGGGGGGTGGGGGTGAATGGGTGACAGGCACTGAGGGGGGCACTTGACAGGATGAGCACTGGGTGTTATTCTGTACGTTGGTAAGTTGAACACCAATAAAAAATAAATTTATTATAAAAAAGAAAATTCATCAACTACACGCAATATGTTCTTCTCAGTATGTATATTCTATTTCAATAAAAAGTTTAAACAAAAATTATACTTCATTGTAGTTTCCTTTTTCACTATTTCTAGGATTCACTGATTTTTCTGTGACTAGTTGCAATTCACTCATTTTTACTGCTATACGATTACTGCTGGACGATAATTTACCTATTTTTTTGTCAATAGATATATATTTCAATATGGTCTTACTATGCAGATCTGATTCCTAACGAGGCTAACAATATTTTCGCATGCGTAGTACGTAGAATTCTAAGGTGGACTCCATGATCTCCATTTCCTGGTGTTAGTCTCATGATGATGCTACATTTTGTAGATGTACTTAAAGTTACTAGTCAGTTGACTGCAAAACTGGAAGATTATGTGAGTAAAGCTAAGCTATTCATAGGAGTCCTTTAAAAGCAAAGCATTTTCTCTGACTGACTGAAGAAGTCAGGGAAACTCAAAGTGTGACAGGAATTTGACATAAAGGAGGTTCTCCACAACTGAGTTGGAGAGGCCATGGAACAAGGACCCGACACCAGCCTCTAGGAACTAAGAGTAACTCCTGGTCAATAGCTAGTAAGAAAATGGGAACTTCATCCTCCAGTAAAGAAGGATGGATCATTTTTACAAGAAAATGAATTCTGCCAATAGGAATAAGCTTGAAAGAGAACCCAGAGCTCCAGCTGAGAATGTGGCTGGGATAAACCTTGATTTCAGGCTGGTGTGACCCTGAGCAGAGAACCCAGCCACATTAGCCCATATTTCTAACCTACAAAACTGTGAGTTATTAATGGGTATTGCTCTAAGTTACTAAATTGTGGTGATTTGTTATAGAATAATATAAAACTAACATAATACGTTTATTGACCACTTAGTCTCCCCATCTTTAGAAATTTCTGTTAATATCTATTGCTTATTTATCTATTAGGCTGTCTTTTTCTTTTTACGATGTAGGATGTCTTTATGTATTCTACATATTAATCCTTTGTTACTTTTAATCACAAAAAAAATCGTACTTCTCCCAGTTGGTAATTTGCATTCTACTTTAGGACATGTCCTTCTTTATAGTAAACACATTCTTAATTTTAATGTTGAATTTATCAACATTTTACATACAAGTATCAATTTTTTTGGCCAATTTAAGAAATCTTCCTCCACTGTGGACTCATAAAAATGTGCTTATATTTCTTTTTTTTTTTTAAAGATTTTATTTATCTATCCATTAGAGAAACAATCGCTGAGCCACCCAGGTGTCCCAAGGTTCTATTTCATCCTATAGTTCTATTTTTCAAAATTTGTCTTCAATGATTTTTGCTTATGCTCTGAGATAGAGGTCTAATTTCATTTTTTAATTCCTGTAACAATAACGATATGGAGATTTAAAATATCTAAGTGATATATATTGGTTAGTTAATTTGCTTCTTAAAGACTACTGTGTCATAGACCAAATAAGGTACAGAGTCTGAATTTGTGCTATTCTATTGCACTGGTTGATTAACTGTTCTGTCAAATCCACGCTGTCTTAATTACAACATTTTTAAATAAGTCTTGCTATCTGGTAGGGAAAGTCTCCTCTCATTATCTTCAAAACTAACAGAATTATAGCTGGATGTATGGCTACTGAGCTATAGGAGAACATTTCCCAAGGCCTCTTGCTCTCTGACTAAGCTCTCACCCACAGAACAAGAGCAGAAGAGATAGAGACCACTTTTGGGCCTCGGCATAAAATAGCAAGCATGCTTCTCTGCTTTTTCCTCTCTTGTTGCTGAAACCCAGACAGAGCAGTAACACCTTAAACTATGGAGATAATAATAATCCTCTAGGCCAGAAGTTCTCAAACTTCTTGGTCTCACCATCTCTTTACACACTTAAAAATTACGAAGCATAGGGGATCCCTGGGTGGCTCAGCAGTTTAGCGTCTGCCTTTGGCCCAGGGCGTGATCTTGGAGTCCCGGGATTGAGTCCCACATCGGGCTCCCTGTACGGAGCCTGCTTCTCCCTCTGCCTGTGTCTCTGCCTCTCTCTGTGTGTCTCTCATGAATAAATAAATAAAATCTTAAAAAAAAAAAATTACCAAGCATCCCCAAAAGTTTTTGTGGCTTATCTATCTACATTTACCACATTAGAAATTAAAACCGAGAAACTTAAGATAATAATTCATTTAAATACAATAACCTTATTAGATATTAACATAAATAAAAATACAAGTATTACTTATAATGTTTAATAAAAAAGCACTATAATACAACTTTTAGAGCTTTTTCATTTCTTCCTAGCAATAATTCTCTGATATATTAAGGGTAATCAAAGCACTTATTATTAAATCACCTTTACGTTATAATTTAAAAACTTGACCAAGTTTACATATCTAGTAAGTATGAAGCTGAGCCAACAGGATCAGTGTAAAATATGGAAAACAAACAAAACATGGAAATCAAATTTCTCCAAGCTTTCTGTTTTGAAAAATCAGACTCTTTTCTCTTTTGCAGAGGGGTAGGTAAGGGGGGCTAATTATATCCTGACCTAAGAAATTCACAAGATAAAAGTACATTACTATTAACAACATATTTTCTTCCAGAATTGTATTAGTTAATAATATATAATTTATATCCAACTGCATATACAATTTTGAATCCTTACTGTAAGGAATAATAAATGTTTTACACTTGATTATAGCAAGTTTTCCAAAGTAATTATAAAGTTTCATGTTCCTATCAGAAATATCAACAGTTCTGGTTGCTTCTCATCCTTACTAACACTTGATATTATCAATCTTTTAATTTTAGCCCTTAAGGTGACTATAAAATGGCAACTCACTGTAGTTTTGTTTCTCTGTAATGAAAGATATAGAGGATCTTTTCATGTGTCTGCTAGTTATTAATACGTTTTTTGAAGTATCTGTTAAAAGTTTCTGCCCATTTTTAAAAAATTGGGTTATCTTACTGAGTTCCAGAAGAACTTTATCTTGCAATTACTTTCTCCCATTCTGTTTTAACTTTTCATTTTTTTATTGCTGTCTTTCAAGAACAAAAGTTAATTCTGATAAAATCCAATTTTTTTTAAATGGTTCAAACTTTCTATATGTTATCTAAGAAACTTTGCCTATCCCAGTGTCACAAATGTTTTCTTATGTTTTCTAGCAATTTTATATTTTGGGCTTTTGTATTTATTCTATGCTCCACTTAAAGTTAATTTTATGTGTAAATTGTGAGATAAGTGTCAATATTCATGTTCTTCTCTACGGATAACCCTTTGTTCCAACACTATTTGTTAGAAAGAACTTTATTTCCCCATTGAATTGTGTGAAAATCTTGTCAAAAATCTAATGAATGCATATGTGTAGTTATATTTTTGTTCCACCAATTCTATTTTATCTGTCCTTTCACCAATACCACATTGTCTTATTCTTCTAGCTTACAAAGAAGTCTTAAAATCCAGAAGTGTGAGTTTTCCAACTTTCTTCTTTATAAAAATTGCTTTAGCTATGCCATATAAATTCTGGAAGTTCTATAGACATTTTACAATCAGCTCATCAATGTTAGCCAAAGAAACTGCTAGTAATTGCATTCAACCTACCATTACATTTGGGTAGGAGTGACACCTTAATATTTTCTAGACATATCTATGAACATTACAGAATATTATCCCATATATTTAGGTCTTGAATTTCTCACAAGTTTTCAGTGTAGAGATTTTATATAGCTTCTGTAAATTTGTTCCTAAGTATTTTATGTCTTTGATGCTGTTACAAATAGACATTTTTACTTTATTTTTCAAATTTTGCTACTAGTATATTAGAAAGGTCACAGATTTTAAAAAATATAACCTTGGGTCCAACAATCTCGCTAAATCAGTTATAGTTCTAGTACTTGTTTCTAGATTCTTGAAGATTTTCTTTTTTTTTGTTTTGTTTTTAAATTTTATTTATTTATGATAGGCACACAGTGAAAGAGAAAGAGAGGCAGAGACACAGGCAGAGGGAGAAGCAGGCTCCATGCACCGGGAGCCCGACGTGGGATTCGATCCCGGGTCTCCAGGATCGCGCCCTGGGCCAAAGGTAGGCGCCAAACCACTGCGCCACCCAGGGATCTCTCTTGAAGATTTTCTACATAAACAATCATGTCATCTGCAAACAGGAAAATTTACTTCTTCCTGTCTGACATTAATGCCTTTTATTTCTTCTTATTCTTCTCTCCTTCCAACAATGCAAATTCATACTTTGTTACCTACCTGTTGAGTCTTTAAAGTAATTCCAAAGAAATATTCATGCCAGCCAGAAACCTCCAATAGCTATTAACCAATGATTTGCTTAAAAAGATAACTGGCCAAAAGAAATATTGAAAAAAACACCCCAATTTTGTTAGATGAAGTAAAAACATTTATGCAAGAGAAGAAAAATAAACCTCAATCAAGAAGTATATAATTATAAAACTAAGTAAAATCATATATACACCCTTAAATTTAAAAAAAAAATAGAAAACTATATGAGCATTGGTAGCACTAGAATCAAAGCTAGAATTATGAGAAAATTAATGCATGGATCCTTCCAACTTTTCATTAATTCCTCCCATCTAACAAGAAGTTACTATTTACTAAGCACTGAATGTGTACCAAGTTCTTCTAACTCTCACCAAACCCCTCTAAGTAAGCAACTAATTACATCTCTATTTTCTATAGGAAGAAATTAAGAATTGGAGAGTCTAAAGTAACCTAACTGAAGTCACAGAGGATAAGCAGCAGAGCCAGGATATGGACTGAGACAGTTTGAGTCCAGAACCCATGAATTTTCATCTTAACTGCAATGTAAGCTATACCTCTTCTCTACTGGCTTACATAGTACTTTGTTGAAGCTACATTAATCAAGAACAAGCAACAGCAGTTATCAGTGTCTTTTTCTTCCCAATGACTCTACCATAACATTTTGCCTTGTTCCAAAAGAAATTTAATGCTCCTGATATTTTATTAAGAAGTGGTAAAAGTAAAATACACTTACTGGTTTCGGCATTTTCCTTCTCTTTTTGTCACCTTCTTTAAAAATTGACTTTTATGAATTCTGACGTCACCTTCAGTTAAAGAAAAAAAAAAGCATAATGGATCTATTACTTTTGTATAATGTCTTGATTTTAATGTAATTTATATAGAATAAAAACACACACAAAAAAAGAATAAAAAAACACTTTAAACTGAGTTTAACACAAAGCTCTCTAAAAAAAAATTAAAGTAACAGAATTCTCTTACTCCAATCTTCAATGTTCTTTTACTATCATTTCACCTTCTCTAAAAATATTTATAGCTGTGATTTAAAATAGCACACATATCAAACTACATAATCCAATGCATACTGATCACCAACCGAAAGTTTTGATTTACTCAGAGACCATGCATAGCAGGGAAGCAAGACTGCTAAGGACCTAAATGCTGTCTCTGGCTGCGTCCAGTTCACCTCTACACCCAGCCTAGGAGACAGAGGGATAGTAAAGTGGAAGATACAGATTCAAATTCTAAAGAGATGAACTCAAGAACACCTTCAACCTTTTTTTTTTTTTTTTTGCACTGCCAAAGACAAAGGAAATTCTAATGTAAACTCTAAAAAGATAACTTTTTAAAGAAAATTATTTTCTTGAAAGTTTAAAAATCTCAGTAAAAATATACTGAGTAGTTTATCTATGGTGTATTAAACATCCACAGACTACATACTAGCAGTCTGCATATTACTCACCAGCAGGTTGGTGGCCTTTACTGAAATTTAGTTGTCCTTGAGACCAATGTTAAACTGTATCTTCTCCCTGTAAAGCAAAAGAAGTGAATCCTAATCCAAGAAAACCGTCATGCTATACTGTTTTAGGGTAAAGGTTCTTAAAAACATCTAACAAACCAACCAAAAGATTTAACATTTTTAATCATTATTAGTTGTCCAGAAAAAAATGATATATTATTCCAATTTGAAAACCTTCAGGGAGGTATATTCAATTATTATTTGAAAATCAGCTTCCATTGATACTATCTCTGCCAAGAAAATTCATCCATTATACCAGCATCAACTAAATCAATACACAATTTTGTTTTAAAACTACAGTATCAATTGCTTTCTTAATATGCTACAATAAACCTGAAAATTTTCCAAGTCAAAAAAAAAAAAAAAAAAGACAAACCATGAGAGACTCCGAATTCTGGGAAACAAACAAACCATTGCAGAAGGGGAGGCCGGTGGAGGGATGGGGTAACTGGGCGATGGGCATTAAGGAGGGTACATGATGAGATGAGGTGTTATACTATATGTTGGCAAATTAACTTTAAATAAAATATAAAAAAAATAAACATCAAAGGTCATTTCCCTAAATTTTGCTCAATTATGTGTCAATAAACCTCTTTAAAAGGAACTTCTATCTGAGATAGTTTTTATCTAATAATTCAACTATGAAATTCACTTCCCTCTTACCTAGGAAATGTTAACACTTCCTCCACACAGTCACCTACTTTCAACCTAAATGTACTTCAGACCTATCTTTTCATTCTATATCCTCTTTTCATCCCACTACTGCCTTAGTTCAGATCCTTATCACCTCAGGTCTTAAAACATCCTCAAAACTGACCTGCTTTTCACATCATTTATAAGTTAGTAATTCCCAAATCTGTATCTGAACTTGCTTGGTTAACTTGCCTTACTCAATGTCTACATTATTTCAGATGTAACATGGCTAAAACATTTAAATCTCTACCCAAATCTGATTTTCTACAAGTCTTGGTGCATATTTCTAGAAAGTTATCATAGTATTCCCTCGTGATTTTTTTATATCTATTACATTAGCAGTTATGATCCTCTCTTCATTCCTAATACTATTAAATTTTACCTTCTCTTTTGCTTGTTAATCTTGCCAGAAGTTTGCTTAGTTTAAGATTTTATTTATTTATTCATGAGAGACAGACTGAGAGAAAGGCAGAGACACAGGCAGAGGGAGAAGCAGGCTCCATGCGGGGAGCCCAATGTAGGACTCGATCCCGGGACTCCAGGATCACGTGGCGTCCTGGGCGGAAGGCAGGCACTAAACTGCTGAGCCACACAGGGATCACCAGTTTATTGGTTTAAAAGCCAGCTTTTAGTTTCGTTGATCTTCTGTTTCTTTTTTGTTCTTTTTTTGTTAATTTCTTTTTCCTCATCACTTTTCATTTCGTTAGTTGGCTTTACTCTGCGGCTCATTTTCTAATCCCTAAAATTAAAACTTTAAGTAATTCCCAATTTGTTTTCTTTTCTAGTATGTGCATCAAGGTCATAAACTGAGTACATCCAAGTATAAGGCAACTCCATATACAAAGTATCCTATTTTGTCGAGAATATTTAAAAATAATCTTTATCATTTGAATATATAAAGTAATCAAGTATGTATTTATAACATTAGTATACTTAAATACTAAAAACACATGATCTATAAAATATTGAAATACTTTTTGCTTTATTTTTTTCACAGAACATAGAATTTCTTTAAAAATCCTCACACAAATGAGACAGATTATACAAGCACTTTTTGAATCAATATATAATACTATTACTAAAATTTTTATCCCAAACCATACTATCTATTCGTATAAAAACACTGGGAAATTTTTTTCCTATTTGTACTGTTGGAATATATTTTAGTTCTATAGTGTAACCACTGTATTGTTTTTTTTTTTTTTAAACCAGATTTTCTAGATTTGCCTCTGTTTTAATGTTTAAAACACTTACCAAATGGACTATGAGAGCTTTCCAAACCCACATGTACTAAAGGCATTTCAGGTCCATATGCCTGTCTTAAATAGTACTTTCAAGCCCAAGAAAAAGAACAAAGTCATAAGAGAGTTCCTAAAAACACAAATATAAATCTCCTTTTCTGGGGATTTTTTTTTTAATGTCTGGACTTCTATTTAAAATACCATTTTTCTAAGCAAAATAAGTCAATCAGAGAAAGACAATGATTTCACTCATGTGGAATTTAAGAAACAAAACAGAAGATCATAGGACAAAGGAGGGAAAAATAAAAAAAGATGAATTGGGAGGGGACAAACCATAAGAGATTCTTAACTATAGGAAACAAACTAAGGGTTGCTGGAGAGGAGGTAGGTGGGGTGACAGGATAACTGGGTGATGGGCAACAAGGAAACAAGAGATATGAAGAGCACTAGGTGTTAAATGCAACTGATGAATCACTAAACTCAACCTCTGAAACTAATACTATATATGTTAATTAAATTTAAATAAAATTACATTTTAAATAACAACACCATTTTTCTAAGTATTACTTTTAGTCGTTTCACATACAGGTTTTCATATGCAGTTTTTTCATTGGCTCTAGAGGTTTCCCTTTCCAGTTTTGATCTCTGATCATGACTGAGTTGGTTTCTTTTTTTTTTTTTTTTTCATTTTCAAATGGAATGGTTACTACAGTCTGGGAGCAAAGCGTTTATTATTTATTTATTTATTTTTTATTATTATTATTTATTTATTTATTTTATTTAGAGAGAAAGAGATCACAGAGAGAGATAGAGAGGGAGAGGCAGACTCTCTGCTGAGCATGGAGTCCAAGACAGGACTCAATTTTAGGACCCCGGGATCATGTCCTGAGCTGAAAGCAGATCCTTAATGGATTGAGCCACCCAGGTGCCCCACTTTTTTTTTTTTTTTTAAGATGTTATTTACTTATTCACAAGAGACACAGAGAGGAGAGACACAGGCAGAGGAAGGAGAAGCAGGCGCCATGCACGTAGCCTGATGTGGGACTCCAGGATCAGGTCCTGAGTCGAAAGTAGCAGCTCAATCATTGAGCCACCCACGTTTCCTTCCTATTTATTTCTAACTTTACTATACCACAGCCAGAGAATTCATTCAGACTTCCTTATGTTTAGTACTTGGTCAGTTTAATTTCATTTCTAACTGTTCTGGCTATAAATAACAATAATGTATGTTTTGTATTTGATAACTTACTTAGATCAAACCAGTTGAAGTATTAAATGTTTTGTTTACAGTTTCCCTACTGTTGCTCATTTTAGTCTACTTAAGCAATTTGAGAAAAAAATGTATTAAATTTTCCCAAGCATGATTGTGGATGTTAATTTCTTATAAATTGCTAGTTTTCAATTTATATTTTTAGGCTATGCTATTGGGTGAGTGTAAGCTTACAACTTATATTCCTCCAGTGAATACTTCCTTCTTTCCATTAAGTAATAATTTAATTGCATGTGAAATTCTAAATTGACTGTTACTCCCTCAGCATTTGGAGGACATTATTTTTCTGGCATCTGTTACTGCTGATGAGAAGTCTACTGTCAATCTAACTCATTTCTCTGAGATAATCTGCCTTTTCTCTCTGCTTTCCTTCAAGGAATTTTTTTGGGGTGTTCTTCAGATTTACTTTTATTTATCTTGTTCAGCTTTTGGTTAAGCTTCCTTATTCTGAAGACTCATGCTTTTCTTAAATTCTGGAAAATTATTAGCCATTGTTGCTCTCATTCTCTCTTTTCATTTGGCAATTCTCACTGCATACATACTGCATTTTTTATTCTCTAAACTCTGTATCTACTTTTTCATATTTTCCATCTCTTTATCTCTCTGTACAACATTCCTCCAATCACTAATTCTCTTCAGTTGTTTTTAATGTTTTACCTCAATAGTTCAGCATTTCAGTATTTATATATTTTTATTTCTAAAAATTTTTAAAGAAGAATTTGCTGTTTTAAAAAAAACAATCCTATGCTATTTAATATGTTTTTTTTAAGATTTTATTTATTTATTTATGAGAGACACAAATGCACAGAGACAGACAGAGAGAGAGAGAGAGAGAGAGAGAGGCAGAGACACAGGCAGAGGGAGAAGCAGGCTCCATGCAGGGAGCCCAACGTGGGACCTGATCCCGGGACTCCAGGATCACACCCTGGGCGGAAGGCAGGCACTTAACCGCTGAACCACCCAGGGATCCCCATATTTGTTTTAAATCTTCCTTTTATCCTTATGTTTATTTTTTGTCACTATGAAACTATTCGATCTTCAGTTCATTAAGGCTTATTTCTTTAATACAGACAGAAAGCACAAGTCAACCACTCCCCAATGTGGGAGTCCTGAAAGCCCTGTGTTGTGTATATAATATACCCCTACAGAGGTACTTCAGGTTTGCTTATATCAGAATATCAGGAATTAAAAAAAAAAAAAATTAAGACCTTCCTGGCTGGCTCAGTTGGTAGAGCATACGACTCTTCATCTCAGGGTTGTGAGTTCAAGCCCTACACTGAGTGCAAAGATCACTAAAATAGATAGATTTAAAATTTTTTAAGGAATTTAATTGTCCTAAGCCAATTTTTACATTAACTTCTCAATTCTGTATCCCATTACCATATCTTACCCCAAACCTACACACTAGAGAAGTCAGAAGACACTAGCTTCCAGAGGTGCTAATCACGTTCTTTTCTAAACCTTATGTATCTGCTGTGTCCTTCCTGGGCAACCTCAATAGTAAGGAAGAACAAGGGAAAGAAAATGAGCATCAATTATACCCCAGACTATATAAACTAAGTTAAAGCACTCAAATTATAGAAACAGGGCCAGCTGGGGACATAAATATCTATCAAGTATGTAGGTTTGCAGAAATTTTGAAGTTACATATTAATCCAAAACTGGAATGAAATAAAGGTAAGTTTTTTCCTTTCCCTTTAAAAATTAATTTATCCAAGTTTTCAATCCTAGAGTTACTTCAAGTTATACTCTGTAAAAAGGACTTTTCAAGAAAAAAAAAATCAATACTAAAGTTTTAGGTTTATTTTTTTTAAAGATTTATTTATTTATTCATAGAGAGACACATAGAGAGAGAGAGAGAGAGAGAGAGAGAGAGAGGCAGAGACACAGGCAGAGGGAGAAGAAGGCACCATGCAGAGAGCCTGACGTGGGATTCTGATCCAGGGTCTCCAGGATCACGCCCTAGGCTGCAGGCGGCGCTAAACCGCTGCGCCACCGGGGCTGCCCAAGTTATAGGTTTAATAAGAGAGCTCTGCAAACATAAAATAAATTTATCATATGCCAACACATACAAAACCAGGTTTTACACAAATGAACTAAGCTTTTAAAATCTCCAACAACTCATCTATAGGAACTGTAGGGAGTGGGGATAAGGATATATGGTAGACTTCTAAAAAAGGCTTCTAAACTGCATGTTTTCAGACCAGTGTTTCCCTCTTAGAAGTCAGGTTAGTCACCACCTTGTTTTATTTCAGTTAATTATAAATATCTGAGAAGATTAAGGTTCTACCTCTTTATTTACCAGCTGAACACAATATTATTACTCAACAACAATGCCCTGTACTTACAGAAGACTCCACAGTTGCATGCTTTGATACATTAATTCTCTATTAACAAAAAATCCAAGGAGACAAGACGAGGTCACATTATAGTGACCTTACAGTTAGGCTACCTTATAGTTGAGGAAACAAAGTCAACTGCATGAAAATATCTTGTTCTTAGTCACACAGTAATCTTTGGCCCAACAGTCTTTGATGCCTACCCTAGAGTCCAGAACTCTACCATACACCTACCTGTCTTTCCCTATTTGATATTCAAAAAGCGCTAACTAGGGACTCCTGGGTGGCTCAGCGGTTGAGTGGCTGCCTTTGGCTCAGGGCATGATCCCAGAGTCCCGGGATTGAGTCCCACATTGGGCTCCCTGCACGGAGCCTGCTTCTCCCTCTGCCTACGTCTCTGCCTCTTTCTGTGTCTCCCATGAATAAATACATCTTTAAAAAATGAAGTCCTAAAAATTAACCAATTAATTAAAAAGTGCTGAATAATTTCACTTGTGGAAATTTACCCAAATAACAAATGTGTACCAAGATTCTAGAGTGTTATTTACAGAAGTGTATGCGGCACGGAGACATTAGTGTCCATCTCATTAGATGAACCATGGTACACCTGGAGGCTCCGTTAGACCTCAGTGCGACCTATCAGAATGTCATGGAAAAATATGAAATGACACGCAGAATATTCACAAACTGCTGAAAAGGCAGGTTATAAAACCACACATACAATATTGTCACACTTCTTTTTTAAAAGTGTAAGTGGAAAGACCACTATGACTATACTCCAAATGTGGAGTCCTTGTGCATTAATATGAACCTGTAAATTTCTAAAGTGAAAATATAGTTTTTGTAATAAGAATTCTTTAAAATGAAAGAATAAAATTATTCTAATAAACTGAAGTCAGACCTATAATTTCACCATAACATTTAATAAAATCTAAGTAGGTGAATCTTCTTTAAAAAGAGAGACTTTTTTTAAAAATTCTAATTTTGGAGGAAAAGATTGACTAGGAAAGATATATATGTTGATGAAAACAGATTAACATATTTTATTTAAAATCCTTACACCCACAGAACAAAATAAATAGCAAAATAAAAGTAATAAAATAGAAAAATATCCAAGAGTCATAACAAAAAGTTACTATGGAAAAAATAATATATATCACTCAGACCCCCACTCAGTAAACGGTTAAAAGGCACTCTACAAAAAATAAATAAAATAAAATAAAAAATAAAAAAATAAAAGGCACTCTACAAACTCTTTACAAAACTAACGATGTGCTACTGATTAAAACCACAAATTGAAATGGCTTTAAGGTATTACTGATGATATACTTATTAAACTAGCAAAATAATTATTAATTATACATGCCAGTACTGATAAATCAATGTTGCTAAATAAGCAGATAAATACTGCTGGTAGCACCATAAATCGGCTCCTATTTCTAGAAAATAAGTTGTCAGGATCCCTGGGTGGCGCAGCGGTTTAGCGCCTGCCTTTGGCCCAGGGCGCGATCCTGGAGACCCGGGATCGAATCCCACGTCGGGCTCCCAGTGCATGGAGCCTGCTTCTTCCTCTGCCTGTGTCTCTCTGTGCATGGAGCCTGCTTCTCCCTCTGCCTGCCTCTCTCTCTCTCTCTCTCTCTCTCTCTGTGTGTGTGTGACTATGATAAATAAATAAAAATTAAAAAAAATAAGTTGTTGTCAACATTAACAAAAGCTCAAACTTTTTCTGAATGGAAATTCTGCTTTTGGAATATACCCCAAAGAAATAAATACAAAAGTAATCTGTAGCAAGATATTCTCAGCAGTACTCATTGTAAAAGCCAATGATTAAAATCACAATATGCAAACTATGTGATAGCATGATGGACTATTGCAGGTGTTCTGTGTATTATGACAAACTGTGTCAACATTTACATTAGGATAAATGATTATGGAGCCACTCGTTTTAACTATGTAAAACACAAGTATCCTTTACAAATTACATCTTGATATATAGAACTAGGCACTAATACTAATCAGGGTCTTATTTTTGTTAAGTTCCTAATTTAAAAAAATCAGATAAGAATTTTAAAAACGTAGTCCCGGGCAGCCCAGGTTGGCTCAGCGGTTTAGCGCTGCCTTCAGCCCAGAGCCTGATCCTGGAGACCAGGGATCAAGTCCCACGTCAGGCTCCCTGCATGGAGCCTGCTTCTCTCTCTGCCTGTGTCTCTGCCCCCCCCTCTCTCTCTTTCTCTCTCTCTCTGTGTCTCATGAATAAAATCTTAAAAATAAAATAAAATAACATATTCCCGTTCATCAGTTACATCTCAGTTTATAAGCTTTTATAATATGACATATATAAGAATCCCATCTTAAATTTTTTTTAGGATGCAGCAGTGTTTTTACCCAATTTAGTTATTATTGAAAAATATTTATATGATATTATTATTTAACCTCAGTAATATATTTCTAGTCCTTCCATGATTGCATTAGGATGTTTTTTCCTGAAACATTTATTAGTACCAGAATGGACAATTTAATAGAATGTCACCTATAAAGCTAAAATACCAAGATACATGTCCTGGGTTTTCATCTCTAACTGATTCATCTTGAAATCAGTCTTTCAGTGTCTTCCTTTCTTTCTTCTCTAAAAAAAAAAAAAAAGGAAATTATATATAATCACCTAACCATTATATAATCAGAGATATATAATAAAAATCAACTTTCCTCTCATCTACTGACATAATACATAATCACTGAGAAAGAATTTACTCCCTCCTCTCTACTCTTCCTAAATCTCTTAAAGTGGTCTTACCCTACCTCTTTACCATACTGACTCCTCCAGAAGCAATGAAGTGCAATCATGGCAGCGACATACTCAAAAAGTAGTTTTAAAAGATGCTGCCAGCAAACACATTTCCTATTTCCAGAAAATTAACTGTATGGCTACATACTCTAAATACTACATTCACAGACAAAGCATTTATATAAAATATTCTTTTTTTTTGTCCTTTAACTGAGGGTGGCCCTAAAACAAACTCCTCTCTACTTCTACCAATGGAAAAACAACTTCATACTTAAAACGCTGAGCTCTACTAAGTCAGTGGCACAAGATTCTTCCCACCTGCCAGGTGGTAAAACAGGTGTTAAGTCTAGTCCATACTGGGCCAACACCGAAGCTTCAATAATTTATACCACAATGCCTACTTTTACTCTTAAGATATCCTTTTCTCCCAACCCCTGATTATAATTTTTTTTTCTGCCTTTTGAAACACAGAAGCAATCTTTGACCAACTGTGGTTTCTCCACAGACCAAAAAGTTACAAAAGAATTCCCCTGCCAATTTACTGGGGGATTTGGAAGCAGTGTAACAAAGAGAAGTATAAACTGAATTAATAAGGTAACCCTGGCAGTCAAACCAACACAATAACAATATCTACAATAAAAAAGTTCTTAATCATTTTACCCCTGGATGGGCCCCTCTGGTGAAGCCTGTGAAGCCTTTCCTAGAAAAGCATTTTTAAATGCACAAAATAAAATACATTAACATTGCATTGAAAACCCAATAATATTGGAATGCAATTATCAAAATGTAAAAAGCACAAATCCATGACATAGTAGTACCTGCACTTTTTAATTAATCTTTAAGTAACAATATTTACCAGGGGATCTAATGATTAAACTTGTAAGTAATGATGAGTTTATTTCTGTAACAGTAACAGATTATGAAAATATCTGCAATTTCTGTTGGAAACGGTCTCTGCTACTGCTTAATCTTACCAGTTGGCAACATTAATAATGAAAGAAAATGTGTAAAAAAAGATGCATCTTTTTCCCTATCCAAGTTCACAGACCTACAGGCTTAAAACTTCTACTATACAGAGAACTATGTTTATTGTGTTTTTAGCTCAGTGTTAACATTGAATTTAATAGCAATATTAACGCACCTTTAGCTACATAACGCCATGTCACTCCCCAAATGAAGCAAAGAGGACAAAAAAATTTCAGCTTTTTGCAAATAAAGAAATAAGGCCACAACAAGGACAAGGGTAGTGAATGAAGAAAGTACCTGTAAATACTTACTCTTCAGCCACTTTACCTCTATTTACCTAATCTTTATAACTACCCTCTGTCCAAGATAGGTATCACAATACCTCATTCTTTTGATAAGGAATTTAAGATTCAGATAAGTGACTTGCCCAAAGTAATAATGCTAATTAACAAGTCAAAGTTTCTTTTAAACCCTAGTCTTGGGGCTCTTCTCACTTTCCTATTCCACTTCTTTTCTGACATCATTCTAGGCAAGCTCATCTCAAAAACTGTCAGAGCTTTCCATCAAGAAGAAACTAACATTCATTCTTCCGTCATCTTCAGGTCAAAAGACTACCTCAAAAGATATTGTAAGTGCACATTTAATACCACTGTAATCCCAGGGAGCCTGGGTGGCTCAGTTGGTTAAGCATCTGACTTTTGATCTCAGCTCAGGTCTTGATCTCAGGGTTGTGAGTTCAAGCCCACATCCAGTGTGGAGACTACTTAGGGGGAAAAAAAAAAAAGTACTGGTATAATCACCTCTGTAAATGGATTTCCTGTAAGGCTGATATGCAGTTCCAAATAAGGTATTAAGTACTTGCTTATGTAGAAAGTGATTTTTGTACAAGGATATTTTCAAGGAAATGAAATACTCAACATTTTGAGCAATTTTTACATGCTACTGAAAATGTAAAGCAAAATTCTAGAACTTAAATATAAAGCAGAACTGCAATATTAAAAACAAAATTTTACATTGAATTCAGATTCTCTTGTAAAAGAAATCTATAAATTTAAAGGAAACAACATATCTATATTGTTTCCAACATGAGTAGAGAAACAAATAATACATTACCATTTGCAATGATTAATTTAAAATGCTAAAAGCTAAGAATGCTAAATCCAGTTCAACTTCTTTTTACACTTATGAAACCACCAAAAACTAATATAGTGTTTAAAAATATAAAATCAGATTCATGTAAGTTACTTTTGCAGCAGGAAAGCAGCAAAGAACTAAAATGACCTGAATTATTGCAAATAATTCTATGTTTTATAGGTTTTGAAACACAGGACACTATAATAGCTTATTTTCAAAATAAAATAATTATCTTTCTTAAATATCTCTTAAATTGGATAATACTCTCTCATGCAGTCAATAAGGCTATAGGACAGTTCTATCATTAAGCTTCTAATTTTCAAGATATTCAAATCTCCCTTTTAGAAACTGGAATGCTGCCTGGCTACTGTTGAGTAGGGCATCAGAAGCTTGTTGTTTATTTTGTTGATGAATTAAGTTTACATGTAATATTCATTTGACTTTTTCTGTTAATTATCGTCAAGGGCAATATTTTCCTCTCATTTACGTTATAAAATGACCAAGCAAGACACTACAAGAGAAAGCAAACATGAACATGGGGAAGAAGAAAATCCTCCTAACTAGGTTTCCCAAGTTCAGGCCTCTATCATCTCTATTCAAGACTCTCTTAATAATCTCATTTGACAATCAAATTAAAGGCCAGATAATTTGACACTTTTAATAGTAACTATAATTATTATGTTGGTTGTTGATTAGATGAAAGTAACGAGCTCTTCAGGTATATATGGCAGCTTTGCTTGATACCAAACTAAGATTTTATAAGTTTCTCCAAGTCTAGAGTCTACAAATGGCTTAAATAAATAGAAGTCCTGATAATAGCTAGTGAGGTTTTTTGGGTTTTTGTTTTGTTTTTTTTTTTTTTTCTGCTAGCAAAGTTTAATCCATCCCACACACTCAGTAAAAGCCAAATGGTTCCAGGTTCAATTAAGCATGGCTGAAATATCCTATATACCCATTCCCCCCTTTTATCAAGGGTCTCTCTGTTGTACTCCCGTGCCCGTATCATTCCACACACTAGCCAGGATTTTTGGTTATAAACACCTACTCTGTTAATTTATTGAAAGGTTATTAGTTAACGTACAGAAACAATAGATTAAAAAAATAATAAAGTAGGAAACATACTCAGAACTCACATCGCAGAAGACTCTGCTTAGAACACTGCTGCACTGAATATTAACTCGTTTCTACATACATTTTAAAGTTAACACACTTTATAGTATACAATACAGCACATCTATATTCCACATTAGTGTGAGTTTCTCAGTCACACCTTACTCATCAAATACAAAGAGTATACAGTAGAAGTATAAATGTATGTATGTTATCTTAAAGTCAGCAAACTTTTTCTCTAAAGGGCCAGATTAATAAATGCCTTAGGTTCTACAAGGCTATATGGTCTCCATTGTGATTCTGTTGTAGCATGAAAGCAACCACAGATAATATGTAAACAAATGTGCTATGTGTTCAAATAAAACTTTATAGGGGATCCCTGGGTGGCTCAGCGGTTTGGCTCCTGCCTTCGGCCCAGGGCATGATCCTGGAGTCCCGGAATCGAGTCCCACATCGGGCTCCCTGCATGGAGCCTGCTCCTTCCTCTGCCTGTGTCTCTGCCTCTCTCTCTCTCTCTCTTGCTCTTGCTCTCTCTCTCATGAATAAATAAATAAAATCGTTAAAAAAAAAAAACTTTAATTATAAAACCAGGGAATAGGCTGCAATTGGTTCATGGGCCAGTTTGTCAACCTCTGCCTGAGAAGTATTTTAGCAGGAATCAATGCTTTTCATTTTGTAATTTAAGTAAATTTAGTACCCATGAAGGTATGAACTCATATTCATGCCAGATTATGTATGACAGATCAATCTTGGACATGACTTTGGGTGGGAATACAACCTACTGGGAATAAGGAAAACAATCTGGTGGGGGCAGAATCATAAGAAAGGCCAATTCCATCACCCTCACCAGTGACTAGTTAAGTATGGAATGCATCCCAACCCCAGCCTGTGAGACTAAGAAGACATCTGCTGAGGGGCTTTTGGAAAGGAGACAGTCCTTCTCATTCCTTTGGATACTGTTATGTGGATGGCATGCTAGTCCTGTTGCAGCCAGATTGTAACAAGAGGAAAACAGTCTTACTATTAAGCTGATGGGGAAGACCACAGGGCAGAGAATTGTAAAGAGGAGTCCTTCATGTCATTACCAACCTATTCTTGAGCCTCTGGACTTTATTATGTAAGATCATAAATTTCCTCATTATTTAAGCCAGGGTGAGAATTTTCTATTATTGTGTTCAAAGTATCTTACGTGATAGAAGTCCTTGAAAAAAGATCGTTCACTTCACAGTTTCACCACAGCCAATCTTATTTTCCTTCGACTTTCCACAAATAAAAGAAACATTTAAGGTCCTGAAAGCCCACAGAGACTACCCACAACTCAGAAAAAAACTATCGGTTCTAATTACTGATACTGAAATTTGTAACTTTATAAATTCTATAATCATGGGGGAAAAGACAAAACAGTGTACTACCTCCTTCTTTGATACCATAGCTAAGACATTCTTTCAACAAGATGTTTTTGCCTCTGTATCAGTGGTTGGCAAACTTTTTTCTATAAAGGGCCAGAGAGTGAATACTTTAGGTTTTGCAAAATACACGACCTCTGACATTACAACTCACAAAAGCAGCCATATACAGTATGTAAACAAATGGGATTTCTGTGTTCCAATAAAACTTCATTTACAAAATCAGGAAAGCAGGCCAAATTTGGCCTGCCAACTAGTTTGTCGACCTGTCATCTAAGTGGCTAACTGCAAAAAGTATCTTTCTCAGGCAAATCAAGTTGACTAAAACTCAAAAATGGTTTATTTCAAATGTATATAAATTAGGTAGAAAAATAACCCAGAATATCTTGACCATTCCTACTCATCTACATTAGATTGCTTGACGTAAAAACACAAAAAAGGGTCATTACTTTGTTTGTATACATAACTTCTGCAAAATGCAATTTAGAATTCTACTGTTATAGGGTAACTAATGTATATTACAATAGGAAAAAAAACACATGCATTGAAAATTTATAACATCATTAAATAAAACTAAGAATTTTTAGTAAATCTGCAAGCATTTCTATACATACTGCTTATTCAAAGAAAAAAAACTCTCTTCAACTAGTACCTGACTGAACTGCTCTTTTCCAGGAAGCTGAAGCTAGAGTTCAGTATTAAATGGAATGAGGAAAGAAGCAAATCATATGGACTATATTTCCTTTTCAAGCAATTTCCAATGCAAAGACATATTTTTAAAGGATACCATTTTTTTTTCACTAAAAATTATATGCCACACTCTAGGGAGAAAATAAAAAGTGAACTTTACCTTCAATCATTAAGCAAAAAAATTTGCACAAGCACATAAACACACTTTTGAGAGTACAGGAAATCACATTGTGTGATTTCATTCAACTGACAGAAATTTGAGAAACATTAATGTTTAACACAGTAATACTCTTTCAATGTATGTTACAAAATAACCGTATTTTTATAGACTTTAAAAGCAAACATGAGATAAAAAGTATATGCTTATTCTTGTGTAAGTACTGGCATTTTTCTACACACAAGAAAGAAGTACTAAGAGCAATCAACTATGAAAAACATGAATGTGAAAGAGATTGAGAGGGGGTTCTGGGGAGTGAAGAAGACTTTATTTTCCCTTTACATCTCTCTAGATTTTAGTTCGTCATAAAATGTATTACTTTTATAGTCTTTAAAAATGGTTTGAAACATATGCTCAATACAAATTAATACTAAGAAATATAGCAAGAACAAAAATGAATAGGAAAGGCAGGATTCTGTGAAAGAGGCTAGAAACTAAGAAACTCTCTGGGGTCCAACTAACCACTTCTATCACCGAAGAGGTGAGCGTACACTAACCTGCAAAAATAAGGAAAGGTCCCAGAGAACTTTAGCCATCAGCAACAACACTATGAGGCTTAAAATAACCTCCTAGTAGGGGAGTCAATAATAACTCCAATTCAATCCAGTCCCACTGAGTCCAGTCCCAGGGGTAGCATCAGAGTAAAGAAGCATCCACTAGCTTTGATCTGCCGGAGGCCAAAGCCACCCAAGAAAAGGTGATTTCCTTGAGTTCCTATATTCACAGAACTAGCATAAAATTATATTAGCTTTACCCTATCAAGTATGTTCCCCTGGCACAACTCGGTCTTTACTATCTTCACAGGACACACTTTTTTAGGCCTTGGTCTATGAGAAATATTGGTTAAAATTTGCCATTTTTAAATGGTGTAAGTTAAAATGCATTAAGTTAAAAATGGATGAAAAAACAAGACTCCCACCATCATTCCGCATTTCAAACTCTAATTAGACTATGCACAGATTATATTAAAAGACAGAAAAAATAAAAATATATAAAGACTTGCACTTCAACAACCTGCAAAAGATAAAAATGAATAATAAAATCAAATTCTGCTGTTGGCAATGGTAAAGCCATAAACAAGAAACAACCCCTGTTCTCTCCCTGAGACACAAAGGAGAGGAGCAGGCTGTCATTTCTTACTACCACAGGAAACACAATAATCACTTTAAGTTCCAGTTAAGACAATGTCTAAAACAAAGGACAGATTCAACATACTTTACCCACATCGGAATTAATTATATTTTTTCCCACAAATATTTGAGTCTCTCCTACACACTCTTACATGTGTAGGGAAACAGGAGTAGACAAAACAATGCCTAATCCACAAGAGCAAGAATTCAACATTTCTAAATGCGATGATCAAATTTTGCTTCATTTAAATAAAACTAAAGAATTCCAATGCATACCTATTCATTCGTTAGTATAGTAACTGCTTGCTGAGTTCCATCCTAAAAAAGTGATTACGCAAAGAAAAGTACAACCCTCTTTACAGCATACCATTAACTTCAAAAGGAGTGTACTACCTCTTGTCATTTGTCACATTTTTGTCATATTAGTCTCTCAGAGATAAAACGCACTGGTGAAAGCAATGGAATTCTGAACATTAAAAAAAAAAAGGGCAACCCTGAATATTAATCTCCTCTCAAATCTAATAATGTTGTTTTGGCACATGGATTAGGCCATTATTTATCCACGGAGACAAATGAACGGGGCAATTGTTCATTCAGAGCTCCATCTGAAATTTTATAAAAGAGTATTTAGCGCTCCAAAAAAAAAAAAATGTATGCTCTGTAAACAATAGATGGCAATGTGGATGTCCAACGATTCCTTTATCAAATAAACCCTTATTGTCTTAGACTTTTACGCTTGCATCAAATAGCCTTGGTGCCACGGGACCCATGAAAACGTCCTCTACAAATTCTCGACTCTATTTTTAAACCGATGTCTGGTGAAACTGACCTCGCGTTTCCAATCCCCTTCATCAGCACTCCTCAGCGGGGAGAAGGAAACACCCAGCCAGCCTCGGGGCAGGGCGGGAGAATCCCGCCGTACCTGCGTCGGAAGCGATGCGCGGCACTTCAACTCCAGGAACCGAGCGCCCCGAGCGCCGAGTTAGCCCGGAAACCAAGTTGTCTGGGCTTCCCCGGGGGGGGGGGGGGGGGAGGGGGTAAGGTGGTCGCCCCGGGCGGCGGGTCCGAGGCAGCGAGCCCACGGGGCCGCCCGGGGGCCGCGGCAGATCCAGCGAGCCTGCCTCGCGGGGGTGGGGGTGGGGGCGCGGGCGGGGGCGCGGGCGGGGGCGGGAGTGGTTCCGCGCCCCAAGCCCCGTATCGCGACGTCGCCTTCGGCACTCGGGCGGGCGGGCGGGCGCGCGCTGCCTAGTGACTCCACACCCCTCCTTGCAGACCGCAGCCCGGGGGGTCTAACACGCCCCCCGCCCTACCCTCCAGACGCAGTTCTGCCCGCGCTGCCGGGTGTTGAGGGCGCCCGAGGGCCGGGCCGCGCCGGGCCGCGCCCAGGCGGCGGGGCTGGGGGTGCGGGGCCCACCCCGGCCCCACACGCGCGGCGGCTGCTCCAGGGCGCCCCGCCGCCGCCGCCGCCGCCGGCCCCGGAGGGCGGCCTGGCCCTGGCCCGCGGGGCGCCAACGGAGAGGCGCGCCAGGCCCTCGCGGCGCGGCCCCGGGCAGCGCGGGCCGCCGCAACTTGGCGCCGCCGGGGAGAGGCAGCGGGGAAGGGAGGGCGCCCGCGGCTTACCCTGCGAACAGGCGGCTGCTTCCCGCCCCGAGCGCGGCCGGGGCGCTGCGCGGCGGCGACGGGCGTGCGGCCGCGGCCGGCGGGGAGAGGCTGTGGGGGGACGCTGGGCCGCCGGAGACGAGAGGCGCCGCCACCGCCGCAGACAGCTCCGCAATATGGCCGCCCGGCGGCTCCTCGGGGGGAAGGCGGGGCTGCCCCGCGCCCCCCGCCTCCCCCTGCCGGCCGGCCGGCCTCGCGCCGCGGCCTGAGCGCCCACGCCGCCGCCGCCGTGAGGGCCGCCGCCGCGCCGTGAGGGCCGCCCCGCCCCCGCCCCTCCCCCTCCCCCTCCGCACACGGCGTCGCCGGGGGTCGCGGCGCGGGCTGGGGACGCGCGAGGGCCGGCGGCGGCGCGGGAGCCCCGCGGGGAGCCCCTCGGGAGGGGCGCCCGGCCCGGAGCTAGCTGTGCGCCCGTCGCCACCTCCCCCGCCCCCCCCCAGTGGAAACTCGAAACTCCCGCCGGCGCCGAACACTCGCCGAGCGCGTTTCCATCGCCCCCGAGGAGGGGCTCCTCGCCGCGGGGGATGCGGGGCCCGCTCGGCGCTGCTCCTCGGCCGCTCCGGAAGACGAGACCCGCCTTACACGCTTCTGTGTTTGCCACAGAGGACTTTCAAGGATTGTAGCAGCTCATACCCAACTGGAAAAACTTGCTTTTTCGGATAGTTCCACCAAAAACCTCGACAGTGCAAATTTGCGTCCTTTAGGCAAGCATATTCGATGGTTTTTTAGTTATGACCAGCTACTTAAAAAAAAGAAAAAAAAAAGCAGTTGTAAGGAGTCGGTCAAGAAGAAAAAAGTCGGAAATAGGGCCCCCAGAGAGCAGCCAAACCTAAATCACTGTGGAATCAGAGAGGGTTGGGCGCACGGGCCCCGCCGAAGTCCAGGCAGGCTTCCTCCCGGGCAGTGTGGGGCGTCCACGCCGCGCTCCCACGCTCTCCCTCGTGTCTCCTGCGGATCCAAAGCAGCCCCTGCTTCATGACCGCACCTGTCAGAACCGTGGGGCGCGGAGCCCCGTCGGCCCAGCTCGGCCCGCCTGCAGCCTCTGTGCAGCGCGCCTTTTGTGAACGGACCTTTAGATTCAGATGACAAAATCTCAAGAGTGCGCTTGCCTTAGAACAAGTAATTCCTATCCTTCCTGCCTCATTAGCACTTGCCTTCCAGGAACTCCCTCCCCAGATCACTTTCACTAAGCCCAGGCTTCGGTTCGCTAAGCTCCGAGCTTTAGTGAGTTTCCCTATTGCCCTTTGAGACCTCCCTGAACAATTAAAAGCCCCTGGAGCTAAAAGGTCTTAGGCTGCAAATTCCTCAAGGATGGGAACCAGGTGTGTGCTTTTTCTTAACTAAAAGATTACTCCCTGACTCTCCCCAGGGTGCAAGGATTAGCCAGGTAACTGTTCAGCCTCCCACCTCAAGTTGCACGCAGGGAGATAGTCAAAGTATTAGGTGAATTCCTGGTACTACGGTAATCAAGCAGAAGTATGTATTTTGCATACTTTTGTAATGAGAAACAAAAGATTGACCATTGTTTGTCATACGCTGGGCACTAGGGTAACAGGCTTTTACACGCACATCTCTTTTGATAATTAGGTACAATAACCCTGTATTTGGGGTCAATATTAACATTGACTTTTTAAATCAGTGAATAGCCTCAAAGAAGTAATTTTTGTAACACAGCCAGGAAGTGGCAGAGCAATGACCAAGACCTGGCTGTTTGACTCCAAAGCCTTGATTTTATATCCTCTACTCTGCAACAGCAAACAGACCAGAAAATGTAGCATTTCATTTGGCTATCATATGAGTAAATATTTAAGTAAAAGATAACATTCAAGGCTGGTGAGATAAAAAGGGTACTCTCAGACATGGTGAGTGGGGGTGTAAACTGAAACTACGTGTTTAGAAAGCAATTTGGCACCTGTGATTCAACCTATAAAAATGTTCATCCTCTTGTAAGCCCTAATCCCGTATCTGGGATTCTTTCTGAATGAAATCATCTGAAATAGAGCAAAAGCTTTATTCATAAACTCTAGATCACAATATTATTTATAGGATGCAAAAATTAAACATGGAAACTAAATAGCTTAAAAGTAGCTATAAATGTTCTGTAGCATTTTGGGTAACAACCTTAAATGCTTGTGTCATGTGTATAACATCATGGCATATTTTTTGTAGCATTAGAAGGAGGGAACCAGTTATGAAACCATCCATGCAGTATGATCACATGTATGTTTAAAAAACAACAACAACGACAAAGGGTCACTTGGGATGGCTCACTGGGTTGGGCGTCCAACTCTTGGTTTCTGCTCAGGTCACAATCTCCAGGTTGTTGGGCTCTAGGTTCAGCTCTGCGCACAGCATGAGAGTCGGTTTGAGATTGTGCCTCTCCCTCCGTCCCTCACACCCGCCCCCACCCCCTCCACCTCAGGCCCACACTCTCCATCTCTCAAAAAAAAAAAAAAAAAAAAAAAAAAGCATGAGGTGTTAGAAGAATGAGTCAGATTGAAACCCAGTGTGTTAGCTGGGTGCTTTTCTATAGACACATTTTTTTCCTTCATTCTATTCTTCAGTATTTTCTGTATGTACATGTGTAAAAAAATATATTTTAGTTTTACTACAGTGTGTACCATCAGTGACAAGAAAGCAGCAAAATCACGGTTTCCTAAGTATGAGTCTATTCTGTGAAAAACTGATGAACTGAGCCAGCAGAACCTTATGGTTAGGGGTTAGGTAACTTCACTGTAGATGTCATCTACACACACCATTGTTTTTGTTTTGTTCTTTATGTCAAATATATGCATCTTTAATGAAATATGAACAATTCCACTGAAACTCTTCTTTCTCAGTTTTATTCCAACATTTCAGATTTCAAGGGGAAAAGTTCACACGTTTGCAGAAACTACATTTTTCAGAAAAACAATCTGATAATATTATCAGTAGTTACAAAAATTTTATATAGCACCTACCTAATATGTGTAAAAAAGAAAGACCAGAGGCACCAGGTTGGTACAGTCAGTTAAGCAACTCTTGGTTTCAGCTCAGGTCACGATCTCAGGGCCATGAGAGCTTCTCTCTCTCTCTCAAATAAATAAATCTTAAAAAAAAAAAAAAAAAAGAACAGAAGCTATCTATTACAATCTATTACTAACTCTTCTATGCTACAACCCTTTGCCCTCCACCATAACATATTGACTAATTCTGAATTCGGGAATTCCACTGATAGTTACAAAGCATTTGTCTCAATAGTGCACATAAATTTCCTTCTTGAAGAAACCTCATTTTTACAAGTGTGGTTTGTCAATGGAACGTTTTCCACCTAGAATAAACTTTGAGTTCCAGGCCCCTTGCTAGTTTGAGTAAGACTAGGCCCTCTGGATTCAGTAATGAGAATGGCAAACAAACATTTGTGCAATATGAGCTATAATAGAAACACATAGTATCAAGTGAAACAGAAAAGAAGTACAGTTAACTTTGCCTAGAAAAGAGAAAGCCCCTCAGAGTAGGGGAGATTGAAGGGGTGCGTAGAGGTCCCCTAAGAAGGGGTGAGGGGAAAGGCAATCAACTTTGAAGATTCAATAGCGAGACAGGGTTGATATTGAGATAGGGATGTTTATAACCAGAGAGGTACGCTGAGATCTGTCTGGGAAGATCAGAGTTTGCCCTTCATCCTTAAGAAAGTAGAAATTCATACAAGGTAGGAAGAAGGGGAATAATGTGACCCTCTTTGTGTTAGTAAAGTAACTGGCAGCCATGTCTATTACTGGAAGAGTGGCTCCATGACACAGTATTCGGTAAGATCACCAGGGTCACCGCAGACAGTTTTGCTGTAAAAGTCCAGGGAGGAGAGAATGAAGGACGACCCTGGGAGGTTCTGAAGATGAAGAGGAAATAGAATCCTTTAAAAATTTTATAGATAGGCTTTGAGGAGTCAGAGTAAAGGAGATATGATTGTAGGCTCTTCAATGGGTCATTAACTAGGGAGTATAAAAGAAGGAGAGGTCAAGACAATTAGGCAAGTTACAGGGATGCTGATTTTAAGTGTCTATGGGTAATCTAGAAATAAGTGTACACTTATTCCAGTTCAACTGGAAATAAGAACTATGGTGAATGAGACATCAATCAATTCTCATTAAATAAATGAACAGCAGTAACATACTTAAAACAGGCCTTTTATTTCCAACTGTGTCTTTGGAAAATTTTGTTCAACTCAAGGATTTGAATATTAAATATTAGATATTAAATTAATCCTTTAATCATTTACCTTTAGATTAATCATCATTAATCATTTAAAGAGTAAGCATACCATAAAAATACCATAAAAAAAAGTATTCACTATTTTTTAAAAGCTATAAAGATGTAAAATCACAACTATATCAAAAACCTATAGAGAGGGCAGCCCGGGTGGCTCAGTGGTTTAGCACCACCTTCAGCCCAGTGCCTGATCCTGAGGACCTGGGATCGAGTCTCACGTCGGGCTCCCTGCATGGAGCCTGCTTCTCCCTCTGCCTGTGTCTCTGCCTCTGTGTGTGTGTATGTGTGTGTCTCATGAATAAATAAATAAAATCTTAAAAAAAAAAACAACCTATAGACAGAAATGCAAAAGAGAATTTTCTATTATGACCTTGACATTTCATACTATTCCCACTATCCTGCATACTTAAATACATATTCACAGTGTGTTCACTAGTATAATGGCCCTCATTAAAAACAGAGTAAATAAAACTACCTTATCATCTGCTTTGTATGCCTAGTAGGCCATACAAATTTAATTGCTGATATAAGCTATAAAATTTCAGTACAGTCAACAGAGGTTTGATGGGTAATGTACCTATAAGGAAGACTCAAGAAACCACAAGTCTGCTCCTACCTTTATTCTCTCCCTATCAAAGATCAAATTACATAAGTACATAATTCATAATGTATTCACAGATATGAGCATATTAATCTTCAACAGAGACAAAGTAAAAGTTATTACTTAATCCTCTCTGCTTATATGATTTAAAAAAAGCCAGTTTAGTTTGTGATAAAAGGCAATAAAATTTCAGAGGTAAGCAATAGAGTGGAAAGAGTCTAAATGAAGGAACCCATAACTTTGGCTTTATTCCCAATTCCTATAAACAGGTTGCTAAGTGACCCTGGAAGATCCAATGAACTCTTCTGTAACTTACTTGCAAAGACTATGAAACAAAGGAGAATGTGACACCTGTTGTGCCTTTCCAACAGCTTGTCTGAAGAGGGCTGGGATTTTCAGGACTAGAAGAAGATCTCAAAGAGCAATGACTCCCCTCTCCAATAAGTAGTATTGTGAAATGGCCACCCCATCAAAAGTGGCTTCCTCCCACTGTGTGAGAGCTCCAGGAAAAAAAGCAATTTAAAGAAAAAAATGTGTATCGACTCCCAGTTTTCTATTAAATAGGGAGCTAGATTAGACCAACCCTCCTGTACACTTTCTTCAAGCTCTAATATTCTTCAACTCTGACTCTGATTCACCCATAAAATATTTGATTCTCATATATAACATGTAATTTCTAGAATTTATCATGTATCTTAAGATCTATGCAGAAAGTATTTATGTACAGAGAATCACTTCATAGTGTTTCATATTTTTTGACCCAAATATCTATTAGTTTATGACTCAATAAGCTTTGTGCATTAGACTGTCCTTGTCTCATTACAGAGATCTAAATGAATAGTCACCCTTAGAACTTTAGCACTGAGTGTTCCAGACAGCTGTTTTCTAGTTTTATAACACTTCAGCTTTATTTTAATTTAGTTGAATGTATACAACAGTTGTTATTTACTATTGAGGAAAGGTGCCTGGCAGTCTTTGAAGTGTCAAGTGTAGAAGACTTAAACTTTACTGTGGTCATTCTAGGATGCATCTGCATATTATTTGATATGCCTCCTTTAAGAGGTAGGGTCTAATTCCCCTCCTCTGTGAGTGTGGACTGGACTTAGCGACTTGCTTCTAACATAGAAAAGTGGAATTGATGGTATATGACTTCTGAGACAAGATCATAAAAGGCGCTGCAGCTTCCTCTTCATTGACTCTCTCTGGGGCCACTTGACCCAACCAGAAGCCATGTCACCAGTACACTCAGGAGTCTGTGGAGATGCCCATGGGGTAAGAACTGGAGGTCTCCTGCCAAGAGCTGTGAGGAACTGAGGCATTCCTCTAACAGCTGTGTGAGTAGGCCACTGTGGAAGCAGACGAAACGTCTAACCCCAGGCAAGCTGTCAGGTGACTGCAGCCCCTGCCAAGAATCTGAATGCCACCACTTGAAAGACCCTACACCAAAACCACCCAGCTCAGCTCCTCCTGATTCCCTGACCCACAGGAACTTTGAGATAGTAACTGTTCTCTTAAGTTACTAAGGTTTGGGTAATTTTCTATGTAAAAATAGATAACTAAAGCATTTACCTGTAAAGATTTCCACTCAAAAAAAAAAAAAAAAAAAAAGATTTCCACTCGAGTTAGGGTACTCTATTTTCAAAAAATGATTGAATTCTATAATTCAATTATACAATTTTAAATCTGGACTGGACTTCAAAGAAAAGTCTGCCTCTTATTTTGCAGAAGAAGAAAATAGGATCTACAGTTTGTCTTGTATGCTTTCATTATTCCCTAACTCAACCGGAAATATAAGAGCCCGCCGTAACACTGCCCTCTTCTTTACCTCCTTCACACCCAGCTTATTGCTTAATCCTATTGCTTTGACTTCCTCTTGCCTCAGTCTAATTTTTCCTATCTCTACCATCCCAACTAGATCAGACGATGGTTATCTCTTCTGGACCAGCAATAGTAGCGTTGTAACTGTAATAGCGTTCTCATGTCAGCTTGTGTCCCCCTATAATTATTTTTCAATATTGAATCCAGAGTTAATTTGTTGAAATGTAATTATGATTATCTCACATCTCCTTCCCATCTCCTCCCCCCAGACCCATTTGTTGACCTCCTATTATTGCCCATTGGTTTGCACTCATCCTCCAAGCTCAAGCAATTCTGACTGTATAATTCCTAGAATATGCCTGCTGTCCCATCCGGGCCACTAGGACTTTGCAAATATAATTCCCTCTGCCCCATTTATCTAGTTGACACCTGATTATCCTTCAGATCTCAATCACAATCAAGCCTGTACTAACCACCCTGCTACCCTGGCACAATCTCCATGTGACTTTTCTTTGTAGTACTTCATGGCAGTTGTATTGTTAATTCACAGATTTGTTTTTAATTGATGTCTGTCCTCTCTATTAGACAAGTCTGTAAATGTAGATACAATGTCAATTTCTTTTCACCTTTGTGCCCTAGCACTTACCACAAAGTCCAGAGCTTTATATGGTGTTCAATAAATATTTGTTGAATGAATGAATGTAACTATGCAAGAAGTTAGTGTGAGACTAAAATCTAGGTTTTCTGACTCCAACTTTCACATTAATTACAATCTGCTGCTCTCAATTTGGTGTACTCAAGTCTGAGAACCAATGCAATGCATTTATTAAGTGCAAAGAAAATCACTGATATTTTTCAAATATTGTTTTTGGCAACACTAATGGTATATAATATCTAGGCATGATTACTGTATTAAAATGACAGAGTTCTTGTGCAGGCTTGATTACTTTGAGACCTTGCCACTTATTTCCTGAAATACATCTGTGATGGTTAATTTTATGTGTCAATTTGACTGGTTTAAGGGATACCCAAGTAATTGGTTAAAAAAATATTTTTTCAAGGGGTTATGTCTGTGAAGGTATTTCTGGCAGAGGTTTAACATTTCATTTAGTGTATTGAATGAGATCTGCCTTCACTAGTATGGGTGGGTATCAACCTACTGGCAGTCCAATTGGAACAAAAAGGTGAAGGTAGGGCTAATTCTCCTTCTTTTTGAGTTGGAATATCCATCTTCAGGCTCCAGGACTTATGCCAGAGGCCCCATTGTTCAGGCCTCTGACCTTGGACTGGGAGTTATACCACTGGACTGTGAATCTCAGGCCTTTAACTCAGACTAAATTATACCGCTAGCTTTTCTGGTTCTCCAGCTGGCAGACAACAGGTCATGGGACTTCCTGGCCTCCATAACCACATAAGCCAATTCCTAGAATAAATCTTCTCATATATTTATCTATTGGTTCTGTTTTCTCTTCAGAGCCCTAACTGGGTACAATAGCTATTACTTGAAACAATTCAAAAGCAACTTTCACTATAAATTGCTTTTACACAATAGGAGGGTTAATAAATTAGGAACTATGGTTCATCCTAATCCCTGCCAGTCAGCCTGTGGCCTGCCAAGTTTCATTTGTGGCCCAGAATATTCTAGAAGCCTTACCTAGAGGAGTGAGCAAGGCTTCAGTGGGCTTGTACCAGAGGTGCTTTTAGACACTCTGGGAAAAGAAAAGAAAAAATAAATAAAACTAAGTTAGTAACTGAATGTATGAATGCTTTTTTACTCAAGAAAAATATATATGTAATGATTACAGAAAAGATGGAGAGGCTGTCTGAATCAGAATTGGCTGTTTTGGGGAAATACCTAGCTATTCCTCGTAACTATTGTGAAGAAAGGGGGCAAACTGTATAGGCCCTTTGCAAACTCACTGGGGTCCTTGATTTAATCCAGTTATGAATCTTGCAGTACTTTCAGATGGGGACTAATTTTCAGATCACCGTGCCTCTCTGTTCCCTTCCTCAAAACTCCTCTGGGCATTGCGATCTGATTTGAAAAGAGGGTAGCCAGGGTGGCCCTGAAGCATTGAGGTGGTGACTGGTGACTGTCCAATGCTCTGACCTACTCTCAGCTACATGTTAGACATGGTGGCTCCCAGGACACATAGCAGGATGTTATGGTAAGTTCCTCAGAGGAAAAAAAAATAAAGAATGGCTTTCCCAACACCTGAAAGACCTTTGGTTGAAATGTATGGTATAAAGTACTTCGGAATCTGAAAGGTTTTTCTTTTTCCGGTGGAAATGACTTTGAAGGATGGCTCAATGCTGAGGCTAACCTGTAGAAGCTTATTAAAACATATTTAACAGAGTGCTTGGGTGGCTCAGTCAGTTAAGAATCTGCTTTCAGCTCAGGTCGTGATCCAAGTGTTCTGGGATGGAGGCCCATGGGCTCCCTGCTCAGTGAGGAGTCTGCTTCTCCCTCTTCCTCTGCCCCTCCCCCTTTGTTTGTACTCTTTCTCTCTCAAATAAATAACTGAAAATCTTTAAAGTAAAAACCATAATGGTACGCTGCAAAGAACTGAGGTGTACAATCATGTTTCCACTGGAATATATACAGGAGTTTTCAACTTGAGATGACAAACACGTGTACCTTTTTTGACTGATTGAAATTCATCCATTCATTTATTTAACTGTCACTTAATCACTGACCCAACACTTATTGTGCATTGACTATGTATGTTGTAGGTTCTGTTCTAAGTTCTGGGAATACAAGATTAGCAAGACTATTTCTCCCCCAAGAAACTCAGGCCACTGGGAAGCACAACGTCACAAACAAAAAATTATAAATCACATGCTCTAACCAAGCCTTGTCCTCAGAGCTCCAGGCTCATGTATTCATTTCCTGCTTAGCTTCTCCACTTGGCGCCCAAGGACACATCAAATCTAACCTTCCCAGGCTAAATGCATCATTTTTTCTACCTTCTCTATCAAACCTCCTCCTCCCCTCTTCCTTGTCCTCATTTGTATGTGTTCCATCTCAATTTTTGAAGCCATTTCCTAGCCAGACCTCCATCCTAGAAACCTGAGAATAATTCTGAACCCATTCAGCCCTGGATTTCCATCAGTAATCAACTCCTGTGAATACTGTCTCTTATAGAGTTCTATAGCCCACACACTCCTCCCTAACTCTGCTTCTGTTTTAATCTAAAATGCCGGTTAACTTCCCACCTGGAATCCCAGGCCAGTACTCTGACCCTCTCAAACACATCCTTCACAGAGTGTGATTCCCTGGGTTTTCTAATCGGAGAGCTTAGCACAGAGCCTGACCCATGGTAAACACTACTATAATTAACATCAAGTGTTAATGTAGATGAGAAGTACTGACAGTTCAGCTTTCTGAATGGAGAGTGTTTTGTTGTATGCTAGTCTGGAATGTCAGTATTCTGTTATCTCAAAGGCAACCAGGTCACTGGACATCTGGCTCACATACCCTAAATTTAGAAGAGATGATAAAATGTAATGGTGAAAACATTGACGTCTGGATCCAGTGCTGCCATGTAATGCATCTAAAATAACACTGATGCTATTTTTTCTTCCTTTCATGTCATTCATACAGAATGCCAATTTTCTATTTGAATGGTTAGGATTAAGTTTAGCAGAAAGTGACAGAAAACCCCAAATAATAGTCTTTTAAAAGGTCAGAAACTTTTCTTTCTCAAAATGATATCCAGATAGGCAGTCTAAAGCTGGTGTGGTGCCTGCCCATTCACCAGAGACCCCAGCTGCTCTTGTCTCTGTGCTCTGCCATCTTCAACACATGACTTCTACTTCATTGCAAAAAAGCTGCTCTGGCTCCTGCCATCACATTTGCATCAAAGCCAGGAAAGAGGAGTAGAGACAAAGAGAAGGCATGTCCATTCTTAGGTGCGCCTGGATGGCTCAGTCAGTTAGGTGTCTGACTTTGACTCAGGTCATGATCTCAGGGTCCTGGGATCGAGTCCTGCATTGGGGTCCACGCTCAGTGGGGAATCTGCTATCCCTCTCCTTCTGTCCCTCCTCACCCCCCACCCTCTACTCATGCTCTCTCTCTCTCTCAAATAAATAAAATCTTTTTAAAAAGAAAAGAGAAAGGAAAGAGGAAGAGAAGGGTATGTCTATTCCTTTAAAGACCCTTCCCACAACAGGGAAGCCCCAGCAAAGGAGTCAGCCGGTGAATGGCACAGTCATGAGGGGCGCCACCATTCTGTGGCACCTTCGTGAAGTCAGAGCACATGCAGAACTGGTACTGCAGCAGCGGCTAGACCCAAAGAAAAGGCCAAAGTCTGAGAAAGATGAGGCTAAAAGATCTCAAGTGTCACCTAAGGGATGTCTAATGCAGTAGACATCTAAGTAGACTTGTCTCCACCACATTACGCTAAATTTGGGTTTCCTGTCATCGACAAAGCCTGTGTGCCTGAGTACCCAATGCCCAATACCGAAATACTGGCACCACTGAGTTAGTAGCAACAAAAGCATTTAGCCACCACCTGCTCTAGGCCAGGTGATCTGCTAAGAGCTTTACAGGTGCTATGTCACTGAATCCTCCCAACTAATGTGGCCAGAAGGTAGTATTTCTTCTTTTTCTTTTTTTATTTTTGTTTTTAATTTTATGTGTGTGGAAACAAATGGAAATGTTAACATGACTGGTAATCAGTGAGGTCAGGATTTACACTCAGAAGATCACCCAGGGCTTAGAATGCTGCCCTGCTGCAAGGCATGAATAATGAGAAAGATGTAAAATCACTGTGGGATTTTTAAAAAAATATTTTATTTTTTATTTATTCATGAGAGACACAGAGCGAGAGAGAGAGGCAGAAACAGGCAGAGGGAGAAGCAGGCCCCACACAGGGAGCCTAATGTGGGACTTGATCTCAGGTCCCCAGGATCACGCCCTGGGCTGCAGGCAGCGCTAAACCGCTGCGCCACCAGGGCTGCCTCCAGTGTGGCATTTTAAGAAGATACATTCGGGAAAGTAAACCTCATGATCTGAAACAACATGTTAGTGTCTGATGGAAAATTTAATTATTTTTTTCTTCCCCACTGTAGAGTTCCACCCATCATTCCTACCCAGAAACTCAAAATGCCTTTGGTGGCCAGGTTCTCCTGCTAGTACAGATGCCCAGGGACATGTCTTCTCGCCAGGCTGGCTCTCCTCCCAGAGAATCCAAGGGTGACCCTAGCTTTCTTCTAGCATGGTCCCGCACTCCCTAGCTGAGCCTTCTTCCGTCTTTGGCCCTGAAAACGATATCTTTGTTTCTCCCTCTCTTCTTCCTCTCTATGGCAGAAACTGACTCTGAGTGTTTCTGAGGAATTTCACAGCTTTCAAAAAGAAGAAAAACATATAAGGGGTTGAAATAATCATTAAGAAATTTCAAACTTAGAAGCAGCCTTAAAAAGTTTGATGGCTATGCCACTTACTCATTTTTCCTTGGAATACAAACATAACTAGGTCAGACTGTCCAAGGTTCCTTCTTTCTCTGGCCCATCATTCTGGTAAAAACTGGATCCAGACAATCCAATTCCTTGATCCCTCATCTACTTGCGGGCTGGAGCCCCTGGGATTGGCTTCCTTTGATGAGGAAGGCATCATCCTTCTTCCCACTCCACCCAGTCTCCTTGGTCAGTCTGAAGGCCAAAAAGTATAGTTACTTACAAAGCAGGCCGACAGAGTCTCAAGGACGATTTATTTAAATTTCAAAGAAAACTCAGACTGCTCACCTTTACTGTCAATTCATTTTTCGTACTCAAAGTCATCTTGGGCGATTCTGACAGTAACATCTCAGCCCAAGTAGTCTTTCCTTGATGGTAGTTTTACTCTCCCCATTTTCTTGACTCCAAGATAACAACCACCTCCTCATTCAGCATACTTTGGCTAAAAGCCTGCAGGGCCAGACACCATGAAAGGCAGGGGGCGTGAGGTACTTGCCTCACATACTTTCAACACCACTTCTCATCATCTCAACATGTTTTCATACCATACTGCAACATCGAATGAATATGCACATTGTTTACCTTTAACTCGGAGTTTAGATCATGTCTTTTCTTTGATAGGCTCCTGTGGACCTAATTCGAAGCATGTGCACTCAATCTTTGGTCCCAAATAGTACAACTTTTTGTCTGCTTCTTTACCATCTTTCTTTCCAAATATCCCACTAAAAGCTGACATAACATAACCTATGGATGTTGGCCCTACCTGAATTATCTTGAGGGTCATGGGCCCTAATGCATCACAGACTGTCTGAGGCTACACCATTCAGTGCTGCTAGACCAGCAGGGACACATCAATCATTTGGGTAAAGGTCAGAATCATCAAATAAAGACCTAGAAGACTCAGCATTCTGTTAGAATTCACAAAAAATGAAAAGATCCCAGCACCTGACCTGTGTCTTAGCTTTGTCCCTGATATAACACAATTAAAAAACAGGGAATCTATTTTTTAGATTTATCTAAAAATCTATTTGTGACAGGGATCTAAACAGGCTATACATCCTAGAATGACTCTTTAGTTTTAACTATTCAGTCTATAAAATTATACTTGATATTTGTAGCTAAGTAATCGTCACTTCTTACCAGATGACAATTTCTACTAGAGACCTATAATTAAGTGAAAAAGAAAAAAGCCAAACACATTACATGAAAAAGAAAGAAAATTTACCATTTCACAAACTGTGCCTTACAGGGCTACCTGGGTGGCTCAGTTGGTTGAGCCTCCGACTTTTGATTTCAGCTCAGGTCTTGATCTCAGGATCATGGAGTACTGGGCTCCATGCTGGGTGTGGAGTCTACTTAAAAAAAAAAAATCTTACAAAATTTTTATGTGTTCATGTATCAGAATCAGAGATTATTTATAGAAGTTAATCTGTATGTTAACAAAAGAAATATTGTGAGATTGACAAGAATTGTAATGCAATGTTAATTAATTTCTTTAGGTTTTATTTATTTATTCACGAGAGACATAGAGAGAGGCAGAGGGAGAAGCAGGCTCCCTGCAGGGAGCCTGACGTGGGACTTGATCCCAGGACCCCAGGATCATGCCCTGAGCCAAAGGCAGATGCTCAACCACTGAGCCACCCAGGTGCCCCTGTTAATAAGTGTGAACAACACTACTTGTCTCATAAAAGTGATGTGTTGGTTTTCACTTTTTTGAAAAACTGACTTCTATCTTTTAAGAAGGATGTTATATCAAAATAATAATTTCCTTCAAGGAATTTCCTTATTTCCTTAACAGTGGGGAGAAAATTATGTAAAATGTAAAACCTCTGTAAGTTCAATACTTTAGAGAATATAGTAAGATAAATGCTCTCGCATAATTTTATGTATTTCCAATAGAGATGTAAGGTGGTACAATATTGCTGAAAAAGTTTGACACCATGTCAGGAGTCCTTAATATAGTCTTATTAGTCTTTGATCATTAATTCATTTCTAAGAGTTTATACTAAAAAAAAATAAAGAAAAGGTTTAACACACACACTTACAGAGATGTTTAATATATATTAGTGCAAATATATAGTACACAGCATAATATAGATTAGTGCAAACAAGGACAACCTAAATGTCCCCAAACAAGGAAAGTTAAAGAAATTATGGCATTTCCATTATAATGTAATGTTTATTACACAAGCAAAATTGTATTTTTGACATTTACATGTAAAATATAATTACATGTAAAAATGCTTGTAAATGTAATACTACAATCAAGACACAAAACATGACATGCACTATAATCCCAATTTTAAAAATTATGTTTATATATTCATGAAGAAGTCTGAAAACAAAAATAGTAGCTGTTATTCCTAAGTGGTAGGAAATATACTTAATATTTAAAAAATATTTTCCATATTTTCTAAAATTAATTTTTTTTAAAGATTTTATTTATTTATTCATGACAGACAGAGAGAGAGAGAGAGAGAGGCAGAGACACAGGCAGAGGGAGAAGCAGGCTCCATGCAGGGAGCCTGACATGGGACTCAATCCCCGGTCTCCAGGATCAGGCCCTGGGCTGAAGGTGGTGCTAAACCGCTGAGCCAATCTGAGCTGCCTTCTGAAGTAACTTTTAATGATAAAATATTATTAAACCGCATTTTAACACCTTAAGTATAATTTTAACTTAACAATAATTATCGTTTAAATACTGTAAGCAAAAAATTTTGAAATACTGGGTGAAGCTATGCAAACTTTGATTGCTAACATTACATAATTCATGAACAAATTGGGAGGAATAAAAAGAAGAGTGTTTAACAAAGCATTTTTTTTTGCTTTATTGAGCTATATTTTCCATATAATAAATTGCATATATTTAAGGTATAAAATGTGATGAGTTTTGACATATTTATACTCTCATGAAACCATCACCATAGTGTGGATAAGGGATGTTAATACTGTTATCCTAAAATGTTTCCTGGTGACTTTTCATAATCTCTTCCTCCCTTCCCCCAACTGAGGAAGTTCTGCTTGACTTTATGTATGTGTACCTAATTTGCTTAAACAAATATCTCCATAGGGATGCCTGGGTGGCTCAGTGGTTTGGCCACCTTCGGCCCAGGGCGTGATGCTGGAGTCCCGGGATCAGGTCCCACATGGGCCTCCCACATGGAGCCCTCTGCCTGTGTCTCTTCCTCTCTCTCTGTCTCTCATGAATAAATAAAAATAAAATCTTAAAAAAAAAAGCTACCATGAACACTGTGTACAAAATCTCTGTGTAGAATCTACTGTCATTTCTTTGAGTAACTGCCCAGGAGTGGAATAGTTGGGTCAAATTATAGATACAACTTATGAGGAAACTGTTTAAGGTTTTCACAGTGCTTGCACCCTTCACATTTCTACCGGAGAGAATTCTAATTGCTTCCTAGTCTCACAAACACTTGATATTGTCAGCCTTTTTCATTGTTGCCACTCTAATGATTGTGTAGTCATAGCTCATTCAGATTTTAATTTGTAATTCATTAATAGCTCATGAGGACCTTTTAATTTGTTGTCATCCATATATCTTCTTTTGCTAAAGTGTCTGTTCAAATATGTTGCCCATTTCAAATAAAAGTTACTTTCTGATTGGTTTATAAGAGATATTTTTATATTCTAGATAAAGTACCCATCCCCAGATCCCTTCCAAGGCCCCCAGACCCTGCTCCAGCCAGACCCCTGGCCTCCAGTACAGCCCGTGATCAAAACTTGTCATTGGCCTGCACCACATCAGGCAGGGAGTGGGTCACTTTAAGAGATGGCCTCAGAGGGAACCAGGTCTGGATTTGGGACTCTGATGGGCATCAGTTCTGCTGACCAGCTGGCCAGGAGGAGATAGTGTGCTGGGCAGGCTGTCTGCTCTGGAGTCCCAGGCAGCCTGCCTGCACCAGGGGGGTGCGGTGGTGGCACGGGTGGACTTGGCCTGTGGTTCTCCTGCTGCTTCCATCCTTCAGCTTCTCGATGTGATGCTGGTCTGTGAAGGTTCCTCCAGGAACTGGTTAATTAAACTTTACTGCTTGTGGTAAAAAAAAAAAAAAAAAAAAAAAGTACTTTATCCCCTTCCCCTTGGAAGGGATCTGGGGATAAAGTACTTTGTACGTAAAGGTTTTGTGAAGATTTTTTTCACAGTTTGTGGCTTGCTGTTTCATTTTTATGGCAGTCTTTTAAAGAGCAAAAAGTTTTTATTCTGATGAAGTACAATTACTGAATTTTTTTCTTTTTCACTCTGTGCTTTGGGTGTCATTTTTAAAAAGATTTTATTTATTTATTCATGAGAGATACAGAGAGAGAGGCAGAGACATAGAGGGAAAAGTAGGTTCCCTACAGGGAGCCTGATGCAGGACTCAATCCCAGGACCCCAGAATCATGACCCAAGCCAAAGATAGTCGTTCAACAACTGAGCCACCAGGTGCCCCATTGTGTCATATTTAAGAGCTCTTCAAAAAACCAAAGGTCATTAAGATTTTCTCCTGTATTTTCTTCTAGAACTATTATAATTTTAATTTTATACTTAGGTCTACAATACATTTCAAGTTAATTTTTGCATATGTTGTAAAGTATGTTTTGAGGTTCCTTTTTGAGAGGCATAGGTTATCCAATTTTTCCAATACTATTTATTAAAAAGATTTTCCTTTCCTCATTGAATTACCTTGGTACTTTTGTGGAAAATCAATTGAATCTGGACACTCTCTTCCTAAATGTCTATTTTATGTAGGCCAATTCCACACAACTTTGATTACTGTAGATTCATGGTAATTTTGAAACCAAATGGTATATATATATCTATCAACTTCATTCCTTGTTTGGACCTATTCCAGGTACTTTGCATTTTCATATGAATTTTAGAATCAGTTTACTAATTACTACAGAAGAAAAGAATACTGATTTTGGCTGGGATGGTCAATTTCAGAAGAATGGACATTTTAACAATATTGATTCTTCTACTTTATGAAAACACTTCATGTCTTCATCAGTTTAAGTCTTCTCTAATTTCTCTTAGAAATGTTTTATAAGTTTTGATGTATAGGTCTTACCATGTTTGGTCAGATTTATCCCTAAATGTTTAATACTTTAAAAAAAAAAAAGATTTTATTTATGTATTCATGATAGACACAGAGAGAGAGAGAGGCAGAGACACAGGCAGAAGGAGAAGCAGGCTCCATGCAGAAGCCTGATGTGGGAACTCGATCCCGGGACTCCAGGATCCTGAGTGGAAGGAAGGCAGGCACTAAACTGCTGAGCCACAGAGATCCCCTAAATGTTTAATAATGGCATTGATTTTTTTAAATTTCAAGTTGAGACTGTTCTTCACTAGTATATAGAAATATACTTGGCTTTTATATATTAATCTTGTATCCTGTAACATTGGTACACTCAATTATTAATTTTAGCACCTTTTTTGTGATGCCATTGAATTTTCTATAGGTGATCATGCTTTCTCCAAATACAAATAGCTTTACTCCTTCCTTTCTTATCTGCATGCCTTTTACTTCTTTTTCCTGATTTATTGCTCAGCCTAAGATCTCCAGTACCAACTTAAATAAGTCAGAATAGATATCCTTGCCTCCCTCATTCCCAATAGTAGGGAAAAAGTATTCAGTCTTTACCATTAAGTATGATGTTAGCTGTAGGTTACCCTTTATGAGATTGAGAGGGTTCCTATTTGTATTTTGCTGAGAGTTTTGTTAGGGATGTTGGATTTTTAAACATTATTTAAGTTTGAGCAATTAATGGGGCATCTGGCTGGCTCAGTCAGTGGGGCATGTGACTCTTGATCTCAGGGTCCTGAGTTCAAGCCCTACAATGGGTGTGGAGCCTACATAAGTAAATAAATAAAAACAAACAAAGAAAGTTTGAGCAATTACTTTATTTTTTTAAGGATTTAATTTATTTATTTGAGAGAGAGAGAGGATGAGCAGGGAGGAGGGACAGAGGGAGAGGGAGAAGCAGATTCCCCGCTGAGCAGGGAGCCAGATGGGGAACTCAATCCCAGGATCCTGAGATCATGATGTGAGCCAAAGGCAGACACTTAACCGACTGAGCCACCCAGGCACTCCAAGCAATTACTTTAATATAACCTTAAATTTTGCACCAAATACATATAAGAGTAAGTCATGTTTTAATTTTTTTCATAATTTTTTCAATGGATTTATAGTATGTCCAACTAATAAAAATGAATTGTCTTACTAGTATTAAAAAACAAATTCTCAGCTTTATGACAGCTTCAATAATAAACAGAACCTTAAGTGATTTGAGGTTGAGGACTATTGTCTCTCACAACAAACAATTAAAATTTTAGTTTGGATATATTGTGACAATAAGAGAAGTTAATTAGGCAGCAATTACTGCAATGTGCTAATAAACACAGATATCTGGTTTCAAAGACATATGCGTGTGACAAGGACTCAAGTTATATACTGATGTGTGGGTAGCAGTGCTATCTCTGCTCTGTGCTAGTTTTTGAGTGGAGGCCAACCTGTCATATAGGCTTCACAGTGTTCCTTATTTATTGTATCAGGGCATCACAAAACACATATTTTAAGGGACTTGAGATAAGGTAAATTCAGCCTTGATGTAGACTAATGAAGTCAAAAGAACCACTGAGAATAAAATTCCCCAAACACCCAGAATAAAAAAGCTGATATGAAAGACCCATTGTTTCTTATCATAGGTGCATAATGTACCATTTTATGAAAATATACAAAGATAGTATCATAACTTCTAGGCAGATTGTCAGGAAATCCTACTTTAAAAAAAGAAAGCAAAGAGCCACACCTAATTTACTATTATTTGAAAAAAATTCATTGGTCTGTGTGATAAACCCTAAAATAGACTGATTATATACCTGGCTAGTAGCCAAGCCATTCTTTTGTGAATTCTAAGATAGTGGACCTTCATTGTTCTGTTTGTTATCATTGCCAATTCCTGTCAGACTGATCTTCAGTAGTTATATGGGCTTCTGCCATTTATCAAGTCTTAGGATTAAAAGTCTCTACTTGTCCAAAACAACAATTCAAACAATCCAAACATCCATTTGATAAAATTTGCAAGGTTCACCCATAATTGGTAAGCCTCCACTATTTCTAAGTGGAAGAAAATAGTAAAATCAGCTACGTTTATTTGTAGTAGAGACATCTCCTCCCTTCTTTAATTTGGCAATGAATCATTTTAGATTTCACTAAAATACAAATTTTCTGTTATTTAAAGGAAGTCATATTTGGTAAGACGTATGATAACAAACTCCAGCACATAGAGTTGGTGACACTGTTACAAAATTACAGAACCTTTAATAAGTTTATTTTTATTGGTGTTCAATTTGTCAACATACAGAATAACACCCAGTGCTAATCCCGTCAAGTGCCCACCTCAGTGCCTGCCACCCAGTCACCCCCAACCCCTGCCCACCTCCCCTTCCACCACCCCTAGTTCGTTTCACAAAATTACAGAACCTTAAAGCAAAAAGGGACCTGATTTCATGTGGGAATAACTTCTTGCAGAATTCTTATGCCTGCTCTGGTCTTCTAGAGATGAAGATTTCATTGTGTCCTTTGGTCTTTGTATCATTTAACTTCTGTACTACCAGGCTCATGAAGTTCTTTTGCCAAAATTTCTTTCTCCATTTTAATCACAAAATCCTCCAGATCTGCCCTTTATAGGAATAGGAACGATTTTCTCAGTGAGACTCTAACCCACTAAACTGCATCCCAACAATCTCTAAATGTGGTTTTTATAAAACAACGATAACATCAGCTCAGAGATTATCCCAAGTGTGTTTCCTTTTGATTTGGGTGCCTGAGTCTACATGACAAACTAGACTGCAAAGGAGAACAATGAAAATAGGAAGACAAAAAAAACTTACACTCAGTTCCGAAACGCACTCTGGAAAGTTATTCTGAAAAGTGAGCAAAGAAATAAAAAGTAACAGAGAGAAAGACAGGAAGGAGGAATGTAAATATTTACATATTAGTCATAGAAAATCATAATAAATTTTTGTTAATGTCATACTTTACTTGCTTAGATTCTGCAGAAGAGATGAAGGAAAGACAATATATAAAATCTTAATACGACGAAAGAAAATATATCTTTTCTAAAAGTAGAAAAAGACTTCTAAAATGTCCCTTAAACTCTAGCAATTTGAGAGTTGTGTAAGTGGCCCTGTGTCCCCTTAGAGGAGCCAGGCACTCTCCGTCAGTGTGAACTTTCTCTGGCTTCCTCAAAGCTCTTAAACATCCCAGGAGTTCACAGCAATACTTGTCCGTGAGTTCCATGGCTCATCCCTGGACCTGAGTCCTGATGTTCTCCTCAGGGCTGTATTGTCCAAGACCTCACTCCCTGGGAAGGAGAAGGAAAGGGCAGGGCAGGAACCAGGACAGGGATCAGAATGAGAGGGTTTGGTTACAGGGCCACGTTAATTGTGGGTGCTACCTTTGAACTCAGCCAATGCCCCCAGAATGGGTCCTTCCAGATTGCCTGTGGTTGAACCTTATTGTAGTGATCATTTCACAATATGTATATATATCAAATTATCATGTTGTACATTTTAAACTCACACAAATGTTATACATCAGTCATATCTCAATAAAGCTGAAAGAAACTAAATAAAGGCACTGAGGACTATTTATTTCGGGGGCCATCCTGAGTTACAACGACAGGATTTCCTGTGAGAGAAGACAGATGCTTTTCTTTAGAATAATAAACATTCCACAATCCCATAGAGGCAATCTTTTGTTTGTTTCTTCAGCCTGGACAATGGGAAGTCACAGGCCTCACGCTCAAGGTCACTGGGCAGGCACAAACTTCCAGAGCGCAAAGGAAAGGTAGAAATCCCTAGGAAGGAAGGTAGGAGTGAGTGTGCCCTGTTGCCCAGAAGGCCTCCCGGTCCCACTTCCTCTCTTTTCTCTCTGCCACCGGGTCCCTGGCTCTACCGCCATCGCCACCGCGTGGCCTTCAGAACATTTCCACCATTTATTCTGATTTAGGTGTGGGAAATCAGTGTTCCTCTTGGCTCAGCTGGGACTTGGTTGGAACTAAAAATCAAAACAAAACAAAACGCTGAAGGAAAAGAAAGCAAATATAAGAGCAGAGAAATGGATAGGTTTACAGAGATGTTTTTTTATCCTAATCTCACCAAGGTCCAGGCTGGTTGGCTTGGCTCTGTTTGTGGAGTTTGCTGAGCTCCAGGGCTTTTTCCTGGCCTCCACACTGTCTGGCCAGATAGGGTAGAGGCTGGACTGAGCTCCTCAGATTTCTAGCTCAATGTTACTTTGGATTTTTTAGTGGGTTTGTTTGTGTGTGTGTGTGTGTGTGTGTGTGTGTGTGTGTGTGTGTGTGTGTGTTTTGTTTTGGCCCAATGTTACTTTGGAAAAAATGATCTAGAGTGGAATCTCAGGAAGGATTTTTGGTTCCTTCTGGAACTTGCTTTTGTGTCTGTTATCTGGGATCAGCCCTGGGATTGTCAGCTCCAGTGTGATGCTCAACTGATCTTCCTTCACCCCACCCCACCCCACCCTCCACTTGCCCCTGAATTCTGTTGGCCCAGCTTTGCTTCTTTCTTTTTTTTTTTTTTAATTTTTAATTAATGAATTAATTAATTAGCTTCTCTTTCTAAGCAGAGAAAGCATTTGCCTCCCTGACCTACAAGGATCCTGCTCTTGATCATCAGGCATTTGTGTTCAGCACCGTCCTCCAGTTAATCTTTATGACTCTGGCTCTTGGAGTCCTGCTTTGCTCTAATCCCTTTCTGCTTAGCTGGTTTGCCTCAAGTGGGTAGTTACGGCTGGGCTTATTCTTTGGGTGAAACACAGCACATTTCCTAATTTTATTCTAAGTCAACATCTGTAGAGTGGTCTTTACATATCAATGCGATTAAGTGGAGTGATTCTATCTACATCTTCTGTATCTTCACTAATTTTCTGTCAAGTTGTTCTATTAATTCTACGAGGGGAACACTGAAATCTCCAACTGCAACTGTTGAATAGTCTCTTTCAATTCTGTCAGTTTTTGCTTCATGTATTTGGGGGCTGTTTTTAGATATTATCCTTTTACAATTATTACATCATGATTGGCTTATCAACCCAAAATCATGAGAAACATTTTACTGAAGACATATATTAACTGATCTATCCAGTCCAGCTACTATATAGTTTGTTTGCATTACGTATCTCTTCCCACCTTTTTGTTTTCAACCTACTTGAGTCTTCCAATCCAGTGTCACAAAGTTGTCCACACTTTGTGGACAAAGACAAAGAGAAAAGCTTATATAATTTTTCTTCCTCAAAAGTTTCTCCTTGTCCAAGTATAGACATCTTTCTGTTTATCCTACTTGGGATTATCTGAGCATCTCGGATCTGCAGATTGTTTTTGTGTTTTTTTTCCCAAATTTGAACTTTTGGCCATTATTTCTTCAAATATGTTTTTCTTCCCCACTCTGTCTCTCATCCCTTTATGGGATTCCTATTATATGTTTGATGTCGTCTCATGGGTCTTTGCAGCTCTCTTTACTTTCCTTCTATTGCTCTCTTTGGAGCTCACTTATATCTGCTTCTCGCATCTCCAAATCAGTGGTTGAACCACTGGGTTGAACCCAGCTAGTGAAAATTTTTGAAAATGTGTTTTTTTTTTTTTTCAACTCTAGAATGTGTGTGTGTGTGTGTGTGTGTGGTTTCTATTTCTCTACTGATATCCTTGAGTTGCTGAATTGTTGTCATAATATTTCCTTTAATTATTTGAATGTGTTCATTATAGTTGCTTTGAAATCTTTTCCTGATAAAGCCAACATCTGAGCTCACTAAAAGTCAGTTTCTATCAACTACTTTTCTAACTATGAGTCACTCTTTCCTGTTTCCTTGTATATCTCATAATTTTTTGTAGAAAACTGGACATTTTAGCTAATATGTTGTAGCAACTATGAATTTTGATCAAATTTTTTTTAGTACTACAGAATTTATCTTCCCTACAGTATGTAGCTGTTGACATGTTTGCTGAGATTTTAATTGTAATTTTTGTTTCTTTCAGCCTAATTTCCTAGGGTTTACTTTTAGGTCTGCATAGCTGAGTAGCCTGCCAGTGGTCTGGGCAGAGGTTGTCATCGAACAGCCAAAGGCTGTGAGGCATTCACACTCTGCTGACCCATCTGTGTGGTGGTCAGGAGGACGTTCAAAGCATGGCCATGTGTTCTAGGCCCCTTGCATTTGCTTTCTGCTGAGCTCTCTCAGGTCTTCTCTGTGCATTCATGTAGTCTCCCAGTCATTCAGGGAAGAGCTTACTTAGCATGTTAGAGATGAGTAATGCTTCAGTGTCACACTCAGATGCAAAAAGAAGTAAAAACCACAGAAGCATGAGACCCTGATAGAATCATAAAGAAGTGTCTTGGGTGAGTAAAAACTGTAGAAATTACTTATCAAATATAACTGGAAAGGAAACCATCACGAGGTCACTTACTCAGGTGCAACCAAGATGGTTCGATTGTATCTCTTAAAATACAAGGCTTACCTTACCGTATTGTGACCTGGTGGTCCTCTACATAAAGGCCAACTTTTCAAGATGGCATAAAATGCCCTTTAATATCTAGCACATCTTATCAGCCTTATTCTTCACTCTGCGTCCATTGTCACACTGCCATGCGGTCCAACACGTCAACTCCTGTGCTGCCATAACTTCCCTCCACATGTCCCTACTTGCCTGGCCACTTTAAACACGGAGAAAATGATACACATTTTGTGATCCCATTTCTGATTTCTCAAGACAAAGTACACTCAACTTCCTTGTGTGTAATAAACGAGAGAGAAAGAAGGGATGTTCAATAAATGATACATCTTTGGCTGGCTGAGCTATGGACTGAGATTTAACTTATATCCTCATGTCCCCTCACACAACAAAATAAATAGTAGGCTAAAGATGAAATTTTAAAAAGGGAAGTATAGAAATAAAATAAGAGGGTTTTGGTTAAACATGATAGACTGAACAAAAGACTTATGTCTTTACTCCTGAAAACTCACTAAAATCATTTTAATGCCTACAGGGAGAAGGTAACAAGAAGTGAAATAGTTTCTGTCCTTGAGTTCCAGAAAGATTCAGGCATTTGAAGGCTGGGGTGTGGCACTGGGCTGAAAACAGGAGGGTTGGACGAAGGGAGTGGTTGGGATATTCACATCTCTTCCTCTACCCTAGGATTCCTTCCTCACCTCTGCAGAGGACTGGAGACCAATCCATTCCCTGGAGAAATTGAACCAGACAGGCCTTGAACTCTGGAACATTAGCATAGCTTAAAGTAGGGGGTGAGCCACCACACACTGAAAAAGGTATGTTTGGGGGGTGTCAATTTAAAGTCTTAATAATAATTAATGGGATCTCCCAGAATTCTGAGAGGCAGCCTTATAATTTACCCTTTATTTTTTATTTATTTTTTTTTTAATTTACCCTTTAGACCAGAGACTGGAGGATTTTTTTTTTTAAAGATTTTATTTATTTATTTGAGAGAGTGACAGAGCAAGCATGAACAAGGTGGGGGGAGATGGGCAGAGGGAGAGAGAGAAGCAGACTCCCCTCTGAGCAGGGAGCTGATGCGGGACTTGATTCCAGGACCCTGGGCTCATGACCTGAGCTGAAGGCAGATGCTTAACCACCTGAGCCACCTAGGCGCTCTGATTTTTTTTTTTTATATGTGAAACTGACAAGCTCTAAGCAAAGGACTTCTATATACTGATATACAGAGGAGGCTACCCACAGAAACAGCAGCACCCCTACTTATTCTGAAACCCATCCACTGACAGTCTTGCCTCTGCATGAAAGGCTTCCAATCAGCTTTGTTTCTGGTTTCTTTTCTTTCCTTTTTTCTCCCCAGCTGGCCACTAGAAATTATTCTTTATTGCGTAAGCCTTTAAACTTTAAAGCAAAAAAAAAAAATGTTAATTTTAGTGTTGACCAAAGCCCGGGCCTTGGGGCATTACTCAGCCTCTCTCACCTGATGGGGTTCAGTGAAGAAACATCACTTACCAACCACCAGCCCTCAAATCTTGTTAGCTGAAAAGAGCCAATGCTTTAGAAGAATCTAACAGATAATTTGCCTTTGCAGTATAGAGCATTCTCATCAAAATTATTATTCCAAGTTGCCTCGTCGGTGATCTAAGAGTTACCAGTACCTACTTTACTTGTAATAAATAATCCAATCCTTATGCAGAAATATAATCAAACAGTGTAAGAAAAATCCTCAAACTTGAATGGCCTCAGGAAAAGGGACACAGAGGTCATTCTACTTTTCTATTATTCGGGGGTAAAAAACAAGCAACAGACAGCAAAGGCTGTAGGGATGACAGTGCAGTCTGATGACAGGCCCACCTATGGCAGGGGCAGTGGCTGCTGAGGAGATGGTGGCAGACATGATCACGATGGGACCGGTGGCAGCTTAGGTGACAGGGCATCTCCTCATGGTCAATCCAGGAGTGACAGCAGCTGAGGTGGCTGCAGCCCAAGGACCACAGACCTTACTGGTGAGGGATGCACAGTGGCTATTGGTAAGAGGCTATAACAAAGTTGCTGTGACTACAAGTTATGAGACCCTTTCTCTTAATTCTCAAAGGGACACCGCTGTGGGTAGACAGAAGCCCCTGGCCAACTGCAGGTAGAACTGCTTCTTGTGGTTGGAGCTGTGGACTGAGCAAGCTCTTCACAAACGTCAAGGTAAATAGTCTGTTCAACTCTACTGTGTTTATAGGTAAGCAACCTCTTCTGTGGCCCAGGAAACTGGAAAATGAGGAGGGATGAGCAGCTGGTTGCTAGAGACAGGGACCTCGGGTCTGTGTGGCCTCAGGGTCAGTGCTCTGGGGTCCCTCCCGTGGGTATTGTGGGGGCCAGCTCCCCATTCCAAAGTCTCATGGGGGGGAACTGGCATCCCCAGCCACCCAGGCTGGGCACCGAGAGAGAACTGGAGGGACTGTTGGTGGGGCTGGAGGCTGTGTGCGCAGGGGCCGCAGACTTGGCAGAGGCGGGCTTCTTCCACAGCCTCGAACATGGGAACACTCTTTCTGGGCCACTGACCCATTCCCCAGTGAATGGCACAAACTGGGCCTAGCCAGACACTTCCCTGTTTTTCAATTGCCCAACGCTCCAAATCCTCAGAGCTTACCCCCGTGTCTTCCCACGCACTGTGCCCATCGCTCACACACGTGTGTGCTGCCACATCTCTGGTTCCAGGAAAACTGCTTCACGCCAGTCCTCCTCCTCCTCCTCCCACTTACGGTTGGGCCAGCATCCGCCGGGGCTTTCGGCACTGCTTACCCAGTCCTGCTCTTTTTTAAAGATTTTATTTATTTATTCATAGACAGACACACACATACAGAGGGGGAGAGAGAGAGAGAGAGAGAGAGAGAGAGAGAGAGAGGCAGAGACACAGGCAGAAGGAGAAGCAGGCACCATGCAGAGAGCCTGACGTGGGACCCGATCCAGGGTCTCCAGGATCATGCCCTGGGCTGCAGGCGGTGCTAAATCGCTACGCCACCGGGGCTGCCCCCCAGTCCTGCTCTGAAAATGAATTATTTTGAGTACTTTCAAGTTTGTACATTAAGAGGGTTTATATACACGTACTTATTGACAATGACCGTGGAGGTGGAAGATGGTGATGGTGACTTGCATCCAGGTAGCCGAGGGCCAGGAGGGTCTGTGCCATACATTTTTGGCCTAGGATCAAGTTAGGAGGGGAAGGGAAGCCTGTTGGGAAATAGTGGAGCCACAGTGGGCCAGACTGGAGGGCCCAGGGCTGGTGATATTCAGGATCTTCAGAAAGGAAAAGAGCCAGTGTCCAGGCAGCTGATAACCCTGGGCTGTTAGTTCAGAGCCACACCCCCTCCAGACAGCCCTACAGACAAACCCCGACCTCTTCTCTTTCAGGAACAGATATCACCTTCTTCTCCTCTTTCCTGTTCCCCGCCTACTACCTGTCAGCCAACAGCCCCAACAGCCACAGCAGCCCCAGAGTGAACGCCCCCAGGACCTGAGGCTGCAACAAGGATAAGCCTCCCTCTCTGCCATCTGCTCACTTGGTGAGGGGGAGGGAATAGAAAGAACCCAGCATTCCTCACATCCTCACTGCCACAATCTTTAGCTTGTCCCACATTTGAGAGCAGTCCCCCATAGGAAATAAAAACTGATATGGAACAAACGTGTCTTCCCAATCACCACAAAGGCAGTCTGCCAAGGTGAAGGTGGTGCATGCCCCTCCCAAGGTGGGATGGAAAGAACCCCCTGAAGTTTCCCGACACACGGGACTAGGGTGGCTATGTCGCCCTCTTATTTGTGTAGGCTGTACCTGATTTTTGGACAGTGTTATGGTCCTGCTAATCTTTTACACAGAAACGAGTAACTGGTCTCCTGAGCTCTGACCTGTTAGGTTTCTGTCGCCCTCTGTTTTTGCCTTTGTCCTGCTCTAGTTCATATGCTGAAACCCTGCCTCCGAAGGTGAGGGTGTCGGGAGGTAGGGCCTTTTGGGGAGGTGACTGGGGTTAAGTGAGGTCCTGAGTGTGAAGCCCTTGTGAATGGGAACAGTGCCCTCATACAGCTCAGGAGAGAACTTACTTCCTCTGCTGGCTCTGCCGTGGGAGGACACTGTGAGAAGGCAGCCATGGGCAACCAGAAAAGGACTCTCCAGAGCCACGCTGGCACCCTAATCTTACACTTCCAGTCTCTGGAACTGTGAGAAATAAATGTTTATTGTTTATGTGCCACCCAGTAGATGGTATTCTGTCATAGCAGCCTGGACCAGACATTGTTAGACGTGGTGATTGGGTAAGACTGGAGACTGGGCTCAGGACTCTCGGTAGGACTGTGGCCTCATTGACACAGATCTCCAAAAATGGAACAAAGAAATAAAAATTTAAATCTGGACAGCTTACAGGACCATTAATTCAGGACATGAGTATTTTAAAATACATATATACCTTTTCTGATATACATTATTACTTTTGAAGTAAGACTGATGATTATATGGAGACATACAAAAGCAACAGGAAAATAAGCAAAAAAAAACCTCAAATAAATGCAAAAGAATATGAATTATATATTTGCAAACATTGTACCTTAACAAATAAGGACTGTTAGGAGCTATTTATTTTCTAGCTCAAATATATTCCAAAGAAGTGAGTCTGCCATCTGCCAGAGAATTGAGGAACATTGGAGGTTGATGACGATATACTTCTGGGTCTCCTTTAGAAACCCCACTGCATTTCCCTCATAATGTACTTTTTAGTGGCAGTTCAAAGAACAAGTGTTATGGGATCCCTGGATGGCTCGGCAGTTTAGCGCTGCCTTCAGCCCAGGAAGTGGTCCTGGAGTCCTGGAATCAAGTCCCACATCGGGCTTCCTGCATGGAGCCTGCTTCTCCCTCTGCCTGTGTCTCTGCCTCTCTCCCTCTCTCTCTCTTTGTCTCTCATGAATAAATAAACTCTTAAAAAAAAGTGTTATAAATTTGGAAATAATGTTGAAATATCTCAGTCACTAAATGTCTAACAGTAGATCTCAGGGCCTTCAGGGCATTAAAATACCTCTGCCCGGGATCCCTGGGTGGCGCAGCGGTTTGGCGCCTGCCTTTGGCCCAGGGCGCGATCCTGGAGATCCGGGATCGAATCCCACGTCGGGCTCCCAGTGCATGGAGCCTGCTTCTCCCTCTGCCTGTGTCTCTGCCTCTCTCTCTCTCTCTGTGACTATCATAAAAAAAAAAAAATTTAAAAAAAAAATAAAATAAAATAAAATACCTCTGCCCCGTTTAACGGACTTTTAGGTTTAATACATAGGCCATTTTAATGGAATTTGGTGCCAACATATAAATAGGCCACAAATGGAAATTGAAACAGTATAGTCAAAATACATGTTTTGAAAAATTTTTATACTCAGTGACAGTAATGACATGTTATACAAAAGAGTCTTAAGGTTTGAATTTATATAAAGACTTGAATATAGATTTTTTGGCTATATATACAACTATGAAAATACAAGAGTACTTCCAAAGAGAAAAAATGGTCAACCACTCAGTATGCCGTTTGATATATGCACACATTGAAAAGGAGAAACTTTGATTTGATATCACTTCTTGTCTTCTATGGACCTTAACAAACAGTCTCTTAGATGATGTAAGGTTTTCCTTATACAACTTTAGGAATATATTTTTATTGACTATAGAAAGAAACATACCATTTCATATTTTGAGCTGCATAAAGAAATGAACACCTCTGGTATAAATAAAGGTAAATATAAAAATCTTTTCTTCCTTATCTTAACTGCTCTAAAAGATAACTATCTAAAACAAAGATCAGTTGTAGCAGTATATTTTGTTTTTATAACATATGTAGATGTATAACATATGCTAACTATAGCACAGAGGATGGAAGGGTAGAATCGGAAATGCAATGTTGTAAGACCCTTAATTTATGAAATACTATAATATCATTTGAAGATGGGCTGTTATGAATTAGAGATGTATACCTAGGGTAAGCACTAAATTTTTTTTTAAGATTTTATTTATTTATTCATGAGAGACAGAGAGAGAGAAAGAGAGAGAGGCAGGCTCCATGCAGGGAGCCCGATGTGGGACTTGATCCCGAGTCTCCAGGATCACACCCTGTGCTGAAGGTTGCGCTAAACCGCTGAGCCATCTGGGCTGCCCACTAATTTTTTTTTTAAATGAGGTAAAAATAGTAAGTCTGTAGTAGTTACAAAATGAAGCCCAAAAGACCCCACCAACACTCAAGTAATCCAAAAGGCGGCAGAAAGAGATGGAATGAACAAAAATGGAATGAACAAAACGATTACAAAATGGTAAATTTTAATCCTCATATCACAATTACATTAAATGCAAATGGCCTAAATGCACTAATTAAATCACAAAAATTACTTGGATAAAATGAAAAGATTAGATACAAAACAATAATCAAGAATATACTACCTACAAGAAACTCACCTTAAGTATAAAGACATAGTGTAAAAAATTTAGACAAGCTTAAGTCCCTATGTATGTGTTAGGGCACACGGAAAGTCCAAAGCTAGTCATGCATGACTGTAACCTTTTCCCCACCCAAGGCTAGACTGCACAAAATGTAAAAACCTGTGGGTCAACAGGAGGCCGGGCCCTGAGTCTATACAGTTGCCAGAGCTCCACCTGTTCCTTTGACTACCACGCGACACCATTTTCAGCCTCTTCTCAGTTGTCTCCAAGCATTCGGCGGGTAGACAGATCTTTTACCATGAACTTTTCTACTGACCATGAACTCAGCTCCAGAGGATCCTATCTTTACTCTCAGGACTGCAGCACGTGGTGACACAGGTAACACTCATCTGAGGTCCTATCCCCTGAGGCACTGTGTGTGAGCCACTGATAGCATGGGGGTCTAATGGTTTCCCATCCTTCCCCATCTTGGGACTCTCTTTTTCCCCCCAGATTAGATACCTCCCTTTCTTGAATAATTCAGCTCTATCCCCCAATTAGCCTAGGTTAAAAAACAAAAACATCTTAGCTCTTTCATGGTGACCAAGAAGCCATAGGTGTTAGTTTACACAGTTCCGTCAAGGGGGCTGTGATGTGGTGAGGAAGTAGCTCTGTATCGGTTAGACTTACATTCACCCATAAATAATAGGAAAACCACCTACAGCCTCTTGAAAGATAGCAGCTTATTTTTCTCACTTAACAAGCAGTGCTGATGTCAGGGTTGATGTATCTGATTCTCCTGACCTTTCTCTCCTGACTACATGATGACACTGTAGGTCTAGCCATCAATGCTGCACTCAAGAGAGAAAGAGAAACGGAGAGACAGAGGTAATGCTGGTCTCATTTGTTCTCTTTCTTTCTGGAAAGCAGAATCTTTCTCAGCACTCCCTTCTCCTTTGACCAGCAGCCCCAGGTGTGTCCCCTGGGCCAGAACTGGGTCCCAGAGACTTCTGGAGGCAAGGAAAGATGGACTAGCCAGTAGGGTGGTTTCCAGGCTATAGAGTGAAAGGCACAAAGGGACAGGAGGTTTGAGAGTGGCATTTTAGTAGCCATTTCATTATCTTCCATAACCCCTCATCTTTCCTGATGAGTAGGAAACAAGGCAGAGTGAATTTCACCAACACAGTATCCTGGTATTTGTGCCACAGCAGGTTATTACATAAATGGGATGTCCAGACCCTACAGGTTAGCACCATGGTATCCTGGCAGGTCGCATAAACGAAAGAGCAGAACATATTGTGCATCAGAAATTGGGGGAAAGTGGCCAGAGGAGAACAAGTGTTGGGAGGGTTGGGAGTGAAACGGGGCAGGATCACAGAGACACTGAGATAGAGAAACACACAGACAGCAGCAGCTGAAAGCCCCTGTCAGAGGCAGAAAGGGAAAAAATCTCAGATGCCATGAGGTAGACACGGGCATCACATCTGTGGAATGCCTACCCCTGAATGGATGGAATGAAGAATTCTGCAGGCCAAGTCAAGTTGACGCTGTTTCTTACTGTCATTCTGACCTTATCATGTGCCTGGCCTGCAGTGGGAAAACATAAGTTACACCACTTAATCTGATATATCAATAAAGTTGTACCTGACAAATATCGTTTCTTTATAGTTTTTAAGAAAAGAGACTTTTCTTTGGTATAAATATGAACTGATAGTTGAGAGGTCACTAAGAGGTCACAGAAGCCAGAGAAATTTATTAGATAAATTCTCCATTCGATCCTACATCCCAATTCCATAAGTTTCAATTTTGTTTCTATTAATTAAATTCCTTTTCTTCGCATGGGCCCAAATCGTTAGGAATTGTACCTGTGCATGTGTACATGTGAATGCATTCAACAAAACCTGCCGCCTTGCTCCCTTTTTTCTTACCAACTAACTTATCAATTCAACAAATATGTACAGAGCACCTTCTCTCTCCTTTTCCCTTTCCTACTCTCACACTTTAGACCTGAAAGGAGTCTGATGAGAATTACAGGTGGTGGTTTGGGCTGAGGAGCGACAAAGCACATCCACTCTGGACAGATATGCGGAAACTTCTCACCCTCCCCCCACCTCAGGTCCTGGAAGAGAGCAGTAATAAATTAGAAGGATCAATTACATGTCTAGCTCTGCCACTATCATGCTGGGTATGTCACAAGACTTCTCTCTGTTTCACTGCCTTTTCACTAAGACAAAACTGGTATTATTTCTTTGCTTTCCCCTCTCCTTTCATCTTTCTTGTCCAACTACCTAACAGATCTGTCACACAGATAAATGGGATATTGCTGGTCACATTTCTCTGGGAAAAAGCAAAACCAAACTATACATGAAAAACATTTTTCTTCAATAGAGCTTTTATGTTTACCCCCCCAGAAGGGTCAGCTCAGAAGAAGGGGTGTGCAAGTGTCTTGAGACTGTTAGAGAACTCTCCTCTCCACGTTTGCACAGCTGCCTCTTCTATTTATAGATGTTCACCAGAATGCATATTCACCTCCTTCCCTGATACCTCACTCTAAGTTATGTCCACATATGATAGCTTATCATCCCTGGCAATTTTCCTTCTTCCCATTATCATATTCCTATATGTAACCTAGATTTGAAGAACACTTACAATGTGCCAGGCACTCATTGCTCAAGGTGCTGAGGATACAAAAGTGAATGACACAAAATTTCCTGTGCTTTTGAAGTCTTACATCCTACTAGAAGATACACAATCAACACACACACAATGTGCACATGCACGTACACACACAATGTGAGGAAGGAATAAGAACTGGAAAGAAAATAAAGCAGGTCAAGAGGGTTGAGAGAGAGATGGGGAGGGATCTACTGTTTTAGTAGTTTAATTTAGTGGTAAGGAATGTCCTCTCTGAAAAGCTGACATTAGAACAGAGACATGTATCAAGTGAACTGAAGAAAAGAGTCATCATACTATCTAGGCAAACAACATCCCGGACAGAGGGAAACAAATGCCAAGGCCCCAGAATGGGAATGTACAGAGCAAGCTCAAGGAATAACAAGAAGAGTAGGAGGAAGGTGTGCAGAGAGGCAGATGAAGACCAAATCATGTAGAGCCATACATATGTCATATGTAAAGACTTTACCTTAAGTATGACTGGAAGCCATAAACAAGGGACACCTGGGTGGCTCAGCGGTTGAGCATCTGCCTTTGGCTCAGGGTGTGATCCTGGCGTCCTGGGATTGAGTCCCACATCAGGCTCCCTGCATGGAGCCTCTTTCTCCCTCTGCCTGTGTCTCTGCCTCTCTCTCTCCTTATGTCTCTCATGAGTAAATAAATAAAATTTTTTTAAAAAAGGATATAAACAAGGAAATGACATAATCAGACCTATGTTTTATAAAGTTCTCTCTGGCTGCTATATCATGAGTAGAACAAGAGTGGAATCAAAGAGTTCAGTTGGGAATCCACTAGAATGATCCAGATGATAGAAAATGGTGTCTTGAACTAAGAGAATAGTGATGAAGGTGGTGGGAGATGGTGAAATTGTGTTATAGGCTGAAAGTATATCCAAATGGACTTTTTGGGGCAGCCCCAGTGGCGCAGTGGTTTGGCGCCGCCTGCAGCCCAGGGTGTGATCCTGGAGATGCTGGATCGAGTCCCACGTCAGGCTCTCTGCATGAAGCCTGCTTCTCCCTCTGCCTGTGTCTCTGCCTCTCTCTCTCTCTCTCTCTATGAATAAATAAATTAAAAAATCTTAAAAAAAAAAAAAACCAAATGGATTTTTTGTGAAGTTGAATGAGGAGTATGAAAGAAAAGAAAGCTGTGGATAATTCCAAGACTTGTGGCCTGATCAACTGAATGATCACGGGTTTCCAAAAAAAAAAAAAAAAATGAACTAGTAAAAGAGTGAACACTAGGGAAGAGGTAGGTTTGTGGAGTTGAGAAGGGAATTCAGTGTGGTGCGTGTTTAGTTTGAGATGCTATTACGCATCTGAAAGGGGATGTGGAGTAGGCAGACAGACAAGACATATGGGTGTCAAATTTGGAAAAATGACTGGGGCTGAAACTATGATTTGGGAGTCATAAATGAATTTAGGGATTACAAATGCTAGAGTATACCACAGAACTGGAAATCAACTGAAGAAATGTTTATAAAAGGCAGAGGTGGTCAACTATATCAAGTACTTTTGAGAAGCTGAGTAAGATGGACCAAAAACTGACCATTGGATTTAGCCATCTGAAGGTCAGTGAGGATCTTTTTTTTTTTTTTTTAATTTTTTTCAAAGATTGTATTTATTTATTCATGAGAGACACACAGAGAGGCAGAGAGAGAAGCAGGCTCCATGCAGGGAGCCCGACATGGGACTCGATCCCGGGACCCCGGGGTCATGCCCTGGGCGGAAGGTGGCACTAACCACTGAGCCACCCGGGCTGCCCGGTCAGTGAGGATCTTGACCCAAATGGATTCAGTCTATTACTGGGATCAAAATCCTCAGAGTTTTGATTAGACATTTTTTTAAAGATTTTATTTATTTATTCATGTGAGACACAGAGAGACAGGTAGAGACAGAGGCAGAGGAAGAAGCAGGCTCCTCGAGGGGAGCTCCACATGGGATTCAATCCCAGGACTCTGGGACCACACCCTGAGCTAAGGCAGACACTCAACCACTGAGCCAACCAGGTGTCCCTAGACATTTATTATGTGAAGACTTGTTATGTCGATCTTTCCAGCTGGAGTGTAAGCTTCATGAAGGTAAGGATGATGTCTCTTCGGGTCATCATTTTATGTTCAGTGTTTGGCCCACTGCCTGGCACACAGTGAATGCTCCACAGGTATCCGTGGGATATTCCCACCATGTTCATATTGTTGTAAAGGAATTGATTGCTAGAGATTCCACTGAGGTGGTAGAGTGGAGATTTGTCAGTGATTATAATGAAATGGGGAAGAATAGTTTATTAAGTTATGAAGTTATGAAGAGGATCAGTCTTTCAATTTGACAAATACTAAGTTTAAAATGGTGAATGTGTTTCAAGAGTACACTGTGGACAGGAGATGCCTGATATGTGGTCATGTGAGATTAAAAGTGCAGGTTTTAGCTATTACTTGGTATATAAAGTAAAAAATTAACCCTGAGAGAAGTCATGAGGGGCAAATAGAATTTCTCCTGAGGTTATTTTCCTTGGAGAGGAAAACAGAACAAATTTCAGTGTTCAGAGAGCGAGGCCTGTGTCTTTGAGCATATTTCCTACATGCTCACTTAATTAGGCAACAGTATTGATTTTAGAATAGGTAAGATCTAAGATTGCATTTGTTCATATTAGCTCAGATCTATTATCAGCTCAGATCCTCCCTTTGACTAACTTCCTGGAAACAAATTAAATACCAAGAGAAACTGAGCAATTTTTATTCTCAGATAACTAAGGAACATTTGGTAAATTACTGCTTTAGTGCATAAAATGGCTTCCACTATCCCAAAAGCTTTAATGTAGCTCCCCAAAGGTACCTAATTTGCTCTGAGTCTGTGGAATGAAAATCTGACTCAATGAGTAACTACATAGAGCAGAAAGCTGGATGTGAATCCCATGCCTGGTGAAATCATCACTAGAATTAGGCCAACCAGATACAAAAATGATTGAAACACAGAATGAAATAGGGACCATTTGGAGAAATCACAGGACTCCTGCCATGTTAAATATATTCTGACAATAATGATGAAGAAAAATAGGCCCCTTGGAGAAAAAGGGTCTTTGAGAAAAAAGAAGGAAGCTGGAAATTTCAGAGTTGTACATGATATTAATATATAGTGCATTTACAAACAAATTGTTATAGCTTGGGGAAATGTCAGGGGAAGGAAGGTCCCAATCAGTGATCCCCACAGTTAGAAATGCAAACTGTGACATCCACAGATAGTCCTGAATTCCTCCAAGCCTTAATGGTCACTGAAACTGCCAATCCTGAAAAATTCACTGGAGGCTACTGTTGTGTGCTTGTACGACATCTTCTTGCCCTTTAAACAGAAGAGAGACAGTCACGTGGTCAGAGTCAAAGGTAGAGAGGGCCAGCTGGTTGTTACTATGGTCTTCTTAAACCCACAGGCCAAAAAGCTGGCCGAAGCTTTTCCCCTTTTGTAGGTTCTGAAAAATAGTTCTATTTTACATGTTGTAGGGATCAGAACATGTAAATGTTCTGGCTCTTTCTCAGTGCTTGTGGATATATAGCTTTAGTGATTTAGGGTAGAGTGAACCTAGAGGAATATTTGTTCCATTTAAAGTCTGTGGTTGAGGGGTGCCTGGGTGGCTCAGTCTCTTAAGTGTCCAGTTCTTGGTTTCAGCTCAGGTCATGATCTCAAGGTTGTGAGACTGAGCCCTGCATTGGGCTCGCACTCAGTACAGAGTCTGCTTTGTCCCTCTTTCTCCCCATCTGCTCCATGCACCCCTCACCCCACTGGATGCTCTCTCCCTCTCAAATAACCAAATAAATAAACTCTTTTTTAAAAAAATACAGTCTATTTTGTGGCTGAAAGTCTATTCATTCTCAGCCTGCCTCTACCACTGTCAAGTCATCAGTGGACTTCACAAGTACTGTTGAACACCTACTGTGTGCTATTCTTGGTGCTAAGCCCTGGAGTTTTAGAAGCAAATCTGGTAAGCAGAGACAAACATGAACCCATAAGAGTGTTCTAGGTACTCCCAGGGGAGGAGGAAGGAAGCCATCCGTTCTGTTGGGCATATACTCATGAGGCTTCAGAGACAACTGTGAGGCTGGACCCCAGATGGTAGTAGGTGAGCAGCCATGGAAGGAGGAGAAGAAAGAGCACACGGTGCAAGTGTATAAAGGGGGAAATCATTAGTGAACTGAGGAAAGAGCAAAGTATTATAGGGCAAGGAGAGCGACCTCCCGAGGCCAGGAGGCATGGGTGAGGGAGGCTGGAGACAGAGAACAAGGTGAAAAGCAGCGGAAGGTATAAACTCCCCTGCAGAACTATCAGTAAGCAAAAAGATGTGTCTTCCTCTTTGAACTGTGAGCAGACTTTGTGGTTAAAACGGAAATATACTGACACATTAACGTTAGTCTACTTCCTGAGATTTGTAAGCCAAAATACATTTATACTATCTTGAAAAAACAAAACTGATCTTTTGCCCTCTATTTGTTTTTTAGCTGTTCAGTGCTCTTTACTCATTGGAGGGACTCAAATTTTTATTTCCAAGGGATCTGAGTCCTGCCTGTGTGGTGTTATAAGCACAGCCTATTGACTTGTAACATTGCCATGGTTATGAGGAGATCTATCAGGGGCTACCTTTCTGCTCCTGGTATGCTACACTATATCTCTTTCCCTTGATAATCAAAATTCATCACCAAGCCTACACTTGAACTTTCTTTTCTGTGTGAAAAAAAAAAAACCCAGTAAGAATTTCATTTTCCAATTCATTGGAATCTTTAATGTGCCCCTTGACTGAAGCCTTTCCCCCTTGGGTTCTAAACTCTTAAGGCCATTGCTCTTTCCAGGAAGGTGGGTAAGGAGATGCACTGCTTGGAGGTTTGTTTTTTTTTTTTTAAGAATAACATTTTTATTTTTTATAGTTTATTTTTAAGGTAATCTCTACACCCAACATGAGGCTCAAATTCATGACCCAGAGATCAAGAGTCCCATGCCCTACTGACTGAGCTGGCCAGGTGCCCCTGCACTACTTGGAGCTTTAACCCTAGGAAGATGTTCCTTCCAATCATCCTTCAAGGCCATCTCTAAGTGGGTGGAACCACAATAGTAGTTGTGCATGTGCCTCGGGTAAGAGACATCTGAAAAACCAGTCTTGAAACACTTTCTTCTTTATCAGCAAGTCACCGGGTGTTCTCCCACAAGGCCATGTGTGGACTGGAGGAGGACAGATCTCCAGCTCCTAAAGTAGGAGGCACTGTACTCTGTCACACCAAGACCACTCATGGTGATGAGCCAAGTGTCAGCTTCAAGGCCTCCATCACTGAGAAGTTATAAAAATATTCATCCAAAAGTTTTCTGTGCTTTATGCTTTTTTAAAAATTTAAATCTTTATTTCATCTGGAAGTTCAAGGTAGAGATCCACCTTTGTTCTTTTTCCAAATGACTGGCCAGATGTCTGAATAACACATTTCTTTTCACCACTTTATTACTTAACCAAATCCTATTCATATTTGGATCTGCTTCTATATTCAATATTTTGGTTTATTAATCATCTGTCTGTTCCTGTAGCAGTATATATCAGTAGTAAATACTGCAGTTTAAATGACTGCCAAAGTCCTCCATAATATTCTTTTGTATTTGGATCTTCCTTATATATTTTTATTCTTCCAAACTTTCAAATTGTTTTGCCAAGTTCCAAAGGAATTCCATTAGAGTTTTTATTGGGCTGTAATAAATTTACAGGTTGGTTTTAGGAAAAAGTGACATCTTTACAACGTGTGTCTTCCAAGCCAAGAATATGACATACTTCTTTATTTATGTAAGTGTTCTTTCTCACTGGACACGGATTCTTAATGATACGAACTAGTTTCTTCTCAAGAGACTAGTTTCTTGTTTTGTTTTTGTTATCAATCCTGCTGTAAGAAACAAGTTCAACAAAATGTAATCATTTCATGTTGAATCACCAAGTACTCTTGACAGCATAAACACATGGGTGTATTGTTGAAAACTGTGCTGTGATGATTAACTATGCAGATTCCAGGTTGGGGTTTTTTGTTTTGTTTTGTTTTGTTTTTTTTCTTTTTAAACTGAATATAGAGGGATAGCCAGTTGAAAAAACCAATGGGAAAATTCAAAACATCCAGAAACCACTAATGTGTATTTTTGTTATTTGTCCATGAAGGATTTCTTTTATTGAAAAGTTGCATCATTATTCCAGTGTAGGAATGGAGGCTGTGATGTTATCTTGGCCACATATTTGTGGCACATCTGAGAACTGTTTGCATAAATGCACTGGCTAGAAGCCACATCTCTGGTCCAAAAGCCATTCTAATATTGACAAGACAATAAAGAATAATGGTACATGCCAAGTTATTTAACAAAGTTTGCCAAGGAAGTCACCATCCTGACTTTCCTTTTCCATTGTGCACTCAATGCCTGGTATATAGCTGGTGCTATAATAAATTGAGTCTCTAGCAAGGATTTATATGTATGCTTCTCTTTTTTTTTTTTTAAGATTTTTTACTTAAGTAATCTTTACACCCAATATGGGGCTCGAACTCACAACTCTAAGATCAAGAGTGGGGTGTCTGGGTGGTTCAGCAGTTGAGTGTTTGCCATCGGCTCAGGGCGTGATCTCAGGGTGCGGGATCAAAGCCCACATCAGGCTCCCCAGAGGAAGTCTGTTTCTCCCTCTGCCTATGTCTCTGCCTCTCTCCGTGTGTGAATAAATAAAATGTTAAAAAAAAAAAAAGAAACCCAAAACCTAAAGAGTGTAATAATCTGCTGCCAGCCTGACTACTATGGCAGAACCAACAACTTCTGGATTGGGAGCTGAGACTGTTGAGCCCTCCTGCCTGTGTCTCATCTAATCTTTCCCAGGGTCTGCCTCCGATGCTTGGTCAATTCCTCCCAGTCTACCTTCCATTCCAGTGGTGGGTGTTCCCAAAGAGCTGGCTTCTGTTTTTCCTTCCCAGCCAGCCTTCTCCTTCCCACAAAGATCCTTTGTGCCTCATACCAGGCAAGTCCCAAAACCTTGAACAACCACATTAACATTTTGTTGTTGGCACTGGAATCAGAGAGTACCACATTACAATTTGAGTGTTGGAACAACACATTAATGACAGACTTTGCCTGTTCTCCTTTTTGTGATGAGTAGGCTGATGAGCTAAAATGACTCAGTCATAGCCAGAATGGGGCAATGAAAATAATTTCGACCCCCAGTTCAGATATGAGCTTATGAATAAGAATGATGTAAGGTCAAAGAGAATGCAGAGTGAAAGAGCAGCATGTCCACCCAAGGTAATCAAAGCCCGGAGCCTCTGTGACTGGTCGTAGGAGCTGGAATAGAGTAATAAGAGACTGGAGACTAGAGAAGGTTGAAGGAAAGATCCAAGACAGCTGCAGCCCAAAGCTGAGCTGCTGCATACTCTCAGAGATACAAGGCAGTCTGCATTTATTTATATGTCCTAGGGCAGAGCAGGCATAATGAAGAATGATCATTACAAACATGGGTATAGGGAGGCTATTGCGTCTAAGTGAGAATTATTGAAAGAGTAGGAGAGTCAGAGTGTGAACAGAGGCCAGGAACAGATTCTAAAGTCACATCGGAAACAGAATTAGTAGGAATGAAAGGCTACATGGTCATTAAGTCATGAAGTCTAGAGGCCTTCATTGAGGAAGGAGAAAGGTACAAACAGGAAAGACTCAAATGGTTGAACACAGTCCATAAGGATCAATTAGCATTGAGAAAATTTGGATAGTGAAGAACCACTGTCATGGGTCTTTTAAAAATTGACTGTTTAGAACATATTATCATTACTGCTCATGACAATTCTGTTAATAGTGACATCCTTTAAAATTGATTCCCTTTTAAAATTGATTCTACGAGTGTGACTCATCCAGGTTTACACAGCAGCTTGGGGCTGTATCGATAAGAACTTAGGGCTTTTGATTTCCAGGTCCTGCTATTGGACTCCACTCCTATTTGCAATTCAACTCGCACAGTCCTAAGGTCCAACCCCAAATTACACACACACACACACACACACACACATACACTCTCTCTCTCTCTCTCTCTGAAATGTTAAGTGTGAGTTCTGAAACTAAAATTAAAGTGATTTCTCTATTATCAATACTTCCAGGTAACAACAGACAAGTAAATACATAGATAAAAAATGTATAAATATTGTTAAATGCTTTTGGAACTAGGAAAGTGACCTCATTCTTAGACCATTTTCAGAAACTCTAGAGTGACAAGACCACAGATTCCTCCTTTTTCTCCCTCTTTCTTCCAACTTCTTTCCAGCCAACATTTATGGAGTGTGAACCATGTGCTAGCTCATTCTGGGCCCTGAAAACTACAAAAATAAAGATGGAGGACCCCTAATGTCTAGGGTAGGGGAAGTCAAATTTGCATCAGGCTCCTCAGAGTCAAATTTAGGGTGTTTAGGGAGGATTTGAATGCTGAAGAGCCAGCACCCAAACACCAAGATGAAAAAGGATAAAGGCCTTCCCAATCCTGGCCAGAGACGCCTGAGATGGAGACGGGGGGCGGGGGGGGGGGAGGCGTAAAGGGCATGTGCCTCCTCACGGGACACAAGGTCATGGTCACTGAGGAGGGATAAGAGTACAATAGAGGGTTGTGTGACACAGATAGGCAGCCATCCCCACCTCCTCTCCAGCACATTAGGACTGTGATCTTGAAAGAATCAAGTGACTCCCTTTGGCAGGCCAAGAGAGATGCATCCGTTTGGAAGCCATATCATCTGAAATTGGCTGAGAGAGCTGTCCTACTTAGGAAGGAAAACCTGTCTCTTGCTTGTGGAAAAGCTGCACATTGGGGTGGCAGGGTCAGAGGAGGATCTTTCATGTAACCAAGTGTTGGGTAATGAGGCTGGGTAGCAGGGAAGAACAGAGTTGGAAGACTGAGGTTTCAGTTTTGTTTCTACCACTTATTAGCTGAGCAAACAACTGCTATGAGATGAGCTCTAGTTTCCTCCCCTGTAAAAATCCCAAGTGATAATGAGTAGTCCCATTTATTGAATTATGTGGATTTTTAATCTTTACAACAATGCTATGAAAGAATTATCACTATTCCCATAACACAGATGAGGGAAATGAGGCTTAGGGAAGTTGAGAACATTTTCAAAATTTATGTATCTAATAAACAGTAAAGATGGAATTTAATCTCATGTCTTGATTGAAAACTCTGTCTTCCTAACCATTTACATCTTCTGCCTCTCTTCCATGGGTTTGTGTGAAGGATGAAAGGGTATCAAGTTTTACTGAAATGTTTAATTAATTTGACTATTAAATCCCTAATTGTTCTGATAACTTTCAATCTTATTTTATTTTTTTTAAAGATTTTATTTATTTATTCATGAGAGACACAGAGAGAAAGAGAGCACGTGGCAGAGACACAGGCACAGGCACAGCAGGCTCCATTCAGGGAGCCTGACATGGGACTCGATCCCCCGTCTCCAGGATCAGGCCCTGGGCTGAAGGCGGCGCTAAAGCGCTGAGCCACCCAGGCTGCCCAATCTTAGTTTTATTTAGAGAACAGATTTGAGTCTGTGCATTTACATTTTTTTCAAGCATAATTACTTTTTAAATTTTTTCCTTCACTTTTACATTTGTTTGTTCAGTTTATTTTGCCAGTTTATAATTGCTTTTTGAGGAAAGGAACATCTTTTTTTTTTTTTTTTTTTTTTTTTAATTAATTTATTTAACAGACAGAGAACACAACCAGGGGCAGAGGGAGAGGGAGAAGCATAATCACCACTCAGGAGGGAGCCTGATGTGAGGCTCCATCCCAGGGTATCCAGATCATGACCTGAGCCAAAGGCAGAACCTTAACCAACTGAGCCACCCAGGCACCCCGAGGAAAGGAACATCTTTTAAATATTGAAAAAAAGGGTTAGAAATAATTAGCATACTCTGGTCAGGGCAGTATATATATACCTTTATTAACTGTGGTTATCCATAAATGGCCATTCATCTCTTGCTTCAGCAGTGAGGTGGAAAAGGGCTGTGCACTGGGAATCTTGGGAACGGCTTTTAACCCAAGGTCTGGGTTCATTGTCCTGTGTTTATCTTAGGTCAGATACTCTCTTTGGCTAATATTGCTTCATATTTAGAACACGGGGATTAGGGAAGCCCGGGTGGCTCAGCGGTTTAGCGCTGCCTTCAGCCCAGGGCCTGATCCTGGAGACCTGGGATCAAGAACCGTGTCGGGCCTGCTTCTCCCTCTGCCTGCGTCTCTGCCTCTCTCTCTCTCTCTCTATGTCTCTCATGAGTAAATGAATAAAATCTTTTTTAAAAACATTTTTAAAATAATAATAATAAAAAATAAAACACGGGGATTAAAACATGAGGTGGCTGGCCATCCCTTGCAGCATGAATAGCCTATGGTTCCTTATAATTTTAGAAGAGGCGGTAGTTCAAAAGAATATAATTTTAAATCAAATTCTATTGTAAAACTATTCATAACATACGCAGGGACTCTAAGCAAGTAATAGACAAATGAAATAGGAATTAAAGAAATTTGACTGGATTATTTCTAAATTCCTTCCAATTTTGAAGTTCTATCATCCAAATGATACTACATTGTAATCTGAGTGCACTTTGTAGTATTTCAAAGGACTTTCCTTTGATCGATCCTTTCTGATTCTCACACGGACAATATGAAGTAACAAGGATAACGATTTCATCCACTTTCTACAAATGAAGGAACTAAAGATGAAGTGATGGCCAGATCACTAGGCTAGTTAGGGACAAAGTTGGGAAAGGCAGCTTTTCTGACCCATGCTCTCTCCACTTCACCACCCCATTCCCTGTCTCGATAAATAAATATTAACTGTTAGAGAAGGTTGCCTAATACAAACTGAATCTCATTCTGGTTTGACAGGTGAGTAATCCTCAGTGATGAATTCCTTTTTTGAAAGGTCAAAGTCTTTAGTTCATCGTTTTTTGTTTGTTTGTTTTTGTTTTTTAAGATTTTATTTATTTATTCATGAGGGGGCGGGGGCAGAGACCTAGGCAGAGGGAGAAGCAGGCTCCTTGCAGGGAGCCTGACATGGGACCGGATCCTGGGACTCCAGGATCATGCCCTGGGCCTAAGGCGGCGCTAAACTGCTGAGCCACCCAGGCTACTCAGTTCATTGGTTTATGAGCCATTTGTAGGGTCAACATGGTTAGGACACACAATACTTACAATTTTTTCCAAACTCAAAATTAGAAAAGCTGGAGAATGGGTTTTACTTTTTCTTTTCAACTTAAAAAAGTAGATAATATATTAAGCTCTCTTTAACCTAACATTTTTCCTAAAAACCCCCAGTCTTTGAAAACATTTAGCAACGATGACTATACAACTCCTCTTTTAATTACATACACCTGTATTAAATATCATTGCCATGTTTGTGGAAAGATGCATTAAGGCTTTTTCCACTCTTTTTTCTTTTTTTTTTTTTTCCACTCTTTTTTCTTTTAAGATTTTATTTACTTCAAAGAGACAATGAGAGAGAGCCAAGAACTGGGGGGGAAGGGCAGAGGCAGAGGGAGAAGCAGGCTCCCTGCTCAAACTCCATCCCAGGACCCCAGGATCATGACCTGAGCCCAAGACAGATGCTTATCTGACTAACCCACCCAGGCGCCCTGTGGGCTTTTTCCACTCTTCAAAAAATTAATGTATCTACTATTATTGAAGTAGCCCATTGCTATTTTATAGTTTTATATGCATTTCAAAAGAAAATAATGTTCTCAGTACAGAAGAGTATAAAATAAATGTGATCTCTATACCATTCCAGCCTAAGCTGACACTCTCCATACAGGTGCTGTTCCATCTTGTCGCAGTTCTTATTATAATTTAAAATAATACGCTTACTGCTCTGTTTCTCAATTTATCAGCTTTGCAAAGTGTCTACTGACTTCCATCTTTGAAAGATAAGGAAGAATATTTATACTTCCTCCCAACTTCTCTACCTCCCAATTTGTGTTAATTATATTATAATTCGGTTGTACTTCTAATTTTTCTAAAGACTATATTTAAAATTATTCTTGGTAACTTTTAATAATACCCAAACTTCTATTTCTGTATTTATTTATTTAGAGAAGATGCTCTTGATTCCCAGTCACATAAAAGGGTCTACTTCTAAGTTTTTGTTTTGTGGATAAATTTACACATACACATCTCTATATACATGGTCATGGTTTAGTATATTTACATTCGGCTCTGTAATTATAATGAAGTCTTCAGAAGATTAAAAGAGTTAATCCACATAAGGCACTCAACACAGTGCCTTCTGAGGCACATAGGTCCTCTGTAACCACCAGCTGTTATGAACAACCTAGTATTGGAGACAAACCTCCATTGAGAAAGAAATGTAATGTTATTTAATCAAAATTTTGCGGCTCAAATGAGATTCTTCTAAACTTGAAGAATAGGTGCTTCCTCCTTCCCTCCCTTTCCTCCTTTTCTTGCTTTCTTTACATCCTTTGGGTATACTCAGATGGCACTGCTTCTTGTTATCTTTCTTGGATTACAACTCGCTGGATTACTTCTTTGAGCTTTGGTTTGGTTTTGTACAGGAAGTAAGCTTTCTAAATCTTGAATGTCTAAAAATGGTCTTTCTTAGCTATCAAACTTAATTAATAGTTTGGCCAAGTTTAGAATTCTAAGATTCATTTTTGTCCTCCTCAGAAACTGGAATACATTCTGCTACACTCAATATACATTAGTTTTATGAATGATCTTCTAGTAAGAAGAATTGGTACGACAGTCTGATTATCATTCCGTTATCCCCCCTTTGGAATCATTCAGGGCTTACTTTTGTTCTTAGAATTCTAAAATTTCACCACAGTGCCTAGATGTACTTTCGTTTTTTGGCTTTTCCTGTTCTGCAATGGGTGGGTTTTGTCAATCTAAAAACTCTTTAGCGTTAAGGAAATTTATTTCACTATTTTCTTGACTGTCTTTTTCTCTGGTCCCAGATACCTTCTAGATCACCTTTAGAGAAGTATTAGATTTCTTAGAGCTAACTTCCATGTATCTTAATTTTTTCTCATATTTTCTGTCATTTTACTTCTACTCTATCTTCCCGGTAACCAATTTGATCTTCTATATTTCTATTTATATTATTACTCAGATATTCCATTGAAATTTTGGTTTTTACTTTCCAAGAACTCTTTCATGTTATCGGTTACCTTTCATCACAAACTATAACTCTCTTAAAAGAATGAAGGTTACAAATTCTCCTATGAATTAGCATTTTTATTGTCTTACTGAAACTGTTTTAAATATCAATTGTATTAATTGGCTAATACAGGTGTTAACAATGTTAGTGATCTGTGGGTGCATTCATTAAAGTTTGGGTGTTTTTTTTTTATATTCTCTAAACTGCTTGGATTATCTTTTTCCTCCAGCTTCAGTTATTTATTTTTCTAAGGCTAACCCTTTCGTATTGCTTTTTCTCCCAAGTCTGAGGTTCCCTGCTGTCCTTTAATATGAATGAATGAAGAACCACACAAACACCTTAATTTAGCATCAATAGCTTGTGTGGGTTTCTTCCCCCCTAAAGGGTCTAGGTTTGTTTCTCTAAGCCTTTTCACCTAACAGGATGACTGACAGCAGTTCTTGTATAAGTAGTGGAGTTTGTGGATGGGAAGACTTCCCTGTAGGGTTTCCTGTGGACAGAGCATGAGCAAGCAGATCCCGGAGCCCAGAGGTTTCCAGGTGGAGGGGTGGAGATGCATTTGAAGTCTGGTGATTTCCAGTCTGAATTTATTATAGAGATTCAGAATTTCTTCAGTATCTCCTCAAAGGCCACAAAGTCCTCAGGCCACAAAGTCCTTACCAAGGATGTTCTCTGAGCTGATAGCTTGCTTTTGAGAGAGGGCAGCGCTGCCTCTTAGCCTGAGGGCAAAAGTCTCAGCTGCCAAGCTCTGTTTACACAGGTCAAAGGAAGGGGCCCCAGCTGTCCCTAGGCATTGCATCCTGCTCTTTAATGAGGCCACTGATGACTGCCCCACAGCCCATCATTGTATTGTCTCCGAGCTGAGCTCCCTCTGGGCCCCCCTTGGGAAGACACGTGGCTCATCAGTTCATCTTTCTGCTTTTTATCTTTCAGAAATTTCTCAAAACTTCTGGTCTCCTGATGACGCTTTTTCTTGTTTTTCTACACTGTTATCTCATTCTCTTCAAAGAATCTTTTCTGTTACTTTGGTGGGTAAATGCATGTCATAATCCACCACTGTGTAAATGTATGCACACACACAGAGCACATATGCAATTGAAAAGCCACAATAACACATCCAGCCAGTCCTTTGGGGGCAGGTACAGTCCTATAAATTAACAGAATTCAATCTCTGAATTGCTCCAAATGGTTTCTGAATACCTGAAATGTGCCAGCCATGTGCTGGGCAACAAGGGTGCAGAGGGTTTGAGGCTTGGTGTCCCAGTTTAGTGGGGGAGTTTATAGGCACCTTCCCAAACCCGTCAAAGCATAGTTAGAACTAGACTGCCTGCCTCACACAAGGATATTGAAAAAATTGTCAAAGAGTATTTTGGTGTGTTTTGGCAATGGTAGATCTGGGTTGGGTAGGTTCTGGAACGGGATAATTTGTGGGCCTTGTAATTCAAAATTATGGATTCAAATGGAATACAATATTTTGAAAAGGATTAGTGTGAGGGGGAGGCCCTGAAGCATAGCTTTATTAGCTTCACAGTAAATCTGCTTCTGGATTTCGGGAGCATTAAAAAGATCCTTTACCCCTCGGTCTCCGTTTCAATAGTCCTATTATCTATCATTATTTTCATCCCTCAATTAAGAAACTAAAGAGCTTGGTGAGACTGGCAATGTTTGGGAGCCAGATGACTCTCAAGCCTACACCATCCTTAGCTTTCCAGGCTGATGGCAAGGAGGACAAACAAGGCTTTGAAAAACACCATGTTCATTGCAGAACAGTTGTGAAGGCACAGAGGGGAAAACAAATTCACCTATTAATGGCCCTATTATCCAGAGAGAAATCATTGTCAACATGTTGATGAATTATCTTTACAGTCTGCTTCACATCTCTTGAAATCAGTAACCTGCTTTTTTGTATACAATACTCAAGAACATTTCCAGATCATGCATTTTATAAATATAATAAACACGTTAAGAATTTATTCCTTATGAAAAGGAAAAATAAGACATCCAAACACTATTGCTGAACTGATCCTCAGGGCTAGGCAGATGGATTGTGTCCCCCAAAACGCAGATGCTGCCACCTAAAGGAATTATGCTAAAAACACTGCAGTGACATTTTAAGAGGACGTTTGATGTGTTAGGCTGTGATAGGAAGGGAGCTAATTTTGTTTTGCTTCGTTTTTTTTTGTTTGTTTTTGTCTTTTTGTTTTGTTTTGTTTTGCTTCGTTTTAAAAAATTTTCCTTCCTCTTGCCAGACTGGTTTTCCCTCTCCCTTTAAAAAGTCATTTGAAGGGCATCTAGGTGGCTCAGTCATTTGAGCATCTGCCTTCGGTTCAGGTCATGCATGATCCCAAGGACCTGGGATTGAGCCCCTGCATTGGGCTCCCTGGTCAGCAGGGAATCTGCTCCTCCCTCTCCCTCCACTGCTCCTCTGCTTGTGCTCTGTCAAATAAATAAAATCTTTTTTTTTTAAAAAGTCATTCAAATAGGTAATACATTTGCCAGCAACACATTTTAAATAACAAGATGGTAGAGTAAAAAGTAGGTCTCTAACCTATCCCTGCCCTGAGCACAGTTCTCCTCCCTAGAATCAACCAATATTAGCACTTCCTTGTGTATCTTTCCAGAGACTGTACATACATAAGACACAATGTTTGTGCCTGTGCGTGTACTAATACATAGATTTATTTCTCCCAAAATGGTAGTACTGTAATATTGGACCCAATCTTCACCTTGATTTTATTTGTGTGGGTTTTTGTATTCACTATCTGGAGATAGTTTGTGTCAGCATATATTGTGTGGATTTTTTTTTAATGCTTGCATGATACCCCATTTAACTGTGATCCACTTAACCAGTTCCAAAGGACAGGTATTCAAGTTGTCTCCATTTTTGCTCTTTCTATGCATTGACCTTCTTTGTACATGTGTCAAAAAACAGATAGATTGAGGGGCACTTGGCTGGCTCAGTCAGTAGAACATATGATCCTTGATCTTGGGGTTTTGTAAGTTCAAGCCCCACATTTGGTATAGAAGTTACTTAAAATATATAGACAGATAGATTACAATCTTGGAAAGGAAACTGTTGAAGCTTTTGATTTCTTATCTGACTTTAACTTTTGCAACTTCACTCCCTGCCTTTTCCTAATATAGAGACACCAAAACCTCTAGTTTAGTCAAAAGTCAGTGTTTATGTAATTAAGACTGTACTATTATTCACTACTGAACCAAACAGTGTATTTATAACTGTATCTTCTCCAGGCACTAGTAATTGCTAATCCCCCTGGTCCCCTGGCTAAATTGTTTCCTTTGCTACATACCATCACCACTTTATCCCCCCAAATGATCCAACAGATTTGGAAAATGTTTAATAATAATTTCCCTCCAAATTGTCAATATATGGAATAGCCCATTAATTCTAAATTCCTCTCCTTAGATGTCTGCCTTCTGCACTCAACACAGGCTTCCATTCTTGGGAGGACTGCTTGTCAGGTGTGACAAATATCTGGCATCCTAAGACTTCCCCTATGCCACTCTCCTGGGTGCATCTTCTGTTTTTTTCTGGATCCCATATTGCCTCTTGCTTGTTTATGCTGTGCTAGAAGGTTGCCCTTTGGGAGCTTCCTCTTACATGATGCATGGTAAGCAAATAATTTGAGACTCCGCACATCTGAAAATACCTTTATTTTTCCCTTACGCTTGTTGGGGAGTTTGGCTGGATACAAACTTTCAGGGACATTTTCTCTCTGAATTGTGTAAGGGTGTTGCTCTACTGTCTCCTAGTATCCTGTACCACTGTTGAAAAGTCTGATGCCAGCCAGAGTGATAATCCTTAGTACATTACGTGACCTCGTTTTTTTTCATTCTGGAAGCCTTTAGGATCTTCTCTTTATTTGCAGTCTTCTGAAATTTTCCAAAGATGTGCCTTAGAGAGTGTGGTAGCCATCAAATATCCTGTCTTCCTTCCATGGTGCAGAGTGGTTGAGGAGAATTGGTGCCCAGCCCTGCTCAGTATCTCCCACCCCCTTGCATTTAGGAAGAACCCTGTGACTAGTTCTCTCCAACAGAAGGAATGTGAGTAGAACATACCTGTTGGCTCAGGTGGTGGTGGGATCAAGGACCTGGAGTGAGGAAGGTGAGAAACAAAGATACACGAGCTCCTGGCTGACCGGTGCCAGAGAAGGGAGTGGCACGAGGGACCAATGTTTGAGTTCCTACCTCCACTCCAGCTCTAAACTCAGCCCTGCTCCTCTCTTATACCCCTGCTTGGTGCTTATAGACCCTGAGTGACCTCTCTGGGAGAAGCATCTAATGCCTTGATCACATCTTTCTCTCCAGCATCTCAGGCTCCATTGTTCTCTACTCTGATAAGTAGGTCACCTCTCACTCATTCATTCATTTCCATCTTCCAAAAATTTATTGAAGTTCCTTTCTGCTGTTCTCTTAATCTTTATGAGTTATATCATTTTCCCCACCTTTAACTATTATTTTGGTGGGGTTTGGATAGATCTAGAAGTGTGCTAATTTCCTGGGGCTGTGACAAATTACCACAAACTTGGTAGCTTAAAACATCAGAAATTCATTTTGTCACATTTCTGGAGGCCAGAAATCTTAAGTCAGTTTCACTGGGCTGAAATTAAGAGATCTCCAGGGCCACATTCCCCCTGTGGGCTCTGGGAGATAATTTGTTGCTGGCTTTTGCCAGCATTCCTTGGCTTGTATCCACGTCACTCTGATCTCTGCCTGTGTGGTCACATCTGCTCTCTCTGTCTCTCCTACAAAGATGCTTGTTGTTACTTGGGCCCCTCAGATAATCAGGGCTAATCTATTTGAAAGGCCTTAACTTAAACACATCTGCAAAGTCGCTGTCATACCAGGGAACATTCATAGGTTCTGGGGATTATGGCATAGACAGATCCTTGGGAGGTCATTAGATAGCTTACCACAAGGAGAGAAGATAAAGGCATGTGGTCAATGTACCATGTTTAATGGGAGTCCTTTCTAGGTTTCCTTCTAGTACCTTTAGATTTCCTTTCATACATTTAATTCTTTGGCCCCGTTGGAATTCATTTCATAATGGAGCTTCTTTACTATACCAAACACTAATTTTTAAATACCTACATTTCCCCCATAAAGGAGAAAACAAAGATAACTAGTTCTTAAGAGAAAAATATTAAAACACATTTATTTTCTTGTAGTAAGTACAAAAATATTTAAAAAGAGAGAGAGAGAGAAAGAAAAAAGAAAAGGGGGCACCTGGGTGGCTCAGTCAGTGAAGCATATGCCTTCAGCTCAGGTCATGATGTTCAGGATCCCAGGACCAATCCCCAGGTCAGGCTCCCTGCTCAGCAGGGAGTCTGCTTCTCCCTCTCACTCTGATCCTCCCCACTGCTTGTGCTCTCACTTGTTCTCTCTCTCTCAAATGAATATTTTTTTAAATCTTAAAAAAAAAGAAAAGAAATAACTAGATATAATTTCAGATAAAGTGCCTCTGCTCACTTTGGATTCTGGAGAGTGTACATGGAGAACAGAAATTCCCTTCCCCAGAATCACTCCTCCTCAGATGAGAACACCCAGCCTCAAGCAGCAGGATGGAATGGTCTAGGCATTGGCATTACCTCTACTGACACACAGCGGCGCGAGGGTTGTGTGGTGCAGGGAGTGAAGCGCTGACCTTCTTTCTTACCTCCCAGGCTTTCACAGAAGGACACACTTGGAGCCCACAAACCTGTCCTCACGACACCTGCAGTGAAGGGTAAGAAGACAAAGCAAGCGAGGACCCTAGTAACACATCCCAGGGACCATAGGCCTGTCTGCTCCTCAACCTGAACTTGTCCCTGAACAAGTGCAAAATGTTCATGTTTTCACCCCATTTCAGATATGCCTTGAGGCAGTTAGCCAATTGCCTCCTTGGGAGCTTCTGTACAGGCTGTGCACGAGGATTTTTCCGTCACAGCCTTCTTTTCCCTTATTTAAGGAAAATTTAGAGTACACCAGAGTAATTGCTTTGTATTAAAGCACTGTAATTTAGCTCCTTTCTGGACTTCGTGGAGTCATTTTTTGCAGCAGTGCTAGGAGATGCAAACAGAATATTATTTGTGAAATATGAGATTTCAAGCTGGGGCTTTTATTTGTATTAGCTTGTTAGTTTTAGTCTTAATTGTGACATTTGTATTATTGAAAGGACAGAACTTGAATCACATTTTGTCCTGAGTACTAATGTAATAAGCTACTTCTCAATTTCACACTATTTCTTTTATACGTGGGGCATTATTGTTCAGTCTGGTTCTCTTCCACTCATGAACGCCCTGTTACCCACTCACATATATACTTTCATCTCTGGATCCTCCATATTTCTTTATGGGTGATCTGGATGTTAGTGCATTCTACTCTGTTACTTTTCAGACCTTCTAAGTGTCCCTCTGTGTTAAAGTTTGACTGTCTTACACTTGTCCAACACCAGCTTTTCCTCCTTGCAAGGATCCAGTGACACAGTCTATGTTTTTGTCTGTTTTGAGTATGCCCAGAGAGTGAAGAAAGGACATCCTCAGTCAGAAGGAAGCGTGAGGTGTGGACAAAGAGAGGAGGAGATGCGAAGAGAAGATCTTACTCCTTCTCCTTTGACTCTGAATTCAGTATCAGAAAGTATATTTAATTTTGAGCTATATGGAATGCCTGGCATAGGAGCAAATGTCGGAGTAGGAACCAAATCGAGTGCCACAGCCAGTTTCCTGGCATTTCCTACTTTTCCCCCTTGGCTTTCCTGTGAAAACTTTACCATAAGGCATTACCACTTCCTTTACAAAATGTTTATGAAGGCTGTGTAAGGTGACAACAGAGATTTTAGAATCAGGAAGACTTGGTTTTAATTCTCAACTCTGCTATGTGACCTTGGGGACAAATCATGCAGCCTCCTTAAGTTTTAGCTTTTCCACAGGAAATGCTTATCTTGTGAGAGATAATGGAAGAAAATGTATGTAAAAACCTTGATATAGTGCCTGGCACTTCAACCCAGAATTCCAATGAATTCATTCAACAAATATTTACTAAATATTCACCATGTGGCAAGAACTGTCTGCTGGGTGCTGAGCATGCTGCGGGGCTCAGTCGGGTAAGATGGAACTTTTTCCCTCTAGCGGGGAAAGCAAACAAACATGTAAACAAAAGGTAATTACAGATGCTGATTAGCCTGTGAATAAACGAACAGGATGCTTGGCTGGGGGAGAGCAGGGAAGAAAGCCATGGAAGGATTCACTGCATTCTGAAGCATGAGAATGACCAAGTGGGGCCAAGAGCTGTTTAAGGCTGAGGCACTTTCATCACTGGCCTCGAAAGAGCCCGTCTACCCCCACCCCCGCCCCAGGCAACTGACTGGCGACTGGCAAGAGCCCTGGGTGGGTGCCTACTGGTCGCACAGGGGCCGGAATCCGCAGTAGACTCCCAGTGTCAGAACCCTCTTTGTGAAGTTTCACAATCTGCCAGACGGTTTCCTTTCTACTCTGGCTCCATCTATTGAATGAAAGTAGCCAATGCTGCCTGAGTCTGTCCATTATGGCTTTGTTGGCTATCTTCAAATTAAGTAGAAATTGAATACACTTTCCCTTAACATTATACTTAATTTTGACTCTGTCAAGCTCTATTTCTGGATAGAAGGAGTTTATAGGGATTCTGATTATTTCTTCTAAACACATTTTCTTTTTTGGAGGAAAGTCCCAGTGTTCCTTAATAGTAATTAATTACTTTAGCTAGTGTAGGCTTATGGAAGCTGGAACCTTCCATTTGTTTTGCTTAAAAGAAAACCACAGGTTTAAAATGGAGCTCAGTCAGTAGAGCATGTGACTCTTGATCTCGGGGTTGTGAGTTCAAGCCCCACATTGGGTGTAGAAATTACTTAAAATGAAATCTTAAAAAAAAAATGGAGTCACTTATGTCAAGGGCTCCTTGTGAATAAACCAAGACTTACTATGCCTAACCTGACTGTGGTTTCAACCCACAGATATGTAAATTTTAATGGTCAACATGAATTTCCCAGTCAGCACTAGAAATTTTCTGCTCCCCTTAGGAGGGTGACCTTGCCTGAAACAATGCATTCTTTGCCAATAATTTCTTCTTTTTTGCTACCTCTCTGCCTTTCCTTCTCTGCAACTCAAAGGAGCTCCTTTGTATTTGCTAGATGGAAGGTGCTCCATTCATGAATAATTTTATAAAGCCAATTTGATCTTTTAAGCTACTCAGTTGAATTTTTATTGTTTAATTATTTTCACTGATGCTCAATTACTGTTTTCAATATGCAAAAGTTGCCTTTCTAGCAGACCTTCCATTGGTAACTGTTACCACTATTAGAATCCCAGGGGCTGACCTGGGTCAAGCACACAGCTTATGTAGCTTTCTGGTCCCGTGACCTCTTTATTCCAGGGAAATCTGGCCCACCAGGCTATCCATATATTTCTAATACTTAGATTTGCATTTCTGGCTGTTTCACTTTACTTCTACTCTCAAGTCCAAGGGTATTTTCAGCTTATTAATTCTTTCAGCTAATATTAATTAAATGTTTCCTATGGGCAAAACATTGATTTATTTAAATAACAGTATTACTATACTCTTACTGTAAGTACATTAAAGTTGCTAACTTCCTGAAGAGCACACCTAGGAGGTGGGAGAAGGGTGGATGTGGAGACAGACAATAAAGTGAGTATAATATGTGTGGGATAGCCAATAAATATAGTACAGCATTGGAAAGCAGGGAAGAGGAGATAGGGAATGGGGGTGGGCAGTTGCTATTTTATGATTTGCAAAGGTCTCACTAGAAAAAGTAATATTTGAAAAGACATCTAAAGAAAGTAGGGGAGTAAGGCACGTAGCTGTCTGGGAGAAAGCCTGATTTCAGGCAGAGGGAAGAGCAGATGAAAAGGCCCAGGTAAGAAACAGGTGAGAGGTAGGAAGTGTGCCCAGGGAGGCAGAAGGGACAGGCCATATTGAGTCTTGTGAACCACTGTAAGGATCTCACTGTCCCATTGAATGAGATGGGAATCTGTTCACGTATTTTGAGCAGAGGAACTGTAAGGGAACTAAGCAGCATGAGTTTGCTCGTTGGTGAGTCACATATAGAAACTACAAAAGGTAGAGTTGTCGGACAAAGAAAAATATTTGCAGTAAATAAGGGGATTGTGGGGAATAACTTCTAAAGCCGTGACTCCCTGAGCAAAGGCGAACAGGTTCCTTTTATTTGGGGTTAGGATGAATATTTATGAAGGAAGCGCTGTCATGGAATGTAGAGGGGGGCACAAGGTCACACAAAGACCTTAGGGAAACCTGCCTAGATGTTGCAGGGTATGTAAATGAGGCCAGTGGTCCTCTGTGGGCAGAGATTTTAGTATAGTAATGAGATAAAGGTAACTGTCCATCTCTCCATGCTCCATCTGCACAGGGGTGAGGTTGGAGTTAAGCTAAAACTGGTCTGGATGATCTGGGCCATTGGACTCTCCCTTCAGGGAGGTGTTATCACTTGCGGGATAGTTGCAATTTCCATCAGGGATGCTGTGCCGTGGGGTCTTTTGGCTGAGTTAAAAGCTCTGGAAAGAGCTTAAGGAAAAATGTGGGACAAAGGTAGGTGGGTATAAGCAGATGAGCAGTAAAGATGAGGTCTTGGAATTTAGCTGGTGACAGAATGACATAATCTGACTTAAATTCTTAATAAAATTTGTATTGAGAAAAAACTATACAGAGAGCGAATGCAGAAGCAGAGAGATACAACGGGGTGCCTCCTGCAATAATCCAGGCAAGAAATGATGGTGGTTTGCCTCCAGGGTGGCAGCAGGTGGAGTGTAAGAAGCAGTCTAATTTTAATATATCCTAAGGGTAGAAATGACAGGATTTACTGACAACATGCTCAGATGTGGGATGAGACATAGAGCAAGGCCTCAAGGATGCCTTAAGGATGACTGCAAGGTTTTCAGCCTGAGAAAACCAGAGAACAGAGTTGCCATCAGTTGAGACAGAGAAGGCTGTGGGATGAGAAAGTTTAGTTCCTGGAGGATATTCAGAAATCCATATAGTTGACCCTTGAACAATATGGGCTTGAACTGTGTGGGTTTACTTATTTGCAGATTTTTTACAGTACTGTCAGTACAGTACTGATAAGAGTGTTTTTTCTCTTCCATATGACTTCTTAGTAACATTTTCTTCTCTCTAGCTTGCTTTATTGCAAGGACACAGCATATAATACAACATACAAAATTTGTGCTAATCAACTGTTTTATGTTATCGAGAAGGCTTCTCTCAACAGTAGGCACCTAGTAGTTAAGTTTTTGGGGAGTCAAAAGTTCCATGTGGAATTTTTGCTGTGCAGGGTGGGGTGGTACCCCTAAACCCACCCCCAATGTTCTTCAAGGGTCAACTGTAATTCCACTTAGCACATGCTAATTTAAGATGTCGAATAAGTAATTGGAAAACCAGATTTGGAATTCAGGCTAGAGGCCTTAGCCAGATATAAACTTACACTTCAGCAGTATATAGGTATACATGTTAACACGAGAAGCCTTTGTGAGATCACCCAGCATAAAGAAGGAAAATAGAAGGTTTGAGGACCAATCTGCAAACTGATTCAGGGACATGAGGATAAACCAGCAAAGGAGATGGAGCAGAACCAAGAAATGTGTCCTTAAAGATAAGGGAAGGAGGCATTTGCAGAAGGAAAGAACATTGACAAGATAAATGCTGTTTGCTGATCTTAAAGTAGGAGTACTGAAACTTGACAGTGAAGGTCAGTGATGACCTTGACTCATGAAGTGATGGAGTGGAAGTCTGACTCTAATAATAATAATAATTCCCCCAATTATAAAAATAAAGTAAAAATGGGATAGAGACCCATATGAGACCTGAAACCATAAAAATTCCTAGAAGAAAACATAGGCAGTAATGTTTCTGATATCAGCTGTAGAATCATTTTTCTAAATAAGTCTCCTTTGGCAAGGGAAATGAAAACAAGTTACTGGGGCTATACCAAAATAAAAAGCATTTACACAGTGAAGAAAACCATCAACAATGTACCAAATGGGAGTAGATATCTTCTAATGATATATACAATGAGGGGTTAATATGCAAAATATATAAAGAACGTTAATACAATTCAAAACCAAAAAAAAAAAAAAAAACACCAAATAATCCAATTAAAAAATGGGCAGAAAACCTGAATAGATATTTTTCCATAGAAGACTTACAGATGGCCAACAGATGCTCAAGAGCACTCATCATCAGAGAAATGCAAATCAAAACCACAATGAGATACCACCTCACATCTGTCAGAAGGACTAAAATAAAAAACACAAGAAACAACAGGTGTTGGTGAGGATGTGGAGAAAGGGGAACCCTCATGCACTGTTAATGGGAATGTAAGCTGGGTATGGTCACTGTGGAAACAGTAGGGAGGTTCCTCAAAAAGTTAAAAATTGAATTACCATAACATCCAGTAATTCCATTACTAGGAATGTATCCAAAGAAAACAAAAACACTAACTCAAAAACTTGTATGCACCTCTATATTTACTGCAACATTATTTTTAGTAGCCAACATATGGAAAGTCCAAATGTCCATCCATAAATAAATGGGATAAAAAAATGTGGTATATATATACAACAGAATATTACTCAGCTACACAATCATTTATTTTATTTTATTTTTTTTTTTTAAAAGACCACTTTATATTTTTTTTTAATTTTTTTTTTTTATCTATGATAGTCACAGAGAGAGAGAGGCAGAGACACAGGCAGAGGGAGAAGCAGGCTCCATGCACCGGGAGCCCGACGTGGGATTCGATCCCGGGTCTCCAGGATCGCGCCCTGGGCCAAAGGCAGGCGCCAAACCGCTGCGCCACCCAGGGATCCCTACACAATCATTTTAAAATTATTTTAAATATGCAAATGTTTATATGCATGGTATATAATTTTATATAATATACTGTATACCATATTTGCACGTAAGTTATATATTATGTTATACAAATTTAACTTAAATCTGAAATGATTTACATTATATGTAAGGACAGATACATAAATATAAATGATATATATTTGTAAATTATATATATAATTTATATATTTACATAATTTATGTATTTATAAAACATATATATTTATGTATCTGAATGAAAATGCTTTATGTGAAGAAAACCTTTTCTAACCAATTAGACATCAAGAAATGTTAGCATACACAAAATAATTAATATTTATATATAATCTGTTAGATCCTGTGACGACACTAAAATCATATCTGACTGTATACATGAGTTTTTTCCTTTTCTCCTACTGAAACACATTGAGCTATTCCCTTTTTTGTGCAAAGGTTCACACTGACTGCTTTGCAAGTCAAAGCAGAAAAACTACTACAGTTACAGGAAATCCAAACTCATGGAATTTATGGATTATTTAGGGATGGAAAGAGCATGATACTTTAAAGTGAGAAAATCTAGACTAGTTCCTGACCCATTGCTTGCATCCTATGTGCCCTTGAGTATCTACTCAACCATTCTCACCTACCTAGATTTCTATCAGTAAAACAAAAGCAATAGCAAGAATAACACTCAGGGAGCACCTACTGGGTGCCAGGCTAAGTCCTTTACATGTGTAACATTTACTCTACACACCAATCCTCCGAAGTGAGTACTGTTATATTCCCAACCTATGGATGAGGAAATAGAGACTTGAGAAGACATTTGTCCAAGATCACATAGTAAGAAATGAGGCAAAGACTCAAAGTCTAACTCCAGAGCCTATGATCTTAACTATTAAGTGATACTACCTTATCATAATACAATGTGATGATTAAAGTAGTTAATATATGTCCAAATGCTTAAAGCACTTTACACACCTTATTTTTACCTCATTAGAGAGGGCAGCACTATAATCAATAGAGAACATCGTGATATAAAGACATAAACACTGAGATTGTTAATTAGGGGTCCAGGGATTCCTGTCTTAATGTCTCCACAAATTAGAAGAGCAACTGTGGCAAGTCACTTGACATTAGGCCCTATGTTTTCTCAATGTATACAGATGTTTAAGTACCACTGAGATCCTGCTGCCTAGGAAATGATGCTGTTTTGCCATTTTATGCTCTTCTGGGTTCCGCTTCCTCTAATGTGCTGGCTCTAGGTTTTTTCTCACAGGAGAAATGTTGCATGTCTTTCGCCTGCTCTAGCTTCTAAATGCCTTGAGTTCATATGCAAGATTATCAAAAAGTACAGCATGCTCAGAAAAAGCAGTGAGCCACAGAAAGAGGAATTGTTTCTTTTCAAAGCTGTGCTTACCTTGTTTGGTTCTGTTTTGAGTAGGTAATGCATTTGTACTGTCCAAAAGTTAAAGTCCTATCATGAGGCACACATTGAGGAGTCTTGCTCCCTGCCTTGACCCTGTCTACTTTGCCCCTGCTGTTCCATTTCTTTCTTTCTTATTTATCCTTCTGGTGTTTATGTACACAAATTCAAGCCATACAAATGTAAATATTCATTTTCTCTTCTTTCTTTTTTTTATTTTTGTAAGATTTAATTTATTTATTCATGAGAGACACAGAGAGAAACAGGGACATAGGCAGAAGGAGAAGCAGGTTCCCTGCAGGGAGTCCAATGCAGAACTCGATCCCAGGACCCCAGGATCACAACCTGAACCAAAGGCAGATGCTCAACCACTGAGCCACCTCGGTGCCCCCTCTCCTCTTCCTTACACAAAAGATGATACATTATACTCACTTTTTTTTTTTCAGCATATCTTAACAACGTATCTTGGAAATCACTGTGTATCAGTACCCAAAGAACTTCACTTACTTTTTTTTCCAGCTGCATATTATTCCATTGTAGGGCAGTACCATAGTTCATTTAACTAATCTCTGACTTAATCTCTCTCTTCACATATATGCAATCATAATGATGTACACAAGCACATATTCACATATCAGCACGTGCATTTCTTTCAGATTCAAAGAAATGAAAAGTATAGATTCCATTCTATGTTTTTTCCTCAAATCTAAAGGTGAATAAGTTCATTTTTGATAGAACATAATATAAAATACGTAGTACATTTTCTGTGTTTGTGTATTATAAAAACTACTATATTGAAGGTCATCTGGTATCATTTCTTTTGGTAACACCCTAAACCTCATTTAATTTAAATATAAACTGCACCAAACTTCATTCATCAGTAAAATGGTAATGATGGTGATACCCACCTCATAGGGTTTTTGTGAAGACTAAATAACTCAAAACATGTAAAGCACCTAGAAGGGTGCTTGGAGCAGAGTAAGTACTCAATATATGTTAGCTGTTATCATATTTACCATCTAGTTATTAATACATTTCAGAGACTGGAAAATCTTTAGTAGATACAGTACACATCATTTCTATATGTTGAGGAAAGTCTTGAAGCCTTCATTAATGGATAGTGGTCAAACTCAGCCCAGAAAGTAAGAGTGATGATGGAAAGGATCCCCTAATGGTTAGTATTAATGCTGAACTTGTTTGATTTTTAAACTCAAATGTGAGGGCAAAATAATGGCCCATATAAATGTCCATGCCCTAATTCTTAGAACCTGTGAGTATGTTACCTTATGTGACAAAAGGGATTTTTCAGGTGTTATTAGAAGTAGAGACCTCAAGAATGGAGACTATCTTGAATTATCCAGATGGCCCTCAGCAAGTCACACGAGTTGTTGAAAGTGAAAACCTTTCCTGCTGTGCTAAGACAGAAATGATAAACAAAGGTCAGGGAGGGGCACCTGGCTGACTCAGTCAGAAGAGCATGCAACTCCTGATCTTGGGATAGTGAGTTCAAGCTCCATGTTGGGGATAGAGATTACTTAAAATAAATAAGTATTTTAAAAAAAGAAAGATCCAAGAGATGTAATGGTATCAGGACTTGACCAACTGTTGCTGGTTTCTTGAAGCTAGAAGTGAACCAAAGAATGCACATGAAAAAAAATAATAATAAAATAAAATTTAAAAATTAAAAAAGAAGCACCTGGGTGCTTCAGTAGGTTAAGCGTCTGCCTTCAACTCAGGTCATGATCCCAGGGTCCTGGGATTGAGGCCCAGTTGGGCTCCCTGCTCAGTGGAGTCTCTGCCCCTCTCTCTACCTATGCTCATCCATTGCTTTCACTCTCTCTCAAATTAAAGAAGGAAGGAAGGAAGGAAGGAAGGAAAAGGAAAAGGAAAAGGAAAAGGAAAAGGAAAAGGAAAAGGAAAAGGAAAAGGAAAAGGAAAAGGAAAAGGAAAAGGAAAGAAAAGAATGCAGGTGGCCTCTAGAGCCCTGAGAAGCCAGAAGAGGCAAGGAAACAGATTCTCTCCTATAGCTTCTCTAAAGGAATGTGGCCCTGCTGATACCTCAATTTTAGCTCAGTGAGTCCCATTTCAAATCTGACCTACATAATTATAAGGTAATCATTTTGATACGGCTGCAAAAGAGAATACATCAAGGCAGTAATCTTTGGCAAGGATACAGAATTAAGTCCATTTACTACATGTTTTGTACTAAATATTTTAAAACACATCGTGAATGAACAGCACCACACACTATATATTCTCCTGGCTTGGACCCTATAAATTAAGTGTACAATGGGCAGTCTGTTGTTCTATAAACATTTAAGATGACTTAGTCCAGGCCTGAGGCTAAAGATGACTTTTGAGCTATTGGCAAGGAAATCATGTTACTGGTATCACTCAAGGGCAATGCTCAATCTGTCTCTGCCTCACACATGTATGTATAAATGCCTTAGGTGATTTTTCTTATGCCTGGTGCCACTAGATCTCTGCAAACTTTTGGCAAGAAATAGTTTGGCCAAATTTCAGAAATTAAAAACATAGCCTACACTGAATTTTTAAAATTGTAGAGTTGAAAGAATTTCTGGCCATTTCTTCCCAACTTAAAACTGAATGAAAATGAATTAACATTGTGCAGGTCACCTTTCTCAGTAATAGTGTGAATAAAGTGCTACCAATGCACATTATTGACCTGTACTACAATACGATCCTGAAAACAAAATATGACAACATTAAAATATCAGAATTCTATAAATATCTCAGGGGTAGTTAACCTACAGGTAAATCCAGTTAGAAAGCTTCTATCTTCTGAAGTACCTATATTTTAGAGCAAAGTAAATAACCCTTATTTTTATTTTCAACTACGATGTGGTCTCTAATATCATTTTTAAAAAATATACTGACACTTATTACTGAGGACACTGTCAATTTTTATAAGTGTTCTCTCTGTACTTAACTGGAAAACTGGATTACTTAACTAAGTACAGGCTATTCCATGTGTCAAATTTCTTAGCCTTACTGAATGTTTGATCTATTAATTACCAAAAGAAGTATGTTAACAATCTCCCTGTGTGACTGCATATTTGCCTATTTTCCCATGAAACTGTTTTATATATAACATATATTCATAAATATACGCTATGTTGTTAGATACCTGTAGGTTTAGAGTTGCTGAACATTCCAGCTTAATTTAAATGCTTAGGATTTTTTAGTGACCCCCATTTAGTCTTTATAATGCATTTTTTCCTGGCCTATTTAATTGAATTTTTAAAAAGTCCCTTTAATTGGACAGCAATACAATAAACTATCTTTTAATTGTATTTACCTTGTATTTTTTAATCCTTTTATACCTTTTATAATTTTGATATCTCTTTGAGATGTCTAGAGTCAGAATTTTCATATCCTAAATGAAAGTATGTCTTTTCACTGGTGTATTTAATCCACTTACTTTGGATATATTGGGACTTATTTTCAAGATTTCATTTTATTCTTTTAAAATTTGTGCTTTTAAAATGCTTTTTTCCCTTCTTTTATTCTTTCTTTTGGAGCTTAAATTATGTACTTCTCAGGATCAAGGCTAAGCTGCTGTAACAAAGTCTTTAAAGTAAGTACCTTCAGTAGCACAAATGTTAACTTCTGTCTCAGGAAGCACCTCCAAGGTGGGCTGGGATGGTACCCTGCGTCCCAGAGCCACGCAGGACCCCGGGCTGGGAGACTGGTTCTGGCAGGCTGCCATCTCCAATATTCAGCTTCTGTGTTTGCGTCTCACGTGATCACCCTGGTTGCTGTCATTTTCTAGCTAGTGAGAAAGGAAAACAGACAGAATAGCTTCCTTTTAAAAAGGTTATCCGAGGGGCGCCTGGGTGGCGCAGCAGTTGAGCATCTCCCTTTGGTGCAGGGCGTGATCCCAGGGTCCCGGGATCAAATCTCGCATCGGGCTCCCCACAGGGAGCCTGCTTCTCCCTCTGCCTGTGTCTCTGCCTTTCTCTCTGTGTCATTCACAAATAAATAAAGAAAATCTTTTAAAAATTATAAAATAAAAAAAATAAAAAGGTTATTCGGTTGCACACATCACTTCTACTTGCATGGCTTCAGCAAAAGCTGTTAAAGGGACACACCTACCTGTAAAAGAAGCTGGGAAATGTCTCTAGCTGGTAAGATTTGCTCAGCTAAAGTCCTTGCAAGATATTCTGTTACCAAAAAGAAAGAGAGAGAGGATTGTGTCAATACTATGTTCAGTCTTATTACTAATTACATATTGGCTCAATAATGTAAGTCTACCCTGCTTTTATTTTTATCTTCTCATGAGATCATACTTGATGTTATTATTGTACAGCCAATTGTTATTTAGATTTACCCATATGGTCGCTAATTTTTTGCCTATCATTTCTTCTTGCCTGTGAGTCCTTCCTTTACGATTCAATTTCACGATTCTTGAAGAATATTATATTAGCTACTGCTGCGTAACAAATTGCTCCAAAGTAAAATGAACAGAAACAATATTTGTTATCTGTTTCTGGATCTGGCATGGCTTCGCTGGGCTCTCCACTTCAGGGTCCCCCAGAAGCCACAATTAGGGTGTCAGCTGGCGATGTAGTCATCTCAAGGCTCCCCTGAGGATGTATCTGTTTCCCTGCTTATTCAAATGGTTGTTGGCCAGATTTAGTTCTTTATCACTAGATAACTGGACAAAGGTCTCAGTTCCTTGCAGGCTGTTTGCTAGAGGCTGGCCTTAGTCCTTTGCCATGTGAGTGTCCCCAACATGGCAGCTTCTTCACCAAAGCATGTAAACCAGGAGGGCAACAGAAGAAGGGAATCAACAAGACAGAATTCACAGTCTTTTATAACATAGTGCAGAGGTGGCATCCCATCATTCTTACTGTATTCTATTTGTTAGAAGCAATCACTAGGTCCAGCCACACTTGAGAGGAATATACCCAGGTGTGAATCTCAGCAGGTGGGGATCACAGAAGCCATGTCAGAAGCTGCCTACCAAAAACCCTCTTAAGTTCTTAAGGTGAGTCTGAAAGTAATAGCTCTACTAATTTTTATTGGTTTAAACATGTCTTCATTTCAGTCTCATTCTCTTTCCTTCTGGGACTCCGAATAGAAATATGTTAGACTATATGATATTGTCCAACAGCCCAATGATACCATCATGTTCTTATGTTTTTCTAGTCTTTTTTCTCTTTGGATGTCATTCTGGAAACTTTCTATTGCTATGTTTTTAGGTTCACTGATCTTTGCTTCTGCGGTGTTATTGACTTCTAACCTTTGTACATTCAGACATTTAAAACACTTCCAAATGCCTCATCACCAGAGAATAAACAGCATGGAAATCTGATAATATTTAAACTGAACAATACAGAAAATACCATGCTTCAAACTCTTGACACAGTCAAACACACTATTTAGAGGAAACTGAAATACTTAGATAAATACTTCTTTTAAAAACCAAATTGAGGGCATCCCGGGTGGCTCAGTGATTTAGCGTCGACTTCAGCCTAGGGCCTGATCCTGGAGACCAGGGATCCAGTCCCACATCGGGCTCCCTGCGGGGAGCCTACTTCTCCCTCTGCCTGTGTCTCTACCTCTCTCTCTCTCTCTCTCTCTCTTTGTGTGTGTGTCTCTCATGAATAAATAAATAAAATCTTCAAAATAAAATAAAATAAAATAAAAAAAATAAAAACCAAGTTGAAAATTAATAAACTAAGTATCTATATCAAGAAGTTAGGAAAAGAACAAACAAGTAAATCCCAAGAGCGTAGAATGAAAGAAATTATAAAGATAAATGAATAAGGGGCACCTGGATGGCTCAGTCAGTAGAGTGTATAGCTCTTGATCTCAGGGTTGTGAGTGGAGCCCCACACTGAATGTAGAGACTACTTAAAAATAAAATCTATAAAAAAATAAATAAATAAAATAAAATCTATAAAAAAATGAGTAAAATTAGAAAATAAAGAAATAGCACAGAAAATCACTGTCCAAAGCTGTTATCTGAAAAGACCAATAAAACAAACTTTTGCTAAGATTATTCAAAGAAAAATGAAAACCCAGAAAATAATATAAGAAATATGAAAAGCAATATATAGATGTATCAGAGATTTTTAAAAAAGATAATACTAGGAAAAATTTATGTCAATAAAGTTGAAAATTTAGGTGAAATATACATTTATTAGAAAATTATAACAGTTTTTTAAAGATTTTATTTATTTATTCATGAGAGACACAGAGAGAGAGCAGAGACACAGGCAGAGGGAGAAGCAGGTTCCATGCAGGGAGCCCGATGTGGGACTCAATCCTGGGACTCCAGGATCATGACCTGAGCCCAAGGCAGGCACTAAACCGCTGAGCCACCCAGGGATCCCAAGAAAATTATAACTTTTTTTAAAGGAGGAGGAAGGCAGAGAGAAAATCTTAAGCAGGCTCCATGGCCAGTGTGGAGCCTGACGAGGGGCTCAATCTCACTACCCTAAGATCCTGACAGGAGCCAAAATCAAGAGTCAGATGCTTAACCAACTAAATACCCAGGTGCCCCAGAAGATTATAATTTTTGTATTTATTTTTTTAAAGATTTTTATTTATGTGAGGGAGGGAGAGAGAGCAAGTGAGAGCATAAGCTGCAGGGGAGGCAGATGGAGAGGGAGAGGCAGACTCCCTGCTGATCAGAGAACCTGATTGTGGGGCTCAATCCTAGGACCCTGAGATCATGACCTGAGCCGAAGGCAGACGCTTAATCAACTGAGCCATCCAGGTGCCTTGATTATAACTTTTTAAACCATCTTTTTGAATAAAGAGAATATGAATAAACCTGTAAGTATAGCAGATAAATAAAGGGAAACAACCCAGCATTTATCCTGCTTTCCCATACAGGTTTTACTTCAGGAGATCTGAATAGAAGATGAAGGCAAGTCTGCCTACAGAAGTAGTCTAGGTGATCAATGAAAAAGGAATGCTAAAATTAGAACACCTGCATTTTGCAGCGCAAGCACATTGTTCATTAGGAGTGGCTAACATGACAAAAAAAAAAAAAGACAACTATTAACATTTGAAGGACACATTAAAAAGTGAAAAAGTATAAAAAAAAGTCATCTTAACAAAGAAACGGGACCTGAAATTGAGCAAGTCACTTGATTCAAGCTCTTATTTGCATATAACAATTGAAGGACAAGCTGTGACAGAGAGATTTCTAGTGTGTAAGGTTCCCAAAGGTGCACATTTCAGAAAATGGTTCCTCCAAGGACTAGAGTCCTAGAAGCTGGCTAGAAGTCAGCCAGGTTCAGGCAGCCAACATAACCTGCTGAGGAGAAAGGCCTGATGAGGGACTGATGGGCAGTGGAGGCAGAGCTTGAGGGAAGCTAAGTGTCCAGCTGAGCAGTCTATTTTATTCTATTAAAAATGGTGATTGGGCAGCCCCGGTGGCACAGCGGTTTAGCGCTGCCTGCAGCCCAGGGCATGATCTGGAGACCCTGGATCAAGTCCCACATCGGGCTCTCTGCATGGAGCCTGCTTCTCCCTCTGCCTGTGTCTCTGTCTCTCTCTCTCTCTGCATCTCTATGAATAAATAAATAAAATCTTAAAAAAAAAAAAAGCTTATCTAAAAAAATTAAAATTAAAATTTAAAAAATGGTGATTGGGCAGCCCCGGTGGCTCAGTGGTTTAGTGCCACCTTCGGCCCGGGGCACGGTCCTGGAGACCCGGAATGGAGTCCCACATCCGGCTCCCTGCATGGAGCCTGCTTCCCCTTCTGCCTGTGTCTCTGCCCCTCTCTCTCTCTCTGTGTGTGTCTCTCATGAATAAGTAAATAAAATCTTAAAAAAAAATGGTGATGGAATATCATTCAAGGATTTTCATCAGGAAAGTAACACAATCGTATCAGTATTTTAATGGGATCAGCCCATTGGCAGGATGGAGGATGTCTTCGAGCAAGACAAGACTGCAGGCAGGAAGGTCAATTAATTTTAATATCAATTGTATCTTTAAATTTAGGAAACACACCAATATCATCAGCCATATTCTGGGAGTGGAGTAATTTCCTGGGGTGAAATATACTTAGGTCTAATTTTGCACTCCTTTTAAAAAATTTAAGATAATTGCTGACCTTATCCCTAAATTATATGGACCTTTTAGAATCTTAAGCATCTACTATCAAATATATAGTTGAAAAATGTGACATTAAATAAATACACATTAATAACTTCTAATAATAGGGGCTCCTGGGTGGTTCAGTCAGTTAAGCATCCAACTCCTGATTTCAGCTCAGGTCATGATTTCAGGGTTGTGAGATTGAGCTCTGTGTCAGATGCTACACTGGGTGTGGAGTCTGCTTAAGACTCTCTCTCCCTAAAAAAAAAAAAATAAATAAAAAATAAAAAAAAAAATAAAAATAAAAAAAAAAAGACTCTCTCTCCCTTCCCCATGCTCTCTCCCTATTTTAAAAAATATATACATAAAACAAAATTATATGAATGATATCTAAATACATAACATAATAAAAAGAATAAAAATATCATTTCTTGTGTTTATGCCCTGGTCTTTTGACCAGGAAGATGTACAGTCTGGATCTACAACTCACTAGCAGTATGACTCTAAGAAAGCCACTGCTGGGCACCTCAGTTTCATCTGTAAAATAAGAGAGCAGGGATTATTTTATTCACTTATGTGTCTCTAACACTAGCATGGTGATTTACACATTGCTTCTGTCAATATTTATTGATTAAAGGCATTTATTGGTTAAAGGCATATCTGAACTCTACAGAGTTGCTTTGACAATGAAATGAGAAAAAACTGTGAATGTTCCTAATACAGTTCTTAACAAAGACATTACTTTTAAAAATATTTTATTTATTTATTAATGGGGGGGGGGTGCAGAGACACAGGCAAAGGGAGAAGCAGGCTCCGTGTGGGGACCCTGACATGGGACTCGATCCCAGGTCTCCAGGATCAGGCCCTGGGCTGAAGGCGCCACTAAACCACTGAGCCACCCAGGCTGCCCTTAACAGAGACATTATTAAGTGGCTGTTTTGTGCCAGGCACTATGCCAGGTGCTCAGAACACGAATATGAATAAGACAGCATCCTTACTTCTGGGAGCTTCTGTCAAGAGGAGCTCTGTGAAGTATGTGTGATGGAGCACATGGTACCATGAAATGCAGAGAAGGTGCTCAGTAAACACTGAATCTCAATTTTTATGATACTTTTCAGTTTACAAAGCACTCTCCACGAACATTATTCTATTTGAAATAACAGGTACTATCAGTCTTACAAGAATAGAGGCATTAGCAGGCATTTAGCAGTGGGGAGGATGATCTGTTGGGATAAACAGGCACAACTTCATTGGGAAGACAGAATTTGGAATGAGCTTCAAAATATGGATGGATTTTGACAGGAGTGAAAGATGGAAGGGTGGAAGGTTTTTTTGTTTTGTTTTGTTTTTAAGTAGGCTCCACACCCAAGGTAGGGCTTAAACTAACTACTCTGAGATTAGGAGTCATGAATTCTACAGGCTGAGCCAGCCAGGTACCCTGCAGATGGGAATTTTATAAGATGGAGAAATACATAGGCAGAAGCTTTTCCTTAGTAATTCTATACTGCTTTTTAAATCTGTGTTCAGGCATCACATGTTTATAAATCCCCTCTGGAATACTGCTGAACTGATATTCGTAATCTTTGGAATCAACCCATAGCCATCTTTGAAAACCAGAGATCATTTTTTCCATTTCTAATTTTCATGTAACTGCTTCATGAATTGCCATGATTACTAACAGAAGTTACATGACAACATTAATTTATTCATAAATTTTTACTGACCACATGATATGCTCAAAGCTCTATAATTAGTATTATGGGGGCTACTAAGAAAGAAAAATGTATACAAACTACTCCACCAAGCACAAAGCTGGAAGCCCCATAACCCACTTGACGTTGGATTTGTTGAGAGGAGAGAGAAGGTCTGCACTCTCCTCCTTTCCCATTTTCTTCCTAGAATTCATCTCACTTTGAAGATTTGATCTCATATTAAAAAAAAGTAACTGTTCTTTTACAACTTCCTCTTTCCAAATACTTGTTAGGGTTTGTTGTGCCCTTTCTAGCCTGAAAGTCTTTCTCTTTATGGGAAAATTTAGGCAATCTGGGAGCCAAACGTCTGCCCTCCCTCTGCGAATCAGGTTCAATGCCCAGCACACACTGTCTCTAGAAACTACTCAGGCCTATACTTTCTTGCTCTGAATATTCTTCAAAAATCCATTTATTGTGTTTAGCAAATCTGCAATATTCACTTGACTTTGGCCTTTAGCATCTTTAAAGATGGCCTTAGGGAGGGGGCCCAGGAAGTTATTGCATTAATGTCTGTGACGCACTATGCCATTGTGCCTCTTTTTCTGTAACCCTCAGAATGGCCCTGGAGACTGGAACATCTTATCTGTACTGAAGTGTTTTGGAAACTCTGATCCTCGAGGAGAAGAATTTATCCAAGGTCTCAGAGTCAAGAGTGGTAGACCTTGGATTTGAACACTGATTGCTACTTCTGACCTTAAAGCCCATGCTCTTTCCACCATAATGTATCAATCAAGATAACATGTATTTCTAAATTCATCCTTCTTGGGTTTTGTAGAAGCCTTAAAAAAAAAACAAACTCAGTTCATCAAAAAGTTTCCAAACTCATGGGTTTCATGCACTGAACGAGCATTTATTTACCGTGGATTATTAGCTGTTTTCTCCAATATCTTCGAGTTTGTTCATTATTGCCATCGTTTATAGTTTATGTTCATTATTGTTCCTCTGGGTATGGAGTCTGTTGGCACTGTGAGGTTTCCTACTGTCCTTTGCCAATGCCCAGATTTCCCTTTTACCGTAATTCCAACTCCGGGATGACAATCGCCTACCTTCGTTTTTGTTTGAAAGGGAGGAGGAGCGAGAAGCGCGTGTAACAGAAGTGGTGTTCCCTGTGAGTCGTTTTATCTTATATTTCCTTTTTTTTTGCGGAGGGGGGGGGGGTAGGGCTTTTTATTTATTTATTCATGAGACATACACACACACACACACACACACACACAGAGGCAAAGACTTAGGCAGAGGGAGAAGCTGGGTCCCCGCCGGGATCCCGATGTAGGACACGATCTCAGAACCCCAGGATCACGACCTGAGCTGAAAGCAGACGCTCAACCACTGAGCCACCCTGGTGCCCTCCCCGTATCTTTCTGTTGCACGTCGGGCTTTCACCATTCATTCCTCCCGCACGCCCACGAGCACCGCGGAGGTGCACCCAGCAGGTGAGTCGGACCCCAGGCGCTTCCGCCCCGCGCGCAGCCCCGCCCCCTCGAGGCCACGCCCACCCGGGAGGCGTGGGAACCGGCAGCGGGAGGCACCGCCCTGGGGGCGCCGCCGGGTTTATAGGTCACCCGGAAGGCGCGCGCAGCCCGCGGCCGCCGCACGAAGCAGGCCCCGCGGGACCGGGACCCCGCCGCCGCCGCCGCCGCCGCGCTCCTCCCCGCGGCCTCCCCGGGCGTCCGGCCCGCCCGCACCCGCCGAGCCTGTCGCGGCCGCTGCCGTGCGGCCTGCGTCGCTTCCGGGACTCACCCGACCTCCGGCCATGGCCGCCGCGGGAGTCGCCGGGCTCCTGCGCGCCGCCTTCCTGAGCGTCGGCGGCGCTGCCCGCCGCTGGGGGCTGCTGGCCCGACCCCTCGCGGTCCCGGGCCGGTGCGGCGGCGCCGGGGCGCCCCGGACGCAGAGCGCGTCGGCGCCGGCGCGGAGCAGGTGAGCGCGGCCCTGCGTGCGCATGCGGGCGGGGGTGCGGGCGGGGGTGCGGGCGGGGGTGCGGGCGGGGGTGCGGGCGGGGGTGCGGGCGGGGGTGCGGGCGGGGGTGCGGGCGCCGCGGGCTCTGGCTCGGCCGCCGCTTCCCGGCCGCCTGCGTCGCGGCTGCTGTCCGCGACCGCTCGGCCCTCGGCCCTCGGCCTCGCCCGCGGCGGCCCTGGCGCTGCTCCGGGGCGGTGGCTCCCTTCCCCGGGACCCGGCCCTCCCTTTCCCGGCGCCCCCCGGCCCTCCGCGCGCGCGGCCGCCGCCCTGCTCCGGGGATTGGCGCGGCGCTGACCTTTGCTTTGCCCGCAGGCTGCGGTGACCTTCGTAGGATGCTCCCCCCTGATGTCCCGGCCGGCGGCTTTCGTCCTGGACCTTTCCCCGGCCGGCCCTGTTAGGACATTGTGTGTACAGCTCCCTGGCAGGGGAATGCCTGTTTAGAGTACACGCGCCCAGTGCCCTTCAGGCCCTGGACGCCCCTCCCTGAGCTCTAGCGGGTAAGAGCCTCGCCTTGGACTGGCAAGGCAGGGTTTTAAACGGGATTCCCGCACTTGATGCCTAACTTCCTCCATCACTGTAGATCTCAGTTTCCCCAATTGTTGTTGTTTTTAAGACTATTTATTCATGGGAGACACACAGAGAGAGGCAGAGACGTGGGCAGAGGGAGAAGCCGGCTTCCTGTAGGGAGCCTGATGCGGGACTCCATCCTAGGACCCCAGGATCACGACCTGAGCCAAAGGCAGCCGCTCATCCGCTGAGCCACCAGGTGCCCCTCAGTTTCCCCGTTTGTAAGTGGAGCATAGCACGAGTATAGGCCTCAGAGGGTTATTTGAAGGAGTAGTCAGGTAATACAGGTAGCCTTGTGCCTGGCAAATGGAGTGGGCCCAGAAGATGCCACTGTTAGCAGTAGCTCCTTAAGCCCGCAGTGCTCTGTTTTGTGTTAAATGCTGCAAGAGATGTGAAAAAATTGCCCCCAGATGTCTTGAAGCTTTATAGTTTGGAGGCATGTTTGTTTTTCAAAGACACGATCCCCTTCGATGTAACAAAGAAAATTTACTCATCCTTTCAGAGTGTGGCAGTGTGGCAGAGCCTCATGTAATGCAGGTCTCTGAACAGCTCTCTGATCCCTTGCTGTCATGTAGCAGGATAGAAGAACTGGAAGGAGAGAGTGTTGGGTTTGTATGCTGCCTTGTCTGGTTTCTTGATAAGTTCCCTGAGAACTTAATCTTACTATAAGGTAATATGTTCTCGAGAAATTGTCGTTGAATGGACTATGAGGGAGATAATGGAGAAGGCAAGCCAGATTTATTTGTCCCTATTTCCCTGAGACTTCCCTGCCTTGACCTCTCTACATGCATGTCTTGCTTTCTACAGTTGATACATTCTTGAAAAATCGTGTATAAATTGGGATGTATATCAAACATATTTACGAAGCTAGTATTTAAAGGGAATGTGGGGATGCCTGGTGGCTTAGCGGTTGACTGTCTGCCTTCAGCTCAGGGCCTGATCCCAGCGTCGGGGAACAAGTCCCGCATCAGGCTTCCTGCCAGGAGCCTGTTTCACTCTCTGCCTCTCTCCCTGTGTCTCTCATGAATAAATAAATAAAATCTTAAAAAAATAAAGGGAACGTGAATGCTTTTGTAAATGCGGGACTGTCTCCCCCAAATTTATTAAGTTTGAACTTGGATATACCAAGTTGTTTTAAAGGGAATCACATCTGTTCTATTCCCTCATAATCTTGCTTTCGTCCTCATTGGCACAGTTTCAACGGATGGCCTTGTGCCTTGTATCACAGACTCTGGAGCTACCACTAGACTTTCCAGCTCTTACTATTGAGACTTGTGTTTTCGACTATGGTTAGTCGAAATGTGGCTATTTAAGATAATGTAAGTTAAATACAATGAAAAGATTCAGTATTCCAGTTGCACTGGACACATCAAGTACTCAGCAGCTACATGGGGTCATAGCAACTGTATTGGACGTTGCAGGTATAGAACATCTTTTTTTTTTTTTTTTTTAAGATTCTATTTATTTATTTATTCATGAGAGACACAGAGAGAGAGGCAGAGATACAGGCAGAGGGAGAAGCAGGCTCCATGCAGGGAGCCTGACGTGGGACTCCATCCCGGGTCTCCAGGATCACGCCTTGGACTGAAGGTGGCGCTAAACCGCGGAGCCACCAGGGCTGCCCAGTATAGAACATCTTTGATTTGCGCAAAGTTCTGCCAGATGGAGAAGCCTGGAAGCTGTAGTTCCGTTTTGGGAAGTTCAACATGTAGCTAAGTTATCAGTAACTGAGAATTGAAGAAAATCCTTTTGCTCCAGAATACCCCGACACAATACTTTATATTTTGTAGTGATTTCGATTCCAAAGGATTTTCACAAAAATTGTACTTCACTCTCAAGAAAATTCTGGGAGGTAGGTGGGGTAGGGAATACAAATTTCATATTAAGTAGCTGGCAGACTAGGAACCTAAAACTCCCGTAGTTTTCACTTGCTTTCTTGAGCACCGTAATAGTTGACAATTCCTTAGCCCATAGGGTCATTTGGAAGAGTTATGGTGGCTCTGAAAGTAGGGACTCATGAAGGGGCCCTTTTCTTGGACCAACTACCCCCTGGGCCACTCTGTATGGTGAAAAGGTGGGTATCAGCAGCTATCACTTACCCCCATGAGAGGTCTCTTACAAACTTAAACCACCATAGTCCATGACACCTTTGTTAAAGTGTCTGCTGTGGTTGAGCAGAATAAATGGCAGTAGGAAAAGGTAGCAAGTGAAGGGAAGAGTTGTTTTGATGCTGATTAGTTGATGATGGTAGAAGATTTAGAAGGATTGTATTTATTTCTCAGTGCATGAAGTCCTATTCTGGGGAACAGCTTTTTGCTAGTTCTTAGAATTGGGGGAAAAAATATAAAACCCACTAATGCCAATTGCTGATAGCAAATGGAGAATGTTTTTTGGGCAAAGTACCTGTGTATGATGCTTTAAGGAACAATGTTTCCCCAGACTTGACTTCCATTGTCTCAAGAGTTTGATGAAGTTACTGTTGTCCCCATCTCATCCACCAGGCAGTAAGTGGCTTCCCATGGTCCTCTCATGCATGTGTGTCAGAACTGCAACTAGAATCCACATCTGATCCTTGCATTCCATACTGTCGACTGCAGGATTGCCTTTCCTCTCTCGTTTCTGCTTCCTCTCTCGGATCCTTTGGCAAACCTTTTATTGCTCTGACTCTGCAGTATTTTTCTGGGGATGGTACACCTTTAATACATAGGTTAGGCTTTTTAGCAACAGCAGGATGGAGGCCTTAAAGTTCTTAATCAGCATTTGTTGAGTTCTCCTCTGCGTGAAGTATCTTGCCTCCACTGTCAAAACTAGAACCTAGATGTTACACTAGTTTTACAGAATAGGCGTCTGCTGTAAAAGAGATTTCCATGCTGTAAACTTAACTGTGTAGTGTTCCAGCGGTAAAACCTCTGGCTTTCAGTGGTACACATCAGTGATGGGATTCTCACAGCTTTAGCCACTGGCATTTGTCAGTGTCCGATCCCTAGACTGCAGTGCTAGACGCATACCCCTATTTCCATTTGACTTCCACACATTCTCACCTGTTTTTTATTTTTTTTAATATATATTTTTTAACTCAATTAAAACAGATTTAGACCTGAACTCCTTTCCATCTTCCCCAGAGCTGTTCTGTCTCTGTTAAATCTAGGTTACGCTGGGGCCCTTCGTGCCAGAGCTGGAGATTTCAATGTTTTCTCCCTCTCTCAGTCTTCCTTATATAGTTGGTCACCAGAACCTCCTATTTCTGCCCCTTGCATGTCTCTGAGGTCAGTGTCTACTCCATTTTTAGTCTCTACTCTTCTAGTAACCACAAGAGTGGTCTGCCCCTGCCTCCAGAGTATCTTCATTCTCAGCCTTCAGCCGGGCAGAGATGCCACTTATCTAGTTAGAAACCATGAATAATGTTCGGGAGTACTCACTTATAAAGTATTTTTTGGCTGTGAAAACAAGTTGGAGAGCACAGGCCCTTTTGGAGGGGCATTCTCTCTCTCTCTCTCTCTCTCTCTCTCCCTCCCTCCCCCCTCACTCACTCACACACACACACGTGATCATTTCTAATTTGTAGAATTTTCTACAATTTTTCAGCATTGAATTACCAGGGAGGGCATTATTTGAAAGGGGCTTTCAGTTGCTTCATTTGTAAAATAAGATAATTGGACTTGATGATTTGGAATTATATAATTCTAGGCTTTTACTTACATTAAAGTTTCCTTTGATGGATTGTTACCATCTATTGGCTGTAGTGAAAATTGCAACTAATTATTTTAAGCTGAAGTACATCTTTTCAGTTGCGAGGTAAAAATTAAAAATGACCAATGGTGGATGACAAGCATCTGGCTGTTTAATATTATTTCTTTTCCCAGATTTTGGAATGATGCTTGTGAGAAGGGAAAGGAGTTTAAGTCCCTTGGCTAACTCTGATGGATAATATAATATTCTATAATAAAACATGTAAGAGACGTTATATTTATCTTCCCATTGATTCAAACAAATACAAATCTAAGTCTCTTTGATTTTTGAGTACATGATGTGGACCAAAATGAGATGCTTAAATGCTTAGAAAAGAATCAGACTGCTGCCTCTCAGCAACAGTACCTGTCAGATACTTGTACAACAGGTGTTGTATTGATAGCAGTGATTTGCTTTTTAAAAGTTCTCCATTACCATGGTCTCATCTTTTAGGGACACTACATAAAGAGATGTTACTTTTCAGAGGACTGTGTAAGAGCAACATAGATTTCATGATTGATGATTGCTAAATGTTTTCATGCGACTGATATGTGACCGTGACCCTTGGGGTGACACAACAGGTGGCCTTGATAGGAATGTAGTTGCTCTTTCTTTTAAGGTGGTAGGTAGAGCTTCCTCTTTGCTAGATTGGTACATAGACATCCCTCTGATTTGTGGTGTCTTCTCAAATGGAAAGGTAAGAAAATACTATAAAGAGCATATTTGCATATGTGCACCTATGTACACACCCTATTTCTTTGGTCTTACAAGTTCTGAAAACAATTATTTTTTAAAGTATCTTGAAATCACTAAAAATAATAACAACTGCTTCCTTTTCCAGCTCAGAAGATAAAGTAACAGTCCACTTTGTAAACCGTGATGGTGAGACGTTAACAGCCAAAGGAAAAGTTGGTGACTCTCTACTAGATGTTGTGATTGAAAACAATCTAGATATTGATGGCTTTGGTGAGTATGAAACATTCCTTAAAATGTATAAGTGAAACCATTAAGTAGGCTTCAACTTTCTGTGTTTTTTTTTGCAGAATTTTAACTGTTAGCGTGCTAAGTAAAACATTAAAATTCAAAATGTGTTAAAATTTTAAAATTCAGGATTGTTAGTGTTAAATTCTCATTTATAAAGAATATGAGTGATGCTGTGTTTCTCTTTGTACATTTAATTAACCATGTGCCCCAAAGTCTGTTGCCTGATTACTGATGACTTGTGTGCCCTAAGCTGGGAGTGGAAAGTGGAGTTGAAAGCACCAGGTTAGGGCAGCCCCAGTGGCTCAGCGGTTTAGCTCCGCCTTCAGCCCATGGCGTGATCCTGGCATCCTAGGATCGAGTCCCACGTCAGGCTCCCTGTGTGGAGCCTGCTTCTCCCTCTGCCCCATCCCCCTCTCTCTGTCTCATGAATAAATAAAATCTTTAAAAAGAAAAAAAGAAAGAAAGCACCAGGTTAGAGATAATGAATGTTGTATCACAGAAGAGTAGTTAGTTTTGACTTATATTTTTGGTTTTAACTTTATATTTGGAAATATCTTTGTTCAGAAAATAATTTTCCTATATAATCTTTGCTCACTTCTTCCTACTGTTAACAATTTATATTACTATGGTATAATAATCAAAACACAGAAATTAACATTAGTTGAATAACTCAAAAACTCTAGACTTAATAGAATTATCCCATGAATGTTTTTTCTGTTTTAGGATTTGATCCAGGAGCCCATGTTGCATTTAGGTATTACATCTTCAGTCTGTGACACTTCCTTAGTCTTCTTTTGTTTTTTACAACCTAATAGTTTTGCTCAAGCACACTCTCTTTCTGGAGTGGTGGTTCTCAAAGGGGGTTCCCTTTACCATTAGCATTGGTGTCACTTGGGAAGTGCAGATCCTCAGGCCTCACACCAGGCCTATAGAATCAGAAAGTCTGCAGGAGGGCCCAGCAATGTTTTGACAGGTCCTCTGTATGATTTTGATACGTGTTAAGTTTGAGAACCATTGGTCTGCAGTAAGGCCCAAGGAGTATATCTGATGTGCTTCTCTCAAAGCACTGTTCACATCGCATTTTTAAGAGAGCTTTCCAGACCAGAATTACTTCTCCTCTTCCATTTTCCTGTCATATAATAAGCATGCCTATCTATGTTAATGCTCATCACAGTGTTCCTTTTCAAGGAGAACGCCCCTCTCCTGTATGAGATGGTGAGCTCTTGCCTAGGTACCTCACAGAGCAGATTTTGTTCAGAGTTGATGGTGCATAATATTTGCTGAGTTTCTAAATTTAACTTCAGTTTCAGGGTTAATTATAACAACTGCTCTTCAAGTGCATATGACATTCCAGCATATGTCATCTGTTTTTGTAACAACTCTGAGAATTAGACTTGTTCTTTTAAACTTCTGTCTTACAGATACGGAAAATAAGGCTTGGAGAAATTAATTTTCCCTGGGTCATACATGGAATCAGTGAAAGGATCTAGGACCCAAACCCAAGCTCTAACTCCCAAAGCTCCGCTTTTTCCTTTCTGTCATTTCTCCTAAGAAATGTCTTTCCTGTGTGAACACCTGTCACAGAAATAGTTGAGAAAGTTCTAATTATAAGGAATTTTTTAGTCTAATGCAGTAGTTCTTGGTTGGGACTGAGTTTCAGAACCTCTATAAAAGTTTTAAAAATGCAGACATCTGTGTTCCAAGGCAGATGCTTAACTGACTGAGCCACCCAGGTGCCCCTGTAGTGACGTACTTTAATATCTCTGACTTGACAAAATCACCAACCTTCCCTGTGTTTCACTTCCATTATCTATCAAATAAGGATAATAATAGTACTAACTTCCTAGGACTTTCATAATGATTAAATTAGTATGTGTCTTCAGAATAATATCTGATATTAAGAAAGTGTTATAAATATTTGCATTAGTCTTTTCTATATAAAAATCTGTGTACATGATGAGATGCTACTTCACATCCATCCGGATGACTGTTGTCAGAAAAATGGGAGAATTACAAGAGTTAGCAGGGACAAGGAGAAATTGGAGCCCTGATGCCTTGCTGGTGGGAATGTACAATGGTGCAGCTGCTGTGGAAGACAGTTTGGCAGGTCCTCATATAGTTACACAGTTACCTTGTGATACAGCAGTTCCATTCTAGGTATATCCCCCAAAGAATTGAAAGCAGAGACTCAAACGGATACTTGGGATACTCATAGGTACACGTAGGTACAGGAGTGTTCTTAGCAGCAGCATTCACAGTGCCCAGATGAATGGATAAACAAAATGTGGTATATACATAAAATGGAGTATTATTCAGCCATAAAAAGAAGTGAAATTCTGATACAACCTGCCATGTGGATGATCCCTGAGAACATTTGTGCTAAATGAAGTAAGCTAGACAAAACAGGACAAATACTCTGTGATTCCATGTACATGAGCTACCTAGAATGGGCAAATTCAGAGAGACAAAGAAGGTCACCAGAGACTAAGGGAAGAATCTGGGATGAAGAGTATCTTCTGGAAATAGTGGTGATTGGTTGTACAGCATAATCAGCGTACTTACTGCCACTGACTCATATACTTAAAAATGGCAAAAGATAGTATATTTTATGTTATGTATATTTTACTACAATTAAAAAATTGGGGTAAGAAATAAAATCTGTATAAACACAGAAAGTAACATTGTTTTATGATTAAAAAATCAATGTAATTCCACTGTAGAAAACTTTGAAAAATTTAATAAACATGTAAAATAAAATTCATCCATTATACTACTCTGTGACTACCAATAACATTTCTATGCTTTTTAAGACCTATATTGTGGTTACATTTTATGCAAACATGAATTACATAAAGTCAGGGTGATAGGAAAATATTGAAGTTTCATATTCTATGCAGTGTTTGAAATTGTGTGAATCTATCCCCATTTTTAAAATGTGAAGAGATTCACTTAATTTTAAAGCTGACAATCATGGTGAATTATAGACTGTTGTTTATGCTAATGCCATATGGTTGGAGCCACTTCAGCAGATAAATAGAAGTGTTTCCTGATCTTTGACAGGAGCAGGTGAACCGTGCTGTTATTTGTGTGCATTGGAACTTGTAACTTTTATGCTGTTGAAAAACTTGAAATCTTGATATCCTGGCACAGTGTTCACTAACTGTCAGGGGATGGTGTCATACTGGAATGCACTCCCAAACCAGTAACTCTGGAATGTCTCCCCTAACATTCTGTGCTGTTAATTTAGGAGTAGATGCTCTATAAGCAAAGGTGCTTAGAAAATAGGATTTTAGGAGAACCTGGGTGGCTCAGTGGTTGAGCATCTACCTTTGGCTCAGGTCATGATCCTGACATCCTGAGATCGAGTCCGTCGTGGGCTCCCTGCTCAGCGGAGAACCTGCTTCTCCCTCTCCCTCCACCCCTCCCCGTGCTCCTACATCCATGCACACTCTCTCTCTCAAATAGTCTTAAAAAAGAAAAAAAAGGCTTCCCATCCCACCGAGGTAACCACTAGAAGAATCTTTTCCCCTTACCACCTAATATAGAAAATTTAATGCCACAATCTTGGGTAGCTTGATGAGAAGTCTGCACTCACTTATGTGGTCTCAGGAGAAAAGATTTAAGGATCAATGACCCGAACATGTCCAGAAATTTTGGCGTGTAAGTACAAACTTGAGATAAACTAAACCGGCTTCACGACAGATAGAGTTAAGCCTAAGCCACTTTCTAGAATAAAGATGAAGGAAACGAGGTCAAGAAGCCTGGGGGCAGCTGTTTGGTTAATTCCTGATGTTGAAAATGGAGACTCTTGTCAAATGTTGCCCTTGTCGTAAGTCCTACAATAGCGAAGCTGACCATGTACAGAGTCCTTTTTACATTTCTCCCCAGGTGATCGCATCCCTCTGTGACCCTAAATCCTGTGTAGATGTCCATAAAGTCTTCCCTTTACATTGTTAGTTCACCTCTCCCCAAGCCCTGGACTTAAGATCCAACTTTCTACTTGACATCTCTTCTTGGAAATTACACAGGCATTTGAAAGTCAACATACCTAAAGAGCTTTTGATTTTGTTCCCTTCCCCCAAAACATGTTCTTCCTCGGGGCTTTACTGTTGGCAAGGAGCATTGCTCAGTGGTTCAAGCCCCAAACTGGAGAATCTTACTCCTCCTCCCCAATCCCCTACCTCCAGTGCCATCAGGAGCTCCTGTTACTTGTGCCCCCAAAATCTAAGTGGGTCCCACTTCCTGCATCCCTGCAGTCAGTGCCTGGGGCCGGCCAGCCACTGTATACCAGGACCTGTGCCGACCTTCCCCTCTGGAGCCCACCACTTGGGATTTGTCCTAAGGCACATCGGGCATGCCGTCCCCTGATTAAAGACCACAAATAACCTCCTGTGTCACTTAGGATAAGTCCACATTCTTTACTCCAGCCTACGAGGCCCCACGGGCCTTTTCTCAGGGGCTGTACTCACCAGTTTTTTCTGAGACTTCATACACACTTTACATACATTTTCTCTGCCTGGGACACCCCGTCTCTCCTCCTGTACTTGGGGTTTTCGTCCCTCCAGGCTCAGGTTATATGTTACTTCCTCAGTGAGGCCTGACCAACCACCCTGTCTGAAGTAGGACTCCTCTCACTGCCCTGAACCCATTATTCTCCATCACAGCATCCTATTTCTTTCACAGCTCTTATATATTCCTTCATTTACTTGTGCCGCTTCCTCCTAAAAGGCATAATAGAGGAGAAAATCATTCCAGTTTTATTCCTCACTGTATATGAAGTAATGAACTATGGTATAAATGAGTAAAAAGGGGGATCCCTGGGTGGCGCAGCGGTTTGGCGCCTGCCTTTGGCCCAGGGCGCGATCCTGGAGACCCGGGATCGAATCCCACATCAGGCTCCCGGTGCATGGAGCCTGCTTCTCCCTCCGCCTGTGTTTCTGCCTCTCTCTCTCTCTCTGTGACTATCATAAATAAATTAAAAAAAATTAAAAAAAAAATTTTTTTAAAATAAATGAGTAAAAAGGAAAAATGGTAAATTTTGGAAGCAACACATAAGCATGCTTATTTCCAACTATTTTTTTTTTTAACTTCAAACTTTTATATTGATCTTTTGGAAGATCTTTTGTTTTCAGAGTGTATTGTAGTATTCCGTCACTAGGGGGCAGTTATACCTCTCTGATCAAATGTACCTAGTTTATTCAGATCTTATTTATTTCTGCTACATCATCTATTTCCTTCATGTCTCTTTTGAGGAAAATTATTCAAATTGGGAGATCCTGATAATGTTCACATAAATCTATATGCATTCCTATCATGTTTATTGATTCCCTATTGGTATACTGTATTATTGGCTGTGCTAGATTAAACTTCACTCTAGAAAATTAGATTTTATATTTATATATTGTTTCACATTATTAATATATAATAATAGTTATACTCCGGATTTTTTGGGGGAAGGGATTAGGTCGACGTGGGCAATCTTTCTTGTTAGCATTATATCTGTACAAAGTAATCTTAATATAAGATACACATGTGCACAGATACACACAAAATTATCTTTTTCCTGTTGGAAAACACTCAAAAAACATGAAAGGAGCAATAGTCTGTAGATCTTTCTCTGGGAATTAATATCATGGCAAGAATTTCTGAGCATTTGCACAACAACTTAGTATTATTAGCCTTGTTTAAAAAAAAAAAAAAAACTCAGTCCAGGGGTGCCTGGGTGATTCAGTTGGGTTAGTGTCTGACTCTTGATTTTGGGTCAGGTCATGATCTCGGGGTCATGGGATTGAGCCCTGAACTGGCTGTGGAGCCTGCTTAAGATTCTCCCCCTCTGTCTCTCTACCTCCCCCACTAAAAAACAAACAAAAACAAAACTTGATTTGGAGAAATTTTATTTACTACCAACCTTGAGATAAGGCAGTGATCATACTTACTTATTCTTGAGGTAATTTTTAAATTATGTGAATTTGAAATTTTGCAGATTAACAGTCTTAAAGGTCTTATGCTAGCAAAATCCGAAATACCGTGGAAACTAAAACTTTTGTCAAGAATCCCATAGGTTCCACATGACAGCCTGCGTGAACTATAAATTTTACATTTGTTTTTGCAGCTAAAGTGATACCACTTTAACTGGCAAACAGATACCTGCCATCCTTTGTCACTGTCATATAGATTGCTATTTATAGAAATCTGAATGTGTGATTTTGTTGACTACAGTGTTGATTTTTTTTTTTTTTAAGATTTTATTCATGATAGAAAGAGGCAGAGATACAGGCAGACGGAGAAGCAGGCTCCACGCAAGGAGCCCGACGCGGGACTCAATCCCGGGTCTCCAGGATCACGCCCTGGGCTGAAGGCTGGAGCTAAACCACTGAGCCACCCAGGGATCCCCTAGTGCTGATATTTTAAACTCTGGTTATAATTTAGTATTTTTAAAGCCTGTAACTATTTCAGCCAAGCAGTCATTAAGTGCTAATGCTGAAAAATGCATCTGAAAATCAGTTATTTTGGATTAGAACTTAGATGTGACAAAAAGCTATGAAGAAAGCCAAAAATCTGTCATGATATGTATTACTGTTAATTTAGGAGAACTCTTAATCATTAGCCAGAGTGCCGACAAAATAAAAGCCGCACTAAAGCATGCATAGCTTTAAGTTCATGAAAATTGTTGTGTAACCAAGCAAGGATGACAGATAAAATGTCAGCACCAGGGGCGAATACCAATGTGGCTGTAATATGTCCCTAAATCTGATTATTGTCTGTGCTAAGTAGTTTCACTTATTTGAAAGGTAGACATAGTAATGTAAAAAGTTTTACTTGAAATGTTTTTCTACCCAGGTGTATTTTATTTTATTATTTGTGTGCGTGTATGCGTGCGTGGGTGGGGTGGGGTAGGGGACAGATGGATAGGGAGAGGGGATATTCAAGTGGACTCCTTGCTGAGGAGGAGCTGGAGGTGGGGCTCAATTCCACGACCCTGAGGTCAAACCTGAGTTAAAACCAAGAGAACCGGGATCCCTGGGTGGCGCAGCGGTTTGGCGCCTGCCTTTGGCCCAGGGCGCGATCCTGGAGACCCGGGATCGGATCCCACATCGGGCTCCCGGTGCATGGAGCCTGTTTCTCCCTCTGCCTGTGTCTCTGCCTCTCTCTCTCTCTCTGTGACTATCATAAATAAATAAAAAAAAAAAAATAAAAAAATAAAAAAAAAAAAAAAAAAAAAAAAACCAAGAGAACCTTGGGGGCAGCCTCAGCGGTTTAGCGCCACCTGCAGCCCGGGGCCTGATCCTAGAGACCTGGGATAGAGTTCCACATCGGGCTCCCTGGGTGGAGCCTGCTTCTCCATCTGCTGGTGTCTTTGCCTCTCTCTCTGTGTCTCTCATTAATAAATAAATAAAATCTTAAAAAAAAAAAAAAAAGAGAACCAAGAGTCCCATGCTTAACCAACTGTGCCACCCACGTGCCCCAACATAAGTGCATATTAAAATAAAAACGTGATAAGATTAGAGATTGATGAACTATTTGAACCCATCTATTTTACCTTTTCTTGAATTATGAGACCAACAATTTCCAAAATCTTTGAGAATACATCCTTCATAAAATGTGATCACTTTATGCTTACGTATATATACTTGTGTGTATCTATATATAAAAATGTAGAAGGTGTCTGGGTGGCTCAGTCAGTTAAGTGTCTGTCTGCCTTTGGCTCAGGTCATGATCCCGAGGTCCTGGGATGAGCCCCATATTGGGCTCCCTGCGCAGCAGAACCTGTTTCTCCACCTTTCCCCGTGCTTGTGGACTCTCTCTGTCAAATAAAATCTCAAAATACGTATATAGATATACATATACATGCATATTTATATGTACATACACACACACTCCCCCATTAATTTACTCCTATATAACCAACCACTTAAAAAGACACTAAAAACTGGCAGGAACTAATATCGCTGTGGGGTTGTGTAAAAGCAGAGGTCACATAACTTTTGCCCCTTCAACCTTCTCTCCCCTTGTATCATTATATTAATGCTTCCATATTCTGATCAACTATCAGTTTTAGATGGAAGGTACTATAGTTGTTCCTTCCGTATGCTTTTTCCTTTTATACATTGCCTCCCAGCTCTTGTTTTGTAGACTTGGTCTCTGTGTGTGTGATAAGAATAAGCAATAATAGGCACTCCCCATTTTATGAATAGGGTTTTGTTCTCCAGATCCATTTTCAGATCAACTATTTGGCATTTAGGATTTATTTTCCCATGAAAATAATGATATATGTGGTAGCTAAATTTTCAAGCGAACCGCAGAACCCATTTCTTCACAACTTATGTAATCACCATTTACAGGCTGGCTTCTATGAAAAAGTATGCATTGTGACTTCTGACTCTAGATAAAAAACTCCCTGGACCAACCTGCTGTGCACATGCACACACACACACCATAACACACACATTCACTATAGGGACTCCTTTGTCCACTCTGCACCTCATTCTGGTAGTGGGAACATATGCACTGCTGATTTTCAATAAAGATGATTTCCTGGAGGCCTAGAGCCTGGGAATTCCATGATGCTGGAAAGGAGTTAGAAGATAAAGGCCCAATAGGAATGTCATCCACTTTGTTCCTGTCCATAGCTGTTGTCAGTTTGGATTGTAACTCTAGTGGAGTTGGGAGCTACAGAAGTGTTCAGTAAGGATGAGAACTGTATGTCAAAGGGGGATATAGAATTGATGGCAGCCTCCATGTTTTAACCTAAAACAAGTACGCAGCACCAGATCAGCTCTAGTTGTACAAAATCAGGTGCTGATAAGGGGCAACTACAAAAGCCTACACCTGACATACTTAATGGTGAAAGATGGAATGCCTGTCCCCTAAGATCAAGAATAAGGCAAGGATGTCTAGTTGTAGCATTCCTGTTTAACATCACACTGTAAGTCTTAGCCTGTGTGTGTGTTTGGGGGGGGGGGGGACAAAAAGAAAAAGAAAAGGCATATAGATTGAAAAGGAAGAAATAAAATTGCCTCTGTTTTTGACAGTGATTGCTTACATAGAAAATCAAAAGGAATGTATAAAAAAATCTTAGAACTAGTGAATTTATTTTTTTCCTAATAGGTTTTAGCAAAGTCCTGGGATATAAGGTCAACACGCAAAAATCCATTATATTTCTATATACCAGCAATGAACAACTGGAAACCAAAAAAAAAAAAAATTTAAAGAACATTTACAGTAGCTCACCAAATTGACATTTTTAGGTCTAAATCTAACAAAATATAGCATCTCTCTCTTGGAAATTATAAAAACTCTGAGGAGAGAAAATGAAGACCAAAGTAGCAAAAAAGCATACTCTGTGGATTAGATGACTTAACATAGTAAAGATGTCAGTTCTTGTCTGAAATTAGAGGAAAAGCTTTTAACCTTTAATCATTAGTTATGGGCTTGTCATTATATGGCCTTTATAATGTTGAGGTTTGTTCCCTTTGTACTCCATACTTGTTGAGAGTTTTTATCATAAAAGGATGTTGAATTTTGTCACATGCTTTTTCTGCACCTATTTATTTTTTCAAGATTTTATGTATTTATTCATGAGAGACACAGAAAGAGAGAAGCAGAGACATAGGCAGAAGGAGAAAGAGTCCTGTGGGGAGCTCTATGTGAGGACTTGATCCCAGGACCCCAGGACCCCAGGATCACGAGCTGAGCCGAAGTCAGATGCTCAACTACTGAGCCACTCAGGTGTCCCTGCATCTATTTAGGTGATCATATGATTTTTATCTTTTTTTTTTTTTTAAGTTTTATTTATTCTTGAGAGACAGAGAGGGGGAGAGAGAGAGAGAGAGAGGCGGAGACAGGCAGAGGGAGAAGCAGGCTCCATGTAGGGAGCCTGACATGGGATTCAATCCTGGGTCTCCAGGATCAGGCCCTGGGCTGAAGGTGGTGCTAAACCACTGAGCCACAGGGGCTGCCCTTTATCTTACTTTCTATTAATGTGGTGTATCACATTTATTGATCTACATTTGTTGAACCATTCCTGCGTCCCCAAAATAAAATCCACTTGATCATGATGTAGGATCCTTTTAATGTGCTATTGAATATTTGCTAATATTTTGTTGAGAATTTTTACACTGTATTCATCAAAGATACTGCCCTGTAGTTATCTTTGCTTGGCCAGCTTTGGTATCAGGGAAATGCTGGCCTCATAAAATGAGTTTGGGAGTGTTCTTTCCTCTTTAGTTTTTCAGAAGAGTTTGAGAAGGATTGGCATTAATTCTTCTTTAAATGTTTGGTAGAATTCACCAGTTGAACCATTTGATCCTGGGCTTTCCATTGATTACTAATTTAATCTCTTTACTGATATTGGTCTGTTCAAATTTTCTGTTTCTTCATGATTCAGTCTTGGGAGGTTGTATGTTTCAAGAAATTTTTCCATTTCTCTTAGGTTGTCCAATCTGTTGGTATATAATTGTTTCATAGTATTCTCTTAGGATCATTTGTATTTTTGTGGTGTCAGTTTTAATGTCTCTTCTTTGATCTGATATGCATATTTTTTTTTTTTAGTTTTCTCTCTTTATTAGTCTAGCTAAAGGTTTGTTAGTTTTATCTTTTAAAAAACAGCTTTTAGTTTCATTGATCTTTTCTATTATTTTCTGGTTTCTTTCATTTATTTCTGTCTGATCTTTGTTATTTCTTTCCTTCAGCTAACCTTGGGCTTAGTTTGTTCTTTTTCTGGTTCCTTCATGTTTAAAGTTTATTTGCGATCTCTCTTTTTCTTAATGTAGGTATTTTTATCATTATAAACTTCCCTCTTAGAACTGCTTTTGTTGCATTCCATAAATTTTGGGTTGTTGTATTTCCATTTTTGTTTGTTTCAAGATTTTCCTTTTTTAATTTATCTTTGGAGTTTTTCTTTGACCAATTGGTTATTCAGGAGTGTGTTTTATTTTCACATATTTGTGAATTTTCCAGGTTTTCTCCTGTTATTGATTTCTAGCTTCACACTATTGTAGTTGGAAGATACTTGATATGATTTCAGTCTTCTTAAATGTTTAAGACCAGTTTTATGACCTAACATAGGATCTATCCTGCAGAATGTTAGTGTGCACTTGAGAAGATTGTGTATTCTGTTGCTTTTGGGTGGAATGTCTGTTAGGTCCATTTGGTCTAAAGCATAGTTAAGGTCTAAGGTTTCCCAGTTGATTATCTGCCTGGTTGACCTATCCATTGTTGAAATTGGGGTATTGAAGTCCCCTGCTATTGTTGTATTGTTGTCTTTTAGATCTGTTAGTCTTTACTTAATATATTTTGGTGTTCCCATTTGAATGAATATATTTACACAACTATTATATCTTCTTGATGAATTGACTCTTTTATCATATAATTGCCTTCTTTATCTCTTATTACGGCTTTTGAGCTAAAGTCTATTTTGTCTGATATGAGTATATTTAACTCTGTTTTGGTTTCTACTTGTATGGAGTATTTTTCCATTGCTTCACTTTGAGCTTTTGTGTATCCTTGAAGCTGAAGTGAGTTTCTTGTTGGTAGCAAATAGTTGGGTCTTGTGTTTTTATCCATTCAGTTACACTATACCTGTGAATGGAGAATTTAATCTATTTACATTCAGTGTAATTATGATAGGTAAGAACTTACTAATGTGATCTTGTTCATTGTGTTCTGGCTGTTTTGTAGATCCCATATTCCTTTCTTTCTTTCTTGCTGTCTTCCTTTGTAAATTGATGATTTTACATAGTAGCATGCTTTGATTCCCATTATTCATCATGTATCTACTGAGGTTTTTGCTTTGTGGCTACCATGAGGCTTATATAAAACATCTGTAGTTATTACTGTCTTATCTATTCTGATAGTTTAACTTTGATCACATGCCAAAAAACTATACTTTTTACTCCCCCCTTTCAGTTTTTGATATCACAACTTTATATTGTGTATTTATTAACAAATTATTAAAGCTATAGTTATTTTTAATACATTTTTTCCTTTAACTTTTATCCTGGAATTAAGTGGTTAATACACCACCATATTACAGTATTAGAGTATGCTGAATGTGACTTTGTACTTACTTTTACCAGTGTGTTATATATTTCCATGTTACTAATTAGCATCCTTTCATTTTATTTAGTAATCTCTACACCCAGTGTGGGGCTCGAACTTACAACCCTGAGATCAAGAGTCACATGCTCTACTGACTGAACCAGCCAGGCACCCCATGTTCTTCCACTTTTTCTTTAAGGATTCCTTTCCTCAAGGCAGGTTTAGTGGTGAAGAACTTCCTTAGTTTCTGTTTGTCAGGAGGGTCTGTCTCTCTTTCAATTCCACAGGATGACTTTGTCAGAGTATTTGGGAGGGTGGTTTTCCTGCCAGCATATTGTATATGTCATCCCAGTGTCTCCTGGCCTGTAATGTTTCTGCTGACAAATCCACTGAGGGCATTATGGGGATTCCCTTGTCAATCACCAGCTTCTTTTTTTTTACTCCTATGAAGATTCCTTTGTGTTTGGTTTTTGGCAGTTTTATTATAATCAAGAAGATCTCTTCAAGTTGAGTTTGTTTGGGGACCTGTGAGCTTCATGAATTTGCATGTCCAAATCTCTCCCAGATTTTGGAAGTTCTCAGCCATTATTTCTTTAAATAAGCATTTTACTGTCTTTTCCCTTTCTTCTCCATCTGGGATTCCAGGAATTTATGGGTTGTTTGTTTTGATGGTCAGAACACCAGCAGATCACATAAACTTTCTTACTCTTTTCCATTCCTTTTTTTTTTTTCTTTCCTCTGACAGGATAATTTTAAAGGTCCAACCTTCTAATTTGCAGATTCTTCCTTCTGCCTGGTCCCTTGTGTTGTTGATAGTCTCTTTTGCAGTTTCCATTTCATTCATTGTCCTCTCAGCTCCAGGATGTCTCTTTGGTTTTCTTTTATGATTTCTAGCTCTTTGTTAAACTACTATGTACTATTTTGTACATGCCTCATTTTCCTGATTTCATCGAATTGTCTCTGTGTTTTTTTGTAGCTTATTGAGTTTCCTTAAAACATCTATTTGGAATTCTTTATCAGGTAAGGAGCAGATCTTTGTGTCTTTAGGGTCAGTTATTGGAAGATTATTGTGTTCTTTTGGTGGTGCAGTGTTTTCTTGATTTTTCACATTCCTCAAAGTCTTGTGATGCTGCCTTCATATCTGCAGTGGCAGTCACCTCCTCTGGTCTTTGCAGACTGGGTAGGGAAATTTTTGTCAGGCCTTCAGTAGATTCACCTGCTGCATGCTTGCTCCCTCTTGTGGCACACTTCTTAAGCTTATGTGCTTTTTGAATTCTGCAGAGCCAGGTTGTATGCGAACAACCTCCCTTTTTACTTTTCCAAGGGCAGTCAGTCCTCCTGGGCTTGCAGATTCAGGCTGGTGTTGTGCACATGCCTACTAGTTGTCTGTATAAGCTCATTGTTGCTACCTTTGGGAGTGTGCCTGGGGATTTGGCCACCAGGCCAGAGGGGAGATGTGTGGGTAAGATGTGTGGAGTGCTTGGGGTATCCATAGGCCATTCCTGGTGCTCATAGGTGGGCACCACTACAGTACATGACATGGTTAATAAAATTCATGTCCTGGGAAGTAGCTTAGTGGTTTAGTGCCACCTTCAGCCCGGGGTGTGATCCTAGAGACCCGGGATCGAGTCCCACATGGGGTGCTCTGCATGGAGCCTGCTTCTCCCTCTGCCTGTGTTTCTGCCTCTGTGTGTGTGTGTGTGTGTGTCTCTCATGAGTAAATAAATAAAATCTTTTTAAAAAATAAATAAAAATAAAATAAAATAAAATAAAATAAAATAAAATAAAATAAAATAAAATAAAATAAAATTCGTGTCCCTTTGATAATATTGCAAGACCTGGCTGCAAATCTCTTACTCACCGCCCCCTAATCATTCAGCTCAAACCCAGTACTCTGAATGAGGCAGGAGTGAATGGGCCTGTTTGGCAGTGTCTTCGCAAAACAGCTCTCCTCGTTCTGGGGCTGCACCGGAGTTTCAGTCTCCTGCCTGGATCCCACAGCTCCCACAGAGGCACTGTGTAAAGGGGTGCCAAGTTGTCATTGTTGAGGGTGGGATATGATCAAGGCACATCTTTGTTGTCTATCTTTCTGCTGTCACTCTCTCACCACAGTGAATTTTAAGACATTTTCATTACTCCAATTGGACATTCTCATTACTCCAAAGTGACATTCTTTACCTTTTAGCTATGTCTTCCAGCCCCCCATTCTGCACCCCTAAACAATCACATATTTACTTTTTATATCTATAGATTTGCCTATTCTGGATACTGCATGTGAATGGAATCATATTATAAATCGTCTTTTGTAACTGAGTTCTTCCATTTAGTATAATATTTTTTTAAAGAGTATTCTTTTTTTCTTTCTTTTTTAAGATTTTATGTATTTATTCATGACAGACAGACAGAGAGGCAGAGGGAGAAGCAGCCTCCATGCAGGGAGCCTGACTTGGGACTCGATCCAGGGTCTCCAAGATCACGCCCTGGGCTGAAGGTGGTGCTAAACCGCTGAGCCACCCAGGCTGCCCTAGTGTAATATTTTTAAGGTTCATCTGTGTTGTGGCATATATCAATACTTCATTCCTTTTTATGACCAAATAATATTAATATTCCATTTTAGGGATATACTGCTTTTTGTTTACACTTTCATCCTTTGATGGATATTTGGATTGTTTCCACTTCTTGGCTATGGCCAAGATACGAAGGCAATTAATAAAGGAAGGATACTCTTTTCAATAAAGGGTGTAACGTTGGAACAATTGGACATCCATGTGGACAAATAAAAAGGAATCTTTTTTTTAATGAAAGGAATCTTGACCTATATCTGATACCTTATACAAAAATCAACTTAAAATTGATTTAGATCCAAATGTAAAATTTTATTTTATTATTATTTTTTTTCAAATGTAAAATTTTAAAACTATGACACCCTTAAAAGAAAACATAGGAGAAAATCTTGGGACCCAGGTAGGCAAAGGATTCTTAGATATGATGCTAAAAGCACAATCTGAAAAAGAAAAAAATATATAAATTGGAATTCATTAAAATTAAAAAAATTTACTCCACCAATGATATGGTCAAAAGAATGAAAAGACAAGCTACAAAGTGGGAGAAAATGCTTGCAAATCACATGTCCAATAAAGGACTAGTATCCCTAATATGTAAGGAACTCTGAAAACTCAACATTAGGGCAGCCTGGGTGGCTCAGCGGTTTAGCGCCACCTTCAGCCCAGGGCGTGATCCTGGAAACCCAGGATCAAGTCCCACGTCAGGCTCCCTGCATGGAGCCTGCTTCTCCCTCTGCCTGTGTCTCTGCCTCTCTCTCTCTCTCTCTCTCTCTCTCTCTGTGTCTCTCATGAATAAATAAATAAAATATTTAAAAAAACCCTCAACATTAGACTAGCAACAACCCAATTAAAAAATAGGTAACAAGGCAGCCCCAGTGGCTCAGCAGTTTAGTGCCACCTTTGGCCCAGGACATGATCCTGGAAACCTGGGATCGAGTCCCATGTTGGGCTCCCTGCATGGAACCTGCCTCTCCCTCTGCCTGTGTCTCTGCCTCTCTCTCTCTCTCTCTCTCTCTCTCTCTCTCTCTCTCTCTGTCTTTCATGAATAAATAAATAAAATCTTTTTAAAAAAATAGTTAACAGATATGAACAGACACTTCACCACAGAGAATATAGAGATGACAAATAAGCACAGAAAAATATATTCAAGGGCAGCTGAACTTGAACTTGTACGTATGTACAACTCTGGGCCATATAGAGCTTTCTCCTAGTAGTGCAAGAGACAGATGAGGCCATTCTCCCAAATGGCTTTAGAAAAAATGATGGAAATCCCCTCATCTCCCCTCCCGCCCCCTCGACCCCAGATATTCAACATCTTCAATTTTTGGAACAAATGCAAGTGAAAGCCACAATGCAATGCAAGAACATACCTGCTAGAAACAAACTGTGCTACATCCACACAGTGGAATACTTGTCAGCAGTAAATAGAAATGAATTGTGGATGCACAAGACAACTTAGATGAATCTCATAGGCATTATGCTGAGTGAAAGGAGCCAATCTCTAAAGGTCACGTACTGTATGTTTATATTTATACAACATCCTGAAAAGACTAAACTGTAGGATGGAGACCATATCTTTGGTTGCCAGGGGTTAGGGATGGGGGAGGGTGTGACTCCAAAGGAGCAGTGCAAGGGGATTTTTTGGGGTGATGAAACTGTTGTGTTTTGTGATTGTGGTGGTAGTTACACAAACTTACATGTGTGTTAAAATTCATACAACTATATCCCAAAAGGGCACAATTGGAGAACTATCTTTAACTACAAGACCCAGTAACATAATAAATAGGAGGAAATAGCCATCATGTGAAATAATCTTTTATTATATGAAAAAAGAACAAGAAAAGGAATAACTTTTTATTCTGAAATAGCCTCTTATTCTTCTCACAGTTTTAGGCTCCTTTAAAAGATGTATTTTTTCCTCCTAAATACTTTTTTTCAGGGATATGTCTTCGCTATTTTCTATAAGTCTTCCTGTTTGTTTGTTTGTTTTTTTAATAAAACATATGGGTTAAATCTCAAAAGAAAAATACCATTCAGATTGTCATATTACCTTGGAGGTTTTGTTGGATTGTTTCTTCTAATAAGTCTGATTGATGAGATCTTATGAATCTTTGCTGCAGTTTTTTTCAGAAGTGACTCTTATAGCACAATAAGACTGTTAGGTCAGTCTGGTGCCATGTTTGCCATCTTATACAGGCTGATTTGATTTCATGCCGAGTCTAAAAGTCTCTATTATATTTGATTTCTTCCTAGCACAAAGAATAGGAAAAGCACACCTGTTGACAGCTTATGGCAGACAGAGTTTGAAAGGGACCATGAAATAAGGGGTGATTATGAACATAGCATATTGATTTAAAGAGTAAATACAGGACTAGAATATATAATAGGAACTTAGCTTGTAGGAACCAAAAGTTAATCTTCTGTATATACTTAATATTTGTCAAATCCTTACTAGAATCCTCTTCAGCTCTGAGCTTGGCAACTTAAGCAAGATGTGGAAACAGTTGGCAAGTTTCCTGAGAGGGCAATGAAAATTATACTAGAGAATGAAAATAAAACCTTTAAGAGAAGGTTAAAAGAATTCAAGTTTCCTAGGGAAGAGAGTTGAAAGCATTATGAAGAGCTGGAACAGGGATGGTAACTCTTCATTTCATATGACCAGGTGGTGCAAAAAGGAATGTCCTAAATTTTTCCAGAGGGATTTATTGGGCATATGAACTTTTCTCTCCATTCCACAATGATTGAGACCATATTGTATGCACTCTCCTCTTCCCTGGGCTTTTCTCACATCGCACCTTTCTGGCTCTCTCTCCACCATTTGGAACATTCTTATTTTGAATCCCTTTCTGGGAGGGGGTCTCTCCTTGGCTCTCTACTGGTAAAATCTCATGGTTTTTGCTTCTTTCTTATTCATCTCAAATCATTCTTTATACATAGCCACAGGTGAGATCTATCCAAAATAAAACATGCCACATCACTTTCCTGCTCAGAATCCTTTAGCAGCTTCCCATAACCCATCCCAGAGGTTCACAAGCACCACCTCTCCACAGGCTGGATCTGGGAGAGGACAGCTGAAGGGACAGGTGTCCATAACCCTCTAGCCACCCTCATCTCTGCGGCATCCCATCATGAGAGACAGTTGGCTACCTGAGCATGTGAGTTACCCACCCAATGTTTTAGGAGACAAAGTGGAGAATATTGGGTGTACAGAACAAGTCGGAGCTCCTCAGGAGGATAGGGAAGACCTTCCATATCAGATCCATTGTTCCTGCAGCCTCCACACACCCCATCTCGCCCAGAGATGTGGGTTCTGTCTCACACGGCCTGCAGTTGTCAGGATTTGGTTTTCTCAGTAACAGAACTCTGAAAGGAAGGATAATCTCTTTAAATTAAGAAGGTTGCTTGAGACATCTTACAAGGATTGTTTGACTTATGTTTTAAAGACAAAGGGAGGCTGGATTTCCTGATTTTTGTCCTACAGAATCTCTTGAGGGATTTGCCATTTTGGTGTTGAGTTTGTCTTGACTGGGTACTGGTGGAGTGAAAATAGGAATCAAGAGAAGTATATGGGGCAGCCCCGGTGGCTCAGCAGTTTAGCGCCTTCAGCCTAGGGTGTGATCCTGGAGACCCAGGATCGAGTCCCACATCGGGCTCCCTGCATGGAGCCTGCTTCTCCCTCTGCCGGTGTCTCTGCCTCTCTCTCTCTCTCTCTCTCTCTCTATCTCTATCTCTATCTCTCTCTCTCTTGTCTGTCTCTCATGAATAAATAAATAAAATATTAAAAAAACAAAAAAAGAGAGAGAAGTATATGTTTATTGAACAATCCTGAACAAGCCCATTGAGAATTGTGGTTCTTCTCTGTGGGGCCATAGAATACCAGCGCCCCAAGGCCTTCGAGATCATCTGCCTTAGTCATTATACAGATGAGGAAATTGCCTAGGACACAGGAGACAGTGTGGTAGGTCTTCAGGGTCACACTAGAACATTTTTCCTTTTAGTGCAGGAATTTTTGAACGCAGGATATACATATGAAGCCCCCCCTCCTTTAAGTAAAACATATCCATTTACCTTTTTGAGTGACATGTTTGACTTTGCACAAAAATAGAAAGGTCAGCTACTTGTTCAAACCAATTGACATGTGTATATATATTTGTATATCATATATGTGTATTTTTTTTTAATGTACTCGTTTGAGAGAGACAGCATGTGGGGAAGAAGGACAGAGAGAGAGAGAAACTCAAGCAGACTCCACGCAGAACATGGAGCCTAATAGAGCCTGACTTGAGGTTCAGTCCCAGGACTGTGAGATCATGACCTGAGCTGAAACCAAGAGTCGGATGCCCAACCAACTAAGCCACCCAGGCATCTCTATGTATAGATTTATTATATATGTTTAGATATATTTAAGTATAGTAACTTAGATTATGGAGTGGCAGGAACTAGTAATCTTCAATAGTGGGAAACTTAGCTGAAGCTATGACTCACCTTTAACTAGCAGTATGATCTTCATTCATTTAACTTCTTGGCTTTGATTCCTGTTGTATTTAAAAAGAAGTTGAGGGCAGCCCAAGTGGCTCAGCGGTTTAACACTGCCTTCAGCCCAGGACGTGATCCTGGAGACCTGGGATCAAGTCCCATGTCAGGCTCCCTGCATGGAACCTGCTTTTCCCTCTGCCTGTGTCTCTGCCTCTCTCTCTCTTTTTGTATCTCTCATGAATAAATAAATAAAATCTTTAAAAAAAAAATAAAATAAAAAAGAAAAAGTTGAATTTTTTAAGATTCTTTATAACTTACAAATAATAGTATTGATATGTAACAATAACATTAATACATGATAAATAATAATAAACTTGTATCAGGCTTACTACCTATATGGTATGGTTGCAAATGCACATGTTAAGTAAACACTCATATGTAATTCTTGCAACTACCATGTGAGGCTGGTGCAGCTACTGCTGAGGGAGCCAAGGTGTGGGCAGTAATGTACCTCAGGGTGATGCTGTTCATAAAATGGAGCAGGGACTGAAGCCTGAGCGTTTGGCTCTGGAGCCCACCTGTAATTCCTGTACTTCACTGTAGGGTCCCTCTCCACTTCATCCTGTTACTGCTTTGAATTAGATTTAGAAAGAATGGACATTGAAGGAAGTCTCTTGTTTCTTTCTTGATTTTTTTAGATAATAAAATGTGAATAACAAATATTTAAATTATGAAGAAACAACTCTTATCAAAATAATTAATTCATGCAGAGGATAATTAAGCAGATAATTAGTTATTGATAATAGTTATGTATTTTATGTATTGTCTATTGACCAAAAGAGAATCTAAATCAAACTGAAGTTACATCTAGGACTCTGAATTTTTTTTTAAGATTTTTAATTTATTTATTCATGAGAGAGACAGAGAGAGAGAGAGAGGCAGAGACACAAGGCAGAGGGAGAAGCAGGCTCCATGCAGGGAGCCTGATGAGGAACTTGATCCCAGGTCCCCAGGATCACGCCCAGGGCCGAAGGCAGCACTAATCCACTGAGCCACCTGGACTGCCCAGGACTCTGAAATTTTTAAAGTTGTGTAGAGGCTTTAAAAATTATGAAGAGGAAAAAACAAGAATAACTTTTACAGGCAGAATTTAACCAGAACATGATTCTCCATGATCCTGTTTTGTCAGATCCCCCTTTAGATGCCCAGTTTTGACAAGCTCAACCAGGCTGGGGGTTAGGATTTCTAGCTGTTGTGTGAGACAAACTTGAAGTAGCTCAGCCTGGAGAGGGAAGGGCAATCTCAAATGTATGTAAAGCTGCTGTTTAGAAGAGTCACTAAATAAGCAGTTAATAAAATTTTCAGAAAAACAGAATAGAAGAGGGACACCTGGGTGTCCCAGTGGTTGAGCATCTGCCTTCAGCTCAAATCATGATCCTGGGGTCCTGGGATTGAGTTCCTCATCGGGCTCCCTGCATGGAGCCTGCTTCTCCCTTTGCCTATGTCTCTGCCTCTCTCTGTGTCTCTCATGAATAAATAAATAAAAATCTTTTAAAAAAGTAAAATAAGAAACAATAGAAGAGTAGTTGCTGGGAGGGGGAGAGAGGATAGGGAGAGGTTGGTAAAAGGATACAAACTTAAAGCTGTAAGATGAATAAGGTCTGAGGATTTAATGTGTAACATGGTGACTATAACTGATAACACTTTGTTGTATAACTGACATTTGCTAAGAGAGTAGAACTGAAGTGTCTTCACTAGAAAAAAAACACAAAAAAGATAAATATATGAGGTGATGGTATATTAATGAATTAGGTGTCCGCAGAAGCCCAGTGCAGAACTGGCGGCTTATGCGGTGAGCTTTCTGAGGCTTAGGTGACCGACCGCTGGGATGGAAATGTTGCAGAGCAGATCTAGTCATGGTGTGGTTGGACTCGATGACTTTTCAGTTCCCTTTTTGCAGTACCTGGCGTAGAATAGGCACTGTCAGTAAATAACTGTCAAATTAGTAACCTGAAAAAAACAGGGTGGGAGGAATATTCTTATTTCATTATTTTAAAACCAGTGTAACTCTTGCAATGACTTACTTGATTCTTTTTTTTTTTTTTTTTAATATTTTATTTATTTATTCATGAGAGATACACAGAGAGAGAGGCAGAGACCCAGGCGAGAGAGAAGCAGGCCCCATGCAGGGAGCCTGATGTGAGACTCGATCCCAGGTCTCCAGGATCAGGCCCTGGGCCTAAGGTGGCACTAAACCGCTGAGCCACCCGGGCTGCCCTGATTCTGTCTTGTTTATGAGGAAGGAGAGAGAGAGAAGAATATTTGATTTAGACATATATTTGGTTGCTTTCTGATTCCTGTCATATACCACAAGGCTTCGTAAATTGTGTTGAGCTCTCCAGAATAAAGGTAAATAACTTATATAGCTATTATATGAATCATTACAGTGTAAGTTTAAAAATGCACACATTGTTATTATGTGTGCATGCCTGAGTTTATTGACTTGTAAACTCTTCGATATTAGGATTGTGTATATTTGTGTTTCCCTTCACAGCACCTAACCTAGAACCTTTTTGAGAATATGTGAAAGTGATTTCAAATTGTGTGTGTGTGTGTGTGCAAGGCAGGGGGGCCGGGAGGCAGGGGAGCAAGGTGGGGGGCGTTGTCCCTAAGATTCATTATTATTCAGAAACAAAGTCCGATCATCTCTGTTTGCTAATGCTGATTCTAAAATTTAGAAATACTTCACTTTGATTAATTCAAACTAGATTTGAATTGTATTTAATGTAGGGGAGAGTGTGTTCAATTTTTGTTGCTTTTGTAGGTGCATGTGAGGGAACCTTGGCTTGCTCTACATGTCACCTCATCTTTGAAGAGCACATATTTGAGAAGTTAGAACCAATCACTGATGAGGAGAATGACATGCTCGATCTGGCGTATGGACTAACAGATAGGTAAGATGTCAGGACCACTTCAGCTAGACCAGCAATCTGGGAAGATAAAGTTTTTAGTAGTTCCTGTCTGAGACCAGACGCACACATGTGATAGTGATCTCCTGGCAAAGATAGAAAACAGTCACAAACCTTGAATATCAAATATGTGACATTTCTTTTAGTTTTCACTCTTCTACAATTTTCACCCTTATGAGACTTTCCTTTTTGCTGAAGTTAAAAATCAATTGAAGTTCTTGGCGGTAAAAGTTCTAGATCCTAATAAATCTTCTTTAATCTATTTTTATTCCAGGGATTAATATTTATCACAGTTTAATATTGGGATTGGGATTCAATATTAAATCAATATTGATTTAATAAATCAATATTTATTAAATAAATATTGATTCAATATTAAATCAATATTGATTTAATAAATCAATATTAAATTGGGATTCAATTTAATGATTTTTATGGTGTTCTTAAAGGACAGATTTGATAATTGGATGAAATTATCATGGGAAGTTTTACCTACTTGAAAGAATAAAATTTTTAAAGAAACTTAAGATATGATAGTAACTATATTAAAATGAATAGTTTTGTTTCTAAGTGTACCTTATACCAACTTAAAGCTTATTCTTGCTATTAATAATGGGTAGAATTACTCTTAAAACTAGTCAGATTTATAGTAATGATGATACTGAGTGATACTTTATTTTTAAAATTTTTTAAAGATTTTATTTATTTATTTGAGAGAACAAGCAGGGGGGAGTGGCAGGCAGAGGGAGAGAGAGAGAAGCAGACTCCCCACTGAGCAGGGAGCCCTATGTGGGGCTCCATCCCAGGAATCTGGGATCACCACCTGAGCCACCCAGGTGCCTTGAATGATACTTTATTTTTAAAAATTACCTAGTCTTTGGTTGGTGTTAGAGGAGGTAGTTAGTTGAGTTACTATTTCAATGGAGCCAGATCATGAGGGCTTACTTAAGGTTGGCTTTGGTGTTTAACACCCTCCCTACATAGTAGCCAAGCCAAGCTGAAGTCCCATATTGTCTCAAATGTGCCTTGAATCCCTTTGCCTCAAATGCTTCTCTCCATTATCTTTTATTAAGTGTCATATCCTTCCCATCCTTTAAAGCCCATTCTAAGCACCATCTCCCCTGGCCAGAAGTAAGTGTTCTCTTCTCAGATCCTCTGGCTTTCTTTCTTTCTTTCTTTCTTTTTTTTTTTTTTAAGAATTTATTTATTTATTCATGAGAGACACACGGAGAGAGGCAGAGACACAGGCAGAGGGAGGAGCAGGTTCCTGGTGGAACTCAGTCCCAGAACCCTGGGATCACGACCTGAGCTGAAGGCAGACACTCAACCAAGGAACTACCCAGGCATCCCTCTCGCTTTCTCTCTGTGATATTGGTCATGATCTCACATGTTAATTATGTGCAGATGTATCTCATTTCTTCTATTTGATTGAAAATTCTCTCCATACTGATATTTGGTAATTAATTCCCAGAGCAATCCTATGAGGAACCTGCTTATTCTTCATCTTTAGGATTAGGTGAGGAAACTAGTATGTGGTGGCAGGGTTAAGAAAGTTGCCTGTGAATATGCCATGTTCAGTGCTGGATTCTGGACCATTGGTTGGTTGGCCCTGAGCCTGATGCTGCCTCCTTACTGCATCCCTGGCACCCAGCACATAAAAGTGTTCAGTGATGGAAGTGAGTTGCTGTTCTTTGCATACCCACTGACATTTATTTCTGGGCCTTTAGATGCTCAATAAATGCTTGATGGATACATTAATGAAACCAAGACCTGCATGCCATATTCCATCCAATTGTAGACAACTTGACTGTAACATTAATATATTTGGTTTTATGGGCCTCTAAGAAAGACAAAAGGACTGCTGATTAAAATACTGGTACAAAGTTATCACTTAACATTTTGTGCATATTAAAAGAGCTATTTATACTTGTCTGACATAGATTTGCACATCACTATTAAAAAAGTAAAATATAAGTAAAATGGTAGTAATTCTGAAAAAAAAAAAGAAAATGGACTTATAGTTCTTCTTCCAATGACAAATATTTGCTTTACTAATATCAGGTTTATGTCCTGCTATGTATATTTTATATTCTTAATTTTCATAGACTTTTTGGACTTATTTCACACATGTAATATTAACATCCTTCCCATAACTCAGTTGGAGAGACATCTATCAAACATAGTCACTGAGTTCATGGCTCTGATGTGACCGCCACCTCCCAGTGCAGCTGGGATTGTAAGAAGCCATTGATTTTAAGATGCATCTCAATTTCAGAGATGTTAAAAAATGTGGCAAAAAATACGCATTTGATAATTGATGACTTAAGTCTCTATTTCAAATTTCTTGTTTTAAAAGCTTTAAAAAGGGTAAGCTTTCTTCTATAGTCCATAGGTTTCAATGCTCTGGGGATTGATTAATCATTCTCTTGGTATTGCTCAAACCTCTCTTCTCTTCATTGTCATGCCTTCTGATTATTTCATTGCTTGTCAGCCCTTTCACCAAAAAACAGTAGTTGTAGTAGACGCTGGAAACTGAAGATGAGCTTTTTGTTGGTCACATTTACCTTCTGTTACCCTCTAGTTATGAAACTGTTGGGTATATGTTTTTGATGTAATGGAAATTGAAAAGGTAAGTAAATCCCTAACTGCTTTGGGTAAGAAAATGTGCTATCATCAACTGTAGTGCCTTGTGAGTAACACATACTGAATCCTAAACCGTACTTCTCGCTTTTTTCTGCAGATCTCGATTGGGCTGCCAAGTCTGCTTGACAAAGGCTATGGACAACATGACGGTTCGGGTACCTGATGTTGTGGCTGATGCCAGACAATCCGTTGATGTGGGCAAGAACTCCTAAACTAGAATAAATCGGAATATTTTCACAAAATTTTACCTATTTTTATAATTATTTCTTAATGTAATTACATGAGAACATGGGTGAAGGGGTTTATTATGATTATTAGCTATACCACTTTAATCGACTTTACATTACTACATTTTATAGATTTCAAAATATGCCATCTTTATTTTGGTTAAATTATAAAAAGCAAATCAAATATTAGAAAATAGTTACTATTCTAGAATCATACATATTATACCTTATGTTTGCTAGCAGGATGTTTTCACATAAGTCTTATGTCTAATTACCTGTAAGTTAGGTTAATAAAAGGTATTATTTTCCCTGTTAGATGTGAGTGAAGGCAGAGATCTAACATGGCTTGTCTGGAGCAATAGAGCAAATTAGAAGATAATGTACTAGAACTCGAATCTTCTTATTACAAGTTATATGTTCAAATTGAAACTAGAGAAATTATGAATATCTTATTTATAGCAATAATTAAATGGACATAACTAATTGCTCAAATTTCAAAGATTTTTGTTGCCTTCTAAATAAATATTTCAGAGTTTTGATTCAGTGAAAAGTCTCTGGGCTTCCTCATAGCATGGTGGCTGGCTTCTGCGAGCCAGCACCATGAGAGGGAGGCCTGTGCCAGGTGTGCCCTAGGTATAAAAGTCACACAGCATCATTTCTGCCTGTTCTTCTCATTAGGAGTGAGGTACTGAGTCTGGCCCATCACCTGAAGAGGGTGTCTGGGAACTTGCAGACATGATTTAAAGCCACCACAGTAACCATTATTTTCAAGTTAGCTTATTGGCACATTATTGCCTGAGAAAACCAGCCTTTTAACTAAAGTGTTCTAAACTTTTCAAGAAGGGCTGGATTTTGCTCTTACATTGAATTTTTAAAGATTCTGTGTCTTCTTTATTATGATGGTTCATTGGTTTTATTCTGTAACTCCCAACAGTTTTCTTCCTGACAGTTGTTTAAAATGAGAGGGAATAATGGTAGGTTCCCTTTCAATGCTGTATAATTTTAGTTTACATTTCTCTGCATTTTGCCATCAAGAAAGGCAGCTTCCTTTGGTGTAATAGTATATATAATTGTTGGTTACATGCTAACATTTAATATTGTATTTGGTTTTCACAAATAAAACCAACCTGTAATTACATAAGTAATTCAGAACTGCTGAATTAGTTTTTCAAAAGAACAATTCTAAGAATTTTGAAAACCTTTTGCCTAACTTTTGCTGTGAAAATGTTGTCTAATTTGTCATAAAGGACAGTTTTCTTATTTTCTTTATAACTATTTAAGTATCATGGTGATCCATGTGGCTTCTATCATAGTCATTTAGCATTTACTAGAACAGTTATATTTCATTTGAAAAATTGTTTTCTAATGGGGAACTTAGATTCATTATATGTTTTTGCATCTTTTTCTTTTTCTTTTTACCACTCTTTTAATTGCTTTTCTTGCTCTTAAACTCCCTGAAATTTTGTAGTAAACCACATTTTGGATCAGAATCTGTTAGATGGATTTCTTATTTATAGGTTAACTTATCACTCTATAAATTAAAAAGTAGAAATAATGTGTTGTATGTACATTTCTAAAAATAGTATATGAAACTTTATTTTAAGCATAAACTATTCAAAGGTATTCAAACATACACAAACTTTGTTTCCTAATAGAAAAATATTTAAGAATAGAAATATGATCTTGGTTAAGCAACAACGGGATTCCTTTCATGTGTCAACACATCACATGATATCAAGTTGTTTTTATCGATAGATTTTCTTTTGTTTATAAGTTTCTAGAAACTTAAAAATTAGGAAACCAGCTGGCAGGAGGAAGGCATGATCACTTGCAGACATGGAGTGGCTATTTCAGAACAGAAACAGAGTTAAAAGATAATTTAAATCTACGAGAGGCCATTGAGTAGTGAGGTAGATGGGAAAGATCTCTGTAGTGAGCGTTACTTCTGCAGAAACTGTTAGTAATAAATCATCTAATCAGTGCCTTCATTCCCATTTCCTCCTGACTCTCAGCTGCTCATCTTACTACCTGGATATATTATTTGTCTTTTAATTTTTAGACTTGATTTGATGTTATAAAATTACATCAGACCCATCATGCTTTTTTGGTTTTCTTTGTCTATTAGGCATTGCTGACCATTCCACTTGATTAAGTCTTTTTCCTCCTTCATATCTGCCCAAGTACTCTGCCTCAGACTGCCCTTTACAGCATTTACTGCATATGGCTATTATTACATGTAGTGCCCTATTTGTCCCCTAATAAACTAAGCTTTTTTTAAAAAAAGTTTTTTTTTCTTTTTTAAGATTTTTATTTATTTGACATAGACCAAGCAAGCATGCACGCTTAGTTGAGGGAGGGGCAGAGGGAAAAACAGACTGCCAGCTGAGCTGGGAGCCTGATGTAAGACTCAATCCCAGGACCCTGGGATCATGATCTAAGCCCAAGGCAGATACTTAATTGACTGAGCCACCCAGGTGCTTTAGACTAAGCTTTTTATGAATAAGGACTGGGTTGTGTTCTACTTTGTAACTGCAGTGTCTATCACGGTATTTATCCGACAATAGGTACATAATAAATACTTGAATTAAACAAAACCTGTTATAAGGATTATGCTTCCAGTATTTTGCTCTGTGGCAGTCTTCTGTTAGGGATGAGACTCATGAGCTCAATATAGGCATGTATACTGAGCCTGCCTCTTCAACTTAACAGAAATCAGGACACAGGTTTTCCTGAGAAATCAGATAATTTCCACTGTATTAAAAAAGATTGTTCAACTTGTCTTCTTTTTTAAACATACCTTGAATGAAGTAGCTTTTTGGATGACCCAAAGCCGGGTCCCCCCTCTGCTGGTCTTAGATCTTATAGATAGTTGGTCCTGTAGGTGGTACATGGTTTCTGTCCCCTCTGTGACACTATCATGACCAAGCCTCCACATGGGCGGTCCTCCATCCTGTGAGTGTCCACCTGCCATCACGTAGTTCAGAAGGCCTCAGTGGTTTCTCATTAGTGTTAGGCTTCTCATTGGTCCTAATGAGCATTCCTTAAGGCAGCGAAAAAAGGGATAGGTAGGTAGTTTGAAGACTATTTTCCCAAACCAAGCAAACCAAAGACAGAAAAATTGAGAAACACACTCTTCCTAATAGTTTTAATGTCCTTTAAAAAATAGAGTCTTATTTTGTTTAACTGAACTCCAGAGACTGAGTGTGCATCAGAGAGAAAACAAGGTGAGCTCTCCTTTGCAGTGAGGGAAAAGCATGGGGTTTATTGTTTGAAGATCTGGATATGTTTTTTAAAATTATCTAAAATTTGGAAATAAAGCAAAAAGATTACTGCAGGTCACTTTAAAGTGGTACTTAGGGGCACCTGGGTGGCTCAGTGGTTGAGCATCTGCCTTTGGCTCAGGGCATGATCCCAGAGTCCTGGGATTAAGTCCCACATCGGCCTCCCCACAGGGAGCCTGCTTCTCCCTCTGCCTATGTCTCTGCCTCTCTCTGTGTGTCTCTCATGAATAAATAAACTCTTTAAAAGTAAAGGGGCACTTAGAGGATTGTCTAATGGGGCACCCAAGGATCACCTGATGTTCTAGGACAGGAACATTAGCAAATTATGTCCTAGGGGTCAAATCCAGCCCCCCACCTGTTTCATGTCAGTCAGCCTTACTGGAATGCCCCATGCTCATCCAGTATTTATTGCCTATGGCTGCTTTCATTTGATCGAAACAGAGTTGAGTAGTTATGACAGAGACCAAATAGCTTGTGCCACCTGAAATACGTGCTATCTGGCCTTATATGGAAAAAGTTTGCTGATCCCACCTCCAGAGGAGGTAACTCTGACTTAGTACTTACTGGTCATTAGGACACAGCCCCACTAAAGTTAGACTTTTAAAAAAAAAAAATTAAAAAGATGCATTTTTTTATTTGAGAGCACATGCTAGAGGGGGAGGGGCAAAGGGAAGGAGAGACAAACAGGCACCCTGCTCAGTGGGGAGCGATCCCAGGACCCTAAGATCATGACCTGAGCCAAAATCAAGAGTTGGATGCTTCACCGATTGAGCCACTCCATCGCCCATTCTAAAGTTAGATGTTAAGTAACTTAGAGAAGATTAAGTTGCAAAGGTTTTCTTGTTGGTAGAAAAGGGAACTCTGAGAGTTATGGATTCCTGTCTTGTAGGGCATTATCATGTTTTTACAGTGACCTGTGTGGTCTCCGTCCAGCACTCTTTCCCACTGTGTCCATGTCTGCATGTGTGTATTCGTTTCTCGTGTCATCTTTGAGCTGGGTTTGTCATTCTGCTGGCCTACTCATTAATGAGCTAAATAAATCTTTGACATGTGCTCACTGTGTATTTGTATGAGAGCCCTTTATAATTCATAGAAAATTATACAGTGACCTCTTGACACCTATCTGTGCCTCCTCACAGATCTTCCATCTTGAGGTAGTCAACCCTCTGGTTACCTATCTGGTAAGTAGAGATACTTTTACCCAGTACCTCAGCCAAACCACTCTCTCCTCCATGTAACAATAGCCACTGGACAACATTTTGTAGTACTTAAATTAAAAGATAATCTGTGTAAACACTTTTAACTATAAAGCACTATATAGTTGTTCACTGTTACTTCTTGACAAAAATCTCGACCTTAGGTAATAAAGTAGAGGCGGAATTCTTATGTAGGACTTGCAGACCGAGACTCGATTCTTTGACTTTTCCCATTTAGAATAGTTATTTTAAAAAGCAGATGTACATAAGGGTTAATCTTAAGTCTAACTACCCACCTGATGAATGTGCTAAAAATGAAGGTGCTATATTATAATCTTTTATGTTAGAAAAATAGTCCATCGATAACCACGTATATTAAATCCTCAAGAAGTAGTGATGAGTTGAAAATTTCTAGTCTGTAATAACTACAAAAGGAAGCAGATAACAATGCAGCTGTGAGTGTGAGCTGGAAATAACTCATTGCCTTTTTATTGGAAGAAAAAATAAGGAGCAATTCTAATAAAAGAAGTACCTGTGGCTGAAAATGGAAATATAAATTGTTTACTTAGAGCAACATCAGTTCTTTCAAACCACACAGTTCCTTGTAATACTTCAAAACACATTGCCACATGGAAACCTCCGAAAGGAAGACGAGCACTCTAGCATGATCAGCTTACTGTCTCCTACTAAATTGAGATTATACATAGGAGTTTAAGTATATTAATCAAGCTCAGATTTTATTATTATTTTTTTACATATTCCTTGATATTTTTTGGATTAATAAGTGTAATTATGTTAAATCTGATTTTTTAAGAGTATGATCACTGGCTAGATATTGCATGATAGATAAACCACTTCTTGAGCATGAGTGAAAACATTTCGAAGAAAATTCTAACAATCCCATAAGGGTGCCATTTAACCTAACTCTGCTGTGGGGAAATACCATGCTCTGACTGCTCAGTTTTGAGCAGTGTCCTCTACAACCGAGTAAAACTGCAAAAAAGATTGCCATGTATACAGTAATTTCAACTGATACAGTCTACCTAAGATCAGGTTTGAATTATGAAACCAAAACTGACAGTTCCTGTAGTCTTTTATTAAATTCCAGTCTCTTTTGTTCATGTTACATTCTAAATGCTTTGAGGAGTATCTGGCACATAGTAGGTGGTCACTCAATATTAGTTGAATTTTTAAATGAATCTCCTATGAAGAGACCTACTGGCATGCCTACCACTGTTCCCTGAATGGCTTCTGGGGTAAATAGCAGGGGCTTGTGAGAGGAGAAAATCTCAGGTTAGAGCTTTGGATTAATAAGTGTAATTATGTTAAATGAGTCACTAAACTAAAGAAAAGCAACAAGCTTCTATACCATTGACAGCTTCCAAGGTTAAAGTCTTGGGTTATAGCTCTTATCAGGATGATGAGGAGACAAACTTTCAAGTGTTTTTAAGTCTGTTACTTTTGCCAGACAGTTGAACTCTTCAGAAGGACAAAATGATTATTTCTTTTGAGAATGCTGCCAGATATCCTGAAACTGAAAATAAAGTGCTCATTTGCTCGGCAGTGGGGTGGGCATACTTTGACCTGGCGCCCACCTCTGCCAGCTTCTGCTTGTGTGTCCTGCACAGCGCAGTGCTCAATGATCAGACTTTTGAGTATGGAGGTTTCTTGTATTGTAAAGGGCAGAGACGCTGGCCCTAGAAAGCTGACTTTTCTGGCTTTTTCTTACTCCGCCAGAGACTAAAATGTTTGTCTAACTGTTGCACCAGCTCTCAGCCAACCAGCTGGTTGCATTTGTGCAGGAATCATGCACAGCCTTGGAACCCTGCCAGATGCCCTGTGAAACCCCATCCTTGGGGTTTCAAGCCTCATCTTGATGTGGTTAATGCACACACCTCAAAATATCCACCATCAAGCCCAGAATACATGCCAAGCAGCAGGATAACAGAACTTACCACAAGGCATTAGATTATGAAACCACCTGTTGGCACTCATGTGTCTCCATTATTACACAACATTTTTATGCCACAAGTCCAACTTCGTGAACTGACTAGTCTTCCAAACCAAAAGTTGTTTGGAGAGAGAGCAAAGGAAAAGCTAAACAGGAAATAAGTAAGCCAACAGTCATCACCTAATGCAACTGCATAGAAAAGTTGAAAAATATTTTAAGTGTTTTCAAAATGTTTGTAGATATCAAAGAGCCAAACCATCTGGGTGAAACATTCCATTACCCTTAGCTCTTTTGTAGGGGGCATTAGTTTTGAACTAGAAAAGCTTACCCCTGCCCAAGGTAACATACTTTGCACTTCACACCTCATTCAAAACTTCCAAGCATGTTAAGTTCTAATTAGTAATAAAATTTAGAAGTGCATGGCTATTAATGTTTTTCTTTTAAACACTTGTCCATGATGCTTAAAGAAGAGAGGAATCTCCCCTATCCCATTCCCGCCAGGATGTTAATTCTGCTCTCGCTCCTCCTGTCTGCCCTGCCCTCCCCCTTTCACATCCTTCCCTTGTGATATTCAGGAAGCTCCTTCAAGACTTGCAGCTTGAAGGAGCCAGGTCATATTAGAATTCTGATTCTCAGGGGTGCTCTGCCTCCTACTCCCCACCTGACCCTACCCTTCCTCTCTCTGCCCCTTTGTGTAGTACCTGTTGTGTCCCTCTCCTCCAAGACACCTTCCACATCCAACCAGGTACTAGCACTGAGTAATTAGCAGGAGAGAGTTTACTGGTGGAACTGGTTAGTCTTGAAAGAATTTGCTTATTTGCTCACCTGATAAACCCGGGCTGGAGATGAGGGGCCATGGTTTTGGACAAAGGATACATTCAGGACAAGTTAGGGTCAGCTTCTGAAGCCTCAGAGGTCACCTGTAAAAGCCCCACGTAGAGACTGGCATATGAGACCATGTCCCATCTAGGGGAGGAGGGGACCAGGAGGATGGCAGTAGCTGTTGTTCCTCTCCGGCCAGTTTTGTTGCCAAATAGGAAGGCAGGCTGGTATTTTCAGATTTTTTTTTTCCCCAAGAGAGCTGGGACCCAAGTTTGTATGTGAAATCTCCTGATTGTTGTATGTTTGCAAGGATTTTAAGTTTGGTTTCTTTTTAATGTTATATGTAATGAATAAAACAGCCATGAGCAGGAACATTGGACTGCCATCTTGCGACGTCTGGTCTACAGAACCCTGGATTGTTAGGACTGAAGGCTCTGACATGTCCACATGGGTCTCCTTCCATGAATTTCATTGTCACGGTACTTTAAAATTCATTCACCTGCTGAGGGATTCTTTGGGCTTTGGAGGCTGGCCAGACTGGAGGCGAGCCTGTAAGCCAACCATGGACTGGAGCAGATGGCCCAGCCTCTCGCAGCTTCCAGGCTTCCTGGGTTCTAGGCTTCCTGAAGGGTCCACATCCTCTCCTGTCACCAAATGGAAAGAGCCCATTGTGTCATCCAAGATCTCACCAAGTTTTGCTGTAGTAGTTGTAAGAAAGCTTTAACAAGCCTGGACTAAAACCATCCTCCATTAGGATGATCAATCTGAAAATAGATTGGATCTGTTTGGATCTGTTTGGATGAATGATTGGATCATTTCACATTCCACAGGCGAAGTCCAAGCCCCTTGCTCTAGCACATGAGCTCCTGAGCCTCGTGCCTTACAGTCTAGTAACACAAAAACCCCTGTAGTTCCCTGAACACATCATGCAGTTTCGTAACTCAGCATTTGCTTAGCCTGATCCCTGGAGCATGCTCCTGCCTCTTCTTGGCTCGGCTAACTCTTGATCCTCTTTTAGACGTCTCTGGGAAATGTCCTCTGGGCTCCCAGCTGGGGTGAAGTGCCCTCTTCCTGGGGCCCAGGATACGGTTCCCTCTTAGCATCTGCTATATCAGTGTGTACTGAGATTGGCCGTGGGCTTTGTCTCTGCCACCGAGCTGTGAGCACATGCTGTGTATCCCACTCAGAGCTCAGTGCCTGACACACCCGTCTATCACTAGATACTTGTACTGAAATGTTGGAAAGCAGGTGCATCATTTGTGTAAATCTCAATAAATGTTAATTTCCTTCTTTGTCCCAGGGTCACACACAAAATTAAGAAAAAAGGCAACACTAGGGGCACCTGGATGGCCCAGCTGGTTATCGTCCAACTCTGATTTCGGCTCTGGTCGTGATCTCAGGATTTGTGAGATCCAGCGCTGCATTGAGCTCCACACTGAGCAGGGAGTCTGCTTTCCTCTCTCTCCCTCTGCCTCCCTAAATCAGTCAATCAGTCAACCTAATGGGGAAAAATGGCAACATGGATAGACCTCCACCTAGCAGCACTTAACAGACTCCTCTCCTTTTCTCCCTCCTAGCTCTGGTTTCAGTTTCCTTATCTTTATTTATATGGAGCCTGTTGGACTGATCTCTAAGGCAATTTCCAGTTGGAAAGTTCCTTATTGGTTCTACTTTGACTTAGACGTTTGTTTATACCCTCTTAATGACCCACAGAAGGCTGTGCACACATGGGGCTTTCTTCGGTGCCCAAATGGGTGATTTTGGAGGTTAAATGCCACTATGACATTCACTGTGACCAGGGCAGTGGTCTTGCCAAAGGGGCACAGTAAAGTGCATCCAGGAAGGTCTTCCAGTTTCTGAAGATGAATGTAAAATACAAAATGTCACCGCTTCCCAAGCGCTGCTGGAGTGATCCTGCCTCAAGTATGTCAGCCTTATTACTTTATAATTACCTTCTGACCTTTACTGACTCTGACAGTTGTGAATCTTTTAAAAAAGGATTCAAGAATATTACCATTATGCAGTTGCCTAGAAACAGGGCCTAAAATACATCTGGCTTTAATAGAAGAGCTAAAATGAGTTTTCATTTTTTGGCATTGTCTCTCTCTTTCCCTCCCTGCTCCTCCCCCCACCCCACCCCCTTTTTTTGTATCAACCACGAATTGCAGTCAAATTCCCCTCTAATCCTTTCTGAACTGTCTGAAGCCAAAATGCTTAACATAGGGAGCATTTTTTCATCATGGAAAGCTTTAGCAGCACTAACTCAGTATTAGGAAACCTAATCCTTAGTCCACTTACATACGACACATATAGAATCTGTGTTGTCAAATCACTCACCACTCTAGGAGGGAGCTTTGGGCAGCACTCCCGAGGAATGCCAGGAGGAGACAGCATTCATCTCTGCACCAGGGCATGTTCTAGTACAAGTCTCCAAATGGCCACAAACATACTTTTCTGACCCATATATATCTCTGTTCACCACCCCCAGCCTCCAGGACCCATCCTGTCTTCTCCTGGCCCTCTTACCGGGCTCAGTGGAGAGCTAGAGCATGGACCAAGCACAAGCCTACGTAACCTAATGAAAAGGAAAAAACAAACCATGAAAAAGGAGGAGAAACAGAACACATTCCACTTCTTCCATCACCTCCAGGCTGTTTTTCCAAATTTGCTGAATCCTGAGAGCCATCTGAGGGCTTGTTGAAAGGACTCATTTGAAGCCTGTGCCCTGAGACCGAGACTGTAAGCCTGGTGTAGAATGGGAAAGCAGTTTCGAACAGTCACCCTGTGTGATTTTTATCAGGAAAGCTGAAGAAGCACACAGGCCAGTGGGTTAGAGCCCGCACCCATTAGAACTGCAGACGAAGGGCAGCCCCAGTGGCTCAGCGTTTTAGCGTCGCTTGCAACCCAGGGTGTGATCCTGGAGACCCGGGATCGAGTCCCACGTCGGGCTCCCTGCATGGAGCCTGCTTTTTCCCTCTGCCTGTGTCTCTGCCTCTTTCTCTCTCTCTCTCTCTGTGTATGTCTCTCATGAATAAATAAATAAAATCTTAAAAAATTGCAGACGAAGCTTCTGTGACTTGCTCCAGATTCCACCATTCCTTGCTCACGCTTCTGGCTCCTGATGTAAGGCCCCACAGGCACCGCCCTGCTACGCAACGCCAAGCTGTGCACACTGCCCTGCAGGCCACACATCCTCTCCAGCAGGCTTCCTGTGCATTAAGACTCAGTCAAAGTATCCCATCGTTGTGTTTCCAAGCACCCTGCCCTGGCTTCTGACACAGGAACAGCACATTTCAGTTACCAGCTCACAGGCCACCATCCCAAGTCCTGCTTTTTCTAGTTCACCTCTACCTCAGACTCCTCAGTTGAAGGCAAGGGACCTTGCGTGTTCTACGTTCGTGTATGCCCCTCTCTGGACACCTGGCAGAGAGCCTGGCACCTGGGGGGTGCCACCCCTGGGGGTTGCTCCATAACTCTTTGTAAGCCTCTGTGACTGTGATCCCCTCTGCAACCCTCGCACCTCATTCTGTGCCCATCACAGTTGAATAAATTATTGAGAAATCTGACCTTATAACCAGGCTCAGGTCCACTCAGGACTCTTAGAGGAGGGAGGATGAAAAAGATGCAACTTTGCAAGGGAAAAAGGGGCCAGGTAGGGGTAAACCGCAGAAAGCTGTAGAAAAATAGAGGGGAAGGAGACATATATAGAGAGAAGAAAGGCTGAGAGCACAGGCTTTGGGATGAGATAGGTGTGGTTTGGAGATCCTGCTCTACTGCTTCCTACATAGGTGACCTCAGGCAAATTACTTAAGCTCTCTGCGCATCACATCCTCAAGGGTGAAGTGGGGACAATGGCTGTTGTTTATTGAGCATTGACTATATGCTGAGCACTTTGCACCCATTAGCTTGTTTGAGCCAGAAAGCCATCCTATAAGAATGCCACCCATATACCCATCACCCCGTTTCAACAAATACCAGCTCCTAGTGATCACTATTTCATCTATAACCTCAAGCCCTGCCATGCCCCTACCGCCCCAAATACACCCTACCCTGTATTTTGTCAAGCAAACCCCAGATACAGTATCACTTCATCTGTCAATATTTTTAATAAGATTTTGGCAGCTTCACCTACAGCTATCCTAATAATTAAACAAACTTGGTTCTGGGAAGAAACAGTGAAACACCTTGCCTGTTGTTGCCATTCTTGTCTTTCAGTTTCTGGACCACCTTTCTCAGCCCCCTAATGAGCCGATTCGGCCCTGGGGTTGGAGGGCCAGGCGAGGTGCCCTGGTCAGCACGTGAGAGGGCTGGGTCACGGGACTGCATAATAGGACATTTTTTTGTCTTGGCCTCGTGCGGATTGACTGGATCTGAAGCCTGTGGTGATGACCCCGACCATAGCCAAGCCCGCTCTCCCTGAACACACTTGCGCCGTACCTGAAACTGTCCACGTGCCACACTGCCACAGTTGCTTAGAAGAAAGCAGCATGCTCTTCTGGGGGCCACCCCAGAGACCCCCTTAGAACTGGTCTCCTTTTAGCAATAATGAACTTCGGCAGCTACGGAGGCAGAACCATCTTGACTGAGTTGTCACTTAATCCTGTGACATCAGGCTATCATTCTGGCTAACTTGCCAAAAGTTCTTTGCAGCCTAAATCTGAAAGAATTCTAAAATACCTGAGCTCTAAGGTGAGCAGACAACTGTCCTGAATATTATTCTTTTTTTTTTAAAGATTATATTTATTTATTCACGAGAGACAGAGAGAGGCAGAGACACAGGCGGAGGGAGAAGCAGGCTCCATGCGGGGAGCCCGACGTGGGACCCGATCCCGGGTCTCCAGGATCGCACCCGGGGCTGCAGGCAGCGCTAAACTGCTGAAACAAGAAAGAAGACTTTCTTTTCGGCATGAATGCCTTTGCCATTCTGAGACTAAGGTGCAGTTTAAAAGTTCCTTTTCTCCTTTTCTCCCAGAGCTCATGTTGCTACGTAAGCAGTTGGTTATAAATAGATTGGATCACCGTTTCCCCCAGAAGGATTAATCCTTGTTTAAAAGGAAACACGATCAAGCTGCAACCTCCAAATTCTCTCTGTCGATGAATATCAGTTCCTCTTGAAGGGGACTCCGACCCTGATGGACTCTCCTAACATACTCTGCGATGGCTATGAGGCGGCAAATCTAGGTAAGCCTAGAGCCAGGGAGAGCTTTACTTATTTACTTATTTTTGGAGGCCTTGCTGATATTCCTATTACACTCTAATTTCTAAGGGAGACCGTGTTAAGTAACCACGCTTCAGATAAACACCACCTCCAGCCCCTCTGCTGAGGGAGGGCTGCTCTCTCCTCCTCGGTAATGAGCTGGCTGTCGTCCATGATGGGCAGGCAACTACCACGCTGCTTTCTCCTCGTGGCAGAAAGGTTTTGATGTCACCCCCCTCTCAGCATGAATGGGAAACCAGTATGCCTCCTTATCTGGGTCTGCCTGACGACTCTCCAAGGTCTCCACGCCGCCACGCCTGCCCTCCAAAGCATGGTGAACTAGTAGGTGATAAAGTTTTCATTTAGAGGGATTTTGGACACTCCTGTTTCTTTCTTTCTTTCTTTTTTTTAATTCAATTTGCCAACATATAGTATAACACCCAGTGCTCATCCCATCAAGTGCCCTACTCAGTGCCCGTTACCCACTTACCCGATGTCCCCGTCCACCTCCTCTTCCACAACCTTTGTTCGTTTCCCAGAGTTAAGAGTCTCTCATGGTTTGTCTCCCTCTCTAATTTTTCCCACTCAGTTCACCTCCTTTCCCTTATATTCCCCTTCACTATTCCTTATATTTCACATATGAGGGAAACCATACAATGTTTGTCATTCTCCGACTGACTTACTTCACTCAGCATAATACCCTCCAGTTCCATCCATGTTGAAGCAAATGGTGGGTATTTGTCCTTTCTGGTGGCTGAGTAATATTCCATTGTATATGTAGCCCCATCTTCTTTATCCATTCATCTCTTGATGGACATCATGGCTCCTACCACAGTTTGGCTATTGTGGACACTGCTGCTATAAACATTGGGGTGCTGGCAGACATTCCTGTTTCAAGACATCATTCATCTTTTCACAGAAAGGCCGCATCCACTACCTATGGGTATAGTTTGGTGGTATCTGGAGCTCAGTTTCACTTGTACTTCAGACAAATAGAAGCACAGAGGTGGTCCTGGGGGCTCCCTCTACTAGTTAACAGCACCTGATGACCGACAGCCCTGCTTGTCCTGCTGGACTCAGCCTCACACCAAGGACTGATTCCCACCCGCACTAGGAGGTTTGGCTACACTGACAATATCAACAGTAGCTGCCCTGCCAGGCAAAACCTAAACCTCAATGACTTAACACAAAAATATTTATTTCTCGTTTCCATGAAGCAAAATGTGGGTTGGGCTGCCCCCTCCACCCTGCAGTAGGACAACCTGAAACAAGATGCTCCAAGCAAAGAAGATGAGGAGGAGCTTGGCTCACAATCCATTGGCCCGAATTGGTTACATGACCCCTGCCTCCCTCCAAGGGAGGCTGAAAAACAAGAAACGGTGAGCATTGGTTTTTTTTTCCCCATCACATTGACTCTCTGACTCCATGATTTTCTATTTTCCAGCAAGTCACTGACACAAAGGTTGAATAAGTTGAAGTCAAGACAAGAGCCCTGAATATACCATGAAGCACTTTCCTTCATGTTTTTTGGTTCAGAAAGCACCACCATTCGTGCTCCAAATACCCAGCTCCACTGTGGGCTTCAGAGTAGGCTCTGGATCCCAACAGGGGGACTTTCAGGGGATGCTGGGGCACTTGTCCTAAAGGAATGCAATTCTGCACAAGACTCAGGGCAAGAAGGATGCTTTCCTTTGCAAGTAACCAAAAACCATTCCTAGAAGGAAGGGACAAGGAAAACAGGCTACGCTAGTTCTCTTTTTGGTGGCTGAAGTGTATATGCTCATTTTGCTCCTGCATTGAGATAGGGTTCCCAGGGTACACCATTAGCTTGGAGGGATGATGGTTAGGGGGATGCAAGACTTTTACATCAATCAATGTATCAGAAATTTAAAAAGAAAGGAGGGGCACATGGGTGGCTGAGTCAGTTTACACTCTTGATTTTGGCTCAGGTCATAATCTCAGGGTTATGAGATCAAGTCTCACATGGGGGTCCAAGCTGTGCATGGAGCCTGCTTATGGTTCTGTCTCTCCCTCTCTCTCTCTGTCCCTTCCCCCTGCTCATGTTCTCTCTCCCTCTCTTTCTCTCTCTATCACAACAACAAAAAATTAAAAAGAAGGAAAGAAAAATGAGAGGAGGAAGAAAAAGAAAGACTTCTATAACTTCATAGTTAGCAATCTTTCAAACCTGAGTATGAATAGAAGGTGACCAAGTGCACATGTATCATTAGTTGCTAGGAAAATGAGTTGTGATCCAATGCTATAAAGCCTCACATATCACGTGGAATAGAGGTGAACAGATTTTCTGAAGTCTGGTGGCTGGACTTTTATCACTTTTATCATTCCAGATCTGAGGTGACATGGTCAGGGGGCTTTCTTTCTCCTGGAAGAGGTTTTCAGGCTATGACCCCAATGTCACTAGAAGCCTTTCTGGCCTTGAGATCTAAGTAATATCTTTCCAGAACATGTTAACATGCTAACACAACATAATAACATCAGTTTTACTGCCTAGGGAGGTCCACTGAAAAATTTCTACCGATTCTTTGGGACTCACCTTCCCATAGTCCTGTGCTCTTGACTCCACACATGTTGCTTTGCCCTTACTGTGTTGGTCAAAACATGAAACAGCCCTTTCAATAGTTTTCAAATACACACACACACACATACATGCACATCACAAAACATTTATGAGTATGTATTTATAACTTTAAGACTTTACTGAAAAACTGGGTAATGAAGTGAATGCACACCAAATAGCACTTAAAAATCTGTTTTGTGGAGAGATTTGTTAAAATTGTTAAAATGCCAATTCTCCCTAAATTGATCCATGGATTCAAAACACTGCTAGTCAAAATTCTAGGCGGCTTTGGCTTTTTTTGTGTGTAGAAATTCACAAGCTGATTCTAACATGCATATGGAAATGCAAAGGGTCTAAAATAGCCAAAATAAATTGAAGAACAAACTTTGAGAACTTACAGTATCTTAGCTCAAGATGTATTATAAATATACAGTAATCAAGATGTTGTGATACTAAAGATAGAGATATGGATCAATGAAACAGAATACAGAGTCCAGAGACAGACTCACATGTATATGGTCAGTTGATCTTGACAAAAGTACAAAGGCAATTTGGTGGAAGAAAAATGATTTTTCAACCAATGTTCTGGAACAATTGGTATCTATATGCAAAAACATGATCTGTGATCCATGCTTACTCGGTGTGCAAAAAAATGAATTCAAAATGAATTATAGATTTAAATGTAAAATATAGCCTTGAGTTAGGCCACAGATTTTTCAGTTATGACACCAAAAGCATGATCCATAGAAGAAAATAATAAATTGTACTATATCAAAATTAAGAACTTCTGCTTCAAAAGATAAGGTGAATAGAATGAAAAGTCAAACCACGGGCTGGAAGAAAATATTTGTAAATCCATATTTGATAAATTACTTATATCCAAATTTATAAATAACCCAAAACTCAATAAAATAGCTCAGTAAGAAAAATAGGGAAATACATTAATGGACACTTCATCAAGGAAGTGGTAAATAAGTGCATGAAGAGAAGCTCAACTGATTTTATTAGAAAAACACTTATTTTCAAATGTTAAAAATTTAAAAGACTGACAATATATGTGTTGGCCATGACCAAGTAGGATTTATTCCCAGGATACAAGGCTGGTTCACCACTCATAAAACAATCAATGTGATTCATCATATCAGCAAGAGAAAAAACAAGAACCATATGATCCTTTCAATAGATGCAGAGAAAGCATTTGACAAAATACAGTATCCATTCCTGATCAAAACTCTTCAGAGTGTAGGGATAGAGGGAACGTTCCTCAACATCTTAAAAGCCATCTACGAAAAGCCCACAGCAAATATCATTCTCAATGGGGAGGCACTGGGAGACTTTCCCCTAAGATCAGGAACAAGGCAGGGATGTCCACTCTCAACACTGCTATTTAACATAGTACTAGAAGTCCTAGCCTCAGCAATCAGACAACAAAAAGAAATAAAAGGCATTCAAATTGGCAAAGAAGAAGTCAAACTCTCCCTCTTCGCTGATGACATGATATTCTACATAGAAAACCCAAAAGCCTCCACCCCAAGATTGCTAGAACTCATACAGCAATTTGGCAGTGTGGCAGGATTACAAAATCAATGCCCAGAAGTCAGTGGCATTTCTATACACTAACAATGAGACTGAAAAAAGAGAAATTAAGGAGTCAATCCCATTTACAATTGCACCCAAAAACATAAGATACCTAGGAATAAACCTAACCAAAGAGGTAAAGGAACTATAGAACTAAATATACCCTAAAACTATAGAACCCTAAAAACTATAGAACACTTCTGAAAGAAATTGAAGAAGACACAAAGAGATGGAAAAATATTCCATGCTCATGGATTGGAAGAATTAACATTGTGAAAATGTCAATGTTACCCAGAGCAATTTACACGTTTAATGCAATCCCTATCAAAATACCATGGACTTTCTTCAGAGAGCTGGAACAAATTATTTTAAGTTTTGTGTGGAATCAGAAAAGACCCTGAATAGCCAGGGGAATTTTAAAAAAGAAAACCATAGCTGGGGGCATCACAATGCCAGATTTCAGGTTGTACTACAAAGCTGTGGTCATTAAGACAGTGTGGTACTGGCACAAAAATAGACACATAGATCAATGGAACAGAATAGAGAACCCAGAAGTGGACCCTCAACTTTATGGTGAACTAATATTTGACAAAGGAGGAAAGACGATCCACTGGAAGAAAGACAGTCTCTTCAATAAATGGTGCTGGGAAAATTGGACAGCCATGTGCAGAAGAATGAAACTAGACCACTCTCTTTCACCATACACAAAGATAAACTCAAAATGGATGAAAGATCTAAATGTGAGACAAGATTCCATCAAAATCCTAGAGGGGAACACAGGCAACATCCTTTTTGAACTCAGCCACAGTAACTTCTTGCAAGATACATCCACGAAGGCAAAAGAAACAAAAGCAAAAATGATCTATTGGGACTTCATCAAGATAAGAAGCTTTTGCACAGCAAAGGATACAGTCAACAAAACTAAAAGACAAACTACAGAATGGGAGAAGATACTTGCAAATGACATATCAGATAAAGGGCTAGTTTCCAAGATCTATAAAGAACTTATTAAACTCAACAGCAAAGAAACAAACAATCCAATCATGAAATGGGCAAAAGACATGAACCGAAATCTCACAGAGGAAGACATAGACATGGCCAACAAGCACATGAGAAAATGCTCCGCATCATTTGCCACCAGGGAAATACAAATCAAAACCACAATGAGATACCACCTCACACCAGTGAGAATGGGGAAAATTAACAAGGCAGGAAACCACAAATGTTGGAGAGGATGTGGAGAAAGGGGAACCCTCTTGCACTGTTGGTAGGAATGTGAACTGGTGCAGCCACTCTGGAAAACTGTGTGGAGGTTCCTCAAAGAGTTAAAAATAGACCTGCCCTACGACCCAGCAATTGCACTACTGGGGATTTACCCCAAAGATACAGATGCAATGAAACGCCCGGACACCTGCACCCCGATGTTTCTATCAGCAATGTCCACCATAGCCAAACTGTGGAAGGAGCCTCGGTGTCCATCAAAAGATGAATGGATAAAGAAGATGTGGTTTATGTATACAATGGAATATTACTCAGCCATTAGAAACGACAAATACCCATCATTTGCTTCGACATGGATGGAACTGGAGGGTATTATGCTGAGTGAAATAAGTCAATCAGAGGACAAACATTATTTGGTCTCATTCATTTGGGGAATATAAAAAATAGTGAAAGGGAATAAAGGGGAAAGGAGAAAAAATAAGTGGGAAATATCAGAAAGGGAGACAGAACATGAAAGACTCCTAACTCTGGGAAACGAACTAGGGGTGGTGGAAGGGGAGGTGGGCGGGGGGCGGAGGTGACTGGGTGGCGGGCACTGAGGTGGATACTTGATGGGATGAGCACTGGGTGTTATTCTGTATGTTGACAAATTGAACATCAATAAAAAATAAATTTATTAAAAAAATATATATGTGTTGGCAAGGATGTGGGAAGAATCAGAATTCTCTAATGGGTAACAGGCACTGAGGAGGACACATGATGAGATGAGCACTGGGTGTTATACTATATGTTGGCAAATTGAATTTAAATAAAATATATTTTTTAAAAAGAATTAGAATTCTCATAGTTTCTGGTACAACCACTTTGGAAAACAATTTCTTAAAAAGTTAAACCTAAAATATGACCCAGCCATTCCACTACTAGTGGAATGAAAGCATATTTCCACACAAAGACTTGAAAAGGGATGTTCAGAGTAGCTTTATGTGTAATAATCTCAAACTGGAATCAACCTGAATGTTCATCAGCAAGTGAATGATAAAGAACTTTGAAATATTGATACAAGGCAATACTTCTCAGAAATAAAAATGACTATTGATATGCATTAAAATGTGAATGAATCTCAAAATAATGACACTGAAAGACACCAGACAGAAAAAGAGTACGTACCGTATGATTTCATTTATATGAAATTCTAGAAAATACAAACTAATCCATAGTGATAGAAAGAAAATCTGTGGTTGCCTAAGGTGATGAGAGATTATAGAAAGGCATGACAAAAGTTTGGGGGTGATGGATCTGTTCCCCATCTTGATTGTGGTGACAGTTTCAACTTATCAAATGATACATTTTAAGGATATACAGTTTACATCAATTATCCCTCATTAAAACTGTTGTTAAAACCCACTGTAGACATTCTTGTTCCCCAAAGTCCTATTTTAGGGTTCTCCACAATTGGAGAATCTTCTCTTGGCCTTTCTTACATCATTCTTTGACTCTTTGCTCCCTACCTTCTGTTCTTTCTCCCCATCCACTTTCTTTTGCTTCAACCATGAATTTCTGAGCACTCTCTCCTCATTGCTGAACTCTGAACCTGTGACTCCAGCTCAGACCTAAGCCCTTGGCTTGGTCATCCAACTCATGGGAGGTTCAGACCTCAAGTTCTGGAACCAGAGTGCATGGATTCACCAACTCTACTCTCCTGCTTCCTAGCTGGGAACTTAAGCAGATTATTCATCTTCTCTACATCCAACTCTTTGTATCTGCAAAATAGCAGTGACGTTAATGGTACTCTTCTTATCAAATTTGCTGTGACGGTCATGTGAGTTAATAAATACAGAACACTTAGAAGAATACTTGGCATCTAGTCACTATTCAATACATGTTAGCTGTTATTACTTCTAGGATTTAAAATCATTTTTCTAAGTTCAGACAATTCTTTCCTTAAGAGGAATTATGACAACAAAGAAGGAGTTAAATAAACTATGGTCGATCCACTCAGTGGAATAGTACATGTACCTTTAAAAATGATCTTTCCTATGAGTCTAGAACAATTTGGGGGAAATGCTCATTTAATAAAAATAAAGTAGGCTTCGTAACCCTTCCTGCAGTGTCATCTCAACTATACTCAAAAGTCCAAATGAGGCTGAGGCCGGGGCGAGTGTCCCCAGGACAGGAGAGCCCCGTCCCGGAGGAGCAGGAGCTGCACCAACCTTCCCGGGCAGAAAGGCCTCCCGGGGAATTGGAGCAGGATCCCCAGAAAGGCGGGGAGGCCCTCGGGCTCCCTGGGACAGTAACAGAGGAACTGCGCCCCCGAGAGTGCACCGAGCTCCCTAAGGGCTGCAGCGCTCGGCGGGACCCGGAGCAGCTCGGAGGGGCTCGGGCAGCGGCTCCGCGGAGGGGGCTGCGGGACTCCGGGAGCAGCTCGGCGGCGGCGGCTCGGGCGGAGGAAGAAGCTCCGCGCAGAGGGGGAGGCGCGGCTCCGGGAACAGCTCGGAGGGGCTCGGGCGGCGGCTCCGCGGAGGGGGCTGCGGGGCGGGAGCGCGAATCCAACAGCGCAGGCTCCGGAGCACAGGGCGCCGGGACACAGCCCAGGATCCGGTCTCCCCCCCGGACAGGCAGAGGCCGGGAGGGCCCAGGACAGCGAGGACGCTCCTGCCCCGAGCTGAGCAGATCAGCGGCCCCGCCCGGGAGCCCCCGGGCCCTGCAGACGGAGAGCCCCGGAGCTACTGCGGGAGCTGACCCCAGGGTCCCAGAGCTGCCCCCGCCACTGTGGCTTCCTCCCGGGGCCTCACGGGGTGAACAGCCCCCACTGAGCCCTGCACCAGGCAGGGGCAGAGCAGCTCCCCCAAGTGCTAACACCTGAGAATCAGCACAGCAGGCCCCTCCCCCAGAAGACCAAGGAGACGGACCAGTTCCAAGGGAAGTCAAGGGACTTAAAGTATACAGAATCGGAAGATACTCCCCGTGGTTTTTGTTTTTGTTTTTTTTTGTGTGTTTTTTTTTTTTGTTTTGTTTTGTGCTTTTTTTTTCTTTCTTTCTTCTTGATTTCTGATTGCTTCCCCCACCCCACCCCACCCTTTTTTTTCTTTTTTCTCCTTTCTTTCTTTTTCTTTCTTTTTCTTCTCTTTTCCCCCTTTTTTCTTCTTTCTCTTTTTTCTTTCTCTCTTTTCTTTCCTTCTCTCTCTTTTTCTCCTTTTCCCAATACAACTTGTTTTTGGCCACTCTGCACTGAGCAAAATGACTAGAAGGAAAACCTCACCTCAAAAAAAAGAATCAGAAACAGCCCTCTCTCCCACAGAGTTGCAAAATATGGATTACAATTCAATGTCAGAAAGCCAATTCAGAAGCACTATTTTACAGCTACTGGTGGCTCTAGAAAAAACCATAAAGGACTCAAGAGACTTCATGACTGCAGAATTTAGATCCAATCAGACAGAAATTAAAAATCAATTAAATGAGATGCAATCCAAGCTAGAAGTCCTAACGACGAGGGTTAATGAGGTGGAAGAACGAGTGAGTGACATAGAAGACAAGCTGATGGCAAAGAGGGAAACTGAGGAAAAAAGAGATAAGCAATTAAAAGACCATGAGGATAGGTTAAGGGAAATAAATGACAGCCTGAGGAAGAAAAACCTACGTTTAATTGGGGTTCCTGAGGGCGCCGAAAGGGCCAGAGGGCCAGAATATGTATTTGAACAAATCCTAGCTGAAAACTTTCCTAATCTGGGAAGGGAAACAGGCATTCAGATCCAGGAAATAGAGAGATCCCCCCCTAAAATCAACAAAAACCGTTCAACACCTCGACATTTAATAGTGAAGCTTGCAAATTCCAAAGATAAGGAGAAGATCATTAAAGCAGCAAGAGAAAAAAAGTCCCTGACTTTTATGGGGAGGAATATTAGGGTAACAGCAGACCTCTCCACAGAGACCTGGCAGGCCAGAAAGGGCTGGCAGGATATATTCAGGGTCCTAAATGAGAAGAACATGCAACCAAGAATACTTTATCCAGCAAGGCTTTCATTCAAAATGGAAGGAGAGATAAAGAGCTTCCAAGACAGGCAGCAACTGAAAGAATATGTAACCTCCAAACCAGCTCTGCAAGAAATTTTAAGGGGGACTCTTAAAATTCCCCTTTAAGAAGAAGTTCAGTGGAACAATCCACAAAAACAAGGACTGAATAGATATGATGACACTAAACTCATATCTATCAATAGTAACTCTGAACGTGAACGGGCTTAATGACCCCATCAAAAGGCGCAGGGTTTCAGACTGGATAAAAAGCAGGACCCATCTATTTGCTGTCTACAAGAGACTCATTTTAGACAGAAGGACACCTACAACCTGAAAATAAAAGGTTGGAGAACCATTTACCATTCAAATGGTCCTCAAAAGAAAGCAGGGGTTGCCATCCTTATATCAGATAAATTAAAATTTACCCCAAAGACTATAGTGAGAGGTGAAGAGGGATACTATCTCATACTCAAAGGATCTATCCAACAAGAGGACTTAACAATCCTCAATATATATGCCCCGAATGTGGGAGCTGCCAAATATTTAAACCAATTAATAACCAAACTCAAGAAATACCTTGATAATAATACACTTATACTTGGTGACTTCAATCTAGCTCTTTCTACCCTGGATAGGTCTTCTAAGCACAACATCTCCAAAGAAACGAGAGCTTTAAATGATACACTGGACCAGACGGATTTCACAGATATCTACAGAACTTTACATCCAAACTCAACTGAATACATATTCTTCTCAAGTGCACATGGAACTTTCTCCAGAATAGACCACATGCTGGGTCACAAATCGGGTCTGAACCGATACCAAAAGATCGGGATAGACCCCTGTATATTCTCAGACCATAATGCCTTGAAATTAGAACTTAATCACAACAAGAAGTTTGGAAGGACCACAAACACGTGGAGGTTAAGGACCATCCTGCTAAAAGATGAAAAGGTCAACCAGGAAATTAAGGAAGAATTAAAAAGATTCATGGAAACTAATGAGAATGAAGATACAACCGTTCAAAATCTTTGGGATGCAGCAAAAGCAGTCCTGAGGGGGAAATACATCGCAATACAAGCATCCATTCAAAAACTGGAAAGATCTCAAATTCAAAAGCTCACCTTACACATAAAGGAACTAGAGAAAAAGCAACAAATAGACCCCACCCCCAGCAGAAGAAGACAGTTAATTAAAATTCGAGCAGAACTCAATGATATCGAGACCAAAAGAACTGTGGAACAGATCAACAGAACCAGGAGTTGGTTCTTTGAAAGAATTAATAAGATAGATAAACCATTAGCCAACCTTATTAAAAAGAAGAGAGAGAAGACTCAAATTAATAAAATCATGAATGAGAAAGGAGAGATCACTACCAACACCAAGGAAATACAAACGATTTTAAAAACATATTATGAACAGCTGTACGCCAATAAATTAGGAAATCTAGAAGAAATGGACGCATTCCTGGAAAGCCACAAACTACCAAAACTGGAGCAGGAAGAAATAGAAAACCTGAACAGGCCAATAACCAGGGAGGAAATTGAAGCAGTCATCAAAAACCTCCCAAGACACAAGAGTCCAGGGCCAGATGGCTTCCCAGGGGAATTCTATCAAACGTTTAAAGAAGAAATCATACCTATTCTACTAAAGCTGTTTGGAAAGATAGAAAGAGATGGAGTACTTCCAAATTCGTTCTATGAGGCCAGCGTCACCTTAATTCCGAAACCAGACAAAGACCCCACCAAAAAGAATTACAGACCAATATCCCTGATGAACATGGATGCAAAAATTCTCAACAAGATACTAGCCAATAGGATCCAACAACACATTAAGAAAATTATTCACCATGACCAAGTAGGATTTATCCCTGGGACACAAGGCTGGTTCAACACTCGTAAAACCATCAATGTGATTCATCATATCAGCAAGAGAAAAACCAAGAACCATATGATACTCTCATTAGATGCAGAGAAAGCATTTGACAAAATACAGCATCCATTCCTGATCAAAACCCTTCAGAGTGTTGGGATAGAGGGAACTTTCCTTGACATCTTAAAAGCCATCTACGAAAAGCCCACAACAAATATCATTCTCAATGGGGAAGCACTGGGAGCCTTTCCCCTAAGATCAGGAACAAGACAAGGATGTCCACTCTCACCACTGCTGTTCAACATAGTTCTGGAAGTCCTCGCCTCAGCAATCAGACAACAAAAAGACATTAAAGGCATTCAAATTGGCAAAGAAGAAGTCAAACTCTCCCTCTTCGCCGATGACATGATACTCTACATAGAAAACCCAAAAGCCTCCACCCCAAGATTGCTAGAACTCATACAGCAATTTGGTAGCATGGCAGGATATAAAATCAATGCCCAGAAATCAATGGCATTTCTATACACTAACAATGAGACTGAAGAAAGAGAAATTAAGGAGTCAATCCCATTTACAATTGCACCCAAAAGCATAAGATACCTAGGAATAAACCTAACCAAAGAGGTAAAAGATCTATATCCTAAAAACTATAGAACACTTCTGAAAGAAATTGAGGAAGACACAAAGAGATGGAAAAATATTCCATGCTCATGGATTGGCAGAATTAATATTGTAAAAATGTCAATGTTACCCAGGGCAATTTACACATTCAATGCAATCCCTATCAAAATACCATGGACTTTCTTCAGAGAGTTAGAATAAATTATTTTAAGATTTCTGTGGAATCAGAAAAGACCCCGAATAGCCAGGGGAATTTTAAAAAAGAAAACCATAGCTGGGGGCATCACAATGCCAGATTTCAGGTTGTACTACAAAGCTGTGGTCATCAAGACAGTGTGGTACTGGCACAAAAACAGACACATAGATCAATGGAACAGAATAGAGAACCCAGAAGTGGACCCTGAAATGTACGGTCATCTAATATTCGATAAAGGAGGAAAGACTATCCATTGGAAGAAAGACAGTCTCTTCAATAAATGGTGCTGGTAAAGTTGGACATCCCCATGCAGAAGAATGAAACTGGACCACTCTCTTTCACCATACACAAAGATAAACTCAAAATGGATGAAAGATCTAAATGTGAGACAAGATTCCATTAAAATCCTAGAGGAGAACACAGGCAACACCCTTTTTGAACTTGGCCACAGTAATTTCTTGCAAGATACATCCACAAAGGCAAAAGAAACAAAAGCAAAAATGAACTATTGGGACTTCATCAAGATAAGAAGCTTTTGCACAGCAAAGGATACAGTCAACAAAACTAAAAGACAACCTACAGAATGGGAGAAGATATTTGCAAATGACATATCAGATAAAGGGCTAGTTTCCAAAATCTATAAAGAACTTATTAAACTCAACACCAAAGAAACAAACAATCCAATCATGAAATGGGCAAAAGACATGAAGAGAAATCTCACAGAGGAAGACATGGACATGGCCAACAAGCACATGAGAAAATGCTCTGCATCACTTGCCATCAGGGAAATACAAATCAAAACCACAATGAGATACCACCTCACACCAGTGAGAATGGGGAAAATTAACAAGGCAGGAAACAACAAATGTTGGAGAGGATGCGGAGAAAAGGGAACCCTCTTACACTGTTGGTGGGAATGTGAACTGGTGCAGCCACTCTGGAAAACTGTGTGGAGGTTCCTCAAAGAGTTAAAAATAGACCTGCCCTACGACCCAGCAATTGCACTGTTGGGTATTTACCCCAAAGATTCAGATGCAATGAAACGTCGGGACACCTGCACCCCGATGTTTCTATCAGCAATGGCCACAATAGCCAAACTGTGGAAGGAGCCTCGGTGTCCATCGAAAGATGAATGGATAAAGAAGATGTGGTTTATGTATACAATGGAATATTACTCAGCAATTAGAAACGACAAATACCCACCATTTGCTTCAACGTGGATGGAACTGGAGGGTATTATGCTGAGTGAAATAAGTCAATCGGAGAAGGACAAACAGTGTATGTTCTCATTCATTTGGGGAATATGAATAATAGTGAAAGGGAATATAAAGGAAGGGAAAAGAAATGTTGGGAAATATCAGGAAGGGAGACAGAACATAAAGACTCCTAACTCGGGGAAACGAACTAGGGGTGGTGGAAGGGGAGGAGGGCGGGTGTTGGAGGGGAATGGGTGACGGGCACTGAGGTGGACACTTGACGGGATGAGCACTGGGTGTTTTTCTGTATGTTGGTAAATTGAACAACAATAAAAATTAATTAAAAAAAAAAAAGTCCAAATGAAAATCATGCAAAGACTAAAGAATGTAAGGAATTACATTGAAATGTTAACAGTGTTATCTTTCATAACAGAAAAAAAGAGTTTTGTTTTGTTTTAGAGAATCCTCTAGTTACTAGTGAATACCTCTGGGAGGGGGGCGGCGCTGTGCACATTATATACTTTTATTAGTTAACCTCTTATCTAGCCACACCTTGAGCCGGAAGCAGTGCCAGGCAACCCAGGGTGGAGGAATATGTTAGAATGGGAGGGGAGAGGGTAAGAGAAGAGATATGCGAAAGAGGGAAGAGGACACTGTAGGGAAGATGGAAAATGCCAAGGAAATGTTTGCTTTCCCATTGTGCCTAGAGCCAGAAGCATTCACTGCCATGCCCCAGTGGCATGCTGGCATGTCCATCAAGCCTACTGCTGATAATTACCCTGCTACCATCTAATGGGGAGACCCAATTATACCATGATGCCCACTCCCATAGTTCTCTTAGGCTTGAGGTCTCTGCCTATGGGAAAAGGTATTGCTCATTCATGATGATAATCACTGAGACCATGATTAAATTATTAATAAGCAGCTCAAATAATTTCCTGATCTTCCATCCAGAACAGAAATTTAACTTTTGTCACGCTGACAAAATTTTGATCCTAGTTCATGGTTTAGTTATACATATTTAATTGCAGGGAGAACACAACCTTCCTCTTTTCTCCTTTCTGATTTTCTCTTACTTAGGCTGTGATTTTCTGGGGTGAGTAATTTGTTTTCGCAATCACATGGAACTCACAGGATGAGGCAATGCAAGGAGTTATCTAAGTTCTTGGGTGCTGGGTTCTTTGTCATCTGGATGGGCTGGTAATTTTAGCTGAATGCCTCTCTTCCTCATACTAATTAGACCCTCAGCACTGTGGGTGGGGAACAGGGCCATGAACCCATGTCCACGAGTTCTGCCAGGGACTCTGGCTGTCAAATTTCTGTCTGCTAAGTACACCTCCAAGGCTAGGGAACTAGAAACAACCCTAATGCCCATGGGCACCCAGTCACTTTTGCTCAAGAAATCAAGAAAATCGAGCTACTATTATATAGGCTGTAGGCTAGGAAATGTAGCCTCACTCTTTGAGGGAGCCAACTGATAAAAAAATATATATATATATTTGGAGCATTCCCATGGGGGCAGCCTGGCTCTAAACCCTCCAAAGAACACTGGTGACCAGCCTGAGATGCACCTATCCTGTCTGTTCGTGGGCAGCTCAGGTCCAGCTGGATAAGAAGGTCCAGGCTGGGGAGAGGGTTTTCCCAGTCCCCATTCTGTCACCGCACCTACGAGAAGTCTCCACTGAGGATAATCTGAAACTGCACGCTTTTAAACCAAGTTAGTTTAATTTTGCCTCATTATTAAACATGAAGGCACTTGGAATTGGAAAATACAGAAAGAAAGAAGAAATCACAAAACAATTATTTTGGAGTATTTTAATATTTCATTGCCCTTTTTATATAGTTGAGCACATATGATGTATCTGACTCATGTCCTGCTTTTATTACTTTACATGAGTATTTTTTATAGTGTTGAGAATACTTTGCAACCATCAGTTTTAATGGTTATTTAGTATTCTCTCCTCTGGTTTCGTTAGCCATTCTTCTGTGGTTGGACATTCAGGTTGTTTATTATTTTCCTTTTTTTTTTTTAAAGATTTTATTGATTTATTCATCAGAGACATGGGGAGGGGGGTGGGGAGAGAGAGGCAGAGACACAGGCAGAGGGAAAAGTAGGCTTCCCGCAAGGAGCCTGATGTGGGACTTGATCCCAGATCCCAGGATCATGCCCTGAGCCAAAGGCAGACGCTCAACCACTGAGCCACCCAGGTGTCCCTTATTTTTCAGTATTAAGAATTGTACAATAATGAACACATTTAATGATAAAACTTTTTCATATTTCAGGCTATTTTGTTTGCACAGAATACCAAAAGAGAATGCTAGGACTGTAGATAATAAAATGCATTAAGTGCCAGGCACTTTATATTCATTAGATAACTATATTCATTAGATAACTCTCATAATCCTGCAAGATCTCTATTATTATTTTCATTTTACAGATAAAGGAAGGCTTTGAGAATCACACACCTATTAAGTGGCAAAATTGGGACTCAAATGCTGGTTGATCTAGTTCTAAAATGTATTTGTGATGGTTAATTTTATGTGTCAGCTTGTCTGGGCCCCAGTGCCCAGATATTTGGCCAAACATTTTTCTGGATGATTCTGTTGGGAGTGTTTCTGCATAAGATTTACATTTAAATTGATTGATTGCTGAGTAAAGCAGACTGTCCTCCATAATGTGGGTGGGTCTCACCCAATCAGTTGAAGGCCTGAATGAGGAGGGAGGAAAAAAAGACTGACCTCCCCAAACAAGGCAGTTTTGCAGCAGATGGCTTCTGATTTGAATTGCAACCCCTGGCTCTTTCCTGGGTCTCCACACTAATGACCCTTGAACTTGAATTGCAGCATTGGCTCTTTTGTGGGTCTCCATCCTGCTGGCCCACTCCATAGACTTTGGAGTTGCTAGCCTCCATAATTGTATGAGTCAATCCTTAAGATAAATCTCTCTCTCTCTCTCTCTCTCTCTCTCTCTTTCTAAGAGAGATGGCCTCTCTATAAGAGAGAGAGAGAGAGAGAGAGAGAGAGAGGGAGAGAAATACACATTCTATAAATATAGATATATATAAATACACATTTTATCAATTGTGTTCCTCTGGAGAATTCTAACAAACATTCTTTCACTAGAATATGTTTTTGGTGGTTATTTTCAAATTGCTTCTAAAAAGGCTTAACAGTGAATATTGCCTCCAGCAATATACGAGAGGACATGAGCTGACAATTCCCAAAGAGGAAGAATACAATGTGTGAGTACCTGTCTTACCCACACCATTGGGCATTCATCTTTAAAATATCTTTTTCATGTATTATATGAAAAAGGGCATTTTGATGTTACTTGAATTCACATTTTCTTTCTTGACTAATGTAGTCAAGCATTTCTTTATAAATTTTTGAACAGATGAATATTTACATACACTTTTTTTCTGTTTTTCTTTTTTAAGGATTGAGTTTCTTACATTGAAAATGCTGGAGTTTATTTTGGTATAGAGTGTATGATGAGGATTTGATTTGATTTTTTGGTTCCAAAATGGTTCATATATGGATCTAATGCCTTTTACTGTCTCTTCCAGTGGGCTGTGGTTTTCACATTTGTACAGTGAGAGATGGAGTCTAGAAGTGGTTCTCAACTCTCACTGCACATTAGAATCACCTGGGGATACTTTCCAAAATCATAGTTCTTGGGCAAGAGTTTTTGTGTCAACTGGTCTAGGTCTGAATTAGAGATTTTTCCCCCCTCTGTTCTGGCTTTTTAAATTATTTAGTGTGTAGCCATGTTTTAGAATAACTAGCCACATGACTATTGAGGTCATACCACCTCTAAAATCCAGATGTGATGTGAAACTACTGTGATACTAGGGGCCCCTGCTCTCTAGGCTGGTGGAATTTGGGGAACATGGCGGGGCCATGGGGATATCCCATTTCCCTCTGCCCTGCTCCCTGTGCACACTTTCCAGAGCCTGCTGGTCCATGAGGACATTGGCCCAGCTCTGCTCCCTGTGAAGACTTTCAAGCATAGAACCCAATGATTCCTCAGACTTGCATTTCTATAAAACTTTGCCAAAAAGAAGTCAGTAGCACAGCAAAGAGCAAAGCCATGTATGTTTCCTGTAGGGAAAAATCAGGCTCCAGTTGATTTTGCTGCTGAATTTTGGCCCACTGCCTGTCCTTGCCCACCTCTAATCCAGGGATTGTCCCTGGTCCAGTATTTTTGCCAGAACTTTGCCCTCACTCATCCCAAACAAGACACAGTCTCCTTGGGAAGTGGTTTGCAAGCTTGGCTGCACATCAGACCCCCTTGGGAAGCTGTATAAAATACTGATGCTTGGGCCCCTTCTCTGTTGATTCTGAGTTAGTCTGTGGAGGGTTAAATGCATCAGTGTTTTTATAATATTATATAATATTTATAATATTTTATAATATCAAGTGTAGCCAGATTTGAGATCCACTGCCTAGTGTTTGAACTCAAGCTGCATTTAGAGAAATATTCTTGAGGAAGAAAATCTTGGTCAAATTAATTTTTGTTTTTGGCAACAAGGGGCAAGGGAAGTGAAGTAGAGGGTCTCGTGTGGATAAACCATAATGAAGGGCCTCCTAAATCTGCAAGCAGCAGAGCATGGGCTCCACCCACCCCTGATGGCAGGAGGCATCCTCTCCATGCCTCTGTTCTGGGACTCAGGGGAGCAGTCTGGGGGTACAGATCAGGTCTGCTACTCATACTGCGGGAGCAGGGTCTGCAAGTGGGTAATGGTGGGACAATTTCTGCCAGATTACTACTGCTCCCAGATTACTAATCTTCGGGGGCGGGGGGACAGAGAGCGGTATTCATTCCTCACTTCTCTCAGCCCCCCAGCTTCTACCCATGAGAGTGGCCCCTGAAAAGGGTTCCTGAAAGGGAATTGCCTGGTGTTACCTGCTTTGACATCCACAAGGTCAGCTAACTTTCAAAGAGGCAGGATTTTCCTTCAAATGCACATGAAAAGTTTTTCCAGTGCCTTGATAACGGTTTGCATCTTAGCCAACTACTTCAAGGATTGCTTTTCCAACTTGGAAGAGGATTTCCTTAACTTTAGAAAAGCTGGAATGAGCTACTGCCAAAGCAACCAATAGGCAGCCATAATAGTTGGCCTCATCCAGGTTAACTGTGCCCAAGTCAATTGGAGGGGGTTACAGGGAGGAGGGAACCAACCTTTCTAAGTAGCTAATCTCTGCTTCCATCTGACCACTTCCCTTCTGCTCTTCAGGTAAAGACAATTTATTACATCTGACAGCTGGCTCTGCAGCTGTGGTGCAAACAGACCATTTCCTCTTTCATCTCACGGTCTGAGACTGCTCCCTTATGAACTACATGCACTGATTCAGAGAAATGGAGCTTTAAAACAGGCTTTCAGGGAAGTTCAGAGAAATCAGTCTTCCCCATCAGCTCTTCTTGGATCATGGCAATAGCTCTTGACTGGCTTCTCTGCTTCCATCCTTACTCTCTTACATGCCAGGCTATTCAGAGCTCAGCCAGTGAACCTTTAAAACAATAATCATGTCATGTTACCCCTCCCGGCTTAATTTCCATTTGTGGGTTTAAAAATCTCAATCAGAATAAAGTCCAAGCTCCTTATGAGAGAGGCCCATGAGACCCTGTGACCTCAGCCTCACTGGTCCTCAGCCTTAGCTCACACCATCACACCACCTCCCCCAACAAGCCCACTCATACGTTCCTTTCTGTTCCTTGTTTGACCATTTTATCCAGTCATTCCTGGCTCACCCTGATCTGAGTGTGGTGATGCCACTACAACCTTATACTCTTCTCTGAACCAATTAACTCATAAAGAAATTCTCAGGGGCTTCATTGAAAATTCCAACATTGACAGATATGCCCAAGTCTGTCAGATGACACAAAACCTAGCCTTACCATGAGATCTTCTGGTACTGTGAAAGATTGGAAAAGAAAATGGGAAGATAAAATGGGAATCTTGGGGGACAGAAAATTGCAGAAACTGGATGCACAAAAGATACGACAGGATTTATTGATAATATAATATTGTAAGATTTAGTCATCATGTATGAAATAGTAGATTAATTCTGGGTAGTCTGTGATAAGAAACCATATTGTATTCCCTACATCAATCACTTAAATACAGCAAAGAGATATAGGTAAAAAACCAATAGAGGAAATGGAATACAAAAAAAGATTATATTAATTAAAAATTTAAAAGACAGGAAAGGAGGAAAAAGAAATAAAGAACAGATGGGAAACAAACAAAAACCAAGATGGCAGACCCAAACACGATTATATCAGTAATTATAATAAATGTTGTATTAGTTTATTAGCCCTACCATAACAAAGGACCACAAATTAAGTGACCTAAAACAAGAAAAATGTACTCTCTCACAGTTCAGGTGGCCAGATGTACAAAATAAAGGTGCTGGGCAGCATTGGCTTGTTCAGAGGACTCTGAGGGAGAAGCTATCCTACGTGTCTCTCCCAGCTTCTGGTGATTCCTCAGCTTGTTTCTGCATCACTCTCATCTCTTCACACAGTCTTCTCTCTGTGTCTCTGCATGTCCTCTCCTTTTCTTATAAGGACACCAGCCATTAGGGTCTATTCTGATTTGGAATGATTTCATCTTCACTATCATCTGCAAAGTCACAATTTCCAAATAAGGTCACATTCTGAGGTTCTAGGTGGACATGAATTTTGTGGGGACACTATTCAACCCACTTAAATACTAATGGATTAAACACTCTGATTAAAAGGCAGAGATTATGGGATTAAAAAAAGCAAGACTCCACTATTTGGCATTTATAAGAGATATACTTTAAACATAAAGACATATTAAAAGTAAAAAAGAAAAAGGAAAAAAATACCATGCAAATTGATGTGACTGTAATAATATATAAAAAAGTATTCTTCAAAGTAAGGGATATAAGATAAAGAGATATATTTCATAATGTTAAAAGTGCCAACTCATCAGGAATACATAAAAATACTAAAAGTGTGTGCACCTAATAACAAAGCTCCAAAATATGTAAAATAAAAATAGATGGACTGGAGAAAATAGACAAATCCATAATTGTAGTTGGATATTTCAGTGTTCCTCTCTTAGTACATTATGAGTAAACTAGTAATGATACAGAAGATTTGAACAACAATATCAACCAACTTGTTCTAATTTTTATTTATAGAACATTATATTCAACAACTGAAAAATCCAAGTGCTTTTCAAGTACATATGGAACACTCACTAAAGTGGATCTGGGTGATAAAGCAAGTCTGTTTTTAATATGTATTTTTTGATGACTAATGAGATAACAGTTTTTAATATACCTTTGACTATATTCTCTGGAAAACTATTTTTGTGTCCTTTCACAAGTTTTTTTTGGGGGGGAGGAGTGGGTGTTTAAGCTGCATTAACCATTCGACTTTGAGCTTGTTACTTTGTCTGAATCTCAATTATTTTTTCTATAAATTGTATGCTCATTCTTTCATTCCTTCATTCCTGCATCTGGCAAATATTCATTGAGTACCAATATGTGTTTCTGTTCTAGATGCTGAAAATACAACAGTGAGCAAGACATAAACATCCTTTTTCTCATCAAGCTGACATTCTGATGGGAAAAATAACTGCCTATCTCACAGGGTGATGTCATGTCCATGAAAGTATTTCTGCACTATAGAGAAGAAATTATGAGTGGTTATGATTGTTACTATTTTATCTTTCAACAATGGTGTGATTAGGAGGACACTAAAATATCCTCTGTGTCTCTAAGTAGCAACTCCAATGTTCCTGCCTTAGACTTTATATTACTGATCTCTTTATGCCAAATCATTTTATATAAGAAGGATTAAAGACAAAATTTATTAAGATTGCTAGCTTATTAAATGAACCATCATCTAACAGGACTCTTAACATACTTAGGTATTGGTCGAGTTTAATTTTTATGTCATGAAAAGGGTCCAAAAAAGGCAAGAACATGGGAATTGCCAGTGAAGACCAACCTGAGAATTAGGGTAACATCCAACACCCTGATCAGGGAACTGGGATGGATGAGTGAATAGAAGACAGAAGTCTTTACCCTAAAAGCCAAAAATCTCCACTGGACCCTTCAGTGAGACTGCAAGCCTAATGAAGGCAAGAACAAGATGGAATTGGATATATCACTGTATTCCCAGCACCAGCCGTGGTGCCTGGCATACAGCACAGCAGTCACTCAACAAATATTTGAAGCATTATTTAAGTGCCTCCAGTCCAGGTATTATAGTTCAGTGTTAGCAGAAATCCCCCTATGGTGCTTATGGGGGGAGAACAGATAGGACTTCATATCTGACCACAGAAAACTGCACATGTGAACCAGACAACCAGTCTTTCTGGAAAAACACACAAACTACAAACTATCTTTAAAAGGACTTTCTATTTTAGGGTCAAGTGTCTTAAGAGGAACATTCCGAGAGACACAGTAACATCAAAGATAGAATGAAGAAGGTCCCTAGGGCCCAGGAGTTGAGTTTAAGGATGGATATCAGAGGATCGCAGTTTAGGAGGTTCAGTTCCATTAGGTTCCATTCACCACTATAAACATATACATCAGGAATACTCAGTAAGAGAGAACTCATGTTTTGTTGTTTGCATTTGAGTGAGAAAAATTGCCTTTCGAAAGTTGTTAGCCACTTTTCTGCATTAGTAAAGATATATTACCTTGGGAAGAAACCTTGAACACTGCCTTTAAATTATTCAGTTACAAATTATAATCGGTAAGAGGGCAAACTTTCTTATTAAGTTAGCAAAGTCTGTCCCCCAAGACTCTAGGGAGTGAGCAAATTTGCGTAAGAACCAAGGAGCCCTCTGGGAGAAATAATTAGAAAACTTCACCCCCCTCTTTTTTTTATATAATAGCTTTATTGAGATATACTTCACATAACATCCATGCTTTTTAAGTATAAAATTCAGTGGCCTTTTTCTTTTTCTTTTTTTTTATGATAGTCACAGAGAGAGAGAGAGAGAGAGAGAGAGGCAGAGACACAGGCAGAGGGAGAAGCAGGCTCCATGCACCGGGAGCCCGACGTGGGATTCGATCCCGGATCTCCAGGATCGCGCCCTGGGCCAAAGGCAGGCGCCAAACCGCTGCGCCACCCAGGGATCCCCAGTGGCCTTTTTCTATATTCAGAGAGTTGTACAACCATCACCACAATCTAATTTTAGAGTATTTTCAATACCTCACCAAGAAACCCTAGACTATCAGCATTCACTCCTCATTCCCCTTTACCCTAGCACCAGGTAGTACGAATCTATTTTCTCTACCTATACTTTTGCCTGTTCTGGACATTTCATATAAATGGAATCATGTGCAACATGGCCTTTTGTTTTCATGCTTCTTCAACTTAGCATGCTTTCAAGATTCATCCATATTGTAGAAGGTATCAATACTTTTTCTTTTTTTTATAATAATTTCTTTGCTTTTATTCATAGTCTTATCAATCAAGTAAGATAGGGACTACACTCCCTAGACAATACTGTTTTATTTTGCCTATATTTTTATTGTGGTAAAATATGCATAACTTAAAACGACCATTTTAAGTGTACAGTTCAGTGGCATTAAGTACATTCATGTTATTATGCAACCATCACCACTATTCATACCCTAGAACCTGTTTATCATCCCATACTGAAATTCTGTACACACTTTTTTGAGAGAGAGAGAGAGAGAAAGAGAGAAAGAGAGAGCTAGTGGGGGGTGGGGGGCAGCAGGAGAGGGAGAGAAACAGTCCCAAGCAGGTGCCACACACAGTGCAGGCCTGACACAGGACTCTGAGGTCATGACCTGAACAGAAACTTGGATGCTTAATGACTGAGCTACCCAGATGCCCCAATTCTGCATCTATGTAAAAATAACTTCCCATTCTCCCTTCCCTCCATCCCCTGTGACCACTGTTCTACTTTCTGACTCAGTGTATTTAACTATTCTAGGTACCTCATATAAGTGGAATCATACAATATTTATCCATTTCTGTTGGGATTATTTCATTTAGCATAATGTCTTCAAGATTCATTTGTGTTGTAACATGTATAGAATTTCTTTCCTTTTTAAGGCTGAATAATATTCCATTATGTGAATACAATACATTTTGTTTACCATTTATCCATTGATAGACATTTGGATTAACTCCACATTTTGGCTATTATGAATAATGCTGTTATGAACATTGGTTTACAGATAATCTGTTTGAGTCCCTGCTCTCAATTCCCTTGGATATATAGATATATAGATATATAGATATATACAATGTCAATATATATATTGATATATATATATTTATGCTTTAAGGTTAATCTTTTAATGTATTAACATTTTCACTTATAAACATACAATTTGCATATACAGAGAAAAACAAGTTCTGTGGACACAAGAGAATATGAGAGACAGGGAAGCAATCAGAAAATAGATCAATTCTAGGGGGTAGAAATGGAACTGCATGCCATGCCTGTGCCTACATAAACTTGGGAAGGAGAAAGAAAAATGAAACAGGATCATAACCAATATAGAAAATATACTTGGGCCATTTGTCTCAATCGTGCAAACGTCTTGGGGGTCCTGGCCTGGCCAGGACCTGTATGTATATACACATACATATAGGAGTGGAATTGCTGGGTAATATGGCAACTCTGTGCTCAATTTTTCGAGGAACCATCATACCGTTTTCCATAGCTGCTGTACCATTTTACATTTCTTTTTTTTTTTTTTTTAAGATTTTATTCATTCATGAGAGACAGAGACAGAGAGAGAGAGAGAGAGAGAGAGAGAGAGAGGCAGAGACACAACACAGGCAGAGGGAGAAAGTAGGCTCCTTGTGCAGGCTCCATGCAGGGAGCCCAACGTGGGACTTGATCCCAGGTCTCAAGGATCAGGCCCTGGGCTGAAGGTGGCGCTAAACCGCTGAGCCACCAGGGCTGCCCCCATTTTACATTTCCACTAGCAATGCACCAGGTTTCATTTTTTTCACATCTTCACCAATACTTGATACTTTCTTTTTTTTTTTTTATAATAATCATACTAATGGGTATGAAGTAGTACCTCATTATGGTTTTGATTTGCATTCTCCTAATGATTGTTGCTGTTGAACATATTTTCATGTGATTATTGGCCATTCATATATCTTCTTTGGAGAAATGTCTATTGAAGTCTTTTTACCATTTTTGAATAAGGTTGTTTTGCTGTTGTTGTTGAGTTGTAGGAAGGAAGTCTTTATGTATTCTGGATAGTAATCCTTTCTCAGATATGTGATTTGCAAATATTTTCTCACATTCTGCGGGTTGTCTTTTTGATAATGCCTCTAATGATAGTGTCCTTTTTTTTTTTTTTTTGATAGTGTCCTTTGGTGCATAAAATTTTTAATTTTGATGAAGCACAATTTCTCCACTTTTTCTTTCATTTCCTTTGATGTCATAGCCAGGAAATCATTGCCAGATCAAATGTCATGAAATTTTTCCTGAGCTAATTTTGCAGAATCTTTGTTCTTTGTCATAAGCAGTCCCTGGATACTCTGCACAGTTGCCTTAGTGTTCAGCTAATGACTGGGCAAGTGATTTCCTTAAGTGCCTCTTTGTTGAGTGGCTTTGCATGTATGTTGAGTCACACATTCAATGATTAGGCAGGAAATTTACAACTCTGCCTTAGCCTTTACTTCCTGCTTCACTAGGCCTCAAGGTCAGCTAACAGATTAGGGTTTTCTCAGATCTTTGTTGAGTATGCTCATAGCCCTGAACATGTGTATGGCCTTTTAGATTCTCAGGAGTTTGTTGGAGCTTTTCAGAGGCCCCTGTAGACATCTCATTCCCTGGTTTTACCTTTTAGGATTTTTGCTTAGGTTCTGGTTAGCCCCAACCAATATCAGCTCCTTAGGTAATTGCATTGTTAAACAACTGCTGCTGATTTTGGGGGGTGGGTGGAGTGGGGTGGGGGATAAATGGCAAGAGATATGACTGTTTGCAGAGAGAAGTCTGGGTTAGGTCAAATAAAGACAAGCTCTGAGAATGGAGTGTTTTAGGGAGGTGCTAGACAAGCCAAGTAGTGACAGCTCTCTGCAGATAGAGCTTTTGGTAAGTCCCAAACCCTCTCTTCCCTCTCAAGTGACCACAAGGTGGTTGCTTTTAACAACTATGGTAGTTGCAAGGGCATTGGTTTTCAAGCCTGAGTAGCTGGGAGGCAGAAAGTGGGAATAGGGCTAATTAGAATGCTATAAACCTCACTGTTCTTACCACAACCCAGCCTTTTTTTTTTTTTTTCTGTAATAAATGCTCCTTGGTGTTTTGCAAAGCCTCCATAAATTTCTAGAATCCTGAAAAAGTTGGTTTTGCATAATTTTTGCCAGTGTTGTTTTTGCTTTTGTTTGAGGAGCAGATTTACAGAGGCCCTTACTCTGCCCTTCTATGCATGCTTCAGCCCCTCTAATTTTTAGCTTTGATACAACCCTGAGTGAAGAAAGGCATTATGAAATGACTCCAGGGTGCTTCCAGGGGGAGAAATTTTGAACCAGTGATAGAGACTTAACTCTAGGGTGTCACTGATGTTTGAATCTCTTCTGGCTCTGGGCACTCTTGAAGACAACTGGATGTGTAAACATTTGAGTCTGGTGCTATCAGAATTTCAAGTAATGGATCCCAGCCTGTGGTGAAGAAGTAAACCACCTAAAGTTCAATACACATAGGCCACGTTTAGCTCATTTCTGTAAAACTCAGGGAGCTGTTAATCCCTGAAGAGAATCAGGCCAAAGTAATAGGCCCATAGAAACCCATCTACAGCTGAATCAGCCTTGTTAGGCAGGGGACCTGAGGATAGGAAAGGAGTCTTTTAATATGACCACTGAAAATGTAGAACTTAAGTCAATAATTCTAAACAGAAATACCAATAAATTTAAACAATTAATTTTAGTCAGAACCCTGCCAGTGAAGAATAAATAGACAAATAATCATAGTGCTTAGAAGACTATTGTTTCCTCTCTCACTGCATTTGCCTGATGACACTTTACAAAGTCCTGGAGCCTCTCCAGGGTTGACTGACGCTGTGCATGTGCAGCGGCTGGTCTGAGCTTGAGCATGTACAAGGGGATGCATAATCATAGCAGTTAACACCTGCTCACCCTCACTCTGGGCCAGACGCTGTGCTTCTCAGAACAGGATCTGGGATTGGTGCTCATCCCTGATCTGTTTGTTAATGATTCCTGGCAGTAAGTATAGATGTCAACAATATGTATTTAAACATTTTTGTAGCAATTTGACACTGCTGCCATTTCCAAGCATGTGATCATTGTTTAAACATTTTATTTTCATTGTATTTTACAGAAGTATCAGTCTAAGTTTGAAAGAAAAACAAACTCCAAAACTGGTCCTTCATTTCAGATAGCTGAGAAACACTATTCTATGTTACTTGCATTTCATAGATGAGGAAATGGAGAAATGCAGAGAGATGAATTACTTGCCCCAGGTGACACGGTGAGCAGGTGCTGGGATTTGAACCCTGTTGACTTGACTTCAAGGCTTTGGTCTCAGGGATGGTACTGTGAGCCCTAGGATGCTGTACTTCACCCCATGGACAATGGACCATCATTTGGCCTCCCTCCCACCTAAAGCCTAGTATAGAACTTTTTTTTTTTAATAAATTAATTTTTTATTGGTGTTCAATTTGCCAACATACAGAATAACACCCAGTGCTCATCCCGTCAAGTGTCCTCCTCAGTGCCCATCACCCATTCACCCCCACCCCCCCCACCCTCCTCCCCTTCCACCACCCCTAGTTCGTTTCCCAGAGTTAGGAGTCTTTATGTTCTAGTGTAGAACTTGAGCTTACCTATCACTAGGCAGGAGGTAAGCAGGAGGCTGCCAGTGGGGCCCAGACACTAGGGTGAAAGGCTGGGGCATAGGTATTTGTGTTATTAATCACTTGTGGCCGGGAAGCCAGGGTTTCCAGCCACAGAAATGTGGGTCTGAGCACTTCACACTAATTACCGTGGTTTCACAGCTGTGATCAATTCACGTTTTCTCACTTTGTGCTCGAGCCTGGTCTATGGGGACTGATGTGAGGAGGTGTAAAAATAAGTTCTGTTTCCAGCCAGATTAATTATGGGCTCTGTTAAGGCCCCAGTGCGACTGCCTGGGGCTGTAAGATTGATTGACTCGGCCCCAGGTCCAGCTGCAGGAAGGCCACGCTGGCCTGTTACAGGCCTGTCCGAGGAGGGGCAACGGAAGCTGAGCCCGGCACCCAGTCTTGGCTCTCTTAATGCAGCCTCCCCATGAGGGCCTTTCCTACCTTTCCCCACCCACTCAACTGAGTCATGTGCTGGGAAGATGAAAATGAGACAAGGTCTATAAAATGCCAAGGACAGGATGTGGGACATAGGGGATGCTCAGCAAAGGCGGTTTTTATTGTTATTAGTGTTATTTATTTTTATTGTTACTAATTTTTGTAAACATCTGTCTCTTACTAAACTGAGTTCCTTGAGGGCAGGACTGTTTCTTATTTTCTTTTATTGCTGAAACCTAGCATTGTGCTAGGTGTGCTGTAGATACTCTATACAAATGCTTGTTGAATGGATAGATTACTTGATTAAATTGACTCCAATTTGCATTATTTCCTCCTTATAACTAATCCATTTCATTTGTTACTGGCTTCCTTCCCCATAGTATCCATATTCTGTAAATAACTAATTAATTCCCAGATGGACTTGCCTCACAATTCATGGAAAGCCAGCCTCAAGTCTATTGGTTAAGTAAGACACTTTTCATTACAGTGGTGCCCAACCCTTTGAATTCATCCATATACACTAATTCAATCCATAATCATTGAGGTCCTGTTAGGATCGGGTGCTGAATTAACAGCGGGAAGGACACAGTCCCAGACATCAAGTTGTGTTCTGATTGGGGTGAGCACACAGGAGGGACCTGAACCATGGCTTGAGGGGCTGAGGAAGAGGATGGCTCTGCTGAGTGTTTCTGGATGAGCTAGAGGAGGTGGGGGTGCCGGGGAGGTCAGCAGGAGCCAAACAACGGAAGCCTTTGTAAATCTTGATAGGGAAGTTGAACTTCATTTGGGAACAATATGGAAAGCCAGAGGGGTGGGGATGGGGCAGGGAGGAGGTGGGAGCTTTACACTCTTGGATTTGCAGTGTAGACAGCCCACTTTCACCACAAAATAAGGAATGGACTGGAAAGGAGAAGCCTGGAGGGCAGATACAAGTTTCGTGAGGTCAGCTTTAGTAGGCTGGGTTTGCTTCAATGGAAGGCCTGAAAATCCAGCACTCTTTGTTGCCATGGCCTGAATCCTGATGGGCTCTTTTTACTGAACAAGCAGCTGCACAAACTCGGATCCAATCCACAAAAGGCTTAAATAAATTATGTATGTCAGTACTCCAAAAACAAGCAATATGGCACCACGTATTTCATGAGGCGGTGAGTGAAGGGGGGTTACAGGCGTCACACGTGTGTGTGTGTGTGTGTGTGTGTGCGTGTGTGTATACATGTATGTGCTTGTGTCCACAGAGGTGGGGAGGTCTCCTTTTATGAGGGAAGTAGAAAAATCTTGGAGACAGTGGAATTTACTGCGTGAAATTTGGAGAAAGGGTAGGCAAGAGTGGTGAGAGCTTATCGAGTTTTCTGAGGACGCATTGAAGACTGGAGCTTTCCTGTGACATAGGGCTATGGCGTGCTGTGAAGTCAGGGGAGTAAGCAGGCACTGGGTGTGTGTTGGGGGCAGGGCACAAGTCAATGTGTACTCCTTGGATAAATGATTTTCAAGCTGCTAACTGAATTATGAAGTTAAGAAATGACCCCTCTGAGAAACAGCTAATCAGAGTTGCTCACTTTGCCTAGACTCAGCAGAAGTCACAGGTGGTGGGTAGGGGTGAGTCTCTCGTGTAAAGGGACAGATGTAAATCATGTTCCCTATTCCTGCTGACGACAGGGGATCAATACACTGAAAATGAAATTGTCGGGATGAAATAGTTTTGCTGAAACAAAGTCTTCCTAGGGGTTTGTGAGGTTTCCCTCAGGGTGTCCCAAGTGAGCAGCTTTTTGAGAGCAGGGGTCCCTGCCCTGCTGGGAAGGAACCCAGCAGGTTGGGTGGCCACTGATCCTGTCCGAGTGGTCAGAATGGTTCAGATCACCTTACAACAAGGTCGTTCCACCAGAGCCTGCAGGAAAACATCAGCCATAGCCAGACAAGGGGGACAAGGTGCCTCTGAACAAAGGTTTGGGCTAAGAATGGGAGCTACCAACTATGAGGATGAAGATGTACTGAGCACCAACTGTAGGCCAAGCATCTGTCCTACCTGATTTTATTAATTCCCCCAAACAAACTCTTATGATCAATACAAAGGGTATCCCCGTTTTGCATATGTGCAAACTGAGGCTGAGATAAGGTAAGTAGCTACTCAATGTCACTGAAGGAAATACATTCTGGGATTATATAGTCCTCAGCCTCAATTGTCTCCTCTTCACAGCATTACAGAGAGATGCTTTGATGCGGGAGGGTGGACAAGATTTTCTGGAGCAACAGCTCTGTCCATGGCATGGATTTCAGGGGCCATCCTGGCTCTTATCCTGATGTCCTAGCCACTGTACAACACCCATGTAATAAATCTCCTTCAGGCTGATGTTAGCCAGAATTGGTTTCTGCCATTGGTGCCATAATCACAGGTTGGCAAAGCATGGGGATTTGGATCCACACAGTCTGGTTCCAGAGCTTGTCCATGGGCAGTGGCAGGCACAGAGCTGCCTCTATGGAACATGCAGCATGGAAGGTAGGACTCTGGAAGAGTCCATGAGGCCCACTGGGAGGTGACTGGGAGCCATTGCTTCTCTGCCCATCAGTGTGCATCAAGAGCTAAGATTCTGTGTTTCCAAGTTAGATACTCACCATTCCAGCTATGTTGACATCTTCTGAGAGCAGCACAGAGGTGGTGACTGGGGTTCCATGTCCTAATGTTATGGGTCTGCTCAGACCAGGAGTTCAGCTCCCAGGGTGGTCCATGGAAGCCACAGCCACAAGCCCACCTTTTCACCAGCCTTGACTCTAACTAGCCTGCCCACAGCCTCCTTCGGCTTCTTTGCTTTCTCCCACCCGCTCCTAGAAGGGCCCGATACCAGTCACACAAGCTGTGGTGAGGTACATCCATGCCCAGTGCTTTCCTCTCTACAATTCATCCTGGAAGGAAAGGTTTCATTCCCAGGTAAAGGAAGGTGAAGTTTCAGGAAGTAGGTGAGCGACACTGGGTAGGGCTGGGAGTGGGAATCCTGCTTGGATGTGAGGGTTTGGTCCATGCCTCCCTCAGGATGACTGCCTCCAAGCAATTGTTTGGTACTTATCTCAGCTTCTCTGATTCCCCTGAAGATCATCCTGCTTACTTGGCCAGATCTGCTGCATAGGCAAGCCAATTTGGTCAGGAAAATGCCAGCCTGATCATTTTCCAGTCTGGTGTGTTTCCTTGCCCAACCAGGGTTTCTTCCATCTGACTGCATTTTTTCCTATTTTTCCTGGCTTGTCCCATGGCTCTGTGGCCCATCTCTTGGGGAATCAGTCCTCCTGGAGTCCTACATTCAGCATCCTGGGAAGTCAGTGCGGGGGCCCCAGGGAGAAAACGGGGCTTTTAAAAATATTTCTGTATTTGAAGAGAAAAAAAACACATAGAATTTGTGATTCAGCGAACTTATTCAGCAATGTGGAAGAGATTAGTTTTTAATTACTTTAAACTTGAAAAGCAAAATAAATACTGATAGACCAAAGCAATCAATTCATTAATCTTATAATGCCATTTCTTTTCACTTGATACAATATAATTTATTACATTCTACTTAATTTTATTTCATTGTTGAATAGGTGACATATGTCATGGTTCACAAAGCTGTAAGTATAAAAACTTACACAGTGACACCTGGGTGGCTCAGCAGTTGAACGTCTGCCTTTGGCTCAGGTCACGATCCTGGGGTTCCTGGATTGAGTCCCGCATTGAGCTCCCTGTGAGGAGCCTGCTTCTCCCTCTGCCTATGTCTCTGCCTCTCTCTCTGTCTCTCATGAATGAATAAATAAAATCTTAAAAAAAAAAAAAAACTTACACAGAGATAAGTTTCCTTCTTGGAAAGGAAAGTTTCCTTCCTTGGTCCTTATGTGCCTTTCCCTATCAATAATCACTACTTTGAAGGATTTTAAATGACTGAAATCGATCTTTCAAACCAATATTTGTCTTCCCTTGGGCTTAGTTTTAGTTCTATCCCACAGATTTTGTTATATTTTTAGATGATCATTTCTTAAGAAAAAAACAAAAAAATACATGTTATATAATGAAGACTGTGTTGCCATCTTTAAAATTCTTGTCCCTGTTTTTTTCTACAAGCCATTCTCCAATGACTTCAGATGATCTGATAAGAGGTTTTGTGTCTCAAAATCCCATAAAGATTTGTTGAGTGTCAACCTGAATCTTAAGATGCATGTAGTAAATGATTAATACCATGGAAAACCTTATCCATAGTGGGAAATGTTAAAAACCCTAAAAAAATTTTTTGGCTGGGCATGCCCCTTGTCCACCCAGGGTCTCACACTCTCAATAGGGGTATGTTCTGTTAAACCAAAAAGAAAGATGTTTGGGGCAATGGTATCCACACTCTGTACTCCAACAAGTATGGCCTGAATACTACCCCTATCAGGTGCTGTACTAGGTGCTGTGGTAGGGGAAAAGATGATTTTGAGGTAGTTCTACACTTGGATATTTTTGGCTTGAAAGAGAGAGAATGTTAGAACAAGAGCAACAGGAAAAGTAAAGCCCAACTCTGGCCACATATTAGGGTTGCCAAGGGTGCTTTTTATAAACCACTGGTCCCCAAGTTTCACATCCTAGATTTCTGATTTAGTTGATTTGGAGTGGAGCCCAGGTGTGACTGTGTTTTTTAAAGCTTCTCTCTTTTTCTTTTTAAAAGATTTATTCATTTATTCATGAGAGACACAGAGAGAGACAGAGACATAGGCAGAGGGAGAAGCAGCCTCCATGCAGAGAGCCCGATGTGGGACTCAATCTGGGATCCCGGGATCACACCCTGAGCAGAAGGCAGACACTCAACCTCTGAGCCACCCAGGCGTCCCTTTTAAAGCTTCTCTAGGTGACTCTATTGTGTATTCAGATGACAAACCACTACTCTAAGGTCATCAGAGTCCAGAGTATTCACCTTGAATTGCATTGAGATACAAAAGCATGTATGATGGAAGCATCATATTAAAGACATCAATTTACTTTGCTATCAGAGAGTAAAAGTGAACAATAAAAATGGTTTTCCCCTGATGTATCTGGATAAAGCCATCTATTATCTATTTGAACTTGACCGTGCACCCTGGAGCCATGGTTAAAGCTGAAACAAGCAGTGCAGCCCTCTTACAGTTTGGTGTAATAGCGGTACTCCTGAGCTTCATGGCTGGGTGTCTTGCCTCTGGACTTCTTTCCCTGCTCTTCTCTTTAAAATGATCACTACCTTCTTCTCTTTCCATCTGAAAACAAATTTTCTGTTCAGAACTCCCAGCAGTACAGGCAGGATACTACTTCCTAAATTGGTCCAAAGTTTACATCACCCTACTCTATGCATGGTTCTGAGGAAATAAATAAAGTGTGTAACTTTGTTTAATGCAGTGTTTCCCAAGCTTATATGACCAAAGAACACTTTGTTTGTTCAAGAAGGTGAAGTGACTTGTTCCAGAGCCCAAGTCTGCACCTTGAACGAAGCACTTACTACGAGGTTAGCAGTCTCCAAGATGGCCCTCAATAATTCTCACTTGTGATATTCATGCCCTGCAGAGTCTCCTCCCATGCTGCATGACCAATGTAATATTGTGTGGGTAGTGGTGTGTGACTTCCCAGGCTGTCTAATAAAGGGGGCTGTGGCTTCTGCCTTGTTTGTTTGGGCAGCTCACTCTGGAGGAAGCCAGTTGCCATGTTGTGAAGATATCCAAGCAGCTCTGCGAAGAGTCCACGTGGGAGGGAACTGAGGCCTCCCGTCACCAACAGCACCAACGCGTAGGTCAGTCACCTTGGAAGTGGATCTTCTAGTCATAGTCAAGCCTCCAGCAGATGTGGTAGCCCTGACTGACATCTTGACTACAAGTCTCCCATGAGAGATTCTGAGCCAGAAATACCAGCTAAGGTGCCCCCAAATTCATGACTCACAAAACTGAGAGAGATAACAGATACTCATAATTGTGTTTTAAGCCACAATGTTTTGAGGTAATTTGTTATCCAGGATTGATAACTGATGTATTGGGGAATTCTACTCTTGGGTCCCAGTTTCTTCATCCATAAAGCGGAAATTACGGTACCTTCTTCCTATAGTTAATGTGCCAATTTTTAAAGGAGAAAATGCTTGACTAATAGTATGTGATCAATAATTGGGAGCTATTTTTATAAACACATTCAGAACATTATTTTTAGTTTCTATACCCTTTATTTTTTTTTTTAAAGATTTTATTTATTTATTTATGAGAAACATACAGAGACAGAGAGAGAGAGAGGCAGAGACACAGGCAGAGGGAGAAGCAGGCTCCATGCAGGGAGCCTGATGTGGGACTTGATCCCGGGACTCCAGGATCATGCCCTGGGCTGAAGGTGGCGCTAAACTGCTGAGCCACCTGGGATGCCCAGTTTCTATCCCCTTTAAAATCTCATTCTATCATTTCATTTTGCTATTTATGCTCATATTAGCTGTTCCAAGTAGATGAAAAGGTCCTCATATTTTATTTTTTTTGTCTCATCTGACCACATTTTGAAAATGGTCTTTCACATGCATAATATAAGCAATAATAGGTGGCCTCCAAAGGCTTGTGTTGTTGTGTCCTGGCTCCTTTAGAGATCTTGCTGTTAGCTACTACCCTGCTACATTCACCCTACAGTCAAGTGTGGAGACTAGTCACCTGTATATGACCATTAGACCACAGGACAAACTGATTCATAGCTTTGGGATCCCATCTTGTCAGGTAGGATAGGTAGGTAGGATCCGGTAGGTAGATATCACAGTTGACAATGCTGACAAAGAGCTTTAGGAGCCTTACTACTCAAATACTATAGTTTCCATCTCCTCAAAAGCCCTTGAATCTCTCCACTTGTTTCTGTTCTCTCTCCTACCCTAGACCAGGTAGTTACCTTGCCTGAACTATCATAATGGCTTCTTCCTACCTCATCTTCCAGCTGCCAGGACAGCCCCTCTCTTCTGCCCCAATCTTGCATTTAGAATAATCTTTCTAAAGTTTAAATTTGATTATGTCACTTTCTTGCTCCAAACTCTTTAACATGACTTATAAGACCTTGCAAGTTCTGGTTCCTATCTACCCTTCTTATCCCACCTCCTCACATACATCTATTTGCAGTTCTTGAGTATACTAGCTTATTTCTAGTCTACTGAGCTTTGTACATAAATTTCTGTCTGCTCCAGGTTGTGTGACACATTAAGTTCCAGAAGATACCCCTAAAACACCACCACCATCAAAAAACCATAACTCTTTCATTCCAGATATGCTGTAAAATCCTACCATTCACTGGTAGAGACACCCAAGAGCTTAAGAGATATTTCCTCTTGTTAGATGGCAGATAAGTGGTATGGGGTAAGTAAGTGAGGGTTGGAGAGTTTCACACAAGTTTGGTGTCTAGGTATTAAACGTATACTGTCAAAAAAACAAAACAAAACAAAACAAAAAACAACAACAAAAATAAACGTATACTGTCCACATGACTTCCCAGATCGTTCCAACTGACTAGGTGGGTGAGAACAGTTTGAAGTGAATAGAAAGAGGACCGGGTTAGATTCTGGGATGCATGGGCCAAGGCATGGACTGGACACTTCTTCTGAACTCTAGACTGAAAAAACAAAACAAAACAAAACAAAACAAAACAAAACCATGTCCACTTACTTGTCCTACAGGCACCCTAACTGCACATGTCCATGACCAAACTTATCATGGGCTTTCCCAAACCTTCTGCTCTTCTAGCATTTCCTATCTCTATGAATTAATGGTGCTATTAATTACCTGGTCCCTGAGCCAGAAAACCTGGGCATAACCATATCCTAACCTCAGATGCAGTCACTCATGATGGCCTGTGCATTCTGCATGTTAAATACCCCTTCTTAGTCAGTTTTCCCTTTTCTACCCAAAATTGCTGAAGCCTTGGCCCTGAGGATCTTCATCTCTTTCTTGGACTATCGTTACAAGAGTTTCCCAAGAGATGCTCTGCTCCCAATAATGTCTTCCTCCATACACCTCTGATAAATGCAAATCTCTCCTGATTAAAAATCCTCAATGATTCCTTTATTCCATAAGACTGAGTCCCAGATCCTTGTCATTACACACAGGGACCTTGATAATGTGCCCTGGCTTCTTCTGCAGCCTCACCTTTGACCTGCGCCCCACTCCCATCCTACACTCTGGCATGATGAGCTCCACACTATTCTGCTCCTGGACCAGACTGTGAGATCTCATCTCTGCCCAGGACTTTTCTCACCCTCTCTGCCCGGAAAGTCTGTTCTCTCTCAGTCTACCCACCCCACAAACACTTCCCCCTGAGGCACCTTAAAGCCTTCAAAGAAAGTCCTGAAAGATCCCTTAAAACCCAGTACAAGCCCCAGAGGCTTGCTGAAGTCTTTCCTGACCCCCATTCTGTCTTCTCCCCCTCAGATGAGTAGTTAACATGGTGGGTGTTCCCCATTTTAGCAGCAACTGGCTGACTGGAGGAGGGTGTGTGGGGGATGGAGTTCAAGTCTGTTAAGCAATGGTATGAAAAATTTGCTCAGCGGAAACCGTCAGTGGGAGGGAGGGTGATCTAGGATTAACTCTACTTTGGATTTGGCACTGTCACTTTGGCCCTCAGCCTACAAGAAACTGAAGTGGGCCTGGAGGATACGAGGCTGCTTGCTAGAAGAAATCAGTCTGTGAGACAGCAAAGGATGGCAGACATCCTCTCTGGGCCCTCAAAACTTCCATGCTCTTGTTTTGGTGTTTGTAGAAATCTTAGTGTGAGTCTATGTAATGGGGAGGGGAGGAAGGGGCAGGAAACAGATAGAAAGGGAGAAAGAACATATCCTAGCCAAAGGCTTGAAGGGGGTGGCCCTCAGAGGGAGAGGGGAGGGCTGGGACTCTGAGTGGGTAAGGGGGAGAGGGGGAAGGAGAGTGTCATCCCATATAAACAGCTCCTTACCAGGCCACTTGACATTAAGGTTTGTACCTGGCACCCCCAAACCAGACTCTTACTTCTAGGCTGCCTTAGAAAAGCCAAGGTGTGTGTATGGGGCGCACTCTTGTAGCCTCCTGCCTCCAGCCATTTACCCCATACACTATGACCACAAGGACCATTTCTCTACAGCAGACAGCCACATTCTGATCTTGCAAATGGGAACAAAGTGAGCGTACAAAATGCAAACTACAGCGTGCAGCCCCGCTGCTGGTTTGGAGGGAGTCCAGTGGGGACCACGGGCAGGGACTGCCCTTGCCTCATTCCACTGGGCCTCGTTGGCGAAGCGATGGTGGTGCTTTCCCAGAGAACACCACATTTTTTATTTCACCATTCAAAAGGAAGTTAGCTTTTCCTGAAGCTTTGCATAATTGGAAACATGCATTCTGGCAAAGGGGGCTGGAGAAATTCTTGGTACAACTCCAGCAAAAAGGCCAATCTCTCACCCGCTGGGTCTGACAGGCTGGCCTGCTGGAGCCTGGTGAGTCTCGGCGGGAGATGAAGCCCAGCGCCCAGCTTGCCTGCTAGGTAGCTGCACGAGCAGTGCTGCACGACCACCGGCCACCGACCACCGGCCACCGTATAGAAAGGCAGGAGAGAGCTTCAGAAGGAAAAGAAGGGGGAGGACTGACGGGATGGAGCCATCTCCCTTAAAGCCCTCGCACACTTTCCCACTGAGACGTCTAACTCACACTGGTGGCGTGTCAGCAACGAACGGAGTGCTCACTGTATTACGAGCAGGTAGGCAGTTGTACCGGGGTGCAGGGGAAAGAAGGTGGGTTCGTCTGCTACCTCATCACACATCTCTCAGCTTCCTAAATCTGTTTCCTCGTAGGTAAATTGGAGGACACAGTCCTGACCACAGAGCTGTCATCAAGGTTAAAAATCTACTTATGAAATATGCACAGTACAGTCCCCAGCACTCCGTATTAATGAGAGCCTTGCAAGTGACTTGATGACTTGATGTCTTCCTCCTGTTTATAAGACCTTGTTGACCAGCTCATGAAGGGAGAGGAGACACCACCAGAGCAAACCTGGAATGTGCTTGGATGTATTTTGGTGCCTGTATGGCTCTCAGCTGGTCACCTATCTCCCATGTGTGACGCTCCCTGACCATGTCACCTCTGCTTGGCTTGGCCCTTTGCTATTCCAGACTTCACCCTCAGAGCTCTGGCCCAGCCTGCCCGGGACCCAGATCCCCACACCTGCACTCTCTGTGCTTCTCACCTGATCCTGATCAGACTGCCCTCGGCTCCCGAGGCCATAGATGGCTTTATCCTCCCTTTCCTGCTCCAAGAAGCTTCCAGGAATCATGACGATGAGGGACGGCAGCCTGCCTTATCCAGCACAACCTCATTCCTGGATTTGAGAGAAAGAGGTTCTCAGTGGTGAAGAGCCAGTCTTTGGAACACCTAGGCCTGAATTCTAGTTCTGGCTCAGTTATTAACCTGCTGTGTGACTTTGGGCAAGTCACCTAATGTCCCCGAACTTCAGTTTCTTAAACTGTAAAGTAAGAATAATAATAACAGCCTCACTGTGATATTATGAAGATTAAATTAGGATCTAGTACTTGGGAAATGTCTGATAAATGGTAGTTATAAAAACAGTTATGCTTATAGTTGTATGCAGGTGTATACACCTATACACACACACACGCGCACACACACACATTATATATACTGTCTGTCCCTCCTCCAGGACTTGTCTCTATCTCTAGGATCCCACAGGAAAGGGGCACACACCCCACAGCTGGCTTACTCACGTGGGGGACCTGACTTCTAATTATGGTACCGCCTCTAATGAACTGTGTGACTCCACAGAAGTCACCTCAGAGAGCATTTTCTCTGGACATTTTGCTGAGGTCTGAGCATCAAGCAGGCTCTCCCTCCAAACTGAGACAAAAGAGATTGTCATATTGGTGGACTCACGGGCCAAGGAGCCAAGGTCCTCATCGGGTTTCGGAGCTGTCAGGACTGGGGGTTGCAGAGAATGGGGAGGAGATACTGGGCTCTGATTCTGTTTCTTCTCCAGCTTCTGCCCCAGACCCTCCTTTGGCCACAGCAACCATGCAGGCTGCAGGAAAGAAGCTTCTCCAGCCTGGGGCAACTTTTTCCCTCCCTGAGCCCCAAGTCCCTGAGCTTTTGCCTTTGTGACAGATCACAGCAAGGTCCCCACGAGCTGTGAATCAGGCCCCTGGAGCTGTAATAATCCTGGTGTCAGATATGGGGACTCCTGTTCTGACACATGGACAGAATGCTTGAAGACCCAGGTCCTGGAAATAAGGAATAAGATAAATCTGAGATGCAGGTACCGCAGCTCCACGAGCGTAGGAACCGAGGAAGAGAAAGGAGTTCACAAATATCAAGATCCCCAGCATGTGTGGCACTGCATTCGCATTTTACATGTATTTGTGCCTCATTTATATTTCTACAACAATTGTGAAATAGCCCTGTTACCAGTCCCATTTTAGAGATAAAGAAGTTCAGGCTGAGAGTTTGTGTGACTTGCCCAAGGTCACCCAACTTGTTGGTCCTAGTGTCAGGATTTGAATCTAGGTCTTTCTCACTTAACAGCTTAAGTACTGAGCCCTGAGCCATACAAGATGTTAAAGGGACCTTCAATCTTGTGAGGTATAGACACCAACATCTTTGTTTTAGAACTGAGACCCAGACTTCCCCAAAGATTCACAGCAGGGATCTGAACCCAGGTCCCTCTCATGCCATAGCCTGTCTGAGAACAGTACCCTCCCCATCTCCCCAGCTGATGAGGGAACCTGGTTTAGGGTCCCTTGGGACAGGGCAGGCACTAGTGGAATTTTGTGGTCCCTGCTCTACTGAAGACTTTAAATCATTTTCAAACACACTGACCACTTTTGCCAATTTAGTAAAAGAAGTTTAACATCAAGAGGAAGCATAAAATTTATGAGGGATTTGTTTAATCTGGTACCGAATTACAAGAGCCATTTCAACTCACTGAAAGTATGAAAAGCATTTTGCATTTAACCAAACAAAAGTCTTATGAGTCCACTGATAATTATGCAATCCCAAATTTATGGTTCCTAGGTCTCACTGGATGAAATGTGAAGTGTAACAATAAACTTGTCAGATTATGACAAATTAAAAGAAGAATGTGAGATATTTATTAAAGCAACAGGCATGGATGAAATAGACAGCTTGGGGCCTGATACTTGAGGATGAGAATAAAAATTTTGAGAAAATACCAACACGTCTGCAAAAGTAATAATCATTAACATCTGCCACAAAAGGTCAAAGGACCCAGAAAATTTGCATTTTCTGCATTAACAACCAGGGAGAGTTGAACAGGGAAACCAGGCGGCCAGAGAAGTGTGAATGCCTTTAGAATGTCTGGAAGTCTTCCTTTTCATATGTGTAAACCAGGAGTTTAGAGGTTTAGAGGTAACCTGGGGCTATTTCCCAAGCGAACCTCACAATATGCTGCTATGAAGACTCTGAAAAGATGGGTTTTTACCAGTGCCCCCTCTTGAGGGTGGTGGTGAATGGAATCACAAGACTGTGCTGTTGCCTTCACTGTATCCCCTTACCACTTAAAAAATACAATTCTGGGGATGCCTGGGTGGCTCAGTGGTTGAGCATCTGCCTTTGGCTCAGGGTGTGATCCCTGGGTCATGGGATCAAGTCCTGCATCAGGGTCCCCGAGGGGAGTCTGCTTCTCCCTCTGCCTATGTCTCTGCCTCTTTCTGTGTGTCTCTCATGAATAAATAAATAAAATCTTTTAAAAAATAAAATAAATAAATACAATTCTGGATCTTTTCTTAAACACTATCTTTCAATATATATTATACGTTTTAAATAAACTGGGGCTCACCTAGACTAATCCTGAGAACATAGGTGAGAGGATCACTCCAAGCTGCACTCTCAGCTGTTTGGGCCTCTCCTGCAGAAGCTCCAGACTTCAGGGAGCAGAGACCAACTCCCCTGAGCTGTGCCCTGTCCAAATTTCTGATCTGCATAAACATGACATGGTTGTGTGTTGTGCCACTAAGCTTGGGTGCTTTGTTATGTAGCAATAGGTAACCAGAACATGGCGGAGTCTCCTAAATTTTAAAGGCAACAGCTAATTCAAGATTTAAAAACAACACCAGCAATAAAATCATGCAGGCCAATAGTGTGCAAGCCAAATGCAATTGCTCAACCCATTTCATGAGACACTAATTTGAGATTTCAGCTTAAGAAATTATAAATGAAAAAAAAAAAAGAAATTATAAATGGTAGGTGGCTGGTGACAAGGGAAAACCAGGAGGGTGGATGAGATGGCTTCAGGGAGAGGCAGCAGGCACAGTGCTTGGGGTGGGGGGTGCCCAGCATTATAGCAGTTTCCAAACAGTTGATATTGTATAAATGAGAGCACTGAGAGACCAGAATATACTGGAATACATTGGATAAACCTGGACACACTGGCTTCTCATGCACCGTATACTCAGGCCTCTCAGAATCTATACAAGCAAACCACTAATGGCTATTTTTAAAGCAGAAATACCAAAAATTTTCTTCCTGCAGGGAACCTCAGTCTGGAGGATCTCATTTGTTTCTCCGGGGAGCAGCCAAGTGCTGTCTGTGTTTTCTTAGTTTGAGTTGGGAGAAAACGCTGCGCTGGACAAGGCATGAGCCAATGCTGTAAGGATACTGGGCCATTGCAAACAGAACCCTTGTAAATAAGGCTGCTTGGACCCAGGACAAACTCCTGTATGCACCAGCTCCATTCAACTCATGAGTAGCTTTGTTGTCCATCACCCTGGAACTGGGAAATCCATTGGTATGAGCTTGCTGAGCAGTTACAGTTAGCAGAGTGAGAGCCACTCTTAGACACATGAAGTCCCAGAGTTAAGACGAGAGCTTACAACTCAGTCTTCTTATTTTATAGTTTGGGCAATCAATACCCAGAGAGGAGAAAGACCTGCTCAAGTTGCTCAGCCAGTTAATTAAAAAAAAAATTGAGGCCCCCCGGCTCCCCAGTGTCCGCCATGGCCAAAACCTACGACCACCTCTTCAAGTTGCTTCTCATCGGGGACTCCGGCATGGGCAAGACCTGTCTCATCATTTGCTTTGCTGAGGACGGCTTCAACAACACCTACATCTCCACCATTGGAATCGACTTCAAGATCTGCACTGTGGATGTAGGAAGGAAGAAGATCAAGTTGCAGGTCTGGGACACAGCTGGCCAGGAGCGATTCAAGACAATAACTACTGCATATTACCGTGGAGCCATGGGCATTATCCTCGTATATGACATCACAGATGAGAAATCCTTTGAGAATATTCAGAATTGGATGAAAAGCATCAAAGAGAATGCCTCAGCTGGGGTGGAGCACCTGCTTCTGGAGAACAAGTGTGACATGGAGGCCAAGAGGAACGTGCAGAAGGAGCAGGTCATCAAGCTGGCTTGGGAGCATGGAATCCGATTCTTTGAGACAAGTGCCAAATCCAGCACGAATGTGGATGAGGCTTTCAGTTCCCTGGCCTGGGACATCCTGCTCAAGTCAGGAGGCCAGAGATCAGGAGGCCAGAGATCAGGAAACAGCCATAGCCACCCCCCCCCCGCCCCCGCACTGACTTGAAACCCTATGATAAGAAGAACACCAGCAAGTGCTCCCTTGGCTGAGGACCCTAGGCCCAGAGGCTGAACCTCAGGAGGCAGGGCTGTGGGTGGGCAGGGGAGAAACAGCAGGTGGGGCGGGGGAGGGGGTCTAGAGGAGGTAGATGGTGGAAGAGTAGGGAGCAAATGTAAAAGAAAATAGGAAGGGGAGAGGAGAGAAGATAGGACAGGGAAGGAGAGGCAAGGAGGAGAGAGAGAGCAGAAAGAGGTGAGGGGGCAGGAAGAAGGGGAGGAGGAAACCACTGGTCCTGGGTGTCAGCCTTTCCTGGGACTTCAAGGGCAGACACAAATGTAAATAAAAAGTTGACTTGTTGTTACTGAAAAAAAAAAAAAAATTGAAACTTCAACTCAGCTTCCTGACTTCCACTGAGCAATATACTCCTTTCCCAACGTACTCTCACAATCTTTCTCTTTGACATCATCTGAAGACCTTCAGTTTCGTTTGTTTCTTTCTTCATGATTTCAGGATTGGGTGAAGAAGAGTTTTCCAAAAAGCTTGAATTTTTCTAAGCCACAACTTCATGCTGACTTTCGTAGTCTGTAGGAATGTCATAGAAGTATTTTATGTTGCCTTCCTAGCTCTAATGGCTACTGCTGAAGGGCTGAAGGGGGTGGGCTTATGTGGCCATATTTGGGCCACAGTACCCTATTTCCTACTCCCTTCAAATTCACAACTTAATGGACTAAAGAGAGCTGGCCTATCAGCTGGACAGCAAACTAGGACTCTGTCTCCTCCCTCAAAACTTGTTACCGCGAAATTCAGAAACCACAGATAGATGATAATGAGCATTTGAATTAAAAGGCTATATAGAGTAATAGCCATTACAGAGAAGTCTGTGCTGTGACATGGGAGTGGGGAGGGGAGACAAACCTGTGGGAAGAAGCAGAGGGAGAGATGTGCTGAGCAGGTGAAGGAGACCCAGCTTCCTGGGGCCTTGGGCAACCTGATGCCAATTCTGTGCCCGCAGGGCCTAGCTGACCACTCTGTTCTTGTATCAGCTGGTCCTGGGAATGAACGGACACAGCAGACACAGCACCTTTCCTCAGTGGGCTCATAACTTAACAGTGGAGATAGAATATACAACTGAGTATCTGCAGATTCTATTCTGGTGAGTCTGGAAAGGAATGGGATGGTTTATTTTAGAAGATCCCCACAATTCTGAAGACCAGCTAAGATCAAGAACACTGATGTTCCTTGAAGGTCCTCATTCCCTTGTATGCCATGGCCACTGTCTACCTCTTGACCCTCATCTCTTTCCCAGGTCTGGTTCAGAATTTCGGCTTAGAACCGAGACTTTGCTGCTAATAAACACTTCCCCTTTTGGAGAGAGACTTTCCCTAAAATACAGAGGTGGGGAGAGGGACTTTCTCTAAAGTGCAAGGGTGCACAGGGTGCCCACACTCAGGGGCGTCCTCAGGAGGAGACTCAGTCCTGCTGCCCCCCAGCATAGGTCCCTGCTCTCAGCACTGTTTCTCCCCACGAGACAAACCCCTCTCTTTCCACTAAGAGCCTGTCCTTTCAGTGCCACAAGAGTACCTTCTGTCCTCTGTTAGCACAGATGAGTTTCCTCAAGGGGCTGGGACAACAGAAAAGGAACTCTAGCACAGAGGGCAGAGAAGGTCACCACCTGGTTTCCACACCCTGGACTTCCCTTGGGCCCCACAGGGACGGCATAGGAGTAATCAGGTCTTTCTCAGGGGCTGCCCCAGGTCTTCCCCTGCCCCTCTGCTCCCCCTGCCCCTCTGCTGTTCATCAGACTGCTTCTCTGAGAAGCTCCACCCCCCTCCGTCTGGAGTCCTCTCTCTTTCCCTCAGAGACGACCTCAAGCCCCTCCTCTCCATGTGTCTCTGTGGATCTGGGCTGTTTAGGTTAGAGGAGCATCCTGGACCTCTGAAAGACACAGGACTCTTGCCAGAGCTGCGTGAGGCTGTAAGGAGGGGAGCCAGCGCTCCTGGATGTGCTCCTTCATATCCAGTTTTCTCTGTGGCTGCAGGCCGCAGTCCAGGGTGTGGACTTATTTTTATTTCTGGGTTTTTTTTTTTTTTTAGCCTAATACTTAATGGGAACACCTACCTCAAGAATGGACACATTTTAGGGAAGCTGGCTAGTAGCATCTTAAGCTAAAATGAGAAAGTGTTTCCTTACTGAGCAAGACACTTTCTATGTCCTTGGAGCCGACAGCTCCTCTTAGGGTACAGACACCACTCAGCACGTGGTTTCTTCCTATTCACTTGTGGCTTCCCTAACAATGAAGAAGCCAGAGCTTTTGGGTTTCTCTCTGTGACACCAGGAAAAGCATCCCACTCACATTTCTGATTCTTGGATTATCCCATTTTTCCAGACTCCTTTCTTGCTCTTCCATCTTGCCTTTATTCTGTTCCTACTACCTTGAATGCTCTCGTCCTTTAACACTTTACTATTCTGACTCCTGTCTAATCTCTTGAATATGACACATTTCCCACACAGAACTCTGGTAGCCACTACCCAGCAAAAGAAAATTTGAATGTCTGCGGTAGCACCTCCCCCTGGAAACATCTCCTACTATCCTCCTCCCTCTAAGTGTCTCCCCTCTGCTTTTATAGATGCCACAACCACCTCCATGGTGCACGGACCACAGTCGAAGGGCCCGATGATGGAGGAGTTGTGCTTTAGCAGAGGCTTAGAGCAAAAAGGATCAGGGCCAAAGAATAATACTGGGGAAACTCCAGCATGATTTTAGAAGTCCATATGGGAAGTGGTAGAGAATAGAGGATAATGGACTGAATGAGAGCTGAGGGAGAAGCCACATCCTGCACAGGTAGGCCAGATGGTGAAGGTGAAGGATTTCTCCATAGGGATAGAGCTGTCACAGAAACACTGAAGAGAGGAGAAGGAGGGATGCCCAGTAGATGTCTTCAGTTCTACTGGGCTTGGGACTTGAAAATTTTTTTGAACTATAAGTTGTAAAAAGACAAACATTTTACTTTACAACCTGGCAGACATATATCATACCTTCCTGGGGACAAGTTTCATAAAATATACATGAAGGGCACTGATATTTTCTGTTCTATTCTACTCCATTCTATTCTATTCTGTCCTACCCCATCCCATCCCATTCCATCCCATCCCACCTCATCCTATCCCTATCCTACCGTAACCTAGCCTCATCCAGCCCCCCAACCCCCATCCCATCCATTCCAACCCATCACATCCCCATCCCACCTCACCCCATCCTCATCCTATCTCATTCCACCCTGTCCCATCCCCACCCCATTCTACCTCAGCCAAGCCCAGCCCAGCTCATCCCACCCATCCCATCCCATCCCATCCCATCCCATCCCATCCCATCCCATCCCACTCTCTTTCATTACAAAAATGCTGATAGTCTCTATAAATTGATCCTATAAACCATTAACAGGTCAGAGCCACAGTTTGTGTGTGTGTATGTGTGTGTTCTTTTCCAACATTTTATTTTGAAAAAGTTAAGTCTGCAGAAAAATAAAAAGGAAAACAAGAACATAAATATACTCTTCATTTAGATTCACAAATTAACATTTTGCCACATCTGTGCACACTTACTGCATGTGAAAATAACACATACATGTATGTGTATAAATATATGTGTGTATTTATATACACACACAATATGTTTCCCTTAATCATGGTGGTTATATTCTATAAAGTTGCAGCAAACACTGAATTGCAAATACTGAATCATTGCTCCTGGGGAAAATACAGGGCTAGGTTCCTGCAAGCCTCTGATCACGTTTTTGTTTACCTTGTTTTATGCATGTTTCTGTTTAAAGACACTTTACTAAGTATATGCTGTTGAGGCATCCCTGGGTGGCGCAGCGGTTTGGCGCCTACCTTTGGCCCAGGGCGCGATCCTGGAGACCCGGGATCGAGTCCCACGTCGGGCTCCCGGTGCATGGAGCCTGCTTCTCCCTCTGCCTGTGTCTCTGCCTCTCTCTCTCTCTCTCTCTCTGTATGACTATCATAAATAAATAATAATATAAAAAAATTTTAAAAATAAATAAATAAATAAATAAAATATGCTGTTGATTCATGAATATTGAACTCACAGCCATAAGCACTATATAACTCATGCCTGAACAAAGATTATCTAACACATGAATTTTCTCTGCACAGCTCATTTACAGCCTTCTTGCACTTGGGATCACTAGACAGCATTTGAACACTAGGCTGGGCACCATTTTATTTTATTTATTCATTTTATTTTGGGGGGGCACCATTTTAGAAAGCAAAATCCCCTCCCCCCAAATAAACCTACAGAAGTATAGAAAACATGGCACTAAATAGACTGTGAAAGGGAAACTTGTTTTCAGCATAAGTGAAATGAAGGTAGAGGGTCACCTCTACAAATAAATTTTAACAAGCAGGCAGATTTGCAAATATGGAATCTGCAAATGTTGTGGGTTGACTGTGTGTATACTTGAGGGTTGCAGACACCATATCTCCTCACCCCTGTATGTGCCTCTTCAGGGTAAGGATGTTCTACAACGAAACTACATTTCCATTATGCATCCCAGGAAAACTAACCTTCACCCAATATCATCTGGTATTCAGACTTCTCCAACTGTCCTCAAGGATTTTAAGGACAATTTTGGGGGGTACCAGAATCCAACCATGGTTTGCCCCCACATTGCAGTTAGTTATGTCTCTTTAGCCTCCTTTATCTAAACAGTCTCATACCCTTTCTTTAAATGGAACTGATACTTTTGCAGAGTTCAATTTGTCTCTCAGAATGTCCCACATTCTAGATTTGTCAGATCAATTCCTCATGATTCCATCCTGGTGATCACTGCGTAGATAATTCTGTGTACTTCTTTTGGCACGCTAGGGGAGGGCTTCTGATGTCAATTCATCCCTCTGTTGATGAGGAGGAGTTGGACTCTATGGTTAAGGTGATGGCCCATGGTTCGAAAAGCACAGCTTTAGGTGAGGTAGAGGCAGTGTTGCAAGAGAGGGGAGGATGAAGGCTCAAAGAGAGGAGACAAAGGCCAGGAATTACTGTGTGATAAATGGCACAGGAAGGCCAGGGGCTGAGTCCTGGCCCTGAAGAGCCACAGTCTCCCTCTGAGTGCAGAGGGCCTGCATTTGCTGAGGAGCTTTTTGCCTGCCAAGAGCATGAAGAAACAGTGTCAGTGTCTGGGGACTGAGTTTTAATTTCCAGTGAAATTGGGACAAAGTTCCTTTAGGCTAGATATAATTTCTTTTTAAGCCTTGGGTTCAAAGCCTTGGAGCATTCTAAATGCTTAGAAAATTGTTGGGGGTAGTAACAAAAGGCAGAATAGCTGGTGCCTGACATAGAGTTTTTCTATGCCAGTGCCACGAGATGATTTAATATTTAATATGATTGTGGTCAAACCAAGTCTGAATGGAGTGAGCCTGAAGCATTTCTAGCACTGCAGCCAAATGGCCAGGAGCCCAAAGTGATAGAACTGTGGTTTACTCACCAGCCTTGAGAGCAACCTTTGGGGCTGGTTGAACTCTAAAACACCACTTGGTATTTCCTAAGAATGATCTGTAATGCATTTGGGAAGCCTGTTTGAATCATCCAATTAGACCGTGTTTTCTGAGGGGCCCCCACGGCAGAGCTGAAGGGAGCTTCCCTCTCCTCGCAAGGCAGTTTCCATTCTCTATACCTCCTCTGATTCTCACAGCAGCCCTGTGCAGGACCCCAGGCCAACGTTACTGTCTCTGTGTGCACACAAGGAGACTGAAGCTCACAGAAGTCAAGTGACTTGGGCATATCACAAAATCACTGAATGGCTGCCATCTATAGAGGCCTCGACTTTCCCCAGCCAGATGTCCAACCGACTGTCGCTTTGGGAGTTAAGCAGGAGCAACAGGTCATTCATTGGTTGGGAAATGCCCCCACGAGCTATTGCCAGCTTGTGTTTCTGTGTTGGACTCCAGCAGTCCTTGACTTATCAGAGAGAGGGTCTGTGTAGTCAGAACTGGTCAGAGGCACCCACTAAAACCCCATCGATTTTCCATAAGGTCAGGAGGGCTTACTCCACTTGTTTCACTTAAGATAGTCCCATAACTTAGAGGTTAAGACCACAGGCTTCGAGTTGGACCAAGATTGGAACCCCAGCTCTGCCTTTTACTAATTTGTTAACTTGAACAGGTTATTTAATCTTGCTCAGCATTAATCTTCTCCTCTGTAAAACATGGATAATAGGACCTCTCTCTAGGTCTTATTATTAATGAAGACTGAGTTATTATATGTAAAGCACTTAGATCAGTACTGAGTGCTCTGGGGGATCCCTGGGTGGCTCTGCGGTTTGGCGCCTGCCTTTGGCCCAGGGCAGATCCTGGAGTCCCGGGATTGAGTCCCACGTCGGGCTCCCGGCATGGAGCCTGCTTCTCCCTCCTCCTGTGTCTCTTTCTCTATCATAAATAAATAAATAAATCTTTAAAAAAAAAAAAGTACTGAGTGCTCTATAGTTATTAACTGTTACTATGTAATGTATTCAGTAAGCACTCAAGGAATAGACAATGAGGTGGCACTGGGACATTTTCATAAATAATGGTTACTATCTGCAGATGTCATTGAGCACCACCAAGTATTTTGTGATGTGGTTCAAAGAGGCTAAAGAAATTTCACTAAGCACAGAAGCCCACCATTTGCACTTGCTTATGATGTGCCTCATGAGATAACTTTCCATCTTGCTATCAACATGCACTGAGGTAAATGCTGGACAAACAGGGATAAGAGATATGTTGCTTGCCCTCAGAGTTCTTCCAATTTGGCTGGTGGGGAAATAATGCAAAAATTTGTGCATAAAATATACAAACAAGGGAAGGTAATGTTGGCCACATGGAGAGGGTTGGGTCTCCTTGGGGTCCCCTTGGGAGAATGAGGGAGGCAAGAACCAGAGCAGCAGAGCAAGGTCTGGCAGAGGAAGTAGACTGGAGCAGTGGTTCTGGGTTTATATTAGCCATCCCCATACCCTCCTTACTGACCAGGGATGAGAGAGCCTAATCTTAGTGACAGGTCCCAAATTGATGTGTCCTCAGAGAACTCACAGGTGCAGTTACCCTGTGGTCAGCTCAGAGGGTCTAGGCAGCTGGTGTGGGTTTCAGACAAAGTCAGCCTACACATGGGTCAGGGCAGCTCTGCCCATCTATTTATCTGTCTGTCCATTTATTTTTTACCCATATGCTTGTCTATCTATCCACGTGTTTGTTCATTTGTCTGTCAGTCTTTTCATCCATGTGTGTTTATCCATCCACCCACCTAACAGTACAATCATCCATCTACTATCAACCTGTCATCCTTTCATATTTCTATTTCCCATCTTGTTCTAGGAAAGATTTTTCAGAGGGTCACAAAGAACACATACCATGATAAAAAAAAAAAAAAAGCAAATGCATGCACAGAGGTATAGAAAGGTGTAGAATGAGAATAGGGAAATACAACTCAGACTATGTTGGAAGGACATAACTGGTTGCTGCTACAATTGAGCTACAGATTTGTCTCCTATTTTTATGGTTATCTTCACTGGAGTAGAGACAATCTACCATGTGTTCAGGGGAATAAAGACCGTTTTTCTTGTTCTCAGTTCAACAAATACTTTATCTCATGAAGTTTCCATCAGTTTCCAGGGAGAGGCAGCAGTCTGATGGTTCCAAACAATGACTCAGGCCCGAATTCAAAGCCTGCATCCATCACTGAACAACTGTGTGACCTTAGGCAAATCACTGTGTTTCTCTGAGCCTTACTTTCTTCATCTGTAAAAATGGGTTAAGCATGGTGACTGCCCTCAAAGAACTGCATTCAGGTTTGAATAAGACTGTGTATATATATATATATATATATATATATATATATATATATATATATAATTTTTTATAAATTTATATTTTTATATAAATTATATATATATAATTTTTTATAAATTTATATAATTTTTATATAAATTATATATATATATAATTTTTTTAAACATGGTATAGGACACATGGTCAGTCTTCAGTAGAAGGCAGCAATTGTTACTTGTGAACAATCAATCTGTTGAATGTGGTTGGGAACTGGCATTCACTCAGCTTCTGCATGTAGAAACCATGAGGAGAATCAAGGCCAGAATATCTGTGACCAGGACAGTACCTGCTAGCCCTGGATGAGTGGGAAAGACTCTCATTCCCCACAGTTTCTCCTGTTAGCAATCAGCTTTTTCCCAGCCCCCAAGGTCCAGGCAAGGTAGTGGGCTTGGTCAAATTGCTCTGACCCCATTGCCCCAGCTGGAAAGCAGAGACTTAGCAAGCTGTTGAGACTCACCTAATCTTCCCAGCAGCCATTCCCTTTGCACTTACAGATGATTAATTGCATAAGAGAGAAGGTCTGCATCCCTCTCCTTGGCTGGGATTCCCTCTATCCCTCAAGCCCCTCATAGCTGATAGTAATTCACTCTTAACCTTGCAGTCTGCCTGGGCTTGATTTGCATCTACAAAGTCTGTATATCCCAAATATGATTTGAACCATCTCTCCTTAGAGACAAGGGGTGGGAGGCAGGGGCAAGCTGGAGGTAGTATGGGTTATTCTGTCTAATGGCAAAAGCCCATGACTTAGTTGTGAGTGTATTTGTATGCGAGGGCGGGTAGGGTGAGAGTAGAACCATTTCATTTTGTTTTTACTTCTAAGTATCATACAAATGGTCTCTGGAATCCTCTGGCAGCTGGTGGACTTTGATTCAGCAAGCAATGAATTATATCCTACAGTTGTGAGTAAAATTACAAATATCTTCAAGATGTTCCGTACTCTGGGAAAGGGCAGCCAAGCCTTGTTGGCTCTGTGGGTTGTCTCCTGTTGGAGGAGCAAAATGCAGCACCTCTCTCTCTGAAGAGGGGAAAGAGAAGAGTGGGAGGGATGTGGGAAGAGGCACAACAGAGAGACCAGAGAGGAGTATGGTTGAGGGACACAGCCAGGGCCCAGTATGGGGTAGGGATGGAAGGAAAAGCCTGAGTGAAGTACCATGGACTTTCTCCAGGCTCTGTGTGTCTGGGGAGCAGCTGTGTTCATCAGAACTTGGTAGAATGCATACTAATTGACAAAGCCTCCTTCATCTCAGCAGCAAATATTTACCAAGTCCCCCCATGTGGGAATAGATGGCTTAGGATTTGCAGTCATCAGAGCAAGACAAAGACATATAGTGGCTCCAAAAATATCAATTATTCACTCAACAAAGATTTGCTGAAAAAAGATACCTAATACTGAATAATGCATTCAATTTCTATTACTTGAAAAACTAATAGAGCCAAGGCATATGCCACTGGGCTCCCAGAGACCTCTACTGAATACCATTGTGCTGAGACTGCATATAGTCTGACCATGAGGCTAGGTCTCCTCCACTAGCCTGTGAACAATACAAAGGCAAAGATTGGGTTTTATTTATCTGGCATTATAATGCCATCTCCTCTCTTCAACACTTTTCTTGGCTTGGCAACTAGTAGTATTTAGGAAAGTTTGTCAAATGATTGAGATAAAGTTAACTTTCTCTTGTCTCTGTTTTCAGGGTCAAGTAAAAAGCAAAGAGCTCTCACCTTTTAGATTGCTTCCCTGGAAAGGAGTTTTGGCCCTGTCCCAACTCATCATTGTGACAGTCTTGGCTGCACACTACTGAGCCCAGTGCTGAGGAGTTGAACGCTGGGATATGTCGTCTTCAAAAATATAGCTACTGAGTAACTATAAAGAACAGATACTGAGATTTGTCTGGGGATTTCAAAAACAATTCATTGACTTAATATCCAATTTCTAAAAGCAATGAAATTTCATCAAATGCATACTTAATATATGGAAATTCAATAATTTGCTAGATGAAAGTGAAAGAGGGGAAGTTTCCCAAGTGTGCAAGTACACATGCAAACACACACACAAACATACTTAAGTGATCTAGACCAGTCTCCCTGACAATCCACTCAGTGGTTATAGACCTAGGAGTGTAGGTGGGAAATTAAAATATATCCTTTTCTTCAGGTGGGACCTGTTTTTATGAACCTTACAAAGCAGGAATGTTTTGTCACTTCAGTGTTGAAAGGATTTTTTTTCCTTTTGTGTTGTTGTTGTTGTTTTAAACATGATACATCTATTCCCATTTCATACTCAGTTGAAGAAACCAATCTATTGTAACCATGAAGGAAACCATAGCTCTGTTGAGCTTACTGAGAAATGTGGTCTCCAACGTGGCACTATCCTCAGGAATTTCCAAGAGTAGTTTTAATCATTTGTGATTGTATAAGTTCAGTTTTAGATGCATAAAATAGAAAACTCAAATGACATAAGCAAGAGAATTTCTTTCCAACCAAAAAAGTGTCTACAGATGAAAGTGGGCTGGTGACTCCATCCATGGCTTTTAGGAACTTTTTTTTTTTTTTGGCTATATTAGGATTGGCACATATTTCCAACTCAAGGTCACCTCATGACCCAAGATACCCACAGAAATGTTTCAGAGGCCACAATCCAGGCAAGAAGGAGGAAGGGAGGAAAGAACAAAAAGGTGACTTTCCCAGCCAGGTAAACCCATCTAAAATGCTTTCCAGCAGTTCCATACAGTGACTATAACTTATAATATCACTGTTGACACCTAACTTCAAGAGAAATATAATCCTTTAGCTGTGCATACTGCTACCCATAATAAAATTGGGATTCTATTAATGTGAAAGAAGAGGAGAATGTTTATGAGGGAGGCAAACAAGCTCTCTGCCACAGTGAGTTTCTGCTCATGAGTTGACTTCAAAATCCAACTCTCATGTAAGATAAATCTCCAGAGTTAACTCAGAGCCCTTCAGGTCCTCCTAGGTGGTTTCTGACTTGCTGGCTCCTGGAGGGCAGAGGTGCTGACGTGGGCTAACCCAAAGGGTGTCAGTCTGATAAGGTGAGTTTGCTCTGCTCTTTGGATGGAGAGATGCTAGCCTTGGGGGCAAAAAACAGGTTTCTTTATTCTCTTTGCATAGATGGAAAAACACATGTGGCACTGGTAGTTTTTCAGGGGAAAGGGTTACAAACAGGGCGGGCAGGTTTGAGGGAAGGAAAGGCAGAGCTTTGTTCACCGGGGGTGGGGGTAGAGGGAGGATCTGTAGCATCAGATAACCAGTGGTGAGTTTTGGGAGTCTTCTGTTGAGGGTGTGTGAGAGAACATCATAGGAGTGTCCACTTACAGGGTGGGTGTCACGCCAGTCAGGAACTGCTGTTGCTTGCCCATATACAAGATGTACCGTTGTTGTGTCTGTGCTGGAGCTCATCAGCTTTCTTTTACTCCGTTTACAACCAAAGTCAAACTTTGGTCTGATATTTCATCAGAATTATTTGAAAAAAATATAGCCTGAGAGGATAGCAAAAAGGTAGACAGGGCCAGATGTACAAGGATGTTCAATGCAGCATTGGTAAGAGCAAAAAATTAGATACAACCTAAATGTTCTAAGTGTTCATTAATAAGATATCAGTTAAATTATGAAACAACCATCTAAAGAATGTTATGTGCTCATTAAAAAAGATAATATTTATATGTTCATTGAGATAAGATGAACTCTGTGACACAGAGTGATAAAAAGATCACAAACCCCAGGTTGCCTGGGCGGCTCAGTTGGTTAGGCATCCGACTCTTGACTCAGTTCGGGTCTTGATCTCAGGGTCATGAGTTGGGCCTCGCATTAGGCTCCATGCTGGGCATAGAGCCTACTAAAAAAATAATAAATCACAAACCCACCGCTTATAGTAGGATTCCACTTATATACATGCTACATATATAATATATAGAGCAATATCACAAAGGATGTTTTCTAAGATGTCTGAAGTGGTGACATTTTGAATAATCTTTTACTTTTTTTAAAAAATTTTCTTTATTCATGAGAGATACACAGAGAGAGGCAGAGACATAGGCAGAGGGAGAAGCAGCAGGTTCCCTGTGGGGAGCCTGATGTGAGACTCGATCCCAGGACCCCAGGATCACAACCTGAGGCAGATGCTCAACCACTGAGCCACCCAGGTGCCTCTCTTTTACTTCTTTTTAATGCTTTGCTATAGTGACTGAACAAACCAACTGTGTGTTGTTTTTACAATCAGAAGAAATTAACTATCTTATGGAAAATGTACATCAGTAAAAAATTGGAAGAAAACTCACAAATGGTCATATTTTTTGGTTAGGATTACAGATGCCTTTTTTATCTTTTCTTTTCCCCAGATTTTCTGTGAGGTTGTTATGATATTTATGATAGGAAAAATGAATAAATAATGTTATAAGAGGATAATACTAATAATTGTAAATGATTTTGCACATATAGTCTTATATCTACATAACTCAACAACTGTCTGAATAAGCCAATGTGTGGGAAGGGAATGGAGAATGACTATAAGGGATGTTCCTTTCTAGCAAATAAATAGCTGCAAAAGTCTTGTTTGAAATCACAAATCAAGGAGTTGAGAGGGACCCTCTAAGTGGTCTCATATATTTCCTATTAATTCATTAGTCCATTCCTTTATATTCTACCAGAGGAGATTTGGTCTTGCCTTGAGGAACTGCAGCGGCCAGTGAGCTTGTCACCATGGAGGTTTCTTAATCCATTGTTGAATGGCTCTATTTATTAGAAAGTCCCTGGTCATACTGATCTCAACTCTGTCTCCTTGAACTCCTACTCAATGTCCCTAGTTCTAGTCTGTAGGTTAACAAGAGGCAGGGCTTGGCAATGGCTTTCAGACTGTCTTCTATGAAAGCTAGGTTTCCCAAGGTTGCCTCTTCTGACTGTGCATGAAAAGCAAGGTAGGAACTGAGGAATTCAGCTCAGGTCTGGGCTGATCAGCTCAGATCTACTAGGAACAATGTTTCTCTTGCCCTGGACCTGCACCTTTGTGTACAGATGGGGTTCCTGCTGCCAGATCTCTTCTGTGGTTCCTACTGCCTAGATCATCCAGGTTTTTGCTCATTTTCGAATGTGGTTCTATGGCCTTCCTGCCGACTTTCTGAGCAGACATCATTTTCCAATAAACCTTTATTATTTGTAAGTTAGCTAAAATCAGTTTTTATTGTTGTGGTCAAGGAGCTCTGGTTAATATAGAGGTCATGCACCTCTTTATTACAAAAAGATATCCCACAGATGTTCACATTGAGATTCTGGTCATTCAAACTCATCCTTAACCCACTCCAGTAGACTCCTTTATCCCAAAGCTGCCCTTAAGCTAGATCTCTCCATCCTGTGCTTGTGAAAGTGACCTTTATCCTTTTTTTTTTTTTAATTTTTATTTATTTATGATAGTCTCTCTCACACACACACACACACACACACACACAGAGAGGCAGAGACACAGGCAGAGGGAGAAGCAAGCTCCATGCACCGGGAGCCCGACGTGGGATTCGATCCCGGGTCTCCAGGATGGCGCCCTGGGCCAAAGGCAGGCGCTAAACCGCTGCGCCACCCAGGGATCCCGTGACCTTTATCCTTTAACCAATTTCCATTAAACTTAATTTTGTTGGTTTGGCCAATTTCTGCTGAGTTATTTTTAATGGGGATGCCTTTCTCATTTGGGGTATTCTGGGACCCAAATTTTCAATGTGTGTGTGTGTATGGTTCCCTATTCCAACAAGCAATTCCTAGACACCCTGTTGGTATCTAAGAATTCAACTCATTCTGACCCTATCTACCCAGAGATAACATCAGATTCCACAGATTAAGGGCTCAGTCCTAGGAGACAACAGCCTCCATGCCCCCCACTTGAGACACCAAACTCAAGTTTGGGTTGCTACCTGTGCTTCTGACCAACCAGCTCTAGATTGGAGGTTCCCACAACCTTCTCCCTAGGTTCAGTTAACTTGCTAGTCACTGAATTTTGAGAAACATTTTACTTACCAGATTTCCAGTTTCTTATAAAAGGACAGAACAGCCAGATGGAAGAGATGCATCAGGCCAGGTATAGGCGGAGGGTGTGGAGCTTCCATGCCCTCTCTAGGAATGTCACTCTCAGAACCTCCATATGTTCACCAACGTAGAAGCTCTCCAAACGCAATCCTTTTGGGTTTTCATGGAGGCTTCATTACGTAAGCATAATTAATTAAATCACTGCACATTGGCAACTGATTTACTCTCCAGCCTCTCTACCCTTCCTAGAAGTCAGGGCTTGGAAGGATCCCTTATGTGAACTATTGGTTCTGGTTCCTGGCAACAAGTTCCCATGCTTAGGTCCAGGAGTCACTTCCTTAACATAAAAAAGACACCATCTTTACTCTCCTAGCTTAGGAAATTCCAAGAGTTTTAGGAGTTCTGTGCCAGGAATGGGGTAGAAGGCCAAATACCTATTTCTTAGTATGAATCACAATATCACACTGGCATTCACGTGTCTTGCTTCTCTAAGTTTTGTGTTACTGGCAGACACTATTACTAAGAATCCTAAGTCTTTGTCCAAGCCACTGTTGAAAGTAGGCAGTCATAATAACAATTTAAATTATGGAATATTTCACAAGGACAGAGGAGTATAGGAAATAACACAATACATCCATATATCTGCCATCCAGATTTTGCCATATTTGCCTCTGAATTTGATAGCAGCAAGTGATGGTGAGAACGTGGGATGCTGGAGGGAGAATCCAGAATAATCTGATACCACCACTCTGAGGAGAGATTGTAGGCAATTCAAATAGAGTTAAAGATGGAGGCATTCATACCCCAGAAATCTCATTTCTAGGTAAGTACCCTAACTAAAGTCTCTCACACAGCACCACAGAGCTAAGTTCTGGAATGTACACTGTAATAACAAAAACTAGAAATGACTTAAACATCCATCAATCTAGTATATTCAGAAAATGAAATATTTTCTAGCATATTCATAAAATGAAATATTGTTATTAAAATAAGCAGGCAAAATTTATCAACATGGATAAATCTCAGATATATCATGTTGAATGAAAAATATAAATTGTAAAAGGATGCACCTGGTATGCAATCATTCATGTGAGTTTTGAAAAAGAAAAAGAAAGAAAAAAAATACCATCATTAATAAGGTACTTAGTGCTGCAGATGACCTCTGGGTCACACCGACCTGGGTCAAATCCTGGCTTCAAGCTTTACAACCACAGGCAAGTTGTATAAACTCCCTGAACATCAGTTTCCTCATCTAGTAGGTGGGAACAATAATAATAACTATTTTATAGACTTGCTGTGAGGATTGGATTCTATTATGTACGTAAATCGTTCAGCATGGTGACCGGTATGTAATAAGTGCTGAATAAATATTAAATTTTGGTTCCTCTTGCTGAGGCCAGTGAAACATAAATAGACATGGGTAGGAGTAGGAAATGGTAGGCAGGGGAGGGCAGGGAGGAAGCTAAATCAGAGCTGTATTCACAACTGGTGCTGGGAATAGCGTCACGGGAGAGAAGAACACCCCATGACTGGGAAAGTGCACAAAAGCAGAAGGCAGGGAGCTAAGCAGCTGGAAGCGTTCAGGGGAAAACAACCCAACACAGCAGGTAACTCAATCCAGTGGAATGAGCTGGGTGCGTGGCAAACTGGTGACCAAGAGAAGAAAACACATTTGCATTCTTGGAAGGAAATGCAGTGGAAAAACAAACCCTAGGAACTTGGGAGTAAGCAGGCTTGCCCGGAATCCCTGCCTGGCCCCGGAGGGCTTCCCACCCGTGGTCCACCTTCTGTAGGTTTCATCTTAATGGTCTTCCACTTTACTTAGGTTTCTGTCTGGAAACTGATGCAATGAAATGGAATAAAAGGAAGCATACTTCCTTCTCTGCAAACAGCCTGCACCTACCCTACTTGTACTTTCTGTGATGACCTTATAAAATCTTATACTGATTAAAACCCCTGAAATGATGGTGTTGAGTGCTTTCAAAGATAACTCACTGCTTCAGGTGGAAAAGAACTAAAGGCTGGTCAAGGTAGCACTCGTTACTTTTTACCTTGAAAACTGCTTTTTATTCACCAAAAACACTTTTCTCATCTCCTATTCCTTCTCGCTCAGTGGCTCTCAGGGTTATTTTTCTGAGACAGAGTTCAAAATTTTGCCATTGCTCTGTTTATAACATTAAATAGCTTTCCCTTTGTTCTCAAAATTTAAGACCAGTTCCTTGGTTAAGCCTTTAAAGAACCACCATAATTTTACTTCGATCCATTTTTTTTTTTTTGTTCCAAGTAATTTTCTCTTGTTTTCATTCACCAGCCATTCTCCCAGGCTGATTACTGCATCACTGTTCCCTGTTCCTCCTCTGTCCACATGGTTTTCCCATCTTTGTTTCTTTCATCAAGGTTATTTCCTCTGATTCCTACCTGTTCAAATTTTACCCATCCTCCACGGTCTACTTAAAATGTCATTTGTTGTTTAGAGTCCTCCTGGACTCACTTTTCTTCCTCCTATGCTGGACATCACTATTCAGTTCAATTTTATTTAAGAAACTAATGAGCTAGGTAGGCATGAAGGAGAAAAAAAAAAAAAAAAAGATGGTCTGTCTCTTCCATCAGCAACCATCTAGTCGGGAAGGTGGACACAGAAACCACAGACCCTAAACCAAGTAACAAATGCGACAACAGCAATGTCATCAAGCAGCTGCAGGGCTGCCGAGGAGTCCCATCATCTCTTGCCTCGTAACTTGTCTAATTATTCTCTTGCCCTGCTGCCCTTACCAAAGATTTCCTTCTCCCCCCAACTGATAGAACCATCACTTTAAAGGACCATCAGATATGCCTTCCCCCTACTTAAAGCCCTCCAGAGCCTTGCTGTTCTACTTGGAATAAAATCCAAACTCCTCACTCTGGTTTTTAAAGTGATTAAAGTGGCCTTCTTCCCCTTCCCACCTTTTCTCTGTTATCTGCCTCTCCCACTTTGCTGCATCACGCTAACCTTTCTGTTCCTTGCACAATGCAAAATGTTTCCCTTAAGACTTTGCACCAGCTTTCCTCATTCCTTGATCTGCACTATTATTCCTCCCTGCTCTTTCTTAGCATTTTAGGAATCAGTTTCAATCTGGCTGATGAGAACTTCCCTGACCCATCCAGCTTCAATCAGCTCTTCAACTGCTCTTATAGCTAATTGCTGCCATTTTTCCTGTTTGGCTGTTTATCAAATTAGTGGTCTCTCCCACTAATTTCAGCTGCAAGAAGGCAGAGGTGGGGATGGTTGCTCACAATGCAGCCTCAAAGTGTGGAGCAAGGCTTGGCGCAGAGATTCAGTAAATATTTGCTCAATGAATGAATGAGAAGATTTCATAGAAGCAGACAGTGGAAGTTCAGTAGCACAGGGAAGGGCATTTTGGATAAAGGGCACAGCACATGTGAAGAGAAAGGAATGAGGAGAGTGGCTGAGCCAGCTTTCTGTACTTCCCAGTTAGAGCACTTGCCCACGTCAGTGGGGTTGCTTGCCTGATTGGCTGTTTTCCTCAAAGACTGTAAGTGTCTGAAGGCAGAGGCCTCATCTCTTTGCTGACCATTGTATTTTCCATGTCCTAGCCCATGATGGTTCCCCATGATTACTGAAGGAATGAACAAAAGTTTAAAAGGAGGAACAATGGGAAATAAAGCTCGTTGTTAAGAATCTCAGATGTTGAGCAAAGGAGTTTGTATTTTGTTCTATGAAAAATGAGGAGCCATTGAAGTCTTTTATTTTTTTACTTAAAAAAATAATTTATCTATTTACTTTTTAACCTTTAATTTTGAAATAATATAGATTCCCATGAGGTTATAAAGAAAGGTCCAAGGAAATCCCATGTACCCTTCCCCTGGCCTCCCTCAATGTTAATATCTTATCCAATCATAGCACAATACCAGACTAAGGAATCCACATTCACACAATCCATAGAGCTTATTCAAGTTTCACCAGTTTATATGCACTAATCTGTGTGCATGTGTGCAGCTCCATGCAATTTTATCATATGCAAAGCCTTGAGTCACTACTACCATAATCAAGATACTCAACTGTGCCATCGCCACAAGACTCTCCTGCATTGCTGCTTTATAGCCATACTCACACCCCCCATCCCTAATACTTGGCAACCACCAATCTACACTTAATATGTATTACTTCATGATTGTTACAAAAATGGAATCAAGCAGTACATAGCCTTTGAGATTGGCTTTCTTTTTCTAGTTAGCATTATTTCCTTCAGATTTATCCAAATTGTGTCATATATCAAGAGTCTCTTTCATTGCTGGGTAGTATTCCATGGTATGTTTAACCACTCACCATTTAAAGGGCATTTGGATAATTTCCAGAGGCTTCCCCACCCCCCCCGCCCCAGAGGTTTTTAACTAAGGGAATAGCATGCTGAAGTTTGTCTCTTAAAAGTTTATCTTTTGGAAGACAAAAATTGGACTGATATGGGGTTAGCATGAAGAAAAGGAGACAAATGGGGGTTATTTCTTTTTCTTTTCTTTTTTTTTTTTTTTAAAGATTTTATTTGAGAGAGAGAGCATGAACAGGGGAGAGGGCAGAGGGAGAGGGAAAAGCAGACTCCCCTCTGAGCAGGGACCCCCCCCCCCCACAACCCCAGACTCTATCCTAGGACCCTGGGGATCATGATCTGAGCCAAAGGCCGATGCTAAATTGGCTGACCCACCCAGGCACCTGGGAGGTCATTTCAACAGCAGGAGAAAGATGGACAGCTGGAACCAAGGAAGTGGTTGTGAGGATAGAAAGGAAGTAATGAACTCGAGAGACATTTCTGAGGTGGGGATGACAGATAAGGGTTTGTGATGGATTTGAAGTATTAGGTAAAGGAGAGGAAGAGGTCAACAATCACTTCAACTCTTCTGCCTTGAGTGTTCACAAGATCAGCAATACTATAAACTGTGCAATGGTATTCAAGAGGGAGGAGCATTTAGAGAGAGGATAATGAGTCCTATTTTGGACATCAAGAGTGTGGATGCTCAGTAAGACCCAAGAGGAAATGTGCAGTGCTCAGGAGAGCATTCTGCACAGGAGACTGAATAGAGAGGCTATTAGAGCACAAGTGGCAGAAAGGTGAGCAGAGAGCCAAGGACATAACCTTGGGGAACAGCAAATGTTAATGCTACCAAGACATCCAACACAAGGGGGAAAGGTATTATACTGGTGCTTAGGTAATTGTGGTGTGTTCTTTGCAGGAGCAGGTCTGTAGACAGAAGTATGGTGGGCAGGTGAGGTAATAAAAGAGAGGTGAAGCAATGGGGGAAGGAAGTATAACATGAGCTTTTAAGAAGTTTGGCAACAAAGTTTGAAAGAGAGAGAGAGAGTCAGGGTGGGATAGAATCTGCAGATATCCGTCAAGAAATCCAAGACACTGGAATGCCTGGGTGGCTCAATGATTGAGCATCTGCCTGTGGCTCAGGTTGTGATCCTGGGGTCTTGGGATAGAGTTCTGCATCAGGCTCACTGCAGGGAGCCTGCTTCTCCTCCTTCTGCTTGTGTCTCTGCCTCTTTTTGTGTCTCTCATGAGCAAAAAAAAAAAAAAAAAAAAAAGAAAGAAAGAAAGAAAGAAAAGAAAAGAAACCCAAGATACCTGGTGCTTTCTGTGCCCATCAGATAGATCTTTTCTGAGAGTCCACACATGATCCTGGGAACTCCCCCTTACCACTGTGCTCAGGAAGGTTCTACCACCAATGGATCCAACCAGCTCTTGTCTCAAACCCAGTTCCTGTCTCAAACCCATTTGCCATCTTGGGGTGGCCAAGGAATATTGCTTTAGGAATCTAAGGAATGAACAAATCTTTGCATTTCAAGCAGATGAATGAGGAGAGAAAAGGTAGGGAGCATGGGGCTGGCATAGATGTCAGAGCAAGGCCTCTAAGGCAGGGGAAGAACATAAGTGGAGAGGTCAGTCTCAGAGGAAGAATTTTTCTTTTCTCTGAGCCAGAAAGTAATCAGGTAAGAACAGAAAGAGGTGATGGTAGGTGGGATGTGCAGGAAAGGGAGGCTGAGGCAAATTTTTTAGTGAGGTGGGAGTTCACTACAGTCAACAGTAGTGAAAAGGGACTGTCTGGGTGCTTGAAGGGAGAGCTAAAGATCCAGAGCCACCCTATTTCTCTGTAGTACCAGATACCAACTGACATACTGTATCTGTTTGCTTTTTGGCTGTCTTTTCTCAGTAGGATATATTCACCCTACATTCCCAGAGTTTGGAACAGTGCCTGACACACAGTAGAGCCTGATGAATATTTCAGTGGATGAAAGAATAAAAGAAGAGGAGCAAAGTGACTGGTAAGCATCATGGAGGGCCCAGCTGAGCTTGGAAATAATCCCTCCCTCTCTTGACATGGCCCTGTCACCTGTGCTTGTCTCTTGCTGCCCTGTATCTGTGCTATCATCACACCCTGTCCTCTGTTCTGCGGTGAACACCTTTCAGAGCCACGTCTGCAACGGATCCAGTCTGGTGTGTCACAACACAAAAGGTTCTCAGAAATTGTAGGCTCAATGAATGGATATGTGAATGGCATTCTAAGCAGCTTTGGCTGTTACAAAGGTCCTTTTTATGTTACATCAAAATCCAGCTTCTTGTGACTGCTATGCATTGGTTGAAGTTTTGCCATTTGGATACATAAAGCCTGTTTCTTCTTTCTTTAGGCAGACCTTTAGGTATTTGAATGGCAATGGGATCTTCCCATACTCTCTCCAGGGTAAAGGCACATGATTCTTATATTTATTTATATATTTAGATTCAGTGAATTAGCCTATAGTATATTATTAGTTTCAGAGGTAGAATTTAGTGATTCATCAGTAGGCACATGATTCTTCTGACTGTCCCTCACATGACTGGTTTCTAAGCCCCTTCCTGGTTTAGAAACTCCTTGGCTTGGCAACTCCCTGGCCCCCAGGGGTTGTTAAATACCATTAAACTATCCCTTTGAGTAGAAAGCTGCTTAGACCTTAGTCTAAGGACATAGGTATGCCCTGCTGCCCCTTTCTTATTATCCCTCCCTAAAAATTTAAAGCCTATCTCTGTGTGAGGTCTGGTGAATCCTAAAATTAGGAGTAAGCCTGTCACTGGAGCTGACTTCTGTGCCAACAATGAAGTACCTCCCTGCCCAGTGTGACGGGTGACCCTAGGCCTATTAAACCAGCTGCACTCTGCAGAGAGTTGTCCTTTATTCCTTTTTGGACAACAGTGAGAAATGACTGGCAAGAGCCTCTGGTATTCACCCTTTGAGTTTTAACAGATGAAGATAATAAATAAGGGGTCAGTATATCCCTGGGGTGAGGGACAGGGAGAAGCAGCTTTCTCAGCACCATGATGCAGAAAGGCCTTCTAGTTCGAGTTGTTTTGCTGAAACTCTTCATTGCCTTCACCCCTGAGGCCCAGGCTGCTGGGGGAGTTCATTAGCTCAAATCTCAGGTTTCAGTAAGAGGGGAAGAAATTGGCCTCCAAGGATCAAGGCCATAATCCTTGTGGCTAACCCAGCAGGGTCCATTAAAAAAAAATTGAGAATTAATTAACATGCAATAAAATATATAGATCTAAGGGTTCAGTTAGAAGTTTCTATAGTTTTGAACACCTATTTAACCACTACCCTCCAAATTTCCCTTGTTTCACCATGTTGCTGCACGAGTCCATATTTGCTCCTCCTTAGTGATGAGTTGTCTTCCATGTCGTGAATATGCCATGACGCCATAACTTATTTATCCATTCTTCTATCACTGAACACTCAGGTTGTTTACTGGTGTGGAGTATTATAAATAAAAGCTGCCGTGAGTATTTGTGTATAACTCTTTGTAGGGACAAATATTTGTTTTCTTATTATTATTTGGTGAGTATCTGGAGTGAATGTGTGTCTAACTTTATAAGACACTGGCAGATTTCCAAGGGGGTTGTATCATTTTATACATGCCCCCAGCAACATAGGAGAGTTTCAGTTGCTCCATGTCCTTTAGTGATGTCACCTTTAAAAATTTTAGCCATTCTAGTAGGAATGTAGGGCTGTATCATTGTGGTTTTCATTTGCATTTTTAAAAAGATTTTATTTACTCATTCATGAGACATGGGGCGGGGCGGGTGGAGGGGAGGCAGAGGGAGAAGAAGCAGGCTCCATGCAGGGATCCCAATGTTGGACTCAATCCCAGGACTCTAGGATCATGCCCTGGGCTGAAGGTAGGGGCTAAACAGCTAAGCCACCCAGGGATCCCCTTATTTGCATTTTCTTATGATGATGACAAGCACTTTTTTCACATGTTTATTGGCCATATGTGTATCTCCTTTGGTGAGGTATCTTTTCAGGTATTTTGCCCATTTAATAAATGCACTGTCTTTTTACTCTTGATTTTTGTTTTATATGTCCTGGACTTGTCAGATCAGATATTCACTGTGTATATTTTCCCCCCACCTCAGTCTGTGGATATTTATTTTCTAATGATGTCTTTTTATGAGAAATACTTAATTTTGATGTTATCCATTTTTTTCTTTTATCATTAGTGCTGGGTAGTCTAATTTTCCTGTGAGAGATTGTTTTCAGCCATGAAACATAGTAGGTCTAGGAGCCCCAAAGCAATCTAGAATAATTGGGAGTGGGATGGGAGTGTTAGAACCTTTATCTTTCAAGTGTACAACAGCCCTGCAACTTGGTACTTTGAAAAGACACAAGGTTGGTTAGTAATCAGGAGGTCTACATTCAAGTCCTGGCTCAGCCTTTTATGAACTGAGTAATCAACTCATTCATCTGTAAAACGGGGGTAAGCGTGCTTGCTTAGCTGACATCTTAATGGACTTTGGATAATGGGATTTAAATAAACCCTGAAGTCTACAGATACTCAACAAGCATTCAGGAATCTCATAGTAACTACCACGATCACCATCACTAGCCCTATTCCAGTCCGTTATCCTGCTCATATTATCTTATCTCTTCTCCTTCCCTCCTCTATCTTCATTACTAAACATCTTTACATCTTTTTTTTTTTTTTTAAAGATTGTATTTATTTCTTCATGAGAGATACACAGAGGCAGAGACATAGGTGGAGGGAGAAGTGGGTTCCCTGCGGGAAGCATGATGAGGGACTCGACCCCAGGACCCCGGGATCACAACCTGAGCCAAAGACAGATGCTCAACCACTGAGCCACCCAGTTGTCCCTCATCTTTACATCTTTCTTGGGGGGACAGGAAAGATTGTGAAACTAAAATCCATCTCTTCTTACCTGTGTTTCTGGAAAAAGTCCTTGAAGGGCATCAGTCCCCTAGGACTGTGCATGGGGCACAGAGCTCTGTGTAATGGGAGGGCCACATGAGAGCCCAAGAGGGTGACAGCTGGAAGGCCTTCCCACACAACAAATCTCTGAACAAGCTGCCATAAGTGTCTTGTCTTTTCTCCTCTAATGGCTCCTTTTATTATGATCCCCTGCATATCCCAGTTTTTAACATATTTTTCCACCAAAACAACCCCTCACTTATATGGTCTTAAGTAGTTTGTCAGGAGATGGGCCATATTTTCCCCACAAATTAACATACTAGGTTTATAAGTGACAACTAAAATTAAGGATGCTGCTGGTATTGCCATTAGCCTGTGTGATTAGCAGGGGTGATATAGCACCCCTGCTAGCTATAATAAGCTTTTTTTTTTTTTAAAGATTTTATTTATTTATTCATGAGAGACACACACACAGAGAGAGAGGCAGACACAGGCAGAGGGAGAAGCAGGCTCCATGCAGGAAGTCCGACGCGGGACTCGATCCCAGGTCTCTAGGATCATGCCCTGGGCTGAAGGCAGGTGCCAAACCATTGAGCCACCCAGGGATCTCCTATAATAAGCTTTTCTTAATGTTGAAAATGATGTGGTTATGTCCATTCCTACCTCGGAGAGTCCCAAGCAGCCGGGTCCCCTGATAAGGAGTTCCTGTTCATTGTAGTCAGTCTTTGAGAAAAGGTGTTGAGGGTAATTTTTCTCTTGCTTCAAAGCACAGTCCTCCTTCTTGGAAGGGGACTCTCTTTCCAAAGAAAACTGTCAACTGGTGATGGGAATTATCTGTTTCCAAGTGTGGGATACTTAGAAAACACCTACAGCTGGTAGCTTCGGACTCCTTAGATCCACAAGCGTCAAGATGGGTCATTCATGTCACAGCTTATCATGCAGTGACCCCACTGGCCGAAGCTGAGGGGTCCACCAGGCTGTGGTAACCCAGAAGCCGGCCGCCAACAAATGGAACATGCCACCTTTTCTGGGCTTGGCCTGAGAGTACAAGGCTCTTTGTTATCCTCCTCCACAAGAAGCTTACAAAGTATAAAAGCTACCGAAGGAAGTCAACAGTCTTGTTTTTCACACCTCCTGAGTTTACAGAGGAGCTTTTTCAGGCCAAGTATTCAATTCTAGGTCCTGTCCCTACCTTGAGATGGGGCCTCCAGCATCTATTAGGGCATGTAGCCTACAGGCACGTGTAGCCCTGCTGAGTTAAGACATCTTACAAAGGCAGGTGTTGAGGGTTTGGTTTACAGTCCTCACCTGGCTATAGCTTCTCTGAACTACGAACGCAGCAAACAGGGTGTTAAGGGAAGTGACAGCGTCCTTCAGGTTTCAAAGCAGGAGTGGTCTGTGTTCTCTGTGTGGATCTAAGAGAGGAGAGTTGGGAGGTGAGGGAAGGCAGCAAAGATAAGAAGCAGCTGGGCGTCATATTACAAAGCTGAAAGGAAGAAGTGGAGAAACCAAGAACATGCAAAAGAAAGATCAGAGAGAGCTATTATTATGCAATATGCCCATTGCAGACAGACAGGCGGCACTGGTCTTTCATCTTTCTTAACCTCAGATTCCAGAAAGACTGCTGTAGCCTGGTCAGTCACACACAGACACAGGCTGGGGTGAACGTCAAAGTCCTGGCAAATTCCACTCTGGACAAGAGGGTGAACTTGGGAAACATCTGAGACTTTTTCAGGTGACGGACATGCCTGTCTCCATCCTAGCAATCAGCTTCCCAAACTTAGCTCCCTTCTGGTGCCCCCACCCTCTAAACCAAATGCTTCAGACCACTAACAGGCAGTGGGAAAATGGGTCTGTGGCCAGCACCACACAGAGCAACTCGTGCAGGGCCCCAACCTGCCCACATACTTGGCAGGCACCACCCTTGACTCATGCCAACTTGAGCGGAGTGAAGAGTGAAAACCCAATCCATCAAAGAGTTGTTTTGTCTACATGACACCACATCAACCAGTTGTTTATGTTGGCGCCACATGGCACCAAGGGCTACCCTGGCTGAAATCCGCCACTCTGACATCGTGCGTGGTCCACACTGCCTGCATCTGACACCATGTGGAGGCAAGGCAGAGCCATATGTCCGACAATTCCTCAGACCCAGATGGAGTCAAACATGACCCACCTGAACAAGACCTGGGTCCTGTTTCTGTATGCTCTGCTCCTATGGGATCAAGGGCTGTCCTGTCCACTGCCACAACTCTGGGTGTGAGCAAGGAATCGGTGCTTGTCCCTGAATGGAAAGTGTGGCTGCGGGCAAGGAGCTGAAGGACATTGTGCTTCGCTTGCCACTAAGAGAATTAGAAACCAGTGCTGAACTGAGACAGATCCTCAGCTGAGAGAGTGTCTGGCATTTGAGAAGCTAGTCTCCAGGTCACAACCTGGACTTGGCTTAACCCAGTTCCACAACTGGTTGTAAGCGAGCCTCAAATGACCAGCTTCCCTGGTTGGCAAATGCAGGGATGAACGTGCACCATGGAGAGAGCACAGAGGAAAGTCCTGCCTCTTCCTGACTGTGGAACCTGTGCCAGACGTGGCCTCTCTGGGGGTCATCTGAGGTTGACCTGCTCATTTCTTAGGTCGCTTCAAATGGCTCTGATTCTAGGTCACAATCTTTGGATAAAAGCAAGAGAAAACAGAAGGGAAAAAGACCACAGAATACCTAAGACATCAGATTATTTCTCCTTCACCTGCATATACATATAATGCTTTGAACTTCTGAGCTTTCTCACTCACCACATTGCCAGTCAAGCTCTAGCCCTAGAAATCCTCAAAGCTCACTGCCTGCCACCCCTCACTCCTGTCAACTTGTTACCTAAATGTGCCTTCTCAGAGGCCTTCCCTGGACAGCTGATCAAAAATTTCACCTGCCACTTCTACCTCTCTGCTTCATTTTTCTCCTTAGTGCTTACCATCATATAATACACTAAATATTTCCTTATTTGTCTTGACAATTTGTTGATTGCCTTCAACACTAGAATGTAAACTCCACCAGGGCCAGAGATTTTTCCCTTTGAGCACTGCTTGCTCACTGTCCGCACCCTGCCAGGACAGCACCTGGCACATAGTGAGTGATTAGTATGTGACTTGTTGAATGAGTTAGCACTTGTTTTCTGTCCTTTAAGTAGAGCAAATACCTTTCATTAACAAATCAGGACACAGGCTGAGTGTTTCTGTGTTCTTGACTCCTAGCTTTTGAAAAAACACAACGTTTCTAGTGACTAGGCTTTCCTTTTTTCCCCTCTCCCTCAGGTGAGACAGGAAGGCTGGGGGGAGTAGTTTGGTACCTCCCCTCCTCCCACATCCCAAGTATAGAGAACCAGAGTGGCTGGAGTTACGTATAACCATTCCCATTTGTTGGTAAAATAGTTTTCCTTGAGGGCGAGCTTTGTTAAAAAGAACAGAATGCTGCAGGCATATTTTAAATGGCTGTTCTCTTCTCTTCTCCTTGCTGGAAGCATGACATCTTTTTTCTTTCTTTTGTCCCCTACCTTCAGTCCTTTTCTTTTTTTCTTTCTTTCTTTCTCTTTCTTTTTCTTTCTTTCTTTCTTTCTTTCTTTCTTTCTTTCTTTCTTCCTTTCTTTCTTCCTTTCTTTTTTCTTTTTCTTTCTTCTTTCTTTCTTTCTTTCTTTCTTCCTTCCTTCCTTCCTTCCTTTCCTTCCTTCCTTCCTTCCTTCCTTCCTTCCTCTCTCTCTCTCTTTCTTTCTCTCTTTTTTTTCTCTTTCTTTCTTAAAGAAAGAATAAATTCTAGGGGTTTTTTAATGTTTGAATGACAGAACACACAAAACCAGGCAGAGAAGTCCCCAAGGAAGTGATGGTTACATTTCATTGTTATTTGCCCTTTGGTCCTTTGTCTTCTAAGCATTTATTATAGTTTCTTATAAGTATATTAAACATTTGTTTTTATGACGAATGCAATCCAAGTGTAAATAAATAAGTGTATTATCTTTTAACATCTGCCCCCCCCCCCCCATGTTCCTTTAAATAGAAAATGAGTTCAGAGTCTCCTTAGAGCCTATTTGGCCATAGCTGTCCCACCTATGGTTTTAAAAACAGGGTGTAACTTATCTTCTCTGATTCCTTCTTGAACTACAGCTCATTCTGTTAAAGAGATCCTGGGAAAGAAGTCCTATTGATATTCTTGATAGTCTCCAAAAGGGAAGGATAATTACTGGCCTGAAGGTTCTTCAGCAAACTGAGGACCCTGGGAAATTGTGCAGAGGCCATTCTTGTCAACAAGATACCAGCTCCTTCAATCAAGGCTAGGTGAAAGCCACCCATCGTGGCTGACCCAACCATGGTCACTGGTCCATTTCTAGCTGCCATTTGTGATGGAGTGCCAGGAATCTTCTTTCCCTCAGACTTGAACCATACAGTAGTCATTCATGGAAAATAAACTTCCCCAAACAGCAAAGCTACCTCCCAACTGCAGAGCCCTGCACTCCCTCATAGTCTGTGGTTTACTCCCACTGGAGAAATGCAAAAACCTTTGATTGCTTGAGAGATCCTACCACCTGTGGTACCCATCCTAAAGGCCCCACCACAAACATCTGCAGTTTGCCAAGGGCAAGGCTCTTGCGCACATTCCTCCATCTTTACTCCACTGTGCGAAAGACTTGTGCGAGAGATCTTTTTCTTTCTTGCTTGCTTGCTTTTTTTTTTTTTTTTTAAGATTTTATTTATTTATTCATGAGAGACACACACACACACAGAGAGGCAGAGACACAGGCAGAGAGAGAAGCAGGCTCCATGCAGGGAGCCCAACGCGGGACTCGATCCCGGGACTCCAGGATCATGCCCTGGGCCGATGGCAGGAGCCAAACCGCTGAGCCACCCAGGGATCCCTGAGAGATCTTTTTCTGACCTTTACCATGAGAACTTGGTAGGGCTCTGTTAGTAAACCTGTTAGTAAAACTCACAAAACTGTGAGTAAAACTCACAAAACTGTGGTGGTTAGTAAAACTCACAAAACTGTGGTGGTCTCCTAAGACTGGGCACCCTGGAGCTTTTAACTCTCAAACTTGCTTATTCTGAGCCTCCAACAATATGTTAATTACAATCTAAGTTTTCTTCTTCAGGATTGGTTCCTGCAAATGTTTGTTTCTGGGCTTCTGCTCCGGTCAGCTGTCCTTCTCTGATTCTATTTGCCTATCTCTCTAAATTTTGGGGCAGCAGTTTTCCCAATGATCTTTGTTTTTTGATGGATCTGAGAAGAACTGTTAATTTTGTTTGTTCGGCTTTCTTCTTGTGAAGAAAACTTTCAAATTCCTTAAATGCCACACCAGACTTTACAAAAATATTTACTGTTGAGAGGGATCCCTGGGTGGCTCAGCGGTTTAGCCCCTGCCTTTGGCCCAAGACGTAATCCTGCAGTCCCAGGATTGAGTCCTGTGTGGGGCTCCCTGTATGGAGCCTGCTTCTCCCTCTGCCTGTGCCTCTGCCTCTCTCTCTCTCTCTCTCTCTCTCTCTCTCTCTCTGTGTGTGTCTCATGAATAAATAAAATCTTAAAAATTTTTTTTACTGTTGAGTTTTGAGAGTTTATAAATTCTAGATGCTAGTCCTTTGTCAAATACGTGGCTTGCAAATATTTTCTCCTAGTCTACAGCTTATATCCTCTTTACATGTACTTTTGGAGCAAAAGTTCTTAATTCTGGTGAGGTCCAATTTATTTTTATTTTTATGAGGTCCAATTTTTTCCTTTTATAGATCATGCTTTTAATGTCAAATATAAGAATGTTATACCTATCCTTAGACCCTAAAGATCTTTACCTGTTTTAGGTTTTATGGTTTAAAATTTACATTTAAGTCCATGATCCATTTTGAATTAATTTTTGTATAAGATGAGCAGTTTAGGTTGAAGTTCTACTTTTGCCTTTGGATGTCTAAATGCTCCAGTACTGTTTTGTAGAAAAGACTACCCTATCTCTATTGAATTCCTTTTGCACCTTTGTTGAAAATTAGTTGACCATATTTGTGTAGGTCTACTCTGTTCCACTGGCCTATTTGTCCATCTTTCCACCAATATCACACTGTCTTGATTGCTGTAGTTATATAATAAGTCTTAATATTGGATAGAGTGATCCCTCTCGTTTTATTCTTTGTCAAAATTGTTTTAGCAATTCTATGGCCTCTGCCGTTTCATGTATTTTTTAAGAAGTTTGTCTATGTCTACAAAAGTCCCTCCTGGGATTTTGGTTGCGATTTCATTAAACCTATATATCAATTTGGAAGAGATGACATTTTACTATGTTGAGTCTTCCAATCTATGAACACTACATCTCTCTCCATTTATTTATGTCTTATTTGATTTCTTTCATCAGAATTTCATCAACATTTTATAATTTTTAGAATACATATCTAATGCAAGTTTCATTAGATTTTTATCTATTTAAATTCATTTGGAGTAATTATAAATGGTACTGCTTTTAACTATATTTTCTATATATTTATAGCGTATACAAGTGCAAATGACTTTTGTGTGTTGATCTTGTATCCTGTGACCCTGCAAAATTCAGTTATTACTTCTAGGAGAGTTTTTAAAATTTTTGTTTTGTTTTGTTTTTAGGTTCCTTGAAATTTTCTATGTGGACAGTCATGTCATTTGCAAATAGTTTTATTTCTTTTTCAATCTGGCTATCTTTTAAATTTTTTTTCTTGCCCTGTCCCAGTGACTACGTCCTATGGTAGCATGATGAACAAGAGGAGTGAGAGCAGACATCCTTGCTTTGTTCCTCATCTTAGGAAAAAGAAATCTTTCATCATTAAGTATGATGTTAGCTGTAGACGTTTTTGTAGATATTGAGATAATTTTCTTCTAATCTGCTGAATTTCAAAATATACAAATTTGGTGTTAAATTTTGTCAAATGTTTTTGTGTCAATTGATATATTGTGATTTTCCACCTTTACCTTGTTGATTGATACAGTAGATTCCATTGATTGATTTTCAAATGTTAAACTACTCTGCATATCTGGAAAATAATTCTACTTGGTTATACTGTATAATTCTTTTTATACACTGTTGGATTTGCCTTGTTAATTTTTTTGTTTTTGGTATCTAAATTCATAAGAGGCATTGGCCAGTAATATTGTTTTTGTATTGGCTTTGTTTCTCTTATCAGGGTAATGCTGGCCTCATAAATGAATTCAAAGTATTCCCTTCTTTCTATTTTCTGGAAGACACGATTGGTGTTAATTTTTCATTCAATGTTTGTTATTCTCCAGTGAAACCATCTAGGACTAGAGATTTTTCTTTAAGAGCTTGTGTATGTATTTATTTATCATTATTTTCAGGAGCTTTTAAATTGTGAGTTCAATATATTTAATGATTATAAGAATGTTCAGATTATTTGATCTTGGTTGAAGTTTGGTAATTTGTGGTTTTTGAGGAATTTTTCCATCTAAGTTGCCAAATTTATGAATGTAAAAATTACTTGGGAGTATTCCATTTAATGACTACAGAATCTATGAAGATATCCTGTTTTAGTTCTGATACTAGTAATTTATGTTCTTTTTAAAAAATTTTTGCCATTAGTCTCAATAGAGGTTTATCAATTCTATTAATTTTTCCAATGAACTTGTTTTATTGATTTTCTCTATTGTTTTCCTATATTCAATCTTACAGATTTCTATTCTAATCCTTCTCACTTATTTTCTTCTGCTCCTCTTGGGTTTATTTTGTTCTTTTCCTATTTTCTTGAAGTAGGAGTTAGCTTTTATGATGTAAGCACTCAGTGTTATGAATTTTTCTCAATACTGCCTTATCAGTATCCGACATATTTTTTGATAGGCATTTTCATTTAGTTCTAGGATTTAGAAAAATTTCCTTTGAACTATCCTTTTAGACCAATAGGTTATTTAGAAGTGTGTTTTTTGGTTTTCAAGTGTTTGCAGATTTTCCTGTTACCTTTGTTATTGATTCCTAGTTTGATGCATTGTGCACAGAAAAATACTCTGCATAATTTTAGTTCTTTTAAAATACTGATTTTTAAAATGGTTTTAATTTATTATTATTATTAATTTATTATTCCATGGGCAGTTGCAGAAAATGTGTATTTTGCTGGTTGGATGAAGTGTTCTATAAATCCCGATTATAACTTTTTGGTTCACGGCATTGATGAGTTCTTTCTCATTGCTGGTGTTGTCTAGTTGCTCTATCAGTTGTTGAGAGAGGAGCACTGAAGTCTTCAACTGTTTTTATTTCTGCTTTTAGTTATATCAACTTTTGCTTTATACATTTTGAAGCTTTGTTGTTTGTGCATACATGTTTAGGCTTATGATGTCTTCTTGGTGGATTAAGCCTTTATCGTTATATAATGTTCCTTTCTATCTCTGGTAATTTTCTTTGCTCTGAAGTCTACCTTATCCAATTTTAATATAGCTACCCTTGCTTTCTTTTGATCAGTGTTTGCACGGTATATCTTTTTTATCCTTTTACTTTCAGCCTACATGTGTCATTGAATTTGAAGTAAATTTCTTATAGATACGATTCAGCTAGGTAGTTTTTTTTTCTTTTTTTTTTAATCCATTATGTCAGCCTTTGTCTTTTGATTGGTATATGTAGATCATTTGTAGTCAAAGTCATTGTTTACATGTTAGACCCAAAGTATGCCATTTTGTTGTTTTTGTTTTCTTTTTGTTGAGGTTTCTTCCCCCACCCCCCTTTCTGGTTCTTGTCCCTCTTTTTTTTTTTTTTTTTTTTTTAAGATTTTATTTATTTATTCATGAGAGAGAGAGAGAGAGAGAAAGAGGCAGAGACACAGGCAGAGGGAGAAGCAGGCTCCATGTAGGGAGGGAGCCCAACGTGGGACTTGATCCCGGGTCTCCAGGATTAGGCCCTGGGCTGAAGGCGGTGCTAAACCACTGGGCCACTGAAGCTGCCCTGTTCCTCTCTTCTCATTTGCCTTCTTAATGGATTAAACATTTTTTAAGATTTTATCATGATTTACTTAAGGTGTTTTATCAAAATACACTTCCCAAATACATAGTTTCTGTAGTTTCTCTAAGTATTATAATATACACGTGTTGTATCCCATTTCATTAGAATCTTAATATTCTGCCACTTTGAGTGAAGTATAAGAACATTTCCTTCCCAGTTTTTATTTTTCCCACTTTTAAATATTATTCTTTTATCAAATGATGCTCTAATTTTTTCAAGCATTAAATATGACTTATAGACTCATGAGAAGAGTCTATCATTAAGTAATCTTATTTTTGCTTTTTGTTGTCCTTTCTTCCTTCCTGAAGCTCCAAATTTCCTTCTTTTAGGATTTACTTTTTGTTTAAAGAACTTTCCGTAGCTAACCTTTATTTATTTATTTTGAAAGATTTTATTTATTTATTCATGAGAGACACAGAGAGAGGCAGGGGGGAGAGGCAGAGACACAGGCAGAGGGAGAAGCAGGCTCCATGCAGGAACCCTGATGTAGGACTCGATCCCGGAACTCCAGGATCACACCCTGGGCCAAAGGTGGTGCTAAACTGCTGAGCCACCCGGGCTGCCGCATAGCTAACCTTTAAATAGTATACCTGTTAGTGACAAATTCTTAAAAATTTCCTTTCATTTGAGAATGTCCTTATTTCCCTTTAATTCATGAAGGATAGTTTTACTGGATATGGAATTCCTGGCTCACAGTTCTTTTATTATTTGCAAAATGTGCTACGTTCTTCTGGTCTCTGTGCTTTTAAATGATAAATCTGAAAACTGGTGTTCCCTTATAGGTAAGGTATCATTTCTGTCTGCTTTCAAGACCCTTTCTCTTTGTCTTTGGTTTCTAAACAACTAGTTAAGATGTATTTTTCACTTTTACCTAGTTTGGGTTTTTACTCAGCCTCTTGAATGTGCAGACTTGTGTCTTTCATCAAATTTGAGCCATTTTCAGCCACCATTTCCCTGAATATTGTTTCAGCTTTACTCTCTCCCTTTTTGGAACTCTAATGATACAAATATTGGATCTTTTGTTATTTCCCCACTAGTCTTGGCCTACATTCAGGGGTTGTGGGCCCACAGACCATTTAATTTTCAAAGACTCTGGTGCTATTTTGATCTGTTCTCAGTCAGAGAAGCCTCTGTCCCACAGGCCTTAGATCCCCTTGGCTCAGTGCTTTGTGTGGTAGAAGAGGCCTCATGTCTATGCCATCTGGCTGTGTCTTTGTGTGGGAGAGGAGAGCCTTACACCTGCTGGGGCAAAGATGTTTTCCAGATTAAGCAGTTTGCTTTGACTCGGTTCTTCTTTCTGTTGTTGCCTGGCCATTCTGTTATCTCCCAGTGGGGAAGGGGGAGTTTCAGGCCTACCAGGAAAGGATAACTCTCCCCTTGGCCATTTATTATTAGTGGGGCATTCACCTATCCCACTTGGTGGTGGTATCTAGCTGACCTAAAGGTGTCGGAAGGACTCTGACTGATTGGGGGGTAAATGCACATATCTGGGCTGTCTTCTGTTGATAGGTTGAGAAGGGTCAGGCCCGAGTCTCCTGTTTCTATTGGATGAGGGGATGTAAGATGCTGTTATTGTGCTGTTTCTCCAGTCCTAGAGTTCTGAACCAATTTGCCTTCCTCTTAATACCATTTAGAGTATCTTCCTTGTATTATTCTTAGGATTTGTAGTTGCACTTAGTGGGGAGGAGAAGGGAGACACAAGTCTACACCATTTTCTCTGGAACAAGTTTTCAGTCTAATTGTTTTTATATTTCTCATAGCTTTCTGAATTATTTCCAATATTGGGTTATTATTATTATTATTTTTTGTAGTAGAGATATCTAGCTGTTTCTGTAACTTTAGAGTTTGGATTGGTCCTAATGTATATAATTTTTATCCGCTTTATTATGAAGTTTTATTATCCCTATTTTAAGGTGAAAGGCTGAGAAAAAAGAGCCTCGGGTGAGAATGAGGCTCCAATTGAATGTACCCACCATATAGGGCTATTGTGAGCATTAAATGAAATAATACATATAATGCATCATTTACCAAAGCATGTAGACAATAATAAGTGCCTACTGAATATTAATGTTAATTTTCTTCCACACAACACAATTTTTTTCCATGGTTGTTTAGAGTTCCTGGGGACAGAAACAATCTTTTGTTACCTTGTATCCCTAGAATCTAGAACAGTACCTGGTAATAAAAATTGAACTGCCTGAATAGCATTTGTATCATTTGTGTAACACCTTCACCTCTCCCTAACCCATGCTCTAGCACTCTTTTGTTTTCTTTGAACAACTTGTGATTTCAGTTTCTTGCTTGAATTAGCTCATCTATAGCTATCCTCCTCTCTATTCATTTGCTGTGCCTTCAAGCAGTAAGCTTCTCTGTATTCATGTATTTTGATAATTCTGCTTCTCAGTCATCTCATTCTTGAACAAAGATATGTTTTCTTTCCTCCTGAAAATCCTAGGCAACAGCACAGTCCCTGTGACCAGTATGAATAATTCTTTATTATACATTTTACTTGTGCAGAAATGGGTATACTTCCTAAGTACAGGTTTGTAGCCAACTTACTCACTCTTTATAGCAAGAAGTTCTAAATTTAATTCCAAGTTACTGTAATTTAAAATCAAACCTATATGTAAATAATATTTAAATCTTAATGTCTCAGAAACCTGCACTTTATATTGCTATGTAAAATAAAATCAAACTCCGGAAAATGTATTTACTTAGCCCTAACAAATAGGTTGGGAAAACACTTTGAATTATCTAAATATGTATGTATGTCCTAGCGCATGATGCACAATGAGAACACGTACTGTGCAAAGTTAGAACAAGGTACATCCAATACTATCCTCTGTGTATGCTTTCTTGGGACTTCAAAATTTTCCCAATTACACGCCTTCTGCCAATTCTACTATACAACTGACATTATGCAGAACTGAAACTCAAGGAGTTCGCTGTATTTTAAAAAGCCCACAAACAATAAAGATGAAGGATTTATACTCACAGGTGGCTCAGAAAATGAATAGGACTCATACTTGGGGCAGACAGCACAGAACTCAAGAGAACTCTTCCTTTCAGCAGGAAGCTTAGCTTATGAGATATCCTGATGACCAGAATAGATATTAAAGAAAGTTAACATTTTACCTAAGTTTATTATTCAATCTTTTTCTTTGTATTGAAATACGCAGTTTTCAAAGAATTCCTCTCAAGCCATTAAAACATGATCGGGTAGGAAAATATCAGTTAAACACTACCATAATTTTGATTAAGATACATAATATTCTTAGAGTTTCTTTTCCACAGACAAAATATGCCAGTGGTTCAAGGATACATTAGATCCTTTCAGTTCAATGTCATGCCATGAAAGGTAGAAAAATACAATGTGAGATAATTCCTTGAATCCAATGTTTTTAGTCAACTGAGACCTTTTTCAAAGCAAAATTATTTTTGTATTTCTGTAAAACTTAGATATTAACATCAGTGTCTCTGTACATTGCCCAAATATAATCAGTGACATTTCTGACAGTGGAGTTGGTAATCTTCAGTATTCCATTACAGCAAATCACTTTTTTGGGGGGGGGGGGGGCGCTAAGGTAGTTTATATTTTTGAATTTCTTTGCAATGGTAGTTAAACTTACACAGAATGAACCTCAATGAATGTTGAGAAGGCAAAGATGCAGCAGCCATGAAAAGCTAGTAACATTTAGTAAGTTTATATGATTTTAGAAATACTGATGTGTTGGAGTATCTGAATCCAGACATCCTGGATGTGTCCAGGGTCAAATGGGTATTCTGGTTGGAATGGTTCAAATTTAGAAAAGAAAATCTCACACAATCAACCAAACTGAGTTAATGGTTCTCTGGGTATGAAAACATAGACTATATCTGATTCTAGGAGCAAAATGAAATTGTAATGCCTAAGAAAATGAAGATTATGTGTCTAAAGCAGGACTTGTTTGGTAAATGATAAGATTAGGAAAATAACAAAAGAAAGAAAACCCTATTTTTCTAGAAAGACTGACCATGGTCTGTAACTAAAAATCTAAAGTTCCAATTCAATATTAAATACATGTTATAAAACTTCCAAAGTTAAGAAATTGGGTTCATTAACTAAAACAACTCTACAAAAGGGCAATATTGCTCTGATGGGATTTTTAACTCTACAGAATTTTTTTTTTTATTTAATAGACAGCATGGACTTCATACATATCCATTATCAGTGCTTTGAAAACCAAACAACTTTAAAAGTTAGCAGCAGTTTCTGCAAGTACAAAAATACACATTTATTACATTACATATGGTAGTAAAATTTGTCAAGATATATTATACAAACTCAAAGCATTTTAGATAAAGCATCAGTCTAATATATTATAGATTGACAGAGTATAATAAAATGACATGTAGTCCGTCTTCCAATCATACAATATAATACTTTACAGCAATATTAACAAACTATTCACATTAAGTATTACAGGAGTATCTAAGGGAACACAAAGAATAGGAATGGTTATGGAAAACTTCAGTATCTATTTTCTTCTATGCTTCAAATTGGGGTGGATAATATTCTACCCACCCATATGAAAGGAAAAAGGATAGAGCTATTATTTTGTTAAGTGGAAAAAGAGTTTCTTCCAGACACTCGAAGCCATAAGAACTTTTATTCACATCTTGCAGTTCCGACAGTAGTATGCCCTAAGGGTAAGGGGAGTGAATCCCTGTTGCCTTTATATATTATACCACAAAAGATGCATATGGACACTCAGGAGTCTAAATACAGGGGTGGCTGTTTATAAGGTAAAATCTACTTCACATCTGTGACTGAGATGGCCAGTGTCATGAAGGAGCTCTTTGGATAGAGTTCTGAAAGTTAATTACAATGCTTAGGGCCAACAGGGCCATGTCCCATAGAGGTAGGTAGCACCTATAGCTAATACTGAAATGACCTCTACTTTATAGAAAACATTATTTTTTTTCTATAACTGAAAAATGCAATTTTTAGGACAACAGGGAAAGAACATTTGACATGAAAGTTTCCTAGTAGCTAAGAAAAATAATTTGGCATCAGTTAATTTGTGGGAGAAAGGTCCATCTGATGGTGAACTAAAGAGGCCAAATGGATTCTGAGCAACTTCTTATAAATAAGTAGTTAAAACGAAGGAAGATGCACATCCACTCCTGATTCTATCTCTTTCTACTGGCTGGCAAGGCCTAATAATCCATGGAGATAATCCCAGGGATGTACTGGTATAATCTTTAAGGCAAGAGAGTGGAGAAGTATTCATGGATATGAGATAAACTAATGGGATATAAACCATGAATAATTTGGGACAAAAATGGGTAAAACTTCTGGAGATGAGAAAATCTAAAGCCAATGACTGTCTGAGAAGATCTCCTGCTTCTATGATGGGTGTTCCATTCTATGACTGTTATAACCTGCCAACTTTAAAATTACTCTCTCAACTGCCAATGACAATCAGAAAAGGGATGATTTATCAGTAAATTTTTTTTAAGCTGGCTAATCTAAGAGGCAGGGCTCTAGAAAAACACTTTTCAGCAAAGAGAAGCCGTGCTTTGATCACATGTTGGCAACAGCGTCCTATAACAAAGAAAGGACTGGTGTTGCAATCTTTCCCTCCACACTAGGATAGCGAATGCTGTAAGGAGGTCACTCTCTAACAGGACAAGGTGTAGTTCTGGAGAATGTTCCTAACACAGGCAACTTTGGAAAGGATACTGAAATGAGCAACCATTTCCTTCTTTCTCCTCACAGCTCTATGTCCCGGAGCCTTTGCAAAGCAGTGGAACACCAGTGAAAAAACAAATCAATGAACACAACCACCAAATAAACTATGGTACTTATGGCTCTTGAATCATTCTATTTATTCCATTCTAGCTCCATTGATGGGCTGATTCCTGGAATCTTCCTGTGAGGGCATGTGACTAGAGAATGTCACAGAAATGCCTACTGGCTTGGATTCAGGGAAACTTTTCACATGATTTCCCTCATTACTGGACATGCTTTCTTTTTTACTACTTTGATTAGTGACATGTTTCTTGCTTATTAAAACTTGCTTATTAAAAACATTCTGTGGAATGTGGATGTTTCTCTGCACCCTCCCCCTCTTGCCACAGTCCTTATTCTTCACTTATGATATCCTGACCTCCTCAGGATACTAATCTCATGTAGGACATGTTTCCTCTACCCAGAATATGTTTTCTCTGGCCCTCTGCTAGTATCTCTAAAAATTCACGATAGGACCAATCCCATGCTCTATATAAGGAAAAGCCTCCCAAACAGTTAGGTGGTGAAATTTTTTAGTCTAAACTTTTTGCCAAATGGTCTCAATAAAGAGAATTCTTCTGTTGTCCTAAGTATTAGCAGTGATTATCCTTATGCTACCCATCCCATGTATTTATACAAAGGGGTCATAATAATCTTGTCTCTATGTCATTATTAGCAGTTTCTGTTCTTGCAGACATCAGATTCTTAGACTTGCTTCTGTTCTTGCACACATCACATTCTTACTGTGGTTAAATGTCTTTGGCTAAATGTTGGTCCCCAGGATCAGAAACCATTGTAGGCCCCAAGTCTGGGGGGGATACATCATCCACAGACAAAGAGCTGGGTGAGGATCTTCTACAAGACAGAGAACCAGGAGAGCACTGCTCGTTATTCTCTTCATCCTTGTGTGACTTCACACAAAGCTTGAGTCCATCCTCCACGAGGCTGAATGGAGAGCTACAGTGTCTCTCTGAGTCCTGGCTGGGGTAAGAACTGTACCACTGGGCTGTTTGCACAGTTCCAAGCTCTTCAGGCGCCCTCTGAAGCATGTCTTTCTGTCTCTCTGGTAGTGGGCTGGCTTCTGAAATACCAGGAGCATGTGGAAGTTGCTCCGTGGGTCCTTTTAGAGTAATGACTTTCTTCTCCTCTGGTCTGGATACCCTTGTCTTCTTTTTGAGGGACCAGTTTTTCAAACTGGCCACACCATTTCTCAACCATGTGCTTGGGTGAAGAGTTACAGAATGTATTTGTGAATGCCATTCTACAGTATCCTTTTTCATATAAGCCAGGTGGCTGCTGGGCTGCCCTGATGAGGGACCAGGAGTTGCAGAAATGAGGCTGGAATTGTTAAAATCAGAAGAAAGCTCTTCCTGTTTTCTTTGAGCTTGAAAAGTGCAATCTATTGGAGAGGAAGTTTCAGTGGGGGTAAACACAGAGTGCTCAGAAATCTGAGAAAAAGCGCTGTCTTGGGAGCTCACCGATGAGCCAGATGGGGAAGTGCCTGGGGAGGACAAGCTGGAATAGCTAGTCCTTGGGCAGAGGTTTAATCTTGGGGGTAAACCCTTCTCAGGGTTCTGGTTTGTGCCACTACTCTTGCCCACCTCAATCCCCATGACCAAACTCTGATTAATGAGCTTTTGCCCCTCCATCTGCAATGACTTGTGCCGCTTGAGATAATCTTCCTCTCCATGAAAGAGACCAGCTTCATAGCTTGTTTTATGCTGTTTCTTTGAGTAAATTCCCCTGAGATAGGTCAGTTTGCAGTGCTGGTCATCCATGTTGGGCTCTGAGCAGCGCCGGTGCCTCCTTGAACCTTTGATGGCATCTGCTGCATGTGGTGGGGAGTATCCAGATGTATCTGCACCAAAAGGTTGGTTCCTGGGATGGTCCTGTGAGGACATGTGACTATAAGATGCCACAGAAATGGCCACCGGCTTGGATTTAGAAAAAAGTTTCATATGATTTCCTTCACCACCAGATAAACTTTTCTTCTTAACATTTCTATTAGTGGCATTTTTCTTGGTATCAGTGCCTGCGACTAAACTCTGTTTAAAATACGTCTTACCCTCTTCCTGGAGGGGTTGATTCTGCTTCAGATAATCTTCATCTTTTTGTGAGAGAATTGCATCACAGCTGGACTTGCGTAGCTTTTTCTGATAAAATTCCCTGAGATAGGAAAGCTTAGAATCTAGATAATCAATGCTGGGCTCTGAGGAGCGTCGGTGTCTCCTCAGGCTTTTGGGAACATCTGCTGCAGCTGTGGACAGGTAGCTGGGTGTGCTCATGCCAGACGGGGCCCTGGCATGATCTCGTAGTGGGACCTTTGTGTACACTACTGCAATGTTCACTGGCTTGGATTCAAGAGGCCTTTCCATTTGAATGTCTTCATCTTTAGAACGGTCCAAGTCAAAGTCGCTCAGGGTTAAAAGGCCTTCCACCTCAGGCTGGTCAAGGTCATAGTCACTGAGGGTTAATACAGAGTCCATGCTTCTGCTACCCTGACCAAGTTTCTTTACCAAGTCACTACAAGGAGCATCGACATCCTCATTTAGCTCATTTTCCAAGCTGTCATAGGAGGAGTCATTCAGTTGGAAGCAAGAGATATCTGCCAAAAAAGATCAAACCACAATTAACATTTTTACTTACCAAAAATACATTCTGCCTTACAAAAAAAAAATCTATGGTACTTAGTTTCATTTTCTTCTTATATAGATTGTTCAGATTCCTACTCTTGAGAAAGAAAGGATCTTTCAGTCTTCCCAGAATTAAAAGAATATGTTGGATTATACTGAATTTATCTCAGTTCCCGAAGAAATAGGCTTTCTTAATTAAGATCTCCTCAAGGCAATGAAGACATGTTGTTAATACCAAGAAATGGTACAAAATACAAAGGAATGAATGTCAGGTATATGCAGGTTCATGCCTGTAGGTGAGCGCACACGGTTTGGTCTCAGAGAAACCATTTATTAACCAACATTCTTCAATGTTCACTACTTCATTTAATCTTCCCAACAACTATAAAAGTTAGACATGATGGCTATCCAGATTTATAGATGAAGATACTGACGTTCAGTGGCACAGAATAACTGGTCAAAGATAACATAACTAGTAACTGGTGGTCTTGGAATTCATATTCTGGAAGGTTGAATGGTTTCAACCACCCCCCACCGCCCCGGCCCCCCAGCGCTAGCTGTTCCTAAACTGTCCACAGCATGCTGAAGTGTCTCAGGGGCCACTTGGAGGAAGAATGGGGAGAAGACCAGGCCCACCTCTACCCCTTCAGGGACTTTCTACCATAGTTTCAGCCACAGCAATTCTACATACATGTTAGGGACCCTTGTAAAGGGTTATTTACAAAAAGGTTAAAAACATACCATATGATGCTTCTGAAGTTTTGGACCTCATTTTATACATTTCTTAACCCCACCACAGTGTTAATATGACCTGACCTACTAGTAGGTCATCCAAGGAAGAGCAGAAACCCTAGGCTCACTGACCAAAGTCAGAGGCTTCCTTCGTGGAGCTGCAGCAGGCCCCAGGACACTGTCCCAACATTTTCACAGACATATATCTGTTTCTCACAAAAAAAAAAAAAAAAAAAAACAATCCAGTTATTCACAATACCTGAGGCATTCTCTCTAGTATCACATCTCACTGAAACCTGTCCCAAGAGGGAAGTGATTTCTTTTCCAAATATCCTACAGCAATTTTCAATGAGAAATTGTATAAGCAAAGAAACCTGCACAAAAAAGGACAAAAACAAAGTGCTATTTTTCATATGACATGCTTATAAATCAAATTTCACATAGAATCCTGAGAAAAATTCATGTCTGCTTTAAAGATATATAAAACAGTTCCGTCTAAAAAAACTATGCCACTTGCAAGAGTAGTTTGGATATAGAGATGAATTTTAATTGATGGACTAAAGTTCTTCATGCCCTTAGCTCAATGTTAATGCTTTCATACCAATGCTCTATCTTTAAAATGAGGGTAGCCGTGGCGTCTGGGTGGCTCATTTTGCTAAGCTTCCAACTCTTGATTTAGGCTCAGGTCTTGAACTCAGGGTCGTGAGACTGAGCCTCACATTGGGCTCCTCACTCAGCATGGAGTCTGCTTGAGATTCTCTTTCTCCCTCTGTCCCTCCCCCTGCTCTCTCAATAAATAAATAAAATCTATTGAAAAAATGAAATAAAATTAGGGTAAAGTATTCTCTTTAGGGCATTTGGGGTAAGTAAACAAATAAACTTTCTTATTAAAATTCATGAAGTATCACTTAGATAAAGATTTATGAAATGTATTTCATATGGAAAGGCAGTTGTCTGTCATAAGCATGGGAAGTGGGCAGCATCCGCTGTGGGTTTCCTGTGAAGCAGTGAGACAGCTAGAGAGAAAACTTGCATTTGCCTCACTGGTTTCCACCTATGGGATTCTTTCCCTTGGGCTCCCTGGAGAAGCCTGGGGAAGAGGTAAAATGTTATGAGGGGGCTCTGGGCCTCCAAAGGGTTGTGCTGGAAGCCTTCCTTAGTCTCCTTACAATAGAGGTTGAGGTGGAGGAACAGGCAGTGTGTTGGGGCAATGGAAACTAACATCCCTAAGCCCCGTATTAACTACTAGGCACTGAAGGGGTGTGAGTTCAAGTAACTGCTGTGTGAACTAGATATCATCACCACCTCTATTTTTGAGATGAGGAAACTGGATCAAAAGAACTGATTTTATTTTAGACTGTGTGTCTGGAAGTGGCGGGGCTGAGGAATGAACCTTGGCTTGTCTAAATCCAAAGTCCTTTTTTCAAAAAAAAAATTAATCCTATCAACTTCTTTCTTATAACTCTAAGGTTTAAGTCAGTCATAGTGTTTTGCCTCAAGGTTAAAAAGAAGTAACCCAACTGCTATCATTGCTTTGCTCAAGAAATTACCTTTCCATAATCTACCAGGATAGGATAAAACACTCAGTACATTCAAATGTATAAGGAGGTGTATTTAAGTTATTTAAGAAAATGTCTTTCAGAATTAATACCCTGAATTTTAGGTTCAAAATGGGGACTCAGTCCCCCAGGGTATAAAAATGAAAAACTTCATTACCTTTTTTGTAAATTCATTTTCTAGTTCTGGGCTGGAGGAAGTAGGAGGCCAAAGAATGCTTGGAGCAATGCACACCGCTAAATTAAATGCAGTCATCTGATTGGATGAAGAATGCTGCTCAATGTTGTGTAATAGCCCGAAAAGATACCTTAGCAGAACAACATTGGCTCTCGGAAGCTGGTCTAATAGCCTAAAGACAGAAAAATGCACTCTTTAAGAAAGACATTTCATAAAAAACTTGTGTAGATAGGCAACCCTTGTTTTGCAACCATGCAAAGCAAGGACTCAGTCCAGATATGCAAGTTTTAGTTAACATGGTACATGCAAAGCAGGGACTCCCTGTACAGAAAGAATAAAATATGTACTGGGGATTTAATGATTTATTTTGTACACTGTCTTCACAATCCAATGAGGATGTAAAAGAATGCAGAAAAATGGCTTGTAAAAAAAATGCCTCCTGAAATATTGACTTGAAATTAGTGCAATGTGTTTTAACTTAGGCAAATCTTGTAACATTTCAGAATATTCTCAACCAAGACCCCTAAAAAGCTTTTTGATGAAATTAAATAACAATTAAATTTTAGTGGTTCTTTATTTCCAAATAGCAACACAGGAATTCTGTCTCTTGGTGAGAACCCAAACTTTAACTATTAAGACTTTCAGGTCCATTCTGAGAGCTTACGTTCTGCTCTACCAGCTTCCAAAGTCAATTTTGCCCCAAATTTCTTTTCCTCACTGGTATTACTTTCCTACTTACTTACCTATAAGTCCAGCTTATAATAGTACATTTCCTACTGTTCCTATTTTGCAATTGATAAAGGATTTTAAAATTATTCATTGAAAATTATATTGACTACCATCCAGAAAAAAGATATATATGTTTATATTCATGGTTGTTTCTTTTCAACGAGAGTCTGCAACCTGGGAGGCAAAATAAGGTATTCTGACTCTTGCTGCATAAATAGCCCAGAGGCATTTCATCAGTGTGATGGGCTGACCAATGAGTGTAGTTTTGTAAGGACAAGTTATAAAAGATATTGAAATCACCAAGAGATTACTGAGTGTATTCTATGGAAAGTAAGGTGCTGGCATCTTCTGTGTTATCTGTAAGTAAGTTATGGAAAGTAAGGAGCATACTCTTCTGTGTTATCTGATTCTATAGGGGCCCTATAACTTTGAGCTATTTTACAACTCTCTAAATTGTAGATTACTGATAGCACTATGCCTAACACCTGTCCATAGACTTTAAAATTCTGTCTGGTGGAGAGATACAGGATTTATTTGCTCCTCTTTCATGCTCCAGCAGAAAAAGCCAGTTTTGTATCTATATATAAATTCATTTCAGCATTTGATTCAACTATGTAAGTTGTGGTAGTTTGAAATCTCCTTTGAACTGGTGGTAAACTCTAACTGGTTCTCTAAAGATTTAAATAAAAATTTTCACATGTGTTCATTTTATATTTGTATGAGTCTTAATCTTTTAATTTTTTTAAATCATCCTTTAACAAGTTTGTATGATACACAGTTTTACACAATGAGCAACAAAGCAGAGAAGCTTTGTTCTTTATCTCTGAATGGCTTCCACCAAACCATAATGGAAGCATAGATAGCAATTCTGGTATCTTCAACAGTTGTACATGTTCTACTGATAAAATTTGTCTATCAATAGCAGTGTATAAATAATAATTCATATCTGGAAGTTTTCAAGAAAAAAACATACTAAATAAGCATATATAAATAAGTGATATTAGGATTCTTGGGTTTTCACAGAACTGGGAGTGTTACCTTTTGTTAATGGACACTTCTTTCCAATTCTCTTATAATGCAGGAAACAGTCAGGAATATGGGCAGTAAATTCTGCCAGCAACCTCACTTTGCATGAGAATAGACAATGCGTTCTTTGTGATAAGACTGAGGCTTTGCAATTCCCTTTTTTCTTGACACGTTTCAATAGTTAACTGCCTCCCTGCGGTGCCCCCACAACACCTTCCTCCATGGCTCTTTACTAGTACTGGTTGTGCTACACTCGAATTCTTGGTTTATCTGTCTACTCTACTAAGTGAGTGAGTTCCTTGAGGGAAGGGAATTGCCTGTGTATGATTACAGCTGCTGAATGAGATAATATAAGGAGTTGTCTGGTTAGCTAATTATTTACCAAAATTAAGATCATAAATTGTAGACTGAGTCTACAGTATTAGTTTAATAGGTTTCCGCTCCTAGAGAGTCAGATCTACAGGAGGTATACAATGGTCAAGTATCCCATGTTAATAAGATTAAGTAAAAACAATAATAACAATGATAACAGCTAGCATAAATCTATTTTTAAACTAGTCCTCATGGATGACTTTGATAGTCATTACTTGAATCGACAAGCTTAGAAAATACTTTTTTTTAAAGTATTTTTGAAAAAAAATAAAGTATTTTTGAGACATGACTAAATTAGAGTAATTACCTTTGAATCGTATTTATTCTCTCTTCATCATTTCCTTGATCCATGACACAGACCCACTGATCGTAGAGATCTGATGAAAAAATACTTCCTGGAATATTTCGTAGAAAATCCTTACACAGAAGGAAAATAAATATTTTGTCATTATTCTCATGCTAAATATGCACTGGGAAAATCAAAAGGCAAACATTTCGTTGAAAAGTTAAGTCCTCCCTTTTTGGAGTACACGGAGCTTTGTGCCAACTCTCCATTGTCGCATACACATAGAGACACAGGCTTTGATTTTTTTTCTAACAAAAACCAGAGGAAAATTGGAATCTGGACTATAGTGAGCAAGATAAGGACAACGTGCTTGGGTTGGAATCTCATTTGTGTACATTTTAGCCAAGTAGTACAACATGGCAGGGTCTGGCAAACCAACTTAAAGTCCTTTTCTCCCCAGCTCTCAAATCACTAGTTCAAATAAATGCACTCAGACATCTGTGAAGTTGGTAATATGGTAGTCAGTCATCTGATCATTCTACACATACTTGTGCATATGTGCTATGTACTGTTTAAGGGGTGAGGGACGGAGAACTGCGTAAAACAAAGTCCCTGTTATTTTGGAACTTTACATTCCAAAATAATGTGGCATTGGTCAACAACTCCATGCAGAGGTAGAGTTTCTCCTGGCATTCCCCTCATATATTTGGGGATGGGGGAGAAAGAATTCCAGGCTATGTATGGCTGGGCTCTGGAGCCTGGGAGAGCACCCACACACCTGACGGACACTCAACAACACGTCCCAGGTACATTACCCTCTCTGGCCTCTGAGACCCCAGTCTGCTGAGACTGCTGATGGGGCTGAGTGTGGTGAAACCAGGCTATATAACAAATAGGATATGATCAAGGGTATTTGTTGTTTGACTTGTTTATAAAAAGCTTAAAAATAAATTAAATTTGGTCCTGGTCCTATATTCATTTCTGTTCTAGGCCAACTCTCTTTGTTGCTTTTGGCATCGTATTAAAAAGGCCAGGCTTGCAAAGTCTGATCTCCACCTCAGTAAACATTATGCAGAAAAAACTCAATTTTGTGTCTAAGCACTGTACCCATGGTCTGGCAAGTTCCTGCTTACAACATGGAGACGGGTCAAAGTCTGCAATTGAGTAGTTTTAACTCTTGCTAGAAAACCAAGTCAGCAACTTTACCTATGTGCCTTACAAAAGGCAATACATAACATGTTCCTCTTGTGTCATTTTTGTATTACTAATAGGGAAGCTGTGGCATCTAATTGTTACACTTTGCTGATGAGGTATGCATCTTCCCTCTGAGAAGGATGAGCTCTTCCAGGTCAGGGACAGACCCTACTACCTTCTTTGTAGACCTCAATGCCACACATGGTCCTAGACACTGCAGAGGTTATTACTGAACTCTTGCTATTGTTCACATGGCCACATATTGATAAGGAACAAGGAAAGGCCAACTAACATAACTGAGATTCTAAGATAATTTAAGACTCCTCTTTGTAGTCATGTCACCTATTATCATATATTTTTTTAGAGCAGTTAACAAGTAAGAAGAGATCACTTCAAAGTCTTTCTCTGTTCTATTATATCTTCTGTACAAATGTACCTGGATTCTTATAATTCAAATGTGTCATCACAAAAGTCATCTCCTTTTGGGGAAAGCTATTGAATTTTCATAATTCCAAACTAATTTTAGTTACTGCACCTACTTTAAAAGTCAGATTTAGAAGAGGCAAAATTTGTTATTTCAAAGTGGGGCAGTGACAATAGTTCCCTTCTTAAATCTCAGTGGAAAACATACTTATGATCTGTCTTGAAGAAAAACATCATTAAATCTTAAACCTACACTTGAAAGATAATAACTCGTAACATCTCAATGAACTCTCCACAGCTGGAATAACAAGTTACGAAATACAACCACCATCACAGCTGAGAAAGGATGTGAGAGCTGGTTCTGAATTACAATCACCAGCTCACAGTACTCAACTGACAGTCTCCTCCCCTCCCAGAGCAGAGACCAGGTCCTCAGCAGGACTCTCAAATTAGTTTACAGGATTAAAAATGAACTTTTCCTCAAAGGTCCAATGGATCAAAGTCAAAGTGTCTCAAGTAATTTTCTTCTCATTACAGTTTAAAGAGTTAAGCTTGTATTTTATTTATTTATTCATTCATTCGTTCATTCATTCATTCATGATAGACACAGAGAGAGAGACAGAAACACAGGCAGAGGGAGAAGCAGGCTCCATGCAGGGAGCCCGATGTGGGACTCGATCCCGGGTCTCCAGGATCATGCCCTGGGCCGAAGACAGGCACTTAAACCACTGAGCCATCCAGGCTGCCCAAGTTAAGCTTGTATTTAAGCAAAACCAGCATAAGTAAAAAATTAAAGGAAAACTTAAGTACCACTTCTAGATAGTCTTAAACACAAAAAAACAAAACAAACCAAAAGCTCAAAAACTTTTGGCAGAAAGTATCTTCTTTCCTGCAACCACTTGGAAGAAATGAGAGTAACACACGGTTACATGATTACAAAATTTCAATTACTTGGAACCCATTTAACCAGATTTTTCAATTATTTGTCTTTTACTTATTTGTATTTTTGTACCAGTGATATTTCTGCAATCTGAAATATAATTTGACTCCTCTAAGTCCCATATTTCTTAATAGCCTCAAAAATTCAATAGAGAATTTTAAGTGTGGTTCTGTGAAGAATAGCATAGTAAGAAAATTTTCTAAAATGTAAGCTTTAACTTTTTAAATTAAGAGATGGGAGAAAGCCTAAATATATGAAGAAAAAAAGAAAAATTCATTGTGCTTATATAGCCCACACATATATCTGGCTAGGCATACCATGCATATCTTTACTATACTTCAAGATTGAAGAGTAGTCACATACCCTGTGCAAAATCGATTAGATAACCCTAGCTCCAGCTCTCCATTTCTGTGAGTGACTCTTTACTGTAAAAGTCTACAGCAGGGGTTAAGAGCAGAGGTGGCTCATTTGCCAGGAAACATTTGATTATTCTTCAAGTCATGGAGTAAGATTCTGTAGGCAGCTGACCAGGAGGAGGGACATGGAAGGGTTGTCTTCACCACATTTTCCTCCACTCCTGGCTCAGGTGGATCCCACCTGGGCTGGGAGATGGGAGCCTGAGTCAGGTCTACAGAAGCTATGGCTGCGGTTGAAGTCTCTGCTAGAAGCTGGTTCTGACTTTAGGTTTTCAAAACACGGGAGGCATTTTCAAGAATGTGGGGAGGAAAACATTTCAGAAGAGCTGTAACTCAACTATGGATGGGGTAAAGGGTAAGAACCACAAAAAATGCCAAATGTGGTCAGGGTTTTATAAAAGACCCAGATGTTGGAGTCATTCCTATTTTGCTTTTACTTTAAAAAGGCACTGGGGTGCAGGGGAAGGCATGAGGATTATACAAGGGAATGGAATTTTCAGTGGTCTCGGTTAGCAAGTTTTTGTTTTAGTCGTTAGGCAAATGTTTATTATGGTAAATTCTGTTTCAAAGTTGGATACAAGTTTATTCTTGAAAATCTGCCTTTATTAGGAAGGTAATGAGACTGTGAAGAAGACATCATAATCAGGATGTTTATTTTGGTAAATATGCTGTGTGTGTTTTCTTTTTATTTTTTATATGGGGTGGCAGAGTGAAGATGAAAAAATTTAAAAAGCACATCTGACATGCCATATCTCTGGCAGAGGCTTTTAAAGGCCAATGTTGGCTTTGTGAAATGGGTTTTGTTGTTGTTTGTTTGTTTTAACACTTTTTAGATTCTAAATCTATTAGGGTTCTTTGCAGCTGGGAAAAATGTTGTAATGAGAGAAACCAGTTGTCTTCTTCTAGAGCTACACTGTGGGAGTAGATGGAGGGAGAACCTTCCCTACCTTGAAGACAGATGCTATCACAAAAACAGATTCACAGTCTAGATGTACTTCAACTCCAGAATTCAGTTTCTCTTTTAGCTCTCTGCAGGATTTCACATTGGCCGATTGTCTGAAGATCCCTTTTGTGAGGGGTCCTTTTTGATTAAGAAAGAAAAGCATATCCTATAAGGAAGCAAAGGAAAAAACCAAAGTGGCACTTCACCCATACAAGCAGGGGAACACATACTCACCCTCTCTGACTGCCAGAGGTGAGGGCGTCCCTGGGAAAACACGGAAGGAGGGGCTGCTAGAAGTTCTAAGCCAGTTTATATTCCGGTGTCTCTAAATCTCTCTCCCCTTCTCATTGTTCCTAAATTCAACATCTAAACATTTCATTTAATGAAACTGTCTTTTGTTCAATGAACAGCCACTTTAAAATCAACTTTCTCTGACTGCTTCTAGCTCCCTACAAACTTGTCTCCCTTCTTCCATTACTCCTCTTTTCCTATTATCCTCTTATTCAGACTCTTTCCCCCAAATATGGAAATATTCTTGCTGGACTCATTCTTCACTTGGCTGGTCTTTTTTTTTTTTTTTAATTTATATGACTCCATACCTCATTCTACTTTCTGTATTTTTACTCCATTCTTTTAAAATCAGGCTAAAAAAAAAATCACCTCTTCAGGAAGCTTTCTCCACTCTACTGCATTGTGATCAATCTTTCATTTTGCTTTCTTTCTAGCAAAGAAATGTCCTCTGCTTGTGGTGTTTGGAAGGAGAATGGGTGTTGGAGACAAGCAATTCACGGCATCTGAAACCTAGTAATGGCGCATATTTACTCTGTGCATTTCTGGTAAACTGAAGCTTTTTAAGTTTGTAAAGTAGGGGGAAACCCGGGTGGCTCAGCAGTTTAACGCTGCCTTCAGCCCAGGGCCTGATCCTGGAGACCCGGGATCGAGTCCCACGTCGGGCTCCCTGCATGGAGCCTGCTTCTCCCTCTGCCTCTCTCTTTCTCTGTCTCTCATGAATAAATAAATAAAATCTTAAAAAAAAAAGTTTGTAAAGTAGGGATGATGATAATGATAATAAATGCTCAATCTGCTGTGCAGGGTGGGCAATAAAGGGGCAAGGCTCACGTGTGGCATGTATAAGTGCACGATACAGGATAAAGAACTGTACATCTAGTACGGTGCTTGTAGGATACGGGACACTCAATAAATGTCACTTGCCAGTGATTATTTAATATCAAGGAGACAGTACAAACTCAGTGGTTTCATCTGGCTCATTCTATTCATGAAAGGTAACTAAATGCTGGAGGATATACATGTGTAAACACTTGAAATGTAAGTAAGACACACACTGGATTTTTAAAAAGTAAAAGAATGAGTAGTTTCTGCTTCTAGAGTGTTTAAAGGAGGCTTCCAGAACAATGCAGAGTTTCAGAAAGGCCGTGTGAGAAATGTGAAAGATCACAGGACTCTGGTGTAGACTCTGCCTACAGAGTAAACTCTAATTTATCTGAGCAGGCTGATATGGCTTCTTCTTCCCGAAACCACCAGCCTACATCATCTCTCCCCATTATGTTTCCCTTAGGATTCTTCAATAGCCTAATCAGATTTTTATTCCCTGAAGTAATAATAATATTCTCAGCCAAAGCTGAAACCGTGTTCTATAATTGTTCCATTTAAGAACAGATTTCCTTCCCAGGGTTCTCCTTTCCCATTACTGTCACAGGCCAAAATGAGACTCACCAAGACATGTTTGGGCAGATTGTCATTTTCACAAATATTTGGCAGAGAGACTCCAAAGAGCTGTCCCGGCATAGGAGACGTTGGTGACACAGGCAAGTTATCCAGGTGAGTGCTAGAACCCCGCCAGAAAGCCCAATTTATGATAGATCTTCTCCTCTTAAATGTCTTCTGGCCTGAATCTAAGGAAGAAGTGAGATTATTAGGAAAACTATTTTAATTCACTTCGTCTTATTTTTACAATTTTCAATTTATATAATGTTTGTTACTATGGCTGAAAAAGAAAAATGCTTATAGATGTCCTTTGTTACTGACAATTCAAACTAGGAAGTTTCACTGTAATATTTTATAAATTAAGGATAAAAATCAAATGTTTGGGTTATTCTCCATCCCAGTTTTGGAACATCACTGGTCGGTTTATTTGATTTTTGGCACTGAATTTTCAAAGGCAAAGAAAAGGCTCTCTTTACTGAACTGTAACAGCTTAAAGCAAAAGATGTTTCATACTAACACCTATATTATCCCATTTAAAATGAGAGTAGGCATACAAAGAAGTTGAAGATTAAATCAGACCACAATTAAATGGTGAGGAAAGGAAGGGTGGAGGGAGAAGGAAAGGAGAAAGGGAAGAGGAGGAGGAGGAGGAGGAGGAGGAGGAAGGAAAAAACCCAAGAGTTGTCTTAAGATGTTCTCCAGAAACAAATAATGCTTTATTAACTTGATGTACCTCTCTACTGCTAAAAACAAAGGCAGGAAGCTAATGTTCTACATTCCCCTCCTCCTTTCTTTCCAACTGAAAAGACCTTTTTTAGGTATCTTTTTAGTTCCTAACTTTAAAAAGCATATTCAAGGCAGCATGGACGGGTACAAATGTGAGTGAGACTCGTCCTTGCCATGATGAACTTTACAATCTAATGGGAGAACAGGTCTGGTAGGGATGGGAAAAGAAGCAAGTGTATTAATAAATAAAATATCATAAGGGAAGGGCAGAGCACCAAAGGCATTCAGAAGAATGGTAAAGCATATCTACCCACACTAAGAGGGAGGGAGTAATCCTGGAGGCATTTGCATTTGGATTCTGAATGAACAAAATTTCAACAGAGCACCTGGCATCGTGGTTCGCACCTTGTAATTACTCAATAAATCATTCTCAGGCAGTAAGTGAACTGAAGAGAGATTCAGATGGAAAGGGACAGCATGAACAAAATAGGCAGAAGAAAGGTCGACAGTGAATCATGATTTTGTGAGATCACACTGCTAAAAGCATTTTTTGTCATCTGTAGCTAATTTTAACATGAAAGTTGATGGATTTGCACAGGATTTGATTCTTAAAAAAGACAGCTCTATAATGTTTCCTTGGACCTGTCCACTGACGTCCCCCAGTTCCAAGAACATACATATAGAAAACAAACTCTAGATGAAATTTAAAAATACAAAAGCCTAAAGGCACCAAAGAGTAAAGAGAAGAAGGTGGGTACTGGAGGTAAAAGGTTCGGTACTTGCAAGAGGGAATGGCATGGTATAGGGCAAGTGTCCCATTTTTACAGTTTCCTGTTCTTACAGCTTTTAGCCTGAGGGTGGGCTGCAGGGTGGTAGGGCCACTAAAATCTGGAGGAACCTGCACTCTCGCTGGCTTGAAGAACTATAGAAGGGACACAGATGCACCCACAGCAGCTAAAAAGAATGTGTGTGGCATCCCAGAAAGGAAAAAAAATGAATAGTGAGAGCCCCAAATATTGTGTATAAATTTTGCCCGAATCTCTGGCTGGCCCAGCCGGCACACACATGTGAGATTGATTCAAAATGGCTTGAGATTAAGGCCAACAGAATGGAGATTTGAGGCTGTGGTGCCTTCAGGTGCCCACATAAGATCTGCCACTATTTTCCCCAGTGAGAGCACGTACGAATAGTCATCAAACTGTCGTGTGGCCCTGAGAGCCAAGCCAGCACAGATGATGTTCAGCTGGTGAACACTCCCTAACGATGGGATGCTGAAGAGGTTATCTTTTCAGAGTGGGAATGGCCACACATGTCAAATGCTAATTGCAAATTAAGAGTTTTTTTTTATAAATGTTTTATATTGTTTAGCTCTAATGTCCCTTAGCCTTTTATTTCCTCAGAATAGCCAACTTAAAACAAATACCACAAAAACCAAGTTGTGAGGAGACAAATAAGTAACATCTAACCAAATGGCCTTCAGACCTTCATCCACCTTTAGCTTCCTTAGAGTACAGTAAGTGCATCATCAGTTCCTTACTTCTTGGTGTAAAAGTCTGCAGCTCTGGGGTCAGGAGCCCAGTTAGACTCCTGGTTCAGATATTTATTTGGGCAAGTTACTTAATATCAATTTTAAAGACATTATAAGAATATGATCTATACCTTAAAGACTTATTAAGAGGATTAAGTAGGATAATGTACATTAAAATACTACTTTGCAAGGGTATGGGTCACATACCCTTCACATACCCTTCACATCAGTCTTCATTAAAACTGCTAAGACACCAATCTCCTCTCCACAGAGTGTGTCCTCAAATCCATTCTCCATTTAGTGAAACACTCTTGGGAATTGTGTGGACAGAAAGGAATACCAGACTCTGCTTAATTAAAGCACTTCCTGCCCTGACATTCCCAAACTTAACCATTTTAGAAAACAGAGAAGGAAACAAAACCCATTCTTAAACCCAAAAGGGAGGTTCCTGTGTTTACCAATGTCAATCTGCAAATGCTTATTTAATACGTATGTTAAGCAGCTGTACTCAGTCTAGTTTCCTTACATTTAAACTGGTTTCTTTATTTCCAAAACTATCAAATTTATTTGACTTTTTAGCTTTCAAACACTCCTTAGGAAAAATGCTTCATCATAAAGTTATATACCCAGCTATCCTATGAGTGTTGACAGAGGATAAAGTAGAAAATGGAGTCCTGTACTTCATTATAAATACTTTCAGCTGCAGCCATGCCTTTTGTTATGGACAAAATTCAAGTTTAGAGTTCATGTTCACTCTGGGACCAAGAGAAAAAAAATTTCATTAAAGTTTATTTTCTTGCAGAGCTTGCAATGCATAGCTCGTACTTTCTAAATGTCAAAGGCTGATGAAAAAACATGCTATTGTTTTTTTATAAAAACATAAAAAATATAAGGGATATGTAATTGTAGAGCAAACTAAATTTTTATAAATCAAACTTTACTAAACAATCCTGGAAAGATTCAAGTTAGTGTTTCTTCATGCTTAAATTAGGGATCTGAATATTAAGAGTTACAATTCTCAAAAGTTTGTGCTTATCAATTATTATGGAAAAAAATAATTTAAAAAACCTTAATTAGAAATTCTAGAAAGACGGAACTTAGCATCAGGAAAATACAAATCAAAACCACAATGAGATACTACCTCACACCAGCCAGAATGCCTAAAATTAACAAGTCAGGAAACAACAAATGTTGGCAAGGATGTGGAGAAAGAGGAACCCTCTTGCACTGCTGTTGGGAATGCAAGCTGATACAGCCACTATGGAAAACTGTGGAGGTTTCTCAAAAGGCTAAAAATAGAGGTACCCAGTACTGCACTATAGTTATTTATCCCAAAGACACAAATGTAGTGATCTGAAGGGGCACCTGTACCCCAATGTTTATACAGCAATGTCCACAACAGCCAAACTGTGGAAGGAGCTGAGATGTCCATCGACAGATGAATGGATAAAGAAGATGTGGTATATATATACAATGGAAGATTACTTGGCGATCAGAAAGGATGAATACCTACCATTTATGTTAACATAGATGAACTGGAGGGTATTATGCTGGGCAAAGTCAGTCAGTCAGGGAAAGACAATGATCATATGGTTTCACTCATAGGAGGAAAATACAAAACAATGCAGAGGGCCATATGGGAAGGGAGGGAAAAATCAATGGGAAGCAATCAGAAGGACAAACCATGAGTAACTCTTAATCATAGGAAACAAACTAAGGGTCCTTAGAGGGGAAGGGGGTGAGGGGAAGGAGAATTGGATGGAGGGCACTAGGTGTTATAGGCAACTGATGATTAACTGAACTCTACATCTAAATCTAATGATGTACTATATATTGGCTAACTGAATTTAAACTAAAAAAAAAAAAAAATTCTAGCAGGATGGAAACGTAGGAAGATCCTGAACTCACCTCCTTTCATGGATGCACCTAGTCTACAGCTAGATATGGAAACACTTCCTCTAAAAACCCCTAAAAACTGGTGGAGCAACACCTTCATACTGGGCAAGTGAGAAGGAAACCACATCAGAGTGGGTAGGAAGAGCTGAGACACAATCTTACCACAAGTTCCACCCCTGACATGGTGATTCGTGATTGGGAGGAAATTCAAAACCTTGAGCTCCTCCATGAGGAGAAAATAGTTTTTTTTTTTTACTCCACATTAGATAACTCAACTTCTAAGTCTGGCTGGCACCTGAGAAATGAGTCCCCAACATATGGTTTTGAAGACCACCAGGGCTTACACCCATGATGCCCACAAGTGTTGTGCCAAACTGAGGAACGGTTCTTGAAAGGCCCATATGCAGATTCTCTGTCCCCACAGCCCAGTGCAGAGGCAGCTCTTTGAAAAGCACCCATACTTTATGTAAAAGAGCCTCATTTCCTAGTTTTAAAGCATTGGTTTGAGGGGTATGGACTGGGTCCTCTCTGAGGATGGAAGCTTCCTGCTCTCCCTCTGCCTTGCTGATGCTAGGTACATCTCTCTCTCTCATCTCTCTCATCTCTCTCTGTCTCTCTGTCTCTCTGTCTCTCTCTCTCTCTCTCTCTCTCTCTCTCACACACACACACACACACACACACACACACACACACACACACACACACAAATCCCCTTCTAGCAAGTACTGTCTTTATGCTCCAGCTGATGGGTGCCATAGTCTATGCTTTCCACTCTGCCTAACTAATGCTGGCATGTACCATATTTTCCCTTCTTTTTAAATTTTTCTTTTAATTTCCCTTTCCTTTTTAAATTTTTTTTTAAATTTTTATTTATTTATGATAGTCACAGAGAGAAAGAGAGGCAGAGACATAGGCAGAGGGAGAAGCAGGCTCCATGCATCATGCACCGGGAGCCTGATGTGGGATTCGATCCCGGGTCTCCAGGATTGCGCCCTGGGCCAAAGGCAGGTGCCAAACCGCTGCGCCATCCAGGGATCCCCTCCTTTTCCTTTTTAAAATTCTTTTCTTATTTTTCCTTTTCCTCTCCACCCCCTCCTTTTTGGGTAGGTGCCATCTTTGCAGCTTTGCACTCTCCCTCTGCCTTGCTCTAGCCAGTGGACACCATCTGCTCTCCCTCTGCTTGCTCAATGATTGTCTGGCACTGGAGACCACAGGAACTTGCATTTCTGGGTTCCATGAAGCTGTAATAGTCAGAGATAGTTCCTGGCAGACTATCACACCTAGGGCACTCTGCAGACAACAGACTGAAACACACCCCCATTCTTTCTGTGAAAGAGGCCTACTTGCCAGTCTTGGGGCTAGCTTCAGATATGACATATATCTAGAAGCTTTGAAGGTATTCTCAGGGAATATAGGATGGGAGACACCATCTTTGCCCTTCCCCTCTACTTCCCTATAGGTCACCAGTATCTCCCAGAAAGAAGCTTATTCATTCATCTGGAGCCCTGACTTTTGCTACTACTGCCTAGGGAACATCTCCAGATGGATTAGCTCTAGGAACCAGCAGGGTATATACTTGTGGTCCCATAAGACTGCATATATTTGCATTCTTTAAAAGCTGCTGCCTGGGAGTCTGGCTTCCAATCAGCTTACATCTAGTGCTGAAGGAGATCCCCCCACCCCTTTGGAACACTGACTGCTCTCGGCATAGCCTCAATTACTGGGAGCCATTAACAATAAAATGGGCTGCTTGGACAATCACAGAGGTTGGGAAGACAACCAAGAGCCAGAGCAGGGGTAAATGTTAAGGTTCATCTCCTATACAAGGCCAACCCTTCAAGACTGGGAGAGGTAACTATTTCATTTAATGTATAGAAAGTTGTACAGAGAGTTAAGCAAAATGAAGAAACACAGGAATATGTTAAAAACAAAAGAAAAGATAAAATCTCAAAAAAAAAAAAAACCTTAATGAAATAGAAATAAGTAATGATTAAGAGTTCAAAGTAATGGCCATTAAGAAGCTCACTGAATTCAGGAGAAGAATGGATAAATACAGAACTTCAACAAAGAGACAGAAAATACAAGAAAGTTCTAAGTGGAAATCACAGAGCTGAGAGTACAGAAACTGAACTAAAAAACACAGTAGAAGGGTTCAATAGCAGACTAAAGGAAGTAGAAGAAAGGATCAGTGAACCTGAAAACTGGGCAGAGGAACTCACCTGATCTGAGCAGCAGAAAGAAACAGGGATGAAAAAAGAGAAAAGACAGCTAAAGGGACTTATGGGACAAATATGAAGCAGACTAACATTTGCATTTTAGGATTCCCAAAAGGAAAAGAAAGAGAGAAAGGGGCAGAAAACTTATGTGAAGAAATAAGGCTGAAAACTTCCCTTAAGCTGTGGAAAGAAAGAGACATCTAGATCCAGGAATTCCTGAGAGTTCCAGATAAGATGAATCCAAAAAGACCCATACCAAGACACATTAAACTTAAAATGCTAAAAGTTAAAGACTAGAAAGAATCTTAAAAGCATCAAGAGAGCGGGATGCCTGGGTGGCTCTGCAGTTGAGGGTCTGCTTTCAGCTCAGGGCATGATCCTGGAGTCCAGGGATCGAGTCCCACATTGGGCTCCCTGCATGGAGCACTTCTCCCTCTGCCTATATCTCTGCCTCTCTCTCTCTCTCTCTCTCTGTGTGTCTCTCATGAATAAATAAATAAAATCTTAAAAAAAAAAGCATCAAGAGAAAAGCCACTTATTACATGCAAGGGAACCCCCATAAGACTATTTGATCTTTTAGTAAAACTCTGCAGCCTAGAAGGAGTAACATGATATATTTGAAGTGCTGAAGGAAAAAAATTTCCAAAGGAGAATATGCTACATAGCAAAGTTATCATTCAGAATTAAAGAAGAAATAAAGTTTCCAGGAAAGCAAGAGCTAAAGGAGTTTATCATTACTAAACCAGCCTTACAAGAAATGTTAAAGGGACTTCTTTAAGATGAAAAAAAGGGCACTAATTAGTGATAACTAATTAGTAACATATAAAAATATAACTCTCAATGGTAATGGTAAACATATAATAAGATAATGGATTGATCACTTATAAAGTTAGTATAAAGGTTAAAAGACAAAAGTAGTAAAAATAAATAACTACGATAATTAGTTAAGGGTTACACTTGGTGAAAATTTGATGTAAAATGTGACATCAAAAATGTGAAACACAGCAGGGGTAGAATAAAAATGGGGAGCTTCAGAAAGTGTCCAAACTTAGTATCAATTTAAAGTAGGAATGTTATAAATTTGTTTTATGTATGCCTCATGGTAACAACCAAACAAAAACCCAGAGAAGATACACAAAAGATAAATGAGAAATTAATAAAAGCATACCACTAAAAAAATCATCAAACTACAAAGGAAGAGAACCTGAAAAGAAGGAACAGAGGAACTATAAAACTGCCAGAAAAAAAGAACAAAATGGCAATAAGCACATACCTATGAGTAATTACTTTAAATATAAATGGACTAAAAACTCCAATTAGAATGGAAAACATAATGTGGCTGAATGGGCCAACAAAAACTTCATGACTCATCCATATGCTACCTCTGAGAGACTGACTTCAGATTTAAGGACATACATAGACTGAAAATGAAGAGACAGAAAAAAATATTCCATGCAAATGGGAAACCAAAAGACAGCTGGAGAAGCTATACTTATAACACACTGGACAAAACAGACTGTAAAGCAGAGTCTGTAATAAGAGGCAAAGAAGAAGCTATACTTATATCACACTGGACAAAATAGACTGTAAAGCAGAGTCTGTAATAAGAGGCAAAGAAGGGCATCACACATAATGATAAAGAGGTCAATCTACAAAAGGATATAATGTTTGTAAATATTTGTACATCCAAAATAGGAGTACATAAATATATAAAGCAAATACTAACAGACATAAAGGAATTAAATAGATGACAATATAATAATAGTAGAGGACTGTGATACTGCACTTATATCAATGGATAGATCATTCAGACCAAAAAAAATCAATAAGGAAATATTGGCCTTAAATGACATGCTAGACTAGATGGACTTACCATACATACAGTGCGTGCACTCCACCCAAACAGAACAGAATATACATTCTTCTCAAGTGCAAATGGAAAAATTCTCCAAGAGAGATCATACATTAGGCCACAAAAGTAGTTTTAACAAATTTAAGAAGGTGAAGTCATATCAAGTATGTTTTCTGACTATAATGGTTGGAAACAAGAAATCCATTACAAAAAGAAAACTGGAAAATATGTGGAGATTAAACAACTACTGAAAAGCTCATGGGCCAAAAAAATTAAATCAAAATAAAAAATACCTTGACACAAATAAAAATGTAAATACCACATACTAAATCTTAAGGGACACAGCAAAAGCAGTTAATTGTAAGAGGAAAAGTTCATATAAATAAATGCCCATCCCACGAAATGAGAAAAATCTGAAATAAACCACCTAAATTTACACTTCAAGGAACTAGAAAAAGAAGAATAAACAAAGCCCAAAGTTAGTAGAAGGAAGGAAATTGCAAAGATCAGAGCAGCAATAAATGAAACAGAGACTAAAGTAATAAGTGAAAAATCAATGAAAACAAGAGCTGCTTCTTTGAAAAGATAAAGAAAATTGACAAATCTTTAGCTAGCTCACTGAGAAAAAGAAGGCTCAAATAAAATCAGAAAGGAAAGAGGAGACAATACAGCTGATACTACAGAAATATAAAAGATAGTAAGAGACTACTATGAATAATTATACACCAACACATTGGACAATGTAGGAGAAATGAATAAATTCCTAGAAATATACAACCTTATAAACCTGAAAAATGGAAGAAGTAGAAAATCTAAACAGACCAATTACTCATAAGGAAATTGAATCAGTAAAGTCCTCTCTACAAACAAAACACCAGTAGCCTTATGGTGAGAACAGCTCCTTGAATAGTTGACATTCCCAGCAATAAGAAACTAAAAAACAGGACAAATTATTTCGGGCCACTATCCTTGGTTCTTGAATAGTTGGCAGATGCTACTAATACTGCTCAGTTGTTTATTCAAGAAGTCAGTGCTTTGTTTGAAGTGACTGAGTTATTAGCCTTGAATAGACTTGCATGGGACAACTCTAGGTGAGAATATTTTCAAAGAATTTAAGAAATTTAGAATACTTCACTACAACCTAAAGTGCAATCTGCTTTGGTGGTAAAAGTGTGTGGAGCAGAAAAAGATGTAATTTGACAAATTTACAAAGCTCATGAAAATGCATTGTTTACTGCCTATAATGGTTGTTCATTATGTTATTCATCAGTAGTATTGTGTGGGAAATATATGCATCTATCAGGTGTTACTGCATCAGCAGTGTCAACAGTAAACTTCATCCACTGGACTTACCTACTGCCATTTCTGTGAATTTCTGTGAGTAGCCTGCATGCTATTACATGGCATCTGAATGGCTTAGCAGGGATAAAGCTGTACAGTGATTTTTGAACTTATAACTGAGACTGAAATTTTTATGAATGAGAAAAATTTTCCTAGTGGTGAATGGCTTTGGAAATTAGTTTTTATTGCAAATTTGATGATGTTTCTTAATGAATTTAACCTAAATTACAAGGCAAAAAATGCTTACATATAAAACTTTTGAAAGTTTCATTTTGAGACAAGTGACATTTAATCACAACTGACAACGTTGAGCTGTTTTTACACTTCTCATGCTGTGAAAAGTTAAAAGAACCAAGATCTCCATTCTTAAATTTGTAGCAGATATATTTTCTGAGCTCAGAGTATAGTTCCAGGGGTATTTAACCCTCAATGCAAGTACAAAGGAAATTTCCATATTTCAAGATCCTTTAAATGTGTAATCAAGGAGCTTCTAATTTTCAAAAGTAAGTGATTAATGTGCAATGACGTGCTAAAAGGCAAATATCAAAAGAATAACAAATTCGACAAATGTCTCAGAAGAGGGGAATATGCTCAACTAAAACTATATGCTTTTAGAATGAAATCAGTATTTGGCACTACCTATCTATGTGAAAAGATATTTTCAAAGATGATAAAACATATAAAATCTTATTACAGATCAGAACATTTTGCATTCAATTATTAACTTAGTACTCCAATTAAGCAATATGTTATTCCCCCAGAATAATTTAATTCATCTTATTACTAGACCTGTATTACATGAAATTATACTCAATTACTATATATTAAACATCATCAATAAAAAAATGAGTGGAAACTTGTTTTCTCTTTTGTCATATAAGTACCTACATAATTTCCTTGATTTTGTTTTTTGACATGCAAAGTTTAGCATCTGACCCTTTACAGAAAAAGTCTGCTGATCCCTGATTTAAATTAGTGGTTTCCAAAACAGCTATTCATCAAAATCTTATGTGTTAAAATAACACAGAACTGGTTCACCTGTAATAGGTGATTCTGATGCCCAGCTATGTTGGCACCACTGGTCTGTGATTACTTCATCCCTGATCCTATTTACTATGAATCACCTTATAGCTGCGACCACTATTATCCTAACTTCCAAGAGGGAGAATCAGGATTAATAAACAGAGAGTGCAAGTCATTGGCAAAATTGGGTAAAACCCTTAGGATTTCTGACTCCTAGTTATTGGTCAAATTACTTAAAATTGACAAGGGACACAGAGAAATAGTTTTAAAAAACTGAATATACAGGGAGAAGAGTAAGATACTCTCCTCAGCTTAGTTATAAAGGCAACGTTCCATTTATATCTTTAAAGAACAATAACAGCATACCTATTAATAAATAAATTCATTTGACAAACATTTATTGAGTACTTACTTATATATGCCAAGCACTGTTCCAGGTGCTGGGAATATAGTGGTGAACAAGACATACCAAAGTACCTGCCTTCACAGAGCCCACATATTAGTGGATGCAAAACTATAATGTGTCTATCATACCCCCACAGAATGGCCCAAAGATGTGAGGAAACAGGCTTGGAGTCCCCAGGACTCAGTCTGCCATCCTAAGAGAGAAGCTGACTGGTGCATGTACAGCTTCTATAGCTGTGTTACAATCCTGAGTGGAGGACTTCAGTGAACTATAAAGTCTGAGGCTAGGTTATCACCACTGAGTGACAGGTGGGAGTGTGCCTGCATGGAGGAATGCAGATGAAAAGAGCTGCCATGTTCATCGGATCCCCCAGCAGGTTCGAACTGACAAAGGTTGCAACATCAGTTTTCTGCTACCCCATTCACATTTAAGCCTGTATGACACATTTTATTCTGTTCCCTACGCAATCTCACTTTCAGACTGAGGGCTTAAAGCTCAAATTTGAGTTAGGGTAAATAATGGTCCTCTTACTGTTGAGTATCATTTTTATCATTCTAGAATCTTTATTATGGGTGGGAACAAGCAATGGCTAGATTCACAGGGAATTCAGATTAGATTAGTAGACCAAGGAGACATTTCTGTGGAAATATCTTAGTTTTCACACACTTATCCGTACAAGACCCATCACAGTCTCCTGACACCCATCATCCACAGGCTGGGGAACACATAGTGTGACAATGTGTCACAGTACAGAAAAGGCCTTTGACGGGTCTGTAGTATGGCACAGGGCCTTGGACGCTGCGGTGAGCATAAGGCTAAAGGGAAAGAATAGTGAAGAGGCAAGGAATGGACGGTGCTGCTACTTGCTGCTGATTCCAAGTCCATCACACCTACTGCTGATTTATAAAATTATCCATATTTTCCTTCAAAACACTTAGGAAGTTAAAAAGAAAAAATATCTCAACGGGCTAGAAGTTTGGGCCTTTGCCTTTGTACTAACTTTGTTTTTAAGAATAAAAACTTTTGCTAAACAAAGTCTCCACAAAGATGGAGAAGCAACTTACCACTTAGTTGCTGGGCTGCAGCCAGGCGGCTGGGCTTCAGGATGAACTGACACTGTGCCTCCCGAGGCAGCTGCTCCGTGAGGAGGGACTCCTGAAGGCTGGACGGTGCGCTGGAGCCTTTTGACCCCTGTGTCAGGACCATCGTGTCTCGAAGATGGCTCATTTTAATTCCATAGGGATATTCGTGCCCTACACAGAGAAAAATCTCAATGTAGACCTTTGGCTGACAGGCACCATGAGCATGTGTGCTATCTACTAGAATGCACTGCAATTTGCTGCTGGGACTTCTGGAATAAAGAATCCTTTTGTCAACTGAATGATCACTATGCATGCTCTTAGACTTGGAGACTACTGCATAATGCAGGTGGCCCTATCAAAGTAGTTTTAAGCAGGTGGTGGGAGGAGGGCAGAAAAAAGCAAAAAGGAAAAAAAACTTTAGAGAGTATCTTCTTTGGAGTGCACAGATTAGTTTGTGAGCTGCAGGATGCTGATTTTTCCTATGTTTGCATCCAAGACTATTTAAAGGTATTTGAGTTCTCCTTTGACACTAACTGTATCTGTAAATCTTCAGCAAATCCTTGACATCTCTCAGCCTTAAATTCACGGTTTAAGATATTTACCCTACTTATCACACAGTGATAAGGATCAAATAAGTAAACTTTAATGGTTAGTATCTAAATAGTAAGGGCAAAGAACTATGTATTTTGAGCATCACTATTACTGCTATAATTCAACACAAGACGTGTCTGAAAAAGATATTTCATTACTTCTTATCAGTTATATAATCAGAGTTACATCAGGACTAGTTTGTTTGATTTATGCTTCCCTCCCACTGTTGCCCTCTGAGGGTGTGTTCACAGGCAATAATCAGAAGGAAGACTGCAGGGCATTAGAAACACAGAAACAGGATTCAAAAAGGAATCTGCGAACTACAAAAACTAAACTCTGGACATTTAACTGCAACAAGACTTTTTGCTCTTTAGTTTTTTCAGTGATTGCATTTTCTTAACTTACAGCTTCAAGTACCACTGTGCTGTAGATTTGCCTTTTTAAATATAGAGAATAAGTTCTCTTCTTTTTTTTTTAAAATAAGTTCTCTTCTATTCCTAATTTATCACTGAATCTAACTCTGAACTCTTCCTTTTCCTTTCCATCTAGCATAAGTATACAATATCAATGTTCCAATAATATCGAGGATTACAGCTGCTTCCAGGGATTAAGGGCCAAAAAAAAAAAAAAAAATAGCCAGCAGCTAAACTACAATTGAAGTTTCCAAGGCACACTGAAATATACAGTGGAGAATTCTTGCTAAATCATGTCCCATGGTTATTTTCTTTTTTCAGTGAGAATTAACAGTGAAGTTTGAAGCTGCTTTAAGCTCAAAAGCTACCACCTAAAGAATGTTAATTATTTTATGAAAACAATTATTTTAAGTATTTGCTTTTATTTTATTTTTTTAAACATTTTATTTATTTATTCATGAGAGACACAGAGAGAGAGAGACAGAGACACAGGCAGAGGGAGAAGCAGGTTCCCTGCAGGGAGCCAAATACAGGACCCGACCCTAGGGCCCCTGGGATCACTTCCTGAGCCAAAGGCAGACCCTAGGACCCCTGGGATTACTCCCTGAGCCAAAGGCAGACATTCAACCACTGAGCCACCCAGGTGCCCCTGAGCATTTGATTTTAATCACAACTTGCTCACTTGGTTTTCACAAAAATGACAACTTAAAAAAGAAACCAGAAATGCAGTGAATTTTGGCCTCCAACATGTGCATGACATATATAAAATATATTTTTTAAGTCTGAGAATACATATTTTATGAACAGTTTGGTTTTTGATTACTCAGATCACTTGAAACATCCTGAATTACACAGTAGTGATCTCTCACGTAAATGAAAGGATTACATGAGATATCGCATATAGTATGCTTTTCACAGTACATGGCTGATGGTGAGCATTTAAAAATTGTTAGCAGAAATCATCATCTTCATCATTATTACTGTCATCACCTCAAGATCTACTACAGATACTGTCCCTTATTTTAATTGCTGTATTTCTATTAACCACATGGAGTGACCTTACTGATCAAGAAGTATTATTTAGCTGAATGATTTAAACAAGGTGAGATGCAATCTATTTAACCAATAATTCCTTAAAACAAATTCTGGGAAATCTGTCTAGAGAAATAGCAGTTTTGAAGTGATAACTTCAGTGAATATTTTTAAGGAGTCTAAATGGGTTAATCTCATTTTCATTCTGATGCCTTGGGCAGGTTTTGAATATGCATTAAATCAATTAAGATGTATGACGGGATTATAGATAATCTTACAGAGGCAATGTAATATGAAGAAAAGGGAACAGGAAATTCAAGACTTGAATGTGAAAAATAAATATGCAGGGAAAAGGAATACCAGTACATATTGTTTTTTTATAGAAAAAACATTTAAAAAGGTTTGCAAAATACCTCTATTTTTAAGGTAAAAGAGCAAAAAGGGAAATTTACATTTCTCTTCCCAACTAACTCTACCATTAGTTGCTTGAGTGAAGAGACAGTTATTTGCCTAGCACCTAGGAAATGGTTGATAGGTATGTATCGAATGAAAAAATATGAGATTTAATATTTGATGGTATTTACATTTAGGACCACATGACCAATTCTCTGAGACATTTAGTCATAATTAAAATACAACTCCATCTTAGATTTTTGAAGAAACTTACCAATAAGTGGGTATGGTGCCTCTTCTTTGCCAGAATTGACCCATAATTGGTAATCTCTCTCAGACCCCTTGGGGATAAAAGAAGTAATAATAAATAATAATAATAATAATAATAATAATAATAATTCTTTCATGTTTGGTAATTGACTAAGGACACTTTTTTTATTTTTTGCATTATTATGTTTTGTGAAAAAGTAGGACAATACAAACACTATTTAGGTTCATGGGGGTGGATATGGTTTTTAAAGATGGCAATGCTGATTGCTACAACCTATCTTCCCTTGTCTCATCCTTAGCAGAGGACTCAGGAGCCTCTTTTTCCCTAGTGATGACAGGGGATCCACAGACTGCAATGGAAACAGGCCCTCATGATGACAGGTAGCCCACAGAACATAAAATTATAAGCCTCTTTACAAAACAGAAAGAATGTCCTGGTTTTCTATAAGGTTAATCTCTTCTTTAGAATCCTGACTTCTGCTATATCTCTGGACTTCTCAGAGAATACTGGACTTAATCTCCAACAGGCCCGTGCAAAGACACCTTGTTATCCAGAAAGCCAAAACACTGCTGTGTCTGATGAAAAAGTAAAATCTCAAAGGCTAATTACTTATGCAGCTATTTCTGGGCAGAAAAGAGAATGACCAAGAGGCTCTGAGGAGATAGGTAGCTGGCACAGTCTACACTGATTTTATTTTGGGCAAGTCCAGTCCTGGGGACAGAAGGGACAAGAATTCAGTCTAGAGAATATGCCCAGTCATAGAAAACAATGAGATTGTTCACCAGCAGAATTACAGCCCAGCAATACTAAAAATTTCACTTCAAAAAAGTAATACTAAATTATGTAGACTTTGCTGCATCATCTAGGAGAGGATAAAGAAAAATGTTTTAATTGGCAATATTCAATATTCTTGCCTTTATTTTTTGATGAAAAATCATGGTCCTGACCTTATAATGGAAGGTCCTGGCTGTGGAGAGTAACCTCTGGCTCCCTCCCCTACACTGTCACTTCTTTCCCCTACCTTGACTCAAAAAATTTTATTGCAAATAGGGAGTGCAAGCAATCTAATGAAAATCATTTATTTTTTGTCATGTCTGAAAACTATAATAATCCATTAGAATAGAACAGTATAACCAAATAGCCTCAATTCTTAATTATAATGAATAGAAATATTTTTGGTCTCAGGAGATGGATCACTCTTTCATAGGAAAAGCATAAATGAGTCATGTCATTAATCTCCCTTCCTTTTCCTCAAACTACTTACTTTCTTTCAAGATATAAACACATAAGCTTAGAAGTCAATGCAGAAGTGCCTCTTTTATCAGTGTATATAAATCTAATTATACCTTAAATGTATTATTAAATTTAACTAAAAGAAGCTAGATTTCTTAAAAAAAAAATCAGATTTCTTACTCTGAAGTCTGATTTCTCTGAGTACTTACTTAAGGGCTACTGATAACACTGTGTACAAGTAAATCTAAATACAACTTATGAGACTGCAGCATATCTAAACATCTGCTATGTTACATCGGAGTAATACTTTTCACATTTACAGAGAACCTTACTCAAAAAATGGTGTTGAGTGCTTCCTTTAGCTTCCAACCCTCAGAAGGTCATTCCTGTTAATATGAGGCCCACCATGTGGTGTTTATTTACTAGTAGGGAGGAAATAAGGAGAACTTTCCAGTGTTCTTCCTACCTCATCTTCAAATATGTCAATCTTTTCCATTAATAAAATTTGAACTTAATAAAATTTCAAAAACTCACCTTTTCCCAACAAAACAGAAGGAAGAAGAAGCTAAATGCAAAATGGGGGGGGGGGGGGGGAATGTGGTATGCACACTAAAGCTCTTTAACTCCACAGTTGAATTCAAAGCTTGTTTTTTAATTTACCAAACCATTAGAGGTACCAGCCATCTCATCTCCTGGATCTATAGCATATGGATGTTAGTTATGTGTTCTTCATGTATAAATTCTACTACAGAGCAAATCCCTCAGAATTTATCATCTTAAAACTGATGAAATCTTGGGATAATAGGAAAACAATTAGGTGAAGGAGAAGAATCAGAAAAGGAGATAGGGAAAGAGAAGAGCAGTCATAGAGTGACAAGTGGGAAGGAGTTTAGAACATTCTCATTAGAATCTTACACCAAGAACCTCCCCCCCCCCCATATAGTATATGTATATAGCATATACAATAAAAAATACATTATCATCATTCTAAAACTATAGCCTTATTTTATTACACTTTCTAGTTCACATAGGTCTTACAATGTCAGTAGAAGAGTAGCATCTAATAATCTTTACTGTCCTTTTTTCCTCCATTTTTGGGACTAAAAACCAAGAATTTGGTATCACTAATAATAAGCCATCTTATGATAAAAGGGATAATATTTATATGACTCTAAAGTATCAAAGTTTGTTTTTAATTAAGAATATTTAGTAGAGTAACTTACAGTTATCCCTAGCATTGGTAGTGACATGTTGATAACTTCATTTGCTGTATCTGAATTTGTTACCGTTATAGTTTTAGACTGCAGAAAAAAAATAAGAAATATAGTTTGAATAGATAATTATTATGAAATGATTACCTAAAAGCAAATTTTGATTTCAAGTGTTAACAGCATAAAGCATATGACTTAAGTGGAACAACATACCCTTGACGGTAATTTACTTTCATTCCATTATATCTTATGCCTTTTGATAAAACATCTATATTTCTTAATATAAAGAATATGTAGCACGCAAAATATGAGACCTTAAGCAAGAAACAAGAAGATTAACTACATATGAGAGTACATGGACTACCTTTCCAACAACCCCACTCCTGCCAAATCTAGTGAAGTTGGTCCCCTATAACATCTTCATAATTATATTTCTATAATGCAAAGTGTAATAAAAAAGGGAGAGCACTGGATCACCTTCTACTTCTTCCTGAGGACTGTTTTCACAGTGTGGGTTTCACAGTCATTTCTTTCCATGGTAAAAAGTTGAGGTTAAATCAGAATAAAAACAGGCTACAAAAAGACATTGAAAGTTTAGAATTTTTAAAAACCACTATGTATTGAGCACTATGTCAAACACTGCGGCTACTGAGATTTTCAGTGTTGAAATCTGCAGACACCTCAGAACCAATGAGTCGGGCAAACAGGATTGAGAATTTTAGAAAGCTCAAGTCTACTGCCAACTCTGCTATTAAATAGGAGATCTCTGATAGCTCTGTGCTTAAACTACATTTAGAAATTACTACTTAAAAATAGACAGTTTGGGGATCCCTGGGTGCTTCAGCAGTTTAGCGCCTGCCTTTGGCCCAGGGCGTGATCCTGGAATCCCGGGATCAAGTCCCACATCGGGCTCCCTGCAGAGAGCCTGCTTCTCTCTCTGCCTGTGTCTCTGCCTCTCTGTCTGTCATGAATGAATAAATAAAATATTTAAAAAAATAGTTTGCAACAAACAGAAAAGGAATTAAAATAATTTTGAGATATCTATATAGAGTTCACTGAGTTCCAAGACATTTAAATGTAAGACAATGCTATGCTATCAAAAAAGAAATATTTACTATGCACACAGGTTTTATATACTATAATCATCAGGTGAATCAGCAATTAGGGCTGTGTGCCTGGTAGGGTTTAAATGGTATAAATAAGTAGTGTAAGCAGAAACAAAATGATATAAAAAGAAAAATGATACAAAAATAACAAGTGAAATCTGCTGATAATCCACCACTTATCCTTCCATTATAGCATTTTTTTCTCTATGAGCCGATTACTTGACATGACAAATTACCTCTTAAAGTTGTTAATTGATTTCAAATTGTGCTCTTGAACTCCAAAGATTATGTAAAAGTGTCTCAGAACCCAACAGGCAGGGCTTAGAACACCCATCCCAGTGTTTGTCTTCTACCAGAGTAGATAGATGTTTTACACTGGGCTTTAACTTGAGATATAATTTTATGAAAGGCATCTGCTTTTTATTCTTTTAAGTCTGAAAACCTATCCTTAAATTAAATTTTAAAGAAATTCTCTCATGAAGTCTTTTGTAAAGTGAAGAATCTATCCTGTAATACTATCTCCCAATGTACCTGGTTTCTAAGATAATGATTTTTCTTAATATTTGATACAATCATTCAAAACAGTAATTATAGGCTGTGTGTTTTTCCTTGTATGCTTTTCTGGCAGACGAAACAAATGAATTTCAGCAGACAGTCCTCTTTGGTTAGTAAACAAAGAAAACAAACAGACAAAAATGAAAATGTGGCTTTCTTTTTTCCACGTTAGCAGAATTCACTGACAGGTTGTATATTAACTAAAGGCCAAGAATGCTTTCCATACCAACATTTCTATTTTGGGGGGCATCACTCTTTCTGGAAGCAGGGCCTCCTGAAAGGAGACTCTTGCTATGAAGCAACGTCAGAGAGCCAAGGACAGGGTGTCATATCATTGTTGGGTTAACCAGGGTACTAGTGATAAAAACAGCACTTAACCTAACCACATCTCTTGTTTTCTCTTTCAAAGACAGTGGGACTCTGGTCCTTTCTCAAGCACAAGCTTTCCATACACTGAAAATGTTAAAAAAAAAAATTCAAGGGATTTTCCATGAAAATCCTAATTATAACCCAATTACAACAACTGAATCAAAGCTGGCAGAAAAACAGAGGTAGGTTTTTGTTTGTTTTTTGCTACTTTGCAACAATAGATCTTTGTAGTTTCATACCATAAAAATTTGAGTATTTCCCTCAAGCAGTGACATCTGGCACTCATGTCAGAACTTCTGTGTAACTTTTGCTTTTGACCAAAACATACTGTTTTGTACTACATCGTTTTCCTGTGTGAACCAGAGCTGTTGTAAAGTATGGCAATGCATAGTATCATAAAAATATCCATAGGTTTTCATTTTGTTCATCACTGATGACATCCTTGGCATTTATTCTATTTTTCCGGTCATCAAATTATAAATAATAACTAGGGCTAAGTGGGTTTAATTTTAATTTGACCAGTATGATAAAAACTGTGAGGTAGTAACATGCTGATGCCTTAAAAATGTCATCTCTCCTAGCTCATCCATTTCATTAACTCAAGGGAGTCAATCCCTAAGAACTCAGAGAATGAAGAACTATCTAAAACCACCTTCTGGGATCCCTGGGTAGCGCAGCGGTTTGGCACCTGCCTTTGGCCCAGGGCGCGATCCTGGAGACCCGGGATCGAATCCCATGTTGGGCTCCTGGTGCATGGAGCCTGCTTCTCCCTCTGCCTATGTCTCTGCCTCTCTCTCTCTCTCTGTGTGACTATCATAAATAAATTTTAAAAAATTTAAAAAAAAATAAAACCACCTTCTACTTAGGAAGTGACAAGTTGGAATTAAAATTGCTTAATACTAATAGGAAATATATCCTTGTGAAAATGACTTTACTACGAGCCGCTACAGCTGCTATTGAAAGGATCCAGAGAAACATTAATGCCAGAGGGAAGAAAGAGACATCTGACAAGCAATATTCTTTCCAAGTGTAAATGTGAGATACTGTAGTTAATATGAGTTTCTCTTGCTTCATTTTCTCTAGAGTTTACTTTTCACATTTACAAAGACATACATACATCCAGCAAAATGCATTTTCCCACAATGGTATTTCTAAATGCCTGCCTTCCACAGCACATACACAGCCACATATCTGTCTGCCTGCCTGTCTGTCTTTTCATCCATGGTGCTCTGCTTTACACAGGGGCTTGGAATTTTATTCACTTACATAGGCACAATTCCCAATGTCCTTGGCGAAGATTTTGAGGGGAATGCTCTTCGGGTAGTCCTTCTCTTTCTCTAGATTGATGTATCTAATCAAATGCAACAACAACCCAAAACAACACTGAGTTAGATGGATTTTGCTAATGGTTTCTTTGAAAATCAATCTATTTTGCTAATATTTTCAATATACTTGTATGCTACGTTTTAAAAGGCAGATGGAAAGACTCAGCAAAATCTGATTATATATTATGTTGGAAGAGGATTAAAAAAATTCTCAGGACATGAGGTGTATGGGCACAAAAAAGAGTGGCAGACCCACTTGGAGTGAGGTCTGAGCACCACAGTCCGCTTTAGGCACCTCTGAGTGGTGTTTCATCTTCCAAGTTCCCTACCTTCTCTGGACAGGAGACAGTACAGGAGCAGATAGGATACTTTATTACGCCAAACCAAGACAGTGATTTTTTACTTCTCATTTAGCTCTGGGTAGAGCATGAGTCTTCCCTTAGGAAGGCAGTGAGGGGAGGAAGGAAGAAAGGGTTATGGAAATAAGACATGAACCTAAATTGACCAGTTAGTCTGTACACTCAAAGGTGAGGTAATAATTGATCTTTGAGGTGATTGGCAGGAAACCTTCCATATACAGAAACTTAGTACATGCTCTGAGGAAACTGCTCCAAATGCTGGGTTGGAGACATGGAGGTAGGAGAGATTATTGACTAATTTCTGTCTAGAATGCTATAACTAGGCCTCCATGTTCTCTTTCCTAGAAAGTAAGGGATACATGTAATGAAGAGAACATTGTTTACAGCAAGTAGTAGCCAGTGTACAAACAGTAATTTATTTTGAGGATAAATGAATAATTTCTACTAAGGAAAAGATGAATAATAGTTTGGGGGCATAATTCTGCACAGAAGAATTTAATTCTTTTAAGCTACAGGTTAAAGATAAAGAATATGTACATTGAAAAAAATACCTCTGAAGGAGAGAGAGCCATTTGTCCTTTTGTTCTGGAGAACTGCAATCAAAGAAAATAGGAGAGAAAAATTAAACATGTAACGCATTTATGCTAACATATCTGAGACTGTCAATCCAGACAAAATATCAACAGCCTGTTAAGAGGCAGCCGCATGCCATGCAACTCTGGTCTAACTGAGCTCTGGGGAATCTGCAGGGGGAAAATCTCCAATAGGAAAAACTATATGGTCAAGTATAGTTCTGTTAAAACCTCCTGAATGGACTAAGATAGGGCCATTTTCTTACTTTATGGCTCTTTTACAAGTATAGCTCTCATGGTGGAATGAATATTTGATCTGGAGTCTAAACACCTGGTTTCAAAAACACATGCAAGCTTCGTGATGATGAGTGGATCACTTCACATCTCTAAGCTTGCTTCCATATCTGAAAAACTGGGCTAATTGTCTCAGAGTGTTTTTGTGGCTTTAAGTACCATACAAACAGAGAGTATGCTCAATTTGAGATTAAAGAGAAATTTGGCATATTAATAAAAACATCTTGGCCCAGAAACCAGTTTCTTGTAAGGAAAAGAAACATTTATACATATAGCAGGATTTTAACTGAGTAAATTATTTCACAGAAAACCTATTCTTAATTATTATAATCTTCTTAGACCAATTCATTTACGACTAAATCATTATTAATAATTTTTCTGAAGCTACTGCTACATTTAATTGTTAAACTTAAAAGTAATTCAGTGTTTATTTCTATATGGTCTTGTTACTCACTAGCTTTTAAAGTCATACTTCAAATCTTCTTAATGAAGCTGGAAACCCTTGCTGTTTTCTTGTTACAGAAAAATACACTTAAGTATTTGTAATCTGTTTCTAACTCTGTTGCTTACCAATTTTCTCTATATAGAATCTCCCAGGATTGGGCATTAGAAAGTGCACTACATCTCCTTTACCACTGACCGTACAATTTCCATCTTCCATTGTTCCTTAGAACACTTTGGTGTATTCACCCTTCTTGAACAGAATATTTTCTAGGTTCATTTGTGTCAAATCTTGATTTAGCAAAAAACTTGAAAAATAGGTGTTTTCTTTGGACCTGTGCAGTTTTTTCAAAGCAGCTAAAGAAAATTACCCCTTTAAAACACTTTGTATTTTTTTTTAACTTTTACTTTTTATTGACATGTACGATACACAGAAAAAATTGTATAATGCTTACATGTACAGCTTGAACACTTTTCACAAACTGAACACATCCATGTGTAACTGAAACTTAGATTATGAAATAGAAAATCACCTTGAGAGAATGGTTTTTGTTTCTTTTCAGGCAATGAGTTGCCACTATCCTGACTTCTAATAGAACTGGATAGTTATTGTTTTATTATAAATGTAACCATACAGTATGTACTATTTTGTATCTGGCTTCTTTCGTTCAACATTATATTCATGAGACTTATCCATATCACTGCAGGTGGTGTTAGTCTGTTCCTCCTCATTGCTGCACAATGTTCCACTGTTTAATATACAGCATACATTACTTCAAAACTAAGTGATTCATGAAGTATGTCAGGTTAACTCACTGAGATTGACTTATGTAGTCTTATGTTTTACCTTTTCTCCTACTCTCTGCAAAAAGAATCTAGAACTCCTCTTTCTTTAGTGATTCTTAATCTCAGGCATCTTTACCAAATTAAAAACAAAAGTACTCCAAAATCAAGGCGATCTCAGAGTTTCATCAAGACCTAAGCTCGTGTGATAAGAGCAAGAGAAGGAGAAAGCAGTATATTTTCAAGAAAGAGAAAAGGCAAGGCAGATTGGAAAGAGACCCTCAAAACTGGGAAGGCCTGTTACCCTGAGAGTGAGCAGGGAACCCGATGTTCGTTCAGCTGAGGTGCGTCTAGAGAGACAAAGACCCCACAGCCAATGACTGTGAGCAGCAACCAGGGAGGCCTGCTCCCTGGGTATCAGCAAAGATACCCATACCCTACAGGTGGCAAGGCATCAGAGAACATCTCTGAATGTAAAGGACACAGAAGAAGGTAATGTCAGTAGTGATTACCAAAGACTGAAGGTCAGAGCCTTTCCCCTGTTTAGAAGACATCACAGAGATCTGCTGGCACCATGGAGGCTCAACATGGGTTTGCATTTCATCCATAAATAGACTTTTCTTGCCTTTCTGAGTTTATGGAATAAGATTCCTGCTAGGTTAAGTTAAAAATTTCATTCTTCTGATTCCTCTTATAGACTGTTCCATCAGATTTCAGCACTTCCTATGTCTTTGGAACAATGTTCTCATTTTGTAGCGTAGTTATCTGTAGTATCAAGAGCATCTTGATACTGTTCTTCAGGTAGTGTATGTTCTTCAGGCAGACAGAGATCCCAAGTCTGAGAATCAGATATGAGCTCTAGGACTCCTTCTGGCCATTTCTTAGATGTGACAACCTATTTGTGTGCTAAGGGAAAGCACGAGAAGTACACATTTATGATTTGCTCCTCCTTAACTTGACATAGCTGGGAATTTCTCACTATAGTGGCAGCTGTCAGTCTTAGATCTCAAAGATATTAGTCTTTACATTTTTGGTTTCTTTGCAGTATTACAGTGTCTGGCTAGGAGAGCCTGCTTCTCAAGCTGCTAGACTGATGGTATTTTCAACTGATCATGACCTAGATTTTTCTTAATATTGACTGACATATACCATTTCTGATGTTCTTCAATCCTTCCTAAAGATCCAAGCTTCTTTTTGATAAAATTTCACTTTAGGCTGAAAAATTTCTGTCAGTGTTCTTTTTCTTTCTTTCTTTCTTTCTTTCTTTCTTTCTTTCTTTCTTTCTTTCTTTCTTTTCTTTCTTTCTTTCCTTCTGTTCTTTCTTTCTTTCTTTTCTTTCTTTCCTTCCTTCCTTCCTTCCTTCCTTCCTTCCTTCCTTCCTTCTTCTTCTTTTTTTTTTTTGGTAGCAAAGTTCTGCTGGAGTAAGTTCTTAGAGTTAAAAAGAGTTTTTTCACTTTCATTTTTGAAGGGCATTTTTGCTGGATATAGTATTCTAGGTTGGAAGTTTTCTCCTCCAATGCTTTATTTTTTTATTTTTTTTTCCTCCAATGCTTTAAAGATGTCATTCCATTGTCCTCTGAAATTTTCATAGTTTCTGATGAAAAAGCCACAGTGATGCAAATTCTTGTTCTCCTATATGCAAGGTGTTGTTTTTCTCTGGATGTTTAAAAGATTTTCTCTTACCTTTGGCTTATAGCAGTTTGTCTATAACATGACCAGGTGAAATTTTCTTCATACTTCTGTTTGGGGTTCACTGAGCTTACTAAATCTCTACATTTACATCTTTACTGAACTTGGGAGATTTCCAAATTAGTATTTCTCCAAATACTCCATCCATTCCCTCTCTCTCCTCTTCTGGAGTGCCAATTACATGTATATTGTATCTTTTGATATTTTCTAACAAGTCCAATGCATTTTGAATTAAAAAATGTCTGTTTTGGAGGCACCTGGGGGAGGTTTAGTCAGTTAAGTGTCTGACTCTTAATTTCAGCTCAGGTTGTGATCTCAGAATCCTGAGATCAAGCCCTGCACTGGGGTCTGTGCTGAGTGTGGAGCTTGCTTAAGATTCTCTCTTTCCCCTCTTTCTCTGCCCCACCTCAAATAGATAAAAACATAATTTTTTTTTAAAAAAGGTCTGTTTTCTTTTCTTTTCTTTTCTTTTTTTTAAAGATTTTATTTATTTATTCATGAGAGACACACAGAGAGAGGGAGGCAGAGACATAGGCAGAGGGAGAAGCAGGCTCCACGCAGGGAGCCTGATGTGAAGCTCTGTTTTCTCTATTCTTCAGACTGGACAGTTTGTATTGATGTATCTTCAAATTCACTGACTCTTTCCTCTTTCATTTCCATTCTGAAACTAAGGCTACATAGGGGATATTTATATATGTGGATATAAAATATTTAAGATATTGCAGTTTTCAGTTCTAAAATTTTCACTTGGCTGTTTTTAAAATTTTCTATTTCTCTGCTGAGAAATCTTTTCATTCATTTCAATTGGCTTTTCTTTTTACCTAGTGAGCACAATTATAGAAGTTGGTTTAAAGATCTTTTATTTAGGATTGGCCTCTACTGATTATCTTTTCCCTTTTCTGGTTCTTTGTATGTCAAGAAATTTTAGATTATACTCTGGATATTATGAATATTTTGTTTTGGAGACTCTGAGTCCTGTTATATTTGCAAAACAGTGATGTTTTTGTCATTAACAGTCAACTCACTTGATTAGACTCCAACTGTCATTAACAGATACCTAACTTCATTAGACTTAACACTACCTTGGCCCAATTCTTTTAGCCTTAGCTTCAAGTTGCTCTGAGTCTGCTCCATGCATGTCACCAATCAGTCCATATACAGAATTTGAGATTTCCCACCTCTGACATCCTCCTTTATGAGACTTCCTCCCTCACTCCCCTGTGGCTATGGCTGACTCAGACTCTGTACTCTTGTGGTTTGGCCAGAAAGACTGGGGGCTTCTGTAGGTTTAGTTCCTGATCCATGATATGACTATAGCCTGCCCTTAGGCCAATGCCTCAAACCCAGGAAACTCACCCAATGATGGTGCCTCCTTCCAAGTTTCAATTCCTCTCACAAATATGCCAGCTTCACTCTGTAGAACCCTTATGTGGTTGTTCTTGTTTGTATTTTGCTCAGAGTTTATAGTTGTTATCTGTAGGGTGGTCAATCTGCTAAGACCTCACTCTGCCATACCAGAGCCAGAACTCTTCTTTTTACCTTTTTTTTTTAAAAAAGATTTTATTTATTTGAGAGAGAGAGAGATCACAAGCAGAGGGGAGGGGTTGAGGGAGAAGCAGACTCCCCGCTGAGCAGGAAGCCTGATGTGGGGCTCGATCCCAGGACTCTGGGATCATGACCTGAAATAGAGGCAGAAGCTTAACTGACTGAGCCATCCAGATGCCCAACACAGCTTTTTTTTCTTGAAATAGTCTTTTAGTTTTGAAAGAAGATTAAACTTTCAGGAAAGTTGCTAAGATAGTAGAGAGTCCTTGGATGCCTCTCACCTTTCAGTTTCCTAAAGTTATCCTCTTATATGGCACACCTGTAAAACCACAAAACCAATATTGGTACATTACTATTAACTAAATTCTTGACTCTTCAGATTTTGCCAGGTTTTTTTTTTTTTTTTGTATATTTTTTTATTGGAGTTCAATTTTCCCAGTCCTCATCCTGTCAAGTGCCCTCCTCAGTGCCTATCATCCAGTCACCCCAACCCCTTGCCCACCTCCCTTTCCACCATCCCTTGTTTGTTTCCTGGAGTTATGTGTCTCTCATGTTCTGTCATCCTCACTGATATTTCCCACTCATTTTCCCTCCTTTTGCCTTTATTCCCTTTCACTATTTTTTATATTCCCCAAATGAATGAGAGATTTTGCCAGTTTTTCCATTAATGTACTTTCTCTGTTCTTGGACCCAATCCTGGATCACACATTGCATTTAGTTATCATGTCTCCCTAGTGACTGGTCTATGGCAGTCTATATTGCTATATCTTTTCCTGTTTTTTGTTTGTTTATTTTAACCATGATAATCTGGAGGAATGCTTGTCAATTTAACCTATAGAATATCCCTCATTTTGTGCTTGTGTGAGGTTCCTCTCATGTTTGGGTTTTGAAGAAGAGTAACACAAATGTGAATTGCTCTTATCATCACATTTTATCATGGGGTACATGGCATCATTCGTGATGTTATCCTTAATCATTTGGTTTAAGTACTCTACTTTTTGAAGAATACAATGTATATAAAACTTGTTTCCATAGATTTACTTCTTCTTAAAACAAGTTTCATGGAAACTCCTTAATTAAAGACATCATGTATGGGGCACCTCAGGTGGCTCAGTTGAGAATAGCCAATTTAGCATGTTCAGGATAAGATACAGAGATTTCTCTAATCCCATCCCAGTCAGGAGGTGAGTCTTAGGAAACTAGCTTTCACTTCTTGATTCATAAATTTGCTTTTGATGGTCACATCTCTATGCCAAATAAGAACCTGATGTTCAGTTCAGGCACTCCATTACTTCATGACATTAATTTTATTTCTATCATAAAAAAACTATTTCTTTAGAAAATCTGGGAGTATGGAGGAGCCTGGGTGGCTTGGTCAGTTAAGCATCTGACTCTTGATTTCGACTCAGGTCATGATCTCAGGATTGTAAGATTCAGCCCAGCATTGGCCTCTGCACTTAGTGGGGAGTCAGCTTGGGAGTCTCCCTTTCCCTCTCCCTCTGCTCCTCCCTCTGCTTGCTCTCTCTCTAAAATAAATAAATAAAAAAATCTTAAAAAAAGAAAATTTGGAATATAAACCAGTTATTCAAACTTAACTGAACTATTTTATAAAATTTTTCAGTAGAAGTTTCTTTCAGTGGGTTGAAAAGACCAACTCGAAAGCCCACGCTGTAAAACAATACTTGAACATGAGGGATGGGGAGACTGGAGAGAGGCGGTCCTAGAGCTCTGACCACTCTAATCCTCTCCCACAGTCCATAGGTGTTTCAGCCGAGCCCCCGTAAAAATTACTGGTCAATTCAAGCTAAATGCCTCCATGGTTCTCAATATTTACCATTACTCTCCACATACTTGAATAAGAAACTCCGGGGGAGAAGTGAAAGGTATTCAAGTGTCTTTACTGGGGGTATGTCAAAAGAAGAGTCACTAACTTCAGAATAACTTAATCAGAATAAAATATTTTAAAAAATCAGAACAAAATCTGATTAGCTTTTTCTTGCCATCCTAGAAACTATCTCATTGACAGTGTTATACATGTAAATACAGGAGAAGCTATGGTTCTTACCTGAAAGTGGCCACAAAGTTCACTGTGGGCCAGCCCAGGACAAAGGACTTCGTGGCATTGGTGTTGCCTTCTCCCACTTCATCCACACAGCTTGCTGTCCACATGTCACATAATTTAATTTTATTTTTTATCTTAAAGTTGTTGTTGTATCTAGAAAGGTACAAACCAGACAACACTTACTTTATTTCTTAAATTTTATGGGAGCTTCTTTACTTGTGATAACAGGACAGTTTCCAGTAATCATGGTTAAAGAATGTCTTATTCATTGTTGGTAACTTCAGTGCCTACCACAGGAAACTGTTAAGATGCTTGGCTACCTTTGGCCCAACAAGGCCTTTGGAACATTTGGTGTATAAGGCCTCATGCTTACATTTATGGGCAGCAAACAGCCATGAACTGCCTACTTTATTTTTCTATGTTGAACACTGAGTCTGGATTAAAAATCTAATTTTAAATCTACTGTTCTAAAAAATTTATTATTTATAACTTGCCTACTCCAAAAAAAGTTGAGTGGCTGAATAAAAGATTAAAATACACATTATTTATGAAAATATTTATAAAATTTTCACATTAAGAGAGATAGATGCACTTAAAATCTATTATCCAGAATTAATTAGAGGAATTTTTAATATATTTCCAACTAAATGGTTACAAGATTTCCTAGTCTTTACAAGCAAAGTTTAGTTTAAGTTTCCTTTCTTAAGATTTTGTTTATATCTTTTCGTGCCTAGCGCAACCATAGCTCGTGGTCCCAAGAAGCATCTGAAGTGTGTAGCAGCTCCAAAGCACTGGATGCTGGATAAACTGACCGGTGTGTTTGCCCCTCGCCCATCTACTGGCTCCCATAAGCTGAGTGAATGTCTTCCTCTCATCATTTTCCTAAGGAACAGACTTAAGTATGCCCTAACAGGGGATGAAGTAACGAAGATCTGTATGCAGTTTTATTAAGATTGATGGCAAAGTCCGAACTGATATCACCTACCCTGCTGGTTTTATAGATGTCATCAGCATTGACAAGACTGGGGAGAATTTCCATCTAATCTGTGACACCAAGGGTCGCTTTGCTGTTCATCGGATTACACCTGAGGAGGCCAGGTATAAGTTGTGCAAAGTGAGAAAGATCTTTGTGGGAACAAAAGGAACCCCTCATCTGGTGACTCATGATGCTCGCACCATCCGCTATCCTGATCCCCTCATTAAAGTGAATGACACCATTCAGATTGATTTGCAGACTGGAAAGGATTTCATCAAGTTTGATACTGGTAATCTGTGTATGGTGACTGGAGGTGCCAACCTGGGAAGAATTGGTGTGATCACCAACCGACCAACCGAGAGAGACACCCTGGTTCTTTTGATGTAGTTCATGTGAAAGATGCCAATGGCAACAGCTTTGCCACCCAACTCTCCAACATTTTTGTTATTGGCAAAGGCAACAAACCATGGATTTCTCTTCCCTGTGGAAAGGGTATCCGCCTCACCATTGATGAAGAAAGAGACAAGAGACTGGCAGCCAAACAGAGCAGTGGGTAAAATGGTCCCTAGGTGACGTGATTGGAAGTCTTTATACTTAAAGATTCTACGGCACGAAAAAAAAAAGATTTTGTTTATATCATCTCCCCTTACATTCGGGCTAAAATGAAAAAACTATAGACTAAAAACAGACCCTAAACTAAACTGGAAAAAAAAAGAGGCAGGAAGTACTATACTTAAGTGGAGTTAACACTTACTATTTATCTCCAAGGACTCAGAAGGTGATCTACTTCAAGTTGGCAACAATATTGCTTTTTGGCAATCTCTACCTAATTTCCCTTAGAACCTGATACTGAAACCACCATTACCTCTTGACCTAAATTCACAGATTTAATGCTCATAATGGACCCAAGACTTAGTATGAAGGCACTGGGAAAGGCAAAAATGCTCAGGGAAACCTGCAGACTTCCTACCATTCAGAACCATTTGTGGAAACAGTAAAAGGTAACATGAAATCAAAGATACTTCATATGGCAGTATTCCTAAAACTCCTTCATGGAATATTAAAGCCAGAACTCTTCAGTAGGATTTATAAAATGAAAAAATGAAAAAGGATCCTGCAGGAACTATACATGTAGGATAGTCCAGATTCTAAGCTTCATTTATACTTCCCCTAGGGCACACTTAATGTAAGTGTAATAGGAAAGAGACTTGTGACATAATGATGTCTTTCTATGTTTCATTTGAATATTTTTCATCCCGTTGCTACGAATCTTTAGATTTTTAAAAATGACACAGATTCAACTGAAGATAAAATATTATTTCTTTTTATTTCCTCATTAAAAAAACTTATTTTTTGATAGCAACTATTTAGGAAATATAAAACTGAAACTATAAATCTTTTGGAAAGAAAGGTATATTTTCATTTCTCTTTTCCTAATGCAGGTCTCTCTCTATATCAGATACTTCAGATACCAGGTGAGAACTTTTGACATTTACTGCCCTGGAAGAAAGTCATTGCAATGATTCTTTCCCTAGATCAATAAAGTGTCAAGATTATCCACCTTTGGATACAAAAACCAAAAAGTCGTCTGAAAGTGTAAACAATCATTTCTGTTCTACTGGCTTGTGTTTACTGAGAACTTCCCATTTGCCAGTCACTGTGGTAAACACTTTGCACATATTTAGTTTAACCTCATTTTATAGATGGAGAAATGGAGCCATAGACAGATTTAGCTAAGTAACTTGGCAAAAATCAAACAGCTTAACTAATGCAGCTAGAATCTGAACTTGAGCAGTATTGACTTCTGAATTTATCTAATACCTTTAACTAAAGATCCCTGGATATTGTTGGTCTTATATGTATCTGGATGGATATCTTACCATGAAGTTCCCTTCAGCTTTTCTATTTTGAGCCTCATTTTTTAAAAAGTTTTATTTATTTAAGTAATTTCTACACCCCACCTGGAGCTTGAACTCATGCATGACCCTGGAGATAAGAGTCAGATGCTCTTCTGACTGAGCCAGCCAGGTCCCTCGAGTGTTACTTTTGTCTTTCTATGTACCTACAAGGCTTTCTGATGAGACTGTTTACTATGGAGGTAGACAGGAATCTCATAAACACTTATGTCCACAAAAATAAATGGATGAGTTCCAAAATACTTAAAACTAGTATTAAATAAAATTTTATATTTAGTCCTCGAGTCATAGTGTGCTTCTTCATATTTTTCATGCTCAATTTCCAATAGTTTTAGTCTATTCTAATAAATATCTAAAAGTATAAATCTAATGTAAACTGGCTGAAAAAAAAAAACAAATTAACAACCTAACTATTTCCATAGAGTAGTCCCTTACTACAAATTTATTAAGATGAGGAATCTATTTCCTTGTTTTCCTGTGTTCCAATCTTTATACTGGAAGCAATCCCAGTAACTGTTGAAATATACAGGATTCTAAGGAGATTTCCCTCCATTTGAAGATGGAAATGTTTTACTAAGTATGTTCGGGGTAGAGAGCATGGTGTATTCCACAAGTATCTGATGGTAAATTCTCCTGATAATTAATAGTAATCAGAACTCCATTTTTCTCTTCATCTTTTTGACCTAAATAAAACTCATCATATTTCCCTACTTGCTCAGAAAATAAAATAGGAGTATCTGTGAATGCATCAAATGTTATTTATGAGAATGACCAGATAATGATAAATTCTGGTCAACATTTTTTTAAGGCAGCAGTATTCAATACTAATGATTACCTTCTCAAATCTAGATGTCTTCTCTATCTCGAGAGTCTTGGGCTCATGCCCACCCATTCCCCAAATTAACTTAGATCACTCACACTTCTTAATGTCCCTAGTAAATGTAGAAAGTACTTAAAATAATCTTTCATGGATTGACTCTCTTAAATAAAAACACAATTAAATCAACTGTTAATAGGTTTTGTCATTTCATAAAAACATTTAAGTAGACACAGAGTTCTTTCAAAAGCAGCATGTGAAAAAAAAGGTATATATCTTATGTGAGGAAGGGGATTGTCAAAATAAAAAATCAGCTATAAAAGTAGGTGAGGGGCACAGATTTGACAGTATATTTAAAACAGCAATTTTCTAGTGGTAAAGAAACTATCTTTATATAAAAGGTTTTTCAGCAAAACACTATATGGGTTACATAAAACAACTTGGACATTAGCAAAATACAAAATAAATGACAGGTAAGAAAATAAAAATCTTCTACTCCAAATATTATCATAATTTCTGAGGGAAAAACACCTAAAAAGGGTGAAGGAAAATACTTTCCTTCCTAAGAACTGAATATATGTTACAAGTAAAAAGTCTCTAAGGTCCTAACGCACAGGAAATGGATTATTAAAGCAACTTTTTGTTGTTTGCTTATCTACCTGCAGACTGAGCGTAAAACTATACACATAATGGGTACAAGGGGGAACAGGACGTCAGGCCAGCCACTGGGAATACGGCCTAGATCAAACCCTAGCTCAGCCACCTTCTGTCATAGGACTGTGGGTGAACCCCCATGAGTCTCAGTATTCATTACCTAAAACAACTCATCTTGGAGGATTGTTAGGAAAATGTAGTAGGATCTTTGCGATTCTCTTATCATAATACCTAGTATACAGAATCCATCCAATACATTTGAAGAAAAGAAATGACACCTAATCTACACTAAAAGAATGATTTGTTCCTCTATTAATAGCATATCACTTTAAATGGACCTAGTACAGAGGTGTGGATGGGAGACTTTTCTTTCTCTATATTCCTTATAATATCAAATCCACTTCCAAAATCACATCATAGGCATTACTTACATTCAAAACATGTTTTAAGCTTTGCTGATAGTGAGTTTCATTCTATTATGGTTGGAAAAGATAAGTCGTAAGATTTCAGTCTTACAAATTTTAAGACCTGAGATATGACCTCACAATGTCAGAATGGCTATTAAAAAAAAAAAAAAAAAGAATCCAAAAAACCAAACAAGCCAAAAAGACAACCAGCACTGGTAAAGGACATGGAGAAATCGGAGCCCTTGTACACTGTTGAATGTAAAATGGTTCAGCCACATTGGAAAGCAATATGGAGGTTTCTCAAAAAATTAAAAACAGAACTATTATATGATCTAGAAATCCCACTTCTGGGTATTTATCAAAGAACTAAAATCAGGATCTTGAAGACATATTAACACTCAAGTTCAATGCAGCACTATTTATAATAGCCAAGGTGTGGAGAGAACCGAAGTGTCCACTGATGAATGAATGGGTAAAGAAAATATGGAATATTATTCAGCCTTAAAAAGATGGAAACGTAATGTCTAATAACACAGATTAACCCGGAGGACATTATGCTAATGAAATACATCAGTATTTATACGAGGTATCTAAAATAGTCCAGCTTAGAGATATCTAGAATAGTCCAACTTAGAGAATCAGAGTGCAATGTGGGTTGCCAAGGGCTGGGGGAGAGAGAAAAAGAGGAGTTGCTCATTAACAACCATAAAGTTTCTGTTATGCAAGATGAATACATTCTAGAAATCTTGCCTATTAGTTAACAATATTGTATTGTACACTTAGAGATTTGTTAAGAGGGTAGATCTCATGTTAAGTGTTCTTACCATAATGAGAAAAAAGAAGACATTTTTTTCTTAAGGAAAAAACCCAACAGATTCTGAAACCATTTCCTTATTTTTATATTGCCTCTAACTTAAAAAAAAATATGTATCAATGGTTCACTAAGCTTTTCTATACAGTTTCTTACTAGATGAGTGTTTAGTTAGATCCTTTTACTCAACACAATCTTAAGAAAGACCTGATTTAATGCTCAAAAAACAAAACAAAAACTTTCTACGGGGGAATTTTCTAATAAAATCCATAAGAAAAGGGGTAAGTACCAGAGATAGCAGACCTCATATTGTTTAAAAGCACAGACTCGGGGATCCCTGGGTGGCGCAGCGGTTTGGCGCCTGCCTTTGGCACAGGGCGCGATCCTGGAGACCCGGGATCGAGTCCCACGTCGCGCTCCCGGTGCATGGAGCCTGCTTCTCCCTCTGCCTATGTCTCTACCTCTCTCTCTCTCTCTCTCTCTCTCTGTCTCTCTGTGACTATCATAAATAAATTAATAAAAAAATTAAAAAAAAATAAAAGCACAGACTCTGATATAAGATGGACCAGGGTTCAAATGTAAGCTCAACTAATGACTACCTTTGGGATCTTGGTGAAGTCGCTTAACTTCTCTGAGTATCAATTTTTTTCTGTAAAAAGAGAAAAATAATATCTGCCTGACAGAACAGCTCTGCAAGTTTAAGTCTCTAGAAAAATACTTAACATATAATATGATCCAAAAAATGTGAGGTCTCTATTGCTAGTAATACCACTCATACTAAATACACTGCTTTGCAAAATTAGAATTTAGCTGTGCCCATGTCTTATTTACGACATGATATGACTGAGGTGAGAGTGAGGGTAAGCTGAAAAAAGTCTTTACTTTTCTCTAGTGACTAAAAATCTCTTTGATGGTAATGGATTTATTAAAATACTCTTAACTTTTATTAGGTTTGATAAACGAGACTGAGGGATAGAGCAAGTAGCAACCACCATACTCTGTCTGGGCTGAGTGTTAAATGCATGGGTATTTAGTATTTGGCAGAAAGTAAATCCTTTTGGTTACCTCTAAAGCATATTCCAAATATGTGTGCCTCCTTCATTTAATTGCCACCTCCCCAGATAAAGCCCTCACTGAGTTTCTTCAGGACTACTGTAGCCGCCCGTCCAGGCTCCTTGCTTCTCTACTCTTGCCTACTCTCTGGTCCATTACCTATCCTAGCCAGAAACAAGACCTTAAAAACATGAAACACACTGTGGTACACCCCTAATTAAAATCTCTTCGAATAAAATCCAAATTCCTTATCACAGCCTATGTTGCACCTGGCTTCTCAGGCAAGCCCCCAACTACCCTTGCTTCCTGATACTCCCACCCTTGCGTGGTTGTCCTCCATGCACTCAGGCTGGTCTGTGTGGCCAACTGCATACGTCAGAAATGATGGTATGCCACCTCCAAAGTTAGGTCATGAAAGACTGTGGCTTCTATTTGGGGTGTTCTCTCGCTTGCCTACACTCTACCTCATACTCTTGGATCTTCCACTTCAAAGGAAGCAATGCCATATTATGAGCAGCTCTGTGGAGACACCCACATGGAGAAGAACAGCCAGGGAGGAACCAAGGGCTGCTGGCGTCTACATGAGTGAGCAGGGAGGTGATCCACAAGCTTTAGTCAAGCTGGAAGACGATTACAACCTGGTCGACAGCTTGACTGCAATCTCATGAGGATGTCTGTGCCAGAACCACTAGCTAAGCCACTCCTCAGTATGAGATTGTTCAGTATGAGATGAATGTTCCTGAGTATGAGATGTCTGTAGTTATAAACTGTTGTTTTGGGATAATTTGTTACTTGGGAATAGATAATACGTTACTTGGGAATAGATAATACAGCCAACAAAGGTCCTGATGACCTGATCCTTGTCTATTTCTCCAACCTCATTTCATATTCTCCTCCTGCTCATTATGCACCACTTACAGAGGCTTTCCTTTAGCTCCCTCCAAGCACCAAACTTTTCCCATTATCTTTGGACCTGCTCTTCCCTCTGCCTAGAATGCTCATCCTCCAATATCTGAATGGCTTCAATGATTTCCCCCCTGACTCCCAACGTTGCCTACTTAACATATACCCCACATTTTTACTTCACGCTGTATTCTCTTCATAGCACTAATCACAATCTGTAATTTCTCCCACACATTCCATCACATTCTGCACTGTATCCCCTATATGTATTCAGAACGTGGCAAAGAATGGGACTAAGTGAACACCTGTTGAATGAATAAAGCAACTGAAATGTTTTGTTTTCAAAAGTCAAACAAAACAAAAACAAAAAACTCCCTTCAGATATTAGTTATGGTAACAGGCCAGACATTCTTTACAGTAAGCACTGAACAGAAAGAAAGGTTATCTTTGTTAGTGGAAATGCAATTTTATAATGGTAACTGAGAGGGTTTACAGTGTACTCACTTGATTTTGGCCACAACAAACAGATCATTGAACAGGAAAAGATGCCGCTCCTGCCTCTGCAGGCCTCTTTTGAGTTCTACTCTGCCATCAATGAGCAGAGTCCTGCTGGAGCATACAAATGATGAGAGAAATGTACATGTATCCACACTGGCAGAAGGACTCTCCCTGTAACAGATCAAACACCACAAATCTTTAGTCAGATGATCAAATATAGGAATGAGTTCTATAACATTATAACTTCTAGTTGGTCAAGGAATATAAAGCTCTCCACATCTTTTTAATGCAATGGCATAGTTTCTTAATTGGTCCCTCAGTCTGTCCCTCTACTCGGTGGCCTTTTACATTTCATTATGAAATTTTTTCCAAACACAAAGCAAGGTTGTAAATTTTATAATAAACACATGTATATCCTAACCTAAATTTTACCATTAAAATTTTACTGCACCTCAGTATCTAATCATATATCTACCCAACTACCTATCCTTCTATCTGTTCAATAATCCATTCCATTTTTGGCATTTCTGTGTAAACAATGTAACAGCAGTACCTCTTCCCTTAATGAATATCATTAACTAGAGTTCAATATTTACTTATAACTTAAAAAATGAATGTACAATGAAATGCTCAAATCTTAGGTATATGTTCACCAAGTTTTAATGGATATATTCACTCGTGTAGTCTAAAACTTCATCAAGATAGGAACATTGTCATCACACCAAAGTATTTCCTCTTGTCCCTTCTCAGTTGTTATATATACTAGCTTTGGCTTCTAGGTATTGGCCTATGGGTGGTTTATTTCTTCACTGCAGGTTGAGACCACCAGCTCAAAAGTATAATGGCATCAAACTTATATTTTTACCTACCTGATTATTTAAAAAATAGCCCAAACCAGATTTTTAGCCATTTGTGGCTTGATTGTTTTGCATATGCCACATAATTACACCCAATATCTGCTAGCCTTGATAAAATAGAGCTTAGTGATGGTAAGACTCCACGTCACTCCTGCCCTTCAGAATTCTCTGACCCAGAGATTCTCTGCTGTGCTGCTGAGACGTGTAATCTTCAGAGACATCCTCTTCGATCCCCCTCACTTCCAATCCCCCTCACCTCCAATCCCCCTCACTTCCCTTGTCCTTTTCCTCTTCTGGATGTTGGTCCTTTGATCATAAGCCCCAAGACAGTCTCACGCTATGAGGAGCTTCCTTTCTCCTGCAACCCTGCCCAATGGAATCTTTTTCCTTGTTCAGTCCCTAAATCCCTCAAATTCCTAACAACAGTCAATCCCCACTCCATCACCATCAAGGCAATCACTATTCTGACTTTTTTTTTCCCCACCAAAGATTAGTTTTGCCTGCTCTACAGTTTCACATAAATGCAGCTGCCATGCATACTTCTTTGTATAAGATATTTTTAGTCAGCATGCTTTATTACATTTATCAGTAATCCATTCCTTTATGCTGTTCAAGAGTATTCCATGACATAAATATATTAAAGTTTGATTATTTCTTCTCCTATTGATGGACCTGGGCTCTTTCCAGTTTTTAGCTATTATGAATAAAACTAACTATTAAACATTGGACTAGTCTTTTTATGACCTATGTTTTAATTTATTCTGAATAAATATCTAAGAATGGAACTGCTGGGTCACAGAGTAGGTAGATGTTTAATTTTAGGAAAAACAGTTTTCCAAAATGGTTGTACCAATTTTTATTCCCAAAAACACTGCAGGAAAGTGCCAGCTGCTCCACAACCTTGCCAACATTTGGTGTTGTCAATCTTTTAAATTTTGGCCATTCCAGTGGCTATATAGTAGCACCTCATTATGAATTTTAAGTTACATTTCTCTGACGACTAATGATATTGAACACTTGTATATCTTCATTTGTGAATCATCTTCTAAATCTTTTGCCTACTTAGAAAAATTAGGTTATATATTTTTATACTGAGTTATAGGAATTTTTTATATATCTTGTATACTCATCCTTTGTCAGATATGTTTTAAAAATATTTTTTCCTTATCTGCTGCCTGTATATTTTCTTGATTCTGTTTTTGACGAACTTTATAAATTTTGAAGAAGTTTAATTTATCATTTGTTGACCTAAGAAATCTTTACCCATCCCCAAGTCATAAAAGATATTCTCTAATGTTTTCCACTAAAATCTGTATAACTTTACTTTTTGCACATCTAAGTATGTGATCTATCTCAATTTAACTGCAGCTTATAGTATAAGGCAGGGGCTAGGGTTCATTTTGCTTTTCCATATGGATACCTTATTATTCAGCACCATGTTCACAGAAGACTTTCCCTTCTTCAATGGATTGCTTTGGCACCTTTGTTAAAAATCACATGAGTATAGAGCATGGGTCTATTTCTGGGCTCTCTGTTGTGCTCCACTAACCTATTTGTTAATCCATATGTCAGATACACATTGTCTTATAATTTTATCCTTACAGTAAACCATGAAATTAGGTACTATATGCCTACCAGCCTTTTTCCTTTTTGAGACTGCTTTGGATAATCTAAGTCCTATATATGGAAATGTGTATTTCCATATGCATTTCAGTGATTAATAAAGATAAAGATTAATAAAGATTAATAAAGATAAAGAACACAAACAGAGAAATGTTACTGTGGCAGAGGAAGGAGATGAGCACAGTTTCAAATATACTTTGGATTAGGTGGTGTGGGGAAACCAGGCAGGCAGCTAACACTTAGAAGAGATGCCAGAAGAGATGTAGATTTGGTGATCATACAAAGACAGGTGTATAAATACTATAGGAAAGGCTAGAACTGCACAGAGAAGGAGCATAGGACACGAGAAAAAAAAAAAGGCAGAAACACTTCCTTGAGAAAAGATGTGATTTGAAGGGGTGAGGAAAGAAGAATCTGTGAACAAGATGGAGGCAGGTGAAAAAGTAGCAGAAAAAGAATGAAAAGCAGTGGTGGTCTGGTGTGCTGAAATTGGTAGAGGGGTAACAAGCTGAAGCCTGAAAAGATGTCTGGGGAAAAAATCAGTTGGTCATTAACAAAAATCAGTTGTTTCAAGAAAACAATGACAGGAGATTGAAGAGGTTCTGAAGAACTCAAACAGCCTGAGGCTTGAGGAGTAAAGAATGAGAAGGAAGAATTAAAGGCTGGTTCTGGTTATTTTTTAGCAGCTTCACACTACTAGGTGACTTTAAGAGGAAAGGTTGGAAGAGGAGAGAAACAATCAGCTCTGAAGGTAGGTGTTATTACCCCTCATTTTGCAGATTTGGAAGCTGATTTTCAGAGCAATTAAAATACACAATGACTTACAAGTAAGTATGGTTTCAAAACATGTATTTAGAAAAATTCCATGTAGCCTTTCACAAGGACAAGCATTTCATTCACATTGACTCATCCCTCATCCACCCATGGTAAATGAGCTCAGTAGCTTAGGACTTCATGGGGGTAGGTAGGAGAAGTGGGCTCTGGATGGGCTTTCTTTACTAAGCAGTGTGACACGGTGACTTATTTGGCTGCCTCAGTTTCCCCATCGTAAAGTAAAGGCAGTTGGAGTGGAAGATCTTTAAATGGTTTTTATAATTTGTATATGGGAATAATATAAAAACATGTACTCAAAAGGTGGAATTAAGATTACTAAGGTCAGAGAAAAAGATAATGGATATGGTTAGCAAGCAACCCTAACCTATAGTTTACAAACATAGAGATAAGCATACTTGAGAATCACCTCAAGGAAACAAGTCAGAGTTCAAATAAAATTAAAACCAAGGAACAGTCGTGACAAAAATAGCAGTAAGAATGTAGAAATATTTATTAGTCTAATTTTAAAGGGAGCTCAAATAACAAGAATTTGTCGGAGTCTCCATCAAAGGTTAGTATAAGAGGCCATGTCCTGGCATCTCAAGCATCTGGTTCACATGGTAGCCACAGTAAGTGGAGATTTTGGGTTATCTGTTTCCTGGGTTGGAACAGTATGGGTCACAGGGTCTCATCTCCCCTGGATTTACTACACCACTGCGTGCTCTCTGAGATATTGTCTTAGTAGTTAGCCCTCCCTTCCTCTGTTACTGCTGTCCTTAAAGTATGGTCCCCAACAAGCAGCATCAGCATCAACTGGAAACTTCTCAAAAATGCAAATTCTCAGGACCACCTCAGACTTACTGAATAAGAAACTCTGGAGGGTTGGCATAGCATTCTGTAGTATTTAACAAACTCTTCAGATGATTCTAATGCACACTGAATTTTGAGAACCACTGCTGTCCCAGACTCTGTAACACCCTTGGCTCTAACATTCTAAAATTCTACAACTCTGTATTTGAAGTAAATATTAGTAGCATATATTTCTACTTCTAATGAACTTGTGAGAGCTGTTTCCTGTAGTTCTGGGGCTATAGCTACCTTTCCTAGGAAATGAATTCCATTCTGCTCACTAATTGCTAATTACGCACATACTATGTGTGATTTAAAGAGATGTGGGCAGCCCAGGTGGCTCAGTGATTTAGGGCTGCCTTCAGCCCAGGGTGTGATCCTGAAGACCTAGGATGGAGTCCCATGTCAGGCTACCTGCATGGAACCTGCTTCTCCCTCTGCCTGTGTCTCTGCCTCTCTCTCTCTCTGTCTCTCATGAATAAATAAATAAAATCTTAAAAAAAAATAGAGAGAGAGATGTATAAGTGAGGAACAAAGACAATAAACCAATCAGAGCTGTCTGAAAGGGAAAAGGAGTTTCTCTATTTAATATTGTAGACTGAAGTTCCGCACTGATAAAAGGCCTATCATAGAGAAAAATCCTTTCTATTTCAAATTTTTTTTGAGATGAGGAGTGGGAGGAGGCATAATGGCATCTTTTATCATGTAGTGATTTTCAAATATTTAGAAAAAAAGAATGAAATTTCACTTGCTGTTATGGAAAATGAGTAGGGACAAGGATAGTAAGCAAATAGATGAAGAATAACACAGACAGTATTTTACACAGCGTTAGTTTCTTAATCTCTGGACAGAAAAACTTTGTAAGGAGAAAAGCCATCTTTTCATTTTGGTTTTAGGTTCAGTAAGTAACTGCTTTTTAATTTTAAGCTGTCAGATAGTAGTATGGCTTAAACTAGGGATCCTCAAACTCAAGGGTTCCAAGAGTAAATAGTTTAGGCTTTGTGGGCTATATGGTCCCTGCTGTCAACTATTCAGCACTGCCAGTTTCACAAAATCAGCCACAGACAATACCTAAATGAACAGGTGTGGCTGTGAGCCAATCAAACTCTATTTGCAAAAATAGGCTGCTTGTCTGGGCCATAGTTTGATGACCCTTGGCTTAAACAAGTTCTAAAACATTTAAGTACTCATAAATAAAGGCTAATCTGGAATAATAGGAATTAGAATTTTTTGTTTGTTTGTTTGAGGTTAGTACAGGCCAAAATTTAATTAAGTTATTTTTTAAAAAAATGTTTTGCACTTTAAAGCAACTCCAAAGGAATTTCATACATAATAATTCATTTTCCACCTCACAATAATAGTTTCAAATAAGTAAATTTGATGGTGGTATAGGGGAGAATCCACAAAGAGGTTAAAATATTTTTCTTTTTCATTATGGATTTTTCAATGTACATGTCTGCAGTCTGTCATTTTGAGGATCTATATATAAGTATGGATTTATATTCATACGATTTCAGCAAGCTAAGCACTGGTTAAAAAAAAAAAAACACAACCAACATTCATGTAGTAGTCTAAAGATAAACATCTCAGTACTCACATAATTTAAAATGAAAAAAATCTGTCCTAGAAGGAAACAAAAGCACAAATAACCTTTGTGTTTTTAAAACTACAATCTTAATCAGTGTTTCCTACTTAAAAATGTATTTCTCAATTATGTGACTCTGAAGTGTTTATTTTTATTCTGAGTGCATGTAGATGTGTTTATTTTAGTCTTTTAGAGTATGGATAGGGGGAGCAGGGCAAGATTGTAACCTTCTATTTAGCCTCTTAATATAGCCTGATTAGGATTTACAAGTTATAATTAACAAAGCTCTAAAATGATCTAACAAATACAAGCTGAGTCTAAGAATTAACCTGCTGCTGGCTTCTTATGTATTAACATTCCATTTTCAAATAGGTTTGTGAAGCCATTTCTAAAAGGCAAAAAGGAATTTTATAACCTTAGTAATTTTTTGCTAAAATAAGATAATAGTTTTTATGAAACTTGGCCATAGTAATACCTCTTAATATTTTTTACTAAGGCTCATTGTAAAAGTGAGTTTACTTTTAGATAACAATTTTACAATTTTAGAGGTGGTGTTACTTCATCATCTTAAATCAGAGAAGAAAAGACACTAAAATTCAGAACAGTTTTTGAAAGTTTGTTTATAAGTGATAATTAGTAATTATGACAGCAAGTACTAGATAGGATCTTAATAACCTCAAAGCCTAGCACATGGTCACTGCTCATTCCAAATGCCATCTATTCCATGAAAATTTTCTTTCAGTTGAATTCTTGATGTTATCTCCCATCTGATATCTAGCACTTATATCCTGCCTTGTACCTCTGAAATATTCTCATTCAACATGTAGTGGGTATATGATTGTGTAATAAGTTAATTATTTGCTAGAGTGATATGGATTGCATTTGCCTGTTGTGTACCAGTGTTAGAGAGAGTCATGGTCCCCATGGTCCCAGGGGTCGAGGAATTACTGTGATAGATCCATCAGACAGTAAACACAATGACAAAGTAGTGAGATAAGTGTGATAAGAACTTCAGCCGACTCGGACACAAGAGAGAAGCTAAAACAGGAGCCCCTACCTGGGCCTGCATGGGTCAGAAAAGTGTCTTGGAGGAACCAAAGTCTTAAAGGATGGACTGGCCAGTGAAGGCTGAGGGCAGTCTGAGTGGAAGGAAGAGCAGAGCGACCAGGCCTGAGAGGAGCTTACTTACAACAGCTTACTGTTGTGCTGCAGTAAGTGGTGAAGTTCAGAAGATGGGAGTGACACAGGCCTGAGAGGAGGAGCAGCAGATGAGGAAGGGGCCATGTTATGGAGGTTTCTCACATCACATTTAGACTGTATGTGAAAGCACTAAAAGATTTTAAGAAACACACTGTGTTTTGTAACTTGTTGAAGAAAACAGATGAGGGCAAGCTTAGAGGAAATGAGGAATTTACTGCAATAATCTTAGGCAACAAATGTCATGAACCCAAGCTGGCAATGAGAAAAGGACAGAAGATAGAGAGAAAAAAAAAAAAAAACATTATCAATGTTATTAAAAATACAAATTGTTAAAATTTGCAAATTGATTAGTTATGGGAGAGATATAGGACAAAGAAGAATATAAACCCAGTGCCCAGCCTCTATTTATTTACTTATTTTTAATTTTCATCCAACATATATCTGTTAAGCATCTCCATGTGTTGGTGCAGCATCAAGCTAGATGGTGAAGAAGATATGGGGTAAGCAGCTCAGATTTATCCTCTACTCGTGAAACTCTGAGTGTAGCTCTACTGTCAGCTATGTTCTTGACATCACCCATCATTTTTGCTCAGTTCCATTTGTAGCAGAGGTTGAAAACCACAACCCACAATCATATTTTATTTGGCCCACCCAGAGGTTTCAAAAACATTTGGTTTTGAATATCCAGTTCACCACATTCCCTCTCTTGCCATGGTTTTTTTTTTCCCCCCTGTTTTTTCTGTTTACTGCACCTCCCTGGGACCTGAAAGCATTTAAGTCTGTGATTCAAGCCTTAGTGTTAGTCTTTTAAACTACCTTAATTTTTACTTTTAAAATGTATTTTATCTTTATTTTTAAAGATCTTATTTATTGATTCTTGAGAGACAGAGACGTAGGCAGAGGGAGAAGCAGACTCCCTCTAGATAGCCTGATGCAGGACTTGATACTAGGATCCCAGGATTATGCCCTGAGCCAAAGAAAGGCAGATGTCCAACCGCTGAGCCACCCAGGTGCCCCAATTTTTATTTTTGAAAAATTGATGATAAAATATACACACAAAAAAATTTACCACTTGAACTATTCTAAAATATATAATTCAGTGGCATTTAGTATATTGACAATGCTGTGCAACCATCACCACTATCTAGTTCCCAACATTCTCACCATTCCCAAAGGAACACTTGCATCTCTTAAGCAATTACTACCTGTTCCCCATTCTACCCAGTCCCTGGCAATGACAAACTTCTTCCTATCTCTACGGATTTGCCTATTCCAGATATTTCAGACCACATTATAGGTGGCCTTTTGTGTCTGATTACTTTCACCTGGCATCATGTTTTGTAGGTTCATCTATATTGTAGGATCTGTCAGTACTTTATTCCTTTTCATTGCTGAATAATATTCTATTGTATGGATGGACCACATTTGTTGATCTATTCATTAGTTGATGGTCATTTGGGCTTTTCCACCTTATGACCATTGTGAATGGTGCTGCTTTAAAAATTCATGTACCGGGGATCCCTGGGTGGCGCAGCGGTTTGGCGCCTGCCTTTGGCCCAGGGCGCGATCCTGGAGACCCGGGATCGAATCCCACGTCGGGCTCCCGGTGCATGGAGCCTGCTTCTCCCTCTGCCTGTGTCTCTGCCTCTCTCTCTTTCTCTCTCTCTGTAGGACTATCATAAATAAATAATAATAAAAAAAAATTCATGTACCGGGCAGCCCGGGTGGCTCAGTGGTTTAGCGCCACCTTCAGTCCAGGGCCTGATCCTGGAGACCTGGGATCAAGTCCCCATGTCAGGCTCCCTGCATGGAGCCTGCTTCTCCCTCTGCCTATGTCTCTGCCTGTCTCTTTTTCTCTGTGTCTCTCATGAATAAATAAATAAAATCTTTAAAAAAATAAATAAAAATTCATGTACATATTATTTATTTGAACAATTGTTTTGTTTTGAGCATATACCCAGGAATGGAATTTCTGGATCATATTATAATTCTATGTTTAAGTTAATGACAAACTACAAAACTGTCTTCCACAATGACTATATTATTATACATTCCCACTAGCAATATATGAGGGCCCATACTTTTGACTCTTCTCTCTGGTCTCCACACATAATCACATTTTATCTTTTAAGGATATTCAAACAAAAAAAATAAAATCTCCTGAGTCTAGACATTTACAACCTCTCCTATAGTTTGTCATGAACTCCTAATTGGACTCTCTACTTCCTTTCTCCCTTCTTCAATCTATACTACTCACATCTTACTTCTATTAAATCAATCTTCCTGATGCACATGTCAATGATCATGGCATGTACACTGTCTAAAGAGTCAGCCCAACTCATTTACCTAGCTTTCAAATTCTACCATCTGTTTGCCCTAACCAGTTGATGACATCTCAGGTTGGAATTCTCCATATTGCCTGTGTAAAGGTAACCCTTGTGAGTCTTAAGAGAATAAATTAGACCAGATGTAGTTCAGAACAAAAAGAGATGACTACTGAAATGAAGCCATAAAAACCGTCAACATCAAAATTTAGCTTATTCAGCAATAAAAATCTGTCCATTAGGTATTCACGACTATCTCAAACAGTCAACATTCAAAGCACATTTTCAGAAAATCTCGTCTAAAGCAATTATCTGTCTTATTGACAGGATAATACATGGGAAAGCCTGTTACATTTCAACAGTCATCATCCAGAAAAAAATACATTCAAATTACCAAATAAAACTGTACATACATGATAACATGATGTGGCTGCATGTAGTAGGTGCTATCATGTCCACCTCAAATTCACATCAATGCTGCATCATGCAGCTCATATTATAGCTCTGACTTGGTGGAACAGAGCCTAGTGATAGATAACGTTGATAATCAAGATCAAAATGAACGAAGCTAGCACAAGCGTTTTTAGAGTAAACAGGAAAATGGCTGTTAGTGTGAGCAAGGCCTTAAAAGCAAAAAGTACAAAAAGGAGAACTTTTAAATTATCAAAATTCTAATTGGAACACGCAGCATAAGTGACATAATGAGACCCAACAATCTTATGTTAACAATCCTAATATTTAAAGAGCCAGAAAAATATAAACACTACAAAAGCAGAGACAGAATAGCAATAGGGAAAGATAGTGATAAACAGTTACACTAACAGTGCACAATCATATACAGAGAGATACTACTTCCAAAAAAGGGACTAAACTACATCACTTCTTTATAGCCTTGACACAGAAGTTGTTCAACAACATCTATTAGGAATTCACTTAGTACAAAGCACTTGACGTTACAAGGAGAGAACAAGATCACAAAAGCACTACATCTGAGAGCTTAAAAAAACCCCCACAACCCAGTTTACATATAAATGAAACACAATGATGTAAGGCCAAGTGAAGAAAAACCTGAGCTTTACAACTCTACAAACACTCCAGTGAAAATGGCAACTCTATGAGAACAACCTTATTTGATTATGAAATAATCAACAGGAACAGAGACTCCAACAAGGACTGGAGAAACCTTTAAACCACTTTAGTCACTGTGTGGCCTGTTGACCTAAAAATACTGTATTATCATAATTATCAACTAACATTGGTTTGGGTCATCATCTTGACTCAGTTAAGAATGCTAACTATATTCAAGCTACTCAAGGACATTTATATGTGTAGTGATTACAATGTGATATAGTTCTATGTTAGCTTGTTTACTGACTCAGCAACAAACTAAGTCACCAACATGCTGGCTGGGCACTCCAGTACTCTAATTAGTTTGGTTCAGGTAATAACTATATAACAGTACACTGGAAGGAACAAAAGAATCATACCTGATTAAAGATAGTTCCATCTACAGTTTCCGGATCTGCTGAAGTTAAAAACTATCATTGGATAAACTTCTAGTTAGAAAATTAAAAAATATCATATACCTGTGAACTAGAAAGTCCTCAAGGCAGTACATTAATGGCAGGGACTTAAGTTATCTGCTACTTCCACCTCATTTAGGCCAAAATGTTAATATTCAGGTTGATCAATAAATGTGCTGATTTAATTGGTTGATTTGTAACTAATAGAGGAGGGTTACCTTTGATTGGGAACTTTAACTACTATTTTACCAAAATACCTACAAAATGTATTTCACAGTAAGAAAAAACTGTAGAATAGATAAAGGCTTTTTTAAAAAATATTTTTTAAATTTATTCATGAGAGACACACAGAGAGAGGCAGAAACCTAGGCAGAGTCAGAGAAAAGCTGGCTTCCTGTGAAGAGCCTAATGTGGGACTTGATCCCAGGACACAGGATCATGCCCTAGCCAAAGGCAGATGCTCAACCGCTGAGCCACCCAGGCATCCTGACTTTTTTCTTTTTTTTAAGAAAATCACAGCAATGGGGATCCCTGGGTGGCGCAGCGGATTGGCGCCTGCCTTTGGCCCAGGGCACGATCCTGGAGTCCCAGGATCGAATCCCACGTCGGGCTCCCGGTGCATAGAGCCTGCTTCTCCCTCTGCCTGTGTCTCTGCCTCACTCTCTCTCTGTGTGACTATCATAAATAAAAAAAATTTAAAAAAAATAAAAAAAAAAGAAAATCACAGCAATGAGTTGAAGTCTCTTAAAGAAAAAAAAACTTTTGGGGTGCTGGGTAGCTCAGTTGATTAAGCGTCTTTCAACTCAGGTCATGATCTCAGGGTCCCGGGATTGAGTGCCATGTCAGGAGCCTGCTTCTCCCTCTTCCTCTGCCCCTCCCCCCTTATGTGTTCTCTCTCTTCTGAAAAATAACATCTTAAAAAAAGAAAAATCTGGGATCCCTGGGTGGTGCAGCGGTTTAGCGCCTGCCTTTGGCCCAGGTTGTGATCCTGGAGACCCGGGATCGGGTCCCACGTCAGGCCCCCGGTGCATGGAGCCTGCTTCTCCCTCTGCCTATGTCTCTGCCTCTCTCTCTCTGTGTGACTATCATAAATAAAAAAATAATAATAAAAGAAAAATTAAAAAAAAAAAGAAAAATTCTCCAGAGGTTTTGAAACAGATTTTGAGCACATTCCTGGCCTTGATATATTTATTTCAAATTAAGTGAATTTGGGAAATAAAAGAAAATAATTTTTTAGTGGATGCTAAATAGAAAGTTCTATTAAAGGAATATTTTAATCCAATGTGTTGTTTTTCTATATTGAGATGATTAAACTGTTTGATGAAGTTTAACCTTTATTTTTAGAATCCCAAAACATATTCCATATTTACAAATAATTTGCTCAGTCACATATTAATGATTGACTACAGTGCATTAAGCCCTATTCAACACACTAAGGATATAAACCAGTGAAGTAGCCAGAGGCCATGAAAGAATTTCACCTTTCATTCTAAGTGAGTCAAGAAGAGGGGATGGTAAACAGTATGGAGGAAGACAAAAGTGGAAAAATGTAATACTTGCTTAAAGAAAATTTAAAAGAAAATCATAGTAATTAGATGGCTAGAGCTTCTTAAGTAAGAATTCATTAGAGGCTTTTTGAAAAGTAGTAACTCAGGAGAAAAATAATGGTGGTTTGGTAGTTGTGGAAATGGTAAGACATAGTTCTATTCTGGATATATTTCAAAGGTAGACCTTAAGAGGATTAGATGATACACTGATTTCTGATGTAAGCAACTGGAGGAGGGGTGGGGATAAGAAATCTGGCTTTGGAGAGGCTAAGTTTGAAATACCTATTAGATGTCAAAGTGGAGATTTTTTTTTTTTAAGATTTTATTTATTCATGAGAGACACACAGAGAGAGAAGAGAGAGAGGCAGAGACACAGGCAGAGGGGAGAAGCAGGCTCCATGCAGGGAGCCCGATGTGGGACTCAATCCCGGGTCTCCAGGATCACACTCTGGGCTGAAGGCGGCGCTAAACCGCTGAGCCACCCAGGCTGCCCCCAAAGTGGAGATTTTAAAGCTATGAAAGAGATCAAGCCATCTAGGGAATTAATATAGAGAACTTCCTCAAGTACTGAGGCCTGAAGCCATCAATATTTAGAGGTTTTTCAAGGAAGGAGAAACTGACAAAGGAGAATGAGCTGGCTGTCAGTAAACAGAATCAAGAAACCCAGAGAAGAAGGGAGAGATTGGAATGTCCAATGCCAATGCCAAGGAAGATGATTTGACCATTGGACCTAGCATTATGGCATTCACCAGTGACCCTGTCAAGAACAATTCTGGTGGGCATTCATGAAGAAATGATTCCAAATTGGTTAACATCAAATTTTTGGTAATTGATGATTTTGGAGAGTCATCCTTTAACTTTTCCAAAAACATGTTCAACTTTTGGAAAGAAAATTGTTAAGAAGATACCAAATAAAACTGGAAACACATAAAAGTAGTATCTAAACCCAAGGAAGTACTAATAAAATGGTCTTGGTCATTAGTTGGGAACTATTACAAAGCTCCAACATTATTCCCTCACTATAAAAGACAAAATAACTAAGCTGAATAGAACCTAAATGCTATCTCATAATTTCATATGTTCCAGAAGTTTCTCCCTCACAGTGCTAAGATATATTTTCCCTCAGAGAATACAAAGCATACTTTCTTGTGCTTATTGGCAGTCACTTCTATCAAACACTAGCAGCTTTTCATAAAATTGGTGTTTAAATCAAGAATCAGCTAATATGTTATAAAGAAAAGATGTCTGAACTTTCTTTGACAGACATTTCAGTTTTTGAAAAGAATATGTTTTAAAACTACTATGTGCACGGAAGGTACTTGAACAGCTTACCAAAAAGCCTGGGATGCTGTCTCATTCAACCTTTGGGACTGAACAACCTTTCTATCCACCAAACTCAGTCATACAGATGACTGAATTCTTGAAAATAGGACTTAGAAATTGTTAAGGACACCAGTAATTATAATTCCGGAAATGGTCTCATAAGTCCCACGCCATAACATGAAACACTTTTAATTATTTTTATTTATTCAATTTTATTTTTTGAGAGAGAGGGTGTATGGTGGGGGAGAGGGGCAGACAGGAAGAGAGAGAATCTTAAGCAGGCATCATGCTCAGTGTGAGAGCAATGTAGGACTCAATCCCACAACCTGGAGATCATGACCTGAGCTAAAATCGAGTTGGATGCTTTTCTGATTGAGTCACCCAGGCAACCCTGAAATGCTTTTTTTTTAAAAAAGTAAATCTCTGTTGTTGGCTTGCAATAAAATATTCTCATTTGTCTCCTTTTGATAAAAAAAAAAAAACCCAAAATTCAAGTAACTGAGCTTTCCAGATAGCCTGGTTGTTTATTTTACTATACTAAAACTCACTTATTGTAGAATAAAAACAATAACATATTTAAAAGATGCTGTAGTTTGTTTGAGTCAAAGCTGACTTAATACTTTTCAAGTGTTCATGCAAGCCTATGCTGGGAAATCCAACGTTGACACTCTTAACCTTTCAAAGCATTCAAATTCTAACATACCTTCCAATTTCACACAAAAGTAAACCCAAGCCATAAAATAAAAGCTTTACGTAAAGCATATACAATATATACTGTCAACAAATGTGTTGACACTTTTTTTTATAAATTTATTTTTTATTGGTGTTCAATTTGCCAACATATAGAATAACACCCAGTGCTCATCCCATCAAGTGCCCCCCTCAGTGCCCATTACCCAGTCACCCCCACCCCCTGCCCACCTCCCCTTCTACCACCCCTAGTTCGTTTCCCATAGTTAGGAGTCTCTCATGTTCTGTCCCTTTCTGATATTTCCCACTCATTTTTCTCCTTTCCCCTTTATTCCCTTTCACTATTTTGGAAAAGCAAGTTTTAATTTACTACTGCCTAAGAAACTGTTTTCCAGTTACTAATTCTTTTCACCTGGGATTGTTACCATCGGTGCAAGTATCTGAATGAAATGGTGATGTAACACAGCACTTGAAAAGCCTGGTATTTTAAGTAACTCCTTTTATCTGGTACAATTTTAATATCTGTCACCAAAACAAGAAACACAAAAAAATCCTCTAAATTGACCAGGCACATATGTTGACTGGCATCTAGAGGTGTTGAAGACAGTGTAATTAGATATAAAAAAGATATAATAAAAGGTCACAGAAAAGGGATGTGCCCTCAAATATTGAGGGAGTTTACGAGTCGGAAAGTATCCTTCTTCCCGTGTAGCCAAGGAAGAAGACAAGAGGCCAGAAGAAGCTTCTCAGGGGCATCAGCACTTGACCTGAGTCCTTCGGAGACTTATGCTTTGGACCATAGAGAAAAACTTCAGCACAAAAAGATCAGGTGATTTGCTAAAGGTCACCAAACTACTCACTGCACAGTCAAGTCTGGAACGATGGCTTCTCAATGCCCAAAGCAAGGAGGCTTCAGATCAGGCCCTACACTTGGAATAGAAGCAGCAGTTCTGGCAGCACTTTTCATACAGTTTTTCTCCTAATAAGTGACCTTTGTCTATTTTTCCATTTTTCTGGCTAAAATAGGTCACAACAAAAAGGACACTGAGGGGCAGCCTGGATGGCTCAGTGGTTTAGGGCTGCCTTCAGCCCATGCTGTGATCCTGGAGACCCTGGATTGAGTCCCGCATCGGGCTCCCTGAATGGAGCCTGCTTCTCCCTCTGCTTGTGTCTGTGCCTCTCTCTTTCTCTGTGTCCCTCATGAATAAATAAATAAAATCTTTTTTTTAAAAAAAAGGACACTAAGAATAGGAAAAATTCAGTTTTTGTTTAAATAACTTACAGGATATTCTTTCTCTCTGAACAGAAAATATATGAAATCTTTTTAAAGAATGTCAGTATCCTGGTTTACGAGCAGTAACTGACCCATGATAGGTATTGTAACTACTTGCTGATAGAATGTACTACAAAGGAGTTCCATGGCACTTCATTATCATATTTTTTTGTTCTCTACTTATTTCGTATCCGTATGCCATGTTTTCCAGTGAGCACTCTACAATGCACATCAAGATAGGATCCATGCCTTATTTCTAATCCTGTTTCTAGAACCGTGGCTAGTATAGAGGACTCAGATGTTTGCAGAATAAACTGCTAAACAAAACATCCTTAGTTTCTTCTCCACCTACAAAAAAAGTAAAGTGGAGAAATCACTCCATTTAGCTGGATCATTCAGAAACCAGAACCAAACTCCAAAGCCACTCTGTGTTGGTATGAATACTTTTTAGCTGGAGTAGGGCAGGGGTGGCTTCTGATTGATGATCCTCATGGTTTCAACAACAACCCAGGGGAGCAGTGCGCAAAGAACAGAATGAACTCTCTTGAGGGGAGGCAGACCTGTTTGATAATTTGCTCCCATTCTCTACCTCACTTTATGATTTTGGTCTCACTTTACACCCATGCCACTGTATTTCTAAAATTCTTTTCCCTCACTGCTCTTAAATAAAAATAAAAATGAGGGGAGAAGAATCCCAAAAAGATGAATATTTGACTTCACACAATTTAGTTCATAGTGGCAGGGCTTTTTTTCAAAGGATCAAAGCATTCCAAAAAGTGAGAAAAAGCTAAAAGCTATTAGAAATAAACTAAGCCAACTGTCTCTCTTGCCCAAGTTAATAGGCTCTAACTCACCCCCTCAAAGACTTGGGCTGCAGGCACATGTACACAAGCATGCACTAGGATGCCCAGCATGGTTTTGAAATTCTAACCCCTGACACAAGGGCAAATCTTTTAATTTTGTTCCTTACAAAATACAAAGCTTGGCATATACTCAACAAACGTTTGCTGAACTGAAACCCAAACTAAAGAAACACAAGAAGCATTAAAATACTTTCCAAACAGATCCTAGGCATGGGGAACCATCTTACCAAAATTATATTAAAAATTCTTTTGTCATTCTCAAAAAAATTCTTTCCCTCATGTTCAAGTTATCAAGAGAGTAATCAAAATGATCATAAATTAATGCTAAATAACAAATTTTTTAATTTCTATTTCTCCTCTAAGTCTCTAAAAATGTTAGTAAAAAATGAAATACTTTTACAAATAACCACTGGTGCACGTTAAAGTGTGAAACCCACATATTTATAACTAGACAAAATAAAAATTGACAGCTCAACTAAAACCAAACCACATTTTAAGTAATTTTTCACATAGCTAAAATGACATCATTGCCTTAACAAAGCAAAAAGCACGCATTGCATCTGTGTTGGTAGAGCTGAGCAAACACACATGTGGCCTGATTTATTTCCAGACTGAAAATTTTAATGCACTGCTCTGAGGTGGTTTCCCTGACCATTCAGCACAGTGCTAAAGCAATATGCCCTGTCATAGAAGCCTTGCTGGAAAGAGATTAGTGAGAAAATGCTCTACTGTTTCTATCATTCCCAATAAAATTATATTGGAATTAAATTCCAAAGGTTTCTGAATCTTGGGGTTCAGAGAAGATCTGAGAATAAATCTTTAAAGCAGAACATGATTAAATTCTAATGGAAGTGTCATTCTCCTGATTCTTCTCCACTCACCTCACCTATAGTTACATGAAGTGTTAGCATTCCACAAAAGCAGAGTTGAAGTAACTACACTTGAGCTGCCAAGACTCTATCCTTTTTATATCAGGAAGCTAAGTAGACTTAACCTTTGGAAACAGAAGAAAACAAAAGGGTGGTGATGGTAGTGGGGGAGGAGAAGGGACAAGACTTTTCTTTCAGAACCAGACCTTTTTTTTTTTTAAGATTTTATTTTTATTTATTCATGAGAGACACACAGAGAGAAGAGAGGCAGAGACATAGGCAGAGGCAGAAGCCGGCTCCCCGCAGGGAGCCCGATATGGGACTCGATCCCAGGACACTGGTGCCTCCAGAACCAGACCTTAATGTGTTCCAAAATTTCAGAACAAAATCAGACCCCCTGCTTTCCTTGAGGGCAAGGGTTTCTGACTGTCTTGCTCACTGCTATGTTACCAGGAGTACCTGCCACAGGAAATACTCAAGAAAATATCTGCTAAATGCCTTATGATGATGAATGTTTATCTTGCTATGACTGTTACAGTCATGGGTCTTTTTCTGAAGGTGGCGGATTTCATCAGGGTTAGTGACATGGGAAGAGACAAGTCTCTGAAGAGGGTGAGAGTGCCCAGCTCTGCCTTCTCACTCTTTCTTTGATCTGGTGCCTCCTGAAAGAGCTCCTTGGGGTTGGCACTGAGATGACTAGAAGAAAAGGAGCAAAGAAAAAAAGGAGCAAAGAAAAAAAGGAGCAAAAGAAATGTACAAATGGTATTTTCTAATGATATGTTATTGTCTTTATTCCCCATATGACCCCTCAGTTCTCTGAGTATCTTCCCTGGAGTGTTAACAGGTGCTCAGCCCTGACTATCCTCCCTAGTCACACCCTGTCTAACTGCCTTATTTTATCTTCTCATACTACATACTTTTTTTTTTGTTTCTTTTTTCCTTTTTTATTATTTATTTTCTTTAGTAACCTTGACACCCAACATGGGGCTTGAACTCATGACGAGATCAAAAGTCACACGCTTTACCAACTAAGCCAGCCAGGCACCCGTAGGTACGACTTCTAATACTCACATTTGTTGGTGTGTTCTGCTATCCACATCCCCTCACCACACTGTAAACTTCATGTGAGCCAGGTACCTTACAGCTATCTACCAAAATGCTAGATAATATCTGATATATAGTTGTCAATATATTTGTGGAATAAACTAACAATTGCTAGGCAATGTTCTAAGCAATGAGACCAACAAAATGCCTTCCCTTCTACAGTTTATGTTCCATAATGACATAACATATATCAGGAAAAAGAAACCTGAGGCAAACACTAGATTGAAGGGCTTTCTCTACTTTCCTATTTATCTATAAACACAATGAAAATTGATGAAAAACCTTTCTTTCCCCCAGCTAAACATCTGATGGGAGTAATGTTTCTCATTTACACTGATACACTGAGAAATGTAGTCTTGTGACTTCCTTAGGCAATCCCACTTTGTCTTCCCTGGCTGTAATGCTGGCACTACATATAGGATGATCCCTATACTGACACTTGGGCCAGTATCTTCAATTGTCACTGTAGTGATATCAGTGATACCAGGGAAGAGATCCTCCATGGTATTCAGAAGACACAGAATAAGGCTGAATTGAGAACTCTAGCCTTCCCTTCCTGCTTGGATATTCTCCCTCCACCACCAGTGTAGGACAATCTGGGTTTTATTCATTCAGCTTGCAAGTTTCTGGGTACCCTCATTAATTTTGTAAAATTCTTGGCCATAATCTTCAAATATTTTTTCTGACTCATTTTTCTCTGTTTCTTGAACCCAATTTACATGTATGTTAGACCACTGGATATTGTTCCACAGTTCCTGGATGCTTCACATTTTTCTCCACTGTGTTTTACTTTGTAAAATTCCTATTAATCAATCTTTATGTTTACTTCTTTCCTTAGCTGTATCAAGTCTGCACATAAGCCTATTGAAAAAAATTCTTCATCTTTGATATCACACGTTTACCTCTAAGATTTCCATTTGACTCCTTTTTAGTTTCCATCTCTCTGCTAAAATTTCCCATCTGTTCATGAATGCTGTTCATCTTTTCCACTATATCCTCCTTTACACATTTAAAAAATATTTTTTTGTACATTTTTTAAATTGGAGTTTGATTCGCCAACATATAGCATAACACCCAGTGCTCATCCCGACAAGTGCCCCCTTCAGTGCCCGTCACTCAGTACGCCATCCCCCATCCACCTCCCCTTCCACTACCCCTTGTTCGTTTCCCAGAGTTGGGAGTCTCTCATGTTCTGTCTCCCTCTCTGATATTTCCCACTCACTTTCTCTCCTTTCCCCTTTCATCCTTTTCACTATTTTTTATATTCTCCAAAGGAATGAAACCATATAATGTTTGTCCTTCTCTGACTTACTACACTCAGCATAATATCCTCCAGTTTCATCCACGTTGAAGCAAATGGTAGGTATTTGTCATTTCTAATGGGCTGAGTAATATTCCGTATACACACACACACCCCCCAAATCTTCTTTATCCATTCATCTTTCGAGGGACACTACATCTGTATCTTTGGGGTAAATCCCCAGGAGTGCAATTGCTGGGTGGTAGGGGAGCTCTATTTTTAACTCTTTGAGGAGGAACCTCCACACAGTTTTCCAGGGTGGCTGTACCAGTTCACATTCTCACCAACCGTGCAAGAGGGTTCCCCTTTCTCTACATCCTCTCCAACATTTGTGGTTTCCTGCCTTGTTAATTGTCACCATTCTCACTGGTGTGAGGTGGTTTCTCATTGTGGTTTTGATTTGTATTTCCCTGATGGCAAGTGATGCGGAGCATTTTCTCATGTGCGTGTTGGCCATGTCTATGTCTTCTTTGGTGAAATTTCTGTTCATATCTTTTGCCCATTTCATGATTGGATTGTTTGTTTCTTTGCTGTTGAGTTTAATAACTTCTTTACAGATCTTCGATACTACCTCTTTATCTGATAGGTCATTTGCAAATATCTTCTCCCATTCTGTAGGTTGTCTTTTAGTTTTGTTGACTCTTTTGCTGTGCATAAGTTTTTTATCTTGATGAAGTCCCAATAGTTCATTTTTGCTTTTGTTTTCCTTGCCTTCATAGATGTATCTTGCAAGAAGTTGCTGTGGCCAAGTTCAAAAAGGGTGTTGCCTGTATTCTCCTCTAGGATTTTGATGGAATCTTGTCTCACATTTAGATCTTTCATCCATTTTGAGTTTATCTTTGTGTATGGTGAAAGAGAGTGGTCTAGTTTCATTCTTCTGCATGTGGATGTCCAATTTTCCCAGCACCATTTATTGAAGAGACTGTCTTTCTTCCAATGGATAGTCTTTCCTCCTTTATCGAATATTAGTTGACCATAAAGGTCAGGGTCCACTTCTGGGTTCTCTATTCTGTTCCATTGATCTATGTGTCTGTTTTTGTGCCAGTACCACACTGTCTTGATGACCACAGCTTTGTAGTACAACCTGAAATCTGGCATTGTGATGCCCCCAGCTATGGTTTTCTTTTTTAAAATTCCCCTGGCTATTCGGGGTCTTTTCTGATTCCACAGAAAACTTAAAATAATTTATTCTAACTCTCTGAGGAAAGTCCATGGTATTTTGATAGGGATTGCATTACATGTGTAAATTGCCCTGAGTAGCACAGACATTTTCACAATATTAATTCTTCTAATCCAGGAGCATGGAGTATTTTTCCATTTCTTTGTGTCTTCCTCAATTTCTTTCAGAAGTGTTCTGTAGTTTTTAGGGTATAGATCCTTTACCTCTTTGGTTAGGTTCATTCCTAGGTATCTTATGCTTTGGGGTGCAATTGTAAGTGGGATTGACTCCTTAATTTCTCTTTCTTCAGTTTCATTGTTAGTGTATAGAAATGCCACTGATTTCTGGGCATTGATTTTGTATCCTGTTACATTGCCGAATTGCAGTATGAGTTCTAGCAATCTTGGGGTGGAGGCTTTTGGGTTTTCCATGTATAGTATCATGTCATCTGCAAAGAGGGAGAGTCTGACTTCTTCTTTGCCAGTTTGAATGCCTTTTCTTTCTTTTTGTTGTCTGATTGTTGAGGCTAGGACTTCTAGTACTATGTCGAATAGCAGTGGTGAGAGTGGACATCCCTGTTGTGTTCCTGATCTTAGGGGAAAGGGTCTCAGTGTTTCCCCATTGAGAATGATATTTTCTGTGGGCTTTTTGTAGATGGCTTTTAAGATGCTGAGGAATGTCCCCCTCTATCCCTACACTCTGAAGAGTTTTGATCAGGAATGGATGCTGTATTTTTTGTCAAATGCTTTCTCTGCATCTATTGAGAGGATCATACGGTTCTTGTTTTTTTCTCTTGTTGATAATGATCTATCATGTTGATTGCTTTACGAGTGTTGAATCAGCCTTGCATCCCAGGGATAAATCCCACTTGGTCATGGTGAATAATCTTCTTAAAGCACTGTTGGATCCTATGGGCTGGTTCTTGTTAAGAATTTTTACATCTTTATTCATCAGGGATATTGGTCTATAAATCTCCTTTTTGGTGGGGTCTTTGGTTTTGGAATTAAGGTGATGCTGGCCTTATAAAACAAGTTTGGAAGTATTCCATTCCTTTCCATCTTTTGGAAAAACTTTAGTAGAATAGGTATTGTTTCTTCTTTAAACGTTTGATAGAATTCCCCTGGGAAGCCATCTGGCCCTGAACTTTTGTGTCTTGGGAGGCTTTTGATGACTACTTCAATTTCCTCCCTGGTTATTGGCCTGTTCAGGTTTTCTATTTCTTCCTGTTCCAGTCTTGGTAATTTGTGGTTTACTAGAAATGTGTCCATTTCTTCTAGATTGCCTAATTTATTGGCATATAGCTGCTCATAATACATTTTTAAAATCGTTTGTATTTCCTTGGTGTTGGTTGTGATCTCTCCTTTTTTGTTCATGATTTTGTTGAGTCGTTTTCCTTATTAATAAGGCTGGCTATTGGTTTATCTATCTTATTAATTCTTTCAAAGAACCAACTCCTGATTTTGTTGCTCTGTTCTACAGTTCTTCTGGTCTCTATTTCATTGAGTTCTGCTCGAATCTTTATTAACTCTCTTCTTCTGCTTGGTGTAGGTTTTATTAGCTGTTCTTTTTCCTTCAGGTGCAAGGTGAGCTTGTGTATTTGAATTTTTTCCAATTTTTTGGTGGATGCTTGTATTGTGATGTATTTCCCTCTCAGGACTGCTTTTGCTGTATCCCAAAGATTTTGAATGGTTGTATCTTCGTTTTCATTAGTTTCCATGAATCTTCTCTAATCTTCTCTAATCTAATTCTTCTCTAATTTCCTGGTTGACCCTTTCATCTTTTAGCAGGGTGCTCTTTAACCTCCACGTGCTTGAGTTTCTTCCAAATTTCTTCTTGTGATTGAGTTCTAGTTTCAAAGCATTGTGGTCTGAAAATATGCAGGGGACAATCCCAATCTCTTGGTATCGGTTGAGACCTGATTTGTGACCCAGTATGTGGTCTATTCTGGAGAAAGTTCCATGTGCATTTGAGAAGAATGTGTATTCAGTTGCGTTTGGATGCAAAGTTCTGTATATACCTGTGAAATCCATCTGGGCCAGTGTATCATTTAAAGCCCTTGTTTCCTTGGTGATGTTGTGCTTAGAATATCTGTCATTTGCAGAAAGCACCGTGTTGAAGTCTCCTACTATTAGTGTATTATTACCTAAGTATGTCTTTACTTTGGTTATTAATTGGTATACTTGGCAGCTCCCACATTAGGGGCATAAATATTCATGATTGTTAGGTCTTCTTGTTGGATAGACCCTTTGAGTATGATATGGTGTCCCTCTTCATCTCTTACTATAGTCTTTGGGATAAACTTTAATTTATCTGATATGAGGATGGCTACCCTAGGTTTCTTTTGAGGACCATTTGAATGGTAAATGGTTCTCCACCTTTTCATTTTCGGCTGGAGGTGTCCTTAGGTCTCAAATGAGTCTTTTGTAGACAGCAAATAGATGAGTCTTGCTTTTTTATCCAGTCTGAAACCCTGTGTCTTTTGATGGGATCATTTAGCTCATTCACATTCAGAGTTACTATTGAAAGATATTAATTTGGTGTCATTGTAATACCTATTCAGTCCCTGTTTTTGTGGATTATTTCTTTGGGCTTCCTCTTTCTTTTACAGGATCCTCCTTAGTATCTCTTGCAGAGCTGGTTTGGTGGTCAAATATTCTTTCAGTTTCTGCCTATCTTGGAAGCTCTTTATCTCTCCTTCTATTCTGAATGAAAGCCTTGCTGGATAGAGTATTCTTGGCTGCATGTTCTTCTTATTTAGGACACTGAATATATCCTGCCAGCCTTTTCTGGCCTGCTAGGTCTCTGTGGAGAGGTCTGCTGTTAATCTAATATTTCTCCCCACATAAGTTAGTGATCTCTTGTCTCTTTCTGTTTAAGGATTTTCTCTTTATCTTTGGAATTTGCAAGTTTCACTATTAAATGTCAAGGTGTTGAACAGTTTTTATTGATTTGGCGGGGGGGAACCTCTCTATCTCCTGGACCTGAATGCCTGTTTCCCCTCCCCAAATTAGGGAAGTTCTCAGGTATGACTTGTTCAAATATGCTTTCTGGCTCTCTGGCCCTCTTGGTGCTCTCTGGAACCCCAATTATACGTAGATTTTTCCTTCTGAGGCTATCATTTATTTCAGTGCAGATTGGCTATGTGAGTGTGCTGAGTCAAGAATATCAACCACAATCTAAGTAAATTTCACCCTAGATGAGTCTGAGGAGGTCAGAGACCAGAAACTGAAAACAAAGATCAGAATGAAATACAATAAAAGGACCACTAAAGTGAAAAACAAATTTTAAAACAAAGTAGTAAAAAGTAAAAGGCCAAGAATCTCAAAGAAGAAGAAAAAAAAAGGGAAAAAAAGAAAAGGAAAAGCAAAAGTAAAGAGAGAGAGAGAGAGAGAAAAGAAAAACCAAAAAAAAAAAAAAAAGGGGGGGGGGTGGCAGGGGACTGGGAGATGGTGGTGATGAGGTTGTAGAGGAGGGAGAATGTAGTCTACCTGAAGGGTCCTAGAGGGTGATCCTCTTGGTTCTGAGTTATTAAGTTCTGTATGTTAGAAGATGCTCAGTCCCAAATTTATATAAACCAGAAATATTTGTAGAAAGCCCCAACATTGACCATCAAAATATAAATGACATAAAAGAGAGGGGCAGAATGGGAATGAGGAATTTCACAGAATGAATCAGCATGGTATATCACTTGGTTCTGGGTACATGCTGTTCATGTTTTAGAAGGTATTTACTTCCGCCATTGTAGTACAAAATGAGGCGGAGAAAACAAAAAAACAAAAAACACAAAACAAAACAAAAAAAACATATCTTGTATATCTTCCTAAATTAAGTTGAGTATGTTGAAGGTAATCTAGAAGTGGAAAATATATCTGAGACCTATATTTGTAGAAATATGAAAGTCAAAAAGGAAGAAACTTAAAAATGAAATGGTGGTAAAATATTGTAGTTAAGGTGGGAAAAGAAAAAAATTGGAAATTTACAATCTGAAATAAAAATGAGTTGTACTGGAAAAACAAAGAAAAACAAATATGAGGGGTACCCTCTAGTTCTATATACTATAAATCCCTCTGACTTCCCCTGGAGCTTTCTAGCACTGCTTGGTCAAGAACTCGCTCTTCCCCTGTCCTTCCAGCTGGTCTTCAGGGGGAGCGGCCTGCTGTGCTGATTCTCAGGTGTGTGCACCTTGGGGAGCTACCCTGCCCCCCTGCCCAGGTGCCAGGCTCAGTAGGAGCTATTTACCCTGTGAGGCCTCTGTTCCCTGGCGGCCCCACCCCTCCCAGGCACAAGGTGACACAAGGAAGGAGAACCCCACTGGCGGTAGCCAGGTCTCCAGCCTTGGAGTCAGCTCCCCACAGTAACTACCGCAGTCTCCCAGTCCATACTGGCCTAGATGCTCCCGGGGTGAGGGGCACTGACCTGCACAGCTTGGGGGCACCAGGCGGTGGGAAAGTCCTCACTGTCCTGTGCCCTCCCCACTTCCGTCTGTCCCAGGGGGAGCGCAGGATCCTGGGCTGAGTTCCCCAGCGCTCTGGAATCCAGGGCCCGTGGCTGCTGGAATCCTGCTCCTGGGCCGCCGCTCCTGAAGGCAGCAGAGTGCAGACCCCTTCCCCGGAGCCCCTGTCTGACCTATTGGCTTCTCCCCGAGGCCCCTCCTCCAGCCCTTTACCGAGCTTGGCCTACAGTCTGTGGTCAGGTTTCACATTTAGCCATTTTGAAGTTATTTTTGTGTATGGTGTAAGAAAGTGGTCCAGTTTCACTCTTTTGTATGTTGCTATCCAGTTTTCCTAACACCATTTGTTAAAGAGTCTTTTTCTCATTGGATATTCTTTCCTGCTTTGTTGAAGAGTAATTGGCCATATAACTGGGTTTGTTTCTGGGTTTTCTATTCCATCTACTGATCTATGTGTCTGTTTCTGTTCCAGTACCACACTGTTTTGATCACTACAATTTTCTAATATAAGTTGAAGTCTGGAATTGTGATGCCTCCAGCTTTGCTTTTCTTTTTCAAGATTGCTCTGGCTATTCGAAGTCTTTTGTATTCCATACAAGCTGCAGAATTGTTTGTTCTAGTTCTGTGAATAATGTTGTTGGCATTTTGATAGGGGTTGCATTAAAGTGCTCTGAGTAGTATAGGCATTCTAGCAATATTATTATTATTATTATTATTATTATTATTATTATTATTTTTTAGAGTTTATTTATTTGAGAGAGTAAGCAAGAGAGAGAGCATGAGCGGGGGCAGAGGAAGAGGAGAAGCAGACTCTGAGCTGAGCAAGAAGCCTGGTGCAGGGCTTGATACCAGGATCCTGGGGATCATGACCTGAGCTGAAGGCAGATGCTTAGCTGACTGGGCCACCCAGGTGCCCCCTCTTTTTTTCTTTCTTTTTTTTTTTTTTTAGTTTCTATATCATTTATTTCTGCTCTAATCTTTATTGTTTCCTTCCTTCTGCTAGTTTTAGGTTTTGTTTGTTCTTTTTCTAACTCCTTTAGGTTGTTTATTTGGGATTGTTCTTGCTTCTTCAGGTAGGCCTGTATTGTTATAAACCTCCCTCTTAGAATCACTTTTGTTGCATCCCAAAGGTTTTGGACCACTGTGTTTCCTTTGTTCCCATACACTTTATTTCTCTTTTATTTCCTGGTTGACCTATTGTTTAGTAGCATGTTATTTAACCTCCATGTATTTGTGGTCTCTCCAGACTTTTTCTGGTGGTTGACACCTAGTTTCATAATACTGTGGTCAGAAAAGATGCATGGTATGACTTCAATCCCCTTGAATTCGTTGAGGCTTGTTTTGTGATCTAGTATGTTATCTATTCTGGAGAATGTTCCATATGCACTTGAAGAAAATGTGCATTCTGTGGTTTCAGGATGGAATGTTCTGAATATGTCTGTTATACCCATCTGTTCCAGCATGTCATTCAAAGCCATCGTTTCCTTGCTGATTTTGTTTAGATGATCTGTCCACTGATGTTAAAGTTCCCTCATTATTGTATTATTATCCATCAGTTCCTTTATGTTTGTTGTTTTACGTATTTGTTGCTCCTATGTTGGGTGAATATTTATAATTGTTTTATCTTCTTATTGGACTTCATTATTATATAGTATCCTTCTTTGTTTGTTACAGTCTGTTTTAAAGTTCATTTTGTCTGATAGAAGTATTGCTACTCTAGCTTTCTTTTCACATCCATTTGCATTATAGATGTTTCTTCATACCCTTCCTTGCTTTCAAGCCTAAAATATGTCTTCTGTAGGCAGCATATAGATGGGTCTTTCTTTTTTAAAGGATTTTGCCATCCTATGCCTTTTGGTTGGAGCATTTAGTTGATTTACATTCAAAATACTGTGATAGATATGTATTTATTTTATTATATGTTTTGTGGTTGTGTCTGAAGTTTTCTTTTGATCCTATCTTCTTTCTTTTATGCTGTATTTTTTAGTGATATATTTGAAATTTTTTCTCTTTATCATTTGCAATATTTATTAGTGGTTTTTGATATATGGTTACCATTTGGTTTGTAAATAGTATCTTCTGTATATATCAGTCCATATTAAGTTGATGGTTAAGTTTGAACCCATTATTTATTCTGCTATTCCCCATGTTTTATATATATGTTGTCATCATTTTCTAAAGATTGGTTATTTGAGAGAGAAAGAGATAGGCAAAGAGAGAGAGAGAATATGCATGGGTGTACGAGGTGGGGCAGGGGGAGAGGAGCAGAGGGAGAGGGAGAGCATTAATCAGACTCCTCACTGAGCATGGAGTCTGAGGCAGGGCTTGATCTCATGACCCTGAGATCACAACCTGAGCTGAAACCAAGAGTTGGATGTTAACTGATTGTGCCATCAGGTGCCCCTATGTTGTCATATCTTACATCATTTTATCTTGTGAATTCCTTGACTGATTTTTTTTACAGAAATATTCATTTTTACGGCTTTTTTGTTTCTTACCTTTTTTGTTTCCTACCTTTAGTCTTTCCTTTCCACTCAAAGAGTTCCCTTTAATATTTCTTGCAGGGCTGGTTTAACAATCATGAACTCCTTTAGTTTTTGTCTGGAAAACTCTTTATCTTTCCTTCTATTCTGAATGATAACCTTGCTGGCTAGAGTACTCTTAGCATCAGGTTTTTTCCATTCAGCATTTTGAATATATCATGGCCATTCTCTTCTGGCTTACAAAATTTCTGCTGAAGAATCCCCTGCTAGCTTTATGGATTTTCCCTTGTATGTTACTGTCTTCTTTTGTTTTTCTGCTTTAAAATTTTCTTCTTCATTATTGTATTTTGCCAATTTAATTACAATATGTCCTAGTGTGTATCTGTTTTAGTTGACTTTGATGGGAGTTCTCTATGCCTCTGGATCTGGATACCTGTTTCCTTCCCCAGATTAAGAAAGTTTTCAGCTACGTAAAATAAATTTTCTGCTGCCCTCTTTCTCTCTCTTCTTTTGGGACTCCTGTAATATGAATGTTATTATGTGGGATGGACTCACTGAGTTCCCTAAATAGATTCTTGTTTTGCATAATTCTTTTTTTTTCTCTTTTGTTCAGCTTGATTACTTTACATTACTCTGTCTCTTAGGTCATTAATTTGTTCTTTTTCTTCTAGCCTGCTGTTCATTCTGTCAAGCATGTTTCTCATTACATTTACTGAGCCTTTTATTTCTACTATGCTGTTTACCTCTCTGTTACAGGTCTTGCCCGTATCTCAGGTCCAATGAATATCCTTATGATCATTGCTTTAAATTCTCTATCAGGCATAACATATCTGTTTTGCATAAATCTCTTGCCATGGCCTTGTCCTGTTCTTTTATTTGGGTTCAATTTTTCTGTCTTACTTTGTCTGCCTGTCTGTGTCTGTTTCTCTGTGTTAGGAGGGCCAGCTATGTCTTCTCTCTCTCTCTCTCTCTCTTTTTTTAATGTCTTCTCTTGAAAACAGTGACTTTATGAAGAGATCCTGGAGTGCCCTGCAGTATCCCCTTTTCATCAGGACCTGGTACTTATGTGTGCCACTTACACCCTGCTGTTTTGTCTGAGTCACTTTTCCTTTCAATGCAGTCATCTGTACTGACTCTCTGTCGTTGTGGGCTGTGTTTGCTCTCTATGGTGTTAGTGGGACCCAGGCAGACCAGCTCTGTGGGGGTGGTGTGCTTGCCAAGGAACTTGGGGGTTGGCAGTGGTGTTAGTGAAATTTGCACTGTGCCACTAGTCTTAGGCCAGATCCCCTGAAGTGCTGCAGCAGGTAGGGGCTAGGCGCCAGGCCAGCTGGGGGTGTGAGGCTGGGTGCTGTGGCTGGGCATTGCAGGTGCGTGGTTTTAACAAAATCAGCCTTGGGCCCAGGGTAGAGGCTGGAAGGCTTGGGAATGGGTGAATCCTCAGGAGAACTGGAGGGCCTGGCTCACTGCTACCAGGTTAGGTAACAAGTGTCTATGTAGTCCTGCCTCCCACAGATGGCCTTGTGTTTATGCTGGGAGCTGGGGGAAGAAAATAGCACCTGCCAGCTCCCTTGTTTTCACAGAAGTCTCCCAACACACTCCAAAATCAGGATGAAGAGATCTGTCTCCCATTTGTCCCTGGCATTGTAAAAACTGCCATTTTTATATTGTTTCTCCAAGCAGGCTGCTGTCTCTTTAAGGATAGCAGCCCAGTTGTCACTGGCCTTCCCAACCTGCCCAGTTGGCTGACTTTTAAAGCTCCAGGCTCCAAGCCCCACTGGTTATACAAACTCACCAAATTCAGCCCTTGTGGTTTTCAAAACCAATCTTTATTGAAATTAGTCTTCCCTGTGTCTGTTTCCCCACATGAGGGGCTGTTTTTCTGCCCTCTCTGTGTGCACTGCTTCCTCCCCACTGTGAACAGCCTCCCTCACTTTCTGACCTTCCTAATCTCTCAGATACTGCTTCTTCTCTATATTTAGTTGTGGAGTTTGTTCTGCCAGTCTCTGGATAGCTCTCTGATTTATTTATTTTGGATGTGGATACCTAGTTGTAAATGTGGGACAGGGTGAGCTTGGGGTCCTCATACTTTGCCATCTTCCAAAACTCTTCCTGACTGCTATATCTTTTAACAGTGGGGTTTCTTCTTATTACATGATGTGTTGTGAAATTTCTGATTGAACACTGGACATTGTGATAGAGGAACAATAGAGACTGCTATAAACAGTATTTACTCATGGAAATGGGCAGGTTTCTTCTTCTGCTAGGACATTAACAAGAGAGGTTGAGTCAATTTAGTCAGTCTTTGACCTGGGCTTGCATTTAGTGGTTGCTATCTTTAACATCAGTGTACTACAGGCTTCTGATTCTTCCAGTGATCGACTACTGCTGCCCTGTGTGTGCTTAGTGTGAGGCCTGGAGCTTTTCTCACTGCTCTACTTTCAGCTTTTAGCAGTCCCTGAAAGCCTGTATTATGCATGGGAGAGGGGGTCTCTTGCCAGCTCTTGCTCTAGCAGTAGAATCCTAGTGCTTGTTACTTAGCATTAGGCTCTTGGGGGGGAAGACATGTGGGATTCTCAGTCCCTTTGGTCTGTCTCAATTTTAGACAGAGCCTATGTACTCAGACATGTGCAGTGGGGTTTTATATTTCTGCCCCTCCTCAATCTTCATGACAGCCAAATTCTGCTTTGAATCTGCTACAGCTCTTAGGCTGAAGAGAGTTTCCAGCTTCTCCCCAGCAATAGCACACCTCTAGCTTTCAGTGGTGCAGAATCCTCAGACCAAGAGGTTTTTCTGTCCTTTCCATAAGGGCAGAGGGTCCAGAAGCAGTAGGTATCTGTGAGCTGTGTAGGTGAGGAAGAAGTTTCTCTCCAAGAAGCAGATAGGTTTTGCTTCTTCCCCTTCTTAGGAAGCCCTGGAATTTCACTTGGGTTCTGGGAGTGAGAGGATTTGCTGAGTCCTTCCTCGGTGGCTTAAGGCTTCTGCTTAATAAGAAAGAAGATTCTGGAGCAGCCCGGGTGGCTCAGCGGTTTAGCACCACCTTCAGCCCAGGGTGTGATCCTGGGGTCCCGGGATTGAGTCCCACGTTGGGCTCTCTGCACAGAGCCTGCTTCTCCCTCTGCCTGTGTCTCTGCCTCTCTCTCTCTCTCTCTCTCTCTCTCTCGTCTCTCATTAATAAATAAATAAATAAATAAATAAATAAATAAATAAATAAATAAATAAAATAAAAATCTAAAAAAAAAAAAAAAAGAAAAGAAAAGAAATAAAGAAGATTCTGACAAAAAAGGCAGAGTTTCATGTTTCATCCTGGTCTCCTGGAGGTAACCAATCAACTTTTGCATGCCTGTGCCACTCAGGTGGGCTCTTTTCCTTGTCTACCTCCAGTCTTTCTTGTGAGAAACCCAATGGAGGCTCATGAAAAAGAGCCTGCAAATGAATCTAGACTCTTTGTGTTCTGAAAGTGAAACAATCTGTGTGTCCCACCTCTTTGTAGAGGGACTTGTTAGTCTCTTGAATTTAGTTCAGTTGGTTGTCTTACAAACTCAGTTTTCACCAGTAGGTTCAAAAATAGTTATAATTTTGAAGATTATATGGCCTTTACTCATTGTTATGATGGGAATGATGGTCTCCTGAGTATTTATTTTACCAAGGAAAGCAGGAGATATCAGATATTTAGTATTTTTTCAACCTTTAGTCCTTGAGGATATAAATGAAGTCTTCTTTTTTCTTTGTTGTTAAGTCCATTCCAGTTCTAATTTTGTAAGGTTCTGAGAATATCATAGAAGGGAAATATAAATGTAGGCTGGAGCTACAGCAAAAGAGAGTAAGATACTAAATTTGGCTATGAGGTAGTCACTGGCCATTGATACAACAACAGATACCTAGGAAATGATCATGTTACAATGCGTAGTGAGAAAGATACAACATAACTTAAACGAAAAATCATTATGGGAATTTAGTGTGAGGAGTCGGGAGGGGCTGGAGAGCAAAGACAGGACAATCTGGCCAGGAAAGCAATCATAAGTTATAAATTGAACATCTTGAAGTAGTTCTCTAGGTAGAGGAGCAGAAGAGAAGTACATTCAAGGCAAAGAGAGGTAAATAAACCACAGCAGGGTTTAGGGCTGATGGTGTGGGAAGGGAGTTTTAGTAGGTAAGCATAAGACAGAAATCGTGGACTCACACAGACCCGAGTTTGAAACCTCATTTGCTGCTTCAAGACTGTGTGACTCTGGACAGGTGGTTAAGCCCTAAAACTGCCTTTTAACAGCCTGTCAAATGAAAGTATTAATGCTTACCTCTCAGGGTTGTTACAAGGATTAAATGAGATAATGCACCTAACATCTAGCTAAGCACATCTGGAAAACGTCTGCCCTCAATACACATGGCTGTCACTACTGGTAGCAGTGTTTCTCCATCACAGAGGGAGGTACCACACATTCTCTGCAGCAGTAGTCACCTGGGACTTTTTGAGAAACCTTAAGAAGCCCAGAGGGTCACCTGCTTTAGGAAAACAACTGCCTCCGTATGGCCTGAGTATAATCCTCTTCTTCCTTAAGATATTGCAGTGCCTATCTCCTCCTTGGCACAAAAACCAGAATACATATTTTGAAGTAGCTCAGGGACCCTCCTACTAGAAGCAGCAAGTAGCAATTTATGCCTGGCAAGTAGGAAGAACTACTAATTTCATCTGTTTCACTATGTCTCTGTAGGAGGGAAACAGATTTAAAAAAAGTATGTGCTCAAAAACCATTCTTATTTATAGGGCAGAGTTAAACCCAGGTTCACATAATGCAAATATAGTGAAACACAGATAATATCGTTCAGCAACAACTCCATTTCTATTCTGAGAACTAAGGGTTAGAGCCCATGTCTACAACATCCAAGACTCAGGCTGTTGTTTATTGTTTGCTTGCTTTTGTCTTGGGCTACCAGAACCTGGCAGCTCTCTCCAGACATTTAGTAATCCTGAAGAGGCCTGGAAATTGCCTCTGTAATGTTGCCAGAAATTAACTATATTACATGAATTTCATTCCCTGGGCTATGCTACCTGGCTATGGTTTAATCACTTCTGAGAATCAGATTTTACATAGAGAATGCCCTAGGATCGCACTTTTCAAATTTTAGGCTGTATCTGAATTATATGTAGCACTTGTTAAAACACAGAATGCTGGGCCCTAGTCCTGGAATTTTTTATTTGCTACGTGGTTGGGCCTCTACTCAGTATTTCTAACATATTCCTATGTGATGCTGATGCTCTGGGTCCCAGGATCACCCTTGGAGAACCACTAGCCTCAGGGGTTTCTGTTTTCAGAGTGGCGTACTGTCTACTTACCTGAGGTATGTGTTAGAAGAACCCACTGTCACTGGCTCATAATTGTGAGAACAGGAGGCAGTGAATAAATAACAACAAAATAAGACAAAAGATGAAAGAAAAGAGGAATAAACAGTTCTTACATCAGTTTTTAAAAGGGGCTGAAGCCTGAAGCTTAACTTGGGGGTGAGTGGAGTGTTAGCAGGTCGACCTTTTTTTTCTCATACGATTTTCATTAGATCTAGGAGCACAGAGCCAATTTATCCAAGCCCATCAACATTAGCTCCATCCTACTTATATCAACGTTCAGCAGACAGTCTCAGGAACACAACTGCTAAGGACAATTATCCCAATCTTTCCCCAAAGGTCATTTGTTTCAGAACTAAGAGAATTTACCCACATTTCTGGTTACCTATTTTCTTTTTAAAAAAGATTTTATTTATTTACTCATGAGAGACACAGAGAGAAGCAGAGACATAGGAAGAGGGAGAAGCAGGCTCCCTGTGGGTAGCCCGATGCGGATTCAATCCCAGGACCCCGGGATCACGATCTGCGCCGAAGGCAATGCTTTATCACTGAACCACCCAGGCACCTGTCTGGGTACCTATTTTCAATGCCTTAGAAAACAGCAGGCGTTTTTGTTTTTCTCTTTATGACTGTCCTGTGTTTGAATACATGGGTCTCTTCTATATCCCTTTCCTATTTCTAAGGCTAGATAGGAAAGAAAAATTAAGGCTAGAGTGGGGACAATGCAAGCCTGGGTCCTAGCCCTAGCCCTCCTCCTAACACCCCCTTGCTGGGTAACCTGAAGCATGCAACGTCTCTCACTCTCAAGCTCCAAGACTACTGGAAAGAGCTACATGATTATCTTAGAAAAGTCTTTCCAATTTGAAAACCCCATGGTTCCTCAGATTCCACATTTCTTTCCTAGTACAAAAAGAGGAATATTTGTAACCGAAATGAGATACAACAAAGGAACACTGAATTCTATGTGACTTTGTAATGACCCTTTAAAGTTGCCTAGTTCAATGCAGTAGCTTCTGGCTACAAATAGAACACTTTCACTTCACAAAAAGCACTATTTGTCAGCACTGCTTCAGAAGTCTAATCATAAAAGAGTAAATGGTTTTCTTTCCTTTTCCATTGATGTGCATTTCTTCCCTCTTTCTCTATTCTCTCACCCCCACCAATAAAAAACTCGGTTTGGAATCATTTAAGCATTTGTCTTAATCTTAACTTTATGTTATAGTTGTAATCACAACTGTGCATCATATATATGTAACTTCACAACAAAATTCTACTTCTAGAATAGAAAATGACTAGAAATGAGCTCTTTAGTAGTACAATAGCTTCAAGAAATCCTTAACATAGCACAGCTTCTCAACTGCCTAGAATAGTTTGGGTATGTTTCTGCTTTTTTTTTTTTAATTTTTATTTATTTATGTATTATAGTCACAGAGAGAGAGAGAGGCAGAGACACAGGCAGAGGGAGAAGCAGGCTCCATGCACTGGGAGCCCGATGTGGGATTCGATCCAGGGTCTCCAGGATCACGCCCTGGGCCAGAGGCAGGCGCTAAACCGTTGCGCCACCCAGGGATCCCTGTTTCTGCTTTTAAGCTAGGGATTTTGCCTGTCATGTCATGTAGCTGAAGCCTAGATAACAACTTTTAGAGCTAACCCCTCATACTTTTGGGGTCCCACCTGTATTTTCAACAGACTTCCTTTTTGCATAATGTATAAAGTTCTCTGTGTAAGTTCTCCCTTTCTTTCTAAAAGCAGTAATGTCAATAACGTGGGTTCTGGAGTCAGACATACCTGAGCTTTAACACTGGCATTTACTAGTTATGTGCCTTAACATTGGTATTCTAGGAGCTTAAATTTTTCTATAAATGGTGATAACTAAGAATAATAGCACTGGGGAAGTTAAAATGAAGAAATGTATTTGAAAGCACTTAGCAAACAACAAATGCACAAAAAAGTTAGCTACTGCTATTAAAGATCACGTGAAATTCATATTCTTCCCAAAAGAACAAGACCTCTGATCAATCACAGGTTACTTGCACTGAATTGCGATTTTACAAAGGATTATCAGATTACCTTGGCTGTATATGTCAAACTGAAGTGATGCAATATGAAATACCTATGAAGCTGTCTGGCACACAGTGATGATTTGAGTACAATCAAGCAGTTAGACACAACTTCCAATTTATAAGAAATATGGGAGTAATAAAGGAATAAATTATTATTTTTTAAAATTTTATTTACTTATTCATGAGAGACACAGAGAGAGAGAGAGAGAGAGAGAGAGAGAGAGAGATACAGGCAGAGGGAGAAGCAGGCTCCATGCAGGGAGCCTGATGCAGGACTCGATCCCAGGGTCTTCAGGATCAGGCCCTGGACTGAAGGTGGCGCTAAACCACTGAGACACCTGGGATGCCCAAAGGAATAAATTAAATGATAACACAAAAAAATGAGACAAATCCAGAACATGGGCTACTGTGGCCAGCCTCTGAGTTGGCATGCCATGATAGCAGCCTGCTGGTATTCTCACCCCTTTATCCCCTCCCACACTGTATTAGTGTTAGTCCTTATGACCAAGATAATATGGTGGCAGAAATGGCATACATCACTTCCAAGATTATGTTATAAAAAATAATCTAGATTTCATCTTGGTCAGTGTGTATGTGCACACGTATGTGTGTATGTGTGTGTATCTTTCTCTTGGATTGCTTGCTGTGACTGAAGTGGGTTGCTGTGTCATTAGCAAACCTATAGAAAGATCCACTTGGCAAAAAATGAGGCTTCTTGGCAATAGTCTATTGAGTGAATGTTACTGGTAGTGGATCCTACAGTATTAGTCAAGCCATCAGATGACTGCAGGGCCAGCTGACATCTTGATTACAACCTCATGAGAGATTCTGAACCAGATCCACCCAGCTAAACTGTTTCTAGATTTCTCATGCTCAATACCTGTGTGAAATAATGTTTGTAGTTTGACGATTCTAAGTTTGGAATAACCTGTTACATAGAAACAGAGAGTATGTTAGCTATTCCATAGACAAAAACCGGGATTTAAGACAAGTTTCTTAAAAAAGTTAATAAATAAAAATTTAGGGGCACCTGGGTGGATCAGTTAAGCAACTGACTCTTGATTTTGGCTCAGGTCATGATCTTCAGATCCTGATATTGAGCCCCACATCAGGCTCCGCACTCAGTGGGGAGTATGCTTGAAATTCTGTCTTTCTCCCTCTCCCTCTGCCCCTCACCTCCCAGCCCCTTTCGAAAATAAATAAATAAATACATACATCTTTAAAAAAATAAGAAATTGAAAAAATTTTCAGGGATTGTTCTATATTACAAGAGGCTAAAGAACTATAACGAAATTGTGAACTCTGATTTTAATCCTGTTTTAAAAAATGGTAGCTATTAAAAAATGCAGGGACTGGTAGGACAATTTGAATATGAATATGTGTGTATTAGATGACATTAAGGAATTTTAATTTCCTCAGGTGTGATACTGATTTTGTTGTTGTTGTTGTTTTAAGATTTTATTTATTCATTCATGAAAGGCACAGAGAGAGAGAGAGAGAGAGAGAGAGAGAGAGAGAGAGGCAGAGACATAGGCAGAGGAGAAGCAGGCTCCCCATGGGAAACCTGATGTGGGACTTGATCCTGGGATTGTGGGATCACACGCTGAACCAAAGGCAGAAGCTCAACCACCGAGCCATCCAGGTGTTCCTGATTTTGTTGTATAGGAGAGTGTTCTATCTTTAAGGGTGTTATGCTGAAGTATTTTGCTGAAATCACTGTCTGAATTTAATTTCAAATACTTCAGAAAAAATATAGATACAGATATAACTAGATGAATAGAGATGAAACAACGGGACTAATGTCAACAATTACAGATAAAATACAGGTGGTGGGTAGGTCAGTGTTCACTGTGCTAGTCTATAAACTTTAATGTTTACAATTTTTCTCTTTTAAAAATGTTACAGAAAAGTGGAATGTACCCCTCCCCCCAAATTAGAGCTATCTATAACTGTCATTAAATTAAAAAAAGATTTCAGCCCAATGAGAACCGAGTCCAGATTTCTACACTGTTGATAATCAGTTCAGAAGTTTGCACAATTCCCACACAAACATATCAGAGTACTATTGTTGAATCAATAATTCCACTTAGAAGTTATCCTATCTGTCCAATGTTTGCTAATGGTTAAAAAACACAAAGTTGGTACTGATTCCTCTTCTTTTCCTGTTTTCATAAAAAGCAGACAATTACTAAATCCAGAAGGAATTAGTCCATTTCAGTACCCAGGTGCACAAACATAACCAGAAGCTCATTTTTATATAATAAAGAACTTTTGTGCTTATCCAAAACACAGGGGAAAGAAACACAGTGGGGGGAGGAAAATAGCAGGCAGGAATTCACATCTAGAAGTTAACTGAAAAAGGTACTTTAAAACCAATGAGTTAATTTGCAAGTTAAGTAAAATTTTACTTCTTTCTATAATACTGATATGAAAATTCTATCTAGGTCTAAATTCTCAGCTTAAGAAAAATTCACTGACACTCATCACGAGCACATCCAAATTACGCTTTAAAAAAACCTGACATAGCTGACTTATAGTCAAAACAATAATTCAGCATTTATTGTTATGTAAAGAACATTTTATATTTCTACATGGAACTGGTGAATTTTGTTTTCATGTCATGCATTTCCAATTATGCTCACATAACAGAGTAAATATTTTAAAATTTACATTTATTTAGTATAACATATAATTTAAAATATATAAGTTTTATTTCACACCAATAGATAATTAAATTAAAGCTACTCAGATACATCACATCAACATAACCTGTTAGTGAGGCTGTGGTGAGAACAGGAACTCTTCTGCATCAGTGAGGTGAAAAACAATGGCACAACTTTTACAAAGGGAAAATGTGGCACTATCTAGCAAAGTTATGGCTATCCCACTTCTGATAAGTACAAGATTTTCACTGAAATTCAAAAGAATGGAAACAGAGTAATCAATCATACATCAGTGGGATCCCTGGGTGGCTCAGCAGTTTAGCACCTGCCTTCCGCCCAGGGCATGATTCTGAAGTGTGGGATCGAGTCCCACATCGGGCTCCCTGCATGGAGTCTGCTTCTCCCTCTGCCTGTGCCTCTGCCTCTCTCTGTGTCTCTCATGAATAAATAAATAAAACCTTTAAAAAAAAATCATACATCAGTAAGGGACTGCCTTATGGTACATGTAAGCAGTGGTTTACCAGGAAGCTATAAAAAGGGAAGAAAAGTATCTCTATATACAAGAACTAAGTGATCACACAGATATATTGCTATGTAAAAGAAGTGCAGTAGAAAGTATATAGTGTGTTATTGTTTCAGAAAGAGAGTGAATACATATATTCACATCTGCTTATATAAGAAACTGAGTTTTTTCAAAATTACTAATGGCAAAGAGAAAAAAGTTGAGATGGAAATAGAAACTGAACTTATTTGAATATATTTTAAGAGATTCAACTTGTACTATATAAATACATAACTATAAAATTTTATAAAGCTATAAAAATTTAGTTTTTATACAAAACTATAAAATTACAATTTATAAAATCATATTTTATAAAATTTTATGGTTTTATTCACACAATAGAATTGTATGAAATCAGAAAAAAATAAAATTAAAACAAATGAGCCAAAATTATCACCTAGAGAAAAACTATTCCAAGTGACTTTATAAGAAAACAGTAATCACTGCTGGGATATGCCATAAAGATAAGGATAATTGCTTAAAAATATCAAACTATTTTTAGTAATCATTTGTGGTAGTAATGTTGATAATGCTATTCTGAAAGTGTTACATATGTATTTCAAGATAATGTGAGTAATTATTTGATATTCTACTTCCTACATTCCCAGAGTCACTGGGAGTGGTATTCTCGGCATGAAAGAAAGGAAACATAAATTTATTAACATAGATTATGTTAAGTAAAATACCTGTAGTCTGAATCTGAGTTGGAAATCAATTTATATTCAGTTATGACATATTTTGTCACTAAAGAAGTTATAGTCTCTTTATGATACCCATTGAAAAGACCTAAAACTGATGACCAACCTAGAAGCAATAAATGTATCAAGTGCCCAGATTATAGTCTTGAGGAAATACCTGATCTGAGGCAGGAAATACACAAGATGTACCACGAACATCTTGTCATACTGAAAATCACATTTTTAAGCAACCCATTTTCATAGAGAAAATAAATCAAAAGGAAAATTAGAAAGTATTTTCAATTGTAAAGGAAAACATTGCGTATTAGAATTTGTGATATGGAGGTAGCACTTAGGGAGAAATTTTTGCTGTCCAATGCGTATGTTAGAAGAAAGATCTTAAAACAACTATTTCAACTCTACCTTAAGAAACTTAAAAACAATAGCAAATTAAACCCAAAAGAAGAAAAAAGGAATATTCAAGATCAAAGCAGAAATCCTTGAAATGGAAAACAGATTATGGAAAATTAAGAGAAACAAAAGCTGGTTCTTTGACAAATTGGTAAAAATTGTCAAAGCTTTGATAGATTGATCAAGCATAAAAGATAGTCACTAACATCATTATTATGTAATACACTAATAATAGAATTACTAATATCAGAGATTTGAGACAAAATATCACTACAGACTCTACAGGTATTAACAGGACAATAGGAAGTATTATGAAAAACTATATGGCTATAAATTTGACAACGGAAAAAAATCCTTTAACTATGTTATCAGTCACAGTTTACTCAAAAAGAAAGAAATAATCTGAATAGTCCTGAAATTGAGTATGTAGTTAAAGCCTTTCCACGAAACAAAACTCTATGTCCATTCAGCTTCACAGGTGAATTCTCAAATATCAAAGAAAGAAAGACTAGTCCTCCACAAACTCTTCTAGAAAACTAAAGGGAAAAAACATCCCAATTCATTCATAAAGGTTAGCATTACCCTGATACCAGAGCTAGACAAAGACATTATAAGAAAACTACAGGCCAGGATCCCTCATGAACACAGATGCCAAAATTCTAAAAATACTCTTTGGCAAACTGAATTCATAAATATATGAAAAGAATATTATATCATGACCAAGTGGGGTTGTTCTCAAGAACGAAGAGTTGCTTTAACAACTCTAAAATCAATCAACATAATTCACATATTAACAAATTAAAAATTTTAACATTATATGGTTATCTCAAAAGATACTGAAAAAACATTTGACAAAATAGAAGGGAATTTCCTCTTTCCTCCTAATGTCAAGAGTAAGATGTCTACCATCACTGCCTATTTTCAATAATATACTCAGGCTTTGGCCAGATAAATCAGGAAACAGACAAACAAACAAAAAAGAAAAAGACAAAAGAAAAGAAAGAGCACCTAGATTGGAACAAAGAAGCAGAACTATCCTTGCTTATAGACAACATGATCATTTGTGTAGAAAGTTCAATAGAACAAAAAAATCTACTAAAACTAGTCTGTGAGTTTAGCAAAGTTGCAGGAAAATGTACAATGTGCAATAATCAACTGTATTTCTACATACAGGCAGCAAATACTTAAAAAACCTACTATTTACAAATAGAAGTAAATATGAAATACTTAGGGGCAAATATGACAAAATATATAAAATATGAATACACCAAAAAAGATAAAACACTGCTGAGAAACATTAAAGAAGACCTAAATAAATGAGAAAAACATTTTGTTCATGTTGAGTTGGAAGATTCAATATTATTAAGATATCAGTTCTATCCTGATTGGTCTATAGATTCAGAATCCTAGTAAGTAATATGAAGAAATCATACAGGATATGTTATCCAATTACAAGCGAATTGAAATAGCAATTAATAAAAAAAATGGGAAAAGTCCAGAAATATTTGGAAATTAAATAGCACAGTATGATAATCATGGATATATGAAGAAATTATAGGAAAAATTGAAGAACATTTTGATCTACAGGACAATGAAAATATAGTATATCTGAACTTTGTGAAATGAAGCTAAAACTGTGCTTAGAAAAAACTTCTCATGTTAGAAAAGATGAAAGGTTTAAAATCACTAATCCAAGTTTCCATTTTGAGAAGTTCGGAAAAGAACAAATAAAATACAAAATAAGTGAAAAGAAGGAAATAATAAATATAAGGCAAAAGTCATTAAAATGAGAGATTTCTGTTCTCAACCATGCTAGAAATACTCAAACAACTGAAAAAAGAAAAGAGGCAAAAATAAAGAGAGAAAGAGAGAGAGAGAGGAAGGAATGAACAAACAAACGACCAACCAATCATTTCAGTACTGGACAACAGAAGCATAGAATAGTAATTCCTAAGAGAAGAGAAACAAATGAAGTGAGCTCCAAGATTGCTCCAGATCACCGTGTAGATAGAGATTCTACTCTACAATTCAGGGAAGAGGAAGCCAAACAACCCAGCTTCAGGAGATAGAGTTAAGAATTTGAGGAGGCCGGAGTGTCTAGAATTCACAAAGTAGAGTAAGCAAGAAGGAAACAGCCCAGAGTCAGAGCTCAGAGATCTGCTAAGGGTTCTGCTCAGGTTTTCATCTGACAACTGATAAATTCATGTGTGTGAGGAAGCGACCAGAGGCCAGGGAAATAATCATCAGGAAAAAAGCAGGTAAAACTAATACAGGAGTGGAAATAGTACATGTTCCCAATGGCCAGAATGGAGAAACTCCATTAATATTCGCAGTATTGACTGAAAGATGACTGTTAATGCAGAAAGCCCTAAAGAATCTATCAAAAAATGTTATTGGAACTAATAGGACACTTAGTAAGGTTGCCAGATACAAATACTCTGTGATTTTTCTCTATATTAGCAGAGAACAATTGGAAATTAAAAAATTTAAACTGTACCACTTATAGTAGCATCAAACAACCCAGATACTCAGGTGTAAATTTGACAAAACATATGCAAGACACTAAAAACTGTAATATATTATTAAGAGAAATAAAAGCAGACTGAAATAAATGAAGAAATATTGTGTTCACGGATGGCAATACTCAATATTGCTAAAATAGCAATTTTACTCATAGTAATGTCAATGAAATTGTGATCATCATTAAAATCCCAGCAATTAAAAAATAAAATAAAATAAAATAAAATCCCAGCAATTTCTTAAATTGCCAAAGTGATTAAAAAATTTCTATGGAAGCTTATAGGACCTAATACCAAAAACGATTTTGAAAAATAAGAACAAAGCTGAAGAACCCTCACAACCTGATTTAAAAACATATTTTAAAGCCACAGTTATCAAGATAGTGTGATACTAGCATGAACAACAGAATAGCATCCAGAAGTAGACATACACGTACATAGACAAGTGATACAAAGATAATTAAGTGGGGAAAGAAAAATCTTTTTGAACACAGTGCTGAAACAACTGGATAGCCATATGCAGTTCTAAGTATTAATGCTGATCTCATATGAGATACAAACATTAACTCAAAATGGATCATAGCCCTAAATGTAAAATCTGAAACTATAAAAATTCTACCATCATTCACAGGAGAGAGGCTGACCTTGGGTCTAGAAAAAAATTTTAGTAGTATATAGAATGCACAAAAATGTAAAAGAAAAACAATGATGGATTTCATAGTAATTTAAAACTAGGCTCTTGGAAAGACATTGTTATTGGAATGAAAAGGCAAGCTACACATTGGAAAAAATATTCACAAAACATATGGCTCAGTAAGAGACTTCTATTTAGAACTCTACTGACAACTGAATTTTCTGAGATTATGGAAATATTTTCTATCTGCACTAACAGGTAGCCACTATTCACATGTGACTAAATGAGCACTTGAAATGTAGCTACTATGACTAAGAAAGTGCATTTACAGTATTCAGTTTAAATTAATTTAAATTTAAAGTGGTTTGTGGCTACCATACTGTGTAGCATAGATCCGGAACTTACAAAGAATACTTAAAATTCAACAGTAAGACAAACTCTGCCCCCACCCAACGAACAAGTGATATGAACTGACACTTCACCAAAGATGATATATGGATGCCAAATAAACCTATGAAAAGACGCTCAATTTATTAGCAATCAGGAAAATACAAATTAAAACCAAAAAGTGGCATAACACACATACCAGAATGACTAAAATTTTTAAAAGACGACCATACTAAGTGCTGGTGCATTTTAGGAGGCAATACTGGCATTCACTTATATCCTTCTGGAAGGAGGAGGTGACAATCTCAGCTCATTTTATGGGGCCACCACTATCCTGGTGCCAAAACCACACAAAGATAAGATTGGAAAGCTACAGCTCTATCCTTAATGTGTATGGACTGAAGGTACTTTATAAATCCACACATAACCCCTTTCTAACCATAAGAAAACATCACATGAACCCAAATTGAAGGACATTCTACAAAATGTCTCAAAATTGCCATGTCATCAAAAATAAGAAAGGTCTAAGAAACTGTCATAGCCTAGAGGAGCTTAAGGAAGATATAATGACTAAATCTAATATTGTACTTAGGATGAGAACTGGGATAGAAAAAGGACATTAGGTAAAAATCTGATAAATATAGTTTTTAGTTAATAATAATGTATTAATATTGGTTCATTATTTGTGACAAATATATGTACTACAGTATTTTAAGATGTTAACACAAGGTACACTAGTTGAGGGTACCCAGAAACTCAGTAATTCCCATAACTTTTTTTGTAAATCTAAATCTATTCTAAAATAAAAGTTTATTTTAAAAAAATCACTGTAATTCACTATATTAAGACTAAAAAGAAAAGCAACAACAACAGTATGATCATCTCAAAGTTTCAGGATAAGTGTTCAACAAAATTCAACAGTCATACATGACAAAATACTAAAAAACCACAATTAAAGGATAATTCCTTAATTTAAGGACAGGACATCTACAAAAAGACTTAGTAGCTAGCTAAAATCATATGTCATGGTGAAGGGCTGAATATTTTCCTGACTAAAATGAGAAAAAGAAAAAGTTAAGTCTGCTCACACCATTTCTACTAATATACCAGAGGTTCTAGCTAGTACATTAAGGTAAGAAAATAAAAACTGAACAGATCAGAATGGAAGAAGTAAAACTGTCTTTATTCACAAGAGAAATGAATGTGTATATAGAATATCCTGAGAAACCTACATTAAAGCTAACAGAATTTTTTTCAAAAAGCTAACAATTAATAAGTGAATTTAGTAAGATCAAAGGATTAAAGGTCAATAAATAAAGACTCAACTGTATTTCTATATTTTAGTAATGATCAAATGGAACACACAATAAAAAGTTACAGTTATCAACAAAAATCATGAACAAGTTATAAGAAAGTTCAGTAATGAGGATATTATGCTATTGGCAAGGACAGACATATAGACTGATGGAAAAGAATGGAGTTTAGAAGTGGACATATACAAATATGGTGAGTTGGTTTTTGACAAAGTTTTGAGAAGGAAAACATAGGTCTTATTTTCCCAATTGGCAAAAGAAAATTCTTTTCAATCATTGGTATTGTAACAACTGAATATCCGTAAAGTAAAACAATAAACCTCTATCCTTTATACCATATGCAAAAATTAAATCAACTTGATCATAGGTCTAACATAGAAGAAAACACAGGATATTAGGAGACTTTCAAATATTCAAATATTTCTTAGATAAGGCATATATGTATAAGCTATGAAAGAGAAAACTTGTTAAATTAGACTTCATCATAACTAAAAATTTTTGCTCTTCAAAAAGCACTATTAAGAAAATGAAAAGACACGACAGATTTAAAGGAAATATTTTCATTATATACATTTGACAAAGGACCTATATATCCAGAATAAATAAAGAACTCTTATATTCCTTAGGTTTACAAATAAAGAAATGCATAAAAGTTCATTCACAAAGGAAAATGGGCAATGATTACATGAAATGATGCACAGTATCTTAGTCTTCAGGAAAATACAAATGAAAACCACAATGAGATACCACTACATACCCACTAGAATGGCTAAAAAAAATTAAACTGTCATTTGCTAAGGTTTTTGGCCAGGATGTGGAACAACTGGAGCTCTCTTGCATTGTTGGTATGTAAACCAATAGTACAAACACTTTAGAAACTGCCTGACAGTTTATTTTAAAGGTAAAGAAACACTTAGTATATGATCCAGTAATTTAACTCTTTGGTATTTACCCAACAGAATGAAAACAGAAAAGACCTGCATATAAATGTTCCCAGCAGTTTTCTTCATAATAGTCCCAAACTGCAAACAACTCAAAGGTCTATCAACTGGCGAATGAAGACACGAACTGTGGTATTTCCACAAATGGAATACTGCTTGGCACTAAAAAGGAACAAACGCCTGATATATGTAATAAAGATGAATCTCAAACATATTCTGCTGAGCCAAAGGAGACAGACAAAAGAAATAAACAGGACAAAAGAAAAATATTTATACTTGATAAAAGATTTCACTATCTTAAGTTTTATATATCTCATAATAGAGGTTTAAAACATATAAAGCAAGAAACTAATAGAATAACAAGGAGAAATTTACATGTCCACAACTGAAGTGAGACCACAGTGAACTTACACAGCTCTCTTAATGAGCGGCAGAACAAGAGAATAAAATATTAGAAAGAGACTAATGATTTTCATAACTAGTAACATACTTTTCCACATATAGGTCTTCCTTCTAAAAATCTGACTATGTAACAAGTCATAAAGAAAAGTTAGAAATCATATATAACACAGTCATATAGAGGCCAGAAACTTAGATACTGACATCAAAAATTATAATAAAAAGTGAAAACAAACCCAAGTAATATAAAATGCAATATATAACATTTCAACTTTCTTACTTTATACTAGAAAATACCTACAGTCAAGTAAATAATTACATTAAACAATGTCATTTACAGGAAATTTTAGCTTCTTTGAGATGGGAGATAAAAGCAGAATCATTTCACAGCCATTCTATCATTTTCTTTAAAGTGATCTTTCATCTATTCGTATGGAACTACAATAGACAGAACGTAATGGCCACAAAGAAATTATAGTAGTAACAATGAAGTTCCATAAATCTAGCTTCTAGAAATGTTCTTTATCTTATGAGATAGGAAATTCTCAAAATTGAAATGATTTTACTAAGGCAGTACAATATGTTGGGTAAGGTCACAAATTGTAACATCATAGAGAAGAAATTAAAATTTCCACTCCTTTACTTATAAATAGCTGTGAGGCTTAAGCTAGATCATTTTAGATTTCTAAGATTAAGTATCTTTGCTGTAAAATGAGAAAGTCACTTAATAACGTATACAGAAAATACTTAATGAGGAATCTGATAAATGGTAAACATTCAATTTAAATTATAGCTTTTATTAGTACTGCTAACACTAACACTTGTCCTATACCATTATAATTGATGTTGAAGATGTGCCCAATTAGCCAATCTGTTAGTGTCACCATATTTATCCAGTCTTCAAAAGCTAGGAACTTCATTCTTAGGTCCTTCCACTCCCTTGTATACAAGTCTGATTCTCACTCTCTAAATTTCACCCCTTTATCGTATAAGCTCTTCATTACCATTTGCTTTATTATTTTCATCTATCTCCTAAACAGTCTACCTGCCTCAACCATCTCTCTTCCAATCAATTCTTTGATAGAGCTGTCTTTCAAAAACAAAAATTAAATCACATCTTTAACTCTGATTTTCTTAGATTATTGCTATATTACCTAGAAATCCAAAGTCCTCAGCCTGACAAAGGCCATTCCCAATATGGTCTTTGTCACCTGTCACTCTTTTCTACAAACTTTGAGCTCTAATTTACATTCTAATTAGTAGAACATTATATCACTGTTCCCTCTGTTAAGACACTCCCACTCATCCATCAAACCCCAGGATAAAACAGTATTACCTCTAGGATGCTTTCTCTCAAGGCCTAAGGCAGTTGCTTTGTTCTTTTATTTCTACCTTCATTATAGCACTTACAGTCTATTAAAGTAATTTATGTTTGACAGTTTTTCCTTATCTACTTGATTATGAGCTCCTTGAAGGTTAGTATGGAAAAACTCTAGTTTTTTAAAAGATTTTATTTATTTATTTGAGAGAGAGCATACATATGCATGTATAAGCAGGGGGGAGGGGCAGAGGAAGAGGGAGAAGCAGACTCCCTGCTCAGCAGGGAGCCTGAGATGTGGGACTCAATTTCAAGACCCTGAGATCATGACCTCAGCTGAAGGTGGCCACTTAACCAACCAACTGAACCACCCAGGCACCCCTGGAAAAACTTATTTAGTAGGAGTGCCTCCCTCATGGTGGGCAGTCTTTGAATAAATGAGAACATTTTTGTAGGAAAAAGCTGAGATGTTAGGAATAAAACATAAATGTTGTTACGATTTCCAAAAGCTTAGCATATTTATTCCTTAATTCCCTACTTCATGTTAGAAGTTAAAGCAAATCCATAGAATTTTATTTATTTTCAACATGACATTTTATATATGACACATAAATACAGTTAAGTAGGGACCATACACAGCATCATCTATGATCATGCTGATGATTCAGTCATAAAATTATGTACATAAACTTTGAAGCCAAATGACAGAAAAAGGTATCAAGATGGATAGCCATGAATACAGACCAAAATTTCGTTTTTACCTCCCTGAATTTTTCAGATTTTCTAAAACGCAAATATATAACTTTCTATGTTTTTGAAGAACAAACAAGAAAATACATATTCCAGAAAACCATAATCATTAAAAAAGTTAAGATTATTAAATCTCTAAAAGTTAATTTGTAAGAGTATGCATCATAGCAATCTGCCAAAGGACTATGCTTGTAGAAATTACTTTTTCCCAAAACCAGAAAGTAAGTTTCAATGAAGAAAAAAGAAAGCAATCCAAAACAAAGGTATGTAAGTATAAAATGAAGTGGACAACTGAAGCTTGGTTGGCTTTCAATTATCCAGATGTTTCAGGCTCAAGTGCTTTGGGGGCCTCAGAAGCCTCAAATTAGTGCCACAATACTGAGCTCTGCTTTGTATACATGCACATAAAATTAATCATACTGTTTGGCAATACATAAAAAATTCTAACAACTCATTAATTAAAAGACAACCCAATTGAAAATGCTTTAAGTTTTAAATAGAACATTTCCCCAAAAAGATACAAATGGCAAGTAAACACATGAAAAGATGTTCAACAATCATAAGGGAAATGCAAATGAGAACCAGGAAGAAGTGCCTCTTTGAGCTGGCTGAGAGAACTACAGTCAAAAAGCCAGAAAACAACATGAGTTGATACGGGTATGGAAAAAGCAGAGCCCTTACATGTTGCTGGTGGGAGTGTACAATGGTGCAGCTGCACTGGAAAAGTCTGGCAGTTCCTTAAAAAGCTAAAAACAGAGTTATCACAGGACCCAACAATTCCACCCTAGGTATATATACAAGAGAAATGAAACATACGTCCACACAAAAACTTGTATGTGAATTTTCACAGCAGCATTATTCATAGTATCTGAAAAGTAGAAAATGCCCCAATGTCCATCAACTGATGAGCAAATAAAATGTGGTGTATCTATCCATCTAATGGAATATTATTTCACAATTAGAAGTAATGAACTACTGATACCAGGTGCAACATGGATAAACCCTGAAAATGTTACACTACCTGGAAGAAGCTAGTCAAAAAAGACCACATATGCATGACTGCATTTATATGAAATGTCCACAAGAGGCAAGGTTATAGGAACAGAAAAGAGATGAGTGAGTGGTTCCTTAGGACTAGCGATGGTAAGAAAGGACATGGGAGATGAGAGGAGGGACAACTAATGGTTATGGGTTTCCTTCTAGAAGGAATGAGAATGCTTGAAGTCTGTGGTAATAGGGGGCATGCCTGCGTGGCTCAGTTGGTTAAGCATCCAACTCTTGGTTTCAGCTCAGGTCATCATCTCACAGTTGTGGAATGGAGTCCGTGTCAGGCTCCCTGCGGTTCAGATTCTCTCTCCCTCTCCCCTGCTACTCTCATCACTTTTGCACGTGCTCACTCTCTCTCAAATAAATAAATAAATAAATAAATAAATAAATCTTAAAAAAAAGACTGGTAATTAACAGCTGCACAATTCTGTGAATATATTAAAAACAACTAAATTGTATACTTTAAATGGATGAATTATATGGTATGAACTGTACCTCAACAAAGCTATTTAAAGAAAGAATGTCATAGGTCCCTTTTCAAACAAATTACATGGTCTGGAAAATGAGCATTTTCATTTATAAACAGAAATAGTATCTGTTTCCATCTTTCTACCTTTAGCTTTAAGAATACATAAAAGGTACGTGGGAGAAACAACCTAGAAATCTAGTTTCATAAACTAGATGACTACTGGTTATCTATTGCTGCATAATAGGTTACCCCAAACATAGCAGCTTAAAACAAACATTTATTATCTCACAGTTTCTAATGGTCAAGGAACCAGGGAGTGGCTTAGCTCACTGGGTCTGGCTCAGATAGCTTACAAGGTTGCCATGAGGCTGGGGCTGCAATCTCTGAAAATTTGACTGGGGTTGGGAAATCCAATTCCAGTCTCACCCATATGGCTGTCAGTTGGGAGGCTTTAGTTCCTCTCTAGGCCCCTCTACAGGATTGCTCAGGACATGGTTTCCCGCAGAGCAAGTGATCAGAGAGAGTATGAAAGCAATTAAGACAGACGTTCGTATGTTTATAATCTCATCTTAAAAGTGATATACCATAATTTTTGCAATATTCTACTGGTTACACAGATCAATTCTGATACAATGTGGGAGGGTATCAGACAAGAGTGTGAATACCAGGAGATGGGGATCACTAGGGCCATTATGGAGGCTGGCTACCAAAACATTATAACAACAAAGATCTTAGACCAAAGATCCCACATAAGAAATGCTTGACCTTTGCAATTAAAAAGGACAGAGGGGATATGTAGTCCTCAGTAGTGTGACCAACACACTCCTAGGTGTGTAAGAGCTGTGATAAAAAGGTTTGCAAGGTGCATTCATACTATTTTCTGTTCTCCGTGTGACAAAGCTACGATTAGCATAAAGAAACAAAACTGTGGAGTTGGGCGTTGGTGGAGGAAGTACATAAAAGACACTGAGTCAATCTCATTCTCCCCTCTCCCTACCACAGTCAGATGAAGAAACAGTTCTAGCTGCAGAAAGGCTAGGTGACTCTACCAAGGTCATACTTGGACTCTACCAAGTGATAGAGCAGGAACCAGACTCCACTCTCTGTGTCTTCTCAGTACACCAGGGGCTCTATATCAGAGAACCAATGGCAGTGACTCACAGTGCAGATGATATGGTAAACATGTGAGCATTACATCACATACATCAAACAGTTGGTCACTCCAAAATTAGTATTTCTTTTTGTGGTTTTCTGACGCTGGCTGCATTACTTTCTCAGGCAGTAGTGGACACTTACCCTTCTTTCCACTCCAACTGGGAGCTGCCCTACTTAGCTGGGGAAGGAAGGAATCACTCATTCAGCTCAGCTAATATTACAGACTATCATTCCATACCCAGCACTGAACATGTAGATGTGAAGAGCAGAAAACATGGTCCCTTCACTCAAAAAGCAGACAGTCAAGGTGAGAAAATGAGACTTATACATGGAGCACTAAGAAGTTATACATCAAGTGACAGGGCAGAGCAGGAAAAAAACGTATGTAATACTTAGTGTGCCAGATATTTTATAGTATCAACTCACTGAATCCCCTACAAGGTTATCCTCATTTTATAGATGAGGAAAGTGATGCCTTAACGGGTTAAGGAACTTGTAGAAATTCTTTCTCCTGGTAAGAAATTGGCCTAGAGGCTACCAGGGAAGATGGCAGCAGGGCCTGCACTTTCTTAGCCACAACTGTCAAATATGGTTTTCTTCTGCCACCCTCCGAAGTTCTTTTTTTCTGGGTTCTGATGGAAGTCGATTATGGAACTCTAAAGCTCCTCTGAGAAATTCTAGGTTTCCAGCTGCACAGGGGGAGGGAGAACCTAGCTTAGTATGGTATGGATGTCTCAGGATGTGGCTCAGCCTATGGGGAGGGGTGAGGAGTGGGGGAAACATTCACTAAGGCAGTACTGCCTTCCTGGTGCCAGTATGAAAGATAAATTGAATCATAACTGCAATTAGCAAATGAGGCCATAGTTGGAAAGAGGAAATTAAATGCATGCACTGTTCTGCAAGTGCAAAAATAAATTAATTTGACTCTGTCAAAGCCCACTAGAATGTGGAGAGACTTAACACAATCTTCTAATGAGTCCTCCCAGCATTATGTCATAGAATCAGCACAATACCCTGGAACAGATGCATTTGATCATTTTTTTAAAAGATTTTATTTATTCATGAGAGACAGAGAGAGAGAGAGAGAGAGAAAGAGAGAGAGAGGGGCAGAGACACAGGCAGAGGGAGAAGCAGGCTCCATGCAGGGAGCCCAACGTGGGACTTGATCCCAGGTCTCCAGGATCACGCCCTGGGCTGAAGGCGGCACTAAACCGCTGAGCCACCCAGGCTGCCCGCATTTGATCATTTTTAAAGAATATGAAAAGTAGTTTGAAAAGATTAAGGTCATCTTTGGGTCTGGAGAGCCTTTTGCTTAACAAAGCAACAAATTCCATTTTGGTAAAAATCTGCCAACTTTGCCACCTTTTAAAGCAATAGCTGTCTCTTTCCTTTACAGCCAAATTTTACAGCTTTGGGAAAAGTTCCTCACAAGGAAAGAGGGACCTTGCAGGCTGTTGGCAATCTTCATGTGTCAAATTTCTACTGTGTATTCTTCTGATCACACGCCTTCAATTATCTATGGGTCTCTCAATTAAGACCTACGAACACATTGTCCCAAACTGTAGGAACAGGCTTTGTGCAGAACCAACTGGCATTCAGTGCAAGGCAGCACAATGACTAGTACTCGGCATGGGTTTTTTCCTAAGATAACATGTCTATATAGTTTATTGTGATTTTGAAAAGGTGTTGATGTTTTAAAAATTCCTCTCAAATTCAAAATTTTATTTCAAAGTCTTATACCAAGGAACTGTATCTAGATATGATAGGTTTACAGAATTCCAAAAGAAAGTCTATTATCACCTTTTTTAAAAAAAATCAAGATTATATCTGTTTATCCACAAGAGACACAGAGAGAGAGAGGCAGAGACATAGGCAGAAGGAGAAGCAGGCTCCAAGGAGCCTGATGCAGGACTCGATCCCAGGACCCCGGGATCACAACCTGAGCCAAAGGCAGATGCTCAACCACTGAGCCACCCAGGTACCCCTAGTAACTTCTCTTTTAGACTGATCTTTCCTTTAAATTATATCAAACTGTTGCCATGACTATCTTATTAGAGTCTTCAGTATGAGAATGGCTTTTATGAGGTCATTCACTTCATTCCAGTTACTCTATCTGGAAAGTTCACACTCAACAATCACAGGTGGAGGTGGTTTTTCATTCTGTTGTGAAAGTAGATTTGACCACAATCCCCAGTAAACTATTCCAGAATATAAATGTACTCCTTGCATATGAAAAGACGATGTGTTTTCATTTAGATGAGTATTAAAATTACAATGCTAACGTTAACAGAGAAAAAAGGAAATGGGGTAATGTGAAATTTGTACAACACATGTGGGATAGCCTAAGTAAGGCAATGTTAGTGTGTGTGTGTGTGTGTGTGTGTGTGTGTGTGTGTGTGTGTGTAGTTAGGCACAACAGGAGTGAACTGACCAAAAGGAACCAGAAGCCAGTCAGCAAACAGCTGCTGTCCTAGTTCTCTAACACCTTCTGATGTGGCTCTCTCATCCTAGCATCCTTACCCCAAACTGGCTAATTCTATATGTGTCTCATTTTGATTCATAGATTTGGCACATACAGATTTCCTAGACTCTTCATCTGGAGAGGCCAAGCAAACCAGGTCAATTCTCTGTGTCTCTGGACCTTATTTCCCAGAGTCATTCTAAGTATACTTTGAACTTCGGCCTAGGGAGACCTCAACAGTTGTAAGGGTCTACCAAGAGTAAGTCCAAGGTGTTCTGAGCTAATCTTGCATCAGGCAAGACCTAGAAATATAATTGTCTTGCTAAAATGAATTTAATATTAGAATCCAGCTGGCTTCTAGACTGCAACTTTCATCCACTTTATTTCTAACCTGTGGTGGCCCTCAAAGAGTCTTTTTATGAGGATTCTGTGTCCTATTTCTCCTGTTACTATTGATATTACTACTACTGGTAATAATAATAATAGTCTTCACACATAGAGTACGGATTACGTGCTGGTAATTACAGTAAGGAATTTACATATATAAGACCCATTTGTCTTCCTTACAATCTTATGAGATAGGTTATTAACCCTGGTTTAAAAACTTACCCAACATCATACAGCTAGTAAGGACCAGTATCAGGATTTCAATCCTGGCAATCTGGCTCCAGAATCTATGCTCTTAGTATATCATAGGACTTTGGTTTGAATAATATACCATCCAAACCAGAGGCTTGTGTTTGCAGTCCCATCTCTAAGGCTATAATCAATTATATGACCTAGGGTAAGTCTTTGACTCAATTTCCACTATTCAATGAGATAGGCTCAATGATTTGCTTCTGGTTATACAATGCTATGTATAAAGTAGGAGCTTTTCATTAACAAACTTGATTTTGCTAGATGAGTCAGGAGGTTTAAAGCTTGGAAATGAAATACATCTAAGTGAAATAAGCAACTAATCTAAGAATTTTCATGCTTCATAGTTCATGATACAAGCATTAGATTCATATTTTACAGAGGAAAACACTGAGACTCAGAGATGAGGTGATTTTTCCAAGGTCACATAGAAAGTCAGGATGGACAGCTGGCATGTGAATGCAGTTAGAGCTCAAGCACTTCCTATAGTACTCAACACTTCCCTGGCGGGCTGCCTTTCCTCTCAGTAGCAGTAAGCAGAGATTGAAAAGTAACCTAGATAAAGTCCCTAGCATGAAGTCCTGCAAAGAGCACATATGCAATAAGTTAATTTGGACATGGGGATGGCAATAGGTGAATATCAACTTAAAAGTGTTAACAGATGGTAATTTATAACAAAAGTGGGCACAGTTTTGTGCAACTTCTACAAGGTGGGCTGAGTACCTATCAAAACAAGAGAATTTCTGGAGGGAAAGTCTGTATGACTTGAATCTATCCCTGAGTAAACAATGAAGAAATACCATGAGAATGCCAATATATGTGTAGTATTTCCAGATTATATATATGAGTTTGTGGGTTATTTTGCTGCACGAAATAACTTCCTAACAATGACTCAGAATCACTTTGTCAAAAGCAATCTGCCTTTCTTCTAGCCAGAATTTCACCAATAATACTGATGATTAGGGCAAGTCTCTCATGTGTTGGCTATCTAAAGGAGGGCAGGAAAGGCAGAAACTTACGAAATTACTAACCTGTACAAACTTACTAAGTTCCTGTTTTGGTTTGGAAATGGAGTCACTTGTTCACTCACCAATTTATCCAACAAATAACACCAGAAATGTACAAAACATTACTTTATCAATAAATGGCAAGGGCATTCAAGACAACAGGATATAAATGGTGGCGCCAATGCAGTGGGATGAGCGTATACAGTGAAAAGCTCCAGAAGCATGAATGTTATCTATGATAGGTTAGAGGAGTGCCTGAAGGAAGTGACATCTGAGCCAAGGGGAGAGCAGAATGTACTTCGGAAACTGCAAGTGGTTAAGAATGATTAGAATTCAGAGTATGCAAAAGGAAGTCTTTTGATTGATTGAATTTCTCAAATCATAATTATGTAACCACTGAACTAGAGGTAGAAGGGTTTTATTAGATAATAATTTTGACGCTCTCATTTCAAGATCAAGGAAACTAAGCCCTCTAATTAGGTGCCGTGAGTCTCACCACGAGGACAACTACTACATGAGGTGGTGTTGTCCTTAACACAGAACTGAACGCTGTTGTGTTTGAGAGTCAATACAGCTGAATGCAGCCACGTTGGAAAACCACTAATCTTAGTGTGAAGGCTTGGCATCTGCTACAACACATGCTAAAATAATTGCTTAGAGAAATCACCTCTAGCTCATCTGAATGGTATCCATGTACAAAAAAGAAAAGTTAAAATCTATAAACCACCTCTCCTTAGGTACTGTAGGAGCTGATCCAAGAACACTAGAGATAAAACTGACACATACAGTTAACTCACCAATTAACCTAAGTCTTCCCTCTCTTTTAAATTAAAGCTCTTGTTCATTAAATTCAATAAAAATTGAGGTGCAACAGCTGTTAAATGAAGGGATTCTTTTAAATCTCTTGTTTGGGGATGTTTGCTAAATGTTGGACAAAAACTTTATCATCATTAATTACTAAGCAACACCTTACCAGGAAGCCACAGCAAAAACAGTGACATTCTGTCACAAAGTCAAAATCAAGTAAGGGTACAATTCAAGAAATATGCAATGCTATGATGACTGTGTATTTAATTCAAGAAATATGAAGTGCTAAAGTACTCTATTTCTTTTACAGGTTAATTCCCATCATATTACATGTAAAGAAATAGTAAAGATTCTTTTTAGGTACTAGAATTTTATTGTACAAAGTTCTACCTGAAACAATGTGCTATCAGCTTGGCCTTTAGAAGTTTTTCATGTTTCCTGGGTGCAACTGATTGTGAAGCAAAGCAAAATTCTTTTTTTTTTTTTTAAAGATTGATATTTACTTATTTTAGAGACAGAGGAAGAGAGCACATGTGCATAAGCACACGTGTAAGGCAGTGGGGAGGCGGAGAGGGAGGAGGAGAGACAGAACCTCCAGCAGACACGGTGTTGAACATGAAGCCTAACATGGGGCTCGATCTCACAATCCTGAGATCATGACCTGAGCTGAAATCAAGAGTCTGACCCTTTTTTATGTTTTAAAGATTTTATTTATTCATTCATAAGAGACTCAGGAGAGGAGCAGAGACACAGGCAGAGGGAGAAGCAGGCTCCATGCAGGGAGCCTGATGTGGGTCTCCAGGACCACGCTCTGGGCTGAAGGCAGCACTAAACCACTGAGCCACCCAGGCTGCCCAAGAGTCTGACACTTAATTGACTAAGCCACTCAGGTGGCTTAGCATTCTTTTAAGAAAAGGATTCTTTTGTAACTTGCCATAGTGGTTCTCCACCAAGAGGGCATTAGAATCGACCATGAAGAGTTTCTGACAATTATGCAGCTGCCTGGATTCCACTGCAGGTCACTAACCAGGAAGTTCTAGAGACCACCAGGCTAGATGATCTACATGGTTCTTTCCAATCTGGAGATTACATTACCTATAAATACCTTGTACACATTAAGTGCCCAACACTATACACACTAAAAGCACTAGTTCCACACCACAGGTACTCACTTTACTGATCTGGAGAAACTCATAAGAAATAAACTGAAAATTAAAATATACACAACCTTCAACTTAAATATACCTTTTTCCTGTAGTTATTTTGACACAAGTCCACCATATTTCATTATTTCTGAGGCAGAAATTTGTGGAACTGGCTCTACTGTAAGCACTAATTACTGCAGAGGGGATAAGACAACATGAATAGGAAGGAAATGGCTGTATATTATCACACTGGTTGTCTACCTCACCACAATCCCAGTAAGGTGGGCAAGTGTTGCCAGTGTCACTGATCTGGCGCTTCCTCTACCATCCTTCTCAACACTATTAGACCCAATTCCCCTATGGGATACAAATGCCTGCACATATGTATTGATTTCCATTCCTCCTTTTCTACCCTGAAATTCATAGATATTTAACTGAATTTCAAAAGTATCAAAAGTAATACAAAGGAAAATGAAATAAAATTAGTAACTATACTAAAAGACAATGAAGTAGTCAAATGCTTACACTACTTAAAATTCATGTATTTAAATTTAAGATAAGTTGGATGGTAAGAAATTGTAACACACAAGTACAGGAAAATGAAGTAAAGACATTTTATTGAGATTTTCTGAAACAGTCCCAAACAAAAGAAATTATCTTTTGATATGCACGCTGGTGGCATATTTGGGGAATTTAGTGTTTATTAAAATAAAAGTATACAAAAATACTTTGTATATAAGACAGAGTTAGGTTATAGGCAGAGATAATCATACCAAGTTTTTTTAGCCTCCTTCACAAACGTCCAGGCACAGGACACTCAAAGCCATGTAGATATGCCACAATTCTCTGATGTGCAGGGTGCCCTGAGCATTATCTGATGTCCACCATCTCTGGCCACTGCCCACTGAATCAGTGAGATAAACTCAAATGCTGTACAAAATTCCAAAATGCCCTCTAGAAGTTAGTAATACTCCACTGAGACCCACTAGTCTTCACGAACTTTAAGTATCTGCATGCATAGTATCATAGATTCTCATACCGGCTTAGGGAGTAAGTGGGCCACCAGACCCCTCATCTTGGGCCTAAGATTCTCTGATGTAAGGACTACTTATCATTGAAAAGCCTAGGGCATGTCTATCCCAGAAACTTCCAGTAAGAAATTATACCTAAAACTGTTTTTAAAAAAGTAAATAAAGCTATTTTTTACATAGGTAATATATCCATATATACAGTTATACTAAAAATTCTGCCTCCTCTTACTACCTCCCCTGAAAAATACTCCTGAGTTTTCTAGGTAATCAAGGTCACACTGTGAAAATGTTACCATTCTCTTTTTTCTACAAACGCAAAGATACCTTAATGTAAATAATCCAAAAGTCATATATATATGGCACAGAAATGTATTATTCATTTGGAAGAAGGGTATCTTCCTAAATAAGTTTTGCTTAGGCGTCTATTAAAAGTAATTTACATTTCCTGGTCTACCCAATGCCTAAGCATGTGTCTTCTAGGAACAGGTTGGGGGTGCCTGAGCCTGAGAACATGTTGCTACTAAGAGAGCAACTAAAGTGTTGAAAGTTTCACTAACTGGGGGTTGGCTCTATAATTTATTTTTGGCACTGAAAAAAAAAACCACATGCCTTCACACAAATTTTATGTTAAATTAGCACATCATTCATAGGAATATTAGATATACCCTCACTGTAAGTAAAGGTGATAAGGACTTCACTTTATATAGAAAGATACACAGATTAGAGCAAAATCATCACAGGGTTCCTTTAAAGATAAAAACTCATCCTAGTTAAAATGCCATTTAAAAATTAATGAATAAGTTAATGACTGAATATTCATTCAATTTCTACATATTATGAAAGATTTGCATAAAATATCTATTGAAATGGTATTTAGTCTCAGTAGGTGAAATGGTCATTTACATAGTGAGTTAGCCTGTTTTTACACTTCAGATTCTAATTAGTTCATTAATTTTTTTTTAAAGATTTTATTTATTTATTCATGACAGAGAGAGAGAGAGAGAGAGAGAGAGAGAGAGAGACAGGCAGAGGGAGAAGCAGGCTCTATGCAGGGAGGGAGAAGCAGGCTCCATGCAGGGAGCCCGACGTGGGACTCGATTCCGGGTCTTCAGGATCACACCTTGGGCCAAAGGCGGCGCTAAACCACTGGGCCACCAGGGCTGCCCTTTATTAATTAATTTAATAATGCATTTAAGAATATTTTTCCATCTCTTTGTGTTTTCCTCAATTTCTTTCAGAAGTGTTCTATAGTTTTTAGGGTATAGATCCTTTACCTCTTTGGTTAGGTTTATTCCTAGGTATCTTATGCTTTTGGGAGCAATTGTAAATGGGATTGACTCCTTAATTTCTCTTTTTTCAGTCTCATTGTTAGTGTATAGAAATGCCACTGATTTCTGGGCATTGATTTTGTATCCTGCCACGCTACCAAATTGCTATATGAGTTCTAGCAATCTTGGGGTGGAGACTTTTGGGTTTTCTATGTAGAGTATCATGTCATCGGCGAAGAGGGAGAGTTTGACTTCTTCATTGCCAATTTGAATGCCTTTAATGTCTTTTTGTTGTCTGATTGCTGAGGCGAGGACTTCCAGTACTATGTTGAATAACAGTGATGAGAGTGGACATCCCTGTCGTGTTCCTGATCTTAGGGGAAAGGCTCCCAGTGCTTCCCCATTGAGAATGATATTTGCTGTGGGTTTTTCGTAGATGGCTTTTAAAATGTTGAGGTATGTTCCCTCTATCCCACCTCACACCAGTGAGAATGGGGAAAATTAACAAGGCAGGAAACCACAAATGTTGGAGAGGATGCAGAGAAAAGGGAACCCTCTTGCACTGTTGGTGGGAATGTGAACTGGTCAGCCACTCTGGAAAACTGTGTGGAGGTTTCTCAAAGAGTTAAAAATAGACCTGCCCTACAACCCAGCAATTGCACTGTTGGGGATTTACCCCAAAGATACAGATACAATGAAACGCCGGGACACCTGCACCCCGATGTTTCTAGCAGCAATGTCCACAATAGCCAAACTGTGGAAGGAGCCTCGGTGTCCATCGAAACATGAATGGATAAAGAAGATGTGGTCTATGTATACAATGGAATATTACTCAGCCATTAGAAACGACAAATACCCACCATTTGCTTCAACGTGGATGGAACTGGAGGGTATTATGCTGAGTGAAGTAAGTCAATCGGAGAAGGACAAACATTATATGTTCTCATTCATTTGGGGAATATAAATAATAGTGAAAGGGAATATAAGGGAAGGGAGAAGAAATGTGTGGGAAATATCAGAAAGGGAGACAGAACATAAAGACTCCTAACTCTGGGAAATGAACTAGGGGTGGTGGAAGGGGAGGAGGGCGGGGGGTGGGGGTGAATGGGTGATGGGCACTGTGGGGGGGCACTTGATGGGATGAGCACTGGGTGTTATTCTGTATGTTGGTAAATTGAACACCAATAAAAAATAAATTTATTAAAAAATAATAATGCATTTAAGAAATCAGCATTCCATTTTTATAATCTCAATTTGTTTATCTTTCTTCATACCTAAAATTGGTAAAAATTTGCCTCATGCCAACATAGGTATCACTTTAAAAAAAAACAAGCTAAAGTTTGTGCATAACCAAGACATATGGTGGTTAAAATAGCTCATCTTTTAGTATTCTGATTGTTTTTATAAATAAAGTTTAGCAATATGTGGAGCATGTACATTTGTGTACTAAGTGATATGAGATTTTTGAATCAGTTTTAAAGCAAGTGACCACACAGATCAGGCTTTATGATTCACATAAAATACAGACCTTATTAAGTAACATCAGAACAGAAGTCAGATTTTCTATTATTAAACAGAAAACTTTGGTGCTGATATAAAAACAAAAAAACCCCTCACACACACAGATAAACAGCGTATTCCAACTGTGTAATACAAAGCTATTCACTTACTTGGTACTGGGCCTTTTTTGCAGGGCTTTATCCAGTATAAGAGATGGGGCACTCCTCCTCCTTTCTGCTAGTGTTTTCATCTTCTGTTGAGACAAAAAAAAAAAAAAAAATCCAAATGAAGACCACGTGACTTGTAAAGCCAGTAAATGCCAACTTTCAAACCAATTCAGCAAGTTTTGTATTACTAATCTTTGCCTCTCAAAGAGTTTGTAATCTCACTGTAGAGATAAAATAATAACATCTAAACCAGAATATTAAGTGTCAAATAGTAGTATAGGCTTTAAATATTTTTTTATGGCCAGAGAATAAGGAGGTTAAATGTTGATCAGAGTATTTGGGAAAAGCATTATCACAACCATTATCATCAACTGTAGCTAACAGATATATTGCTTATTGTGTTCCAGCCCCTCTGCTAAAGGCAGGGCTGGAGTACCTCATTTACACTATAAAATGTCATCTGCGTAGTTCTACTGTCTCTCTTTCATAGGCAGGACAGGCCCCAATTGGGCATCAAGGAAAGTCAGGATTTGAAGAGATCAAGTAAAGGGAGGGAATATAAAAAGAAGAAAGAAGAAATATAAAAAAAAAAAAAAAAAAGAAAGAAAAAAAAACAGTTAAAGCAAAACACATTTAATAGACCTTTAAGCTTAAGTATTTACACATTTGGATCCCTTCTTCCAAACAGATTTTTTTTTTTTTTTTGCTGTAACTTAAAAAAAAGACCAGTTTTTTCTTTTCTAAGTGGTATATAAATACAGGATTAACTGGATAATTCAAGTTCTCTGTTTCAGAGGACCTACAATCTTTGGTAAATGAGGATTTGCTTAACTTAGATTATCCAGATAATCACTCTCTAAATTCAATCTTACATATTTAATAATTCTAGGTAGAGTCAGCGGGCCTGCCCCTGGGTATGGATGAGTAAAATTACCAATATACTCATCAACAGCCATGAGTGAAGTTCAGGCTGTGGCCACTCTTCTCGCTCCTTTCTCACCCTTTCCTGGCCACAGGTCTTACCTATGGCTGGAAAGAAGTTCCCAGCTATCCTGGGAACCGGGTGCTGCTCTAGGAGGAACCATAGAAAACTAACTGGCTCAGTGTTAGTCCCTCATTACATTATTGATAAAGGAACTGTTTCTTAGCTGGTAAAATAAAACCTAGATCCTGGCATAGGAACAGAGGAAGAATAATCTAATCCAGTGAGAAAGGGATACTGGACGGCTTTGGTACAATTCATATCCTCCCAAATTTGCCATGTCCTCAGGACCTCTCCACAGTTCCTGTCACCAGCATCATCGTGCCTCAGTATTGCTGTTCCTCCCATTAATATTTTGGCTCACATGTGGAAACTATATGTCTAAACCTCCTTAGTATAGCTTAAACAGCAACTGAAACAATTACATACACCATGAATAAAAGACAGGAAACCAAGGGGTAAGAAATCTAGAATACCATATTTCTCAATCAGGAGTTATTATTAACCAGGAAGGAGTTTCAGGGAAGGCTAAATTGTATCATTTTCTTGTTTACATGAAATGTATTTAGTGCCTACCTTCTGGAGAGGAAGCCCACAGTTTTCAACAGATTCCCAGAAAAATCTGTGATTTTGATAACCTACATTATAACCTCCAGCTTGTCAGCCGATCCCACTGTTTCCATTACTCACATCTTGCCGGAACATAACTCTCCTGAAGCCACCATTCTGAGGCTACTAGTGTGCTCGTAGAGGTGGCAGGGAGAAGGAAAATCTGGGACACAAGTGTCTGTATTGCGAGGTTCAGTGGCCTGTCCCCACATCAAGAGTCTCAAGAATAAAAGGTTGATTTTACTAAGAAAAGTGGCTATTTGTTCACATGCACATTTCTGAGGATTCCGTTTCACCTTCCGGTCTGGGCTAGATTGCTGCCCCCAATCCTCCTGACTTCCTTTCTTTATTCAGCATCTATTTTCTATGCTTTGAACTGTGAAATGCACCCAATCCTTTAAGCTTTACCTGGGCTCCTTACCCTTAGTTTTGACCTAGACCAGGTCTCCCTAATCTTCCTTAGTGGGAACCTACATTCCTGGGATCTATCTTACCAATCTTGCTTCCGTGGCCCCTAACCCTCTGACACCATGGTCAGCAGGCCCAAGCTCCTCGAGGAATCTTCATCAGACAGGACTTCTAATTTGGAGCTCCTTGCCTTTCAGGTTTACAAAGGACTCAGAAAGTGTTCAAAAGACACACATAAATATGATTTAAAATGTTGGGGGAAGAAGACTCTGTGAGAAAAGCTAAAATGATCTGAAGTTCTTCATTTGGAGGGAGAAATAATCTACAAATGAATGCAGAGTAATATGGAGGATAGAAAAGTGTCTTCCAAGGAAGACAACACAAAAAAGAAAATGCTGTTAGCCTGTAGACTGAGAAAACAGGTTGATCTTGGTTAGCGGTTCCCTGAAAAAATTTACAAAAGCTGTGAATTAAATTGTGCACGTAATTTCAAGGGGTCAGAGACCTGCATAACATGGACTCCTTAGGGATTCATGGACCCCAAATTTTAAATCTTCTGACATAAGAAAATTTTCCTGTGATGGCTGTTAAATATGAGAATGAATAATCAAATAAGGGTGACAAATTTTCTTCTGTAAAAGGGCTTTTTTTAAAAAAAGATTTTATTTATTTATTCATGAGAGACACACAGAGAGAGGCAGAGACACAGGCAGAGGGAGAAGCAGGCTCCATGCAGGAAGCCCGATATGGGACTCAATCCCGGGTCTCCAAGATCACGCCCTGGGCTGAAGGCGGTCCTAAACCGCTGAGCCACCCAGGCTGCCCTGTAAAAGGGCTTTAATGGGTTGTCTCTCTTTCTGATTTTGTCTGGTTTTGTTTTTTTCCTTTCTTCCCTTATGATGAAACCATAAGAGACTCTTAATCATAGGAAACAAACTGAGGGTTGTTGGAGGGGAGGTGGATGTGGGGACAGGGACACTGGGGGGATGGACATTAAGGGAGGCATCTGATGTAACAAGCAGTGGGGATCATACAAGACCCGATGAATCACTGACCTCTACCTCTGAACCAATAATATATATATATATTTTTAAAAAGAAACAAAACAAAAGTGCTTTTAAAATAGAAGTTTTTCGTGGACACCTAATGTAGAGGACCACTGACATACATAGTAATTAATTAAACTGTGTTTTCTTAGTTATAAAATTATCAGATGTATGAGTTATCAAATGCAGAGTGTATCCACCTCATCCAATGGATTCATATGCAAGAGAATGTAATCAAACTACAGCAAGAATATTATTTTTATGAGATCCTACTGTTTGTAGTGAGACTCCCTCATCACTAATGAGATATGCAACCCAAAGCAATTCAGTCATTGTCTCGGGTTTCATTTCCTAATCTAGAAAATCAGAAAATGTGGACTAGACGGTATCTTAGGTTCCTTCTATTTTTGATATCCTCATGTTAAATGTCCACCAAAGATTTATCCTGGATATACAATACAAGGAAATAAGCACTATATATGTCAATTTAAGATTCACAGGATTCATTCCTCTTATAAATAATTAAAAGTCTTTGGGGCACCTGAGTGGCTCAGGGTTAAGTATCTGGCTTTTGATTTCAGCTCAGGTCATGACTCAGGGTTGTGAGATCAAGCCCTGTGTTGGGCTCCATGCTGGGTGTGGAGTCTGTTGAAGATTCTCTGCCTGCCTCCTGCCTCTAGTCCTCCCCCCAGCTCACTCTCTTTCTAAAAAAATCCCATGAAACATAAGAATAGATAAGTTCCAATAGGAGCTTAATAACTAGATTTAGGTGTCAATTCACTAAAAATACACAGATCTCTTTCTTTTGCTCCCAAAGTATAGTAAAACAGAGGGCCAATGGTGATTCCAAAACAAATTCACTTATCTATCAAAGAATCTGTTCTCAGGCAATAAGGACTTAGATTTTCTTTTTTGTTTATAACAACTGTGTGAAATACAATACATGGAAATAGAAAGAGACTATTGATTCATCTACAAATAGATACCCTGCAAGCTTGTCAGGGCAAGTTGTGACTATGCCTATACTAGCACTAACAAATTTCAGTTGTTCAAGGACAGGAAAAACTAAGATTTTCTGCCTCACAGAGAACAGAGGGTAGGTTTAAAGCAGTCCTTTTTGTTGTTGTTAGCTTAAAAATCACAATGTACAGCATGATTTTTCAGAATGCCCACATGTTTGATATTCATGTCTAAATGACCTCACAAATACTGGATGCCATTCTGAAGCAGGATATTTTTAAAAAGGTAATCTGTTTTTTCTTTTTTTTTAAGAGAGGGAGGGAGAGAGGGAGAGAGGAGGGAGGAAAGGAGAAGGCGGAGGGGCAGAAGGAGGAGAGAGGGGATCGATCTCACAATCCTGAGACCACAACCTGAGACGAAATCAAAAGTCCAACATGTAACTGACAGAGCTACCCAGGCGCCCTGATAATTTTTTTTCTAAACTGACAAACTATATATTAGGTTAAAAAAATCAACAACTCCATTAATCTTTTGGGAATTATTTTCTTGATACTGTACCACTTCCCTAGTCTTCAAGACCCCAAAAACTAAACAAGAATTTTATATGAGCTAAAAAAAAAAAAACATGAAGTAGCATTTATTTATTCCTCCCCCTCCAAATTGGGAAAGAGAAAGAGGAACTTGGAGAAGTTGTAAAAGGGAATAAATGTGATTGTTTTAAAGACGGCTGTGTTTTTACTAACAGTAATTTATTACAGAAGTATAACATGAATAGAAAAAAGTCATTAGATCTTTGATTTTCTAAGTTGTCTCTTTTGCAGTTATATTCAGCAATAAAGGCAAAACAAAACCTATTCTGCCAAAAAGTAAAATAGAGACCATAATTGAAAATAAGAACCAGGTGCTTATAATTCATTTTTTAAAAATATTTCAATCATAGCAGAACTGCAGCAATATCACCAGCTAACTTGCAAACTGCTTTCCACTTTCTTAATCAGCTGGATTCAATATATGCTCAATTCCCTGTGTTTCCATCTTCCTTCACATATTACGCCTTTGTTACAGAATTTCATGTTATATTATTTCTCTTTCTGTCCCTTTCTAGAGAGTAGGAACTGTAATTCTTTCCAACTTCCTCCAGTTCTTCAACAACTATTTACTGAAATTCTGCTCTGTAGCAGGCCTCTCTGCATTCCCAAAGCCTCTTACAATGCCTGGCACAAACTATGTACTCAATAAATGAAGGTTTTGTGTGAATTTTAAAATCCACTATCCTCCATATCTATTTCACTATCCCCAAACATACACACAGAAAAACAAACAAACCTTTAAGGGGCTTGCTGGAATGCTGTCATTAAGAAAATGTAAGCATTTGCTATGGAACTGAATGGTGAAGAGTCAGACTTGTACACTGCCAACTATATCTGACACAGGGTTGACATTTACCACTTTGTTTTTTAAAGATTTTATTTATCTATTCATGAGAGACACAGAGAGAAGGCAGAGACATAGGCAGAGGGAGAAGCAGGCTCCCTACTGGGAACCGACATGGGACTCGATCCCGAAACTCCAGGATAACGCCCTGAGCTGATGGCAGATGCCCAACCGCTGAGCCACCCAGGTGTCCCGACATGTACCACTTTGAACTACATACAGGGTAAACATCAGATGATTAAAGTTAATTACCTGCCAACAAATGGTGCAGGGACACCTGGATATCCACATGCAAAAGGATTAGGCTGGACCCCTATCTCAAACCATATGTAAAAATTAACTCAAAATGAATCAAAGATCTAAAAGTAAGAGCTGAAATTACAAAAAAAAAAATTTAGAAGAAATATTTGTGACCCTGGATTAGGCAATGGTTTCTTAGATATGACACCAAAAGTACAAGAACAAAAGAGAAAGAATAGATAAACTGGACATTTGTGTCAAGATTAAAAACTTCTATGCTTCAAAGGGCACTATTAAGAAAGCATAAAGAAAACCCACAGAATTCAAGAAAATTTTTGCAAATCATATATTTATTAGGCGATTTATATATAAAGAACTATTGAATTGTCACAATTAAATAAAAATAAGCCAACTTTAAAATGGGCAAAGGATCTGAATGGACAGTTCTGTAAAGAAGATATACAAATGTCCAATAAGCACATAAAAAATTCTCAACATCATTAGCCATGAGGGAAATGTAAATCGAAACCATTAAGTATCACTTTGTACTCATCAAGATGGCTTTATTAAAGAAGACATAAAAAGTGCCAGTGAAGATGTGGATAAACTCAACTCTCATAAACTGTTGGTGGGAATGTAAAATGGTGCTGTTACTTTGGAAACTAATTGAGAAGTTCTGCCAAAGGCTAAACACAGAGTTATAGAGGATCCTGCATTTCCTCCTGGGTACATAAACAAGAAAAATGAAAACATGTCCACACAAAAACATGCACGTGAATGGTCACAGTAGCATTATTTATAATAGTTAAAAAGTGGAAAAAAAACCCCAATGTTCATCTACTGATGAGTGAATAAACACAATGTGGTATATCCATATAACAGAATATTACTTGGCAATAAGACACACTGACATGTATAACAACATGGATGAATCTTGAAAATCTTATACTAATTAAAAAGCAGTCCCAAAGGGCCACATAATATATGATTCCATTTATATGAAAAATCCAGAATAAATAAATCTACAGAAACTTAGAAGTGGATTAGTGTTTGCTCAGAGGTTGGGATGAGACGACGAAGGGGTGTGGTGTTTCTTTCTGGGATAATGAAAATGTTCTGAAACTGTGACAACAGATGCACGGTTCTCTGAATATACTATGGTATGTGAATTATATCTCAATAAAGCTATGAAAAAGAAAAAGAGCTAAACATCAAACTGCTAAGCCACTTGGTTCCACCCCTGCAAAATGGCTTATAGCCAAGAGCCATAATTTCCTTTATTTGTATAACAATCACCTGTAGTACAAATAAGAAAATGAAAATTATTTGCTTTTTGTCCAACATGTTTTTGTACAAAATGTATGACTCTCCGAATTCCTCAGAGATCTAAGGAATAATGCTCACCTTTCTACTGCAGTTCGTCCCCGCTCTTCCCCTAACTCTCCAGTGCCCTCACCTTACCATTTTCACACAGTACACTTTCAGTAGCAGTATACAAGTCAGTGAACTAATATTGCTCGTATCTGAGAGTTTAAGCTGGTGAAACAAGTGTGCCTATGTAGGAAAAGGAAACTGTAAACAGATAACTGAAGAAAAAAATTTTTGGTTTTTTATTTTCAACAACTCAGAAAACACTGCTATTTTTGGAACCTCTAAATCACTCTGAATCTGGTCATTCTTAGTTCTCAGAGAGATTACAGGAAAAGAATGCCTATCAAAAGAAAGAAACAGGATGGAAGATTTAAGTCAGGTGAAGTACAATTTTTCATTCTTTCTTCTGTTACAGTCACTTTAGGAAGAAAAACATCTAAGCATTTCAGCAGAATTTAAGTCAAATGTGATGAAGTCACTTCTAAACATTTAAAATTAGCATAGCATTAAAATGAGGGCTTTGAGTGTTTGCTTCAGCAGCAGATATATTAAAATGAGGGCTTTGAGGAAAGCTTTTAAAGAATTCAGGTTTCAAGGCTAGAAAAATATTAATCAAATTTACAAATTAGCTTATTCAAATTTGATCATGAATCCTTCTGTAGCTGGTCTATACAATTTTGCAAGCAATAATCTGTTTCTTTTTTGTTTTCCTGACATGCACTTAATTTGTGGAGCAGCATTTAATTTGTGGAGACATACCTCAGAGACACGGGCTATGCAAGGAAACAAGAAAATTATTTTTAACCATACACCTTGCTTCTAGGTCCTGTTATCACAACCAGGTTCTGACCACTGGGTAAGCTAAAGCTTCTCACTATTGTCAGTGTGGTCTGTGATGTGTGTGATCTTCTATTAACGAATCATCTCATCCAGAACCCATTTGAGCATTTAATTAACACAAATGTCATCACAATAGACTACTGTGAAAGGATAAAAGTTCTTTTCTGAGATTAAGAAAGAAATACTTTTACTTTTGGCTGTCCTTTCTCCTTCTATGAGAAAACCATTTTGAAATAAAACAATAAAGATGAGAATTTATGCCTTGTAGGACAATGGGCACTGGGCTAGGAGACATTGGACCTAAATTCTGCACCCTGGTTCTAGCACTTAACTTTTGAGTCCTCTAAGATGACATAACTATCCTACCTGCCACAAAGAATAAGGTAAGATTACATGAGAAGTCCTCTGACATGGAAAACACTGTGATAGTGTAACATATAAAGTAAGGCTTTAGCCTGCATAAGTACTGTATATAAATAAATACGAAGGTAGTAGAATTCCTCTTAGACATGATTTTTTGTTCTTCTGCCTCTACCTGACCCATGCAGGCTTCTGGAGTATCACTGTGGGCCTTGGAGTTGGCTGGACTTTACTCTTTGGCAAAGTCACCAGTTTCAGCCTCTGGTCATGATTCATTTTTAGTGGCACCCTGGAGTAGACAGGATCAATCACCAATCACCCTAATATTCCCTTAAAGGCAGGGCTTCACTACATTTTTCATATCATGGCATGATATTTTTCATATCATCATATCACAATGTGATATGATTTACACATCCACGGCACACTGTGATAACAAAGAGGTTTCCGGCTGCTCTGTACCCATCTACCTGCCTAGTGGCTGGGGGGCTGGCTGTAGCAGCCACATCTCTAATGGTTGGGAAGCTCTGACTTGCAGCAACCTCTCACTTTCCTTGTGCAGAGGGGAAGGGCATGGTCATCAAATGCAGAAACCATAATGGTAATAACCAGAATGTTTAAAATGAGAATAGAAAACAGGCCCAGGTCTATCCAGATTCAGATGCAGTCAACTTAGTGATGACTACTGCCAACCAAAGCTGAGGTTGAAGAGTTTGAATGTAGGGGTAGAAGAGGAAATACAGACTCTCTCCTAGGTGTCCATTAAGACCCAGGTAAACAAGGAAAGTAAAAGGCCACAGAGTAGCTGTGAAACGTGAGCTGATGTGGGTACACATACATTCCATTTTCAGAGTCCACACCCCAGTGACCAAACATCCAGAAATAGGTTTTACCTTTCACTTGTGCCATGTGACAGCTGTCTGTCAAAATGAGGTCAAGGCTGCTCAGCACAGCACTGACACACAGTACTGATAAGACTATTTCTGCTCTTAGTCGGATGTTTCTAATCTAAACTTGTCCTAGATAAAGAAAATAAGACTGAAACAAAATTATAAAATAAAATGGGCTGTGTTGCCTGCAAGCCTCATTATTGGTGGATGACAGGAAGCAGTTTCCTCTGCTCCCTTTGCAGCCTCTCCCACTGTAGCTAAGTCCTCCATAAGTCAACAAAGGCTAGCCCTCATCCCCATCCAAGGCTGCTTCAGGAACTGCTGCAGTTGTCAACACCACAATGAATACCCAGCCTGCAGGGCTCTGTGCACACACCGGGGCCCGCAGAGTCCCTACCATCCACAGCACTTGGGACATCAACATAAAGAATGGAGAGCACACTTTCCTGCGGATGAACATTCATTTCAGAGGTAGTGTGCACAGGCTACTATAACAAAATAACACAGACTGGGTGGCCTCAACACACATCTATTTTTCATAGCTTTGGAAGCTGGGAAGTTGAGTCAAGGTGCCAGCAGATTCAGTTCCTGGTGAGACCCTCTTCCTCATGTGCAGCGGCCTTCCAGCTGTACTTCTTCATATGGGGGACAGAGCCAGAGGGGGTGCAAGCTCTCTGGTCTCTTCTAAGGGTACTAATTCCATCATGGGGATTCTGTCCTCATGATCTCATCCAACCCATGGGGATTAGGACCTCAACATGAGTTTAGGGGAGGGCACATTCAGTCTGTAACAGAGGTTCTTGCCAAATGCTCTGGAGATATGAGAGGCAGGAGTCATAAAATCTAGCAAATCACAGTAACAAAACATACATGTTTCTTCAGAGCCCATGTATACAAGGGCTGTAGGCATTAGTATGTCTACGTATGCATACAGAACCTTGGTGGTAGTTACATACCCATTTATTTCTGTGAAACTTCATAGTTTACAACATGTGTTAGTGGCGATTTACTTTGTATACTTACTATATTTTCAACTACTCATAACTTCTAGGAAGGCCAGCTTCGTAATCACATATCTTTGTTGTTATGTGATTCTTTAAGGCACAAGATGTCTTTACTTTGAAAAGAACTACCAACAAGTCCTGGATAACAGGAAAAGAACTTTGAAAGAATTCGGACACCTCGATTACTGAAGTCTCTTTTTTTCTAGGTGCCTTCAGTTATGTCACCTCTCCCAGTTGATGGAACATATCCACCTTTTGTTCTGCAGACTTTTCTCCAACTCATAATCTGGGACAACTGTGAAATCACAGAGTAACCAATTGCTTCACAACCATCTTTACTTGGGAGCCAAGAGCGACAACTGCACTATTTGGGAATCTGTGACTTGTGAATTTTCGGTCTTTAAGCTGCAACTCCCTATTTTAACTATTTCACTTCAAGTTGATAATTACTTCTTATGCAAATGCATAAAAATAAGATAGTCCTTAAGTTTTGTTTTATAAAAAATACAATTTATTCTGTTCTAACATATGAATGTTAGAGTCACAAAGAATTAATTTTTCTTTTGCCACGTTAAAATGCACTATTGTGTTTACATTTTAAGTAAAAATAACTATGCAAGCAAGTGTTTTCCTACACTCAAGATTCATGGCATAAAATGTTTTCTGAATAGAGAGTTTCAACTGGGTTTGCCAAACACATGACTGTCCATAGTGGAATCATCTGTACACCCACATGTAACTTTGAAATACAGTTCTATAAGTTTGGGGCCTATGCCAAACTTTCCAGCAGCAAGCAAGACTGAGATATTGGCCTGGAAAGCAGGCCTGGCTAAGGAACTCCAGAGAAACAATGAATGCCTTATATAAAACTTCTGAAAATGACAGATACCAAGGCATAAAAGTCATACATTTCCAAGGTAATCAGATCAATGATTGTGCCATTTATTGTCACCATTAGTTAATATTTACTGTAATGATTAATTTTACTGGTCAACTTGACTGTTCATAGGGTGCCCAGATTAAACATTTCTAGGTGTGTCTATGACGTATTTCTGGATGAGATTACCATTTATATCACTGGATTTAAGAAGACAGATGGCCCTCCCCACAGTGAGTGGGCATCAGTCAATCTCTCGGGGGCCTTCACAGAACAAAGAGTAGAGGAAAGAGAAATTCGCCCCCTTTTTCCTGCCTCACTGGTAAGCTGGGACATCTCATCTCATCTTGCCTCAGGAAAAGATGGCAGATTATGGGACTGTTCTTAATCTGTTTCTCTGGAGAACCCTGACTAATGCATTTACCTGACATTTACCTAATGGCAGCAGTGAACATAATGGCAGATAGAGAAAGTAGAGCTTCTGATTCCCAGAGAAGGAAATTACCTCTCAGGAGAAAAATCTCTCAAATGTACTTTTCTCAGCTGGTTATACAGAATTCAGATTTACTCTCTCCTATATCTTATGCTACAAATAGTAACAAAAGCATCTATAATCTAGTTAGAAAAAGAAATAGAGTTGGAAGATCTGGTTCAAATTCCAGCTTTGCTGCTTATGGCCTTGGCAGGGCTCAGATTCCTTCTTCTGTAGAAATAAGCTAATAAAACATCTCATATAATTGATGAGTATTACATATATAGCTAGGCATTCACTTAAAGAGTCTTTAAAATTTCCTTTTATTATCCCATAAATTATAAACATTAAATTCTTATCTTTCTGCTCAGGTTTCTACTTTATATATTTATGACCTTCAAGGATGACTACTTTCAAGGGTAAGGTTATGGACTGAATGTCTATGTCCTACCCCCCCCCCCCCAATATTCATATGTTGAAGCCCTAATTTCCAATGTGATGGTATTAGGAGGCAGGGGTCTTCGGGAGATGATCAGGTTTAGATGAGGTCATGAAAGTGAGGCCCCTATGATGAGATTAGTGCCCTTAAAAGAAGAGACCAGAGATAACTAGTTCCATCTCCATCTCTCTCCCTCTCTCCTCCTTTCCCTGCTTCTCCTCACCCTCCCATGAAGTCAAAGAAAGAAGATGGTCAACCACAAGCCAAGAAGTGAACTTCCAACCAGGAACTGAATTGGCTGACACCCAGATCATAGGAATTCAGAGCCTCCAGAACTGTAAGAACTATAAGAACTGTAAAAAAAAAATCAATGTCTGATGTTTAAACTACTCAACTTATGGTATTTTGTTATGGTAGCCTGAGCCTAATGAGACAGATAGCATTCTTCACTCATTTGCATGTAAATGTTCTTGTTAAATTCAAAGAAATAAAACTCTTTTTATTGCTTTACACCTCCTTTCACCTGGTAAAAGATACTAATTGGCTTCTTTTTTTTTCAAAAGTACAGAATATACTTTCTTCTTTTGACCCCCATATGGGTCAAAAGATATACAAGATATGGATTATCACCACCATTTTTACAGACAAAGAAACCAAGTACAGTAACAATTTTGGAGATCTCACTGGTGATAACAGAAGCCATTTCTGATTAATCTAACTTAGATTTTGATAATTTCAGACTCCTCTCAGCTAAAACAACTATATGGACCTGATTTTATCCATTGATTTTGTGAATAACACCAGAAAAGGATTCAGCAAGATACTGGTTTAACCACAGGCAAAGTATTTTTTCAGTATTATAAGGTAAAACTTAAAGTTTACTCTCCAAGATGTTTCATTCAAACTCCAGCACTTACGGCCAAAGTTGCTCTTGGGGGTGTTCTACCAAGACCCAGATAATGCAGAAAGATAAGGCAGAATGAAATGTACAACAACAGCTGCCACATTTTAACATGTTGGAGCTATTTTAAAATCCTATTGCTTCTATTGACTTTCTGTGCATATAGGTCTGTTTTCCCTATCCCAACATCCATCTTATTCAAGGAGTTTTCAACTAGTACATGAAACCAAAGGGTCAGAGTGCTTGAGTAGGATACAAATGATCTCTAACCGAAATTACTCTAATAGGTGCTTCCATTGCATTTCATAAAAACTGTTCTATCCAAATAGGGCCTCAAGGATGCATTATCCAGAAGATTTATCTAGAATTCTATCCAGAATGCATATCCAGAAGCATTATCTATATGTTCCTTTTAAAATCACACTTTTAGAAATTACTATACAAATCTACTGTGTGTTATTCTGGAGAGCCTAGGTGACAGAAAATCTTTGATTTCTAGAAATAGTCAAATCCTCTGACTAGCGAATAAAAGTTGATGAGCCAGGTAGGTAATTCTGCTTCAGATTAAAATAATAAATGTGGCTATAAGATAAACACAATAATTCTTACATGGCATCTACACACTGACTCCTCAAATGCATCATGTTCTTTCCTACCTCAGGATTCCTGAATAATTGTTCCTACTTCTCGAAATCTTTTTATAGCATCTTGTTTTCATTCATAAAAGAGTAAAGCCTCACTGAAAAGAGGCCTTCCTTGAAACCTTAATGCCAGAGTGGCCTAGCTCCACATCCATGTTTGTTTTTTCAGTAATAGTTGGCATGGTTTATTAATTTTTTGTTATTACTGCTTTTGTCTCTTTGTCTCAACCTGTGCTGTCCAGTATGGTATCCATTAGACACATGCAGCAACTTAAATTTAAATTCAAATAAATTACAATTAAGTAAAATTACAGAAAAAAATGATGAATTGGATATCATCAAAATTAAAACTCTGTTCCTTGAAAAACACTGTTAAAAGAATAAAATGACCAGCCACAGAATGGGAGAAAATATCTGCAAATCACATGTATGATAAAGAACTTGAATCAGAATATACAAGTAACTCTAAAAATCAGTAATACAAAAACTAAAAATCCAACTAAAATTGGGCAAAATATTTGATAGCACTTCACTAACGATAACACATGGATGACAAGTTAGCACATAAAAAGATGCTCAACAACAACAACAACAAAAAGATGCTCAACATCACTAGTCATTAGGGAAACGGAGATCAAGACCACAGTGAAACACCATATTATACCCTCTAAAAGGGGGTAATCAAAAAGTGTGGGTGAAGATGTGGAGAAATGAGACTCATACACTGTTGGTGGGAATGTAAAAACCACTTTGGTAAACAATTTGACAGTTTCTTAAAACGTTAAACATACATCTAAAATCTGACCCAGCCATTCAATGCTTGAGTGTTTACCCAAAAGAAGTGAAAGCATAGGTCCACACAAAGGCTTGTAAATGAATGTTCACTGCAGTTTTATTTGGAGTAGCCAAAACCTACTAACAGGTGAATGGATAAACAAACTGTGGCTTCTCTACATGATGGAATACTACTCAGCAATGAAATGAACTACTGGTATATGCAAAAACATTAATGAATCCTAAAATAATTATATTGAATTAAAGAAGCCAAAAAAATACATAGTATGATTCCATTTACATGTAATTCTTGAAAATGCAAATTAATCTATAGTGACAGAAAACAGACCAATGGTTGCCTAAGAATGGGGAGCAAACCAAGGGATTAGAAAGGGACATAAACTTTGGGGTTTATGATAAATATGTTCATTATCTTAACTGTTGTGATGGTTTCACAATTATATGCATGTACCAAAGCTTACAGATTTATATACTTCAAATACGTAGTTTCCTGTATTATGCCTCAGTATCCTGTATTATGTATCCTGTATTATGCTTCAGTGAGACTGTTAAATATTTTTTTGTTCCTCAGTTGCACTAATCACATGTCAAGTGTTCAACAGCCACATGTAGCTAGTGGCCATCAAACTCGACATTGTAGATAAACAGCAGTTCCATCAGCACAGAAAGTTTTAGTCAACAGCAAAGCTCCAAACCCGAGGGTGAGCAAACTATATGCTAGGGACCCACCAACTGTTTTTCTAAACACAGTTTTACAGGAAGACAATTATGCCCAGTTATTTACATACTGCCTATGCTGTTTTATCACTACAACAGCAAAGTGGGTAGCTGCAACAGAGACCTCATGGTCGACAAACCTAAATTATTTACTATCTGGACCCTTAAGAAAAGGTTTGCTGATTCTGGTCTAAATCAAACACTCTGAATACAGGGGCTCTATCTGTCCTGTCACTGCTGTATTACCCAACTAGTGCTTACTGAGTACCTAGTATGTAGCACTGTCCTAGGCACTGGAGAGGCAGCCTTGAATAGTACAGATAAGATCCCTATTCTCATGGTTTTCACAATCTGGTGAAGGGTTCAGATAACATAAGAAGTAAATAAGAAGCAAGGATGAATGCTACGATGAATATGAAACAGAGGTATAGACCAAGAGTGAGGGTGGCAACTTTCATTTGGTAGTCAGGACAGGCCTCTGAGAGGCCCTAACATCTGAACACCATGGGAGAGTCAACACTGCAAAGTCCTGTGGCAGAAGCAGAGAGAAGAGCACCACCCAAGGCCTCAGAAGAGGAATGAATCTGAATACCTGATGTGTAAAAAAGGCCTGTGTGGCTGGAGAATACACAAGGTAGAAAAGGGAATGAGATGGGAGAGATAGAGAAGGCTATTTTATCCTAAATATGATGGAAAGCCACTACAGGATTTTAAGCAAGTGAGCAATGTGATCAAATTACATTTTTAAAGATCACTCTGGTGCTAACTGGAAACTGGGTCAGGAAAGAGCAAGCGAGATGTTAGACAAGTGAGGGAGTCTCTGTAAACGTACAAGGGAGAGATGGTGGTGGTCAGGCTTGGGCTACATTGATAGCCCTAAGAGATGAAGTGGAGAAATTCAAGATATGTTTTGAAGTAATAGTTGACTGGCCTTTCTGATGGTTGCTGTAGAGTAAGGAAATAAGAGGAGTCAAAAATGAATCCCAGAGTTTGGCTTGAACAAGTGGGACACAGTATGTACCACAAATATGGGAGAAATTATAAACAATCAGAGTTAATACTTACTGAGTACTTATTATAGGACAGTAGTCACTCGATGTCACATTTCATATTCCTAAACAATCTTGAATAGTAGGTTCTACTGTCGTGTTCAATTTATAAATAGAAAACTATAGGTTACAGTTAAGGTCAGAAAGATAGGACCAACTCAGCGGAGACTTGGACCTGGGTCATCACATTCCAAATTCCACTACATTGTATGAAACTGCCCCCTTAACAGTAACATTCTAGGCAATGGCAGGACCACAGGATCAACAGCGGTCTCTCTAGGATGACCAGCTTGAAAGACACTATTGTTTTGCTTCTTTCCATTATTTAAGATCACCTTGTTTTCATAGAATAAAAGATGCTTTTATTTCAAAGCACTTTCTGCAGAATTATCCCTTTGATTCCCATTTTATAAATGAGGAAGCTGAAACAAGTCAAGTGATTTCCTCAAGATCATTAAGATATCAACAGAACAAGAAGTAAAAGCCAGATGAACTGATTCCATGCAGTGATCTGGCCAATAAACTTGTCTTTAAAAATATGGACCATTCAGAAAGAAAACCACACAACTGTTTTATATCAATACCCAAAATACCATACATATATGAAATAAAGAATACAAACCTACACTCACTAATTTGCTAGGATTTTTCTATTTAATTTTTTATAATGTTGATTATAACTGGCAGTTTAAAAAACATTGATCTAAGCCTTGATAATTAACACTACAACCACATGGTAGACTTTTTTAGAAATAAGTCTCGTGACTCACTAAAACTACCAAACACCAAAGAATGCAAGATGAAACATTAAAAAAGATCAATCTGTCGAGTATTTGGGTTATATGACGACTGGAGTCTATGAGAGTATGGACTCCAGGGAATGGCAATGATTCCATGAACCGTCCTTTGGAAGTATTTTTTATTACGATTACCTTCTATTGCTAATATGGAGGCCTGAAATCAAGGCGTGCCTGCTAATGTTTAAGATAAGCAAGGATGTACTTTTATGGGGAAAAAACATTAAAATTAAAGCAAAAGAAAAGATTTCTTCAATCTCATCTTTGCTCCAAAGGAAGTAAAAAGCTACAGAATGACTAGGATTAGCAAAATCTATTTCCAAAAGAAAGACACACTGCTGGTAATGTGACAGCCCATTATGATGTATAAGGAAGGTTAGCATCTTAAGGACAATGGTTCAAGATGTGAGGCTATCTTTCATTTAATGGACAAGTACTACTTGATAAATGATCAAGCTACTCCAATGTTCTTTGCCAGGATGTTTCATTTCCCTTAGTAAAGGAAGACAGCTGTCCGGGAATATAAATCTTTGATTATTCCTAATTCCTTAAGTTTACAAGAATTTAAAAAAAAAAAAATGCTTTCAGATCTGTGTCAATTACTTTGAACATTCATTTACCTTCCTGAATGTGGCGCTAGCCTGGTAAATTCTAACACACACACACACACACACACACACGCACACGCAGGCGCGCGCCATCCCTGCATCTCATCTCAGAAGAAGAAAAGCAACAAGGACAAACCACAGCCTCCATACATCAAAGGCTGCCAGCTCTTCAGCCGCGGTCACCAGCTCGCAGGCACTCCCAGGTGGTCCCGCACACCTCGGGCGCTCTCAGCTCTCCTCCACCGACCTGCATCCACCAGGCTCCAGGTGTGCGCAGCCTCACCTTAGCCTGTGGGGTCCCGGCCACCCGAAGGCCGGCACAGCCGCTGGGGGGAACGCAGAGCCTCCGGACGTCTCTTAAGGATGGCATCCCTCTAAGCCCAAGTTGTTTCCAGAGACGCTGGGAGGGTACCCTCAGGGCACAGGGCAAAAAAGGGCCAATACCAGAAGGTGGGGGGGGGGCGGAGGAAGAGCAGACACGGCCCGAAACCCCCCAGTTCGGTCCGCGGGGAGCGGGGCAGCCGAGGCCGGCGGCTCGGGGCCACGTGCCCTTGCCCTGGGGCCCCTCTCCCCGGCGCCAGCTGCACGGGAGCCCGGGATGCCCGGGAACCGCACGCCACAAGTTGTCGCCCGTCCCCCGCTCCCGCCGCCTGGGGGGCCTGGGGGGCCTGGGGGGCCTGGGGGCCTGGGGACCCCGCGGGGCGAAGGCCGCCGGGCCGGCCCCGAGCCCCCAGCCCCTCCGCCGCAGCCCACGGGCCCCGCCCCGCCCCGCCCGGGGCCAGGCCGAAGTAAGCCTCCGCGCCCCTGCGGTCCGGACCGTTAGCATCCCAGGCATACCTGCGGGTCTGAGCGCCGCCGCCGAGCCCGGGGTCGCGGACCCGCTCCCCACCACGACCCCCCGCCGCGCGCCGGGGTCCAGGTGAGAGGCTGAGCGCCGCCGCCGCCCGCCTACCTTCCTCGGCGCGGGGGCCGCCGCGGGCCCTGACGACTCGGCGCTGACCTCGTCCGCAGGCGTGAGCGCCCGGGGGACCTCGGGGGCGCCCCAGGGCACCCCGGGGGGCGGGCAAAGGCAGGCGAGGCCCCGGGGGCCGCCCGCGCGCCCCGACCGGAGGAGGAGCCCGGCCGCCGGTCCCGCGGCGGGTGGGAACGGGGAGGGAGGCTGCGGGGGCCGCTCCCGGGGCGATTACGACTCTAGACGCGAAGGGCTGACTCGGGGGACGGTGGCGCCGGAGGGCGGGGACGGCGGGAACGTCCCGGGACTCCCGCAGCGGGCCGCGAGCCTCGAGCGTTAAGTCCCCGCGGCGGCGGCGGCGGCGGCGGCGGCGGCGGCGGCGGCGGCGGCGCGGGGGGCGCGCGCGGGGAGTGGGGCGGCGGCGCCGGCGGGCGCGGGGGCGCGGGGGGCGCGGGGCGCCGCTGCGTGTCCTCACCTTCTTGGTGCCGGGGCCTCCGGCGAGCCGAGACACGCCTGTCAGCGAAGAGGAGCGCCCCGGCTGCCCCCCTAGAGTCTCCTGCTGGGGGGACATCGCTTCCATGAAGAAGACTTGCCGCAAACCCCAGCCAGGAGGAGGCTACGCGGTCATGTCCGCGGGGCTGCGGCCGGAGGGGCGCGGACGCGCGGGCCCGAGCGGCTGCCGCGCTAGGCAGGGCGCCGGGCTCCGGGTGCGGGCGGCGCGCCTCCCGTCGGGGCCATGCACCGCCGCTGCGCTCGGCTCCGCGGGCTGCAGGCGATTGCGGCGGCGACCGCCCGTCCGCGCCGCAGCCCGCCCCGCCTCGGGCCCGCCCCCTCCGCGCCAGGCGCCCGCGCGGGGACCCGCCCCCGGCCGCCGTCCTCGGGCCGCGGCGCTCCCAGCGGCTGCCTCGCCCTGCGGCGCACGGGCCGGGTAGGGTCCGGGCGACCGACTGACCTTGCCAGCCCGCGGCGGCTCCCCGGCCCGGGTCACGAACCGGAGCCTCTGGAGCGCGGACGCGCGCCCCTCCCGCCGCCAGCCCACGCGCGCCCGACCCCAGCTCGGCCCGCGCGGCGCCCGCGGGGAGCGGCGACGCGGCAGCGCGTGCGGCGGCGCAGTCGCGGCGGCCTCAGCCCGAACCGCGGACTTGCGGTGATTTCGGCCTCTCTTCCATCGGGCTGCGGGGGGTCCCCCCTCCCGAACCCGCACTTCCACCCCCACCCCCGAGGCCTGGGGCGGGAGCTGCGCGTCGCAGGGTGCCGCGGCTGCGCACATTGGGAAGCCCCCAGCGTCGCCTGACCTCCGGAGCAATCCCGAACGCTAGTTAGCCTGCAGAGCCTCGTCGGCTTCTGCAGCGAGGCTCTGCAGCCCCAGCACAATTTGCACCAGCGGTTTCCGCTGTCTGCGGCTGCAAGGACCTGGGCATTCCAAACGTCAAAGCGCAATTAAGGAAAATGCAGGCAAGAGAGAGGACTCTGAAATTTGGCTTAGCCATTGAGAAGGCTACAATATGTGGAAGTGTTTATCAGATATCTGCGCCGAGAGCATAACTTCCTGACAGCCCAAATAGTGGCAATTTTTTTTAAGGCCAAAGAATAATCGGAGGGAGGGGTTTGGGAGCCAACCCCGGTCTAGTTGAGCGTTGCTGCACTTTGCAGGACCAGCTGACTGGTGCAGAGGATTCGGTAGGTGGCATTCTTCCCTTGGAGTCAGGACTACATAAAGGGCGGATTAGAGATGAAGGACACCACTCCATGATGCTATGTTGTATGTTGTAGAAGGGGGTTTGTTTGTTTTTGTTATTTAAAAAAAAAAAAGCCTGAGGTTCCTGTGGGATTGGGCAGTTATCAGGACAGGTTGTAGAAGAATAGGGCTCTGGCCGGCTCTGTTCCAAGCAGGAGATGCTATCCAAAACACACACACACACACACACACACACACACACATTTGCATACCCCCCCCAACTCCAGCATTGTTTATCGTGGAAGTAACAGGGAGAAAATGTTAAGCCTTGTCCACATTACATTGTTCAAAGTAGATTTACATAGGCTGTAAAAATATTGATTTATAAATGTATATACATATATATATATAAATCATTCTGGTGTACGTGTGTATATTTTTATATATGTACACAGGCGCAGTTTTTCAGGAGTGACTCTTTCTGCTGCTTAGACCCATGTGTAGTGACAGGATTTGTACCCACTATAAAGTTTATCATGATGTTTACACTGCAGATGGCTTTGCAGTTCTTTCATTCCTTGTCGAAATCCTACTATTATGCTTCCTATCATTAATGGACAATCCCAGTTTTCCTTACTCTGCTTTTAATATTTCATGTAATTTACTTAGTATGCTTAATGTTTGTTATCTGTCTCCCAGCGAGCAGCAGTCTTTTTGTTATTGTTGTTTACTGTTGTATCTCAAGTGTCTGGCACAGTAAATGTTTGTTGATTAAATGAGTGAGACACAAAAGGGATATGAGATAGATCCAGAAGGGGCAGGCCTGAGTTATTTTATGCAGAGTCTCATGTATTATCAGGTGTTTCTTTTTGAGCTAATACCTCTTGCTCCAATCAAAGTATTACATTGCACATGTGGGAAACTCACTTTCATTTCAGAATTTGTGAGTGCTTTTATTTCAAATTCCATTAGTTTTGATTTGCATAAAAAACCACCCCACTCCTCTCTTATAAGGAGTTTTTGGAGGAGGTCTCACTTCCTGAAGAACTTTGCTCAGATTAATATCATCACCAGGGTAATGAAGTAAGAACACAAATAAGATCAGTCACTCCCCAGGATGCCTGGGTGGCTCAGTGGTTGAGCATCTACCTTCAGCTCAGGTCATGATCCCGGAGTCCTGGGATCAAGTCCTGCATCAGGCTTCCCATGTGGAGCCTGTTTTCCCTCTGCCTCTCTGTGTCTCTCATGAATAAATAATTGTCTTTTTTTAAAGATCAATCACTCCCCAATGTAAAACCTTCCTTGGCTCCTATGTCTATAGAATAAATAGCAAATGCTACAGTGTGATATACAAGGCTGTCTACAATCTGACACCTCATTGCCACTTCTTTGTCTTATCTCCTGCTCTGCTTCAACTCTAGCCCTGTTTTCCCTCGCACTAGACTATTCGCACTTCCAAGAGCTCCTTGACCTCTCACTTCTTCATGGCTTTGGACCTGGTGTTGTTGCCTAGGAGGTTTTCCTTCTGTATGTTCCAAGCCCTATTGTTTTGCTTGTGTTCATCTAATGCCTGGTGCATAGCAAATAACTGATTAGTATTTGTCAAGGAAAGAAAGCTTCAAGACTTACATGAATAATTACCCCAGGAAAATCTTTCTTCCTCTTTATCTAGCTACCTCCACACCTCAACCACAAAGTTAAGTGCACCTTCTGTGGTAGTAACATAACATTTGTTGAGTTATTTTATACCAGGTACTATTCTATGTATTTTGCACATACTAATCTACTTACATCTTAATAATAATCTTCCCTACACCCCATTTTACAGATGGGAAAGCCAAGTCATGAAGATGTTAAACAACTTGTTCAAACAGCTGGTAAGTGGTGGAGCCAAACTTGGAACCTGGACATCTGCTCCAGAACCAGTGCTCTTAACTGCTTGTCCATAGTACCTCTCCTATGTGCTTCCTTTTCTTTATAGCACACATTACACTCTTATTATGTTTTACTTGACTGTGAACTCTTTGAAATAAAGGTGATGTTTTGTCTTCTCTTTTTTTTTTGTGCCAAGTACAGAGTTATATACTCTTCAGTGATTTTCTTCAATGACTTAGTTTTGAATGAATAGTGAAGTAGCAAAAATAGCCATTTTCATTCTGCTACACAGTTTAAGGAAGATGCTCTGATGGGGGAGAAATAATTCGTGGGCCAGTGTCTTATTCCTTAAAACAGTGAAAGCATTTTCCCTGCACTAGGAATGTTACGCTGTAGAAAGTGTGATGCCAGAAAACAATAGTGATGACAAGGCAATTGAAGCAGTGTGATGACCATGTCTGACACAAGCAGGATGCATCCAGAATATTTTGAAACAAACTGTAAAGCAGAGTACTGAGAATAGGATAGTTTAGCAGCTGGGAAACACCAATAGCAGACCTTTAACAGGAACTAGTCTAAGAATGAAACCAGAATGTTTGGCCAACCATTAGATTGAGTAACAGTGAATAAATTTAACTATGAAAGGGGATGTCTGCACAACTCATTCATCCCATGTATATTTATTGTGTGTCTGCTATGTGCCAGACACTGTGCCAGGCACTTTAAGTATAGTCAAATTGAGTCTACAGGTGTCATCCTTGTAAGCCCCAAGACATGCACAAGAATCATTGGCAGTGCTATCTGAATATTCTAGAGCAGAACTGCAAACTGATGGGCAACAGAGTGAATTCAGGCGTGTTTTTCAACATAGACACTTTTTTTCCCCAAACCTGTTGCCAACCTTAAAAATCAAGATATTTCACATAAAAATCTGGGCTAAATTTCTCCAAGGCAATAACAGCTAAAACTGAGTTGTAGCTGTGTTATTACATTTAATGCTCGTGACAACTCTGGTTGTCATAATCACCACTGTCGCATGCTGGGGAACTACTAACAGGGAAGATAGTAGAAGATGAAAAATGGGCAAGAGAGCTAAGGAGGCCAGAGAAGAATGACAAATACCAAGTGTGTGACTGTATGTGTGTTGAATTAGTAGAATTTTTCAGAAAGAGAAAAAGTTGACAGTGTCTTACTGTTGTAAAAGATCAAGCCGTCCCCAGGGTGACTGTGAGCCTTGATATAAGTGAGGTTTTGACTTAGTTAATTGTCAAGATCTGACATGGGGACTTTCTCATCCTTGGTTAGAATCTCAAAAGAGGCTATTTCCTTAAAGAACAAAATCCCAGTTTTAAGAGTAGAAATTTATGAAGTAAGAGGGTAGTTAGGAAAAGCAGAGGAGGAAGGAAGGAAGAAGGGGAGTATAGAAGGAGGATGCTAAAAGCTGAGGCTGGAAAAAGAGCTTAGTCAGACTGTGAAGGACGTTGGATTCTATGGTTAAAATTTGAACATTATTCCCCAGGGAAAGTGGTATAAATCACTGGTGTCTGTTGAATGCCTACCATGTGTTAGATATACATTATATGCATTATTTCATTTAACCTCTATCATCACTAAAGACGTCAGTATTAATATACTCATTTTTAAATATGAAGATGAGGGGTGCCTGGGTTCTCAGTCTGTTAAGTGTCTGACTCTTGATTTCAGCTGAGGTCTTGATGTCAGGTTATGAGATTGAGCCCCTCATTGGGCTCTACACTGGGTGGGGAGCCTGTTTAAGATTCTGTCTCTGCCTCTTCTTTCTCTGTCTCTCAAAAAAATAAAAAAGAAAGTTTAAAAAAGAATAAATAAGAAGTTGAAGCTCAGGGAAGTTAAGCAGCTTTCTGAGGTCATTAATCAAAAAGTGGTGGGTTTGAACCTTGATCTGATTGAGTTCAAAAGCCATACACTTATGATGTCAGAGTATTATAATATTAATAATAGCTATCACTTATTGAGAGGTTGAAGATGATACAGAGAAAAGGATTTGGTAGTCAAACACTAAGCTAATCACTTTACACACTATCATAATCTTTGAAACAACCTTATATTTTGTATTTTTATGCCCAATATACAAGTGAAGAGCTCAGAGCTATTAAAGTACTTATCAAAGATTATACAGGTATGAGTTGAAGAGCCAGGATCAAACTCAGGACACTCAAAACTCACACTCTTAACCACTACACCTGATGATATGGTCTAATTTTTGTTCCTTGCCACTGAAGAACATCATAAATTGCGTTCCATTCATTTTGTGTGAGATAAAGCTAGATATGCCCCTAGACTTAGTCCATGATAAGCTTGCTTTCTGGTCAGAGGCTTAGCTTAATTATTTTTAAAGTGTATTTTGCAAAGCAACTTGATATTTTATTTTTTTGTAAAGATTTTATTTATTTATGTGAGAGACAGGGAGAGAGAGAGGAAGAAGCAGACTCCCTGCTGAGCCGGGAGCCTGATGTGGGGCTCCATCCCAGGACCCTGGGATCATGACCTGAGCTGAAGGCAGATCTTAACCAACTGAGTCACCCAGGAGCCCTGCAGCTTGATATTTTAATAAGAAACAGCAAAAAGGAGAAAACTCTATTTTCCATCAAAGTTTAGGTTGCTCTGTCAGCCAGATTAAGTTAATTAACTGATTATCATTTGTGGTCTATCACATGCTTTATGTTCTTGCCCATTATTCAAGGGTGAGCACAATCTGTGACACCTCTCCCCACAAAGCACTTCAGGTTTCTTTTCTGTTTCTAGACATTTCTTGCCTGTTTCTAGACATTTCAATTGACTGCATGTTTTTAGCTCTGTCTACATGTTTGTGTTAGAATCCTCCCGAGGCATTTGTGGAAATTAGCCCTTTTAACTATACTGCTATTTCATGGCTATATCTGCAGCACACAGGTGATTATTGTCTGTGCTGATACAGTAGAGCTTAGGGAGCTCAGTACATGAGTAAGTTCAGTAAGTTGTGCAAGATTGCTCAGCTGATAAGTAGTGCCACAGCATTCCAGTCCAGTTCTGATTCTCAAAAGTATGAAACTTAAATCCTTTCTCTTAAATCCTATTTAAATTAAAAATGAAAATCAACTGTTGCATATTTGCAATGGGAACTAACAGAAGATGTTATGGTAATAGAACAAAAAATATGTTTATTGCAGCATTATTTAGAATAGCCAAATTATGGAAACAACTCAAGTTTCCATCAAAAGATGAATGGATAAAGAAGATGTGGCAATGTGGATATGTATGCAATAGAATATTACTCAGCTGTAAAAAAGATTGAAGTCTTGCCTTTAGCAGCAACGTGAGTAGATTAGAGAGTACAAAACTAAGAAAAATAAGTCAGAGAAAGACCATCTGATTTCACTAAGATGTGGAACTTAAGAAATAAAACAAATGATCAAAGAAAAAGAGAAGAACCCCCAGACTCTCAAACACAGAGAAAAAACTTGTGACTGCCAGAGGAGAGGTGGATGGAGGAATGGGTGAAATAAATGAAGGGGATTGAGAGTACACTTATCATGAAGAGCACTGAGTAACATATAGAATTATTGTATCATTATATTGTACACATGAAACTAACATTGTATGTTAACTATACCTGAATTTAAAAAATAAAACAACAAAACCAAAACAGATTTCTTTTTTAATAGTGCTTATGTCAACTAAAAAAAGTCAGATATAGAAATTCTGAAAGAATTTTTACTTTAAAGCATATTTTCTGAAGCATGTTATTTGCAACACTAGTCCATTAGAATACTCTTTTTTAAAAGGAGGGGTTCCATAGTTAAGGGTTCCATGGAAAATACCACTAATGTGATAATGTACATTATAAAATGTATATATTAATGTGCATAGTAAATCTTTGATAAATTCTGTAGTTAAAAAAAAAACCCAACCAAACCCTGCTTAATCTCTGCTTAACCTTTTTCTGTCTCTATATGTATAACATGTTAATCGAGTCCTATTAGAACATTGCTGTGTATGCAATGAATTTTAATGCAGTGGTGATGGGAGAATGAGGCATGTTCTCCTTTAGTCACTTCCCCTCCATTGTTTCTTTCTTACATCCTTACAATATTAAAAGTTCTTCCAACATGCTTCCTTTTTGATTTATCACTATGCCGCCCCCCTCCCTCCACACCAACTTTCTTTTTTTGCTTATTGCCAGTTTTTGGAGTAAGAATCTATATAAACTGCCTCTACTTTTTCATTGCCTTCCCTTTTTCCAAATATGAGATTCCTTTTGTGATTTCCCAGTAAGCAAATGCAGTAACTTCTATAATCAAAGATGATGCTTTATAGCATGTGTCCTGCCACTCTTCTTTTAGCAGCCATGACACTAGTCCTTTTTTTTTTTTAAGATTTTATTGATTTATTCATGAGAGAGGGAGAGAGAGAGAGAGAGAGAGAGAGAGAGAGAGAGGCAGAGACACAAGCAGAGGGAGAAGCAGGCTCCACGCAGGGAGCCTGATGTGGGACTCGATCCTGGGTCTCCAGGATCACGTCCTGGCTGAAGGCGGCACTAAACCGCTGAGCCACCCAGGTGTCCCACTAGTCTTGCATTCATTCATTAATTTTACAAATATATATCCACTACCCAGTTGCGCTAACCATTGAAGATACAAAATGAACAAATTAGACATGATTTCTATTTCTACTTTCTAAAGCTTATATTCTAGTTGCTCTATTTCTCTGAATTCTCTAAATGATCTTTGCTGGATCCTCTTTTCCTCCCCACATGTTTAATATATGCATCTCTCAAGGCCCTGTCATTTCTCTTTTCCCAACATACACTTGTTTGTACAGACACATGCACACACATGCACACACTCAAGGTGTTGAGAAAAATCATGACTTTAATCCCACAAATGTTGAATAAGTGAATTTATGATTTTCCTAATATTGGATATAACTATAGCACCTGTACTGTCATTTTTATTCAAAATGAGGATTGTTACATGAATGAAATGGGAAATTATTGGTTTTTTCCTATGATAGAAAGGTGTATGTTGAATGAGGGAAAGGCAGAAATGGACTTCAGAGGGCTGTATCATACATGTGAAAAAGACACATAAGCAACTAGCACATAGTTACTGAGAACTTCTTGATTTTCTGTTAAGAAGTGATTAGGAAGATGTCAGACAAAAATTTTATCATACCATGAAATTTGTCTGGAAGTGCATATCCACAAAATAAACAAAAAGAGCTTTTAAAAATCACTTACTGCCTCCAAAGAAGGAAAGGAACATAACCTCAGCCTGCAGTTCTCAAGGTCAGATCTGAAGCATCGAAACCACCTTGGGAAATTTTAAAAGTAATATTTAGGCCCCTTCTCCAGAAATTCTAATTTAATTGGTTTTGAGTGTAGCCTAAATGTAGAATTTTTTTAAATCTCCATACCTGTGTCCAAGGTTAAAAAACATTGGCCCAGGTTAAACATTCCAAAACATGGTTATCGAGGGGGTGAAAAGATTTCAGAGAGTAGTAAAGAAGAGTAGTGATGCTATTGTTTGTTTGTTTGTTTGTTTTTCACTTCACTCCAAATCTAGGGGGCAAACTTCTGAATTGGCCAAATATCATTCTTGCTAATATCACTAAGTCTAGAAAGAAACACAATAAATAAGTATCTTTATTTTTCTCTTTTCCTCAGGATCAATGATTAGTAGAAACTGCTGCTAGAAAGAAACTGATGATAATGAAAAATGAACATTGAGGCTGCCTTTCTCTTATGGAAGGGAGGACTTCAAAGCTAATTCAAGAAATAATCTAAAACTTGAAAGTCCTCATCCATTGAATGGTGTACCACCCTCTACCCCAACTATAAGCAGAGAGAAGCAGAGAGTCCTAGTACAGAATATATAATAGAATCTCAGAAGAGATAGCAGAAAATAAGCAAGATGAAACAAAATGATGTGGCAGTGGTGCAAAAATATAATAGCACAACATGAAATCATGCATTGGATGCAAAAGATAGAATCCAACCTAAATGAAATGAATTGAGAATATAAAGGAACATAAAATAATTCATAAATGCTGCACTTAATGAAAACCAGTATTTAATGAATAAAAGCTCAAAGAGGCAATGACAGATGAAAAGAGAAGTCACAAGTTTTAAATAAAATGAGGACTCGAATCAATGTCATTACAGAACAAATAAGTAAGCTAAATGCAAAAACTTAACTTTAAGATCCAAAGAACATCCTGTGTTTTTGGTAAATTAAAAACAGAATACTTAGCATCAGGATATATCCTTATTAAACTATTAAACTTCAAGGCTCCACTATAATGCAAGTTCCATAAAGGCAAGAGTTTGTTTTGTTCACTGCTATATGGTTAGTGCCTAGAATGCTGTTGAGCAAGTCAGAGGTGCCCAGTAAGTATTCGTTGAATGAATAAAAGAATGAAGAAAGATTTCTTCACTTATTCAGACATAAAAACCAACTTATCTAATCTCTGGTTCCACTTATAGGGAGATTGGTAGTCATCACTAGAACTTAAATACAAGTAAAAATCTGAACAGACTGAAAAATTAACCGCTCTTCTTGGATCCATAGGAGGGGAACACACAGGGAAAAGTGCTACACACAAGATTGGGGAGATAGGGAAATACAGGGAGCCAGGGCTTACTGATGGAGATACTCACAAAAGGAAGCTGCTGCTGTGCCAGGATAGGAAAACCTGAACTGTAATTGATGAGTAGCTAGAGGCTTAGTGTGGACAACTCTGAAAGTTAAAATCTCTAGGGGGACCTAGACATGGTAGAGTGATGGGCAGGGGGCAGGGTGTCCCATATCATTGTAAGATTTCCAGGGTACTAAGTATCAGAAGAAAAATCCCTGGCAGTTTCCAACTGAGAGAGGGGGTAAAGAACCAGTTTTTTTTTTTTAAAGATTTTATTTATTTATTCATGAGAGACACACACACACACAGAGGCAGAGACACAAGGCAGAGGGAGAAGCAGGCTCCATGCAGGGAGCCCGACACGGGATCCCGGGACTCCAGAATCGCGCCTTGGGCCAAAGGCAGGTGCCAAACCACTGAGCCACCCAGGGATCCCAAAAGAACCAGTTTGAAATACACCAGAGCATTCTGTTTTCTTAAAAACACCTGCCCTTCATGGAAAACTTGTTAACCAGAGCCTAACCGGATGTATTGCCAGAACCTAAGTGACCTGGGGAAAGGAAATACCTCATTCCAACCCTCCTTAGCCATCATGTCCCATGTAAGGGAGAGAAAAAAACAACAACTGAGAAACACTTGTAAAGTTTACAGTCCAGAGGCATAAACTCACTAAAACATAGACCTAATCATAGGACTGTAGAATGGTTTCCCTCCCCAGCACCTCACCAGCACGTTATTAAAGGCCTACTTACTGCAGTTCCTTTTACCTAGTACAACATGTCTAGCTATCAAGATAGAGTTATAAGGCATAACAAAAAGGAAACAGAGCACAATGAATCCCCTCCACAATTTGAGAAACAGAGTATGTATCAGATCCAGGCATGGCAGGGACACTGGAATTTTCATATTGGAGTTTAAAACAGCTATGAGTAATATACTAAGGGCTCTACTGCATAAAGTAGTCAGCATGCAAGAATATTTGGGCTATGGAAGCAGAAAGATGGAAATACTAAGAAAGAACTAAAAAGAAATGCTAGAGATCAACAAAAACAATGACACAGTAACAGAAATTAAGGGAGTCTTTGATGGGATCATTAGTAGATTAGACATGCCTGAAGAAAGTATCTCTGAGCTAGAGGTTGTACCAACAGAATATCTGAAAACCAAAAAAGAAAGAGAACAAAGCCTGAAGACAGAATATAGTATCTAAGGACTACGGGGCAACTATAAAAAGTGTAACATACACATAATGAGAATACCTATTAGAATACCCAGTGGGTATTTTCTTCTCTTTAGAAGAAAAAGGGAAAAGAACAGAAGAAATGTTTTGAAACAATAATGGCTGAGAATTTACCCAAATTAATATTACATGTGAAATCACAGATCCAGGGAGCTTAAGAACATAAGGTAGGATAAATACAAAAAAAACTACACCTAAGTGTATCATTTTTAAATTATGGAAAAATCAAAGATGAAGAAAAAATGGTTAAAGAAGCCAGAGGCAAAGACAGCTTACCTAAAGAGGAGCAAAGATAATTTTATGTGACTTCTCAGAAACCATGCTAACAAAAAGACAGTGGATGAAATATTTAAGGTATTGATTGAAAAAAAAAACCCCACCAACCTAGAATTCTGTACCCTGCAAAATTATTATTAAAAAGTGAAGGGGAAATAAAAACTTAGACAAACAAAAATTGAGGGAATTTCTTGCCAATAGACCTGCCTTGCAAGAAATGTTAAAAGAAATTCTTTAAAGAGAAGGAATATAATATATATCAGAAACTCAGCTACATAAAAAAGGCAAAGCATCAAAGAGAACTAGTAAAGATAAAAACTTTTTTATTTCTTTTTTAAAACTTTTTTCTTATTCTTAACCAATCTAACAGTTAAGTCTGTTAGAAACAATAATAGTAGTTATGTATTCAGTTATGTATGCTTATGTATGTCATATATATATATATATATATACATATATATGCACACACACATATACAGCTAACATCATACTTAATGATGAGAAACTAAAAGCTCCCATAAGATCAGATAAAAGACAAGGATGCTCCTTCTCACCACTCCTTTTTCAACATCATACTGGAAGTCTTTGCTAATGCAGTAAGGCAAGAAGAGAAAATAAAAGGTATACAAATTGGAAGACATAAAACTTTCTTTCTTTCTTTCTTTCTTTCTTTCTTTCTTTCTTTCTTTCTTTCTTTCTTTCTTTCTTTCTTTCTTTCTTTTTCTTTCTTTCTTCTTTCTTCTTTCTCAAATGGCATAGTTGTCTATGTAGAACATTGGAAAAAAAAAATCAGTCAAATAACTCCTGGACCCAATAAGTGATTATAGCAAGGATGCAGAATCCAAAGTTAATATACAAAAGTCAATTGCTTTCACGTGTGTCAACAATGAACATGTGGAATTTGAAACTAGAAACACAACATTTCCATTACCATTACCAAAAAGTGAAATACTTAGGTATATCAAAATATGCACAGGATCCATATAAGGAAAACTAAATTTTTGATAAATGGTATTAAAGGAAAACTAAATAAATGAAATGATAGTCCATGTTAACTGATAGGAAGTCTTAATATTGTCAAGGTGTCAGTTATCCCCAACTTGATCTATGGATTCAGTGCAATCCCAATAAAAATCTCAGTAAGTTATTTTATGAATATTGACAAAGTTTATACAGGGAGACAAAAGATCCAGAATGCCCAAAACAATATTGAAGGTGAAGAATAAAGTTGGAGGACTGATGCTACCCAATTCCAAAACTTACTATAAAGATTCAGTAATCAAGTAGGGTTATATTGGTGAAAAAATAGATTAATGGAACAGAATACAGAGCCCAGAAATAGAACCTCATGAATATAGTCGACTGATATTTAATCAAAGTGCAAAGCCAATATAGTGGAGCAGATAGTTTATTAGGCAAATGGAATGACTGTGCATCCATATCCCTCTCACCCACTGGCCCCCACCACTCTAGACACAGGCATTAATTCCTTCACAAAAACTAACTCAAAATGGATTATAAACCTAAATGTGGTATGCAAAGGGCATAGGATGACATAGGAGAAAATCTGGAGGACTTTGGGTGTGTTGATACCTTTTTTAGATACAACACCAAAGACAATGATCCATAAAAAATGATAAATGTAAAACTTGAGCTACAAAAAACAATATCAAGAGAATGAGAGAGAATACACAAATTTGGAGAAAATATTTGCAAAAGACACATCTGATAGAAGACTGTTATCCAAAATATACAAAGAACTCTTAAAACTCAACAATAAGAAAACATATTGATTGAAAAAATGGTCCAGTGAGCCTTAAAGACACCTACCAAAGAAGATATAGAGATGGAAAGTAAGCATAAGAAGGGATGATTCATATCACATGTCATCAGGGGAATGTGAATTAAAATGAGATGCTATAACACTTCTATTAGAATGGCCAAAATTCAGAATAGTGACAACACCAATTGCTGAGGAGGATATAGAACAGGAACTTTTCATTCATTGCTGAGTGTAAGTTTTCTTACAGAATTAGATATAGTTACCATTGGATCCAGTAATGTTTTGTTGGTATTTACTTAAAGGAGTTAAAACCATATATCCACATAAACATTTGCATTTTTATGCACATTTTTGACATTGAGATAATGGAATATTATTCAGCACTAAAAGATAATGAGGTATCAAGCCATGGAAAGACATGGAGGCACTTAAGTACATAGTACTAAGTGAAAAGCCAATCTGAGAAAGCTATGTACCGTGATCCAACTGTATGATATTCTGGAAAATACTATGGACACAATGAAAGATCAGTGATTGCTAGTGGGGGCGGGGGAGAGGATATGAATAGGCAGAGCAGAGAGGATCTTTAGGGCAGTGAAAACACCTTGTATGATACAAAGATGGATATATGTCATTATTTGTCTAAATCCGTTCAATGTACAACATTAAGAGTGAAACCTTAAAAAAAAAAGAGTGAAACCTTATGCAAACTTTGGACTTTGTATGAGTATAATATGTCAATATAGGTTCATTTTAGGTAAAAAAAAAATGTACTGTTTTAGTGAATGATGTAGATATCGGGGGAGCCTATGTATGTATGTTGGGAGGCAGAAAGTATATGGAAAATCTCTGTACCTTCCTCTCAATTTTACTGTAAACCTAAAATTGCTCTAAAGAAATAAAACCTTAAAAAAAAGCAAATTACATACAAGAGGAAAAGAGTTGAGACTGCCTTCAGGCTTCTCTACAGCTAGAAGAAAACACACTAATATGTACAAAGTTTTGAGAGGAAAAGTGGCTTGAGAATTATACCCAGCCAAACTGGCACTCTGCTGTAAAGGCACTGGACTAAGCCCATATACATTATCTCATTTAGTCTTAGCAACAAACCTGTGAAAGGGTCACTCTTATGATTCCTGTTTTTTTTTTTTTAAGATTTTATTTATTCACGAGAGACATAGAGGGAGAGAGGCAGAGACATAGGCAGAGAGAGAAGCAGGTTCGATGCAGGAAGCCTGATGTGGGGCTTGATCCCAGGACTCCAGGATCATGCCCTGGGCCTAAGGCAAATGCTCAACCACTGAGCCACCAAGGTGTCTTGATGATTCCTGTTTTTAAAAAGGAGGAGTGTGGGGTTCTGCAACATTAAATCACTTGCCAGGATTATATGAGCCAGGAATCTAGGTAGTATGACTTCAAGTTCTTTATATCAATTCTTTTATTTAATTCTCATAATAATTCTGTGAGTTTTCCCCCCTCAGATTAAAAAAAGAAAAACAACCTACATAAAATAATTTTCCCAAAGACATTACAGTGCTGGGATTCAATTCAGCCCTATATACTTTCACCAATCATGGGCTTTCCAGGGCACCAACCTTTAGTATTGTGAGTGTGTGTGTGTGTGCGCGCACGCGTGTGTGTATAGGTTTAATTACTAATTTCATCTGATTCTATCTATTTTCACCCTCTCTTCACCTTTTCTTGGAAAACATGATATATAGAGAAGTTGTAATTCCTCAGATTTTGCTTAAACCAATTTTATGATCTAGTAAACATGCCCTTGGCAATTTTTATTCAAGATCAGAATTGAACTTTGTGACCACAGAGCTTATGGTTCTGGATGTGCTTCAGAAGCCAAAGAAATTGCAAAAGGGCAGAAAGCAGTGAGATTCTCACAATATAATTCAATACTATATTGTTCTATGTAATTCCTTTAGCCTGGAAACAAATTTTGCTGAGGAAAACAGAACAAGTCTATAAGCTCAGATTTCTCTGCCTATTGAGATAGTTCCTTACTTGTCCTTTCTTTTCTTTTCTTTTTTCTTCTTTTTTCTCCTTTTCAGTCATATTGCTTCAGGGATGAGCAAATCAATGAATATAGATTTTATTTTTGTGTTATAGACCAACATATCTATTAGTAATTTATGTCCTAATTTTATTCTACTATGTTATGAACTCTCACTCTGAGGTAGTAGGCTGTGGACAGAAACTTCTACCAAGCTTTGAATTGAGTTTTTAGTTTCTTAGACTGCATAGTATGCCCTGTAAGAATTCTAGAATCCTAGATGAAAAGAAATTCATAGATGATGCTGCTCTGAAAATTTAAAAACAAGGCTTTAAGCAGAATAAAAAATTAGAACTTTAAAAAAAGTTCTTTAAGCAGAATAGTAAATTATTTAAATATTTAATAAGACTTTATTTATTTATAAATATATATTTAAAAAGACTTTATTTATTTGACAGAGAGCTCGAGTATAAGCAGGGGAAGCAGGAGGGGGAGAAGCAGGCTCCCAGAGCCCTGGGATCATGACGTGAGCTGAAGGCAGACACTTAACTGACTGAGCCACCTAGGCACCCCACAAAATAGTAAGGTTTAGATGATCAAGTAATAGATCCAAAATGTAGATAATCTGAAACCACAAATGAGCCAAAAAATAATTTATAATTAGTTTAAGAATGTGTTAACTTTGGTAATTCTAGTAGAGTTTTTTTGTGTGTGTGCAAATTGTACCACATTTAGATTAATAGATTGATCTGGTTTCCTAGAATAGTGAATGTTGACTGGTTGATTCAGGGAGGCAACTGGTCTAGGATTATAGCTTTGTAAATATATCTGTCACTTAAATAGCAATTAACCTTGAGTCTGTTCACTTCATTCCTTTCATACCTAGGGTGGTCTAACAAAATCATTTTATGATGTGGCCATTTGAAGGGACCTTTTATAGTTTATTTAAAGTATGAATCCTTAAAGCTGTTTTATGCCAAAAAAAAAAATCGAGAAGACCTACAATATTTATTCTAGGCAAGAACAGGTAGCTGGTGCATAAAAATTTTTTTAATCTCCACAAGCATATTTACATTATTTTTTGCACTCACTGGATGTTCCTGGAATTTTCATGTGCAATGTGGACATCCAATAACTTGACTGGCCTTTTATTTAAACTAGTAACTAATTTATTCTTAAAAATAGGGATTAAAGAAACACCTAAGAAGGGTGAAAGTGTTCAAAAGGTACAAATAACTAGTTACAAAGTATTGAATCCCGGGGTGTAATATATATAGCATGGTGGTTATAGTTAATACTATAATGTATATTTGAAAGTTGCTAAGACAAGCCTAACAGTTACCATCGCAAGAAAAAAAAAATATGTCTATGTGTGGTGATGGATACTAACTACACTTGTTGTGATGACCATTTTGCAATATACACACATATTGTATTCTTCTGTTGTATACCTGAAACACCTGAAATGTCAATTATATCTCAATTTAAAAATAACAAAAAAATCTTACCTAATCTTATGAATTTGCTGCTAGTACTTTCTTTAAGAATCATGAAGCATGGAATTAAGCAGAGAAATTCCATTTGGAGTTAGATCTAAGTTTGTTTCCTGGCTCCACATCCCAACTGTGTAAACACAAGCAAACTCTGAACTTTGGTTCAGATAAATTTAACACTTACCTCAAGGGTTTGTGGGCTTGGCATATATGAGATATAGGTAAAAGGATGTCGAATAATGCAAAGCACTGCAGAAGTGATATTTGTTGTTCTCTTCAGTTTAATCCAGACATGGGTTTCCCTGAACCTTTGCTGTAAGGTGAGAGCCTCAGGTTAATTCTGGAGTTTCCTGACTTTCTAAGCCTTGTGACAGGCACTGTCTGTGTCCCTGAGAGGACAGAGGAGAGGGAAGGGAAGACATGTGCCTTCCATTCTTCTTTCCCAAGCCATATGAAAAGGCCTATGAGCCAGAGACTATGCGAATAAGAGTGAAACAATAAGAATCACTTCCCTGTAAATTAAACTTGAGTTTTCTTTTCTATGTGAGCTGATCATGAAGGCACTGAAAGCTGTGTCCATAGTCCCTGTGTTAAAATACTTCAGTGTTAAATTACTGAATGATTCCATACTCAGAGAACAGAGCAGGAAGAGGAGAGTGATGAGAAAAGAGAATGCTTATGTTGACACACAGAAATTAGTAATCAGCAAGAAATGGAAGGGAGGAAAGTGCACATGAATGTTTAATGGAGTTTTTAGGCAATTAAATTTTACAGAAATGTGCTTTAAGCATGTGGCATTGCTTAAGGGCTAGCCCCATCAGGTCAGGCCACCAGACAGTCTTTTGTTTGCACACTGTGTGGCAGGGGAGGGAGAGAAATACATATTTGTATATTTTAGGAGCATGTGATAGCTACATTAGAACAGCAATACATCTTTTAAGTCTTTTGGTTACCAGAAATCACTAGGCACCCCTACATTAGATCCAAGGACAAGGTGAGAAAATAATGCTTTCTAGAAAAAAACACCAAGTAAAGATATCTCTAATGTATCACAGACTGTGTTGCTAAAGGCATACTGTTGCTCTGTAGGGTGATATCAAGAGGGGACAAGATAAAATTACAGCTGATACTGCATTTTTATGTTATCTTGGCAAGAACAGCGGCAAGGCTTAGCTTAACAAAATATTAACACTCTTCCCAAATGCTAATGAAATACAACTAGAGAAATTGGGGGAATTCTGAATTTAAGTGTTTTATGGGCTAATGCTTTTACACATTTGTCTTGTGTCTCATTTACACAGCCACAGCCACAGAATTGGAGATCAGTGTCTCCCTGGCCTACACAATCACATTTCATTAACTGTCATCGTCAACTCACTGACCTTCAAACATCCAGATCTATGGCTTGGGAAAGATGGGGATGGAGGGAGAGTGGGAAGGAGAGAAAGAGAAAATAAATAAAGAGGAAGGAGGAAGGAGGGAGAAAGAAAAGAAGGAAGGGAAGGAAAAGAAAAGAAAAAAGATAAATTACATGTAAACCAACACTGATTTACCAAACCTCTAAGACGTTTTTGAAAGACTTACATATGACGGGGAGGTAGAAAGATATTAGGCCTTTACCTGCATTGGTTAGAAATGGCCTGTGGTGAAGGAACACACCCAAGCTCTTATACCTCCTCTGCAGGACGTTGTGCGAACTGATTAGAATACCTTTTGTAACTACTGTGGCCACGTTTCCTACAGAAGGAAATCTATCGCAGAAAAGTAGCTTAATGTCCTAAAAGAGCATATAAGAGAGGGGCTTAGCATAATTAAATTTCAAAAATAAGCTTTTCTCAAACTGTGGATGGACTGAGGAAAGTAATTCATACCAGAATAGACTGACTTGCTCCAACTGTCTTATAGAGTCTTTTCCACATAGACTGATCTGTTTGTATGCCTCCAATAGTTCTGTGCTATTGAAAAGTCTATTTTTTTCTTTACCAAATATAGATATTCTACTTTGACTTCAGAGAAATATTTTTTTATGAATCCATTGAAGCTATGGTCTTACTCATTTTTGTGTGTTTATCTGTATGTTATTTTTTAATTTTTATTTATTTTTAAAAAATATTTATTTATTTGTTTGAGAGAGAGAGTGTGTGTGTGTGTGAGTGGAAGAAGGAGCAGAAGGAAAGAATCTCAGGGCGACCTCTCTGACCTCCACACCACAAATCATGGAGTCCAACACAGGGCTCAATCTCATGACCCTGAGATGATGAGCTGAGCCAAAATCAAGAGTTGGGCCCTTAACTGACTGAGCCACCCAGGAACCCAGCCCACTTGATTTTTTGAAAGAAAAGAAATGTTATAAAAATGAATTATCTCTCAGAGCATTCCTGCTCACAGACCTCATATCTGGAGGTCGGAGCAATGAAGAGAAGAAAACTTCGGCATTCCATTATCATTCCAGTTGTAGTCTGGTGAAACTCAACCCTTTGTGACTTACCGGATTTGTGTAGGAAAAAGCCTATTAACAAGGATTTCCAAGGGGGCTCACTCTACTCTCTCAATTTAGATGTTTTTCATTAAATATGTTATAGTAACTACATTTCCTTGAGGTGTACACTCAGATACAACACGTCTAATTGAGGCCCTTCCTCTTCCCCATTACACTGGTTCCCTTTCTTTTCTCAGTCTGCCAGCTGCCAAAGGTCAAAACTTGACTTGTATCCAGAACATGTAAGTCTCTTTCTCCATATGGAATTTCTGTATGGGGATTGAAGGAGGTCCACCCTGATTAGGAAGGGCAATTTGCTTTAGTTAATCTATAGATTTCAATGTAATTAATTGTCAAACAAAATACCTTCACAGAAATATACAGAATAATGCCTCACCAAATATTCATACACCCCATGGCCCAGTCAAGTAGACACACAAAATGAACAATCACATCAAATTTTGCATGATTTAAATTTGGACTGTTTATCTTTTTAATTATTCACTTGTTTTTTATATGTTCTGGATAAAAGTTATTCATGTATAATATATCTCAACTGAAGTATATGGCTTATTTTAAAATTCTCTAATAATGTTTAGAGCAAAAGTTTTATATTTTCATGAATTTTTTTAAAAAGATTTTATTTATTCATGAAAGACAAACACACAGAGGCAGAGAGACATAGGCAGAGGGAAAAGCAGGCTCCCTGTGGGGAGCCTGATGCAAGACTCCATCCCAGGACCCCAGGATCACGACTTGAGCCAAAGACAGATGCTCAACCATTGAGCCACCCAGGCGTCCCAATTTCCATGAATTTTTTTTTTAAATTTGTTACAGTTAGTACTTTTGCATTTTATCTAAGAACTCTGGTTATATCAAGCTGCAAAAAATAATGTCCTATGTTTTCTTCTGGAAGCTTTGAGTTTTAGCTTTTAGATTTAGGTATATCATCTATCTTTTTCTTTTTTTTTTAAGATTTACTTATTTAGTGAGAGAGAGAGAAAGAGAGAGCAAGCACAAATCAGGCAGAGGCAAAGAGAGAGTCTTCAAGGAGACTCCCTGCTGAGTGTGGAACCCATCACAGGGCTTGATCTCATGACCCATGAGATCATGACCTGAGCAGAAACCAAGAGTTGGATGCTTAACCAACTGAGCCACCCAGGAATCTCTCAAATTAATTCTGTATGTTGAGTAAGGTAGAGGAATTAAGTTTTTTTTTTTAAATATATGGTTATCCAACTGTGTGAAAGGTTTTCCCCCATTTAAACTGCATTAATGTTTTTGCTAAAAATCAATCTTTAAAAAAATCAAATATATTTTTTAAAATAAATAAAAATTTTTTAAAAAGTAGGCTCATAACTATTTGTACAATCTACCAGGTAGAGAGACTTAGAAAGTGAGTAAGACCATGGCTTCAGTGGATTCATAAAGAAGTATTTCTCAATTATATAGCTTGTTGTAACCCAATTTGTGGATTCTTTAATCTGTTACATTGATCTATTTCTCTATCTTTATGCCAATAGAACACTGTCTTGATTACTGTGTCTTTATAGCAGTTTTGAAATCTTGTAGATAAGTCTGTCAGTGTTTATTTTTAAGATTTTTAGAAATTTTATTTATTTTTTTTAGAGAGAGAGCAAGCGAGCAAGTGCATGTATATGAGAGTTGGGGGCGGAGCAGGAGGAGAAAGGCTTCAGGAGGATTCCCCACTGAGCTGGGAGCCCAATTGTGGGTCTCAATCCCATGACCCATGAGATTATGATCTGAGTTGAAACCAAGAGTTGGAGGCCTAAGCAACTGAGCTACCCACTCACCCACTTTTCAAGATTGTTTCGACTATTCAAAAGTCTTTTGAATTTCCACAAAATTTAAGAATTAGCTTTTCATTTTCTAACAAGCAAACAAAACAACAAAAAAACTCTGCATGGATTTTAATTCAGATTGCATTGGACTGATTTAATTAAGGAAACTAGAATTGATCTTTTAATTATCTTGATTCTTTCAGTCCATGAACATGGTATAATCTTTACCTTTATATAGGTCTTATTTAATTTTTCCTAGAACAGGTAGTTGTTTTCTCTTTTTAATTTCAGTATAGTTAACATACAGCATTATTTTAGATTTAGGTATACAACATAGTGATTCAACATTTTTTAAAGACTTATTTATTTATTTTAGAGAGAGAGAGAGAGCATATGAGCACAAGGGAGAATATGAAGCAGACTCCATGCTGAGCTTGGAACTTGATGTGGGGCTCAGTCTTACAACCTTCAGATCACAACCTGAGCCAAAACCAAGAGGCAGACATTTATCTGGCTGTGCCACCCAGACACGTGGTGATTCAACAATTTTATGCATTATTCAGTGCTCATCATGGTAAGTGTACTCTTAATCCTTATCACCTATTTCATTCATTGCCACCCCCTTGGTGTGCTTCAGTTTGTTCTCAACAGTTAAGGGTCTGTTGCTTGGTTTGTCACTCTCTTTTTTTTTTTTTTTTTAAAAAAAGCTTTGTTTCTTAAGTTCCACATATGAGTGAAACCATAGGATATTTATATTTCTATGACTGACTTATTTTGCTTAGCATTATATCCTCTAGCTCTATCCATGTTGTTGCAAATGGCAAGATTTTGTTCTTTTTTATGATTGAATAATATTTTTATGATTGAATAATATTCCATTGTGTGTGTGTGTGTATATATATATATATACACATAATTTGGCTATTGTAAATAATGCTACTATAAATATAAACATAGAGGTGCATGTATCCCTTTGAATTAATGGTTTTGTATTTTTTGGGTAAATATCCAGTAGTGTAATTACTAGATAATTCTATTTTTAACTTTTTGAGTAACCTCTATTCTGTTTTCCAGAGTAGCTGCTCCAATTTGCATTCCTCCCAACACTGTAAGAGGGTTCCTTTTTCTCTACATCCTCACCAACACCTGTTGTTTCTTGTGTTGTTGATACTAGCCATTCTGACAGGTGTGAGGTGGTATCTCATTGTGGTTTTGATTTGCATTTCCCGATGATGAGTGATGTTCAATATCTTTTCATGTGTCTGTTGGCCATCTGGATGTCTTTGGAGAAATGTCTTCTACCCATTTTTAATTGGATCATTTGGTTTTTTGGTGTTGAATTGTACAGATTCTTTATACATTTTGGATACTAAACTTTTATCAGATATTTGTAAATATTTTTCCCCATTGCCTTTTAGTTTTGTTGATTGTTTCCTTCGCTGTGTAGAAGCTTCTTATTTTGATGTAGTTCCAATAGTTTATTTTTGCTTTTGTTTCCCTTGCCTCAGGAGACGTATCTAGAAAAATGTTGCTATAGCCAGTGTCAGAGAAATTATTACCTGTGCTCTCTTCTAATATTTTTATGCTTCCATGTCTCACACTTGAGTCCTTAATCCATTTTGAGTTTATTTTTGTGTATGGTGCAAGAAAGTGGTCCAGTTTCATTCCTCTGCATGTTGCTGTCCAGGTTTTCTTGATACTATTTATTGAATGAGACTGTGTTTTTCAACTATTGCATATTCTTTCCTCCCTTGTTGAAGATTATTGACCATATAATTGTGGTTTTATTTCTTGGCTTTCTAATCTGACCCATTGACCTATGTGCCTATTTCTGTGCCAGTACCATACTGTTTTGATTACTACAGCTTTGTAATATATTTTGAAATCTGAGATTGTGATACCTCCAGCTTCATCCATCTTTTTCAAGATTGCTTTGGCTACTTAGGGTCTTTGTGGTTACATACACATTTTAGGATTGTTTGTTCTAGTTCTGTGAAAAATGTTGACATTTTGATAAGGATTGCATTAAATGTGTAGATAGCTTTGGGCAGTATAGACATTTTAACAATATTTCGTCTTTCAATCCATGAGCATGGAATGTTTTTCCATTTCTTTGTGTTGTCTTCAGTTTCTTTCATCAGTGTTTTATAGTTTTCAGAGTACACCTTTCTAGGTATCTTACTGGTTTAGGCGCAATTGTAAATGTTTTCTTAATTTCTCTTTCTGCTGCTTCATTATTGGTGTATACAAATGGAACAGATTCCTGTACGTTGATTTTGTATCCTGTGATTTTACTGAATTCATTTCTGGCAGTTCTTTGGTGGAGTCTTTCAGGTTTTCTATAAAGAGTATCATGTCATCTGCAAAATAGAAGTTTGACTTCTTCCTTTGGATGCCTTTTAATTTCTTTTTGTTGTGTGATTGCTGTGGCTAGGACTTCCAGTACTGTGTTGAATAAAAGTGGTGAGTCCTTGTCTTGTTCCTGACCTTAGGAGAGAAGCTCTCAGTTTTTTCCCATTAAGCTGGATATTAGCTATGGTTTTTTTCACAAATAACCTTTATTATGTTGAGGTATGTTCCCTCTACACCTACTATGTTGAGGATTTTTATCATGAATGGATATTGTACTTTGTCAAATGCTTTTTTAGTGTGTATTGAAATGATAATATTGTTTTTATCCTTTCTCTTACTGATATATCACATCAATTGATTTGTGAATATTGAACCACTCTTTCAACTCAGGGATAAATCCCATTTGATTGTGGTGGATGATTTTTTTAATGAATTGTTGGATTCGGTTTGCTAGTATTTTGTTGATGGTTGTTCTGTATATGTTCATCAGGGATATTGACATGTAGTTCTTTTTTTTAGTGGTGTCTTTATCTGGTATTGGTATCAGGGTAATGCTGGCTTTATAGAATTGAATTTGGAAGTTTTTTTTCCTTTGCTATTTTTTGAAACAGTTTGAGAAAAATAGGTATTAACTCTTCTTTAACTGTTTGGTAGATTTCACTTATGAGTCTATCTGGTCCTGGGCTTTTGTTTTTTGGTTTTTATTATTATTATTATTTTTATTACTGGTTCAATTTCTTTTCTGGTTATCAGTCTGTTTAAGTTTTTAATTTCTTCCTGCTTCACTTTTAGTAGGTTATATGTGTCTAGGAGTTTGTCCGTTTCTTCCAGGTTGTCCAATTTATTAGCTTATAGCTTTTCATAATATTCTCTTACAATTGTTTGTATTTCTGTGGTGTGGATTGTTATTCTTCCTCTTTTTTTTTTTTTTTTTTATTTATTTATTATAGTCACACACAGAGAGAGAGAGAGAGAGAGAGAGAGAGGCAGAGACATAGGCAGAGGGAGAAGCAGGCTCCATGCACCGGGAGCCCGACGTGGGATTCGATCCCGGGTCTCCAGGATCGCGCCCTGGGTCAAAGGCAGGCGCCAAACCGCTGCGCCACCCAGGGATCCCTATTCTTCCTCTTGTTAGTAATTTTGTTTATTTGAGTCTTCTGTCTCTCTCTTTCCCTTTTCTTTCTTTCTTTCTTTCTTTCTTTCTTTCTTTCTTTCTTTCTTAATGAGTCTGGATAGTGGTTTATCAATTTTGTTGATCTTTTTAAAAAACCAGCTCCTGGTTTCATTTATCTGTTCTACTTTTTTTTTTTTTTTTTTTTTTTTTTAGTTTCTGTATCATTTATTTCTGCTCCAATCTTTATTATTTCCTTCCTTTTGCTGGATTTGGGATTGTTTGTTGTGTTTTTTTTTTTTTCCCTAGCTCCTTTAGATGGTAAGGTTAGGTTGTTTATTTGAGATTTTTCTTACTTCTTGAGATAGGCCTGTATTGTTACAAACTTCCCTCTTAGAACCACTTTTGCTGCATCCCAAAGATTTTGGACTGCTGTTGAAAAGATTCTCGTTTTCATTTGTTTCCATGTAATTTTTAGATTCTTTTTTGATTTCTTTGTTGACCCATTCATTGTTTAGTAGCATGTTATTTAACCTCCATGTATTTTTATGCTTTTTCCAGATTTTTTTTTTTTCTGGTGGTTGATTTCTAGTTTCATGGCACTGTGTTCAGAAAAGATGCATGGTATAACTTTGATCTTTTTGAATTTGTTGACATTTGTTTTGTGGTCTACTGTGTGATCTGTTCTGGAGAATGTTCCACGTACACTTGGAAAGAATGTATACTCCACTGTTTTAGGATGTAGTGTTCTGAATATACCTAGTAAGTCAACCTGGTCCAGTGTGTCATTCAAGGCTATTTTTTCCTTGTTGATTTATTGTCTAGATGATCTATTCATTGATATAAATGGGGTGTTAAAGTCCCCTACTATTATCTATTAGTTCCTTTATGTTTGTTATTAACTGTTTTATGTCTTTAGTGCTCCTATATTGAGCACATAAATATTTATAATTATTATATCTTTTTGTTGGATTGTCCCCTTTATTATCATATAATGTCCTTCTTTGTCCCTTAATATAGTCTTTGTTTTAAAGTCTGCTTATTAAAAAAATAAATAAATAAAAAATAAAAAAATAAAGTCTGCTTATATCTATATCTATCTATCTATCTATCTATCATCTATCATCTATCTATCTAGGTATCTCTGCTTTCTTTTGATATCCATTTTCATGACAAATATTTCTCCATCCCCTCACTTTCAATCTCTTGTGTCTTTTGGTCTGAGATGAGTCTCTTGTAGGAAGCATATAGATGGATCTTATTTTTTTAAATCTACTTTGTCACCCTTTGTCTTTTGATTGGAGCATTTAGTCTATTTATATTCAAAATAATTATTGATAGGTATGAATTTATTGCCATTTTATTCCTTTTTCTGGCTGTTTTTGTAGTTTTACCCTGATCCTTTTTTTCTCTTTCTTGATTTCATGGTTTACTGGCTTTCTTTAGTGATATACTTGAATTCTTTTCTCTTTATTGTTTACATGTCTATTCCTGGTTTTTGATTTGTGATTACTATTTGGTTTGTATATCACATATTTTGAATATAGCAGTGTATATGAAGTTGATGTTCACTTAAGTCTGAACCTATTTTTTATTCTTCTCCTCCCCACTTTTTAGGTATATGGTGTTATATCTTACCTCTTTTCACTTTGTGAATGCCTTGACTCATTTTTACACATATACTTATTTTTACTACTTTTGTGTTTCCTACTTTTTATGTGCTTATCATCTTTCCCTTCCACTCAAGGAGTTCCCCTTAACTTAGCTAGTTTAGTCATCTTGAACTCCTTTATTTTTGTTTGTTTGAGAAACTCTTTATCTCCTCTTCTACTCTGAGTGATAGATAGCCTTGCTGGATGGACTATTCTTGGCTGCAGAATTTTTCCTTTCAGCACTTTGAATATATCCTGTTATTACTCCCTTCTAGCCTTCAGATTTTCTAATGAAAAATCTACTCAGCCTTATGGGGTTTCCCTAGTATGTAACTGTCTTTTTTTCTCTTACTACTTAAAAATGTTTTTTCTTTTTCACTACTATTTGCCATTTTAATTGCTATGTGTCTTGGCGTGGACCTCCTTGGGTTGATTTTGTTGGAGGATCTATGTCCTTCCTGGATGTAAATATCTGTCTCCTTCCCCAGGTTAGGAAAGCTTTCAGCTATTATTTCTTCAAATACATTTCCTGTCCCTTTTCTCTCTTCTCTTCTGGGATCCCTATAATGTGAACATTATTACACTTGATGGAGTCACTGGATTCCCTAAGTTATTCTCATTTTGCATAATTCTTTTTTTCTTTCTTTTGTTCAGCTTGACTAATTTCCATTACTCTGTCTTCCAGGTCATTAATTTGTTCTTCTGCTTCCATTAGCCTGCTGTTTTTTTCCTTTGAGTGTATTTTTAATTTCATTCATTGTGGTCTTCATCTCAGATTGGTTCTTTTTCTTTGTTAAGGTCTCACTGACATTCTCCACTCTTTTCTCAAGCCCAGTGAGTATCTTTATGATTATTGCTTTAAATTCTCTATCAGTCATATTACTTATATCTGTTTTATTTAGGTCTCTTGCTATGGTTTTGTCTTGTTCTTTCATCTTGGATATGTTCCTCTGTCTCTTCATTTTATATAACTGTCCATGTCTCTTCCCATGTGTAGGAAAGTCAGCTATGCCTCCTGCTCTTGAAGGTAATGGCCTTATGAAGAAGGGGTCCTGCAGTGCCCTGTAGTGCTGTATCCTCTGTTCTCAGAACCTGGCACTTTAGAGGGTATCTCCTGTGTGGGTCACCTTTCCCCTGCAATTGTGTCTTGGCTGCTTTTTCCTTCAGTCCAGTCATCTGCAGAGGCTGTCTTTGTCTATTGTGGGCAGTGTTTGATCCCACCATGTGGGGTGGTGTTAGAGTTTTAACAAGGGGCTTGCTGGTCTGCTTGTGAAATGAGAGCTGCTGCTGCAGCCAGGACTGGGACTGTGTGGGTTGGGTGTGAGTTTTAACATGGTGCACCTCAATGTTCTCAATCTGATAAGGGGCATCTATAAAACAATCTACAGATAATGTCACAATAAATGATGAAATATTAAACCCTTTCCTCCTATGATCAGGGTGAAATAAAGGATGTTTGCTCCTGAAAAAAAAGGATGTTTGTCCTTCTCTGCCACTTCTAGACCAAGGCCTCACAAAATGCAGGGGTTGGGAGACATGGTTTTGGCCAGGTTTATGTGGGTCTTCTGGGGAAGGGGACCTGCAGCTCTGGGACTGAGACACTGGTGACTAGAAAGGGTAAATCTACAGAAGTGGGGATAGAGCTTGATGTAAGCAAGTTAGGTAGTAAGTGTCTACATTGTGTTGGTTCCTGTAGGTGGGGGGCCCGATGAAGGGTGGGGGAGGGAAGTGGTACCTTCTAGCTCTTGTGTTCTTGCAGGGGTCTCCCTGAGATCCCTGCCTCTGGGGATAGGCTCTGAGATGAGTAATATCTCTTCCTCCCATATGCCCCAGGTGGGTTTCAAGCTGCTGGCTTTTATACTGGGTCTCCTGGGGCTGCTTATCATGCTGTCTCTTTAAGGGTAATGACTAAGCTTCCTAATGCCCTCTAGGCTTTTCCAGAGCCCAGCTCTATGTTTTTTGTTTGTTTGTTTGTTTGTTTGTTTGTTTGTTTATGATAGGCTTTAGGACCTACTGATTGTCAGAAAAAAATGAAATTTGGCCCCTCTTGCGTTTCAAAGCCAAATGTTTTGGTGATTTGTCTTCCCAGTGCAGGCTCCCAGTATAAGAGTCTGTTTCTCTCTTCTCTGTGCCCCTCACTCTCTCCTGGCTGCAGACAGCTGGGGCCCTCTTAGTTCCCCACTATGTCTTCACCCTTCCTACCTTCTTCCATGTCGTCTCTTTTCTACCTTTAGTTGTGGAGTTTGTTCTGCCAGTCTTCGGGTTGTGTTCTGGGATATTTATGCTAGTGTGGTGTTATCTAGTTGTATCTATTGGATGAGGTGAGCTTAGAGTTTTCCTACTCTGCCATCTTCCCAGAACGTGTAGTTCTTCTAGAACGTGTAGTTTGTATATTATAGTTTTTATTCTTCAGGTATTATAATATTTTGCTAAATTTATCTCTAAGCATTTCATATTTTATGCTACTGTCAGTGGTATAATTTTTTATTTCTTTTAAATTGGCTGTTACCAGTAACTAGAAATGCACTTGGTTTTTGTGTTTTGACCTTGTATACTGTGACGTTGCTGAATTTAGTCTTCAGTTCTGGTGGCTGTTTTTAAGATTTCTTCAGATTGTATATATACTTAATCATCTGTGAATTAAGTTATATGCCTTCATTTTTAACATTTATGCCTTTTATTTATTTTATTGCCTATTTCACTGTCTAGAATCTCTAAAAACAATGTTGACTGAAAGTGGTAAGAGCAAACATCCTTTATTTCACCCTGATCATAGGAGGAAAGGGTTTAATATTTCATCATTTATTGTGACATTATCTGTAGATTGTTTTATAGATGCCCCTTATCAGATTGAGAACATTTTTTTCTATCTAGTTTGAAGAAAGTTTAATTTTTAAATCATGAATGGATATTGAATTTTATTAAATGATTCTGTTTTTTTTAAATCTTTGAGATGATTACATAATTTCCTCCTTTGTCTTTAATGTGGTAAATTATTGTTTCTACCAACAGTAATGTAGTCTTGTTTTCCTGGGATAAATCCCACTTTACCATGATTTATTATCTGATGTCTTAATGGATATTTTAAAATTAAAATTTAGTATTTCCCTCAATTATGATTGTAGACAATAAATCATGGTAATATTAGCAATCCTTGTGGCATATTCACCAGTAAAATGAGATATTTTCATATATTATTACATTTGCAAATATCTTGGATATTGTTTATATTCACTATTGCATTGATAATATAGATGGTGGTTATTAGGCCTTCTGCTATGTCATATTACTTGATTAGTTAAAAAAGAAGTAATTTTTATTACAATATTATAAATGTTTTTATATTTGATAACTGAGTTTCAACACATTTTTTCTAATACTCTGCATTTTATTTTATACACTTAAAAATGTTATCCTATGAATGACTCTCTAGGCTTTATCAGACTGTCAAAGGGGTTCAAGGAACCAAAGGTTAAGAATTCCTGAAATAGCACTAAAAATGTCAAAGTTTTTATCTTAAAACATTTGGGACTAGATGAGATCACCTAAAGAGTGTACACAGAGAGGATTAGAGAGTGGAGGACAGAATCTTATGCCATGGAAATGAAATTTCAAAATTACATATTTCCCTTGTCTTCAACATTTGGTATGATTTTCTTCCTTAACTTTTTTTTATTGTAGTAAAATACATATATGATAAAATTTACCATTTAACCATATTAAGTGTATAGTTTAATGGTATTAAGTGCATTTATATCACTATGCAAACATTACCACCATTCATCTCCATTTACCACCACTTAGCAACTCTTTCCAACTAGCAGAGGTAGGACTTTATACCCATTCCTTCTTTGCTCAGGCCCCAGTATAGTTTTCAAGTAATTATTCCTAAAAATAAACAAGATAAATTAGACAAAGGTGACATAATCAAATAATCAAAAGTTCGTTTTTACCCTTGCCCTATGGACATCTGGCAACGTTACTTTGTTATATTTGGATTTGGGGATTGTATCTTAACTCTTTCACTTTATATGCTTGCTTTCTCTTCTAGATTCAAGTCACCTACAAAGTGTTGTTAAATGATTCTGTACACTATTCAGTGATTACCACGATAAGTATTGTCATCATCTGTCACCATAAAATGTTATTACAAAATTATTGATTATATTCCCTATGCTGTATTTTAATCTCTATGATTTGTTTATAACTGGAAGTTTGTATCTATTAATCTCCTTTATCTATTTTGCCCATCCCTTCCCACCTCCCTTCACCAAACAACACTTAGTGAATACTGAACCTTGATCCAGGGAGAAATACAGGATAAGTTCTATAAGCTTCTGATCATGACATTTTTATCAACTAATCAACAATACATAATCTCATTTTATGTGTATTGTTTTAAGACACCTTACTTAATATAAACTGTTGATTCATTAACACTGAGCTTAATGCCAAAAGCATTGTAACTCAATGATGAGTTACAATGGGACACAAGAGAACACTTAGGCACTATGGTTGGAGGCCATTTTAGATAGATATGAATCTTTTTTTTATATAAATTTATTTTTTATTGGTGTTCAATTTGCCAACATATAGAATAACACCCAGTGCTTATCCCATCAAGTGCCCCCCTCAGTGCCCATCACCCAGTCACCTCCACCCCCTCGCCCACCTCCCCTTCCACCATCCCTAGTTTGTTTCCCAGAGTTAGGAGTCTTCCATGTTCTGTCTCCCTTTCTGATATTTCCCACTCATTTTTTTCTCCTTTCCCCTTTATTCCCTTTTACTATTTTTTATATTTCCCAAATGAATGAGACCATATAATGTTTGTCCTTCTCTGATTGACTTATTTCACTCAGCATAATACCCTCCAGTTCCATCAACATCGAAGCAAATGGTGGGTATCTGTCGTTTCTAATGGCCATTTTAGATAGAAAGATCATGATCAAAAAGCACAAAAATGCAAAAATGTGACATTCTAAAAAGGATACCTGTTTAGTATATAAGAACTGAAACAAAAAGGATAGGTATCATCTTGTTTGACCTCAATTGAGAATGTGCACATTGGGTAACTCAAAATTTTCACTGCTATATGAATGTCTACAGATGACTGCAAAGGCACCATGAGTATTAATTTTGGCATTTCAAATAAATTTTAGTGAGTAGGTGAATTCACAGATATGAAATATACAAATAATGAGGATCTGCTATATTTTTCTTAAGCACACAAGAAGAATATTGAACGCATTCTAGGCAGAAGAAACCAACCATCAATAGCAAGAGATCAATTTCATACAGGTTATATCATATGTCTATACCATAATTGGAGTACAAACTAACCATTCCCTCTAAAAAACTTAGAAAATACTTAAAACTAAACAGTGATAAAAATAATATATTTCAGAATGTGTGGGATATAGTTAAAACAGTGGGTATAGAGAATTTTATAGTTTTAAAAGTTTTTTTCAGAAAAGAAGAAAGAATGAAATTTAATAAGCTAAAGGTAAAATTTAAGTTAGAAAAGGAACAATATAACCAATCTAAAAGTAATGAGATAATAAAAGCAGAAAGTAGAAAACAGAAAATAAATATACCATCATTTAGATCAATATAGCCAAAAATTAACAGACACACCTCTGGTAAAACTGATCATGAAAAAAGATCACTCTTTTCACTCTTAAGAATGAAAAGTGGTCATAATACAGTATAGCAGAGTTTGTTAGAGGATAATATGTTTACATTTTGCCCATAAAATGAACATACTCCTCAAGGAGAAATAGAAAACCAAAAAAGTCCTGTAATTAAAAACAAAAACAAAAAAACAAAACCTCCATCAGTAGTCAACAGTCTTCCTAGAATAAAAACATTTTGAAATGATTTTATAGGTGAATTCCACCAAACTCTAAGGAACAGATCATTTCAGTCTTATACAAAGTCTTCAAAACCAATGGGGGAAAAAAGCAATAGAAAAACATTTCTCAACTCATTTTATAATATTAAATAACCTTTATAAAAGTAATGACCAAATCTGGGCAAAGAGAATAAATTAAATGAAATGACAATAAATAAATATAATAAATAAAATAAAATACCAATCCACTTTCTTTCCCCTTTAGAAAATTAGAATGCTATTTACCTTTACTACTTATATCTGCTAAGACTCCTTCTCATCTTTAGGGTTCACTAGTATGGATACAATGATTCTGCCCGTAAGATTTCTGAGTTCCCTGGCTAATCCACTGGGGACCCTGAACTCACTAGGAGTAGGCAGATGATTTCTTACAATCTCTGTATCTACCTTGTCCATTTTATTCTATCCTTTTCAACATGGAGATAATTTTCCCTGAAAAGGCAGAAGTAAAATAGAAATTGTGCTCTATTTTTCTTTGTTATCCATTAACACTACACCATCATTCTTAAGTTAATGCCTGAAGTTATTATTATTATTAATAACCCGTAACTTAATAATAAATTCCAAAGTGTGTTCACATACTTGGCATGGAGTAGTTATTGCAATTTAGAAAAGAAATATACTGGATAAAACTTGAACCAAAACCAAATAGGACAGATGGTTTCATTCATTTATTCAGCAACTATTTATTGATTATCTGTTATGTGTAAAAAAATTATGCTAGGCACTATGGACAAAAAGTTACATAGTCCTGACCTAGAAGAGCTCACAATTTAGGAAGTGGGAAGAGGGTGGGATGGGGAGTTGGAGAGGTGGGATAACCACTAGGCATTTTAATACTAGAAAAGCAGGTGGTGATTTTCAGGAGGCAGAATGAACCATAAAAAAAGATTTATTTGGGCAGCCCAGGTGGCTCAGCGATTTAGCGCCACCTTCAGCCCAGGATGTGATCCTGGAGACCTGGGATCGAGTCCCATGTCCGGCTCCCTGCATGGAGCCTGCTTCTCCCTCTGCCTGTGTCTCTGCTTCTCTTTCTGTGTGTGTCTCTCATGAATGAATAAATAAAATCTAAAAAAAAAAAAAAAAAAAGATTTATTTCCCTTTATTGTAGACCAGGGAGTACCATACAGGGAATATATCTTGATTGTAACAAAAGACCATAGTTTCTTATTACCTAACATGACACCTCAGTTAAATATTCTGATGAATAAAACTGAAGGAGGAAAAATGAGTGGGAAAAATTAGAGAGGGTGACAAAACATGAGAGATTCCTTACTCTGGGAAACAAACATAGGGTAGTGGAAGGGGAGGCAGGCGGAGGGGATGGGGTAACTGGGTGCAGGCACTGAAGAGGGCACTTGATGGGATGAACACTGGGTGTTATACTATATGTTGGCAAATCGAACTTCAATAAAAAATAAATTAAAAAATAAAACATTATTAGAGCAATTGAAAAAACTTGAGTATGGATTGGAATAATGTAATAATGACAGCTCTCCAGATTTTGATAATGTACTATCAGAGAATGTATGTAGTGTATGTCAGAGAATTTCTGGGGAAACATACATTGAAATATTTAAGAGAAAAATTCACAACATCTCCACCTTATTTAAATGGCAAGAAGAATGTGTGTGTCTATAAGATAAAATAATAAAATGGATAATTTCTGAAAAAAAAAGAAAAACATGAACTGAATGATAGAATGGGGTAAAATTTATAATTGGTTGCATTTCAGAAGGGTGATTATTAATATGAAAGGATGTCTTTCATGGTGCCATGGCGTTTTGTTCATGACTTCCCTGTTCAAGTAAACCTAGTGAAGATGTGGAAGTCATGTTCATTTGAATCTACAGAAGATGTAAACCTTGCGGGGAAAGCTAGCGTGGGCAAGACACTTAGGTTTAAAGTCATCCTAAGAATCTGTAATAATATGCTTGAAACAGATGAAATATTATACAGGAAAAAAAACCCTGCGTGAAAAATTTGATTGTATGTTATAGGAAGGAGAAGATGTGAATAAGCAGTAGTTCCTAGGATGAAATCCAGAAGTTTTAGTTGACCACAAGCTCAATTTTAGCCAGTAATTTGATATGGCTAGTTAAAAGTGAATTCACATTCATATGCTGCATGAGAAAGTAGGCCATGAAGATATGCTTGTGCATACTGCTAATTTAGCAAATACCAAGCTATATTAAAATTATTTGTTTAGTGTTTTTCCCACTAGATTGTGAAATATTTGAACATAGGGATTGTAAATTGTTTATTTACATATTCCCAGGATTTATCTCAGTTCTTGGAATATAGTGAATGTTCAGGAAATAACTTTTGAATGACTAATGAATAATAATTATGTGTAGAGGCTGGCCTGAGCATATTAATGTAATTAACTCATTTTATCGTCCCAATACACCTATTGGAGAAAGTTTTATTAATATTTCTATTTTTTTGATGAGGAACCTGAGGCCATAGTATGTGATTGATAAAATAGTGGATGTAAAAACTTCCAAAGTCTCAGTATAGAAAATAGTTTCAAACTTTTCAAGGTTTTTTTTTTTAAAAACAAGTGACTTGTTCAAGGTCACATGCCTATGAGTGGTAGAGCTGAGGGTTATGTAGTATCTATATAATGTGCTATTGGACTGCACAGCTTAGAACATAATATGGTCCAAGGGTTAGTGGAAGTACTCATCCTTCTTCCCTCCCTTTTTCCATCCTTCCTTTTCCATATACTCTTATTTAAAAAGGCGGGGGGGTTAAATTACTAAAATAAATGTAACAAAATGAAAAAAATAAAAAGAGAAATTCCAGCTAAGAGAAAAGAAGGGTAGGTAAGTTGGAGCCATGGTAAGGCCAATACACAAAACACATATAGTGAGGTCCCGTCTCCATGAAATTGTGACTGCCTAACTGTATTTATAGCTCCCTTCTTTACATTCTGTTGCATTTCTTGTTTATAGGATGCTTTTGGCACTTTATTATTAATTTGTAATAATTTTATGGGTATAACTGTTATCCCTCAGTAAGATTGTATCCATCTTGAGGTAAGGACTTGGTCATATTATCTTTCATATTTTTTGGCCCCTAATATAATACTAGATTCATAGTAGATGCTGTATAAGCAACTACTCAATTATTGGGGTTAATATTTACTTCTAAAATATTTGTTTCCTTTCTTTCTCTTTCTGTCTTTCTGGAACCCCAGACAGATTTAACCATTCTTCCACATTCCTCCTGCAAAAAGCAGTTTTCTTTATATTTCTACTCTAACACTTTGACCGACTACTTACATGTTGCCACCCATAGATTGTGATCTATTTTTGAACATAATTTTTTTATGTTCATATTCCATTCTGAAGTCAGCTCCTAGTAAATATTGGGATTCAGTAAATAAATATGGGAAGGAAGGAAAGAAGGTTTTTTTTTTCCCCTTTTGTCTATTTGATTGCTGGTCATTTCCAGAAAGATGGTAGGAGAAAAAACTTAGATGACAAAACTGCATCTTGAAAAAGTCTTAATTAGGAGAATATGGTCAAAATTACTTGCTATAATGAGATTTTAGAATTTGTGTCTTTTGCTTTTCCATGCCACCTTTCTATGAGTAAAGCACCTAATAATTAAGAGTCTGAAGCCTTACTATTTGGATTCAGATGCTAGCACTACTACTGCATAGCTGTATGACCTTGGGCAAGGAATTTATTTCTCTGCACCCCAGCCTCATCATATATAAAATGAGCTTAATAAAAATACCTACCTCAACGTGTTGTAGAGGGAATTAAAACCAAATATGTATAGCTAGAAATAATTTACAGTAGTGCCTGCCACATATATAGTACTAAAGAAGTGTTTGCTATTATTATGATATCTTCTTTTGAAAGATTGTATTTCTTGACTTGTATAGCATCAATTGCCCTTTTAGTACTGGAAACACTTCAGGACTCACTTTTAGCCAGAGTGCTCTGTACTTCTCATTGCAATGCTGGCTACAAAAGCAATGCTCATAGAAGATCATGAAGTACCATATGATTGCAAATTCAAGAATGTGTGACCCTCAGAAACACCCGAAGGAGCTTGGTTTAGATTTGTCCAATGCTCGAGAGCATAACTGGTAAGAGGCAGGCAAAGGTCCAAATTAATGGGTGGCCCTGGCTATGGAGAGGAGATCCTGGGGATGGGAGGATGGTCCCACTAAACACCCTGACTCAGCTGTGACATTCCTGACAGCTGGATTTAGGAGCTGGCTCCAGGATATGAATCCAAGTTTACAAATTCCTTAAATTAAAAGACATGGAACAGAGGCAACTGAAGCTTAATACATTTTTATTCTTACAACAGCAGCTTAACATAACATAATCTTTTGAAGTTTGCAAGTGCTCTTTCCATTACATTATCTCATTAATTCACCTGTGAGAAATAAAGGGTGGATACTTTCATTAAAAATTTGTAATATAAACATAAGTATTGAGGGGAAGATACAAATTCACTTATCATCTTCAAAGTCATTTCCAATCTTCTCCTATCCATTGGAGTACAGTTTTTTTAAGGGGATAACACTCTGGGTCTGAAAGTAGAGAAACAAATTTGGGCAAATGAAATTATTGAGAGGATCATCTCGGGGGTCTTCTAGGTAAAGAGAGCAGTAGTAGCACCAGGAACACACCTCAAATGTTTAAATTTGACTCTACTGGGTCGTGGCAGACTTGACTTCTCCAGTCCTCTGGTTCACTGCTTCAACTCTATCCCAAACTCTGATTAGAATCCACTCCAGATTCCCACTTGTCCAAGCTGTCCAGCTTTGCTCAGTCCAGATACTCCCAGTAGGAAGTGGTAGTTCATGGGCAAATAGGGCAATTAAATTCAGTTCAACATTTATTTATTGAACCCCTTGTAATACAGATTACATGAATGTGCTAATCCATGTGAACGAGCTAGGTTCAGGATTGGAGATATAAAGACATTGATCTAAGGTACTCCTGACTTCAAAGAGCTCACAATTTAATGTGACAGACTTACATAAAACTATGAGTAAGGGCTAGGCTGTGGGGTGTCTAATAAGAGACATAAATAAAATGGGCTATGAGGGCACAGAAGAAAGTGGTTAGTTTTAAAGCGCAAGACAAATGCCCTGACATACAATATTTTATTTTATTTTATTTTATTTATTTTATTTTTTTTACAATATTTTATTTAATCCTGTGAAGTCATCAATGTGGAAACTGATTAACCTCATTTGAAAGTAACTGAGCCCGAGACAAATTGCCCAAAGTTAAACGGGAAATAAGTGAGCAAACGTAGATTGGAATTCATGTCTGCAGAAACTAACACGTGTATTCTGTTCGACACATTTTGCTGGTGATCCTAATCTGATTAGGGACCTGTGAACTCCTGTTGCAGGGCTCCTAAAACCCCACATGTTCCATGGGAAGCCAATGCCCTTCCTTAAATGGGTCAGGGCCCACCCTGATGTTACTTATGGTGGGAACATCTCAGTGGACTTGTACATCTGGATTAAGAAAGGCCATAAGGGAAATATAAATCCATAATTGGAACACACTTGATAAGAAAGAGGCACAGAACCCCAGAAATCAGTCTAGGAGTGGGCTCTGCTTCCTGCTTTCACGTAGTGCTTCTGTATCTGCAAGCCCTGGTGAAACCCCCAGCACTGTGGCAGCCTATGAAGTGCTTTCTCAGGGAGAACAAAGGAGTGCCGCTGAACTGTGCACCTGTTCCAGAACCATCATTCTGCACACTCTTTATTTGCAACACTCACCTTGGGAAGCTAATGCTTCTAAGTGATGCTTAGGCAAGCTGCCAGTTGTTTTTGCTTATCATTAATGTGTGCTTCTGATCTGGTTACCATGGTTACAGGAAACGCCAGAGTTGGCTTTCACTCAAATCAAGGGTCCCATCTTTTATCCATGGTGAATGCTGTACTCTGATCCAACATTCCAATCTGGTCCCATCCACACCGGAGCCTACTTCTCTGTGCATTGTAGTGTACAGGGCAGGGGCTTGAGTAAGGGAGCCTTATTATTATTTTTTAATGTTTTATTGTGTGCTTGTGCAATTAAAATGCTACTCCCTGAAAGGAAAGCAGGATATTTACTCATTAGGGGAGCTTGGGATTTGCCTCAGGTAAAGGGCCATTTGCTTCCAATGAGCACATTACCTCTGAGGGTAAAATTAGTTTTCTTTACATTTCTCTTTCAAAGTAATCAGAATTCAACAAAGTTACTCTCCTTCACCAATCCGTAGTGGGGAATCCCAAATATCATGATTGGTCTCAACTTTGTCATTACCCAAGGCAGAATCACCACCAGCCTGTGAAATTACTTCCCACGTTAGCAGGATGACCTTTGGAACTGCCAGTCTTCAGAAAAATGCCTGGGGAAGCCTTAGCCCCTTGTCCTGCTCCATTGCCTAACTGCCTCTGCCTGTGATAAATTAGACATTCAGAGAGCACCAGCTAAGATGCTGTGAGCTTCAAAACAGGCATACGCTTTACGCATCTACAATCAGCTACCTGCTTCGCTCCCTCTGCTCAAGCTATTCAGGAAGTTGGAGGTAGTTGGTAGAGCCACTAACATACTCCCTGCCCCCTTTCATATCTGCCCTTGACATGAATTTCTCACTAATTTCATCTGCACACAAGTGTTGGGCAGGGCAGGTGAAGGATCTACTTAGAATGGTTGGTCCTAAGGCTTACCACTAACTTTTTGGTCAAAATGAAAAAAAAATGCTCTTTTTCATCATACACATTATTTTGATTCATCACTGTTTGCAGTGGCTTCATTTTGTTCTCTCTGGAAAGGATTACAGAGAATTCTTTTACTCTGGGTCTTTAAAATAGGAACCCTTTATTCGGCGCCCCTAAAACCCAGGCAGCAGGCAGCTCTGGCAGTCCCCCAGAGCAAATAATGACTTGGTATTTCAATATTCATTCTGAGCACTGTCTATTCCCCTGGGCAGCCAGGCACATGGCCCTCTGGAAATCAAACAGCAATAAAATCCAGTTTGAGCTGGTCCAAGTTAAGACATTTCAGGGAATTTGGGTTTGTTTTTTCTACAAGCATAAATCTCACCACACCACTGTCTGTAGCTCCTCAAGGACAACAAGAAAAGTTGTCTATTCAGGAGGCGAACTGACTTGAGTAAAAGGGTTCAAAATTAACTATCTGCTTGCTTTGCAACCAAAATTTTCCCCATAGCCAAAGTCCCAGGAAGGATACCTAATCAATTCTTATTTGCCTTCAGCTTGACTTCAGTTGAGGAAAGTTTAATTTAGTGCTTGTGTGGGTGGGCATGTGCAAATTTGCAGAATAACTCGCATTAACTGTTTATTTACTTGTCCTTTGGAATTTGGCATGCAGCCTGGCAGCCAGTCACTAGCCAACACTTAGCAAAAGTGGGGAATAGGGAAAGTTTATTTTAGACAACCCTACTGCCTCTTTCTCCTCCTTCTTTCCACATCTGTGGCATCCCCTTCCCCAGATGCCCTGAGCTATTATGTTCTCTCTCTCCCCCACCATCCTCCAAGTTTGCTCTGGAAAGAATCTGAATAACTCATTTGTTCTAAGTTATAAGACATCATCCCAGTGGGACAATACTGTCTTTTTTATTCAGCAATATTAGAAAATGAGGCATAAATAGAATATATACATAAATAAAATTTCCAGATAAATGAAAATTATATGTTTTAAGTGCCAATCAAAAAAATAAATTGCCTTGGAAAGAAGCATTTAAAATTGCACCATGTATATCCCTTTCTTCATATGCTGAGGGCATTAACAATAATTGACCAATTGCGCAGCATTTCACACTTTACATAGTGCTTTCAAATACATTTTCTCATTGATTTTGGCAATTTTTAAAGTAAGACATTGAGCTCATGTTTGTAGTATGGGAATCATTATTTTCAAGTACAAGCTGCTATACTGTAATTCATACCACACTGTGATACAATGATGTCTTTCATGCCCATTCATAGTGTCTATCATTTACCCCTTCTTAAGGTCTTCATTTGTTTGCAGTGCTTCCTGGGTCTTTGTACCCTCCTCCCTCTGCAGAGACAGCTCCTATTTCTCATTGCTGGAGAAGCTATATCCAGCAGTTTGAGCCATCCAACCTGATTTACTATCCCTCCTTTAACTAACTGCTTCTAACTTTTGTGGGTTGGGAAACCAGATAATTAGCCTATTAGAATAGTGTCTTCAAATAAGACCAAACAATCTGTTCATTGATGTAAGCTTGGCTTTCAGAATTACTTTATTTCCAAAATAGAAAGCTTTAAAATTTTCCTCTTTCACCATGTTTTCTGAAACCATGATCCTATTCTGGTTTTTATATCATTCCTTACTCAGACTATCTCACTGTGGGCCAAGTCTATGATGCTTTCTTAGGATCCTCACATCTCTTCACTTCTGAGGAAGTCCGGGCTCCTCCCATCCTGCCCTTAGGCTGCTAAATATTCCCAGAAAAATTCAGGAAAACACATCAAATAACATATTACAATTTTCTTTTAAAATTATTTATTTATTTTAGAGAAACAGAAAGAGAGCAAGAAAGAGTGAGCAGTGGGGGAGGGGGGCAGAGGGAGAGAATTTTTAAGCAGACTCTCCGCTGAGGACAAAAAGCAGGACTTGGGGCTCCATCCCACAACCCATAAGACATGACCTGAGCTGAAACCAAGAGTCAGACACTCAACTGAGTCACTCAGGTGCCCTGCACATTATAATTTTAAGTTTAATGTAAAAGTAATACATTATAGAAATGTAAAAGATGAATTTTGAAATCATCCCCTCCCCAATAAAGGAAATAAATCACTAACCACCTGTTCTCTAACGAAAGCTCTGTTTGGCAGTTTGGTGCATTTCTCTCCAGTTCTTCTTCTGTGTCTGTGTGTGCATACCTGCATGTGAGTTTGTGTGCATTTCGATCTTACTTTTAATTTTGCATTTTTCTTTTTACACTTATGTTAATATCATTGGCATGTTCTCTTGTCATTGTATCCTTTTCCATCCATCATATTTAATGATTCTGGAATATTTTGTCAAGTCATTGCATGATAAATATTTTCAATTTTTTTTAAGATTTATATATTTGAGAGAGGGGGTGTGTATGTGGGGGGTGGGGCAGAGGGAGAGAGAGAATCTCAAGCAAATGCCATGCTGAGTGCAGACCCTCATGCAGGGCTCTATCTCATGGCCCTCAGATCACAACCTGATCTCAAACTGAAAGTTAGACATTTAACCAACTGTGCCACTCAGGTGCCCCAAATATTTTTAATGTTAATAATGTTTCTGTTATTAGATATTTAGCTTCTTTTCTTTATTATGGTTTGTGATATTGTAGGTAACACTGCAAGAAAACCCTTTTTTGGGATCCCTGGGTGGCGCAGCGGTTTGGAGCCTGCCTTTGGCCCAGGGCGCGATCCTGGAGACCTGGGATCGAATCCCACATCGGGCCCCCGGTGCATGGAGCCTGCTTCTCCCTCTGCCTATGTCTCTGACTCTCTCTCTCTCTGTGTGACTATCATAAATAAAAAATAAAAATAAAAAAAACCCAAAAATTATAAAAAAAAAGAAAACCCTTTTATGTCTATACATTTTCTCTCATTAGGATTGTTTCCTAATTAACTCCCACAGTTAGAATTACTGATTGAATGGAAAGAGCATTTAAAAAATGTGAAATCTCTAGAATCCTAAATCTTGCCTTCTTCACTTACACTGACTGTTATTTTCCTATTAACTATGCTCACTGATCCAGCAATTTTCTTGTGTCTACTTTGTGTCCGCCAGTAAGGAGACCAGAAGGAATAACCCGTGGTCCTTAGTCTCAAGGGATCCTCAGTTCAAAGTTATCCTGTGCCTGGTGCCACTGTGAGATATTTACTTGGCATACTGGTGACACAGAGGAGAAAATGACTAACTCTTGGCAGAAGAGACCAGATGTTTGCATTAAATTTTGAAGAGCGAGCAGGAATTTACCAGGCAAAGGCATAGACCCCAGAGAAGCATGTCATGCTCAGAAAACTGCAAGCAGTTAATTTTCATTAGAACATAGTGGGTGACCTAATAAAATAAGAACACCTGCTACAATTTATTGCAAGCTAGGTATCAAGTGCTTGCTAAATGTTTTCTAGACATCATTCCCATCAATCTTTACAACAGCCTGTGAGGTAGGTATTATTAGCCTCATTTTGCAGAAGAAGATTACTTATTCACTGATTACTGATAGGCAGTAGAATGTGTATTTGAATGCAGATCCACCTGACTGCATAGCCAATGTCCATAATCATCATGTTTTACTCTCAGCTAGATGCAAAAGACAGCATTATGGGAACTGAGATAAGGAGAGACCAGCTCATAGAGGTCTTTATAATTTATGCTAAAAAGTGGCTTTTATTTATAGCTTTTTATTTTTAGTGGATCTGGGCTGGCTATTCCCTCTTGGGTGCTCATGTCAAACCTATACATACTTTTGTCATTACATTTGTTATGCTTACTTATAATGTTTGTTTGCAAGTATATATCCCCCATTGACCTGAGGTTCTCCAGTGGAAAGACCGTCACTTATTTCTATGTCTTCCCAATAGCCAGTTCAGTGCCTAGCAAAGTGCGAGATGAAATCAATGTGAATGGATGAATGAATGAATGATTGAATGGACTTGGGAATTTTTAAGTTTGATTATTGGTATGCTGCAGTAGGCTCTTTCTGGCTTGCAACTGCCAATCATTATGTTTTCAGGAATGATCTGAGCTTGTTAAACACATAGTTATTAAAAATTAAAGCATATAAATTTACAACTAAATGCATTATATTAAAACAAAGGTCACAAATTGTTAAAACTCATAGCTTCTTAAACTATTTTATAGTATTTTACTATTACATACGGTCTGGAGGTGATTTCATCTATTGCCTCTGAATGGAAATATTCTATAATGGTGAGCTTCTCTTCACTCTGCATTCACACCAGTGACTTAAAATTGACCATAGTGTTGAAGCCCTCTCCTCTTTTGAAACTCCTCCTTAGTTTTTGTGGTATTCATTGTGGTGATTTCCCTGTTTCTCTGCCTATTTTCTTTCATTTGCTTGTTCCTCTCTATCTTCCTGTCTTTTAGAAGTTCTTTCTTTGGCCTTCTTAAATCGTAGTTTTGGTGATTTCACTTATTTCTCTGTAGAAATGACTTTCTCATTTATATATCCAGCCTGAGCTTCTCTTTTGGGCTCTGGATGCATATTTTATTTCCAACTATCTACTAGCATCCTGACCTAGATATTCTAGAATAAATCTCAAACTGAACCCATTACATTCCTAAGACAACCCCCCCCCCCCACCATTCTTCGTGGCTATTATAATAATTTCCATGATTATGTTGATGGCAGCTCCTTCATTTTACTTAGTTACCTGGGCTTGAGTTTTCTTTGTTTCCTTCCTCATTTCCCCTGACATGTTTCTTAAAATTTTCATCTGACAGTGGTCTGCCTTGTGTTTCCTTCCTTCCTACTGAAAGTTGTACGCTTGATCATGTTTTGATTTGTACTACACTTATTTATGCTCATGTATTACACTTCTTAGCAGGTGTTTTAAAAGGCAGGACCTAATTTTTAGACTTCTTGGTATTCCTTAGAGCATCTAGTAATATTGTATGTAGTAAATGTACTACATTATTATATGTCGTAAATTTATCTTTATTCATTGAATTCATTGAACTTAATTGAATGAAAGCCTAAGGGAGTTCTCTTATGAATAAGTTGTATGGACTTTATGAATATATTTTGATGCCCTGAATATTTTTTGTGCTAATTTTAAGTTCTCTGCTAAAGCATGAATAATCAATATTAACAGATAAATAACTTTAAAGTAAGAGTTTGTAAGTAGAGTAGGCTGAATTATGCTCCCCAACCCAAGATATTTACATCCTAATCCCCAGAACATGTTATCTTACGTGGCAAAAGAGACTTTACAGATGTGATATTAAGGCTCTTGAGATGGAGAGATTACCCTGGATTATCAGTGTGTCCAATATAATAGTCACAGGGGTCCTTATAAAGGGGAGAGAGGAGGGCCAGAGTCAGAGAAGGAGATATGATGACAGAAGCAAAAGTTGGGGTAATGTGGAGCCAGGAGCCAAGGAATGCAGGGATCTTCCAGAAGCTGCAAAAGAGAAGGTAACAGATTCTCCCCTAGAGCCTCTGGAAGGAATGCACATTGGCTGACACCTTGATTTTAACACACTGAGACTAATTTTGGACTTTGGACTTCAAGAACTATAAGGTAGTAGAGTTATGTTGTTTTAAGCCTCTAACTTTGTGGTAATTTCTTGTGGTAGCAATAAGAAATTAATACAGGGGATTTTGGTGGAATGTACATTTTAATATTAGACAAAGCAAGGAATCAATTCTTAATTGTGGAATTTCAAGTATCTGTAAGCTGGTTGGAGGAGGTAGACTTAGGCCAATACATGGAGAGATTATGAAACTGTTAGGCCCCATGACAAGTAAGCACTAGTGAGGCTTCCGGGGCAGAAAGTCTTTGGGTGTACACATGATGTTCAGATCAGGAAATAACTCATCTTAACCCCGGGAGGCAAATTAACTTTCAGAGAATGAAAAATAAGAGATCAAGAGGCTTCCCAGAAAGTATTCTTTATTTTAGAGATGAAGACAGCAGAGAGACTAAAGTATGTGAAGTTAGGGCTCTGATGCAGCACATCCTCCCACCCCCATGACTTATCTGCGGCCAAAGTCCATGTTACTTCAGACCTCATTCAGCTTTCTTTCCTCTCTCCTTCATCTGAGCCACCCATACATTCAAACCATCAGTGAAAAATTTCACTTTCTACTCTTTTACAGGATTTGGGCTAATGGGATCATGTGCATTAGTTTATTGTTGTGTAACACATTACCCCAAAGCCTAGTGACTAAAAACACATTTATTATTTCTTGTAATTCCATCAATCAGAAGCTCAGAGATGGCTTGACTGATTGTGTCTATCTCATAGTCTCCCAGTGACCTCAAGATGTTGGCTCAGTTCATGGTCATCTGAACACAGAATGATGCTGGACTACCCACTTCCAAGGTTGAAGTTGGTACTGGCTGTAGCTTGGGTATCCTCAGAACACAGTGGCAGGTTTCTCTTAGATCATGAGATCCAAGAAAGAGAGCAACAGGTAAAAGCTTTCCTTTTAATAGTCTAGACTCAGAGTTTGCATAGCATGACTTCCATTGTGTTTGATCTATTAGAAGTGATTCACCAAGTCTGGCTTATACTCATGAGGTAGAGCATTAGATTTCACCTTCTAAAGGAAGAGTGTTAAAGCATTTTTGGACATATTTAAGGCCACTGCATCTTGCCTTAAAACCATAATAGCTAGAGCAATTATCAACAAAAATATATATGTCATTTTGCATTTCATGATGTATTTCTATATACACTATCTCATTGAACCTCATAAATGCTTTGCAAAGAAGGTATTGTTATTATTACCCCAATTTTATAGAGAACAAAAGTGAGATTTGTTTTTATTTTAAAGATTTTATTTATTTATTTATTAATGAGAGACACACAGAGAGAGAAGTAGAAGCCTGATGTGGGACTCAATCCCGGGTCTCCAGGATCACATCCTGAGCCAAAGGCAGATGCTCAACCACTGAGCCACCCAGGCGTCCCAAAAAGTGAGATTTAGAGACCTTAAGAAGCTTGCCAGATCTCATCTTTGTGGTTTCAAAACTAATGCTCTGTCTTATCTTCCACTTTGACTTTTCATTTCCCAATACCAGTGGGTCCTTATAGAGCAAACACAAAAGAAGGATGTAGAATATGTTCCTTTTAATCTACATACTTTTGTAGCTCATTAAGAAGAAGCATATATTGAAATGTAGTATTTTCTATGAACAGGTCAACATACATTTTGACCTTCAATCCACTTCTCATCTTTACCTCCTCTTATTCTCCCATCCTTCAGTGAACAGATGCTCCGGTGTGATGGTCACGCAGAGTTTTGCAATGGCTGTGAACTTCTGGGGTGTTCAGGGCTGCCAGAAGACAAGGAGTATAGTAATTAACAGGGCACAAAGACTTCCTTCCCCCAGTGCACAGGTATCCCTGGTAAGACAAATGTTGTCTCCATTTTAATTCACATGGTCACTGCCTCTCCTTAAAGTTCAGTGATTCTAATCAAGGATGAAGAAAGAAAAATCAATGTTCATTGGCATCACTGGTACATCCCAGATACGGTGCTAGTTACTTTACATAGTGGTGAGTTCCTTAAGGGTGAGACTTATTTACCTTTGTCTCTTCCTTCTCCCAAATTCTAGATGGTGGAGTTCTATAGGGTTTGTCTTTTGCACTTCTTCTCTTCATATGCATTGATTCATGGATGAACTCATCCTGTCATGGCTTTAAATGCCACCTCTATCCTGAACACTCCCACATTTATATCACCAGCCCTGGTCTCTCCCCACAAGTCCATGTGCACATACCCAGATGTCTACTGGACATCTCTATTTGGTGTCTTAAGCTCAATTTGTTGGTTTCCTTGCCCTTAGTAGTCACAATGAACTGTGCAAATATTTATCTGGTTGCTCAAACTGAAAACCTTGGAGCCCTTCCTGACTTTTCTGGAGTCCTATCACACTCACATCCAATACATCAGTAAATTCTACTAATTTTATCTTCAAAATATGTCTCAGATCCAATCACTTCTCAGCATGTCCTTTACCACCTCCTGCTCCTAGTCATTATCCTTTCTCCTAACCTGTTGGCTTTTCCTGCTTCATTCTCATCTGTCCTCTTCTAGCTTATTCTCCAAGCAACTTTGCAGTGATCCATTGGCATTACAAATCCCTGTCTTGTGACTTCCCTGGTCAAAATCCTCTGGCAACACTCAGAACTTCTTCCTGGTATCTCCAAGACCCAGTCTGGCTCTGCTACACTCACCCTTGTCTGCTTTGCTTCAACCACGGGGGCAGCTAAGTTTTTCTTGAACATGCAAAGTGTGCTCCAGGCTCACATCTCCTCTCCTGTGCTGGAATGTTCTTCCACAAGATAGCTACTCAGCTTGCTCCTTTACTTAATTTCAGCTTCTGCTTACATGTCCTCTCCTCAGAGAAGTCTTCCCTGGTCACTCTATTTAGAGTAGGCCTACACTTCCCTCCTTAGTCTCTGCCTCCTTATCCTGCTCTTTTTTTGTTTGTTTATAGCACGGATTAATTGTGCTATAAACACATTGTGCATATTTATTGGATTAAGAGTGTTTTGTTTTTGTTTTTGTTTTTTGCCTATATCCTCCCACAGAACATAAGCCGGAGTTTTGTTTTATTCATTAGGTTAATAGTAGATACTCAGTAAACATTTTCTGAATGAATGAGTGAATGAATGAATGAATTTTTCTTTGTAACTTCAGTATCTAATTACAAATCTGGAACAGAAGAGCTACTTAATAATGTCTATTTGAATTATCTCAATTAAATATCCTAACTTGAGATTTAAATAGTTTTCTCATTTTATAGAGATATTATATAATTGGCCTAAGGGCACCCAGCTGAGCAGAATTTTGATTCCTGGTCTCTGCAAATTTAGAGCGTCTGTTATTTCCACTTTCCTCTAGGGTTTCTGTTTCCTTATGCTGCCTCTGAGGTCTTGGAAGGGCTCAGATGATAATGAAAAGGCTCCTTTGCATTGTGTTCATATGAGAAAGGTTAGGGGGAACTCAAGGTGTATGGCATCTAGGTCTCTATAATAGCCCAGAGAGACACTGTTGGCAGATGCCAAGTACCATGTCTTCTCATGGGTGAGGGCAACAGCGTTCTTGCCCCTTCCCTCCTCAGAGAGCTATTCCAGAGTGCATCTTGTGAGTTTTTCCTGGGCACTCACAAAATACCCCAAAATAGTGTGGTCTGAGGCCAAGTCTAGAAAGCTTCAGAGCCATATCCTGTTGCAGCTCTCCTCTGGTCTCAGGAGAGGAGACGGTAGGGAGGAGATGGTAGAGTATGACACTTTGCATAACATATGTGTCTGTTTCAAAATCCTAAGGAAACTGTGGGTGGGAGCAACTGTGGTTCTTCATATTTATAGGATGCGTTAGTGAGCCAAATCAGTTACTCTTCCAAAGGTCTACATGTCAATAAGCCTGGCAAATAAGGAAATTTAGTGTAGCTGTCATTTACTTTGTAGCTACTGCTCTGAGGCTACTCAATCTCAAGGGTTATTTTTTCCACAAAACTACCGTTACTTACTACAGCCCAAACTAATCAATCCATCACTGGTCATTTGGTTTTGTAGTTTGTCCTTCAGTTATAAAGTTCTTTGATACTGTTCATGGTGCATGGCTTGGTTCCCTAACAGGATTGTTAGCTTCTTGAGGGCACGGACCAGAGCACACATCCCTCTTTTGTCCACACAGAGCACTTTCCCTCCCCTCTCTTAGTCACTGTGATCAGTGGAGAAGCTCATCTATGTGGAAGTTCCTGAAACAGTCCAGGTCAAGGTAAAGAGTATATTAAGAGGCTTCCTACCCCACTCTCCTATAACTCATCTCAACCAGTTTTTATAGTCTAGAATTTATTGTGCTATATTGACCCATTAATGTCATGCCTGGAGGGAGCTCTGGGCACTTTCCCATTTAACCATAGTCTTCCCTGAAGGCCTCCTACACAGATCACATCAGAACACTCAGGCATAGGCTTCAGTTTTCTGCTCAATAGTCCATTTCCTCACTGGGGTTGAATCCCCTTCCTAAGCATGGTGGAGTTTGACAAAATGTGGAATCCATGGCCAGGCTGGACTCTGTTTTCCATGTCACCCAACATTTGAATGGAATTCTGAATTCATAGAGGTGTTTTACTGCTGTGTGGTTGAGTGTAATGGGGCTCCTACCTGTACTCTCCTGACACTTGGTCCATCCACTGCTTGGGTTCTGGAGTATCTTGTAGTTTTGAACACTGGCATTTAGACAGCAGAGTCTGAGGCTCAGGGGTGGGTTACCTCAGTCCTGATGTCAGTTTCCCACCTTTCTCATCAACCCATGTGACTGAGTTCTTTGTGTGCCTTTCAGCTGAGCTCATTGCAATTCTGATTGCAGTGAAGTAGATACTCAATAGTACTAAGAATGATGAACATGCATTTCTCTCTTAAATCATTTCCTATAATAAGAAATGTTGGCAATAGCGATTGATAACATGAGCTTCACTCCATGGAAGAGAAACTGAAGATTTCCTCAGGAAGAAAGGAGAATGCCAGAGCAATCAGGAGCCACTCTGTGCTTCATTCCCGTGAAGTTTATCCCTATTTCCAAACCCTTCAATGCCTCTAACTTAAGGCCTTCGAATTCACCTGTCAAGGTGAATTTGTAGCCTAGAGTGTTACAGAACAGTTAAGGTCCAACTACTATACTTTGTGTTCACTTAGCTTCTTTCCACAGAACACACTGCCATTTAAAGCCCTTTGCAGAGGTATTAAGTGATGACCACTCTCTCATATAAAAGGAGGGTGACTGAAGCTTATTCTCATGGTAAAACTCTAGGAAAAGTATAAAACATATGACTCAAAATTATCCCACCTGAGAGTTGAGGGAGCTGAGGGGCATTTATGCACTCATTTCCATTATTCATTGCTTAAAGTCTATGAGGAGTGGGGATGTACTACCAGCCTGCTGTGTGTTTGGGGTGGTCGATATTGTGTGTGGTGGTAAGTGCAGCCTTCTGGAAATACCTATAGATCCATAAATGGCAGTGATATTGTAATTTATAACAAGAAATATGTACTTGGTCTTCTTTCTTGTTTCCTTGGAATTGCAATTCCTTATTCTATTGGAATTTCCTAAGTACTGAGAGTGATAAAGGTGTCTTTTGTTATGTCAGTTAGGTGAGTTTCAGACAGCACCTAGGTAACCAAAGGATAGGGACTGGTCACCAGTTGATCCAACCAGGTGATTAGAAAGTTAGAAATTTTATTCCCATGCTCTGACCTTTTCTGGAAAGGGGGGAGAGTCTGGAGGTTGAATCAGTAACCAATGGCCTAGGATTTAATCAATCATGATTATGTAATGAACCTCCATAAAAACCCAGAAGGATGAGGTTTGAAGGGCTGTTCCTGAGTTATATCCTTTCATAATGAGCCAGTGATATAGTAAAGTAAAATGTTTCTCTGAATTCTGTGAGTGGCTGTAACAAATTAACTGAAGGAAGGGATTGCTGGAACCTTCAATCTATAGCCAGCTAATTAAAAGCACAGTTGACAACCTGAACTCATAACTGGCATATGAAGTTCAGAGGGTTGAAGGGTGGGAACAGGCTTGTAGGACTTAGCCCTCAGCCTGTGGGATCCGATGCTGTCTCCAGGTAGATAGTGTCAGACTTGAGTGGAACTGTAGGACACCCAGCTGGAGTCTGAGAATTGTGTGGTGCTGTAGGGGGATACCCTCCCCATCTTCTCCACCCTCTGTAATCAGGAACAGTGTAATCAGGAGCAGTGTTCTTATTGGAGGTAGTGGGGAGTCCCCTCGGCAGGATGCTGACAGAGTCTACTATACAGTTTATTTATGGTCCTTGAATTATCTGTCAAACACAGAACTTAGTTTTTTCACATACAGCACTCTAAACTACTGATGAAGAACCCATGGCTCAGAGTGGTCCTAGTTTTGTACTCAAATGTAACCCTCTTGAGGTGAGGGATTATGACTGTCTTTTCATCATTCCCCCTGCCAGGCTTTGGATTCTACACCTAACTGATACTCCTTAAACGTCTGAGCTCCATCATGATGATAATTTACACAACGTCAAGTGGTTAATGAATGAATTAGGAATCATATCTTTATATCCTTTATTTAATTATATTTGAGTTTCACAATAACTTATTGAGTTATTTATGAGAAAGTATTATTTTCATTAGCCAAATTCTGCAGATGAGAAGCCTGGTGATAAGTTATGAGTTAGAACAACTTATTTAAAAGGTAGAGAATAATTAATTCTTTTGATCTGGAATGCACAATTCACAGAAAACTCACGGTAATGATAAAAGTTAATAGGTGGTTATTTAAAGGATAATATAGTCAACAATGCCAGGAAATTAGAAGCAAAACTTCTTTTTATTTAGTAAAGGGCATTTAATATAAACTTCAAAACATGGTTATATGTGTGCTAATTGTTCTTAAATTGTTTTTGTAAAACATTTGCCACATTTCCAGCATTTTTATGGAAGCTTGAAGGGAAAATATTACTCTGTGAACTTTTATTTTATTTTATTTTTTAACTAAGGCAAATAAATAAATAACGATGAAACTTTGTGCATACCTCTGAAACCCAGATAAGGGTTCCTTTGTGACTCTCACTAATACAGAAAACTATTTAAATTTTCTCACTTCCCCTTTCCTTTCAAACTTGATCCAGTTTAGCCTTGGCTCCCACCCCCTCTTTCCCCAGTTATAAAACCAAATGGAATGTTTGCACTGAAGGACAAGTCTGTGCAGTGACTCAGAGGAAACAAGCATTTATAAACCATGTTTCCCTAAAGCCTCAGCACAAACATGGCTGTGGCCCAGGTCCAGACTGGCCAGGGCAAAAACTCAGGAGAGTGGCCCCAGCAAAGCCGGGTGTCAGAGGGGCCCAGCCAGGAATAAGGCCTGAGCCGCACATGGCCTTGAGGCAGTGCCACACCTTGGAGATTTCTCATCTCTGAGAGTCAACACAAGAATGGCTGAAATGAAGTTACACAAAGAATTATTTGGCCTTTGCTGGAGTAGGGTCTTCTCCTTGCATGTTCAGTGTAGTTTGGTCTGGCTACAGCTTCCTTGCTGATGCCTTCCTTCTCAATTATGTCTACAAGCTGTCTTCTTTATATAATATCTTCGCCCTAGGGCCTAGGCTGACCATAGCTGCCTGGAATACATACAAGGACAGGTTGGTTTGCATTCTGAAGTCAGATCTAGTTTTGAATCCCAACTCACTACTTCATACTTACATTTGACAAATAATTATTAAAGACTTATTTTGTACCAAGCATGGTTCTCAGTGCTGAGAATGTGGGATCCAGCAGGACAGACAAGGGGCCTGTTCACTTTTCCATTCTAATCAGAGGAAATAGGGAAAAACAAAAACAAACATAGATGATTTCAGAGTGATGGCAAGAATGTCAAAATGGGGTGACTAGGAAAGGCCTCCACAGGGTGGTGAAGAAGACTCTTCCATGAAGAAGTGGCATTTAAGTGGAAATCTGAATGACAAAGAAGGGTCCTGGAGGATAAGATTACTCCTGGCCTAGGCACACACAAAGTCCTGAAAGAGGAATAACCTTGGTCTATTTGAGGAACTGAAAGAAAGCCTGTATGGCAGGAGCACTGTGAATGAAGGAAGAGTAGACCAGGCGAGGCTGAAGAGTGTGGCAAGTCAAACAAAGATGGCCACCCATTCCTTGAGAGGCTAAAGTACCAGACAAGTGACCTTGGACCAGCTTAGCTGCCAGCTGAATACCACTGAGTGACTCCCATAAATGCCTCATGAAACAAAAGGACCATCCAGCCAAACCTTACCTGAAGTCCTGACACATGAAATCCTGAGATATAATTTTATCTCATAATTTTTTAAAAAGATTTATTTATTTATTTGAGAGAGAGAGAGAGAGAGAGAGAGAGGATGGGCATGTGGAAGAGGAGGAGTGGAGGGAGAGAGGGTAAAAGAGAGAATCTCAAACAGACTCCCCCTTGAGCATAGAGGTTGGCATGGAGCTCCATCTCATGACCCTGAGATCATGACCTGAGCTAACATTAAGAGTCAGATGCTTAACCAACTGAGCCACCCATATGCCCTTCTCGTAAGTTTTCAGCCCCTAAATTTTGGGGTAATTTGTGTCTCAGCAAATACTATCCAGAACAAAAAGATAGGCTGGAGTCAGTTTACTCTGACCTTGAGTCAGGAAAAATGAGTTTGGCTTGAAATGGATGAAGTATCATGGGAGGGCTCACACAAAATGTGTAGGGGCTTATAGGAGCTACATTTTAAAACTTAACTCGACCGCTATTTGTCTCTGGTTCCCAGTTCTTTGCCTTGTACAAGTAAACTGATCTATCTTTGGTTTCTTTAACTGTAAAAGAGAAGAAGAATATCTACCTCCTAGGGTTGTTTGGGGATTGAATAATATTCAGTGATGAACATAGTGCCTAGCACCAGCATAAGGGCTTCACGAATGGCAGCTTCAGTTGTTACTATTTTTTTTTTTTTTTTTGACTGGGCTTCCACCTGGAGAATTGAGAAGTCTTCAGCTAGGTCTTCCTAAGAATTTGACATCCCAGTTGGTGCCTCTCACGTCCATCAGGATTGGCCACCAAAGCTGCCGTTTGTATCCTCTGTTGTGTCCTCTCCTCCTCTGATGTTGGTTCCATGGATCCTCCAAAATGGCAAGCCATGGTAGCTTAGTGGATTATGGCCCAGTTTCTGTGGCTGGTTTGTCCCCTCCAGCATGGGCTATGCCAGGCTGCCGCCTCCCAGGTCAGTTGGTGGACTCCAGCCGTCACCATGGTCAAGGGATCAAACAGCCTCACTCCCTCCTCCTGGGAGAAGAAACTGACAAAAGAGTGATTCCGTGGCCTCTTGATTTCTGTGGAACGTTCAGTGCTAAAAGTCTATTACATTATATTTTGGTATGTTATCGATTTCACTAATACCTATTATGAGGTGACTTAGTCCACCCACAAATTGACTGTAAACAGCCATGCTTGCTGACCCTCTGATAAGCTATCTACTTGGCACATGCTGCTCTCCCCCTCCCCCACACACTGCTGCTCTAGTTTGTCCACTCCATCAGTTTTTCTCAGACCTGTGTTGGAGAACTTCAGTTCATCTCTTCAGACGTGCTCCATAAAAAGACAAGTGTTCTCAGTTACATAACTGCTCTTTTCCACCTCTCGATGTCAGAGACTTGGGGTATGCATCTGGGTGTGGAGACTTGGAGACACACTCCAGCAAGAAACTCTGTTTCCCTGGGCTTAATCCAGTATTTCATAAACCTATTTAATCATGGAACTGTTTTGAGTTTCTCCTGTGAAGAATATCCTATAAAGGAATGTTTGAAAGATACTGCATTTAGTTTCTTTCCCCCCTTTCAGGCTCTGTGAGTCTTTTATTTCTTTAGGTTTCACCTTGCCTCTCTCTATTTTAATAATGCCAAATGCCAGAACTTTTTGTTCTTTTGGGTGTTAGTTCTATTGTGTGGTGAAAGTAGACTGCCTGGGTCTGAGTCCTGAGTCCATTCCTTACCAGCAGCATAACTTTGGACAAATTAATCTATCTGTGCCTCAGTTTCCTCATATGTAAAATAAAGATAATGATAGTACTTTCCTCAGTAGGGCTGCTGTGGGAAGAAATGATCTTATGTGTAAAGAGTGGGTTCCACATTTTTTGCTCCCAAATGTTAGCTAATACAATTAATATAATTAATGAAATATAATTACTACTACTACTACTATTATGATTTACAGCAAAGAAATCAACAGCAAGGGTCTATAAATCTATCTTTTATATAGATTTGTGTGGCTTGAACTGATGTCATCCTGTTCTTTTCTGAATCAGCACTGCTGTACAGCAGCAGGTGTATACAGGTGTATGCAGGTAATATATCACTGACATCAATATGAGACAGGTATTAACTAAATTTTTTCTCTCTCTCCTAAATCTGTGTAATACTTTGTAATAATTACATTTGCTGTCTTATCAATACTAATGCCATAATAGTACCATTTAAAATGTGGTCATATGTGTTTAGTACATTTCAGCCATTCCACATCAAAAACCCCGAAAGAAAAGTTATTGGGGAGGTATAAACCTCATGTTAGAGAATCATTTATTCTAAGCATGTATGAGTTTTCTTAGTTCATCGGTTCTCACTATGTTTAGGAGAGCCTTGCATGGTGTGGTAGAAATCAGCATTAATCCCATTTTCCAAGTGAGGCCTTCAAGGCATATCAAAATTTTATTTTTAAAATAAATTTCTGCTGGTGGAAGCAGAAAAATACAGACTATCAGGGTGGAGGACAGCATGATTAGGACCTTTCCAGGATCCCCAGACACTATTTCAGGGCTTTTGTTTGGGCAATCAAAGCCAGCCTTGGAGAATGGACCAATGGCCCCTTTGATTCTAGTCTCTGGGGAGGGGGTACACAACGAGATCCACTGACTTCATAAGGGAAAGTTAAGGCCAGTGTTTTCTCTTGGAAGTGAAGTAGGGAAGATCAGGGTTCAGTTGAATCGAAATAAGTATAGTTTTTCATATACTAGTGATTAAAAGAAACCCTGTATTATATAGGTTGCCTCAATCTTGCTCTGTACAATAGTCTTTCATAAATTATATGTGTATCATCATTAGAGAAGAATGGGTCATATGCTCCATTTGGCTTCCTACTCTGCCCTGCAAGCGGCTGCCCCAATAAGAATTCCGTATTTGGAAAAATATTCTATAAAGCTATGCTTAAAAAGTCACACTTACACTAATTGTGACTGTACATAGTACAGTCCCTCCTGACTTAGAAGCAGTAAGCTTTCAGGCACATTTTTTGACTAGCGTAATGACAGAAATGGTTTTATAACATAAAGCACAAGCACATTACAGAATTATTATTATTAACATTATTTCCAGAGGATTTCTTGCTTGCATTCTCTCTGTCCTTGAACAGAACATGATTGGGAAGAGCAAGAGTTCTAAGAAGATCATTTAATATCCACAGGATGGGCCCACTGTATCTCCAGGGCTGAGCACAAGCCTGGCCCCAGCGAGTTTCAGAGAACACTTGTTGGGTGAATGGATGGAGGAGTGAGGATATAAAGTGTTTTCCTGCTGAATTATCCAAATAAACTATTTAGATTTCACATTACTGGATATATTTTTTAGCTCTCCACTCTGTTCTGGCACTCAGGTGTGCTTTTTAAAAAGTCAAAAATAAAATCAGAGCCCTTTTCAAGAGCAACACTTTCTAGGATCAAAAATATGATGCAAATATGAAAAGATGTCTCCTTTTCTATCCATTGCTGTCTTCAAGCAATTTAATATGTGGCCAAGAGCAAGAAGACAAGTATCTCTCAAATGCAATGCAGACAAATTGCCTACTGCTATTTAATGAAAAGGAAACAAAATTGATCTTACTTTGTACTTTTATACGAATAAAAATATTTTTTAAACCCTTAGGCCAGAAAACTTCCCTAGAGTAATATTGTATGATTGCTTGGTATTTATTTCTTTATAAAAATATCAATACCAGCTCTCTAGTAAATTGGTTTTTGTCTTATTTTGTGCAAAATCAAACCATAGGATAATTGTTAGCATATATAATATATATAGCCTCTTTTTGCTGGAGGTCATTTCAAAAACTTGTACTCTAAGATATATCTCAAAGTGAATAAAAATAAAGTTGTACAAATATTTCTATTGGCAATATATTTTTTTCCTGCTGTTTCACAGAACCAAAAGAGTGAGAAAAATGATTCACTGAGAATGCATATGCTAGTAATTTACACATACAGTGTCTTGGAATATTTTTCTTACAAATGACTTTATATTGAGGACGAATCTTCCTACAGCTTCTAATTCAAACCAAGTGTTCTGGATTTGATATTAGGATTCACTCTCAAATATCTTGCTCAAAGGACAGGGAACAGATCAAGGATCTGTCTAATAATGCTATATAATTATGAAAAGAAGAACCAAATCCAAGAGAAAGATGTTGCTGTAAACTTCAACATCCGTCAAATTTGTATAGACTCTTTTCCTGGAGTGTCTATGAATTCCCAGGTTAAAAGGTTCACTCTGAGAAGGAAAGAATCCTTAAAAACCGTGAGAAAAACCTTATTTCCCAGCTTTTTTTTTTTTTTTTGTCTTTGTCATTGTTGGCATCTAGAACGCAAATCACCCATCAGCTTTGAAGATCAAGTCTTGGGATGTATGTGTGTGTGTGTTTTCCAAAGCAAAGTAGTAATTCTACTGTTTTGCAACACAGAAAACATAGGATTTATGGGAAAAATTGCAAAGTTTGTGGGAAAACATTCTGGTTTCCACTTACCTATGATCTTATTAGTTTAAGGCAATTTTCTGTTCAGGTATTTTTCTACTCCCCACCTTTTAATCTGAAAGCATTTACAAGCCTTCCTTAAAAATATGCCAGCAATTCCTTTACTGAACACCCATTGTGGTCATGGACCCTGCCACATTGGGCTCTGCGGGATCTCTGTGAGATCCTGGCACTTAAAGAACTCATGGTCTATTTGAGGTTAGCGGATTCCAAGAATGCTGGCAAAGGGGTACCAGGTGCCTACACATGAGGCAAATGTTAAAGACCCAGATGATGTCAAAAGGTGTTCTTTCCTGCTTCTCTGCCATCACTCATGCTTTCCCCCTCCCCTCATGGAATGCTGTCTCTATCCTTTTGAAGTTTTACCCATTCTTTAAAAACTGGCTTCTTGGGGCACCTGGATGACTCAGTTTGTTAAGTGTCTGCCTTCGGCTCAGGTTATGATCCCAGGATAATTATATTAATATAATTTATTATAAATATGATATAAATAATACTTAATTATAATTAATGATGTATTAATTGTAATTAATATATAAACTATGCCAAGTTACATATGAACTACAATGTTACATATTATAGTATTAACATTTTAGCTTGTAGATATGGATCACTCAGTTTTGATATTATATAATAGTACATTCTGTGAATATATCACAAGTTATCCATTTTCATAAAAATGAACATTTGGGTTGTTTGCAGTGGCTTTGCTATTAAAACCACAAAATCAAAGCATCCATGAGCAGTCTTATATTCTCCTGGTTTACGTGAATAAGAAGTTGTCCCTCTTCCATCTATGCTTAATTTTTCTCCTTAGTATTTATCACTGTCTTGTATTATGCAGGTACACATACATACACATACACACATGTATGTGTCTTAATCATTACCTAGATCCTCTACTGAAATAGAAGATTCTATTTTTTTCCATGCTATAGCCTCAGTGCCTAGAAAAGTGCATATAGCAAGGGCTCAGAAAATATTTGTCTAATGAATGAATGAGTGAATGGATAAATAAATAGATAAATAAATAAATAAATAGGATTTTGCTCCTTGTTTGTTAAGTAAACTGCCCTGCCTGGATTTCCTATTGATGCAGAAATCAGCATGGAATATTGAGAGGACATTGAGTACACTATTCTGAGTCCTGATTCCAGATCTGCCACTAACTAGCTGTGAAACTTTTGACAAGTTACTCAACCTTTCTGATTCTGAGTATAAACATTTATACAAAGGGAATAACAATGATCTCCAACTGTTCTTAGTATGTGTTGCATATACAAACGTCTTATAAACCATGAATTCATGAATATATGTTAGCAGTCATTCCTTTGGTAAAAATTCCGTGCATTTTTATGGAGATTCAAACAAAAATGAGTAAAAGTTAAAATTACTTGTTCTGTATTGAGAATTTGTGAGGTTGGATAGGGAGCCTGAAAGAAAATAACAGACTAGAAGGAGCAAGGAAGACCAGTTCTGGGGCCCGACTGGGTATACTTCGTATGGTGGATGTGTGCTATCAAACTTTCACTGAAAAGTCAAGTTATTTTTAACCTCAAGAAAGCATGAAGAATCTCTTTTTAAATAGGGCAACCAAGATAGTGTGTTACCCTTTTCCATCAGCCTGCCTAAATGAAATATTCATTTTTGTGTCAAATAACAAGTGCTATATATAGTTGAGCACTAAGAAGGGATAGAGTCATCTGAAGGTAAATCCTTAAAAAGTCCTGGATATAAAATAACTGTAGCGGAAACATCCATTTATATTGAATCAAGATTCCATATTCTGGAGAATGATGGTTTCTTTTTTTTTTTTTTTCTTCTATCTTGGTCTCACATGGACAGGCAAAGGCAGAAATGATGCCTGAGGGAAGCTTTTCATCCACCTGGTCCAGAGTGCCATACTGGAAAAGATCCCCGGATTTGGAGTTGGTTTGACCTTGTGTTGTCCAAAATTAATTGTAATGGCCTCTGTTTTACTTGTATAATGGAGTTGATAACAATACCATCCCACTTTGAGGTTGTAAGCATTAAGCATGATGAGTGAAAGCCTTTGTAACCTGTAAAGTATGATGTTGATGTTATGAGATTTGAGTTATGAGGTTCAGTGTCATGAGACTGGAACCCAAGGCAAAAGTGTTTGTGTCATGAAAACTAGACACTAGGCAAAAATGTGAAGTGAGCAGTTTAATTATGCCCTCTTCCTGTCATCCCCCAGTGTTTATTGGTGTTCATTCTTCCTTCCAAACCTTGTTTTTCTCATGGGCTCTCAGAACTCGTGCTCAGGCACTGCTGAGAATCTTCCGCATCCAGAACTGGAACCAGATGTCTATCTGCCCTACACATCCATCCTGTGTCTTCTTCTGTTCTATTTGGGCTTTGTCCTTTCCTTCCTAAAATAGTTCCAAGGTTTAGCAGAGTGGCAGAAAAAAAAGGATTATTTGTTTTTTCATTCACCTAGAACCTCAAGTCCTGAGTTTTGACATGATCTCTGGATGAGGTTTATTTGGTCACAGAGATCCACTGACAAGGATCCACTTGGAAAGAAAAGGTCCACTGGGAAGCTTTAACTTTTCCATGACTTGCCTAAAGGTGTTTTGACAGTTTTACATATACCAGGAACATACTGGAAAAAGCACAGACCTCTCTCAACCTTTGACAAGGTCTGAGTGACACAGTTAATATGAGATCATTGTTAATAAATGCTTATGGAGTAGTATCTATGGTTTTAATTCTGTGTTTCATATCCACAGCAAGAGTTTAAGTGGGTTGGTTAGGAGAAGAAACATAGTATCTTAAGGAAAAAAAGAATCATTTACAATTTTTTGAAAGATTAAATATATAACCATATAGAAGTGTCTATTTTACCTCCTTGTCTCTCTCTTGTGGCCCCTTATGTAGTTTCTCTCTTGTTTTCCCTGCTTCTATCCATATTCTTCTTCATTCCCTCCTCATCCTTTCCAGGTCAAACACTGGAGGAACTTAGCTTGATTAGATTGGCTTACCATTACTACCCTCATTGTAGTAAGGTGAGGCTCTGAGTTAATGCACCCAGTGGGTTTCTGGTCTACCTCGCCTACCCTTGATTCAATTGGCAATCAGTGCTTTGCGGAGAACAGCTTGGCTCTGCCTCCCCTGCAGGGAAAGGTCTGCAGGTTTCCAGTAGAAGACAAACATGACTGACAGATCCAGGACACCTAAGAGTCAGGTGTATGAGCATTGAGGAGGGAAATTGCTTTGAGCAGATCACTGTATTAGCTTGGGAGGCCCCCTCAAATCTCATGGTTGCACAGTGCTCTCATCCTTTCACCTCTACTATGGATGAGATTGTTTCTCTCTCTCTCTCTCTCTCTCTCTCTCTCTCTCTCTCTGTCTTATTTTTCCAATTTCTCAAAGGCTCCAGAAAGGAGTAGGCAAAGAATGCTGGTCTTGGAGGTGAGGTGGAAAGGCTCATAAGGGCAAAGCATCTCAAAGGATTTCTCTAATGATTGTTGGAATTTGAGGCCAGTGTTGAATTTCATTTCCTATCTCACATCTCAGATCCCATTCTGCTACTTACCAGCGGTGAGACCTTGAGAAAGTTATTTCATCTCTATAACTGGCATAATGCAGCATTACATCTGCCTCCACACTTTGTGAGGATAAAATGAGGTAACACATGTGAAGTGTTTACCCCATTCCAGGCACATGGCAGAGGCTCAGTATATTGTTGTGATTGCTTGATTACTTCACTTATTAACCGCCCAAACGTGTCACTTAGTCAACTTTTATTCAGAGCTTATCCTGTGCGAGATAGTTCACCAAAGCACATAAGGCACCCGAAATGATTTAAAATTTTAAACATTAAAGTGATTTAAAAGTTTTAACAACCATCTGACTAACACTGCTAATTTTTTGAGCAAAGCCCCCTTAAATGCACAATCTTATAGTATCAGTGAGTTAGGGTATTGTTCTAAGCTACAGACTAAAGAAATTCTTTTTTAAAAGTTTGTGATAATGAATTTATGTGATTGAGATGGAATTTCTCTTGAAAGTAAAATTTTAAATAATGATTAAAGTTCATAGTATTTAAATAGACTGGGAAATTATGCCAAAAGAGACACAGTCAAGCTTCAGAAAGCATAAAAAACTGCTTAAAAACTGCTTAAAAGTTTTGAATCTGTATAATTTTTTACATGACATTTCTTCTCAAAACAAACATTTTTTTTTCCTTGAATGAAAAATTCTGTGCTAACTCATATCCTCCCCAAACACTCCTTGCCCTGCAATAACTTATCAGTGTGTGCACAGGATGGAAAAAAAAAAAAAAAGCTAAGGAAGTAGTTTTCAGTTTCAAGTTTCCAAAAGGTTATTATAAATAACAACCAGTATGTTTGAACAATGGTGTTTTCTAGTTAATTTAAGTTTTTGCTTACTTGGGAATTAACCCTAATACACTTTTCATTTTGATCCATATTGAAATTTACTGTAGGATGGTGAACATAAATAAATTTTTCTTACATAATTCAGGGTGCTAGATCAGGGGCAGGAATGTTAATTCTCACATAAGGCATTCAAGAAATGTTTGTTGAGTGTAATAAACTCTAGAGATACACAGTATAGAGGACTGGACAAATGATGTGTTAACTCTAAGATATGCGTTAGAGGCTTTCAAACCCTTTTACAGCAACCCACAGGAAAGAATACATTTCATATTGCAAACCATTACCTACACACACACACACACACACACACACACGCACATCCATATAAGTACTCAAAAGAAAAATTTTGTAAAACTATACTTACCAGCTGCAATGCACTCTGATTATTTTTATCATAATCTATTGTCTTTCCTTTTTAAAAATACTGCTATTTATGAACTACTAAGTTGATTTCATGACCTGTCAATGAACTATGATGTATAATTTGAAAAATTCTGTTTTGAAAAACAAATCTCTTATACTGGCCTGTTTTGTTGTCACTTGCATAATTCACCTAAGCCTAGACTTCAGAGGGAAAATGTTTTTCTAGTTATTTCTTTTAACTTTAGGAAAATTGAACCCTATTTCTTGTTTAATACTACCCTTTAAATTTGGATTAATTTAGCTTCTGGTTACTGTTACTTAAGTGACAGCCTATTACTGAAGATTTGACCTTAAGAAATTGCTAAATCTGATTTGCCTAAGTATCCAAAGAGGAGAGAATTAAGTGATTAATGAAAATCTTTGAAAATAAGAAATTCTAAAAGAATACAGTAAAATAATATCCTTAAAGTGCCTAATGTGAAATTCAGACTTAAAAATAATCTAAGAAGAGACACATCATTAAGCCAATGAATGAGCTGAATACACTCTAGAGTCCTTTCCTCTGTGGCCTACTCATTTGTGCTTTTTATCGGCATTAGGAATCATTACCCTGGTATCCTGGTGTGTTTCCCTGTTATGGGGTATGCAGTGTATATGTTCATCAAAATATTTATTTATTTATTTATTTATTTATTTATTTATTTTTAAAATAATTTTTTAATAGAGGTGCTTGACTGGCTCAGTTAAGCATCTGATTCTAGATTTTGACTCAGGTCGTGATCTAAGGGTCATAGGATCAAGCCCCAAATTGGACTCTATACTCAGCTTGGAGTCTGCTTGAGATTCTCTCTCCCTCTCTTTCTGCCTCTCCACAGTTCACTCACTCACTCTCTCTCAATAAATATATAAAATAGTTTTTTTTTAATTTTTTTCTTTTATTTATTATTTATGATAGTCACAGAGAGAGAGAGAGAGGCAGAGACATAGGCAGAGGGAGAAGCAGGCTCCATGCACCGGGAGCCCGACGTGGGACTCGATCCTGGGTCTCCAGGATCGTGCCCTGGGCCAAAGGCAGGCGCCAAACCGCTGCGCCACCCAGGGATCCCAATAAAATAGTTTTTTGTTTTTGTTTTTTATCACAAAGAAACTTAGTATGTCAGATCCTTAAGATTTGGAGAACTTAATACTTCATATAAGGATAAAAACAGCTTCTTCCACTTTCTTTGGCTGTTTGATTAAAGGCTTAATTTGTTATGGGTGGGGATGGAAATAGATAGGAGGAGCAGAGGTGGTTTTTACAAGCAACGATGTGGCTAGTTGTCAAGGTCAGAAGTGTCCTATCAAGTAGGCAAGCTCCCAGGTATTTATTGAGTGCCAATGAGATTCTTAGCCAGCCAGTAATGCTGCTAAAACCATTAAATGTTAAACCATGATGGTACACATTGCAAAACCTCAAATTTCTTTTCCTGTGGCTGCCATGTGGCTCTTTATATAGCCCAAGTGGTGTGTTGTGCAACCAAATCTGGACACTCCAGGCACAGCATGTTTCTGGTGCCAGAGGAAGTGGTGGAGTAGATCTGAAGGATCAGGGGAAGCAAATATTCAGTCCACATTTATTCCCAGGCCTTACTCAAGAGGGCTGCATGATTTGAGGAATTACCCCAGCCGTGCTTCCCTATTCCCAGAGAATAAAACCACAGGGCAGTTTGGGCTGATGTATTTGCACCTGCCTGTTGTCTGCAACATTGTCACCGTCACCCTAAGTCACGGGCATTAATGACTGCCTGTGGGCCACCACGGTGTAGAGAGGGGTCAGCCACTCAAGGGCTGGAATTAGATTTCCAGTCGTATTTCAGTTGTGTCACACTAGCTCTGTGAAGCTAGTTAGACCTTTCACTCGAGTCTTCCGGCACAGTTTCCCATCTGTAAAATGGGGACAATAATACATACCAAGTGAGGTTGTTGAGATTAAAGAAAATAAAGACTCCTAACTCTGGGAAGCGAACTAGGGGTGGTGGAAGAGGAGGAGGGCGGGGGGTAGGGGTGAATGGGTGATGGGCAGAGGGGAGCACTTGATGGGATGAGCACTGGGTGTTGTTCTGTATGTTGGCAAATTGAACACCAATAAAAAATAAATTTATTATTAAAAAAAAGAAAAGAAAAATAAGACTTAACATGTATCACATGTTTATTATGGGCCAGGCATAATTCTGAGTTCTTTTTCCATTACACGAATGGACTCATGTGATTTTGAGCACAACCCTAGCTAAGGAGGTGGGGTGTCATTTCCATTTTCCAGAGGAGACCTGAGATTGATTTGTACAAGGTGGCACAGGTAGGAAGTGGCAGAGTGGGCGTTGGAATCCAGGCAGCCTGGCCTAGAACTTGGCACTGTTCACATGGAGTGTTCATATAGGACTTCAGGAAAATAAAACTGTTTGAAAATGGTTCTGTGGTGGAGTGCCTGGTAGCTTGGTGGTTGAGCATCTACCTCTGTCTCAGGCCATGATCCCAGGGTCCCGGGATCGAGTCCCGCATCAGGCTCCCTGCATGGAGCCTGCTTCTCCCTCTGCCTGTGTCTCTGTCTCTCTGTCTGCATCTCTCATGAATGAATAAATAAAATATTAAAAAAAACAGATGATTCTGCAGCATCCCCACGTTCATTCAGGGAAGAACCGACGAACTCCCCTCAGTGTCAGTTCGATGTGAAGCCCTGTACTAGGTGCTGTGGGGAAGCAAAAGGAGCTCATTGTTGTCATGTATAATAGGGAAGAAAAAGCCACTGGCTTGCCTCTGATGAGGAGTGGGAATTTAGGGGATGAGCAGGGGCTGGGAATTTGTGGTGTCAGCCACTGATCGGCAAAGGGTAAGGTGGAATGAGGGAAGAGCTCAAAGATACTGCTGAGGAATCAGGCTCAGAGCGTAGGAGAATAGTGATCCCATGAGCAGCATGAAGGGTACGGAGGAGGTATTGCTCAGTGGGAAGTGGTGCTGGTCATGCTGAGCTTCCCTCTAGTGACCTCAAAGTATATCATCTAGGTAGTGTTGGCTGTTGAACTGAACATGCACTGAACACGTTTGTTGCTCATTAATTCACTCCATAAATGTTTAACAAGCTTATATTTCCTGTTATGGTCACTTAGGCAGTCTCTGAGGTCCTTCCCATACCGGAACTCACGTTTATTGTGAATTTGGAGCAAAACGCTTTAAATCTATCAGTTCTATCTATAGGTATTATCTTCTCCTCTCTCAATTTTATTTACTGTTTCTGTCTTTACTGATTGCTCACATTAGTACTTGGGACTAGAGTATAAGTAGAGGTCTAGTTACTACAAACATCTTAATTTTTTGAGGTACAATCAGGATAGCAAATTTAAATAAAAGATACTCTGTCTTCCTACTTACACAAAAATACTTCAGAAGTACTTGGGAGGCCAAGTCTGAGTTTACCATTGTCAATCAGCTTGGAGCTCTGCATTGAAACAGGGCAATTTGCAGACAGATAGCACAGGCCTCTGGGCCATCTTCCTCCCTGCCTCAGACCCTCAGTAAGAGACCTTGGGAGCACCTCCCACACCACACTAGTAGCTACTTCTTGGCCATCCTTTGGGTGTAGCCCAGTCTACTCTCAGGAAAACTAACCCAATAAAGAGCTGAGATTGGTTCCCGGAGTGGGATTGAAGCCATTTGTATAGGAAATTCTAGAGTTCTCTGGAAGTAGGGACACGGGCTCTGTGGACTTTTTGCCTGGTAAGGAGGGGGTCTGAATGTGGGCTGTGAAGTGTGGAGCTAAAGGTAGGACCCTACTTGCCTTGTGTATGGGAGTATTATTTCCCTATTGGAATCTTATTTACATTTTTATAATTCTCCAGTAAGCAGCACATATATGTTCCTACAAGATTAGTGTGAGCCCTCATCTAACTTCTGATACCTGTCATAAATTAAAGTTTTCAGATATTTATTTTTGTTGACCTTGCCAAAAAGCAAGCAAGCAAGCAAACAAACAAGCATTCATAACTCTGGTTTTATTGAGGACAGCTGCTAAAAAAAGTTCTCAGGTACTTAACTATCAAACCAAAGGCAGATAGATGCTGCTTACTTTGCTATAAATTCTGCAGACATTGTCTTTCCATGGAAATTCAGGGAAGCCTCAGATTTGCATTGTTGCAATTTTTAGTTTACTGCCGTTTGTTTCCCTCATTATTCCTCCTAATAATTAATTTCCTACATTTGTAATGTTTTCAGTTCTCAGAGTTGCTTCATGGCACCTCAGCATTTTCAGGGGCTCTCAGTCTCAAAATCAGAAAACATCACCTTTTAAATGTTATTAATGAAGACTTTGTTAGTTCAGTTCAGTTCAAAATCGTGCACTCCATCCTTTGTGCCAGATACTGTGTTTGCCCCTAGAAAGATCAGAATGACTAGGTTACTATCCTTCAAGAGCTCATAGGCTGGTTGTTGAGACAGCATATAAGCACATCAATTACAATTAACACACAACAAATTTTACTATAGGGGCTCTGAGAGGAGAGAGGAATGCAACATTGAGATTCAGATGTGTGAGAGTCTGAGAAGATCTCACTGAGGAGTGGGTATTTCCATTGGGTCTTAAGGATTAGTAGGAGTGTGCCAGATGAGTGACATGGTCGTTATTGTCCATTTTCCTTTTGAGTTATTTATTTTTTCTACTTGTATATAATTCATGAGATGTCTGGATCTTCTAGTGTCATTGCTCACGAATTTAGATTTTTCTCTGTTTTCTTATTGTACAGCCAGTGTCTCATATACAGAATACAGTTTTGTGTGTGTCAGTGTTATCATCTATAAAATGGCAACTATTAGTACCTACTGAATAAAGTTGTTTTGAGGATCCCAAAAATATGGTATCTAAATGCTTAGCGTTCTGTGTATGAGTTAGACTTGTGTTTGACCACTTGTCCTAAAACTCCAACTCTCAAAGCTTCGCCAAATTGGGGTTTGTTTTCCTGGCATTGTTTACAAGTCCTGAGGGAAGCAGTGCATGGCTGGTGTAGAGAGTAGGATGGTGCCAGGGTCCTGGACTCCTATGAACTTTCTGTTCTGCCTTTCTTGTCATATGGCTTTCTTTTTGATGCTTGTTAAGTCATGATAACAAGATGGCCACTCCACCTCCAGCCTCATGTACTGTTCAGGAAGAAGGAAGAAGGAAAGAAGAAGCAAAGGGTAATGCCTTTATCAGAAAAGCCAGAACTCACCCAGAAATCTCTATGAGACTTCTATTTATGTGTCACAAGCCAGAAATTTTCCTGTGACCTCCCCTGACTGTAAGAGAATCTGAGAGGGCAGATATTTCAGGTGACCATTTTTAGCATCATAAGCAACACGGAGATTCTCATAGTAAAGAGAAGGAGCATGGAAATTACACAAGTAACCAGCAGCTTCTGTTACATCCAACACACAATAAACCCCCCACAGTTGGTATTAGCTTTCAGAAAACAATAAGTGTTTGTTCAGTTGGATTAAACCATCATGCTGCCTTTCTGGTCCAGGTCGCTATTGTCTTTTGCTATGGAAAGAGCCTCCTAAGTGATCTCCCTGCCTCCATTCTGGCCCCTTTACAATCCATTTACCACTAGGGTCCAAAGCGATCTTTTAAAAATGTAAGATGACCTAACTGTAAGAGCTAAAGCTATAATATTCCTAGAAGAAAACATAGGGCTAAAACCTCATGACATTGGATTTGGCAGTGATTTCTTGGATATGACAACAAGAGCATAGGCAACAAAAGAATAAAAAAGATAAGTCGGACAACCATTAAAATTAAAAACTTGTGCATCAAAGGGCATAATCAAATAAAAGGCAATTACAAAATGGGAGAAACTATCTGCAAGTGATGTATCTGATAAGAAGTTAATATCCAAAATATATAGAGCTCCTACAAGTCAATGACCAAATGCCAAACAACTTGATTGAGAAATGGGCAAAGGGATTTGAAAAGATGTATCTCCAGAGATGATATACAAATGACCAACAAGCACATAAAAAGCCTGCTCAACATCATTAAACATTAGGGAAATGCAAAAGAAAACCACAATGAGATATCACCTTACATCTATTAGAATGAGTGTGAAAGACAGCCAAAGACAAGTGTGATGAGGCTGTGGAGAGATTGGAACCCGCATGCACTATTGGTGGAAATGTAAAATCATGCAGCCGCTATGAGAAACAGTATGGCAGTCTCAAAAATTAGAATTACCTATGATCTAGCCCCAAAGAATTAAAAGTAGGGTCTTGAAGAGATATTCGTACACCCATGTTCATAGTAGCAATATTCACAATAGCTAAAGGGTGAAAGCAACTCCAGTTCATCAGTAGATGAATAGATAAACAAAATGTGGAATACATACAATGGAATATTATGTAGCTTAAAAAAAGAAGGAAGTTCTGAGACAAACTCAGACTACAATGTGGATGAACCTTGAAGACATTATGCTAAGTGGTAAGTCAGTCACAAAAGGACAAATATTGTCTGATTCTATTTATATGAGAGATCTAACATAGTCAAATTCAGAGACAGGAAGTAGAATGATGGTTCCCAGGGGCTGAAGAAAGGGGAAGTGAGGAGTTGTGTAGTGTATAGTTTCAGTTCTGTGATATGAAAAAGTCCTGGAGATTAATTGCACAATAATCATACACTTAAAAATTAAGATGGTAAATGATAAATTTTATATTATGTGTATTTTACCATAAAAAATAAGTCAGATAAAAGTCATTCAAATTGGAAAAGAGGGCAAACTCTCACTCTTTGCAGATGTCATGATAATACATATAGAGACCCCAAAAGACTCCACCCTCAAATTGCTAGAACTCATACAGCAGTTCAGCGATGTGACAGGATACAAAATCAATGCACAATAACCAGTTGCATTTCTCTACACTAACAATGAGGCTGAAGAAAGAGAAATTAGTGAGTCAGTCCCATTTACAGTTGCACCCAAAAGCATAAGATGCCTAGGAATAAACCTAACTGAAGAGGTAAAGGATCTATACCCTAAAAACTACAGAACACTTCTGAAAGAAGTTGAGAAGACACAAAGAGATGGAAAAACATTCCATGCTCATGGATGGGAAGAATAAGTATTGTGAAAATGTCTATGCTACCCAGAGCAATTTACACATTCAGTGAAATCTCTATCAAAATACCATAGTTTTTCTTCTCAGAGTTGGAACAAATTATCCTAAGATTTGTATGAAACCAGAAAAGACCCTGAATAGCCAGAGGAATATTGAAAAAGAAAACCAAAGCTGAGGGAATCACAATTCTGGACTTTAAGCTGTATTACAAAGTTGTGATCATCAAAACAGTGTGGTACTGGCAGAAAAGCAGACACATACATCAATGGAACAGAATAGAGAACCCAGAAATGGACCCTCAACTCTATGGTCAACTAATCTTCAACAAAGCAGAAAAGAATATCCAATGGAAGAAATATAGTTTCTTCAATAAATGGTGTTGGTAAAGTTGGACAGCCACATGCAGAAGAATGAAACTGGACCATTCTCTTACACCATACACAAAGATAAGCTCAAAATGGTTGAAAGATTTGAATGTGAGACAAGAATCCATCAAAATACTAGAGGAGAACATAGACAGCAACATTTTTGAACTGGGCCACAGCAACTTCTTGCAAGATACATATATGAAGGCAAGGGAAACAAAAGCAATAAAGAACTGTTGGGACTTCATCGACATAAAAAGCTTCTGCACATCAAAGGAAACAGTCAACAAAACTAAAAGACAACCTACAGAATGGGAGAAGATATTTGCAAATGACATATAAGATAAAAGGCTAGTATGTAAGATCTATAAAGAACTTACCAAACTCATCACCCAAAAAAACGAAGAATCCAGGCAAGAAATGGGCAGAAGAGATGAATAGACATTTCTCCAAAGAAGACTTACACATGGCCACCAAGCATGAAAAAATGCTCCACATCACTTGCCATCAGGTAAATACAAATCAAAACCACAACGAGATACTGCTTTACACCAGTGAGAATGGCTAAAATTAACAAGACAGAAAACAACAAATATTGGTGAGGATGTGGAGAAAGGGGAACCCTTTTGCACTGTTGATGGGAATGCCAGTTGGTGCAGCCACTCTGGAAAACAGTATAGAGGTTCCTCAAGAAGTTAAAAATAGAGCTACCCTATGGCCCAGCAATTGCACTACTGGCTATTTACCCCAAAGATACAGATGTAGTGAAATGACAGGCCACCTTGCATGGCAATGTTCCTAGCAGCAATGTCCATAGTAGCCAAACTGTGGAAGGAGTCCTTCAACAAATAAGTGGATAAAGAAGATGTGGTTTATATATACAATGGAATATTATTCATCCATCACAAAGGATGAATACCTACCATTTATATCAACATGGATGGAACTGGAGGGTATAATGCTGAGTGAAATAAGTCAATCATAGAAAGATGATTATCATATTTCACTCATATGTGGAATGTAAGAAATAGTAAAAGGGACCATAAGGGAAAGGGGGAAACTGAGTGGGGAAAAATCAGAAAGGATGACAAACCGTGAGAAACTCCTTTAACTCTGGGAAACAGACAAAGAGTTGCTGAAGGGGAAATGGGTTGGGGCATAGGGTAATTGCGTGATTGGCATTAAGGATTAGGGTGCACGATGAAATGAGCACTGGGTGTTATACTATATGTTGGCAAATTGAACTTAAATAAAATTTAAAAATTTTTTAAAAGTAAGTCAGATTATATCATTGTCATGTAGAACCTTCTAGTAACTTCTCATTGCACGAGAATAAAATCCAAATGATCCCTTATGAGCTATCGGCCCCACTGATTTGTCAAATGCCTACCTCCCTGACCTCATATAACAGCACTGTCCTTATTTGTAATGTTCCAGTGTCACTAATCTTTTTATCTACCAGACCTGCTAAACTCTTTCTTGCCATAAGGCTTTTGCTCTGCTTTTCTCTTTGCTTAGAACATTCTTCCCTTATTTTCTTTTTTTAAAAAAATATTTATTTATTTATTCATGAGAGACACAGAGAGAGGCAGAGACACAGGCAGAGGGAGAAGCAGGCTCCATGCAGGGAGCCCAACGTGGGACTCGATCCCAGATCTTCAGGATCCGGCCCTGGGCTGAAGGCGGCACTAAACCGCTGAGCCCCGGGGGCTGCCTTCTTCCCTATTTTCACACAGCTGACTCCTTCTCACCATCCAGATGAAAGGTCAGATATTTCCTCTTCAAAGAGATCCTTCCCTATCCATCTTTTAGAGAGGCCTCTTTCCCACTTTGGCCACCATCTATCATATTGCCTTATTTAATTTTTTCCTAGCCCTTTCACTCTATGAAATTATTTCATTTGTTTCTTGTCTCCCTCAGTAGAATCTAAGCTGGATAGAGCAGAGATTTTGTGTGCTACTGTATTCTCAAGGCTGACACATATAGGCACTGAATAAATCTTAAACAAATAATTGAATTCAGCTAATAGTTATTGGGTTCTCATTATGTTCCAGGCAATGTACTAGGCACCAAGCATAAACAGACATTTTGTGATCACCTTCATAATGCTCTAGTAGTAGGCTATAGCCTTTCCCAAGACTGGAATCTAAAGGACCATCACCTGTCAAGAACCTGCCTTAGGGAGAAAGAAGAACTGAATGATGGAGGGAGACCCCGATGGTTCAGTTGAGCCCCTGCATCAAACTTTGTGGTTAGTGGACTGTTAGATTTTTTTAATTTTATGAGCGCATAGATTCTCTTGTGTGCTTATGCTAGATTGATCCGAATTTCTGCCTCTTGCAAACCAAAGAGTCCTAACCCATAAATACGTAACAGAATTGTAAAAAGCCATGATGGACTCTTCATGCATTGTGGATGTACATGGACATATGTAAGGAGGTGGAGACAATTTTATTTCCCAGTTTCTCTTAGGAAAGATACAGCATTTATTTGAGAGGGAGAGAACTGAGACAGCTGGATATAAGTCAAATTTCTGTACATGTGAAAGGGAAGAATCCTTTTATTAATCCAGTGGCAGAAGAAGGAGGAAGAAGGAGGGAAGAGTTGATTGATGTAGGAGGGTATGAGATGCCAACACTAACTCAGTCTCATAATCCCTAAGTCATTAATGAAGTCATTAAACCTGAACAGGGCTTGGGTGCAGGTGAATTTGGATGTGTGGGGGTTAGGGGATTGTGGTGCTGGGGCTGAACTTTGGGCCTGGATGGGAATGATATGGAATTGAGACAGTATAAATGAAGAAGCAGAGTAAGGCTCAGTGAAGGATGTCCCTGAAGTCATAGAAAATGTGGAGGAGACATTGGATTCTCCCCAGGCTATGGATTTGGGTCCAACTCATGTTGCTCCAAATCTCCCAAGAACAAGGGGCCTAAGATGATATCTGGTCTGCATAGATGTTTTCTGCTTCTATTAAATATATTCTCAGTATGCTGCATTTCATTCACCTGCTAACATGAATATGTAGTTTTGTATATACATATTATAGTCTTTGACTTTATATATAATTTTTTTTAATCTTACATGGAACTTTTCTTCCAAAGACTTTCAGGCTTTTTTAGAAGTTTCAGTGCATTTTATACATTTCAACCTATTTTAGAAGCTCCATCCTTATGTTCTGTAATTGTCATGAGGTTGCTATGATCATCCCACTTTGAATGCTTTCACAGGAATTTGTTTTTCTTCTAAAAACATGGCTCAGGGCCAGAACCTGATTATAGATATCTGAGCCAATGGTCAGTGTCAACTCCAGAAAGAAATGTTATGAATTTCCAACATATTGTATAATCTAGCCTTTCTGAAATGACTGATGCTATTTTAAAAGCAAGAAGTAATCATAGTGTACTCTGTGCTCCGTGGCTTGTCACCATTGTGGATCAGCAGATAGACACTGGCCAGATCTTGTACCTGGGACCAAGTCAGACAGGACCTGAGCACAGAGTTGCTGTCCTCAGTGCAGAAAGGCTCATGGCCTTTAGGCTGGAGCATGGCAGTGCCTAGGGATGCAGGTTGTAGTGGTTTCACATCCTCATTATTCAATCCTTTGGCATTTGCTGTGTGCTACAGAGCAGAAAGAGTTGAAAGGATCAGTTAAAGACAGACACAGGCTTTGGTTCTGTCCTAGTTCCTCTATATTAGGCCTCTTTCCTCTTTAAGCCTCAGATTCTTCATCTGTAAAATGGTGGTAATTAACACCTATCTTGCAGAATTTTTGTAAAGATTAAGTGCAGATAATGTACAAAGCATTTAGCCTGGGGTTAGTACATAGACACCTCTCAACAAGGGAAACTATTATGTGTTATATGTGTTATCAGTGCATCAGTGAAATTATTCACTGGTGTGAGGAAGCAAATATATGGAAATAATAAGAGGTTACAGTTAAAAAAAACAAGTAGCAGAAACATCTACACAAAAACTATTTTCATCATGTAGACTATGTAAATTTGATTTTTTATGTCACTACTACATCTATAGTGATTCAGCCATCTAGTAGATAAAATGAAAAATATTTGAAAAATTAAATTCTCCCAATTACTTAGTTAAACTCTGAAAAATCACCCTGATACAGGTATGTGGGTATGCTACCCCAGCATGATTTGATACTTCTCTCCTCCACTTCTCACCTGTACTTCCTTTGTGCTGCCCCTCCACCCCCCACACCCTTCCTTCTCTCTGCCTCATGGGAAGTGGTATATAATGTTGGAATTGATAGTATGGGCTTTCCAGTTAGGAAGAATCTTTTTCCTTTTTAAAAATGGGATACTCCAAGGGGCCTGGATGGCTCAGTGAGTTAAGTGTCCAACTCTTGATTTGAGCTCAGGTCATGATCTCTTGGTGGTGAGATTGAGCCCTGTTTCAGGGTCCACGCTCAGCATAGAGAGATTCTCTCTCCCTCTGCCCCTCTTCTCCTCTCTCTCTCTCTCTAAAATAAATAAATCTTTTTAAAAAATGGGATACTCCAGCTCACAGTGTTGTAGGAATTTAGTACAAAAAAGCCTCAAGTTCTTGGTGAAGGATCTACAATGTGCAAAGTAGTTAATAAGTGGTTGTTATTTTTTCAATGATTGAAAATTTTGCTGCATGCTGATGATTGACAACATCTTAGCATTTCTGTTGACTTATTAACTAATATACTCAGGTGTGCCTGGGTGGCTCAGTTGGTTAAGTTGTCTGCCTTTCGCTCAGGTCGTGACCTCAGGGTCCTGGGATGGAGTCTGCTGCTTCTTCTCCCTTTGCTCCTCCCCCTGCTCATGCTCACTCTCGCAAATAAATAAAATCTTTAAAAAATAAAAAATTAAATAAAGTGCTCAAATATCTTGAAAATATTGCTGTTATCATGTAGTTCATAAACTACAGATGTTCACAAATTGGACATTGGTTAGATTAGAATTTCTCAAAACATGGTCCAGGGATTCCTGGGGGTCCCAGAGACTCTTTTAGGAAGGCTCCAAGACACTTTTATGGGATCCGTAAGATCACATTATCTTTCTAATAGTATTATGACATTGTTTGTCCTTTTTATTCTCATTCTGTCACCAGTGTTTTAGAGGTTATACAATGTGTTATATTACCAAGAGATTGAATGGAGAAGCAGATACAGGAAATCAGCTGTCTTCTCTTAAGGCAGACTTTAGAGATATGACAAAAATGTATAATGTTATTCTCACTATAATTTTTTTGTTTTGAAAATGTAGTTATTTTTCATAAGATTGTTATTTGTGTTAACATGTAATTGGTTTATTACTGGCATTTTAAAATGAATTAATAACATTTTATTATGTGGAATTAATAAATAAATAATATGTGGAACATATTATTATGTGGAATTAATAACATGATTATGTGGAGTATAACTATCAAAATTTACCATATCAGAATTATGAGGAATTTTAAAATGAATTAATAACATTTTAAAATTCCTCATAATTCTGATATGGTAAATTTTGATAGTTATACTCCACATAATCAAAAACTCTTTGAATCCTAGTAATTTTTAGGAGCATAAGGAATCCTGAGTCCAAAATGTGTGAAAAATCACTGGATTTGGTATATTATGGTCCATGCAATATGGTATGTTATGCAATCATCAAAAATGTTGCAGAAATGTCTTTGTTGATAAGGAAAAATATTCATAATATATTAAGTGGCAAAAGGTTACAAAAATCTGTGCTATGTTACCCTATTCTTGTTTGAAAATGTTATATGCATATGAATAAAAGATGATTCTAACTATTTTATGTTTGTTTTACTTGTCTACATTTTCTGTCTTTTCTGTGTAATTAGCATGTAATGCTTTAGTAATAAGGAAAAGAAATTTGTTTTTTAAAAAAATTCAATTTACTAAAGCATTCATGGTTGCATTATAGTAAATAGTTGTAACTGAAGATGCACATTTCCATTATCTGACTACAGTAGAACAAATGGTTTGAAAACAGCACAAGCTAAATTCTAGGAAATTCTACATATTCTTGGGATAATGATTTGCAACGTTTTGAAATAACAGATAATAGTGTTCACCTAAAATGACCTGGAAACTCAACAAAGCATTTAAAAATGAACTGAACCAAATTTTAATGTTCTAGAAATATGTAGCATTATGAAGCTGGAACATGTTGTTCACGGATTGGTTTCACGTTCTGTTCTGGGGCTTTATCTTTTTTTTTTTTTGCACTCAATACTACAAAATAGTTACTTGTATTATTCTCTCATGGCATCACATGTCTCCATTTTGTCACCAGGATGAGATTGTGTTGTCCCTCAGAGCAAGGACCAGGTCTTAAAATTCTTTTGCAACAATTATTACAGTACTCAACTGACAGGATTCAATATGTAGGAGGCACTAAACACTTGAAAGATTGAAATGTTTCTTTTTTCTTTCAGACTTATTGTCCAACTAACTCATTCTCATTTCATGTGAAAACCCTAAACTGTCTTCATTACTAGTTTATAAGCATAGAAGGAGCTGGAGAATTCTGAGTATCAAAATGGTTAGTTATTCCTGCAGTTTAAGAAATAAAACTAACAAAACAAAACCTTCTCACTGATTTGGTGGCTGACAGATCTCATACTCTATGGTGCTAATTGCCTTACTCATTTTTTTTCCATTTGAAACAGAAGTACCAAGGCACATGCATGACCAGACTGAAAGATGGTTGTGTTCTGTACAGCGGCCATGTTCTGATGGATTCTGGAAGACAGAGGGATGAGACAGGCGGCTGCTGGAGTATCTCCAACAGGTAAAGCCTATTCTCTCACAGGGTGGTGGCAATAGTCATGAGAGGTGGGGCCAGTTTCCAAATCTGAATTGAGTTTTTTGGTTGGAAAAACAGAGTCTGTTGATGACTTTGCGTAAGGAAGGAGCTGTTGAGGGTGACGCAGAGATTTCTAGCTTAGGGGACAGGAGATTGGAAGGGCCATCCACAGAGTCAGTGACAGAAGGCATAGTGAGGAACTGGATATAATGGATTTGGGTAAGACATATTGAGTGTAAGTTCAGTTTGAGACTTTTGTGGTATGTGAGTACCTCACTTCTTAGAGTTTTCTCTCACTAATGGATATTATCCTTCTCCAGGCTTCCCCCCATGCTCCTACCTGAGGATGGAACACATCTCTGATCCTAGCATCCCTTGAATGTAGTTCATTGTCAGATGTTGGTTAATGAGACCTGCTAGGGCAGAAGAGTCTAATGTCTGTGTCAAGTCAGTACGTTTAGAGAACTCCAACACCCTATGTGCCCCCAATGAATTCAATCCCTAAGCACCTCCCAGGGACCAGTCACAGTGCTGGGTATTGAGGCTGCAAAGCTGCACTAGACACTGAATGTGCTGTCGGGAGCACTGGGCAGGAGATAGACATACCAAAAATACAGCTCTACTGGGGGAAGCACAAGAGTAGGCTGAACCTAAAATAATTTGAAGAAGGAGTTTGGTTTATGGTTGAAGGTCCCTAAATAGAGATTCTGTGTTCCCTTTCTGGATACTCATCACTGAACTAGATACAAATCCAGCATAGCAATTTTTAGGCTGCTATCTAAGAGAGAAGCTGATGGACAGATGCAGCTGGAAAGCAAAAAATATGCCATCAAAACAGAGAAGACCCTTCAGGGTCAGTTGAAGAGTGTCAGTTGAAGAGAAGAAGACCCTTCAGGGTGAGAGTCAGAGTGTCAGTTGAAGGCTTTCTATTAAGAACCATGTATTTTCAGAAGTTAGGTCGCAAACATTTGAGATTCTTAGTAAAACAAGACTAGAAATGGAATGCAGGATTGCATTACCTTGGACTTGTTATTCAGTCTGCTATAACATGTAGCAAGTCCCAGATAGTTCCAGGTAAGCCTGAGGACTCTGCTCTGCAAATCAGTTAGGGACCCAGTTTCTGTGAAAGTTCCGATATCTTTAATACATAGTTTCCACCATTGCTCCAGGCATTGACATCTGGCCAGGGTAAGGGGGAAGAGCACAGAGGATGTTAGCGCAGGAGGATTTTATAGGATAGGCTGACCAGGAAGTGGTATAAATCACCTCTGATCATATTTAGTCTCCAGGTTACTGCAAAGTGGCCAAGGGCAGCTGGAAAAGGCAATCCAGCTGTGACTCCAGGAAGAAGAGGAAATGATTTGGTGAACAGTGAACAGTTTTTGCCACAGCCATGAGTGGGGATGGGAAAACTAAGCCAAAAGGGCATTCTGGAGACACAGCCTGAAAGAAAAAGTTGGAGGGAAGAGAACAAGATAATCTCTATTGAAACAGTTTAAATTCTCCTTCACCTCTCTCAGGGAGTAAGGCTGGGTCACAAAGCAGTCAGCACTTCCAGATTTTCCAAGTGGCTTTCACAGATGGAAGTCAGCTAGGAATCTGTGTGTCTGTATGCAAATTTACATCTTAACTGTGAGCTATGAGTGTTGTATAGTATATTCTGATTATTATGCTCCTTATTATGACATCATGTTCAAATGCCATTCATCTCTTAATAATAATAATAATAATAATAGTAGTAGTAGTAGCTATTATATATTGATCTGTCATTGGCCAAATTGAATTTTCTTGATGAATCTATTAAGTAGCTACTACTATTATAAGAATTTTGTAGATGAGGAGATGCAGGCTTAGAAAAGTTGCATTATAAGCAGTTAATATATAAGTCAGAAAATGTTACTTTCCTGCTTAAAAAATTAGTGGCTTTCTGTTGATTAGAATAAACCAACCTCCTTACTTTGGCCTACATATCCTCTATAATATGGCCCAGCTTAGTTCTCTTATTTCTTCCCTTCCTTCTCTATGCTCCAGTCTCAGGGGCCTTCTTTTTGTTTCAGATCCCAAATTAATCTTGCCTTAGAGCCTCTGGACTTTGTATTCCCTTGGCCCAGGAATGTCTGGATTGTTTTTGTTAATTAGGTTGCAGGTCAAATCTCATCTCTTGAGAGAGGACTTCCCTGACCATTCTGTTCAAATGAGCATTTTCCTCTCCAGAATTGTTCTCTATCACCTTTCTCTGTATCATTTTCTTCATGGCAGTTGTTGCCCCAGAAATCTTTTGGTAATGCATCTTATTTGCTGTCTCTGCTTTCACTGTAAAGCCCATGAAAATGATGCCATTGCCCATTTTGTCCACTGCTCTGTTCCCAGAGCCTAGAGCAGCACCTGACATGGAGGGCACTGAGTAAATATTGCTGAATGAATGAAGAAAAGTGTAACTCAACCCAAGTTATAAATTAGCAAGAAAGTGGAGCTGATATTCAAACTTTTCTTGCGTATAGTAAAAACAGCTGGTGACCACCTACTATGAGGTCTAGTAGGCATTGAGTAAACACTGTTGGATGGACCCTGCAGCAGTGCTCTCCAGGACTGAAGACAAGAACTTGATAGAGCTCTGCTTGCATTAGGGACCTCTGGGCCAGATGCCCTATTTTTGGGTTCTGTCATTTGTGACAGTCTACGCAACCCTCCAAGTCTGAGTTTCTCTGTCTAAGAAATGGGGTAAAATACCACTTATCTCATCTCATTCTTGTGAAGACTAAATGAGATAAGCATGTGAGAACTTCGCTGGAGACTCTTAAAAAATGATATGAGCCTTTATTTTTGTCAGAAAGAAGTAGAAATGCACATTTGCTTCTTCAGCCCTCTCCATGGTGCGGTTTGCATAATGGGAGGTGGGGCAGGTAAGAAGTGAGGCCCTGAGCTCGGTTTGGACTTCCTGGGGCAAAGCCAAGCCAAACCTGCACACTGATGATGGGGCCTGAGTACAGACCTGTCTTAGTGCCCACGTTAGCAGAGGCTGGGAGCAGTTTCTGGGGGCTGAAAATTTCTTTCCCTGAAAATGTGACCCCACCAGTGATCCACTCTGTGGTTGGAAGAAGCTTCTGTATCCCCAAGTGCAGAAACAAGTACCCCCAGTAGGGATGTGCCATGGGGAGGGGAGATGGTTGCATTTTGTGACACCAGGTTTCACTTTACTGCCACACAGTTAAATGTGAATTTGTGATAGTAGTAACGGTGTTATAGGGCATAAGGGCTTTTGCCAAATTTCTCTAGACATTCTTTGATGACTTTGGGATACTGAATTGTCTTTGCTACTCTTTTACAAGTTCGAGAATACACAAGCAAGATGATTAACCTCTGCTTCAAATAGATGCTTAACATGTTTTCTTGTGTGTTGAGGAGAAGTGGGCAGAACCCTTAGTAATTTTTCCCAATTGCTCATTTTACAAAGGACACAATGAGGTGCTATCTAAGCTTAGGATGCTCTTTTGTGGTGGAGTTGGGACTAAAACTCAAGTCCTCTGACTCTCAGAACAGGGCTCTGGACACAACATATCCCCAACTAAATAAATGTTAGAAAAGAGTTACTTTTTGAGCTTCAGACTTTTTCCCTTATTTGTCCCATGATACATGCTACTCTTCAGTTTAACACCTTCTAAGAAGCATATAGATCTCTGTCTTGTAAGCCTTTGTGCTGTCCTGTTTCTCAACATCATCGCAGGTATAGAGATTTGCTCGAGGAAATGTCCAAAAGTCTTTGGGAGCTGCTGAAGAGTTGGGGAACTCAGAGTGTAAGTGGAAAATATTCTAAGACTCTTCCTAGAAGAGCTTTTCAGCTGAAAGAGGTCATTACATTTTAAGGATTGACTTTATATCTTTTATAAGCTAGGGTTAATAGGATTTCTAAATTATTCGCTATATGGATTCTTTTCTCCCTTGTGAATTGTTGCACTTAAAAACTTTAATTGTAGTAAAATACACATAACATAAAATTAACCATTTGAAGTGTACAATTCAATTGTGTTGATTATAGTCACATTGTTGTGCAACCAATCTCCACAATGTTTTCTTATTGCAAAACTGAAACTCTATACCCATTAAATAACAACTCCCTATTTCCCCCTTTCCCCAGCCCCTGGCAACCAAAATTGTACTCTCTCCATGAATTTGACTACTCTGGTTACCTCATACAAGTGGAATCATACAGTATTTGTCTTTTTGAGATGAGCTTATTTAACTTAGCATGCCTTTAAGATTCATACATGTCATAGCATTTGACAGAATTACTGTCCTAAAACTGAATAATATTCCATTGTCTGTATATACCACATTTTGTTTATCCATTTATCTGTTGATGGATACTTGGGTTACTTTCATTTCTTGACTATTGTGAATAATGGCTTCTATGAATGTGGATGTATGCCTATCTCCTCAAGACCCTACTTTCAATTCTTTTGGGTATATACTCAGAAGAGGGATTGCTGGGTCATAGTTAACTATTTTATTTTTTTTGAGGAGCTGCTATACTATTTTCCATAGTGGCTGTACCACTTTACATTCCCACCAACAGTGTACAAGAGCTCCAATTTCTCTAAATTCCTACAACACTCATTATCTGTTAGTGTGTGTGTGTGTGTGTGTGTGTGTGTGTGTGTGTGTGTTTTGCAAGTAATCATCCTAATGAGTATGAGGTATCTTGCTGTGTATTCTTACTGTATTTCCCTAATGATTAGTGGTACTGAACATCTTCTCATACGCTTGTTGGCCGTTTGAATATCATACTGGGGAAACATCAACTAGAGTCTTCTGCTCATTTTTAAATCTGGTATTTATTTATTTATTTATTTATTTATTTATTTATTTATTTAATTTTGACTTGTAGGATTTTTAAAAAATATTTATTTTATTTATTTTAGAGAGGGAGAGGGCAGAAGGAGGAGAGAGAGAGAGATTGCCCACTGAGTGTAGAGCCTGATTTGGGGCTTGATCCCATGACCCTGAGACCATAACCAAGCTGAAATCAAGAGTCAGATGCTTAACCAAATGAGCCATTCAGGTACCCCATACTTGCAGGAGTTCTTTGTGTACTTTGGATATTAATCCCTTATGAGACACATGACTTGCAAATAGTTTTCCCATTCTGTGGGTTGCCCTTTCATTCTGCTGTGTCCTTTAATACATAGAAGTTATCTTTTTTGTGTGTATGTAGTCCACTTTATCTACTACTTTCTTTTATTGCCTATGCTTTTGGTGTCACATCTAAGAAATCATTGCCAAATCCAATGTCATGAAGATTTTCTTCTGTGTTTTCTTCTAGGAGCTTTAGAGTTTTAGCTCTTAGGTTAAGGTCTTTCACCAGTTTTGAGTTAATTTTTGTATATGGTAGAAGATAAGAGCCTGTGTTTACTCTTTTGCATGTGGAGCTCCAGTTTTTCTAATGCCATTTGTTGGAGAGACGGCCTTCTCTCCACTTAATGGTCTTGGCACCCCCATGAAAAATCACTTGACCATATATGGAAGCATTTATTTCTGGCCTCTCTATTCTATCCCATTGGTCTATATGTCTGTCTTAGGCCAGTGCTGCACTATTTTGATAGCTGTAGCTTCATAGTAAGTTTTGAAATCACAAATTATGAGGCCTCCAACTTTGCTTTTCTTTTTAAAGATTTTTTTTGTCTCTCCTAAGTCTCTTGAGATTCAACATAAATCTTAGGATGGATTTTTTCCTGCAAAAATTGCTGCTGGGATTTTGGTAGAGATTGCATTAAATCTATAGATTGCTTTGGATAATATTTAACAATATTAAATCTTCCAGTCCATGAAAATGGGCTGTCCTTCCTTTTGTCTGTATTTCATTTCTTCAGCATTTTTTTTTCTTTTTGGTAGTTTTCAGGGTACAAGACTTTTGCCTCCTGAGTTAAATTTATTTCTAGATATTTGTGTGCATGTGTGTGTGCTATTATAAATGAAATTGTTTTCTTTTTGGATTGTTTATTATTAACGTGTAGAAATACAACTTACTTTTTAATGTTGATTTTGTATCTTATGACTTTGCTCAGTTTATTAGTTATAACAATATTTCTTATGAATCTTTTGGGTTTTCTATGTATAAGATCATGGTGTTTGCAGAGATCATTTTACTTATTCCTTTTCAATTTGCATGCCATATATTTTATTTATTTACTTATTGGCTAACTGCTCTGTCTACAGCTTCCAGTACTATGTTGCACAGGAGACATGAAAGTGGGCATCCTTGTTCCTGAATAATACAATTATCCTGTGTCAAAGCAAACAGCAACATATAGCAAACTGATTTCAAAGGAGAATATTGAGGCTGATAAAAGTCAGACAGAGGAATTTTTGTAGGAATATTCTTAGACTCCTGCATTGCTTTTCACTCTCTAGTGTGCTCCAGCAGGGACAGTGACCTAGGGCACAGTCACATTTAACAGATATTCATGAGTGAACAGGCATTAAAGATTTCAGGAACAAGGCAGCAAAGTCCCTGCTTTTGAGGAGCTTACAGTCTCATTTGGGTGTATGTGGGGAATAAACCATGATCAAAGAAGCATTAAGAAAAATGTTGGAAGTGATAAAGTCCTATCGAGAACATGCAGCAGGATTGATGGGTAGGTAATGACTAGGAGATAGTTAAGGCCATCTCATCTGGAGAAGTGACACTTGAGCCGTGCTATAAATTAGGGCAAGCACCTGGCCATGTTAAGACCTGGAGGCATGTTCTAGACAGAGGAAGCACAGGTGAGTGAGTCTATGGCAGGAACAAGTTTGGTGTGCTCAAGCAAGAGAAAGGAGGCCAGTGAGGCTGAAGCAGAGTGAGCAAGGACAAAGTTATAGGAGATGAAGTCAGACAGGTTGGCTGGAGCCAAATCCTAGAGGGATTTATTCTCAGAGTGATGTGGTTTGATCTACACTGTTAATCTCTGTGCTGCTGTACAAAGAATGGGTATGAAGATAATGGGCTGTACCCACATGGCTCCCACAAATCCCCTTGCACAATCATTTTCACCCATTGAGCACAGGAAATCCCTGCACCAGAGGCTTGTCTTCCCTTCTTGTACCAGGAACCAGCCAGTTTTGTAGTACTGCAGGAGTGATGAGAGGAGAATAGAAACAGAGAAGGTGAAGAGGGAAAACCAAAGCTCAACTTTAGGACATTTGGGAGACTTTGACTAGAGGTGAAAATGCAGCTGATACTGTCAGTACCTTGTCCATATGCCTGCAGTCTGCACCAATGTGTGCATTCCAAGGGTATCATGGACTCTCCTTGCCTGAAGGTGGCCCAGGACTGCTGGGGGAGATATCCCCTGGAAGCAGTCCTCTGCCAATGACCACCTGGGAGATGCCAGATAAATATTCAGATTCCCTTGCCCTTCATGTGGGATAGCTCACATGTGTTCTATGTGGTTTTCCAGAATTCCCCAGCAGGACTGATCCCCAGTTGCCCACAGAAGAATCTTGCTTGGTGGTGAACCATTTATTTGCTTCCTCTCTGTCCCATTTCCTACACCCCTGGCATTCATATTCTTGTCTCACACTCTGCTTCTGGGGTAACCCCACCTATGAGAGGCCTAAAGATTATTACACTAGCTGTTGGGGTTATGTCAGAGGATCCATTTATTGAGTGCCTCCTGGGTATTTTTCTACAGACTTCTAGACATAGGAGGCAATATGAAAGCTTTAACTTGTGAATAGATTTTGTAAATTACAAACTGCTCCTGCAGACTGGATGTAAGCAAGCAAGATGAAATAACATCTTTGCTTTTTGTTCAGTTTGTATCTCCAGCATTTAACTCTGTGTCTGACTCTAGAAGACCCTGAAAATACTTATTGGATGAGTCAGGTAGAAAATATGGCAAATATCCAGAGATGAGATGAAATGCACATACTTTGTTATTTCTTAGATTTTTGGGAAACCCAAGGTGATGGATAAACATCCTTGATTCTCTTTCATTTTATCTCTCTGTTCCCAAGCTATAGCTGGGAGCTGGGAGTGAGGTGTTTGCTGGGGATGTGATATTCACTTAGGTTTTCTTTGTTAATTTATCTGAGCTTAACTTTTATTTAATAATTAATTAATAATTAAACAAACATTATCCAGCATCTACTAAGTGTCAGGCACTCTGATGAGAATATGGGGATACATGGGCTAGCAAAGAGACACAATCCCTTCCCTCTTGAAACATAAAGATTGTTGGGGATAGAGACATTGCACAAATTATTACGGATCTACTTTTTAATTATAGTTGTTTTAAGTACTATAAAGTATAAGTACAGTGTGTCATGGAGCATATAACTAGAGACCTACTCTGGTCCAAAAATCAAAAATCTAGAAAAAGTTCATTTGAGAAAGTAACCTTTAAATTGAAACTTAAGGGATCCCTGGGTGGCGCAGCGGTTTGGCGCCTGCCTTTGGCCCAGGGCGCGATCCTGGAGACCCGGGATCGAATCCCACGTCAGGCTCCCGGTGCATGGAGCCTGTTTCTCCCTCCGCCTGTGTCTCTGCCTCTCTCTCTCTCTCTCTGTGACTATCATAAATAAATAAAAAATTAAAAAAAAATTTAAATTGAAACTTAAACGTAAAGTGATTGAATTAAACATTTAGCTATTTCCTCTTTAGCTTTGAAATCCTGTGATTGTATTCCCACTTTAAACACGGTTTAAATTCTTATGTCAATCTCTGGACATAGTGGTAGTTGTGGCTCTAAGTTATGAAGCCAACTTCTTGCACTGCAGATGACTCCATAACAAGAGGCACACAGGTTCTTGGTCCAGTTGATTCAACACTGTTCCCTACAAGAATGTCTTGAGGATTTTAAGGACACAAGATTGTGATGTGTATGTACTGGTTCTGCCAGTTTTTCTAACTTCCTGTGTGCTCATTCTTATTGGCCTGCCTCCTCCTTCTGTTGACCCATCAACATATCTCTAGTGTGAATACTGCAGGGATATGCCTGAGGACAGATACACACTTTTGGAGATGGAAACAAACGTGATTCTGAATTTGAAAAGAATAGGTTCAGATAATTCTCATGTATAGGCTCCAGATATTGGTGAAGATTCAAGGAGCTGTAGAATATACATTTTTCTGGGTTCTCTTTTGTGTGTGGCGCAATTACACTTACAGTATTTACCCTCACACCAACTGAAGGACACTAATTTTTTCCCCTGCTGACATGGCTCTTCTAGGTCTAATCTCCTCTAGAACCCAGACAGGGCAGCCGAGGTGCTGTCCAGCAATTGTGGGGAATCTTCATGGAATTTTATTATGAAATCTTGAAACAATAAGGTATCAATCCAACATTTCACTAATTTTTAAATTTTTCATAGAATTTGCTGGTTAACTAATGGCTGAATAAGCCAGGACAGAAAGCTCATTTCTTCCTAAGGCAAGTGACTCATTCCATTCTTTTTTTTTTCTAAAATTTATCCATGAGAGACACACAGAGAGAAAGAGGCAGAGACACAGGCAGAGGGAAAAGTAGGCTCCATGCAGGGAGCCCGATGTAGGACTCAATCCTGGGTCTCCAGGATCATGCCCAGGCCGAAGGCGGCGCTAAACCACTGAGCCACCCAGGCTGGTGACTCATTCCATTCTTTAAATGGCTCTGTCCATAGGCTTAACCAATACCTATGTCCCTATAATGTCTTCTCCATTGCTCTTGTATATTTTCTGTACTCTGCTCGAACAGGTGTGGAGCTGGAATTTTTTTTTAAGATTTTATTTATTTGTGAGAGACACATCATTACAGGTATCAACCACTAGACATATGAGTGGAGATGCTTCCAGATGATTCCATCCTTCAGCTGTTAAATCACTCAAGCCTTTAAGTCCTCCCCAGATGAAGCCAAGACATCCTATAGCAGAAACAGTGGTCTTGCTGTGACCCGAGTTCCTGACCCAACCAATAGTTTTTCTATGCCACTAAGTTTTAGGATGACTTGTTATGCAGCTATAGTAACTGGAACAGGTGGTTGTATTGTGCAAACAGTTGACTAAATATGCCTGCAGCTCAGAAGAGAGATTCAGCTAGAAATGTAGCCCTCTGGATTTCTGCATTGTAGATGATGGCTGAAGCTCTAAGAAGACGTGAATAATTTAGGGCAGTGTGTAGATTTAGAAGAGGGTTAGGAATGTCACTTTGGGACATAACAACATTGAATGTCTATAAAAGACAAGGAACAGGAAAGAAGCCAAGAAAGGGGATATCAGAGAAAGGAACAAATACTTGAGAGAGGGTTATTAAGGAAAGCATAGGATGAGCAAATTTTGTGAGACATGTAGGGATCAGCACTCTCAGCTGCCACGAAGAACACTGGAAACTAGTTTAAAGATAAACAGGTGTCCTTGTCCGGAGCCATTTCTGAGAGAGAAGTGAGGATGAAGGGTGGATGGAGGTGTGGTGAAGAGTGGTAGCTTACATGGAAGGTACTTAGTAAATATTTATTGAATGAATCTGAAATGGAGTTCAGCAGAGATATGTTGGTTACAGATGGAAGAAGAGAGAAGTAGCTGACAGAGAGTAGAGAGCCAGGGAGTCTTGGTGGGGAGAAGGGGAAGAGAATATATTCCAGCATTTGTGATGAAAGCTGCAGCACGGAAGAGCAGCTGTCTCTTGCCACCCTCCACCCGCACCGACCCACACAGGCAGCTGGGGTGACTCTTGTCCAGAGCCCGTTGAACACACACTCTGCAGTGGCCAGAACTGCTCTCAAGCTCCAACCGGGGGCTCTTTTCACCGCATCACAGAACAGCCTGGATGACAGTGGCATGGCCACATTGCCAACACTTCCCAGAACATGCAAGTCTTTTGTTTAATAAGAGGGCGGAGGTTGGGGGAGGGAGAGAGTAGTCAGCCAACTATGAAACAGGTCACAGACTGTGGACTTATATACAAGTGCCATGGAAAAAGTTAAGAATAACATCTTTTATTCTGACAGCACCTTCTTTCTTCCAAAAGCCCATAACACTTTATAATTCAGATTTGTTCCTCAAATCATCCAATCCAGCAGAAACATGCCATTTCCTTTGTGAATATACTGAGGAGGTCAAGAAAAGGGAGGAGGGAGGCAGGGTAATCCTTTCAGACAATTAATATTCTGATTTTTCACTTACATCCAGGTTTAGAACCAAAGACCTAGCTGTTTTTCCACAGTAGAAAGACTTTTCACTGACTTTATAATTTCTGTTTTACATTGTCAATTTAAGCTCGTTTTGAGATGATTTTTTTTAACCACAGTTTCTTGACAAGTGGTTTAGGGATGAGTTATGCCAAAAATCTGTTATTTACTAAGTAGAGAGAATCCTTGTCTAAATATATGTTGTAATGCCGCATTAAAGGGATAGTACAGTTGACCCATGAACAACGAGGGGGTTGGGGTGCCACCTGCCCCTGTGCCATCAAAAACTTGTATATAACTTTTGACTCCCCCCAAACTTAGCTACTAATAGCCTACTGTGACCAGAGCCTTACTGACAGCATAAAGTCAATTAACACACATTTTGTATGTTATGTGTATTATATACTATGTTCTTATAATAAAGTAAGCTAAAGAAAAGAAAATGTTAAGAAAATCATAAGGAAGAGAAAATGCATTTTTAGTACTGTCCTGTATTTATCAAAAAAATTAAAATAAAAACCCATGTATAAGTGGAGATGTACAATTCAAACCCGTGTTATACAAGCATCACCTGTATTTCAGTTCAGCTGCCATTCAGGCTCCCTGGTCCTCTGTTGGGCTGGAGAAATTCTAGGTCAATGGAAAATTATGATTGCCTGAAGCAAGTTAGGAAAATAAGTGAATTATGGATCTTTGCCAAGTCATGTGCCTAAGAAACCAACTCAGACTTACCAGGACAGCAAAATCCTCTTAAAAATGATCGTTAAAGTACTCCTGCCTTACATTTGCTTGCCAGATACTGCAGATAGGCCCCTTTAGACTCTTATATTCTGAAGCAGCTTCTTAGGAGAAATGATTAGAATCTCCATAACCTCAAGTAGTCAACTTGTTCTAAAGAAGAATCAGCCTTTGAGTCTTCTCCATGTCCTGGGACCTTATTTGCTGATGAATGCCTAAAACGGGTGTCCTCTTATTATGCCATTGAAGCCAAGTCAAGAAGCTGTCAAAGATCATGCTGTTTCTCCTGCCAAATCATCGTGAGACACAAATGTTTCCAAACTTGCTTCTCCGCATCTCCCCAAATTTATTAACCAAAGAACAAAAGGGCAAAAGAACCAAAGAACAAAAATGCTCTAGAGCATTATTTTCATCCTTTCTATATTTCTTCCCATAAGGACAATGGCTTCATTCAACAGGGATATTAGAGTCAATTCTAGGAGTTGTCACAGCGGCCTCATCCAGGGACATGGTAGACTCCAAAATAGGCTCTGTAAGGTGGACACCTGCTGAGATGAACCCCAGTCTGTCTGTATTGATAAGCTTTCAGGGGCACACCTGCAGAGGACCTTCCTTATTCCTTAGGCTTTGTGATGGTTGCTTGTATATGTCAACTTGACTGGGCCATGGGGCGCCCAGATACCTGGTTAAACATTATTCTGGGGTGTATCTGCAAAAGTGTTTCTGGATGAGATTAACATTTGAATCAGTAGAATGAGTAAAGCAGATTGTCATCCAGTATATGGGCTGAGGCCCTCAGAAGGCGGGAAAGAACAAAAGGCTGAGTAAGAGAGAATTCACTTTCTCTGCTTGCTGGTCTTCAAGCTGGGACACCAGTCATCTTCTGCCTTTGGACTCAGACTCAGACTGGGACTTACACTATCAGCTCTCCTGGTTTCCAGGACTTTGGCCTGAAGGTCTTGGGAACCTTCAGCCTCTATAATCATGTGAAACAATTCCTTAAAATAAATAAGTAGGTAGATAAAGAAGTATGTCCTATTGGTTTTGTTTCTCTGGAGAACCTTTGTTGATACAGGTCTCTCGTCATGTTTCCTTTAGTCTCAATGTTCAGGTCATGATAAAAAACAAGATGGATATCCTGACAAAGTCATGGTCTGGAATTGTGCATTGTGACCCAATGTCACAATGGGGTCCCTTCTTACTACGCTGAGTGGGAGCTTCAGTCTTGTCACTCAGATGGCTAAAATGACGGGGGGCCTCAAGTATTAATATGATCATCTCCTCTCTCCCCTCTAGTCTTTCTTGGATTGTTTAGTATGAAAGCTCATTTACAAGGGATTTCTTGTTTAGAGAAGATAACAGTGTAAAGCAGATGACCAAGAAATATTTCTTCAAAGCAATTACAAATCCTTGACCATCCTGGGTATGACTGTCTAGTCTGCCAATTATTTAGGTTCTTTAATAGTAGAATCTCCAGCTGTTCACCTGCTTGCAGGTGATTTTAGTAACTAGTTCACAATTCAACTTGAAGATAATCATGGGACATGGAAAATAATGAAATTAGAAGCAGTTCATGAAAAAAAAAAAAGAAGCAGTTCATGATTTTGAAGTAGAAAGTTCATACTTTCCTTTTTCTTGGTTCGATTGGGATAAGACTGAGGTTTAGAGATTATATCTGGTTTTTTTAGGTGCCTTTTACTGGGGTAAAAAGTGGAGTATGCCCCATCTGAAAATATCAGTTCCCACTCCTGTGCTGTCACAGTTGGAGGTATGCATGTCATTTGTTAAAAATGGCAGCTGGTAATTTTGTGTATCCAAGAGAAGCTTGAAGAGAGAGCCTTGCATGAGCCTCCAAAGGAAGGATCCAGTTTAAAAAAAAATGACTCAGAGACTCAAACACTTGCTTAAAATTTATGTGGGACATTTGAAATATTTCCACTAGAAAATTTAAATAAGCCTCATAATAATGATTAGACTGGCACAGACTGAATCGGTGGGAAGAAATCACAGTGAGGAACTGGGAAGATAGGACAGCGTTCTTATTTTTGCTGCAAGCTTACTGTATGGTCTTGGGTACAGCACATCGCCCCTCTGGGCTCTGGCTGTCATGATATCACATGAGTAAAATGGCAGAGATGTATTGTTTTCAAACTGTATGTCATAGTGTCCTGCTGTCTGCAGAGGTGAGGATAGCCTGAATGGGGGCTCCCAGACCCTGTTCAACTGGAGAAGCTCCATTTTGATTGATTTCATATACATATGTGGCTTTCATGCAAGGTTTCATTTGAGGAAAATTGTCCATAGCTAAAAATAATTTTAAAAAGAGCTTTACAAACCTTTGACTAGATGATCTCTAAGTGTTCTCTTAGTCAGAATATTTTGTGTAATTATTTCAGCACTCTTCACCAAGAGGGCAATCCCTGATATGTCCATGGGGCAGGAGAGGGGACAAGAGAGATACACCTAAGTGCTTAAAATGGCTATTTTTTGTGTCTACTCATTCAGCACACTTTGTTCATCACTCATCGTACCCCCAACTTTATTCGCTTTCTAAAAATTACCATTGCAACTTTAAAAGTTCCTCTATGGGGATTTATGGGTGGCACAGTCAGTGAAGTATCTCACTCTTAATCTCAGCTCAAGTATCTGACTCTTAATCTCCGCTCCGATCTTAATCTTAGGGTTGTGAGTTGGAGCCTGGTGCTGGGCTCCACACTTGGCATGGAGATAACTTAAAGAAAAAAAAAAGCTGCTCTGAGAACCAAATGCTTACATGTATCATACATTTTTCTTCATGATGTTTGCCCCCTTTATACTTCTTCAAATGTTTGATTTTATTTTGTAGTATCTAGAATGCCCAGGCTAGATATTATTTCATTCAGAGAACATCCCAAACATCCCAAAGTCCATGGTAAATGTTTGGATTTTTTCTTCACCATTTGGCATGCTAGTTAGCACAAATGGGAGACAATTCACTGAAACTTTATCTGTAGAACCTAAAATCACATTTTGTGCATAATATCTCACTGGGGATATCTCAGAATCCTTATAAGCCTTTTCTTCTCCAGGTGGAGTTAATCAAAGTGCTGAAGGGCAGAAATCTAAATCTTATCTTGTCTAACTTTTTCTCCTTTTTTTTTTTTTTTTTTTTTGCCATAAAAAGACCTTAAAATGTTTTAACAAATCCAGATTCTTTTATCATTGGTGCTTCAACTAGTCTTAATTCTATTGGAGCTTGTATTTTTTAGTCTAGATACCATCTGTTAAAGAAATGGATCATCTTTTAGGGTCTATAAAGTCAGGTCTGTGTTTCCAAAGCATGCCTTGAGATATGTACTTCCAAATGACACCACAACCTAAAAAGGAAGAATTAGCCTTTTTGTTATTGTTCTTGTTAGTTTTTTAAACTAGAAAAAAACTCATAAGGTAAAAATATTAGGCTTTGTTCTCTAGTGTTTTAAATGATTTTCCTTTTTACATCCAAGATTCTAGGATATTGCCCTTACTGACCAGGACAAAAATGGGACAGCTTCCTTTATCCATAGTTAAGGAACCACCTTTTATCTGCTTGCAGTAAGGGTTTAAGAACTTTTCTGCCAAATGTCTATGAGGGAAATTACATAGCAAGTACTTAGTCAAGCATGACTTGAGAAACTTGCTTGCCTAAGTGAAGCTCTCATTTTCCATTCTCACAGCTGTATCCACAGTCATCAAAGCAGTGGAGAGCAAAGCTTTATTTGCAAAGGCTACTCATTAACAAAATCAGTCTAAGAGAAGGCATTCCCTCTCTGTATCTCTATCCCCATCTATATCTATAGTTATACCTGCACCTGCGTCTGCATCCACATCCACATTACAATTTCTATCTCTATCAATCTCAACATCTATCTATCTCTCTATCTTTCTCTCTGTCCACTCCACTGTAAGCCTCAGAAATACAGGGACTGTGTTTACTTATCTCCATGTGTCCCACAGCACTTTTCTAGGGAATCAGACAATATCTGAAGAAGTGAATTATATAGCATCATCTTCCACATGTCTAAAGACTGAAGTCCAAGATAAAGAGGGATAAGTCAGTAGATTCCTAAAGCCCATTATCACCATTTCTGATCAGATAAATTACATTCCCAGGAAATTATAGCAATAATAACAAACCATGACTTATACAAGTTGCTACAGTTTTTGAAAAACCAGGACAGCAGACTATCTTTTATCATTTGATCTTTCTACTATGGCGTGAACATCATCCTGCTCATCTTACAGATGAGGAATCTGAGGCTCAGAAAGATTATGTGTCTGGTCTTAGATTACACAGCTAGTGAGTCTTAAGGCAGGATCATCTGCAGACTACATGCTTTTATCTATCTGCATTATGACCTACCTAAATGAGATAAAGGAAAAACAATTCAGTGTCTTATATAGTCCCAAATGCATAAGATATCTATATTATGCTTCCTTCTAGAAGTCCAGGCATCAGAAAACCAACCAAATTTTTCCAAAGTTGATAAACTACTCTGTGGACATAGACATTTGTGTGAGAATCTGTGGCTTTGCAATAACTCTTCCCTCATGAGTATCTGTCTGACAACATCCTATGGCTTGGCACACTGCAGCCTCTCTACTCTCTACCTCATTTCCCTCCATTTGGAGTTCTGCAAGCACTTGCATCAGCTGGAACCAGATTGAGAGAGGTTTGGGGTCTCATAGAAGTATCTGGAAAAAACTCGCTTCCTGGAACCTGGAACATAAGGCTATATAAAAGTTACATATTCCAAACTTCTATTAGGACAAAACAAAGCAAACAAATAATCTCTGAATAGAGTGTTGATTCTCTTAGCTTTAAGGAGGTAAGTGGCTACCAAAAGATATTAGACCAGTAGCTACTAAAAAAGAGAAAACAATGGACTAATAAAAGTATCTTACTCTAAGAGATCAGAAGCAAGCCCTTGCCCCTCCCCATCCCTCCATAGCAGTGGAACCAGATGCTCTCAGGAGTTTTGACTATGATATTATAATACCTATTACTGTCTAGGTTTCTCATTGAATTTACTGCTTTTTCAATGTTGTCCCTTAAATTTTAGCACTGGTGGACTAAACTTACTGCCCAGCAGACTGAGTTTTTAATGGAGCCTGACCTTGATTTTTTAAGACTAGGGAACAAAGGCAAAGGGAGATTGGATCCAGGGAGGATCTTCCTGGGGTGACTTGACTTGTTTTAGTTCAAGCAAAAGATGGAGCCTCTCAGCAGTCACTTCTTCCATAAAACACTATTCTTCTTCTTCCTTATGTTCCATGCTCTCTGCTCTAGAGGTTTAATCTCTCTAAATGTTCCCCCTGACAGAACTGCCTCTGGTACGCCACTGCCCCCCACCCCCGCCCGGGGAATAAAAGTCGAATTCCTTCACAGAGCATTTCTGGCTCCTCACATCCAGGGCTCACCCTACCTTCTAGCCTTATTCCCCCTTCCTGTTTTCGTATTCCAAACATATGCGCTCCCAACTCCACACATGCCATATGTCTGTGTGCCTTTGTTGTATTGTTCATTCTGCCTGGAAATGCCATTTTTCCTATCTTTGCATTCCTAGAGTCTACCTTTTCTTCAAGACCCAGCCACAGCGCCTCTTGATTAAAGTTTCCCTGATTACCAGGCTCACGCTAACCCACCTACCCCACCTGTAACTTGGAAATTCTCCCGCATCTGGATCCTATTATTTACATACATGTTTTATCTTTCTGGGCTGGTTCTCTGTTGGCACCACCCCAGCCTTCACCTAGATGTACCTTGTTCCATGTTCTGGAATACTGATCCTTAAACACTCTGTCAGCTGGCTCCCTTGTCTGCCAGCTTCCATTTGACTTTAGTTCATGAGAGGTACCAGTAGGGAGATCAAGACTGGGGAGGAGAGCCCTGCCCTCTCTGTCCCTGCTTTAGCACTGCATCTCTGCCAGTAGCTGCCTCCCTCCAAGCCTGCAGCTTCTGCCAAGCAGCCCTTCTACTCTTCAGCTCTCATCAGGTTCCAGTTACACTCCTTCCTCCCCTGTTCCTCCAGCCATAGAACTAGTGATGGCTTACCATTTGTTGCTGTTGTCTGGAGGCTTTGACAGCCCTTGTTAAATCCTGTAACACACTCACGCCTCTGTATGTGGTCCTTTCATTAAAATATTTTCATATGCACCATCTAGAGTGTGCTGTGTTTCCTCCTGGGACCCTTACCTGATATCCGTCTTAAAGGCATTATTTGCAAGCTCAGGGAAGGGCAAAGGGGTAAGGTGTTTTGAGTTGCAGTCCAGCTCTGCTTCTCACTACCTATAGAATATTGGGTACTCCCCTCTCTTTGTTCTAGTTTCATAATTTGTGAATTATTCCTTCATGAATAATCTTGCAGGTTTGTTTTGGGGATCAAATGAGATTACAGGCTGGAAAGCATTTTGTATGTCTTTGTACAGTATTCGGTGTTATTCTGATTCATCTTTTAACCCTCCTTAATGTCATAAGTGCTCAATAAATGAGCTGTTTCATATAGATCTGTAGAATGAATGGATGGAAAAGATTGTTTTCCATGTATTTTTCAGAGTCAGCACTCCAAAAGTGTAGGAAGCAGACAATCTACATAGTAAGAATTCAGAGTAACAGAGGACCAGTATGTATCACACACAGAGAGTCAGCAGAGGCCCTAATGGGGAGTTTTCTGTCCAAAATCCATTTTGGCCAAATGTTCTGTAGCTGTACTGATTTTTAGTCTATTTGTTCTAGTGATTACCAAGAAAAAAGTGTTGCAGAGATCTGCTTTGAACTTCAATAGTGGAGGAAATGATAGGAAGGAAGAGGCCTCTGAATGTTGACTTGGGCCTGGGATGAAACCAAACATGGTTGTGGAGAAGTCTTAGCCTTCACCCACACTTTGAAAAAAGCCAGATTCATTAGGAAAACTCTGTTGCTCCCCACAGATAGCTCTTGGTTAACCTGTCCCAGTTTCAGAGCCACCAACATCTCTAGCTGATTTTATCTGCAAAGATCACATACACTTTTCTCCAAGAACATACAGAGCATACTATGGCAATCTGGTACCGGATCTGCATTGTGTTTAAAATGGCCATTTGACGTCCATTGTGAATAGGAGAGTGTCAGTTGTCTGTGGAGAATTTTCATCAGAAATGTGGGGTGTAGTGAGTTAAATGGTGGCCCACAAAGAGATATGTTCATGTTCTAATACCCAGATACTGTGCATGTTACTTTATTTGGAAAAAGGATATTTGCAGGTATAATTACATTAGGGATCTTGAGATGAGAACATCCTACATTACCTGAATGGGACCTAAATCCAATGATAAGTGTCCTTATAAGAGATAGAAGAAGAGAAGAATCACGTGAAGGAGAGGAGGCACGTAGGCAAATATTGGAAGCTAAAGGATGCCAACAGCCACTGAGAGCTGGAAGAGGCAAGGAAGGATTCTCTCGAGAGCCTCAGAGGGAATACGGCCCTTCCAGCGCCTTGATTGTGTACTTGTGAGAAAATAAATTTTGTTGTTTTGAGCCACCAAGTGTATGGTAATTTGTAGCTGTAGGAAACTAATACACAGAATAAATAATGTTTGCAAAAATCCCAGAGGAAAATCTGCCAAAAGCCATTGTTCTCAGTGAGGCTAAGTATATTGGAACAATTTAGAATCCTAAAAGCCTAACTTTGTGACCTCCTCAAGGGCCCCAGGGGCCCAGGCAGTAACTGCTTCTCCAAACACGAGAGACATTTGGACACGTGACAGTTCTGCCATTTGGTAAAGGTGGCTTTATAAGTTACTTATGTGAACATGAATTGTTGTAAAATAAATAGGATTGGGAACTAAATGGCCCCACTGAGAAGAGCTGAAGCCTGTGAGGAATGCCTGATGCGAGGGGCCAAGATGAAGCGGTCTTTAAGGCATCTGGAGAAGAATGCTACACAAAACCCAGGGTAGCTTGGTTCAAGGACAGGAAGCGTTAAAATAGTGCCTAGTAAGAGCTGGAGCCAGGGACTTGGCAATTTATCATTTGTGTGAAAAAAAAAATCCTGAGCACATTCCATTGAATGTCTTTATGAAGGTGTTTTGTGGTTTGGAACACTGTGGTTCCTGGGCACTATTTCTGACTTCCAGTGGAGAGCTGGGGAACTGTCCATCATTTACACCTCCTCCGTCTCCCTCTCACAAGCCAAGGATAATGCTTAAGGGGACAGCATCCATTTCCCCCTATAATAATTTATCTTTAGAGAACCTCAACTCTTCCTTTGATTAAACAGCAATGCACTGTAACAAATATGCATCTGTCCAAACCTCTTCTATTAAGATTTATCAATATTGACCAATCCATGGACAGAAGCCTTTCTTCTTTTTTCCTCACCTTCTCTATAGATTTTCTGGCCTTAAGGGAAACAAAAGCAAAAATGAACTATTGGGACTTAATAATGATAAAAAGCTTCTGCACAGCAAAAGAAACAGTCAACAAAACAACCTACAGAATGGAAGAAGATATTTGCAAATGACATATCAGATAAAGGGCTAGTATCCAAGATCTATAAAGAACTTATTAAACTCAACAGCAAAGAAACAAACAATCCAATCATGAAATGGGCAAAAGACATGAAGAGAAATTTCACCAAAGAAGACAGACATGGCCAACATGCACATGAGAAAATGCTCCGCATCACTTGACATCAGGGAAATACAAATCAAAACCACAATGAGATACTATCTCACACCAGTGAGAATGGTGAAAATTAACAAGACGGGAATTAACAAATGTTGGAGAGGATGTGGAGAAAGGGGAACCCTCTTGCACTGTTGGTGGGAATTTGAACTGGTGCAGCCACTCTGGAAAACTGTGTGGAGTTTCCTCAAAGAGTTAAAAATAGACCCGCCCTATGACCCAGCAATTACACTACTGGGGATTTACTCCAAACATACAGATGCAATGAAAAACCGAGACACCTGCACCCTGATGTTTCTAGCAGCAATGTCCACAATAGCCAAACTGTGGAAGGAGCCTTGGTTTCTATCGATAGATGAATGGATAGAGAAGATGTGGTCTATACATACAACATTACTCAGCCATTAGAAATGACAAACACCCACCATTTGCTTCCACGTGGATGGAACTGGAGGGTATTATGCTGAGTGAAGTAAGTCAGTTGGAGAAGGACAAACATTATATGGTTTCACTTATTCAAGGAATATAAAAAATAGTGAAAGGGATTATAGGGGAAAGGAGAGAAAATGAGTAGGAAAAATTAGAGAGGGTGACAGCACCTGAGAAACTCCTAACTCTGGGAAATGAACAAGGGGTGGTGGAAAGGAGGGTGGGTGGGGGGTTGGGGTGATGGGCACTGAGGGGGCTCTTGATGGGATGAGCACTGAGTGTTATGCTATATATTGGCAAATCGAACTCCAAAAATAAATAAATAAATAAATAAATAAATAAATAAATAAATAAATAAAAATAATTTCTGGCCTTCTGAATTCAGAATCAAAACATCATTTTGTTGTGTTCTTACTATTAAACAAACTGGAAATATGACACCTTCTAAAGTGTATTGGGAGTGTGGCCAGTAAATCTGATTCCCCTGGTAGGGGACCAGATCAGGTGAGGTCTCCGGGAACCAAGATTGTTTTTTTGTTTTGTTTTTGTGTTTATAGATTTTATTTATTTATTCATGAGAAACACACACAGAGAGAGAGGCAGAGACACAGGCAGAGGGAGAAGCAGGTTCCATGCAGAGAGCCCGACATGGGACTTGATCCCGTGTTTCCAGGATCAGGCCCTGGGCTGAAGGCGGTCCTAAACTGCTGAGCCACCTGGGCTAACCCCCAAGACTGGTTTTAAGGACACCAGTCACCCAGATGTAGATCCAAGAGGAAGCTGATGTGAAACTCTGCTTAACAAAGAATGGAAGATTTACAGTCAGAAACGCCATTCCAGGCATTCATTCTGAAAACTGAGAGCAGAGAAGGGCTCAGAAGCTACGTGAGGGCCTGGAAAGGATGGGAGCTTGAAGCAAGTTGAGAATAGGGCATCCAGGACTCATTTTTATTGGGTGCTAGCCATGTGGTACTATGAGCAAAATCAGAGCAAATAGGATCACAATTTGGGCAGTGTTCTATCCTGTCTGTGCTCAAGCTCACTCAGCAAGAAATGAGGCTCCTTTTTTTTTTTTAAATTCGCTAGAGCACTTACTGCATCAAAGATTGATTAAACAATGTTCACTAATTGACATTTAACATTAAGCAGGGGCAGCCCCGGTGGCGCAGCGGTTTAGCACCGCCTGCAGCCCGGGGTGTGATCCTGGAGACCCAGGATCGAGTCCCACATCAGGCTTCCTGCATGGAGTCTGCTTTTCCCTCTGCCTGTGTCTCTGCCTCTCTCTTCGCTCTCTCTGAATAAATAAATAAGTCTTTAAAAAAAATAAACATTAAGCAATAAATGATGCCTGGTTTGGGGACTAAGATAATAGAATTCATTTTAATTTTTTTGAGAATTAATAATCCTCATGGTATCATTTGATTAAGGACAGAGAGCTAATCAGAACTACCTGAGTGGCATTTACTTTCCAGACATAGGTGTCTATTGATTGTTATTTTTATGGTAATACCATTTAAAATGGTAATACCATTTAAAAATTATTCTCATTCCACTTATTGCATTGATCCTTTTTCAATTCTAGGTAATGACCAATGACTCTTAGCTGATTTTTTTTTTTTTAAAGTACAAAATCTCTCTCAAACCTTCAGTCAAAAATGCTTTGTGTCCCGCTAAAGGGCTCCTTTACTATTGCTATTGTTACCTTTGCCATATGTTCTGGCCATGATTTTCTGAGTACCTTTGAAATGTGATCACCTCTGACATATCAGAAAAATAAAAAATCAGGAGACATCTCATCTACGCAGCCTGATTCCCAAAAGGTTCCCTAGAGACACTGAGCATGCCTAGATCCAGATGGGGATATATAATCTGAACTGCTGGTGAGGCCAGGAATTAATAGATCAAGCAGCAAGGAGAAGTCAGCTAAGCAAAATGATGCATGACATATCATAGAGAGAAGGCCGCAGCTGGAATGCAGTGAAGCACTGCACCCTTACTGTTGGAAGCTGTCGTGCAGACGGCAGTTAATAATACAAAGCAAGTGTCGGGTTGGATTTACTTCTCTATCCTGAATTGTACCACAAGCACAAACAAAAGATGAAAACAGAACCCTGTTCCAGGATGGAGGTGGGTGGGTAAACACTCTGAGTTACAGAACTACCTTAGCAAAAGAAATTTCATGAAAAAGAAACCTTCTGGAGCCTTAGTTATACTTGGGAGGATTTCACACAGAGACACCTGCAGTGCAAAGCTCCCAGATATTTCTCCAGATTTTGTATTCCAAAGGTCCAGATGCCTTTCATTTGAGTTAGATCCCAAGTCTTAAGAAATCTGTTTAATACTTAGTAGTGCAATTGCTAGGTTGTAGGGTATCTCTATTTTTAACTTTTTGAGGAACCTCCATACTGCTCTGTAGCGTGGCTGCAGCAGTTTGCATTCCCAACAGCAATATAGGAGGGTTTCCTTTTGTCTGCATCCACTACTAGGTATTTACCCAAGGGATATAAATATAGTGATTCAAAGGGGCACACGCACCCCAGCGTTTACAGCAGCAATGTCCGCAATAGCCAAAATATGGAAAGTCCAGATGTCCATGGACAGATGAATAGATAAAAGAAAAAATATATACAATGGAATATTATTCTGCCATCAGAAAGGATGAGTACCTAGCATTTATATCAACATGGAGTGAAATAAGTGTGTCAGAGAAAGACAAGTATCATATGATTTCACTCATATGTGGCATTTAAGAAACAAAACCAGATGAACATAGAGGAGGGAAAGGAAAAATAAAATAAGGTGAAACCTGAGAGGGAGGGAAACCATAAGAGACACTGAACTCTAGGAAACAAATTGAGGGTTACTGGAGGGGAATTGATGGGATTCCCATCAATTCAGTGTCAAAAAGAGGGAGGAAAAAGAATGAGCACTGGGTGTTATATGCAACTGATGAATCACTAAATTCTACCTCTGAAACTAATGAAAAAAAAAAAAAAGAAATCTGTTTAATTGAGGACCCATCACTTGGGAGGAGAGGCCTTCTAGCATCCATGACAATATTGCCAGAGGTAGTGGCTCTTTTGTGAATAGTGTTGACAATGTGGTATTCTTTAAAAATATATTCAATGTGAATCATTGAATAACTACTATGCACCAGGCCCTGGGCTTGATGTTGGGAATATAACTATAAGGCATTTGAGAAGTTTGCAGTCTAAAGTAAGAGAAAGAGAACAGGATATTATAGGGAGATTTACTTACCTTATGAGGAGGTATAGAGTGGAAAGTAAAAAAAGCAGACCCCGGAGCTACATTCCTTGGTGTGCATCTGGCACTCTGGCACTTTTTAAGGTGAATTTCTTAACATCTCTGGATCTCAGTTGCCTCATCTGTGAAATGGGTATAGTAGTAATTCTTCATAAGTTGGTGAAGACAGTGGATGAGTTAATTTATATAAAGCACTCAGAACATGGCTTGGTACATGGTGAGCATGTAAATATTAGTCTGTTTGAGAGACAAACGGGTGTTATGGAAGTGCATATGAGGAGTCGAGCACTTTGTCGTGTGGTGTCAGGGAGGGCAGACATTGCAGGTGAGAGCCAAAGAGAGGAGGGGTAGTGGGTGGGCAGGACGTTTGGAGCCTGGGGAGGGAGGGAGACGTGTATAAAGAGGGAGACAGGAGTGATGTTGGCACACATCCCCGCAAATAATTTAGTGTTCTCATGTTGCCTGATTCATTTGGCAAGAAAAACAGGTTCACAAGTTTGCTGCCTTCACCAGATGACAGATTCTCATTTCTCTAACACCTCTTCTGTGAACTGTCCCTGATAGATTTGGTTAGCTGCTCTCCTTGCTGTGTTTCCATATCCCTTAGTGACACCAGTCACACGACACCGTACTTGTTTACTCCTCTGTCTCCCCAATCAAGCTGTCAGCTCCAGTACGGCTGGATCTGCTGCTTTCCCCATTTCCTGGTGTTCCCAACATCTAAAGCAAGATCTGGTGTGTAATAGGTACTCAGGGAAGGTGTACTGGATAAACTGCGTAGCTTGTGGGGATAGGGACAGAACAGTGCTAATTTTTCTCATCTCATAGCCCTTCCTCAGAACCCAATCTTAGTTTTTCTCCTTCCAAATGTTCTGTCCTTTTCAGATAGAGCATTTAATCTTTGAATTATTGCAGGTGCAAACATGTGGGCACAAGTTTTCCCTCCAAAATTAATCAGCTAATTATTTACTGCAATGAGGTAAGCATTTTGAAGGAAAACAATGAACAAAATATACTTAATATCGACAGTTGTCAAAATCCTGAGAGCTTCCTATGAAGAAATTCTCATTCTGCAGCTACAATGCAAAGTAAACCTCACACTGAAGCCTCTTGCTGACTTTGACATCAAATTTGGAATCATTCCCTCAGCATTTCTTAGATTATCTCAATTAATTTCCATTTATGCATTTTCCAAGGGCCTGTGCAAGAAGTCTATGGACAACTCACTTGTAGGCATTTGTCTTCTTTGTTCTTCTTTTTCCTCCCTCTTTTTGACACTGAAGTTTGGGAGTTTCAACATGCAGAGCACTGCTAGCCAAAGGACATTTTTCTCCTCACTCAGAACCACTCAGCATCTTTACATGGTTCCCTGAGAGATCATCTGAAGTGCAGAGACATCCCTAATGCATAATTTCAAAGGCCATTTCCACATTATAAATACCAGATCTTGTAAAATGGGAGCAAGACACATATTTGGCTTGTTGACTTATTGCACACACACTGAATCAGGACAGGAAAAGACCCTCTAAGGTCTTTGAAGGGTAGGCTTGTAGCCAGGGAAGTCACGTTGTCATTGCACACGTGGAAGATGCCTCAGACCTGTCATGGCCATGGCCTTGAGGAATGTGTCGACCCCCACGTCTAATATACAAGAATTATTGATTCATTTATTTACTCAACAAAGATTTGCTGAGTGTGCATTCTGTGCCAGACATTGAGGATAAAGCATGTAGAGGATAGATAAGGGCTCTGTCCTCATGGAGTTTACATTATCACAGGGAGAGACATACAACAAACAAATATGGAGATAAATAGGACAATTCCAGATAGAGGCAACTGCTCTCAGGCACACAGGGAAATAGTATAGAGAATGAGTAGGCTCAGGGAAAGCCTCTCTGTGGAGATGACATTTTAGTTGAGGTGGAATGTTGAGAAGAACATTTGAAGATGTGGGCAGGAGGAGAACATTCTTGGCAGAAGTTAGTGACAGATCAAGGGTCAGCTCCATGGTCCCTATTCCTGCAAGATTCACCAGTCACACAAAAAAAGAAAAAAAAAAAACAAAGAAAAACAAAAAGAAAAAATTAACAACCTGGCCATTTCCAGATGACCTAGGACCTCTGTGTGACACAATTCAGCTGACATCATGCACATCCACATCACATTCTGATGCCTCTTCCTCCTTTCAATAGAGCAAAAGGTCTGAGGTGGGAATGGCCACTTCATTGGAAAGCAGAAGAGAGGGCTCTTGTGGCTGGAGCAGAGCAAGTAAGAGGTGGAATAGTTTGATTTGATTGTTATTGTTAGGATATAGAGCATAATAAAACTAGCTATCATTGCTAAGTCTGATCCTTTTTTTTTTTAAGATTTTATTTATTTGAGAGTGAGAGAGAGCACAAGTGGGCAGAAGGGGCAGAGAACAGGGCAATAGCAGGGATGCTAAGTGGGGAGCCTGATGTGAGGCTCTATCCTAAGACCCCAGGATCATGACCTGAGCCAAAGGCAGATGTCCAACTGACCAAGCTGCCCCATCGCCCAGCTAAGTCTGATACATTTAAGAGCATTATCATATTTGTTACAGTAGCTCTACAAAGTAAGTGCTATTATGTCCTCCTTTTGTAGATGAGGAAACTGAAGCTTAACATACCTAAGGAGTTGGCCCAAAGTCACAGAGCTGCTAAGTGGTGGAGTCAAATTTATGTGTGTCCCTTCCGGAAACCAGACTCTTAGGTGTAACTTTGCTCATATTTTGCTTTTGAGAGGCGCTAACTATGGAAGCCAAAGCCTTGGCTCTTTAACATCCAGAGGAGCCTGGATGGAACATCACCAGTGATCTGGTTGTTTCATTTTCACTCTGGCTCTTTTAGAAGAGGAAGGATGAGCAAACTGATTTTTCAGTGTGCCTTTTCCTTGTCAACGGAAAGAAGGAAAGGGTTTCCAGAGACCTACAGTAACAAAATAAGTAGTAGAGTTTAGGAAGGAAAATGGTCAGACCACAAAGCTATTGAGAAGCATTGAAGCTGATTCTTCTCTGTCATTTATTCGTCCATTTTTTTTTTTTTGATAATGTGGTATCTTATCTCCAGAGCTCTAGCACTCCCCAACCCCAAGATTGCTTTTTACTTAAAGAGAGTTTCAGTTCAAGAAAAGACCACACTCTGGTCTCCTAAAGCACGTGAACTGTGTACCAAGGCCTAACCTCATAGGAGAAGGATCTGGAGGGACCTGGAGCAACACAACTCTAAGAAGCTGCCTTGATTAAGCTTGATCATTACTCATTCATGTTAAACCTCTGATGAAAGGAAAGGATTTCAGGTAACTGAAAGACTGGCCAAACTGCCCTTGACTTAGGATAAAGGCATTCTGCTGGTGGCCCTCTTTCCTGTAATGCTTTTGCCATAAGGGAAAATTGAACTTCAAAGAGCCGTGTGCAAGAATTTTATCAGGAGGAAATGCCGTAGGATGTGCTTCTTCTTTTCTCACATTTGTAATCACTAATCATGCATGTTTTAATTAGAGGTCCTCTTCACATAACTTACCAGAGCTACAAGAACATTAAAAAACAGAAATGAAAACTTAATTAAACTCCTTCAAAGAACATAGAGGAGATTGAGTTTAACCACAGTCTGATTCTAGAACAAATTAAATATTTTAATTCAAGATAAATATAGTTTCTTACATGAGTAAACAAGTTTACCTGGAAAATATTTTCTGCCTTCAAACATTGATTGATTTAAAATGATTTTTTTTCCTATTTATGCAGCACATTTTACTCATTTCTCCAAGAATGCTAAAATGTAACAAATTCTCAAAAGAAAAGGAAGGCTAAAACTGAGTCCCAGTGCTAGAGTGACATGCTTTCTGAAACTGCCAAACTGGACACGTTTATATTTACATAAATTACATAAACTAACTCATTTAGTTTTCATAGGTACTCTATGGCATGAGATTCTTGAACCTATTTTATGGATGAGGACTCAGAGTTTAGGTAGATTCCATAATTTTCCCAAGATCTAACATCTAGTAAGTAGTAGAGCTGTGATTTTGGTTAAGGCAGTCTGGCTACAAAACCTGAGCCCATCATCACTATAGTAGGTGGCTTCTCAAAGTCATCTTTTCTCTCTCTGCTGTACCACCAAAATATTTGATATTGTGCCTCTCTTAGAATATCTGGAGAGTACTGCCATCCTATTGGAATCTTCACTTTAATTGTTATCATAAATTGGCTGTTCTTTCTTTTGTTAAAACATTTTTTATCCTACAAAAGTAACAAACTTTTATACAAATAATGAAGATGTGTTAAAAAAACACACACACACACACACAAGAGCTACAGCCTGAGTTTTAAAGGATTTTACAGGTGATGGATTTGATTGCTCATTTTATCTAGGCTTGTTATTTATTCCCAGTGGTTCTCTGATGACCTTGTTCCCCCTCAGCCTCCACCACTGTTCTTCACTGGCTGGACTGCTTTCTGCAGACACCTGACACTCCCTGCTGATGCAGCGACTAGACGTGTTCTCTTTCTCACCCTTATCTTGAAGGTTCCTGAAAACTGAAGATCATGTGGGTGCTCTGTACACTGTGAAGGTTTCCTCACCACATAGAGACAAAAACCGAACTGAGCAGCATATATGATAAGACTGTATCCAAGAATCAAACATATCTAAACAGAGGGAATTTGCTTTTGATTGATGTTTTGATGAATTCGCTGGAAAGTTTATTTTAGAACTCTTCAGAAGACATCTTATAGATAGTATAATCCAAACCATTATTTTACAGATGAGAAAACACACACTCAAAGAAATGCTGAGAAAGGAACACATACTTTGGCATCAGATAGATAAAAATTTGAATCCTGGCTCTGCATGCAAGTGGCTGGCTGTACCATCCTATCCCTGATGCCTTCTGAGCCTCAGTTTGATATAAAACGGCGAAAATTGTTACATTTATTCCACCACCACTGCTATCCCTCTCTCTAATCTAAATCTCCCTAATCTCTTGTGTGGTTTCTATTTTTTTAATAATAAATTTATTTTTTATTGGTGTTCAATACCCAGTGCTCATCCCGTCAAGTGCCTCCCTCAGTTCCCGTCACCCTTTCACCCCCACCCCCCGCCCTCCTCCCTTTCCACCACCCCTAGTTCGTTTCCCAGAGTTAGGAGTCTTTATGTTCTGTCTCCCTTCCTGATATTTCCTACCCATTTCTTCTCCCTTCCCTTCTATTCCCTTTCACTGTTATTTATATTCCCCAAATGAATGAGAACATATAATGTTTGTCCTTCTCCAACTGACTTATTTCACTCAGCATAATACCCTCCAGTTCCATCCACGTTGAAGCAAATGGTGGGTATTTGTCTTGTGTGGTTTCTGAAGAGCCTCCTGATTTTTACTCCTCATAATCTGTTCTCCACTTAGCAGCCAGAATGGACTTTCCTAAAACGAAAATCAGATCAGACTTTCTTTCATTGGTTCTAGGATAAAATCTCACAAAGCCTAGCATGAGCTGCCCCATGCCTTTCTGGGCTTTGCTTCTCTTCGTGGCTCCCCTCCAGCTACACAGACTTCCGTTCTCTTCTTGGAAGGTGCAAAGCTCTTTCTGGCTTGAGAGCCTCTGCATTAGCTGTTCCTGCCTTTGAGGTGCTGGCTGCAGGATGGTCCTTACCAGGCTGACTCCATTTTCCTTCCCCCATCCTGGTCACTCTACAAAAAGGTCCACATGTTGGCCTTTGTATATCTCATAACCCCTTTCACATTTTCCATCACAGCAATTATCATCATCTGCAATTATCATGCATTTATTTATTTGTATTTATGATTTTATTTTTTGTTACACTTTGTCAAAGTTGCATTTATTTTCAGTGTTTCATTGAACACTGCAAGTGTTAATACATTTGTAAATATGACAATAGTGCAGAAGTACAAGAAATGAAACATGCAAATTCTCTTTACTGCCCAGTAGTAACCAAGGTTAACAGTTTCCTGTCCATATGTCAAGACTAACTATACACATAAAAACATTCATACACACACACACTTTTTTATTTAACCAAAATGTAATTATACTGTATGTGTACATACTGCTTCTGCCTTTTTACCTATTTATTATTTTTACTGGCTAGCTTATCTGTACATGTAGATCTATATATATTTTTTTAACATCTAAATCATGTTGTTTAGCTATATCATAATTTATTTAAACCATCCCCTTCCTGATGGATACTAGGCTATTTGTTCCTTTTGTATTTTAACCAACCACACTGCAGCAAACAATAATGTACACATATATCTGTGCATGTGCCACAAAACAGTCTAGACAAGAGAGAATTACAGGATTTTTGGGTTAAGGAGAATAGGAATTTTAAATTTGAAGAGATACTGCCAAATTGCCTTTCCTATAATTACCTTGCTTTTAACAGAAAATGGATTAGGCTTAAATTATCTGTATCTCTTCCCAAAATATAAGATCCTTGTGAACAAAGCCCTTATTTTATCAGAAAAGCTTCTGACACAAAGGAATCCTTTTCAAACGATAGATATTTTTATTGGTATCAATACTAGCATACCTATTCATTTGATGTGAAATCATAGAGGGTAGCAACTTGTTACCATGGGATCTCCTTGGGGCTAGCAGAGTCAAATTTTAGGCATTTTCTATATTCCTTGAACTGGACAGGCCAGCACAGGGTAGGGGAAAGTAGCCTAGAAGAAGCCTGGTGGGCACAGCCAGGACCACAGGGGTCAATGACAGTCATGGTGAGTACTGTCAGGGCCCGGAGTCTGAATTGTGCTCGGACACTGGCTGGTCCTCAACTACCCCAGGGAGTTAGACGTTCAGAGAACGCTGTAGGACAGAGAATGCCGGGTATTACTGTCTGGGGCTCTCAATTACCAGCTACTTTTGACTTTGGCTAGAAGAAGGTACAAACATCTACTTCAGGCCACGTTAGATCCTGAAGCCCCATCACCAAATCAACCATGAAACTTGTCAAGAAAGTAAAAATTCATGGGAGAAGTCTCAAAATAGCACATTCACGGACTACAAGAGGTTTTGAACTCTGCTCTGCCCTCTACCCTGCTACGGTATTCTCTACCCTCTAGCATTTTGGTGACCCAATTGTAGGTCTTTGCTCAAGCCTGAGCTCTTCCTGCTTAAAGCAAGTCTGAGAAAGTAGTAAAAGTGAGGAAGAACTGCTCCACCCGGGACACCTGCATGGCTCATTGGTTGAGCATCTGCCTTCAGCTTAGGGTGTGATCCTGGGTCCAGGGATTGAGTCCTATGTCGGGCTTCCTGTGAGGAGCCTGCTTCTCCCTCTGTCTGTGTCTCTGTCTCCCTGTCTCTCGTGAATAAATAAATAAAATCTTAAAAAAAAAAAAGAACTTCTCAATCCAGGGCAAGGGCTGGCAAAGCCAGGATCCCAAGATAGGCTGCAAGGAATTGCCCTGTTAGCAAGAGAGTGGCCTCTTCTATACCTTCAGGTTGGACGTTGACCATCAAAGGTTGGACACATTCTCCCCCAGCCCAGTTTCATTGAGATATAATTGACGTATAACACTGTATAAATTTAAGGTGGATTGCATAATGATTTGATATGTGTATATGTTGCCAAATGATCACCACAATACAGCTAGTTGACGTCCAAGGTTTAGAGGTTTTTCGGTGTGTGATGAGAACTTTTAAGATTTACTCTCTTAACAACTTCCAAATATGCAATACAGTTTGATGACTACAGTCATCATGTTGTACATTACATCCCAGAACTTCTTTATCTTATAGATGGAACTTTGTACCCTTTGACCACCTTAACCCATTTTGCTCACCCAACATCCCCTGGCAACGACTAATCTGTTCTCTATATTTATGACTTCATTTTGTTTTATTTTGTTTAGATTTCACATATAAGTGAGATTACATAGTATTTTTCTTTCTCCGTCTGACTTATTACAATTAGCATAATGCTTTCTAGGCCCATCCATGTTGTTGCAAATGGCTGGATTTCCTTCATTTTTTTTTATGGCTGATATATATCTATCACATTTTCTTTATCCATTCATCAGCTGATGGACACTTAGGTGGTTTCCGTGCTTGACTATTGTAAATAATGCTGCCATTATCATGGAGGTGCAAACATCTCTTTAGGATAGTGATTGTTTCATTCAAATACATACCCATAAGTGGGATTTCTGGATCCTATGGTATTTTTATTTTTAATTTTTTGAGCCACCTCTGTGCTGTTTCCCATAATGTCTGTACTAATTTACATTCCTGCCAACAGAGCACATCCTCAGCAGCATTTGTTGGCTCCTAATTTTTGATGACAAATTCATCTCATTAACCTTAATAATTAAACTCATTTCTTGTGCTGTTTCTGATCACTATCAGTAAAGAGGATGTAGTCTATAAGATCAGACACTATAATTTCTGATCAGGAGCTCAGAGGGCAAAGGCTTCTCTCTTCCCTCCTACCTCATCTTGCATGATCCTAATTATTCCCACCTTATTTAATCAGATGAATTTTGGGCAGAGAATGAGAGAGAGGACATTCAGTTGTGGAACATGAGTTGCCATATTCTTTCAATTACAGATAAGGTCATTAATACACAAAGGTAACCTCCAAGGATGACCTGGGCTTAGACCTTCCTGTAACCATTAGTATCGTGACTTAGCAGGGCCCTTGGAATTGACACATAAAGTCACCTACAGATAATAATGGAACAAGATAAAAGCAAATGAACACATACAAGTTCAATGGCAACCCTGGGGTTGGAGCATCTGGACAGGTTTGGGATCAAAAAGGGGAGATGCTTCGGGAAGAATTCACCTGTGGCCTCCTTTTAAAGTAGAATCCAAAGGAGAATAGGCCAGGTGGAGAAAGGGAAGCATGGAGGCATGTCAGCCTGGCCAAAGGAGAGAACTGTGTGAGGCCAGTGATTTCTGCTATGATCCTAGCTCTGCCATCTTACATCTTGGTCCCCATGGTTTGTGAGGAGATGTCAGTGACTTCTCTGATATCCTGAGCTTTGAATTGTTCTTGAGTCTCTCTTCTCTCCATTGAAATGAGACTGCCTTGAGTCCCATTCCCTCAGAGACCTAGTTGCTGCTGGAAGGCAATGCATGCTATTGGATTATCAAAAAAATCTACTAAACATAAAGTAATTCAGACTGTTGCACCTTTCCCTCACACATACAAAGAATACTGAAGCCTTTGGAAGGCTCACAGATGAGACATCAAGGACAGGGATTCACTGATCATGACATGCTAGGGAGAAGATATATGTTAATAGGCAGGCTTATTGTGTTTCCCTATTGACACGGTAAGCTCTCAGAGTTACAAGGGTGGCTCACATTTTGAACACTAAGTACTAGGCATTCTCATAGTCAAATAGTCACAACAACTTTTTTGAGGTATGTCTTCGTATTCACATTTTCCTATGACAAAAACAGAGGCTCAGAGAAGTTAACCAAATTCACAGAGCTAATAAGTGGCCATGCCAGGGTTTCAATTCCTGTCATCTGGCTGTGTCTTGTAGAGGACACCAATATCACTTCCTCCCAGGCTGAACCAGAAGTACTCAAGTGCTAGTTGCTCTTGATTCAAGTCAGTGCTTTTGGTTAAGAGCAAGCCTGATTTTAGTAATATCTTTCATTTCTGAAGAACTGGCAGAGGAAATGGGAGGCTTTAATCTCAAGGCCAAGCCAGTTTTCTACATCTAAAATCCAAAGGACTTGATGTATCCAAGACCACATAAGACCACTTAATGTCTGTTTCAGAAGAAATAATTCCCAAATAGCTTCAAAATAAAAGTTCTCTTGCCTTTCTAGTGAGAATATGTAAATTGGACTTAAGTCACCTTAGAATCACATCATTTCTCAACTACTTCAATGTGATGTTCCAATCCCATCTCTTCAGTGCTGTTTCACGTCTTTTTACCTAGATAATCTTGGCTGTAGCTCCCTGACACTTTCACCAGTAAGGTGAAAAAGAAGACAAAAAAATCACTCTGTAGTTTACCAGTTTTTCCCCAAGCTTGTTGCTCAGCAAAATTCACATTCTACAAATCTCATTTCCTCACTCATGTTTTTTTTTTTAATGTTGGGTTTTTATTTTAAGGGGGAACATTTTTCAAAATTGCAAAATACAAGGATCTCTCTGTACTACTTTTGCAACCTCCTCTGAATCTGTAACCATTTCAAAATGATTTTTTAAAACCTTGTGAAATGCACACATAATAAAGGAATATGTATGGCTTCAAGTGAACACCCATGTGCCTGCCACCCTGGGTAAAAAAATATAATATCCCCAGTGCACTGAAAGCCCACCTCCCACAGTGCCATATTCTTTTCCAGTTCTATTCCCTTGTCTCTTGCCCAGAGATGCTACCTTCCTGACTTGTATGTTTACCATATTTTTTTCTTCACTGACTTACCAAAAACGTTCATATCTCTAGATAATTTGGCATGTTTATTAGCTTATATCAATGGAATTATTCTGCATTGTGTGAACTTTTCTAGGATTTTTTAATTCCTGAGATTCATCCATTTCACTGATGTAATTGAGGAGGTTATTAAGGGAGGACATGTTTCACCATTCCCACAGCCGGAGCTGTTTTCAAGAACCCATTCCTGAGAGAGTAAGGTGTCATTGGACCCATCTGTATGGTACATGAGACTGAATCCTATTAAGGCATCTTTTAAGATTCTGCTGGGAAGGTGCGGAGATGTACTTGTATTGCGGCTGTTTAAGACAAGTATCCTATATAAGTTCCCTTGCTTGTTATACTTTCTGCCTACTGACCTGGAATGTTTGGCTTCTTTCTTTGTCCTTACCTTGCCCTCCATGAATGGGCCAGTTTGTGAACTAACAGTCATTTATTTCTTTTCAGGGCTGTATGCTGTTCCAATTGTGTGATTATACCATGGTTCATCCAAACTATTTATTATTGACATTTGGGTTGTTCTCATTGTTTGTAGTGGTGGTTTAGATATTCTTGTACACATTTTTGAATCCACACAGAATTTTCTCTAGTATATTTAACTAGGAGTGGAATTATTGGATCATAGCTTAAGTACACATTCTACTTTACCAGGTGATACCAAACAGAAATTCAAAGAGTTGTACTTATTGACTCTCCCACTAATACTGGATGAGAGTTTCCATTGTTCTACAGCCTCACCAACACTTGATATTGTCACATTTATTTTTTTTCTCTGTCTGACACATGTGTAATGATGTCTTATTTTTTGTTCTAATATATATTCATCTGCTTACTAACAAAGTTGAGCATATTTTCAAGAATTTGTTGGCTATTTGAGTTTCTCTTTTATTGAGTGCTCATTCAACTCTTTTGTCCGTTTTCTCTACTGGGTTTCTCTTCCTTATTGATTCGAAAGGTTTCTTTTTGTATAGCTTAAATATTAGTAGATTATTGATTATATGTGTTGAAAATATTTTCTTTGTTTATGACTTACCCATTATCTTCTTTATGGTGTCCTTTCAAGAATAGATGCTATTAATTTTAATGTTAAATTTTCTACTCTTACCCTGTTGGTGCTTTTGTATCTTAAGAAACCCTTCCAACGTGAGGTTGTGAAAATATTTTCTGAATTATCTTCTGAAAAGTCTATAGTTTTGTTTTTCATGTGTATATCTTCAATCCACATAGGATTGATGTTTGTGGATGATAGAAAATAGAGGTCAAGTTTCATTTTTCCCTCTATGGATAAACAGTTGCCCCAGTACCTCTTTTGGAAAAGTTGAAAGTGTTATCCTGTCCTCATTGCTTTGACTCCTGTCATAGGTTAAGCATAAACCTATGTGTGGGTCTGACTGTGGTCTCTACTGTGTCCCATCAATCTTTTTCTATTCCTGTGGCAATTCAACACTGTCTTAATTACTGTAACTTTATAATACATCTTGAATGACACCTTCCTCATCTTTGTTCATCTGGAGTAACTCACCTTTCTTGGCTTTTTGAGCTATTATAATGAGATTATCAAGTTCTATTTAAATTATTTTAGAAGAATTGATGTGTTTTTGATTATTGAGTTTTGTAATCCAATCCTTGATTGATTTGGTCATCTCTTTATTTATCTGAGGATTCTTTGGTGTCTGTAATGGACAGGATAGGCCAGGTTATGTTGTGGTTACTGCTAACCTTTAAACTCAGTGACTTAATGCAAAGCTTATTTCTTGCCTATGCTACTTGTCCACTGTACGTCAGCTGGGGATCCACTCTAGCTGATGAAGCATCACCATCTGTTTGCAGGGGTGGTGGGAAAGAAAGATTGCTGAGTAGTACACTGGTTCTTAAAGCTTCCACTCATCTTTCTTCATTCAAAGCAAGTCAGGTTGGTCACAACAGGAGCAGGAAAGTGTGTATATAGGATGAAAGAGAGCCAAATATGATTGTGAACACCAAAGCATCTTTAAATCAAGATAATTTTATAATTTTCTCTAGAATGTCTTATTATATTTCTTCCTAGATGCTTCATATGTTTGATGACATTGTAAATGGTTACAACATTTAATTTTTTATTTGCTCCTGGCATATGAAATGTAATTAATTTCAGTATGTTGATTTTATTCAGCAACTTTGCTAAATTGTCTTATTAATTTTTAAATTTATCTGTAGTTTATTTAGGATTCTCCATGTACTGAATCAAATAATTTATGAGTAATAACACTTTGTTTCTTTCTATTTCCATATCTGTTATTTTCTTTCCTTGCCTAACTGTTCTGGATACAATCTCTAATACCATGTTGAATAAAAATAATGATGTTGGGCATCATTGTCTTCTTCCATATCTCAAAGACAAAGCTTTTCATTTTTCATCATTAAGTATGATGCTTCTTGAAGCTTTGTTTATTTGTTTTTAGTAGAAACTCTTTTAATAGATTTCCTACTATACCTAGTTTTCTTTTTTTTCTTGTTATTGTTTTTTTATATCCCCATGACTTATTTATTTTATAACTGGAGATTGGTACATTTTGATCTCCTTCATCTATTTCTCCTGCCCCCCCCCCCATCCCCTGCTTCTGGCAACCACCAGTCTTCTCTGTATCCATGAGCTTGGTTTTGTTGTTGTTGATAATTCTTAATTTCTTAAGAATAAAAAAAGAAATCACCAGTGGGTGCTCATGTTGATAAGTGCTTTTCCTGCACACGTTGGGAGAATTTTATTCTTTTTCATTTGTTAGTGAATTGAATTACATTAACTGAAAAATTACTGAAATTATATTTTCTATTATGGAATCAGCCTTGCATCCCTAGGAGAAACCCACTTTCATCTTGATGTGTTATCCTTCATATGTTTTTCTGCATTATGCTTGTTAATCTTTTGCTTAGGATTTTTATAATTGTATTCATGAACACCCTGGTTTGTAATTTCCCTTCCTCATATACATCATTGTCAAGTTAGGTACTGAGGTCATACCATTACAGTATAACTAGCTGGTCAAACCATCTTGGCTTTTACTTTCTTTGAGGGGGATTTTTGTAGCTCACTAAAAATATCCTTGTTTTAAGTAGATTTTAAATAAATTCTTGATATTCTTCCTTCTTCTTTCTTTCCCCCCATTCTTCATAGGCCTACGTTTTGGTATTATTTAATGTTATAATTATTAAAATTTAAAACTCAGCAAAATATGTAAGCAAAATATGTAAGAAAAATGTAAAAAAAAGAGAAAAATGTAATAAGCTATATTTTATTCAAAAGAGAGAATGAGAGGAAGATTGAGGCTGTGGCTAATGTGTATTAGGACTGATTTTTAAGTCAAGTGGATTTTTAAAAACTATATGACAATTACAATATATTTATTGAGAGCTAATTTGTTTTTTTTAATAAATTTATTTTTTATTGGTGTTCAATTTACCAACATACAGAATAACACCCCATAGAGCTAATTTGTTTATGGAGACTTCACTATGTGTTTGGAATACTGATTTGCAGGCATTATCTTATTTATCTATGTAAGACAGTTGCATTGACAAGTTTATGGATAGGGGGACTAAGGATAAATGACTTGTCCAAGGCCACATACCTGCTAACTGCCAAAGCCAGGACTCAACCCAGTCCTCTTTGGCTCCCCCAGACTTTGAGCTTAATGTCTGCATTATGCTGTCTGTCATGCCTCAGCTCACACACAACAAACAGTGGAGGGTCCCATTCCATGGATGGCTCAATTCCAACTCCAAATCTGCTGAAGATTTGGATAGAAGCTCCCAGTTTATAGGTAATTGGTTTTCATTTCTTTAAGCCTTGACTCTAGACTCAGTTTTGACCAGAACTTAAAAATGAAACAGCAGCAGGCAGGACTGGTTAGTTTGAGAACCAGATCTCTCAAGAATCATATCATTCTATTTGGCAAAAGTAGTGACAGCAGTGGGCAGACAGTCTGAACCTTTCAGGTTTATGTTTGAATTTAAATCCCTATTACTAAGGAGAAGCTTCTTTCATGCTGTACGTAATTTCACACTCAATACCTTTCTCTTCTTTTACCTGTAGTAGACATTCTATTGTAGATATTTGGGTGTGATGGGAGTGTGGGTAGGTGGGTTGGGGGTTGGTAGATGTCCTAGGTTTCAGTCAATTTGGAGATTAGTTCAGTCATTAGGCATCAACTTTATCTGGGTGTGAGGAGTTCTCTTAAAAATAAAGAAGTAAAAAAAAAATAAAGAAGTAATTGGGATTGGCAAACCTGTGTGCTCTTTTTTCTTAGAATATTTACAGTGATAGTACTGGAGTTCTCTGCCTCTCCCATACTTGCTATGTGGGTTTTATCTAATGATTCTGGACATCACAGAGGAGATTATGATTCTGAATGTTGTCCTCTCATTTTAAGAAGTTGGAGTGCCTTGATCCTAGTGGGAGATGATTTATTATATCCACCCTCAAAAGAGGCCTCTGAATATAGCCCTTTCTTCCTCCTGCCCCAGGATGAGCTATTCTAATCTGTGGTGAGAGTTACATATAGAAACTCAATCATTTTATCTCCCCTCTCATCCCTCAGCTACTTTCTCTGAGAAGTGGGTCATTGTAGGGACTGTGAGACAGGACAGTAGTGGGGCTAGCCCAGGAGAGGCTGCAGAAAGCAAATAAGAGCGTAAGTCCTAAATACCTGGGCTAGAGATTGTATTGTATGAACAACATATTGTATGATCTCTGAATTATTAGTGGGAATAATGAGATGAATAAAATATCTAAAGATACTTTTTACCAGGTTGGTGTCTATAGATTCAATACATTATTCCATAATCCCAAGTCACAGTTGTCATAGCTTATGCAAGTGCACATGCATACCCATGCATGCATATAGGGAAGAGAGACATGGAGAACGCATGTTCCTATGATAGCAGACAAGTGAATTTCAAGAGAATTTCAACCAATCAGGATATCTTAATTTCCTTCTGTAATTGATCATTTTTTTAAGCCAATGTTAGAGATAACTCAAGGACAAAGGCCAAGACTTCTCTAATGAAATATGTCTCTTTAGGTCCTGTTCCTCAGAAGAGTCATTGGTGAACTTGCATTGGTAAAAGAGTAGGTGTCTCATATGGTGGCAGCATGGATCTGGGTAGATCAGACCTACAGAGGTCTGAAAGGATGTCAGGGTTGTCTTCTTGTAATTGTTCCTGAAGGTGTCCCATTCTAAAGGCAGGACAAATAGGCATGTCATTAGAAACAGTGGTACTGGTTAGGGATCATCCTCATGTCTCCATGCTGGGCCAGTGTCCTAACACATGGCTTACAACTAACATTAACATTAAAGGTAATGCACCTCTGAGCCACTTTGACCCTCAACTTGTCCTTCTTAAAGTTGTCCTCTTACCCGTTCAAAGTAGTTGAGTTTTATATCCTTTTGACTAGTGAGATAAAGCTGGAAAAAGAAATTGAGTCTGACTCTCAGAAGGTCTTTAATGCCTGCTTGAGAGTCATTGTAGGTTCTGGAGAAAAGGAGCAATTGATCATGGTGCTCCTGAGGAAGATTAGTGTGGCGTAGACCCAAGGGGAGATTGGGGATGCAGAGCCTAGTTAGGATGCTATTAGAATAACCTGGGGAAATGATTAAAAGGGTTTCAATTGGAGCAATAGGAATAAGAGAATAAACATGGCAAATATTAAGAAATAGAAGAAGCAGAACTTGGTGAGGTGGAGAGTGTGGTGAACCCAGTATTTACTTTCTATTTTATTTCTTCCCAGTGAATTCCCAGTTTGGAATGTAGCTCTCTTCCACATAATCCTGGGCTTCAGGGGGAAGGAAGCAGACTCTGTTCATCCCAAGTGCCAGTAGATCTTGGCTAACCCATGATTATTTGCCAAGGGGATTGGTTTCGAGGTGGTCATGTGTCCAGGTCGAACCAGAGGGGTGTGAGGTAAACTGTCCTGGGCCTTTGGAAAATGTCTCATTTCCTTGTAAGAAGAAAACACTTTTAGACATGTCCTGCTTTCTTTCCTGGTTGTTGTCGTGTCTGGATGTGGTGCCTGTATTTGTGGGTCGCCATCTTGTTATCAGGCAAAGCACAGAAGATGGCAGAGCCAAGGGAATTCGGGGAAGTGAAGACGGGGCCTTGAAGATGAATCTTTGAATTTCTTCTCATGTATGATAATACATTTCCTAATTGTTTCAGCTCCCTGGAGTCATTTTCTGTGGCTTGCAGCTGAAGCCATCTTGAAGTCATAAGAGAGATGAAAAGTTTAAAGCAAGGATAAGGTTTCCCCGCTGGGACTAGGAGAATGGTGATTCCTTCATCTTGTGGTGAACAGTGCTTGGACTAAGTTCTATCAGATCTGGGCAAAATTGCTGTTCTTCTGCTTTTACTCTGCAACTTTGGAGAAACTGCCTAAATCCTCTTAGTGTATTTTCTCTTTTCCAGAAGTATAATAATAATGCATGTACTCAGGGTTATATGTACATAATACATATGAATGCTGTCACCAGTAGGCGCTCAGTAAATTTTGGTTTCCTACTTCCCCAATTCTACATCTGCCATGGGGTTCCAGAAAGGCAGTTTCTTCCTCAACCAAACCTACCAGCCTGCTGTTATGGAACCCAGCTCATACCATGCTCACACCATGCTCACACAAAATAAGAGATCAATAAGGACTGAACTGAAATGAACCAGAGGTTAGGGAGCAGAGAAGGATGAAGTTCATGGTTTTATCAGGGAGGGGATTGGTGGGCTAGGCTAGGAGCAGGGCAGAGCACAGTTTTGCAAATGATTAATTGAATAGGATGCTAGAATATCAAATGATGGGTAATAAGCAGGCAGTTTCAAAAGACCAAAATAGAGTCAACCATTTTGGCCTTTTGTTTTTTCTGTTATGACAGCACCATATTTGAGTTAGTTTAATATTGATTTCAATTTTAAGTGGCATTGGGAGGCATCTAGGGAGGAGCCACCTCAACATTTTTAAATGTTTTTTAAAAAATATTTTATTTATTTATTTATTCATGAGAGACACACACACAGAGAGAGAGAGAGAGGCAGAGACACAGGCAGAGGGAGAAGCAGGCTCCACGCAGGGAGCTGGACATGGGACTCAATCCTGGGACTCCAGGATCACACCGTGGGCCAAAGGCAGGCGCCAAACCGCTGAGCCACCGGGCTGCCCCAACCTCAACATTTTTTAGGTGGTACAATAAGGGATTAAGAGACTTGGAATTTGAGTTCTGTCTAAAAACCTCTAAATCTGCCAATTTATTGAGAAACAAACTCATTTAATTATTTAATATCATGTAAGAAAAAAATTTAACATCCTTGTTCAGTTGGATGAACAAGGCAGCTTTGACATGGATCGCATAGAACCAACCTCAATCACCCTTGTGCTGTAGAAGCACAGTTAGCAGCACAGTATGACACTTGGCTGAGACCTGAGTATCAGAGGGGAGACTTTCCACGTGGGAGGAAGCAGGGACCTGGGGTGGCCTTGAATCTGTGTTTGTGGTTAAAGCCCTTGCATTCAGGCTTTTCATGGCTTGTCTCAGTGCCTGGAGGGGCCATACTACATGTATTATGCAGTTGCAACTGCAGTAAATATAAATTGACCTCATTTACTCATTGCTTGGGTGTAGAATTTCTGGATGTGGAAGGACAGATTGAATAGTAAAGCAAATTAAATGACAATTTTGAATGCTGTGATCATATTTCCTGGTTATGAGGGCTTCGGTGGTTTTTCTGCCAACTGAATAATTCTCATTTGAAAAACACAGATGTATGTTGGCAGGTCCTGTGCTATCCCAAACATACTGTGAGAAGCTCAAATATAGTTATTTAAATTACCGGATGAAAGCACGAGTCCTCACCCAGCTCAGCTGTTCTAAATGCTTACAGGATCAGAGTGCTTGGCTTGGGCTTTGAATGGCAATTAGAGATGTAGGTGAGAGGAGAGTTATAGGAGCTAAAGATCTGGGAAGCTGGGCATAAGTGTCAGCGCTTCTTCGCATCTCCTTTCTCCTCATTTCTGTAGTAATAAAAAGAGATGTTGGGTAGCTTTCACCCTGGGATGAGGCCGGGTGTCTTCACAAAACCATGGCAAGCACCCAAAGCAATCCTTTCTTTGCAAAGACCAAGAAACCTCCCACTTCCGATAGAAACTGTAGCTACCATTTATCGAGTGTTTGCAAAATACCAGTCACTGTGCTTTACGCAGTTTATCTCATCTAATCCTGAAAAAATCCTGGAAGGAGGGACTGGCTGTCACCATGTTACAGACGAGGAGGCAAAGGTGAAGAGAGGTGAAGGAGCTTGCCCAGCAGAACATGGCCAGTTAAGTTGCAGAATGGAGCCTCGAACCCAAATTCAAGTTTTCCTTAAGTTCCAAGGCCAACATTCTTAACCCTAGATTCAGTTGTCCTAAGCCTACTGCTAGTGAGCATGTAGTGTTGTAAAACCGAGGATGGCTAATAACTCTGAAGCCTTAGGGAATTCCACAGTGCTGGTAGACAGGTATTTGGAACGGGGCCCTCATGGCTTCCCAAGTGAGAGAGCTGTAGTCACAGGGTTAGCTTAATAAAAAGATTGCCTTTCATCCCTCACACGGGGATAACGAAATAATATGGACTATGAAAACTCATCACCTGCTTGGCAAAAAATCTCTACAGAGTTAGCCAGAGGAAACCTTAGGGGGTTTGGACCTGGACAAGGCACACGGAACAATCCCGAACCTGTACCCAGTGCTGGCTGGCTCTCTGCACAGCCCCACTCATGCTCAGGACCCAATGTTACTCTCCTTCCAAATACTTGTTTTTCCCCTTGTCAGGTACCATGTTGCGTTCTATTCCTGCCTAGGCCACAATGGAGAATACTTGGATTCTTCCCTTCTGACAACTAATGGCTTCCTTTTACTCATTCTCAAAAAGATATAAAGAGATCTTGCAGGGACCCTTTACTCATCCTAGGTTGGGTCCTTTTGCCTTGTACTCTCTGGAAAAGGAGGTTCTGTCATTTTCCTTGTCTTCCATGCTGTGGTCCACATCCTTTCTGAATCCCAACCTAAGTTTGGCTTCCTGAGGTTTCAACTCTTTCCTTCTTGTCCTTCTTGCATTGTCATTTGGAAACTGGGGGTGGCTGGAAGAGATGGAGGTGCTTTGTGGGTATTCTGAATCCTGACCTGAGCCTTGTAGAAGTTGACAGCCACTCTGCTTATTAGAGAGAATATATTCCTTGTATGTCTATTTTTATATCCTCAGAGCACTAGGAAGCCTTCATTGGAAGGGAGGCGATGTCTCTCAAGAGACTGAGCAACTTGGAAAATAATGGGCTTTCAAGCATTTCAGGTGCCCAGAAATTGCTCTCTTTTAAAAACGACTTTTATGCTTTTGAAATAGTTAATTGAATAGCGTTTACATTCATAACACTACAAGAAATCATCCAGCCCCATGTGCAGTTGTGACAGCTGGAAAGTATTTTTCATTCATCTTCATGCATCAGACCTCATGGAACCTTCGTTGCCCCCTTCCCCTCTCCCTATAAGCCTATAAAATACATTTTCTTCTGCTGACACTGCAGCATGAACTCTCCATAGCAACTTATCCCCACACCACCTGTTAATAATGCCAAGAGTAATGTATTTAACTCCCTGCATACTGTGCCAAAATGTTTACACAATTGAGCTTATTTCAGACTTTAAAGAGCAGACATAAATCCTAAACTAGCTGTGTCCCTTCCAAACACTCAGGGAGTTGGTTGCAACATTTTTGTGGGTAGAATTGGGCAGATTTTTCCCAACTATTTTTTAATAAAAAGTAAGGCGCTCCTTTCGGGCTGCTTTGCTGTTTGAGGGTACTCAGAAATGAGCTGTTTTGCAGAACATTGTCAAAAGTAAGAGTACATCTTTTTAGTCAAATATCCACTTTATTGGCAAAGTCCTTAAAACAAGAACTAAAACTTCTAAATGAAAAATTTGTTAATATAAATATCTAATGATGATTTTTTATAATGCATTACCTGAATTAACATTTACTTTGTATTTTACTGTTTATAATTTCAACCTATTTATTGCTGTTCTTATGCAAATTCTGTACTGTACTGATCAAAATCTGGATTTTACACAGACAGACCTGAGATTCATACTAGAAAGTGGTCTGCCTAAGATAATACAGCTAGTAGGAGATGGAGCTGAGAATTATACTGTGATCTGTTTGCTCTAAAGCCAAGACTTTGCACTACATAAAAGCTTTCAAAAATGGGTTTCTAGAAACATCTCATGAGGAGATATTAAGAGGCATATCTCTAAAAGACTGCCCTGTGGTTAAGGTACCTTTGGAAACTTGATACTATATTCTTTTTACAAATTCATACTGCACAAGTACACATAAGGCTCTGACAAGTTCTATAATAAAAAAAAATAGCCTGCTTAGTTCTGTGCAACCTAGACATTTCCAGACTTATTTGAGCATGATGCACTTTTTCCTTAGCAAGTCTATTAACACTCAGAGAAATGTGGTCTGTGGAACACAGTGTGAGAGACACTGCACTCTACCAGCCTGCTTCCCAGTCAACATTGAGTGCCCCAGGGGCCAGCTCCTCTGTCCTTCCAAAGGCCCCTGATGCACCTTTTTAAAAAGGATATGTATTTAAAAAAAAAAAAAAAGGACATGTATAAAACAGTACTGTATCTCCCGTCAGCCATTCCTTACTCGTTCACTCAGGGCCTCTCCCTCTTAGTAATACTTTATTTTTTTTTCTTAGTAATACTTTAATCCGACTTCCTAAAAGCGATAATTTTTCCACATCTTTTGAAACAAATAGCAAAATAAGGCCTGGATTAAACAAAGCTCAACTGGTTTATTCAGATCCCCAGAGAGTCAAATATCTTACTTTCATCTGAAAACCTTTACTCAGCCCAGCAGAACTCTGTGCTTAAACAAACATGTTCATGAGACCCCACATAGTGATAAAGCCAGATGAATTGATCAGTTCCTTCAGAAAGCATTTGGTATCATATGTACGTGGTCAAAATTTAAAATGATGTCACTGCTGGTAAATGGCCCAATGAGTAAAGAATTAGTTATTCTAAAGATTGCGAATAAAAACTTTTTTCAGGAAAGACTATTGTCCACTAAATACCCAGCACTTAAAACTAAAACAACAACAACAGCAACAACAAAATCGAAAGCCTTGCTTACAATTAATCTAAATATTTGAAAACCCCTTAAGTTCTAACTGGAATGTTCCCTTTTCTTCCAAATGCTTAGCATTATGTGGATATGGAGAGGAATTTTGAATCTTTGACTAATTTATTCCTTTCTGTTTTTTAACTCCTCCACTTCGTATCATACTAATCTGGTGCTTCCTATGATATTGACAGCCTGATTATTATTAGTTGGCTCTAGGCTGGGACCTTTAGCTATAAATGTTAATTACCTTTTTATTTGCAAAGAATAAAATGAAAACTAGCAACACCAGGAAGAAATCATGTTCCTCCTGAAAGAAATCTGAAGCCAAAATTCACGGAAGGATACAAATTGCTGTCTTCTTTGTCTTTTCAGTGTTATCCATCTAAAGCTATAATGTGTTTTTTTAAGAGATCCTAAAACAAAGATGCAAAAATAAAAACTTTAGAACCACAGTTTGGAATATGCAGCATAGAAAAATCAGCAGAAACTGTAGACCCCATATGACAAGAGCAATTTAAAACCACCAAAGGGAGAAATAACCTGGCAAAGTAAGATATCAAAGAATTTGGATCCAGAGTCACAGATGAAAATGTCAAAAGCTTGCAGCTAAGGATAAAATAAGGAATTAAATTAAAAGTTGCTCCTTTGAACTGGATTCTTTCCAGGTCAACAACTACTGAGTCTTTAAGAAAAACTAGAGTCCAGGGAGTCCCTGATTGCCTGTGACAGGCCTCCATTCCCCAGATGGAGTTAGTGTGCTGCCCTTGCCAATAGCACTGACTCACCCACCTCCGCAGGGTGTGCACACAAGCTCTGAAGAGCAAAAGCAGAATCTGGCTGCATCCGGTTGTGTTCCTGGTCAGCTTGCATTTTCAACCTCAGAGTGAGGGACTATGAGTTAAATGTGGACATTTCCTTAAAGTTCAGTTCATCCAGAGTGTTTGCAAAAGCCCAAGTGCTGCAGAGCAGTGAGGATTTTCTTATACCAAGAACAAAATTAAATGTTGTCTATCAGCTAGACTAGGGAAAAAAGTGATCCAAACCACATAATATGCTATTAGCATAACTATGTGCTATGATAATCACCATGATCATCTCAGCATCAGGGTTGTAATGACTGCGGAGTAATGATGAGGTTGTACCACGCTGGCCATACTCTTTGGGCTGATCAGAGTGATCATCCTTGTGATTAAGGGCATTGTAGAACTTGCTTTCATTGGGTAGACCTCCATTTGCCCTCTCTTTGGAGAGAGTGGCATCTGTGAATACAATTTTCCTTTTACTTGGGTGGCTTACTTTTTGATGCACAACTTGTAAAAGTCTGCTGTCATAGAGTCCCAGAGCCAGCAAGGTCCCCGGGGGTTCTTGAGGTTCCATGTGCACGCAGCACACAAACAGGGTCAGTTCGGTCACATCTGGCCATTGCAGCAATTTACACAGCTGGGATCCAGAAACATCAGTTTCACTCTGCATGCTGTGCCAAACACCCCACAGAACCCTGGCCTCAAGGAGATGTGAAGGGCTCTGTCCACAGCCCTGGATTCTACACACCCAGGCCGTTCATGGGTGGACCAGATGATGCTGTCTGTTATGATTTGGGAGGAACCGGCACTTGTGCCCTCAGAGTCTCCCCATCTGCTGGCACTTTGCCTGAATTTCCAACCATTAGATTCCCTCCTCTGGGTGAAGGCAGTGGTTCCCTAATTCTTTTTTTTTTTCTTTAGTACAAAGAACTCTTTTTAACATCAAAAAATTTTATAGATATCCCACATTGTTAATATTTTTAGTTTCTGATGAGTGGAAAAAGATGCAAAACAAGCCACTAAAATCTCAGTGGTGCTTTTACATGGATTCATATTTAATAAGTTGTAATAATACCTTAATATATTTGACAAATAGTCACCCATCTATGTAAGAGCCCTATTATTTATTCAGTTTAGGGATAATGTTTTGGAAACCTATGAAATCATGCATCTCTAGGTCTGCATTTTTACTCCTTGCTCTCCCACTGTACCTACTCCATGTTTTATCACCAAGATTTACGGCCCTTTGAATGGGGACACTGAGTTAACCAGCATTTAATAAGTGTGCATTCTCTGGAACATTGCTTCCTAGGGTTCAAAATAAATATGCAAAAAAAAAATTGGTAAAACCTGGGTTATACAAAGTCAAGAATTTTTCTTGACTGCAGGACTTCTCAGAGCCTTAACTGTTGACATGCATTTTGAATCACTATGAAGGAGGCACAGATTTCAGAATTCACTAAACTTGACCCATGGATCCTTTTTCCAGGCATACCTATTGACATATCTGACAAAAGTGTTCTGAAGTATTCTGAAGAACACCACTTTGGGTTAAAACATTTCCCAAAGATCCCTGTTGGATATAAACATAATCTGGAAGAGGAGAAACTAGTAAACCTTTTGTTTCCACTAGGATGTTACCAAGATTAGCTCCTGAGAGAGGTTGTTGAGTTGCCAAGGGAAAGGTCTTGAAGGAATAGCTTCTTAGACATCTCTCCTCTAAGGAGCCTGAAAACGTGAACAGCACAGCTTCTTGTTTCAAGTGACATTTATAGCTATACTTAATATCTCATTAGCTTCCTCCCTCTTTTATAAAAATCACAGAGGCCAAGGGAGCAAATGGCTGAGAGTCTGTCAGAAAATCATGTAGTACAATGCAGAAAATCATTTTGGTACCACAGAGTAAATGTTCTCTGGATGTTAGAAAATTCAAGGGGCACCTGGGTGGTGCAGGCAGTTGGGGATCTGACTCTTGGTTTCAGCTCAGGTTGTGATCTCAGGGTCGTGAGATTGAGGCCTGCGTTGAGACTCTCTCTCCCTCTTCTTCTGTCTCTCCTTCCCCACTCCTCTCTCTTTCTCTCTCCCCGCCTCTATCAAATAAATAATTAAATCTTAAGAAAAAAAAGTAAATCATATGCAGAATTTTTGTCTTTAACTGAATACAGGTTTTGTTTGTTTTGTGTGGCATGTAAGGCATACGTCAGTGACACGTTGGAGGCCTGGCTCTGTCAGAGGCTGTGTGTTCTGGGGAGACGCGGGCTGGCTGGATACTGCCTTCTGATGGCTTCATGAGGTGTGCCCAAGCCTGAACACCCCTGTGATGATCCATTTGCTCTGCCAACCCCAATCTAAGCTGAGCCCCAGATTGTACCTAGTCAAGCTTCACATCTCTGCACTCCTGTTGAAATTCTGACCTTCCTGGAAAAGGCAAAAGTTCAAATGTGTTAAGTCTTTCACAACCTTTTTTTTAATCATAAATTTATTTTTTATTGGTGTTCAATTTGCCAACATACAGAATAACAACCAGTGCTCTTCCCGTCAAGTGCCCCCCTCAGCACCCATCACCCATTCACCCCCACCCCCCGCCCTCCTCCCCTTCCACCACCCCTAGTTCATTTCCCAGAGTTAGGAGTCTTTATGTTCTGTCTCCCTTCCTGATATTTCCTACCCATTTCTTCTCCCTTCCCTTCTATTCCCTTTCACTATAATAACAAGAAGTCTTTCACAACCTTAATGTGACATGTGACATGGGATCGGTGAGACTGCAGTTGTGTGCAGAAAGAGGGGAGCATTAGGACACTGGGGACAGCCCGCCGGATCCACCTACAAGGGCATTTCTTGATAGAGACAAGGGACTCCCGAAGGAGCCTGTGTTGCCCCCGTTAAATGGCAAGCCGAAACAGCCAAATCACTTGAGGTAAAGCAAAGGGCAGACCATCTGTGCTTGCAGATGCAGCTAAACTAATGTGAGGGAGAAAATAAGAGCAATTACTTAGAAATTTTAAAGCCTCAAGCAATTCTTCCTCAATCAAATGAATATATCAGGTTAGAGTGATTTTTGGACTTGAAGTTACTAGTAGAATTGTGTCAATTTGTCATTCTTCGTTCATGTGTAGACACCGCTAATAAGCACATCTTTGCTTCTCACTTATCTCAGTGGAGACATAATTTTGTTTTATAGCCCTTTCACATGACATCATGTTGATCAGTTAATAATTTATCAAGAACCTCTAGCCAAATATTAAAACAAATGTGCACCATAACACATCACTATATCTTTCTTTTGAACCATTCAGAGGGACAGGCATAAAGTTAAATCACAAAACATCTGTGCTCCTTCACATTCTTGTAATGATGTGATTTTAACTTTCCATGCAATTAGAATGAAAACCATCCCAATTAAAAGATTTGAACCAATGTGGTGTTCCTATTAAGGTGTTAGAGCATTCATTCTGTCAAATAGGGGAAAAAAATGGTTCCCTTTGAGATTTTCTCCATTAAACCAGTTTCCTAATTGCTACATGCTATTTAAATAGCTTTGACTGCACTTATCTCAAATGATACAGTTCAATTAGCCTGCAGAAAAATTTAGGTCTCCAGTGAAAATAAATCTCACAAAAAAACCCAACCTATATCAGAGGACACAGATATATATTAAAATATTCTTGGTAGATGCCGCCTTTTCTTTTCTTTCTTTTTTTATGATGCCAAACTCAATTCCATTCTATTCTCTGAATATAAGCTATTCTAATCAATCTTACTAGCAGTGTCAACTATAATTTATTAAGCATCTACTAGGTACCAGGCATATTGCACGCATTATTATATATAGTTATTTTAACAATAGTCCAATGATAAATATGCATACTACAGGTGAGAAAATAAGATGGAGAAGTAATTAGAAAGCTTTTCCATCTACTTAATCAGTGTCCAAAGTGATATTCAAACCCAGTCTTTATTACCAAAGTTCTTATTCTTAATCATAGGTCCTCTCCTAGTCTTTGTTGGCCCTTCAAAAAAAATTCAATGTAAGTATTATTTTCTTAAGTTAATTAAACAGCATATGTAAGATTAAGGTACAATTGTTCTTTCTTTATGTTTGATTTTTAAAATACATACATAAAACTAGAGAGAATCATATAATGGATCATATATATATATATATATATATCCAGTTTCATTTACCTCTCCACCTCTTTTTCAGGAGTATTTAAGGGCACACTCCAGCTGTCATGCCATCCATGAATATTTCAGCATGCATCTCTGTCTGGAGACATTTTCCACCACAGCCACCATGCCATTATCACGCCAAACAAGTTATTATCTAAACACATAGTCTGCTTGAGTCAGGGTCCTGGTAGGAAAACAGATGGCTTATTCAAAAGAGGTAATTGAAGAGATTTTAATAAAGGGACTGTTTACAAAGCTGTAGCCAGGGTTAAAGAAAACTAGCAAGGGCTGGTGCAGGGCCTGAAGGCTAGCAATGATGAGAAGCTGTTATCACCTCTCAGCCTGTAGACACAAGGCGAGTAAGGTTCCTGGAAGTTGGAGAGAATAGCTTGCCAGGAGGAAGAGAGATGGAGGAATAAATAAATATTTTACTCTCCTTTTCACCCTCAGAGCTCCTCTTGGGGCCTTCCATTGCCCACACTCAATCTGAACTCATAGGACAAGGAATCCCAAGTAATTAATACAGGGGTTGGCAAGCATTTTTTCTGTAAAGGACCAGACTGTTAATATTTTTGGCTGTGTGGACCACATGCAGTGTCTCTCCCTTATGCTTTATTATTTTTTTTTCTGTATGCCCCTCCCACAGAAGAATAGTTTACAAAGAAACTTATAAAATATTTAAAGTATAGAATGTGATGATCTGATATGCAAAAACATGGGGAGTGGAGCGTCCCCCACTGAGTTACATATCCATCACTGCACGTATTCACCTGTTTTTTGTTTGTTTTCTTGTTTTGGTGAGAATATTTAAATTCTTTCTTTGGTAACCTTTAATTATATAATACAATGTTAACTAGAATAACCATGTTATACAGTAGATCCTCAGATCTTACTTGTTTTATAACTGACAGTTTATACCCTTTTACCAGCCTCGCCTTATTTCCCTCAACCCCCAGCTACCAGCAGCCACTTTTCTACTCTGTGTTTCTAGGAGTTCCTCTTATTTTTCAGGTTCCACATATTTGTGATACCATGCAGTATTCATCTGGTTTATTTCACTTAACATGCTGCCCTCCACATTTATCCATGTAGTCCCAAAGGACGGAATCTCTTTCTTCTTTAAGGCTGAATGATTTTTCCATTATATATACATCATATATATAATGAACACATTATACAGATACATTTTTATTTTTAGCTTACAGTCTAATGGCTAGATTTGGCCCACAGGTCATAATTTGCTGACTTTTAGTTCATAAAGACTAGTAACCTGGAACATAGAGGGAGTCAAGGGGGTATTTGCTTTCTGGAAAAGCAAAGGGAAAATATCTAGACACAGTAATTCAAAGACGGTTTGTTCAAATGAAGATCCTGACAAGATCCACACATTTAGTGGTATTTGGTAGCTATGTCTCTTTATTCTATAAACTCTTCCCTCTCCTTTTGGATAAATACTACTGATCTTGGGGGAAACAAGTTCTTTTGTTCTGTAGACAAAATATTTGGCTAATTGCTTTCCTGTAGTACCTTTCAACATGTTTCTCTGTATTTCCTATAAACTGTTAGATGGTGAGGCTTGATTAGATTAAGGTTCAAATGTTTAAGAAACAATGATTCCAAGTTGGTACTATATACTTCCAGTTACATCATATCAGGTGGAGTATGATGTTTCTGAGTGTCCCACTTTTAGTGATGCCATTAAAGTTATGCCCAATGCTCTGCAAAATCCATTGATGATTATTTCCTATATCCATCATTTCATGACTTTGGAAAACGATGATATTTTCATTTTAATTCCATAATTCTTTCTGCATTTATTAGCTAGAATTCTTCTGTAATGATTTTCTTTACCTTATTAACTATTTGATTACCCTAAAATATAGGTCATACTGGGAATGCAAGATAAACACTTTGTTATTTAACAATTTTAACTTAGTGCCCTGGTGATTCCCAGCAGTGATCAATGAGCTTTTTAAAAAATTACTGCTTTGAATTTTTTAAATAAATATTCATATTATGTCTATATAATATATAGACAAATCCATAAACATAAAATAAAAATACACACGTAGAGTGTATCAATCTATTGCAAACATCATTCTTTGTCTTTCTTACATTATCACATTTTAGGCAAATAAGCACTGTATTTGTGTGCGTGTGTATGTGGCTTAAAACAACAAAAATTATTTTTTTCATAGTTCCTAAGTCCAGAAGTCAATATGTGAGCACTGTTGCATTACCTCTAGAGGCTGTAAGGGAGATTCCATTCCTTGTCTTTTCCAGTTTCTGGTGACCATTGACATTCTTAGGCTTGTGAATACATCACTCTACTCTTTACCTCTGTCTTGAGAAGGGCTTCTCTATGCACCTCTGTCTGTCTATTGTCATATGGATACTTATCATTGGATTTAGGTCCCACCTGGACCATCATGAGAGTTTTAAACTAATTACATCTGCAAACTCTCTTTTTTCCAATTAATATCACATTCAGAAGTTTGGAGGATTAGAATGTGGACATAGGTTTTTGAGGGCTACTATTCAGTTCACTACCAGCATCTTTATGGTTTTGTGATGATTGATCTATTTATAAAAAATGTGTTTTTCGAGGGCCATTAATGTAATATAAGCTAATATTGCAAATATAGGAGCACTGATTGACACTGTTTTATACCAACATGACACACAGTAAAAGTTTACTAGTGACCTATGAAATATAAAATTATCAAGTCAGTGGTAATATAACAGCAAAAATAAGAAAAATATACATTACTTTCGCTAGTACAACTATTTGGTACCCTGCCATCCTTTGGTTCTCTATATGTGTATTTTTGTGGTATGGATGAAGGAAGTAGGGTCAGAAATTAAAAAGTGAAAGAATGCATTGAAGGGGTTTACTCCCATTTGATCACAGACACTGGAATAGGCTTGTCTTATCTTTGAGGATTCTCTTGTAAATTTCGTATCCCAATGGCATTCCTAACACTTTTGTATATAGTAGAATGGCTTGACCCATTCTGTCATAGCACAGAAGACTTGGAAGATACAGAGGCAATAAGATGCATTTTCTCTATACCTTTTGGAAAAGAAAAAAGTAGAGAAAATGTTCAAATTTTTTTTGTTTGAAATTGTTATGCCTTTGTTTCAAAGAATGGGCATTTTTTTCTTCCTTCAAAGATCCTTTTTATTTATTCATGAGAGACACACAGAGAGAGGCAGAGACACAGGCAGAGGGAGAAGCAAGCTCCCTGTGGGGAGCCCGACGTAGGACTCAATTCCAGGACCCTGGGATCATGACCTGAGTCAAAGGCAGACGCTCAACCACTGAGCCACCCAGGTGCCCTAGAATGGGTGTTTCTAAGAAGGAACACTTCTTTGCATTTCAAGCATTCAGACCAAGGTATCAATATGTTGTCAAAATCTGCATTTTATCTGTCAGTGTCCCCGTAGTGACTGCAGTGTGGGATCCTGTGTCCTTTTGGTAGCTTTCTTCCTTCCTTGCAGGGCAAAATATCTCAGGCTCATCTTACACATTTCCTGCTCTACATCTGTTTCTCCCAGCAAATCCTGTTTCTTTTAGTAGGAAATGATACTGAGAGCCTACTATGCGGGTGCTAGAGATCATTCCCTTGCTGAGTTGTAATTGTTTTTCAGGTTTATTTCCTTTAAATATTAAGTGTCTGTTGTTTATTTTCCATGTAATTGGGTGAATTTACATCTCAGTTGGCCAGAGATAGTCTGGGTTTACATCTATTTACCTAGTGCAGTCAATGGTACCACTTTAAAAAGTATTCCTGTTAGGGATCCCTGGGTAGCTCAGCAGTTTAGCACCTGCCTTTGGCTCAGGGCATGATCCTGGAGTCCCAGGATCGAGTCCCACGTCGGGCTCCCTGCATGGAGCCTGCTTCTCCCACTGCCTGTGTCTTTGCCTCTCTCTGTATCTCTCATGAATAAATAAATAAAATCTTAAAAAAAAATACAAGTATCCCAGTTAGGACATGGTATATGACCACCCTACTTATAAGTCACTTAATCTCTGTGCCGAGCTGGGTAAGTTGGTGGAACAGGTGACTCTTGACCTCAGAGGTTGTGAGTTGGAGCCCCACACTGGGCATAGAGATTACTTAAATATCAAATCTTTAGAAAACAAACAAATAAGTGTCTTAATCTGTTTTTATTGGCTGCCCCAAAGATGTTTCCTTTATCTTTAAAATCCTGTGGTTTCACGAGGAAATACCTTGGTATGGCTCTCTGGGTCAATTTGCTCATATAAATACGTGGTGTACTTTTTCAGTATGTAGGCTTGTGTCTTCTTGTATTTCAAGAAAGCTATCTTCTATAGTTTATAGGGCTAGTTCTGTGCCATGGCTTTGGATTTTTCTTGGAAGATTCTAATCATATTGAATTTTCCTTACCCATATTTTATACCTATTGTTTTCTTTTGTATACTCTTACCTTTCTTTGAATTCTTCTCTCTGCCTTACATTTTTCTATGTACTCTCTGTTACCAAGTCTTTCATGTTTCCTTTAGGCTTCATTCTGAAGTGTTTTTTTGTTTTTGTTTTGTTTTGTTTTTGCTTTATTTTCACAATTTTTCCTGAACCCTGACAGAACTTTTTCATATCCTGCTGGCTTTCACACCATCTCATCTCTGATATTTTCTACTCATAAGTTATGCTAAGTTTTCATAGTTCCCATACCATTCTTATCTGGATCTTAGCCCTTTTGTAATATTAAGCTATGGTTTTCATCAGCCTCATGGTCATATTTTTCTGGTATGCCTTCATCAGTGCTTAATTTTCCTCTTTTTTTTTTTTTCATACAGTATCCTTATATGGGGTTTAGTCGTGATCCATTTTCTCTTGAGATGCCCCTCCTTTTTTTCCCCCTTATTTTTTGAGAAGGAGATTCAGGGTCAGGGTAGTTTCCTAGGAAAGTGGTTCTGAGGCTCCCCTCTCTGTTGGTGCCTTGACAGCCTTTCCAGTCAACAGACCTGCTTTCCTGCACCCCCTTTCCATCATAGGAGTTGAATCTTCTGTTTATCACTATTGTTTCTATCCCTCTGGTTTGGTATGCATAAGCAGTTTGCATAGCAGTTTATCTCTGAGTTGGCCTCTATCTTCCAGAAGGGTATTTCTGAGGCCTTTGAGAGATTAGGCTGGCCAGGCCCTGTCATTTTCTCCTGGGTGCTTAGTATGTCTTGTTTGTACCCATCTGCTCACGATAGCCCATGGAACTCTTCCCCGGTGTTACCAATTGTCTGTTTCCAGGTTTGCTTGCCAAAGATTTCACTGCGAGGGAGCTCTCAAGTCTCCTGAGACCATCGGAATGCTCTTTTCTGCCTACAAGTGCCAGCTCCATGCATGTCCTAAGCAAGTTCTGTTGTTGATGGTGGTTTGGCATTATCCACTTTATGCTCTTGGGGCTCCAGGGAAATTCCTTGTCATCTCACTCTGCCGAAGATGCTGTTTTATTTTTAAATCTTGCTATTCTGGTTTGCCTATTTTGTTTTATTTTATTAGAAGACTGAGGGATATTTAAACAGTATGCTGCTATAATTACTCTGTTCTGGCTGAAATTTGAGGTCACTTTTAAAAAACTGACCTGACATAGTTAAATTTGGAAGTATAGAAAATAAGACAGGACCTCATAGAATTCAACCCCATGCCACTTGGGGATAGTTGTAACCTGAATCAGGAATTAGATTTCCATACCAGGCCCAACTGTCTACAGCTGCCACCAGTGCTTCAGGCAAAATGGCAAGGAGGACCCATTTATTTCTGATTGCTTCTTGCTGCCTCACTCACCACTGTGTCTGAGCCAGTGGGCACAGTGGCTTGAGTCTTCTGTATGAGTTATTACTGGACAGACCTTAGGGGGATATGGGCCATGCATTCAAAGTCAGGCCACATCAGCCTAAGTCAGAAAAGTTGTAATTGGTTGAAGGCAGAGGGGTTACCATCTGTGAGCCAAGATATGGGCCAAGGAGTCCACAGGCAGAGTCCACAGTTGTTTTGGAAGGGCTGAGGAAGCAGGTGGGGCCCTGATAGGCAGCAACCCAGGCTGAGGCCACTCAGCCTCCTATTTGCTCCTGTGCTTGCTGGCCAGATCTGCTGCACATTGTCTGTTGTTTAACAGGGCTGTGTTCTTGGATGATGCTAGGGCTCATGGTGGGGCATCTTCTTCATCCAGAACCTTAAAAACTGGTCACAGGTTTTGTCCCTGTCGGTGGAGTTGCCATTATCTCACACAAAACACTATTATAATTTGAAAATTCTCATGCCCAGTATCTGAGGGCAGATCAAAACCATTTAAAACAAGTACCCTTGACCACCTTCTCCTTTCCACCAAGAACTCCATCTCTGCATCATCCTTTTTGTCTCTGTTGGATCCAGGAAAAAGACAGGTCTCTCTCACCAAAGCTAAAACCTCAAGTGTTCTGGAGAAAAAAGTGTTCAGGAGATGTTCGATGGAAAAATACTTGTACCATTTTCTGACTGTGTGGCCATGAGTGTCACTCACATTATCTAATGTCCAGTTTTCACAGAAAGTTGCATGGTTGGGGTATCGTTTAAGGTTTGGTTGCAGGTAACATAAACCATCCTCACTTATTTGAAGTGAGAAGAGATTTAAAACAGGGAATTTAGCACTTATGAAATCAAGGAGAGTGTTAGAGAAGCCTGCTCTAAGTAGTCCTTCAGGAATGACTCCCAGGAAACAACACAGAACCCACCGTCCAACCAGATGCATCTGATTGGCAGAACCTAAATTGCAGTGGATGGAATAAAACAGAAGTACTGATTCCTTCTGTAAATGGGCCTCAGAAAGTTCTGATGGATATCAAAATGCTCCAGGCCCTTCAGTCATTCATTCATTCACTTACTTCTTAACATCCTCATTCATTATTTGTTGAGTGTTCACTATGTGCCAGGAAAACATGCATTGTTCCTGCCCTCATGGTGCTAATAGTCTAAACATGAGGACAAACATTAAATCACTATGTAAAGAGGTTTGGCACAAGGGGGAATGGTATTATGGCAGTAACAGCAGATAGGTGAGCACATGCCTCCCTGGAGGAGTTTCCTCTAAGCTGAAACCTGAAGGATATTTAGAGGTTAGTAAGGCAAAGGAGGAAGAAGTGATGTGATAGTGTGTTCTCTTCAGAAAGGGGCTGCAAAACCAAAGTCCTGGGAGGGAGAGGGAGCAGGGTACATTTCAGATGGTGAATAAGGAGCAGCGTGGTTGAAGTGTGGGGTAGGGAGGACAGTGAACCAAAATGTGCTGTAAGGATGGGTGTGGGAGGTCATTTGCAAACTTGTAGGTTGATAGGTTGATTTAGCAGAATGCAACCCTCTGTTCTATTCAATGTGGTCATTTGAAGTTGCTGCTAAGCCAGATGGAAACACATGCTGAAATAGTGAGTAATGATCCATAGGTTAATAGCTTCCTATTAGTAAAAAGAAGCAGATGCTACTGGACCATACATGCAATTAAGAGATCTTTTTATTATGTATATTATACCTCTGTAATGCAGAGGTAAGATATGACAAAGATGCACTCTTTGTCAAAGTGTATTTCTAATGTTCAGTGAATATTAGAGCAGTGACATAGAAAATTATCATCTTTTAAAAATGCACTCCTGATTTTCAGTATTCCAAAAATCAGGCCTTCATTGTTCAATTATAGAGAATAGGTATTTCCATTTTGAGTAGTTAGATCTTTGTCTTTTATGTTTCCCATATTATTCATGAAAGGTGGATTATTTCATAATAATTTATTTTGCAAAGAGGAACATTGTCATGGTAATAATAAATTATTACTTTTAGAGAAAAGAATGTTTATCTTTCCTCAAAGTTTTGAGTTTTAGGATATTCCAATGGTGGAACAAATACTGGTGACTGGGGATGTGGTGGAGGTCGTCCCAACTATAGGCAGTGGGATAGCTGGAAGGCGAATATGAGACAGTTGGTACGAAATATTAGGAGAGTGTGCCAGCCCACACAAGGCAGTAGCTAGGCAGCCATAGGCATCTGCAAAACCTGTAGTATCTCTGGGCCTTAGTGGGAGCCCTGACCTATAACTGATCCAACCTTGAGGTTGCTTCTTTGATTATCTGGCTCCCATCTAGTATGGACATGACACCAGAGTGGGTTAGAAGACTTTAAGTCCATAATAAATTCATTTCCACATGTGTAAAAATGGAATGAGTGACAGTTGAGTGGTGGCAGATCCAGCCTTCCAGGGATTGCATGAGCTTTTGCTGCTATCTCTTCCATCCCAATTCACTCATTCTCTTGGAAAATGTCTAATGAGCCCTACTAGGAGCCAGGCTCTCTTCTAGGTATTGGACCAGGATCTGTTTATTAAATCATTCAACACTTATTTATTGACTATCAGTTATGTGCCAGGCATGGTTCTGATCACAGGCAAACACAATGGACAAGGATTCTGCATTCACAGAGTTTTTGCATTCAATGGATATTTGAGATGTAGAAATGTAGAAAAGTGCTAAACAGAGAATTTACAATAAGGTAAATAATTATAACATGGTGGCTACTTTAATTTGGATGGTGGAGATGTCTTCCCAGAGGAAGTGACCTATGTGCTGAGATTCGAATGGTAAGAAGAATAGTCCTAGGAATATCAAGGAGAAGAGAATTATATACAGAGGAACAGCTAGCATAAAGATTCACTATCAGGAATGAGTTTTGCATGTCAGAGGAAAATGTAAGTTCTTGTAGTTGAAGTTTAGTGAAGGAGAGAGAGGTACAAGAAAGGCTGGAGAGGTAGAGAAAGATATTCAGGTCCTTAGAGGTGAGGGTCTGATGCTTGATTTTTCTAAGTGCACTGGAAAGCCACTGGGAATTTTTCTTCAAAATTATCTGATCTGTATCTAGCTGTCTGTCTAGCTCCATAGAAAATATATTGCTTTCTTTGCTATTGCGTACATGATGTGTTACTGTAGATATCATTCTGAACCTTGCCTTTTTCACTTAAAAATATACCTTGGAAAGCTAAGCCACTGGGGATTTTTAAGCAGGGAAATGACATGATATGATTTAGATTTTTAAAAATATGACTCTGGCTGCTAGGGGAGAAATGCAGGATATGTGTCTTTGTTTCAGCTGCTATAACAAAACACAATAAACTGGATGGCTTAAAAAACAAACATTTATTTCTCACATTTCTGGAGACTAGAAAGTCCAAGATTAAAATGCTTGCAAGTTTGGTGCCTGGTGAGAACCTGCTTTGTGGTTCATAGGCTGTTCTTCTCGCATGTCCTCATACGGGGGAAGGGGTAAAGGAACTCCCTGAGGTCCCTTATATGATGATACTAATCCTATGCCTGAGGTCCCTGTCTCATGACTTAGTCATCTCCCAAGGACCTCAGCTCCAAATGTCATCACATCAGAAATTAGGTTTCGATGTGTGAATTTGGGCGACATAAGCCTTCAGCCCATTGCAGTATGATACTAGGATTGTATGAGGTATGAAGGATGGAGAGTGACTGAGGTAGGACCCAGCCTCAAAGAGCTTCATCTCTCTTCTTAGCACGTTCACTCTCGGGACCAGTCTCATGTCCTGTGTACTTGTCCCTGGTATTTCACACTGAACTGTGGTGTCCCTGGGGCCAAGCTAGTGTCTTTCTTGTTCATCTCTGTGACTCAAATATCTAGCCAGGTGCCTGATACTATAGTAAATACTCAGTGAATGTCTGCTGAATGGGTGAATTGACAAGGCTAGACAGTTGTTGTTTTTAAAGATTTTATTTATTTATTTATTCATGAGGGACAGAGAGAGAATCAGAGACACAGGCAGAGGGAGAAGCAGGCTCCCTGCGGGGAGTCTGATGCAGGACTCAATCCCAGAACCCCGGGATCATGCCCAGAGCCAAAGGCAGACACTCAATCACTGAGCCACCCAGGCGCCCCAAGGCTAGATAGTTTTATTAATAAGCCACCTTACCCTAAATAGCATGACTTTCTTCCCATGATTAGTCAATGTTTGTAATGGAATATCCGCTGTGAGTGTCCTAGTGTAACACCATTATGTGACCACAGTATAAAAAATCAATGATTAGAGAATTTTGTGTTATCTTTTTGGGAGGATGGACAGCATTCAGAATGGTGAAAAGCCCAGACACTAATTCATATAAAATGACTAAAAATACTAGGGATGTTGATGCTGGAGAAAATTTAGGGAAATGTGGCAGCTGCCTTCAAATGTGTAAGGAACTGTCATATGGAAGAGAAAGTGTGCTTATTTTATATTGCTTGAGGGGAGGCAGGAGCACAAGCTACCCATCTCAAATAAAGGAAAACAATTTTCTACAGCTACCCAGTAATAGAATATGTTCTCTTGTGAGGTAATGTGTGCATTGTCTCCAGAGATATTCAAACAGAAATTAGATATTAATTTGTCAGGGATGCTGCAGAAGCAACTCCTGGATTTTATATAATGACATAGCTACCCTTTATTTAATACTTAATCCTGCTCCAGACACTCTGCCAAGAGCTTTACAAATGTTATCTCATTTATATTTATAACAATTCTATGTGGTAGGAATTATCTTTTTTTTTTTTTTAGATGAAGAAACTCAGGCTTAAAAGAGGTGAAGTAATTTTTAAAAAGGCATACAGTTAGTAAGCGAAGAGCCAGGAATGCATCCAGGTCTCTCTGACTCTAAATTCTTTGTCCTGTATCATACTGGGCTCAGGCATCCCCAGGAGATTCCTAAACCATGGCCTCTTTCTCAGTCCTCCTCCAGATTAAGCCACAGCATTTCATTCCTCTCCATCACCAAGGATAAGAGGTGTTCAAAGGCAGAGACATTACTGGTGGGAGTTCAAGGCTAGATGCAGTGGGAAGAGCCCTTCTGTTTCTTCTGTGAAGCTGGATGGAGAGAGTTCTGGATAGCTCTTCCTGAGAGAAGCTCTCATCATTTCTCTAACACTGTGTCTTCCTCTAATCCTGTCTAATAAGACAGGCCCCTAGGTTGCCATCCACCAGACCTGCCTGAGGGTGCCAGTACAGGGTGGATTTCCTTCAGGGATCCCACAGGAGAGATAGCTTGTCAACAGCAGGAGTTAGATACTCTTGACCCCCCAGTCCAAAATTACCCTGACTTTATTTCAACACCCTTAACATATCCTGCATCCTCTGACAGTTGAGTTTTTCCATTCTAAGATTCTGATATTCTAATACTCTTGGAGCATAAGATACCTTCTACTGAAGATTCAGAAAGGGGGTGATAGTGTTATAGACTGAATGTTTGTGTTTCCCCAAAATTCATATGTTGAAGTCCTATCCCCCAATGTGATGGTATTTGGAGATGGGGCCTTGAAAGTATATTACGTTTAGATGAAGTCGTGAGGGTGGAGTCCCCATGATAGGATTAGTGTCCTTATAGGAAGAAGAGATGAGAACCTTTCTTGTTCTCTCTCTCTCTCTGCTTTGTAAGGAACACAGAAAGAAGGCACTGCCTACAAACCAAGAAGTAGGCTTTCACTAGACACCAAATCTGCCCGTGCTTTGATCTTGGACTTACCAGCCTCCAGAATTGTGAGTGATAAATTTTTGCTGTTTAAACCACCCAACCACTGATATTTTGTTATAGCAGCCCAGACTGATGAAGACAGACAGGAAGTGGTTTTTATTTTGTTTTGTTTGCATTTATGGAAAGGAATTGTTGAGTGAAAGGACTTTTGTTTGGCCTCTGTGGAGGGGAATGTAATGTCTATGATCGCCACAAAGCCAAGGAGACATCATATTTGGATCTCTGATGAACCAGTAATCCAAAATGCCTGTCTCATATTCATGCATGCTTGACAACTTGGTGAAAAAATCAGCATGGTGCCCTTTCCTTTCCCATGCTGTCCGGAGCCCACGTGGGCAGCACTGTTTCCTAGGGCAGCTCTGGTGGAAACAGCTGGGGCAGAAAAGTTGCTTCACTTATGAGCCCTAGAACAGATACTCCCTATAGCCAGTGAAAACCACATTATTAGTTTCCCTCAGTCTAAAGAGAACCCTGCACAGTGTATAGTGGTGAAAACACCACCCCATTGTGTACCTCAGGAGAAAGATATATAGTTTTCCCAAAGAAAAGAGAACTTTTGGAAAGTAGGGACACATGGATTGCCCTGTGAGATCAGGAAAAAGAGAACAGAGCCAATTTTTATTGAGGGGATACTCAGTGTCAAGCATCTTACAGGTTCAGACAACATAAACCCTCATAACAACCCTGTGAGGATGTGTTGTTCTCTACTCATCAGAAGGTTTATAGGCACAAACTATGTGTTGGGTTCCACCCAGGACACAGTTGTAAGTAAAACTCACAAAGACCCTGCTCTCCATAAGCTTATCTTCTTAAGGTTATAATAATAATGCTAATGTTTATTGAATAACTGAGTGCCAGTTCTATTTTATGGGCTTTCCACACACTATTTCATTTAATTACTTAAAAACCTCACAAGGGCAGGGGTATGGTCAGTCCCCAGTTTGTCACTGAGGAGACAAAGGCACAGATAGGAGAATTAACTTTCCCCTGTGCATAGCTAGCCAGTGGCAGAACTGGTGTTAGGACCTAATCCAAGGGGCCTGGCATCAGAGCTCATGCTCTTGACCTCAGGGGTAGAAATGTGCTCCAGATGAAGAGGGTGGAGCTCACATGGCCAGTGATGGGCCACTCTGGGACTTGACCCCAGGTCTGTCTGACTCTAAAGCCCTCCTGCTTCTTCATGAGGCTCCTGACTGACAGTGGTGGATGTGCACATCATCGTGATAAGACATCCTTCCTCTCTTCTTCCCTCCCCACTTCCAACGAATGTGTGGTGAGTACCTTCTGATTCTCACGGACAGTGCACAATGCTGCATTCCTAATGTAGATTAAAAGTCTCTGTAGATCCTTTGTTTTCCATTATCAAGGGTGAGTAAACAGAAGACAAAAAGTTGCGAAAAGTTGAATCCGTGTGCATTCAATAAGTCTGAAAAACTTTCTTGAACATTCAGAAAAGATGATTCTGTTTTCTCCCACAGCAGTTATTTTTAAATTGCCAAATGTTACTTTTCTCTTTCTTTTTTCTATCTCTTGAATGTTTTAGAATGTGCACAAGTCAGCAAAACTTGGGTTGCTTTTCTTTTCTATTCTCAGAGAGGCCTTACCCTAGAGGGCACGGCCTGGCATCGCAGGGCTGGGATTTCCCACTTAGCGCGTGTTTCTTCAGCTGGTCCTGTCACTGCTGAGCGCGCAGCAGCGGAGGGCTCGGCCTCAATCTGGATCCACTGTGTTTTCCCTCTTATCATATTTCCCATGCTCAGTGGACTCGTAAGTGGAGAGAGTCTTTGAACCGGCATGGCGGGCTCACCATAAACACAAGGACCTGTGAGCTGAAGAAGGAAGGAGGCTGTAGGCCTCACAGACAAGGAGGCAGCTCTGTTGGACTGACAGTCCTGTAGAGGAGAAAAGCCATGAGCACCTCATGTCGTGTGAGAACACAGGGCGGGCTCCGTTACATACTCCCCACTTGTTCTCCTAGCACTTCCAAGAAGATCTGGAATAGGAGGGGGGTTCTCTTCACAGACTTGCATTAACCTGTTTGATAAACACAAAACAACAACAATCTGACAGCCGATCTGTATGATTCCCAGCTCCAGAGTATTTAGCACCTTGCTTAGGATGCCGGCAGATCTGGAGAGCTCTTCTGCTCTCCCTCTGTTACTGAGGTATGCCTTGCCTTTTGGAGGTCCTTACCCCTCCCTCTGGAATCCCACAAGCCACTCAGAGTTGCTGTGTGTCCTAGCCACTTGTTAGACGTCCCATCATCTGCTCACAAATTCCATAGAGTTTTATTTTATAACCATAAGTACTTTCCTTGACTGTGAGTCCTCTGGTCTACCTCCAGCAAAGAGTTTATATTATGATATGTGTGTACCTTCTGTCCAGTTGAGTGCACTTACCCAGTCTAATTAGGCTGCCATTCCCTCATCCCTATTTAGGTTCCCAAAGACCAATTAGTCTTTCTTTCTAAGTCACTGTTCAGGTCAAATCTCTCTCCTCCTCCCTGTTCTGGGCTGTGCAAAAGCCAATTCACAGCTGCAGTAAAGCTGGGCAAAGGTAGGTCACATCTTAGAGCTGGTCAGGAGTTGGTGACAGTTTGGATGTGGAACTTAAGGGAAGGGAGGAGTCTGCGTTGGCTCCTAGACTTGGATCCCAGATGGCCTGGGAATGACGTTTCCATGCATAAACACAAAGGGCAGACATAGCAGACACATGCAAGAAGAAGAAGAGCTGGTTTGTGAAGTGAATACCTATGATGTCTTAAGTTTGGGACATGATGAGTTTGAAATGTGGGCCAATAGGACTGCAAGTCTGAGGTTTAGGAAGAGATCAGAAATACAGATTTAGGGGTTCATCTGCATAGACATGATGGCAGATGCTGTTAGATTTGGACATCATTGAGAGTAATGCTGTGAGGAGAGAGTCCAGTACAGCTTGGAGTAGCAGACCATGGGGGAATGAGAGAAGATTGGAGAGGCTGGAGATGAGCCAAGGTTGTACCAGATCACTGAAGACAAGGGAGAGGAGGATTTCAGAATGTCCAGATCACTGTAAAAGTGGACATTTTGTTGTGACTTAAGCAGAGAAACAAAGAAGGTATGTAAAAAATCCACATGAAACAACAACAGCAAGAAAGAAACTCTGAAACCTTAGATGTCTCTGTACCTTAGATGTCTCTACATGAGCCCAGTGTACGTCACAAAGTAAGCCTGAGGCATAACCATGCAGAAAGAAACAGTGACATGAAGTCACACACATGTCAGCAGGGCACGATGTGATGATGGTCCACATGCCAGGAGCACAACAGTAAGAATGCCTTGTTCAAAGGAGCCACAGCTCCCAGACAGTGCAAGGGAGATGATCACGTAGCAGGTCATTTACCCTGATATCACCTAGTGGGATCATTGACATCAGGCATTTTGCTGACTGCATCAAGCCTTCAGTCCATGCAGCACAAATTACCCAAAAATGTCTCATTTAAGGGAGCCAGTGATATACTATTATTTCTAAGTGCAGTTTGAATTGTCGTTCCTGTCATTTGTAATTGAATGGCACCCAACTGATACGGCTTTTTACTTGGTCTTCCTGATTTTAATTCTTTGGCCTATCTTCTACTACAAGATTCCCAGTGTTTTCTTTCTAAACTATACATGTAACAATAGCACTTCCTTGCTTATACCCCTCTGCAGGCTTCTCAGCAACTACTGGATAAAGTCCAGATGTCCTTGGGTATTATACAAATCTGTTATCTGGTTTCAGATGACTGGTCCCTTGCCACTTCTTTCTACCTCTCTTAAATTATAATTTAAATGACTGAACTCTTTCATTTTGAAGCGTTCTAGTTGGTTCTTCTCCAAACTCATCTGTTTTATCATGCTGTTGTGATGTTTCATGTTAGCAGTTTGTTTTAGTCTCTAGTTTGTAATTTTGCAGAGTGACTTGTCTGCAGCAGGGAAGTTTTTTTCTCTGGCAGCTCCATGCATTCTAGGTTGTAGACACTTCCTTCAAGATGCTTGTGTGTTAGCTTCATCCAGGGTCTTGTGGAATCCATCAACTTAGGACCAGATTCTACGTTAACCTCTTTGCTTAGGATTCTTGCACAATGGGAACAATTATAAGTTTGGACTGCATCTATTCATGAAGCACAGAGTTGGGATTTCTTCTCTTGAGAATGATTCTTTTCTGCCCATGTACTGTCTTGCATAAGCAGAAAATTTCCTTTTCACTTCCCTAGGCTTGTGAGGAGAGGATGGTATTAATTTCTCTTTCACAGTAAGGGCAGCCCTTGGAGGCTCTGGTTTTATGCAGGGATTTCTGCTCAGCCCTCCCCCATCCCCCTAAGTGGGTGGGCCCAGACTATGTTTCCTATTCCCTTAAAGCCTAGCACCTCAGGGTTTAGAGCCAGTATACCTGTCTGACACCCCCAAGGCTACAGCAATATCAGAGCTTTTTAATTTTCCAACTCTGAGTTCCTTCTTTATTTCTAACATATGGAATTTCCTTGATTTCTTCTTCTTCTTCCTCCTCCTTCTTCTTAGCATGGTTGTTTCTTTGAATTTTTTTCCCTGGATTTTGTATATTTAACTAATATTTCAATTTATTTGTGGCTAGAGGGGAGTCCTCTCATGTAAATACTTTTCTTACCATATTCTACCTTTTTAGCCAGGCAAAGAGGCTCACTATTTTTCCTAGTGTGCGACTTGCACTGTCCATTCATTCACCCCACAGATATATTTTTGACTGTGTACTTTGTGCCAGGCACAGTTCTAGTGCTTGAAATATAGCATTGAAAAAAATTAGAAAAAGATTCCTGAGCTCATGAAGCTTAGCTTCAGACAGGAAGAAACAGAAATGTGATGTATTAGGGCTCCATGGATGAATATGAACAAATATCAAAAACAAACAACTGTATAAAAAGTAAGCTTCAAAATAATATGTACAGTACAATATCCATTTTATGATATTAAATACGTGTAACCCAGTATTATTTCTGGGTACATCATAGCCAGTAAACAAAAGTATGCAAGGGAAGGTGATCGACCACATTCAGGTGGTTACCTCTGGAAGGAAGGGAGGGGGAAGACTACGCAGGAAACATCATCTGCTTCTTTAAAAAGAAAAGATTTCATTTTTAAGTAATCTCTACACTCAACATGGGACTCGAACTTACCACCTTGAGATCAAGTCTCATGCTCTACCAACTTAGTGAGGTGCCCCTCTAATTTTCAAATATGTTTTTATTATATATGTGAAGTAAAAGTGACAAAATGTGAAGATTTAACAAAATTGGGTTGTGGTTACACATATGGTTATTATAGTATGCTCTGCATTTTCTATATGACTGAAATACTTTGTAATAAAACGAGAATGCTAGAGGAGAACATAGGCAGCAGTCTCTTTGACTTTGGCCATAGCACCTTCTTAGTAGGCTTCCTCTGGAAGCCAGGAAAACAAAAGCAAAAATGAACTACTAGGACTTCATCAAGGAAAAAAAAAAAAAACAAAACAAAAAAACAAAAACAAAACTTCTGCACAGTGAAGGAAACAATCAACGAAACTAAAAAGCAACCTGTGGAATAGAAAAAAATATTTGCAAATGATATATCAGACAAAGGTTAGTATTCAAAATCTAGGAAGAACTTCTCAAACTCAACACTCAAAAAATAAATAATCCAGTTAAGAAATGAGTGGAAGACATAAATAGACATTTCTCCAAAGAAAACATGCAAATGGCTAACAGACACTTGAAAAAAGTGCTCAGCATCACTCATCATCAGGGAAATACAAATCAAACCACAATGAGATACCACCTCACACCAGTAAGAATGGCTAAAATTAACAACTAGGGAAACAACAGATGTTGGTGAGGATACAGAGAAAGGGGAACCCTCTTACACTGTTGGTGGGAATGCAAACAGGTGCAGCCACTCTGGAAAACAGTATGGAAGTTCTTCAAGTTAAAAATAGAGCTATCCTATGACCCAGCAATTGTACTACTGGGTATCTATCCAAAGGACACAAATACTGATATGAAGGGGCACATGCATCCCAATATTTATAGCATCAATGTCCACAATAGCCAAACTATGGAAAGACCCAGATGTCCATCAACAGATGAATGGATAAAGAAGATGTGGTTCATATATATAATGGAATATTAGTCAGTCACCAAAAAGAATGAAATCTTACCATTTGCAACAACGTGGATGGACCTAGAGGGTATTAATGCTAAGCAAAACAAGTCCGTGAAAGACAAGTACCATATGATCTCACTCATATGTGGAATTTAAGAAACAAAACAGATGAGCATGGGGAAGGGATGGAAAAAGAAAAAAAGAAAAACAGAGAGGGAGGCAAACCAGAAGAGACTTAACTATAGAGAACAAACTCGGGGCTGCCGGAGAAGGGTGAGGAGTTGAGCTAAATGGGTGATGGGCATTAAGTAGGGCACTCATTGTGATGATGAGCACTGGATGTTATATGTACGTGATGAATCACTAAACTCCACTCCTGAAACTAATACTACACTATATGTTAACTAACTTGAATTTAAATAAAATCTTGGGAGATAAATAAATAGATAAATAAAATGTGAATGCTAAATGACTTTTAAAATGAAACCTAAAAAGAAGTCAATAATAAGAATTATAAATAAATAAATTATATAGTGTTTTTGGAAGACAGTAGGTTACATGGAACAAAAGAGAAAAAGTAGATCTGGGTAAGGGATTTCAGGAGGGTTGCAGGTAGGCGATAGGCTGAGGTTCTGAACAAAGGTGGCCAGCGTAGCGTTCACTGAGGAGGCGTTTCTGAGGTAACTACAAGATTTTAGTGGAGAGATGACTTCTGCTTATCTTAGATATCATTTACTCTACTCAAACCGAGGCAGTAGCCCTAGGAGAAGCTGTGTGAGTGTGTTATAGCAGTAGAACCAGCAGACTCAGTGATGAAGGGACGATCTGGAGTGCATGGCAGGTGAGGGGTTTGTGTTGCTTTCACAGACAACATTTAGTTTCTAGGGAAAAGATAACGAGGTCTTCACTTGTCTAGGGGAAGCAAAGTTTATCCTGGAAGTTAGGTCAAAAGGACATTACTCTTGGTGTTCTCTTCATGTTCATAGGGAACATGAAGCTATATGTGGTACATCTTCAATCATATTTTTCTAATCAATGCATATGGCTGTTTTTTAATGAATCACTTCTTGTGTAACCTGAGACATAATAGAAACTAATATCTGTGAGAGTAATTCTGTATGGATCTGAGACCATGTCATTCAGATAATTAGCTTCCAGCTACCTCTCCTGATCTAGGGATATGTTTCTGAGTACTTAGGCTGGCGGCCAGGATTACAGAGTGATTTCAGTGATACCAGGTAACGTCATTTGATTTCCCCCGTTCCACCCAGTCCTCATCCATCGCTCCACTCCCTACCTAGTTCTTTCTCGAAAGTCTCATGGATTAGTATGATCCACCTTCACATAGCTACTTTTAAGTATTTGAAGACAGTTATTATAGTTCCCCAAACCTCTTCTTCTGTGTGGAAAAGGCACTGGTTCTTACTATTCTTCATGTGAGCCATGGCATGTTTTTCAGAGACAGCCCTACCACCCTCACTGGCTACCACCTTGCAAAGATATTCTATTGTGTCAATGTCTGTCTTAAATCCCATATATGATCAGAGAGCACAAAATACAGTGTTCCTGTTGCTATTAATACAGCCCAAGATTATATTAATGTTTCAATTAACACCAGTGTACAATTTTCACAAGGACAGCTACAATGCCTGGATGCATAATCCAAAATTCACTATTACCAGGTTACATTTGCATCTCGTTTGCAAAAAATGTGAAAAAAGGAGATCCCTGGGTGGCTCAGCAGTTTGGTGCCTGCCTTTGGCCCAGGGCGCGATCCTGGAGTCCTGGGATCGAGTCCCGCGTCGGGCTCCTGGCATGGAGCCTGCTTTTCCCTCTGCCTGTGTCTCTGCCTCTCTCTCTGTCTATCATAAATAAATAAATAAATATTTTAAAAAAGTGAAAAAAGTTATCAAAAGTTTCAGCTAAATCAAGAAATAGTACATTTATGACATCCCCTCAATCTACAGGAATCATTTTCATAAAGCAGATAGAACAGTTTTGGGAGTCTCATACTTAATAATCCATGCTGACTTCATATAACAATCCTTGCTTTTCTAAAGGCTTACATACCACATATTTTAAAATCTCTTCTAGAATTAGATTCAGATTGATGTCATATTTAATGACCTATAGTTTCTGGAATTTATTTATCCTCCCTTTTGACTTCAGAAATAAATGTTTTCCAAGTTTCACCATTGCAGCATTACTGCTGGTATAGAAGGAAGGGCCGTGCACTGGCAGCCAAAGGACTGTGGGTTTAGATCAGATTTGCTCCTCGCTAGCTGTGTAACCTTGAGTAACTTGCTTGACCCATTTTTGAAAATTAAAGGTTTGGACTGTAACCACTCAGAATGCCTCTTGCTTGGTGTCTTTAACTTATTTACCCCTTTTTTAAATGAAAATTTTATTTATTTCTTTGAAAGAGAGAGCAAGAGAGAGCATGAGCAGGGGGAGGGGCAGAGGGAAAGGGAGAAGCAGACTCCACTGAGCAGGGAGCCCAATGTGGAGCTCCACCCCAGGACCCCAGCATCATGACCTGTGCCAAAGGCAGATGCTTAACCAACTGGGGCACCCAGGCACCCCTATATTTACCCTTTTGATAAGAAATTACCTATATTCTTCTAATTTCAATGTATAGTCTTAGAGTGAATTGCTTCTCCCTGTTAATAATAGATGTGCCACACTGAAAAATAATTCAATATCCAGGTTGATTTGGTTACTTTTGTTCTTCTTTTTTAAAAATCTTTATTGAAATATAATTCACATACTATAAAATTCATCCAGGAAAGGGTACCATCCCATGGTCGTTGGCATATTCACAGAATTGTACATCACTACAGTCTAAGTTTAAAGTATTTTCTACTCTTGTTCTTAAGTGGACTGAAGCATCAGCTCAGCCAGGGGGCTATCCATGCTAGGGTAACAGATGTAGGTCCAGAGCTTAGAACCCTCATTCAAGTGTTACCCCTTTTCCTAAATTGTGTGTCCTCATTCAGAAGTATAGTTAGTACTTAGAACAGCATTGGCTTGCTACTATGAATGAAAGCTTTGGGGAATGCCTACACACCTTTTCATGAATCCACTAAACGCTTATTCACTGTATTTTCCAAGGGTGGTAGAAATTACATGACTATTTCAGTAGCCTAAAGAAGCGGGCTCTTGGTACCACAGCTTCCCCCATTCCTTATTCATCAAAACATACTTAAGTCTCTTAATTCATCTATGAATGTTCCTTGAAACTACCATCTGCCAGGTTCTGGATGTTCAAAGCTCTAGAGATTCAGGGGTGAATAAGATAGCTGTTGTGACCACTTTTGGAGGAGAGAATCAGGAAACAATGAGATAAGACTATATATAGTCATCGTAACAGTTACAGGAGCGACAAAAACATTTGCTGAAAAGGAAGTTTGTAGAAGGCAGAGGGCCAATTGCTTGATCCTCAAAAATGGGAGTTTATGAAAGACTGGCCTCCTAATGGAGAAATCACCTGGGTCAGAAAGGAAGCTCTCAAGGGCTATATTCCCTGTAGCAAACAAAGAAATACAAGTGGAGAAACTGTGCACTGAATACAACTATCTGTTGGGGAACACATGTGGGCTATGAAGTCACTCCTGGTCCATAGAACAAAAGACCTGCCAGTCGAAGTCTCTCACTGGTCTCCCTTGGAGAACTCTGAGTTTAGTGTGGATGTCAGGTTCTAATGGGACATAAGGAGATGACACACACTTGGGTCATTTGAGGAATCTTGAGGACAGGCACAGATTTTAAGGCAGGGGAGGGAAAACCACCAGACCTAAGAGATAGTACAGTGGCCTGGGTCAAGTCACGGAGGGGTGCTGTTATTATCCCCAGACTGAAGAGCCAGGAGCCTTGAGGACAGGGCTGCCCCACAGGAGGTGTGACCTTTGCCCTCCCCAGGAAGAAGGCATAACCCCTTCCCCACCCCAACCCCCACAGTTTGCACTCTTTTCCAAGAGTTCTCTGATGGCCGAACTAGTGGGAAGCAAGAGGGCAAAGGGTGCTCTTTGGTGTGATCCTTGCAGGTCAGTCTTCCAGAACACAGAGAAGGGTAGATAGGGTGGAGAGTGGATTTGAAGGGGCAAAGGGAGGACATCCAGTGCATGGGGAGAAGGGGGGAAGTTATGTTCTGGCCTCTCTCTTCTTCACAAACTCTCCTTCCTCCACTGCCCTCTAGTTCCTAAACTAGGTACGTGGTGTAGTATCGAAGGAAAAGCAAAGGGCAACAAAGGTCTGGAGTCCAGTATTCAGCGATTCAAAATCTCTGAGTCCCTTTATGATGAGGAAGACACCTAACTTATCTGAATCTGGTTAAGAGCATGGGCTCTGCAGTCAAACTACCTGAGTGCACATCTTCCCTCTGCCACTTACCCTGTAATTCTGTCTCTCTCTGTATTCACTTGTCATTCAATTCCATTTAAGAACAAAGTGTTTGAAAAGTACTCAGTAAGTGTTGGTAGTTTCTGTCTGTAGATGGGGATTATCTTACCTATTTCTTTTTTTTTTTTTTAAGATTTATTTATTCAAGAGAGACACAGAGAGAGAGTCGTAGAGACATAGGCAGGAAGAGAAGCAGGCTCCCTGTGGGGTTCCCAATATGGAACTCAATCCCAGGACCCTGGGATTACTTCCTGAGCCGAAGGCAGATGCTCAACCACTGAGCCAGCCAGGTGCCCCTATCTTACCTATTAGCGCTGTCAGGAGAATTAGACAAGTTAATGCATGTACAGAAGGACTTTGTAGAGTTCTACATAACAACACCAAAGCCACAGGTTTCTGCTTTTCCTTCTTCTATCCTCTCATTCCTTCTTTCTTTCATACCCATTGAGCAAATCATTATGGAGCCAGACACTGTCCTGGGCACTGAGGAGCCAGTGGAGGGCAAGTATATAAGGTCCCTGCAATCCCCGAACACACAGCCAGTGGGGCCTGTGGATGATAAGCAAACAATCAAATCAATGAGCAAGGTAATGTCAAGTGGCAGCAGGTGCCCTGAAGGCAACAAAACAGGCAACTAGATTAGGGACTAAGAGTGGGCATCTTGGGAAGGGAACTATATAGTGTGGTCAGGAAGTCCACCTGGAGGGGTGTTTGAGCTGGGACATGAAGGAATATAATATCCTGGCCTGGGAAGATAGTGAGGCCAGGTTATGGAAGGATCTAGAGGGAACAGAAATACAAAGTCTCTAACACAGGAGTGATCTTGGAGTATTCAAGGGTGTAGGAAGAAAGGCCAGAGTGTTTGCAGCCTAGTAGGGGATGAGGGTGTAGGGTGGGGAGAAGTTGCAGCTGTGAGGTTGTAAGTAAAGGCATGTCGTGATCTGAATCTGTTTCTTCATCTTGCTTAGACACTGTCAATGTGGGCTTGAGGATTAAGGTGTCACAGAGAAGACCTGTAGTGTGGTTCTGAGAAGAGGGCCAGCCCTGAGGGCTGAGACAACACGGGAACTGCTTCCCCAGAAGGGGACACTGCAGCTGAGCCCTGACCCAGGGAAGATGACCTACGTGGAGAGTTGGTGGCAGGGATCTTTCAGCCGGAGGTGGGGACCTCTTGGATACAGAGGAGAGGATGCACAGAAAGCTTTCGCAGAACAGAAAGAGGAATAACCTGGGCATTAGCGCTGAAGCAGGTGCTTGGAGTTGGGTCTCAGATCCGGGGAGCATGTTTGCAGGGCTGAATGTGAGACCCATGTCCTCGCCCAGTCTCCCAGCACACGGCATGCCCATGGGGCATGGTGGCCACCGGGTTTGGCCGAGATCTTAGGTTGTGGGACAGAGCATGGTTACCTGCCTACTGGGTCTCGTGACTTCTCTCGCACAGTCTGCTGATTGCCAGAAGGCACCAATCACCATCCAGAAAAGGATAAGTCCTCATGCTTAGAGAGTAAATGGGGATATTAATGAGAGTCATATGGTGGAAGGAGCTCTGGAATTTGAACCTAGTTCTGTCCCTTTATTTTTTTGACCTTTTGCAAACTACTTAATTTTTCCACGTCACAGTTTCCGCATTTATCAAATTGAGACATTACCTACTCCCCAGGACTTTTGGAAGCATTTGGTGACATAATGTATAAAAAGCTATATTTCCATTCCCCCTGCCTCCACCCCTCTGTGGCCATCTACAGTCTGTAAGTAGATTCTGAAGCTTTTTGGATATCCTGTGATTGTCAGTCAAAGAAGCAATGCCAGGGAAGGCATCTGAAGAGCAGGTTTCCTCTGGGTTAAACCTGGCCAGCAAAATAAGCTCCCCAGTCCAGTTTCCTTCCTGCTAGGTCACATATCCAAAAGCAACGTGCTTATTCTCCAAGGCAACAGCAGATGCTTATATCAACAGAAGGGAGAGGGTCAGACATTTTAAAATAGAAAACAAGGTCAAAATGCTCAATTTGGTCAGTAAATACTGACCGCTCACAAACATTTTTAAAACCCCAAGTGTAGAATTGGCTCATTTCATTAACTCTGCTTCAGATTATTCAACTGTAGCTACTTTCTCCTGCCTGAGGGGCCAGGCCGAGTGTCCCCAAGAACTTACAGAATGATAGGACCTGTGATCTTCATGCAGGAAATGTTCTATGCATTTAGATGGCATATTTTTTAGTCTGTTAGTCTCTATTTGAATATTTGAGTGGATTCTTGCTGCACAAAATGTTTTCCAACTCCAGCTCAGCGGGTTGCTAAGGTGAAAGCGTTCGTGATTAATTCTGTTCATAAACACACTGGAAAGAAGAAGAAGAAAAAAAAAAGGCCCTGGTGTATATCAGCGTTTTAAATGCTGTGACTTGGATTCAATTTAATTATTTCCTCCCTATGGCTTTAAATTGAAGGGCTTCAAAATCAGGAGTTACTGCTCATAAACTTAATGCTTTTCCCATGGTAAAAGCAAAGGAGCTCAGAAATAAAGGGGCCCCAGAGTGGAGGCAGTGTGAGCAGAGAGTGCAGAGAGCATTGGATAGGACATCCTGAGCCCCGGGGTCCCCAGCCCCGCTTAGCTCTTTCTGGGTGCCTCTGACTCATCATCCATAAAAACAAGGCCAACAGTCTCTAAACCTTTTCCAGCACTGAACGGTTATGTTCTACAACTGTGGCAACGATATATGGAAATTGTCACTGCTCTCTCCCAGGGCCATAAATCCTGCAGAGTTCTGGAGTGCCAGAAGGAGAAGGTGGTTTGGTACATTCACCTCCTTCCTGGGGCACACCTTGCCTCCTGCACAGTAGCAGTCATTGTACACCTCACCCCCCGGGCACCTCTCAGAATTGTTGTAAGGACTGAAAATAAAAACAAGGTGATGAAGGCCAAACAGCTAACCTAGGAGCACTCCAAAGAGTTTAGGATGTTGAGAGTCTCTGGATGGGAATATGAAGTTAGGCCTGGGGATGGAGGTGGTAAGGGTAACTGGTCAGTTCACAAGGATGTGAGACAAAATGGCAAATGCAGCTCTCCCTCTGCTGAGGCTTCAGGGGCTCAGTGGAACCTGGCCTCTGGAGACTGACCCCCTGTTCCCAGCATTGCCCTGTGGGAGCATCTGGGCCCAGCCCAGAGTAGAGCAGATTTGGCTCTGCATCACTGTGCATGGTGAAGATGGTGCATGTGTCCCTCTGGGGAAGGCCGCCTGGGTAAATTGTCCTTGCCACCCTGACAGCCACACAGAACAGAAGATTCAGAGTAGCTCCCACATGAACTCCACATGTGAGTTGTCCATATGGTCTGCAGATCTGTGGGACCCTAGCAGTCTGTCCTCAGGGGCCAGTTACACTGTTTGATAGACTTCTACCTCCACTCCATAGCCTTCTCCCTGTCCCCAGGTGTGTATAGCAACAGGAGTTTAATGAACATCAAAGGTGTCCTGGGGGAGAAACATCACAAAAGATCAAGGAGAAATGTAACTGGTGTTTGCAAAGAGGGAACAGGTTCTTGTTTCTTCCAGCCATTCCCCATCTTTTCTTTTCCTCATTTGCTTTTTTTTTTTTTTTTAAGATTTTATTTATTCATGGGAGACACAGAGAGAGGGGCAGAGACACAGGCAGAGGGAAAAGCAGCTCCATGCAGGGAGTCCTGATGTGGGAATCGATTCCAGATCCCAGGATCATGACCTGAGCCAAATATGCTCAACCGCTGAGCCAACCAGGTGCCCCTCTCCTCAACTGCTTTGAAAGTATGAGTTCTTTTCCTTTTCTGAATGGTGACTGGTGCCTTCAGGCAGTCAACTGAGGGTGTGAGAGAAGTCATGAGACCCAGTGGGCAGGAAACTGAGCCCTGTCCCACAGCTTAGGAGTTCTCTGCTAGGTATATTAGTTTTTCATGGTTTAATGTGGAGATACTGTGTTTGCTTTGGATGAACTATAAGATTAGACATATTCTTGTAAGCAGGAGTAGAGGGCTCTGCTGTAGGGGTGATCAACCTTATTTCCTTAGGTCAAGATCACTGGGATTCCAGGCCAGTTTGAAAGCTTTCCCCAGGACAGCAGTAAGACTTACCTGTCCTTCATCACAGGGAAAATATCATTTTCTGCTCACTCTGGATATAGGAGCATTATTTTCTGTCGAAATGAAGAGTTCCTTGTCTTTTATGATCCATCTTTCTATCCCACCATTGACTATGCTCCTGAATCACAGTCTCATCTGTCTTCAGGGAAGAGACTGGGTGGCAAAAATAAAAAATCAAGCATTGATCATATCCTATCCTTTGTCCATAATCATCATTGATGCAGACACTATTGGTTACCTACTCAGCCTGAATTCCTTATTTCTTCTTTGATGGTAGAACCCTGATCTTGTTCTGCTATCTCACCTCCTCTGCATAGCCATACACCCAAAGAAGGTGGTCCTATCTCTAACTCAAAGGTGGCCCCTGAGTAGTTATGCTATTCCATTCTTCTTGTCAGTGATTGGTTTATTCACAGATTGTGACTTAATCCTGGCCCATAAGATATGGGACAGGGGTTTTCCCTGTTCTTCTGTTGGACTTTGTAATATCTGCATGTGCTTGCTCTTTGGAGCTGCAGCAGCCATCTTGTGACCAGCAAGAGAATTGCCCTAAGGGTCAAGCTGATCTGCTATGGATGGCAGAGTGGAAAGCTAAAAAGAACATGGTCCTTAGGGTTATAGTCGAGCCCCTGAAATAACCAACCAGGAAGCCACACTAACTTGGAATTTCTGATTTCTAAAGTTAGGCAAATGCCTAACTTTATTTGCCGCCAAAGGAACTGGACTTAGAAATTGGTGCCAAGAGAGGCTGCATGCAACAGTAGGGGAATGGTGGGGAATGCAGGATCAGTTAGTACCTGGCCAAAGGCAGTGTACCAGGTATATTATGTGGTGGGACTTGAGTAAATCACGGCATGGACTTAATTATGAGTTAATTATTAGCTGTGGTCACCTGAAATGGAGTGCCCTGTGAAGATAAGGTTTGAGGGGACCAAGTGGCAGCTACTATATAGTTTTATAGAAAGTCTAAAGCAATCATATTCTATAGACAGGATTATGGCTTCTGTTTGAGCTGGACAACACTTAACAGGGAGGATGTCAAGTTCGAATTTCTAATTCAGGTACAACTGAAAATCAGGAATGATCTAATTATGTAAGGTTGAAAGACTAAACCACACACCAAGTTCACCCCTGCAGATTACTGAATTACAAATTTGTTAATATCACTACTTTACTGAGTGTCCTAAGTGAAAGTGAGGCTATGCATTGGAAAAGAGGTGAACCCCCAGCAAAAATAGATACCTATGGGAAGAGCTGGATGATGTATTAGTCTGGGTTGAGAGAGTTTCATATATATAAATAAAGACAAAGACAGAGAGAGAGAGAGACTGATTGTAAGGAATTGGCTCGTGTGATTTGGAGTCTGAGAAATCCTAAATTCTGCAGTCAGCAAGTTGGTGGCCCAGGAGAGCCAATGGTATAAGTTCTAGTCTGACTGAGAAAGACCAATTTCCTATTTCAAAAATAGGTTCCCTACTCTTATACAAAAAAAAAAAAAAAAGTGTGTGGGGGGGGAGCCTTTTTGTTCTATTCAAGCCTACAGTGGATCAGATGAGGCTCACCCACATTAGGGAGGTCAATCTGCTTTACTTACTCTATTGATAAAAATGTTAGTGTTGTCCAGAAACACTCACAGACTAACACATGACTAGATATCTGGCCCAGTCAAACTGACACATAAAATGACCGTCGCAGATAGTTTAGAGTCGTCAAAGCCGTCACTTTCCCAAACCTTCCTTACTCAGTAGAGCAGCTCTCTCTCCCATCCAATGAAGCCATGTTTCCCTCCTGAAAGCTTTGCATGACTAAGGAGACAGCTCTCCTCTTTCTCTGCTGCACCCATGTCCCCAACCCCTGCCAGCTTCTTTAGCTAGAGCCCTATACCAGAGTGTGTCAGGGGGCCAATTACACAATTTAAAACCCAGGAGTAGATTATTTTCACACCAGATCGAATTATAAGAATTTGCTAATTATTTCAGGAAAATTCTAGTAAAGGTCAGCAGAAAAGAATTCTGAACATACAAGATCAAGGAAAGAGGGACGGAATTCTAAATGCAACTGAATTTGTCAGTAGGTGTGAACCAACCAGAGATTCTGAATTTGGTGAATTGGGTCAGTATATTCTACCTATTTGCTTAGTTGCATAAAAACTAGATACAATAGTGAAATAATGATGGAATAATGAAATAATGATGAAATAATAATGAAAATAACTTGCCAGAATTTCACTGTTATAATGGAGAAGAAGGAATTTAAAGACTTAGGGAGATGACAGTGTTAGGATGAATCTGTCTAGTAAGGTTCACAAACCCACACCTTAACTACATGTCCCCTGAGAAGGCCCAAAAGACACCCCCTTCACCCAAGCTCTAGGAGTACATTGCTTAGGGGAGCACTTGCATCTTTTAAAAGCAATGTAGCAATCTCTTTGGCCGCAGGATGCTGCCTTCTATTTTCCCTGTGGTGTTTGAAGTGAAGTTACATACTGAAACGTAACAGGAAAGATAGACAGCAATCAGTTTAGAGAGATTACAGACTGGTATAGTTACTGTGGGAAAAGAGGAAGAGAAATGATCAGAAGTATGTAGAATATTAGAACTATACAAAATAATGTAGCAATACTGGGGGCCTGGTTGATGTTGGAAAATATGAATGTTAGTGGCCCCAGTCCACTTGGTATTATGTGTGTGTGTGTGTGTGTGTGTGTGTGTGTTCTTGGGAGCAGCCAGCAAGCTAGTTATAGAAACAGAGAATGAGAGTGCTCAGATTTATCTGTGGCTGGTACTTTTGCAAAGGTGTACAAGAAAATAACAGAGGGGAAAGAAGTTAATCACATGGAAAGGGTGCAGGTGTTAGGTCATGGGGAGATGTCTGGACTAGGCAAGGAGGCCTCAGGAGAGAGTTGTCGGGAGGAAGTAGAAGGATTCAAAGACTGTAGATCTGGATGAGACTGAAAATTGAAGATTGGGTGAGATAAGAGAATGGTAGACTGATTAGCCATCTATCAAACCTGTTTCTTTTTCTTTCCCTTCCACAGATAGATTATTTTCCCCTGTCTTTCTTGTGAGCTTGTGTCTGAGTGCTGGTCAGTGGACTATTGTGCACTAGTTCTAAGTCTGGTCCACAGAACCTTCCATGTGCGATCCACCGTGTCTTTCCTTTCCTTATTAGTCTCGGAAGCCACAAGTTGAAGATGGTAGAGACACCAGATGGAAAGAAGTTGCATCCCTGAGTTGCTGCTTAGATGAGAACTGCCTACTCATCAGGGGCATCTGTTTGGGACTTTAATCAAGTAAGAAATAAATTTATATTGTGCTAAGATGCTGAAATTGGATGCTTTGTCTGCTACAGCTGCCAGTGTTCCCTAACTAATATAGTTGTTTAAAAAAAACAACAACAACAACAAACAGGAGGGAAATTTTTGTTTCTCAATTAGGATATTCCAGAGGTGACACAGTTCCTGTTGATAACACGGTCCAGGGAGTAGTGGTATGCCTGATGTGGAGAGGAGGAGGATGCCAATGGAAGGAAGACGTTAAAAGCATAGAGAGTTACAGTGTTGGATGTCAGTGTAGATATTAACATTGTCCAAGATGATGACAGGATCAATGGAGAAGAGGAGACTGTGAATCAGAATAATCTGATATCAGCTAGCTCTTATTGGGTGCCAAGCCTTTTGCGTTTAATCCTTACAACCACCAGATGTAGTAGGCATTAGCCTCTTTCATAAATAGGGCTCCTAAGCCTTTCAGGATTTGAACTCTATTCAGTCTACTTGGCTTCAAATCAATATACTTAAGTACTATATTAAAGTTTCCCTGAACAGTATGGATTTAAACAGAAAAAAAAATGCACCAATGTCATGGACAAAAAGGTTGCAAAATATTAGAGCAGAAATCTCAGTCAAATATTAATGTCAAGATTCCTAAACAAGGTGCATAGATTTATTTCTCTGCGTTAATAACTACCTGGGTGCAGAGTGCAGACCCCAGAGTCTAGGCTATGGTCCTTTCTGATAGTTCCTTTTTTGCTGTTGTCAAGTCTCTTCAGTATTTTACTAAAGACCCTTCATTGAATTTCTTTGAATGACTCCATCATCTGGTCATTTGAGCCTCACTACACAAAGGACTAAGCAGGGTCAGAGAGATGATGTGACCTACACCAAGCCCGGATTGACCAAGTCGGGTCTTCTGATCCTGGGCCAGTACTTTTTCACTATGTGAGTTAGATTAGAGATTTCTAATTTTTTTTAAAGCTATGGAAGTTTTTCTTAAAATAAAAACATGTTAGGAAAATCAGTACATAACAATGGATAGAAATAATTGTGTATTATCCATTCCATGCCCACAATATTTCCTAATAGTAAAAACTCCTTTTCGATGAACTATGGTAGGATGATGCCCCCTTCTTTCTGCCTTCTTCCTACAGCAGACCCAGAGACACCTCCCCATTTCAAAAACCCCCTAAGCAGTAAGTGGCTTTTAGTTCTCTAGTGACCAATGCAAAGAGGGAAGCATAACTATTTACAAGAGGAACAGAACCAATGCAGTAAAACCAATCCACCAATTAAGAGAAACACAGTAGAAGGCTATTCCAAATATTCTGAATACTAGTCCTCTAGTAATATATATGTGTGTGTGTGTGTGTGTGTGTGTGTGTGTATATATATATATATATATATATACTAAGACTTTATATAAATAAGTAAATATACATATATAATGTTACAGAATATTTATTTATTTTTAACCCAGAAACTATATTCTAAAGTATATATCCTAAAGAAATAACTTTATATCTAGTATGAGACTGTCAAGAGCATCATTGTTCTCAATAACTCCTAAAAGGAAATTACATACATACCTACCAAATGTAGAATGGATAAACACATTGAGGTACTTTGAGACATAGGAATAATATATAACTGTGAAAATGAAGGAACTACAGGAATATGAATGAATCCTAGATAATATTGATATAATATATTAGAGGCTTGTGTGTTTAGAAACTGTATTGCTGAGGAAGTGTACATTGGTTTAAGACTATAAAGGAAAGCAAGAAAATGATTATAATAAGAGCTGAGATGATTGTTACCTTCCAGAAGCAGGGAGAGTATTAAGGAGAGAGGAAAGAAGAGAAGGGTACTTGGCCTGGATGGGGCTTCCTAAGATTGTTAATCTGCCTAACTGTTATTTTATGCACTTTTCCGAAATTATGCTCCCCAATTAAAATTTTTTTAATAGCATGAGCCCACACATATGCACACGCTGAGCGTGCGTGCACACACACACACACACACACACACACACCTATTCCTAAGGAGAGAAACCTTTGGTGGATTTCCCTACAAAAGATGCAATGCACTGTTATTAATATTAAATACTCATCAATATCACCTTCATATTAAACATAGCATGTTCTTTTTCAGGACTACCTTTTACCCTGGTTCTTCTGGCACCACCCCAAAGCACACTTTGGTGGCTTGTTTGGTTTAAGCTAAGATTAAATTCCACAGAACTTAGAGGAAGGGAGTTGCCAGATTAATTCTTTTTAGGAATTATCTCTTTTACCTGAGCTTTTTAAAGATTTTCTGACAGTTCAAGATGGGCTCTTCTGACAGGTTGCTGGGATAGGACTATTCTCAGTAGCTCGGCATGAGAGAGGAGTAGCCCCCTCCTCTGAGAACTGAAGGATCATTAAAAAAAAAAAAAAAAATCTGCCTGAACAGAAGGCCATTTCCAGTTTTGATTGAAGAGAGCTAGAAAGTCCCTGAAACCAGGGCCAAGATTTCATTTGGAAAGTAATTTTGAGTCTGCTGCAATTCATTGAAAAATGAAAAATTGAGACTCCAGTTCTTTGCCATAAGCATAGCTCTGGTTATTTGAGCCTAGACAAAAACACCCATACAAGGTTTAGGTTTGGTAAATTTAGCTTCTTGGGATACTCTTCAAGACAAAATAGATATGAAATGTCCATCAAGATACATCAATGCAGCTAATTGCTCTGGGGATATTTCCTCTGTTAACCATCTTCCTAAAATAACTTTAGTTTTAGCACAGTGGATTCAAAGCCTCTCTTAATGATGATAATTAAATAATGGGGTCAGATGTCTGTTAAACCACTGGTAGTTCATAATGATGAAGTCATGTTATTGGCATCTGAGAGAATTCTTAACTTTCTGTTTCTTGTTGAACGTATATGTGCATCTAGATTATTTCAAAAAAAGTTCAAGTTCTTAATGGGCGCATTAAAAAAGAAGGGGGAACCAGAGCATATTTTTTTTCTTTTATCCCATTAAGAATTATCTGATCTATCAAATGAATTCTCTTTCCATCTATCAGTTTCAAGGTTGCTGGTATAACTTTATTATGCATATCCATAACTGGGAGTATTAACAACCAGTAGTATGTGGTAAATACACACGGCTTAGTCTATAGCCAAGTGTTACATACAGAGTCAAGGCTATTGAAACATCTCTCCATACAGAGCACTCACTACATGGTATCTCAGGCTTTTGCAGTGATAGCCACACCTAAAGTCATCTCCCTAAAGAGCATGGCCCTAGGCCTTGTATGATTCTAAGACATCTGCTTCATCTAAGACCACCAGGAACTCTTCTCTTAATCCTTAGTTTCTTCTACTTTATGAATACTCTCTTGTCATCTGTCTACTCCACTGTTTCAAATGGAGCCAATTCTGCCCATGCCAAACATGGGGAAAGGTCAGGAAGCCAGGACTGGACAAAAGCCCTGGTTCCAGCATTCATCCACATATTTTCCTGCACCCCTATTGAACTGTAGTTCCCAGGTCTCATTTCCCTGAGGGTTTTGATTTTTTGGCCTGTGCTCCAGTTCCTGGTATCTACCTTAGGCCCACCTTCTCATCATTACTAGTCTAGACTGCTTCCCTTACTTCCCAAACCATGGCATCCCACTCAGCTAATCTTTGCACTTCCTTCTGGTCTTTACACTTGCTTTGGGCTCCTGTGGCCAGTCCAGGCTGTGCGGTTCCCCCATCAGGCAGGCCACACTCATCCACCCATTGGAGGAGCATGATCAACCATCTAGGGTAGTACTTATCACTGTGTTGTAATAGTTACACTGTGTTGTAGCTTTAAGACCATGAGCTTCCAAGGGCAGGCATTGTCATATTTATTTTTGATTCTTCTAGCACAGTTCACAGCACAGAGGACAAGTTCATTTTGTAAATGGTCCTGGATGCTTTGGGAAAAGAGCATGAAGTAGTTCATTTATATTATATTTATACTCTAGTAGTTCACTTTGCAGTTGGCAGAGGTCATTAAGGTTGCTATTTCATTCAGTTACTAATATAATGTGCTTCTTATGTGCAAAGCAGTGAGTTTAATACAGGAAAATACTTTTTATTTTTGTCTTGTAAAAATGAATAATCATTTTCTGTTGATTCCAATCCCAATTGGGCTGAAAAAGATAAAAGAACAAAAGTCTTGTATATGTATGTGTGGAGGGGAGGGGTGGTCTGTGCACTAGGGGTGTGCTCTCCCTTTTTGACATTCCTCCTTGAAGTCCCCCCTTTCCTCCCACCCTCAGTTCTCTACCATCAGCCTCCAACTGTCTTCTCAACCCAGAGGAGACTTGACCTTTAGATGGGAGACTGGAGAAGATCACCTGGGTTGGGATCCTCCCAACCAGAAGATTGTCTAATTGCATGAGTAAGTAATTTTTGTCTGATTTTCTAGAGCAGTGTAAAACTACTGCCCTCCTTTACAACAGACATAGGTAATAAAGGCTTTTGGTGCTTGGGTAACACTTCCCTTGGAAGTATTTTGTTCTTGGGGCACCTGGGTTGCTCAGTTGGTTAAAGGTCCAATTCTTGATTTTTTGCTCAGGTCATGGCATCGGGTTTGTAAGATCAAGCCCTGTTTTAGGCTCTGCACTGAATGTGGAGCCTGCTTGAGATTCTCTCTCCCTCTCCTTTTGCCCCTCCTCTACCTCTCTCTCTCTCTAAAAAAAAAAAAAAAAAAAAAAAAATTATCTTATTCTCAAAATGTCTGAAAGAGTTACCACATTGATTGATGCCAAGCCAATCCTGGGGTAGTGCCTTTAAAACAACAGCAATGCTAAAAGGTTTAGAGTAGCTGTGCAGTGATTTGACTCTTTAATAATTTTAACTTACTTACTAGTCATTAGCTTTCCATATAAATGATGAGTCTCTTAGGGGAAGGACATGGTGAGAGGGAATTTCAAATTCTCCATCTTGTTTGTTTTTCTTTTTCTGTTCTCAGTAGACAGTGCAATATCTGACACCGGGTGGGCACCGCACAACCCTTTGTTGGACACATGTATATGTTTTAACTTCAGGAATACAATCCCTATTTAGTCAGCTAAGGAATAACTCCTGCTTACATGACTTAATGAATCAGTGGTGGTTATATGAGCAGGGAGTGTTGTAGGAAATGCCAGCCAATAACATAATTAGCACACATGGATAGCAGCCCAAGAAAAAGACTGTCCTTATGAGAAATGTAACTTCTGAAGCCAAACTAGGGATGTGGGTTAATAAGGAATTTTTGAGCTGCTGTCACATGCAAGATGAAACTTGCACAAGAACTCCTTTCTCTTCCTACTCCTGCACATAAAAATTTACTTCTGTGTCTCCTGCACCACCTTTGTATCCTCCTGTTACAATAGAGGAGCTTTGTATCAAAATCCAGCCCCGTCCCCTACGCCTTGGTTTTCATTTCCCCAGCTTGAGGAAATGCATGCTATTTAATCTATATATTAGAGTTGTAGTTATCTTTTCTTTTTCTTTTTTTTTTTTTAAGATAGTCACAGAGAGAAAGAGAGAGGCAGAGACATAGGCAGAGGGAGAAGCAGGCTCCATGCACGGGGAGCCCGACGTGGGATTCGATCCCGGGTGTCCAGGATCGCGCCCTGGGCCAAAGGCAGGCGCTAAACCACTGCGCCACCCAGGGATCCCTCTCTTTTATTTTTCAAACATGCTCAGATAGTTCTCATTTGCAAAAACAAAATAAAACTCTCTCTACCCCCATGATCTCCTCAGTGTATTTCCACTGCAGCCAGATTTCTAGAAGCAGTTTTCCACACGGTGTTCTCACCTCCACCTGGGTCTTCAGCATCACCTGGCTTCTGGCTCCATCACACCAGCAGAAGGCTCCCGCAAAGGTCATCACTGACATCTCCATGATGGGACCCAAAGGCTGCTTTAAGTCCTTGCCTAGGTAACTCAGATTCTACAGCACTGCTAACCATTCCCTCCTTTTCCTCCTGACTTTTGTGACTCAACATTCTCCCGGTTTCCCATGGATCTCCTAGCCATTCCTTCTTTGTCTCCTTTGCAACTTCTTCCTCCTCCACCACGCCATTAAGCATCAGAATTCTCAACTCTTTGTTCTAGTACCTCTTCATTTTCTGCTCTGTGTTTCTCTCCAGGCCAGTGGCACTCAAATATAGCTGCACCTGGAGAATCACACTTAAATATTTCTCTAAAAAGTAAACGAAGAATTTATGGGGGTGGAGCTCTTAGTGTGTTCCAAAGTTTTAAGGATTTATGGGAATGAATATTTGGAAATTGGGAAACCTGGTTCTTGGAAGCAAAGACTGATAAAAGGCAACTCATAATCCAAGATTGCACTTGTTTTTCAAGGGACTTTATTTTTGAGAGCAGTTCTATATTTGTTTCAAAATTAAGCAGAAAGTACAGTTTCCATATACCTTCTTTCCCCACAAATGCATAACCTCCCCATTATCAGCGTCCTCCACTAGAGTGGTATAATCCATGAGCCTACACTGACACATCATCACCACCCATAGTCCACAGTTTACATATGATTCACTCTTGATGTCGTGTAGTCATAGGGTTTGACAAATGTATAATGAAATGTATCTGTTATTATAGTATCATACAGAATGGTTTCACTGCATCAAAATTAATCTGCGTTCTGCCTATTTACCTCTCCTTCCGCCTTAATCCCTGACAACCACTAACTTACTGTCTCCCAAATTTTCCCTTTTTTTCCCAGAATTTTATATACTTGGAACCATAGGATATTAGCCAGAATGGCCTCTTTCACTTAGTCATATGCATGTAAGGTTCTTTCATGTATTTTCAGGGCTCGATGGTTCATTTCTTTTTTTAGCTCTCAGTTACATTCTATTGTATGGAGGTACCACACTTAATTCACTCACCTACTGAAGGACATGTTAGTTTTGGCAATTATTATAAAGCTACTATAAACATTGGCATGCAGGTTTTTGCACAAGTCCTTGGGTAAATATATATATAAATATACCAAGCAGCATGATTGCTGGATCACATAGTAGGAATATGTTTAATTTTGTAAGAAATTGGCAAACTGTCTTCCAAAGTGGCAATACCATTCCTACCTGCAATTAATGAGGGTTCCTGTTGCTCTACATCTTCACCAGAATTTTGTGGTGTCAGTGTTTTAGATTTGGCCATTCTGATAGGTGTATAGTGGTATCTCATTCTTGTTTTAATTTGTGGTTCCCTGAGGATGTATGATGTGGAATATCTTTTCATATACTTATTTGTCATTTGTACACCTTCTTTGGTGAGGTGTCTGTTCAGATCTTTTGGTCAGTTTTTAATTGGGTTGTTCATGTTTTTTGTTTTGTTTTGTTTTGTATATTTTGTTCTTTATCAGATATGAATCTTGCAAATATTGTCTCTCAGTCTGTGGCTTATTTTCTCATTCTCTTGAGATGACACATTTTTGGCCTCCTTATACAAGTTCTTCAGGTACACTTTCTGGAGTTTTCTTGAGAGAGGCACTGGCCTTGCTTTTCATTTAGTATCTCCAAAAGGAGAAGGAGCTCTCCTGTTAGTAGTCTGCTTGTGTACGCATGTTCTTTTCCCACTTGCAAGCTGTAGGTCAACTCTCAATTCTGCATTTTGATGCAAATAAGGAGGAGACATCTCTCATGTCTGGATCAAGAAGGACAACCCCTCAAAGGAAGAAATTTAATACAAGTGAGAGTGGCCCAGGAACTCAATTAAGTCACACATCTCCCTGAAAGTCCTCACGTATTCATTCTGGAAGCAGTGTATTTTCAAGTGCACTGGCCAGGACTGACTGATGTCCTAACAGCATATCCCCGGATAGGATTGCTCCAGCTTTTTCACCCCAGGCCTCTCCTGCTCAGGTTCCCTGTCATAGCAGCCTTCTTGGTTAACATTATTATCATTTATTTTCTTTTAATTTCAACCTATAACTCAGCAAGAATTGGAAGCAAAGGAGACTCAAGGCTGCCTCTCTTTTAAAACAAATGATATCTTGTTCCCAGCAAGGTGCAAGTCAGATGGAAGACATTTTTCAAAAGAGAAAAGGCAATTCTGCCCTCTTGGGGACTTTCAGAAAAAAAAAAAGACATGTGAGTTAATATCCTTCCTCTGGAGTGAAGCAGGGAGGAACTAAATGGGGTAGACAATGAGGAAATTAGTACTTCTGGGTGAAGCCTTCTGTGTGATTTCATTAGTCTGGTTGAAATGAATTACCATAATTTTGGGCATTCACCTATTCAAATGTAAATATGAAAGCAAAATGCTAGGTCAATTGTGTTTTGGGTTTATCTCCCCCCACCCCAACTTTAATGTCCCATGCTAACACTTTCTACATTGAGGACAACAATATGGAGATTTCTTCTAGGATCACTGGTGATCCCATGGACCACATGGTAAATGGATCACATGGATAAAAAGGCCTATGTTACTCTCTTTATACAATAAATAATGCATATTATGAGCATTATAGGGAACAAATGAGTGCCTTCTAAATAATTGATTTCTGTTTCTTCCTTTTATCCTTTGGTCTGTCTCTTTTTCCTTCTTTCCTTCCTTCTTCCTCCCTTCTTTCTTTCTTTTTTTTTTCCTTAGAATATTGGGACTTCATGTGCATATTTGTTGGGTTTCCTTTCAAATATAAGAGAAGTATGATTTTCTAGTAGCCTTTGTAGACATTTGAGACATGCAGGAAAGACACAAATCAAAAGGTAGAGGCTTGAGGCAGCAGATGGGAGGACAGCCTGATTTAAGCAAGGTTCCAAGGTGCTTCATTTTCAATCATTTGTGAGCAATTGCGCTTCGTATTTCCTTCTTTCTTCTATCTACTTTGAGAGAAAGAAGCTTAGCTGATCAGTGGGTTTTTTTCCCTTTCACTAATTCAGCTATTAATCACACAATTTCTTTGGTGGGATGAAAGAATATGTCATGGAAATTAAAGCTCCCTTTTCCCCCTCAACTCTTGTCTTGCATTTGCAGCACACTTTGTATTTGCAAAGCTGTTTGATGGGATGTTTGATCTCCACCTGCATCAGTCCCAGTGAGCTAGGATGTGCTCTGGAAATGAACAACCCCAATTCTCAGGGTCCTAAAACAAAACAGTCAGTTTATAGATTATGGTCCAAGCCCATCTGAGACTATCAAGGTGAACTTCTTATCATAGATACTCAGGGAAGGCCAGCAGAAACTCCATCTTAACACCTGCTTTCATGACAACAGAGGCAGGAAAAGACCAGAGGGCATAGCCATCATGTCCACTCACCTTTTTTTGGTCAAAGCAAGTCATAGAGACAAATTTGATATTTTTGGAGTTGGAAATTACAAACACTTCCTGGAGAGGAGCACAAAATACTTGTGAATAACTACACCATCCTCCGTGATACCTTAGAGGTAAAACACCTAAAGTTCAGAGAGACGAAGACACTGGCACAGGATCACCTGGGTGATTAGAAGAGGAGCTATGTCTTCTGACCTCCATGTTGGGTATCACTGACCCTAAGTGCTTGATCTATATTTGCAGACATCCCCCTGCCTTCTGGAAGATACAGGAGACGTTACCTCTTGAGTATCACTTACATCTTGTGGCTTATCAAACTCTTTCTAAAATTTTATATTTTCTTAAACTCTCCAAGGTACATAGGGGTCACGTTATTTGGCTTAATCGACTATACAAGTGGCTCCAGAGTTATGTAACTGAGTAGGCAGCCATCTGGTCTAATTTCAGGGAGCTGAAAAGACTCCATAAATACTCCCCAGCCCCTACTCCTCAATGCCTGAAGCTCCCCTAATAGCTACTACTATTAATAGCTCTCATTAATTGAGGTGCTTATGTGTCAGGAATTGTGCTAAGCGCTTTACTTTTACAATCTCACTTAATCCTTCAAAGTGAGGAACGTTAGTGTTCCACTTAACAGACAAGGAGTTCACAGTCCTTGAACTTTCCCCAAGTTGTACAGTGATTGAGTGATAAACAATGTTCTTTCTGATTGCCAAATCTATGCTTTTGACCTCCACTACTTCCACCTGACAGGGGACATTACTTTAAATGCCACAATGACATATAAAATTTCAATGCAGATTATTTCTGGGAGGGGTACAATGTCTTGGGATAGTAGAAATGCAGCTTCTTTAAGGACAGTCCAATTTTAAAAGGGGAAGATTTAGGCAAAACTTGAGGAAGGCTAGAGGACACATGCCACGGAATGAGAGTAGGAAATGGGAAGTTCCCCGTGTTAATTTCCCAACAGAGTAATAAAGGACTACAAACTAGGAGGGTTTAAACAATGGAAATTTCTTGTCTTAGTTTTGGAGACTAAAAGTCCAAGATCAAGGTGTCTGTAGGGTTGGTTTCTTCTGAAGGCTGTGAGGAGGAATCTGTTCCATGCCTCTAACCCAACTTTTGGTAGCCTCAGGCATTCATCTCTTGGCTCCAAGATGGTGTTCTCACTGTATCTCTTCATGTTGTCTTCCCTCTATGTGTGAATGTGTCCAAATTTCCCCTTTTGATTGAGACTCTGGTCATATTGGATGAGGGACCCACTGTGCTCTAGTATGATCTCACTTAACTAATCACATTCACAGCAACAGCATTTCCAAATAAGGTCAGGTTCTGAGGTACTGGATCGTGGTGGTGTGTGTGGTGTTAGGGCATCAACATCTGGAGGGAATGTAGTTCAAGCTATGACAATCCCCAGTAAGGCCCCTTCATGCCTTTTTATTACTGGAATAGGTCACTGCTGTTAGGGATTCCCCACAGGCTGCCTGGAAAGGCAAGTGACCAACCCAAGAGAAATGGAGGTTGCTGGTCCCTGGTGAGGGGGATTCTGACCAGTAGGAGGCATGGAATTGGAGGTATCTGACTCCATGGTCTTGGAAGCAACACAAGAATCACCTGGTCCTAAAAATCTCTAAAAAAAAAAAAAAAAAAGGATCACCTGGTCCTGAAAGCCAGGCAACTGTGTGCATCTGGAGAATAAAACAAATATGCATAACAAGCATCCCCAGAGTCCTCCCATCCTACCCCCTGGGCTCCACCTCCCTCGCTTGCTCCCCCTCCCTTGGTCCCCCAAGGTTACCCACCTGCATTAGGCCACAGCTCATAAACTTTTGCCTCAGGCTCTGTTCCTTATAGGAACCCAGAATCAGTCTAATCTAGAACATTTTTTCGTTTTTTTTTTATAGCCATTTAATATCTTTGTGAAAGCCCCCACCCTGCTACCACCAAAATGTGATATCTCATTGCCAAAATAATCACTTTTACATTTTATTTTAGGTACATTCACTGGGAGGAAAGTTGAAGATACAGTATTTAAGGACGTCGTTTGTATTCATGGAAGTGCTTTTTTTTATGTTTCTCATTACTGGATATGTTTTCTGCTGAAAATATTCTGTCATCTTCCCCAAAGTGGGCATTATCTTAAAGCTGCAATGAAAAGAGATAAAGAACTGGAAAAAAAATCTTTTTTTTTTCTTTTTGAGCAGGTTTGTACACTTCCATTTTCTTCTCATCCTCAGTCACTCAGATGCCTTCTAAAAATCTCAGAGATTTAGGGACAGATCACCTAAAGAGAAATGCAGTTGATCCCATTGGTATCAAGGAATTTTCTAGAGAAATGGTATGTGGCAAAACAATTCCAGGTATTTTCTTGGATGGGTTAACTTTATAAAAATGTAATGTGTATCCGACTTTCATTAGCCCAGGCGCTAGGGAAAGGGCTTAGCTGTTCTTGCTGATGCACTATTATCACTGATGAATAGGATGGTGTGCAGGACAGGACCTGATTTTTGGAGGCCCTGGTCAGGCTTTACCTTTGCTGGAAAGGGAGGCAACCACAACCAACCACTTCATCTCTGGGCCTCATCTTCTTCATCCTGCGTGATGGGGAAAAGGATGTGGATGTCTTCAAGGCACTTTCTGGTACTAGCCTTCAGCAATTTTTGGTTCACCTCAATTATGGACATAGTCAAATGGCTGGTTCACCAAGTGAGGAAAAAACAATCATTCTTATTTTATGTGTAACTGGATCTTCTGCTCACAACTTTTCTGAGAATAAATTTGTGAATACCAGCAGGGAAATTCTTATTGTCTAACTTGGTTTAAGCAGCCAGTTTAGCCAGAGGGGGTCCTCTTCCTGGGGATGAGGTGTCTCTTACTTAATAAAGACTGCAGAGCTGGCTGCTTGGACCAGTAACAAATAAGAATCACAGCCAGACCTCAGAAGAGTTGTTACATGAGAAGGAGGCCATTTCAGCCAAGGAGCTTTGCCAGGAGCTTGCTGGAGCTGAAAGAATAGACTCTGGTTGTTTCAGCATTGGAGAACATCTGGGTGGTTGGTACTCAGGCCATTAAGGAGCATAGCACCAGATGTGGACAGGAAAGGCACACACCCCTCCTCCAATACACCCAGAAGCCTTCCAAGGATGGGAAGAGTGAGCAAGGTAGTTCTCTGTAACATTGCACCTTAAACACACACACACACACACACACACACACACACACTTTTAAATGTTTAGATTGAAATAAGATTAAACCCTCTGGACACTTATCTAATTTTCTCTTCTCTATTTGCCATCGGATGAGGCTTTGAATGAACCCAAATAGCTATAGACCAAATAAAGAAACTGCATTTTCCTTATGCATCTAAGTTGTGCTATCAATTTTGTGAGCTCTGAATTTGAGGAACACCAACATCTATGAAAGAGGTAAATGCAGGGGATGCTCTCCAAGAAACAGTGATGAAGAGCCTGAACCCTGTTTCTCTCAGACCCTCCAGTGTCCCAAGGCACCTCTGAAGGACAAAGCATAAAACCATTGGTATTAGGGGTCTGTGGCCACATGGCCCCTGCTGTCAGCCCTAGCTCCCCTATTTACTAGCCCTGTGGCCACAGACATGTCATCAAGGCTCTCTGGCAGGATGAACATGTGACTTATATGAGAGAATGAATGTATTTAAAGCACATGCAGGAGGCTGTACACTCAGAGGTGCTACCTATATAAGAGGATGACAGAACCACATTGGGAATGATGGGAAATTCCATGGTTGATGCTTCTGAAAATTACATTTTGTTCACCTTGGGACCTCACCAGCTCTTAAGTGATATAACGAAACAGCTAAAACTATGGGGAAATCAATTTACTCCCAGTCAAAAGTCTCAGTGTTCTGTCCTCCAAAAGAAATTTCCATTTCAAAAGAAAAATGAATTCCACTATGCTAAATTTATAATCTGCAAGTATTCCTGTAGCCTTTCAAATGGCAAGGTTTGGAAATATTTTCCCTGTCACCTCATTTCATGCTTTATCACTTTGCAAGAGTGAATGAGATGATAATCTCATACACCACCACTGAAATCTAATTTCCACCTTGGCAGAATTGTTTTCACACCTTCATTCACAAAATTTCTCAAGAGATACTCAAGCTACCAGCAAAAATATCTCCGTGCTCAGGCACTGTGGAGATACCTAAGTAAGGTAAACAATTGCATTTCTACATAATTTACCACTATGCAGGGGCATGTCATGCTATGGTGCCCAGAACCCAAGAGTAAGATAGAAGTCTTGGCTTGGCTCTTCCATCAACAAGTGGCCCAATTGGAACAAGCTCTCTTCTTTATAAAATGGATTGCCATATCAATTCCCAGGCATCTGTGACTTTTTAGTATCACAGGTAACATTTAAGAAAGGAAGATTATAGAATGTAAAGCTTTGTTAATTTTTCTTTATGGGCCATAGTGATAGTCATCAATAGTGCATGATTCTTCAACACTGCTACTAGTTAGTATCTATAATGAAATTCCTGGTGAATCCATATATTCCAGACACTCTTCAACCTTTACAGTGCAGGCATGATTATTTACGGCAAGGATCAATCCAGCAGCCAGTCCCTCTCCTTGACCATCACTGCACCTGCCTGGACTTACCTACCCTAAGAGGAGTACAAATAGAGGGGGGACCCAGAATGCATATGGTACAAATAGTTGTAGTTTTGGAGAGAGAAAGGCTCTGCACTGCCTGTCATCCTCAGTACTACTCTTTGCAAATGGCCAGTTGACATGTTTTCTTACTCTGTAACTAGATTACAATGCCTTCATTAAAATTAGTTTGTATATTGAAAGCTAAGAGAGAGCATGTTTTGTCCATTACTCTATTGGCACCATAGTCTCTAGCACTGAAGAGGTGTCAAAAACATACATGTCAAATGAATAAATAAAAGAGGTCTAAGTGAGTAAATAAAAGAAGTTCAAAAACATTTTTATGGTGTATCACAGCAGATCAGCTTCAGAATTCTTTCCTTAAATAGGCTACTTCTTTCTTCTTGCATACTCATCCTTAATATTGCAGAGACACACTTTGGCTTTGTCCATCAACCCTTAAAGGAGATAAGACCTGCCCCAGGTACATCTCTGTCCTAGCCTCTTATAATGTAAATTGAAACCCTATCTTTAATTTTATCACCTGTGCATAATTGCTCACTTAAAAATAGTTGCTTTCTTTTTCAGAGTAACGCCTTGCAAAATAGTGAATAATTTTCACAATAACAAAAAAATAAACCAAATCTCTCTTTGGATCCATGCTGCCACATTCCACCTGGCCCCTCACCTGGCCAGGGTTAGGCTATGAGACTGTGTGCTAGTGCTGAGCTACCAGGCTGGACCAGCCTTCTGCTCACTGAGGTTAGGCTTGTTTGTGCGCTTACAGTCCTCCTGTTATTAGGCGACACATTGGGAAACATGAGTGTGCATTTCTCTCATGAAATTTGACTTAAAAATAATAAAAACATGGCTGGTGCCATAATTAATAATTTGAACATTTACTCAAAATCATGGGGAGAGAGTACAAGAGAAAGAACAACAGACAGAGAAACAAAACTCTCTTTTATTGACTTACTAGAGAAAACATGCTTTTAGAATTGTTTTAGTAGATATTTTTACAGACTGTCCTAAACTTAGCTTCTTCTCTCCCCTCATTTTTTTTTTTTTTTTTTTGTGAAGTAAGGAGTGAAGTTGGGGACTGGTGTGCTGGGATCTCCTGCCCCACTGACCTTCCAGGGGAAGTCAGGATGGAGGCCAGGCTGATCCTCAGACCACAGGGAAGCCTGACTGAATTTGTGATGCACATGGACTTGTGGGAGGAGGCAGTGTGAGGTCTCTGGCTCCACTCAAAGAGTTTAGCTTTGACAAAGGCTCATAAAAGTGAACTCTCTTGCCTGTTTCACAACACATCTGTTCCCACTCCCTCCCAGAAAAGAAGGGGAGGAGATCTAGGCAGAGTTGGTTGACTCCGGGCAAGGGTAGCTTTAACTGGGGAGATGGAAAGAGCTAGTCTACAAGTGTGGCCCTGGTGCTGAGGTGTTTGGACTCAAAGGTCTTAACAGGTGATCTTACCTTTGCTTCTTTGGATTTCTAGCATCTCGGATTAAGTAGCATCAACCTATTTGCCCTGGAAAAGACTAGAGGGATTAGGGCTCTCTGCATATCTTCATACCAAGACTTTGCTTGGTTCCTTTTATTTACTCAATGCTCAACAGCCAAGTATAAAAATTGTAAGAATTTTTTAAAAAGATTTTATTAATTTATTCATGAGAGGCACAGAGAGAGAGAGAGAGAGGCAGAGACACAGGCAGAGGGAGAAGCAGGCTCCCTGTGGGTAGCTTGGTATGGGACTCCATCCCAGGACCCTGGGATCATGACCTGAGCCAAAGGCAGATGCTCAACCACTGAGCCACCCAGGCGTCAAAAATAGTGAGATTTTTAACCTGGACTACACAACTATGTTCAGATGAAAAAAGAGACCGTAAACACCTTTATAATAAAAGGTTACCTAGACTATCACCAGATGGAAAGTCCCTAGTCCAGAAACCAAAGGAATTGTAAGCCAAGGTGAATTTGAAATAGCACCTGACCACAGACTCTTGGCCTTGTGCCTTCCTCTATTTCCAGCTGGTCTCCTTCTTCCCGAATGCATTGACTTCTTCCATTTGGCCATCAGATTCTCAAGGATAAAGACCATGCCCGAAAGTGTATCATGAACACTTCTGTAAACTTTTGAAGTTGGGCCTCTCATTAGAATCTGCACTCTAAAGGGGTTTTGTCTTAGTCACCACTGCATTCCCAGAGCCAGGCACATAGCTACAAACAGTATTTTTTTTTAAATGAACAAGTTGTTACATTTATGCCCTCTGGTATAGCACAGTGCCTGATATTCAGTAGATTCTCGATAAAGGTTAAACTAAACTTGAGACAGTTCTGACTTCTTTGCATGACCTGTCTCCATTTTGTGAACCAGAGGATAAGGCTAATCAGGGAAAGGACAGAGGCTGAGGTGCCAGTCACTGACCTGAGTAGATCAAAATGAAGCTTCTCCAAGTCTTCATGCTGCCAATTTTTGAAAATCTACTTTGACATCGTCAGAGTCTCTTTTCATTTTACTCATCAAATTTATGTCAGACACAGCCACCAACTGCTTTTAAATCAATTTCCATTTTCACGAAGATGGCTCTCTGCATTATATAATCAGAAGTCAGGAAGCTATAATCCATACAAATTACTTGTCTCTGCTCTTCAAAAAGAAACAGTATTCATCGCAATAAAACAACTACTGGGTCAGTCCTGTGCTTTCCCCTTATATTTGGAGTGTATAAAATGGAACACTAGCAATGCAGCATTTGAGGAAGCAGAGTAGATGTCCCACTCAATCCTCAGTGGAGACAAGGTGGCATTTAGATGCTATTTCTGGTGACACCCCGTTAGGTCTCAAGTACTTGTTCAGGATCTGGTTCAATGTATGATAACTAAAAGGCTTATCCCCTATTAGAACTCTAAGTAGTTTCCATCACTTTGTATCTGATTGCTTCATTTTATGTCCAATTTGAAAAAACAGGTTGAAAAATTGCAGTAATCAGAGAGAATTTGGGCATAAATCTTGCTTGAGAATCTCCTAAACTGCTATGTATCAAAGCCTAAAGCCAGGCTTTTTTTGAAAAGAGCTTTTATTAGTATATAGAATTATGCATCTGTTGAGACTCTGATCAGAAAAGCAATAAATGAGAAGTCCTGAATGTCAATATGGGGTGTTGTCCTAATTTATTTTTTCTGGAAAGAAAAAAATTATGTAAGGGCTTATTGATCAAAGAGATAGCTGTCTACTGGTTGAATTTCTTAGTTATCCAGAGAAAGAAATGTATATCATAGAATTTGAAATGTAAGGTAGTGATCAAAGGAGACTTTTATCCTCAACTGACACGTTTTGTCCCTCAAAAATTAAAATCTATAAAAAGATTTTTTCTCATAAAATTATCAACATTTCTTTTATTTTGTCTTTCAACGGACTCCTCAGATAAATGCTTGTCCCATGGAAGTTGGCTTACTGCAGACCTAGCTTATTCATGAGTCCTCCAAGGCTTCCAGCTCCAGGGACATTAGATTCCCAGCACCAAGTTGGATGCTTAGCCCAAATTGGATGCAAATAGCTGAATGAATGATTTTCCATGCTTGTTCATATAACCCCCTTCATCTTTCTACCATCCTAATTCAATACTTTCCTAATTTAATGTGGATTCTTCTGCAGAGTCTTTCTAGGCAAAATTCTACTCTCACTTATTGTAATTTTATTATTAATTTATGGAGAACCCACTCTCTTAAAGCAATTTAGGCCTTGTTCACTATCTAACATTGCCTTCCAATTACTTTCCCCCAACTCAACTGCAAATTCTCTGAAGACTGAAAGCATTTATGATTTTTCTACCCGTACAGGGCCTAGCATGATGCGGGCACATCATAGACAATGAGTAACTTGGAATGTTAATGACAGCAAATCTTCAGACAAATCTGGCAAAGTCTGGCGATATATAGGTCTGTAATCTCTTTAACTGGATTCTCTCCCTCATCCTTGCCCACAAATCACCACTTTCTTTATGCTTAATCTTTTAAATCATGAGGCCCCGATGTTTTAGTAATGAGAGCAGAGTAGTTGTTGACACTGGGCTCTGACACCTCATTCACAAGGTTGGTGAGCCAGTTGTTCTGTCCAGGGTGTCTGCCTGGGAGGCTCCAGACTCCAGTGGGAATGGGGCTCCAGACTGCAGTGGGAGGGGGGCTCCAGACTCCAGTGGGAGGGGGGAATCCAGACTCCAGTGAGAGGGGGACTCCAGACTCCAGTGGGAGGGGGGCTCCAGACTCCAGTGGGAGGAGGGAATCCAGACTCCAGTGGGAGGGGGGAATCCAGACTCCAGTGGGAGGGGGACTCCAGACTCCAAAGGGAGGGGGGACTCCAGACTCCAGTGGAAGGGGGACTCCAGACTCCAGTGGAAGGGGTCTCCAGGCTCCAGTGGGAGGGGGGCTCCAGATTCCCGTGGGAAGGGGGCTCCAGACTGTAGTGGAAGGTTACACTGAAGTTACAAAACAGTGAGAACTCAGCTTCAAGTGCTTTATAGTCAAAATTTGTAGGAAAGTTCTTTTTTCATGTGTGAATGCAAAAGGTTGAATACCTGTGAAGAAAGAATTATTTTAATCTTTCCTTCAAATTTAAGTCTTACAAGAGAAAATCTTATGCTACTTGGGGATCTGATCAAGATGGTAGGCTTATTTTAGATGACACTTTGTGTGTGTGGGTGGGGGGGGTTGTCTTAGCCACAAAGCAGAGCCTGAGAGAGGTTTGTGTGCAGGTAGTTGACTTAGAAAGTGATCCCAAGGAGCAGGAAGGAGGGACAAGGGAGCAAAACAGAGAAGGAGTAAAACCAAAAGGATGTATATTGAATTTGCCACTGTTTTTGCCCCTGAAGTTTAACCCTACAGGACATTCTGAGGAAACTATACCCCAGGAATGGGGTGGCAGTTGTTCATGATCTCCTGTCCTCTGTGTCTCCACATTTCCAGGGATGCTGTAGGAAGCATGGTTGGGTGGGGGTGGAGCCCAAGGTAGGTGCTGGCAGGTGGAGCCTGCACAAAGTTGGTTGAAGCTTTGTTAGGATGATTTTTCCCACATCAGGGCTAGTCGAAGAAAAGGGGTGGGGAAGACCTGGAGCCATGCACACAGACAACTCTGCCCAGGAATGTTCTCTTTGGCAGTAACACTGCCAGCGGGTGGGGAAGAATCGTGACGGTACACAGGGGCCTGGCCCCTGTCAAGCTCACTATCCTGTGCTATGAAAAGCTTCAGCCAGATATGGTCCAGACACAGAGCCTGTTCAATTTTATGTAAATTCAGTTTGTTACAACAAGCCACCCCCCACCCTGCCCTCCCAAACTAAGGTACCAGCCCAGTTCACAGAGGAGGTGATTCCCCATTGCCTACTGAGCAGCCCGACTCCTATGCAACTTTGACAGAATATTTTTTTATCACATCTCCTTGGAAACCATCCCAGTGTCTGAACATCAGACCCAGGCACCCTGCACATCTGAGACAGGTGCTGACAAGGATAAGATGGGACAGAAATCAAAACTGTCCTTCAAGTGATACTGTGAATATTTGGCCCAACATAAGTAATCAATTTGTTTCCCCAAATTTATCCAGTTCCCAATTAAATTATGTCCATCTACTAAAAAGTAATTTAAAAAAAATCTGTCTAGCCTTTTGATACTAGGCAATCCTATGACAAATTTATAATCAGTAATATTTAAAGTAAAACAAATCCACCTTCCAGGCCAGTAACTAGGAAAAATGACCATTTTCAAATACCATCTAGAGTTCATTATTCTCCATCACTCAACAGTAGCCAAGTGAGCCCCAAGTACAGAATATTAAAAATTTTATGAATAGGACTTTGCTCTGTTTCCATCCCCAAATTTTAGGATAATCATACTTTGAAGCAAAAAGTGAAGACCATTACTCAAAGCTATTCCCAGCCAGTGGGAGGATAATCACTTTCTTAAAATAACTCAGTCAGAATACTAATAGGCAATACTAAATGGTGAAAACACTAATCTACAGCTATGTTTTTTAAGCTTCTCAGACTATGAGCCACATGCATCTGTCCATGGCAGGTAGTTCCTGTTCCCTATACTGCTAGAGCCAAAATGTTTTTTGTTCTTGTTGAGATCTAGTTCTCCGCTTTTTCTTTGATGTCATGAGTTATCCACCACTATCGTACTTTCCCAAGACATTTTGTTCTAGCCATTTGGTTTCTATTGCTTGCTTCTTTATAAATAAATCAGTCCATATTTACCAGTCACTGATATTTCCTAAAGCAAACTGTAATGAAATATTGAGGTAAACACTAAGCTTACTGAGAAGGCACCTGTGCTCCTAGAACATTGTCTGATTTGAAATTTGGCCTATGTTTTTGTTTGCTGGTTTGTTTGTTTTTCCTACCAAAGAAATGCTCACTCTCAGTGTTGTTTATTCTGTGGGTTTGGACAGAAGTATAATGACATGTATCCATCATAATGGTATAATACAGAGTCTTTTCCCTGTCCTAAATTCCCTCTGTACTCTGTTCATCCCATCCCCCATCCCTCTACACCCCTGGAAAACCGGGCTCATTTTGTTGTGTCGGTGATTTGGCCTTTCCCAGAATGTTACATAGTTGGAGTCATACAGTATAGTCTTTTTAGACTGGTTCTTTCACTTAGTAATATACACTTTAGGTTCCTTCATGTCTTTTTATGGCTTGATAGCTCATTTCTTTTTAGTGCTAAATAACATTCCATTGTCTGGATGGACCACAATTCATTTATCCATTCACCTACCGAAAGACATTTTGATTGCTTCCAAGTTCTGGTGATAATGAATAAAGCTACTCATAAACATTGCTGTGTAGGTTTTTGTATGAACTTAAGTTTTCAACTCCTTTAGGTAAATACCAAGCAGTGTGGCTGCTGGGTCATATAGTATGAATATATTTAGCTTTAGAAGAAACTGCCAAAGTGTCTTCCAAAGTGACTATACCATTTTGCATTCCAACCAGCCATGAACGGAAGTTCCTCTTCTTCCACATCCTCATCAGCTTTTTCAGGAATGTCAGCATTTAGATTTGGCCATTCTTATAGGTGTATGGTTGTATCTCATTCTTGTTTTAATTTGCACTTCCCCAATGACATATATTGAGTATTAATATTGAGTATCTTTTTATGTACTTACTTTCCATCTGTATATCTTTTTTGATGAGTCACCTATTAAGGCCTTTGGCCCATCCTCATCATTTTGAAAGTGAGTACACAGAGGTTTACAATCGTTAAGTAACTTGATCAATAGCTTATTTTTTGCAGGTCATTTGAATCTAGGATTTTATCACATAACATTCCATCCTCTTTCCATAAGATTTAAAAAAAGAGAAGTTTGAATAGGGACAGGAGGAAAAGGCAGCTGTTTTAGAATAATCATTTTTTAGGCCTCTTTGCACAGTTTTGGTTCAACCATGTCAAAAACACATTTTGCCCAGAGAACTTCTAATTTCAAAATTTCAAACCTTTTATTTTGAAATCTGCATAACACATAGGACTACAATCCACAGATCTCTTATCTGGTTACCTTAAAATCATCAAAACATCACATGCCAGAACCTGCTTGGGGTCTGAGATGGCTCTTAATTTTTTTCTTTTCTTTTTTTGGCTCTTTTAGTTAGTTGGTTAGTTAGTTAGTTAGTTAGTTAGTTTGGTTTTGGCTTTTGCCTTTTTAATCTGAGCCCAAAGTTTACCCCTCGTCCCAAACCACTTGCTAATAAGAAGTGACGTCTGAGTCTAAAAGCTGTGAACTTGATTTAAGTTTATGACCTGCTAGGAGAAAACTAGATTGTAAAATTTGTAAGTCAACTGTTATCCTTCACCTGCTTGCACAGAATCAGAAACACTAGGTTACAAAAGAACCTGTTTGGGGTTGTTCCCTCTCCTTAGACTCCTTTGCAAGCTCTGCCTCCCCCTTTCTCCTGATAATAATACACATTCATGGAATAAAATCCTTTATTTTGAAAGGAACTGAAAAGACCTTCATATCTTCAAATTTTTTAAGGCATTATTATTCCCTGCGGACGAACAAGGTCCCTTGGACTTGGGATGATATGCCTAAAGCCACTAAGAAGTCAATTTTTAAAAATTTATTTATGATAGACATAGAGAGAGGGAGAGACAGAGAGAGAGAGAGAGAGAGAGAGAGAGAGAGAGGCAGAGACACAGGCAGAGGGAGAAGCAGGCTCCATGCAGGGAGCCCGATGCGGGACTCAATCCCGGGACTCCAGGAACGCACCCTGGGCCAAAGGCAGGCGCCAAACCGCTGAGCCACCCAGGGATCCCCTAGACGTGAACTCTTAATGTAAAATCTTTTTCTTTGGACATTTCCTTGTATTGTCGGTCCATTTTCAAGCTTTTTGGTTGGAGGAGACTAAAAATAAGATGGGTGCATGGATTCTCAGACTGAATAAATGTTGGCCTGTGTCAGTGAGCGCTTGTATAAGTTGGGCACTGAGCAAGTGCTGAGAATCTCATGGGAATAGCTGGACATGGCCCTGCCTGCCCAGATTCATAGCTCAGTAGACATATGTGCATGCGGTTACTGCACCCCATGGTAGGTGCCCTGATTTCAGGGTGTTCCGGGACCCAGAGAAAAATCACATACCTCTGATCTGCTTTGGGGGAAGGGAGAGGGATGTGACATCCTTCCTAGAGGATGTGACATCCAAGCTAAGATTTAATGGATAAAGACAATTTTGTTCAGTGAACAAGAGAATTTTGTGAAGGAAAGATTTTGGGGAAAAGTATTCCAGGAAGAGGATAGATAGAACATGTGTACAGACCCAGAAATGAAAGAGGGCAAAGTGAGTTCTAGGAACAAAGCAAGCACGTTTAACGTAGAGGGCAAAGGCCCATCATCTAGGCTACAGAATCAAGAACTCAGCTTAATTGGTGAGCTGGGTCTGACTAGCCCAAACCCGCTCAGGAGCTTGGTAGAATCAGGCACGAGATGGTGATGAGGCTCAAAGACTGTCTCTGTTGTGTCAGATCTCCACAGCCCAACGAAACCTGGGTTTTCCTGACCGGTGCCCGCTGCAACTAATTAGAGCATTGTGAGGCTTGCTAATTGCCTGAGGACCATTTTTATAGACCACAGCAGAGAGGGGCACTTCAAAGTGCCCTTCTGTAGACCCCACAGAGGTGGTCTGAACCATCCCATATCTGAAGAAATAGAAAAGAAACACTTTAGCTTTATTGATTTTCTGGAAAGAATGTATTTGGGGCTTAGGGGAGGAAGCATGTTTTTCAGACCTTTATTTTGGGCATGAAATCTCTTTTTCCAAAATGAGGGCTGTGGAGTAAGGTACAGAGTCCTTCCAATGGCAGCTTTGCTGGAGCTACGAATAGGGGAACCCGTGCATTCTCCTGCCGCCCTCTGATGGAGTGGCTTCCAGAATTAGAACTTCACATTATTTATCTGCCAGCACATATGTAACTGGGGCAAGGAGTAGCCTGGGCATCTCGATGTATCCACTCACATTTCATCTTGTGCTTACAAACACAAATCAAACCAGACAATCCTACAACACAACCCCAAACATGCTTGTATTGTGCATATTTGCTCTTCTGTATAAAAGGAAATTTTCCTGATTAGCCAGTTGGCCCCATGTCCCCCAATGGGCTCTTCTTGGAACTTGATTTAACATTGACATCTTGCCCAGTGCTCCATAACAGAGAATAAATGAACAAATAAATCTGAATAACTATTTTTGAGTTCTTAATATATACCAAGCACTAGCACTTTTATCTTCACTGTCATTTAATCTCCACAATAACATGGTAGGGTGGGTACTCTTTCCCCATTCTATAGAAGAGGAAGCTGAGGAACACGGAGGTGGAATGATTCACCCTCCATCACAGCTGGAGGGAGTCAAGGCAGGTAGGACACAGAGCCCATCTGATTCCAAAGCCCTCTGCTCTTCATGACATCCAGAAGGAACAGAAGAGAGCCTGGGGTCACATGAAACATCATGCTTCATAGCAGTCACTTTGGGAAGACTTCACCTTGGCTTCTGCTGGTAAACTGATGAAGAAAGTAGAGGAAATGAGACAATTTAAGTTGGGGGGGGGGGGGAAACTCCCCTCTCCTCTCCTCCGAATGTGGGAGAATCTTATTTCAAAATGTGCCTTTAAAAAATAAATATGTAACAAGCATGTCTTCTTGGAAATAGTGGCCGCTGATCACTCACTTATTTCAAGCTATCGTTCCTCTCCAGCCCGTGTGATGGGGCTGCAGGGGCTGCTGGGGAGAAGGCCTTCTGCTGGCACATGGGCCCAGCATCACTACCCTTCTGACAGGAAGAACTGAGCCTGTGCAATGTGATTTAAAGCATCAGCGATTAGGCCAAAACATCTAGGACTTTTGCCAACTCGAGGACAAAAGCTCACCCACACTTGTTTCTTAGAACACGCTGATCAATCAGTTTAGCTCAAACGGTTGATCCAAGAAGTCCTGTTTAAAAATGACACCCAACACAGAATTGGAGCCTGGAGGATCCATGAGACCCAGTGCACTTAAGCTATCTGTACCTGCTCACCCAGAATAGCCAGTAAACTGGGGTTCTGCTTTCTCCCCATCCTCTCTTGCCCTTTGAATTCACTCTTTCCATTCTTCCATTCTAGACAGTGCCCAGCTCAGAGTGGGCAACAGCACACAGGCTCAGATAACCTGTAGCCCAGCCAGATGCCTGGGCGGTAGTGCATCATGGTCATGAGTGTGTTTTTCCTATAGCCATGCTCCCAAGCAGACAGAGGTACTGTTACCGTGGTTCCTTTACATTACAGACACAGCAAGGGCAGTCCCAACATTTTTTCCTCTTTGAAAAATTGTCACATGCTTAAAAAAATAATAAAATTGTCTATTTTACATAGATGGGGTAAAATCCACTAATGTAATAATGTTCATAAGCTTCCTTTCCTGTTCAGTCTTTACCTGCTGACCATCTCCCTCCTCTACCCACCCCGCCCCCCCCCCATAGTTCTCTCCCATCAACATCTACTAATGTTTTTTTATTAGTTCTCCTGTTTTGTACTGAGACCTTTATCATTTTATTAGGTTCCCATATGAGGTCTTTTGTGGTTTCATATGAATTTTAGGATAGTTTTTTTTTGATTTATGAGAAAAATGCTTTGGAATTTTGATAGGGATTGCATTATATCTATAGATCGCTTTGAGTATTATGGATGGTTTCACAATATTAATTCTTCCAGTCCATGGACACAAGATAGTTTTCCCTTTATGTGTGTCTTCTTTAACTTCCTTCATTGATGTTTTATAATTTTCAGTGTACTTCTTCTAGGACTTTTATTATTTCAGGTTTTACATTTACATCTTTGATCCATTTGAATTGGCTTTTGAATGTGATATGAGATAAAGGTCTAATTTCATTCTTCTGCATGTAAACATCCATTTTTCTGTATGTAGCTATCATTTTTTAAAAAGATTTTATTTATTTGACAGAGAGAGAGAGAGAGAGAACACAAGCAGGGGAGGGTCAGATGGAGAGGGAGAAGCAGACTCCCTTCTGAGCAGGGAGTCCAATGACAATGCCCAGGCTCCTTCCCAGGACCCTGGGACTATAACCTGAGCCCAAGATAGATGCTTAACTGACTGAACCACCTGGGCACCCTGGTAGCTGTCATTTCCAAGTTTTTCACCTCTTTGGTTAAATTTATTACTAAATATTTTATTCTTTTTGTTGCCATTGTGAATCGAATTGTTTTCTTAATCTCCTTTTTGGATAGCTCCCTGCAGCTACTGAAATGCAAAAATGCTACTGATATTTATATATTGATTTTGTATCCTGCAACTTTACTGAATTTATTAACCATTTTTTGGTGGAGTCTTTAGAGTTTTCTTCATATAGTATAATATCATCTGCAAACAGATAATTTTACTTCCTCCTTTCCAATTTGGATGATGCCTCCTATTTCTTTTTCTTATCTAATTTCTCTGGCTGGCTAGGATTTGCAGTACTATGTCGGATAGAAGTGGTGAGAGCAGATATCCTTGATGAGTGTGTGTGAGTGTGCGTGTGTGTGTGTGTGTGTGTGTGTGTGGTGGGAGGGGTGTGGTGTGTGCTCCTGCCTAGGGAGTTCTGCATCTGCAGCATGTGTTCTGAGCAATTCCATCAGCCGGAGTCAGCATCAGCAAAGACAACAGAGGTCCTTAATAGCAAAAGCTACAGTTGTCCCTGGTGGCAGCAAGGGCTGCTGAGGTCTTCCTGGCTCTCCTTGTCCCTGGAGGTGGTAGGTCATGGCCAAAGGGATTCCTCTTGGCCCCAAGCCATGCTAGGTTAGGAGATGAAGTAAAATAGGTAAAATGCTTTGTGTGCTTTTCTATGTGTCCATCCTCAGTGTTTGAGCTCCTTTGGTGCAGCTTCGTAATTGTACTCTGGAGTTCTTTTACAGGGGTTTTTATTGATGTGTGGTTGTACATTGTTTTTTGTAGGGTGGACAAAGCCTGGAATCCCTAATCTGTCATCTTCTGAGGTCACTTCAAATGCATTTTAAAATAACTTTATCACATTCCTCAAAACAATCTAGCTGGGATTTTGATTAGTATTACGTTAAATTTCTATTAAATTTATAGATTAATTTCAGCAAGGATGGACCATTTTTATAGAACAAAATCATCACATCCAAGAGAATGAACTCTCTTCATTTAATCAGGATTTTCTTCTATTCCTTAATAGAATTTAGAAGTTTTAGATATTCTTTGTTAATTACTGTGTACTTTATAACTTTTGCTACTATGGTGAATGCTAATTTGACTATATTTTGTGGTTGGATTTTGCTGCTATAGAAAAGTGCTTTTGATTTTTTGTAAATTGACCTTATATCTGGCAACCCTGTTGATCTCTAGTTAGGTATCAGTTATTAGCCGTAGAATTTTATCTCTGCCCACTCTAGCTAGGTTTGGGTTCTACTTGCCTTTACGGTGTGAATGTCTTATAATCCATGCATTATTTTTTTCCTAAAGCATATATTGTTGCAATTAGGACTTGTCTGTGCTGATATCAAAATCCAGAAGAAAGACTGGGGATAGTTAGGCAAATGGATAACAGTTTCTTTATGGTCAAGGAATAAACAAATACTTGAGCATAAAAACTGTTAAAAAGAAAACCATAGGCCCAAAATGGAGTCACTTAGGTCAAGTCACCAAACAAGGGCATAATATCTAAACTAATTACAGTTTCAACCTTCCCCAGAAATGTAGTCTTAACTGGTTAGTCAGGCATTTTCTGGTCAGCATCAATGAGGTAATCTGTCACATGGGCCCTCTCTATCCCCTAAAGGAAGATGAAGTAATCTGCCCTATAAGAGGCCCTGTTCTTCTTCCTAAGGGAAGGTGACCTTGTCTGATACAATCCTTTCTTTTCTTGTGCTCATGTCCTGCCTCATTTCTGCCTATAAAACCCTTCCAATTTGTATGGCTCTTTTGGGCTCCCTACTACTTGCTAGATGAGATGCTTACCAATTCTTGAATGGCTTGATAAAGCCAATTAGATCTTCAAATTTACTCACTTAAATTTTGTTTTTTAACAAGCCGAAAGTCACTCACTGGTCCCAAGCTAACACTCAGAGAATCAATGATTATAATTCCTTAACAAACCCCCTGATTCCCTAAGTTTCTTCAACTGTGTCCTTCCTTGCTTCTTCACTTTAAAACTTTTGGGATTACAACCTGAAGTAATCAAGCCAAGTCAACAATGGGCCCAGGTCAGGGACAAATACTCTGGAAATCAAGGTGGAAACCCTCTCTCTTCTCTCTTCCCAGGATGTTAAAGAAGCACTGGGACAGGGCCTGCAAACCTGGCAGCAGGAGGGGGCTGTTCATTTGGGAAATGTTCAAATCATTCTCTGTATCAGAGTTATAAATGGGGTCTATACAGGCAGGGTGAAGGGAAGAGCTATGGAGAACACAGAAGATGTAAGTGATCTGCCCAATCTCACAGGATAGGGGAAATCTGACCTATGTGCAGAGAGTCTAACAAGACTATGGTACTCCTTTTCTATTTCCACGGTAGGTTTTTTAACCTGAGTTATCCAGACAATTCTTTTTCAGGTCTTTGCTTTATTTTGCTTGTATAAGTAGTCCTTGAGGTGATCTAAAAAGGAAAACAAAAGCGATAGCTGTATGAAGCTGCTTTTCTTTTACAGTGCCTTCAATAGCCACGACTAGTAAGTGCATTTCCAACGTTTGGACACAAGCCCTGCACTCACTGCTTTCGGTAATAATTTGTTTCAGATAATTTTGCTAGTGGAGTGTGTTTTGAGATAGGTGCTCTGACACCTCAGAAGGCAAATTCCAAACTCTTCTGGAAATGATTTTTCAAAAGAGAAACAGTCATGAGGAAGGATTACCAAGAGAACTTTTGGAAGCTGGCCACTCAATTAGGCAACTTTTCTTCTCCAAGGACCTGTAACTTGTGCTCACAGTTTCAGTATTTATATAGACACAGCCCTTGAACTCTGACATTTTAAAAAGAAACTGAGCTGTATCAGAAATCTGGGATCTGTGACAGCCACGTTGGTCTCCTTGGAAAGCAAAAGTGCTCTCAGGAAAAGACAAGGGATTCACTCCTTAATCACACCGCCAGTCACTTCTCCTAAGAAAGGTTTGCAAATGAGTAGGAAAACACAACACTGTTCTACATTTAGAAGAAGCAGGACAAGAGGGAGGAGAAAGGGGAGTAAGGAGATGGGGAGGGAGAGGCAGTACAGAAGGAGGTTTTCTGACTGAAAATTCACTGAGGAAGAGAGAGAAACGTTGTAAGAGGAGAGGAATGTTCATGAGGAAGCCACAGCCAAAAGGCTCAAACAGTGGAGCATCGGGCAGATAACCAGTAAGGAGAGACCAGTGCTTTTTTAAAGCACGTCTGGCATTGGTCTTAGCTTTGGGAACAGAACACAAAGCCGTACTTTAGGAGCAGAAAGAGTTGAGTGCAAATTCTGACTCAGCTGCCTCCCGCTGGGTGCTGGTATTGTCACTGAAGCTCCATGGAACTCTGTTTCCTCATCTGTAAAATGAGGTGAACACCACCTACCTCCAGTGCTGTCAGAAAGATGCAAAATCAAGTATATAAAGTTTCTTGCACATCATACCTCCTATACTATGGTGTCCTTGTCAAAGATTAATCTTCCGTCTTCCTTAAGACTGATTAGCCAGGCATGTTCTGAGGTTGAACTATGTTCTTCTGTTATTTAATTATCCTGATGAAAGCCAGAGGGTAAGACCACACCCCTGTGCGTGGTTGGAGCTTTCCCTGAGGAGAATGAGCATCACCACTGACATCTTTTCTTGGATGAGGTCAAGGTCAATCCTGGGACAGCAAATCAAGACGAGTGGAGGTGCTTAGGGACTGCCAGGGGGCAGTTCTTCCTCTATGGAGGTGGAGGGGCTTAAAATGGCTGGCCTTAGGCTTTTCTTCAGGAGATATGCTAAAGGGATTCTCCCAGAACAGAAGAAAGATGATCCCTTCAAGATTGTGGTCACTGAGAGCACATAGAGAAGAGCCTCCTTAGGGCTTCCACATGCCTAACAGCCCTGAACATCACCACAGAGGTCTGTTATCATTTCTTCTGCCATCCCATCAGGAAATGGGCTCAAGTAGAGGATGGAGGGGTGCAGGGGAGAGTAACCAAGGCCAGAGAGAAGCCCATCCGCAGATGCAGGAGAATGGACAGATGCTCAGAGGAGGGGAGGTGCTGCATCTCAGAGCCTGAGCTGCATGTGGCAGGCAGAGAGCACCTGCTCTAGGACACCCCAGCATGTGAGGAGGACATTCTGATTAAGGCTGGACATCACACAGCCAAGGGAGGTGGGGCATTTAAAAGGAAGTATATAAACTCTTGCTAATGAATACATTTCTCAATTATTGCTAGCTCCAGTTTTGAATTAAGATCTAACATCTTATCTTCCAGAAGAATATTAAAAAATATCTATATTCTACATGACTGGCTTTTGATGTGAGAAACTTCCTGCCATGGTGCTCAGCTTTTCCCAGCCCCAGGTTGTTCTGGGAAATGCTGGCCACAGAAAATGCTGCCTCTCTTGAAATGTCCCCCCACACACACACTGCTCTCTTGCCCCCTTGCAGCTGATTACAGACTGCTAAATGTACAGAACACCACTTAGAAAATGTCCCTGGCTTCCACACCCCACCTTAGCAGAAAGCCTGGCACTCAGAATCTTGTCTCACTCAGTATTTCATTTTACTTTATACAACCTACTGTCTTTTCTAAGGCCTTTGAGCCCTTACTGAAATGAACATGAGGCAGACGGGGTTCCCTTGCTGCAGGTTCATGAATAAACAGCCTATGTCAAGTTCATCTTGGATTTTGTCTTTGCAGATGAGAAGTCATACCAAAAAAAATATAGCATTTACTGAACAAAAATTTTTAAAAGGAAATTAAAATTATATGCACTAGATTCACACATTGAATCAAACCAAGTTAATAGGTGTTAAACATCTTCCCTGTTCAGGGTTCAAATATATCTCTGCTAATAAACACCGTGTGATGGGAATTTAATTGGGTTAAAGTGACTCTGGCCTCCAGAGAGGTTTTTACCAAAGAATCAAGATTCATATGGTTTCACTCATATGTGAAATATAAGAAATAGGGAAAGGGACTATAAGGGACAAGAGGGAAACTGAGTAGGGAAAAATTAGAGAAGGAGACAAGCCATGAGAGACTCCTAATTCTGGGAAACAAACAAAGGGTTTCAGAAGGGGAAGAGGATGGGATGATGGGGTGACCGGATGATTGGCACTAAGGAGGGCACTTGATGGGATGAGCACTGGGTCTTATACTGTATGTTGGCAAATTGAATTTAAATATTTTTCTTTAAAAAATAAAACAAACAAGAAAAAGAATCAAGAGTCTAATTTGGGGATTTGAACAGAACCTAGGGACAGCACATCAGGATAGGATATGGGATGTTCTTTGTGCTTGAACAGGAAGGCTTCATCTAATGAAGCTGAGTGTCTTAATTGAGGAAGACGTTTTGAGTCCGTGTTCTCCACTAGGTAGGCTATCAGATACCATTCCCTGGGTAATTCATTGTTTCCAGGTCTCAGCAAAGTGTAGGTACAAATGAGTTTGTGTTGACGCTAATGCCCAGATCCTGATGGTCTTCAGCCCCAGCAGCAGCATGCAGGACCTCAACAATTCCCCTTCCTCAGTCTTCCTGTTGCTCAGGAGCTTTTAGGGGGAATAGCCCAGCCCTGTGTCAGATGCCCTTCTTAAGGACTCACTGTCTTGCAAATAGCCACCTTTGGTGCTCACAGTCCTGGGCAAAGCTGGCCTCAGGTTAAAGACTCAGTGAAACACTGACGTCTCCTGAAATCATCCTGCCTTGGTCCAGAGACCCATAACCTCTGAGAACTCATATTCTGGAATGCCTCTTGCCTGTGGGGCTCAGGACCCCAGAGATCCAAAGGGAATAGGAACCATGTCACAACCAAGTCACCCATTCCTTATCTTTTTCTCTTTCATTCATCCTCTCCCTCCTCTTTTCTTCAGCAAAATACAAACCCCCAGCTGAATCTACATCCAGAGGGGTCACCACCAGCTGTTTTTCTTAAACAGTCACATTAAATCTTCGCTTGACCTAGCTGGGGACACACCAGATGCTGTTACTTTAAACAGAACCTCTAAACTTCAGTTTTCAGAAGAGGGTGGTAAAATGCCCTACTTGATGCTGATCAGCCTGTAGGTCTAGGACTGATGTGAGGGCAATGCATGGATGGACCTGTGAGGGTAGCACATGGATTGGTGGCTGCCTGAAGCTCTGAAGAGTGGCTGTGTGGGGGAACATAAGAACCTTTTTTAGAACTGATGCACCACTCTAACCTCCTGACCTCTGTCTAGAAAGCCTTTCCTGATCCTAGTAAGTAGATGGAACCTCTCTGTTTCAACTTACCATAGCTTGATGTACCTTCCAAACAGTTATATCTTACTCTGTGGTTTAGGGTTTTTATAGTCTCTACTTGATAAAGTTTATAGAGCGAGAATCTCTTCCCCTTGTCAGGGCTTTGCTTGTGGCAAATGTTGAACACTATTTGCTTGTTTGAATTAAATTCTGTTCAGTTATATTAGCCCCATTGGTGGCCAACTCTTCCTATGGTAGGAAAGGAGAAATTAAGCTTCCCCCACAGCACCCTGGCTATGCCTCACAGCAAACACCAGTATAAACTTGCCTTCAAATTCTGGCCTGGCTCTCTCAGATCTTCTGGACACAAGACTAGCACTCATTCTCCTGTTTCATTACCTTCTTGGAAATGCCTTTAACCTCCCACTGTAGCTGCTGGCTGCCCCTGCAAGGCCCTCATGCTGAAGATTCTCCCCTCCCTGCTGGCTTTCCCTTCGGGGATGAAACTTCTCTCCAGGAGCTTTCTGAAGGGGGAAACAAAAGCTCTGCCTGGCTTTCTGAAGGAAAAGTGAGAAATGCCCAAGTAAATCAGCAGAGACTCTCAATTGGCAGATACCTTTACTTTTTAATTAAAATACCTCGTTTGGAGGTTACATGCTCCGCTTGTGTGGGAGGGTAAGTTATCCTATCACTTCTGGAAGACAATTTGGCTAGATGTCAAGCACATTTAAAATGTTCACATCTTTTAATCCAGCAATTTTACTTAGAGCAAGTTTCCTGCAATTCACAGGAAAAAAAGGCAGCAAGCAAGAAATTTAAAAAGGCATTCAACCTCAGCAGTAATAAAGAAAATGCAAATCAAAACACCAAGGTGCTGACTTTTACATACTCCTTGTTTGCATGTGAATTGGCCAAGCATTTTAGAGAAATACCCTGGCATTATATATTGAAATTTAAAATATCCATCCCCTATGAACTAGTAATCCTAATTATAGAAAGTACCCTAAAGAGATAAAAAGCATTAGCATATGAAAGTACATGTGGAGAGGCACCTGGGTAGCTCAGGTGGTGGGGTGTCAGACTCTTGGTTTCCACTCAGGTCATGATCTCAGGGTTCTGGGATCAAGCCCCACATCAGAAGCTGCACTCAGCATGGAGTCTGCTTGAGATTCTTTCTCCCTTTCCCTCTGCCCTTCCCCCTGCTCTCTTGCCCTCAAAATAAATAAATAAATCTTAAAAACAAAAAAGAAAATATGTGTGGATATTTAATGCAGTACCAGTAGTAACTCCCCAAATCTGTAAACATACATGTCAATTGATGGGAAATGGCTTAATAAATTATGGTATGTCCATATCATGGAGTATATACAGTTATTTTAAAAATAATTATATCTGTATGTTGTGCCCTGGAAACTTACTGAAGGTTTATTAAGTGAAAATAATGATTTCAGAGAAACAATATACGGTAAGGCTCCATTTTTATTTTTAAAAAGTATTCACTTATTCTTTCAACAAATATTTGGCTAGCTCTGTGCCAGGGATGAAATGATGAAAACCACATAATTTCTGCCTTCCTGTGTGCTATTTTAGCATGGAAAACACATAGAAAGGAAATGAACCTCAAGAAATCAGAGAAGAAAAGAGGTTGTATATTTTTTACTTACATCTATGCATTGCCTAAATTATTTCTCTGAGCCTGTTCCACTTTTGCAATTAAACAAAAAAACTTATACACACACAAACAAAAAAATTATCCTGATGAAGTAATCAGAAAGGGACCTGGGGGTTTATATACAAAGAGATGCCACACAGTGGTTATGAGCTTGGCTTTGGAGTAACAGACCCAAGTGTGTTTATTTTTTATTTTTTTAAAGGTTTTTATTTATTTATTTATTAATGAGAGAAAACAGAGAGTGAGAGAGAGGCAGAGACACAGGCAGAGGGAGAAGCAGGCTCCATGCAGGTAGCCTGACATGGGACTTGATCTCGGGTCTCCAGGATCACGCCCTGGGCTGAAGGCGGCGCTAAACCGCTGAGCCACCCAGGCTGCCCCCAAGAGTGTTTATACCTCTGCCACTGACTAGCACTGTGATCCTGGGTAAGTCATGTGACTTCTCTGTGTCTCAACCTCCTGCTCAATAGAATAAATGTCATAATAATATTCATCTGGAAAGGTCATTGCAAGGATTAAATGACATATGTAAAGCATTTAACATAGCATCTGGCACATAGTAGATATTTAAAAAGTGGTAGCTATAAAAACAGTAAGGATTTTACGTATTGTTTAAGATTGCAACAAAAACCTTAAATGTCCAGCAATTGCCATATGAGTAATGGGTATGCTGGAATATTGTAAAGTCATTAAACTCACAATTTTAAAGATTTTTCATGAAATGAGAAAATATAATTTGGTAGTGAGCACAAACCTATATATTCACTATAATTCCCATTTCGGCAAACATGTATCTGTGTGTATATATACATATATATGCACTACAAGGAAATGTGTGGAATATCAACTAAGTTGGTTGAAGTATCTGTCACTTGCCCTTGTCAGTTTTCCAAATGACAAGCAGAAAAATCTCCTAACATAAAAAGGAGATATGTGCTTTCCTCTAAGCTTGGAAGATGAGAAAGGATGGGTTGTTCAATTTCCATTCCCCTTTATTTGGTGGCAGAGGAGAATCCCAAGTGATCATGAGAATTATGGCACTGTTAAATTGGGAACAAAAGCAGATTGAATCTCTGAAGACAGAGGCCACCCTCTGCTGGTGCAGGGGGGTACTCAGAGGGGTCTACATGAGAGGGTAAGATTCTGTTTTAGGAATCAGAATTTTAGAGCTAGAGGGGAATCTGGCGATTGTTGAATTCCTTGCTTCTCAGAGTGTGGTCTGTTGATCACTCCAGAACTTGTGAGATGCAAAACCTCCCAGATCTACTAAATCAGGTTCTGCATTTTAACAAGATTCCCAGGTTATTCTTTTGCATATTGTGGTATGAGGGACAAATGACATTCCCGTGGGGTACCTGGGTGGCTCAGTGGTTGAGCATCTACTTTCGGCTCAGGTCATGATCCTGGGGTTCTAAGATCAAGTCCCTGAGGGGAGCCTACTTCTCCCTCTGCCTATGTCTCTGCTTTTCTTTCTGTGTTTCTTGTGAATAAATAAATAAAATCTTTTTAAAAAATGGCATTCCCTTGAGAATTTTAAGAGGTGGAAAGATACGTTCAAGGTCACAAATGAGGATTTTCATAGCAGAGGCAGGTCTCTGGACCCCTGTCAGAACAGGGGTTTCTTCATCGTATCTTGCTGTGCTCACTATGTTCTCCCTCTATGCACCCCATTTGGTATACATTATCTGATCTCTCCTCCCCAGGTCTTTTCTTATTCTAGTAATTTTTACAGGCATGGTGTTTTACTATTAAGTCTGAAGTCTATATTGCACTGGGCAAATTATTCTTGTTGTATGGCAATGGGTGGGCTCAAGGTCAGCTTCAAGTGCCTGCGTTATTGAGAGTACCTTGGTCTAACTCCTCAGGAACTTCTTAAATGTCCATTGAGATTTGTCTCTAGTTCCTTATAAACTACTTCCATCAGAGCCGAGTGAAAGCATGATCAAAAGGACAATGAAAAGTCTCATAATTTCTGACCACAGTCTCAGCACAAATGTTTTCCCAATCCTGCCCTTCCCTTTGTTCTCTGAGTCCTACCTGGGTTCTCTTCCCATCCTCTATCACTTTCATCAAAGGTTTAATTATGCTCCTGGATTTTGATCACAGATTTATTGTTTAACTCTATGTTCCCCGAATGATGGTTTCTCAGGAATGAAGTGCATTCAGAAGGAGAGTAGCAGGTCAAGCATGAGTGTAATTTGGAAGAGCTTGACATGTGCCACATCATCTCTGCCAGTGTGAATCACTGCTTTGGTTTTTCAAGCCCTGGACCTGCTGGACTGTGCCTGCCAAGTCAGCTGAGGTGCCCCAAATTAATTTTAAGGACATACGGTGGCTTGGAATTCTCCAAGTTACCAGTTCACAATAGTAAAAAAAAAAAAAATGACTCATTTGATTTCCCCCCAAATTATGATCCAAAATATAAATTACCTCGGGATGCCTGGGTGGCTTAGCAGTTAAGCGTCTGCCTTCAGCCCAGGGTGTGATCCTGGAGTCCCAGGATCAAGTCCCACATCGGGCTCCCTGCGTGGAGCCTGCTTCTCCCTCTGCCTGTGTCTCTGTCTCTCTCTTTCTGTGTCTCTCATGAATAAATAAATAAAATCTTTTATACATACATATATATATATATGCATATATATATAAATTACCTTGAAATGGCTAGAAAATAATATGGCATTATACTAGATTAGAGATTATGCATTTATAGGTCAAGGCAAATTGACCTAGAAGAAAAGGTAGAAAGAATCTACCTTTTTGAAGACGACACACAGGACATGCTGGAAGAATTGCTAAATATTGAGTTAATCCTATTCAGTAAGATTTACCAAGTATCTCTACTGTATAATATACCATTTTAGATGTCATTGTTGTTGGAGGGAGGTGTGTGCAAAAATGGCTCCCTGATGGAGTTACAGCGTAAGTAAGGTGAAAAGAAATAGGCAATCTATCATTCCAGACAGAATATCAGAATGGTCAGAGGAGTCCATATCCTGTGGAAGTTTGCACAGAGCATCCCTGTGTATGTAGGGGATCAGAGAAGGCCAAAAATGGGGTATTTGAGATGGGCTCATGAATATAGAATTAAAAAAAAAAAAACCTTTCTTCTTCATTTATAAACTTAAAAAATTATAAGTATGACTTGTGGGTTTTCTCATAAGTCATTCAGAGATAAATAAAGAAACCATCAATTTTCACTTCCTAATTCCCCCTTCTGGCCCCCAAAGTAACCAACATTCATAGTTTGGTATATCCTTACTCACTTACACATATCTACACATATATAGCTGGCTAAAACTTTGCCTTGTAGTTGTGTTGTTGTTTTATAAAATAGGATATTATATACATTATTCTTTAATTTTTTATTTGATATATTCCTGAATATTTTCTCAGTTTAATGCCTGTTGATCCAACTCATTGTTTTTAATAGATGCACAGTGTTTTATACAGTGACTGTTCCAGAATTTGATTTACCGTTTCCATAGTGATAGACCTTTAGGTTGCTTCCAGGATTTCGTTATTTCAAATATTGACAGGAAGAGATGAAATCAGAGAGTCAAAAGGCCAGAAATATAACTTAGGGTTAAAGCATTTGTGGTCCAATAATTTCCTGTCAGTCATTGCACTGTTAGCAGCTATGCTAGTAGGGATCCTCTTTGTCCTCTCTGGCTCTGGGCTCTTCTGTTATCACTGACAATACTCATGCCTTACTATATTTCCTGTTATACCAGACTTCCAGTCATTTCTGCCTTTAAGCATGCCTTCCCTGTTCTCACATCCATTCAGAGCCTGCCCATGCCTACTTCTCAGAGAACAGGGATCAAGTCACCTGCCTCTACAGATACCACCGATGAAATTGTGGTGACCATGTGGTTAAGGCTAGGCCCATCAGCTTCTGTCTTCTGAGAATTTACAAGTGGGGCCTTGAAACATGGTAAGGGCTATGTGAGATGCTGGAACTGAGAAGTGATTGACAGCTGAAGTGAATGATTGTATAAGAGCCAAGTACTTGCCCAAACAGAGAAGGTCAAACAAATGGAAAGGGCAAAGGATGAAGCAGATGTGTAAAGCAAGTAGGGGGAAGGGAGAAGGAGAGAGAATAAGAACCTCATTGACTTGCTACAGACTCATCGGTTCCTGGTTCCAGCCCTGTTTGAGGACTGATCATACTTTCTGACCTTGGGTTCCATAAGACACCTATGTCTCCTTCTAGTTTCCTTTTGTGTGGACAAGATGAAGAGAGGGTGTTTTTTTTTTTTTTTTAATTTGCAATCAAGTGATTTGAACTAACACTTTGACTGAGAGTGGGGTTAAGGGAAAGATATTCTTTTCCACCAAATTGAAGCTAGAGAGAAAGAGCAAGCCTAAAGCTCTCCTTGGGAGATGTGATAGCCTGCTCTCTACCAGTGTGGAAAGAGATACAGATTGTGTGATTTATTAATACAGAATGTTATGTGACAATAAATAAAAATACTTGGGAGGAAAAGCTCAAAATGCTTCGTTAAGTGAAGTTATTCAAGGTTGCACCTCTATTGGAAAGTGAGTCATAAGAATCAGGGCTCCCAGCTGGGTTTCATGGAGAGGATCAGGGATGGCTGGCCTGGGTCCTGTCACATCCTTTGTTATGTGACATTGGAAACTGGAGCTTCATTTCTGTAAACTGAAGACAATATGTAACATTTTTCAGGAGATTAAATGAAATAACAGAGGCAATGTCTGGCATCATACCTGCCACCTTACCTTAAGCCCTTAAGAGCCTTAGCTCCATCTAGCTCTTTCCTCCCTCATTCCTCTAGATCTTCCTCTCACCACTATTTAGGAATACAAGTTCCTTTGAGTCCCATCTTCGGTAAGGTTGAAGCTGCTCTGCCCTCCTCCTGATGCCATAGAGCAAGGTAAGGAGAGAGGTGCACAAGAGACCATGGTGCCCTAACCAGATTGAAAGATATTAGGAGAAAGCGATAGGGTCCTAGAGGGTGTGGGGAGCGGGCAAGGGCCATATGTGTACCAGAAATCCTTGTACAAATGGCTGAATTAGAAGCTATCACACAAAACAAGTTAGAACCAACCACTGTATTCTTTTACTACTGCAAAGACCAGCTCTATCAAATAATCACAGCACCAAGTATTTAGAGACAGCTATAGATAACATCATATAGTTGGTACCTGAACTGTTTGTTCATTAGCTAATGGCTATTCCCAAAGCAGTGTTCTAGAGTGACAGCTATAGTTAGTTATAACTTAATGTTGATTAGTGTGGCCATATGCTGGAATCATAGAAATCATAGAAATATAAAGATTGACCAGTCCTCTCTCTAAAGAGCTTATAGCCTAGAATGCATGTATAAAAACACATACACTTGAGGGATAGTAAAGGAAAGCAATTTTTAAAAATTAGGCCATGAAAAAATTCTAGTTAAAATTAAACATTTATAAAGGTCTTAGCATCACTGGTTTCTGTGTAGGACAAATGGAGGACTTTTTTTTTTTAATTTCAAGAATTTTCATTCTGAAAAGAACAAAAATCTTTCTGGAAGGACTAGTACTGTCCAGGTTTGTGTAGGTAGGAGGTAGGAAGATGTAAGAGCCCTTTGCCACAGTGCCATGTCCTGCTTGACTGAGTCACTGTTTAATGATATAGTTGTCTGATGACATTGCTTCTTGTATCAATGCACACAACAGCGTTGTACCTATTTATTTACCAGCCACTGGGAATAAAAGAGTAAGGAGTTATAAGGCTTCCTGCCCATTGTATCTCTCAGACTTTTGGGGAAGACAAACATATGGCCAGATAAATTATGCTAAAATTTCGTGTTAGGATAGAATATAACTGTGCTTGAAGTAAACCCATAAGGCAGAGCTGTTCAGTCTGTGTAGAGGGACTGGAAGACTTGAGAGCTAACTGTATCATTTTACATGTCTGGAATGACCTATGTAAGTGTGTATGTGCAAGTGGTTATGAGTATGTGCATATACACCTCTATATGTACATGCATATACATACACAACACATATAGTGATGATGTCCCAATCCCAGCCCCTTAATGCATGTACTGACAGAGATGAGAAATAGAGTCCTTTGAAAGGGAGAAATGGAAATGAAAACCTCAAGTCCATTTATAATTAAGGTTCAGACACAGATTGTTTGGGAGACCACATACATGTGTGGGTGGATTCTCCTAGAAGCTAAATCTACGAGCAGGAGAGGAATCATCAGAATCAAAAGAGCGAGACATGACCGGCCAGACTCTATGCTAACCCTGGGGGTTGAGGGGTACAAGTGGTGGTTCCAGGTAGCTTCTTGAAACTGTGTTCCAGTCTGGTTATACTGGAGACATGTGAGCATACTGGGGAGGAGAAAGGCGTATGTGGACAGAACAAGCTGTCTTACTGGATTCTTAACACTTCAAGGCTTGAGAGACCATGGTTTGGGGCCCTTTTAAGTTTTTGTGACAGAGGGAGAGAGTTTTCTACTTCTTACTTCACTACACACACACACACACACACACACACACACACATACACACACACACAAGTAAGTGTCATGGAACCATGAAGTAAAAACATTGATGTCTCTGAAAGATTAGCAAAAAGTTTCACTGAATGGCTCCTTGCAAGATTCCCTACTGCACCCAATAAAGCTCCCTTTATTCAACCATCTGAGAAGCATGTCTCAAGTTCCTGTTATGTGCCAGTGACACTCAGTGTTTAAAAACACAGCTATTGGCCACTTTCCTTGGTGTAAGCAAAGGGACCTTCTGAAATGAAAGACACATGGAGGCTAAAATAGCACAGTTGGGTTCCCTCCTCATTAAATGAGATGGGAACAGGCTTGGAATGGCGAAGAAATGATTTCTGTGGAGGAAAATCTGAAATTCCGCAGGAAGCCTGATGTGGGACTCAATCCCAAGACCCTGGGATCACGACCTGAGCCAAAGGGAGATGCTCAACCACCAAGCCCAAGAATTTTTTTCTTTTTGACATGATGTTGAATTTTTGGAGTCAGGCCAGTTTCCTTGTAGAATGTCCCACACTCCGGATTTTCCTGATAGCATTCTAGGTGTCACTTAATCTCTTCCTGTATCCCCTGTATTTCCTATCCTCGAAGCACCTTCCCAGGTGCTGTTTTGTGTTTGTTGTCACATGCTCTCAGGCTGCCCCACTATAAATGACGCCTACTTGGGTCCTGGGAATAAGGTAGTGGCTGCCCGAGCATTCTATCATAAATATCTACTGTCCTTTTTATAATTAGTAACTAAAATGTGGATTGATACTCAGCATTGGTCAAACAGTCTGCTACCCTGCACTCTGACCTGTTGGGGTCCCTGATCTTTACCTGAAACAGTCATCATAGTAAGGATGTAGAACAGCAATTTTCTATTTCTGGGATTCATCTCACTTTAATTCACCTGGCATTCTTTTGTTGAGGAGGGCTTTCCTTCCTGTCCCATGATGCTCATCTCTTTCTTTGTATTGACTACTACTGTGGACGTGGATTTTTTTTTTTTTTAATTTGAGCTGGCCAACATGGGCCCCTCAGGCTGGGTTTTGAATATTTTTGGCATGAACCCCTTAGTCTCTGAGTATTTCCTTGCTCTCTGGTACGACAAGATTTCATAGGCTTGCAGGCCACCTGTGCTTTTACTTCTCCAGTCCTGGAATCAGTGGTTTTTGTTTTGTTTTGGCTGTGTGTGTGTGTGTGTGTGTGTGTGTGTGTGTGTATTTAAGTGAAGCCTGAATCTTTTTAGTAAAAAATGATATGTAGAATCCAAGATCCAAGGACTGGGTAGGCCCATTGCTACTGACAAGAAAGCACCTTTTGAAAACTGAAATCTTATTCAAAAACCCCAAAAGTAAAACAAAGAAGTGAGGTGTTTGATTTGGAATTGGGAGGTCTATCCCTAGAGGTCCAGCAGAGAAGGGGTGATGAGAAAGGAACAGTTTCTGCTTCTTAAACCCTAAACTATTTTTCAGGAGAGATCAACATCCCACAACTTAAAAATGAGTGTCCCATTATTGTGCTTCAAGGATCAGAGAACGTTTATTTTCATCCAGAATAGAAAGCATTTATTGTCATCATAATTGATGAATGCCAACTTGAACAGAAGAGAGATTTCAATTACGAGATTTCTGTATGTGGAAAATTCTTCTGAATTTGAAAAACTCATAGACATCAACCATCCAATTTTGCCTTTGTTTTAATATTGATTTTTTTTCTTTCTTCGGCCAAGGGAGGTATTGGTGTTTGTATGCAGAAAAAGAGATCCATATTGATTTTTATGTGCAAATTATTTTTTCTTCAAGATACAAAAGGGAATATATTTTAACAGTGAGAAGAATGTTATTCTTTTCCTGATAATTAGGTCTCCTTAAATATAAGAAATTATACCCTATTCTCTTGTGATGAGAAGCAGGACACCAGGACTCCCATTATTGCTTTACTTAGAAGCACCAGGACTTATGAATGAACTTTTTATTAGGAACAGTTAAGTGCGAGGCTATGATGCAGAAAGAGAAAGGCAGGAAAGTACAAACGGTAAGGAAATGGTTTCCTTTGCACTGTTGAAATCCTTTGCAGTGATCTTCTTAAAAAATGCCCAGAGCCCTCTACAGGGAGGGCTGGTCACTATTTTGAAGGTGATTTGAAGTACATGGGCTTCTCTTATCTAGAATAAGAGAAGACTAGACCTAGGCTAAGACTGTGATGGGTAAAGAGTCAGCAGCCACTCCTGTTAGCCAAGATGGGGCGATGCTTGATCATTTCTGTAGTCGGACAGTTTTCATGTTTTGTTTCTGTTCAGGCATAGTTATGAAGTGGTCTTGTTTTTGTTTTGATCCATCCTGGTTACAGAGTGGCTTCATCTGATGTTGACACTCTGTGAAATGATTTATGCCAGGAGAACACCAAGGCCTAGCTGTGAGTGTCAGACGAATCTGGATGTCAGGGGTTGCATGCTCTTCTCTGCCCGAGCACCGGCTCACACTGGACCCACTGTAGTTCATGCAGGACATGCTGGCTCATCTGCTGCAGCATTTATAGTTCTAGAGTCTGTACCTTGGATGTAAAAGTAGGTGAATGCCAGTGGTTGCTTTATACTTCTTTTTCCGCTTCTTTGTTTATGGGCCAACTATAATCATTCCTCGTCATCTCTCACATCTATGTGTCCGCAGTTGAAGTCAGCATCAGATATTGACCAGGGGCTCTGAATCCTAACTCTAAACTCCCTGGTAAGAGAATATGATTACCTGTTTAGATCAGGTGACCACACCTGTGGTCAGTGACTTTTGACTAGAAGGACTGTGGAAGAGAAGTGCCATTCCCCAGGCCCAGCTGTAAAGGAAATCAATCCTTAGAGAAGGAGGTCATATGCTGGGCATTGCCTAATGCAGGGACAACTTACCCAGGGTCCATGTTAGGGACCTCACCAATATGGTAGAGTAATAATAAAGCTAATACCTTACATGGCTTCAGTGCTTTACAGAAGCAAAGCCTTTCCATCATCTTGTTAATCCTTCCAACCACTCCATGAAGTATTATTTATTTCCACTTAAAAGGGAATATGATGGGCAGCCCCGGTGGCGCAGTGGTTTAGCGCCGCCTGTAGCCCAGGGCGTGATCCTGGAGACCCTGGATCGAGTCCCACGTCAGGCTCTCTGTATGATGCCTGCTTCTCCCTCTGCCTGTGTCTCTGCCTCTCTCTCTCTGTCTCTGTCTCTCTCTCTCTCTCTCTGTCTCTATGAATAAATAAATAAATAAAAATAAATAAATAAAAATAAATATCTTTAAAAAGGGGGGGAATATGGTGAGAATCAGAGGAATTTAGAGATCATCCCAAGCCTATACACTCTGTTACTCTAGAATTGAGGCTAGAGCCCTAACTTCATGATTACCAGGACAGCTCTGCCTCCATGATGAGTGTTCCCCCAGACCTGGGGTCATGTTGATGATGGGTCAAGGGGAACTTACTTGAGGCGAACTAATGAGTACAAAAGCTGAGCCAGTGGTAGTCTCAGATGTCTGACTCAGAGCCGGGTAGAGAAGTAATAGAAGACTAGCAGACCTGGGAGGAGTGGGAAAATACAGAGAGGAGGGATGGGTTTTCCTCTCGAAGACATGAGAGGTGGTGGAAGAAAGAAGAGGGAGACATGAGGAAAGGTGGCTTTTCCTATGCAGGGCAGTGTTGATAAAGCACAGGAACCCTCAGTAAGGACAGAGAAACCATCAAATGGACTCATGTGAAGGCCTGGGGCCAGCGGAGCGGAATGGTGAGGAAGTGTGTGGGTGCGATGAGGGTCAGTTTAGGGTCCCGTCTTCTGTGCAGGCTCTTCTACCATCTTGTCTTTTACTGAGAGATTTAAGTGCCTCTCTTACTTAGGGATGTAGGAAGAATAATGGAAGTAGGACTGAAATTCCCTCCAGCCCTCAGCTCTATGATCTATGATTTTAATAAGCTCCACAATGCCAGGAGACCCTATAAAATTGTCTCTAGAGCTTGCAACTCTCTCCAGTTCCCAGTGGCAAGAGCCATTTTGCATTGAACTATTTTTGCATTTTATTAGATTTGGTTGTTTCTTATTTAATTGAGCTCTTCTTGGAGAAAATGCTCCAGTAGCTCAGCCCTTCCCACAGAGTCTGACATTGTAGCCATTATACTGTGGATGTCCCGCGGCCCCACACTGTCGTCATCAAGGCCCTACACAGATGCAGGCTTTGACTAGGGGCCCTGGAGGATTTTGTCTCCCAGTGGATGTACGGAGGAATGAGGAACCGGTTAGACCAGTCCTGGGTATGCGGCAGGTTGAATTGGAAAGGGCACATAGGCTTTTAGGGAAGTTTGGTACAAGTGGGTGAGAGCCCCCAGTAGGATGGGACAGATTTTGTGGTTCTCAGAGAATTTGTTTTTTCTCTTCCGGGTTTCCATTTAAAAAAAAAAAAAAAAAAAGAGGGAATTTGTTGTTTTTTGGCTTCTCACTCTGGGAGCTGGAGCTGATTTTAAAGGATTAGTAAATTAATCAGTTCAGTTCTGGCCTTCATCTCAGGGCACAGATGTTCCCTCACTGCAGGGGGAGAGCCTTTGGCTTGGTGGGTGGAGGAACTCAGGAAGGGGAGTATTCCAGCTCTCAGATAAACATCCACAGCCCCCTCTGTTGTCTAAAGTGCTGGGGAGGGGCTCACTGGGGCCGGTCCTTGCTGGAGGGGAGGCCAGTGGGCACACTCCAGTCTGTGGTCTGTGTGTGCAGTGTCCATGTCACAGCACATGTGTGATAGGTGAATGGACAGCTCCACTCAAACGATGCCCTTTCCTACCCCATGGCGTTCTCATGTGAAATGTTTAAGCCTATTAAATGTGTCTCTGGCACCCCATCATCCCCTTTCAGCATCCTCTCTGTGGCTAATTCCCAGTATGGGTGACCCAAGCCCAGCCCTCCCACCCCTGCCTGCTGTAACTTATTCACATCCATGTCTCTGCTGCCCCCACACACCCATTCCTGTCCAGTTCCAATCATTCTCCCTGACATCATGCAGACACCACAGTGGGATCAGAAAGGCAGGAACAGCAGCCCTGTCCTGGAAGCTCAGTTACGTGACAATCTTGGTCTGCAGACCTGGATTTAGGTCCCTGAGTGCTTTGTCCATCAAGACCTGGGCCGACCGTTTCCTGCTGGGACCCCACAGTTTTCAGACCATTCAGTTTCTTCTTTCCTTTCATGAATCCACAAGCTTAGTCCATTTGTTAGAAGTCAAAGGCTAATTTTCTGTGTTTCGAAGAAACTCCACACCCTCACACTACCGTGTAGCCTTCAGACACCCAGGCTATAGTTCACTGCCATCCCAGGCAACTAGCGGAGCTTTAATCCTACAAAGCTCCTCTCTGGATGTCTGCCCAACCTTCTTTCCATCCTGGCTCAAACCCAACAAACTTGACAACTTTGCCGCAGGGCTCCTGGCCCGACCCTCCCCCTGGTGCCTTATGCCACCTCTGACTCACCCAGAATTTAGGGACAGGTCCTGGGAGGGGGCTGGACCTCAGGTGAGTGCCTACATTCATTCATTCATGGAGCAATCATATTTATTTCTGGAATGCTTTTCCACAGCCCTCAGAAGAGCTGCTACCTAAATAGAACTGCAGCTTTTCTCTCAAAGGGATTAAAATTAGATGACTTTGTTCTCTGGTCTCATTTCTTGCTTCAAAAATGCAATGGTATAGATGGAGGTTGTCACTGTCTCCATCCCAACTTGGCCATAGACACAGTATTTGCCTCATTAATTTTTCTTTTAGCACATGGAATAAAACATACCTGTTTCTATCAACATTTCAAGTTTTAGGTTTCTGCAGCCTTACAATGAACAGATGTGCTACAGCCTATAAAAAGAACAGGCATAGAGGCCGTGGTGTGTGTGTGTGTGTGTGTGTGTGTGTCCTTATTCTCTTTCTATATCCATAAAACTTCCTGAAATTATGAAAGGCTAGGCTTTCAAAGTACAGAAATATGACCTTGCCTGGTTCTGTCTAGTGACCCTGAAGATAATTTAGATTGTGTGTATTTAGTGGTACTGAGTGAAGAGGATGAAGGCTGGGAGGCAGAGGCAAAGAGAGGATGCTTGGTGTTAAGGCTCTGGGTCTTTCCTCTGTCCCAACCACGGAAAAAGTGTTCAGACCTGAACTTTAGGGTCATATTCTAGTGTCCTATTACTTCCCATATCCCAAGTTCCTCAAAGACGGTCAGGGACACAGCTTTTCAGTAGAGTGCTGAATTTATGAGAGAGCAGAGGGCAAAAATTATTTTGTCAAGCTAAGAAAATGTGAGGTACAATCCACTCTGAGCTAGGTCAGCTACAAAGGTGGCTCTTCCATATTTTACATGTCCTGTGGTCATTCATGCTTTTATAATTCTAACCTAGCAATCCTTTAAATCTGCCACCTAATATTATACCTCAAAATATGGGAGGTGCTCTGTATTCTTTGATGACTCTCCTGTCTTTTTTCTAGATTCCAGGTGGAAACTATCTTCTCTTTTGCTAGGATCCACCAGTATTTATCATCTGTTTGAAAGAATAAAAACCCCAAAATATAAAGGCTGAAGTCCGTGTAGGCAAAGATGGCTTAGAGACAGGACTAGTGAAGCAAGAGAGAGCCTGAAGTTCACACATTTCATTGGTGCAGTGGCCCTGGGGACTGAATTCAGAGCTTTTGTGCCTTGGAAAAGCCCTCATAAATATTTAGTGAGCTGATAATCAAGGAAGGGCTGGTGGAGAACCAGGCAGTAAATTCTACTTTAAGGCATATGAGAGATCTTTTTCTTGGTTGGAAGAGTTTATGAATTCTGTGGGGGTGGGGCATGCAATAGTAGAGAGGGTGAGGGGTGGGGATTGAGCTGTGATTTGTTATAATCTTATTTTGGGGGCTCAGATTGACTCCAGAGTGTTTTCTGCCCACCTCAGCATTCTAAAATATGTAACATTTTATATATATGTATATATGTAACTTTAATACAATATCAAAACCAGGAAGCTGAAATTGGTACAGTCTACAGACCTTATTAAGATTTCGCCAGTATTTACATGTGCTTGTGTGTGTGTGCTAGCTTTGTATAATTTCTTCACATGTAGAGAGCAGTGGATTCTCTCCTGACACACTCAGAACTGTTCATCACCACGAAGATACTCCCTAATGCTAAACCTCTGTGAGACTGGCCCATTTTTGGTAGGGCAGTTGGCAGCTGCAGCAAACCCTCAGGCTAGCTACGGATACCCACTGCATCACCTGGACGTAACCTGTAATTATGTGCAGCCATCCGTGGGTTCCAGAACATAGCACCAAGAGCTAGTACAAACTCCCAAAGTGTATCTACTGAACTCTCTGTACATGGGAAAGTTGAAATTCAGAGTTTAAGGAACTTGTTCCATCACACAACTGCTAAGAGGTGGTGTGTGGGTTTAGGCTCAGACCAATCCCGGAACATGAACTTTTAGCTGCTGTGCTGGGCCTAATGGCCTTTGTTGCCCTGTGGGTTTGGAGACTTCCAACCTGTTAGTTCCTAGCTCTCAGTACAGACACAGCCCCATATGTGAAAAGAGGCAGGATTTTATTTAGATTGTCAGCTGGTTTTGGAGGGTGCTGATGTCAGGACAGCTCCTCAACCTTCTCTCTGCCATTCCAGTATTTATGACATGATTCTGGGTGAATGATATCAGGTTTCATGGATGATGCCATGTATAAAGATTTTTTAAGACTCCTTGGTGAAGCACAATAATTTCCCCCATCTTTTAAGTGAAGAAACAATCTATAGACAAGAGCACTTTCTGAAATGTATAGATTGAAATGTACAGGTGTCATATAGATCATTCATTCACTCATCATTCACTCACTTGTCCCTCACAATCCATTGGTTCTCTTAACAGTGTTGGGAGCCTTTCAGGTCACACATCAGCTCCACCGTGACTTGTCTGAGGCCTCTGCTTCTGAGATGACAGCCACATTTTCAGCCGTGTTTCCCTTCATTTTCACTTCTCTACCTTGCTTTGGGCTCCAGCCGTGCTGAACTGTGTGTCTCCCTTCCTGGCCTTGATTATAGGCTGTTACTTCTGCCCACAGCATCACCTTTCTACAGCATTCCACTTAGCCTGGAAAACTATTCATCCTTCAACTCAAATGTCGCTTACTCCACAAAGCCTTTCCTGACCTCTGTAGGCAAAATTAAGCATATTTTTTTCTCTGTGTGTCCAAAGTATCTTGCTGACATCTCTAACACAGCCTTAACTAAGTTGCTGCCATTGTCTGTTCTTAGGTGTGCTTTACCCACGAGACCGTGAGACTTGGAGACCGGGGACTGATCTCTGGTCATCCTGACACCTCCAGACATAGCAGACAAAGGACACTTGAAGAATGTGTGTCAAATGAATGCGTATCATCCCCACCAGCATTATCCAGACTTGCCATCATTCTCTCTCTATTATTCATAGGCAACAGATGCTATAACCATATTCTGAACTCATGGGAGACCAGATCACAGAAACCTGGGCCATGCTAGTTTTATGGCTTCATATCAGTAGGAAGGAGGAAACTTACCTATTGAGCACTGAATGTGCACAATACCTGGTGAGAACTCAGTAATGAGTGTGCCAGTGTGGAGAGATAGGTAGTAGTAATAACCATTTTACAGATGACAGACGTTTCACAAAAAAGGTAGCAAGGGATGGAGCTAGATTTGAACTCTAAAACCTGTGTGCTTCCTCCAAGCCCAAAGAAAAAGAAGGCAGCCCTGGCTGCCAGCCCCCGAGGATACTGCCCTTCAAGGCAAGAGGTGACTCCTGATTGAGAGTGATCTGGGGTAAGTCATTCAATCTAATAGTAACAATGAACCAGCACTTGTCAAGTACCAACAGTATGCTTGGCACTTCACAGCTCACTTAATCCTGCACCACCTTCAGGACCATGAAGTGGGCACAATTAATATACCCACTGCACAGATGGGAACAGAGAGGCTCAGAGAAGTTAAATAGCTTTTTCCAGTGAATAAATGGTTTGTGACCCAGAACACATTAGTATCTAAAATGTATGTGGCTACTGGCTGTTATCATTTATAATTTCTCCATTTAAAATTACTTTATCATTGGCTTGATTGGTCCCTTCCTCTCTTCCCTTCCCACCCTTCTACAAAATGTAAATTCAGTGATGGCAGGGATCCACGCTGTTGTATTCACTGATGAGGTGACCCTAGATCAACACTCAGCACACAGTAGGCCCTCAAGACAGATTTATTTTATTTTATTTTTTAAGATTTTATTTTATTTATTCATGAGAGACACAGAGAGAGAGAGAGAGAGAGAGAGAGAGAGAAGCAGAGACACGGCTAGAGGGAGAAGCAGGCTCCATGCAGGGAGCCCAGTGTGGGACTTGATCCCAGGTCTCCAGGTTCAGACCCTGGGCTGAAGGCAGCGCTAAACTGCTGAGCCACCTCAGGACAGATTTAAATGAAAATGGTGGAGTTAGTATTTGAAAACAAGTCTGGGTTTCCTTAACCCATTTGCTTCTCTGCAAAATGGAGGTAATGACACTCACTTTCCGTAAGACTGATGTGTTCATAAATGCCCTAAAGCCTTGACTAGCACACTGACTTTACCCTCCAAGGGTAGGTAGTGGGGCTGTTTCTCTTCCTTGGACATGTGTTCCATTTGGCAATGCAGACTCTAGGCATAGCAAGACTGGCATTACTGAGTCTCTCTTAAATAGGTCATCCTGAAAGAGATTTTCATAAGAAATGAACACTTGGGGTTTCTATCTAATTCTGGGAATACCCAGAATTCTATGAGCTTATTAGGGTTCAAGCTAAGTATGAGGTCTGAGTCTAGGTCTTGATGTCAGAGACTTGCCTGTTTAACACACAGTGTGAGTGTGCATATGGGGCCCAGGAGAGAGCTGCAGCCAAGAGGCCACATCTACCACCCACCAGTCTCCTCCATGACCAGATGGAGCAGCTTTACCTGGAGCTTACCCAGCCTGTTCTTCCCCAGCCTATGGGCACATTTGTCCCCAATAGCCAGACTCTGTATGTCAGATTCCAAAGTTATCAGGATTAAGAGTCCTGTTGGTGTCCCTAAGTCACCAACTTAACCCATTTAACAGAGAAAACATTGTCAACATTCCTTCTTTGCCCTGCACTTGACTGATCTTAACTGAATTTTCTGAGTTAAGAATGAATTATCTCCACTAACTTTGACTTTGAAAGAGCTGCCTCTCTGGCAAGAGCTGCCTGAACCCTGCAGGAGGTTTTAACTCTTTGAGGCTGCAGGAGAGCTTTTACTGTTCAGTAGCTATTCTGTTCAACCAGACAAGACCAGACCACCCACACCAAAGCCTGAGCTCTACTTTCAGGCTATCCAGAAGTTTCCTGAAAGGCAGTGTGGAAAAAGGTCTCAGAGTAAGGGAGACAAGAATGGGCACACACTGTCTGATTATGGTTTAGGCAGTTAAGATGTAAACTGTGTCCTAGGACATGGCTTCTTTTCTGGAGGAAGACCGGGCTAGCTGGTGGGTCAGTTTAAGAACGATCAAGCCAACAAACAAAACAGTGTAAGTGTAACACCACAAATCCATAGACATGAGAGGACAGGGATGGCACTATGAACCGGAATGACTGAGAGAGGTTTCATGGAGGGGGTGGATCTTAGGAGAAGCATTGGAGGCTGAGGATTTTGGATAAATAAAGAAGAGGGAAGACAGTTCAGATAGGAAGATCAGCATAAGGAAGACTCCAATATTGAAGAGTAGGGATGGAGGAGGGGAACAGAGCTTCTAACTGGGGAGAGAGGGGAGACTCGGCCAAGTCTCCTATGGAATGATGGAGACAAATCAGACTGGGGAAGGACACAGCTGTTTGGCATATAACTCAATAACATTTACTTAACCTAGCTTTTGCCTCTTGAAGGAGAGATGGAATGTTCTTAGTTATTCAGGTCACAAGTGAGAAATTTTGAAACCATACTTAGGTTCAGGGAAGGAGATGCATTCTCCTTTGCTGGATGTGCTGTTGTCTTTCCCTTAAATATCCGTGTCTCCCAGGAATCAATCCTTCCTTGACTTCTATTTCTGAGCATCCTCCTGAGGCAGCTGAGTCCATTCTCATGCCTTCAACCACCCATATACTGCATCTCCCAAGTCTGTACCTGCCCCTGGTGTTTCTCCTGGGCTCCAGCGCCTAAATGTATCTGTTTGCTAATCATCTCAGCATCTCTAGAATTGGATTATTTTATTTATTAAAAGGAGGATTTCCTGCCAAGACCTCCTTTTCTCTCATAGTCTCTTAAAGGTCCCTCCATTCCTTCCTTCACATCTTCCTTCCTTCTTCCTTATAGAAAGCATTAATCAAATACTGGTGATATGCTAGACACCATAAGAAATGTTTTCTTGCTTCTGAGGATCTCATGGTATAGTGGAACAGGTAAATGAGTCCAATAACTCATTTTCATTCATTTAATAACTATTTATAGAAAACTATTTATAGGGATGTCTGGGTGGCTCAGTCAGTTTGACTGACAAGAGTCTGACTCTTGACCTCAGCTCAGGTCTTGATCTCATCGTCATGAGTTCAATCCCCATGTTGGGCTCCATGCCCAGTGTGTAGCCTACTTTTAAAAAAAAGCTACTTATAAAACATTTGAATAAATTGAGGTAGGCAAATAGTGAGACAAAGAGGAGAAGACAGGAGAAATAGTATATGATAGAACACAAAGGAGAGTAGGCAAGAAATATTTTTAAAATGGTGTCTATAATAATGAAAATAACAGCAAACATTTATTTAACCCTCACTATGTACCAGTTACCCTGCTAAGCACCTTACATGTTTTTTTTTTTTTTTAATTGATCCTCATTATAATCTCAGAAATAGGTAGTGGTAGCTTGCCCATTATATAGTTGATGAAATTCCTGTCCAGATGAACAAACTTGCTCTTGAACTTTTGTGAATAAGTCGTTGAGCTGGAAATAGAGGCTTCTCTAACTCAAGACCTGACAAATGGGGTGGTACAGGAGGAGCAGTATGCAGAAGCAAGATTCTAAAGGGCTTTCCATGCCTCAGGAAGGGGTTTGGGTTTTATCTCAAAAGAAATGAAGAAATATTCCAGGCTTCTAAACTGAAAAGTTACCTGAAGCAGATCTTCTTTTAGTGTAGTCAGTTTTGGAGAGGAGCCAATGATGAATTTGGAAGCAGGGGCAAGACTGGAAGTGGATGGACCCATCAGTGACTGTTGTCGTAGCCCAGGTGAGTTTCATGAAACCCAAGAAAAAAGGATGACAATAGACAGATCTTGTCAAAATTTGGATGTAGGTTAGGAATAATGTGTGGGATTTTAAAAATAATTTACTTTTGCAAAAATAACCATCATTTGATAATTCAGTCAACACACCTTTTTGAGTCTCTACTTTATACCATGGACCATTCTAGCTCCTGGGAATAAAATTGGCACAAAATATAGCCCCTGGTCATAAGGAACCCACACAGTCAAGATGGAGGTAATTGAGAGTCATCACAGGTAGCTGTCCAGTTTTTCCAGAACTATTTGTTAAAGAGTTTGTCTTTTCCCCCTTGCATTTTCTTGCCCCCTTTGTCATAGATTAGTTGTTCATATAATCATGGGTTTATTTCAGGGGTCTCTATTCTATTCTATTGACCTATGTGTCTATTTTGAAGCCAGTACCGTACTGTTTTGATTACTACAGCTTTATAGTATATCTTGAAGTCAGGTATTGTTATACTTCCAGCATTTATTTAAATGAGAAACAGAGGCCGTAGGCATACAAATGATCTGTAGTCAGAGACAACATTACAAGATTGAATCAAAATAACTTCAAGAACTCCAGCTCTCACAATTTTATATTCTGCAGCTCTTGACAAAACTGTTGTCCTCCCTGGGAACAAATGGATGAACAGGACTGTAAGGCAGATTTTACCTTGTAGGAACACAGAAACAACCCTCCCACACTGCCATGGCCAAGACCACTGTGTGGACAGAGTGGCATGGTTTATACCCTCAAGGTCTAAGTCCAAATGCAAGACATAGGCAGGGGGTTTCTGATAAGCTCCATGCTGCTGGCACCATTCACTCCAACTGGACTGCATATGATGGGAACAGCTTGTAATGTTCTTGTGATAAAGACCGAGAGATTTAATGGGATGTTTCTACCAAGCACAGCTTGGAACATTTCACACAGTCCTGTCATCCTCCAGGGGTGCTCAGGCTTTGTGTAAAGGCACAACTCTCAGCAGAAGCTTTGAGATTAATCAAAGAGGGAAAAATTAGTGGCAAAGAAGATTCTGCAGATAACAGGAAGGCCCAGAGAAAGGTGTCTCCCACAGAAGCCAGCACTGGGCCTTGTACCTGCTGTGCTCTCTATAAATTCTCACTGAATGGACAGAGGGGTGGGGGTGACAGGAAGGTTGTTGGAAACTCTGCAGTAGAGAGAGGCTGCAGCACCCATTAGATTCTCGGGAAGGTGGTTTCAATTGCACTCTCCTTTATTTGGTTCATGGGTATTTTAAATGCCTGAAGATCCTAGGGAAGGAGAAAGAACAGAGCCCAACAAGTCATAATTGGCCCCATTAGATTCTGAGATCAATGTGCTGGGGAACTTCTGCCAAATTTGCACTCCCTGTGGTGCTGTGAGAGAGCTGAGCAGCTGCAGACTTCTATGCAGAGTTCCTGCCATTGATCTAGACTTCAGAGCTCATATTCCCAGTGTTGTGGTGGAGGAATGAGGTAACAGAGGGCAATTTCCAAACCTAAGATCCCACACGACTCTCCCCAAACCCCAAGACCCCCAAACCCAACCCAGCTACCGGTAATATTAGAATAGGCCTTGAAAAGTAGTGCCTCAAAAGTTCATGCCCTACTTAAGAAACCCATTTCTCCGTCTACTGAGTTACATGATCTCTAGGTGACTCATCTAACCATTGAATTAAACCCTACTGGAAACATTTATTGAGCTTCCAACACTGAAACATTTTAATATTTCTCTTCATTCTTTGGCTGAGTCTGTAGCCAAGAGTCAAAGCACAAACTTGCCCTGAGAAAGTGAATCCTTGACTCGAACACTCATTCTGATAGAGAAAGCACTTTTCTCTCATGGGCAATCTTGTTCTCAGAATTTAGATAATTTAGATAAATCTCTGAGGTTTGGAAGAATTTGGAAAAGTGCAGGGTCACTGAACGAACTCAACCATTTAACCTAGAAAACTTTGTCCAATTCTCACTACAAGTGCAGTCGGAAAATGGGAGCTTAACTTGCAGATGAGAAGGTCCTGGGGCTGTGGGGCCTGAGCCCAGTCACCCTTGTAGGGTGGTGGTTAGAACAGACTCTGGGGCATGAGCAGGGCCCAGGAAACAACATTTTGGTTGGAAAGATATGAGTGCTGACAGGAAGGTTGCTGTGGAAGTTTACAAGTGAAACAAATGGGCAAAGAAAAAAACCATCTCAGTCTCATGAACATTTTTCAGACCACCAGGCATTTCACTGCTCCAGGGGAGCCTCATGTCTGGGGACTGTCTCTGTAGGAAGTCTCATGACAATGGGGTCACCTGTGTGGCCACTGGGATGAATTACATGGCCAGCCATTTCCTCCCGGCCCATCTCACGGGACCTCTCCTCTACCCCATGCCAGCTTCTTCCAAGTGGCCCATTTGCCTCTGCTGCTCAGCAAGCATCCTTGAGCAGAGGCCAAGAGGGTTGGGCATCACCTGGTGCCCAAAAGGGATGTCAGCCATCAGGGCACAGGGATCCAGGCTCACACACTGGTTGGATTCAGCAGAACATTTTCCTGCCTTTTCTCTCTGTAAGTGATTTGGACTTATCTCCTTTCAGTTTGACTGCTGTTACTTAACTGATACTACCTTTGCTCTTGTTTGAAGTGTGATAGAATTTTAATTTCTAAAATAATGGTTTAGAACATAGTATACATTTACAATTTATTTCTAAGAATATTGATATAATTCTTACAAACATAATATTTCCATCTCAGTGGACTCTACAGAATTAGATAGTGTAAGTGTTATATCTTGATCAAGAAAAGAGAGCCACTATTGCTCAAACCACCACTGAAGTTTGACATGACTGGGTAGAGACTTAAAACAAATAAAGAGCATGTCCATATGTGAGGAGCTGTTATTAGAAACCTGTCAAGGTACCCTAATATTTACCTCAATAAATTTTGATTCGTTTTTTTAAATAACACACACCATATATATACTCCCCACCCCCCCTAAAAAGCCCTAAGCAAAACAATATCCCAAGCTAAACTCAGTAAAGTTTTATGAGGTTAGCCCTAACTCCACAGATCACTTTAGGAGAGTTGACATTTTGCAACCATTTGTTTCTTGTTTTGTAATCTCTTTCTCACATTATTTCATTCAGGATATTCTTTGCTATTTCAATGTTTCTAGATTTTTTGCAGTCAAATAATAATTTTCCTCACAGGAAAAAAAGGAAAGATAAAAAGAAGGAAGGAAGGAAGGAAGGAAGGAAGGAAGGAAGGAAGGAAGGAAGGAAAAGAAAGAAAAGAAAGAAAGAAAGAAAGAAAGAAAGAAAGAAAGAAAGAAAGAAGAAAGAAAAGAAAGAAAAAAAGAAAGAAAGAAAGAAAGAAAGAAAGAAAGAAAAGAAAGAAAGAAGAAAGAAAGAAAGAAAGAAAGAAAGAAAGAAGGAAGGAAAGAAAGAAAGAAAGAAAGAAAGAAAGAAAGAAAGAAAGAAAGAAAGAGAAAGAAAGAGAAAAAGTTAGTTTCCCCTTAGTGTTTCTAGTTGTTCTGGATCACCCAGGTTGTGAGTATACAAAGTATGACATTTTATCAGAAACAGAAGTTTGCTATTTGATTTCTTTTAACTCTGTTCATTTCATACTTTAGTAAATAAAAAAGAAATTAGAGCCACAAAAATATTTAAAAGGAGAAGGTAAGAAATTTGGCAGAGAGGCAGCAAGTCATGGGAGCATCACATCGAGCTCACTTGGCAACGGCAAATCATCGGGCATTCTTGGAGCATCAAGTATGAGGATGTGAGAGCGAGCGGGAGGTTAGCCCGCAGGGCTGTTGTCACAGGGCACGCTAATTGAGCCTCGTTCTCAGTGTAACCGGGTTCTACTTAAGGGACCCAAGAAGAGATGTGTTTCAGAAAAATTGTTCTGCCTAGAGAGGGAAGCACTGGGAGGGCCAGGCCTGGGGGGCAGGTGGTACTGTAACCCAGACAAGGGAAATTGTCTTTAACTAGGGCATGAGCATAGAAGTAAGGACAAGGGAGGAATGGAATCCAGAAACTTCTAGCAGGAGTAGAAGAACGGACAGATCCCAGAAACACTGAATAGGTAAATTAGTGGAACTTGGTGAGGAGTTAGGAATGTTCCCTGACTTCTGCAAGGAGCTGAATGCACGAGGTGCCCCAGAAATGGGAAGTTCTGAGGATGAGAGGAAAGCTACCAGAAGGGAGCAGATAAGTTATGCTGTGAATGTATCTGACACAATTAGATTAATTTGGGGCACATTCAGTTGACCTTGCAGATCTCTGGACTTTGCTCAGGCTCCACACCTCAGTTTGAATTCTGTGCTCGAGGGGATCCCTGGATGGCTTGGTGGTTTGGTGCCTGCCTTCGGCCCAGGCTGTGATCCTGGAGTCCCGGGGTTGAGTCCCGCATTGGGGTCCCTGCATGGAGCCTGCTTCTCCCTCTGTCTGTGTCTCTGCCTCTCTCTCTCTCTGTGTGTGTGTGTGAGTGTGTGTGTCTCTTGAATAAATAAATAAAATCTTAAAAAAAAAAAAGAAAGAAAGAAAAAGAATTCTGTGCTTGGGATGGGAGAACTTCTCTATGTCTCCTGCTTGTGACTTGGGCCTGGCCTCTCCACTCCAAATATTTCTTTTTTAGGGAATCAACTTGGTAGCTGCAGTTTATGACTATACTATGTCTTTGCCCCAGACCGGTGATTTGTTGCAATGACGTCTTCCTTACTTTGTGGTTCTCTTTGGGCCCTGGTAAAAATCCATGCACAGATATTGAGAGGTGTCAGTCCCAAGAGTCCCTAGGTAGTTTCTGAGATGCTTCTTTAAAGGAGAATTCAGGAAAGAAGAGAATGGATCAGGCTGTTGTGTTGGGAAGCTGGTGGGCCTCCCTTAGTTATTCCTATGAAAGTCATGCCATTGTCTTTTCAGTAAACCAGGAACTGGGAATTCGGCAGTGGGTGAGGCAAGCCTAGCCCCTGCCTCCTGTCATCTCACAAATTGGTAGAAATAAGAGACAAACAAGCTGATTTCGAAGAATACATTCTCCTCCCCTTTCTCTACGCTTTCTGAGTGTGCTTTAAACAGGATATGATAAATCGTGTCCCAGATGCCTTCCTTGTGTATAGACTCAATGAGAAGGGTGCTGTGCCTAAAATTTTTATCGGACCCAGGATTTAAAAACAACAAAATAAAACCCCTAGTTTTCAATTTTCTCTGTCTTCTCAGGTTTCTGTAGTAAAGGAGGTTGATTGGGGTGGGGAGTACCATTGCTGGGGGTACTTTTAATGGGCTGGTAGGCCCTTGAGGTAGATGGTTTACAAAAGGAAGTAGACCTCTGATAATGTTCCTCAGATTGCTGTCTCCAGGGTGGACTAGGAGGGGAGGAGTGTGTTCCAAGGGATGTGTTCCTCTTTCTTAGACTATACTCTCAAAGTTACTGAACATGTCAGTATGTGTGTCTGGCTGGGGTTATACATACATATTCTTTCTGGAGATACCCACAGAAATCCAGAATACTGCAGGGAGAGGTCGTGGAGAGGCCTCCGAGGGGTTTTCACATGGGGGACTGCTCTACTGAAGTACCCCCAACTCCATACCCCCACTCCCCGGTTTGCATGGACTCTACTGGACGAATAGCTCAGACCACAAGACACATTGTTGACGATGATTGTGTCCTATGGATTGCCCCAAGGGTGAGGGAAATCCAGGCAGAGCTTTCCAAAGAGGACTTAACTGAATACTTTCAGGGAAAAAAGAAACAGTGTCATATCAAGCAAGCTTCTGGGGCTCATCTGCCAGCACCCCCTGAGAGCCACATTTAAGTGTCATCTAAGACAAAGCAGCACTCACTTCATTTCCCTTTTAAAATGCAGGGCAATAGAAGGGAAGGAAGAAGAAATGTGTAGGAAATATCAGAAAGGGAGACAGAATATAAAGACTCCTAACTTTGGGAAACGAACTAGGGGTGGTGGAAGGGGAGGAGGGCGGGGGGTGAGGGTGACTGGGTGGTGGGCACTGAGGGGGGCACTTGATGGGATGAGCACTGGGTGTTATTCTGTATGTTGGCAAATTGAACACCAATAAAAAATAAATTTATTATTTAAAAAAATGCAGGGCAAACCACCTGCTGTTTAGGTGACAGTTTTCTGCTCCAGAAAATCCCCTATCCCAAATAATTATCACTAACAAAAATCTCATTTTAAGAGGAAGTAAGGGAGGAGGAATGAAAGGGATATTTGGTCCTATCAAAGAGAAGGATGGGAGGATGCTTCTAATTCAGGAGTGTGTGGGTTTTGGAGACAGTGCTGACCTAACATACATGGACACCTGCCCGGGAACCTGCTGCCTCCCCGCAGAAGGCTGGGTGATGCTGTGCTGCCTTGTGGGGCGGCCGGGATCTCTGAGCCAGAGCACCCACTCTAGAAGCTAGCGCCAACTGTGTGACCTTAGGCAAGCTCTTCAACCTCACTGTGCCTCGTTTGGCAATTGGGAAGAATGAAATTACCTATTGCAGAGAGGAATGTTTTGTATGTGTTTTTTTTTAATTCAAGTATAATTAGCATAGTGTTATATTAGTTTCAGGGGTACAATATAATGGTTCAAAATCCTATACATTTTTCCGCGCTCATGGAGATAAGTGTACCCTTGAAATGAGTTAATGCTGTAAAGTGCTTAGCATTAACAGTGCCTGGCACAGTGTGCTAAGGGAGTGTTTGTTCAAAACTGGGCTGAAGTCACTCCCAGGCAAAGCCACAGGCTACAGGAGAGAGCAGCTGAGTTGGGTGTCCAGCACCCGCAGACCTACCTGTGGCCAGACTCTCTGGTGCCCCAGGCCCCTGCGCAGTGTGTGACTGGGAGTCTGGGTGCTCTGGCCACGGAGCCTGCAGCAGGGACGGAAAGGGAGGGGTTAGAGGGCCCCATGGCTTGTCACCCAGTCTGCGAGGCTGAGATTGGAAGATGTTAAACAGCCCTGGGCTGGTACATTCCTCCCATTCCCAGCTCATTTCCTGGCCCAGGAGGTACTCCTAGAGCAAGCTGGAGCCACCTTTTCTCCTTCCAGAGGAGGGAGGTTTATTCTGTTTCAGCCCCATAAATATTCCTCCGGTTTTACAGCCACTTTCTTTGCCAGCCAGATGGGTGCCAGTGAATACTTGCAGATTAACTGGTTCCTGCTAGAAGAATCCTCGTTCCCTATCTCTCTATCTCTTTGGCACATAAGCTATTGCTCAGATAAAATAACTTCAGGTCCAGCGTCTTTCTTCCTCTTTGCAGCTATTCTTCAGAGCCCTATTTCCCCATTCCTGCAGCAGGGATGGCCAACACCAGGCACTCTTTCAGCAGCCCCCCTGATGGCCTCCCCAGCAACGTCACTAGTGGACGCAGGTGCTCCTCCTCATGGAGCTCATCCAGTAGCCTCAGTGGTCTCATCCAGCCACAGCCAGTTGGTTGTTCACTGTCCTGTGATCTTTTATGACTTTTGCCTCCTTCTCCACCTGATTGTCACATTCGTACCTGTACATACCCGTGGTGCCTGGTTATAACCCAGCAGTGACCATTGTCTATATCCCCCAAAACCTTCAAAGTGCTGATCCCACAACAGGTATCTTTTAATAAAAATAGCTCTCACTCCCAGCCCAGACATGTGGCAGAGAGGAGGTGATCTACATAAATTCTGGTCAAGCGATGGATGGGCTCACAGCCACTCATTTTCAAATGCTCAGGGAAGAGTGGGATGATTTTGGTCCCCAGACTCCATCTGTTCTAGAAGTTAAAAATAAAATGAGAATTCAGTTAAAACTATGCACACAATCCACCCAGAGTTGTGCCAGATTTTCTGATAATACCCTACTTTCCAGCCTATGAGAAACTGAAGTGTGCCTGTGCCATTAAAGAAACACCTGAGAATGTCAAACTGCTTTAATTAAATGATAGATAACATCAGTGTATATGCAAACTAGCACAGGTTTTTTTTTTTTTTTCTTTTTAAAGGAGCCTATCTTGCCTTTAAGCTTTTTGCTCCTATTTTTCTGCAGAGGGAAGATCTGCAAAGGATGTAAGGAACTGAGCCACTTAGTCCATTTGTCCCCTTGAAGCTAGGCAAGGTCAGTGAAGGGGGCTCAGCATTCTCTTAGCTTTCTTTCTGTGGTGCCTATCCTGACGTTCAGTTAACTAGGGGTCCTGGCAAAGCGCATTCCACAGTTCTTGTCTAGAAGGAAACCTCTAAAGGCTGGACCCTAAAGCCCGATAGTCCCCTTTCTAAGCCCAGTTTTGCTAAAGATTCAGAAGAAACATCTTCCTTGCTAGAAGCAAGGAAGGCTTCCCATGCCTCCACTAAAGGAGTCCATTACATTAGCTAATGTATTAAGCTCATTAATGTGTCACTTGTTATTTTTAAGATCAAGATTCTGAGAACTAATGATGTAAACAGGGTGATGAGAGCTTCTAATGGCAGAGCTCATCTCTTTTCAGTTAATGTGCCTGGAACAGAAGTATTGCAAACAAACCCCCTCACTGCAAATGCACCTGAGATTGCTGGGGGAGTTTGGGGAGATGGGGAATGTTGGAAAGGAGGTCCAAATATCCCCAGAGAGGCTACCAGATGACCTCTGAATGTGCTTCCAATCCTGATGTGCTTCCAATTCTAAGTGATTCTCTGTCATTCCTTCAAATACTTAGCAGATTGGCAGTTGCCAGAGGTGGGCAGGGGTGGGCGAAATGGGTGAAGATGATGGTAAGGTACAAACTTTCAGTTAATAAGATATAGAAGTCCTGGGGATTGTCATATAGCATGGTGCCAACAGTTAACAATACTGGGGAACCTGGGTGGCTTAGCTGGCTAAGCATCCAACTTTTGGTTTCAGCTCAGGTCATGATCTCATGGGTTGTGGACCTGAGCCCTACACTGGGCTCCTCACTCAGTGGGGAATCTGCTTGAAAGATTCTCTCCTTCTGCCCTTTCTGTCACTCATGGGCACTCTCTCTCAAAAAAAAAATCTTTAAAAAATTACTGTATTGTATATTTTAAAGTTGCTAACAGAGTGATCTTAAAAGTTCTCATCCACAAGAAAAAAAATTATTACTCTGTGAGGTGAAGGATGCCAGCTAGACTTCCTATGTTGATCATTTTTGTATATATGCAATATAGCCTGAATGTTTTTGAATATATCAGATGCTGATATTGTACACCTTAAACTAATACATATGACATGTCAATTATATCTCAAGAAAACTGGGAGAAAAAAATGACAGGTGCAGAAACTGCTTCCTGTTCCCCCTTCAGAATAGTCCTTCTCTCTTTACTCCTGTTAGTAATAGAAAGTCCAGTGTTTTCCAGGACAATGGCTGTTCAGCTAGAGACTGCACGTGCCAGCCCCCTTTGCAGTTAGGGATGGCCTCAGAGTAAGTTCAGGCCAATGGGATATGAGAGAAAGCCATTCTTGCAGTTTCTGGGTTGTGCCCTTATACAGAAGCTTCTAGTTAGCTGTGATAGTTATTATTACCTTTACTTCTGGCATTCCGAGAGATGACCTTTCTCCATTCCCTGACCCCCAGGCCAAGTGCATCTTCGAATAGTGTCTTATCACTTATCTCAGTCTGTGCTAAGAAACATCTTTATCTTCCAGGTATCTGTAGAGCTCATCAAATTCTTAGTCACATTTGCTTCCCCAGCACTGAGTAGCAGCTGTTGTTCCTGCCACATTAGAGACTTCCCATAGACATTTGCTAAATAAATGGAACTAAGGAATACCCTATAGTATTCATGCTGATTAGAGTCAATATACAAGATGTGGCAAGGATCACAGACAACATCTCATTTGTTTTTGCCAGGAACTCAAAATGGTTGATAGCAATCAATTGTATTTCAAGAATTAACCCATCCTCTCATCCCACCCACCGTATACATGTTAGAGAATGCACCCAAACCTTCATGTTTCCACCATCTATAAAATGTCCAAATATCTAGCCAATAATGACCTTTTATTTTCAGGAAATATTTTTTAGTGCATTATGCATTATTTGGTTAGTTTCAGATAACTCGGTAGCTACTTTCCAGGAAAATCAGCTTTAAAAAGAGGCTGATCAAGTATGTTTCTCTAAGGAAAGTTGGTTTGTTGCTAACTAGAGGAGAGAACTTGTGTTGTGGCCAGACAATGAAGTAACATTGCCTTGTGTCAAGATAATCAAGTAACATTTTGGAGGAGAAAAACCACAATTGCTCTGTGGTAAATATGTTTATAGTTTGGCTGAACATTCACTTGGATACAATAAAGACAAAAGAGACATTTCTTGTCTTCTCTGTTTTCTTCCAGTTGGCATTATTTGCTTAAAAATCCTGTATCTTCCAAGTGGAGGTTATCTTCTGGTACAAGCAGGATTACACCATCTGAGGTATATTAAGTGATGGGCATCCATCTTTTACACCTTAATAAAAAACAGGCCAAAGTTGATTCAAGTCAGAGAGAGAGAAAAGCAAAGTGCCTATTCTTCCTTATTCCATAGCACTGAAGAACACATTCTTTAGACATAGAAGTTTTAATCAATCCTGACAAAGTGAACATTTCACACTGAAGCAACTCTAAATATAGACGTTAAACTGGGCACGATTATTTGTCAACAAAGCAAATTACAATAGTCAATAACCAGCACAGAAATCTACATGAGCCCATGAATAGGTATGATTTTAGGGCTGTAGGGAGCCGTCTTGTATATAGAGCCACTGCAGCATCAAGACACCAATGGAGAGTGTCAGAGAGCAGTCAGCAACCAGTGCATCAGAACTTGAACCCAAGGCCTATGAGCCCAGGGGGTTACCACCCCAGGATGCTCTTTAGTAAATACCAGGGACTATTACTTAAAACTAGCAGAATTGAAATAAGAACAAGAAACCAACCCAATGATCTGGAAGATGAAAACTGTCATGGAAGTCCGTCACCTGATTTGTTTCACCCAGAGAGGAGAGGTGGAGGCCACCTGGAGTAACATGCATTTTGTGTTTAAAGGGAAAGAATAGTGCAAGCCAACCAGAGGGGTGTATTTAGCTTAGTTCAGCTTCTCTTTGATTTTTAATGGAATGCTATAAATTCTAGATGTTTGTGTCTGAGTCAAACATTCATATAGTGCCTCACAAAATTTTACTTCCACAATTAATTTGAATAGCCTAGGTAAAAAGTAGTCTTAGGGATTGAAATCTGCCAAAAGAGATGACAAATTGAGTGTAGGGTGAGGTTTCTCAGGATTCAATTCTCAAGATACTCAATGAGGTGGGGAGGCAGCACTGTCAAGAACTGCATATGTGGTGCCACACTGAAGTGATATGGACTGGCCCAGTGATAGAGAGCTAGGTGTATCTGAGGACAGACAGACCAAAGGTATTAGAAATAGCATTTAAAAAATAGAATTTTTTAATATCATTAAATAATTTTTTGAAAAGCAATTGACTTATAAATAATGAAGGAAAGATTTAATAATAATAATAGCGACGCCAATAGGAACTACAAATAAAAACTTTGATGTGGCTTATGGACATCTACATGTCCCTCTATGCTGCTTGCCTTGCCTTCTTTTTGTTCCAGCTAGCTTTCTTTCACTTTCTGAATGCCTCAACTGCAAGGAACATGGTCTCCCATTTCTGTCACCCCTTCTACCTGACAAATTCTTGCTTCCCCCTTGGCTCTCAGATGAAACAACTATTCTTGTGGAAACTTGCCCTGATTCCCTGAGAGGAATTGAGCCCCCCTCTGTCTTATGTTCTCATGATAGCCAATAGTTTTTCATAGCAATCATGGTAATTTCAATGCTAATTCAATGCATCTTCCGTGAGACCGTCAATTCCACGAGGCCAGGGCTATGTCTGCATTCCCAGCTCCTAGCATGATGTGGGGCACAAGGGTATTCAGTAAATCTTGTTGAGCCAATTACTATCAAACAAAAATACATCTGGATGGTATTTTCTGGTGAATAAAATATGTTCACTTCATAGAGAATGGGGGCTAATTTAGTAGCTCCCTGAAACTACTGGAAATTATTTATATACAGCAAATCCTCATTTATCTCAGGAGAATCCAGGGCATTGGAGGAATTACCTGTGACCTTTATGGAGGTTTACCTTTATGTGAGATGACCACTTAACCTACATTACTACCACTCGCAGGAGCTAGTAGGAGAGGCAGGGGAGACTCAGACAAAGGGAAAGCTAAGGAGAGGGACTTTTGAAGCAATCTGGGCAGGTCAGTGTCACACACTCATACATATATGAGGAAAGCCCTTTCCCAGCTGGACAGGCTGCCTCCACCTTCAGACTGACATCTTTGTGGTGCCAGCACCATGTAGCTTTACCCCTACGTCTAGCACAACGTGCCTTGTATACTTTTTTGCCAGCAGGCTGCTCAAAAAGAATGCCAAATGAATCACTCTTTGGCCTGGAGTTTTCATCTTTCCTATGTCTCCTACCTTTGGAAAAAAAACAAAATAAGTGTGTCACTGGATTGTGCTTAGCTTTTAAGAAATAGTGAGGTGAAATATCACTTCTGCATTAGCCCAAGTCAATGAGCTGTTATATAGAAAATTGACTAACTGGCACCAAAGTCATCAATGACATTAATATGGCAAAAATAATGAGTTCCTCTCTACTTGTTGCTCCTGCAACCTTTCACCATCTTGGAAATAAGCCTGGGAGTGAGGAGACTATGTGGGGTAAGGCCTCAGTCAACCCAGCTGTCCCAGATGAAGCTATCATAAACCAACAGTCCCAGATGACCCACCAGCTGACCACTAGCCCATGAGTAAACCCAGCTGAGACCAGCCAAGCCTGGCCTAGACAAGAAGACTGTCCAAATGAGCTCAATCTGCAGAATTGTGAAGTAAACACATGGCTGTTATTTCCAACCACTAAATTTTAGGATGGTTTGTCCCCCAGCAATAGCCAGCAAATACGAGGGCACTTGAGCAGCCTAGCCCCTGCACAGATCCAGCATCATCAGCTCTGCCAGTCTTCCATGGATTGGTGCATTAGGATCCAGAGCAGACGAGAACTTTGACACTACAGTTCTCATGTAGTACCTGTGGCAGAACATGCTGGAGACAATTTATGAAGCTACTGTTTCCCTAACTTCTTGGTAGTGCAGTTTGTTATATGGCTGTTAGGTAAACACCAACCTATCAGTATTAAATAATTTGGTTGCTCTTCCCTTCTGTGTTCTTCTCTGATCAAGCCACAACATTAGTAAGCATTTCCTCTCCCCAGGTTTGGCCCAAGAGCCATTTGTAGGTAGAGACATTTACTTCATCACCCCCACCCTGGGTCTGTAGAATACTATATACATCTGGCAAAATATTCTTAGGCCACATTTTAGAAAGCTAATCTAGAAATTTTTTTTGTAATTTTATATTATTTATTTATTTGTTTGTTTCTTTCTTTCTTTCTTTCTTTATTTTTAATTGGAGTTCAACTTGCCAACATATAGCATAACACCCAGGGCTCATCCCTCCAAGTGCCACCCTCAGTGTCCATCACCCAGTCACCCCAACCCCCCGCCCACCTCCCTTTCCATTACCCCTTGTTCGTTTCCCAGTGTTAGGTATCTCTCATGTTTTGTCACCCTCACTGATATTTTCACTCATTTTCTCTCCTTTCCCCTTTATTCCCTTTCACTAAATTGTTAAGTATTTTGATTTCATGGTTCCTGCTAAGATGCCCAGGGAGAGTATTTTCTTCATATATAAAACTAGCTGTAGGTATTGCTGACAGGATGCTATAATTGAAGTTATCTACACAAGATTCTGTGTCTCATTCTACTGTAAGTTCTTCAAAGTCAGGGATTATACTTTACTTAGTTTTGAAATTTCCATGCTTAGTGTCAAGCCTTGCATATAACAAATTCTCAGCATATTATATGGGATGAATGAATAAATCGATGAATCAATGAACCATGTGCTTTGGGCAGGCCCAGTGTCATACTGATTCACTGATGGTACCAAACATGAGCATGTTGGATTCTTTTTTTGAACAACAGATTTTTGTCTTTTGAGCCCCCTTGAAACCTCAGGGGTTTCCCTGGTTTCTTTTGGCTTATGAGGTTTTTGCCTTCTGGCTCACTTTATTTTGTGAAGTCTTAATTTACATGTAATAAAATCCAACGTAGAATTTTTAAACTTACTTCATTAGTTCTATAAAAATAAAGATAAGGATTAAAGGAAAATAAGTTGAGAGAAACATCTGAAGACTCCCCAGGCATAGAAAAAGGGAAAGCTGTGGTAACTGTAAGGAGTCTGGGCTTACATGTTACTTTCCCCAGGAAGCCCATGCTTAATACCTCACTTTAAACAGCCACTTACCCTGCTAACTTCTAGCAGTCCAAATTCTGCTTATTTGGCCCTATTTTTTATTTTTTTTAAAAATATTTTATTTATTTATTCATGAGACACAAACACAGAGAGAGAGAGAGAGAGAAAGAGAGAGAGAGAGAGAGGCTGAGACACAGGCAGAGAGAGAAGCAGGCTCCAAGCAGGCTCCATGGGAGCCTGACGTGGGACTCAATCTCAGGTCTCCAAGATCACGCCCTGGACTGAAGGCGGCACTAAACTGCTGAGCCACCTGGGCTACCCCAGCTCTACTTTTTAAAAAGTATTTATTGTCTTCAAAGATACCATAATAACTTTTGGCAAATATTAGGTGCTTTAAAAATAGTTGTTATATAAATGAATATATCCATGGCCTTTATGGTGGGCAGGATTCTAAGATAACCTCCAAGGTTCTCAACTCCTCATATGCATACTCTGTGTGGCCACCTCCACTTGAGTGTGGGTGGGCCTGTGAATATGATAGGGTATCACTCTCTACTCTTGTGATTAAGTTACACTCTATGGCAAAGGTGAAGAGGTTTTACAAATGTGATTAAGGGCCCAAACTAATCTGAAGAGATGATTCTGGGTGGGCCTGACCTAATCAGACACTACCTTCTACTACATTGCCAGCAGCCAGTGAGCTCACAAGAGAATCCAAGTCTCAGATAGGGTTGTGGTCTCAATGACACCTTCCTTGACTACAGTCTTGTGACACCCTGAGTAGGGGGCCCATTGAGGCTGTGCCTGGACTCCTGATCCACAGGAACTATTAGATAACAAGCGTATGTTTCATTTTGTTTTGTTTTAACCTATCAGTAATTGCTTTATTTTTCTTTATTGAAGCATAATTAACATACAGTGTTATATTAATCTCAAGTGTACAACATAATGATATGACAATGCATTATTCAGTGCTCATTATGGGAAGTGTAATGCTGTGTTAAAGTGCTAAATTTGTAACTTGTTATGTAGCATTTGAACTCACAGTGTTGAAGAGAGGGTCAGGAGTTGCCAAGCAACTCATGTGGGTAAGAAACCTACAATCCAGGTTTGCAGTCACCTCTCTTTGTATCTTTTTTCCCCTTGTGTCTTTACTCTGCTCCTCACTACTGGTTATTTTACTTCAACCTACATATAGATCCCCAAGTCAAGAACTCAGCTGGCTACCAGGCACAGATCCTCCTGAATGTCTGGTGGGCACCTCCACTGGAACGTATCCAAAGTGGTGTCCATCAGTCCTCCCCCAGACCTGTTTCACCCCTGTACACCCATCTGCTAATATATAAACACACTCAATTTAAGAGCCTTTTTTCAAAAGCAGAAGTTCATATAAATGGCTATTAATTATCACTATTATTAATGTCAAAATAACACTTTTTCTAGTACTGGAAAGGTAAGCTGGTGATATTGACAACATAAATTGTATTATATAGATAACTGTAAACTCTGCAATTACACTAATAAAATATAAAATTTCTAAAGTGACTAGAAACTTGGAAAGAGCTCACACATCAGCTCTCTCCATACTGGATGCTGGTTCTTGGTTCTTATGAAAATTATTTCAAAGTAACACTCATCATGTCTTTAAAAATTAATATTATGTGAAGGGAGATTTTTCAATATAAAAATATACTTTGATGTAATAAAATAGTACATTGAAGCACTCTAAACAGAAACATATAAAATTAGTGTTTACCTCCTGGGCTGTAAACTCTGTGGGTCTGTGAGACCAAGACAATTACATACTTTGCTCTGCACTCCATCTCCAGCATCTAATATAGTGCCAGGTGCATAATTAATATTAGTAAGTATTCATTAAATTAACAAATCAATGTGAGATCTTGATGTAATAGTTAGGATAGAGTAACCTCTGTAACAAATAGACCCTGACTGATGCTTATTTTTTACTGCTGTAACAGTACCAAATAGGTGAAAAGCCTCTGCGATGTCACTCAGGGACCCAGAGCCCATTTGTAGGCTCTATCACCCTCACCTTGTAACTTTGATTAATGCCACAAAAGTTGTCTCCATTCCAACCAGCCAGAGAAGGAGACAGAGCATAGAGGAATGCCTCATGAAGTTAATGGGGCAAGCTTGAAATCCGTGTACATTTACTCACATTCCAGTGGCTAGAACTCAATCACAGGGCCTCAAGTGGATGCTGGGACATGAAGTCCAGTCATGTTCCCAGAAGGAAGAGGAGATCATGGATTTTGATAATCGTCTCTAGCATGTGTGATGTCCTACCCCTATGAGCAGGCTGGAACCAGACCCCATTTTATCTTCTTAAAGCAAAGCATATTTGCCCACATTAAAAAAAATTAGATGTACACTCTCTATTGCACTTGTATGAGCAAAAACATGTAAGAGAACACATATCTAACAAAAGAATGAAGTTATTTTTCATATCAATTTATTGTGTTGCCACATAGCCCGTTTTACAATTGATTCTTGCTGCCATCATCAAGACCTCCCTCCAGCTCCTCTATCATCTGTACATCTGATCTGTCATCCATATATCCTATTCCACCTCAGCTTTGAGACTTACTTCCAGCTTCACTCTAACTTTCTTGCTTATCCTTTCTTCCAAGACTAGACCATTAACTTTAGGAGATGCAATAACTAGTGAAACAGTCTTGCACCAAAGTCTCCTGAAGGTAACTAATTAAACATATTTCTTCCACTGAATGTGTGTTACTAAAAATAAAGCTACTATGTTCTGTCTCAGGTTAATAAAGAAACACAAACAAACAAACAACAAAAGCTCTTCTTGGCCTTCCTGGAATTTACAGATAAAATCCAGACTCTCTAGCTTACCATGAAGGCTATCATCCAAGTGCCTTCCTAGACTCACTTACTTCTGTCACTCTATCTTGCAGTTTAAGTTCCTGCCATCATGGCCTTCTTGTCAAATTGCAATCTATGTTCAGCCTTACCACTTGGTGCCATATCAATTTCTGACTCTGTGCCTTCTTTGTACAAACTTTGCATCTAAAATCTCTCCCTTTCTCACTTCTTGAATTACCTTTATTGTAAGAAACTAACTGAAGTATATTATCTCTTTTTTTTTTAATTAATTTTTATTGGTGTTCAATTTACCAACATACAGAAAAACACCCAGTGCTCATCCCGTCAAGTGTCCACCTCAGTGCCCGTCACCCATTCCCCTCCAACACCCGCCCTCCTCCTCTTCCACCACCCCTAGTTCGTTTCCCCGAGTTAGGAGTCTTTATGTTCTGTCTCCCTTCCTGATATTATCTCTTCTAAGAAGACTCTGTGACTATCACAGGCAGAGTTGGCTGATCTATCCTCTATGATCTACAGTACTTTGCTCAATTTTCTGTAATGGCACCCACCACATTGGATTGTACCATGGGCTGTCCACAGGTTTTTACACCCATAAGACTGTCAACTCAAACCAGGAATGTTTGGGTCTTAATTGATTTGATATCCTAAACACTTGCAATAGCTTATAATATCTCACAGGTGCCCATTTATTTTTTTCAAAAGAATGAAAATTCAAAGTGAGATAACTGTCCAGGTAATCTTTGTCTTGAGGGTAGAGGGCCATACCAAAATCAAGAATACAGACCATTTTCTAGAACCTGAATGCATTCTTTCTCTTTGTGATTCTCAAGAAATCATTGTCACTGGCATCATCATCATCACCCAGGCAATTTGAACCCACCCTCCCCCCGCCATGTCCCAGTACTCTTGTTATTTACTTTGCCTCAGGAATTCAGCAGCCAGACAGCCCAATTTTACAAGATTATCTTATTTCTCATGAAGTTCACCAAATGTTCCAAAATTTCCTGCTGGAGCAACATATGTTTTATCTTTGGGCCTTTTAGTCAATTTGGTCACTACATAAAGCCACAAATGAATCTTGCTGAGATTCCTCTAAGCCAGACAAGGTCAAGATGCCACAGAGCTCAAGAGTAATGTTGCTGTATCATACCAGTACATGCCCCTGGTGAGCAATAACACTTCTAAATGCTGATTTCCAGCTCTGACTCAGAAAAAAAGGGCTCTGATCTGGGAATAGGAGTGAGTGAGATGTGGGGGCTTGTTTTTCATAAACATTCCCTACTCTTTGTACATCTGATAAGTTGTTCAGTACGTGTTCAAACAGTCTGACTGTCTGATCTCTGCTTTTCCTTCCCACTCGAGCCCTTGATCTCTTCCTAGTCTACAGGGCCATCAGCCCTTCTGAAACCCAAGATTCTCCCAACCTACAAATCATGAATCAAAACACACACGACTTTGTGAAACAGATTATTTTCTTTTAAGAGGTTCTTTTGGGACCATTAAACTACCTTAAGCTTTATTTCCTTTCTATATGTGATGAAGTATGCATTGGCCCTTTACACATTTTATTTCTAAGCTTAATATCTTCAGTGTCAAGACTATAACTTACTTTACAGATGAGGAAACCAAGGTTGAAAAGTTTGATCCCCAAGGTCACACAGCTAAGGGGTAAGTGAGCAATTGTGCCTGGAATCCAAAACTAGTTCTGTAGAACTAGAAGCCTTGGCATTCTGCAAAGAGCTCATGCTATTTTGATATTGCCATTTTGGTGCCAGGGATATTTTGATGGGGCTCACAGGCTGAGGAACATTGCAAGGCTTAGGCATAGGGTCAGGGATACATCATGTATTTCTTTTGAGAACAGTAATAAAAAGCAGTGTTTTGATAATTTGATATGCCATTTTAATATGGCTCAATCAAAATACTCTGCTTTGTTCTGCTAATCCACTACCATCTGAATCACAGGGCATACACAATACCAAAGCTGGAAAGGCCCATTTGGAAATGATTTATTTCAGCCCCTTCCTGCTACTGCTGAGAAGAGCAGGGAAGGGTTCTGCCAAAGGTCACAAGGATAGTTAATGAAAGAACTGAGACAAGAGCCTGGCTTCCTGGCACAACTGCTCAGGACTTAAGATTCACACCCTACCTCATACACAAAGCCCTGCCCAGCTCAGTCCACATGATCTTTGCCTACTGAGATGGCTCATCATACACCATCTCCATGTCTTGGGACTCATTCTCCACAAGGCCTTTTCCCCTTGTTTATGCAAGAGTTGACCTTAATGTCTTAAAAAGGCATCACATTTTTTTAAAAGATTTTATTTACTTATTCATGAGAGACACAGAGACAGAGAGAGAGAGGCAGAGACACAGGCATTGGGAGAAGCAGGCTCCATGCAGGGAGCCTGATGCAGGACTCCATCCTGAGTCTCCAGGATCACGCCCTGGGCTGAAGGCGGTGCTAAACCACTGAGCCACCCGGGCTGCCCCAAGGCATCACGTTTAAACACATTTAATAAGTCACCTTTACTAAAATAATAAAATTAAATGAAGTTGGAGACCTGGTTGAGAAGAGTAAAAAGGAACCAAACTCAGAATAATGAAGTAGAAGGTAAAAATATCTTTAAAAGTTAAATTAAAAGATAATTAAAAAATGAAGTAAATAATAAGTAAAAAGTATTAAGGATAATGACTATTAAGACATTTTTAAAATGTGAAAAAGATTAATAAGCATAAACTTTTTGAAAGGTACAAATACAATAAATATAAAAACCCAAATCTTAAAGATTTAAAAAATGCAAAATAGGTAGTTGGATAAATTCTTGATCTGAAAATCTCAGACTAACAAGCTTGGCCAACATGCTTCCAGCAGAAGGCTAAGGGGGTACAGAAATGAATCCCCTAATTATGGTGTCCCAGGAATTCTGGCGGCCTCTGAAAATCCAGTGCCAATGATAGCTATGCCTGACTCTGGAAGTCAGTTCTCTAAAGTCAGAAAATTGATGATTTCCTCTGCTGTATGGCATTCCCTTATTGCTTCAGGAATCAAAGGTCTGTTCCAATGAATAGGACAATGACTGTACATTATGGATTTGAATTAGGGAAATAGTTCTGGTCTGTCTGTCGTTTCTAATCCTAGCCACATCTCTTACTACTTAACCTTGGTATGCTCTCCTTGTCTCCTGAACAAAATGGGCATAGTAAGAGTGCCTAGCTCCTTGTTTGTGAAGACCAAGTGAGGTCACTTCAGGATAAAACTCTTAGTACAATACCCAGTATATAGTGCCTGAACATTTTAGCTGTTTACTTGTTTAGATGGAATGAGTGAGACCAAAGCCTCCCCGCAACAGGAGCCCTGCATATATTGTGTTCACCCTTGTGAACACCAAGCACAGTGTTGGACGCATAGTGGGAGTCCAAAGAGTCGTTAATTGAATTAATGTACAGATCTCTCCATTACTTCTCATTTCCTTTTTCATCTTTATCGTGTTTAAAAACAAGGAGTGACGCTGGGTGGCTCAACAGTTGAGCATCTGCCTTTGGCTCAGGGCATGATCCTGCAATCGAGTCCTACACCTGGTTCCCTGTGGGGAGCCTGCTTCTCCCTCTGCCTATGTCTCTGCCTCTCTCTCTCTCTCTCTGTGTGTGTGTGTGTGTGTCTCTCATGAATAAATAAATAAATCTTTAAAACAAACAAACAAACAAAAAACCAAAAATTCCATGCATTTATTTAGTAACCACTATATGCCAGACACTTGAAGGATAGAAAAATAATATAAACAAGGATTTTAAGCAGAACTATGTTTGGTCAGGTGTATTTTAAGTCAATGGGGAGAGCCGGTTAAAAAGCAGCAAACCTGGGTTAAAGCAAGTAACAAAGATGATGTTGACCACAATAATGACCATGAACATATGGGACACCTGGGTGGCTCAGTAGTTGAGTGTCTGCCTTTGGGGCAGGTCATAATTCCAGAGTCCTGGGATCGAGTTCTGCATTGGACTCCTCACCGGGAGCCTGCTTCTCCCTCTGCCTATGTCTCTGCCTCTCTCTATCTCTCTCTCTCTTTCTCTCTCTCTGTGTCTCTCATGAGTAAATAAATCTTTAAAAAAAAAATGACCATGGACATGAAAAGGGAAAAGTGCATAAAAAGTGGACTCATGTGGTTTCCTGGTGGAAATCCCATCACAGGGATTAAATACAAGGAGTGAGAGAGCCAGAGTCTCCTCTCTTACTTAATGTACAACTCACTTGCCACATGATTGATATACTTTGTGAAACGTCTTCCATCTCCCCCAGCTTTTACCTGAACATCCTTTTTTTTTTCCTTTGAGAGTCTGGTTTATTTTTTTATATAAATTTATTTTTTATTGGTGTTCAATTTGCCAACATATAGAATAACACCCAGTGCTTAACCCATCAAGTGCCCACCTCAGTGCCCATCACCCAGTCACCCCCACCCCCCTGCCCACTTCCCCAACCACCACCCCTAGTTCCTTTCCCAGAGTTATTACCTGAACATCCTATTGCCATGTTCTTCCTTTGTATCAGGTATTAGACTTCATATTTTAGCAGATATGAAAATGTTTTATTAAATTAAGTGGAATAGAATGGAAAGTCAAAAAACCCAACATGCACAGAGGGTTTTTTTGGTTTGTGTTTTTAAACAAAAAGTGAATCCTATTTACTGTCTCAAAAACAATAACAAAAAGAAATAAGGAAAGAAAGACAGAAGGAAAGAAAGAAAAATAGTTTAAAGAAGAAAGTGAAATTTAAAGTATCCTTTGAAATGAGCTTTATGCCACAGACCACTGGCAACATGTCTGTTTTTTCTTTAAGAAGGAGCCACTGGATTAATCAAATACATATTTGACTCTGTTGCATTTGTTATTTGACAATTGCAGTCAATTAACAAAAGGATTATTTGCAAAGAGAGAAAGGGTGAATTCTTCCCTCTGGTATAACAAAAAAAAAAAAAAAAGAAAAGAAAAGAAAAAAATATATATGAAAAATGGAAAGTATATTAAGAATGTACAGAATTGTTACTTGAGTTTTAAACTTGTCTTAACTTAAATAATTAGTTTTATGCTGATTCTAAGCACATGTTGAAAATCTATGCCAAATCTACTTGTTTATTAGACATTTTACACTAAGGCAGCAGCTTAATATTAAGTCGTTTGAAGCTGACATTTGACAGTGTCCTTTTAATATACTATTTCTACTTTTTCCATGATTGGAAGTTTCAAGAAAAATGTTCAAGAAAGATCTACCCTTCTCTTAAAGGTATATAAGTCTTTATCTTCCTGCCTAAATTCTTGAAATGCGTCCATGTATAATCTCCCAGATTTGAATAGCCAATTCAAAGCCTTTTTTTAAAGGATGAGAGTTATAAGTTATAATTTTATTTATTTATTTATTTTTTTAAATATTTTATTTATTTATTCATGAGAGACAGAGAGAAAGGGAAGCAGAGACACAGGCAGAGGGAGAAGCAGGCTCCATGCAGGGAGCCTGACGTGGGACTCAATCCTGGGTCTCCAGGATCACACCCTGGGCTGAAGGCGGCGCTAAACCGCTGAGCCACCAGGGCTGCCCATAAGTTATAATTTTAATAGACTTGTTATATTAAACATAAATTTGGATTCCATTACAGCATAGACAATAGTAGATTGATTTTTCAAAAACCCTTATTTTGAATTGTAGTCAATTCATGAACGTGGGAATCAAATTCAATGCATGTACAGCCATTATAATAAATGCAAGAGATGATATCTTCAATGTGCTGACAGCAAGCAACTATCTACATGTAACCTCACCCTTTGCTAAACTATTACTTAAGAAGAAGAGCAGAGACATTTTTGTGCAATCAAAAAAACAGAGTTTATCATTGAAGGAGAGTCTCACGGGAGGAACTTCAAGGCTGAACCTCAAGAAGAAGAAATTTCAATGACAAGAATGGAAGTGAAGCACCAGGAAACAACAGAACCAATACCAGTGTGGAAAAGTCTGTATAGATACTGAATAAGACAATACAATGACAGTGCCTAGTTTTAGGGTATAAAAATGATGTCAAAATGGTGTAATAGTGGAGAGCTAATGGAATTACAATTTCTAAGGTCTTTGTATTTTTCTGGCAAAACGGTAAAGACTTAGCTAAGGGTAATTTTTAAGGAAATACAGTAGATGGCTTCCAAACCTCTTGAAGAAAAACATTAGCTAAAATGTTCATCAATCCAAGTGAATTAGAAGGGGATCAAAATATACAAACTTTGTTGAAAAAACAAAGAATGTCAATTTGTCAGCTACATGGTGTTTACATGAAACATCCTTAAATTATGAGTATACAGACACATTCAAAGTCCAACAGCAGAATTAGTTAACCCAAAGAACCATGAATTAAAAGCCAAATGTTATAGCTCTATTTGCATCAGAAAAAAATAGATTCTAAAGCAAAAGTAATTGTAAGGGATGAAGCAAGATGATGACCTCAGGATAAATGGGACTTATGATAAATCTTCGTTTATCATGAAGATACAGTAATTAGAAACTTGTAGGCACCTAATGGGGTAGATTCAAAATATGCAAAACAAAAAGTAGTTTATGAATGACATGTATCATTTACCAATGTCTTAGAAATCTTTTATTCTCAGAATAAACTTTTATTGCATAAACAGTTGGTATTAAGTCTGTACCACACTAAAGAAGTCTTAAAATACAGAATAAGTTCAAAAAGTTATTCACATATCAGTTAAAATGATTGGCCTCAGAAAAACAGAACCACCACAGAGAAGCTCTTCTTCGAGCCAGCCTTGTTCCCAGCCTTTGTATCCCTCCCCTCTTGTCCCTGACAAGGCTCCCCGCAGGTCCAACCCCACCCACACTTCCAGGATCAAGTCATACTTCCCATAGAAATTAGTGAGTCTGTCTGGTCAACCGGCCCCTGTTAGCTCAGTATTGTTACTCTTGCTACTAGTAAACTGGGCTTCTCCACACCTCTTCAGTTCAAATCCTTGCCTTGCTTGTACCAACCTCCCTCCCAAGGCCTGGATATTGGTCCCTGAATCATACTTTTACTAATCAACTGCTGGACTCCGGAGCAATCCTAGACTTCTGATCAGTGTGCTTCACCTGTCAGGTGAGGCACAGCCCCTTCCCTCAGCTTCACTATTTCCTTATCAATGAATAGTTATCACCATGTCCCTTAGGAGCAATACTTGTTGGACAGACAGAGCTACCTCTTTCAACACTGCAGCTGGGTCGTGTGCCCTGGCTTCTGTCCTGTTCCTGTTAGTATGGGTCTAGTATCTGGTGCTTGTCAGACACCTGAGTGTCCCTTCTGATTCCCGTGCCTGATAGTTGCAACACCAGGCTTCTATTTTTCTAGTTTCAGATCATCTTTGACTGATTGGTGACTCTTTTGTCCCCTGCATCTGTTGTCTGATCTGCCACTTAGTGGAAGTCATTCACCTCTATTAAATCTCTAACACTTATGGAATGTCTAACCTGTGCCACGCTTGACCTAGGTGCCATTGGAGTTAAGAGGAATAAAATCTCTCCCAATGCCTAGAGCCTAGAATAGAAGGGACATAAGTCTAATACATGGAAAAGAATTTAAAGGAGATTTATGTCATTGTTGGTCCTTATGTCTGGATCTCTGAGCACACAAGACTTGGTGGACATCAGATGAAGGCTTTCGTTACTCACTCATATTTATCCTGCACTGAACCCCTATAGCTACCACAATATTTTTGGCTCATATGCTGTTTTATATTGCTTTTACTGTCAGCCATTCATTGTTACATTTGTGAGGAATTCCACTATTGAAATACAGCAAGTCAAAGGGAAATACAAAAATGACAATAATTTTTCAAATTTGCCTCAAGATGTTCTAACTATACCCACAGATAGCATTCAGAGTTCTCATATCAGACATCAGGTCACCAGTAGATTAATAGTGTTTAAAATGTAAACTATAGCTGTGATTATATACAGTTTGACTTTCCATCTATTGAGAATAAAGTCTCTCACCCACAGCCACAATGTGTTGTTTGTGGAGAAATGCTTATAAATCAAAGCTTGAAACCTTCTCCCTCATCTTATAATTTAGAAACAAAACCTGAAAATTATATATATCTAAAAAAGGATACCAGTTGATTTTTTTGTAAGCTCAAAAGAGAAGTTCCAACCATCAAGTTATGAAAGCAATTGTTGGTTCAAGAACATATAGTTAGAATTCATTTCATTGTAATATATTTTTGGTCCCAAAGCCAAATATGATATAAAGTCATATTAAAATTTGTCTATAAATTATTCCTTTGCATATAGAATTAGGTTAAAATAAATCAAAGAGTATATATTACTTGATAACTGAAAATATTGTAAAGATTTCCTCTTAAAATAATTACTAGACTATTGAAAATTAAATATTAAGATAATATTTCTCATGATGAAATATTTAGAGAATACAAAAAAGTAGATAATAATATAATAAATACCCACATTCTCAGCACCTAGCTGAAGAATTTAGGACATAGATCTAAAATATCTATTTTAATTTAAAATAACATTTTAATATATATCCTGTAAAAATGATCAAATAATTGGTAAACTTCTTAAGAGGGTTTGTAAGATTTTACTATAAAAGGAGTTGGCAAGTTAGAAACCATTAGGAAATGCTTCTTTACATATTCACTGAAATCATAGTGTGCTTTTTACTGTAGATGTTATGATACCAAATTTCTTTGCTGTCCCTCTTATTCATATTCACCTAAGAAACTCAAAAAGCAAAGAGTAAATGAGTCTTGAATATTTTTTGAATATTGTTTTGTACTGTTTTGTTTTGTTTTGTACTCTTAAGTCCAGAGCGAATGGCACAAAAAATTTCCTCCAGCATTCTCTATATTCTGAGCCAGTCTGTGTTGTTGAAACAGCCAGACACTGGGGTGAGACGTAGTCAGAAGCCATTATTATGTTAGACTCCACATCAGACACATTATATGGCTTTGTTTCTTTAATTCCCTTGAAATCAGCATTTTTGTGGTTGCCATTTTGCACATGAGGAAACCAAAGGCTAAAAGAGGTTATAAGTGTTGCCCCAGGGCAGGTGTTAGAGCCACTGCTAAAACTTTCGTGCATCTGACTCCAAAGCCCGTGGTGTGTGTTCTCTGTATCAGCATGCTTAGAGGCTTTGAGGTTTAGAACACACAGCAGCTTATGATAAAACAGCACAAATGAAAGCACACTGTGTCCACCTCATCTTTCCTACTCTTTGGAGGGCAGAGTCAAACTCAGGCCAGAGTTCCTAGAACCTTTAGAAGTTTCCTGTCTCATTCTGTCCCTGGTGAATCTGGGGACACCTGGCCTCCACAGCTACTGATTCCTTCCACTCCTGGGCAACTAGTGGCCTAGGAAACCCATATTAAGAGCATGCCAGGTCCTAACTGCTGGATTGCCAGGGCCTCTGTGTTAATTGATGACCAAAACCCCAGTGTTTCCAAAATCACACTGATTCTCTAGCTTCACTGTGAGTCCAGGTGTACTTCCAACTTCTTCACTGGGCCTCACCTGTGGAACTCAACACACCTGTTTAACATTAATTCAGACCAAAAAAAAAACCCCCCCAAAACAAAACATTAATTCAGACCAATGCAAAATTCAAACTATACACCTTTGTCACTTTAGGAAGAGGAAAAGGGGGAGGAGGAAGAGGAAGAGAAAGGAGCAAGAGAAGCAGAAGAAGGAAGAGAATAAGCGAGAGAAGAGCATGATCTCTTTAGACTTCTTACTGCTGGTCTGTTAAAGGAAGATATGGGACCAAGTAAGTTCTTGTTAATTTTTTCTGGATGTAGAATTTATGAGCAAAGCTGTGGGCCCAGTTTTAAGGGCATGCACACATACACAGTACATCTTGCCCACTAGGTCTCCATGATTTCTTCCAACTCTTTGCCAGATACTACTAAATACTACTAAAAATTGAAATTAAGCCTCTTTTATTGCTATCACATTCTAGTCCTAATTCAAAGGGGTGGTAGAGAAATAATAATAATGGTAGTTGTTTGCTTAGCAGCTTACCGGTTAAAATCCAAATCATGTCAAGTGGTATTAAGGATAACATCGTTACTCTAGATAGTTTACTAATTTATTTGGCTTCTGGGTTTTGTTATGTTTTGATTTGGTTTTTTGGAGCATGACTGACATGCAATGTTTATTCCATTAGTTTCAGGTATACAACATAGTGATTCCACTTTTTTTTATGTTATGCTATGCTCACCACAAATGTAGCTGCCATCTGTCATCACAATGCAATGCTATTACAGTATCACTGACTATATTCCCTAAGCTGTGCCTTTTATCCCCATGACTTATTCATTCAATAATGGGAAGCCTGTATCTCCCACTCCCTTTTGCCCATTTTACCCATCCTTCTGCTCTCCTCCTTTATGGTATCCATAAGTTTGTTCTCTGTATTTATGGGTCTGATTCTGCATTTTGTTTGTTTGTTTATTCATTTGCTTTTTTTTTATTCAACATATGAATGAGAACATTGGTATTTGTCTTTCTCAGTCTGACTTATTTCACTTAGCATAATACCCTCTAGGTCCATCCATATTGTTGCAAATGGCATGATCTCATCTTCTTTATGGCTGTATAATATCATATATATTATATGCATGCACACACACACACATCACATCTTCTTTACCCATTGATTTATCAATGGACACATAGGTTGCTTCCACATCTTGGCTATTGTAAATAATGCTGCAATAAACTTAGGGGTGCATATATCTTTTCCAGTTGCTGTTTTTATTTTCTTTGGATAAATACCCAGTAGTGGAATTATTGGATTGTATAATATTTCTATGTTTAATACTGTTTTCCACAGTGGCTGTGCCAATTTATATTCCCACCAACTGTGAACAGGGTTCCTTTTTCCCTGCATCCTCTCTAGTACATGTTATATCTTGTCCTTTTTGATTTTAACAATTCTGACAGGTATAAGGTGGTATCTTGTGCTTTGGGTTTGCATTTTCCTGATGATTAGCAATGTTGAGCATCCTTTCATGTGTCTGTTGGCCATCTGTATGTCTTCTTTGGAATAATGTCTATTCAGGTCCTCAGCTCATTTTTTAATCAGATTGTTTTTCTGATGTTGAGTTGTATAAGTTCTTTATATATTTTGGATATTAACCCCCTTATCGGATGTGTCATTTGCAAATATCTTCTCCCACTCAGTAGGTTGCCTTATTGTTTTGTTGATGGACTCCTTCATTGCAAGAAAGTTTTTTTAAAAATTTATTTAATTCCATTAGTTTCAGGTATACAACATAGTGTAATTTATGTTTAAATTATTTATTTTATTTAATAAAATAAAGTTTATTTTATTAAATACATTTTTATTAAATTAATTATTAATAATTAAATAAGTTATTTATTTTAGAGAGAGAAAGAGTGGGGGGGCAGGCAGAAGGAGAGAATCTCAAGCAGACTCCTGGCTGAGCAGAGAGCCTGATGCAAGGGCTCAGTCTTCGGACCCATGAGTTCATGACCTGAGTCATAAACAAGAGTAGGATGCTTAACTAACTGAACCACCCAAGCACCCTGGTGTGAAAGCTTTTTACTTTGATGTAGTCCCAATAGTTTATTTTTGCCTTTGTTTCCCTTGCTTTAGGAAACATATCTAAAAAATATGTTGCTATGGCTGATGTCAGAGACATTACTACCTATGCTCTCTTCCAGGATTTTTATGGTTTCAGATCTTATATGTTTGAGTTTATTCTTGTGTGTGGTATAAGAAAGTGGTCCAATTTCATTCTTTTGCATTTAGCTGTCAAGTTTTCCCAGCACCATTTATTGAAGAGACTATCTTTTTCGTGTTATATATTCTGGTTTTCTTTGTCATAGATTAATTTGCCATATAAACATGGGTTTATTTCTAGGATCTCTATTCTGTTCCATTGAGCTGTGTGTCTTTGTTTGTGCCAGTGCAATACTGTTTTGATTACTATAGCTTTGCAGTATATCTTGAAGTCTGGGATTGAGATACCTCCAGCTTTGTTCTTTTCCAAGATTGCTTTGACTATTTGGGGTCTTATGTGGTTCCTTAGAAATGTGAGTATTATTCTAGTTTTGTGAAAAATACTATTGGTATTTTGATAGGGATTGCACTGAATCTGTAGGTTGCTTTAAGTAGTATGAATATTTTAATAATATTAATGCTTCCAATGCATGCACATGGGATATCTTTCCATTTGTTTGTGTCATCTTCAGTTTCCTTCATCAGTGTTTTATAGTTTTTAGAGTACAGGTTGTTCACTTCCCTGGTATTTATTCTCAAACAGAATAGAGGTTGGTACAATGTTTAGCTGCCACAGTAGTTCTTGGCCAGACTCCTCCTTCCCATCCCACACACACCCCTCCACCTCAACACCAAACTTTCAAAGAAATTGCTGGGAGCTTCTTTGTTCTAAAGAAAAAGGCTGAAGGGCTACATGAAATGGGCAATGAAATTTTCCGGGTGTTTTTCCTATTCTATTTTCTATTCTATTCTTTCACAGTCTGAATGATAATCACAGAGGAAGTTCCCTTGGCAGTGTTGTGTTTCCATGGTGACAGGAGAGGTCAAGGTTAACAAACTCGGGTGCTGGGAACCGTCTGCTGCAGAGTGGATGCTAGGGAAGGGCTGGCAGTCCAAGTGTCACCAGGGGACCCATTTTCACAGCCTCATCCTTTGAATGGGCCACAGAGCCTGACTTGTGCCTTTCTGAATGGACAAACCAGGGATGTCTTGAAAGTAATAATAGCTCCATCGCTTCCCCCTGTGAAGAAATGTGCTGTGCCCTTCCTCCCAAAGGCCAGGACTGATGCCTCTCACCAACAACAATCCACGGATTGTTAGAATATGTATATGCTCTTTGTATTGGCACCAGAAGCTCAGAGATGCCAAGTTTTAGAAACCAAATGTACTTTAGAAAAGCAATTTGATCTTTGGGAACAAGGGATCCTAAATAAGTTCTGACCATGTCAGGGCAGGCTTAAAGATGAATTAATAAAAGGCGAGTAGGAAGCATGCAGTTTAAATTAAATATCCGATGACCCAAATAAATCCCCTTAAAACATAGCTTGGCTATTCTCCCTGAAACCAAAGGTTCTGATTTTACTCTTTTGGATTCTCTGTTTATGCTTTTATGTGGGTAGGTAAAGTCTTGAAATTGGTATAGTTTCCTTCCAACCAGAAATAAAGGTGAAAAATGATGGCCTTAAGGTAAGCTCTATGGGTAAAGTAATTGATTAAAAACTGTGATTTCTTTGAGAGGAGACAGATGAGTCTATGTATGATAAAAGACACAGATACTCTTAGGATCCTAGATATGGAATGGAATAGACTTTGTAGATCACAAAGCTGTGGTTAAAAAGGACCAAGACATGGGACAGTTGTCCCCATTTTAAGCAGTACTAACGGATGCTTGGGACTTCTGCTACCAAGGAGACCTGAGCATTACATACACACATTGTCTCCCATGACCCATCTGTGCGCTAATGACTCAAACCTCAGTCTGAGGTCCAGTTCCATATATCCAGTGGCATGTTATGTTCTCTATTTGAGTGTCCACTAGACACACTAAACTTAACAGGAATGAAAATTAGCCCCTTGTTTTCACCCCTTTATCTGTTTCTCTTCTCTCCCTCAGTAGCCACTTCCACTTGTCCAGCCAGAGACCTGGGGGTTACCCTCACTTGCCCTTTCTCCCTCATCCTGAGCAACAATTAGGGTTATGGCTTTCTTATGCTTTCTTGTAAATATCTCAGATCCATTTCCTTCTTTGTGTCTTCATTTCCACTCTCCTTGCTTAGGCTTCCATTGCCTCTCCTGAGGATTATCACATCCTTCTGTACTGAGCATCCTACCTCCAACTTGCCCACATCCATAAATCCATTCTTTTCTCCATGGTCAGAATGACCTTTCTGAGATTCGAATATGATCATAATTCCTCTCCCTAAAAGCAGTCAGTGGTTCTCTAATGCCCTTGGGCCAAATCCCAAATTCTGTTAGGAGTATTACAAGACTTGGTGGGATCTGGCCCCTTCCTACTTCTCCAATTTTACCTGTAGATGTTCTACCCTCCTACCTGCTCCCCACCCCCATCCTCCACACACACTGGAGTAAACTACTTGGTTCCCTGAATGCAATTCTTTCTCTTGACTCTGAGTCTTAGAACCCTGCTCATACTCATATCCACTCTTTTCTTCCCTGGCCACTTGTCTTGCTGGGCTAGGTCCTTCTTATGCTCTAGATGTCAATTTAGTTGTAATTTCTTAAAGGACATGTTCCCTGCCCACCTCCCTGCCCCAATTTACCCTGTATGGTTTCATAACATCATATACTTTCTTCATCAAAGCCCTTTCACATCATAGCTATTATTATGTGATCTCATATTATGATAATTGCTTCTTTATCTTTTTTGTGTATTTATTTTAAATGTAAGCTCCCTGAGAGTAGGGACTGTGTCTGTGTTATTCACCAATATGTTTGCAGAGCTCCACATAGTGCTCAAAAATATTTATAGAATGTTCTTTAAGAATCTCCATGACCAAATGAGCATCTGATGGAAATATAGACTACACTTTTTAATTTTTTTAAGAGAGTGGGAGGTGGAGGGAGAGGGAGAGAGAGAATCTTAAGTACGCTTTATGCTGGGCTAACAAAGGGCTAACGAAGCCTAACAAAGGGCTTGATCTTATAACCCTGAGATCATGACCTGAGCCAAAATCAAGAGTTGGATACTCAACTGGCTGAGCCACCAGGCACCCCCTGAAAATCTGGATTATGTAAGCTCTGAAATCCTCAGGCTTTTTTTATTATCTGTGAATTTTTGACAAGGACTAATGAAGTGTCAAATACTTCATAATACATTTTTAGTATTTAGTGTAGTTAATGTTCTCTTTTACATTGTATAACTATAATTTACATTCACCTATGGTGGGTTCCCACCAGAATTATATTGGAGGAACAATTTGGCAATACCTCTTTTCTAAGAAAATTCCTGTGGATTAAAATTTGGCTCATGTAGAAACTAAATAACCAGCCCTTCCAAAAAACACGGGTGGAGTATATTTTCCCAAACATTTTTGGCATTTTTTTTCCAAGACAGGGAATAATTTGGATGGAAGAGAGGATTAAAGATTATCTCCTTTGGAAATAGCATATAGAGAAAGAGGAGTTTGCCAATTGTCTAAATATTTTCACCATGATGTCTTGGGCCACTTGGTAATCTCTGTAATTTCTAACAAATGTAAAATGTTTTTTGTGGAATTACAATGTTTGAGAAGATTTCTGGCAGTTATTTGGCCTTTTCTGGCAATTTCAATCAGGACATTCATGTGTTACCAGTCACCTTTCTAAAAGCCAGCATTGATAATAACACCTTCTTTGCAAAAGCCTTTGCTGATTATCCCAATAGCTACAGAAATAAAACTGAGTCTCATCTGCATGGCTCATGAGACCCTAGATTGGACCATCCTACCTCTCTGAGAGTTTATCTTTCCCGAGTTCCTCCATGTATCTTACCTTCCAGTCACACTGTATGACTTACATTCTCCAAAAGCACCTTGACCTTCAAGCTTCTGTATCTTTGCCTATCTCTACCTTGTACCTGATTCCCTTTTCTTTATTTGCTGAGGCAATTTTACTCATCCTCCAATGCCCAGCATTCCAATATCTGTAATGCTTGAATAAATAATGGGGACCGATTGCCCAGGGTTCTAAATATCAGACCAAGGCAGTTAAACATGGCTCCAAGAGAGTGAGACTGAAGAATTCTGAGTAGGTGGATGGTGCACACAAAACTGTGTTCAGTGAACAAGTTAGAACAAGCCAGCAGTCCCAGGGACCAGACAGTGTTAATGTTCACATAGTACATAGCCAATTAGAAGGAGAAATCATCCCTTCTAAGTTTCCTGAAGAAGGATTGCAGATATTCCCATTCTTTCCTCCTAGTCCAATATGATGTTTTGCTCTTAACCTGGCATTCTGCTTGCCACACTGCTGGCCAGCTGTAAACTTTTGTTGGACGCACCAATCCAGGCAAACAAATAGACGTGTCCCTGACATCATCAGGGCCTTCCTGAGTCAGCTTTGATTTCAGGCTGCCACACTCATGACATCTGTTAGGATTTCTCAATCAACTGACTGCTAATGAGTTTCATGCCGAAAATGAAGATGAGAATGAAGGCATGTTTACTGAATGCCACAGCAAATTTTTAAAAGAAGGGATCTAGTTTGTCTGCATTGTCTTGGAGTTTCTGTAAATGGCAAAATAAGAGAGTGGAAAAACAAAAATAAAATGACTTGAAACAAATCAGCTTAAACTTGAAAATCGCTCATGCCTGCCATCATTGACACTCAGAAATGGAAGCCAGTAATTTCCAACTGGCAATATAATCAGAAACCATTTAAAGAGTAGGACATGAAATGGGTACCTGTATTTTAAGTGGATGTGAAAAGATCTCACACATTGTAAAAGAAAAATCAAAACTTTTCAATTAAGAGAACTGCTTTCAAGAGATCCAAGCTGCCTTAGAGTTCAAGTAGATGTCCCCACAATGAATTCAATATAAATGGATGTATTTTCCTTGTGCCATGTCATTTGCAATTAGGTTGAGAGTTTCCCATCCCTTGTCTTCTCCAATCAGCACTATCTGTCCTCAGGGAAAAGATGCTTGTCTTCTCATACATGAGCTAAGAACTTTCTTCCTGGCCCTTGGCTTTAATTACCCCTACTTGGGGAAGACATTATTTTACTTTTTTTATTAGCTCCCTTGGGCAGTTAAATACAACTTTTTACAAAGTCAATAAAAAATAAAAACTAATGCTTATATTTAGTCCAACAGTTATATAGTTACTGACTTCCCCATCCCAACTTCTCCCCCAAATAATGGGTGAATCGGTTGAATCTAGTTGGGGTTTTTATGAACCACTTTGCATGTGTGGACCCTGCAAAGAGAGAGAGACTTCCTGAGATTGATTTAGTAAAAATATTTGTTTACCACTTAAACAGCACTTCACCACTTTTCCTCCCCAGCTCCCACAAAGATTAGCAAGTGTGTCTGCATTTATTTTTTGATTTTTTGAAGAATTTAATTTGTACTTTGTTTTCATTTTATTTTAATTTTGGGATTTTTTTCATTTTTATTTTTAAATGTTACAATCTCATGTGACTTTTATTATCAGAAGCACACCGACATTATCAGTAAGTCATATGTGCATATCGGGATGTTGAAAAATAGTGCCATTCACTCAGGATGTCCTTAAAAGGTTTCCAAACGGAGTTGTCAGCTCTCAGGAGGGAGGGTAGGGGTGGGGGGTGGGGGCGGTTGGTAGGTGACAGCCTGAGTAGTTTGCAAGTGGATTCCACAGAATTTCCTGCTTCTAGGTTTCTGGTCCTGCTAGGCTTGCTTGAGACCTCCCCTGGTTAAAAACCAACTTCCTGCAAACATCCTAAGGAGATTTCAATAGGTTAACATCCACCACATGAAGGGAGAAGGCAAGAGAGGAGGAAGTCATGGCCGAAAAAAGACTGACCTTTGAGAATGCTGTTTGACAGTAGGCAGGGAGCTTCCTGCTGCAGAGGGAGGTGTGACCTGGGCTCTTCTCTGTGTTAGGGGGTCATGGCCAAGGTTTGTCAAAACAAAGCCACACAGAACACCCTAATGCCAACTGGGCAGAAGCTCTGACCTGTTGCTAATGAAATAATTAGGAATTCCTTTGGAGGAAGAGTTCCAGCCCTTGAGCTCTTTGTGGCTAAGCAAATGCAGATGTCTAATTGTGCACGTTGTTATCTCCGCTAAGCCGTGGCCTGGAGCGTGCCACTTCCCTTTGCAAAATCCTTTAAGGCTGCCACCCTTCTAGAACCAAGTCTAAAATCTTCAACCACTCTTTTAAAGCTTTCCTCATTTTTGTTCCATGTAATTTTCAAGTTTCAAGTCACAACATTGCAAAGATGCAGATGTCCTAGTAGCTATGGGTTTTTGCTGAAGCAGTAGTCTCTTGTATGGATGGTACATCTCTCGCTCCAGGGGAAGAGCTGCATTTCCTTCCAGGTCCAGTGCGATGCCAGGGTTTCCCCTCTTAAAATTAGCCTCTTCCACTCACTCTGAGCTCTGTTACAGCATTTCTAATATTATTTCCAGGGACAACAGAAAGTTCAGACTTTGACATCAAATACATCTGTGTCCTTCTGCCAGCTACACTGTTTACTGAAATGTTGAACAAGATACTAATCTTTTCTGAGCTTCAATTTTCTCCTCTGATAAATGGGAATTATTCTAACATATGGCAGTTGTGAGGATTCACTCAGAAAATATTAGGAGGAAAGCAGTTGGACTACTTCCTGGCACCACATACAACTTTGCTATTTTTGTTTCTTTCAATAGACTGTGTTATCAGGGCCACATCTTAGATGACGCACATTCTCAAAAGCCCTGGGATTTCCACCTGGTAGATGCTAAAAACTCTTTATTGAGTTAAGATATTTACTGAGCAAATTCATAGTATGAAACCAGGAAAATCACACCAAACAGTGCAAATGGTCTCTGTGCATTGCCCACTCCAGCCCACGGCTGGATGGAGGCCTCTAGGCAGGGCACCTGAGGAAATCAGGCCCTCTTCCTTGTTTCTTTACCTGGAAAGCAGGCAAACACCCATTTGCTTACAGTCACAACCAAAACCAACAAAAACAAAAACAAAAAACAAAGGGGGAGGGGGTTAACAAATCCTCCATAGCCCCTGTAAAGATAATTACATTATTTGTCCTTTAAAAGCCAAATAGGGAAAAATTGTTAAGGGATGACCTACAGCAGTGGTTCTCAAACTTTTGGTTTTAGGATCATTCTCTCTCTATTCTTGAAATGATTGAGAACCTCCAAAAGCTTTTGTTAATATAGGCTATATGTGGCTATATTTCACTGTACTGAAATTAAAACAGAAAAGTTTAAAGTATTGATTTAAAACATAATAAACATAATATGCTGACAAAAATAATAAATATTAGGAAAATAACTGCATTTCTAGAACGGACCAACAAAAGTGAGAGAAGAAACTTTCTTATATTTATTTTTTTACATTTTTGCAAACCTCTTTAATGTCTGGCTTTGTAGCAAACAGCTGGATTCCCATAGATGGTTCTGTATTCAGCTGGTAGTGAGATATTAATTTGAAGAAAATTGGCCTCACTGAGAAGTAGTGGAAGGTGAGGACTCAACAGGTGTAGCTTCTTAAAGGTAGATGCAGTGTGGGATCTGAGCCATATCAATGAAACTTTCTTACTTGTTACATTAAAATCCATTGGTCAGTCTTGCATTTAAATGGCTTTCAGTATGCATGATTCTTTAACATCATGCTTTTCATCATTTGGAAAATACTGGTTCGCTGAGTTATGCAGAGCTTCAAAACTTTAATTCATTTCATTATACAGTATATAAAACTTCCATTTGTTAATATCACTTCCAACCTCATCAGAAAAGTCTTTATATATTGGGAGCTGCCAAGTTCATAGTAGAAGATAGGAATTTCTAATTTTTGCTTGGAAGTCAAAATTTTATCATTGGCAATGCATGCTGTCATTTTTCTTGAAATGACAGTCCCACTTGGTTTATTTTGAGAAAATACTCAAGTCTGATGAACAGTAGTTTATCAGTTATTCTTCCAAGTGGATTTGATATTTTATTAAAGAGAGGCCAATTACTCATTGTGCAAAAAAAAAAAAAAAAATGTTTTACCTAGAAAAAAACTATTGTATTCTGGTGTGCAATGGAATTCCTTTATGTTTACTTTTCATTTCATTACACAAAATAATAAAAATGATGAATAATCAAAGGTTAAATGATTTTAGAACAACATATTAATTTGTTAAAATTAATTATTTTCTAATGTATTTTCCTTTATAAAGTATAAATTTATTATTATAAAGTAGTTAAGTATTTGCTAATAATTTATTATCCAAAAATTACTAGTTTTTACTGCTTCAGCAAGGTTATTCCTAAGTCAACCTGGCATTTTCTTGTTATCCTAAGTGTCTACTCAGGCAATGAGGGACCAGTGACACTACTACACCCTGCTGATGTTCAGTTGATGCAAGCACCAGAGCTAGGGAGGCCACCATCAATGAAAACATATTTTAAAGATACAATCATAAGTAAAGATAAATTTCTTCCCACAACACTGAGCATAGCACAGGCCTTTTCTCCTGCTCTTCCTTGAGTTTCTTTCTGAGACAATATGCCTTATCTCTTTAGGACAGGATTAAAACAAGAAAGACACTTGGCACTTGCAAAGCACTCCTGCAGGGACTTCGCCTCTAACATTTTTCTTTAAATGTGGTCACTTTGAAAGGGACAAGAGCTGGGAATCAGAACACATCATCCTGAAGCAAGATCATTAAAACTTTTGAGTAAATTCCAGACAACTGTCAGCTCTAATGCTCCCAATCAAAATATTGAAAAGAACTACATTTCAAAAAAAAAAAAAAAAAAAGAACTACATTTCAGTATTTAATTTTCTTTCTTTCTTTTTTTTTTTAATTTATGATAGGCACACAGTGAGAGAGAGAGAGGCAGAGACACAGGCAGAGGGAGAAGCAGGCTCCATGCACCGGGAGCCCGACGTGGGATTCGATCCCGGGTCTCCAGGATCGCGCCCTGGGCCAAAGGCAGGCGCCAAACCGCTGCGCCACCCAGGGATCCCCTCAGTATTTAATTTTCTAATCCAATTAATAAAATTTCTTTTTGCCTTCTTACTAATTTGTTATTTGCAGTACATACTTTATCAAGTAACAGTGGGCTTGGTAGAGCCAGTGATAAATCCGATGATCTTGTAAAGGGTTGAGGATAACAAGAAACCGGAGGTCATTCTGTTCAAAAGGGGCAAAAAGGGCAGCCCGGGTGGTTTAGCGGTTTAGCACCGCCTTCAGCCCAGGGCCTGATCCTGGAAGACCCGGGATCGAGTCCTGCGTCAGGCTCCCTGCATGGAGCCTGCTTCTCCCTCTGTCTTTGTCTCTGCCTCTCTCTCTCTCTCCCTCTTTCTCTCTCTCTCTCTGTATCTCTCATTAATAAATAAAATTTTAAAAAATCTTCAAAAGGAGCAAAAAACTCAGAAGGTGGCTTTCCTGAGAAATTCAGCCTTTGCCAACTCACCGTCAATGTGATTCATCAAAACACTCGAAAAGTAGGTTGAGAAATGCAGAAATGTAACTTGTTTCTAGTGGGCTAGGACTGGACAGATTCCAAGGTCATGCTTACTTGAAACATTGGAAAGATTCTTAAAGAAATCATATACAAGTGAAATGGTGAATGGATAATCTAATCTAAATTCATCCTGACCCAAATTTCATCTTGAGCATACAGATTTTATCTATTCTAGAGAGGCCTCAGTCATCAGACCTAATCATTTTGTTAAAATGAGATATGTTGATGACTAATAGGATGCAGTACATTTTCTTCTACTCCTTTAGACCAAATAATATTTTCTTTATCTTTCACCCTTTAGCAACAAAAGTAGTCCTGAGTCTGTCCTTTCATAGTGGAAATATCTTTGAATCAGGACACAGGGACATTGGTACTTTCTTGACTTTAAACATTGTTAAGTGTGATACAGAGCAAGTTGCCCTGTCATTTAGAGTGTGAAATGATCACCAGATAATTCAGCTCTCCTAATTCACAGATATACCTTCTCATGCATCATAAAGACAGCATTCACCTGAGTAGATTATCCTTAAGCTCTACCTAATAAGAATGCCTTGAACATACCCCAACTGCTTCCAGTTTCAAGATCTGTGTGATCTCTTGGGGGACTTGGGTTTTCTTGGCACCTCTACCTCTTAGGGACTTTGTTCCCTTACATGCTGGTACTGTCCCTTACCTTACCAACTGATGGGAATCTGCTTTACCATAGCCCAAACCTAACTTCCTACTATGTATTTGAGTGTTTAATAAACATTAGTAAATATTAATGAAGGTGCCAGGGACAGATCAGGGTCAGAAATTACAGACCTTTTTTGGGGGTTACTGGCTTAAAGAGACCTGGGTTACAATTCTGATCTATCACTTATTAGTTATATATTCCTGGCAATTTCCTTACTTTCTCTGAGTCTTAAAAGCCACTTAAAAGACATTAACTCCATCATCGGATTGCCATTAGAATAAATAAGATAAATGCATACTCAAGTTTCTGAAAGACTCCCAGCCTTCCAAGGCCACCCTCTAAAAATAGACATAAATAAAAACAATATTGGGATTTCTACATCTGGGAATATGAACTAGATTTAATATTCCTCCCATTAAGTGCAAATAAAAACCCTTAGCATTATATTTAAAACAAGCATCAAAAAGTCTCTAAGAGGTAAAGGGAGGAAGGCTAAGCAGCCAGGAATCTTAGGATATGAGGGAAGACACAGTGGTGAATTCCCCAGGTTTTCTTTTTGCCTTATATATTCCAGATTTGGTGCTGAAGAAACCAGCAACTGGGAAATGGCAACAGGCAAAGATAATAGATCCCCAATGAAAGCTTTGTCCCCATAGCCGTAGGATCAGGAAAAATGCAGCTGAGCAAGACAGAAAACCTTTAGACAATAACCTCTCTACTCCAGCTAAACACTACAGCCACACATGCAAGCAAAAGATGAGAAACCTAGACTTCTACCCTCACAAGGCTGTAATGAAGTGCTCTAATACCTCTTCAGGGTGATATCAGAAAAGGTCAGATGAGGAGCCAGGACTTTCATCCCTACCCCACAATAATAAGGTCCTTTGCATCACAGGGTTAGTGGAGACCACATGGGGAGTTAGAACCCATACTCTCATCTAGCAGTAATGAGGTGGTATGCCCTTTTTCTTTGCTGGAGCAGTGTTAGAAAAAAAGAAAGAAAATAGCTAAAATGGAACATTTAAATAAGATTCATAATCTCATGACATAATAGGAAAATGTAGAGGTTTCAATCAAATATCAAGAACCAAGAATATCTCAAACTAATAAGAAAAGACCATAAATATCAATGTTGAGATGATAGAGATGTCAGAACTATCTGACAGAGATTGCAACAAAGCTATTATATAGATCGTTCTATGAGTAATTATGAATGCTCTTGGAAAAAAAGAAAGAAAGAAAGCCTCAGCAAATAAATCAAAAGTCTCATCAAGACAAGAGAAGACATAAAGTAGAATCAAATGGAAATTTTAGAATTGAAAAAAAAAAACCAATAACTACACTAAAACGATGGGCTCAACAATAGAATAGAAGAGACAGAAGAAAGAAGACAGTGACCTAGAACATGGACTAGTAGAAGTTATCCAGTCTGAATAAAGCAAGTAGACTGGGGAAAAAAGTAAACATAGCTTCAGGGGCCTGTGGGACTATAACAAAAGATCTAACCTTCCTGTCATCTTTGGGGCCCCAGAAAAGAAGAAAAAGGGAATGGCTGAAAGAGTCCTCCAAGAAATAGTGGCTGAAATGTTCCCAAATTTGGCAAGAGATTGAAATGTATGAATTCAAGAAGCTGAGCAAACCCCAACCAGAAAAATAAACTGAAGAAGACTATGCCAAGATATGTTATAAACTTCTGAAAACTAAAGACAAAGAAAAAAGCCCTCACAAGCAGCCGGAAAAAAACCCAAAACTTTGTATACGAAAAAGACAATTCTAAAGTCAGTGGATTTATCAGAAGCTATGGGGGCCAGAAGGAAGTAGAATAATATTTTGTTAAGTACTGAACAACAGCAAAACTCCATCAACCCTGAACCTTATGCCACCAAAATATCCTTTGAGAATGAAGGGGAGATCTGAGCTTCTGGGGAAGGGGGCAGAGGAGGAGAATCATATAGGAGCTCACCTAGATAGCACCCACTGTAAATAACCCAGAAAATGACTTAAACGCTGGCAGAGCAGACTCTCCACAGTTAGTCATAGGAAGGCCAGATCAAAACCATAGGAAGGGTCAGTACATGGTCAGGAAACAAATTAACCTGTGAGAGACTAACCACAAGGGGGAGAAACATGGCAAGCATGGAGAGGGAGAGAGCAAAACCCAGGCACCCCAAGCATGGGGCACCCACACTGGGAAGATGTATCCCCATAACATTTGGCTTTGAAAACCAGAGGTGCTTAACTTTATGAATTTTTACAGTTAGAGGGGCTTAACACTGAAACTTTAAAAATCATCAGGCTCAGCTCTGGGAGAGCTGGAGGGCAGTAAGAAACCGAGTCCCCACCCTTTAAGAGACAGCACAACAAACAGCATCCACTGAGAATTAGCATGGAAACAACTAATCTCTGGGGTTTACAGGAAGGAGATATATTTACTATTAGAACTTGTACAGAGGGACAGGGATATTTATGAAACTTCTCAAAGAAGAAAAGAGCTGGCTAGTGCCATTTTTCTCCTCCATCTCCCAGCTTAGATACTTAGACGACACCTGCAGGAAATGATAGAAACCAGCACAAACACTTGCCAGCTAGTTTCACTAACAGTGTACCCCACCCCTTCACTCTCCTGCAGATCCATACCACCCAATCCACCTCACTCCACCAGAGTCCATCAAAGGATGACATTGTGCAAACAGCTCCCAGTGGCCAGCACCACTCCAAAGTGGCTCCTGACCTGGAGAGAGGGGAAGATAAGCACACACACCAGTCTGTTTGCAGCCCCAGTGGTGGACTGGGGACAGTGCTTGGGTCTGACTATAAGCCCCATACACCAATGAGAGCTTCTCAGGGGACAACACAGGGAAAGCATCCTGCAGTCTGGTGCAATTGCAGTCTGGTAAATATCTAGTCTGACCCAACTCAAACCCAAGGTGATCCCAGACTGCCCTCTTAAGAGCACCAACTCTGCCCACAATAAGCAAAAAGAGCTATTGCAGATGACTGGACTGAATGCAAACACATCTCAACCACAGCATAGGGTGCATGCAACACATAGGAGAAACCCCTGAAGCACCAGATTCTTATGAACAGGGCACTACAGGACCTCTTCTTCATATGGCCACTATTTTAAAGAGCAAGAGATGTAGTTGAACTTTCCTAACACAAACAGAAAGCCAGACAAAATGAGGAGACAGAGGAATATGTCCTGGGTGAAAGAATAGGACAAAATCACAGCAGGAGAGCTAAACAAAGTGGTGATAAGAAATGTATCTGATATCAATGGAACAGAATAGAGAATCCAGAAATGGACCCTCAACTTTATGGTCAACTAATATTCGACAAAGAAGGAAAGACTATACACTGGAAGGAAGAAAGTCTCTTCAATAAATGGTGCTGGGAAAATTGGACATCCACATGCAGAAGAATGAAACTAGACCACTCTCTTTCACCATACACAAAGATAAACTCAAAATGGATGAAAGATCTAAATATGAGAGAAGACTCCATCAAAATCCTAGAGGAGAACACAGGCAACACCCTTTTTGAGCTCGGCCACAGTAACTTCTTGCAAGATACATCCACGAAGGCAAAAGAAACAAAAGCAAAAATGAACTATTGGGACTTCATCAAGATAAGAAGCTTTTGCACAGCAAAGGATACAGTCAACAAAACTAAAGACAACCTACAGAATAGGAGAAGATATTTGCAAATGACGTATCAGATAAAGGGCTAGTTTCCAAGATCCATAAAGAACTTATTAAACTCAACAGCAAAGAAACAAACAATCCAATCATGAAATGGGCAAAAGACATGAAGAGAAATCTCACAGAGGAAGACATAGACATGGCCAACAAGCACATGAGAAAATGCTCTGCATCACTTGCCATCAGGGAAATACAAATCAAAACCACAATGAGATACCACCTCACACCAGTGAGAATGGGGAAAATTAACAAGGCAGGAAACCACAAATGTTGGAGAGGATGCGGAGAAAAGGGAACCCTCTTACACTGTTGGTGGGAATGTGAACTGGTGGAGCCACTCTGAAAAACTGTGTGGAGGTTCCTCAAAGAGTTAAAAATAGATCTGCCCTACGACCCAGCAATTGCACTGCTGGGGATTTACCCCAAAGATACAGATGCAGTGAAACGCCGGGACACCTGCACCCCAATGTGTCTGGCAGCAATGTCCACAATAGCCAAACTGTGGAAGGAGCCTTGGTGTCCATCGAAAGATGAATGGATAAAGAAGATGTGGTCTATGTATACAATGGAATATTACTCAGCCATTAGAAATGACAAATACTCATCATTTGCTTCGATGTGGATGTAACTGGAGGGTATTATGCTGAGTGAAATAAGTCAATCAGAGAAGGACAAACATTATATGGTCTCATTCATTTGGGGAATATAAATAATAGTGAAAGGGAATAGAGGGGAAGGGAGAAGAAATGGGTAGGAAATATCAGAAAAGGAGACAGAACATGGAAGACTCCTGACTCTGGAAAGCGAATTAGGGGTGGTGGAAGGGGAGGAGGGCGGGGGGTGAGGGTGACTGGGTGGCGGGCACTGAGGGGGGCACTTGATGGGATGAGCACTGGGTGTTATTCTGTATGTTGGCAAATTGAACACCAATAAAAAATAAATTTATTATTTAAAAAAAAAGAAATGTATCTGATAGAGAATTTAAAGGAATAGTCATAAAGATACTCACTGAGCTGGAGAAAAGAATGGAGGAACTCAGTGATACCCTAAACAAAGAGATAGAAAATATAAAAAAAGAACTGATCAGAGAGGAAGAGCTCAATAACTGAAATTAAAAATATATTAGAGGCAGGGTACTGGGTAGCTCAGTCAGTTAAGCATCTGATTTCAGCTCAGGTCATGATCTCAGGTTCTTGGGATTGAGCCCTGCATTGGGCTCCTTGCTCAGTGAAGAGTCTGCCTGTCTCTCTGCTCCTCCTCCCACTCCTACTCTCTCATTCTCTCTCTCTCAAAATCTTTTTTTAGATTTTATTTGAGAGAGAAATAGGAATAAATAGTAGACTAAAGGAAGCAGAAGAATGAATCAGTGAGTTGGAAGACTGAGTAATGGAAAGCAACCAAGCCGAATAGGAAAAAGAAAAAAAGAATAATCAAAAGCAAAACTAGATTCAGAGAACTCAACAAAACCATCAAGCATAATAACATTTGCATTAAAGGGACCCTAGAAGGAGAAGAAAGATAAAAGGGAGACGAAAATTTATTTGAAGAAATAATAGCTTAAAACTTCCTGAATCAGGGGAAGGAAACAGAAATGTAGATCCAAGAGGCACAGAGAGCCTGCAACAAAATCAACCCAAGGAGGTCCATACCAAGACATATAATTGAAATGCAAAAAATAGTGATAAAGAGAGGATTTTAAAAGCAGCAAGAGAATGGAAAACAGTTATATACAAGGGAAACCCCATAAGGATATCAGTGAATTTTTCAGCAGAAACTTGGCAGGCAAAAGAAAGTGGCAGGATATATTTGAAATGCTGAAATGAAGAAAACCTGCTCTATCAAAAAATAATCAAAATATATACTCAAAAAATACTCTATCCAGCAAGGCTATCATTCAAAATAAAAGGAGAGATAAAGAGTTTCTCAGACAAACAAAAGTTAAAGGAGTTCCTCATCACTAAATAAGCCTTATACGAAATGCTAAAGGGGATTCTTTGAGTAGAAAGGAAAGACCATAAGTAGGATTAAGAAAAGTAGGAAAAGGAAAAAAATTTCACAGGCACATATAAACACAATAAACATAGTAGATTAATCACTTACAAAACCCGTATGGAAAAAAAAAAGAAAAAGAAAACAAAACCCGTATGGACATTAAAGCACAAAGGCAGTAAATCAAGTACATCTATAAAAATCAGTCAAGGGATTCACAAAATAAAGGATGTAAAGATGACACTCTCTTCCTAAAATGTGTGTGTGGAGGGAGGGGTAAAAATTAAGTGCTTTTAGAATGAGTTCAGACTTAAGTGACCATCAACTTAATATAGACTGCTATATGCATTAGATTTTATATATAAACCTAATGGTAGCCACAAATAAAAAACCAGTAATATATATACAAAAAAATAAAGACAAAGAAATCCAAGCATATCATTAAAGCCATCAAACCACAAGAAAAGATAGCAAGAAAAGAAAGGAACAGGGAAGAACAAAACCACAATAAAACAATTAACAAAATGGCAAGTACACACCTATCAATAATTACTTTGAATATAAATGAACTGAAAAGTCCAATCAAAAGACATAGGATGACTGAATGGATAAAAAAGCAAGACTCATCTATATGCTGCCTACAAGAGACTCATTCCGACCTAAATACAAATGCAGATTAAAACTGAAGGGATAGAAAACATTTATCAGACAAATGGAAATGAAAAGAAAGCTGGGGTAGCAATACTTAGACAAAATAGACTTTAAAACAGAGACTGTAACTAGAGACAAAGAAGGACACTACATAGTCATAAAGGAAGATAATTCAGAAAGAAGATATAGGAACTGTAAGTAATATTGCACCCAACATGGAGCACCCAGATATATAAAGCAGCTATTAATAAATATAAAGGAAGAAATTGATAGTATACAATAATAGTAGGGGACTTTAACTCCCCACTTATATCAATGGACAAATTATCCAAACAGAAAGTCAACAAGGAAACAGTGGTTTTTAATGACACATTGGACCAGATGTATCTAAACAGATATATTCAGAACATTCCATCCAAAAACAGAATACACATTCTTTTCAAATGCACATAGAACATTCTCCAGAATATTTCACAAAGATCAAAAAGATTGAGGATTGAAGTCATAGCATGCATTTTGATGACCACAATGCTATGAAACTAGAAATCAACCACACACACAAAAAAAAAATCTTGAAAGAACACAAATATATGGAGGTTAAACAACGTGCTACTAAACACTGAATGAATCAACCAAGACGTGAAGGAGAAAATCATAAAATACATAGAGACAAATGAAAATGGAAACACGATGGCCCCAAATCTTTGGAATCCACAAAAAGCTGCTCTAAAAAGCAAGATTATAGCAATACAGGACTACCTCAAGAAGCAAGAAAAGTCCTAACCTTATACCTCAAGGTGCTAGAAAAAGAAGATCAAACAAAGCTGAAAGCCAGTAGAGGGGAAGAAATAATAAATATTAGAGCAGAAATAAGTGAAATAGAAAATAAAAAAAAAGAAAAAGAAAAGTACAGATAAACATAACCAGGAGCTGATTCTTTGAAAAGACCAACAGAGTTGATAAACTTTTAGCCAGATTCATTAAAAAAATAAAATGAGAGAGAGAATTCAAATAAACAAAATCAGAAATGAAAAAGGATAACAGGGCAGCCCCGGTGGCTCGGCGGTTTACCGCCTGTCTTCAGCCCAGGGCATGACCCTGGAGACCCTGGATCGAGTTCCAGGTTGGGCTCCCTACATGGAGCCTGCTTCTCCCTCTGTGTCTCTGCCTCTCTCTCTCTTTCTCTCTCTCTCTCTCTCTCTCTCTCTCTCATGAATAAATAAATAAAATTTTAAAAAAAAGAAAAAGGATAACATAGAAATACAAAGGATTAAAGGGAATATTATGAAAAATTATATGCCAACAAAGTGGACAACTAGAAGAAATGTATAAATTCTCAGAAAAAAATAACCTTATAAAACTGAATCAGGAAAAAAATAGAAAATTTGAACAGACTGATCACTAGCAATGAAATTGAATCACTAATCAAAAAACTCCCAACAAACAAGAATCCCAGACCAGACGGCTTCATAGGTGAACTCTTCCAAATATTTAAAGAAGAGTTAATACATTCTCTTAAACTATTCCAAAAAATAGAAGAGAAAGGAAAGCTTCCAAATTCATTCTATGAGGCCAGTATTACTCTGATACCGAAACCAGAGAAAGACAACAAAACCAAAAAAAAAAAAAAAGAGAACTACAGGCCAATATCTCTGGTGCACATAGTTGCAAAAATCCTCAACAAAATACTAGCAAACCAAATCCAACAATATATTTAAAAAATCATTCACCACTATCAAGTGGTATTTTTTCCTGGGATGCAAGTGTGGTTCGAAATTCACAAATCAATCAATGTAATACATCATATCAACAAGAAAAAGGATTAAAACCGTATGATTATCTCAATGGATTTAGAGCAAGCATTTCACAAAGTACAACATTTATTCATGATAAAAACCCTTAACAGGGCTCCCTGGGTGGCTCAGCAGTTTAGCACCTGCCTTTAGCCCAGGCGTGATCCTGGAGTTCCAGGATCGAGTCCCACATCAGGCTCCCTGCATGGAGCCTGCTACTCCCTCTGCCTGTGTCTCTGCCTCTCTCTTTCTGTGTCTCTCATGAATAAATAAATAAAACCTTAAAAAAAAAACCTCAACAAAGTAGGCTTAGGGGGGATATACCTCAACATAATAAGGGCTATATAGAAAAAACCTACAGCTAACATCATACTCAATGGTGAAAACTGAGAACTCTTCCCCTAAGATCAGGAATAAGGCTAGGATGTCTACTCTCACCACTTTTATTCAACATAGTACTGAAAGTCCTAGCCACAGCAATCAGACAACAAAAATAAAAGGTGTCCAAATTGGTAAAGAAGAAGTAAAACTCTCACTATTTGCAGAGGATATTATACTCTATATAGAAAACCCTAAAGACTCCACTGAAAGACTACTAGAACTGGTAAATAAATTTAGTAAAGTCACAGGATACAAAATCAATGTACAGAAATCTGTTGTGTTTCTATGCACCAATAATGAAATGGTAGAATGAGAAATTAAGAAAACAAGCCCATTTACAATTGCACCAAAAAATAATAAAATACCTAGGAATAAATTTAACTGAGAAGGTGAAAGATTTGTGCTCTTATAAAACACTGATGAAAGAATTTGAAGATAATATGAACAAATGAAAAGATATTCTATGCTCATGGATTGGAAGAATCAATATTATTAAAATGTCTATACTACCCAGCTCGATCTGCATTTAATGCAACCCCTATCAAAATACCAACAGCACTTTTCATTGAACTAGAACAAATAATTCTAAAATTTGTATGAGGAACCACAAAAGTCTCTAAATAGTCAAAGCAGTCTTGAAAAAAAGGACAAAAATGGAGGTAGTGTTCACAGTAGTATAGTGTTTCAGATTTAAAGACAAACTCCAAAGCTGTAGTAATCAAAACAGTATGGTACTCACACAAAAAGAGACACATAGATCAATAGAACAGAATAGGGAGCCCAGAAATAAACCCATGTTATTATGGTCAATTAATCTATGACAAATGAGCCAAGAATATGCAATGGGAAAAAGACAATATTTTCAAAAAATAGTGTTCATAAAACTGGACAATTGCATGTAAAACAATGAAAGTAGACCACTTTCTAACACTGTACATAAAAATAAACTCATGCATGGAATTTAAGAAACAAAACAGATAACATAGGGGAAGGGAAGGAAAAATAAAATAAGAGGAAAACAGAGAGGGAGGCAAACCACAGGTATTCTTAACTATTAGGGAACAAACTGAAGGTTGCTGGAGGGGAGATGGGTGGGGGTATGGGGTAACTGAGTAAAGGGCATTATATTAAGGAGGGAACTGGAAGTAATGAGCACTGGGTATTGTATGCAACCAAGGAATCACTGAATTCTACCTCTGAAACTAATAATACAGTATATGTTAATTAACTTGAATTTAAATAAAGCATTAAAAAATAAACTCAAAATGGGTTAAAGACCCAAATATGAGACTTGAAACCATAAAAAGCCTAGAAAAGAGCACAGACAGTAATATCTCTGATGTTTTTCATAGCAACATTTTTCTAGTAATGTTTCCTCAGACAAGGGAAACAAAAGCAAAAATTAACTATTGGGACTACATCAAAATGAAAAGCTTTTGCACAATAAAAAAAAAGGTAATAATAAAAAAAGACAACCTGCTGAATTTAAGGAGAAGATATTTACAAAGGATATATCCAGTAAGGGGTCAGTATCCAAAATATACAAAAAACTTACACAGCTCAACACCAAATGCCCCAAAATAATCTAATCAAAAATGAGCAGAAGACAAGAACAGACATTTTTCCAAAGAAGACATGTAGATGGCCAACATACATGTGAAAAGATGCTCAACATCACTCATCATCCATTGGGGAAATGCAAATCAAAATCACAATGAGATACCTCCTCACACCTGTCAGAATGGCTAAAATCAAAACACAAGAAACAAGTGTTGGCAAGGATGCCAAGAAAAAGGAAACTTGTGTACTGTTGGTGAGAATGCAAACTGGTACAGCCACTGTGGAAGACAGTATGTAGGTTGCTCATAATTTAAAAATAGAATTATCATATAATCCAGTAATTCCACTATGAGGTATTTACCCAAAGAATATGAAAACACTAATTTGCAAAGATATAAGCACCTCTATGTTTATTGCAGCATTATTTACAATAGCCAAATTATGGAAGCAGTGTGAGTGTCCACTGATAGATAAATGGATAAAGAAGATGTGGTATGTGTACACACACATACACACACACACAATGGAATATTACTCAGCTATAAAAAGGAATGAAATATTTCCATTTGCAACAACATGGCTGGACCTACAGAGTATAATGCTAAGTGAAATAAGTCAGAGAAAGATAAATACCTTATGATTTCACTTATATGTAGAATTTAACAAGCAAATCTAATGAACAAAGATAAAATAGAGACAAACACTCTTAAATATTGACAACAAACTGGTGGTTGTCAGAAGGGAAGTAGGTGGGAGGGGGTAAGATAGGTGAAGGAAATTAAAAGCACACCTATTGTGATGAGCACTGAGTAATGTATAGAATGGTTGAATCCATATACGTACACCTCAAACTAATATAGCACTGTATGTTTATTATACTAGAATTTATAAGAAAAAAATGAAAAGATTCTCAGGTGAAAGAAAAGAAAGAACTTGTTGCCAGTAGATATACCCTAAAAGGATAGTTAAGGAAGATTTTGTAAACAGAAAGGAAACAATAAAAGAAAGAATTCTGAAATATTAGGAAAAAAACAAAAATCATGGTAAGAAAAGACATGAGTAAATACAACAGACTTTACCTCTCCTCTTGAGTTTTCTAAATTATGTTTAATATGGAAACAGAATTATAACACTGACTGATGTGGTTCTAGATGTACAAGTTATTTATATTATGAATGAGGGAGGATAATGGGGCATAAAGGAAAGTCTTCTATTTTACACTCAACTGGTAAAATGATGACACTAGTAAATTCTGACCAGTTGTGTATATAATGTAGTGATGATAGTACCACTAAAAAAAGATCTGTAAGAAATAACTAGAAAAACACTATATATAAATGAAAATCAAATTCAAAAAAATGTCCAAGTAATCCTCAGGAAGACAGGAAAATAAAATAGAGAAACATAAATAGAATAGTCAGAAAACAAGAAAACAAACAAAATATACATATAATATCAGATTTAAGACATTATGTATCAATATTTATATTGAATAAAAATGGTCCAAATATACCAATTATAAAAGAAAGATTGGTAGAGTGGATTAAAAGCACATGACCCAACTACGTGTTGTCCACAAGAAATTCACTTCAAATACAGTGTTAGGTTAAAAACCAAAGCATAGAAAAAATTACTGTATGATTCATATATATAATATTCATGAAATGATGAAATTGTAGTAAGCAGAACAAATTAGTACTTGCCAGTTGTGATGGAGGGGGTGGGGGCAGAAGGGAAATGGATGTAGCTACAAAGGGACAATTGTGGGGTTTTTTACACTGTGGGTAGTTTCTAGGACATAAGAGTGTATTTGCTTCAAATTTAAGGAAATCCATCAGTCTTTTCTTTTATGGCTTCTACCTTTCTTAGAAAACATTGTACACATCAAGATTATATAGTAAAAGTCACTTTATTTTCTTCTAGCCCATTTACAGTTTCATTTTTCACTCTCAGTTCAATTTCTCTGTAAATTGGGAGAGGGTAAGAGATACTGAGCTCCATATTAATTTTTTTTTCAGGGGCACCTGGGTGGCTTAGTGGTTGAGTGTCTGCCTTCAACTCAGGTTGTGACCCCGGGGTCCTGGTATTGAGTCCCATATCAGGCTCCCCGCAAGGAATCTGCTTCTCCCTCTGCCTGTGTCTCTGCCTCTCTCTGTGTTTCTCATGGATAAATAAAATCTTTAAAAAAGTTTTTTTTTTCCAAAATGGAAATTCAGTTGTCTTAACACTATTGAAGAAGTAATCCTTCACCTACTGATTTAGGATATCATTTGATTATTCAAAACATTCTTATATTTACTTTTACTAACTATATCTAGCCTTTTATATCTGTCACCTTTACTGTTTTATTTTTCCCCTTTGCCTGGAATCACCATCATAAAACATTTTAGCTCCAGAAGATGTTCATAGCGGGAAATATCAATCACCTATCTTTTTTATCATGGGCTCACTAGCTGGATAACCTTTGGCAAGTAAGGTTCTTTGAACTTCCGTTTCTATCTATAAAATAGAAGTAAAAAAAAGTAAAAAAAAAAAAAATAAAATAAAATAAAATAAAATAGAAGTAAAATACACCTCTCTGTATTATGTCAGCATGCCAAGATCCTCCCCCTTCAAAAGCCTACCAATGCAGGATTCTCTAAGTTCTGCTTACCTGGTTTAGTCCTTTTGTGCCCCTAGAATCATGTGTATAACAGTCTTAAAAAATAAACTTTTTAATTTTGAGATAGTTTTAGATTTACAAAGATGTGGGAACATAATTCACAAAGTTCCCACAAATCTTTCACTCAGCTTCTTCTTACATTAGCATCTTATACAACCATAGTGTAGTTATCAAAACCAATGTGTGAATGGTCCATACACAGAACTAAAGGCACCACTTGATAGTGATTTTTCTTACTGGAGGAGATGATTATGCCAGAGTCCAAACTCCTTTTATTTGTGCATTTTGGTTCCTAAATGCCAAAGAGAAAAGGTAGACTAAAAGCCTCAAGTTGTTTCCTAAAATTAAAAAACAGAAGAACAAGAAGGAAAATGATGTAACCCTTTTTTCTTCTCCTCCCACACAACTGGAAAGGGTTGACTTAGCTTAGGACCATGAAAGTCAGAGTAAAACCTCCACATTCTCCTTAATTCCACACATTATGCGTGGTTACCGTTAACACACATGCTTCCAATCACCCCCTGTCTTAAGAACAGTGCAAATGTGGGTGCTAAGAGAATTGAAACTGCCAAACACATTTGACATCACAATGCCCTTGAAAGAGCTATCAGCTAAACTCAGATATATATGTACATCTCAGCAGTTCCATTTTATTAAACTCACAACATTTCCACCCAATTTAAACCCACTGTGATAGCACACGTCGTGACGGATTTGGGTGGTGTTTTCCTTTCCAGTTGGCTCTAAGAACATCATATGAAGCCAGACCACAGTTTGATGCCAAGTCCATGATTAGCGTTCCACTTGGGTCTCTTTTGTTTTTTGAGCAGATATGCAATGTTGGCTACAACCACTCAGGGATGGGGTGAGAACAAGACCCGTTCAAGAAATGTGACAATAGCTTGAAAATTCATTTTAAGAGCAGCAACTCTTGTTACCTTAAGTGTCAGCTATGAATTTCTAGCTAAGGCCTGTATTTCTGTAACCGGGATTGCAAACTAGTGGACCCTGGGCCAAATGTGGCTCACAGATGTGTTTTATTTGGCCAATTCAATGTTATAAAAGCATCTGAAATTTGTGGCCAACATTTACATATTAAGAGATTCTACACAAAAATCTGGATTTCTGTATTCTCATGAAAAACTTGATGTGGCTGCATTGGGCCTGCTTTTCCACATGGCAACAATTGGCTGGGGTTGAGCTGCAGCTGCTCTTCGAGACAGCACACACGTCCCATCTGGTTAGCGAAATCTCTACCCAGCTCACTTCTCCTATTTATGTAACTTGCCTTGTCTCTGTGGCTGTTTGGATTTTCAACACTAGTTTATAATCAAAGATCAAGACAATTTCAATAATTTAAGCTTCTGGTTCCACCAAGGTGAGAAAAACTATGATGAGAAAATATGGCTGGTCTGGGTTCCTTCAGAAGTAGATCTTGAGATTCAAGTGTAATTTATTTGGGAGGTGATCCCAGGAAAAACTGGCAGGATAGGGGGAAGTGTGTCGGAGAAGAGAAGCCAACCAATAAATAATGTGTTATCAGTTAAGTGACTGTTGTGGTCAACTGGAGCTTAATCCTACTGGGGAATTCTAGAAGGCAGTGTAAAGTATGAGCCTCAGAGTTACCAAAACCCAGACATAAGAGAGCAGTTCTTCCTATCAGTTATTTATTAATGGTTGCTCCCAGAAGCAGCGAATCCTCAATATTTCCCAATGCCATTCCAATGGACAGATCATTCCTGAAATGAGAAAACCCCCAGGCAAAGAGAGGCAGAGGCCAAAAGTTGGAAATTAGTACCCCAGACACTGAAATCTGAGGCCAACGAGAGGATAGGACACCAGTTGCCTCAGCCACACCATGCTCTTGTGACTAAAACAAAGAGATGGGAACAGCAGGGATTCTGTCTCAAGAATAGAGGAGGTACTTGGTATTAGCTGATCAGGAGCACAAAGTTTATCTCCTTTGTGAGAGCTGCTCATTCTTTGAACCAACTTCAAAAGTTCCCCAAATTGGCCTTCACTTCTGCTGCATATTCTGAGCCCCTGGGTAAAGGTGGGATAAATTGAACCACTCAAAGCAAGAGACTTGTGAGGATACCAGGCTAGAGTATCTTTTGAAGGTGACATGAGCTTTGGTCTGCTTTGGTCCTCTCAGTGTATATTTATTCCGAAGCAAGGGCATTGAAGCACTTTCTGTAGTTATCCCATGATCAGAATCCAGATGTGAGTAGGCCAAATTCATGTTTTTCCTGTTCACAGTGGTGAGTCATAGAAGAATTGGATGTGACTCAAGCACGAGCCTGGCGCACGTGAATGCTTTAGTCATATCGCTGTTTCCTTTGGTGAGAATCCTGGTAATGTCCAAGTGTCATGACTTGTTTATGGTGACTTTGAACAGCACAAAATTATAAATTATGTAATTATTTACATTGAATTCCAATCACAAATTGATCCAGTCCTGCTGGTATGACTGCTGGTGGCAATCAGTTACTTAATGGAAACTGTCACCTCCTAAATGGAAGGGGCAACATCAACAGCACTTGAACAGAATCTGCCCCTACATAGTAGGTGTTTGCTGAGTCACTTTAAGTGCTCATCAACTGTATGTTCTATTTACCTTTTGATTCCTCCCTCTCTCTCTCCTTTCCTCCCTTTTCCCCTTCTTCTTAGCCTCAGTTCATCGATTAGAACTGGGGTAGGGCTGGTAAAAGAACATTCCAGAAATGATAAGATAGATAGATAGAAAGAAAAAATGAGGTAGGATACAGTTAATTCCTTGAACATAAGGAAAATATTTTATTTAGGTCCAGGATGTTTTCCTGAGCCAGAAGCAGACTTTTAATGGTGATAAACCGGGTTGGACATAATTCCACTCAAGTCCAGAGTAGCCATAATGTTGGGTATTGATTCCCAGCTTATGAAGGTTTTTGTCAAATTGATTTTCTCTTTGGGGAATCTTCCCCTAATGTGATTTTAGTGGATTTAAACTAGAAAGTACAGAAAATTATTAAATACATATAATTACACTCAGATTCAATTACTCAGTAGGAACCCTAGAAAGTCAATCCACATTGATGACATTGTTGATTATTATTTTGGATAATTACTCAAGAAGAGTGTACGCATTTAGAAAAGGACCATGGGAAACACCTAGAACAGCAGTTCTCAAGTGGGTATAGAAGATGAGGTGCCACTGTATACGTGTATAGGTGTGTGCATATGTATGTGTGGCTGTGTAAGAGAACATATCAGAATCACAGGGACACACACACACATGGACACACACATTTATACACATATCATCACTATTCCTTCTGCCTCTCTCTCTCTCTAGATAAACCCAGTATTAAATTATGTGTCTCTGGTTGAGTCATGTTTTTCTCTGAAATGCATGAGGCATAAAGTCCATCTTGGGTGGAAGCCCAGCTTCTCCATCTCCTTGAGGAAGAAGCTGCAGCCCTCAGTGAGGACTGCTGGGGAGACCGATACAGACACCCGATCCTTCATCTAGGCTGCCCAAGGAACCCAAAATGTGAGATTGATAACTCCAAAACATCCGAACTTCAAAATAGGAGCAAATCCTATGGCTTCTTCTTCTAAATGGTCATTAGAATCTCCGAGGACTAGAGAGTATATTTTTCTCACAACTTTCAAGATTCATAGTATGTGGCTTCCAGGGACACAGCTATCAAAGTGCCTGAACAAAAAAAAAAAAAAAAAAAAAAACAAAGTGCCTGAACACACTCCTCCAGGGTTCATGATATGTGTGTGTGTGTATGAGAGAGATAGAGAATGTGTATGTGAGGCGGTGTGTGTGAGAGAGAGACTGTATGTGTGCGTGTATGAGAGACTGTAATATATGAGACAGTGTGTGTGAGAGAGACAGGGTGTGTGTGTGAGACAGTGTGTGTGAGAGAGACAGGGTGTGTGTGAGACAGTGTGTGTGAGAGAGACAGGGTGTGTGTGAGACAGTGTGTGTGAGAGACTGTGGGAGACAGGGTGTGTGAGAGAGACAGTGTGTGTGTGAGGGACAGTGTGTGTGTTTGTGTGTGTGAGATAGTGTGAGACTGTGTGTGTGTAGGAGACACTGTGTATGTGAGAAAGTGTGTATGTGAGACAGTGTGTGTGAGAGACAGAGTGTGTGTGTGTGTGAGGCAGTGTGTGTGTGTGTGTGTGTGAGAGAGAGAGAGACATTTTGTGTGAGGCAGTGTGAGACTGTATGTGAGAGAAAGAGTGTGCACGTGAGAGAGAGTGTGTGAGAGAGGCAGTGTATGTGAGAGTGTGTGTGTTTGTGAGGGAGAGGGAGAGACAGTGTGTGTGAGGCAGTGTGTGTGTGTGTGTGAGAGAGAGAGAGACATTGTGTATATGCGAGACAGTGTGAGACTGTGTGTAGGAGACAGTGTGTATGTGAGAGAACAACAGTGTGTGAGACAGTGTGTGTGTGAGAGAGAGAGAGGGAGAGATAGTGTGTGTGCGTGGGTGTAAGACAGAGACACAGTGAGAGAGAACACGACTCCCCGCTGTGATCAGACTCCAGGCAGGGAATTTAGGGTTAACATTCCTACCGTCAGCCGTCACAGAGGAGACGGGCCTCAGTCTCAGCATTCCTGGGCTGTCGTCAGTCGGCCTCACGACTTCAGTGGGCCTCGGGGTCTGTTTTGTATTTAACTCTGCCCCACATACACCACCACACGAGACCTGTCGCGGTTTTGCGAGCAGAGGATGGTTAATGTCTGAAGAGGGCGGGGACCCTTACCAAGCACCCCCAGGAGAGTTGCGGACCTGCAGAGATAACGATCGGTTTCGTGGAGAAAACCACGAAGGCACCAGCCCCAGAAAGTGATATTTAAAGCCCAGGCCCATCAGGGACCCCCATTTTCCCATTAGCCGGCCTAGTCTGTTTCCCCTCATCAGCAAACATATGTCCTCCGAGGAAGCAGCCAAGCCTGCCTGAGCTGGTTGCTATTTCTGCAGGAAGGGGGTGGGGGTGGGGGTTGGAGAAGGCAGGAGAATTTCTGCACTACAGTCCTGTGTGTGGCTGTAAATGTCCGTGGGAAGTCGTGGGTCCTCACTGGCATGAATGATACTGTAAAGAGCAGCAGTGCCTCTCCGAGCACATGCGTCTCTCACGGTGCCCTCAGAGTGATGCTTAGCTGCCGGGGGCAGAGAGACGTGGGTTTGACTCCAGCTCTACAACACAGTACTGTGTGACCTTGAGAAACAAGTGAGTTACATGCTCCAATTTCAACTATCCCACTCCGACCATCGTCTTCTGCCCTCCTGATTCCCTGCCTCCATCACCTCCGTAGACAAGCTGACCCTCATCAGGATGGTTGGCCCACCCATCCACTAGTGTCAATCCCTCACTACATCCAAGGCCTTTATGCACTCATACCTGAGCCAAGATTCTCCAAGATTCCAATCATTCAGTAACTGTACCCTGCGTGTATCTTTAATTTCCTCGCCTTCCCTCGCTTTGGGCATCCTTGTTTGGTGAAGCCACAAATCCGGCTACAACTCCTCACTGTCTGCTCCTCACCTGCACCTGTACAGTTGGATGTGGTTGGAGAAAAATACATAATCTTCCTGACTGGCCTCATTAAGTGTGATTATCACCTTGAGCCGGGCCCTCGGTGCCACCCCGCAGCAGGCCCATACTCCCTGCAACCTTCCCCATCTACTTTCCCACCTATGTTCTGTTTCTCCCACTCTCTACAGACCTCCTTTCCCATCTTCCCTCTCAGTTACTAGCCTTGCTTCCTAGTTTCCTGAGAGAAACAAAGGCATCAGAAGAGAGAACTGCCAGACTCCGACCTTTCCAGGACACCCATCTTCCTGTTACCGCAGGTGAGCATTCTGCACTTAGCCAAGCCCATCTTGCCATGTCTCTGTCTCTGGCATCATCAACCTTTCCCTCTCTCTTTGAACCATTCCCGCCCCAGCGTGCTGCAATCTCATTTTACTCATTTTGCAGCAACTCTCTGTAAAAGAACAGTCTATGGCATCGTCACTATCTCCAAATAATTTCTTCCTGTTCCTTCTTGAGCCCATTCCAATCAGGTTTTCCATCCAGTGAAAGCACTTTCATTAAGACCACCAGTAACTCCCATGTCGCCAAACACAATGGTAGGCACTCTGTAGATATTTATTGGATGAATGAATGAAACATTCTAAACCTCATTCTCTTCGGATGTAAAACAAGATCATAATATCGACTTCTAAGGTTTGTCGTCAGGATTAGTTCGTACAGGCACTTGGCAGAGTTAAGTGCTAAATTATATCTTGAGCAAAGGGATTTTCCTACATTTTAAGAGAAACTATTTACCTGTAACGCATAGGGGCAGCTTCCTGCAATGCTGGCCTTAAAAAAAAAAAAAGGTCTTGGTCATATAATGTAACTACCCCTTGCTCTTATGGGAAGGTTTCTTCCAGTTTCTGTAAAGAGAAAATTGCTTTTTCTTAAGTTGGATATTAAGTATTTCTATTCACTGACGCACTGAAAGGTGAGAATTAATACCATTTGCTAATGAGAGTGTAGAGCTTCTCTCCAGACAGTGCAAGAGTTTGGTATCTGAGTAGGAGAGATATCAGCACATCGAGTTTGTTTATGAAGTAGATCCCAGAATATGTGTGAAACTGTTGGAAAATAATCAGAATCTGAGAGAGAGTGAGAGCAACCAATGCAAAAAAGAGTGGCCAGGAACTGAACACTGTACCTGGTTGGTTGGAGAGACTAAAAGGATGGGCTGGCCAAGCCAATCTCACAGGCAAAATCAGGGTTCCTCAATGCCCATCATTACCTTACTGGAAGGAATATACAAACCTAAAACTTTTGAGGGCAGTTTGACAAGGTGTATTACAAAGTTCTGAAACAAATGCGCCCTTTGATCTAATCACTCCATTTCTAGGAACTCATCCCAAGGGAATAATGATGGAAGTGCACAGAGATTAAGCTACAAGGCAGTTTCCTACAGTCCACTGTATGGTTTAAAAAAAAGTCTAAGGGTACACCAATAAGAAATTGGTTAAATATTTTATTCTATATAATGTCATTCAATGCGGCCATTAAAAAATATGCTGGAGGTTATACTTCTTGATGCTGAATATATTCATGATATATTAAGCAAAATGATCAGCTGCAAAACAGTATATAGAGGATGTTACATTTTCATAACTTTATAGAGACAAAGATTGAAAAGACAAATATGAAAATATTAATAGTTATGAGATTACTGGTGATTTCCATTTTCTTCTCTTACTCATATTTTATAACTTTTCTACAAGTGTGCATTATTTATGTAATAAAAGTTAAATCCACAAAGCAAAGTTATCTCATCAGTTAGTGTAGGACTCATCATCCCTTTTTCTCTTTCTCCTGGCCCCTAATGGTCATATGCAAATAAGATATGAATAAGGAAATATATGTAAATTAATAAACATACAGAAGGAGGGGAGTGATTAAAGCTATTTTAGAAGAATGTCCATCCATTCATTCACCAAATACTTATAAGTGTGAACCATGTTCTGTCCACTGTATAATTATCCAGCCAAGAATGAGACCAGTGTGGCTCCTACTTTCATGTAATTTTTCATCTAATGAGGAAATCAGATTTATGCAAGTAGTTATATAAGCATTGTTGCAGAAGAAAAATTCAGGTGTTGTAGGAGCTCATAAAAGGCTATAACACAGACTGAGAGGTGTAAAAGTCTTCTCTGGGTGGGTGATATTTAAGCAGAGACCAGAAGGATGAATAAAAGTTGGCCACACATAGAGGAAGGAAGAGAATTTAAGACAGAGAAGGAAGAAAGCAAGCTCTCAGTGAAAGACCAGCATGAGTGAAGACCCTGAGTTAACAACAGCACAGAGTTCATCTGAGGCTGACGCATTGAGAACCCAATGGATAAGTATGAGAGACAGGTGTGTCACAGGCACTAGTGTGTGGGATTTCATCACAAGTCCCAGAGTGTGCAGGGAGAACTCTGGCAGGCCCCCTTTGGCAGCACAGTAGGAACTCAAGAGAATAAATGAACCAGACCTAAGCCAGAGTGCCTCCTGGTACTGCAGAGTTCTCAGGGGTGTTGGGCCTATGAAATATTCTTTTATAATTGCAGCACAGCTACAGAGCTGGGCACTTACTCTGCACTGGCTGTGCATTACCTCACTTGATCCTGTCCATCATACCATGAGGCCAGTGCTCTTATCTTCATTTCATAGTTGAGGAAACTAAGGCTTGGGGAGATTAAGTGATTTTTCCTTAGACCAAAAGACAAGCTAAATAGCAGAGGAGGAGTTCAAACCCAAGAAAGTCCACGCTGGCCCCTGAATGAAGTGAATGACAGAGGGAATGTAGGAATGCATGTTAAGGGTCAGGATACAGATGCAGACCAGCAAGGCAAATCTCATTTCTTCCAAATCAAGTTAAATTGGAAGTCTTTGTCCCCATGAGCTGGTGGGAAACTGGAACTCAGGCTTTTTGAGGTTTCTGGTGCTTTCTGGGGCTGTGCTGTGGTTGTGAGGTTGGACACAGGAAGCAGTGCCCTGGTTTTGGGACATCCCCTCTGTCTGAGCTGGCCTGCAGTGTAATACCTCTGCATACACTTCATGATACCCAGTGCACCTGGGAAACTCCAGCAACAATTTTCAGGAAGAATAAACTGATGTTCAGACCTTGAGAATTCAAAACATTCTTCACTTTATGATGTGGAGCCTTTCATCTCTCTCCAGCTCCTACTCACAAACTCCAGGCCCAACTTTGCAGATCCAAGTCCATTAATGTGCACGTCAGAATGACAGGGTCTTTTTCTGATAAGACCCCTCCTCTTCTGACTATGGCTGCACAAGTTAATAGTGAGGGTTTACCTCTGTTATTGTGGTGAAGAAAGATTCAGTCTCTGGCTAAATTGCAGGGCATTTGGTGGGTCCATTCATCTGTTTGTTTTGTAAACCCAAGAAGCCCTTCCTCTTTGTGTGAGTTCATTACACATAGTCCTGAATACAAATAAGGGGACTCCCCAGGTGAGAGGTTGCGAGCTATAAAAATAATTTGGCAAATGTTACTGTCATCAAAGTAATGTCATCAGGCTCCTCAAGTGAAGGAAATCTCAGCATTAGACATCCAGTCAAGCCAGCCTCAGAGAAGGGTGACATTTGCCTGCACATTTGTTTATGTTTTGTGCCTTACAGTCTACAGGCATAAGGAGTGCTGTGCTAAGTTCCCACGCCCATTCAGCAGAGGCGCTGGCCAGCCAGTGATGCTCAGCATGCAGTAAGTGCTCAATAAATAAATGTGAGAGAATGGATGGAGAATGAAGAAATGCTTGGCCCTGCTCACTGAGTAATTTCAGCTTCAGTAGGGTGTTTGGATGATACATGGGCCCCAGTAGGAAAACATAAAGGAAATGACACTGTTTCCTACAGCCCAGGTAGATATGGGACCGTGCAGGATGGTATGAGGATGGCTGGGATGTCAGACCCATTTGACTTTTAACACTTCCTCAGAAATGTATCTGGGCAGGCATGGACATGAACAAGTGCATTCTCAGTTTCCCTGCAATGGCTCAATGGCATGATGGCATTTGGCTGGGATTGATTTTTGAAAAGCCTGGTGAAAATCATACATGTACCTGAATCTGGGGGCTAACTCAGATGTTGGGTGTTTCTTCTTCTGCTTGGCATGGGACATCTCTGTTTGGCACCATTGCCCATTTCATTTTTCTCAGTTGCTGGGCATTTGAATGAGAGAGAATCTGAATTCACCACTAATTGGGTGAGCTTGACCTGGGTATTTGATCCCTCTCAGCCTCCATGTCTTGAGTTCAAAAGTAGAAAGAATGCCACCCAGCTGATAGAATTATTGTGGTGATAAATAAGAGGTGTATAAAAGTACCTAAGAAGAGCTCTAGTCACAGAGGGGGTTCCTGATAAGTAATAGTTACTCTGCTGCACAAATAATAAAGAAATTAATTATTATATTTCAGTCTTTTAAATTGCTGCAGTAAGGAAATGTGCAAAGTGCTATAGATACAAGAGAGCACACCTGACTCTGCCTGAGCAGATGAGAAGGGCCTCAGATAGGAGATGACAAGTGAGCAGGGGACCAAAAGGAGAGCAGAGGGATTCAAGTGGGAACAGGCAAAGGGTGTTTGGGCAGAGGACATCACACAGTAGATAGAGCCAGGAAACTTGAAAGTACCTTACAGAAATAGAGGGAAGTTTCATGTGGCTGAGAACAAAAAGGTGGTGAGGCTAGGAAGGACATCCTGAGATGTGTGGATGGATTGTGGGCCAGCCAAGTCCGTATTTAGAAGGAAAACTGGCAGATTGATGAGAAGGGACTGGAGTGGAGAGAGGCTGGGAGATTTATTATAGTCATCCGATTTGATCACTTATAGCAATACAACTACCTTTTTAAAAAAAAAGATTTATTTGGGGATCCCTGAGTGGCTCAGTGGTTTAGGACCTGCCTTTGGCCCAGGGTGCGATCCTGGAATCCCAGGATCGAGTCCCGCATTGGGCTCCCAGCATGGAGCCTGCTTCTCCCTCTGCCTGTGTCTCTGCCTCTCTCTCTCTCTCTATGTCTATCATGAATGAATGAATGAATGAATGAGTAATAAATAAATAAATAAATAAATAAATAAATAAATAAAAGATGTCTTTATTTTAGAGAGAGACAGAGACACAGAGGGAGAGAGAGAGAGAGAGCAGGGAAAGGGGCAGAGGAAGAGAATCTCAATTAGACTCCCTGCTGAGCATGGAGGCTGACTTGGGGCTTGATCCCATGACCCTGAGATCATGACTTAAGGTGAAACTAAGAGTCAGGCACTTAACCAACTGAGCCCCCAAGGCACCCCATCAATATATCTATCTTTTATGGAGTTCCTGTAATCTGTCAGACAGAGCGTTTAAACGTGTTTTATTTCAGAGCTTCAACAAGTCTGTAAAAAAGATTCAGTTACCCCCAATTTGCAGTTGAGAAAGCTGAGATATAGAGAGGTTAAAGGCCTTGCCAGGTGAGGTGGATAATAATTTCTGCAGCTGTGATTTGAGCCCAGGTATATGTCTAACTCCCAATCCTGTGCTATCCTACTGCTCCTGGTCAATGAACAAATGGGAAAAGGAGTCCTACTGGAACCCCAGGCCAATGTGGGGGCCCCTGCTGCCCTTTTCAGAGCTCTCATGACAACTGCCTTTTTGCCTATTTCTCACATGCATTTTTGGCTATGGGAACCCACCTACCAAGAATGGCATTGTCCCCTCACCCGCCATCCACCCCGTACCCTCTCCCACATCATATTTTGACCCCCAAATCCTGTTCTTACTTAAACTACATCCTAATCCTGCCTCACATCTTGGGTTCTGTGCTTTTACTGAGGCTTTTCTCAGTATCCCACGGTGTAGACTATTCCATAGTGGAGACTCAGATTCTTGTTCCTCTACTCTCACTAACTATCCTGAAATAATATTCAGGCTATACCCATTCGAGTCCAAAGATATGATTATTGTGTATTTAATTCATCTCATGTATTGCTTTGAAGAAAGTTCATGACACTGAAGGTTAAAAAATCTCAATGCAGGGCAGCCCAGGTGGCTCAGCAGTTTAGTGCTGCCTTCCAGCCAGGGTGTGATCCTGGAGACCTGGGATCGAGTCCCATGTCAGGCTCCCTGCATGGAGCCTGCTTCTCCCTCTGCCTGTATCTCTGCCTCTGTGTGTGTGTGTGTGGGTGGGTGTGTGTGTGTGTGTGTGTGTGTGTGTGTCTCATGAATAAATAAATAAAATATTTTTAAAAATCTGAATGCAAACCCCAGTTCTGCCCCTTCCCAGTAGCTTACCATGGGAAGATTCCAGAACCCCCATGAGGGTACTAATTAGAATACTTGAGAGCAAGCAACAGAAATCCACTCTTGTGTACATAAACAAAAGAGGAGAATTAACTGAAAGGACACAAATAGTTTGCATGATCAAATAGTCAAACAACCTGCCTTAGGAGGGATGGGAAGCAAGACCCCTCTGGGTATATCAGTAGCAGTGACTTATAGACTATCTCTCCAAGCTTGGACAGTAGCCCCCTATTTCTGTTTTGTGGTGGCCACCTGGATTCCAATTTCCATGGGGTTTCTTGCTTTGGGTCATATGCCCGTGTTCCTTGATGTTTGTAGGACTGACATCACACCAAAATCAAGTGTCCTGAGAAAAGAACTTTTCCCCCAAGGAAAAGCAGAACATTACTACCAGTATAAAAAGGAAGGCAAGCATGCTACTCTGAGACTCAGATGCCACGTATAAAAGGTTACTGAGTTCACAAAGAAAAACTTTTAAGAAAAAAGAAAGCTTCCCAGGAAAAACACACACCTTTACAAGTAATGTGTAGAATATAGATTTCTCAAACAGTAAGTAGTTGGTCCACAGAGGTCCTTCCAATAATTGAGGATACAGATTTTCAAAGCCTATGGGTGTGAGAGGACCCCAGGAGCATCCCCAAACCCATCCCATGGTCCAGTCTGGCAGAAGGAGCAGGGAAGGTTGCACTGCACAAATGAGTCACCTGTGAAGACTGAAGTACAGCAGGCAGAGGAAAGAGAACAAGAGACAACGGGTTTGCAGCCCTTGATCAAAGTCAACTCTAAGATAAATCACTACAGAGAACACTTGTTACACAAAGGGCTTATTGTACAGCTTTCTTATCTTATTCTTACCCTAAAGGAACAACACCAAAAGCTGAATGGCTGTATTCGTAGGCAGGGAAGGCAGCATACTGAGAAGGCTTTGTGAGACAAGGCACCTGAATTCAAGCTGCCAACCAGCCCACCCCCCGGCACTGGTCTTTGGTAAATAGTTCTCCCAGGTGGACTGGCCCTCATTCAGTGGTGAGTGATCATCAGAAACAAACCAGCATGAGATGGATACTTAGATAACCAGAGGAGGAAGAAAAAGGAGAAGGAGCAGGAGGAGAGAAGCAGCAGCTGATCAAATAGAAATACAGATGAAGAACAAATTTCCAAATATAATTATCACATTAAATGGGAGAATTTCAGAAAAGTACTTTTCCATTGGCATCAACTAAATAAATATAAGCTCTTGAAAGAAGAGTTGAAGAAAGAAGTGAAAGAGAGTAGGACATTAAAGGACTGTATATTCCTGATGATAGTAGGAACAGTTCAGAAGAGAAGTTGAAGGAAACAAAACCATCAGAGAAATGAAATCCACGTTCAAAATAGCAAAAGCCTAGAATAGACACCAACTGAAAAACACAGACGCGGAGGACAGACTTGAAACAAAAACATGCAAGTCCTAAGTATTAACAAATCATGAGTTGAAAGCAATTAGAAAGTAAATTACTGGTATGTCAGTAGAAGATGGGCTAAATAAAGACGCTGGATTCTTAAACTGGTGTTAGAGGAGAATGAGAGCAGAACAATTAGAAGAAAAAATATTCAAAATACCTAAGAAGAAATTTTCCTGAAGTAAAAGAAATCTAGAATCCATACAGATTAAAATGGCCTATTGCAGCTGAAAAAAAAATTATACAGAACAACCAACTCTAAGATATATCCCAATGCAGTTATCAGATTTCAAGAATAAAGAAAAAATGTAATAAACTCTAGCATCCCTTACCTCCCCTCAAGAAAATTAGCCTACGTAGGAAAAGCAGTGGGTCCTCACTATCCAGTGTTAGAAAGTAGTGAGTGACCCAATTTTCTTTCAAGTGGAAAACAACAGATTTTTTTCAAATATGCCAGAGATTATGGCATAAGCATTCATGCATCCTTCTTTGTAAACTAGATATAATTATGTGGTGACTCCAAAAATGATATAGAAGAGTCAAAGTATTAAATGGCCAAAAAATATAGAAGTAGAGATCTCAATCATAATTTCTATTAAAGAGACAAAATACCAGGGCATCTGGGTGGCCTATTCGATTTAGCTTCTGGCTCTTGATTTCAGCTCAGTTCATCATCTCAGAACCGTGAGATGGAGCCCCGTGTCAGGCTCTGCACTGGGCATGGAGCCTGCTTAAGACTCTCTCTCTCTCTCCCTCTGCCTCTTCCCTTGCTTGTTCTCTCTCTCTCTCTCTCTCTCTCAAAAAAAAAAAAAAAAAAAAAGGACAAAATACCTAGGAATAAACAGAAATGTGCTAGACACACAAAGGAAACCTGTAAGAAGAAATCTTTGTTGAAAAGGAAAAGAAGCTTAAAGTAAATGTCATATTTTCTATAGGAATGTTTAATATTTTAAGGAAATAATGCTTCCTAAAGTAACACATAACTACAATTTAATCCCAATCAAAATACTAACAGGAGGGCTTTTTATGAAGCCTATAAACTGATATTTTCATAAAGAAAAAACTTAGCATGAGGAAATAGCCAGAAAATTCAATAAAAAGCATAGTAAATTTGGGAGGATGGCCCTAAAGCTGTAACCTGGAAAATCTGACGCAGCCACAAGTGTAGATAAGTAGATCAATGAGGTGGAATAGTCTAGAAATAGACACAAAAGCATTTGTAAAGGAAACACACTAATGGTGTTGAGATGATTCATTGGCTATTTGGAAAACATCAAGCTGAATTCCTACCTCACTTCTTTCACCAAAAGTAAGTTTCCTATTGGTCAAGGATTTAAGCTTAGAAAACAAAACTGGGAAATAACTGGGAAAAAATATAGAGAATATTTAAAATATAATCCTGAACAACAATATTCTAAGTGTGACATAAAAAAAAAGAATCTGTAAATGTCACCTGATACAAATTTTAAGCTTTATATGACAAAATCTACCACCAGCAAACTCAGAAGACAAATGCCAAATTAGGAGGAATATTTACAATATGTATTGCTGACAAAGGGTGAGTTTTCTTAATATCCAGAGTTTTACTTAAGGATAGAAAGAGGCAGTGTATACCTATAAAAAGTAGAACAATACCCCCCTTGGAGTGCCTGGCTGACTCAGCTGGGAGAACATGCAGCTCTTAATCTTGGGGTCAAGTGTTCAAACCCCACATTGGGGTAGAGATTACTTAAATAAAACTTTAAAAACATCCCCCTTAAAACACAAAAGTTTGACTATGTTGCTCAAAGTTGAAGAAATGAATTTTTAATTACAATGAGATACCATTTTCAGCTATGGGATTGGAAAATATTTAAGCCTCAGGTAGTATGTACCATTATCACAATTATAAATGCACTGCACACCCCAGGGTGCTAGGTGAGAATGTGAGAGGGCAGTGTGGCAATATCAATGGTAGAAAATTATAGGCACAAGCATACTCTTTACAGCACTCTTTTTATTAAACCAAAACTTTGCAAACAACCTAGATGTTCATTAAAAGGACATTGGTTAAATTTTGATAAACACAAACAGTAGAGTTTCACATGACTATTAAAAGAATAAGGAAATTTCACCAAAGAAGACATAGACATGGCCAAGAAGCACATGAGAAAATGCTCCGCATCACTTGCCATTAGGGAAATACAAATCAAAACCACAATGAGATACCACCTGGTGAAAATTAACAAGACAGGAAACAACAAATGTTGGAGAGGATGTGGAGAAAGGGGAACCCTCTTGCACTGTTGGTGGGAATATGAACTGGTGCAGCCACCCTAGAAAACTGTGTGAAAGTGCCTCAAAGAGTTAAAAATAGATCTGCCCTATGACCCAGCAATTGTACTTCTGGGGATTTACCCCAAAGATACAGATGCAGTGAAGCGGCAGGACACCTGTTGTTTCTAGCAGCAATGTCCACAATAGCCAAACTGTGGAAGGAACCTCGGTGTCCATCAAAAGATGAATGGATAAAGAAGATGTGGTTTATGTATACAATGGAATATTACTCAGCCATTAGAAACGACAAATACCCACCATTTGCTTCGATGTGGATGGAACTAGAGGGTATTATGGTGAGTGAAGTAAGTCAGTCGGAGAAGGACAAACATTATATCGTCTCATTCATTTGGGGAATATAAATAATAGTGAAAGGGAATAGAGGGGAAGGGAGAAGAAATAGGTAGGAAATATCAGAAAGGGAGACAGAACATGGAAGACTCCTAACTCTGGGAAACGAACTAGGGGTGGTGGAAGGGGAGGAGGGCGGGGGGTGGGGGTGACTGGGTGGCAGACACTGAGGGGGGCACTTGACGGGATGAGCACTGGGTGTTATTCTGTGTGTTGGCAAATTGAACACCAATAAAAATTAAATTTATTATTTAAAAAATAAATTAAAAAATAAAATAAAATTTAGAAAAAAAAAGATGAATGGAGAAAGGAGATGTGGTCTACGTATACCATGGAATATTACTCAGCCATTAGAAATGACAAACACCCACCATTTGCTTCTACGTGGATGGAACTGGAGGGTATTATGGTGAGTGAAGTAAGTCAATTGGAGAAGGACAAACATGATATGGTCTCATTCATTTGGGGAATATAATAAATAGTGAAAGGGAATAAAGGGGAAAGGAGAGAAAATGAGTGAGAAATATCAGAGAAGGTGACAGAATATGAGAGACTCCTAACTGGGAAACAAACAAGGGGTGGCAGAAAGGGAGGTGGGCGGGGGGTGGGGTGACTGGGTGACTGGCACTGAGGGGGTCACTTGACAGGATAAAAACTGGGTGTTATGCTATATGTTGGCAAATCAAACTCCAATAAAAAATACAAAAAAAAAAAAAAAAGAATAAGGTGCTGATGATGAGCAAGTATCTTCCACCTAGATTGATTGTTACATATAAGAAAAGGGGGTGCAGAGTGGTATGTACAACATGAGCTCATTTGTGTACAATGTAAATAGATGTATCAGATACCCACTTTTATACTTAAGTGTTTGCACAGGAGTTTCTGGAAGATTACACAAGGAACTGTTACTAGTGTGGATCTGTGGTGGGTGAGCTGCAGACATGGGACAATGGACAGGGCTCGCTTCTCAGTGGATAGCCCTTTGCACTTAAAAAAAGTACCAAGTATGTGTGTCAATTTTATAATTTTAGTAACTACTAAATAAAGGAATAAAGTGGGAGGAAATTTATTTTTACGTGGAAAACAATGTTTTTTTTTGTTTTTTTTTTTTAATTTTTATTTATTTATGATAGTCACACACAGAGAGAGAGAGAGAGAGAGAGAGGGAGGCAGAGACATAGGCAGAGGGAGAAGCAGGCTCCATGCACCGGGAGCCCGATGTGGGATTCGATCCCGGGTCTCCAGGATCGCACCCTGGGCCAAAGGCAGGCGCCGAACCACTGCGCCACCCACGGATCCCGAAAACAATGTTTTTATGTATGTTCCTACTAGATCATGCTAGCATCTTTTTTGCTTCCCCGAGGTACATTGACACCATTAATGTTCATCCTCACAGATTCATTTGACAGCAAGAGGGATTTTTCAGGACACTGACTGGGGAAGGTCAGAGGAGACCACACAGACAAAGGGAAGGTGTGAGAAAGACTTTTACACTTAATCGAGTTATAAAAATCAAACCTTGATTTTTTTTCTTTCTGAAATAATGTGGGAAATAAATTCAAATATAGCATCAGGATTAAATATTTGAGGTTGCCATTACAAGAGCAAGAGACCAGGCACAGTGTGGCTCAGTGGGTGAAGCATCTCCCTTCAGCTCAGGTCATGATCTCAGGGTCCTGGGATCAAACCCCCTGTACGGCTGTCTGCTCAGCAGAGAGTCTGCTTCTCCTTCTCCCTCTACCCCTCCCCCCTGCTTGTGGTCTCTCTCTCTCTCCCCCCCCCCTCTTTTTCAAATAAATGAATAACATCTTTAAAAAAAAGAGCAAGAGACCATTCTGAATGTACCTCCATCCTGAACTAAACGGTGCTAAGCTCTGAGGCAGTGAGAAGAATAAAACATATTCCCATTCCATAAGCCATCTTCAGGCTGGTAGAAAAGGTAGGCAAGTGAACAAGTAATTCACACATGATTCAGTAAGTGTGATGGTGGGTGAGCTCTGCTCAAGGCATGACGTAGTGTGCTGGGTAGAGTAAGGGCTCCTCCGACTGCCATATGGGTCCGAGGGCGAGCTGTCCTCTCTCCCCTGCCACTGCTCCTCAGAAGCTGAAAGAAAGGTACAAGCAAGGCCATGATTTATTTTACTGACCCATGATCCTTCTCCTTAGAATTTCTTTCCAAGCACAGGATGTTTCATGAGGGGGAAAAAAAAAAGTAATACCCCTTGCTTAGCAATTTTTTTTTTTCAGGAGAAGAACTTCTTCTATTTCCTTCATAAGAAATTTTAGAATAAGATCCTACCAGTACCAAAGCTTTCAAATCCAAGCATGCTGCCCCCAGCTTATGGGGATCAAGGCTACTTACCTAGCCAGAACACATAGGGACCAATATGTATTTTTTTCATCTGTCATTTATTGACTGGCCAAGAGATCCTTTTTTGCCCTAAATAATGAGAGTTTTCTTTTTATAGAACTCTCGTGAATGACATGCCTTTTGATCCACACAAAACTCATGAGCTGGTTGTTACCTGTGTTCTCCCTCATATAGATAACCTCAGAAAACTCTGTAAGGTAGTAGTGTTAGTTATTTTCTTTCATAGATAAAGATATTGGCTACATGTTAGTTTAAGGACAAGATTGGAACCAAATTGCCTGGATTCAGTTCCCAGCTTTGCCATTTAGTGACCCTCTGCCCTTGGGCAAATTGTCTAACCTCAACGCGCCTGAGTGCCTGCATCTACAAAAATGAAAGGAGGATATTTCATGAGGTTATTGTAAAGGTTAAATGATTTAAAAATGAAGCACTTGAGACAGTCCTTGGTACATAGGAATCATTAAATTTCGAGGTCTGACTCCAAATCAAGAGATCTGTGTTGTTGACTTGCAGCTCTTTTCACTGTCTTGTGGTTTTCTAGAGTTTGTGGAATACTATTAGGTTTCATGTGGAGAAAATCATCAAGGGAGGGGGTCTTATGATATGTTTGGAAAGTAGCGCACTAAGGATGATCAGCTCTCTTCTCTAGAAAAGACTAGATATCTCCTTACAGGGTTTCCCACCCAAATAGTGGTGCTAGAGCCTTTCCTTCCTCTCCATCTTTGCCCCTCTGGCTGCTAAGACTGTTTTGAAGGTGGAGGACTTATAAATGTCCTCAGCCTTTGAAAGGTGGAGGGCATTCACCAGGGCAGTTCCACCAGGGCATGGCCATGTCCCGAGGCCTCAGCTGGCCTTTGGCTATTGATGATCCCTATGCTAAAATCAGACAGCCACAGATGGAAGGCTTGCAGTTCTCAGAGACAAGAAAAAAGCCAACAGAGCTCCTCCACATGGTGAAGTGTGATGCTCCCTACAACTGCAGTGAGTGATCAGCAATTCAGGCTCAGCTGCCCAACTGCTGTATTGCTTCCTGGCAGGTGCCATCGATGGTACTGACCCTCTCCTCTGGCCCCTGTGGAGGAGAGGGACAAAGGCTGGCTGGATTTCCTGCTCTTCCTCTAGTCTGTCGTTCATTCAAGTGACCTGAAGGACTGTAGACTTTACTAAGGGATGGGATGGGGGAAAATTTTTGAATGATACATGAAAGCAGAGCAAGATTTGTTAGATTGGAAGGGGGAGGGTGGGAGGGAGGGAGGCTTGAGATAATCAAAAGTCTAAAGAAAATGCAATCAACGTGTGCAATTCTTACAGTTGGCAAAGCACTTCCTTTGCGTTATTTCCTCCACGTCTCTGAGTGCTGCCATGTAACATGCTTATGGCGCCCCCTTTATAAAGGAGACATGAAGGCCTTGTTGGTAGCTAGTAATTGCCAGGGCTGGGATTCAAACCAGGTTCTGCTACCCCCGTTGCTTTTTGCCCCACTCTGTGCTGCCAGGCATGTGAGCTGAGGGTCCCCGGAGGAGAGCAAGAGAGGCAGGAGAGGACAAGAAACCAAGAAACCAAGTGCCAAGGCCGCTTCTCTACAGCGTTGCCTTAGGACAGGCTCTGAGTCGAGCTGCCACCTTAAGTGTCTGATTAGACAAAACCTGTCAGGAGCGAAAATCCATCCTGCTGAGGAGTTTGAAAAATAATTTCAAGCTGGAAATTGCATTTTATCTTTTCATCCTCTTAAGTTCAGAATTCAACTCCTCACAGTTGCCTTGATTTTAAAAAAAAAGAAAAAAGAAAAGAAAAGAAAAAGAAAGGTTCCAGCACCACAATTCAGCATGCAGTGAGTCAGAAGTCCCTGTGTCTCCATGCTGAAAATGGCCAGGACCCTGAGATCATGACCTGAGCTGAAGGGAGATGCTTCACCCACTGAGCCACACAGTGCCTGCTCTCTTGCTCTTGTAATGGCAACCTCGAATATTTAATCCTGATGCTATATTTGAATTTGTTTCCCACATTATTTCAGAAAGAAAAAAAATCCTGCTTTCTTATATGGGCTCTGGTTGACCTTCCACCTTTGGTTCCTAGGACCTTCTAAAGTCTTGGGAAAAAACTACCTACTATTCAGGCCCTGGTGGAGACCAATCCTTGCTATAACTGATTGAGGATATAAGTTTAAGCCACTATTGATTACACAGACTATTTTGTTTGATCCTCACAATAAAACCTAGGAAGTAGGTAAATCAGAGCTCAGGAAAGAGAAATAACTGGCTAAAGGTTATGCTGCTTATGAATGAAAAGAAAGAGGCAGAAACCCAGGTCTGAGTGACCAGAAAGTCAATGTTCTGTCTTACTTGACTGCCTTTCTGCGATCAGGTCTGTGTTTCTCCAGGTCGATGACATGCTTAGAAAAATTCACTGGCCATTATCTTTGCCTTTCTGGCTCTTAGATTTAGCAGAAACTATGTCCCAGGAAACTACTAATAAACAGTCTCTGGTCTTGGAGTGTCTTACCACAATCACTAGTATTATCCGCTGTCTGCACGTGAGCACAGATCTACTTCTTCTTCAATCATAATACACAATGGGATTGGGCTCCAACATCTGATGCAGTATCCTGTCTCATCAGCCAAGACAAGCCAATCAGTTATAGGTACTTTAATCAACCACCATAATTCGATCGGAAATGAGAGACCTTGATTAGGGCAAGTAGATCCAGTTGTACCACCAAGAGACATTCTGATCAGGAACACAGAAACTGATGAAGGTCAGACGTGAGCAGGACTTAGATTGGCACCTAGATTCATTAGTGTTCTCCTTCTATGATCTCCAGAAGGTAAGGCCTGGGAAGCCAGGACGGGGTGGAACAAGGGCAGGTAGGGGTGCAGGGGGAGCCTCTGATTCAACAGCTGGCCATGTGCCAGCTCCAGCAGAGTAAACTGGTCAAGGAGACAGGCCAGACAATAATACCGTTTCTCTCCTGGGGCCTGCCAGAAACATGTCCTAGAATGCTGGCAGGCTGAGGGCCCAGAATATATAGCAGGAGCCTGTTGCCAAGGATGTGAAAACTAGAAGCAAAACAAAGAGGCAGCCTGGGGATGGGCTGCTGCAAAGTGGAGAGAACTCTCCTCTTAACCTCATCCAGGGGCAGTCCAAGGGGAGGAGGTTACTGAGGGCCTGAGCTACTTCCATTAAGGAACACTTCTCCTGCTGCCGTGATCAGGCCCATTAAGCTCTCGGTGATATTATAAAATACCTAGGTGACCAGCCAGGGTTAGGAGTGTAGGGATAGACAAAGGGGCTCATTCTCTACAATAATTAAGCTCCTCAGAGAGCTGGGCTTTGTAGCCTGGCCCCTTCCAGAAACTATTTCTCTGAGTTATGGTCCAATGTTAATCTCAAGGCTCTTATAGAGAGTAAAAAATTGCCCTAGAAAGTCTGCTTCCTGTACTGCTCATTATGTCATTCAGTATTCTTTCAAAGAAAAAAAATGCTCAAAAAAAAAAAAAGCTTCATTTAGCAAATTCCTTTCTGACAGGTATAGTCAAAAGGCCATAGATTTTTTGATTAAAGAGACCTGGACCGGAGTACTGGCTTTTGCATATACTAGTGACACTCTGACCAGTGATGCAGCTTTGCTTCTTAAGTGGAGGTAGAAACACCTTCCCAGGAATTACAGGTGCTATTTATTAGATGTTTTCCCTGTGCAAGATACTCAGCTAGAGTCTTATAAACATCTCCCTGAATTCTCACAGCAAACTGATGAATCAGAGATTATCATCACCCTTGTTCACAGGTAAGGGATTACCTGCCCTGAGATAGGAGGTAAATCGCCCAATGTCCTACAGTGTGGTGGTGGTGGGGGGGGGGGGGGGTGACAAAGGTGATGTACATGAATGTTCTTGGCATGTATGGAGTGGGTGCCAAAAAGTTGTTTAGCTGCCTTGTCCTTTTCTCTCAAAGACCAGAAATATTCCCGTTTTAGTGATAGAAAGACTGAGTTCTACTCTTTTGAAATCTTTTTTCCCTTTGGCTCATGAGCAATTCAGTTTAATGTTCAAAAACAGGAACTGTTTCATGAATATTTCATCCTCCCAACTGGTTCATGGTTTTGAATTTCCTATTTTAAAAGCTCTGTTATAGACAGACATGTTTACTGTAAGCCATTCTACATTCTTCAGGAAACAGTTTACAAATCCAGGATCCTTAGATGGGCATCTCGCTGTAGGATGACCACAGTCCTGCTCATTACATAGATTATTTTTTAAAATTCAAATATATTAGAATGCCTTAATCCAAATAAGGGTTGCCCTTTAAAAGGGAAACCACCAGAGACTAAGGCACAATTCAATGATAAATAATTCAAAACACTCCAATGACTCCTCTTTGGGAATGACCTTTTAATATCTGTGACATCATTTTTTCATCCGTAAAAATGATGGCAAATTCACGTTGAGGGTGAGAGGTTTCATTTTTGGAAACATAAGAGTCAGAGCTAAAAATGTTGAGTAAGATGAGTGATTAAACTAGGAAAGGTGGGCTTTGGCCCAAAGCCAGATGACTATTTAAAACACAAGACTGATTAGCTTTCTCATGGGGCTTGTGAATTGGCTGTAAAGACTGTGTCAAGTCCTAACCAGCAGATAATTCAGAGGAATTTGCTTAACGAGGCACTGAAAAGAAGGTAGTCACTTGGGAAGGAGGAACTGCCTTTGTGACAGGAATGAGGACTTGGAGGGACAGTAAGGGAGACCAGAAGGGCTCATATGCCAGGCTTGGGAAGAGGGCACATTTGAATGAAGCTTCTTGGAAGCATGAAGAGGCTGATGCCAACAGTCACAGGGCTCAAGTTTCCTTGGTTAGTATGGGTCAGATTGCCATGCAAAGAAACATCGGGAACTCTTGTTTAAAGGGCCAGACTTTGGTGAAAGCCACGAAAGAGGAAGAAAATTCAACACAGGGGCAAAGAAAATGAGGAAGAATCTCAGGAGAGTCATTAGTCCCTAAGCTAAGAGTCACAGCATCTTCCTGCATCATGATTCTGAGACACTCGGTTTATCATGCCCATATTTAGTTGAGCAGGAATTTTCATTGTTCAAGTAACTTTTATGTTCTTATTCCAATGAATCCTCATAACACCCTTGTGAAGTGGGTGACATAGGTAATATTATGGAACCTACTTAGAAGAAGGCCAAGACTCAGATAAATTAGTTTGCTAATTGCTCACAGTTATCCAATTTAGGGCGCCTGGGTGGTTCGGTCGGTTAAGCATCTGCCTTCAGCTCACGTCATGATCTCAGGGTCCTGGGATGGAGCCCTGTGTTCGGCTCTCTGCTCATAGGGAGTCTGCTTCTTCCTCTCCCTCTGTGCCACCCCCTGCCCTGCTTGTGATCTCTCTGTCTCTCAAATAAATGAATAAAATCTTTTTTAAAAAAGTCACTTAGTAGTGACTAGTCTGTCACTAGAACCTTGATCTGCTGTCCTCAACTTCTGAATTTAACTATTTGCTTTGCTAGTCCCTTTATCAGCAAAGACATAGAAATTCTGGGCTATTTTCTACAAAGAAATGATCACAGTGACCTTAACAGTTTTAATTAACATCTCAGAATAATATAAAATCGCTTTGAAAATTAGAGAAGCCTCTACCTGACAACTCGTGTCTGAAAACCCTGTTATGTTTCACATCTGTTGAATTGACCAGTGATTGTAAGCTGCGCCTCCTTTTCATGGACACTCACAGTTTCTGGTGGCCAGCCAGTGATTCTTACTAAGATGTGCACGCAGGACAGAGGCTCCATGGGTCCTATTTGTCAGCCTGTCCTAGTGAATTCCTTGCAAGACACAGAGCAGCAGGTCACACCCAGCCTCTCCTGACTCCTCTTACAGCTCACCTCTCAGCAGCCCAGCCATGTGTGAGCTCCCACAGCCTTGAAACACAAAACAAGTGCTTTGACTCCTAAATTGGAGTTTGAGCCAAATCCCTCAAAATGCATGGAAAGGCTGAAATGTATACGCCTTAAGGATGGGATTTCTCCTGAACTGCTTTGTCCTCAGCATCGGCGTGGTATCTATAACATGGATGCTATTTAGAAAAGACCGTGAAGTGGATGAAGAAGAGGAAAGGGGACAAAGAAAAGGAAGGAGGGAAGGAAAGAGGGAGGCAAGGACAGAGAAGAGGAAGGAGGGAGAGGAGCGGCAAAGGACAGGGAGTTAGGAACGAAACCCACCTCCCTTACCCTGCTGGCCCCACCCAGCCTCAGTCTCTGTTCCTGGGCTTTCTGGCAAGGCAAAGAAGTGAGATCCCTCAGCAGTAATGTCAGCTCCAGCCTGCTGTCTTGTTTTCAGGCCTCAATGGTTTTAATGAAGAACAGTTATAAAAATATGTGGTTTGTGTTCATAAAAACTTCCAAGAAACAGGGAAAAAAGATGGGGAGTTGATTCTACCCAGAGGCATTTTCACCAGGAATTCTTGGCTTGGTCTCTCTGTGAGCCATGCCCACCTCAACAGATTTCATCTGGACAAACTAGAGATATGAAGAAAAGAGATGCCTCTTAGGCCTCGTGGAGACTGATTGCAGATTGAACTCTATCTTCCGGGCCCATTTGTTCACTAAGGAGATGGTGGAGGTTATGATTCTCCCAGGGACACACGTATCTTCTCTGTACCTTCTTCTGCCAGTCTGCCCCCACGACTATGCTGACAGTCATCTATAGCCAATTAGATCCCGGGGCGGGGAGGCGGGGGTTTTCCACGTTATGATTTATGTAGGTTTTTGCCTCATGTTCATTTTGCAAGTATTTCTTGATCGCCTGGTGGGTGTCAGGCATTATTTCCTATCCCTTCCTGCCCAGCAGGACCATGGAAGAAAGCACAAGTTTATGACTATGGTGATGCCTCCATTGGTCTCTTGCTCCTTTAGAACCTCATGGACTCCGTCTCGGGCACCTGTGGAAGGCAGCAAACCCTTGAACACACTGGGAGCAAGATCTGCCATGTGTCCTAATTTACTAACACACCAAGTTAGCACTCCTTTGCCTGGCTTTCAAGGCTGGCTTCCCTCCGTTGCACCAGACAAGCTTCTCCCTTGTGGCACAAGTATGCCAAGTGCCTCTTAGCCTTCTGTACCTCCTTTCATGTCAGGGTCACTGCAAGTCCCTGTGGTGTCTCTGTACAGATTAGAAACAAATGTCCCTTCCTGAAGAGACTTTCTTTCCATCGAATAGAAGATTGCTCAGAACATACTAATTTTGTTAGAAGAAGACACTTCATTCTCTGTCTTCCAGGAAAGTGTCATAATAATATATTAACTGTGCTCTCTACACTGTGGACCTGCCTCTTTAGATCCTGTCCTCTTCATGCATGGGTGACCGTGTGCAGTGGTACTATTACTGCCTTCCTGCCTGAGTGGTTCCATTTCTCGTCCCTTCTATCCAGTTTACCTGAGCTCTCCACAGCTATTTCCAGAACCACTTATTCATACATTCCATAATTGTTATTTGAGCACTTATTACATGCTGGGCTCTATTCTCTGCTCTGGGTATACAGTGGTAATACAAGGTGGGCAAGGGCGCTGCTCTCATAGAGACAGACTATATGAAGGGAAAAACCAGTAAGTGTAGAAATGGCAAGAAAACAAAAAAGTGATTGGCTAGCAAGCCACAGGGGGCTTCTTCAGAAAGGATGGTTAAGAAAAGTCACTCCAAAGAGTCGATAATCGAGTGAAGAGAAGTCAGCCATGCAAGGCCTCAGGGAGGAGTATTAGTTATAAGAAACAGTGAGGACAAAGGTTTATAAAGCAGGTCTGTGTTTGGCATGGCCAGGGGCCAGGAAGGACGACCACCATGGGCACGGAGGTAAGACTGGTAGGAAGTAAAGAAGTAGGGCAGGGCCTACAGCATATGAGGTCTTGTAGATGTGTTAAGGAGTTTGGGGTTTATTCTGGGATTTTAAACAGCATATAAAACAAGTGAGTTATATAATTTGATTTCAGTGTTTTAGAAATCCCTCTGAATTGTAGGAACTAGAATGGATCGGGAACATTAGTTGGGTGTGGGGCACTTAGCCTAATGTCTAAGGCTTCCTTCCAACTCTGACATTCTGTGATTCTGCCTTTACTAACAGGCCCCACCATGCATATGGTTCTGTGTTCCTAGTTGCAAATGGCAGGCTCCATTTTAAGCAGAAGAGGAATTAATTTGAGATTTTAGGTAATCCACAGAATTGAGGAAGAGGCTGGAGAAACAGCCAAAAGACTGAGCTTCCAGGAGGACTGCCCCAAACCACCAGACAGGACTAGCTGGAAAAGGACACTGCAGAAGCTATTCTGCTGAGCTGTGGATGCTGGAAACTCAGCTCATCTTCAGGCCTCTAGCTGTGAGGTCACTCCTACATCAGGACTGTCCCTGCTGCTTCCTTTCCACCATCAGGAGCCCAGTGGCTTGAAGCAAGGATTGGTCTCCACCAGGGCCTGAATAGTAGGTAGTTTCTTCCCAAGACTTTAGAAGGTCCTAGGAACCAAAGGTGGAAGGTCAACCAAAGCCCATATAAGAAAGCAGGAGTCCAGATACCATGATCAGGGCTGGATGCAAGACCAAAGGAACTAGAGGTACGGAACAAGCCTGGGGTTGTAACCCTAAGTAATTGGGCTAACAAGATGAGACAAACTGACACAAAGCTAGGAACCTGAGGGAAAAGGAACATTTAGTATTTATTTGCATCAGGACTAATGATCAATGCCTATCTTCCCTGTTAGATGACGAGCTCCATAAAGGCAGGGACTTTGCTATATTTATTTGCTCACCATAAAATAGCTACAGAATGCAATATGACACTTTTGGGGTTATGCGGAGTCAATATGAAAAACAGCCATATAAAGATAGTTTCTATGATTTTTTTAGATTTTATCTATTTATTCATGAGAGAGAGAGAGACAGAGACACAGGCAGAGGGAGAAGCAGGCTCCATGCAGGGAGCCTGATGTGGGACTCGATCCTGGGTCTCCAGGATCACGCCCTGGGCCAAAGCGGCGCCAAACTGCTGAGCCCCAGGCTGCCCCAGTTTCTATGATTTCTTTAGCATACAATTTCTTTTGTATTTTTTCCTCACTATAAAAACTATCTGAAAAATTCTCTTAAAATTTAGGGCCAGCTAAAGACATCTTATTCCTTGATCTGGGTGGTGGCTTCAGGAGTATATTTGTTTGCATAAATTTGTTGAGTTACATACGTATAACTTGGGCCTCAGAGCCAGCAGAGCTGACAATGCTAAAGATACCATGGTGCCTAAGGATGCTGTTGGAGCCTCTGGCACACTCTAGTAGGAGAATCACAGAACCCTCCAGTTGTGGAGCAGAATCATTTTTTTACTTCAGGCCACAGGGCCCTGGTGTATCTAAAATGACTTATCATGATCTGGGATTACCAGATCTACCATAAGGTTGAGTAAATACACTAGTAATATATCACACAATGGAAATGGTAAACTCAGGATTGGGCTTGAGCAGATTTAAGGAGCATCTTGAGCATAAGCCTATATTCCCATACACCTACCTCTGTGTAACGTATATGTATGTCCTCACAGGGGGTTTCTGTGACCAACTGGTCAAGGAGGAAAACTACTGGGGCTGATTTGCACACAAGGAGTGTATGTTTGTAGCCAAAAGTGGCTACTGTTGCATTTTGGCTACACTCAGAGGTGACTTTAATGGACAAGTAGCAAAGGGAAATCCTATCGATGGGTAAAGATGCAAAGATGCAAGCAATACAGTTAGTTGGTCACTCACTTTGTATGGAGGGAGAAGTGACCTGAGGTTGGGATATATATATGGTAAATGACTTTGGTTGATTAGCATCTGGGAAGAGTAAGCTTGAAAGATAGGAGATAAGGAATTCTGGGGAAGAAGCCTTTGACTGGATCACTGGAAATGAGTACCAAGCATGTAGAATTTTGTTGCCTTAAAGTAATGCCCACCAGAGAGGAGACATTCAACAGTTCAACGATGGGCCAAGACAGCTTGTTCCATGATGTCAGCCACCCTACTGCTTGCAATCTGGGTAATTATAGATGGAGGCTGAAAGCACAGACTCTTTCTTACCAAGGTTGATCTAGCTACTATCACAGTTGAGTGCCCAAACTGCCAGTAGCAGAGACTATTCTAAACCCTCAACACTGCATCATCCCATGATGAAACCAGTCGCTGGAGACCGGTAGACTATATCATAGCATTTTACCTTGCAGGGGGCAGTCATTCATCCTTATGGAACTGATCATGCTACTCTGGGGATGGATTTATGGCTGGCTGCCCTCAGTACCTCTGCCAGCACCACACCCAATGGCCTACGGCCTGATTTACCAGTATGGGATCTTGCACAAAATTACTTCAGAGCATGGGACAAAAATTTTTAGCCAAGAAGGTCTAACAGTGAGCACATGATCACATGATCTGGTTTCACCACAGACCTTCCTCACCTGGATTCAGCTCACCTAGAATGATGGAATGGACTGTTAAAGAGTTTGCTGACACACTGGCTGTAGGACAACTGCCCACAGTGTTTTAGCACTATCTTCCAAGATGCAGTATCTGTCTGCAGCTGAGTCACCAGTTGATACATGGTGCTGGGTACCCCATTGTGGAATGTAACACATTGAGTCACCAGTTGATACATGGTGCTGGGTACCCCATTGTGGAATGTAACACATATCATGGGATTAAGGGGTGAGTATAAGATTGGCCTCTCTCATCATCACTCCCAGGGATCCACTTAGGGAATTTTGGCTTTCAATTCCCACACATTGGATTCTGCCAAATTAGATGTCCTGCTTGTTGTCATGGAGTGGGGGTGGGAAGGAACACATCCGCAAAAAGACTTTAAAGGGTCTCAAGTTAAGATTCCTATCTGCTCTCTGTGGGTTCCTCACAATGGTGGGCGAATGAGCAGAGTATTGGTGAGAATAGGAACCCTGATTATCTTGAGAAGCTGGGGTTCTACTCTGCAATGGGGACAGGGAACTGAAGAAATTCTTGACAGATGAGGAAATCAACACTTAGGAAATTTCGGTGACATTCTCAAGGTGTCCTGGCATAGCTGGGACTTGAACTCAAGTTCTGTTCCAAGGGTTTTCTCATGATATCACTCCTTCCCTTGTGATGGCCTGATATTCCATGTGGTTCTTGGGGGCATGAATGGTTTTCTAACCCCTCAAAACTAGTCATTTTCTGACACAAGGCCATGTCAGGACACAGAGAACTCAAAAAAAAAAAAATGATGTTTGCCATGACCTCGTGCATATAGTCTTTCATTGTGCTTAAGCCAGTTCAACAAATCTGTTTACAATTATTAGGTTATATAAGTTTGAAATCAGGTAACAATCAGAAGGGCCAATGATGAGGAACTAAGTTGTTTCATAGAGTTCATTTCTCTGGATGCATCAGCACATTTTCATGAGCACCACCGACTCCCAACTTTAAGTGAATAATCAAAAAGAAAAGTTTGCTTCTGTCAAGGCCCAATTTATGCATTAATGTCCAATAGTCTGGAATACCTGTTTAACTAGGGAGCTGAACTGCTTTGGCCTATACTTTTTAAAAACCAGAGAAGCATGAGGAATCAAAATGTTTATCTGATCTTGTTATAATGAGAAAAATATGCTTTGGAACCAAAAACAAGTTTTTTAAAAAACTAACTCGGAAAAAAGAGGAAGAACAGGAGATATGCAAAGACCATTTGGTGATAATATTTCCAAGCATATAACTTTAGAAACAGCATTCAGCTTAATAGTACTCATTAGGTGCCAATGACTTGGTTATTGATTGGGTAAAGACTGAGCCAAACCCAAGATTGAGACAGGACTTCTGCTCTCAGCATGGTCCTACAGTGACTCCACCCTTCTCCCCTTACTCCTATATCTCATTGAAGCCAATTGCTACTTCTTTCTCTACCCACTCCTATATCCTTATATATTTCCATTTATGTCTTAATTATTTCTTATTTGGGCAATTGGAGCCAGCTTTCTTAGCAGACTAGGACATTCTTTCCTCTTGATTCAAATTTACAAAGACTGTGTATTATCTGTGCCATTGTATTTACACCCCAAACCTTTCTCTGGCTCTCCACCTTACCTGTCTCTCATCATGACCACTCACTCCTAAATCCAAATGTCCTCCCCTGTCCAATTGCACCCTCCTCTTCTCCTTCCCACCATCTCTATAAACCTAAAACGAATGTGGTCATATATAACTTGGTTTCTTATTCCATTCACAATGCCAGCTTTTTCCTTTTGCACTGTCAAAATTTGGAATTGCTGCATATCCCACATCTTGTAGACTTCTCTTCTTCAGAGCCTCCTCCCTGCAGCCAAGAAAAGAGAAATTACAGGAGCGCCTGGGTGGCTCAGTTGATTAAGTGTCTGACTCTTGATTTCAGCTCAGATCATGATCTCAGGGTTGTGAGATTGAGCACCACATCAGGCTCCACATTGGGCATGGAGCCTGCTTAAGATTCTCTCTCCTCCTCCCTCTCTAAGGAAAAAAAAAAAAAAGGGAGGGGAATTATTCACCATCTGAATCCGAGAGAATTCTTTCTCTATCCAGCCCTTCCCCATGCCAATTGATTTGAAAAGTAAACACCTCCAAGCAAGATCAAACTATTTTAAGAGTGGGATCCAGGCAAGAGGTAGCACCTATTCACCAATCCTGCCCCCAAAGTCAGGCATGTAACTCACAGGACACAGACTTTCCTTCTCTCTGTTATATCATCTGTATTCCCCAAGCCCACACCTACCATTGGCTACAAAAGATTGCATCAGCAAAACAGAATTTCTTAGGTTGTGCTCACATTCAATCTTCAAGAAATCCAAGACCCTCAAAACTCTTCCCACATAGCTCTGGGAAGGCCAGCCAGTGCTTTGGATGGCACACACCTGCCCCTGACCTTCCCCACTTTACTGCACAGAGAAGTAATGATGACATCAGTTGCTGCCAGGGAGGAAGGAGCAGCTGTACTAATGGTTTCTGCCAACCCAGTCAGGGCCTCCGTCATGGCCACCAACTGTGTAGGGCTGGCCTCTGTGCCAAAGGCCCTGATGCTCTGTCTTTGACCATGGAAGATGCTCCTGCTGATACTGCAGAGAAAACTGATTCTCATCAATGTCGGCCCAACATCTGCTAACCACCTACTCTCTAACACTCCCCAACTCACACCAACAAGAATGCCATTTCCTATTTCTGCCAGCACTGCTTTCAGTAGCTCATGGAGATTCTAGGAAACCAATCCATTTAGTTTTTTTTTATTCGTGATTATAGTCCCCTAAACCTGATAGATATGATTCCGTAGTTGGTGGATCATTGGACAAATGATTGAGAAGCACTTGAATTTAACACCACTCTTCCCCTTCTGCACCCACCCAGCATGTCCCTTCACTATACCCTTGCTGCTCAGTCCTCCCTTCCTTAGAGTGAATTTTGCCTCTCATGAAGACAGACCTTTGGCAGGCTGGTCCTGCCAGTCCTACCAACATGTCTAAAGGGAAAAGTTTGCTAAAAAGTGCAGGAAAAGGGCGATCCCTGGGTGGCTCAGCAGTTTGGCACCTACCTTTGGACCAGGGCGCGATCCTGGAGTCCCGAGATGGAGTCCCGCATCGGGGTCCCAGCATGGGGCCTGCTTCTCCCTCCTCCTGTGTCTGCCTCTCTCTCTCTCTCTCTCTCTCTCTGTGTGTGTGTGTCTATCATGAATAATAAATAAATAAATCTTTAAAAAAAAAAAAGTGCAGGAAAAAACCTAGGTGGGAAGGAGTGACCAGCAATCAGAAGGAGCGCCCTGACAACAACTTTCACATGCAAAGACCTAACACAGTGATTCTCAGCTGATGAGCTGCAGCAGAAGAAAATAAATTAGAAAAGTCACTAATGAGAATTCTGTTTATTCTCCCAGTCGTTTGTTTCTTCTGAATGAGAGCTTTATCCCTTAATTACAGCTCTTAGTAATTGTCCATGACTGACAATTTACTGTTGCACAATTTCTTAGAATTCACTCTCTCATGATTGTAAACAGTCAATATTTCCACAGAATCTAAGTTCTTGATACTGCGCAGGGGCTTATTTAAATTTGATGCCTGACCTTCGCAAAAGCAGCACAAGCTCAGACCTCTTGCTTCATGCCCAGTCTCTCACATAGACCCTGGCAGGAGAGACAACCCCCCGAGTGATGTACAAACCTTTAAGAGTTCTAGGATTCTTCCGTGGTGCTCACCTACCAGACTCCTTCAAATACTGCATTCTCTTTTTCCTAGGAAAATCGAAATTTCCCTGAACATTGTCTCATAAGCAATATGCCTTTTTTCGAAGAGCCCTCTTACTTATGTAAACCATCCACTTTTTTTTTTTTTTTTTTTGGTCAAGCTGTGGTAAAACAGGAGATGTCTGTTTCTAATTGTTTTCATACTCTTGGCTTTGAACTTCACACGCTTTCAGCCGATGCACTCCTTAAATCCCCTTTCTCCCTGGGCATGTAGCATTGCTAATACAAACCATGGTCACCCCCTTGGGCCAGATCTTATCTGCACAGGAATATCTTGATCAGAGATTGCAGTTATTATATCCTGCTTGGATATTATTTGATTTGATGCTATTAGATCAAGTTCATGGTAGACTGTCTTCTCTTTCTTTGCTACACTGATTTATTACACTTTTTATATGCCAGTGGTTCTCAACACTACCACACTTAACCTTTCCTCTTAGAACATCCCTTCAGTAATTTGTCATAAAATTGCACATGATCTTGGGTATATTCAGTCCTGCTTTCTCTTCATCACAATTTCTGCCCCAGTCTGCAGGTATCCAAAGCACAAGGGCAAATAAGAAGAAGGAAAAGCATAAAACTAGGAATTAGAAGTCTTGTATAAATATTGTTTATGGGGAAGAATTTAGGGTAAATTCTGTTTTCCTAAAAAGTTTCATTTGAATTATGTGTGAGAACTCATGAAGTTTCATGTTTCAATCACTTAACTAGTCATGTCTTTGAGTAGGCTCTTAATGTTTGTGCTTCAGCTCTGTTCTGTGGAAAAGCAGAATAATAGTGTCTGTCTTATGATCTCAGTGGAGTTATAATCATATGGGATGATTACATGAGATGATTTCAAAATGTATGGAATACCACTCACCTGTAATTTGATAATGTGGTCTTTAGGAAAGCAGAAAGAACATCTCTAGAAAAGTAAGTAATTTTCTCTTTAAATGATGTTCCCCTAATGCTCAGAGTTGGACTTCTGATAAACAGAATAGACTGTTTTTATGCAGTGAAACTCCAAGAGATTTAGAAAGCATCTTTAACCGCAAAAATGCCTTTGCCACCTGTTTGTGGTATTTGAAATACAATCAATCACCAGGGACACATTTGTTAGAGATGAAGCTGGCAAAGAGAAACTTCTGAAGAAGGAACATGCTGACATGGCTTCAAATCTATGGTATAAATTAAAAACTGGTTCTGGAACCTGTCCTAGGAGCAAGTTTGGATGTTAAGGAGTGCTCTGACCCTTGTTTGGTATACTAGTCTTCTAAAGGATCTATTTCCTGGTTTTCTCCCAGCAGCTTCTCACCCCTTGGTCCATTAGTTCATTATAAAAATGGCAGAAAATTGTGGTCAAGCAGTGTTGACCTCCTGTGATCATAGCTGGCCCCTGTCCTCAGTGAGTGTCCCCACCCCTTATTGGGAACTGCTGGTTGAGTCTGTGAGCTGGGATAGTCAAATCCCTCAAAATGACTTTGAATCATAGAATTTCAGAAACAGGTCATTTGAAAGACTCTAAAGGGCTCAGTAATTCAAATATCCATAGAGGCTAGATAGATAACATGACTATATGAATCAGGCCAGTATGAGTAATAGAGAATGGTGGGGTCTGTGGCAAACTGAAGAGAGAATGTGGGTGTTATACTGCCATTTAAATTCAATCTAATTAAAGGTCGTGTTGATCCAACCAAATACATCCATCGAATGACCCTATTTGGCCCCTGTCTGCCAGTCTGTGACTTCTGAGCCGACTCACCCATAGAGCTGAACTGTGGATACAGCTACAGTCACATGAGCATAGAAGAGGCACAAGTTACGATGCCCAGTTTGACTGTTAAACTTGCAACTTTTCCCCTTTCAAGTGAACCCCAGTTGTTCCCGGGACACATCACAACTTTGTGTCTTCAGCCATTACATGCCATCTGCTCTACCTCCCCACCCCCTCACCTGCTCTGTCTCCTCCTGGGCTGCTGATCTGATTGCTGTGGAAGAGACCCCTGCCACTGCAGCTAGCACTGAAAGGGGGCTTTGTGGGAATACTGATGTCTGTTCCAAGGGTATCTTGGGGGTGCCCTCCATGCCATCACTCCCCAGGCTGCAGAGAAGGGACACTCACTCTCTGCCTGATTCGGTGCCACCCTTCTACACCTGAACTCCAAAGCCACACAGGTGAGCTCAGAGAGCTGGGGTGAGCCCAGAAGGCCTCTTGTGAAAACAGCCCCTCTGGCTTCCCTTCTTTGTGCTCATCTCTCCTGTACAATTCAAGGTTAAACACACAAACATCATCCATCTCTGCCAGAAAGAGCCATGGTGCAGGCACAGCGCATGCAGTGCCAAGAAACATTTTCCCCCACCCACCCCACCACCAAATAAACAAAAGGAAATCTGCAAAGACAGTGCTCTGACTAAAACATACAGAGGAGTTTACATTAACTAAAAGAATCCAGCTTCTCTGTTTAAAGCCTCAGCATTAAGAAAACTGTCAAGTCAGTGCAGTGAGTCAGGACATGGTTTATATTTGTGCAGCTAAAGGGCCTATTCAGTTGATTCTGCATGAGCAAAAGAATAGGCTTACTCAAGATTATTGAATCTAACCTTCAGCAAGACAATCAACTTCTGGCAGCTTTCAACTAAAATGTTTCAGCTTCTACCCATAGTACCTGCACAATATCCTGCGGTTGGGTTTTAGTCCTCATATTTTTGGAAGATTTTGAAACTTCAAGAGACAGAAAAGAAAACTCGCAGGATGGAAGAAAAAAATTGTAAATGATATATCTGATAAGGGACTTGTATTCTGAATATATAAAAAATACTTGCAACTCAATGATAAAAAGATAAATGAGCCAATTTGAAAGTGGGAAAAGGATCACTTCAAGAAAAAGTATTCAAATGGCCAATAAGCTCAAGATGCTGTGATTCATTAGTCATCAAGGAAGGGCACATAAAAACCATAGTAAGGTAAACTTCATTCCCATTAGGATGGCTACAGTGAAAAGGACAGTAACAAGTATTGATGAGGATGTGGAGAAATCGATACTTTTATACACTACTGGTGGAAGCTTCAACTGGTACAGTCTCTTTCCAGAACAGTTTGTCAGTTCCTCAAAATGTTAAACATGGAGTTACCATATGATCCACAATTCACCCCTAGGTATTTCACCCCAGAGAAATGAAAACATATGTCACGTAAGAACTTGTGCATGAATATTCATAGAAGCATTTTTCATAATAGCCAGAAAGTAGAAACAACCTAAATATCTGTGAATTAATGAATGCTATATAAAATGAGTTGTAGCCATATAAAGAGATATTACTCAGTAATAAAAAGGACTGAATACATATACTACAACATGGATGAACCTTGGAAATAGTATGCTAAGTGAAAGTAGCCACTTGCAAAAGTCCTCATATTTCATGACTCTGGTAATATGAAGTATTTAGGATAGAAAGAAGAGGGAGTGACTGCTACTGGGTTGGGATTTCTTTTAGGGGTGATGTTGATACAATCTTGTGAATATGCTACAAGTCACTGAATAGTACACTTAAAATGGGTGAATTGGGTGGCAGGTGAATTATATCTGAAAATGTTGTTTAATATATATATATATATATATATATTTTGTTTTTAAATAAAGAGCGTGACATGTGAACAATTCAAAGCACAGAGTACTGAGTGACATAACCAGCTTGGCTCTTCCCAATTCCCAGTTGTAAAAAAGTAGTAAGATCTATAATAAAATTGGTATAGATATAAATAGGAACTGAGATACAGACATAGACATGGGTTTCAAAAATATGTATTATTATTACCATCACCTATATTGAAATAGTTTGATTCAAAAAACATTGCAAAAAATAGTACAGAAAGCTCACATATACCCTTCTCCCAGCTTCTTCCAATGGTAATACTTCATATAGTATGCTAAAGACACATATTTTATTTTTCTAATTTATTTATTTATTTATTTGAGAGAGAGAGCACGAATGGTGGCGGTTGGAGGGGAAGGAGCAGAGGGAGAAGGGAGAAGCGGATTCCCCCCTGAGCAGGGAGCCCGATACGGGGCTGGATTCCAGGACCCTGAGATCATGATCTGAGCCAAAGGCAGACACTTAGCCAACTGAGCCACCGAGGTGCCCTAAAGGCACACATTTTAAATCCTAGTACTCTTCCCCTGTTCTTTGTAACACGTTTCTTCATGGTTGATAATCTACCATCTGTTTTGTCCCTACCTTTAAGTTTGCCAAAACAGGACAGTACCTCCTTCACTACCAATTCCAAAAAGTAAACACCACTTGAAATTCCTGATTTGGGCTCTGATCCCATAGAAGGTGAGTTGTGCCACCATATCCCCAGCCTCCTTAGAAATGGCCTTTGGGAAGACACTGCAGACTGCAGAGCCCAGCCTCAGGCTGAGGAGCCCAAGCCAAAGAGGGTCTCCTGAGCCCTTAGCTGACATGTGAGCTGGGAGCCTGGAGAAGCAAAGGGGGAGAGAGAGCAAGTGTGAATGAGAGTGTGAAAAGCTGCACTTGAACATGTCTCCCAAGGGTGGGAAGTGAGAAATGAGGCTGATGAAATGTCAAGTAAAGAAATAGTAAGTCAAAGCAATGGATGGGCGATGGCAGCCAAACCAGATCTTGGGAGCAAACAGCGATAGAAAGCAACCTTCAAATGGCTGAATGCAAACATGAAAAAATAAGAAAAGCCCTGGCTTGGTGCCAGGGGTAAGAGCCAACCAATTCTAACTGCAAAGCAACATGCATAAAATGCAAGGAAATATTGAGTCACTCAAGTTGATTTGAATAAGATAATCCAAAATATGAGTGGCCTCCTCATAGAGAATTTACAGGGCTCTCTCGCCAAGATCTCCTGGGACCACTGCCCTGCCATCATCTTGTAGATGCCTTTAGAGTTCAGCTAAAATTCAGACAATGCAGTGTGTTAGCTAAACCAGGTTTTCAAGTCAAACGGACATTCATCCTACCTATTCCACCTGCACTATCTTGAACCGGTACTTACCTGCTATGAGCCTCAGTTTCCTCATCTGTAAAATGAGAGTACTAGTAAGAATGGCACTTAAGTAAGAGTAGCACAACAAAGTGGTTGTGAAGATATGTGAGAATAAGCATAGAGAGCACTCAGCATAGTACTAGCTAAAAAAAAAAAAAAAAACAAAAAGTACCCAGAAAGGAGTGGCTGTAATTAATTTGGGAGCATTGCTTGTCATGAAGAACCCAAACCATGTGTGGTCTTAGAAGATCTCAGTTGCTGCAGCTGAGGATCCCCAATATCCTCCATGAACCCACTTTGATTGCTCTCTTACTATGTCATCGAGACAAGAGGCATGCTCTAGGCTTAGCAGCCTTTGCCTCTCCACTCATATATCCCCATTTATTTCTAGATGATAAAGGGCAGTTGAAAGAGTCTTTAAAGACATTGCAAGTGTAATTTTAACAGCATTGGTGAGCACTGCTGGAATCCAGAGAGAAGAGAGACCTCTTCCCTTACTTCCACCCTGTCCACTTTGGAAGCAGCCATGAGGAGAGGTCTGGAACAGTGTAAAATAGAATGCTGAGGAGGTGACATTTCACATGGCCAGAGGAAAGATTCCCACAAATCATTCTGAGAAGTGCAGAGCCTTCAGCTTCAAACCAGAGAATGGAAAGAGCAGAGCCTTGACTTTTAGATATGCGGTCCCTCTATCCCCCTGTGCTATTGCCTCATTTCTGTGTATCCTTTGCAGATAGTAAACTCCTCAATTCCATTCAAATGAAATATCTGGAAGAGATAAATCCATAGAGACAGAAGCAGATTTGTGGTTGCCACAGGGCAGGAGAGAGTGGGGAATGGGGAGAAGCTGCTTAATGGGTACATGATTGTATTCTGAGGAAATAGAAATATTGTAGAACTAGAGGTGTTTGCACAATATTGTGAATGTACCAAGTATCACTGGATTGTTCACTCTAAAATGGTTAATTTTATGTTATGTGAATTTCATCTCAACAAATTAAAAAGCAAAACAACTCCCCGGAATGAGTTGTCTCTAACATTCTGCTCTAATGGTCTCTCGCTTTCTCTGGACCTCATGCAGATCAGGTTTTCATCTCCACTAACTACTCCACTCAAACTGCCACTGTTAATGTTATTGTGACCTCCAACATGCTAGATCCCATGGTCACTTGTAGCCACATGTGGCTGCAAGAGAAGTTAGAAGGCATGCTTTTTATTCTAGGCAGCTATGTCTTCAACTAAAATCAGCCTTTCTGTTACTAAACAGAAGGGGGAAATAGACAATAAAGGAAAATTAGCAGTCTCTGCTAGTCTTTTTAAGGGTAAGCTATTTAAACCCTAGAAACACAATGTATAGCCTCCAAATTTGGTGGGCGGAGTTGGAGGGAGAAGGATATTTAAAAGAAAAACTAGATTAATTCATTAGAAGATAGGAAAGAAATAGACAAGAAAAATTTTGATAGAAAACACAAAGTACAGAAATAATTCATATATATAAATAGTCGCAATACTTTGAACTCATCAATTAAAATTCAGAGATTCTATCGAATAATTGGTCCATTTCATCTAAGTTATCAAATTTGTGGGCTAAGAATTATTCATTATATTCCATTTTTATCCTTTTATGTCCATAGGATCAATAATGATGGCCCCTCTTCATTTCTGATATTAGTAATTTGCATCTTGTCTTTTCTTATCAATTTCATTGATCTTTTCAAAGAAGTAAGCTTTGGTTTCATTGACTTGTTTTTCTGTTTTCTGTTGTAATGGTTTCTGCTCTGATTTTTATTATTTCTTTTTCTTTTCCTTTTGCCAACTTTATGTTTAATTAATTTTTTCTAGTTTCCTATCCCCTTTATTCCCTTTCACTATTTTTTATATTCCGCAAATGAATGAGACCACATAATGTTTGTCCTTGTCCAATTGACTTATTTCACTCAGCATAATACCCTCCAGTTTTTTCTAGTTTCCTAAAATGGGACCTTAGAAGATTAATTTTAGATCTTTCTTCTTTTATAACATATGTATTCAGTGCTATAAATCTCCCTCTAAGTACTGCTTTTGCTGCATCCTACAAATTTTGATAAATTATATTTTCGTTTTCATTGAATTAAAAATGTTTTCTAATTTCTCTGAAACTTCTTTATTTGACCCATGTATTATTTAACTTTGTGTTGTTTATTTGGGGAGTTGCCATTTCTCCTTAGGTTATTCTATTCTTTTAAATTTGTTTAGTTATGTTTTTGTAGCTTGAAATTTGGTCTACAGTGGTGAATGTTTTATGTGAACTTAAGGATTCAAATTCTGCTGTTGAATGAAGTAATCTATAAATGTTAACTCAATTCCGTTGATCGGTACTGCTGTTCATTTCAACTATATCCTTACTGTCTTTCTGACTGCTGCATTTGTCAATTACTAATAGAATGGGATTGCGGTCTTAACTATACATAACTATCTCTCCTTGTAGGTTTATCAGTTTTTACCTCACATATTTTGACATTCTGTTAAGTACCTACACATTAAGGATTGTTGTGTTCTTGGAGATTTACCCTTTTGTCATTATGTAGTGCCCCTCTTTATCCATGATGATTTTCCTTATTCTGAAGTCTACTTTAAGACAGAGATACTTATATTAGATACAAAATAAAGTTCTTTGCTATTTATTAAAGAATCAACTAAAGAAAATTTTACACAGAAAGACTGAAAAGACAAATGGTAAAAAGGCAAAACTAGCTAAAAAGATCTGGTGCAGTGATCTTAAAAATCAGATAAAATAGAATTTAAAGTGTAATCAGTAGAATTAACAACTTTAATTAACAAAATATAATTTAGTCTAAATAAAGAGGGATACCATATAATAATAAATATGATATTCCACCAAAATATATAACAAGTATAAATATTAATCCACCTATCAACTTAGCCTTAAAATACCTAATGTAAAAATTAACTTGATTACAAGGAGAAATTAATAAACCTATAAGCAAAAGGGCACCTGGGTGGCTCAGTAGTTGAGCCTCTGCCTTTGGGTCAGGTCATGATCCTGGGGTCCTGAGATTGAGTCCCACATCAGGCTCCCTGCAGCAGGCTGGGAGAAGGAGGGAGCCTGCTTCTCTCTCTGCCTCTATCTCTGCCTCTCTCTGTGTGTCTCTCATGAATAAATAAAAATAAAATATTAAAAATAAATAAATAAAATAAATAAATCTATAAACATAGTGGAAGATTTTAATACACTCTTCCAGAAAAAGTGAACAGATAAAGTTGTAAGAATATGTAAATTTGAACAATATAATTAACAGATTTAATCTCAAGAATGGAGATACAGATATAGACATAGATAAATATAGATATATCCCTGTACTTACAAATAAAGAGCATGTTTCTATTTTTCAAAAAGACATGAATCAGTTATAAAAAATGGCCACGCACTAGTACTTGTTTTTCGGTTCAGAGAATATTAGACTCCAGAATGCTGGTTCTATGATTCCACAATATCTATTCTTAAATAGGAATGGGTAGTATCATTGCAGGAGTACAAATGAAGTTATTCAAATTTAAGCATCGAAAGCTGCTCATTGAGGTTGTTTGAAGGGAAAAGACTCAGAAAGGAAGCCTCCAAAAGAAGTATCAACCTTCTCTGAAGAATTAGTATAATTGAGAACATGTTCTCTGATAATGCAATTAAATAAGGAATATTAAAAATGTTTCTAAGCAAAACATTTCATAAAAAATGAAACACAACAAAAAATCACAGTTCCTCTCACCATTCTCAGGAAGTAAGTCTTTAAGTCACTTTGATCCACAAGAATAGTCCTTTTAACAACTGAAATATCCATTCCCAAGTCATAACTATTTAATTCCATATTCTTATCCATTTTAAAACCTTTCCCCTTCTCTAGCTCCAGCCAGGAAATCACCAAAGAAGTGGGGAAGGGCTAAGTTCTCTCTCCTTCCACGTGTTGCCCTCCTTTGTCTCTACCTCTTTAGCAGCTTGCCTCTGGGTGCGCAGAGTAGGAGATGGGAAGGAAGGAATGAGGGAGTTAGAGGGATGGGGGCAGGACACTTCTCTTGACTGCACGGACCTAACCTAAAGATGGCACTGTAGGTTCTGGTGCCTACTTAGGAGATGCCCTACTAACTCCTTCTCTCTCTCTCTCTCTCTCTCTCTCTCTCTCTCTCTCTCTCTCTCTTTTAAAGATTTATTTATTTATTTATGATAGACACACAGAATGAGAGAGAGAGAGAGAGAGAGAGAGAGGCAGAGACACAGGAGGAGGGAGAAGCAGGCTCCAAGCTGGGAGCCTGACGCGGGACCGATTCCGGGACTCCAGGATCGCGCCCTGGACTGAAGGCAGGCGCTAAACCGCTGAGCCACCCAGGGATCCCCTAACTCCTATTCTCTTAGGGCATTTTGTAATCTCCTCATATGTGGTCCTTGGATTGCAACGACCCCAACAAGGAAGCTGCAATTCACAGCAAGAAAATCATTAATTCCTCTCAGTATAATTCCTCTTTCCTGGGCAACAGTACTCCCCTTCCTGGGTCACATGGCCCCTCAGCAGTCCTCTTGGGTGGGATTCTAAAGAGCTCACGGTCTACCCTGTGCATCCTGAGCCAGATCTGGCCCCTGAGAAGTGCTCACTCATCCTAATTCCATGGAGAGAGGAAAAAATCCTGGTGCAACCATTCCTCTCAGTGTGGCTGCCTCTGGTCTGATCCAGTCACAGCTTTCCCGCTAGTTCTCATGCTCCCCTAAATGTAACAGGCATATTTCAAGGTGCTTGAGTTCTTCTCTTGGGGCAACCCCTCTCTGGCTTGAAGGGACAAAGACAGAATTACTCTTGTTCTCCACTCCTAGAAGTGGGGGCGGGGGGGGGGTTCGGGCAGGTGGATGCACAGTGCTCTGGCATCTCTACATAGACATCTTCTATTGTGTTGGTCTCTGACTTAATCCCTCTAAATAGATGATGGACAAACGGTGTGCAAATGAGTGATGTACCATTCTCTTTGAAAGTCTTGCACAGGTGGTCTAAACACCGTTTTGGAATATATGGCACTTGGCCCTTTGCTCTGGGCCTTTGAAGCCAGAAAGGCCATTTTTAATAGCCCATTACATCACCATTATTACTATCAAGCAATGGGACAAATAAATCTAGAAGCAAATCTTTGCCCTAGTGAGTTTCCACTTCCAGAAACAGGTATCACACAAATGCAATGTACTCTCAGGTTTACTCACCTTAACTCCGTGGCACTAGTGTTAATGGGAATGCCAGGAAGTCATGGCCAGGGAAGGGAGATAATTTGGAGGCAAGAGATCTAATCTTTTCCAGCTTTCCTCAAGTCAAAGCCTATAATTTTAAACAATTGGTTAGTATTGTGAGTTTACGAACTGCCTTCTTCTTTTTTTTTCATTTTATACTCACAGTGACCCCTCTGAGTCTGTGTTATTATCCCATTTTTTTCCTAAGAAGTAGTATATTGAAACTCAGAAGACTTAATTCTTATTTAAAGTTACAAAGCCGAAAATAAATAAATAAAGTCATGCAGCTGGTTTATAGCACAGGAGAACTTGAACTCCTGCCCTCTCTCCGGGACATGACACTCTAGGCTGCCTGCATGTGAGGCCCACACAGTTTTAGCTTCTTCTTACCAACAAGATGAGATGGAGTAGATTTTCAAAAGACAAATTCCAAAAGGGCAATCTGAATACTCTTGCTAATAAACCCTATCATTCAAATCAAGAAGTTCCACTAGGTAATCACGTATATATATTTGGAACTGTATATTGCAGAGTCTCTTAGATATATGGTTTTCTAGGAATACATTTGTCATGTCTAGTGTTCTAGCTTAGTTCTGAGATTGGAGATAAGTCTCAGAAAATACTGGTCTAATAAGGAAGAAGCAGTAAGCAAAAAGCCCCAGATAGGGAGTGCTCCAAGTTGGATTGGATAAAAGTTTTGATTAGTTTGTGATTTATCACATGTTAAATTTTCAAAATAAATTAAAACTATTTTCACTGAATTTTATGGCCCCAAAGTCTTGTGACTACTTCCAGCAATCTCCTTGCTGGCTGGAGCAGTTTGAAACAAATAAGTGACCTCATGTAGGAGTGAGGGAGGTAAGCAGGATGACGTCAGCATTGTGGGGCGTGACACTGCCTAGCTCCTGTGTCCCTAACAAATGACTTTGCCAGAGGATGCATTAATGCAATGTGTAAGGCAGACATCAGGACTCTTGTCACAGTCCTATTCAGCGTGGATCTTTTACTGATTATCAAGGCAGTGACAACCAGGAAGCCAAAACAACAGAGCTTCTAGCTATTTTCTCATGATTGTGCTTCTGTGTCTTATCAGAAAGAAGTCAATTTTGTATACCTAATTTAATTTCAATTAGAGGAAGGGAATTCTATGAATATGTGTGGGAAATTACTTTTTTAAAGTTTAACTGCCCAGACCAGAGTCATTTATAAAACACCTCCAAGTGAAAATAAATGAGGAGTGGTTTGATCTCACAGGTATTCAGGGAGCTGACTCAGGCCCAACACACATGAGCAGGAAGCAATTCACTAAACTGCTCAGGAGAGGGAATTTCAAGTACTGAGCATCACAGAAACAGCCTGAGCTTAAGCAACTGGGGATATACCAAGGCTCAGGAACCTGTCTCTCTTTGCCTCGGTTATCCCATCTGCAAAATGGGGCTACCATACAGATGAAAAAGCAATTATTTCATAAGGTTAACTCAAAAACTTACAATTATGATTACATAATATTCTGCCCATGACATTCCCTGAATGAACTGAGAGAGAGAAAGGGGACGGTATCTGTATCTTGCAAGAGGCAGTGGTGTGATGGGGACTAGCTCTTAGGAGAGCTTTCTGGATTTGATCACAGCACCGCCACTCTCTGGACATGTGACATGGTCAGAAAGATCACTTACTCTCTTCCACCTCCAGTTTATCATCTGTAAAGCCTCATGGGGTTGCTGTAAAGACCAGAAGAGTGTTAGAACAGAATGTGGCATGTAACAAGTACTTATACAGGTGTACATAGATACTCTCAACCTGGGGGTACATATTCAAGATGGCAGCAGACGGAAGGTCCAGGCAGCAGAGTGGTATCCAGACTATAAAAGTGAATTTCAGTTATATCTAAACATTTAGTTTAGCAAGAATCAGTATTTGATGCCTTACAAATACATACACTGTTCTGGGCACTCTTGTTGTTCTCAGCAATACTGCAAGATAGATAATAAGACAATTATTTCTCTGCTCATTTTGTAGACAAGGAGAGTGAAGTTAGAATAGTCCAAATCTGCACAGTAAGCCACAAAATCCAGTTTTGCACCCAAGTCCATAGACGTTCCAAAGAGCCAGGGTCAATGCTCAAGTATGCTGCCCACCTGCTCAACTTTGCATGCCGGTGCAGGGCCAGGAACTCTGCTGGATGCTTGGCTCTCTCCAGTACCTCTACCCCTCACAACCCTGCAGGGAGGGCATTACTAGCTCTACTTTTCTTCTCAGAGAGCTAACCCAAGCCTTCTACTTGACGCTGCAGTGCGCTCACCAGTGACAGTGAGGTGGGAAGCATCTGACATTTTTCAGAATAGGAGTTGAGATGACATTGCTGAAACACTCGGGTGTATTTATTTCCAACCACTCCAACTGGCACTCTGGCACCTCCTTTTGAATAATGAGCCTCATTCAAGCTGGAAGGATGACTCATCGCTTGTCAGTGCTAACCAGTGGGGCTTGCTGATTGTAGCCTAAGGCTCCTGGAGACAGTCCAAGGACCCTCTCTCATTAGTACCGGGGGACACCCATCTCCCCTCCTAGCGTGAATGTGTCTCAAGGCTTAGATGAGTCCCCCTGCCACTTCCAGCCTCCACCCTGCTCCGCCTTGAGAAGGAGATGCATGCACTGCCTAATTACCCTAACTAATGGCCTGTCACACCACAAGAGACCGTGAAATCTTTACCTAGGGATGAGTGCCCAGGCTTGCATGTTTATTTTTAATTATAACATCTCATAAAGTTACAAGAAGTTGGAATTTGCCTTGCTGTGACATTTAGGAATCCCAAATCCCCTTGTATTTTGTTTATTTTGGGCAAGTCTTCTCATTAGGCATGCTACTCAGCCGGGCTGACCATTTGTGGTCATCACACATCTCATGTTTGCTTGGCTGCAGTGCGAGGCAGCCTGGTGCAATCGCGGGTTGTTTGTATCTGTCTGGAAGGTTCGAAGGCAATGGGTGTTATGGCAGAAAGCAGTCTCATCAGATGAGTGCAGGGCTGAGCTTTGCCATTCACCTGCTTACAAATTTGTGTGGTCCTTGCATTTCCCTGGCTTTCATCTTTCAGATGTGGTTTTTAAGCGATGGCTAAAATGGATGATTTCTAAGGATGTTGAAATAATCTAATCTATCCTCTGACTCTAGAAACATCCGCACCTGAGACTTGCCAAAGGGGAGGCTATTCTGTTTAAAATCCTTCAGAGGGAAATATTTCCCGCCTCTCCTTTCCTGGCCTTTCACTGTAAGACATTCCTGGAGTTGACAACTTTTCTCATAATCAAGGTCTTTCTTAAACGTTCTATTTTTAGTACCCTTTCCACAGCATTACCTATGGTTTTCATAAAGTCTGAGCCTATTTATTATCATAAACCTGTTCCTCTGGGTTTCCTTATACTCCAGGGCTCCCCACTTTAGCTTTCTCCTAGCCTAGAGTCAGCGTCATTACTTGCTCATAAGTGTTCTCTTTGGTCCGGAAGATACTTATGCCCTAAGAGGCTGCCCTATGTTGAGGTAAATGAAACATTTTTCAAAGAGTGTTCCATGGAATACTAGTGACCATGAATATGAAGTAAGTGCTCTGAGAAAGTGCTCCAAGGTAAAGTACATTTTGGAAGTGCTGAGATAAATAGAATTAAAGAAGCATCCCTAGCACAAGAAGCTGAGATCCTACTTCTCTACCTGTCAGAGCTGTGAGGACTATGGAATCAGGAAACCAGGGGCAGGAGAATTACCTATCTCTGAATAGTTACCTCACCTTACAGATAAGAGAGGAAAGTGAGGAAGATATTTTTTTCCATCTCTCCTTCCAGCCCAAACCCTACCTCGTTCAGGGGATGTCTTGGAGGAGTGGACACAATCAAAGACTTTGGAAGTATACAGACCACTGAGGTCTTGCACTTTCTCCTTGGGTGATATTAGGTGAATTCTCCCTCCCAAGTTCTGTATACTTATCAATGGACCTTGCCCACAGGGTTGTGGTGAAGAATAACTGAGAAAAAAAACATAAAGAACCTACAATCACTGAAACAACTCCAGTATTATCAGAACGGTGATCTAAGCCCCCTAATGACCAATTAATTAGGTCTCCTTTCCCTGTTTGAAGATGGGTTTGACTCCATCCTTCTAATCAGAGTCCCTCCTGTCCTCAGTTCCTACACAGGCGTGGTGTTGTCCAGACTCCCAGACAGACATGCCCATTTGAGGGATGCAAAGCCTGACTTTGAAAGGCAACGATGGCCAAACCCTAACATGGGCAGGAAATTCTGTGGTTGGGCAGCTGGTCAATAGACTGAAAACCCATAGAGACTCTGGATGTGGAATATTGTGGTGAGCTCTAGAGAGTGGAAAGAGAAGTGCTCCTATTCCTGACGTTGGCAGAGAGACCTGCAGGGGCCATCCTGGCTCTGGGAGAAGTGGGGTGTTATCTGGAGACTAGTCAACACTCATTCACCCTCTCCAAGTCTCTAAACAAGATGGAAACTGGCAGACCTCAAACATGTTTTACTTGGCTTCCTCAGTGGTTTTGAAAAGTCATGTTAGTTGCCAGGACTTCAAAATTTAGAGAGTACACATAAAAATTCAGGTCTACAGTGTTTTTTAGTTTAAGGTTTGTTGTTGTTGTTTTGTTTTTTAAATCTCAGTACTCTTGCATAACAGCTATTGCCCAGGGTAGAATAGATGCAGCCCCTTAAGAGATGGACAGGAGTTCCATTCCCGCACTTCCAGCCTTCCCTGCCATGATACCTTGTCTTCTGAATGTGTTACTCAATGGCTCCTCCAAGTACCTGAGTTTGAGCCCAGTTCATTGGACAAATGCTGTATCAGGTACTGTGCGAGATGCTAGATGTACAGACTAGTGAGGGAGAAAGATATGCAAACAATGGTAATAGCAACTAGATGCTCTAACATTTACAGACAGGGCTATGGAAATCCCGAGGTGGGGAGGGCTAATTGCCTAACAATAATAATACCTATAATTTATCGAGTGCTTAAAAGCACTTGGCCTGCCTGAGGAGTCACGGATGCTTCTCAGAAAGTTTTCCCTTCAAGAATAAGACATTTGTCAGCTAGAGAAAGAACATTTTGGACAGAAGTGCATTATCTAAAGGCCAAAAAAGTTCAGTGAACTCTGTTCAGTGGCTGCAGCCTGAGCCATACATACAAGGGACTTGGGTGAGGGAAGGGCCATAAACCCAACGTAGGGCTGTGGGGGACCGGAATTCTATCCTGCGCCATTGGGAAGGCATCTGAATTTTAACAGGCTCCTCCACAGTCTTTTCTGAGCACTGGCTTAGAGAGAGGTAGAGGGTCCTATAAAGGAAGAGACAAGGGATGGAGCCACTGCTCTTTGTGGATCTTTGGGCAAGGGGATGCTGGGGTAAATTAGCCTAGGGTGGTCCCCACTACCCTTCACCCAACCCTCCTATGGGATATGTTTAGGGAATTCAAAGTGGCATATAGATTAGACCCCTTCCAACATGATGAGGAAGATAAAGCTGGTACCAAACATACTGACAAATGCCTTTGAACCCAAGTGTAATTCTGTCTTGAGTTGGTCCTCCTCCTCCCCCATGGAAGGGAGGTTTGAGTCTTCATTTATACCTGTGAACAGACATCTTTTCCCTCAAAGTCACGCACAAATACCTTTCATGACTATGCGCTCTCATTACTGTTCCCTCCAGCATCTCTATTTTTTGTTATATCCTCCTTTGTGAATCATTTCTTTTTTGGCAACACCCATTTACACTAATCTGCAAAGGGGTCACAGGGCAGGTCTGGGGCCACTTTGCCATGCAGATTATTTAGAAGAAGCAACACGAGAGCCCTTTGGGAAATTCTCACAAGGAACTAAATCAGAAAGTAATATCCTGTTTTGTCTGCACTCTGCACTAGTCCTCGTGTGTCCTGTAGAGGAATCCTGGAGTTTCTCCCTGCTGGCTGAAACATAAACAAACCGCTGGCTCCCAGCCCTACCCTAGAGCCCTTCTAAGGAATTACACTGAAAACAAAGTGTCATCAAAACCAAACCAAAAGATGGAAACAAAATCTTAAATTCTCACTAGCTGCTAATTTCAATTCTTGGAGCAAACATTTCTTTTTTTTTTTTTTTCTTGGAGGACAAGCATTTATCTCTTTATCAAGATTAGTTGGCTCCCAAACTTTTCGTTTAAGAGGTCTCCTTTTTAACTTTAAATAATTTCAAGAATTCTTCAGAATACTGTCAGCATCAAGCAGGTTGAGGAAAAATATACAACAAAAATCCACTAGTACTTTGTTAATAGTTTTTAGAGGAATTTTAATTTTATTAATTGTAACTGTATGCTTACCTGTCCATTGAAAATGGCAGCACACATAGATGAGAGGCATCGCTCTTCTGTTCAGTTTTGAGTATCGTCACAGCTACTTGGAAAGCATATTGACCATGGAGGTCTTTACAAGAATTTTCTTTCCCACACCCCATCCCCAATGGGAGTCACCCACCCACAGATTGAAAATCACACTCAGATAAAACAGCAAGGGTGCAATGTTTTGTGTTTCTTTTAGGTTTATTATTTTGTCAAAGAACAGAATTCATTGTGATATATGTAGAAAATGATTGGTGTTTGGTGGAAGTCTTATAACACTGTCTATCTTCCTTCTGTTTGAATTATCCACTGTTTCCTCAAAGAGTAGGCCCTTCGAAGGTCTCTGCTGTCATTTACTGCATCATGGGATAATCTTCTTTCAGAATCTGTAGCTCCATGCTTAGTGCCTAACATGAGTACTCTAGTTTCACCTCCAGGAGCAAATGCTCCTGAAAGATCAGGGCTATCTGGATTTAACACGAGAAGAGACACAGTAATAAGATTGGTAAACGAGGCAGAGTTTGAGATGGGCCTTAACAGATGAGGAAACCGGACAATTTTTTTCTAAGATATCATTCATTCATTTGAAGGAGAGAAAGAGAGAGTACAAGCAAGGGGTGGGGAGGGGCAGAGAGAGAGGGAGAAGCAGACTCCCCGCTGTGCAGAGAGCCCAACTCTGGGCTCAATCCCTGGAACCTGAGATCATGACCTGAGCAGAGGTCAGATGCTTAACCGACTGAGCCACCCAGGGGCCCCTCGACAATTCTTTGAATCCCATGCCTGCCATGTTTGTGACTTGGGTCCAGAAATTAGAATTTTGGGGAAATAGTCACTTAGTTTTTACTTAATAAGGAAGGGACAGAGGAAGGGGAAGGAATCTTTGAAAGGAGGTAAAAGGCACACCCCTTTTACCAGATAAAACTATTAGCAAGCTTCCAGATTGCGTGGGTTAGTCACAGAGATTTGGGTTCCAGTAAATCTGAATGCGTGACTTTCCCCGTTAGGGGCAGAGTTCTACCCCTTTCAAATTTACATGCTGAAGTCCTAAACCTCCATACTTCAGAACGTGACTATGTTCAGAGACAGGGTCATTCAGGAGGTAATTTAAGGGAAAACCAGGTCATATGGCTGGGCCTTAATCCAAGGTGACCAGTGTCCTTCTGAGCTGGGAAAAGAAGGACATAGACACACAGAGGGAAAGTATGGATGAAGAACACAGGGACAAGACAGTTATCCACAAACTAAGGGGAGAGGCCTTATAAGAAACCAACCCTGCCGACCCCTGGATCTTAGGCTTCTAGCCTCCAGAACTGTGAGGAAATAAGTCTCTGTGGTTTAAACCTCCTCATCTGTCACTTCGTTATGGTGGACCAAGCAGACTAACACATTCCCTGTCTTACAGTTTACTGATTCTTGATATTTAATAGTGTATTTTTGACCACATATCCTTATTGCCAAAAGCACTCACATTTTACATCAAGCAGCTTTCTGGCTGCGTCTTTTGCACTCCATTCCTGCTTTTCACCTCTACCAGCAGCTCTCCAGCAGCTATCCTGACCTCTGCACTTCACACACTCACTCACAGCACCCAGCCTCCTGGAGATTCCTGCACTTGCAAGGTTCATTACCTTTTGCCTTTGTATTTATCTTCTCTGCCTAGAATGTCCACATGCTCTTGTCTCTTTGAGGAGTTCCCCTTAATCCTTCAAAACTCAACTCGGAAGTGTAACCTACTCAGGGCCTCCTCTGTCCGATACTTAATCACTCACTCTGCCATATTCTGAACATAATTACTTATTGCACATACAGTGGTACTCTACTCTCCTATATACTGAGCTCTTCTACAGACTAGGTCTTACCCATCTCTGTAGGCCAGTACCTAGCACAGACCCTGGCACACAGCAAGTACTTAATAGATGTTTGTTGAGTCAAAAAAGTAATAGGATAGGTTGTCATAAAAAAAATTCACATTTTCACAAGCATTGTATGTGCAGCAAACTCTGAACTTGGAACATGGGTCTCTTAAAATTAAATTGAAATTGCATTGATACAGCATATAGCTACTTACCAAACACTTTTGCTATTATCAAATACATATGGTAGCTAATAAAGGGACCTTAGATCCTGGATCAAGCATCTTCATTTGCAAAGGAGAAAATTAAGTGAAGAAATGTATCCAAAGTCACATAGCTAGTCAAGTGGGAAATGCAGAACTTGAACACAGATACTCTGACATCTGACCCAGTGCTCTCCACTTATCCAGATTCTCCTCATTGTTTCAGGCCTAGATCAGATCTCAGCTCCTTCATGGAGCATTCTGATTGCTCTTCTCCGTGCTAATACCCCCTTCTCTGAGGTCACCATTAGTCAGACCTATGTGGGTTCTAAGTCTTGCTCTCACATGCAGAGTTCATAAGTCTCTTTTCAGAACAAGTTCCAAAGTCTAGAAGACTTAGATCAAAATCCCAGGTTCTTATTCTCCAACACACACACACACACACACACACACACACACACACACACTTGTATACTGCCCCAGATTCAACTGAGGTGTGGGCTTCCATGAGAAGAGACTCCTGGGATGATGATCTCTCCATTCTGTTAACCTAATCCTGAACTAGTTCTTCCTCCAGATGGGTAAACATAGGTTTTAACAAGCCTCCTTCTGATGGGGCACAAGGTCCAACATTCTCAAAAGTAGAGTCCGTTGGAAAGAATACTCCAGTGTTCTTGGAAACGCATGCCTTCAGGTCCATCTCCCCCACTTAAAAGTGGAGCAGCTATCCCAGGCTTCTCTCCTCCACGCATCTAGGCAGGTGTCCCATATTGGGAATTGATTGAATGGGGCAGTTCCAGTGAGGAATCTCCTGTTTTTCCCACTCCACCAACAAACCCATATCATGTCTCTATCCAGGAGGATGGATTGCCCCATCCTCTAGGAATACTGAAGAACTTGACCTTAGGGTCTGGGGGGAGGTGAGGTGTCCTTGTCATCTTTGTCCACCACTTTCTGAAAGAGAGAGTAAGAACCTACAGGATTGATTCCATCTTTAGGCAAGATTTCTTACAGAAATCTGTGTTCAGGGAAAGAAAGTTTTATTAATCAATCCACCACAACACAAGCAATAAGAATTTTGCAGGGGCAGTTCAACAACTAGATATATTTGTTTTCTAAGAATTGTATTTAGTATAGCTAGAAATAAATGTGAAAGTAGCTTGACGTTTACATAGATAAATTGTCATTGATTTTAAATGAACAAATATTAATTCTCTCTCATTCTCCCTTAGCAATATCTTGAGTGGAGGACAGGGATGATTATTGATGTTTCATTCATACCTTCAGCATACATATACTGTATAGTAGACATTTGGCCCTCAAAAACCATCTGTTGGATGAAAAAAATGAATGAATTGATCAATGAATTTTGTTAAGTTGCTCTTGTTTCTATCATCTCTCTTTATCTAATTCCATATTCATCATAAAACAATTTCCTAAGTTGCTAAATCAACTGTTCTAAAATGCAGTACTTAGCATTTCCCTGGTAGATCCATGAGCAATACCAGTTAACTCATTCTGATTTTCCCAGTCTTAAACTTTGCTTCTGAGTGTTTTAGATGGTTAACACGACTAATCTGTTTTAAGACTGCAGGGTACAGGGGCTCCTGGGCAGCTCAGTCAGTTAAGTGACAGGCTCTCAATTTCTACTCAGGTCGTTATCTCCAAGTTGAGAGATTGAGCCCCCACATCAGGCTCCATGCTCAGTGAGGTGTTTGCTTGGGATTCTTTCCCTCTGCCCCTCCCCAACTCACACTCTTTGTCTCTGTCTCTTTCAAATAAATAAATAAATCTTTAAAAAAGAAAACTGCTAGGTAGTACTCCAGTGATAATATTGAGTTAGCATGGATACAGTCGCAGATGCTGTGTGCCAGACACTATGCTAGCCATTTTACTTGTGGTATTTTACTTAATTTTCTATAAACTCTAGAAGGTAGGTGCTTATATTCTCTCTTTAATCTTAAGGGACAAAGATGTTAAATTACTGGCCAGCAAGTGAATAAGCCCTCCCTTGAACTCAGAGACCTTGTGATCTCTCTCTCTCTCTGTCCCTCCCACCTTCCCCCCCTCCCCGATTCTAAAGTTTAAGCCCTGTTCATTGTGCTATACCCATCTCAGTAACAGGCTAAATATTGGTTCACAGAACATAATGTCCTAGGCATATAAAGTATATGCTATATAGACCTAACTTCAAAAGCCCTACACTTCCTGGGTAATTATTTAATAGCACTTATGGCCTTTGGCCAAGCCACTTATACCTCTTTGCCTACGTGCCATTCTGATTCATGATCCATGCTCATTTATTAGGATGAATGTAATCCTGCCCTATAAACCTCAGTGATACATTGACTTACACTCTTGAGTTCTTCACTATGGGTCACCAGCTTGTCTAATCCTAAGAACTATAACTTCTAAAAGGAATTGCCAAACCCCATTACCAAGGATATCTTCAGGTCAAAAGCCATTATTAATTAATTCTGGAAAATATTCAAGAGATTTAAACCAAGATTTTGTAGGAAAAAAAATGAATTGATGTTGTGTCTCTTAAGGGCATCATAAATTTTAATGTGGTGAGTTTCATTATTACATTCTTACTTGATCCCATACCGAGTAAGAAGTTCCAGATGAGCTTCCAGGTGTCATCTAAAGAAAGCATTATGGAAACTCTGGTGTTCTTTTTTTTTTAATTTTTCCCTCAGCATTATGTGCTTTCACATATAGCAGACAATATTGTTAAGCTTCATTGTTATTGTGTAACATTGTTTTCATCATTGATTAATTATTATTTTTTGGAAAGTGATAGGTTCTAGAATTTAAAGAACTATTAATTTTGAACAGAGCAGTGACAAATCGTAGATGATGTCAGTTGTTTTGTTTACTCTAGCCAATTTTTCTTTGCTGAGAGCCAACTACTACCAGTCAAGGAGTCTACAGCTTCATATCCTGTGACTTTCCCAGATGAAATTAATTCCTGGTCTAGAAGCTGACTGATAATAAAATGTCCTAAAAAGGACACTTAAAAAAAAAAAAAAAGACATTAAAAAAATTTAAAAAAAAAAAAAAAAGGAATTGGAGGGTTGCCAGAGCGGCTCAGTCAGTTGAACGTATGCCTTTGGCTCAGGTCATGATCCCAGGGTCCCAGGATCCAGCCTCACATTGAGCTCCCGGCTCCTGAGGGAGTCTGCTTCTTCCTCTCCCTCTGCCCCTCCACCCTCCTGCTCGTGCTCTCTCTCTTTCTCTCTCTCAAATGAATAAATAAAATCTTTAAAAAGAAAGAGAGAAGAGAACAATTTGTTTGTGATCATTGATAATTGACTGCCACAAAACAACAGGGATCGAATATCGGAGTACAATGTTTCAAAAATGCACAGAAATCCCAGCTCTTCTGAAAGCCCTAAGACTGAATCTTACAAATCAAATGAATTTTTCTAGAAATCCTTGAGTGTAAGAAAGAATTATGATTAATGTTAAAGTAGCATAAAATTAGCACTGTCATTTCTGCCTGGATTAATTCTTTCTTAAACGCATTGTTGTATAAGATCCAGGAAAGTGCCTGCCCAGACAGTATCCACATGCAGCTGTAGCCTGAGGCTGGATCTCTGGGGACAGTTGCTTGCCCTTTTTCCCAGTGCTGGAGGGAGGCAGGACCTGAACTGAAACAGGCTCCCCAGCCATGCAGGGCCTGGGATGGCAAGTCCATCCTGCAGGCACTGGAGAAGCAGACAGACAGATGTCCTGCAGGAGGGCTGAGATCCCTAGCCTGTTTCAAATGGAGGCTGATAGAAGACCAGCAAAATAGTCTTTGCATTATTCTCCCTCCTTTCAGAAATCCTTCATTTAACTGTTACTGTTTATCCTCTACATAAAAAAGGCAACATGCACAAAATTAAGGAACACGGGGAAAATGACAAACGTTCTAGAATTTAAGAAAGTTCCTCAGTTTTAAATTCTCAACTTGCATTTTCAAAGCATGCTCAGTAGCCTCTTTCAGGTCACTGTATATACTAGTCATTAGGTATTAAGCACATAGCTGCCAGGAGGCAATTCTCCGTGGGTCTCTTGCATGTCTTCACATCTTGTGAGCAGAGGCACTGACTGTCCTTTGTTCTGGGCTCCCTTTAAAGGGTATGTGTATGGCAAACAGCCTTGGAAAAATTTCTCCCTCCAGAGCAAAGGGCAGGCATGCCTACTGCTCATTAAAATAGATACTGCCTTTAAAAAATAAATTAAATAAAATAGATACTACTCATGAAGAAAAAAAAATTGTAACTATGTGTGATGACAGATGTTAACTAGTTGTTGTGGTGATCATTTCCCAATATGTACAAATATCAGCAACTCATGATGTTGTATACCTGGAACTGATATGTTATGTGTCAATTATACATTGATTTTTTTAAGCGTGCAAAAAATGAAATGATCGAGAAGATTAGTTGAGAAAAGCTCTTCCACGTGACCCTAGTGACACCCAGGCGTGGAAGACCAGGAGGGAACACAAGGTCGGGGGGCTTTTCTCTGAGCCTGCATTTTGCAGATTTTAGTCATCCACATGTGATATCTTTAAAACACTTGTATTATGAAGAAAACAAAAAGACATGGGCTCCCTTCACTCCAAGTCCTGCCCTGTAAGGAAGCCTACTGTGTGCACAGGCATCTGTTTGGCCCCATCTACATGACTCCCTTGCGACTTGACAGAGGGGAACCAAAACACATGTAGGTGCTCAGGCCTCCTGCTGGGCTGCCCCTCACCCCTCACCCCTCACCGCTCACCCCTTACTGCTCCCTGGGCCCTTGCTGGGCCTCCCTGTTGGCTTCCTACCGGCAGCCAGGAAACTGGCAGACTGACTTGATGGGGTCAACTCTCGGGCCTTCACAGCCCTTGGTAATAGACTGACAGCTGGCATGCAGAAGCTGCTAGATAAATGGTGGCATCCCCATGTCAGCTGCCCTCCCGTGAGCCCTGGCAGGGGCTGCTGTTTCTAGGCTCTACTTCCTAGTCAGCCTCACAGGGTGGTTCTTTCCTCTCTTCCCTGCTCTACAGACTAGGCCTCTTGGTCTCTTTAGTTAAGGAAGCCATCTGCTGCTTTGATCCATTGAGTTTCATCCACTTGGCAGGATCTCTTGCCCTCCTACAGGCTTCTCAGGCTTTGCCTCTTGGAATTCCCATTGTCATGTTTAGTACCATCCATAGCATCCAGAAGAGTCTTTCCTCTGGTTTTCAGCCTCTCTGCCCTCCACGTAGCCTGTTCAGCCCCAGATGGAGGAGGAGCATTTTGGTTAACCAGGCCCCTGGAGCCCATAGGCACCATGATTGGAGCATATTCCTGCCTCAGACATGGAGGCTCTTCTCCCCAGGCTACAGCTTGCATTAGACACTGTCCCTTATTTTCTGTGTCCTTTGTATTATTTGCGTACTAATACGTCTTTCCTGTTAGCCTACAAGCAATTCGGAGAGCAGAATGTCACACTCCTTTTTATATACCCTTTACAGACTAGTGCTTTCACAAATAATAGTCACTAATTAAAATGAGTTTGAATCTTACATATAAAGTTAGTGCAGGCATATAAAATCATTAATATCTTTGACCATCACAAGGGAAACAGGAGAGCCTGTCTGTCACATAGGCCATATTGTCAACCTCACCCTTCCTTGCATTGCTATTGCGATTTTCAGCTCCCCTGTTGCATATACTACTTTGGCAAGAACTAGAGAAGATGGCTTCATGACCTAGGTGCTATTCTGAAGGTGATACAGAAGCAGGAGTGGAGTCACCCGATGAGCAGGATGGGAGATCTGAATGGCCCTGGAGGAAGTCCCACTGGTCATTGGAGGAAAGGAGTGAATCAAGGATGGCTAGTGGTCCCTAGTGAAGAGCTCTCCGACACAACACGTGTGGGGATGCAGACAGGAGGGCAGAATTTAAGTAACAAGAAAGGCACCAGGGTCATGTTAAATTTCTGTGGGACGAGCGCAATGGGACAGAGTGACTGCAAAAAAAGGAAGAACTTATTTAATCTAGCTTTTAGGGGCACCTGGGTGGCTCAGTTGGTTAAGTGTCTGCCTTCGGCTCAGGTTACGATTTCAGGGTCCTAGGATCAAATTCCGCATTAGGCTCCTTACTTAGCAGCGACTGTGCTTCTGCCTCTGTGATCTCTCCAGCTCTCACTCTCTCTCAAATAAATAAAATCTTTTTAGTTTTGTTGAGTGTTTATTCTGCTGTGCAGAAACTTTTTAACTTAAGTCCCAATAGTTCATTTTTGCTTTTGTTTCCCTTGCCTTCATAGATGTATCTTGCAAGAAGTTGCTGTGGCCAAGTTCAAAAAGGGTGTTGCCTGTGTTCTCCTCTAGGATTTTGATGGATTCTTGTCTCACTTTTAGATCTTTCAACCATTTTGAGTTTATCTTTGTGTATGGTGTAAGAGAATGGTCCAGTTTCATTCTTCTGCATGTGGCTGTCCAATTTTCCCAGCACCATTTATTGAAGAGACTGTCATTTTTTCAGTGGATAGTCTTTCCTGCTTTGTCGGATATTAGTTGACCATAGAATTGAGGGCCCATTTATGGGTTCTCTATTCTGTTCCATTGATCTATGTGTCTGTTTTATGCCGGTACCATGCTGTCTTGGTGATCACAGCTTTGTAGTACAACTTGAAATCTAGCAATGTGATGTCCCCGGCTCTAGTTTACAGCCACTCTGGAAAATTGTGTGGGGGTTCCTCAAAGAGTTAAAAATAGACCTGCCCTATGACCCAGCAATTGCACTGTTGGGGATTTACCCCGAAGATACAGATGCAGTGAAAAACCAAGACACCTGCACCCCAATGTTTATAGCAGCAATGTCCACAATAGCCAAACTGTAGAAGGAGCCTCGGTGTCCATGGAAGGATGAATGGATAAAGAAGATGTGGTTTATGTATACAATGGAATATTACTCAGCCACTAGAAATGACGAATATCCACCATTCGCTTCGATGTGGTTGGAACTGGAGGGTATTATGCTGAGTGAAGTAAGTCAGTCGGAGAAGGACAAATATTATATGGTCTCATTCATTTGGGGAATATAAAAAATAGTGAAAGGGAATAAAGGGGAAAGGAGAGAAAATGAGCAAGAAAAATCAGAGAAGGTGACAGAGCATGAGAGCCTTCTAACTCTGGGAAACAAATAAGGGGTAGTGGAGAGGGAAGTGGGGTGGGGGATGGGGTGACTGGATGATGGGAACTGAGGGGGGCACTTGATGGGATGAGCACTGGCTGATATGCTATCTGTTGGCAAATTGAACTCCAATAAAAAAATATACAAAAAAAATATCTAGCTTTTAGAAAGCTTCTCTAGGGCTTCTCAGGGCAGAAGAGTGACCTTGGAGGGAGAGGGTTCAGGAAAGCAGGAAAGCTCCTCCACTCTCACCCTCTCCCTACTCTTGGCCTTCCAAGTATGTTCACCAGGGCAACCAGGCCCAAACCCTGCTTTTCCCCGCTTTCTCTCCAAGAGACTTTCAGTCTGCAAGGGAGAAGTAAGACCCCGAGAGAACAGCTCTTCCTTCCTCTGCACTACTTTCCACATGCTGGAGATGAAGACACAGGGCATGCATAGCATCTTCATTTTATTTTCTGATGTGCCTGGCACAAATGCCAAAGACAGCTACAAGTAATTGCTCTCCAAGCTCCAGTGAACTAGAACATCTTCATTTAAATCATGCATAGCCTGGAATTTTTTTTTTTTTTAAGAAGAGAAAGATGACTTTATGTGGTAGTTGCTAGGCAGCCAGGCTCTCGGGGAGCTCAAACGTACATGCCGCTTTGCAAAATCTCAGCAGGCAGGCACACTGTCCTCTTCAAAAAGCTCTACTTATGCAACACTTGCAAGCTTCCACCACATCCAAAAATGTAAGCTTCCCTTGTTTTTAACTACCCACCATTCCCACACCCCATTAACCAGTGATAAACCAGAAGATAATTTGTGTTACCAGGTCTCCTATGCCACTGAGGGGCTTGATGCCGCCTAATCTTTAGGGAGAACTCTGGTGAAAGTATGAGAAGAAATGAAATTTTAAAGATTTTCACTTCTTGCCTTACATGAACATGGAGAAATTTTGGAAAATGCAGAGAAGCATGAGGCAATTAATAAAAAAATATATATATAATAATCCACAACTCAGAAAAATCAGTGGTAATTATGGTGATGTTTCCTTCTAAAAAGATATATAACAAAACTGGCATCACCAAATACTCAGGATTTAACACAATGCCTAAAAAATAGTTGGCACTTGCACCCAACAAATAATTTTAGTAAGTGATTTTATGTCAGTTTTTTCAGTGAATGTCATATATAGGAGTATTTTCACATTAACGTTTGGTTAATATTTTGTCATATATGTGTATTATAAATCATTTTCATCTTGTCTACTTTCATTAGGTATTTATTTTTTCCCCTAATTTTAGCTAGCTTAAATAATGCTGTATGAAAAGCCTTTACATAATTCTTTGCTCTTTTTTTCAGATTTCTTTAGGAATAGATTCCTAAAATAGAATTTTTTGACCAGAAGTTATGGATTCTATTAAATTTCTTAATAGTTAATCATCAAGGTGCTTTCAAAGGCATTGGTAATCATTTATGTTTCCATCACAGCTTATAATCATTCCTGTCTCACTGCACTTTAATTAGCATATTAATTAATACATTGCCATTTTTTATCTGCCAATTTTGTTGACATTTTATTTCATAAAGGTATAATTTTCTGTTGGAAATTCATATCTTATTTTGACTTGATATTCAATATTTTTTTACCGTTCTTGGCCATGTACATTGATTTCTTTGTGAATTGTGAATTAATAGCCTTTGTGGACTTTTTCCTTCTTAGGGAGGGGACCACGCAGAGGCATGGACACCAAAAAGCAGGGCTCACCTTCAAGTCTGTCTGTCACAGTCAGCTCAAAGTCAGTTGGGATTTATTGAGGCTCTCAGAGTCCTTGAGTGTTGTAGCTCAAGGAATAGATGTTCTGACATCTAAAAAGCCAAGAGGAAGGATTTCTTTGTAGAGAGTTGTCACAGCACGCAGTGCTCCCCATTCCACCACCCTTACAGACGGAGCAGGGACAGAAAGGTTTTTTTTTTTTTAATTTTCAGCCACGTGAGAGCTCTATCAACAAGCACTCAGAGAATTTGACACATGTCCCCTGGCATTTGGGGAGCACAGGTTCTGAGAAATAAATCTCACCAATCAGATGGGAGCCACGGAGGTATCCTGGCTCCCACCCAAGAGAGGCTCAGAGAGGTGGCATAAGGGTGGAAAGGGTGGCCACCAGATGCCCAGGGGCTGAGGAAGAATTAGAAGTGGCTTGTAGAGGAAAATCATGGCATGTGCTAAGAACCTCCCATCTGAGAGCTCCCCAGGAAAGAGACAACCAGCGCTGGAGACAGAGAATCAGCACATCCTGCTGGCATCATCCCTGGGAATCATCACTGCCAGCCAGCAAGACTTTTCCTGTTCTGGTCCCTCCTCCATCACCCTCTTTAACTCCGGCAAAGCCAAAGCATGTGGCAAATCAAAGAGTAGAGGAGCAAGATCCCTAACAGCCAGGAGGTCCATGGCTTTCTCTGTCTCCATTACGGTAACTATCTGGTCCTGATCAAGAGAGAAGAGAGGATATAATTGTAAATGAAACTTACAGATTTAATTTAACACTATATTGGACATTGTAATCACTAAGATGAGAGTTTTCTTATTATTAATGTAACCAAAATGCATTTTTAAAAACCCAAAAGTAACTAGAAACATAAAAAACCTCTCCATGTTTTCATCCAAGGGATGGAAAAGAAACAGTCCTCAAGGCCAGGGATCAAAGGTCAACATGAGGAAAAATACTGTTACTTTGAGCCCTTGCTCTATCATGTTGAACTATGTCAATAGTGGGACAAAAAGAGGACCTAAGGCATTTCTCTCCTCTTTTAAAAGAAAGTTCTTAGCTCTCCTAATCTGTTTCTGTTTCTGTTTCTAGACTAAATTTCTTAGAAAATTCCTAATTCAGATTTTTATTAGGGTAGGCCAGGAATTTTAATTTAGAGAGAATTTATTTCTCTACAATATACATGTTACCATCTGGAATATTGTACCTCTTCTTTTATTCAATTGTTTTAGGATCCCAGTAAAATTTAATATTAGTCACCCTCATTACGTCCTACACAATTATTGTTGACTTTAATCCTGTGAATTTTATGGTTTGTTTTTATTGATGTTTCTGTTGTTGCTACTACTGATGCAATATTTTTTCTCTCCTGTCATAAAACTGGCTATTGTGTTTTAAATTAAATATAGCAATTTGCACATTTAAACTATGACCAACCACTTTACTAAACTTTCATTAATTTTAAGAATGCTTTCATTGATTATTTTGCATTTCATGGGTCTGTAGTTAAACCATCTGCAAATAATGGCAGGCATGTCTTCTTGTGCTTATAGCTTTTGTTTCTGCTTTGCATTTTACTGAATTGTCAAAAAAATAGAAAAACATTATCAATGGTGATATGGATCAGATAGGTCTTATTTTTTATTTTAACGGGAATTTTTTCTAGTAGGTTAACCTTGAGAATGATGTTGGCTATTGTCTTTAGAAAGATGTCCTTTATGTGTAAAGGAAGTAAAATGTTATTCCTAGTTTTATAAAAATTAGGTCAAGAATAGGTATCTAAACTGTTTTTGTCAAAGGCCTTCAGTTAAAGTTATTTAAAGGCCTCCAGTGAAAAACTTTTTAACACCCCAAATAGCAACTCTTTCCAGTGTTTAAACACTCTGGTTTATGAATGATTTAAACTTGATATTGTAAACTCAGCCTATCTTGTTTTGCCTGAAATAAAGATACAAAACATTCTCAGCTTTTGCAGATTTTTAAGGCCCATATAGAACTAATAAATTGACCAATAGGACTCTTAATCACTGGAGTTGTATATACATTCACTTTTCAGAAATGGTAGCATATTTTAGAATTCTATAGTCATATTTATAGCAGCTAACATTTTCAACACTTGTGGGCATTTATGAAAGGATAAGGAAACAGCAGGAGTCCATGTATGTTCAATGAGAATCACACATATCACACATATCAAATTAGCCAACTTACTTTTTTATAAAGTTATCAAATGAGGAATATTTGGTAGAATGAATCTGGATTTCATAAATTCATTTATTTTGCAAAGCCTCTCTTGATGTTCTTCTTGGTAAAATGGAAAAATATGGATTGTAGCATAGTTTTGCAGCTATTTGAAATTGAGTCAAAATAGTGATTCTGTGCTCCTAAGAGGAATTATCAGGAGAGGCTCTGCTTAATCCTTCCCATTAAATATTTTTATCAGTTATTGGGATGAAGGTGTAGGAGGCAATGTGTGCCAAACTCCAAAATGTCACAAAGCTGCAGAAGAGAAGAAATCAAATGGAAAAAAAAAATCAAAAACTTAAAGGTCTTAAGAGCTTGAAACATAAGATAGAAATCTAAAGAAAAGACAAATCTTTGAAAAATGAGTATGCACAAGTGACAAGTGGAAGAGCATCACACAAGTATTGGAGGATGAAATGACTGGCTTGGCAGCTGTTTACACCAACAGTTATCAACAGCAAACTTTTTAAAAAAAGATTTATTTAATTTATTTGAGAGTGAGCATGGCAGGGAGGGGCAAAGGGAGAGAGAGAATCTCACATGCAGAGTCCCTTTTGAGCAGGGAGCCTGATTTGGGACTCAATCCCAGGGCTCTGGGATCATGACATGAGCCAAAACCAAGAGCTGGACCCTCAACTGACTGCACCACCCAGGCACCTCTCACCAGCAAACATTTCTGAGCACATTCAAATGTGAGACTTGTGGTTAATATAGAGCCGCTTGATGTGGTGTCCCAGGCTGGGTCCCAGGAAGCCACTGTGAGGTTTAGACAACAAGATGTGTAGCAGGAATGCGCATGGAATCCACCCCTATGCAATCCGCAAAGGGAGCAGGAGCAAAGGGAAAGGCCGAGCTGATGGCAGCCGTGTAACTGCCTTGGCCAAGCTCCGGAGAAGCTTTAGAACCAGAACGGCTCTTCAGAAGTGTCCCAGGTCGGTGCAAGATGGCCCAGCCTCTGCACTCCCACATTAATCACTCCCTGGACGTGGGCCGCCCAGGGGAAGGGGCGCGACCTTGGACGAGGCAGCTCTCTGCAGCTGAGGCAAACCCTGAAGGGCCCGACAGCTGAAGACTATCTACAGACAGCACTACCAGCAGCTGGGTAAACAAATCCTTCGGGGAAGGGGTTTCTGGGCCACGAATCACAGTGTCCACCACAGTGGGAAACCCCAGTGCCTGCTTCAAGCCCGTAAGAAATGCTGGGGTGAATGTATTTTTTTAATGTTTTTAATATGTGGTGAAACATAAAAAAAAAGCAAGAAAGGGTGCCAAAAGTGAAGAAGGAACTGACAGACAAACCCTAAGAACCAGATATGTGCCTTAGGGGGACATGGTTTTAAGCTCACTGAGGAGGATATGAGAGCTTTAGGCTCTATTCCCAGTCACCTACCAGAAAGAACTGCAAATGCCTGTCTTTAGTGCTTGGTCCAAATCTGTACTACCTTCAAGGTGAAAGAGATCCTAAAATGAGATATTAACATAAAAATTAATCTAAAAATGGTTCTATGTTTAGAGCCTCGGTTGATGTCCTCACCCTCAGCATACCAGGGCCAGCCAGCAGATGAGCTCACATGTGCAATGGGGATGATACAGGTAAGAACCCTCAAATGCCAGAATCTACAAACTTAGAGCTAATTCTGAAAGAGACTTCAAGATACATATGTTTAAATGGTCAGAGAAATAAAGGAAGGAACAAAATCCAAAAAAGCAAATCAACTGGAGAAAATAACAAATACAAATTCTAGAAATGATGAGTACAGACATTGAAATTTTTTTAAGAGTTCAACTGATGACCAACTCAACACACCATTGAAGAGAAAAAGGATTAAATTGGAAAACTGATATGCACAGATCACCTGGAATGCAGCCTAGAAGGATAAGAAATGGAAAAATATGAAACTGTCTACTATGTTCAGGGTATCTTGTAAGATGCTGAGAAACTCATTCATTCAATACTTATTAAATACCTATTATATGCCAGGTGTTGTGCTAGACATGGGGAACACCATAGTGAGCAAGAGTTCCAATGACTTGGGAGATTTATGTTGGTGTCACCAAAACATGGTCTACACTTCTCTGATCTATGAACCATACAAAATAAAGCAAAGAAAGTAAATGATAAGAAGTTAGAAGAGCTATTGGGTAATGTAGTCTGGGGCTATGTCAAGCTAATGAAGGGAGAATTTGTCCAAGTCTACTTTTTACCAGTTATACAGATTTGGAACAACGCATTCCCTATTGGACCCCACAGTGGAAAGCTGGATGTTGACAAATTACAGGGGGTCCAGACTCAGGAGACAAAAAAAAGTGTAGAATAGCCTAGAATATAATAATTTAAGAAATAGTTAAAGGGTTCTCTGGCCTGGGAAGAAGAACATAAAATGGTGCAAAACCCTCCATGACTTTTCAACCTGAAAGTGTGATTCAGCTTAAGACTTCTGTGACAGAAATTAACCATTTACCTCTTTCTTTTCTCTAGTTCTACAGCTAAACAGATTTTCCTTTGGTTAGGTGAGAGGTCATGTGACCAAGGTCGAGCCAGTAGACTGGAACAAGAAGCACCATGTGCTACTTCTAAGCCTGGACCATAAAAGCCTCACATGTACACCTGCTCTTTCACTCTCTGTGGACTAGATCCCGAACACAGGGGCCTTTGAAGCCAATGTTCAAGGTAATAAAGCCACAGTATGGAAGGAGCCATGGCCCCTGAGTAACTGCATGCAGAAAAGCTTCCACCAATTAGGCATGTTTTTCCAATCTGACGTGATTGAGAAATACATTTTTATCCTATTTAAGCATGATACATTTTGCTTTATTTGTTTTTTTTTAATATTAGCTAACTAATACAGTTTCTTGAAATAGGATTCCAATCCAATTTTCACTCCCAATTCCTGCCTGATTCATTTCTAATAGAATTCTATTTATGGCAACTTTGTGTCCCCTAGGGAAGCACTCTTGCAGGGAGAAAGCTTTGCCCCTACCTTGAATTCTTTTTGTCACAGAGCTTGGTATATCATCTTGTCACTGGTCCAAATTCTCTCAAGGAGAGGGAAGCTTTTACTTAGCCTTCTCCTTCAGGAATTAACTTAGACATCTGCTCCTCAACCAAACTGAGTTACTTGAAACCTGGGACTCTTTTACTTTCATGTGCATATCCTTAAGACCAATCACAATGCTAGGCATGTAGCAGGTAATTATTGATTAAATCAATAAACAAACAATAGAGGAGCCTCACAAATGTGAAGCTATGCCTCTGATCTCTGGTTCTTAATGATAAAACAGAGAAATATCTATCAAAAAGAACACAGAGAGCCTATGTATGCAAACTTATATAAGACTATTTCAATGTAGATTATACACATCTATGTGCATGTTTGTACATAGAAGAAAACAGGTTGATTTCAAATCAGTTATTTCTGTGTATAAAACAAACAGCCTCTTTTTTTTGTTTGTTTTTTTTACACAATCAAGGAAACCTGAATGTTAGCTATTTTTAAAATACACTTAAGGCTCCCCCAAGCAAATGGTCTCTCACTAAATTAGTAAATGAGTAATGGTAATGAGATTGCTCTGAGAATAGCACATGTCAGAAAATTGTGGTGCTCGAGAAACACAAAACCAGCAACCAAACCTTTTAGGAAACCTTTGCTATTGCACAAACACATCTTTCCAGCTCAAGTACAAATATCTAATAGATCCCTGATTTTTATGAACAGAAGTAAAAAAGTTAGACAATGCTTAAGGCCAATGCATTCTTACCCTTCTCCAGGATCTATGCTGGGAACAGAAATAAGAATGAGAAGAAATATGGTGTCTTCCTTGTTGTTTTGAGAGACAAAGAGAAAAAGCCAGTGCTTGGTAAATAAAAAGTGTCCAGTTATGGTGTCAGTCAGTGCTGTAGAAACCTAAACCCACTCCTCTTTGGGCCTCCTGACCCACTCTCCTCTTGTATCATGGCACAGGAGCCATGAACTCCTGTGTCTGCCTTCTTCTCCTCACATGAGATTTGTGAGGACAGGAATCATTTGTTTACCACATATGTGATCCCAGGGACCTGGCGCAATCTGAGGCTTTAGTAAATGTTTATCAAATGTTTGTCAAATAATCTTTAATTGTCCTAAAAGCATTAAGCCAACTGTGATGAATTCTCCCGTGGTTAAGAGTACACTTGCAAGAACAGAGCACAAAAATGATCAATAACCACACACCCTTTTTTCTGACTTGAATGTCAATTCCACAAAAACAGGAACTTGATCTTACTCATGGTGGTAGCCCCAACACACACTCCATAAGCATTTGTTGAGTAAATGCACGACCTCTCTCGTAATCCTTTACGAAATTTCATTCAATAACATAGCTTTATTGTGATAAATCCTTGACATGATCACTCCCCTGATTCACTTTGCTCAAAATTTGACTGCTGGCTTCCTGCAATAGATTCGCTATCTATAGATGCTGTAATGATGACTGCAAATTTAGCAGCATAGAAAACCACCCTTCATTATCACATAGCTCTGTGGGTCACATGTCCAGATGGGCTCAGAGCCTCTGCTGAAATCGCTGTGTCAGGCAGGCTGGAGGGTCTCGGGGAGAATCCACTTCCAGACTCATCAAGGTTGTTGGAAGAATCTCGTTTCATGTGGTAGTAAGATTGGGTCATTTCCTTGCTGGTTATGACCAGGGGTCACAGCTTCTAAAGCCACCCACATTCCCTGGCTCGTAAATTCCTTCATCTTCAAAGCCAACAATGATGAGTCCTTCTCACTCCTCAAACCTCCTTGGTCTCCCCATCTGCCTCATGTCTCCTGCCTTCTTTGGCCACATCTTTGCCTTAATCTTCTGCTTTTAAGAGTTCATGTGGTTACAGTGGGCCTATCCAGATTACCTAGGATAATTGCCTGTCTTAATCCATGTGGGCTGCATAATAAAACCACATATACTGAGAATCCCAAACAACAAATATACATTTCTTACATTTCTGGAGGTTGGAAAATTCAATACCAAGGCACCAGGAGATGCCAAATCTGGGGAGAACCTGCTTCCTGGTTCACAGACAGCAGTCTTCTCACCGTGTCCCCACATGGAAGAAAGGGTAAGGGAGCTCTCTGGGGTCTCCTTCATAAGGGCAATAATCCCATTATAAGGGCTCCATTCTTGTGGCCTCATCATCACCCAAAGGCCTCCCTCTAATACCATCACACCAATCTAATATTAGGATTTCACAATGTGAATTTTGAGGAACACAACCATTCAGTTAATAACATTCCTCATTTTAAGGTCAGGAACTTTAACGATTAGGAACCTTAATTCCATCTGCAAAATCCCTTCACAACGCTACTGAGATTAGTGTTTGAATAACTGTGTAATGGGAATTCGGGAGGACATCTTTAGAACTCTATGACACTGGCAGTGAGCAAACAAAGAAAATGCCTCAGGGGCTCCTGGCTGGCTCAGTCAGTAGAGTGTGTGACTCTTGATCTTGGGTTGTGAGTTCAAGCCCCACATTGGATGTAGAGATTACTCAAAAGGAAAAAAGAAAATGTTATAGACAGAAACCAGTCTCTATGTAACCTCATCTCAGAAGCAATATCCTATTTCTTCTGTCATTTCTCTTTGTTAGAAGCAAGTCAGTGAGCCCAGCTCCTGCTCAAGGGAGGGAACCTACAGGCCCTGAGGACTAGTAGACAGGGATCACAAGCTACCATCTTAGAGTCTGCCTTGCACAGAAAGGGAAAGTAATTACATTGTGTTGTATGGCTTAGCTATTAAAAGCAACTTGTATAATCATAATACTATAAATACTGAATATCCTGGATAACATAAATAAAATTATCAACATTATACTGAGAGGAAAAGGTTGTACAGTAGATAAATGTGTTTGGTGGGAAAGGAGGATGGAAGAAAGCTCAGTCTTCACAGTCCTTCGTGAGGAGTCAATATAAAATATGTGTAGATAGCAGATCAAGACATAGCAATAAGTCTATTATTTAGAGACAAAATGGTGAAATACCCAATAATTGGGTTAGAGAAGTCAAAGTGCTTCCAGGTTGGGGAATGTGAGCATGAGGGGCTGCCCCCATGACTCTACACCACGTGTGCATCTAACTTTGATTGAAAGAATGAGAGGTGGGGAATGACAACAAAAAAATGAGCATGCAGAGCTTTCTCACTGAAAATTATGAAATGATGTGCATCCAGTGAAAACAATGTAATGCATTGTTAGCCAAGATGGAAAACCTTTGGCCCAAGCCACACCCAACAGGATGCAGAGAATGAAAAGACACAACCTCCAGCTCAGTGGAGTATCAGATATCTGTCTATCCAGCTGTACACTGAAGCAGCCTCACCCCCACTCCCCAGGCCTGTGACAAATGGCCAAAAGGGCCAGTCCAGAACCTGCCTCTGTTTGCAGCCACCCTTGTTTTCTGGGCTGGCTCAGCTGCTGCATGACGCTTGGCATTGTTTCTAGATATGGGTCCCACTTTTGACCTTTGGAATTTTTATGTTAATTTTACAGCTTTGGGTTCTTTGAGAGACACTTAAACCTTCTCCAAGCCAAGCCCATTGCCACTGTAGGACCTTGCTCTTCTGTAAAAAAGCACTCTGGCCAGACCATCTTCCAGCTGCCTCCCCTTTGGGATTCCTTGGGATTCCAAATGTTTCCTTCTCAGAGGCTTTCCCTGACGACCCACACTAAAGGTGCACTCTCCCACAGCCCCCAGTAGTGCTTTTCACCCCTCTTCATCTCCTTTCATTCATAGCATCTGTCAGAATGTGAAATGGCCTTGTTCCTTTACTTTTGCCTCTTTATTTAATTTCCCATGGTATCCCTGAAGCCCACAACAAGCATCTGGTATCTATCAGTTATCCAACAGGTAACTGTTGAATGGAAAAAATGGATTGTGTAGTGTATTCATTAGTTTTTTTTATGCAATAATGCTGCATAACAAATCACCCTAAAATTCAGCGTCTTAAAACAATGAGTATTTCTTTCTTACCCATGGATCTATCGGTTTGCTTGGGTTCAGCTGATCTTGAATGAGCTTGGCTGGGCTTGGCTCCAAGTTGGGGGTTGTGTTCAACTCTGCACCATGTGCTTCCTCATTATTCTTGGAGTAGAAGCTACCAAGGTCATATTCTTCTCTCAGTACACCACTGGAAAACAAGAAGGCCAGCAACATCATGCCATGCTTCTTGAAGCCTTGGCTGTGATTGTCACACTATTACTTCTGTGAACATTGCACTAATCACAGAGAGTTCTATGAGCAATCCTAACTATTAATGAGTTGGGAAAGTAGACTCTGCCCACTCTTAGTGGGGATGACACTAAATTAAAAACAAGTATACAGATAGGGATGTCTGTATTATTGCTACTGATTAAATATTAAGTGCACAGAATATTAAAGCTATAAAGAATTTTATTTTGACCAATCATTTCATTTTGCAGATGAGAAAACAGACCCAGAGAAAGGATATCAGGAGAACACCTTGAGTTATATGGCAAAGTGGTGGATCTATAATTCTAGGAAAGCAGAGAGAAGGATTAGGATCAATAATTCAATCTTATCTGAATGAATGAATACAAGAATGAATTGGACTGACAGAAAGGGGCCAGTAGAGAGAGAGAGACTAAAGATGCAGGAGAAAACGCAAGACCTTCTTCAAGTCTTGGAGAAGGCAGGGGATGATACAACCAAATGTGTCAATGGAAGGTGAGCCTTGGAAAGGAAGGATCCTGCCAGAAGGGAGAAGAGAATGAGTAGGTATATAGACATATTCCTAGGTTTTAAGGAAAGAAAAATAAGATTTGGAAGAGTTCAGTTCTGTGACAAAGAGTACAACACTTGACTGAACTCTCCCATAACATGCCAACAATGACACCATCAGGTGTAATGTGATTGGTGATGGGCTCCCAGATCCCAGAACTTCCGACAAGCTGGCTGCTCCACTTAACAGCATTGTGGGAGGCTGTTACAGTCTATAGAGCACCAACCCTTACTCAGCACAAAGTCAGTGAGTATTAGCATCGTTCCTCTGGTGTGACCTCATTTTCCTCATCGAAATGGGTGTTGGAGTCATTTGCTGAGAGTGAAGGCAGCAACAGTTGGAGAGATGGCTTCTGGTAAATGATGAAGATTTGGGCTCATATATAAGGGAAATTGGGGGAAAGTGACCAAAAGCACCTAAAGAATTGACCGCTGACAGAGGGCTGGCTTCACTGGGATTAGGCCATGAATTCAAGCAGTATCCATGCGAATGGTTGGATGATTTTCTCTAGCACTCCTCTCTTCAACAATTTATTTACTGAAGGCCATGAAAATCAGTGCCTAGTTCCAAACAGATTATCATCTAATCAATACATCTGTAAAATGAGTTAATGACTAGGGAAAAGGCATTTTATAATTCAGAACCTAAAAGTAAAAACTAAACCATGGATTCATGCAAATGTAACCTTTCTGTATCATCCGCCTGCACAAAATGTCACTGCCATTTGATTTTCTAATAAATTGCAGACATATACCATGTTTAAATGCAAAGTTTAATTAAGTCAATAAAATATGAGCATAAAGCAGTAGAATGAAAGTTCCATTCCTGTCTTTTACTACCTAATTGAGAGATACATGTCATTTATCTTGAGATAATATTTTTGCAAAAGTACTTAGAAGAGGTTCAGCTCCAATATTCCAAAAGGATCACTGCCAACCACTATTACTTATGATAAACACATATAGATAGATAGAAACATCTACATCATTGCTGCTGCTTAACTATTAAGTGTCAGTGTCACAGAATAATAGAACTGTAAAGAACTATGCTCTGGTCCAACCATCTCATTTATAGATGAGACAAAAGGCATGAGGAAATGAAATTCATTCTTTTGCAGAGAGCACACAACAAATTGGAGGCGCAGCAGAAATAAATCTCAAATCTCCTTTTTTTCTTCCCACTCTAGTGGCATTCTGTGGCACTAGCTGGCTCTCTACCTGTGCCTGGCAGTGTTACCATGCAAGTGTTGCACTTTGCCACAATGAAGAAAGCAAAGAAAGGCACTGCAGGACCAGCTGTGTACAGTGTCATTCTGTTCGTGCAGTCAGAGGAGCAGCCCCATCCCCTAGAAACCAACAAGCACACAATCTGCTGTGGTGAGTGCACAGTCAATGCCTGACCCTCCTGAGGACCAACAGAGCCAAGTGCCTGCCATTCAGAGATGCTTTCTGGTGAGCAAGGTGTATTCCAGTTAAAAGTTAGGGTGAATCTGGTCAGTGTGAGGGAGCACAAAGTGTCATTTGCCTTATTTTGGAAATTTTAGGAAGTCACTCGGTACTTACTCAGCCACCAGATAGCCAGTGTGCCAGAAAGAATATTACCATTCACCCTCATCTTTACCGACAGGGTTGCTAATGGGCTCTTTATCTGATTTCCATCCTCTACAAACCTCCTGTCTTAGTCCATTTCTGCTGCTATAATAAAATGTTACAGATTGAGTAGTTTATAAGTAATAACAATTTATTTCTCACTGTTCTGGAGGCTGGGAAGTCCAGGAGCAGATTTGTTGTTTAGTAAGGGGCCCACATTCTGGTTCATAAACAGCACCCTCTTCCTGTGTCCTCACATGGTGGGAGGCAAGCAAGGCTCCATCTACTAGAGCCACCAGTTCCATTCATGACGCTTCACCCTCCTGACCTAATCACCTCCCCAAGGCCCTATCTCCTAATACCATCACGCTGAGCATTAGGATTTCAACATATGAATTTCTAAACATCAGAAATACTATCTAAGAGGTAACCATTTCTAAAATAATATGGAAATGTTAAGAGGTGGGGTCATTAGAGGTCTTTTTAATTTAACTTTAAACAATATTTCTAACTCTCTGATGGAAAAGAAGGAATTTGTTACATTGCACTACTTTCCTCTTCCTCTCCTCTTCCCACTTCAAATTTTCTTTGGCTCTATAACAAATCACCACAAAATTGATGGTTTTTTTTTTTTTTTTTTTTGATGATAGTCACAGAGAGAGAGAGAGAGAGAGGCAGAGACATAGGCAGAGGGAGAAGCAGGTTCCATGCACCGGGAGCCCAATGTGGGATTCGATCCCGGGTCTCCAGGATCGTGCCCTGGGCCAAAGGCAGGCGCCAAACCGCTGCGCCACCCAGGGATCCCAAATTGATGGTTTAAACAACAGAAATGTATTCATTTACTGTTCTGGAAGCCAGAAATCCAAAATCAGTTTCAAAATCAAGTCCAAAATCAAGGTGTTGGCAGGGCCACAGTCTCTCGAAGCTTCGGAAGGGACTCCTTGCCTTGTTTCTTCCTGCTTCTAGAGGCCGCCAGCATTCCTTGGGACATGACCACATTGTTCCAGTCTCTGCCGCTGTGGTCACATGGCATCTCTTCATCTGTGCTGTGTGTCAAGCTTCCCTCTGTCTCTGTCTTATAAGAATATATGTGACTGCATGCAGGCCCTTCACAGATAGTGAATAATAATCTCTCTACCCTACCCCCGTGCATGTAATCACATCTACAAAGTCCTATTGGCCATTTATGGCAGCAGCCCCAGGTTCCAGGAATTAAGACATGGTTAACTTTTGGGGGGGGGGGGTGCATTATTCAGCCCAACACAGTTCAGTTATTCCTGTTCCAACAAGTGATGGTTTATGATAGCTGCATTCTCTTCTGTCTTTGTAATCTGCACATTTTCTTAGTTCCAGATTTAAGTATTTACGTAGATTGGATGTCCATTCCCAGGCCTTTATCTTTGTTTCTCCATTTCTGGATTCTTTTTTTTTTTAAGATTTTATTTATTTATTCATGAGAGACAGAGAGAGAGAGAGAGAGAGAGAGAGGCAGAGACACAGGCAGAGGGAGAAGCAGGCTCCATGCAGGGAGCCCGATGTGGGACTCGATCCTGGGACCCCAGGATCATGCCCTGGGCTAGAGGCAGTGCTAAACCACTGAGCCAGCCAGGGATCTGCCCATTTCTGGATTCTTAATTTTGTTTTATCCCTTAGCTAGAAGTCACTAGCTACTGTTATGCTGTAATTCATCAATTTCTGCCTTTATACCCATCACATCTTTCCCCTTTGATTGTTTCCATTTGTTCTTACTCTTTTTTCCAATTTTTTAAAAAACATTTTATTTATTTATTTATTTATTTATTTATTTATTTATTTATTTATTTGGAAGAGAGAGAGCACAAGTAGGCAGAGAGGGAGAATCAGACTCCCTGCTGAGCAGGGAGCCTGATGCAGGACTCAGCCCCAGGACCCTGAGATCATGACCTGACTGAAAGGCAGATACTTAACTAACTGAACCACCCAGGTACCCCTCTTTCTTCCCATTTCTGAAACTGTCAATCTCTAGCTTGTTTTATCATAAATAATTTTTAGATCTATAAATTTCACTCAGTACTGCTTTCACTAGGCCCACAAATTTAGCGCGTGTTTTCATTTGTTCAGCTTTAAATATCTTGTGATTTTTCTTCTGACTTTCCTCTTTCACCAAAGTTATTTGGTAATGCATTTACATTTTGCTTAATTTAGCAGCTTCTGAAAAGAGTATGTTTAAATGGTTGATGGTCAGTGCAGTTTTATTTATTTTCCCCTATAGTTCTGTTTGTGGCTTTTATTACAGCCTGTATTGTAAGGTGCATATATGTTTCTAATTAATTTCTTGATCTATTATTCTTTTACATTCCAGTTTCACCCTTATAATATTTTCCCCTTGCATTCCACCTTTAATATCAAAATTGCTATCAGAACTTTGTAGGAAATATCAGAAAGGGAGACAGAACATAAAGACTCCTAACTCTAGGAAATGAACTAGGGTTGGTGGAAGTGGAGGAGGGCGGGGGGTGGGGGTGAATGGGTGACGGGCACTGAGGGGGGCACTTGACAGGATGAGCACTGGGTGTTATTCTGTATGTTGGCAAATTGAACACCATTAAAAAATAAATTTATTATTTTAAAAAAAAGAACTTTGTCCAGTTTGTATTTCTCCATACATTTATTTTCTAATTTTCTGTATCCTTTAGTTTTATTTATTTTTTTGTATCCTTTAGTTTTAAGTGTTTCTTCTAAAAGTATATTCATAGAACATGCTTTTTTTAAAAAAAAGATTCTATTCATTTATTCATGAAAAACACACAGAAAGAGGCAGAGACATAGGCAGAAGGAGAAGCAAGCTCCCTGAGGGGAGCCCGATGCAGGACTTGATCCCAGGACCCTGGAATCATGACCTGAGCTAAAGGCAGATGCTCAACAACTGAGCCACCCAGGCGCCCCAAGAACATGCTTTTTAAATAAACCTTTCAAACTCTTTTGTTCAATATGTTAAGCCCATTCGCATTTATTATTATTTTTTATTATTATTTGTATATTAGAATGTGTTCCCACACACACTTTTCATATTTTCTATTTACCATATGTTCTTTCTACTTCCTTTTTCTCTTTTCCTGCCTTCCAAAAAATAGATAGGATTCTCTTCTCCTGATTTGAAAGTTGCACATTCCTTTTTTTTTTATTATTTAATGGTTATGCCCAATTTAAGATCGAGAGTTGTATTTATATTTATCTTTCAGTTTAATTATTCATGTCAACATCCACTACCTAAATAAAACAAGTACTTTCACAATTCCTCTGGTCACAACCTTTTTCCTATGTTTTTAATCAGCTGTAATTTAGTTCTAGATCATTATGAATATACCATCTTTTCTTCTGAAATAATAGTGAACTTCACTAAGTTATTTATTATCTTAGTTTGGGCTGCCATAGTAACATGCTACAGATGGAGGGACTTACATGACACCCTTTATTTTTCACAGTCCTGGGGCTGGAAGTTGGAGATCAGAGCACCAGCACAGTTAGATTCTGGCAAGAGCCCTCTTCTGGAATGCAGATAACTGACTACTCCTCATATCCTCACATAGAGGAAAGAGAGAGAAAGGCAGCTTCGTCCTGAGTGACTGTTCGGGTGCTCCCATTCATGAGGGCTCTATCCGCATGACATCATGATATCTTAGCCACCTCCCAAAGGCACCACCCCCTAATACCATCACACCCAGGACAGGATTTCAACACAGGAGCTTCCGAGGGGACACAAATATCCACCCTTTTGATCCACATATATTATGACGTTCTTCTGGATTTCTCTTTCCATCAGAGAACTTCCTCCAAGAGTATTTTCAAAGAGGATCTCTGTGTAGTAAAACTTCTGTGGTCACCAATGCCTGAGGATATCTTTACTACATCCTTACACTGACATAATCATTTACCTGGCTATCACAGTCACTAGATAGAAATTCAAGCTTACTGCATTGTCTTGCATCCAGTATTGCTATGAGAAGTCAAATGCCAGTTAGGATTTTCATGCTCCTTCCCACTGGAAACTTGCAGACTTTTCTATTTGCCTTTTATGTACTTAATGTCTATAATGTGTCAGGTGTGATTTTTTTTTTCTGATCTAACTTGTTTAGCTACAAGTCCTTTCAGTCTTAAATTTAAGCAGATTCCTGGGCTTTTTCCCCAAACACTTCTTACCCTGTTAATGCGTATATAACATTTATTTTCTTTCTTTCTTTCTTTCTTTCTTTCTTTCTTTCTTTCTTTCTTTCTTTCTTTCTTGAGGCACTTATTACTTGGATGGGATCATTTCCATTCTATCCTCCATATTTCTTATTTTTTCCTTTTATATTTGTAATCTCTTTATGCCATTGTGGTACCATTTTGAGGGAGTTCCTTAGCTTAGTCCTGAGGTCCACTGATTTCTCAGCTATATCCATAGGTCATACATTTTATTAAGTTCTTTTTTTTTCAGTAATTATATTTTTCTTACCCAATTTTTTCCACTTTGACTCTGCTTCATAGCAGCTTGTTTTATTACTCATTCAACAATATTCTTCCAAATCTCTTTGAAGATACAAGTTATTATTAAATGTTTAACTTGTAAAGGCCATGAATCCAGTTGTGCATGGTATATTTTATTCATCTTGCAGTCTTTTTTTTTTCCTTTGGTAGTGTCTCCTATGAGCTATATTTCCCTGGTTAGTAATGGGAGAAGGAGCCAGACTCTCATTTCTAGTTGGTGTGCCTCTTCTTATGTGCTTGGAGGAGAAATGCTCATGTGCTAAAGTGGAAGACCCTGGTTCTACTCCTCGACTCTCCCCATCATTTTCTGTACTGCTCCTCTTTCCTGCCCCCAGTGAGAAGTTTTCAGTCTTGACTTTCACTCCCTATCCCTAAACAAACATGAAGGGGTGGTGAAATGACAAAATGTCAGCACCACCCACCAACTTGCTGTCCAACTGTCACAGTGCCCTCACCACTGTGAGCACCCACATGGCACTGGTGTTGCCTGTGGATGCTGGAAGCACTGGGCCGGCACTGAGGGGAATGTGTGTTTTCATGTTTGTTTTGGTTTGACTTTGTTTTTTAGCACACTGGTGAAGAGACAGCAAAGGTCCTCAAATGTAGGGTAGGAGGAGAAGGAGAACGCAACTTGGAAGCTCCTCAAGTCCACCCCCAGATGCCAGTGCCTCTTCCAACGCCTGCTGTTCTCTCCCTCCTGGGGGAATGACCACTCTCTGTCCCCCCAGGGGCATCCCAGTGTTTCATGTTAAATGTTCAGATTCACATATTTCCTTGCTACTTCCATGACCTCTCTAATACTGAGTTCAGAGAAGGAGCCAGAAGGAATCATTCTTGTGACTTTTCCTTTTGGATGAGCTCCTCTAACATGTATATGTGTTCCTTAATGTTGAACTTCGTTATGATTTTTCTAACAATCTTTAACGCATCTGATGTGACTTTTGTCTTTAAAAGTTTTCCCTTTTAATTTCCATTTCCTTCCTGATCTCTGACAAATTGTTATTTCACATTTTCTGCTATCTTATAATTTCTAATGTTTCAAAAGACTGGAAGAGAGATCAAAAGCACAAATAGGAGATTTGGAAGAATATGTGATGAGTCAGAAAAAGCATTCCCATTCTGGGATATCATTAAGATTCCCTGGGTCAAGTTAGGAAGAGAGAGTCTGTGAGGAAGATTTGTGTAGAACTTGTGGGTGTCTTAAAAAAAAAAAAGCTGACAAGCAAATGATAGCACCTCCAGACAGGATTGAGGAATCGAAGAGAGGTACCCAGATCCTGGGAGACACAGATCCAGGGGAAAAAGTCTGGGTGCTGTGTCATCAAAGCCTGGTCTGAGCTGCCTCACAGAATGTCCTTGTCCTAGTGGGACCTGAAAGCAGGGAGAAATCCTGGTGGCCAAGAGTGACAGAAGGTTGTCAGGGTTCCAGGCCACAGAGACCTGGCCTGGCATGGAATTAGAGCTTCAGATTAAATTCCTGGCACTTAGAGGAAGCAAGGAGATTCTAGGAACCTTAATAGCCTTTCAGGTAGGAACATGCAACAGCTAGTCAGCAACCTGCAGAGACCAATCACAAACACAATATGAATAAGGACATCTCACAAATGTCAGCATCTGTAGATGACAGGCCTTGGCACAGCATCATCTACCCACATCCCAGAACTCAGGCACAAATCTGGAGCAAAAGACAGGGGTGCCTCAATGAAGCTAAGTACCACAGTCTCAGTAGCATAGAGGCTCATGATAGAAATTTCTTTCTGTTCTACAAGCTCAGATTTTTTTTTTTTGTCCCTTGATTGCTGGTCTGAGATGATCATATATGTCCTGGGTATGTGGTCTGCTACATATGGGAAGCCCTTCCTTATGCCTCAACCATCTCCTTCTGAGAAGAAGGTGACAATCTCTCTTTAGCGGGCATTCCAAAGCTGCACAGATTAAATCCTTTTGGTCAAGTGAAGTCTGTTTCTTTCTATGTAACTATCCAGGTAACTGTACTAGATCCTCTTCCTGATGCTTAAATAGGAAGCACAAGCCTTTTTAAAAAGTATAATTCAATGCAGAAGTTGAAAAAACCTCTAAGTGATGCCTCTGAGTTAAATAAAGCATTCAAACCCATAGTGGAATAGAAGAGCTGTGAGAAGAAGGCCAGGCAGGCCTGTGAAAGCTTGAGCAGTGACTCGGATGGACACAGCATTGTACCTGCAGCTCATTTTATTTCTACCTTAAGGATTATAATAGGTAACACTTGGGGCACTAATGAAATGTACAATATTTTGCATACACTTTGCATACAGTTATTCATTTATTCCTTATACAAGCTGCGAGCTAGTATCTGTTATCCCCACTGACAGCTCAGGAATCTGTCAGGTAGAGGCAAAGTGACTGACGCAGGTCCAGATGTGCTGATGATGACCAGCCCAGGTCTGCAGACTTCCAAAAATTCCTTTCTTAACCATTCAGCTATTTTGCATGCCCAGTAAAATTTCCCCCCACCCCGCCCCAGTTCAAAATTATCCCAACAAATGTGATGTAAAAGAAGACTATCTGGTTACTCAGGGACACAATTCTTGAAAAATGTATTTATAATTCAGGAAGAGGAGGCGGGAGAGGGCATTCTCTCCTAACCACGGTAAGCAATCTGTTCAGTTCCCAAAGCATGAAGTTTGATTTTCTTTTTATCTGGTTTTTATGTTTGAGGGAATATAAATGTCAGGAATCAAGCATCCCCTCTGGATGATGGAGTAATAAATAACTTTCATACCATTTTGCACAGATGCTGTGACTAAATTAAGACCAAGAAAGATATAAACAACTATAGCAACAGACCGATGATGAATCTATTTTTAAGAGCAACTGTTAAATTAGAAAGATTTGTCAAAAAAAAAAAAAGAACTTAGAAGGAAATAATTTGAGCACCAATTCTAAAAAATTCAAAGAAGATCCAGAGCTAGAGTAAGTGAGCAATCCACTCGGCCCAGAAAGGGCTGAAATCATTTCCCCGTGTTAAGCAAAATACTGATTAGTTTTAAGGCGTAAAAGAGAGTTTATACCTTGGAAGACTTAAAATACTACTGGGAATAGAAGAAAGTATTTCTGAAATAACAAAAAGTATATACTCTAAATAAAATACGATATAAAGAATAATATCATTTATCTGTCCTCAATGAAATTCACACTTAAAACTGAGATAAATATTTATCCTAAGCTGATTTAATTTTATTAAATTAGCTAATACTTTGAACCACTCCAACACAGTAATACCTACCACTCCTGGGTATTTATCCTAAAGTAAATAAATACAAAAATATCAATAACAAATGTTCAGTGAAGCATTATTTAATAATAGCAATGTATTGAAAATGGAATCAAAACAAAGCAAACTAATAATTTGCTTAGTAACAATTATTTGTTATGCATTATCTGGGTACTTACTTAGGTTATTATATTTAACATAATAATCTAAATATGCTTTTCCTAACTAGGAAATGAGCTCAAAGAGGTTAAGTTATCTGTGAAAGATTAGACACATGCATAAGATTTAATATTTAGTTAAAATACACATGTACATAATTGCCTCTATGGTATAATGAAATACATGAAATTATATTTACAAATGGGCATTGAATAGAAAATGCAGATAGCTGATTTTGTCAGAGTAGTGGCATCATGACTGCCTTTCAGTGATTTTAAAATTTTCACTCTTCGTTCATTTATTCAGAGATACTTACTGAATGCCTACATCAATGAGCAAAATAAAATTCCTGTCTGGTGGAGATTACATTCTAGTAGGGGAGACAAATAATGAATAAATATATACATTACATGAAATCAATTAGTGAGAAATACTGTGAAGAAAAAAAAAAGTAGTGTGTAAGGACTAGGTTACTCTTTTTAGCAACACTGGTCAAGGAAGGCCCTCTGATGAGAGGGCATTGCACAGTGAAATAAAAGGGAGTAAGCCATATGAATATATGTAAGAGCATGATAGGCATGTGCAAAGGCCCTGAGGCTGAAATAGAAATGCCATACAGACATCTTAAAAGACACAGGGCAAATTCATGTAGTAACGTTAAGTAGAAATAGAATGAATAAAAAGACTACAAAATTACAACCATTATCTAACAATTATCTTTAAAAGGCACACAAAAAAGAAAGACAAAGTAAAAAGTACAATATGTTGATGGCGAGTTATCTTGGTGTAAATGTAGCTTTTAAGAGCAAGAGCTCCAGAAGCAGACTTCCTGGGTTCAGATCTTAGCCCTGTGCTCTCAGAAAATTTACATAGCTTCTCTGTGCCTTATCTGTAAAGTGGAGGCAATAATATTAGTGCTTGTAGGTACTTTAGTGTTTTTGAGAGGGGTAGTGGGCAGAATAATATGCCTAAAATGTCCACATTCTAATCCCCAGGAATCCGAGTGTGCTACCTTATACAGCAGAGAGAAATTCAGTTGCAGATGGAATTGCTAATCAGCTGGCCTTCAAATAGGGAGATTATGTGGGGTTATGGAGCTGGGCCAAGTATAATCCAGAGGATCCTTGAAAGTGGAAGATGTAGGTAGAAGGGTCAGGGGAAGAGATGTGACCACGAAAGTGGTGTTAGAGAGATGCTGTGTGGCTGGCTTTCAGGAAGGAGGACAAGGCCATGAACCCAGGAATGTGGACACTTCCAGAAGGATTCTTTTCTAGAGTTTCTAGAAACAAAACTCAGCCCCACTGATACCTTGACTTTAGCCCAAGGAGACCAGGGGAACTTTTAAACTACCAAACTTTAAGATAATAAATTTGTGTTGCTTTAATTCACTAAGCTTGTGATAATGTATTACAGCAGCCATAGAAAACGAATGCAAGAGGATTATGTGAATTTCTGGAAGTAATATTTAGATCAATACTTGGCACATGGTGAGCATTCCAGAAGCTGTTACAATATTTTGAGTGGCATTTCCTCCTACACTTTCCCATAAACAATAAATATGTATTGGTTAAATATTATCTTAAAAAATATAAGTGGGGAAGAGACTACTTTAAAGGAGGAGATATTATCAGTAGCACTAATAATACATGGAAAGGAAATTTTTAATTGCAGATTAACATAATTAAATCAAATATAAAATAGTAATAGGGAAAAACAAAAAAAAATCTTTCCTAAATTAAAAAGACTTTTTATATGATATGTTCTTTGCTTGCTAACAAAATACTGACAAGCAGCTGGGGCTGGAGCAGATTAAAGAGGTTTCATTTTGGATGTGTGATTTATAGACTATGAGGAAAACCATGAATCCATCTAGAATCCAGATGTAGGTCAGTAATCTAAGGCATAGAGTCCAGTAAGTTCCTTCACAGACAAGGATCATAAAAGTTTGGAATTTCACTCCTAGTAAAAGCCTCTAGGAATTTGTGAATTTCGTTTTCATTCCAACAGAAAAGTGAGAAATCAAATTGTAGCAAGTCAACAGAGAGAGCCCCCTCCCTTAATTCTTGGCTCAACCAGGTCTCCAGGGCACTCAAAAATTTCAATTCCATCCAAACACTTAGCGAGCATCTCCCATATGTATGGCCAGACCCTGTGTTAAGTAGCATTGAACTTAAATACAGACAGCACATAATCTATAACTTTTATAGTTGAAAAAAAATACAGGCTCATTATTTTAAAAACTTGGAACATTTACTACTCAAGCTCAACTTTTTATTCAAAAATATTTCTTGAATGTCCTTCTGAATATATTCAGATATCATGAAATAGTTTCAAATGACCACAAGGTTTTTCAAATAATTTGTGAGAAAAGAACAGGAAACTTTGTAGCTTTTCTACTTTACTGCTTGGGAATTACTTTCAGATCATTTAGATATTTGGCTAAAAAATCAGTGTATTTATAATTCCATAAGAATTATATAATGAGACATTGGTCGAAATGTTAGATTTTAAGATAGTACTTTTTATTTTTAAGTCTTGTTCCATTCTTATTAATCAAAATGATGTACAAAAAAATCAGATACGTGCCCCGTCCATCTTCTTTCCCAATTCCAGTTGCCCATAAACAAACACTTTCAATGTTTTTGGCTATTTGTTCTGGTGTTTGCATCCACATTTCTAAATAGCTGGTATATATTGCTCTTTTATGAATTTCTACATGCGCACCACATCTACTGATTGCAAACGTGTGTGATGAGAGTCCACCTCTCAGCCACACCCCTCATGCCCTCCACACAAACACATGAGTTCATCTTTCCCTATTCTTCTGAAATAGCTCTATCACCCTCTTCAGTTGAACCAATGTTTATTGTTTTCATTTTATGACTATGTAAAAACAATGCAGAGTAGATCCAGGTACTATACAATAGTTTCATTTCCTTTCCTCTGTAATACTTTGCCCTCTGGAATCAACAATTTCCTCATTTAGTCCAGTCGTTCGGTTCAGTGTGTGACTTCACAAATTCATTGCCTCACTCTTTGACAGAGCAGAATTCCAGCCCAGCAGGAAACTCATCAGCTTTGGAGTCTTTCCCTTGCGACATCTCTGCTGGATGGAACTGCTCTGACCTGGACCAGTTGCTCCAGAGGGCTGCCCTTCATCAGCTGTCCTAAGACTTTCCTTCTGGGTCACCCTGAGAATCGCCTTCACCCCGTTCCTGTGTTTTAAACCCTCTTTCCAGGACACCTGGCCTTCTCTCTTGGATGATAACCAGTCATTAGGGAAGCACATCCTTCAGGAGTTTCACAAAAAAAGATACTTGGGACAGAAAAATGTTAAGAACTTTCAGGTCCCAAAATGTCTTCTACCTTTGTGCTTGGTGATTGGTTCCATTGTATCTAGAACTCTGCTTTGTAACTCCATCATCTCTAGCTTCCCATATTGTCTTCAGGAGTCTGATCCTACTCTGATTCCCAACCATTTGTATGTAACCTATCTCGCCCTCTGGAGGCTTTTACAATTTTCTCTCCCTAGCATCCTAACATTTTTATGATGATATGCCTTTTTTAGTTTCACTTTTTGTTTTTCATCACTCAGTTTGCTGGCCAATCATGCTGCCTTTTCTTTGAAACTTCATTCCAATGGTCTGGGCAATATCTTCAGAATAGGTCTTTAATAATTCTATATTTCCTCTGGTCTCTCTTTGTGAAACCTGTATCATTTATATCTTTTTGGAACTCCTCAACTGATAATTAAATTTTCTTGCCTTTTCTCACTACTTTCGGGAGACATATTTTGAAATAATTTCTCAACTTTGTTTTCCAAGCCTTCCACTGAATTTTTAATGTCCGCTTTCACATTTTAATATTCAAGACCTTTCCTTTTTAAAGCAATCTATTATTTTTCATGGGCACATTTTCTTTTCTTATTTTTCTGAGAATCTTAAAAAGGCTCAATGACTTTTTTCCTGTTTTTTTCAGTTTGTTGTTAAGTCTTTCTTAAATATCTGGTAATTTGGGCTTTATTGCAAGAAGGTCTAGGGACACAACTGTCTTTTTAAAGACTCACAAAAAGTCATCTCTTTAACACTTCACTCTTGGGCACATTATGTTTCCCAGAAACGAGCTCCCAATCTCATAGTTTAGGTTTAGGGAGATGGTTGCAAGCTTTGCCATTAGTACCCAGGAGGCCAAACGGGGCTCGATGTGGGAGGTGTCACATCTGGTATGCAGATCTTCATCTAACATCTTCTATCTTCAGCAAGGTGTCTCTGTCACACCCTTAGTTGTTTATAATCTCTCTAATTTGAGAATCTGTCTGATTCATCCTCTCTAGACAGTAAACTTCAAACCACTGGCCAGAGCCATGGAGCTGAGGTCAGTTGCCCTGACCTCAGGGGTCTAATTGCTAATATAAATAAGAATTTTCAGCAATCCACCTGTTTTTAGCCCCACTCTGCAGCTCCTACTTTTTGAAAGACCTGCAGTCTCAAGTTCTGTGAGATGAGTCAGTTGGCTTTTTTACTGGCTTTCTACACCACAGGCTCATATTTCAGATTTTCAAGTCAGTTAAGTCCGTTACTTCTAGTTCCAAATTCCTGATTCCAAATTCTTTGAAATGAGTTGTCAGATATAAATTTGTGCCTTTTTGTCCTTACAGATGTATGCCTTTTAGCCCAGAGTCCCTAGAGATACAAGAGTGGAGGTCCACACCCTGTATGTTTTTCTTTCTGATTTGCAAAGCCTGCTCTATTGTACCCACTCCCCCGTACCCCTATTCCCCAGGCAACTCTAATCTTCACCTTGATGAAACTGAAATGTAAATGAATCCTGGTTATTTCCAAGTTGTAGGACTATAAGTGACTTTCATAATCTCTCTCTCTTTCTTCATATTTTTTTTTTAGATTTCACATAAGGAACATGTGTTAGTTATTTAATCAGAGAAAAAATACCATATATCTTGAAAAATATGTTCTTATCAGACATCTAATTTTTTGGCACTCTGCTCAATAGTTCCTGAAAATTTAATTCAGTAATTATTTTTTTAATCTGGCTCCTCAAATTAACATTTAGTTTACAAAAGATCCAAACTGAAAATAGGTCAGGCTATATATCTTACAAGTAAGATGTCAGTAAAATTGCAGAATGTTAGCTAGAAAGATCTTCAGCATCATCTAGTTCAATTATTTTTTTAAACTGTATCTCCATGAATCTTGGGGTTCTGTAGATAAGTCTTAGAGCTACAGAAGAAGGCAAGGGGAAGATAATCAGTATGGATCTAGATCTTCCACCTCTTCTAAAAAAAAAAAAAGAACATTTCTTGCTCAAGAATTTATCTGGAACCCATTCACTCATCTCCATTGCCATGGCCACCACTAATCCACACAACACCATCCCTACTGGATTACTGAAATAACCTTATTACCTGGTTTCTTGCTTCCACTCTTGCCTTCTGCAATTTCATCTTATGCTACTCAAACTTTAACACTTCACTTTCTGTACTTAAGTCCTATTTGCTTTTTATTTACTTTCTAGACATATTTATATTAACCCAAATAGGATAGCATATGTTGAGGTAGCAACCAAAAAAAGCACTGGCTTAATAAAATCATTTTTCCCACTCATGTCAGAGTCTAATATACTGTCCTCCAGAAAGTGACTCAGGGATCTAGGCTCCTTCTATTTTGGAACATCATCCCCACTGGCTGCATTGGTGAGGGCTGTGAGAAAGGAAGTAGGAGGAGGGTTACCCAACCTTGGAAATGGAACAAAGGCCATTGGCCAGAATTCAGTCAAAAGACCTCATCCTAATTATAAGAAAGGCCAGGGGATGTAGTCTTCCAGAATGCCCTGGAAAAGGAAGATGACAAAGGAGTTGGTATACAGTTAATGGACACATAACAGGACCTCTACCATACCACCTCAGGGTGTTTGCTGTTACCTTTCCATAAGACATTCTTTTTTTTTTTTTCATAAGACATCCTTTACATAGTTTTTTGCATAACTGAATCCTCCTCATCTTTCAAGTTTAAGCTTAGTTTTAATCTCAGAAAACTTCTCCAATAATTTTCACCAAAGAAGTCCACTATGGCAGAGACTGATAGTTACCTCTCATCCTTTCTCCCCTTCACCTTTGAAAGAAAGCTTATGTTTAGGTGCAGCTGTTGTCGCCAGGATAAAAAAACTACATTTCCCACCATCCTTTGCACCATTCTGGTCATGTGACTAAGTTTTGGCCAGGAAGACATAGGTAGGAAGTGTTTTCTAAAACTTCTAGAAAGTTTCCCTGAGGAAGTGAGTGGGCCTTCCTTCATCCCTTCCTCCGTTCTAATTCCTTTATGGATTCAGGCAGCCATCTTGGGCAATGAGGCAGCACTCTAAACAGGATGAAGCATGAATGAAATCAACTTATGTCCCTGATAACTTTGTGGTGCCACCACAGCAGACCTGGCCTGCTTATCTCAGGGTTTCTTGCATGAGAGAGAAAAATTAACTTCTATTTTATAAAGATATTATAATTTTATAAATGGCAATTTAATACAATCTCCTTATTATGCAGATAAGGAAACCAAGACATTACGATTATGTGGCTGTAAATACTGAAGGCCAGGACCAAGTTAGTTCTCTGGTCTCTGTCCAGTAGTCATCACATCAACAGTCTTATTGTGAATATTTCAGGAAAAACAGAAACCAAACATACTGAATCATTACTGTGTGTGAGGCACAGAAGTTTGAAGCATGCCTAGTCCTTGCCTTCTCAGTATGACAAATGCATAAATAATTATGATACAATGTGATAAGTAGTATAATAATAGATATGTGCATATGCAGAAAAATAAAGGGGGTGATTTAATTCTGCCTTACATTATCAAGAAGATAAGAAGTAACATAGCAGTTGGGCTTTGGTGGATGAGTCGGAGTGTTCCAGGTATAAGAATAGAAGAGGAGTAAGAGAGGTATAGGAGGCAGATGAGGGGTATCCCGGGTGGCTCAGTGGTTTAGCACCGCCTTCGGCCCAGGGCATGATCCTGGGGACCCGGGATCGAGTCCCACATCGGGCTCCCTGCATGGAGCCTGCTTCTCGCTCTGCCTCTGTCTGCACCTCTTTCTCTCTGTGTGTTTCTCATGAATAAATAAATAAATAATTTTTTTAAGAAAAGGAGGCAGATGAAAATTAGGGCATAGAAGCATGAAAGGACACGGTGAGTGCAACAAATAATCAGCAGAAAGAGCAAAAAAAAAAAAAAAGTGACAAATGAACCTAGAAATTTAGAAATTTAGGCTTAGGACAGACTCCAAAGGTTTTTGTATACAAACACTAGACTAGCTCCAAAGGCAAGGAAAGTTCACACTATGATAGTTACTGCATTAGATTTTTAAATTTTATATTCTCTTTCCAATAGAAGCCAAATTTCTTTTATTGGGATTAACTCTTTGACAATACCTGTAGACTGATGGGACCCACCCAAGGTTCCAATCACCTTTCTTCATGGAAAGCATGCAACCCAAGCTAAGCCACTTAGACACCCCTGTCTTACACCCTGAATCTTGAGCAGCAAAAAAAGAGACCACACATGGTTGTCATTTCAGTCATTCATAAGCCAGGATCTTTGCTTTAACAGTTCTGCCATGAGACTGTCTTATGGCCTCCTTAACCCAATCTCAACCCAACCCAAGCCCCCAGGGTCGTTTGGCTCTTATCCTTCTTCCTGTCCATTCTGAAAGTCCTCATTATTCTTCTGAAATATTTATTTTGCTTAAGTTAAACAGGATGGTTTCTTAAACAGGATGCTTGAGACAAAGAAATCTAACACATAAAGTCTCTCAATATGAATCACCAAGGTTAGAAGGAAATGTCTCTCCCCAGCTCCATATTGTTCCAGAGTTGAAACTGGGGTGTCAGAAGTTAACACTCCTTTGTTGGCTTTTACACTACGCTACACTCACCAACCTAGCTTTTGTCAGTAAAAGCTTACCGACCCTTTTTATGTTATTTCTCATTTGGCTCAGAGTTTAATCAGGGAAGATGGAGCTATTTATTTGGGCTTTCTCAAAGACCCCGACTGCTTATACTACCACAGTTAACCCACAGGACAACCCAGTTCAGAGAAGTGTATTACCAATGTCCCTATAAACAGCAAGAAATAGTGCCCAACTGACAGAACAAAGGCCAGTACTCTCATTGCCTAACTCAAGATCCCATGTTCTTTCCTAAAAGGGATTGTCCAGCTGGCTTTTGATCCTAATTGTTGCCATCCCAAAACTTTTTTCTGTTTTACAAATTCAGAGTTGATAATCATTTTATCTTTGTCAAGGCAGGAAATTCATGCTTCCCATGAGGAGTCTTTTAGGTCTGACCCAGATAAAATTAAATGGTCTTTATCTGGATTCTTGCATTCCTCTAGATTCGTGGAAAAGGAGCAAATGCTGAGAAGGAAGTATGCTTTAGCACAGCATACAATAGACTTCTGAATCTTCTGTAATTAAAAAAGGATTTTGAGAATTTATTTTTATCAAGATCCTCAGATGATTCAGAGAACACATTTTTTTGAGATAAATGATCATGTTACCAAGAGTAATAGGAGATATTATTAAGGGTTGCATAAATACTTGGAGAGTGACAAAGAATTTAAATGATGCAGGATAGAAAAATTTCCTTCTCCTAAAAAATGAAACTTCAGATTAATGGAACAACTTGAAAGACATCTCAACTATTTCATCTCAGTGCTTCACAAAAATACACAAATGGCCCCTAAGATGGGGGTATGAAAAGGAAAACACATTATCAACCTTTTTTATATTCAATCCTGATTTTAATGTCAAGTGAAATTCAAGTGAGGTGGAGTGTGAAGAGCTTTCCCAGAGTCACCTTTCTACACTCACACATTAACTCCAAGAGAAGACGCCAGCAGTTCACATTCTCAGCCTTAATGCTACCTTTATCAGTAAGGTTTTGCTCTTGTTCAGGGATTATCTACCGGTTGCCATCTCTATAAATCATCAAATAGTGCATTTCAACATAGGTCATTTATTCCAACTACTATACTTAATTATCAGATAAACTTACACCTAGAATGGTAAATCAGACACACCCAGGCCCAACCAGCAAAGTCCAGACCTGTCTCCTACCTACACAGGAACTTGAAGGGAGACATTAGATTTTTTGTTCGTTGATACTGGTATATTGGGAAGGAGATGGGTGAAATAGATCAATAGTCCTCATAGTGATACCAAAATTACTTTTGGTGGCTGGCAGAAGAGAGATTGACTTTATTTGGGGAAATACCTCTGTTTATCTCAGGCTGCCATAACAAAACACCATAGACTGGATAGTTTAAACAACAAAAATGTATTTTCTCACTGTTCTGGAAAGTGGAATCTGAGATCAGGGTGCCAGCATGATCTGATATTGGTGAGACTTCTCAATGGTGGTGGTGGTGGTGGTGATGATGATGGTGGTAATGATGGTGATGTGATGAGGTGGAGGTGGTGATGGTGGTGATGTGATGAGATGGTGGTGGTAATGGTAGTGGTATGGGGGTGATGTGGTTGTGGTGATGATGTGGTGGTGGTGGTGGTGGTGGTGGTTGTGGAGATGGTGATGTGGTGGTGATTATGATGGTGATGACGATGGTGGTGATGATGGTGATGGTGGTGGTGGTGACAATGGTGGTGATAGACATGGAGGTGCTGATGTGATGATGATGATGGTAGTGATGATGCCGGTGGTATGTGTGAAGAGTATAAAAAAAAAACAGAAATTTCAGAAGCCAAGAAAGGGGGGGCCACCAAGCTGATTTGAGGCTGATGCACTTTGTGATATGAAATGATCAGGGAAAATCCTCAGGGTGTGATGCCCAGGGGACTTTCAGGTACAGGACATCTAACATTCATTTTAAGTCTGTTTACATTTGCGCTAGAAATAACTCCTCTGATCCTCAACGTCCCCAGCTGATTTCACTACACACACAATACCCCTGTGAAGTGAATCTTTTTGTGGAAATCAAAGAAGAGGCCTAGTTTTATATCTTAGCCTTCTGTACACCAGGCATGGATATGACAAAATGGTTTGTAAACTGAAGAAGACCCAAAGATGACCAGGAAACTCTTATCCACCTCACAGATCCACAGAGGAGTAAAACCAATTTTTTCTGGTTCTCAAGAAGCAAGGAGACCCCAGCTAACATGGGCTAAACAGATTTAAAATACATATATATATATAAAATATTACTCAATGTGAGGTTTATTTAGAAGTTTCCTTAGAAGCTGTTATGTGGAGAGAGAAGCCCTCACTGGATATGTTAAGGTTATGTCAAGGCTCCCAGCTCCCTGCTGAGCACTCCCCAGTGAGGCAGCTGTCCACTTCTTCTCTCTTAGTCAGCAAGAAAGGCTGAGGGGTTCTTTTCTTTTTTTAAGGTTAACATACACATGGAGTGTTTTCTTTGTTTGAGGGTGGAGGGGAAGGGGAAAACCCATAAGTACATCATCGTTTCTTTCCCATAAGTATTCAAATAGCCTATTCAAGTATTTACAAAATGGTTACACTTCTGAGGCATGAGGAGTGTCTTTCTCCCTCCCAATCCTGACAAAAGATGATTCCAAATGCAATAAAATGGGCTCCAGAGACATCCGTTTATTTATTCCAAATATTTCAGCTAATGAGAAAGCAAATTTGAGCTCCCTGTCCTGGGGGGCTTTGCAGCCAAACTCTCTGGCAGTGCTCTTGGCATGGGCACCCCGATCTCCTCCTTTTGACTCCAAGGCCCCGAGAGGCCCACTCTCTCTCCAAGTTTCTCATTAGTAGAAACCCCATCACTCACATGGGATGCAGAGGCCTCACCCCTGCTGAAGCTTTTATTGTGCTCGCTTCACCAGCCTCTCGTCCCCTCTCGTGCCCCAGCCAGTGCTCTCTCTGCAGGACTCCCTCCCACTCTGTCATCCTTCTGTGTGGCTCCTGGCAAGAAGCTTCCTTTGATGGATTCCACAGACCCCTGACCTCACTTTGAAGTCTCCACAGCTTAATCAAACACACCCACCTCAAGACTCAGCATCACCACTTTAACTGGCTTACCAAACTCATTAGGCACCCTGGGGAACCCAGTTTGTCTCCTGTATGACAGAGTAATAAGTAGGTTTGGGGGGAAAGAAGGGAGGTGAGTGTTGTATTGTTGGACACATACCACTGAGAAAGCTGAGCTTCCTCTTGGAAGGAAGTGGGAAGACCTGCTGCTGATGGCCATCCCTCCTCCAGCTCCCATGAGGACCGCGGAGCCAGGCTCTCAGCTTTGCTGGCTGTGGTTGACCTTGGACAGGCCACTTTGTCTGAGTAACCATTTCTTAAGGTCACTGTCAGAATTAATAAAAGTACTTAGCACAGTATGTGGTAAATAAAAAAGATACAATCTCCAAAAAGCAAAAACTATTGTTATTTCCAACAGTCAACCTCAGTGAAAGGTGAAGTGAAAGGTGAAGCTCATGGAGACCCACTCCTGTACTCCCACTGAGGTTGTTAAAAAGGCATGAATTCATGCTGTTTACGATGATCCTGACTAGTCATATACCATTGGTGATGAGAGCTTGAGGGCCTCAGAGCAGAGAATAGTCATAATAAAAATTATCATTTAAATGGCTGCTACCTATTGCCCACTTACCTTGGGCCAGGCACTGTATTGAACAACTGATATAATTACTGCCATTCTGGTCAGTATTATATCCCCCCCACTTTACGTTAAAGGAAACTGAGAATCTGAAAGTTTGTATGGCTTCTTTAAGGGTCTTATATCAGCCAGAGCCCTGACAGGAAAGTGGAAAGTGACAGGAAAGTGGAAAACTATTATCATCTCTAGGCTTAAAGGGGCTGGGTGGTGGGTAGCAAGGAGGAATTATGTTACTGTATTCCAGAGAGACCCAGAGCCCTAGCAGAACAACCAAAGAACAAGACCAGTGGAAACAGCAGGGAGGCAAGGGAGGACAGGAGTAAGCATTGGGTTGAATACCCCATGAGATGAACCCAATAGGAAGCCAGAGGACAAGTGAACAGGACATGTTGCCCCAGAGTGGTCAGCTTCTCTGGGAAGAGCAGAGGAGGGTAAGGAATGGACGGCAAGCACAAGGACACCGTGGAGAATAACAAAGTCACTCAGCTCCTCATTGGGACCTCACTCAACTCATTTGTCCAAACAGCAAATTCTACTGCCTGGAAGGTGTAATCTTTTAGGTAAATAAGCAAAGGGAGATTATGGGATGCTACAAAAGAGGATAACAGAACTGAATAAATCTGATTTTGAATCCAGGATCTACTACTGGAACACTTTGTGACATTGGGCAAGGTCTTTCAGCCTTGAAAAGGCTTAGCTTCCTCATCACTGACACTGAGAGTCATTGTCTCAAGGGCAGATGTCCAGCGTAAGGGTTAAGTGAGATAAAAGAAAGTGGAAAGGCATTGTCACAGCAGCTACAAGAGCAGCTGGGGAGTCAGACTGGCCAGATTCAAACCTGTGTCATGTGCTTTGAGCCAAAGTCACCAATCAGTAACCCACTTTTCTCATCTGTGAAACAGAATGATGAACCCACTGACCATACAGGTGCACTATGCCAATCAAGTGACTCAATCTATGTTAAACTTAAAGTTACCCAACAGTTCATAAGAGGTCAGTAAATGTTAGCTCTTTTTACTAACATATTTAGCACACTGCCTGTCGCACAATACGTAGTAACCCAGAGTTCACCTCCAGGGGCGTGGGAGCAGAATGAAGAGTGTTTGCATTCACACCTCTTTGTTTCTCTTCTCTCCAGAGTACTCAGAACCCCCGTCAAACTGAGATTCAAACATCAATTCGAGGAAATATCTGCACCCCTATGTTTATTGCCACATTATTTATAGTAGCAATATTATAAATAACATTGCTATTTTATTTAGCAATAAAATAAATTGGAAGCAGCCTGAGTGCCCATCAATAGATGACTGGGTCGGAAGGTGTGATATATATAATGGAATATTATTCAGCCATAAGAAAAGAATGAGTTCTTGCCATTTAGAACAACATGATGTGTAGACCTACAGGAAATTATGCTAATTGAAATAAGTCAGATGGAGAAAGACAAACACTGTATGATTTCTCTTATATGTGGAACTCTGACAGACAAAACAGACAACCAACCAAAACAGAAACAGACACATAGATACAGCAAACAAACTTGGTTAATAGAGAAAGGTAGAAGGGGGGCAGGGGAATACGTGAGATCTGAGAAGGGAGAAGAACATAAGAAATGATGAATTTGTTTTTTTGTTGTTTCAATCCAGAAAAGAATCATAGAGGAGCTGAGATAAGCTCTGTGCATGACACGAAGTGCCAGAGTCACTCTCACAGGTCCACATGTGAGATTCTTATATTGACCTATTTCATGTTATTCAGTAACTCAGAGGTGAGTCATTACATTGTTCCCCCCAACTGCTTGTCTCCTGTCTTCTCCCTGAGGGATCCTTGTATATCATCTGAATTCTTTCCCCCCAATAAGAGTATCTAATTATTCCCCTTTGATATTTTCCCTGAGACCTGAAATGAAAACAGTTCCCAGTTTCCATCTCCAGACGTTGGCCAAAAGAGATTTTTTGCTACATTGACTGATCTAATCCCTGCTTGTTTTGAAACGTGACAGTTGAAAATTGAATGAGGAGACTTTGCATATCATTGTCAGGGAAGTTCTTTATGAACATTTTCAAGTAAGCAATAAAGAGTTTTCTCTTGTTGCAACAGATGGTAGTGTTGTTTTATAGTTACGAAATTCAGCATCTCACACCTCAATGACTCTACTCTTTGGCACTCAAATGCTTTAGTATTTTCTTGTGGCCTTTGCTAAGCAAGAGAGGGTGATCATTTATTTTTCCATGCCCAGTGCTTAGCACATAGTAGGAGCTCTGTAATGCTGGCTGAATAATTGAATGAATGAGTCAGTTGATCAAAGCTCAAAGAATATTTTTTTTACACAGCACATGTCAACAAATACAGTGACTAGGCCACAAACATCTTTTGAATTGATTATGGATAAAACCATTGAGAGCAGAGTTTCTGGAATTCTCCTTCTGGATCCAGGTCAGTACAGCACATAAGTTGCCTTCTTTCATGTTCCTGCTATCTGTCAAGGACAAATTCTTAGTAGTGCAACCTCAGAACCAATCACCTTGGTCAAGGTCATTGCGTTTTAGCCTCTATGTGGTCACTTTGTGAGCCCCCAACTCTAGCACAACAATTAGGCCCCATTTCATTGGACCCCACTACTTGGCAGCTACTCTTTTCATATTTAAATATTCTCCATACCTATTTGTTGATGTGTCCCAGATACCTACTCAACATGTAGCACAGAAATAAGATGTGAAATATCCAAATTCATCCAACATCAATAAAGTGGACAGTCAAGGCAGCACAACATGGATGTGGCAGCCCAACTATTGACATGTGACTTTTCAAAAGGTGGTATATATCGGTTGCCTCTCCACAGAAATCACCAGAATGAAAAATAAAATATTTTGGAACCTGCAATAGAATATGCTATTATAGCAGCATAAAAGTCATAAAATAAATAATCAAATGTATGTAAAGAATAAATTAAAAGCCACCCTTCAGCTCTTACCCTTCCCCTAACCTGCCATTCCCAATTCAAATGACCACCATTATCAACAGATTGTGAATATCTTTTTATACATTTTCTTTTTTAAAAAGATTTATTTATTTATTCATGAAAGACAGAGGCTGAGAGAGAGGAAGGCAGAGACACAAGCAGAGGGAGGAGCAGGCTCCTTACGAGGAGCCTGATGCGGAAATGGATCCCAGGATCATGACCTAAGCCGAAGGCAGGCACCCAACCACTGAGCCACCCAGCTGTACCTCTTTTTATACATTTTCTACACACACGTGTTCTTTTTACACAACCAGACTATACCATACATTTCCTGCAACTTGCCATGTTCGGTTAACTGACATCATTCCAAGTCAGTACGGAGAGATATGCCTTACTCTCTAATGGATTTCACATATGGCATTGTAGCTTAATTCTAATTGCTTTGTTGTTGTTGTTGTTGTTGTTGTTGTTGTTGTTGTTGTTTGGGGGATATTTTTCTTTTTACAGTTAAAAGCAGTAATTTACGATCATCTGTGTACATACATCTTTGTGTGTTTATTTATAGGATAAATTTCCAGCAGTGGAATTGACAAGTTTAGAGGGTAGCCACATTTCAAATTTGGGTTGATATTGCCAGTTGCCCCACAAAATGGTTATACCAATTTATAGTCTCAGAAACTCCTTTTCTTGTTATTTTTTTCTAAAAACGAGGGTGGAAAAGATGGAGGATGAATGCCAGGGATGTAGACTAGGGAGGTAAAGAAACAGCAAGATCCGGGGTGAGTCCCTTCACCACTCTGCTCTGGCTGAGTCTGCTGAGCCTGATGCACCACCCAAGGAGCTAAGTGAAAGAATGATGTACTACGTGTTGGCAAATTGAATTTAAATTGTAAAAAATATCAAAAAAAAAAAAAGGAAAGTAGGAGTCACTGATTAACACTTCCCACCAAGTCAGGACATAGGGAGCCAGTTTCTCGCCATAACAACTAACTTCAAAAGAAAGAAAGAAAGAAAGAAAGAAAGAAAGAAAGAAAGAAAGAAAGAAAGAAAGAAAGAAAGAAAGAAAGAAAGAAAGAAAGAAAAGAAAGACAGGCTCAGAGAACATCTTAGAAGATTAGAATCTACCTGTCTGGTTTTGTTCAGGGATCTCTGTACCTCACTCTAGGAGATAAGAAGCCTTTTGGACAAGGCTATCTTTCAAAAGCAACATGTACAAAATGAGTGGTGGAAATTTAATTCTAATAGCCTTTTAGAATTCCCAGAAGAAACAAGATCCAGTGCAATAGATGATTGAGTCATTCAGGCAAAATGGGGTTAAGGGGACTGACATCGATAAATTGGCTTTTTCTGGCCTTCCCTAGCTACATTAATAAAAATCTTATGGAACATCTTAACCCTATGCTTGTCAAGCTCTGAAGCAATCCATTGCTATTTCTCTGCTTGGATTTTTCACTGAGCGGAACAAAAAGATATCTGATCCCAAGATAAAATCCCACAAGTACCATCACCTACTGCCAAGAAACTTTCTCCTTGAAAAGTAGGAATAAAAATTAAGTTTGTGAAGGAAAAACAAATGCCAGAAACAGGAAAGTTTGCTGCTAGAATGTTCTCAAAAGGATCACCTTCATTTTTTTTGGAAAAACTAGCAAGTCCATTGGCATCCCTTCTCCCATTTCCAGTATTATGGTCTGTCGGGGTTTTTTTCCCCTCTTTTGAGGAAAGTGTTATAGTAATCTATCTCCGTGACCCACAGTGGTCTGTACCACTATGATGAATTGACTGTTAAAATCCTAGAAATGAGAAAATCTAGAAGATAGAAGTTGATTCTCATTATGCACAGTAGTTACAGTCACTGTGAACCTGATATTCAAGAACACTAAGTCACAGCTCCCAGCAGATTAGGTTCCTGTGAGCCATAGGCACATTTTCATCAACAGATCAATACATAAGCAATGTATGTTGTACACTTATCAAGCATATATGTTTCTTTTTAAAGATGCCTTATTATGTACAGAATTGATTATATATTGTGTTAAATTGACCATTCATATATTGGATAGATCCAATTGCTACATATAAATACAGTTTCTCATTAACATTGGACTCATAGCCAACAGCATGACTAACTCATGACTGAACAAAGCTTATCACACACCTTTGCTCCACAGGGCCCATCACAGCCTTTCTGTGCTCAGCAACATGAGGCCACACTTCAGCACCGCACTTTGGGGCCATTTCAAACAATGAAATTACCAATAAAAAGTACAAAAATGTGAAATACATGGCACTTAATACCCCATGAGAAGGACACTTGTCTACAGTAGGAGAGCTCAAGCAAACAGGCTGAGCATCACCTTGCTCTACCTCAGCTGAGAAGGTATGTGCCGGTGGACTTAAACATTTTGCCACACTGTGCACTTCTGCAAATGATGACTGAAGTGCCACAGTATTGATTTGGAGTTACAAATAAATGTTTTCCAGTAGAAGAATTTGCAAACATAAAACCTGTATATTCCATACAAAGATTGAGTGTATTCCTGCTCAAGCCGAATCAGCAGATCAGAACTCCCACCAGGCATCTGCCTCCCTCGTGCTCCCTAAGGCCTCTGGGTTGGCCCAGTTTGGCTTGGATGACTCCCAACAGTTGAGCCTCTTCATGAAGGCACTAAACGAGGTGCTGAAGAGAGGTGTGGACCCAGTTGTGCAAATAATCCTATCTCCCCATAGCAGCTTTATCTCCCCATAGCAGCATCTGCTGGGAAGGAACAAGCTCACAAATGATGGTTTAAGACCCAGTTTAGTAAGTGACATTCTGAGCTAATGAGGCAAGAGAAATAGGAGACTAAAGTGTACAAGTACTTCCTACAGTTGTCTTTGTATTCTTTATTCTTAATTAGATCCTCTTATATCATAGCATGAAATTAATAATTCTTTCAAAGAGGGGACCCCTGGATAGTTCAGTCGGTTAAGCATCTACCTTCAGCTCAGGTCATGATCTCAGGGTCCTGAGATTGAGCCCCACATTGGGCTCCCTGCTCAGTGGGGAGTCTGCCCCTCTCCCCAACTAATTATCTCTCTCTCTCTCTCTCTCTCTCTCACTTGCTCACTCTCTCTTGCTCTCAAATAAATTAATAAAATATTTTTTAAATAATTTTTTCAGGGGCACCTGAGTGGCTCAGTCCATTAAGCATCTGCCTTTGGCTCTAGTCATGATTCCAGGGTCCTAGGATCAAGCCCCATGTCAGGCACTCTGCTCCATGGGGAGTCTGCTTCTCCCTGTCCCTTTGATCCTTCCCTCTTGCTCACTCTCTCTGTCTCTCCCAAATCAATAAATAAAAAATCTTAAAAATAATAATAATAATTTTTTTCAAAGGGAATACCGGAAATAGGATTGCCAGATTCAGCAAATAAAAATTCAGAACAACCAGTTAAATTTGAATTTCAGATAAACAATAAGTGATTTTTTTAGCATAAGAATGATCCTGTGTTTACACTACTTTACGCTTATATGTCAGTGTAAGTGTGTCGACTGCCATGAGCAAGACAGGCAAACAGCTGAAGAGGGGATGAGTCTGAGAGGTGGGTGACACATGGGAGTCAGGGGGAAGGGGAAGAAGAAGGAGGATCTTTCTTTCCTGGCTCCCCTAATCCCTACCTTAAAGTCAGATTTTGCTGAACTTCATTTTCTTTATGTTTATTTGAGGATAATTACTTCTTCCTCATAGACAATTAGGATAACCAAATAAGATCACATATATACGTCTCCTTCATGGCGCCCCAGAATAAGCCACTGTCATTACTCATATTATTCCTGTCGGAAGCAAGAGAAAGAACTGGCACTTCTGTGACCATCAGAGCTTCAGATGTTTTATGTTGTTTTCCTTCCTGAGGCTGTTGTGGCCCAGGAAATGTCACCATGGAAAGGCATAATAAATTGTCTTTTTTTTTTTCAATATAAGAGAAAGTAGCTTGTTTTACAGTGGTTCATCTGATTTCCTTAAGGCTGGGTATCACCAGGAAAAGTAAAAATGTCAAGTATATATATATATATATATATATGCTTATACTACATCTCATCTAACATCTGGATGTTTGGAAACATCTAGATGTCAGCTCTTCAAATTTCAAGACAGATGCTTGTTGATTTTGTAATATATGGCTGTGAAACTCCATTTCTGTTATTTTATACCTTTACTAGCATTCCTAAAGTGACTTTCCACACATTTGATTTATTTCTTGCATACTCCCCTTTCAGGACCAAGCAACAAAGGGTTTGAATGATGAGGGGTTTGAACCAAGAATCCTGGCAGCTCACTCTGGAACTTCTCTCAAATGGAGTCAGGGCCTTGTGTTGCTTTTCTGACTTAATTTTCATACTTTGAGAGCTTAGCAATGGCAACGAAATTTTTAAGCAATAACAGTGGGATCCATTTGTTCATTCAACAGGTATTTTTATAGCATGTGACTACAGTGGGTCAGTCACTGTGCTAAGTACTGGAGAAATATAATAAACAACAAAAAAATAGAAATCTCTGTTCTTTTTTTTAAAAGATTTTATTTATTCATGAGAGATACACAGAGATAGAGAGGCAGAGACAAAGGCAGTGGAAGAAGCAGGCTCCCTGCAGGAAGCTCGATGTGGGACTCGATCCTGGGTCTCCAAGATCACGCCCTGAGCCAAGGGCAAACGCTCAACTGCTAAGCCACTCAGGTGTCCTGAAATCTCTGTGCTCTTTGAGCTTACAGTCAATGATCTTGGTTAAATGTTTGTAATACATGGCAGGTCACCTATCAGCAAAAGAGCTTAGAGCTCCAGAGATAAATGGAACAAACTAAGAAGATGGGCACTAGGCCTGCCCACAGGTGTCCTCCACCAGAATGGTACAGACTGCATATACTTCATCTACAGACCGCACACAAATTGGCGACTACTGAATCAGGCGGCAGGATTGGGCTGAGCTGGTGGGGCTAACAGGAATACAGGCGGGCCAGAGGCAGGACTAGGAGACGTGGCAGTAGGGATGGTGTGGTGTGCTGAGTGGTTCTATCACCCTGCGAGCCAGGCCAGAGGGGAGATCCTGTCTCGCATGGCCTGGGGTAGAGGAGAGGTCACCCAGGGCTCAAGACAGAGGCCTGGGCCCTACCCTGGACCACGAGGCCAGGCCTTCATGCATTAGACACTCACCATGTGCATATGCTGTTCTAAGTCCTGAGATGTAGCAGACAAAACTCCCTTCCTTGTGGAATTTGCACTTAGAGGTAGATAATCAAGACCATACAGAAACAAAACAGAGAAGGAAGTTAGGGAACACTGAGACGATGTCAGCGTTTTCAAATGAAGTGGTCAGGGTAGGCCTTGCTGAGTTGACAGCTATGATCTGAAAGAGGTAAAGGAGAAAGGCACGTGGCTAAATGGGAGAGGATGACTGCAGGTGGAGGAAGCAGCAAGTGCAAAAACCTTGAGGCAGGAATGTGCCAAAGGGATGGTGAGAAGATGGAGTGGCTGGAGCGGAGTAAGCTGGAGGGAGAGTAGAAGTTGCTGAGGCCGGAGAGGCAACCAGGTGGATGGGTGTGTGGAGTGGAGGGAAAAGGAGGAGATTCAGAGGTCCTGGAGTGAATTTTTGCTTTCACTGTCAATGAGATGGAAGGTCTGCTGGAGGGTTCTGAGCAGAGAACCACTGTGGTCTGACTTAGATTAAAACAAGCTCACTCTGGCTGCTGTGTGGAAAGTAGACTGCAGAGAGGCAGGGCAGCTTCTAAGCTGGAGACACTAGGTAGGTGGTAGATGACAGGATGCCAAGTCAGCTCCTTCACTGCCCACCCACCCACCATACATTCTTCTGCCTAAGAATGAGATGGATGACAGAGCCAGAGGCAAGGTAGTGGCTGCGGCAAATGGGGACAAAGCTACCTCAGCCGTGGGTGAATCAGGCCGAGGAGATAAGAGGTCACAGAAATTGGTGGCTCTCAACCCCAACTTCACACCCATCACCTCAGGGAGCTTCTGAAAATATTATGCAAGACCCACTTATTTATTCCTGGGTGGTATGTTTTTATTAAGCCTCCCTGGTGATTCTAATGTGCATCCAGGGCTGAGAACCATTGATGGGGGCCATTGCAGGCTGACACCACAAAGAGTAGGTGGCCACACATCCACACTTCATACGTTTCGTAAATATTTATAATGCCCAGCTGGGAGCCGCTCTGCCTAGCGGTTGGTGCTCGGAAGATGTTACATGTTACTGGTATTAATAAGAAAGAGGTTGAAGGCCCTTACCCTAGGGTATGTTATGATCATACCTATACTTTGGGAATTTTATCTGACAGCGGTGGGTAAAATAAGTGTGACTGGGAAGACGACCCAACAAAGGGGAAGCAGCTCAGAGCGATGGTTCTCAGTCTTTAGCGAGCATCAGAATCATCTGTAGCACTAGTTAAATCAGCCATCGCTGGGCTCCACCCCCAAAACCTCTGGAGGAGCTCTAGAGGAGGTCTGGAGAGGGGCCTGGGATTTTGCATTCCTACAAGTTCCCAGGTGGTGCTGATGCGTCTGGTCCGAAGACCAGAACTTGAGAACCATACTGCCCTAGTTTTGGCTGTAGCAAACGGTCAGGTGAGAGGTGAGGAAGGCCTGACCCAGGTGAGGGGCCGTGGAGAGAAGAGAACAAGGTGAGGGTTGCTGTGCAGGTCGTTCAATAAGGAGGTTGCAAGTGATTGGCTGGAGAGAGAGCGAGGGGCGGGCCCAGGAGAGGGGGAAGTCCACCGGAGGCTGCAGAGGTCCAGATGTGGCCCAGCAGCCCCTCTTTTAAGACAGTCAGGTTAATTTCCTTGTTAAAAGCAAAAGAGCTTCTTTGTTTTCTCTGTACAGGTTTTTGCTTTGTTTTCCCTACTAAATAGTACAATAAATTCCACTGCCGTATTTGTTTTACCAAATAAAAGAATGCCTGCCAATATCTGTTAGGTTAACATCATAGCTCAATTCCAGAACATCTTGTAGTGGTTATTTCTAACATGTTCTGGAATCTGTACTTAGGGTACTCAGTGCCTTAACCAACCCACATTTGAAATTGAATTGCTTCTGCACCAGCTTATCAAGGTTATTATGCCTGCAGAATAATTTATAGCAGATGCAGAGCAGGGGGCCCATCCTCCGATACCGCAATTATCTCAGTAATCTATCGACGCAAAGGCTGGTGATAGAGCAAGAAATGCTGTGAAAAGTTTCTATTTTTGATGGACTTTTCTGGTAGATGAAGCAGTACAAATGGTTTAAAATGTGTTCCTCATGAAGGGATAAGATGTTGAAAGACCCTGTGATTTAAAAAGCTGGCATCACATTGAGGAACTGTTTAGTAGATTTAATAGTCTGTAATTTGGAGAAATGGTACAGATGAGATGTCCTTCTTTGTTACCAGGCTAGAGAATCAAGCATGGCATTCAGACCACCTATTTATAGACTGCACGTTCATGGGCCTTGCCTCAGACTTTTTCAGTATCCTGGCTGTGGCCTCAAAATCTGCATTTAAAGTAAAGACCACAGGTTTAAGAGCCACTCATAGGAAATATGAGTGGGTTCAAGCAGCAGGCAATCTAATGCTAGAGGTTAGAGCAAAGAAGATTTACAACATGGTGGGGGGGGGGGGTTTCCCATAACTCTATTTCTATACACAATTGGTATACATAATCATCAAATTTCAGAGCAGAAAAAAAAACTTCAGAGCAGAAAACAGAGGCTCAGCCAGTCCAACATGAGAACCTTGTCTAGAATATCTCAGAAGAAACTCCAACCAGAAGTCAGTTCATCTTTCTCTTAAGTCAGTGCTATTTTTACTGCATTTAATGTGACATTTATTTACCTTGTCATTTGTTTGTGTGGCTGTCACCATATCAAAGCTTTAATAGTTATCACAGAAACTGAACTTTGTTGCCAGCTACAAATACCATATTTGGTGGCTAAACGTATAGGTGAGACCAGTTGGGGCAGGGACCATGAAACTCGTAGGGTCCTCTCTAGAGGGTCCTCTCTACACATGCTACAGGACCCCCTATACATATCAAACTGAGATGCATTCTGTCTTTCCTGACACTAACAGTGAAGGACACTTTATTTTTATGTTCTATTCAGCTTTCTTGAGACATAATTGACATATGATATGACATAATTGACATATGATATGACAAAATATGCAATTTGATTACTGGTGATGTAGGACTACATCATAATTGAGAGTTTATCACCCTAGAAGTTTCCTGTGCCCTTTGAAATTCCATCTTCCCTCCCTGTCCCCCCCTGTCACCAGAAACCACTAGCCTGTTCTCTGCCACAATAGATTTGTTCATATTTTATAGTCTTAAATCTATGGAATGTTAGTGACTCTTTTTTTTTCTGGCTCTTAATGAAAGAGTTGCTAAATGATAGCAATTTTGATATTCATTCATTTTGTTGTGTTTACAGATAGTTTTTTTTCTTTTTATTGCTTAGTGGTATTCCACTACATTGATAGACCATAATTCATGTAACCATTTGCTTATTGATGGACAGTAGGATTGCCTGCAGTCTCTGGCTGTTACAAATAAAGCAGCTGTAAACATTTGCACACAAGTTTTGTGTGTATGTGTTTTCAATTATCTTAGGTAAATACCTATGAGTAGAGTGGTATGATCGTATGGTTAGTATAGGTTTAAACTGGGGCATCTGGGTGGCTTGGTGGTTGAGCATCTGTATTTGCTCAGGTTGTGATCCTGGAGTCCTGGGATCAAGTCCTACATCAGGCTCCTTGCAGAGAGCCTGCTTCTCCCTCTGCCTATGTCTCTGCCTCTCTGTGTGTGTCTCTCGTGAATAAATAATAAAATAAAATAAAATAAAATAAAATAAAATAAAATAAAATAAAGCAAAATAAAATAAAGCAAAATAAAATAAAGCAAAATAAAATAAAAGTGCCAAAGTGATTTTCACCCTTTTTTCATTTCCCCTAGCAGGTGTATGAGCATCACTTACTCTGTGTCCTCGACACCTAACACAGGCTCTCACTGTAGCCATTCCAGTGTATGTTAGTGATTATCTCACTGTGGCTTCAGTATGTATCTTCTAATAACCAGAACTCAAGACTGGCAGTTGTTACTCTGGTTTTCAAAGAGAAGGAAAAGAAGAGGATATAAATAGAAGCCAGTACAGCCAATACCAGTCCCTGTCAAAATTCCAGAACAATTAGTCAACCAAGTAGTTAAGATAGATCTAGAAGACTGGAAGCCTCACTAGCTGCCCACCTGGGCTTAATAGTAACAATTCCTACTTAGTGAAGATCATGAATATTTTGATAAGACATTGTTAGATCAGCAGATAAGAGAGGTAATGTAAGCACTAATCACCAGATATATAACAGTTGCTTTTCATTATGGGAGATACTTATGTGTTCCTAGGTTTTTAAGTCATGGGCACTTCTGTGTCCTCCTTTGTCTGCCAGCCTTGTGTATGTCTTCACTTGCATTCTGCTGCAAGGTCTCTTCATTTGTTGTTGGATTAAGTTCAAGTTCCCCCATGGCCCCATGTTTGATGATGCTCATTTCTGTTCCATGTGTACTTTTCCATTCACGATGGCGCTCTTCCAATCTCCTACATGTTTTTCCATTTAATCTAGTTGTCAACTGAGAATATTTTATGAAAAATCACTTGTACATTACTTGCCCATAAATTGTTATCATTTTCTAACTGGATGGCCTAAACAGAATGGTCTATCATGTATGCTTCTTCATTATACTATCTATGGAATGTTCAGTTTGGGGGCATTCTTGTTATCCTGGTCCAGAGGTCGATATCTGCCAATATATAATGAATGTCTTTATCCCTTTAATACCATGGATATTAAACTTTATTCAATTTTAGCCTTATTTTCAATTTTACTTCTGTGTCTTAATCCTAAAGTGGTTCTAAATTTAAGTAGATCATAATCTACAGAGAGTCTCTTATTATTAAAGTTGAATAGATTCCCAAACCTGCTTCTGTTGTCAGTAGGAAACAAATTAGAAAGTTTTCCTATGCGGGGGGAGGAAAAAAATCTCCTTATCGATAAGGGATGGTCATGGGATCCCTCCCCCCAGAATGCTCTCAAGATGCTTCTAGAAATCACAGGACAGTGTGCCTTGCTGCATATTCCTAGTAGTTTCTGGAGGAGAAAATAATACTTTAGCAGGGTCAAATGAGTTAATTTTTTATCTTCTCAGCTAACAGAGAAAACTAGAAAAATTTCTCACTAATTTCTATTTCCCAAACCGGGAAACTAACAACAAGAAACAAGACATCCCCCTTCCACAATGGAAGAGACCAGTAAGAATCTGTGAGGTCACTGAGCCTGACATTATTAAAAGAGGAATCCCTAGCAGTAAAAAAAAATAAAGCCCAAACAAATAAACAAATAAAGCCTTTCTGCAGATATGGAAAGTAGGCTAGTTTGGAGACTGTACACCTAGAAATATAAAGAAATTATGTTTTTCATACCTTCTACAAAGAGTATTTCCCTTAGATTATATTAATACATTTTTTAATGTTCTAAATGTTTTTACAAAGTAAATTTTCAGTCCCTGAAAAACAAGATCACAACCAAATAAGCCTATGGGTGTTCCAATTTTCCATTCCCAGCCTGGGATGCAGTAAGGTTTTGAATTTTGTTTCTTTGTTTATTAACATCCTGTAATTTGAATTAGTAGAGTGTACAGCAGCATTTCTCAAAATACAGTTTTAGTATAATAAGCTGAAGAGCTTGTTAAATGTGGGTCCAGTTTGGTGCTAAGAGATAGGATCATTACATTTATAAGAATAAGCTGAGGGACACCTGGGTGGCTCAGTGGTTGAGCGTCTGCCTTTGGCTCAGGTTGTGATCCCAGGATCCTGGGATCGAGTCCTGAAACAGGCTCCCTCTGTCTATGTTTCTGACTCTGTGTCTCTCATGAATAAATGAATAAAATCTTAAAAAATAAAAGAATAAGATGAATATTTTTTAGTTTGGAATCAACTTGTAGTTTGTAAATCATGCTAATCTGTTATCTGAAGCCTACTTATAGCCTAGGAATTCCCTATAGGTGACTGGAGATTTTACTGAGCTGAACTTCAAATATGCACTATAGAAAGCCCACCACATTCAACTTCTTGCATATGAATAGCTACATTATGATTTGTCTTTATACTTTGGTGCTTTGCAAGCAAAACTTTGATAGGTTATGTGACTGACTTATCTTAAACTTAACCTGAAAGCTTCCTGGAAAAATATACCTGGTATGCTACCTGACATATATAATATAATAAGCACTCAGTAAATATTTACTTAATGAGGAAATAAATGAATGAATAAATGTTTGCCCATTTCATCTCTGCTATTCCTTCTTGCTTTTCTGTGTGTCTTATCATAGTAATTGATATTGTCATCCACCCAGATTTCCAGGCTAAAAATGGGATGGTTATCCATAGAGCTACCTTCTCATTTACATATGATTGGTTACTAAACACCCTCATGTTTGTACCATCAGAATGTTCTCACTTCCTAGTATTCCTAGTTGTTATATGAGATGTTATATATTAGTAAAGGAATGATAAATCAAATGTATAAGGATAATGAGCATATATGTGCCTAAGAATATATCCTGTAAATATATAAAGCAACATCCTGCAGAGCGCAAATCAACAATTGAAGATTTTAACACAACCCTTTCAGAAACTTTTAAGTCAAGTAAAACAAAACAAAGCAAAACAAAACAAAACAAAAAAACAAACAAGCAAAAGATCATAGATTTGAATAACATGATTGATAAGCTCAAATAAATAGATGTCTAGAATTTTATACCCAACAGAGAATATGCATTGTTTTTTAACAAACATGGAATATTTACAAAACTCTGTGTTAAATTACAAATAATCAGCATCACACAGACTATATTCTCTGCTCATCATACAATAGGATGAGAATCCAGCAAGAAAAGACTTTTTTTTAATCTCCTATGCCTGGAAACTAAGTAACATACTATTAAATAACCCTTGGGTTAAAAAGAATACCATATAGGAAATTACAAAATATTCATAACTGAGAAACAAGGAAATATTACATGCCAAAATTTTTGCAATACAGTTAAACAAGTACTTGGTGGGATATTTTCATTTGGATTACATTTGCCAGTAAACAAGAAAGACTGAAAACAAATCCTAAGCATCCAATTCAAGAATTTGGAAAAAGGAGCAACAAACACACCCCTCCCAAAAGACCAAAAGAGGACACAGTAAACAAAGGAGGGATAAATCAATGAAAGAACAAAAGAGAAGCAGAGAAGGCTAAATGCCTGAAACTGGTTATGTGAAGAAATGTGTAGCAGAAATAAAACATTGGTCAAGAGGGTGGGATGATGCAGGGGGAGCCAGGGAGGGAGGGGGGCACTCAGTGCAGAAACACATAAATACAGAATGAAAAGGAGTCATAACTGTAAATAATATATATAATAGCTTTTAACTTTTAATCATACTGGATGTTAATATGTTATTGCACATGTCTATTATATATTGTACTTATCTACTGATTTTTTTGTTTTTGTTTTGTTTTTAAGATTTTATTTATTTATTCATGAAAGACACAGAGAGAGAGAGGCAGAGACATAGACAGAGGGAGAAGCAGGGTCCCTACGGGAAGCCTGATGCAGGACTCAATCCCAGGACCCTGGAATCATGACTTGACCAAAGGCAGATACTCAACCACTGAGCCACCCAGGTGCCCCTGTACTTTTGTATTATAATTGAATATGTATATAGAAGCATATAGTATCATATGTGATACAGTGTATTTTTACCTTGTATGTAATATATATCATATATATATATATGTTGTGTGTATATATATATAAAATATGTAGTACCTTGTATAGTGTTGTGTATATATGTCATATACTATTCTCTAATTCATAAATCTATGTACTATATACTGTACAAGGGCACAAATTATTACATTATGGGAAAGAGAAAAACAACTGGATGTGGGGGCGATTTGGCTGCAACATCTGTCACTCCATTGATCGCCTGGGTTGATTCGGCAGATCTGACTGGCTAGGCAGCTGTCCCCTCCCTCCCTCTGAAGCAGAAGCTCCAAGAGGATGACCTAGCCCGATGGAGGAGGACAGTTCTTCTTCGGTCAAGGGTATAGGACTAGCTGCACTTCCTTGCTAGAACCTCCAAACAAGCTCAAGAACAGCTGAAACAGGAAATAAGGGAATACCAGTGACACGGTAACTAATTGGACTATATAAATGAAAAGAAAAATATAAAACGGTCAAAACTGGCTCAAAAATTAATTAAAAACCCAAATAAATAAATAACAATTTTAAAAAGTGAAATGGCAGTGAGGTTCTCCACACAGCAAAAGCTTCAAGGCTCGAGATAATTTTATAGATAAGTTATATCATATATTCAAAGAACATATATTTATTTTATAGGTCATTATAAAATGTAGAAAAATAAGGAACACTGTACAAATCATTTTATGAGACTAATTTAATCTTGATTCCCAAAATAGGTAAGAACAGGTCACAGAAGGAGAATTAAAGGGCTATGCAGGAACATTGGTAAAAGATCCCAAATAAAAATATTTGGTAAGCAAACCCAGAAGTGTATTAAAAATACTACACTATTAAGTGGGGTTAATACCAGAAACCCAAGGTTGGTTCAATGTCAGAAATATATCAGTGTAATCCACCATATGAATAAACTAAAGGAGATAAATCATAGGATTATCTCAACTGATGCAGAAAAAATAATTTGATAAAACTGAATAACTAGATATAATTTTAAAACACTTCTTGAAAAACTGGGAATAAAAAAGGAAATTCCCTTAACTTAATAAAGATCAAGTACCAAAAACCTAAAGCAAACATCATTCTTAGCAGAGAAATTTTAAAACTTTCCATCAAGATTGGAAACAAACCAAGGATGCTTACCATTATGTTTTACAAAGTCCTGGTTAGTTATAAGATGACAAGAAAGCTAATATATAAAGACTGTAAAAAAAACAAAAACAAAAAAACCTCTAAAAGTCTCATCATATTCAGATAACATAATCATCTAACCAGAAAAGCCAACAGAATCAACAGGTAAACAAAAGGAACTGATGTGAGAGGCTAAGCTTTATCGCCAAAGAGATCAACTTACAAAATTCAGGAGACTTCCTCTATACCAGTAATAGTCACTTGGAAAAGAGTATACCACTTACAAGTGCAACAAAACCTATATGATATTTAGGATTTCACCTAATAAAGAATACACAGAACCTTGGCAAAAAAAAAAAAAAATGTGATTATGTGAAGACAGATGAAACTGTATCCCTTCCTTATACAATATACAGAGCTAGACTCCAATTATACTAGGAAGGATCAAATTATATGCAATAGGGACTCCTGGGCAGTTCAGTGGTTGAGCGTCTGCCTTCCGCTCAGGTCCTGATCCCAGGGTTCCAGGATGGAGTCCCACATCAGGCTCCCTGCAGGGAGCCTGCCTCTCCTTCTGCCTGTGTTTCTGCCTCTCTCTCTCTACATCTCTCTTGAATAAATTTTTTAAAAATCTTCAAAAAAGAAGAAAATATAGGAGAACTCTTTTGTGATATAGTAGTGTACAAAGTCTTATTAAATAAGACTTCAAAATCAGACATGAGGCAAAAAAAAAAAAAAAAGATTGTTGGATTTGACCACAACACAACTAACGAAATGTTGAGTCCTGAGTAAGTCCATGGCACTTGGAACATCATGTCTATGATGCATATTCATAATAACTCATGAGTCCTCAGAAAATGGCTAAGATGTGCCTGCACAGGATTCGGGATCATGTGTGTCTTGCTCTTCATAGCTTGAGGAACTCTCACAGTGCCTGGCACATAGTAGGTGCTTAATAAATATTTATTGAATAAATAAGTTTTATTGTATTTCCTATTCTACATAGTAAGACAAGGAAATATGGAATTTGTCTTAGAAATATTCCTTTAAAATCTTAAAAATTTTAAGCTTTAGGACAATGTGCTTATGCAAAATACTTCATTTTCTAATTTGGTAACCAAATAAGGAACTACTTCATCATTATTTTTACTTATTGTTTGTGGCACTTGGGTCATTTTTTTTTTTGTCTTTTTTTTGTTTATTTTTTATGGCTGCGACTCAGCCTCGTCACCTGTTCTAGGCCACGTTTGGCATGGCAAACAGGTTAGGATATCTTTTTTTTATCATAAATTTATTTTTTATTGGTGTTCAATTTACCAACATACAGAATAACACCCAGTTTTCAGTGTCAGTTTGAAACATGTGATTTAAAGTCATACTCAAAGTGAGTTGAAGTTTGCAAATTAAGTTTCATAAGACATTATTGGGTAAATATTTTCCCTGAAGCCCAATTATATTATATAATCTGAATTTCTAATTCCTGCTGCTTTGGCAGGCCAGACGGAGAGGCAGAAATGAGAAGAGTTAATTCATAACTGACTTATGTCTTAGCTTCATTTCCCATGATTTCACCCCTCCTTGAAACAGCCCTCTCTTACTCTTGACAAGAAGAAAAGCATAATATCCTTACAGTTAAATAGACACAAACAAATATTGGACCTAGCGTCTGTTTGCAGTACTTCTGATTTATTGGCTGTGATGTTTTTCTGCTGCCACAGGAATGGAACCAACCCGTTGGCAGAGGAACTGGGCAGCTGAGTCCAGAGAGAGAAATGGGGTAACAAATCAAGCCTTCAAAGAGCAAAGCCTATTTCAACTACTAAAGGTAATTTCCATTCTCCAAAGAGGAAGAAATAGGATTTGATAAATACTCCCCAAATATCGCTACAGTTATGTAAAGCCTCAGCGTGAAGCTACTTCAGATTCATTTCCTCACCCCCAATCATGCCCCTTCTTTTTGGTTTTCATACTCTTGACTGTTCTGTTTGCCTAGAGAGGTTGGCATCATGCCTGTAGGGTGACGTTTCACAACTGGCGCTCACTGATTTCAGGTTCTGCACATAGTGCCTTTGGTCATAAGCCAAAGGTAAGATTTTGTGTTTGCACCTTATGGGATAAAACACTTTTCCAGACAATGTTGCTTAAAAGAAGTTACCCTGACTTTGCTAATTCCTGGATGGCCCTGCCTACCATCTTGTTTCTTAAAAATCCAGAGCAGAGCTGTAGCTGGCACTGCCGAGCCTCTAGTTGAAATTCATTTTCTGAAAACCATGGCCTAGTATCTTCCTAGAGCCAAAATGGATGATTCATTGCTGAACATATTTATACAAACTCATTTGGTTGTAAATTATAGAAATCCAACTTCAACTAGTTTGAGCAAGATGTTGGAGTTATTGTGTCAGAATCCAGGAAAGACTGACAAAAGAAGACCTTTTGAAATAGCAGATCCCCAGCTGGTTTCAGGGACTAGTGAAACTAGCAACCCAAATGGCAACCCATCTACTCCTTTCCTGTACCCCTCACCTCTCAGCTAAGTTTTCTTCTCTTTCACTAAAGACAGCTCTCTTTCACATGATGGGAAACATGAGTACCAAAATCTCCTAAGTATTTTTTGTAACCCCTAGCACAAATTAAGGACTGACACTCAGTTCTAGTCAAAATCTGAAGAAAAAAAAAATGATACTGGTTCAGTTTGGGTTAGATGCTCACTGACAGGGGTGAGGTCATGTGAGAACAAAGCAGCTTTTACAGCAGCCCTATAGATAGGGATACCGAGCAGAAAATATCACAGTAGTTCACAGAGCATCAAGAATAAATGTATTAGGATAAAATAAGGGTAATCTGGCTAAGAACCTTATTGAATATCACAAAAAAAAATGTAGTTCAACTCAAGAAAAACCCAGTAACTCTAGAAAAACTGTAGAGAAAGATAACAAATGACAAAATACTTTAAGGCAAAAAGCAGTGCTGCAGATGGAGGGTCATTTCACAATGGCAAATGATCTTCTTCAATAGAAAGAGATAAAGATTATATATATATCCACCAATTTGACATAGAGATATATAAAAAAAAGTGACACATGGAAAAGTTGACAAGTCTACATATTTAAAAATATCTTCCTAAAATATGTCAGTTCTGTCCAAATTACCTATATCACCACTGCCAGAAGCAAAAATTTCACATGAGATTTCTTAGGAGCTTAGACTTCTGTGGTTGGTAGATCATGCCAGGAAGTCCTATCTCTGGCACAGAAGGACTAGGTATAGCATGCAACATGTCAAGAGCCCTGAATTTTCAATCAAGAGTAACTATCTCTAATCACTACTGGATACCATCTAGTGACTGGGTGGTTAAAACGCAATGTGGCAGAGATCTCTCTGCCTCACTTTTCTGAGATAAAAAGAATCCAAGCAGTTTTATGGCATGTACAAAAGCATATCTTCTTATGGAAAAATTAGTCACAGAAACACAAAGGTTGCCTCACAGACCAAATACAGCTTTCAACAGTTGAGAAAAAGCAAGCTATTTCAATTTCTTGAGGATTTAATAATATATTTATTAAGCATGAATGCCAAAAGGAATTAGAAAATTTGTTCAATGTTACTTTAAATGTATTTGACAAATCAGCACTTTTAACACATGATTATGATGATTGTATGTGAAACAATGTCTAAAACTATAAAGTGGTGGATCTTAGCAAATGTGAGATTCAGGCTGAATGCCCCCCCTCACTACCCCATTCCAGAACCAAGCCCCACAGGAAACCCCAGGACAAGTGCACAAACTACTTTGATTTAAATTCAACAGACTTAATGCATTAGTCGTGGGAATTAAGTGTACTGGGATCATATCTTGCTCAGATTAAGATCCATATCACTTTCTTGAAATGTTAAATCCTTTGTCTAAGATCAGATAATTCCCAAAAATCTAAGTGGAATGATTGCTCAGGGAAACTTCCTAATCAAAATACTTTCTTAGGGTGCCTGGGTGGCTCAGTTGGTTAAGCGCCTGCCTTCAGTTCAGGTCATGATACAGGGTCCTGGGATCAAGCCAGCCCTGCATCAGGTTCCCAGCTCAGTGGGGAGTCTGCTTCTCCCTCTACCTCTTCCCCCCACCCCTGCTTGTGCTCTCTCTTTCTCTTTTTCTCTCTCAAATAAATAAATAAAATCTTTTTAAAAAATACTTTCTTAAACATAAAATTTGAACCTATAGTGAAATTTCTTGGGACTATGCCAATTTTACATATTCATAATGCTAAAAGGGGATAGAATTAGCAGGCAATAAAGGAAGATAATTAGCAGAGGCCAAGGAACCAGCTTTGATGATCAAAATGCATTTTTATTTAAAGTGTTTCACAGATGGAGAAACCAGCTTTGAGAAGGTGTCATTTGTCTACATTCCCACAGCAAATAAAAAGTAGGATGCACATATACTCATGTCTGTCCTATTCCAAGACCCACACTAATAAGTATTAGCATAGTAGGAATTTTGCTGTATTCAAATACATTTACTAAATTCATTTTTTCATGTCATTCTTTTGTTCCTATAATCTTACATTTAATAAATCTTCAGGAGCCCCTAACAGTAAAGGCATTATGCTAGGTCTAGAGAAATAGCAGGGAACACAAAGAAGTCATTGTCCTCATAAACATTCAGTCTAACGAAGAAGACCTAATACAACATAAAAAATTAATATATTTGAGCAAACAGGATTGAAGGTTGTTCATTCAGATGAGCACTATATACTGAAAGAAAATAAATGTTTTAAGCAATAGAAGCTAAACAAATGTGAGTGATGAAACAAGAGTAAGAAGGTCAAGATTGGCCTGATGCCTAACATACTGTTCTTATTTGCATAATCTTGTAAATGATTCCATCCCACTTCATTGAGTAGACCAATAGATGGGTAGGTAGAAAGATGATAGATACATCCATTCATAGATATGCACATAGATGGTAGACAGATGGACGGTGATAGGTAAATACACGATAGATGATGGGAATGGGAGTGGAGAAAGAAGAAAACCCATAACTCAGATGAACCACATTCCTCCTGACATGCCCTAAATTTTGCTTTCCAAGTATTTTCAGAAACCATTCCTATGTTGTCTGAGAGTGTGATGATCTAAGCCCAGACACATTTTTGTTCACACTCAGCCACCCCTTTGTTTGCCTTCAGGAAGCCCCACTTATGCTCCTGCCTTGGCATCATCTCCTACTATGTGCAGTTCTAAGCTGTAGTCAGGCCTCTGCCAAAGCTAGGATGTGACAGCCATGTAAAGAGTCATGGACACCACAGATACTACTCGTTTTCTGTTTGTTTTTGGTTTTCTGTTCTGAAGCTTTGCCGTGAGTTCAGACTGACCTTCTGGCTGTTGGTCTTACCAAGTGAAATTGAGTATTTTATAAGCAGCCAAATGGTATCTATCATCCCTTAACAAATAACCTCATTCCTTACACATGTGAGGTGCGAGTCCTCTTAGCTGGCACAGCTGACGTGAGCATAGCACACTCACCTCTGAGCGGTGTTTCTACCTTGCCTTCAGTGCAGAAACCTCCACCCAAATGGATCAATGATCCTCTTCACCCTCTAACACTTAAGAAGAATATACAGCCAAGGGATCCCTGGGTGGCGCAGCGGTTTGGCGCTTGTCTTTGGCCCAGGGTGCGATCCTAGAGACCCAAGATCGAATCCCACATCAGGCTCCTGGTGCATGGAGCCTGCTTCTGTCTCTGCCTCTCTCTCTCTCTCTCCCTCTCTCTGTGACTATCATAAATAAATAAAAAATATACAGCCAAGAAATAGATTTTTTATATCCCCTGGCTTCTTGATCTTGATTATTTTTTAAATTAAAAGAAACTTCATTGGGGTGGGGGTGCTGTACGTGGGTGACTTGGTCAGTTAAGCATCCAACTCTTGATTTCGGCTCAGGTCGTGATCTGTGTGGTGAGATTGAGCGCCAAGTTGGGCTCTGCTTAAGAGTCTCTCTCCCCCTCTCCCTCTGCCCCACCCCCACTATTCATGTGCGCCGCACGCTCTCTCTAAAACAAACAAAAAGAAGCTTCATTTTGATTTCTTCATTAATCCCCTCATAAATCCCTTCAGTCAACACTCCTCAAGCACCTACTGCATTCAAATTACTAGTGAAGAGCCGGGGAAACAAATCAGTGAGGCTCTGGCCCTCACCTGGAGAAGAGTGTTCATCAGCCAACTCCAGGGTGAGCTCAGGAGAAAGACACCTCTGTTCACCAGGTATTTGGTAATAGTCCTCCCCTTCTAAGCAGGATTGTTTATTTAACTTTCTTGTGTAGCTGCATACTCTCTGTCTCTAGCTATGTCCAGGCTTAGGTTTCCAGAATTCACATGAATTTTCATTGTTTTAAATCTCTACTGCTCCCCAAATGTAACTATCTTGTATGAAATGAAAACATAGAAGCACTCAGAAAAACAATAGGTCACATCTTTGAAATATATAAGAAAGTGGAATAGCGGTAGGGGAAAATGACTTTAATGTCCATTATGTTATCTTAGCTCCATCTTGAATCAACAGAAATGTGAACTAGGGAGTAAATTTGGCTTTCCAGAAACAGATGTTCCTCTCATTCGGGTACTCGAATTTGACACTGCTTCCTAATGTACCAAACAATAACATCTAATTACCTTATGAAGCCAACACTTCTTAATGATTATGTGCCAGGTGCCAGCAACACATAGATAAATGGGACATAGTTTCTGTTCTCAAAGAACTTTGCTTTTCAGAGTGAATCCTGTGACTTCCTCAGAGTAAATCCGGCATAGGCAACTACTTAAAAATGTATTGCTCCAGCTGACATTATTGGGATGGTCACACATCTCTGCCCTAAGCCAAAGAACGAAGCTCGAGAGATCACAAAAATCTGGGGGTAGTTATAAGCAGGCAGGTAAGGACATCATACAGAGGGCTCTAATTGAGTCCAGAGGAAACACGTAGCCAGCTTCTTAATTTGGAAAACAAACACAGGTTGCAGACGTTTACAGAAGAAACAATTATGAGTGGTTCTAAAGGGAGGTGATGAACAGAATGTGACTTTGAGGATCGTGATTAGCTGTGAGGAGTGATGGGTCTTACTGTCTTCGCAAGATGTTGGGACACCCAGACCTGCCCACTATAACATACCTCCTGTGTGAAGCCCAGAGAATAGAGGGGAATCATTCAATTCCAACAGCATTATGTGCTTAATATTTAATAAGTTTTCTACTATCCTCAAATGACTCTTATCAGAGAAACCTGTGGTGTAAGGAGTAGTGGGAAAGAGCATTGGTAGCACATCGTCAGTCCTGAATGCTTGGATCCGTTCCTTAAGCCTCTCAGTCCACAGTTTCCTAACCTATAAAATGGGGATAATTTAGTTTGGATTGAATTACATAATAAGTGTTGAACACCTAATTGATGGATGCAGGGCACACTGCCTAGATCAATAAATGTTGGCTTCCCAGAGAAAAGAATTTAGAAGATTCCCAGAGCACATGCCTGAGGGCACACTTGTAAAGATTATATTTATATTTATAATGATTATACTTAGAGCAGCCAGGATATTCTGGCCAACGAGTAAAGAACAAATTTGTAAAGCCTCAATACTAAAGACTGGAATATAAGCTAAGTGTTTGAGTGAGTGGCAAAGGTCCAGCAAAAAGAATAGAGCATTGTAGGGAGCTCAGTGCCTCTTAGGAGAAAGCTCTGTAAGTCCCCTCGAAGGAGGGAACCTATTAAAACAAGCAGACATTTAGTTTATTCAGCAAACACAAATTGAGTGCCTACATTGTGCCTACACCGAGTGGCATTCTGTTAAGAAATGGGGAAAGAGAGGAAGGTTACAGTCCACAGAAGATTCAAGAGACCCCCACAATAGAGGCCAGTTGAAGGTAGCCATAGGATACAGTCCTACAGTAGATCTCCTCTTCCACTGGAGCCCCCACCCAAACGATGGTCTTGCCCTCCCAGAAGAGAAGCGAGAGTTACAAGTTAGCAAACAGCCACTTGAAGGGATGGAGGGATTGCTGAGTGCCTAACTACAAACAGGTCTGAGTGATGCGGGCTTGCACTTCTGAAAGCTTACCAGCTCTAACTCCAGGCCAGGAAGGGCACCACATGCTATAGGACTCCAGAGGAGGGAGGATATACTTTCAGCTGAACATGTATCACCTCACTGTATGAACAATTTACAGATACAGGTTGTTGTCATGGGCTTGAAAAACAGTTTGGAATGTAATTTGAGTAAAAAATATATATATATATATGTATATACACACACACACATATATATATACACACACACATATGATGGATAATATTGTATCAAGTGCTAGGTTCTGGATGTAATGCAATTCTAACCACTGAGCTACAAAAAAGAAATAAAGTCTTTACAAGCTAACAAAGAAATATCAAATGATCCACCAATCAGACCACCTGCCAATAAAATAAATTGCTTTTTAGAAGCTGCTGAAATAGGGTGAAAAGAATAAGTGGGACTTTATGGTAAGCTCACAGCTCGATTTGTTTCTGGCAGTGTTCGTTCTGAACCATAACAATGTGTGCTCGTTAGTTACTAGCAGTAACTAGCCAGGTCTTTGTGCCAGAGAAGAGTATGGTAGTTATCACCGTTAATTAAAACCAGCCATATAAAAGGAATTAGAAAGCAAAGTACACTTTTCATATAAGATAAGGGGAAACAAGTGGCAGAGAGTAGATTGCCACTTGCCTTAGGAAAACCAGTCTGAACAAGAAACGAGACAAAAACAAGTGTAATGATTCTGCCAAATGTAGGCTTTTTAAGAGAAACTTTGGGATCCCTTGAGGAAAGTGTTTGTTTCAACGCTGTCAACATTCTTGTAGATGTAGGGGAGGTTTAGAGTCCTCTACTACTACTTTTAGTAAGACTTCCCAACATATGAATTGACTTTCTTTACATAGGCTCATGATGCGCTTCCTTTGATTTTACCTGCACAACAACCAGGTGTGTAAGAGAGCTTAGGCTTCCAGGGAGATGGTCCTGGACATGGGAGGACATATGAGAGTCCTCTATTCATTTTCTTAACAATGATCTTAACAGGCCTGACTGTTTGGAAATCAGAAGTGTATAATCTTGGATGAAGTCCTATTTTTCATTATTTTTTCCTTTATGGCTGGTGCTCTCTGGATCCATGTGAGAAATCTTTGCCTGACCAAGAGTTATAAAAAGTTACAAAAATATTCTCCTATGTTTTCTTCTAGAACAATCTTCCCTGACCTTTGTTACATTATCATTCCCCACGTGAGTTTGCTAGGGTTGCCCTAACAAAGTAAAAATGGAGGGCTTACTTAATACAACAGAAATTTATTGTAGCACAGTTCTGGAGGCTGAAAGTCCAAAATCAAGGTGTTGGCAGAGCCTTGCTCTCTTTGACAGCTCTAGGGGAGGATCCTCTCTTGCCTCTGGCTAGCTTCTGATGGTGTGCCAGGAATCTTTGGCATTCCTTGGCTTGTAACATTTCACTGCAGTCTCTGCTCTGTCTTCATATGGCCTTCTCCCCTGTGTGTTTCTCTCCATGTCTCTTCTCCTCTTCTTATTAGGACACTAGTCATATTGTATTAGGGACCTACCTTACTCCAGTGTGACTTCATCATAGCTTCTTAATTACATCCCCAAAGACCCTATATCCACACGTGATAACTTTCACAGGTATCAGGAGTTATGACTTCAGCATAAGTTTTCTGGGAGACACAATTTATACCAATAATATTTTCACAGGAGTCTTTTCAGATATTCTCTTTCCAATCAACCCAGTCCCCTGACATGAAATGTGTTAATATACACAAGATATATTGTATATCCATTCTTATACTATGACTCTTTAGAGGGCCACAAACTATTGTAATATCCAAGACTTTTGCACCCTCCTAGGGCTGATTTTCACCCCCCTTCACATTCAGATATAATAGCCATCTCAAATTCATTTTTGTGTATAGTGTGAGGTACAGGTTGAAGGTCACCTCTCTATATGGATATCCAATTGTTCCAGCATTGTTTATTAAAATGGTTTCATTTTAGGGTCCCTGGATGGCTCAGTGGGTTAAGCATCAGCCTTCACCCTAGGTCATGATCCCAGCATCTGGGATGGAACCCCACGTCAGGCCCTTTTCTCAGCAGGGAGCCTCCTTCTGCCTCTGCCTGCCTCTCCCCCTGCTTGTGCACTCGCTCTCTCTCTCTCTCTCTCTCTGTCAGATAAATAAATTAAATCTTTTTTAAAATAAATAAATAAATAAATAAATAAATAAATAAATAAATAAATAAAAATAAAAGATTTTCATTTTGTCATTGAATTGCTTTGTACCGTAGTCTCAAGGTGTAGTTCTATTTCTGAACTCTTGTGCTATCTTTACACCAATACAGCTCTTCTTTTTAAAGATTGTTAGCTATTCTACATTCTTTGAATCTCTAAATTTTAGAAATGACATGCCAATTCCTACACACACACACACACACACACACACACACATACACACAGCATACTGAGTTTTGACCAGAATCATATTGAATGTGTAGATTAATTTGAGGAGAATCATCATCTCAGCAATATTGAGTCTTCCAATCCATGATCGTGGTATAACTCTTCATTCAGTTTAGATCCCCATTAATGTCTCTCAGCAATATTTTTGTGTTTTGTCAGTATACAGATTTTACACATCTTTTGTTAATTTTAATCACAAGTGTTTTGTGGTTTTATATGCTATTCTAAATGACATTGAAGTTCATTTTACAGAGATTTATTGCTATTATATAGAAAGGCAATTACATTTCATATATTGACTTGGAATCCTGCAACCCTGCTAAACTCACTTATTCATTCTAGTGGTTTTACGTAGATTATCTAAGGCTGCCTGGGTATATACAACATGTTATCTATGAACAAAGACTCTTTTTTCACCCTTTTAAAATCTATATGTCCTTTATTTCTCTTACTTAATTTATTACCCTGGGTAGTACCTCCCATACAATGTCAAGTAGAAATAGTGAGAGTTCTTTCTTTCTTTTTAAAATTTACTGAATCTCATTGTATGGCCCAGCATATGTGGTCTATATTGGGGAATGCTCCATATGCATTTAAGAATGAGTATTTTATAGTTTTTGAAGATAGTGTTCCACAAAGGTTAATTAGGTCACGTTGTTAACTTATATTTTTCTGTTCTCTTTTATATCCTTTCTGAGTTTCTACTTTTTTATCAGTTACAGAAAGAATGCTGAAATCTCTAAACATACTTCTAGATTTGTCTATTTTTCGATTAGGTTTTATCAGCATTACCATCATTTTGATTTGTAGCTCTGTTATTAGGTGCACACACATTGAAGATTGTTATCTTTATGCCATTACCACAATATCTTGGATACTGTAACTTTATAATAAATCTTGAAGTCACTACTGTAAGTCTTTGAACTTTCCTCTTGTCCTTTCAAAGTTATTTGGCTATTCTAGGTTTGTTGTTTTTTGAAATGAATTTTAAAATCGATTTCTACAAAAAAAAAATCTGCTGGGATTTTGATTGGGATAACTTTAAGTCTATAGATCAATTTGGGGAAAATTGACATCTTAACAACATTGACTCTTCCAGTTTATGAATGTGTATGTGTGTGTGGATAGATAGATGATGGATAGATAGATAGATCTTCATTTGTTTAAGTTTTTCATTTCTCTCAGAAATGTTGTTGTTTTCAGTTACAAGTCTTGCATGTTAACTACTAGATTTATCTGTAAATATTTCCTATTTTGATATGATTGTAAATGGTAGGGAATTTTTTCTTGTTTCTGATTGCTCATTGTCAGTATAGAGAAATGCAATTGATTTTTGTATATTGATCTTATATCATGTATTCACTTGTAAGTTCTACTGCCTTTTTGTAAATTCCATAAGATTTTTCCATATAGATGATCAAGTACTTATGAACAAACATTAGTTTTATTTCTCCCTTTAGAGGCTGCATACCTTTTATATCTTTTCTTTGCTGTATTACAGGTCTAGAACCTTCAGTGCAATGTTGAATAGAAGTGGTGAGAGCAGATATCCTCGTTTTGTTCATTATTTTAGAGGAAAGGTATTTAACATTTCATCTTTAAATATGATGGTAACTCCAGATGCCCTTGATCAAATTGAGAAAGTTGTCATCTAGTCCTAAGTGGCTAAGAGTTTTTATGAGGAATGAATGTTAAGTTTTGTCAGATACTTTGTTTTGCATCTAAAAAGATAATCAAGTAGGGGTTATTCTCTTATCTTTTCTCGCCCCCCCCCCCAGTCTGTCATGGTAAATTATATTGATTGATTTTCAGAGGTATTATTAACCTCACATTCTTGTGATAAGCCTCATTTGGCCATAATGTATTGTTTTTAATGTATATTGTTGGATTCGATTTTTTTATAATAAATTTATTTTGTATTGATGTTCAATTTACCAACATACAGAATAACACCCAGTGCTCATCCCGTCAAGTGCCCCCCTCAGTGCCCGTCACCCATTCCCTCCCACCTCCCGCCCTCCTCCCCTTCCACCACCCCTAGTTCCTTTCCCAGAGTTAGGAGTCTTTATGTTCTGTCTCCCTTCCTGATATTTCCCACACATTTCTTCTCCCTTCCCTTATATTCCTTTCACTATTATTTATATTCCCCAAGTGAATGAGAACATACAATGTTTGTCCTTCTCCGATTGACTTACTTCACTCAGCATAATACCCTTCAGTTCCATCCACGTCGAAGCAAATGGTGGGTATTTGTCGTTTCTAATGGCTGAGTAATATTCCATTGTATACATAGACCACATCTTCTTTATCAATTCATCTTTCGATGGACACCGAGGCTCCTTCCACAGTTTGGCTATTGTGGACATTGCTGCTAGAAACATCGGGATGCAGGTGTCCCGGCGTTTCATTGCATATGTATCTTTGGGGTAAATCCCCAACAGTACAATTGCTGGGTCGTAGGCCAGGTCTATTTTTAACTCTTTGAGGAACCTCCACACAGTTTTCCAAAGTGGCTGCACCAGTTCACCCACCAACAGTGTAAGAGGGTTCCCTTTTCTCCGCATCCTCTCCAACATTTGTGGTTTCCTGCCTTGTTAATTTTCCCCATTCTCACTGGTGTGAGATGGTATCTCAATGTGGTTTTGATTTGTATTTCCCTGATGGCAAGTGATGCAGAGCATTTTCTCATGTGCCTGTTGGCCATGTCCATGTCTTCCTCTGTGAGATTTCTCTTCATGTCTTTTGCCCATTTCATGATTGGATTGTTTGTTTCTTTGGTGTTGAGTTTAATAAGTTCTTTATAGATCTTGGAAACTAGCCCTTTATCTGATAGGCCATTTGCAAATATCTTCTCCCATTCTGTAGGTTGTCTTTTAGTTTTGTTGACTGTATCCTTTGCTGTGCAAAAGCTTCTTATCTTGATGAAGTCCCAATAGTTCATTTTTGCTTTTGTTTCTTTTGCCTTCGTGGATGTATCTTGCAAGAAGTTACTGTGGCCAAGTTCAAAAAGGATGTTGCCTGTGTTCCCCTCTAGGATTTTGATGGAATCTTGTCTCACATTTAGATCTCTCATCCATTTTGAGTTTATCTTTGTGTATGGTGAAAGAGAGTGGTCTAGTTTCATTCTTCTGCATGTGGATGTCCAATTTTCCCAGCACCATTTATTGAAGAGACTGTCTTTCTTCCAATGGATAGTCTTTCCTCCTTTATCAAATATTAGTTGACCATAAAGTTGAGGGTCCACTTCTGGGTTCTCTATTCTGTTCCTTTGATCTATGTGTCTGTTTTTGTGCCAGTACCACACTGTCTTGATGACCACAGCTTTGTAGTACAACCTGAAATCTGGCATTGCGATGCCCCCAGATATGGTTTTCTTTTTTAAAATTCCCCTGGCTATTCGGGGTCTTTTCTGATTCCACACAAATCTTAAAATAATTTGTTCTAACTCTCTGAAGAAAGTCCATGGTATTTTGATAGGGATTGCATTAAACGTGTAAATTGCCCTGGGTAACATTGACATTTTCACAGTATTAATTCTGCCAATCCATGAGCATGGAATATTTTTCCATCTCTTTGTGTCTTCCTCAATTTCTTTCAGAAGTGTTCTATAGTTTTTAGGGTATAGATCCTTTACCTCTTTGGTTAGGTTTATTCCTAGGTATCTTATGCTTTTGGGTGCAATTGTAAATGGTATTGACTCCTTAATCTCTCTTTCTTCAGTCTCATTGTTAGTGTATAGAAATGCCACTGATTTCTGGGCATTGATTTTGTATTCTGCCACGCTACCAAATTGCTGTATGAGTTCTAGCAATCTTGGGGTGGAGGCTTTTGGGTTTTCTATGTAGAGTATCATGTCATCAGGAAAGAGGGAGAGTTTGACTTCTTCTTTGCCAATTTGGATGTCTTTTTGTTGTCTGATTGCTGAGGCTAGGACTTCCAGTACTATGTTGAATAGCAGTGGTGAGAGTGGACATCCCTGTCTTGTTCCTGATCTTAGGGGAAAGGCTCCCAGTGCTTCCCCATTGAGAATGAGCACCCCATTGAGTGCTTCCCCATTTGCTGTGGGCTTTTCGTAGATGGCTTTTAAGATGTTGAGGAATGTTCCCTCTATCCCTACACTCTGAAGAGTTTTGATCAGGAATGGATGCTGTATTTTGTCAAATGCTTTCTCTGCATCTAATGAGAGGATCATATGGTTCTTTGTTTTTCTCTTGCTGATATGAATCACATTGATTGTTTTACGAGTATTGAACCAGCCTTGTGTCCCGGGGATAAATCCTACTTGGTCGTGGTGAATTATTTTCTTAATGTATTGTTGGATCCTATTGGCTAGTATCTTGTTGAGAATTTTTGCATCCATGTTCATCAGGGATATTGGTCTGTAATTCTCCTTTTTGGTGGGGTCTTTGTCTGGTTTTGGAATTAAGGTGATGCTGGCCTCATAGATGTTGGATTCGATTTTATAAAATTTTGTTAAAAAATTTTTCAGCCATGCACTTTTCTTTTATTGTCATGTTCATGCTGTGTTTTATAATGTTTCAGCTTACACCAGAGCAAGGCTAACCTCCTAGAATGAATTGGGAGATAATTCCTTCCTTTCAATTTCTTGAAGATTTTATAGAGAATTGCTGTTATTGATTCTGTAAATATCTGGTACAATTCACAGTGAAGCTATTTAAGGCCTGGATTTTGGGAGTATGTGCAGGACAACTTTTAACCTCAAATTTTGTCTAATAGATAGTCGATTTGGGTTACCTCTTTGTTCTTGAATAAACTCGAATAGTTTGTATCTTTCACAAAGTTGGTCCCTTTCAGTTAAGTTGTCAAATTTATTGGCATAACATGTTCATAAAATTCCTTCACTATCTTTTTGATATCTGTAGAATTCTTACTGACAATACCTCTCTCATTCCCAATAATGTAATTTGTGCTTTCTCTTTTTTATTCCTGATCAATGTGGTTTGCGCTTCATTGGTTATACTTGACGTTTTCCAAAGAACTAACTTTTGCTTTCCTTGATTTTCTCTATTGTTTTTCTGTTTTCAATTTCACTGATTGCTGTTCTGCTCTTTAATATTTCCTTTCTTCTCCATACTTTGGATTTCATTTGTTCTTTTTCCCTCTGGTTTTGTAATGTGTAAGCTGAGGTCACAAATTTAGATAGCATCTTCTTTTCTCTTATAGGTGTTTAGTGCTATAATTTCCCTCAAAATAACAGTTTAGCAACATCCCATAAATAGTAATATGTTGCAGTTTCATTTTATTCAGTTCAAAATACTCTATTTCCCTTCTATTTCTGCTTTGACCCACTGTATATTAAGATATATAAATGGCAAATAAGCAAATGAAAAGTTACACGTATTCATACACAGAATTGTATGCAAATGTCCAGAGCAGTTTTATTTGTACTAGCAGAGAATTGGGGATGACCTAAATGTGCATCAACAAGTGAATGGATTTTTTTGAAAACCATAACTGTTCCTACAATGGTACACTTCCTCAACAGTAAAAAGGGATAACTATTGATACGATGCAACAACATGCATGAACCTCAAAATGATGCTGTCTGAGAGATGGGGGATAAGAGCATGCACTGTATAGATCCACTAATATAAAATCCTGAAAAATGCAAACCATTTTATACTGGCACAAACCTAGGGAAAGAGAGCAAGCACAGAAAAAGGCAGGAGGGAAGGATTCCCAAGGGGCATGAATAAATTTCTGGGAGAAAAATAACATGTTTATTATCTTGACTATGATGATGATTTCACAGGTACATACACATGTCAAAACCTATCAAACTTTACACATCAAATGTATGTCATTTACTGCATGTGAACTATACCTCAACACCACCCTTAAAGAAAAATGCAATGCAGAATGGAAACAGTGCCTCATCGCTTCTCAAGTGACTGGATTATCTTGTCAGAGCCTCCCTCTTTCCCTAACTCGGGTGTTTTGCAGTCTTTGACTCACTTTCTGTGTCTTCTTGCTCCTCTCCAACCCTCTCTGTTTTACTATTCTGTGTGTATTTCTGTGTGTGTGTGTGTGTGTCTGTATCTGTGTGTGTATGTATGTGTGTGTGGTATTAAAACTGCCTAAGAGAAGATCACAACCATGAATCATGAATCATGAAGAATCCTGGCTGACCCTCAAAGGTCATGAGGTCTCCTTTATCTGGTGTATATGGTTGCCCTTGTCAGATTAGTGTGTGCAGTGTCTTGTTCAATATGTTGTAATCAGGACGCTGTGAAGGACATCAAAGGAGCCTAATGACAGGAAGTACTTTGGCTGCTTCCCTGGAAAGAGGGCTGTGGCTAAGGAGATTTCTCAGGCTCATTTCCCCCTCCCTGGCACAAGTATGCCCAGCTCTCCAGTTCAAGCCTGTTTACACGGGCCCTGGAGAGTTCAGGTGACCCTCCTATGTACCTTCTATGAAATGGGCTGAGGGGCTCGCTGCAGTCCTTCTCCTGGGAGGCAGGAGTCCCCAAAACAGCCCTTGCTGCCTGCCGGAGAAGAACAGCATGCAGAAACAGACGCATTGCTGAGCTCCCTCCAAAGCACAGATGGTTCTCAGGCACAATATATTACACAAACAGAAAATGTTACTGTGTTCTTCCTGTGGTCAACTCCTGGACTGCAGAAAAGGTTAAGAGTATAATATATCTGTAGATCTAACGTCTTACACAAATGTGTGACAACAAAGGGGGAAGGGGCATCATTGTCTGAAAGCAGAGATTATGGTCTATTGTCCCCAAAGGTTGCACACTGAAGCTGAAGGTCACATTCAGAGAGGGGCTTTCCTGGTAAAACCCAGACCTCTTCATCTCAGCTGTTCTCTCGAAGGTCCAGGAACAACATCACCCTGGTGTGTGAGTTTGTTTTACTTCTTTGAGTGGCTGCTTCTGCCAAGAAACTCCTATTCGTCGTTCCACTGGTCATTTCCACTAGAGAATTGAGAGCCCATCGCTGAGCAGAAGGGAGATGTGGAAGCGTGAATGTTTGTTATGATTGAACCCACTCATATCTTTCTGAAATGTGTTGCACATGTGTAAAAAAGACAGACATAGGAGATGGATGTCCTACCTAAGAAAATTTTCCAGAACAAAGGCAGTCGACTCATAGCTTTGGAGTAAAGCTTATTGTCTCTCTTTTTTTATCCCCCTTTCTCTTTTCAAAGAGTTTGCTTTTCAGAATAAGTAATGCGACAGAGAATGAACATTATGAAGTGAGGGGCAAAAATGAAGCTGAGAAGTGGGAACAAATGTAAATTAAAGGATAATTTCATGGCTACACCAATGAGCATCTTGGTTTGCACTGCTGTGGCTGCAACAAAGCAACACAGATGGGCTGGCTTCTAAGTAGCAGAAGTTTCCTTCTCATGGTTCTGGAAGCTGGAAGTCCAGGCTTGGGGAGCAGCATGGTTGGGTGAGGGCTCCACTCTGGGCCCCAGACTTCTTGCATCCTCCCATGGCAGAAGGTCAAGGGAGCTCTCTCGAGCCTCTGTTATGAGGATGCTGATCTTATTCATGAGGATCCTGCCCTCCTGGCCTCGCCACCTCCCAAATGCCTCACCTCCTGTATCACCAGCGTGGACATCAGATTTTCAGTATATGAATTCTGGGAGAACATAAACATTCAGACCATAGCCATAGACCATTTCATAGAAGGTACAGAGAAGGGTCACCTGAACTCTCCAGGGCCCATGTAAACAGGCTTGCACTGGAGATCTGGCCTTACTTGTGCCATTGCTGAAGACTGAAGTACTTCACTGTGCACGCACACACACACACACACACACATGCACACAGAGGACAGAAGTCAAAAATTACAAAACCCACAGAATTTAGAATCGCTTGATGGTCTGTGGTTCAGCCTGGCTACTTACCAGTCCTGAGCACGTCTCTTTAGTTGCATCAGCAAATGAGGATAGCAATGACACCTGACCTGTTCATTCCCCAAGGGGGGTGTTGTATGCACGAATTATAGGGACACCTGGGGGGCTCAGTGGGTTAAGCATCTGCCTTTGGCTCAGGTCTTGATCCTGGGGTCTGGGGATTGAGCCTCCAGTTGAGCTCCCTGCTCAGCAGTGAGTCTGCCTCTCTCTCTGCCCCACCCCCTGCTCTCTCTCTCTCAAATAAATACATAAAATCTTTAAAAAAAAAAAAAAGAATAACATTATGCAGTTACTGTATGCCATCATTTTTTCACCTATGTAATTCTTTATGAAGTAGCAATGATCTTTTAATGAAGGAGGAGTTTCCCTTATTCGCCCATTCAACAACCATTTATTGAGTGCCTACTGTGTGCCAGACATTCCTCCTTTTACTTTACAATTATCCTTTTCGTTTTCCAGATTCCAGCTGCAAATGAGGATTTTATAGCTCCTACCTCTTCCCTGTAGCTTCTCCATATATAAACTTCTAAAGGAGATGTGTATACATAAAACACAAATGCAGAGAGAGAAATAGATCATATCAACGATACTGCGGGTGCCAAGGAAGCCAAGATAAAAATGAAAATGTAAGAATAACAATGACTTATTCAAAAATATACTACACTAAAGATTTTAGGGAAAGAAACTGCAGATAGTTGCTTCTAGCCACCTCATCAACTTTGCTCTGAAAAACAGAGTTTTAACCTTTGACTTCCTCATTTTATCAGAGCTTTCAAGCCATTGCAATCTGCCATCCCACACTAAATTTCTTCCTGATCTTCTACATCCTAGAATAGTTTCCATTTTAAGGATCTTGGTCCTCCAAATCTTTGGTCCTGCTACTCATGTCAGGTTTCTCCATCCCTAGGTTGTCCATTGTACTACATCAGTACCTAAACTCAAGAAGACAGAAACAGGAGGCCAGAACCACAACTTAAGCTCAGAGTCGCTAGTCAGCTTCCTCTTGCACTTTCCTTCATTTCAATAGTTGAAAAGACCATGGGTCCCCTGTTCACAGAGCTGCACAAATAAACCGTAAAAACTCCTCTCCCAAACTGGAGGTTGATTTAAGCTCCACATTTTTTTCCTCCCATGTTATGTAATTTACAGTTTGAATAAATAGAAAATTAATTTTAATTCAAAACAAAATAACCATGGCTTTAACTTCACATATTCATTACATGAATTCAAGTAAAATTTTTGAAAAAATAATACAGGGACATCTGGGTGGCTCAGCGGTTGAGCGTCTGCCTTTGGCCCAGGGTGTGATCCTGGAGTCCCAGAATCAAGTCCCACATCGGGCTCCATGCATGGAGCCTGCTTCTCCCTCTGCCTATGTCTCTGCCTCTCTCATTCTCTCTCTGTCTATCATGAATAAATAAATAAAATCTTAAAAAAAAAAGAAAAAAGAAAAAAGAATACATACTATAAAACTTTGGTTGCTCTTTTATGTTCCTCATTAAACTGTCTGGGATATGGTTTCTTTCCTTTTAACGTGCTTGATAGCACCTCTTGTTTATATTTTCATTGCATCTGTTCCTTTGCAAATTAGAAAAATGATAAAAAAATAAAATAATTTGAATAGAATTTGCCAGAGCAGATCCATGAAGCACACGGGGTCAGATTTGTCAGACTGGTGAGGAGTGGGGCCAGCGGTCCTAAGCCTGCTCTATGCCGACCCAGAAGGGCAGCTGCATCTTCCCTCCATCCTTTCCTTCTTGGTCAGGAGCGCAGGGATCCCCTGGTGTGTCTCCTGTAGGCAGAGAGGGCCGCTCTGCCGGCAGCCCGACCCTGTGCATGCTGCCTTCCCATTCCCACGGCCCCTGAAGATCTCCCCGCGCTGGGATGCCTCCAAAACACCCCGAGGAGCGGCTGCACAGCACCGAGTGTGACAGCTTGGAGAAGCAGGTAGTTGGCCACTTCAGCGGAGCCTTGGCTAGGATTGGATGGAAAATTCGTCAGTGCTGAAAGAATGCTTTGCTTCCCCAGCACCCAGGTTGTTCTTTGCATACCTGCAAGAGTCGAGGGAAAGACCGGGCTGATGAAGCATCTGACTGTCAAACCAGACCAAGAGCTCTGGTGGCAGCCCTGTCTCGGGGCTGTGTTGGGAAGACAGGAGCTCACAGCTGACCACAGCCTCCACTTCCTAACTCAGCCCCAGGCACACATTGGTCCAGCCAGCACTAATCCATCTGATCACCACAGGTCATTGGAAACTTACATCTGATCATTACGGGTCATTGGAACTTACAATTCACAGTGTAGGGCTACTGTGTGCCACTTCTCTAAGAGGGGCGCAGAGTCCTGCCCCACTGAGCAGTATCAGTCTCTTCTCATTTTGGTAAAAGCCAGCATTCTCCTTGGCTGCTTAGAAAGCAGTCATGACAGCATTCCTCCTCTAAGAGGAAGGGAAGGGAAGGGCGGTTACAGATACATCACCAGGGCTGAGCAGAACCAGTTGTTTGTTACAAGGATGAGCTATGTGGGAGGAAGGAGGAGAAGAGGCAAGACTTGTACAGCATTTTGCAAGGTCTGAATTCTTTGTTATTAATTCAAATAAATAACCCTGGAAAAAAATGGCTCAGTATTCTGACCCTTGAATATCTGGGAACGATGAGTGATTTGAAGCTGACTTCTGGTGGATTGCTAGTAAGCAGAATTTAAAAAAGAAAAGGTAATCACATCACAAAAGTGTTAAGAAGCACTGGATTTTGGTCTTGAGCTTTAAACCTGTCACTTTAAAAATGGCAAAAGAAAGCTCATGCCAACATAACTTATCCGAGATGACATCAGCATAGACAGTTTCTTCTCTGCATCATGTGTCTTTATCTTGAGCAGATCCTTCTCTGAATTGGATCACCCTGACCCAACCTCCCATAATCTACCCAGGAACAAGAAGAAATAACAAAACTATTTTGTGTGATGGTGGCTATGATTTGGTTTTTATAATGAGCCTTAGAAAAAGCCGACTCTGTTTTGCGTTCAAAGTTGTAAATCTTTTATAAAAGCTCAAAATGCCTTCAATCGTGAATCTGGTTCTCAAGAATTAATATGTGGAGCATTATTAAAATGCTTCATTTGGAACATGTCTTGCCTCTTGTGCTTCTTTTAAATGCATATCAGAAGTTATGCTAACAAAGTAAGCTTGTTTTATATCCTGGAGGACTGCATTGCTCACAGTGGCGGTGAGTGCAGATAATTTGTGCCCATGCTCTGGCCCATAAGACCACATGAATTTCTGGACATTCCTCCTAAAGCAAAGAATTGAGCTATGATTATTTCCTATAAAAGATATGTTTTACAAGAAATCTTCACAACATTTTTACCTTGGATTTATAGTCAACAGCATCTTTTGTAAAACCACAGTAAAAAATAAAAAATCAAAAAATAATAACGGAAAAAATGGTATTTTTTTATTTTTTTTATTTTTTTTAATAAATTAATTTTTATTGGTGTTCAATTTACCAACATACAGAAAAACACCCAGTGCTCATCCCGTCAAGTGTCCCCCTCAGTGCCCGTCACCCATTCCCCCCCACCTCCCGCCCTCCTCCCCTTCCACCACCCCTAGTTTGTTTCCCAGAGTTAGGAGTCTTTATGTTCTGTCTCCCTTCCTGATATTTCCCACACATTTCTTCTCCCTTCCCTTATATTCCCTTTCACTATTATTTATATTCCCCAAGTGAATAGGAACATACAATGTTTGTCCTTCTCTGATTGACTTACTGCACTCAGCATAATACCCTCCAGTTCCATCCACGTCGAAGCAAATGGTGGGTATTTGTCGTTTCTAATGGCTGAGGAATATTCCATTGGATACATAGACCACATCTTCTTTATCCATTCATCTTTCGATGGACACCGAGGCTCCTTTCACAGTTTGGCTATTGTGGACATTGCTGCTAGAAACATCGGGGTGCAGGTGTCCCGGCGTTTCATTGCATATGTATCTTTGGGGTAAATCCCCAACAGTGCAATTGCTGGGTCGTAGGCCAGGTCTATTTTTAACTCTTTAAGGAAACTCCACACAGTTTTCCAGAGTGGCTGCACCAGTTCACATTCCCACCAACAGTGTAAGAGGGTTCCCTTTTCTCCGCATCCTCTCCAACATTTGTGGTTTCCTGCCTTGTTAATTTTCCCCATTCTCACTGGTGTGAGGTGGTATCTCAATGTGGTTTTGATTTGTATTTCCCTGATGGCAAGTGATGCAGAGCATTTTCTCATGTGCCTGTTGGCCATGTCCATGTCTTCCTCTGTGAGATTTCTCTTCATGTCTTTTGCCCATTTCATGATTGGATTGTTTGTTTCTTTGGTGTTGAGTTTAAGAAGTTCTTTATAGATTTTGGAAACTAGCCCTTTATCTGATATGTCATTTACAAATATCTTCTCCCATTCTGTAGGCTGTCTTTTAGTTTTGTTGATTGTATCCTTTGCTGTGCAAAAGCTTCTTATCTTGATGAAGTCCCAATAGTTCATTTTTGCTTTTGTTTCTTTTGCCTTTGTGGATGTATCTTGCAAGAAGTTACTGTGGCCGAGTTCAAAAAGGGTGTTGCCTGTGTTCTCCTCTAGGATTTTGATGGAATCTTGTCTCACATTTAGATCTCTCACCCATTTTGAGTTTATCTTTGTGTATGGTGAGAGTGGTCCAGTTTCATTCTTCTGCATATGGATGTCCAATTTTCCCAGCACCATTTATTGAAGAGACTGTGTTTCTTCCAATGGATAGTCTTTCCTCCTTTATCGAATATTAGTTGACCATAAAGTTGAGGGTCCACTTCTGGGTTCTCTATTCTGTTCCATTGATCTATGTGTCTGTTTTTGTGCCAGTACCACACTGTCTTGATGACCACAGCTTTGTAGTACAACCTGAAATCTGGCATTGCGATGCCCCCAGATATGGTTTTCTTTTTTAAAATTCCCCTGGCTATTCAGGGTCTTTTCTGATTCCACACAAATCTTAAAATAATTTGTTCTAACTCTCTGAAGAAAGTCCATGGTATTTTGATAGGGATTGCATTAAACGTGTAAATTGCCCTGGGTAACATTGACATTTTCACAGTATTAATTCTGCCAATCCATAAGCATGGAATATTTTTCCATCTCTTTGTGTCTTCCTCAATTTCTTTCAGAAGTATTCTATAGTTTTTAGGGCATAGATCCTTTACCTCTTTGGTTAGGTTTATTCCTAGGTATTTTTTTAATCTTCAAAGCAGAGACTGTTGTTTTCCTGACATATATTCTCCTTCTTCCTTTGAATGAAAGCAAAACCCTACATCATTGGGTGTGGCGATTTGCCCAATGATTTGTTCCTCCTCGAGGAGCCTGTGTGGCTCAGTGGTTGAGCATCTGCCTTTGGTTCAGGATGTGATACCAGGGTCCTGGGATGGCTCCCCACAGGGAGCCTGCTTCTCCTTCTGCCTATGTCTCTGCCCCTTTCTGTGTGTTCTCAAATAAATAAATAAATAAATAAATAAATAAACAAACAAACAAAATATTTTTTTTAAAAAAACTACATTTCTAAGCATCCCTTAGAGATAGAAGTTGATGATAATATATGGATGGAAGTCACTGCATGTGGTTTCTTGGAAAAGGGATTGATTCAAATGAGAGACAGGATGGAAAAGCTATAGCTATTCAACCATCTTGTGAGCAACAGATTGCCCTGAAAATGAAAGCCATTTACTAACTAAGGTCAGCAGAACAGAAAGAAGGAGACTGAGTCCTCAGTGACCATGGAGTCACCATACTTAGTACTTTATTAACCTACTTCTAGACTTCTCTTGTTAGAGAAAAAATGTATCTCCGATTTATTTTAATTACTTTTGCCTTGGATTTTTCTTACTAGCAGCCAAACTTAATCTTGTCTCCCTATTCCCTTCCCAACTGTGTTTGGCAGATATAATGATTGGAATATTAAAGTAAATTGTTAAAATTTAACTTAGACTTTTTCAATTTAGGGGAAATAGAAACTATAGTTCCTAAGCACGACCACTTCAGTGCAGAAGAATCTCTGAAGTACAAGAGGGGCATAGAAAGGAATCATTTATAAGGGGTTATGAATCCTTCATTGTCTCAATTATCCAAATTAAAAACAAAAAGACCCATTATAAAAATCAAATCATAGACATTGGCCCTCAGAAGAGGAGAGCCATATACACAGTGTGATCAGAACCCAGAAACAGGCAGGAGGGATGTTTGTGTGTATATACAATTAATTAAAAGAGGTAGGTGAAATAAGAAAAAAATGGTGTGAGCAGATATAAAGTATAGAGATCTTTAGCAATAAGGAAAAAAATCTTCTAAGAAGATATCCAGATGGCCAACGGACACAATAAAAAGATGCTCATCATCACTTACCATCAGGAAAATACAAATCAAAACCACAATGAGATATCACTTCACCCCTGTCAGAATGGGTAAAATAAAAAACTCAAGAAACAACAAGTGTTGGTGGGGATGTGAAGAAAAAGGAACCCTCAAGAACTGTTGGTGGGAACGCAAGCCGGTACAACCACTGTGGGAAACAATATGGAGGTTAGAACTACCCTACAATCCAATAATCAAACTACTAGGTATTTACCCAAATAATACAAAAACACTAGCTCAAAAGGACAGATGCACCCCTATGCTTATAGCAGCATTATTAACAATAGCCAAATTATGGAAGCAGCCCAAGTGTCCATCGATAGATGAATGGACAGGGAGGAAATGGTATATATATATATATATATATATATATATATATATATATACACACACACACACACACACACATACATCACGGAATATTATTCAGTCATAAAAAATAATTAAATCTTGCCATTTGCAACAACATGGGTGGAGCTAAAGAATATAATGCTAAGCAGAATAAGAGAAAGACAAATACCATAGCTTTCACTCAAATGTGGAATTTAAGAAACAAAACAAATAAAGGAAAAAGAGAGAAAGAGAGAGACAAACCAAGAAACAGACTCTTAACTAGAGAGAGCACACTGATGGTCACCAGAGAGGAGGTGAGTGGGGGGATGGGTGAAATAAATGATGGGAATTAAGAGTGCACTTCTCATGATGAGCACTGAATAATGCAAAGAATTGTTGAATCACTATATTGTACACCTGCAACTAATAGAACACTGTATGTTAACTACACTGGAATTAAAATTTTAAATAAAATTTAAATTAAAAAAAAGTCTTCTGAAATGGGAATTTGAGACTTGCAGAATTATAGGATGGATATCATGTTTAGCAGGGACATTTAATCATATTGGAATGAGTCAATTCTGGGTCTTGGAAAACCAAGCTCTTTGCTAAGCTTCCAGGGACATGGCTCAGACCACCCTGCAGAACCAGCCTGATGAGGCAGTTGCTGACCTTCCACCACCACCCCAGAGCAATCCATGCCACTTGATTGCAGTCCCCACTGATGCTCCTGTTTCTGCGTGGAAGTTGACCTCAGCTGCACCACTGGGTCTGTAACAAAGCCTATTCCTCACAACATTCTGCTCTTATATTTGTCATTCATCTTCCTGCAAAAAAAAAGCCTGAAAATGTATTGACTTCTACATTAGGAGACAAGACTCATAACAAAGGAATTTCCCCCAAATACACAGAAAGACTTGTCAAAATATGATGGGGAGCTATGAATAGGATAAATGTGTGCCACACAACTGCTAAAGATGAAGAATTCAGGAAGTTCTGAATGTTAAAACGAGAAGAAACTGGTTACAACTGGTTATAGAATTCAGGCAATTGGTAAAAGTGCAGTTTCAGTCTGAAGTGAGGGCCACCCCAAGACTGAGCTAAGAAAGTCATGGTGTCCATGGTGATCCGGAGATGCATGCATTCTCCCAGTGAGCAAGTGGTTATTGAATGCAGATTCACGCCAGAGCCTGTTACAGCACTGGAGATTCAGCGGTGAATCGATAAATACTGATAAAAGTCCTTGCCCCCATGAAGCTTGCATTTCACGGATAAAACAAATAGGACCTGAAAAGCCAGATACAGGAATCTGCCACTGCATACCTGCAATCTATCCAGGCTTATCAAGCTCTATTTCCTAATTCCTTTCCCAGTATCTCCCAAAGTATGTTTTGCCAACTCTGTGTTTTAAGAATGGAAAGGACTTGGTGAACAAAAACATTTGGAAAATGACAAGGATACAAAAGTAAACAGGTTTGTTGGAGGCAGGATCTCTCAGAGGCTTTAATATATTTAATATATTCCAATATGTGCATTGGAAATCTCCCAGAAGGGAATGGAATGAGTATGTATGCCATGTGTCCAAACTTATATGACGACAGAACCTTTTTTTTTGTGAAGTATTTTTACAGAACTAGAATACCCAGGAATGCTTTAGAAAACGCTTCCTTACACTGTAACAAAGTTGATTTTATTCTCTTAAAATAACTGCTGGAGGGAGTGAAAGATGTGGCCCCCCAGAACAGCAGTGAAGCATTGGGTTTGGCTCAAAAAGAATTCTCCTTGCTCTCCAGGTGGAAACAGGGAAGGATGAAACCATGCATATGAAAACACTGAGGAGATCCTGAGCAATTTTCACATCAGAGTAGTAAGTGAAGGAGAAAAAAGGATTTTTTTAAATAATGGTTGAGTTGAGAAGGGAATCCAACAATAGAGAAATATATAAAACATGGGTAATGAACCATCTTATTTATGTTCTATTAAGGGGCCTTATTCACAGAAAAAAATTAATTAAGGATCATACACAAAAAGAACCTTTTTCTCTCTTACTGGGAGAACAAAATGTACAATCCATATGCTTTTGGAATTACCAACAGGGAACATGGTATTGAAAGCAGTAATTTTAATCCCTTTCTTCACTAAACCTTTCATTACAACCATGAAAAAAAATCAAATAGCTCTCATTTTCATATGATTTGTCCATACTCTTATGGGGTGCCGATGAATAGGTGAAAAATCAGAGCACAGCTCACACACAGAGAGGGATTGAAGAAATGTAAGGAAACTGGATGCCTCTGTAGGGTAGAGAAAAATCCTTTAGATAATTGGCAGGTCACAGGAAGCCTTGAAGATAATAATGAGAAACCTGAGTGTAGAAGGCCCCAAACGTAGGGAAATATTTTTGAAAGATTATGTGAATCCTATTTCTCCCCCAAGAGGCCAAAGTCAGACAAAATGGATCAGTATTCTGGACCCTGAGAGCCTCCCTCCATCTTTCAAGATCCTGACTTAGAATATCAAAGTTTGGGAAAATTCTCATCCTGTTTCTTCTGTGTCCATGCACGATGAAGACCACATTGGTTCTGAAGGTCTGCTCAAAGTGGATGCAGTTTGGAAACCACCAGGGATGTGAAATTAGACAGTCTATTTTCTAAAACTCTAGAGGCATCTTTACAGGGTCAAATACAAATAAGGCTTGACACATACAAACAAAATAATTTCTGCTTGGAAAGTCTCCCTAGACTACCCCTCTCTGCATCACTAGCTTTCATCGGATTCCACGTCTGAATAAGCATGTGAATACTGAGGCCATACTGACAAATCCAAATTTCAAAAATTATTGTGGAGCAGATTCTATTGCCCCAACATTATTTGGTTTTTATGAGAGGTATGTTAAGGAAGTGACTGGCATAGTCTTGCCTCAGGAGTTGATAAGTCCCCTTGGGGAGATGAGATTATATATGGGAAACAAATAGATTTCTAACAAATGAGGCCCCGATGGGAGTAAGCCTTGATCCTAGCATAGAACAATGGGAGGGAAGGGCCAGCTTCACAAAAGGGAAGAGTCAGCTTGACATAAGGCTTTAGGATGTACTTCAGAGAGACAGCAGGGACGGAGAAATGGAACAGAAGTGAAGGGGCCTTTCCAAGAGGCAAAGCTGAAGAGAACCAGGGAGAGAGAGAGATTACCAAGAGACTATTCAAAGCCACAGGGAAGGAGCATTTGTGGATAGCCTAAGATTTTTCTCCCAGTGGGATGAAGCATTCACTCACTCTGCCGTTCTAGAGATGTCTCTACTTATCACAAAGCATTACAATCACTTTCTGTGTCTTTTCCCAGCTAGACAATAAACTCCTCTAGGTCAGGGACCAGGTCTTATTCAACTTTGAAGCGTCCACTCCAATAGTAGAGTAGAGCGGGCACCTAACTGGTGATTTCTTTTTAACTGACCACAGGGACTGGGGAGCTGCAGAGAGACTATCTAGCAGCCTGGAGATAAAGAAGGAGAAGAATCTAGCAGGTCTTAGAATCTGGTTGGAGGGCTGGGTACATAAGTCTAAAATCCATATGAGAGAAGGCCGAGAAGAAATATCCAAAAGGCAAAACCAGGTTCCATCTCATTTTCATTCCCATTTGTCCCCCAAAATTGATGTTCCCTCCTTTAAAAGATAAAAGAAAAGGCTTAGAAATGCAGCCTTCATTGGACATCAGCCAGATTCTTCTAGCAAGTATATTAAAGTCTTCTTCCAAAAAGACTAGCAGAAGTATTTGGAATTGTTGAATAGATCACTAATTATTTTCAATTCTTGCCAAAAGAGGAAAGGAAAAGAAAGTGATTCATTTGTTATGTGACCATAAAGTCTTGATCCAAACCACAGTTATTAGTTAGGGCTGGTGTAGTAAAGCCAAGGCCTGCTGGAACGAGGGGCCGTGTGACAGCTCACCCAGGCATGCTGGGACCTTCCTTGTTCTGTCCTGCGCAGCTCCTGCATATGGATTTTGCATCCAAGTGTTGCTCTCTGTGATGCAGGGCATGGCCTGTTCTCTGGCATTGTAGACACAGTCTAATGGGCTCTGCTCGGTCAGTGCCATCTGCTCATTTTGTGAGCTAGCAGCTTTGCAGGGCATAACCTGTATGGTTCTCCTCTTCAAAACTTAAGAAGAGCTGTGTTTCTCTTGTCAGTGGTAGTAAAAAAGATGGAAACCTATATCTTGTTATTCATCAAAACCACACATTAACTGTTACAGGTCTTCAGGAAGCTATAGAAATAGACATGGGACATAGAAACAGAGACAGAGAATCATTTCCAAGAGGCAAAGACTTATGCAGAGGTAGAGCATATGGTAAAAGAAATTTAAATGGCAGGTCCATTCCTTTAATGCTTAGACTGCGAATGAGGTGCAATCCCTTAATGAATCACATCAAGGCTCCTGGGCTTTTCTGAGTCCCTGTGACAACTATTGGTCTGCTTGTCTGTCTGTCCCACTGGACTACACACTACCTGAGGGCAGGAACACAGTCTCTTCTGCTGCATACCAGACCCTCAACAACTGTTGCTGGAAGAATGAAGACTGGATCCTCTCCTCCCCACTGAGGGGAACAGTGGGGGACTGATTACACTGATATCCAGTGTAATATCTATAATACAGGAGAAAGTAAACACATTTTATAAAGAAAATTAAAAAACAAAGGACTATTCACAGAAGTTAAATTCTCTAAAGTCACTGTGGATACCAAGTTAGCAAGTGCTGAACCATCGATAGCTCCCAGGGAAAAAAAGGCTTAGATTCCTCTAAGCTGCAGGTCACATTTTTCAACTGAAATATATTTGCATTATACAGGTTTGTTTGTTAGCTGTCTTGTAAAATAAGTGGGGCTCATCAGCACTGAAACCCTGCTCTTCCATATTCCCATTTTCCTATATAATACTTAGCATGTATTTTCTTAATTGTTTTGTAGCCTCTGGATCTGCAGAACATGCCTTGCCTGCAAGCTTAATGTTGTCTTTGACATATGGCCTTTTAGAACTTGTGGAGTAGCTGAGACAACCCCAACGAGGAGGGTGTAAAGGCCTGACCCTTGGTAATGTGACCCTACGTCTCTTCAGCTTTCAGTGTCATCACAGTGCAGCCCACTATGCTTTTCATAAGGTCTTCACCTCACGAATCCACAAATGTACCAGCTTTTCCTTCTTTTCTAAAACTTCATAACATACTACAGATGTTACTACAGCACTTTCTGGGGCAGCCCTAGGTACAGATCAGTGGACATTCCCAGTTTTTCCTGAATGGACTTTATTGTTGATTCTTTAACATTGAACTCACAGGTGACACACTATAACTCATGCCTGAACAAAGCTCATCTAGCATATATGTATTGTCTCTGTAGGGCACATCACAGCCTTCTTGCACTTAGAAACGCTGGCCAGCACTTGAGAACTATTCTTGTGGCCATTTTTAAACAACAAAATTACTAACAAAAACACAAAAATGCAAAAAATTGTATGGCATTAAATAGACTGAGAAAGGGACACTTGTTTATAATATGAAAGCTGAAACAAGAAGGCAGACATCACCCTGCTTGACCTCCGCTGGGAGGTGTGTGTCAAGTGATTTGAATTTTTCACCACTCTGGACACATTCAAGAATGACCTGGAAAGAGCCATGAGTATTGGTTTTGGGATTAGAAATAAAAGTGAGTCGATAAATTCGGAAATATGGAATCCAAAAAATGAAGAGCTACTACTGTCCTGTGGGGATGAGGTCCAGAGAAGGGATTTCTTTCCTAGATCATTTCCTGAGAGTTAAATGAGACCATATATGTAAGCAGTTCAGCACAATGCCCTACATACAGTTAGCAGTCAATAAATTCTTATTCTCTGACTAATGAGATCCCACCTCAGAGGTTAGGTGACTTTTGAGCTGGCCCCTGGAAGATAGATAAGGTATGGACAAACATAGATAAGCAGAGAGAACAGGCCAAGAGTTAGGACATTAAAAAGTCAGGAACTTGGCAGGAAAGAATTTGAAAAGACAGGTCAGGACCAATTTATAGAGTTAAGTTCCAGACTGAGGAATCTGGACGTAATTCTACAGGCAACAGAGCAGCTGTGGTATTCTATGAGTAGGAAAAATAGTGATGAGAGCTGAATTTCCAGGAGAATAAGCTGGTGATGGTGTATAAAATAAATGGTGCATGTGAGAGCGGCAACTCAGGCAACCATTCAGAAAGTGAAAGCATCACTGATGGCAATAATCATCTGGTAATTTTGTGACTTCAGAGAAATTTAATAGGAATTTTAAAAGGAAAAAGGGAAGTGTTTCAAAGTGAAGTCTTTGCCTGAGCTTTTGATGAAAAAAAATTACTTGACATTCTCATTAATAACACAAATTCCTGGGACCCAATCCATCTCTATGGAATCAGAACCCCCAAGATGGTGGCCTGGGGAAGCCATCTGTCCTCCAAGCATCTCCCATTATTCTTCCATCAGTAAGTTTGGGAAATATTGTCTCCAAGCTGTAGGAAATCAGAACAGCAGCTCTGTCTGCTGTAGGTGTGGTCAAGAGCAACACCCTGCTCCCAACCCTAGATGTTGTGTCCACAAGGCTATACAGAGACAGAGACTGACTTTCGAGCTCTAGCCTTCTCCACAGTTAGCTTGTTTTGTCAAGTAAGCCTCTCTACTTCCTAAAAAAAAGGAGAATACTAACCTCCCTGGGCTTAGGGATAAGGAAGTACAAATGTTTTCACAAATAAGTCAGCCTTGGAAAGGAATTTTATTAAAAAAAAAAAACAGGTACAACCAACTATATCCATTTGAAATAAATTTTGTACTTTCTAAACTCTTAAGGACAAACTCCTTACTCCTTAATTTGTAATCTTTTTAAAATCCAATTTGTATAAATCTATGAATAGGATGAACTCCAACTGCTAATTCTAAGGCAGACACATAAAGTATTTTTTAAAGTAATATAAAGTATTTTCCATATTTACACTTAAGTAAACAGGTATGAAGAAAGTGAAAGTCTACTTGAAATTGATTTAGAGTCTACTAAAGAACTGTGAAGTTCTGTTCTATGATCCTTGACCTAACCAATTACATGGAAAACTAAAAGAACAAAAAGAAAGAACGAAAATTTTCTATTAGTAGATATCACATATGGTTAAGAAGTCACTGGTATCCAATATATTTTTAATAGATGCTTTAATAGTAGCTTTGAATCCATGATCTATCTTCTTCTACCTTCTATTTGTTGAATAGATTGCACTACCTTGAAGAAGATTCTAGAAGATAGACCATGGATTCAAAGCTACTTTGGAAACTAGATTAGAATTAATGTATCTTTTTAAGAATTTCCTCATATTGTAACAAAACATGAGAGACACCTAACTCTGGGAAATGAACAAGGGGTAGTGGAAGAGGAAGTGGGTGGGGGGTTGGGGTGACTGGGTTATGGGCACTGAGGGGGGCACTTGGCGGGATGAGCACTGGGTGTTAGGCTATATGTTGGCAAATTGAACTCCAATAAATAAATAAATAAATAAATAAATAAATAAATAAATAAATAAGAATTTCCTCAGATTATTTATGTACTCTTTATTTCCTCCCAAAAAGAAAAAAAAATGTCAGAAGTCATATTATATTAATACCTCAAAATCTAAAGATAATCTAGTGTAATCTCATTTTGTAGTGAAGGAAATGGGGCCCAGACAAATTAAATGACCCATGATTATACAATTAGTTAATCAGGAGTTAGAATTTTAGTCTACTGGCCCACCTTGCCTCTTAGCAAAAGGGAAGAAATACTGATTGCTGCTATACACAATCCCATTTGTATCTTTAAGATAAAATGAGTTAAAAATAGACAGCATCTTGTAGTCATTAATAATAGCCATCACTATAACGAATGAATGAGAGACAACAATGAACGCTTGTGTCCAAAAACTTGGAAATATCACGGACCTCTCACAAAACTTTGCTTTGTGAGCAATATTACAATCAAATATAATCTAAGTGGAGGCGTGAGTATGTAGAAACCATCAATCACAGATTCCTAGTACTCACAGACTCGTAGGGCGTTCACAAATCCAAATAAAGAACAGCAGACCTACAGGACACTGGTACACTCTGGACCACCAGTTAAGGCCTGTGGTCTCCATAAAAGATTTGTGCACAATTTGTAAGGAAGCTAGAGGTCTTACACATCTCTGAGACAGCATCTGGCAAGTTATGGGTATCCAGAGTCTCCACTGGGAGAGAGGTACAAGTCCATCTTGTGGGGCTAGTGACGAACGTCACACACACACACACACACACACACACACACACACACACATGCATGCACACACACACACACACACCCATATATCTACTTGCAATCACTAGTTTACATGGGAACTAGGAGCCTCCCTATAGCAAATGCTTAACAGTGTCTAGTACTGGAGTCCAGCTGTTCACATCTCAGCTACTCACGATAGACCAGCATCTAAAATGCACTGGAGAGCACAGTAGGGGAAGGAATCAAAAGGAAAATTTGCCAGGCAGAGCAGAGCAGATCAGCAACAAGGCCTGGCAGGTCACAAGGAGAGCTAGTTTTAGATGGTGGCTGATTCTTGAACCCTTCTGGGCCCAGCTGTCCTAGCTAGGACAGCCCAGGGGAGAAGCAGAAGACCTGTTAGCCAAACTCTGCAATGTTGTTGGGCTGTGGGGTCCGCGAGCGCATAACCTGCCCCGAGGAAGGACAGCACAGAGGAGAGGCATTGTCCTGCCCCACGCCATGGGGGCCTAGTGCCCTTAGTGGCCGGGATGAACCACCAGGGTCCGGGCCTCCCTGGGACAGAAGCCTAGGCAGATGAGCAAGATCAGCTGGTGCCACAGTGGCTCTAATAGGTGTGGCCGAGTTATATGGGTGCTGGTCAGAAACCCCTTGGGGATCCCCAGAAATACTTGAGATAAGAGTTTTAACCTCAGCCAGGACTCAGACTGTGTTTGGGGAGAGGGTAGGAAAGTTGTAAGTGAGTGGACACAAATCCTCGCTGCTTCACTGGTTCTTTCTTTGGTCCAAACTCTCCCTCCTGGTTTCCTCCTTGCCAGTATGCTGGTTGGTCCAAGGTACTGAAGAGAATGGGCTCAGGGCCAGGGCACCGGATTTCTAGCCCGACTCTCCCATGCGGTGCTGTGACTTTTGGGGATTGTTTTAACTTCCTGAGCCTCAGGGTTCGGGCGTTCATGTCAGTCTGCTCCCATTCACACAGACCCACTCTTAAGACTTGGGGCATTCAAGTAATAAATGCAAAAAAAGACTTCTTTCTGCTGTATGATAGGCATCTAAACCATTTTCTAATCATTTCTAAATCATTCTAAATTAATTCCTCCCATCCCTTTCTCAGAGTCTGCACCAACATCCCACCCAGGGGCAGCCAGGCACTCAGCCCCAGGCTCTCCCACAGCTAATTGAACCATGAGTGGACATTAACCCAGCATCAGATTCTCTTCCATGATCCTGAGATTCCAGGTCAGGTCAGACTCTGACATGAACCTAAAGCTAGAGTCAGGTCACCTATGTGCAGAGAAGAAAGAGCTGTTTTGCAAAAATAGTGAGCTGTGAGGTAGGCCGAGACATGAGGGCCCACAGCCCATGAGAGGGAGTGGAGAGAGGAGAGGAGAGGAGGGAATGGAAGGGGGGGTGGGGAAGAGGAGGCCATCATGCACTTCTCACACTTGGGTCAGTGAGTTACTCCTGAAACCTCTCTGTGACGTTCACGTGTGCTGAAGCTGACACACGTGGCATTCTGATTCTTGGCAGCTGCCTTAGTCTGTTCGGCCTGCTAGAACTGGAATATTATAGAGTGGGTGGGTTAAACAATAAACAATTATTTCTCATGGTTCTGGAAGCTGGGAAGTCCAAGACCAAGATGCCAGCAGATTCAGTGTCTGGTGAGGGCTCACTGCTTGATTCAGGGAGGGCTGTCTGCCCACTGTGTCCTCACATGGAGTTGGCAGACCTCTCCAGGGTCTCCTTTATAAGATCACTAAACTCAGGACCCAATCACCTCCCAAAGGCCCCACCCCTTATACCATCACATTGGGGGTTGGGTTTCAACATATGAATTTTGGAAGGACAAAGAAGTCATAGCAGCGAACAATTCCAACTAACACAACTGCACCCCACATGGGTGTAGGGAGGTTAGGACCTCTCCAAGTGTCATCCTTAAACAAGTGGCCACAGACCAGACCAGAAGCCAGATCCCAGATGTCCCAACTTCTCCACAGCTGTTGCTGTTGAAATAGTATCAGGTAGGGAGTTCCAGGTCACCTCAGGGGGCAGTCGGTAAAAATTCTATTGTTCTCCAGTTCAGGCTGAAGAGCTTCTGGACTGTCCTTAATATGACTCTGTACATCATTAGACCAGATTATCTACCAAACTCTTCCATTAGTTTTGTATTTTAAAGCTAGATTTTAATGATCTGTTTTAAAGTGTACTGTAAATAGCTATGACAAAAATTACCACGGTTCAGAATTCTCATTTTTAATCTATATTTAGCTTTGAGCTGAAAAAAAATCTATAGATGAGAAAGAATATAAAAGCAACTGCGATGACACATTGTTCCTATTTCTACTTGCCAGGGTAACATCAGGATGCTGTTACTGGAAATGAGAGGGTTTCTTCAAAGGCAAAATCCTGGTGTGTCCTTTACCATCTGTGTGTGTGTGTGTGTGTGTGTGTGTGTGTGTACATGAGCATACATGTGTGCACATAAGCGTGTGTATGTATGTGTGTGTACATGAGCATGCGTGTGCATGTCTGTGTGTACATGAGCATGTATATATGCATATATGTGCATGAGCATGCATGTGTGCATACTTTTGTGTACCTGAGCGTGTATATATGCATATGTGTGTGTGTGAAAGCTATAAGTAAGCAGTCACAAATCCCTGCTTCATAGTTTCTTTCTCTGCTCCAAGTGCTTCCTCCTGGTATCATTCCTGCTTCCTAGTCCAAGATGCTTAAGGGAACAGGCTCAAGGGCAGAGTTCTGGGTTCTAATCCTGACTCAATCACATAAGGCTGTGACTTTACGCAATTGTTTAAACTTTTCTATGACTCAATTTTCTCATCCATAAAAAGGGTCTACCAATAGTACCTATGTCATAGTTTTGTCAAGATGAAATGCATAGATATAAAACTCTTAGAACCATGCCTAATACTGAATAAATACTCAAAACTTCTAAGTGTTATTATTAGTAGTCATACCTCTTAGTTGTCAGAAAATAGTTTCTTCTTGCTTGAATCCCAGATCCACCCCCTCAATTCCAGGTTGATACTGTTGGCTTATTGATGAAATCCTGACTCAGTAAACCCAGAATTTAATATAAGATTTTCTGCTATTCAGCTCTGCTATAAGGATTTATTATCCCCTTCGGGTGGGAGTCATCATCTCAGGGCTGCTCTCACTTTTAAGATTTTATAAGCTTGCCCCTGCCTCATGTAAACCCCAGAGTTGCAGGTTATCTACCTTTTTTTCTCAAGAGTTCTATCTTCCATGCACATTTTCAGCATCCTAGAGACTCCTTTCTCTCCTAGAAAAGACTCTCTCTGCTTCTACAAGGAATAAGTCAGCATGTTCAAGATTCATGCTCAAGTTACACAACCTGCTCTCTCACATCCTCCCTTTTGCTATGCTGGTGTACTCAGGAGGTCCTGCCCTGATAATGACCATACCTGTCATCTTGGGTTACATTTCAATCCATACAGTTTTTAGGGAAATTTGAAGACACAAAATCATGTGCAAGAAGGAACTGTTCAGGAAGCATGACTGGGGCATAGTCTGTGTGGGTGGGGTGGCAGGAAAGAGCTGGAGATGTACAAATGTCTTAATAGGTCAAGGAGTTCAACCTTTGTCTGGTTATCAGCAAGGAGACACGGAATAATGTTAGGCAGGATGGAGTCATCATCAGATCTGCAGCTGAGAAATATAACTCTGATTGGAGCAAAGGGATAAGAACAAAAGTGACCACATATATGGAAGACAGGTGAAAGGCAATTTTTGGAACCACCTTTGATAAATGACAAGAACTGACTTTAAGGATGGAGAGGTGAGACCAGTCATGAGAACTTGGATACACTCAACAGTATTTGAACTTTGAGATTTTGGAGGTGATTGTGGGGGGGGGGAGGGACGGAGTAAGTCTAAGATGACTCTAAAGCTTTGGGCTTGAGCAACAAGAATAGAGATGACCTGCCTTTAACTAAAGTAAACAATGTAGGGGAAAGATAAAGCTCATGAAACAAGTTCATGAAAACAAGTTCAATTTTAGATGCTCACAGGCATCGAAGTGAACATGTCTACTAGGCGCTTTGAAGTTCAGGTCTGGCACTCAAGAGAAAGATCTAGAGATGAAAATTAATATAATATACCAATAAGATATTGGCTTAAAGATGGAAGTTTGAAGCCCTAGGAGTAGTGAGATTAATGAAATACATTAATCAAATAGGGTGTATAGGAGAAGAAAAGAAGATAGTCAAATATCAAACTGAGTCCAGTGAGTTCAGGTTAATTAGAAGGATTGGTGCTAACGTCAGGCCCTCAGAGTCAAAAATTCTATATATGAGGAATAATGACTATCTCTAATAATAATAATAATAACGTGGATGAACTCACTCTGAAAGGAAAAGAATTGGAGCACCATGGCAAGATGATCGCCATTAATATGAAACAAAGATGCATGTCTAAAAGTGAAAAGTTGAGTTCAATAAAGCAAGAGTGAGTCAAATACAAGAGGTCAACAGCCTAATAATGGGGACCGATAATGAATTTGTGTGTGTGGCTCCAGGAACAGTACTCCTAACGTCAATGGACAGGGGACTTATTCTTTACATCTTGATGGCAAGAACTGGAAGAGACAACCTCTTGAACACCAAAATGAATGAGAGTAAAAATCACACGAGACAGGCGGTGTGATATGACTAGAAGGTCAGTCATAATGGAGTGGCAATGATATACCATGAGCTCAGAAAGACCTCAAATAAAACTATCAGTCTCCCCTCGTGGACTGCGAGGTGAGAAGCAAGTGATTTGTGTGGCGAGGACTGTGATTCAGATATAGAATGACTATAACCATCTCCATTAATTCGGCATCAGGCTGCTGTTACCTGGGCAAGTGCGTGTCATCTGTATAAATATATACTCGCCCATTCAGCAAACCTGAGCCATATGAGGAGTGGGGTGCTGTAGGACAGACTCTATGTTCTGTGAAGCACAGAGGAAATCTGTGTTACCTGCCTTACTATTCCAAGGGCAGTGCCTCATATACAGTTTCTGACGTCAAGGAGCTAAGATCAGATCAAAAGTAAAGTACATGTGGATCCAAAGAGAAGGAAGTGTAATTGGTGGCTCAGATTTTTCATTAGAGACATAAAGAATTGGAGAGTGCTGGGATGTCTCGGGGGCTCAGTCAGTCAAGCATCAGACTCTTGATTTTGGCTCAGATCATGATGTCAGGTCATGAGATCGAGCCTGCGTTGAGCTCTGCATGGAGCATGGAGCCTGCTTAAGATTATCTCTCCCTCTCCCTCTGCCTATTTTTCCCTCTAATAAAAAAAAAAAAAGGAGAAAGAGCTGGACAATGCATTAAAAAAGGAGAACATCTAAAAAAGAGAGAACATCATAAAGCACATGTTGTACCTGGACATAATAAACACTCAATAAATGATTGCTATTTCTAATATTATATAATGTGCTCATTTTAGGCAACTCCTCTGAAAATAGGGTGTCTCAGAGAAATCCTAGAGCTTTCAGATATATTTGTAACCAGCCATGAATCTGACTTTTGGTATAGTTTCAACTTCCCTAACAGAGCATAATGTAGTCTCTTCAGACGAGCAGAGTGTTTTTAACACAGATGGTTTAGATCAGTTATCTTATTATTCAAAAGTCTGCCCCTCAACAGGAATCCATAGAAGTTTAAACTGAAGATGAGTGGTCATTCTCAGCTAGAGTCATCCCCCATCTTGAAAAATACCTCTTCCCTTATGTTTTGGTTACACTTTCCTTTGATGGACAAACAGCTCCAGCTGTTTCAACCCTCGAAGTGCCTCAAGCCTTCCTGGGCAGGCTTTCTATCCCACTCTTCCTATGGAGACAAGGGGATCTGCATTCAGCCCCTGAGGAGTAGAAAGGACCCACGTTTTCCCTCTGATCTTAGCCTAATTATTTTTGTAAATATAAATACAGCCCCATGGACTGTAGCTCTGTGGACCTCATTCAATCAGAAAAAGAAAATACCCAGTATTTGGGTACTGAGTACAGTTCTTAGAAGAAAAAAATCAGAAATGTTAAGGCACTAGTTGTTGAATATGCAAATGTTGTTGGGTGAACAGAAGAAAGTTCACTGCTAGCTGGGACTTTTTCTAAATTCATACTGACCAACATTCCATGATATCATCAAAATATTAATGTCGATTTCACTTGATTTGCTTTCACACACAGTGTTTTGAGGGTTTTTTTAAGGTAGTTATACTTTTTTTTTTAACTTTCTGGCTTTGGTTTATACAAGATCACGACCAGTTTGTAATCCAACAAGCGGGTGGCAATTGACTCCCTCCTACGTGAAGGACATTGTGTTTGGAACATCATAATAAAGACAGATCTGAAATCACAAGCAGCAGGAAAAAGTTTCCCTCAAATGAAAGGCCAGTTGCTGCATTTCTCAATCTATCTAACAGAGTAGCTTCTATTTTGTAGCTGGATCTTTATATTTTATTTGCCCATTTGATATTTATGATGAAAATATTCAAGATTGAAAAAAATCTACTGTCCACCAGCCTTGAACCTGATAGGTGGAACCTATGCACTGCCTCCTAAGATGTGCAACAGTATGTACCAAGTGTGTTAGTGACATCCCTAGAGAAAAGTGCATTTTTCTTGCCAACAGCAATTCTGCTGGGAATAGCTTTTTGACTTAGGTAAAAATAGCTGTTTTCATCAGTCATCACACTTCCTGTTCAGCTTTTTTATACATACAATTTCTACAATTGGAAAGAAAGTGGGGAAGTGGGACTTTCAATGCTATGAAATTCATAGGCTGCATCTGTATTGAAGTCTAGTTTATGGCAGAAATTCTAAGGAAATAAAAAAGAGCAAGGACTTTTCAAATGTCAAAAAGACTGCCAATTGCAGATGCTTCCTCTAATGTAGTAGAAGAGACCGGTTCTCACAGGTACAATGAAATATGTACACCCCAGCTCATCAGCACCTTGTGATCTCCATGGGAGGCATCACTTTTAGGAGAAGTATATGTTGAAATAAAGTACGTTGAGTTCTTTTTTAAAAAAAATTCATTTATTCATGAGAGACACACAGAGAGAGGCAAAGACATAGGCAGAGGGAGAAGCAGGCTCCTCACAGAGAGCCCGATGCAGAACTCGATCCCAGAACCCCAGGACCATGACCTAAGCCGAAGGCAGATGCTCAATCACTGAGCCACCCAGGTGCTCAAAGAATGTTGAGTTCTAATAGCTACTTTGAGATCACTAAGGAGAGTAAAAACAAAAGTGAGAAGTTTAAGAAGTGGTTACTCAGGGTTATCCTCTCGCCCCACTTTTATACTGAGGATATTTCTCCTTGATACACTCTGTAAAGGTACCAAGAGTCATTTTCTAAGATAACCTTTTTATTGAGATATGATTTCACATATAGTGAAATGCATGAATCTTATGTGTACAGTTCAATGCGTTTTGTTGTTTTAATTGACGCATAGCTGACATACAGTATTATATTAGTTTCAGGTATACAACATACTGATTCGATGTTAATATATATTTTGAAATGTGCACCACCATAAATGTGGTTACCATCTGTTGCCAAAGTTATTGCAATATTATTGACTAAATTCTCTGTTACACTTTACGTCTCTGTGGCTTATTTATTTTATACCTGGAAATTTGTGACTCTTAATCCCCTTCCCCTATTTCGCCCATCCCTCCCACTCTAACCACCAATTTGCTCCCTATATCTATGAATCTGTTTCTGTTTTGTTTTGTTCCTTCATTTGTTTTCTTTCTTAGATTCCACATGTAAGTGAAATCATATGGTATTTGTCTTTCTCTTTCGGACTTATTTCACTTAGCATAATATCCTCTAGGTCCATCCTTGTTGCAAGATTTCATTCTTTTTTACGGCTGTTTTCGACAGTGGCTGCACCAATTTACATTCCCACCAACCCACACAAGGCTTCCCTTTTCTCCACATCCTCACCAACATGTGTTGTTTCTTGTCGTTTTTATACTAGCCAATCTGACAGGTGTGAGGTGATATCTGATTGTAGTTTTGATTTGCATTTTCCTGATGATGAGAGATGCTGGGCATCTTTTCATGGTCTCAAGATGTCATTTTTTAATGTCCTAGAAATTACCTAGATACAGAATAAAGATAATGAAGGTTGTTCACACATTTCTAAAACATAGATTTCCTTTACTATCTACTTTATTTGTCAGCATCTGGCTTAAAACACACACACACACACACACACACACACACACACACACCACAGAGTTCAGGACTAAATGATCAAACTAGTTGTGTATTTAACAAAAATATCATATTCCACTCCCAATTCATGAGACTAGATGTTAAAATCATGGAACTTCAGAGCAGGAAAGGACCTCCTAAGGCTTGGGAAGACATATGGTGTGATTCCAACGTGCAGCCAAGTTTGAGAAAGTTTTCCAAATTGGTTCTCAAATTTTAATGGACAAGTAAATCACTTGAGGATCTTGTTGAGATCCTGACTCAGTGGGTCTGGAGTGAGGCCAAAATTCTGCATTTCTAACAAGTTCCCAGTAAAGCTGATGTTCCTCTCCATGGTCACACTCTGGGGCCATGAGGTCTCTGAGATCTCTCAGCCCAGGGGCCATCAAACTGTTCTCAGAACTCTTAGGGCTCTGCGGAGAGTGCTGGGCAGGTTCCACAATCTACATTCACATTTGCTAGAAATGAGGCTCATCTGAGCTTGCATCCCTCACCCATTCTCCACCATCACCTCTCCCAATTTAAATGTCATTTAGTGTCACTGTCATTGACTGACTTTATAATGTGTAAATATGATAAATATAAACTGAAAAATATTATAGATCTATTTTACATATAACATTTTGTTTGACAAGGGTGTACACTGCTAAAAATACTTCTCTGGTTCCTTCCATTATACAGATAAGGAAACTAAGATCCAATTGACTTTATGAAAGGCACATCACAATTATAGGCCAACACAATTTCCTTTTATAGAACTCAGTTTCCTTGTATAATTCAAGAGAAACTAGCCCAACTAAAGCCAAACCAATGGAAATGCAATCTGGGTTGCATGTCTGCCCATTTATGTACCAGTGTTTGAACTAAGAATGCAAGGATACTCAGGAATGCCAACCTAGCTCCTGGGCATGCTGGGTACAGTCCACTAGTTTGGAGGTTGGTTCCAACTAGGGTTATGTTGAAAATGGAAGGAAAAATTAGGGGTGCATATATCCTTTCAAGTTAATGTTTCTATGTCCATAAATATCCAATAGTGAGATTACTGGACCATACGGTAGCTCTATTTTTAATTTTTTAAAAAGATTTGATTTATTTATTTATGAGAGACACAGAGAGGGAGAAAGAGAGGCAAAGACATAGGCAAAGGGAGAAGCAGGCTCCATGGAGGGAGCCCGACGTGGGACTCGATCTCGGGTCTCCAGGATCACGCCCTGGGCTGAAGGCAGACGCCAAACTGCTGAACTACCCAGGGATCCCCCTAATTTTTTTAAAGAGTCTTCATACTGTTTTCCACAGTGGCTACAACAGTTTGCATTCCTATCAACAGTGCATGAGGGTTCCTTTTTCTCCACATCCTCGCCAACACTTGTTTCTTGTGTTTTTGATTTCAGCCTTTCTGACAGATGTGAGGTAATATTTCATTGTGGTTCTGATGTGCATTTCCCTGACGATGAGTGATGTTGAGCATCTTTTCATGTGTCTGTTGGCCATCTGGATGTCTTCTTTGGAATAATGTCTCTTCAAGTACTCTGCCCATTTTTTAATTGGATTCTTTGGAGGCTTTTTGGTGTTGAGTTATATAAATTCTTTGTACATTTTGGATACTAACCCTTTATCAGATTTGTCATTTGCAAATATCTTCTCCAATTCAGTAAGTTGCCTTTTAGTTTTGTTGATAGTTTCTTTTGCTGTGCAGAAGATTTTTATTTTGTTGTAGTCCCAAAAGTTTATTTTTGCTTTTGTTTCCCTTGTCTCAGGAGATATGTCTAGTAAAAATGTTTTTACAGCCAATGTCATAGAAATTAATGCCTCTGCTCTCTTCTAGGATCTTTATGGTTTCAGGTCTCACATTTAGGCCCTTAATCCATATTGAGTTTATTTTTGTGCATGGTGCAAGAAAGCGGTCCAGTTTCATTATTTTACAGGTAGCTGTCCAGTTTTCTCAGTGTAATTTGTTGAAGAAACTGTCTTTTCATTGTATATTCTTGCCTCCTATGTCCAAGATTAATTGACCAAATAAGCATGGGTTTATTTCTGAGCTTTCTTTCCTGTTCCATTATCTATGTGTCTATTTTTTTTCCAGTAACACACTGTTTTGATTAGTACATCTTTGTGGTATAGCTTGAAATCTGGAATTGTGATATCTCAAGTTTTGTTTTCTTTTTCAAGATTGCTTTGGCTATTCAGGGTCTTTTGTGGATTCATACAAATTTTAGGATTAGTCTTTTTCTGTGAAAAATGCTATTGGCATGTTGATAAGGATTGCTTTGGGTAGTATAGACAAAGAATATGAAAACACTAATTGGAAAATATATACCCTATGTTTATTGCAGCATTATTCACAATTGCCAAATTATGGAAGCAACCCAAGTGTCCATTGGTAGATGAATGGATAAGTGGATATTATCCATTCATATATAAAGGAATGATATCTTGTCATTTGCAACAACATGGATGGAGCTAGAGAATATTGTGCAAAGCAAAATAAGTCAGTCAGAGAAAGACAAATGCCACATGATTTCACCCATATATGGAATTTAAGAAACAAAGAACAAACAGGAAAAAAAAGACAAATCAAGAAACAGAGAACTACAGAGAACAAACTGGTGGTAACCAAGGGGAAGTGGGTGAAGATGAGTGAAAAAGATGATAGGGATGAAGAGTACACTCATCTTGATGAGCTCTGAGTAATGTACAGAATTATTGAGTCACTATATTGTACACATGAAACTAATTTAACACTGTATGTTAGCTATATTGGAATTAAAATAAACTTTTAAAAAAGAAAATGGAAGGGAAACCATTTTTAGAAGCTGCAGGAAAAAAAAGAGAAAAGAAATCATAATTTAAAGAGAAAATTTTGAGCTCCAGAGAAAAAGAGATCAGAAAGCCAAGAAATAAAAAATCAAAAGAAAGTGAGAGAAAGATGGAGAAGGGCAGATGGGGAGAATGAAGAAGTCTTTCAGAGCTTTCCACTTACTAAGATAAGAGCCACTCATCAAGAGCCCTGTGACCAGAAAGGAATTCATGGAAGTAGAAGTCTGACCGCTCAGAGAGCTGTAGAGACCACAGCTTTGAATGGAACCATGGTGAACTTGCGGGCAAGGCCTTGATGATTTGGACCTTAAAATGGTGAAGACAATACTCCAGTTTTCATCTGGTGAACATACTAAAGGTGAATCAGATTTAAAACCATAGGCATTGTTAAAGCTCTGATTGCAGTGTTCCCTCATGCCAGTTTGCCATGCTTACACTTCATACCTTTATATTCTTTTATCCTGGGATCTTCTTAGGGTTAGTTTTTTCATTCGAAGTGGCTGAGTGTGAGTGAGCTATAGCATGAACACCCCTGGGGACAGCACACTGCCCATGAGGTGAAATGCAGAAGCACAGATCAAGGGAGTAGAATTCTAAGGGAGTCCTCTGTTACTTTGATTGATAGCAAGAGGAATCAGTTGGGGAACCTTCTATTTGGGAGCTCCTTAGAGGTTTTGGTTGTTCTTACAATGCTAAACATTAAACCTAATTAAAGACATCCTAAGGTCAAAGAAGGCGAGATGACAGAAGATAGATAGATAGAACATATATAAAATATATATACATATATTTGGGGGTGATTATTTATTTATCTGTTTTCTCAGCAGGAAACATCTGGCATACTCAAGCAGGATAATTGAGGAGACTTTTTTTAAAAAAATTTTATTTATTTATTCATGAGAGAAAGAAGAGAGAGACACAGGCAGAGGGAGAAGCAGGCTCCCAGGACCCCAGGATCATGACCCAGGGCAAAGGCAGACACTCAACCACTGAGCTACCCAAGTGCCCCAACTGAGGAAACTTTAATGAAGGAACTACTCAGAAGGATGGTCACAGGTTCAAGGGAAACCAGGATCGGTGGAACCTCTTAGAGCTAGCAATAGCAAAGAGCTTGCCACCACCCCTAGGCCTAACCAGGAAAGAACAGGCATTTACAGAAATCCAATAATGAGACCTACAGCTGAAGATCAGGGCTTGGTCAGGGAAACAGCAGCCTTGGTCTCTGGTCAAGCCACTGCCAACCCATAGCCCAGCAATGAGGGCTCCTGGGGGAATAAATATCTTGACCCTCTTTTCCTTCCTCCTCAATTTTCTTTTTTCTTTTTTTTTTAATAAATTTATTTTTTATTGGTGTTCAATTTACCAACATACAGAATAACACCCAGTGCTCATCCCGTCAAGTGCCCCCCTCAGTGCCCATCACCCATTCACCCCCACCCCCTGCCCACCTCCCTTTCCACTACCCCTTGTTCGTTTCCCAGAGTTAGGTGTCTCTCATGTTCTGTCTCCTGCTCTGATATTTCCCACTCATTTTTCTCTCCTTTCCCCTTTATTCCTTTTATCTTCCCCAAATGAATGAGACCATATAATGTTTGTCCTTCGCCCATTGACTTATTTCACTCAGCATAATACCCTCCAGGTCCATCCACATCAAAGCAAATGGTGAGTATTTGTCGTTTCTAATTGCTGAGGAATATTCCATTGTATACATAAACCACATCTTCTTTATCCATTCATCTTTCGATGGACAACGAGGCTCCTTCCACGGTTTGGCTATTGTCCTCTTCAATTTTCTATTACCCATTACTGGTACTTTCATTGGCTGAACCTGACCAGATGCCAAAGGGTGAGGGAGTTTAGTTGATTCAGTCCCGGAAGGTCAGCCTTGTGGGACAGAGTGCGAGGAGGTGAGTGAATCTAGAACACGGAGAGACCTTGCTGTTTTCTCTGGACATTGGGAGTCACAGTGTGCTCCTCGCTCTTCCCGCACACGCCATCCTCCTTTGTCTCCATCCTCGAGGGCCCTGTTGCCACCTCTTCTGTACATCTAAATCCCCTCAACCTTAAAGGCTCTGGCTCCTTGGGTGGTTTACACAGTAAACCTTCCATGTTAGGTATAACAGTGATGTCCACTCAAATGAACAGTAAGGTTTTGGAAGCCTGGGGCCATAACTGTTTCTAGCAGAAAAGGCGGCCTATTTGCAGCAGCCTTCTCAGTTGATTCTCACTGCCCAGGGCTGAGACTGCAGACAATCCATTTACTATGGAATCAGGGAGAGAGGCAGCATGCCAATGAGAACCCAGAGCTGCCTGTTACATTTTTGCCCTGCCTGCCTGTCCCCTATGTCCTGTCTCCCCTAGTCACATGATCCTTGACCATCGTGGCATAAATCCAGCCTGCCTAGGGACTTGCAGTCTATACAACACATTAACATTTGTCAATTAGCTGCCATCATTTAAAATTCAGGAGATGCCACATAATCTTGGTGTACTGGCTTTTTTTAGAAAATGGGACAATTTGGCAACACTGCTTCCCAGTCTCTTGTGATGACAGCCAGCTGGAGCAGCGCAGTGATGATCCTGCAAAATGAGCACATGCTGTCCAGTCCATTCACTCTACTCCCCATCTAGTCTGCCTTCTCCCTGACAGTAGTTGACCTGTCCCCAGTTATCCAAGTTTGTGGGTCCTGCTTCGTGGGCATGGCTGCTACAGCTCTCCCTCCCCCACTTTCTGCCTTCTGACCAGTCATCTCTCCAAGATCCTGTGCCTAATCCTTTCTGCTTAATTCTATGAAGCCCTCACCCAACTATAAACAAGCTCAGCTCTTCCCTCAGCCCCATTTTTACAGTGTCTCTTCCACTCTCTTCCATTGTGGGCTGTGTTTCCTCAAAAGATATATTGTAGTCTGAACTTCCATATATGTGAATGTGACCTTATTTAGAAAAAGGGTCTCTGCAAGTATAGTTAAATTTCAATAAGGTCATACTGGATTAGGGTGGCCCTTATAAGGAGAGAGGGATTTGAAGACACAGAGGATACCCAGAGGAGGTCATATGAAGTTGGGGGCAGAGACTGGAGTTATGATGCCATGAGCCAGAGAATGCCAAGGATTGCCCACAACTACCAGAAGCTAAAAGAGGCCAGGAAGATTCTTCTGGAGCCTTCAGGGGGATCATGGCCTTGCTGACACCTTCATTTCAGACTTCTTGTCTCTGGAACTTAGATGGAATAAATTTCTGTTGTCGTAAGCCACTGCGTTCGTAGCACAGTTGATCTACATGGATCCACTTATACATGAATGTTTTTCAGTAACTACAGTACAGAACTCTAAATGTATTTTCTCCTCTAAATGATTTTCTTAATAATATTTCCTTTACTCTAGCTTACTTTATTGTAAGAATACAGTATATAATACATATAACAAAATATGTGCTAATCTACTGTTTGTGTTTTCAGTAAGTCTTCTGGTCAATAGTAGGCTAGCAGTAGTTCAGTTATTGGGAAGGTCAAGAGTTATCCACATGTTTCCAACTGATGGGGAGTCAGTGCCCCTACCCCCCATGTTATTCAGGGTCACCTGTATTTTGTTGTGGCAGCCCTAAGAAGCCATGACTCCTCTCTTTAACTGAAACTGAGATTTTCTCTTGAGAGGCTCACCAGGGTGTTTCAAGGATTAACATCCTGTTGGTGCCAGGACTGTCTAGGTAAATAAAGTGAAAGTATTTCTTGCTCCTTGGTTACAAGCTTTGACCAGAGAAGACAGCTGGCAGCACCAAGTCACTGTGAGAAGACCAGGAAGCAGCTTCTCTACACAGATACATTTTGATGCAGAATTTAAGCTTGAAAGCAGGCATACATAAGAGTTCTATTATCTGCTGTATCTCCAGCATTTCTACAGTGTTGGCATTTAGTAGGCTTTTACTGTATGTTTGTTGAATGAATGTTAGCCATTAGAGCCTTCGAAAAGCATGCTACTTTGTCTCCAGCTAAGCATCCATGCCTTGAGTACTGACCAACTTGACCCAAAAGTGTGAGCCAGATACACATTTACTTCAGTGGAAAATGTCATTTCTTTGAAACGTTGTAAATGAAAAACCATCATGGTAGAAATACAGAGAAATTAAAGGGTAGAATTGAAGATTAATTGGAGTAAGACCTACTATTCTCAAATAATGGTTCTCTATTTTCTTACAATAGTTTTCATTAAACCAAAAGTTTGATTATGTAAATCAATATTTAAATATACATTCAAGTATTTAAATAGATGCAGTTACAAGAAATGTGTTATCTCAGTCTGGGCAAAGGCAGCAGACACTCAAGACAAAAGGCCACATGGTGACAGGCAAAATGTGGGAGCAGGATGTGACTTCCCATAATCTGATGTGAAGTGGGGCACTGGGCCAAATGAGTTCCAGCCTTATTAATTCCTTTGTCTAAAGCCATTGCTGACTCTTGGCAAATTAGAAGTCTCCACTAAATACCAAGAAATTATGAGTACTATATTGATTTAGAAGGCTTAGGATTTGGCTATTTTTTAAATGTCTACAATTGCTTTGCTGTTACAAATTTGACACAATGCAACAGAAGAAATCTTATATTTTCACTAGCACCAAATTTTGGTAAAATGTACAAAATTTGATTTTTTTATAAACATCAAGTACTCCAAGTAACAAATGTTCCCCAAATATAGCCCTTCAATTGTAGATAAATGTGCATAAAGTAAACATACTCCACTTTATGCAGTATTTGAAGACAAACAATCCCTGAGTCACTCAGAACTGATGTTTGCATAGAATGTAATCCCAGTGGAAAGCCATGTTTAAATAATAAAAATATTTTCCTGTGAAGTTTTTGATAAAGGCTGAGCTGAAAACAAAATAACTCATATTTATACAGCTAAAACAGAAATATTTTTAAAATCCTTTTTTGGGGAGCTCCTTAGTGAATTTTATTTCTAAATTCTGAATTCCTTTTGTGAACCCTACTCTAGAAGCAGAGATTATCAAGTGCTTCTGGCTCTAGTCTCTGGATGCGGATAGCTGGGTCTCTCAGCAGACAGGAAGCATAGGAAGTGTTGGCTCAGGCAAAGGCACCATGTTAAGTTCTTGGGGCCCACATGTGAGTAACAGCAGCAAGCCTAGTGACTCTCCCCGGGAGCTGTCATACCATCAGGAGAGCACCATCCCTCTACACAGGCTCTACCCTCCTCTAAAAGAATGTCAGGGCCAATCCTGCCATGTCTTGTACCCATTATCCCCCAAATTTCATCTCTATCCCATTCCTTCTATGACTAATTCTGACCAAATCCTTTAGCTGGGTCTTTGGAGCTTCCAGTCCTCAATCAGCTAACACCCCTGTGTCTTCTACTTCTTGAAATAAAAACCTGGATTTGTCTTATTGAAACTCTCTGGCTCCCTGCCTTCTCAGCCCTCTGGAAGTAGCTCCACATTTTCTGGTAAGAGTCTTTGGGTCCCCAGTGCCCCTCTCAAACCACTGACCCCCTGTTCTTGATCCTGAGAGGTTTTCGGCACCTTCTCCCTCTCCTCACTGCTGACGTCTCCTCAACTTATAATCACTTCCCTCATTTTTTGAAGAACTCAACTCCTATCCATGGAAACTTCGCCCTCCCCTCCAACTCATTATCATTCTCTGTTGTCTCATATGGGCTTTAACAAACACAAGAAGGAGGCAAAAATATATGGCAAGACATTCAATGTGACTAACAGTCAAGCAAATGCAAATAAAACCCATGAGTTTCAATACTATCCAATTGAAAACGTTTTTGACATGATGAGCCTGATAATATTGGGTGTGTTAAAGATGTGGATACATGAGAGTCCTCACCACTGAGGAGACTGTACAACAGTGCAGCCACAATAGAGAGCAATTTTGTAATAAAAGCCAGGTTGGAAATAAACAAACCCAGAAATAGTGCTTCTAGATACATGTGCATGGAAACAAACATTGCAAAGTTGATTTCATTATTGTTTATACCAGTATGACAACCCAAATGCCATCAACAGATGGATGGAGGATTAACTGTGGCTTATTCATACACTGGAATAGTACATAGCAATTAAAATACACATACAAAGCAATAAACACACAAATTTGGATGCAGGTTAACTCTGGGGTAAGAAAAAGGATAGTGTGGCTGGGGAAGCATACAAATGGGTCTTCATCTATATCTATTATATATATTTTTGTTATATTAAAAAAGGAGGAGCGAAAAGATGAAACAGTTTAACCTGAGTAATAAGCAAAATTTTTAAAACAAAAAAAAATGTTCACTCAATTCCTCTTGGCAACAAGATTGGAAACCTTAGATGACTTCAGAATTTCAAATAATCTCTCAGTAATATAAATGCTTTCTGCAGAGGAAGAAAGAAAGATACTTGGCTGTTATTCAATTAATCCTATCAGTGTTAGGCATCTAAGCTTAAAATTTGCATGAAATTAATTCATGTGAGGAATCAATTATTCTTAGGTATTTAATATTGATCACAATTACCAAATAACAGTCAGACCCCCACCACACTTTGTACTATATGGAAACAATCCTATGCAAGTACAAATCTCCAAAAGGGTTTAGCAAAAAAAAAAAGTAATTTGTTTCTACACCTGGCCTTACTTAGGGAGAGCAAGGCTTTATTTATTCAACATCATTGTGAAATGAAGTGTTTCAAATAATTTTACGCCTTTAAGTGCCAAGACTTTTTTTTATTAATAATTTTAACCACTTGGATTGAAATCATTTTTGGAAAGCTGTTACACATGTGGATGTTTTTTTCTCCCCTTTCCTAAGACGGTAAGCAGAATATGCTTAAGGTTTTCATGTTGACCTGGGGTCAAGATCAGTTAGGCTCTCGATCTCATTTTGCCATATAATTCCAGAGGCCCCTTGTCTACCTTTGTCTCCCAGAAGTATATGGGGTAGTGGTACTTTGGGATGCTCAACAATTGGTCCTGTTTTCTCCAGAAAATCACTCTTTTTCATCTGCATCGAAGCCATTACCTCAGTCAACTTCCCCGAGCTTGAGTCACATCTCTTCACAAACACACATATATCAATACCCCTTTATTCCCACGATACTTCTGACTGAGCTTGTCCATATTTCATAATTATCTTCGCCAAAATCAATAGCAGTAATCTGTGCGTAAGGACTGTTCATCCCAGTGGTAAATGACTACAAGACTGGGGATCTGAGTCGCTGTGTCTGTTTTAAGCTCATGTCCTCCTTTACTCTCACATTGTCAGCCTCAAGCCATGGCTTTCTTATTCTCCGTATTTAATTCCACCTTTTCTATGCTGGTTGTCATCCATGTGGGACTAAGAAATTAGGTGATTTATTCTAACATAAGAACACATATGCCATTTCTGACAGGGTAGAGTCTTTCCTCTGGAAAGTATGTAAGTCTGGGTGCATGCATGTGTGTCTGTTTCTCTCTCCTCTGCAATGCCCCCCAGATAATTGAGTCATCAGAGGCTCTCTCCCGAATGGCCAGGCATTGCCAAGCACTGGGCCACTGTCTATGAGTCAGGCCAATCCATGCCAGTGGTTCATTAGCACTATTATGGAATTGGCCTTTGTTTTGATTCCATCCCTGAATAGACAAGAGGGCATTTAAAACTAGTTCTTTCTTATTCTTAAACATTTCTAGATAAAATTCTGGTAACCTGAGAAGTTTTCTTAAAGGACTCCTAACAGACAACAAAAGCATCCGTTGTGATTATTACTCCATGCTAAATTTTATAAGTCGCCTACTAGCATTTATTTGATTCCACTTCCTTACAAACAAAGAGAAAATTTAAAGTGGGTGGACCTGTTACTCTCCAAGCCAATGGTCAGCAAATGATAGCCTACAGGCCAAATGCTGGTAGTTTTATAAATAAAGTTTTATTAGAACCACTTCATTAGTTTATATATATTCTATGACTGCTTTCAGGCTACAGTGGCAGAGTTAAGTAGTTGAGACAGAGACTGTCTGGTCCAGAAAACCTAAAATAGTTATAGAAAAAGTTAACCAACATCTGATCCAGGTTAACTAGTCATCCTTAACTAAACAAGTTTATTTCTTCAAAGAGGTGAATTCTTGCAATACCTTTCTTTTTTGAAATGCAAACATGTAAAAAATGTAAAATAATCAGCTACTAAGCAATAGTTTAATAGTTTAATAGTTTTTGAACTATTTAAATGTCTTTGGTCAGTTGTTCACGGCTGACATTATTCACCCTACACAAGGGCACTTCTAGGCAACCATGGAGATTACATGCATCTCCCAAGAATACCAGTGATGAGACCCTCTAACCACAATGTCCCAGGGGTGCATGTTATCATTTTGTCTCAGATATTAAAATGAGATAAGAGATAGAAAATATCTTAAAAAGTGCTTGTGCTCTTCAGAGTAAGACATAATAGATGTGGCATTATACCCACGATTTAGAAAAATTGCAAGCCCTGACAAATGGCTGGTAATTAATAGACTGTAATGTTATTAAGGAAACTTAAAGTGTATACTTTTTTTTTTTTTTTAGGGAAACTTAAAGTGTATACTTTTAAAGAAAACAAAACAGAAACATTATTTAGAACCACTCACATTGTATTTGGGTTATATCTACAAAATATTAAGAAAAGGAAACAGCATAATTCCTTTCTAAATGTGGCATCAGAAAATAGAATTAACATTTATAATTTTTTTATACTTGATAATACATTTCAAGTATTTACTTATTGTATATACTTATGATGTTTGAGGGTACATGATTTGGCCCACATTAACCTAAGAGCATGAAATAACTATTTAAGCACTTATATGAATTCTAATATATTTATGTGTTGGACACACACGTTGAATAGGCCCATTAAGTGGGATTTCACTGAAACTCAACTTTATTTTTGTCTTCACACTGCCCTTTGAAACTATTTAGTGAATGAAGCTTTGCCCCTGCACTAGATAAAAACTCAGCAGATTTCCTGAGTTTTCCATTCATTTTAAGGTAATAGACACTGTCATATTCACTTAAACAAAATACAGTCAAATTTCAAAAATTAAGAGTCCAGTTCAGGACATTAACCAATATTTCAATCTCCACTCAATCTTACACATATACCTTATACTCATATAGTCCCTACTAAGGATAGGTACTGTGTATTTTACCTAAAAAATGAAAAGCTGAAGTAATCAAAACAGCATGGTGCTAGTGAAAGAATAGGAACATAAAGATCAGAACAGAACAGCAAGTCCAGAAATAGACCCAAACAAATGCAGTCAACTGGTCTTTGAAATACAAGCAGCAGTTAAATGGAAAAAAAAGTCTTTTTAACAAATGGCACTGGAACAATTAGATGCACACTCACACACACACACACACAAGCCAACTTAGATATAGACTTTACATATTTTACAAAAAATAACTCAAGAATAGACCTAATATAAAATGCAAAACACAGAATTCCTGGAAGAAAACATAGTAGAAAATCTAGGTGACCTTGTGTTTGGCAATGAATTTTTAAATACTATACCTAAAGCAAAAATCCATGAAGGAAGAAATTGATAAGTTGGAATTTACTAAATCTAAAAACTTTTGCTCTTCAAAAGATGCTCTTAAGAGAATGAAAAGAAAAGCCACAGATTGTGGGGAAAAAAAATCTTCACAAAATACTTTCCAATAAAGAACTTGTGTTTGAAGTAGAAAAAAAAATTCTTAAAACTCAACAATAAGAAAACAAACAGTCCAACTAAAAATTGGGCAAAATATCTGAGCAGACACCTCACCAAAGAAGACATATGGATAGTAAATAAGCATATGAAAAGATGTTCAACACTCTTTGTCTTTAGGAAATTGCAAATTAAAACGAGATAAACCATACATCTATTAAAATGGCTAAAATCCAAAATACTGACAACACTAATTGCTGGCAAGGATGCAGAACAATAACAATATTCATTCATTGTTGATGAGAATGCAAAACTGTACAGTCACAGGGGAAGACGGTTTGGCAGTTTCTTAGAAAGCTAAATATAGTTTTTTCATACACTCTTAGGTGTTTACCCAACTGATTTGAGAAATTTATGTCTACACAAAGATCTGCAAACAATGTTTATATTTATAGCAGCTTTATTTATAATTGTCAAAAACTAGAAGCAACCAAGATGTCCTTCAGTAGGTAAATGGCTAAATAAACGTTGCGACATCCATATAATGGAATATTATTCAATGATAAAAAGAAGTGAACTATCAAGACACAAAAAGACATGCATGAATTTTAAATGCACATTGCTAAGTGACAGAAATCAGTCGGAAAGGCTACATACTGCATGACTCCAGTTATATATATACATATATATTTCTCACATCTCATTTTGGTAAACAGCATATTTTGTATCTTAATGCCGTAATTGAAACTTCAATGTTAATGTCCTGCCATAAATTTATATAAGCACATTTTCAGGGGCCAAGAAATATTTACCCACAAGATAATTCTAAATACAAACGTATTAACTTTATACGTTACATTAGTCAGATTATGGTTGACTCTTGAACAACCCAGGTTTAAACTGCGCATATCCACTCATACTCAGATTTTTTATGGTACATAAAAAATTGTAAAGCTATTTTCTCTTGCTTATGATTTTCTTAACATTTTCTTTTCTGTAGCTTCACTTATTGTAAGAATGTAGTATATAACACATATACAACACATATAACAAAATATGTGTTAATTAACTGTTTATGTTATCGGCAAGGCTTCTGGTCAACAGTAGGTAATTAGTGGTTAAATTTGAGGGGGAAGTCAAAAATTATACCAAACTTTCTACAGTGCAGGGGTCAATGTCTCTACTACTGAATTATTCAAGAGTCAACTGTAAAAGCTCCTCAAGTGCTATAATCCCATCTTCTACTACTTTGTAACATATATACATACACAAACACATTCTCCCATGAAGAAATGTACTTGCATCCCAAAATGGACTCAATAAACACTGGTAGCAGACTTGTTGATGATATATCTGTGTGTACTTAATTCTGCAAAACAATCAAGCATGAGTCTGTCATTGGAACACATAATTTGAAGCCAGAACTGGAATTTCTGAGTTTCCAACTAAATCACTAGGTCGATTACTGGAAAAGCTGGCATTGGTTAATACAACTATCATAACAGAAAGATCTATATCAGTCAATACTGAAAATCAAAATAGTGTACTCAAAGCAAAGTGAATCTCCAAATAGCTATCATAAGACCCAGGTAAAATATTTTCTTGTACCTTGTAATTCATTTGAATCTATAAAATTAACAGCATTATTTATTTATTCATGAGCGACACAGAGAGAGAGGCAGAGGCACAGGCAAGGGAGAAGCAGGATCCTTCTCTCACATCTCCTGATGTGGGACTCAATCCTGGGACCCTGGGATCACAGCCCAAGGCAGAAGTTCAACTGCTGAGCCACCCAGGCATCACGAAATACATCATATTTACCCCCAAGCTAGCAAACCAGCTTAGCTGGCCCTAAAGTATGTAACAATGGGCCCATGGCCATGGTTTCCTTGGGTCAGAGGGAGATCCGATCGGTTCTAAGCAGTTCCTCTTTTGTGGAGAATGAAGTTTCTTCACCTTCTGTTCACAGGATTGCAAAAACCCAGGGCTATTGGACAACAGGTTGTGCACAAGCCAGGGATGGATTCGTGGATGACAAGGCCAACCCCCTCGCTCCATTCCTAATGCTCACCCAGCCTGAGTCTCTTCCCCTCCCCACTTGGAACACTCTGTGCAGCCTACTCCCTCTACCTCCTCTTCCCTTTTCCCAAACCTCCAGGCTTACTTCGCCTTTGGGGGTGGAAACTCTAGCTAAATATAAGCATGCAGGGGAGTCTGCTCTTCCTGAATTAGGCCAGCGGCTCCTTTAAGTCTTTGTTTCTGCTTCTGTGTGGGCCGGGGTAGGGAAGCTGGCCCCCAGGGCACCAGTGAGAGAGCAGAGGGAGAAAGAAACACTGTACTTATGTCAGAAAACACAGATTTAATACTATGAGATGTAGCCCTGTCATAAATGCTTTCCAACCAGTATCCTTTCCACTTTGCAAAGTCTGCTATCTTTACTCACCTCCCAACAAAATGATTTTAAAACAAAAAGTGACACAGTCTGAAAATGTTTAACCAAGACAGACAGCGGAGCTTAACAGGCAGAGCAAAGGTCTTGGCCAAACAGGAGAATTTAATAAGTTTGGCTAAGTTGAGGTCATGGTCGGGGGCAATGAGAAGGAGAATCTTAGGCAGAACTTAAGTCACAATTGATGGCCAATGACCAGGCAGGGAAACCATCTTAAGCTGAGAGAAGGTAAGCCTTAGTATCCAGAAAAAAGTGGTGACCAACACCAGGTAGGTGCTTTTTTCCTGACTTGGTGGTGGGGGGTTGGGGATGATTACTGAAGTTTTGTAGCAATCATTAGTCCTAAGGGAATGAATGGAAGCTCCTAGAGACAGAGTATTTGGACGGAATCAATCCAAATAGATGGAGATTCTAGAATAACTCCAGAGATATTCTGATAATGGAAGCCTGCTCTGAGGAATGTTTAATTGACATGAGCTTTAGAATGCTTGATGGACTTTGAGCTTACTCTAAGAAGACTAGCAAGTGAGGTTTAGGTCAATAACCTTTTTTTTAAATTGCAGTAGAGTTGACACACAATCAATAAACCTTACTCTTAACCCTCAACTCTTACCTCAAAGTTCATGGAAATCTATTAAGACCTAACACCAAGTGGCCTTTTATAATTTGCTTTTGATTAAGATATTGGTGTTAGGAAACATTGTGTCTTAGAAACTCTTGTAATTTCCTGCTAATAAAGGCATCTCCCAATTTATGCTAAATATTTCTTTTAGGGATGCCTATATCTGTTTCAGGACAAATCATTTGTAAACAGCTTGTGATTAGTATATTGCTGTGTCTCAACTCAGTGGTATATGAACATGATGTCGTTTTATTTTTCTCTAATTACTGCCTTCAAGCAACTTCAATCTAATCTGCCCTTTGCATTCCTTGGTGACATGCTAGGCAGATTTCAAAAGTTTTCTGGTTATTTTCCTATTATTAGAACTCAGTCCAATTAAAACTCTAATCTCAAACTTGATTTGCATATAACATCTCCTCCCATCAGCACAGGTTTAACCAGAGGCCCTAGGAGTTGAGAGAGCACCAGGGCATGGGAAGTTCTGAGCTGCCTTCCCCCACCCTACAGCGCCTGGTCTTCTCTCCAGTATGCTGCCGGGAAAGAGACAGAGAGGGGTCTCTTACTCAACTGGCGCCTGTGATTCCTGTTCCCAAGGGCTGCTTCTCTTCTGAGGGGAAGTTAACTGGCTTTGTAGACAGACACCCCCATGTGGTTGGCATTCAAACACCTGCTCTTCAAAGAGCTCCTGTAGGAGCTCTCGCTTCTCAGGGGAGATCTAACCCTGGCTCCACCCTCCACCTCATTCCTTTTCTCCTCCCACCCCCAACACTCATCGCTTATACCTGCAGAGAACCGAAGACCATGCCACAGCACCATGCACCCCTCTCAGGAGCAGCTTTTTTAAATGATGCAAGCTTACCTACCTTCCAGTGTGTTCTCCAGGCCCATAGGAGACACATGGGTCTTCACCATGGCCATATCTCTCAACCTCACCATCTCCCAAGTCCTCATCCCTGTTTGGATGAGATGAGATGGGACCTGTGAGCACACATCAGCAACTCACCTACTTGGAGACCAGGATGCCCACCTCCCCTTGCTCAACCTCTACAGGTAATTTCCTTGGAGCCTCCCTGTCACTGGGCTTGAGGCTTATAACTCATTTCTCCCTCGCCCAGGAGACAGAGAGGAAATAGCTTCTCAACACTAATACTGCACCGCAATGGCTTGTTTTCTCTCTTCCTTCTTCACTCCTTAGTTTTCTTGTATAGATTGGGGGATGCAGGAGGTGGGCAGGAGCAAATGGCTGGTGGTAGAGGGACTATTCATTACTTCCTAACACACCTAGAGGAAGTGGCTTCCAGGGGTCCCCATGAGTTGATGGTTCTCTCCACAATAGCAGATAGCTCTCACCTGTTGCTTTCAGCTGTGGGCTCCAGCTCCCATTTGAGGGTATCAGCAAAAGATCACGCAATAGGCCTCAGCAGGCTTCAGAAGAAAAATGCACAAACTTAAAAAAAAAAAAAACACATATACACGCAATATTTTCACCACAGAATCCAAGGCACAAATCTGTTTGTCAGGGATGAGTGGGACAGTGCATCTTTTTTGTGTAGGCACAGAAATCCTCTCCTATCCACAATATTCATTCTCTTGTGAGCCAGTTGGGAAGGAAGGACTGTTTGCCCAGCTGAAGAAGCCAAAGGGCTGCTTGGTGACAGGGAACAGGCTTCCAGACCCTCCTCTGATACCTGAGGGAGGTCATGCTCAAAATTCCCAAGCCCATGGAGAATTCAATCTCTTCTTATCCTCAGTCCCCACTTAACCCCAAATTCAGTTGATAAGCCACTAATTAGAGGACAAATCTGAAGAACATAAAAGCACAGACAAATCAGATAAGTCTGAGATAAGGAGAGGAGTTGTCAGTAGAGTATAGGATATTCCCTCTGTGATTTTCAGAGTACACTCCTGAGGAAATGTGGGTTTTATTTGACAGCCTGAAATAGAAAAGAAAGGGCTAGTGTGGTGGAGGGCTGTTCTCTCTCTCACAGTTCTGCATCCCCACGGTCATCCCATGAACTGATGATAACTTTCAGTCCCTACTGTTCCCTAGAAACAGAGGGCTTGTTCCTACTCCCAGGCTGCTGGAAGATCCACACTCCACCAACAGATACAAAGCATATTAACCAGTATCTGCCCAAAAGAGTCACTGGATAAATGTTTTTAAACCAAACCAACTTCAAAATTTTATATCTAGCAGAGGATCCAAACATGTAAAGAAAAAATACCAAGTTAGATACATGATAGTTACAGAGAGAAATGCCCCAGGGCTGGCTGACAGGGATAGGGAACCAGCCTCGAGTTGGAGCTCTGGCATACGGTCAGGTCAGGACGCTCTGCCTCCAAAGCTATGGACTACTAGAAGCAGCTCACGGCCGGAGGAGCAGGCTGTCTTCTACAAGCTCTGTGCTCAGAGGTAGGGCTCTCCCAGTCCTGGGGGCATGGAGGCATACTGAAGTTCCCTCTTGGAGAAAAGACTAGAAAAGATATCCTCTCACCAGGGCCAGCAAGATGGCAGATTGAACCTATGGAGCCTCGGTGTCCATCGAAAGATGAATGGATAAAGAAGATGTGGTCTAAAGGTGGAATATTACTCAGCAATTAGAAATGACAAATACCCACCATTTGCTTTGACGTGGATAGAACTGGAGGGTATTATGCTGAGTGAAGTAAGTCAATCGGAGAAGGACAAACATGATATGGTCTCATTCATTTGGGGAATATAAAAAATAGTGAAAGCGAATAAAGGGGAAAGGAGAAAAAAATGAGTCGGAAATCTCAGAGAGGGAGACAGAACATGAGAGACTCCTAACTCTGGGAAACGAACAAGGGGCGGTGGAAAGGGAGGTGGGCGGGGGGATGGGGTGACTGGGTGATGGGCACTGAGGGGGCACTTGATGGCATGAGCACTGGGTGTTATGCTATATTTTGGCAAATTGAACTCCAATAAAAAAAAATAAAAATAAAGAACCTACCAAAAACTGAAGTTTGCTTGATCTAGTATCTAACCTGGACAGTGTTAATAAATAAAAGCTGCCCTACCACAATGCAACAATCCTGAGGCAGGCCACTTTCTTTATCCTCCTCTTATAGATGAGCCAACTGAGGCAGGGAGAAGTTCTGTGACTTGCCCATGTTTACATAGTTTATAGGTGGAGTCAGGTTTAAATCTGACCCAATAAATCTAGAGCCTGTGCTCTTAACCACTTGGCTTTGCTGTCTCCCGTGAACAAGAGAAGACTTCCCACCCGAGGACCACCCAAAGAAAGAGGCTCCTCCTGTATGTGCTACTTCCTCCTCCTATTAGCCGCTAAGGGCGGGTAGATGGAGTCTGAGATAAAGACAGAGAACTTGGGGAAATGGCCTCCTTCTTGACAGGCAGTCATGGAAGGAAGATTTTCGTTGACTTCCAGGGTTTTCAGGAAGAAAAGAGTAACATTCCCTCCATCTCACTGCAGCTCCCTTCCCCACCCCACCCCAAAAAAATCCTCTGCAGAGCCCGCTGTCAGCAAGCCCTTTGGTGACTGGTAGGGCTGAGGCGCCACCTAGTGGATTAAAGGGACAACACCCAAAGGATGTCCCTGGAGAACCCCGGGCCAGGAGGGGACCGAGATCTGTCCAAGGCAGGAAAGGGGAGTTGAGAAGCAGAATCTAACCCCGCTCGGAGGCTTTCTCTATTCCCTGTAGCCAATAGCCACACATCGTTAAAAGATGCTTTTTTTTATGCCAGCCTGTGCAACGCTTTCCCCAGCGCATCGGGAACAAAGAGAGCGCTAGAATCCAGGAGACCTGAACCCCAGACCCCAGCTACTTACCTCCAACAAACTGGAAATTTGTGTCTCCTAAGATCTCTCCCCAGGACTGTGGACCCCTCCTCTCCCCCCATATCTGTGGGCCTTCTTCAGTATCGCGGGAGACTCAGTAGAAAAGTTAGTGACAATGAAGGAGCCGGGAAAGAAAGGGAACTTGGGGAAGAGAAGGTTCTTTCTTCCCAAAGAACAGTTTCTGCTGAGTTTGTGCAGAAACCTCCAGGCACAGAGGGGAGGGAAGCTGAGTGCTCTATTGCAGGGGGCCCCTTGTCCCTTGCCATTTCAGGAGTTGGTGGTGGGTGTCCATCCCTTGTGCCTTACCTGGCACATGTTAAGGAGCAGTCCAAGGAGACCAGACCAAGGGAGTGCAAGGCTGCCCACACAGGTCTGCAGGGGAGGGGTGGGCAGGGCACATCAAGACCCCTAGCAGAGCTTTAGTGTAGGTCAGGCACGTGATGATGGAGAGTTACAGAAAAGAGAGGACAACTAGGAGGTAGAGTCTGAGGGAATGAGATGGAAATACAGCTTCTAGAATGCTGGACAATGTTCATGCTTTGGTGTCTGGAACAGATGAGACTGTTACTTGGTGAGATCAATTCAGAGTCCCAGGAAACCAGGCTGCTGACCAAGCTCCCTCTACCCTACTTCTAGAAACCTAGAGGGGTGGAGAACTCCAAGCAAGCCAAGGATCAAACCAGAGAGGTCTGTGTGGACAAAACTAGATTCAGGTCAGTCGATGCCAGGTTCGGCGGTGACCCATCTACACAGATTGGTCCTAAGTTCCATTAGGTTAGCATTGTGCTCAGCGTGATAAACTCTTGACTCTGCAGGAACCAAAGCTCTGGTATATTTATTTTTAAGAAAATAAACGAGCTTTTTGACCAAATGTTCTTTTTGACCCCACAGCTTTATTCCGTCTACTCTAAAGGCACTCCAGGCCCTGTAAGCCCCAGGACTCAGACCAAGGCAGAGGATAGATAGTATTTCTGTATTTGAGCTTCAAGAATTCTTGCCTTTGGGCACGTCTGTACTGATGTCACAGTCTACCCCATCACCTTCCTGTTAGTCTGTCTGCTGGAGTTCTGAAGTTCCAGGTTTCCCAGACTCCATTCTCTTGTCTATTTTGGCTCACCTTTATTTTCATTTTTCACCATTGGTTCTATCCTTGGGGGAAGTGTGACTTCTCCACCTATCATTCTAAGCTGAGCTCAGTCTTAGTGTCTCACCAGTGGTCATGTGGCCCTACTGGTCAGGATTGTCCCATGTCAGGAGCTTCTCTGATCTCCATCAGATCCCTCTCACAGCTGCCAGACCGCTGTCTTTCCCTATTACATAGGCTAAGACCACTGAAGAGCTCCCTAAACTCATTCCAACCAGAGGAGTCACCTGGTTGCCATCATCTGTTTGCCATCCAGAGCTGATGTGCATGCCTTGAGATTGGCGAGTGGATGAACATTGCTCTGTAGATGTCAATGCCATCACCGACTTGTGTATCGTTCCCACTGGATATGTGTGAAAGGTTAAGCTGCAGTAGAAAAGACCTTGAATTCCAGTGGCTTAAACATAGAGTTCACTTCTCTTTCATGCTATCATTCAGAGAGGTAGCAAGCCATTCACCGCACACTGCACAATATATGAGAGTTCTCATATATTCAATAAATATTTGAGCACTTGCTATTTAAAAGGTGCTGGAGGATGTTCTGCAGGAGACACAGTCTGAGCCTTCTCAGAACTCAGAGATGAAGAAACTTCCAGAATGAGAAGATGAAGTAAGTCAACAAATCAATAATGTTCAGAAAAGAAGAGGAAGCACAGTAGAGTCTGTACTGTAGTTCCTACAGAATGAAACTAGGGAGGAATCACCTTCAAATCAGGGCAACAGGAGAGCCTTCACTGACAGGATTCTATAGGAGATGGGATTTGAAGGATTCAGAAAATTTTATGGGAATAAAGAAGAGGAGAACAAAAGGCTACTAGGGGAGAGAACAGTATGGGACAAAGCTTGAAGGTAATGAAATATGAAAAAACCAGGAAGTGGTGAGCATAAGAGTGTAAGGTACAAACCCAAGATTCCGACGGGGAGGTCATAGCCCCCACTGCAGAGGACCAGAGAGGAACCTGTCCTACATTTGGTGGGCTATAGGGTATCTATGGGGATTCGAGGTCAGGGAATGAATGATCACAACTCCAAGGCTGGTTGAGATAGACAGTGGAGAGGGAGGTCGGAGATGAAGAAGTTTCCAGAAAACCAGCACAACAGCTAGGGAGGAGAAAATAGAGGCTGGGACAGGTTAAAAGCAAAGAGAAGGAGCCTAAGGGGAACCACAAAGGAGGCAGGGCTGACAAGATTTGACCACTAGTTTAATGCACAGTGTCAGTGACACACAAAATCATAGTGTGACTTAAAATCACAGGTGCTTAGCTTCAGGGAGATATGACACTTTGTCCAAATAAATGCAAAGACCTTCTCATCATTGCAGACCAGGCTATACCTGACAAAAAGCTATCTGTTGTGGTGGTTTATCAGGTCTCCTAAACTCGTCCAAGAAGTGGGCTCAGGCCACACTTCAGGAGGCAAGAATCCCTAAGTGGGCTCACGCATCTTCCCAGGGGTAGGAATGGGCAGGCATCTACCTTCAGCACCAACATACCAGTTTACTCAGCTTTTCCTCAATCCCTACATCCCCCTCTCTAATGGATTCTGGGGATGGGCATAGGAGAACTGACCAGTGTCTTTAAGTGTTAGGCTCAGGTCCAAGAACTCTCTTCAGTCCCCATGCACTGCTCAGCAAGTGAACCCACCCACCTCTCCGGCCACAAAGAGATACTTGCAGAAGTCTCATGCTTCCTGGACGGTCCAGTGGATGTCATAGGATGGTACAGTCTGAGAAACAAAATAACTGTGTGCCCGAAGGTTTCTTGAACCATATCATTCACCTTCTCTTATGACTATGGCTCAGCCTCCCCCAGAAGCACGTCCTGCTGCCAGAGTAGCCGGGGTGCAGAGCGGGGTCTCCAGACCCCTCAAGCTCCAATGTGCCTCCATCAAAACACCAGGATTCATTGAATAGCTTTTCTCTGACCCAGCAGATCCAGGACTGCATTTCTTCCATGCTAATTGAGGAATACAAGTTGCCTGTTCAGTGTCCCCTGCAGTGGAAACAGTCTATCCACATGTTATTCTTTTTTTTTTTTTTTTTAAGATTTTATTTATTCATGAGGCACAGAGAGAGAGAAAGAGAGAGAGAGAGGGGCAGAGGAAGAAAGAAGAAGGCTCCATGCAGGAAGCCCAATGTAGAACTCGATCCCGGGGACTCCAGGATCTTGCCCTGGGCCGAAGGCAGACACGTAACTGCTAAGCCACCCAGGCATCCCCCTCCACGTTATTCTTGAACTGAACTTCTGTGTGCCCAAATGCCAGAGTATTTGCAAACCAGTTATTTTCAGATTTGAAGGAAAAGCTATGGCCATAAAATTGGCCACATGTAGAAGGACTGGATGATAAGTGGCCAGGTCCCCTCATTACACATCCTAGGAACTTCTTTCTAAATGACAAGTTACCTGCCTTCAAGTGGCCTTATCTGCTACCTTCCCTGCCCTTCTCTATATGTCAGGTCTGCTTCGAGCCATCTGCATTCATGCTTGGCAAACTATGATGGCCCCTCCTCTCTGCTCAGTCTTCATCAGGATCACTATGACCCCCTCAACTAAGCAGAACCCTGTAACCTGCATTCATGCCACAGGAGGAGACACAGCCACCCTGAGCCATAGCAGTCTCCACATCCATCCAAGTGTAGGGAGAAAAGAAACATCTGTCTGCATATGAGAGTTTACTGGGCCCACTGGGGCAGGTGTCTGCTTGTGCCTAAAAGAAAGACAGGTTTCTTCTTTCTCTATTCACAACACTCGTGACACAAAATGTGTGGATTTTCACACAAGTAACTCTCCAATTCACAGCAGATGCCAATGGGAGTCCTATAATTTAACTCAGTGTTGGCACTAACTACCCAGGCTTAGTGCAGACCCCACAGGTCTCAGGCCTTTAAGACTGCCCCCCACTTCAGATGCCAATTACAAGTCACAGATTGACCCCTGTACTTCTGACCAACAGGTTATACATCAAGAATTCCCATGACCCATTCCTTAGTTTCAATAATTTGCTAGAACCATTCACAAAACCCAGGGAAACAGTTTACTTATTATTCCTGATTTATCATAAGGATGCAACTTAGGAGCAATCAAATGGAACAGATGCATAAGCCAAGGAGTGGGAAGCTTTCGTGCCCTCTCTGAGGTGCCCCCTTCTGAGCACCTCGCTGAGTTCCCCAACCCTTCAGTGTTCTGGACCATGTAGTTTAGGGGTTTTCATGGAGACTTCATCAAGATAGACAAGATCGATTATTAACTCAGTCTCTAGTCCCCTTTCCCTCCCCAGAGGGAGGGAAGCTGAAAGTGGGAGCTGAAAGTTCCAAGCTTCTAATCATGGCTTGGTCTTCTGATGACAAGCCCCCATCCTGAAGCTACCCAGGAGCCCACCTAGAGTCCCCTTTAGAGCAAAAGATGCTCCTGTCATCCAGGAAATTCCAAGGGATTTAAGAGCTCTAGGCCAGGAACCTGAGTCAAAGACCAATATTAGAAAAAACAAAATGCTCCTAGCACCCCTGTCATTCAGGAAATTACAAAGGTTTTTAGGAGCTCTGTCAAGAACCAAGAAATATATATTTCTTATTATGTCACAATGCCCATTCTTTTCTCCATTTACGAGGCATGTGTTTTTGCTAGCACATTTCTCCTCTGTCTCCCTCTGCTCCTGCACCCCTGTAATAAAGGTGTCGTGGGGCTCTTTTGTGTTGTCAATGGAGTTCAACCACCAGATCATCTGCTCCTTTCAACCATCCCTCAAAGATAGGCCAGAGCAATAGGAAAGCACAAGAATAAAGGCAGGGTGGGGGGAAAGAGAAGGTGCCTTCGTCCCCACTTTGGCATGCCTGCTCTGGGTCCCTCACACCTGCCCTGTACACCCTCACCCACCATAACTACCTTTGTAGCACATTTATCAGTGAAGCCCCTGCCAAATTGTCAGGAGCTACCAAACCCACACAGCAGGTGCCCAGCTCTGGAGTGAATAAAAAAGCTGATACAGAAACATTGTGGCTGGAATATCTGAGGGGTGTTCCCACTACAAGATAAAGGAGACAAATACTAATTGTGCCTGTGCTATGTGGATTTGTGTTTATTCTACCAAAACATAATCTTATTTCACCCTCCTTCTTAACAGGCTGCCCCAGACCATCATCAGGCTTTGTTTTGACCCAACAACCTGCCTATGTCCACACCATGTTTCTAAACCCACCAGCAACTGAAGCAAGCAGACCAAACTTATGGCCAACCCACACCCTTCCAGCAACAGCCATCCACTCAAATATGCAAGGACTTGTTTCCTTGGAATAAGAAAACAACCTTTCTGGGATCTTTTTTTAAAAGTATATTTAATTCTCTGTAAACAATTCTGGAATTCTATGCAAATACAGCCAAGCATACAAAGGGTATTTGATAGTGGAAGCAAGTACCTGTTGCAAATCAATGCATTCCAGCTTTTCCAATGACATCTAATATCCCAAATGCCTCTGCAGAATTCTGGACATTTCTACATTAACTTTCCCCTAGAAAATCATTATGTGTTTGAGTTTTGGATACAGGACCAGCCTACAGATAAATGGTTACAAACTCTTCAGTGGTATGTTCAGCTCATGGAAAGAGAAAGATTATACTCATGGTAACATTTCTTTATCATGCAAAATAATGGAATCCCCTCTTATATGCTTTATCTTTTCTGCTGCTTGTACCCAGAAACTGTTGTTTCTGGTGGATTTGATTGCAGGCCAGGCCCAGCACCTACTAGTGCACAGGACCATAAACACAGCTAAATGCTGTGGAAATATTGAGAAGAAGAGAAAGATGATCCAGTTGGAGATGAGGGATGAATATGCAAACCACTGACCCGGCATGGAAAGCAGCATGAAATCAGTGCCATTAGAGACAGTCAAGGGAGAAGCACCATGAAATGGGCCATTAAATTCATCTTGGTGAAGGTAGCATTGGTAATGCATCTTGAAAGATTTGTAGAATTTTAATCACATGAAGTGAAAGAAGGGTGCTCCAATTTAAGAGCATGCAAAAAACAGAGAGATATGAAAGTCGACGACTTATTTGAAAACCACCACTTACAGCTAGAGCAGGGCCCCCGCCCCCAGCCTTCAGTACTTATTAAGAATCATATGAGGGCAGGGAGCTCACTTAAAATGCTGATTGGCTGGCATGATCATCAGATATTCCAATTCAGCAAATCTAGGATAGATTATATTTCCTAAGTACTATAGGTGATGCCAAGGCAGGGGGTGCAGGACCACTGGGATAGAGACTTTGTGGAGGGAAGAAATGATGGACACAATGAAAGGTATGACAGGCCCTATGATCGAACACTGTGCTAAGAAAGATTGGACTCTATCAGCAATGCGTGTTATATCTGTGTTCTAAAATGGTTCCATTCTACCTAAAAAGTTTAAAATCTTCCAGTGCAATGCAGAGAAGAATCAACATGCTTGGGGAATTAATTGCAGAGATAGTAAAGTTCACTTAATAATGTTTATTTTATTTTAGCATAGAGCTATTTGGTTAGCAGAGTAAGAAAGAATTGGGATGACCCCTGCTTGGAAAAGAATGCAAATCACAGGGGCTATATGATCAGTGTGGCTATGGCTCTTCCTTTTCTCATTCACTTAAAGGAGAAAAGGAAACCTAGAAACTAGGAAATTAAGCCAAATTTTGTCTTTTTAATTTTCTTTTAGAAACGTGAAGGACATAAGAGGTGAATTCTCCCCATAAGAGAAGCGCAAACACAATGTTTTCAAATTTGTTAGAACATTCTAGAAACTCATTTATACTGTAGATGTTCTTCCATAGGATCAGGTGTCAAACCATGTGGTCTCAGAACCCTTTTACTCTCTTGTAAATTATGGAGGACATCAAAGAGCTTTTTAAAATATGACTTATATCCACGTATATATATTTTATATTGAAAATCAAAACTAAGGATTAAGAAAATATATTTACTATTCATTTAAAATAACAACAATGAACCATTACATGTTGATGTAAATAACATTTTAATTAAAAATAACTATGCTTCCCAAACAAAGTTATTGAGAAGAGTGGCACTGTTTTACAATTTTGCAAATCTCTCCTGAATGTCTGTCTTCATAGAAAACAACTAGATGCTCCCATATCTGCCATGATCTCCCTTTCATATATCATGTGACACGGCCCTAGAAAACTCTTCTGTACTTTCACGAGAGAATGAGAGAGTTAAAGAGAAAAAAAATTAATAGTTAATGAAATTGGTTTAGACTTTGCAGACCTTCTAAGTCCGTGTCGGGGACCTCTGGGGACCTCCAGGAAACCTCCAGATTCCACTGATCTGAAATGAGGTGAAGGCCTCTGAGACAGAGCCAGGTTGAAGGACTACCAGATGATACCTACCTACTTCAAGCCCTGAAATTCCAAGTCTCAGACCAATCCAGACTAAACTAACTCTGTGCAGGACTAGGAAATGGAACCAAAATTAGGTTAAGCAGCAATCATGGGTCCTTGAAGATTAATAAGGGAAATGTCAGAAATTACCAAAAATTTGGTTGTTTGGGGTTTGGGGGTTTTTTGGCTTGTTTTGTTTTTGTTTTTGGTTCGTTCTAGAGGAGTTCATGACACCGAATATTCCTCAAAAAGACCACTCTCAAAAAAATTATTAAGTATGTTTTATTTTTTTATTATTTTTTAAAGGGAGGAGGGGTGGAGGGAGAGGGAAAAGGAGAATTTTTTAAACTTAATTATGTACAGTGTATTATTAGTTTCAGAGGTATAATTTGATGATTCATCAGTTGCATATAACACCCAGTGCTCATTCCATCACATAGTTACCCCATCCCCCCACCCACCTCCCCTCCAGTGACCCTGTTGGTTTCCTAGAGTTAAGAGTCTCTTATGGTTTGTCTCCCTCTCTGATTTCATCTTAGGAGAGGGAGAATCTGAAGTAGGCTCCCCGCGCAGCGTGAAGCCTGACATTGGGTTTGATCTCACAATGAAGGGATCATGACCTGAGCTGAAACCAAGAGTCCAACACTCAACTGACTGAGACACCCAGGTGCCCCAGTAAGTTTGTTTTAAAATATAGCTATCTGGACCCTATTTGAGAAGCTTCTGAATTAGAATTGGATGTGGCTGGGCATGGGTATTTTTGTTAGGTCCACCACTAATTCTGAGGTACTGTCAGATTTAGGAGCTTCTGGTTTGGATCATATATTTATGTTCTATATGTAATAAGGCTGTCCAATTGTATTAAAATGTATTCATTTTCTATTAATTTTGATTTTTTTCTGCCTAGAATTCTATCTATATCTGAAAGATGCCTAGCTTTTAAAAATTATATACCCACAATCTACATATTACAGACATAAAACCTATATTTCCTACTGGGACAGAGAAGCTTTTTCATATGCACTATTTTTTAAAACCTGACTCTAAATTAAAGAAATAGAAAATGGCACTGCTATTCACAAAACAAATAATGGATTCCTTGTTTCCATAATAAACTTTTAAGAGAGTCTGTTCCTAATGGAAACTCATTGTTACTAAATAAAAATCTTCTTGGGGAGGAAAATAGTACCTTATATACAATCTACATTGGGGATGCAAATTATAGAGAAACAGACACCAGAGGATTTGCATTTAATCAAATCTAAAGCAAGTCATTTCAGAAGCATCACTACCATGTACAGGAGCCTTTCCCATCAGGATCAGGCTGACCTTGCCAGAGTCTGGGATCCCGTATCAAGGAGAACACGACATTCACCAGATAGCCTACATTGCGGCTCAGAAGGGAATTCACCAGAACCATCCAGAATGGAAAGTGGTGAGTCGATGTCAATTATTGCAATGCTTTATTTAACGAAAACCTTAATGTGCTCGCTTCAGCAGGACACATACTAAAACAAAAACAAAAACAAAAACAAAAAAAAAAACAAAAAAACCTTAATAATCCTAATGTTTATTTCTGACATTCCAAAGTCATAATGCAAAGCAACAGACAAGAAGAAATACCCTGAAACTCTGGCTAAAACATGTAAAACTATTTTTAAAAACCACACAGACAAGAGACCAACAATTTAGAATGCTTGGTGACAGTTTCATAATTTCTAGTCACATTTAATTACTGGTTGTCAGGTTTACTTTTGCTGCCTAGAGGTTAGGCAGGTATTTATTTTGGAAGATCAACTCTACTGAACATTATTTTTATAAAATGGAAACAGGTATTCCAGCCTTCCTTTCCAGTATAGCAAAATGTTGTGTTAAATGAAATAACTTCTGGTAAGCTCTCAGTGGTAAGGAAAGTGTAGGAGGAGAATCCACATCTATATAGAATTTGAAATATCTTTTACTCATGCATCCTGTTTCAGATTTTTAGTCTAAGGATGAAGGACTTCCCACATGCATGTGATAAGGAAGAGCCTAAACTGCCATTTCATGATTTCAAACTGTCTATAGATCTTTCCCAATTTGTTCACTCTGAGGATACAGATGTTAGTGTCAGCATAGAGTAAAACCCATCTGTTTGGGAACAAATTTGAGATGAAAAAATAGAATTTTAAGTGTTAATAAATAATGCCAGAGTATTTCAAAAATGCCTTGTAAAGTGCCTTGAAAGAAAAATTAATATTTTTTAAATGCCCCCACTCTTCAAAGTCTGATCTCAAAAAAGATGATAGAGTCATCACATAAGAGCCTCTACATACTGCAGCATGAAATTGGTAATTGACCAAAGTGCTGAGTTTTGGATCAGCTGTGAGACTTCGGGTGGGAGGAGGGTAGCCAGGGGGAAGGGGCTGTGGGTGCCTGCAGGGTGGGCGAACCAAACTCCTAATTTGGCCTCACTTAAAAACTTTCCATCTTTCTTTCCAGATTAAGCTTTCAAAAATAATATATATTATTTCTGCTTAGTAATTAATATTTGCGCATGGTATTATTGATTGCGGAATATGCCTTTCCTTGTATTCTCCTGGAAGTTTCCCATAATAAAACTAACATGACATCAAGTCTGCAGATCAGAAGTGGAAGCACAAACACCAAGTCTCTAATGTGTGTAAAGCTACCACTTTTTATCCCTCCATGGTTATCTGCCTCCCTTTGGTGAGGGCTTTCTCATCCTCAGCAAGGCAGGCTGAGCTGTTTAGGTCCATGGGGCAGAGAGGGAGGCACTTGAGCCAGAGGGTGGGCAGGCACCCCATATTGATACCAGACCATTCAGGACCTCATTCTGGGCACTTCCCTTGACGGGCAGAGAAATGGAACAAATGTGGACCCTATCCACCAATAATCCATCATTCCGGAGTTTTATTCTAATCTGTCTTGAGTGGGAATGTGCCCATCCATACTAGGAGGGACTACCTTTCAGAGAGACGTCATCTATCATCTTAATTTTTCCATTGTCAAATGTACAACTCAAAATATTTTTGTTGTATTTTTGAATTGCTCTTTCCTAAAGTTATGGGATCGTTTTCTGTTTTATCCTTTCTTTGTTTCAAACTGTCTCTATTCCTTTTCCTTAGAGAGCAAGCACCTGTTTAGAGAAAGCAAGGAAACAGATCCCAGAGAGTATCATCAAAAATAGTAAAATAAGAAAGGGCTTCAAATGAGCACCATAAATGTATTTGATATTTAATAACTAAAAATAGTTTATGAACCACCTACATTTCAAATATTCAATTTCAGAATACATGCATTTGTTTTGATGCAGAAAATGTTTAATTTTCAAAAACAATATAAAGCAACAGCACCCCTAAGAATACTATGGGCCATATTCTTTTTGTTGTTGTTGTTTTTGTTTTTGTTTTTTGTTTTTTTGTTTTTATTATATATATATTTTTTAATAATAAATTTATTTTTTATTGGTGTTCAATTTGCCAACATACAGAATAACACCCAGTGCTCATCCCGTCAAGTGCCCCCCTCAGTGCCACATTCTTTATCAAAATAAATAGCAGTAAGGAGAGGACGTGACTGAGACAACTGGCGGCATATGCATAATCACAATACGGAAGTATAACATTTTTTTTCCAAATTCTAAAGGATAAGTTGATTCTCCTTAATAAATTTGCTTGTGCTTTCTCTCCGGAAACACAGATCTTTGTTTTCGCAACAACTGATCTGAATGCAAGTTTGTATCCAGAGTATTTGAATAAAAACTCTTAAGCATCTCCTGGTTTCTGCAGGTGTGGATTCTTTAAATAGACACAATGCACCAGAGGAAAGAAATGTTTGAGAAAAGGAATACCGATAGAATTTTTAACTCCTCCCTAAATAAGGAGCGCAGGACAGGTTTAAGGGACTTTAAGAATTTTCAAAACATGGAGAATACTCTGGGCTATAGTTTAAAGCAATTGTACCAAGTTCCATTGCTTAATTAAATTTTATTTGAATTCACTTTTTGTGCTGTGTCAGATGAAGTATTTGCTTTTTTTTAGCACTGCTTCAGAGCAGACTTCAGTCCCCATGAAGCCCTAGAGAAAGGATCTCATCCACTCCTCTTAGAAAATGCTGTCTCCCACATTCTGAAAATCTTCACCTTTCCAAACCCTACGGTCTTTCTGTGCCTTCATTTTCCTGTAAGTCATTTTGCTTCCTCCCCAAATATTTATCGAGCATGTACTAGGTGCCAGATTCTGACAACAACGATTATTCCTTTCTCTACTTCTGTTTTGCACTTCCTTGATTCTAAAGCTCTGCTATGTTACAAACCTCCATTTCTGACCTCTCGTCCCCGCTCCCACCTGCCCTGCCCCTGCCTTCCCCTGGGAATCAGACCTGGTGGCTTCCAAGGCTCTGTGCTTGATGTCTACTCTTCTATTGCTACAAAATTCCTCAAAGAATTTTATTTTTGTCATTTTAATTATTCTAGTCGTGAAGGTGTTTCTTAGAAGTGCTACTCAGAGCCCCCATCTTATCTGTAGGATATTTTAGTTTGATGATGCCCCCACAACCTCAAAGTCAACATGTTCAAAACTGAACTCTTATTTCCCCCATGAAAACTTCCCTGTCTCCTTGTTTTTTCCTCTAAATCCTGGTGGTCTTTTTTATTGTGCATTTGCATGTGTGTGTGTGTGTGTGTGTGTTCTTTTGAGTATCTTTTTAAATCTGTGCTTTCCTTGTCATTTCCACTGTTTTTGGTTAGCCTCTGTTTTACCTTTCTCCATCCTTCCTGCTTCCTCATCTTCAATCCATCCTAGGCTTCATCCTCAGACTAATCTTCCATAACAGTATTCTGTATCTTCCCCCAAGATGTCAAAGTCACAATACTCTCCTGCTCAAAAGGTTTAGTCGTTTGCATCACCTACAACATAAATTATAATTTTTTATACTCTGGTTTTCAAGATTTTCAGCATGTCCATTAATCTTAACCATGCCCTTCCCCCTACCCCACCAAAAGGATGCTTTCAACAAATAATTACAAAAGTCTAATGTATTTCAAGTATCATTCTAGGCATTGGCACTTGAGATGTTTCACTGAGTAAAAACAGGCAAATATTCCCACCCTCATAGAGCTTCCATTCTAGCAAGTAAGCAATAAAAGTTAGCAAATAAAGAAATTATATAAGTTATTATAAAGTGAGAAATGCTATGTAGAAAGGAAAAGTAACATGGAGTGAGAGGGATTAGGAATATTTTATGGGACAGATTCAACTTTAAATATGTTCTCATTAGAAAGATGACATTTGAGCCAAGATGTGAAGGGGACAAGGGCACATAGCCATGTGGATAACCAGGGGAAGAATAATCCAGATAGAGTGGACAGCCAACGCAAAGGTCCTGAGGCAGAAGTGATGGGCTTTGTGCATTTCAGAGACTGGCGAGAGTACAGAGAGCAAGGGGAGAGTTATGGAGGGGAGATCAGCAGTATCATGGAACAAGTTTCCATAGGGCAATTCTAGGAACTCTGGCTTTTACTCTGAGTGAAATGGGGAGCCATTGTATGGTTCTGGGGGGAGAAGTGACACAATTGTGCTTTCTTTTCTAAAGCATCACTCTGGCTTCTGGACTGACAATAGACCAGGACTGGGGGTGAAGGGTTCTGAGGCTGCTGCAGTAATCTACATGCCAGATGATGAGAGATTAAACCCAGATATTAGTAGCAGGGAGGTGGGAGGAAAGTCAGCAGCTCCTGGATCTCTTTTGTAGGTAGCCCCATCATGAATTCCTAAAGGACATTTATGAAGTAGGACAGAAAGAGAAGAACCCAGGATGATAGGATGATGCCTATAGCTTTGGGACCAAGCACCTAGAAGGCTGGAGATGCTGCCTACTGAGATAAGGGAGGGTTCCAGATAAAGCAGAGGTGGAGGGGAGAATGGAATGTAGGTTTGAATATGCGGAGTTTGCAATGTCTACTGGACATCCGAGTGAAGATGGATAATCAAGACTACAGCCCGGCTGGGATAGGTCTGGGCTAAATGATATCTATTTGAAATTTATCTACATGGAGATGCCATTATAAACCCATTAATTCCCATTATCGTTCCTTACCCTTTCCACATGTGCCTTGCTCCTTCCTGTCTCTGTGTTTGTTCATGCCAGGCCTGATGCCCGCAAGACCTTGTCCCTACTCCTAACCCATCCACATCCTTGTGAGTCCAACCTGAATCACATCCCTTCCCACAAAACTGTCACCGACCACCCAAAGTGTGCTCTTCCCCACCCTCCCCTTTCACATGTGAATATCTCATTTCTTTTGCTGAAATGGGATCTCTTTGAGGACATCTGCTATACGTTCTAGACTTATTTTGCATCCCCTGTAGCATTTGGCTGGTACTTTGCACTAAGTCGGTGCCAAGTCGTACATAAGACTGATTGTTTATGACAAAACTTCAGAGTTTTGATCTGGTTATTTGCCATCTCGTGAACTTTATCCCTCTAGTAATTACCATGTGGTTACTTGTTAAACTTATTTAAAAGAGGTGTATTTCTTCTAGGCTTTTTGGCATACACATAAAGCACAAATTGATGAGAATCAGACTGAAATCATCAATTAAAAAGCGCTTCAGGAAAAAGTGAAGCCAAGACTGTCTGCAGACAGACAAGGGATCCAGGCTGGACCTTGTCTGTTCCCACCCCTCCCTCTTTCTCAGACCTGCATCCACTCCATCAATCACCAGATGTTCCCCTTTTCACTCAGCCAGGAATCCCCAGGTTAGAGTTGGCCCCCACCTGAACAGGAACCCTATAAAGTCCTCACTGTTATGTATACCTGTGGTTCTCAAACTTCAGAAAACATCAGAATCACCTGGAGGGCTTATTAAAATATGGCTTGCTGAGCCCCAGTCCTAAAGATTCTGATTCAGTACATCTGGTTTAGGGCGTGAGAATCAGCATGTCTAGCAAGTTCCTAGCAAAACTGGTGCTGCTGGTCCAGGAATCAGACTTTGAGGATCCCTGGAGTGCTCTGGATCACTCTGACCTGTGTATCTGGCTTTGCCCCCTGTCTTGTCTTGTCTCCTACTCCAGGCTGTTCCGGGTGCACTAGAGCTGTCCCAGCCACCGGCCAGGTCACCTGGCCTGGTCACCATTCTTCTCTGGCCCTTCCTCATCCTAGTCTCAGGGCTTGAGAGCCAACTTATGACCTGGCCTCCAATTTCTTGCTTCATCTTCAACCTTCTTCCATCAATCTCTCCCCTTTTCCTAAATCTTTAATCCCTTCCTCTGATCTGTTCAAATATCCTCAAATCTCAGTCACCTGTAAGTATATAGATAGAAAAATATAAGCAAACCTCTCCTTGACCCTGTAGCTCTCTCCAGTTATCATCCAACTCCTGCTTCCCTTTCTCATTCAGATATCAAGAAGAAACCTCCATCCCTGGGTTGGCCCTTGGCATTATGGTCTGGCTTCTAGCTATACTTCCAAAGCTTCTCTTGCTAAGGTTGACACCAACCACTGAATCGAAAGCCGTGGATGCTCTGTCATCCTTATCTTCCTGGACCATTCTCTCCTGCCTTTCTTACTTTTCCCTTTTTCGTAGGGAAAAAAATCTTTCAAAAAAATTTATTTATTTATTCAGGAGAGGCATAAAGAGAGAGGCAGAAACATAGGCAGAGGGAGAAGTAGGCTCCCTGCTGGGAGCCCGATGTGGGATTCAATCCCAGGACCCCAGGATCATGCCCTGAGCTGGAGGCAGATGCTCAAACACTGAGCCACCTAGGTGCCCCCATACTTTTCCCTTCTTTCTTGAAGTCTCTTCCCCCGAATTCTGTGGATGCCTTACTCCCCTGGTTTTGCCCCATTCTTCTCCAACTATTCTTCATTATCTTCTTCATTTCTCTCTTCCTCCTCTGACAATGCTTCAAATGTGGACATTCCCCAGGCTTCTACTTGTAACTATTTTCTCCAGAAATTCCCAACCAGTGTGTCAAGAGTTGGCATCATAGGAGTTTCCAAGATACTGATCCTTTGGGGCCATGGGAGTAGCCTGACCTGCTTATCCTGGTGTGCCCGACACATGGTATTGTTTCTATGTGTGCTGTCACATGACCCTACCTTTCAAACACTCCCCCAGGCAATTCCATCCTCTTTCCTCGTTTCATTACCACCACCACATCTTGATGGCTCCAAAATTATGTACCCAGACAAATCCCATGAGGAAAACTTGGGAATCACCTTTGAATCTTCCCTCTTCTTTCTCTCCCATACCTAAATAATTTTCAAATGTCTGCTCCTTGCCCTCCTGTCTACCACTACTCACAACCCCTTATCTCTTGGAAAGGTCTAGTGGCTTAGTTGGCTAAGCATCTGACTCTTGATATCAGCTCAAGTCATGATCTCAGGGTTGTGAGACTGAGCTCCAAGTTGGGCTTTGCACTCAGCGTGGAGTCAGCTTAAGATTCTCTCTCTCCCTTTCTGTCTTCTCCCTCCTGTCCCTCTCTAAAAATAGAAACAAAAACAAACCAAAACAACCACAAAAAAACCCAAACCTATTCTCTTTTACCTGAATTCTTCTAGAACTCTCCTGACTGATCTCCCTGTGGCTTTGTAATTCTTTTTTTTTTTTTTTTTAAATTTTATTTACTTATTCATGAGAGACACAGAGAGAGAGAAACGCAGAGACACAGGCAGAGGAAGAAGCAGGCTCCATGCAGGGAGCCCAGCATGGGACTGGATCCCCGGCTCCAGGATCACACCCTGGGCAGAAGGCGGCGCTAAACCACTGAGCCACCCAGGCTGCCCTGGCTTTGTGATTCTTAAATCCACCCTCTACATAGCTGCTAGAAAAGTCTATCTAAAATGCAAATCTAACCATATTGCTACCTTGCTTAAAAGCTTCCACTGACTCATTGTCCACAGAATGAAGTCCAAACTCCTTTGCCCACCAGAAATTTCATGACAAAGCTTATTCATTTCATCTTCCAGTCTCACTTCCTCCTTCACACACCTCACTCTGTTCCTGCCTCCTGGACTTTGCCCCTGAGGTCCTCGATGCCTGGAATGTTCTTGCCCACTTTATCATCACCACATGGCCCACCCTCCAGCTTGGATTCCCCTGCCCCCCCCCCGGCCCTCCCCACCCTCACAAGGAGTTGACACATCTATGCTTCTCAGAATATCCTAGTCAGAATTCTGTTGTCGCATTTAGCACCTTTGCATTAAAATTACCGTCTAAGTGTCTCTCTCCTACCACTAGATAGCAAATTATTTGGTATCCCCAGTCCTGACTTGGTACCTGACACATAGAAAATGCTTCGATAAATCATTGATGAGTAAATGTGGCCCTACGCTTTTCCAAAAATGAAGGCATCGCGTATATTCTAGAAGGAGCACCTAGATTCCTTTGGAACAAACATAATATCATCAAGCTTTAAGTTGAAAGTTGAAGGGATCCCTGGGTGGCTCAGTGGTTTAGCGCCTGCCTTTGGCCTGGGTCGTGATCCTAGAGTCCCGGGATTGAGTCCCGCATCAGGCTCCCCACATGGAGCCTGTTTCTGTTCCCCCCCCCCCCCGCCCATCTATCATGAATAAATAAAATATTTTTAAAAATTTGGAAGTTGATTTAAAATAAATACTTCTAGCTTCTTTAATTAAAAGATATATAAAGCAAAATTAGAACCTCCCAAACATAGACTCAAAGGACCATTCAAATAATTTTATTTTGCTGAAATCAGGTTTGTGTGTCCCTTCATTTGAACTAAATAATACACTGCCTTGGAACCTAGATTTTTTTTTTCTCCTTCATTTTGTACACACATTTTATGTAAAACTTGGTAGTTCAGCATACTTTTATATGCCTATCTTATAAAATGCCACAGAGAGATTTTACAGACAAAGAAACTGGAGCTAAGAAGCTGCGATCATCTCCAGTCAGGGACCAGAGTAACATGTGATCATGGAGGTCCTGCTTACTGGGCCAGTAGCCTCTTCCACCCCATGGGCCACTTGACCTTCACTTTGGGTTGTGGTTCTTTCCTTTCTTCCTTCCTTTTATTCTCTTTGTAATGAAATTTGACTTATAAGTCAAGTAGGTCCTAGACTATCTACAAATTTAACCAGATTAGAGAGTGTTTTGGGTGATATGCTTACACATATACATGGGAGTTCCTTCTGCCATGCACATGGATGCCGAATTCCGTGCCAGCTGAAATTGCTAGTAAGCCAGCAATGACTCAATAAAAAGAAATTGAAACCATCCAATGTACTTCAGAACAATGATTTCAGATTTAGAAAATATCTTATAGTTCCTACAGTTCTACTACTATTTGGTGCTTGAACACTTCTATACTTGTTCAAGAAGAATGTCCTCCTGTCATTGTGTGACCTTCCATGGTGACAAGGAACTCTATCTCTAGAAGCAGTGTTGCCAGTTTCAGAATTATTTCAGAGAAGTATTTTTCTCTATCTGTTATTTCTCTGTAATTTCCTCATGGTAAAAATAGCAAGCTTTTCCAGTTGTGAGAGCTACAGTCCTTAAGTCTGGATCCCAGCTCCATTGCTTAATTAGCAGCTTCGAGACATTGGCAAATAACTTAGTCCCAGATCTCAGTCTCTTCATTTGTAAAATTGATCAAATGAAGTAATACAGTTTAATCAGCGAGCACAATAATATATTTGGTAAGTGCTCAACAAATACCTGTTAAATGAATGAATGACTCTTTCCTTATCCTTGGCCTGGTTTCTTTTCTTTTTTCTTTTTTTTTAAGATTTTAATTTATTTATTCATGAGATACACAGAGATAGGCAGAGACACAGGCATAGGGAGAAGCAGGCTCCACGCAGGGAGCCCAACATGGGACTTGATCCCGGATCTCCAGGATCACGCCCTGGGCCTAAGGCAGGCACTAAACCGCTGAGCCACCCAGGCTGCCCCCTTGGCCTAGTTTCAAAGCAGCAACTCCCCATGTCGAAAGACTGTGTTTTCAATAAGAAAAACTGCTTAATTTGGTGCAGTAAACAGAAACAGATGGCTTTCTTCCTAAGAATATAATCTTAAAGCAGTCCAGTTGACCAGCTCACCCACATCAAGTAGGAGGAATATGATATGGCAAGAATGCTGTCACTCTGCAAACTGAATCATGCAAATCTAACTTTTGCATCAGATAGTAAGAAGCATTATTTCAAGGTGCATCCGATTCCTGATCTTGTGACTAAAGCATAAATTTTAAGCCTTCCTGGAAGAAATCTTGACAAATCAGAGTACAAAAAAGAGGACACTCTGAAGAGCTGTTGTATAGAAGATGGAATAGTGGGGGGTGAGGGGGAGAGGTTTCCAAATAAGCAGAGCTCAGATGAGTTTCGGTTAAAGGAAAGAGGACTAAGTGGCCTCTATTGAAGCCACTTCAAATTTAAGAAGTCTATAATTTTAATGAGCAAACAGCATCACAATGACAAGCCCTTGAATACATCCCCAGGGAGGTTAACCTATCACTCCATCCACGTTTGATCATTACTTCTATTTGCTTAAGTCCCAGGAGACTACAGCAAACGAGTGTATCAAGGCGTGCGAGTGAAGCACACAGTCAAAGATCTACTGGCAGAAAAACGATCCAGGCAGACAAATAACTCAAGATTTAACGTAAGTCTCAATTTAATTCATTCTGAAGTCTTTGGGGGCTAAGTCCTCTTTTAATGTTAGTTATTCCCCCTCTCCCTTGACGCCAAGTCTCACTTCTTGAGTCTGATATTCTCGATAGCAAAGCCCTCCTTGACCTGGCACACACTTATAATTACTACCATTAATATCATGGTACAGGTGTCAATCTGTGAGTAAGCCCTTCAAGAACTCTGTGAACTTATTGGGTATCTCAGCTAATGGCAATAAAAGGATGATATGTCCTGACTTTTCCATTTCTCCCAGTCATAAATTAACAAAAGCTCGGCTGGTGAGGATAATGTTAACCATCATCAACATATTATTCTAAATTTGTTAGAGACAACTTTAAAAAATCCTCTCTATAGCATGCAAAGTTGGATTGAAATAGCCTAGTAAGAGATGTCTTCTGTCTGAAACCTCTGTCTACCATCCATATCTTCATAAATAGCTCCACCCTGTGCTTAAAATGTTTAAATAGTTGCACCCAGAGCTCCAAAAGTGATTCTGGAATAGGAGTAGTGGTTGGTTGGCTATCAAGATGGGTTTGTGATTGCTTAGTCTATTGGCAAAATGTGACAGCATGAATGTCAAGCGTCTGTTGTGCATTGCTGGATGTGGGACACAAAAGCAAATGTGGGAACTATGTACAGCACCTAGCATGGCGGCTGGCACACTGGTTCTTCCAGTGGGGCTGCTCAGAATATCAGGACTGTTTCAACACCATTCCAGGATCAAACTTCTGAGACATGTTTCAAGTGAACCAACTCCAGATTCTAGGTCCTCCCATCCAAGAACTTTGATTGCACGTCTCTGTCTTCCTTTATTTTAAAGTGCCTCCTTTCTTCTAGTTCAACAAATGGAGCTTAGTTGATCAAAATAAAATCGGAATAATTGGCTCCCTGTGTGTTCAGTGTTTCTCAGTGCCTGCTCAGTCATCGGGGGTGTGCATTACAAATTTCCATACCAGTTTAGTCTCTTGAGAGAGAGGAAGGAAGGGAGGGAGGAATTCGTTTTTTTAAAAGATTTTATTTATTTATTAGAGAGAATGAGAGAGAGTGTGGACAGAGGGAGGGTAGAGAGAGAAACAGACTCTCCGTGGAGGAGGGAGCCCAATGTAGGACTCGATCCCAGGACCCCAGGATCATAACCTGAGCCAAAGGCGGATGCTTAACTGACTGAGCCACCCAGTTGCCTGAGAGAGGGAATTCAGAGTCCATTCCAAATGAACCTTCACGGAAGGTAACGTGGATTGTTTGGCCCCAGCTACAGCCAGAATTGTGAGACCTAACAGACATTCTCGGCATACTGTCAATCGGAAGACAGGAATCACAGTGAGAATAAAGACACAGTAAAAGAACAGATATTGGATCTGCCCAGTGTGAATGAGGTTCTAACTCATTCCTTGGCATCATCATCAATATATACATACAATGATAAGGCACAATGCCAGATAGAATTAAGAAAAAGATAAGAAAGCATAGTATTTCCAAATAGTCAATATAACTATATTCTTCTTTTTAAAATTACCTAACATATTTTGGTTAAGATCTGTGACTATCACATAATATGTTTTTATTATTTTTTTATTTATTATATATATTATATTTATTTATTACTTTTATTATTTTTTCACTCTTTTGAGAGGGTGAAAAGATACAACAACATAAACATAATAAACCATATTGTTTGATTTTATTTTAAAGTTAAGATTCCTGATCTCTGTTCCATATCTATTAACATAGAGATTTTGGACTGGAGCCACAGAATGGTCATTTTTAACCTGCTCCTTGGGTGATTCCTTTGCACATCAGAGTTTGAGAACTTGACTCTAGACAAAGAGCAGGGGTTCAAGCCTCACACAGCCAACGTTCTCATATCTACCCTCATATCATATAATTTGTTGAGCTATTTCTGTTGGCCCAATGACACTGACAGTGTTACAGTGAAAGTGGATACAAGAAACATGTAATACATAGTCTATGCCATTAAACTCCAAATAATGTAGTGGAAAAGAATAAGATTTATACATTTAAAAAATACAAGCCCACATAACCAAGCACTAGACTAAAGACGAAAGACCAGGTGGCATGTGATATGCCATGTGATATGAAGACTACAATACTATTTACATAAAGACAGTTTAAAGCACACTTCCTTGTGTGTTGTCTCATTGGATGGACATACAAATCCTGTGAAATTCATATTTACATGGTTTCCCATTTCACAGATGGAAACATGGAGAAGATGCAGGAAGTGATTGTTCTCAGGTTGCACAGTTAACAGGTGGCAAATCTTCTGGCTCCCAACTCAATATTCCTTTAAAAGGGACAGATCTATGTGGACTGGGATAGAACAATCTCTGACTCACACCATCTTGGTCCATTTGGTCTTCTGTAACAAAATACCACTGACCGGGTTGCTTATAAACATCAAACATTTATTTGTCATAGCTCTAGAGGCTGGAAGTCTAAGATCAGGGTGCCAGCATGGACAGGTTCTGGTGAGGACCTCTTCTGGGTTGCAGACAGCTGGCTTCTGACTGTGTCTTTGCATAGAGGAAGGGCCTAAGGAGCTCTCTGGGGGCTTTTTCATAAGGGTGTTGATACCATTTGTGAGGGCTACACCCTCATAACCTACTCACCTCCCAAAGTCCCATTTCTTAATAACATCACATTGGGCATTAGGATTTCAACATATGGATTTTGGAAGGACACGTTCAAGGGCCATAGCGCATGAAAACAGGGAAAATCAGAAGACAGGAAAATATATCATGTGGCAAGAAATTCTAGGATAAGAAAGGTGCAAGCCCGCCCTAACTATGGTAGTTATTCTCAGGCATCAAGTGCATAGGCAGCTTGAACTTAGCCTTGTCTATGCGGTCACGTATATTAACTGATGTCTCAACACTAGTATCTTACTCTCATCCCTACTCCAATCACCTCTTAAATTTAAGTGATTAAATGCATGTTTTCCCAAAATATGGTTATTTGGCTTAAAATACCTCCATAAATTGATTTTCCCTTTCACCCGTTAACCACTATTCTAGAATATCTGTATATCTCAGGAAAGACACAATATTCTTTGGAAGATTTATTTCTGTCCCTATTGCAAATGCAACCTGATGAGCAGGAATCATGGAGACTCACGTTGCTGGTGGGCACTTGGGATCCTAATTGCATGGATAATACCGAGCCTACCTTCTCCTCCTCGTGACAGTGCCGCAGGCAACAGTGAGTTGAACATCTTGAATAAGTTCAGATGGGGAAGCCATCCTTAGGCATGTTCAAACTTTGCTACTGATGGCATGGGTAATAAGCAATGAGAGGCCAGCTTGAGGAGGTTGGAGGCCCTCCCATGCAGCTCTGCCATACAGAGTGGTGCCAGCCCAAGGAACGGACCCTCAAAGATCCCACATCAAAACCCTGGAACCTGTGAAGGTTCTAGGCAAAATATATGATTCAGTTAAGGATCTTCGGAGGAGGTACCTACTCTAGATTATCCCAGGAGATATTGCCTTGCATTACTCTGAATGCAATCACATGCATCCTCATGAGAGAGAGTTTGAGAGAGAGAGAGAGACATACACAAACACACACACACAGAAGACACACAAAAGAGCAAGAGGCAGAACAGTCAGGAGGCAGAGGTTGGAGGCGCACAGCCAACAAGTCAAAGAATGTGGGCAGCCACCAAAAGCTAGAAGAAGGGGATCCCTGGGTGGCGCAGTGGTTTGGCGCCTGCCTTTGGCCCAGGGCGTGATCCTGGAGACCCGGGATTGAATCCCACATCGGGCTCCCGGTGCATGGAGCCCGCTTCTCCCTCTGCCTGTGTCTCTGCCTCTCTCTCTCTCTCTCTCTCTCTCTCTCTCTCTGTGTGTGTGTGTGTGTGTGTGTGTGTGTGTGTGTGACTATCACAAATAAATAAAAAATTAAAAAAAAAAAAAGCTAGAAGAAGCAAAGAATAGATTCTCCCTTAGAGTCCCACAGGGAGCACAGCCCTGCCGAAATGCTGTTTTGGGCTCCAGGCCCTCAGAACTGTACAGACAGACATTACAGTCTTTATAAGCCACCCAGGTTGTGGTAATTTTTTACAGCAGCCTAGGAAGCTAATACACATATATGATGAAATGTGTGTCCCTCTGGAGAAGTATCCTTTAGGAAGTGTCCATTTGATGCCCAAATTGGTGCCCCACTCTCTATGATAACACTTTGATAAGTTTACACAGGCTCTGTTAATCCATCTTCACCACAATTTCCTTCAAGAACATCTGTTTTTGATACCATGAAATGTTTTTCACATCATTGCAGTAGGAAAGAAAAGGAGAGAAATCCCTTTCACCAAAGAGATTTGCACCAAAGACTGGACTTAAAACCACTTTTATACGTCCTAGCCATGAGCCTGTGGTTTCACACTATTACTGTGGACATCTGGTTTTAAATAATGGTTTTTCTCTTGCCTTCTCAGTTTTTTCTGTGTTATTCTTTACTACATTACTTGTCTTCTATCAGAATATTTAAAATATGAGCCATTCACCCACATCTAGTACCAAAAAATACATATAATTAGACTTTTGATGTAGGCTTTTATTGCTTGTTTTTTTTCAATTACACAATTTCAATTGAGTTTCATAAAAGCAAATCATTGAAAAATGTTAATAACCTCGCAAAATTCAGTGAACTCTCAGTTATCTATTGTAAAGAACAAAAAGGGATAACAAGAGGAAGCAGTAAGGCTAATAGCCACAATTTTTCATTTTGCTTTCAAATTCAGTGAATGATTTGCAGGCTCTTGAGCTTTCTAATCAAGTTTTTCCTAAGCTATCATAAAAATTCATTGAAAATCATTGAGTACACAACAGCTGGCATGAGGGAAAAAAATTTTAACTTACTAACTAGGAAACGACAATCAGGCTGGAGTAAAAATTATCAGCAGAACAGGCAGTGTGGAGGAGATTGCGATGAGCCTGGGATCAGGGTCTGCTCTTCAGTCTCTTTTATTGGTTTATGGGCATGCGAACAGCTATCTTGCTTATTCATCAAAATGCTATGGTGAACAATAAGGAAATATCCAGGAAAGTTATTTTAGATTACTATTCCACATAAACATGAAAGAAAATACATAAAGATTTCTAGGTTGCTTTGAAAGGTCTGAACTATATTTATATTATATCAGTCTTGAATTGTAGATATTATATACATTACAGACCAAAAGTTAGCTGTTTCCATTTGTCATGATTCTTTTACATCTATCTCAATTATTTGCTTTCCAAGTCATAATGACTTACAATTACTTTATTTTTCTATATTTTCTAAATCCTTACATTTAAATTAGCTGCTAAGATCTCCATGCCAAGAACACATGAATAAAGCCATATTGTCAGCTGGGTGTCCTGGTTAATAATATTTCCTAATTATTTCTGGAAGGAAAACATTGTCAACATAGAATGAAGTATGACAGTAGTGTATATTGATGGAGAAATTCGGAGTAACAGAAGGTAAATGGATAACCATGTTGTGCATTTATGGCTTAGATAATGGAAAGTGTTTGATCTTTATTGAGAGATGGCCAAACTCTAACTGTGAGACAGATGTGTATTGCCTAGCTCCATCCATAATAACTGTCTGCCCTTCTATCAAGCCTGCTAGTTAGAGATTTGTTTAGTTACATATCCAGCTGCTGTTTTGCAGTACCAATCACGTGCACACTTCAGTTACCACTGGGTGGAAACATTGTGATGTCCATATCTGTGATTTACATTTGGGTTTCTTGTGAAGTGTTAAAAACACACACACACACACACACACACGCAATCGGAAATTGTATATTCTAGCATCGCAAGATTTCTTTAATTTCACTGAAGCTTTGAATGATAACATCCAAGACATCTCTTCTGTACCAAAAGAAAAAGGCTCCTTCCTCAATCTGTTTCAACCCCTCCTTCTGGCTCTTGGTGACCTTGGGCAACTCCTTTCTTCTCACTGGCCCTCAGCGTCCTTGTGGCTGGAAGTAGAGAGTTAGGTTCTTCCCGTTTCAATATTCAATTTGGTTCCATAGCTTTTCCTGACCTCAGAACATGTCCCACCCATGGACAAGACTATCCCCCAACTTCCAAGGCCAAGCTGAACCTCTCTTTGTTCTGAGAAAGATAAATCCCCTTTCATCTAGTTCAAGTAGAACTTCGCAAATTGAGTTTGCCAGGGAAACGGGGAACAGAAAAATCCTGTAAAGCACAAGAGCAATTATGTGGAATGCAAATGTTCTGACACTAACTTGAATGTCTAGTCAAAGATTGGTATGGGTGGCACAGTGGTGCTGACTTTGAAGCCTAGGTCTGCTCCTGTCACCTCAGTTCTCTCTGGGGTAGATAAGAATTCTTCATAATAATAGTTATCATTTGGCTAGGCTCTGAAATAGGGAGTTATAAATATTTTCACTTATATACCTTAAAATATATGCCATTTATCAATGAGAAGTCCAACAGCCTTGAGATGGTGGCACTCCTATCTTCTTAATATACATTTCTGGTCCAAGGAAGAACTATCTTTGGAAACCCCACTTTGCCTCAAGGCCTCCACTCAGTCCTCTTGTCACCCTTCAGATTCCATGCATGATGTTGGGTCTCAGTCATGACCTCTGCTCCCTCTCAATCCACCTGTCCCTGCAGTGATTCCATAGATTGTTTAGATGATGCCACACCCAGCCTGAATTAGAACCAGCACCCTCTGTTTCTATGCTGGCCAGATATCCTCAAAGGAACTACACATGAAAACTTCTTGGTTTCCTTCTAGAACCTGTCTCTAACTCTGTCCTAGAACTTGCTTCCAGACTATAGTTCCTTTCTGTCATTCCCCACAACTCCTGGACCTCTGATCTCTTGGGCTCACCTGGCACCTGGCCCTCTCCATAAAAAGAGAAAAACATTTCCTGAACCAGAATCATAGAGTACCACACTGACCTTGCAGAAGCTTCTCTGCAGCTCTCCTAGATATCTCTAGGCCTACCTCACCCAACCCATACTTCACTGACCTTTTGCTCTTGCCGAGGGGTTACTTTCTTGCTGTGCCTTTTGATGAAGTGTGGTTGTTTTTTTTTTTTTTAATGTTACCTAGCTGCCTGAGAAGCTGGTGTCCCATGGCTCACTCAGGAGAATGGACGTAGAATGTCACTTCTCCCACTTGACAAGGCAGAGATTGTATCAGTTCCCTTTTGAGGGCTGGAAGAGACAGACCCCTGAACCCAGGGAAATGCAGAGTTTACCAGCTCAGCTGACCTGCCATCTCTGGTGATCCACCTCTTAGATGCTCCCCCAGTCTCCCTAGGGTCCAGCATTCTTTCATAGTTTCACACACAAAAAACTCATATGCATATTCCTGATAACTATAACAGCTACTAAGGAAAGGGAGAGTCATTTCCTTATGCTCTTAACTTCTTACAAAAGGTTGAGAAAAGATGAAGAAAGGTGGACCACCAATGGTCTCATTTCCTAGACACTAAGCCAATTTTTAGTGTTTCATGCTAAAGACAGATGGAAGCTTTTACTGATATCAAAATCTAATTTTAATCAAGATGTACCCCTCAAAGCCTACTAAAACTTGGACAATTTATATATTGTGCTACTTCTCTTTGATATTCTAATGGTGATGCTACAACAAAGAGGAGGCTAAAAGAAGAAAGAAGACTATGAACTTCTTATCCATGCTTTAAATTTAGGGAGTTAGCCATACCCTCCCTTTTCAAGGAAGAAATCCCAGCCATTGCAGCCATGATTGTCTTGTCAAAACTAAGAACAGAACACTTGTATGTAAAATTGAATCCATGGATGAAGAAGGGTAAGATTTGGGCAGTAGCCCCAAGTTCGGAAGACAAGAGTGCAAGAAAATCCATACGACTGCTATTACAAGAAATACCCACACTCTTCTCTGATTTCTTAAACTTTGCTATAAAAATTATTTTTTAGCTCAACTTTCATAAACTGAACCCATCCTACAATGTGGTTTGGCTTCAGTAAGATTTTCTGGGTTGCCTGGACACAGCACATGGCCATCAGATGACCCAGTGTGCCTTCCTGCTATGCCAGTGTTTTATTTTTCTTATTTTTTAGAAGTACCTGATCCTTTTGTGTTTGATTGCTAAATCTCTTAGGAAAACTATTATTTTTCTTTAATAAGTACATCTCACTTGTCCTTGCTATTTTTTTTTCTGAATTGCCATCAGAAGGATCCACTTATTTGTAATGTTTTCAAGATAATCAGTGTCTACCCTGGGAGTGCCTCCCCAAAATGAGCACTTTGCATATTGCCTGTTCACATTGTCAACTCATCCCCTTTATGAGCCCAGAAAGAATTAAAAAAGGAAAAAAAAAATTTTTTTCTTAGCAGGCCATGCCTCCTAAACTCAAAATGCCAATGTTTGAATACAGAGGTACATATTATGTCCTTGGCATTCATTTGAATGAATGCTTTATCTATGCCTTTCAAAATAGTCCATTGTCTGACTTTAATTAGCGCACTATCCTGCCTTGTTTATAGAACTGAACCACATTTCCAGGGCTTTCCATGTTCTCCACCCAACCACCTGCTCTTTCACAATTGCAGAAATTTTTAAAAATAATAATAATAAAGGGGAACCTTTTGCAAGCAACTTATTTTTTCAGCTGTTCTATTGGTTCTGTGGTTGTTGTTGTTGTTGTTGTTTTAAATATCACAAAATCTAAAATATTTCCTGGTGGTGAATTCTTTCATGCAGCTTGCAAAAATAATCAGGTTTTGCAGTGAAACAGCTATAGCAAGTCCATCTGGCAGGGCTGAAGTTCTGCAGATCCTGTTCTGGCCAGAGTTGTACAGGGCCATTTATCAACAAGCATCCCAGTGGCTTCTGTTGTTCTTACTTAGCTACATAAATACAAATAGCATTCCAAAGGCGGATCAGGGGTAAAATTTAAAAAAAAAAATGTGTTTCATTTTATAACTTAGGTAGCAGAAATCACTTTCTCACAGAGACAGCCTGGACATCATTTTGTGCCAAGCAGGAGAGGTTTAACAGTAAAATTTCGAGAAACTGTTAGAAAGTTGGAGCCCTATAGCTGTATTAGCTTTCCAAAGGACATAAAATTGTTCATACACCAGAAATTTAAGACACTTGGGAATCATAGTTTTTTTTAACTTTGAGATTTACAATAAAGATATGACCCGAATTCTATTTATTAACTTTCATTAAGTATCTGTTTTAATTACAAAAGAATGCATGGTAAAATTTCAAATGGAAGAAAGGGTATAGAGTAAAAAATAAAAGTCTGATGACCTCTCCTGCTTACCCATCCCCTTGTTCTTCTTCTCCACAGTACCACACTGAGTTCCATGTGCAATATTCCAGAATTTTACTAGGACATTTTATTAAAAAGAAATTAAGTTGTTGTACCAACAAATCAATGAATGTCAAAATCTATGTTCAATATTTACATATGCACTATTACAAACATGCATAAATTAATGTACTCATGGCAACTTCCCTTCCCCCAAGAGAGAATCTAAACAAGACTTTAAGTTTTCATTTCAACTCTCTACATTTGAAGGCTGTAAGCAAATTATTTAACCCTTTTATGTCTCTGTTTTATATCGATTGCATAGTACCTACTTTGCCAGAGGCTGGTGATAATGAAAACAAAGTGCACAGAACCAGATGAGCAATTTCTTTGTGAGATCAATCCTCTGTAATCTAGGACTTTGTAGGCAAAAGGCAAATGTTTTTAAGGATATATGTGTCAATATTCATTCCTCACAAATCTGTGTGGTTTCAGGACTGGACCTATACGATATACCATTAAATCATTTAAGGATATAGGGATTTTTTTCTTTGTAAATAGTGCAATCTGAGGGAAACGTGCCAGCCCCCTCTTTACACACAGGCATCAGTGGGAAAGTTGGTGATAAAGAAGAAAAGACAGAAAGAGCCCTGGGAATTGGTACAACCGGGACAGGTGGCCAGCAGCCCTCGGCGCTCACACGGCGAGTAGCAGCCCTTGGTGGGCTCTAAAACAAAGCCACATATAAAGTGTGATAAATGTCACCTGCTAATCTCCTGATGCTCCGCCCCTAGGAGAGCCCATCAGACCCTCATCGCTGGATCTCTGTTCAGTTGCAATAGCCACACACTCACCCATCATCCGTTCCTGACCTACTGTTGTCAGCACCAGATTAAATTTGTTGGAATGCCAATACCACTACTGTCTACATGGCTAAGAAGCCTCGAAAAGACCACTGCCTGCTTCCGAACAAATTCCAAGCTCCTCAGCATGGCTCACATGGCTCCCTTTATAACTTGGCTCCTATACCCTCCTCCGGTGTCTCGTCAGCCTCCTGTCCACACACTTCCTGCACACGTGTCCATGTCTGTAACATGCTGGCCGCACGCTCGAACCTTTGCTTTCTCCTCAAATACAATGCCCCATATCCTATCTCCTTTCTGATGTCCTTTCACCCTTCCAAACCAGACTCAGATCTCTCCCACAATATCCTGTGTTCAGCCACCTTCCCCCAAAATAGCAACTCACCCCCACCCTCCAGCCACTACCTGTACTAAAGTGGCTCTGTCACTTACTAGCTTTGCGACGTTGGACAAGTCCTTCATACTGTCTAGTTAGTTCCCCAGCCTATTAGTCTAGAGATAATAACTTACAACAATCTAATTCATTAGTTCGCAGTGATGATGTAATGTTAATAATGAGGATGTAATGTTAATGCATACAAGTCATTTAGCACAGTTCAGAGTACATAAAGCACACAAATATGAGTCCTTAATAAAAATGAGACACATACTGACATATGTAATGAGCCTGACATGGAGTCTGGCATGAATAGCATTTCTATTCATGAAATGCTAGTCCTCTGACCCTAGTCATACAGTCATGCAACTGTCTTCCCTATAAAACTGTGTGCTCCCTAAGAATAGATACCATGCTTTATTCCTCTTTTTCTTTCTGGAAACTACCATAATCCTGGGGCATAGTAGGCACACAATACACTTTTATTTAATCAATTAAATGAAACTCTTGCTCCTGACAAACGAACTTGCTTTCATTTCTTGAAAAAGAATTTTGCTTTTATACTTCTGTGCTTGGCTCACAAACTTCCTCGTACCTGGGAGCTTCCCTTCTCCTATCTACATCCCCTCATTCTTCAGTGTCCATTTCAAATGCTCTGTACCTCAGTTTCTCCCTTGTCTGACTCCCAGAGTATGTAGAGCATAGGCCACGCACTTGGAAACTAGGTGCATGGACTCCAATATCGCCCACTATATAATGTGTTAAGTCACTTTCTCCCCAGGCAGATACTCACCTCCATCCCACCTCCACATTATATAATCTAATGGCATTGGAATCCATGAGCTCTGCACCACAAGTGACTTTTTCCTGGGTATGTCTGCATCAGTTCCTTGTTGCTGAGTGAGAACCCACCCTTAGTAGGTGATAACAATTATATATTATTTCTCCCAATCCTGTGGGTTGGCTGGATGTTCCTCTGCTGGTTTCCCTGGGGCTCAGTTATTCAGTTGCCCTCAGCTGGAGGTTCAGCCATGCTGGAAGTCCAAGATGGCCTTCTTCAAATGTCTGGCAGTTGTTACTGGCCATCAGCAGGAGCATTGGAATACACTTCCACAGTCACTTCTCCTCCAGGAGTTGAGATTGACTTCCTTAAGAGACCATAAGGTGTTATTTCAAAACAGGTGAAGGTGAATGCTGCAAGTCTTCTCGAGGTCTACACTCTGAAGTGCACACAACATCACTTCTCCTACATTCCATTAGCCAGAGCAAGTTACAAAACCATCCTAGACTCCAGGGGTAGAGAAACAGACTCCACTTCTTAATGGGAGAAACTGCAAAGAAACTGTGGTCCTAGTTAATCTACCACAAACGGCTTATCTCCCTAAGTGAATCCCAATCTAAGCCCTGGAGCTGCATTTTATCTAGCACCTGCAACACTCAGCACTGGGTCTCGCACATCAGAGGTGCCCAGGAAATATCTGATTTGTTGGAGGGGCAGGTGCAGTGAACTTGCTTGTTCCATTATTGAGAGCTTGATGGAGCAGAAATTTGGAAGCCAGAAAATCTGGGTTTAAATCTAGTTCTGTAATTTACTAGAAGGGCAATCTTGGGCATATTGCTTAACTTCGCTGATGCTTGCTTGGTTTCCTTATTTGTAAACCTGAGATGATAATATCTAGTTTACAATAAAATAAACTCATATAAAGCACCTGGCACATGGTAGATGTTTCAAACTGTAGTTCTTATTCATTAATGGATTATTTTTCTTATTTATGGTTAAATTGCTATGTAGCTCAGATGAGTGGCCCATAAATCAAAACCTGTCTCAAACTTTGCAAAACTAATGAAATTAGAATAGACTTGACATCCTTCATTCATTGTGTAAGACTTCACACCAATCAGAATGCCCCTGCTTCAACTACGTGCTTTAACATTAAAAAAGGCATCTGATTCTCTACGCCCATTTTCTTCTGGAAGAAGAAGGTATTCCAGCCTAACACGGATAACCACTGAAAGACTGATTATGTTATACCCAGCATTAACTTTATATTCATTTCAAAGTTGGAGGAAAATCATGACTTATGGTGGGTCTAAATTCAGCCACTAAAACATGGTTTTAGGGGTGCTTGGGTGGCTCATTTGCTTAAATATCTGACTCTTAGTTTGGGCTCAGGTCATGATCTCGCAGACTTGGGATCAAGCCCCATGTCAGGCTCTGCACTCAGCAAGGAGTCTGCTTCAGATTCTTCCTCCCTCTCCCTCTCACTCATTCTCATTCTCTCTCTCTCTCTCTCTCTCTCTCTGAAATAATAAATAAATAAATATTTTTTAAAAAAACAAACAAACATGGTTTTAGAAGGTTCAGTATAGTGTCACCCACTTGATCCATCTCTTAACCATAGTGTGATGACAGTGAGACAGTAAATACATAAAGTGCTACAAATTCTTTTAAAGGAGAGCCCAGCTATTCATAAAGGGCTATGATTATTATTATTTAGCATTAGTAGCAAAGATTAAAGAGACACCTTCTAAACTATGTCATTAGAATTTAAAAATAAATTATATAGCAGCATGAAAAATCTTATGCTAGTCGGAGGTCTTTTCCTTAGTCCATTTCAATATATTTCTTTAACTAGGTTGGCACTTAAAATATTATAGGGTCATAAAAATGATGATAACTGTACTCAAGGTGAAACTCCTAATCTTATCACTTTATTACCTTGGTGACCCATTAGTTCAAATTAACTCATTTTCATGGAGGAGCTCTTGGGGCAGCTGTGAGGCTGCTGTGTAAGCTACAGGAAGTTGCAGGCTGGCAAATTTCATTCAAATATAAACCTCTGAATTTGGCTACCTGGCATTGCAAGATCCTGTTGTTTGCAGTATGCAAAATAAAAATTATATACCATCTTACCTTGGTCAAAAGTTATAGGCTCTTCAATATTAATTTCAATATTATTTCTGGAGGATTCATATGATAAGAGGCAACTGTATGAACATAATATTTTGAGTGAGGAAGAAAGGAATGTGAGTTTTCCCTTCATAAGTGCAATGACAACTAGTGATATGCTATAGACCCATATTTTAGGCTGTTCTTTCTCAACCTATAAAAAACTGAGAATGAGATGGGGGAGTAAGTACCAGTTCTGAAATCTGTCCAGTGAAGGCCTTCCCAGTCCCTACCCAGGGACTTTAGAACTCAATTCTATGTTGTGTGAGGCAAACTGACATGGCACAATATCATTGCCTTTTATATATACCACCCCCCACCAAATATTTCCCAGGCCACCATACAGAGGGTAGCACTCATTATAGCTATAAAATAATTAATTTGATGGAAATGTTTTATGTCATGATTATAGAAGTGGGTCACAGGAGTCTGTCAAAATTTATAAAATTGTGTGTTTAAAATTTAGGAATTTTGTTATATATAAGTTGTACCTCAATAAAGCTGACCCCCTAAAAACAGTATATCCATTGAAGGACTAAGGAGATGTGTGTGTGTGTGTGTGTGTGTGTGTGTGTGTGTGAGAGAGAGAGAGAGAGAGAGACAGAGAGACAGAGAGAGACAGGAAAGTATCAATCTCACTAAGTCTTTTTTGTGAGTTTTGGTATAATTTTATGCTCTCTCTGGATGTCCCTAAGTCTCCTGTGTACTAAAAAAAATTTAACTACTTAGGATATTTCCCATTTTTATTTTTGAGATATTAGAATGCTTGGAAGGCAACATAGTGCTTTAGATAAGAAATCAGCTCTGAAATTCCAAAGGTTCTTATTTGAGCCCCCCAACCACCATTACTACCAGTTCCACCTACTAAATAATGTGGCTTATTTCTCTTCCTGAGTTCCCTCATAATTAAGATGGCAATAATATTACCTATCTTTGGGGATTATGGTGATCACTAAATGAGATGACACATGTGGTTAACAGTATACTTATGAAGTGACAAGTATGGATTTATGAATTACTTCTATTGTAATTTAAATCTCTGTGAGAGAATTTGAAAATTAATGGAAAAATAAAATCTTTTATGCTGTGCCTAAAAAGAAATTTATCTACATCTAGTTGCAATATTTAGCTGTTCAACTGTTTTGGTCAGACTAGATGGTCTGAGGGTGGGAAGATCTCACTCACAACAAAACTGGGTCCTGCATAAAACACATTTTAATAAGTTGTTGATCTGACAGGAAGTAAGGGAAATCTCCAAGATGGAGGGGTTGTAGAAGGGAAGTGTTGGCATGGAAGGCTGGGGAAAGGTCTGATCAGAAATTAAGTCATTGAATGATGAGAAGGGAATCACACCAAAAAGGCAAGTTCCCCTGAGAGCAGGTGTCCAAATCAGCTTTATGAATGAACTGATCCCTGAGCAGTGGCCAAGGTTGGGGAGCCGAACTTGGGACTTCAGGATTAACCTGGGGAACCTGGAAGGGAGCTGGTTCCCTAGAAATATAAACATAAATCTTCTGGAGGAAAGCATTCTCAAATTAGAACCCCAGATTTTTACAGATTAAGGTTAACCAGATATAAGCTTCAACCAAAGATCACCAAGATGCATAAGGAAGCAAACCACTATGGGTGAGAGTCAGCATAAACAACAAACAATAAATTTAAATTCCTAGAACTTTTAGATATTAGAATTACCAAATACTAAATATATAGTAACTTAATAAATAGCAAACCCTCAATGAGAGACTATCAAAAATTACCAAGCAGGTTTTTTAAAAATCCAGATGGAATTTATAGACATGAAAAAATATGTATTTATTGATAACTTTTCAAATTCAGCGTATGAGTAAAACAACAAATTAACTATAGCTGAAGAAAGAACTAGTATACTGGATATAGATCTGAAGAAGTCTATAGCAATTTATAGCAAAATACAGAAAGAGAATCATGGATATAGAGAATATAAAGGGAAGTTTGAGGTATAGAGGATAAAGGTAAAAGGTTTAACATACATCTAAACAGAATCCCAGAAGGAGAGAATGGGGATGATACAGACAAGGCAGTATGTAAAAAAAGGACAGTTGAAACTCTTCCAGGGGTAAAATGAGTTTACTTGAAGACAAAGAGAGTCTATTAAAAAGCAGAGATTTATAAAATGGGCAGAAGACCTGAATGGGCATTTCTTTCCAAAGAAGATACGCAGATGGCCAATAGACATGTGAAAAGATGCTCAACATCATTCATCATCAGAGATATGTAAATCAAAACCACAGTTAGATATCATCTCACACCTATCAGATTGGCTACAGTCAAAAACACAAGAAACAACAAGTACTGGCGAGGATCTAGAGAAAAAGGAAACCCCATGCACCATTGGTGGGAATGCAAACTGGTGCAGTCATTGTGGAAGACAGTATGGAGGTTCCTCAAAAAATTAAAAGTAGGGATCCCTGGGTGGCGCAGCGGTTTGGCGCCTGCCTTTGGCCCAGGGCGCGATCCTGGAGACTCGGGATCGAATCCCACGTCGGGCTCCCGGTGCATGGAGCCTGCTTCTCCCTCTGCCTGTGTCTCTGCCTCTCTCTCTATCTCTCTGTGACTATCATAAATAAATAAAAATTAAAAAAAAAATTAAAAGTAGACCGACCCTATGATCCAGTAATTCCATGACTATTTACCCAAAGAATACAAAAAAACTAGTTCAAAAACATGTATGTGCTACTATGTTTATGGCAGCATTATTTACAATAGCCAGTTTATGAAAGCAGCCCAAGTGTCCTCGATAAATGAATGGATAAAGAAGACGTAGTATATATATATATATATATACAGTGAAATAGTACTAAGCCATAAAAGAGAATAAAATCTTGCCATTTGAAACAACATGAATGGAGCTGGAGGGTATAATGCTAAGTGAATAACAAACAGACTCTTGAATACAGAGAACAAACTGCTAGTTGCCATAGGCGGGGGTGTGGGGGCGGGCAGGTGTGTGGAATGGGTGAAATAGGTGAAGGAGATTAAGAGGTACAAACTTCGAGTTAAAAAATACATGTCATAGGGATGAAAAGTACAGTGCAGGAAACATAGTTGATAATATTGTAGTAACACTGTATAGTGACAGATGGTAACTACACTTAGGACATGAGCATTGAGTAATGTATAGAATTGACAAATCACCACATTGAACATCTGAAACTAATACAACATTGTGTGTTGACTCTACTTCCATAATAATTTTTTTGAAAGCAGTCAGAAAAATCATCCAAAGTATAACTGCAAGGTCAACGGCAATTATGGAAGCCAAAAGATAGTGGGGCAATATCTTTGAAGTGCTGAGAGAGGAATAACTATAAAGTTACAGTTGTGAACCTAGCAATATTATCTTTCAAGTACAAGAGAAAAAGAAATGATATTTTCGGGTAAATGAAAACTGAAACATTTTACCATTTCCAGCAGGAAAGGAGTTTTCTGAAGGATTACTTTAGAAGATAGAAAATGAATCTTAAAAAAAAAAAAATCTGGAAGAAGAGTAAGCCAAGAAAATGGTAAACATATAAGTAAAGCTACTACAGATTTAATTAATGAAATGATGACAATGAAGATGGTTAATTTGGGAAGATGTAATGAAACAAGCTAAAATGAAAGAAGATAGCATACGCATGCAAAGTAGGAGAGGGGTAGTGAGAGTTCAAGTTCTAAGGATTTTGTCATGGGGAGTTTTCAGATATTGTTGTAGTCTTTGTTAAATATGCAAGGTAAAATGTTATGGGTAACCAAAAAAAAAAAAAAAATGAAAACAGTTGCAATGATGCAACTGGCTGTCCCGCAGTGATAAGGAAGCCCGGGCAGAAGAAGGAGGAATGTAAGAAGATTCCAGGGACTGCTGGTGTATGTAGAAGAGAACGAGAGGAAAGCCGTCACAGCAGAGAGGCTGGAAGCTGTAGAAACCATGTCAGTGTAGACTGAGTTTTATCCATGATTCAAGGAAGAGGCTGGAGGCAGAGCCATTCCAGCTGAGACGGGAGCGGCTGACAGATGCTGATGGAGGATAGGGTGCTGATGCTTCTGTCCAGCAGGTGGGACATGGGCCAGCATCTCACAGAAGCCTTCCTCCTGGTCCAGCCTCGGCCAGAGCAGTTAAGGGGAGCAGGCAGGGAGAGCGAGTGGGAGAAGAGACACACCCTGTGTGCACAGAGGAGGCCCAAGCAGAAGCCAGAGCATGGAGGCTTTGGTCCGGGCCTCTGGAGAGACACCCAGCCAGACATGGCTGGAACTTGGAGGGAAACTCTGAAGAGGATGAGCCCCGGCAATGTGGGGCAATGTGCCCAAACCCAAGTGCTTTATGTTTCATCACTGCCTCCTTTCCTTCGTATGGAAGATGTAGGGCACCCCAATCTGCACCCACCTCTGACCCTTCCTGCCCCAGGTTTCCTTCTGCCACTTAAAAGTGTTAACTTCTTATACAGCAAGACACAGAAATCAGAACAGGTTTAGAGGAACATGCCATAGATTTGAAGGGGCATGAAGATGAATCTGAGTGGTAACAGCTAACACTTACTTCCTACTTGCTCTATGCCAGGAACTATCCTAAGCACTTGGCATATAGGATATCATTTAATCTCAGGTGCCCAAGATCACACAGCTACTAAGAGGCAGAGCTGGGATTCAAACACATATACTCTGGTTCCAGAGTCTTCACTCAAAGAACCTGTGATCCTTCTAAGAGGCACGGAGCCCAAAGTGGGGCTTGAACTCACAGCTCTGAAATTAAATCCTGAGATCAAGAGTCGGACGCTTAACCGACTGAACCCCCCAGGTGCCCCATGGTTGGAGGATTAGTCTGCCTGGAAAGACTGAATGCCACTTTAGTGCTATGAACTGGATACCTGTGACCTCTCAGAATTCATATGTTAAGGCCTTAAGCCTCAAGTGATGGTATTTGGAAATGGGGCCTTTGGGAGGTAATTAGGTTGTGAGGGTGGAGCCCTTATGAATGGGATTAGTGCCTTCATAGGAGAGACACGTGAGAGAGATAAGCTCTCTTCCCACTACATAAAGACACAGTGAGAAGCCAGATGGGTGCAAACCAGGAGGAGGGCCCCCAACAAGAACCCAATCCCTTGGGCACACTTTCAGCCTCCAGGCCTGGGAGACATGTTTCTTGCTCAAGCCACCCAGTCTATGGCATCTGGTAGAGCAGCCCAAACTGATGAAGACGGTTGGGGAAATGATGGGTTCTCTTCTAATATGTGAAGGGCCATACATGGAAGAAGTGTGTGTGGACCTAAAAGATGAGAAAAAAGAAATTTATTCCCTTCTGCCGGCTTTGTGACAGTCAGTAGTGCCCAGAGGAGAAACGGACTTTCTGAGAGGGTGCTGGTTTCCGCAGCCCTAAAGGCTAACTGCACCCAGCGTTAATAATGTGGACAGGAATTTGGCATCAAGTGGATGGTTGCAAAAGGCTCTCTATTAAATCTCTTCCAATTTTTGAGTCTATAGTGCTGTGAGGGACAGGAGCTCAGATCCAAAGAATTAGATGTTGAGGACTCTTAACTCTTCCAACAGCTATTTTTTCTTACATAACTTTGTTCCCATGTATTGTGGAGCCAAAATTTGCAATTGTATATTTTAGGACTCTGCACACCAGGATACCCTTCCTTCAGAGGTCAGCTTTAGCATCACCCTTCCCGCCGCCCCCCCTCCCCGGATGTGTTCCCCACCTCATCCCTAATACCAGCTTAGGTGGCCCCTCACTCCATCTCCCCACCACCACCGCCACGTCACTCCTCACACTACACAGCATTGTCTGTTTCATCATCAGTAACTATGTTAGTTTCCTAGGGCCACAATAGCAAAGCACCACAAATCTGGGGGAGAGGAGCAGGTGGAGGGAGGCTTAAAGTGACAAAAATGAATTGCCTCACAGTCTGGAGTCTAGAAGTCCAAAATCAAGGTGTCAGCAGGGCCAGCCTCCCTCTGAAGGCTCTAAGGGAGCATAATCTCCCTGCCTCTTCTAGCTGCTGGTGGTTGTGGATTCTTAGCCTGACATTGTATCATTCAAATTTCTGCCTCTCTTTACATGGCTTCACCCCTCTGGGTCTGGGTCCCTGTGTGTCTTTCTCCTCTTAGAAGGACACTGGTCATATTGAATTTAGGGCCCACCCCAAATTCACTATGACATCATCTTAATTTAACTGGTTATATCTTCAAAGATCCTATTTCCAAATAAGGTCATATTGACAGGTACTAGGGATTAGGACTTCCAGTTATCTTTTAAGGGAGCATAATTCAACAGACAACATGCCCCAACTTCCCATGATCACTGTGACTGTGGGTTCTTTGAGGACTGGGTCTTTATTCCACATATTTTTGCATCTACTATGAACCACATTCCATTCTGGGCACTGAGCACAAGCCATGGTTGAAGGCCCCTACCCTTGGTGGAGCTTTGATTCTGCATGAAGGCAGACAGTGACCACTGAATGTTGAAGCCAAATGCCAAGCATAGGTATGTATGTCTGCATGTATATAAATCACTTGACCTATATTTCATATTAACAGAAACAGTACAAAACAAAAGACAAATTATTCCATTTCATCTAGCCTGTGCTTTTTGGCATGTTTACCAGAATCTAACTTTGGTTTCTCTCTGTCACTTGTAAAACTTTGTTCTCTCATACGTGAATTTTTTTAAGATTCATTCATTAATTAAGTTTAATTCAATTTTAAAATATAGCTTATTAGTTTCAGAGGTAGAGTTCAGTGATTCATCATTCTTCTATAACACCCAGTGCTCATTACATCATGTGCCCTCCTTAATGTCCATCACCCAGCTATCCCATCCCCCATCCCCTCTATTTATTTATTAGAGGGGGGGGGAGAGCGTGTGAGCAGAGGTGGGGGACAGAGGGAGAGGGAAAGAATCTCAAGCAGACTCCCCCCTCTACCCTCTGAGTGCCTGAGATCATGACCAAGTGGAAATCAAGAGCTGGATGCTCAACCAACTCAGCCACCCAGGTGCCCCCAATAATCGAATTCTTAATTGGGGTTGCTCTCCCAGTTTAACCCCCAAATAATGTTTCTTAGTATCAGAAAAAAAGCTTGTAAAATGTATCCCTGATCTTTTATTTTTAATTCAAACTTGCAACTAAAGAAAACACTTGCTCTCTCTTTTGCCTTCCAGAGCAGTGTCAGCAACTCCCAGTCTCCATTTGCTCAGATGCCAGGTGAGTACTTGAGCTCAATGAGCTGTTAATTAATTCCCTTTTGAGTTTCAGGGAGGCATCGGAGCTTCCATTCCTTTATGACAGCACTTCTGAAATTTTACTTTTTCAAACCAGCTATTTTTAAAATATAAAATCAGTGAAGACAGACCTAATTCAGTCATTCCTGAATCCAGAGCTCATTCTGTATTGAAGGCAGCCTTTCCATCTGTTGTCCAGCAGAAGCTTACTGAGCAGAAGCAGTAGCAATTAGGCCCTTGATACAACTTTAAAATGTCTAAAATTCTGGCACCAGGATCTGATAGATTATGCACCTGCCTTAAAACAGGAGAGAGACCAGTGGGCAGATGGAGGAACTACTTTCAGGTGCTTGCTATCTGTCAGGCACTTAGATAAGCATCTGGCATTCATTTCAATACATATGTCTCATTAAATATTCCTGCAGGGATGGGATAGGGGCATTCTTATTTTTAGTACTACCGCTGGGACTCTCATACACGTGCATGCACATGCACACACACGTACACACACACACACTCCTTTCAGATCCCACACTCAGAAGCACCATAGACTTTCTCAATAATGTTAGTATGCTTCAGAGCTGGATAGAAAAGTAATAAGAGCAATAGGAGATCTCACATGTCCAAATGTCTCCATGTTGTGTTTTCCAATCATGTTTACCATCCCTGGAATCTGGTTACATCTGCTCCCTTTTTAAAAAATATTTTATTTACTTATCCATGAGGGACACAGAGAGAGGCAGAGACATAGGTAGAGGGAGAAGCAGGCTCCTTGTGGGGAGCCCAATACAGGACTCAATCCCAGCACCCCAGGATCATGACCTGAGCCAAAGGCAGATGCTCAACCACTTAGCCACCCAGGTGTCCCATCTGCTTCCTTCTATAGAAAGACATTTTTGCAACTTCTTTTACGATCTCAAATTATTCCTCCCCTTTTTAAGGAGAAAAATATATGCTTACAAGAGCACAGGATTTTTTTTTTTCTTGGTGGTTGTTTTTATTTGGAAATGGAAAGCAAAGACATGAGGTCCTGGAAGCCTTGTTTACATATTCTTCATTCTCTTCTCGGTCTTAATCACTCCCTTGGATATAAATTCACAGCATGAAACAGAATTTTATTTATTGATATTAATTTTCATTTGCATAGATTTTTTTCTTCTATGGAAGCATGCTTATGATGAAACCCCTATCCGCAGCTTTCAAATTCATGAGCAGATTAGAAGTTTGGGGCTATAGAATTTAAGATGAAAGTAGAGTGAATAGAATTTCCTGTAAGTTTCTACAGGGAATTTTGATTTCCTCTGAATCAATGAATAAATTTACATATAATTGTTGAACACGGTATTATACTACTGGATTCACAACAAATGTATAAGACATAAGCTCTGTCCCCATGGAGCTGGCAGGTGGATTGGAAAGAGGGTTGTAGCTCAGGTGAGGGAGTAGTGAACATAATAGAAAGTGCCACACCACGTGGCAAGGGCCAAAGTGCCAAGTAAGTGGAATATTGCATGATGGTGTCATGATAACAAAGGAGAATGGTCTCCTCTCCCTGTGGATGAGTATGCGGAGTGGGTGGGGACAGAGTCCACAAGAGGACCACTCTGGCTGGGAGAAGGTAAGGACGACAAGCACCTGCATCCTCCTCTCTTCAGCCTTTTTGTGACTTCCGGGTGTAGATCTTAGCTGATTAGATCATCCACCAGCAGCTGGAATGATTAAACCAGTCATTTTACAGGGCTCGAGTCCATGTCCCCGGATATGTTCTAAATGATGAAGTGTTTCCCACTGCAGCTGAGCTATAGAGTCTCAAAGTCTTTAGCAAACACCTCTCTTCCCTCATGGGACAATCTCCCTGGCGTTGCCATAATTGAGACTCTTCTTAGCTTCAGCTTCTTCCTCTGTGTTCACCAAGGGAAACTTTCTGTGCGAGGTATTCTGTTCCCACGCCCTCTGAGGGCCCAGGGGAGCCGAGTCAGGGACCAGGCCCGGACACAAGAGGGCAGCAAATAACATGAGACTCATCAAAGCCAGAACACACATTTTTTTTTCATAGTCCTCTGAGTTGATTGCCCAGAAACTGTCATCCCAAAAGCAATCGAGCCATGTTTTGATGCCTGCCAGGTACAAGACATCCGCTAAAATGTCAGTATACAAAGAAGTAGAAGCAGCATACAGCCTGCCTCTGATTTGGGGTGGGATTGCAGCATCAAGGTGTCTAGAGATACTGAATCTCAGATGATCCTCCTATTATTAACAGTCCTGTGTCAATGGGGACCGAGCTCAGAAGCTAGGGAAAAAGACACTTCACTCGATATAGTGTAAACGGCAAGGGATTTCTTTTCTCTTTTCACCCCAACTTGTCCTAGCGCAGTAACTGGAACACAGAAAGTGCATCATGCATGCTGAGCAAGTGAATGAGTAGAGCATCTCGAATGAACTCCTCTCCAAAGGCAGAGTGAACTGGAAACTATTAGCTATTTGGGCTGGACCAGTTAAAAGAGGCAATGCAGCAATCTTTAATGCTTTTCGAGACCTCTCTGTATCTAAATGTTTGCCTCGGTGTCCGGCCTGCATTAGGACAGATTCCCGCGAGGAAAGCCCCAGCTGCAACAGATACCCCCGCACTTCCCACGGGGAAATTTCCGCACGTGTGTTTTTCCTTTGGCAACAGGCTCACCGGTGACGTCAGGTTACTACGGTGTCCGGAGATCTTTCCTCTCGGACTCGGACTTCCACAGCCCTAAACAGCTCGCAAACGACGTGTGCACCTCCAGCTCGGCGGCCAAGCCCTTCGCCTGCGAGTCCCCCGCGGCGCCCGGCCCCGCGGGGCTCCTGGACGCCTACTTCCCCGAGCCCTACGCGGACCCCCGGCCCCCAGGGCTGCCCCCCAGCGCCGGCTCTCTGCTCGGCGCCTCGGCCCTGCCACCGCTCCTGCCGCCGCCCTTCCCGGGGGACCCCTCGCACTTGGTGCTGGTGAGTATGCAGGCGCCCCACCGCCGGGAGGCAGGGGGGCTGGGCTCTCGCGCACCTGCGCACCTGCGCGGGGCAACCAGGTGGAAGCCGGAGCTGGCCCGCCCCGCACCCCACGCTCACCTGCCTGCGGCTGCTCCCCCAGCAAGCGCTCCGAGGGGCCTCCCTGGAGGACCCACGGGCTTGGACGGGACCACCGTTTATACCCATTTTGTTAGTGCGCTGCTGATCTTGCCAGATGTTCCCCCATCGCTCCTTCCACACGCAAGGAAAGAGCCCCGAAGTTCATCTCCCACATGACTAGGCTGTAACATACCTGAACGGGGAAAATCAGGGGTCCTTCCCTCCGGGTCCCCAGGCCGCCCCTCCCCACCGTATTTCTACCCTATAGAATCTTGTTCCCCACCCCCACCCCAGTCTTAACAAAGAGGTGAGTTCATAAAGATCTGAAGAACACTAAAACCCATGTTGCAGCAAACTGTAAAGCCTTCCACTACAAAGGAATGAATCTCTAAGGATGGGAATTTAGACCAAAGAGGGAATGGAGGGAGGTGGGAATTAACATTATTGAGCACCTACTCCAGCCAGGAACTTCCTTTGTTCATTTAATACTTGCAACAACTTGGGATATGCTTATTAAAGCCCCATTTTGCAGATGAGCAAAGTGAGGTACTCAGAGTCAGGAAGGTAATAACTGGTGCAGCCATGAAATGAACCCAGATCTTTCCCCCTCCAAGCCTAGGGAAGTTTCTACCTCTTGATTCAGGGAGTGCAAAGGCCCATCAGGTAGTTTAGAGACCTACTCCTTTCAGGAGTAGCTGGAGCAGATGTCCCCACTGCAGAAGGGGGATTCTGGGATCCCCTGTATTGTGCAACTCGAAAGGAATGCAAGACATAGTACATTGGAAATGGCAAAATGCTGTATAAATGTTCCTTCTATTGTTCTCTTATTTTACTCATTTAATGTTTTCTGGGGAATAGAAGATAGATAGATGATAGATGATAGATAGATATATCTAATGCTAGAGTAAGAAAGGAACTAAAAACTCTCATGGCTGGTGTTCAGACATCAGAGGGAACAGCAGCCTGCTAAGGAGGCTGGAACGGCAGACGGAGGATACCAAGTCCACCGTGGAAGCTGCCAGTGTTGGTGAGGAAATCTGTCCACATCAGAGTATCAACCCAACAACTAACCCCAGTGACCTTTCCATTTTCTTCAGAGGGACTCATGGGAGCAAACAGTGCCTGATGGTCTCAGCCAGACAGACCTCGTGCCCGCCGACACCCTGCAGACCCTGCCACCCAGCACAGGTTGCCTCTCCCAGATGGAGTCGGGGAGCACCACCCAGCACAGGAGCTCAAGCTGGGGGTCCCCCCTAGCTGGGGCTCAGTCCTACTCACTGCACATGCTGGAGGATCTGTACCATGTGCCAGGGTACCCGACACCACCCCCCTATCCCTTCACCCCTTTCATGACGATGTCCAACGAGCTACCACACAAGGCCGTGCCCCTGTCCCCAGAAGAGGGCACAGACACCTCCAGCCTTCAGGACCCTTCTTCATGGACCAAAGAAGATGGGAGCTTGGCGTGGGGGTCATACGAATGCCGCAGAGCTTACTGAGGGGTGCACCAAAGGACTTCTCCTGTGCTTTTCTTGGAGCTGAGTTTTGTATTTAACAGATTGTTTTCAGTGTGTTTCCAGCTCATTCAGAACTGGATTTTCAGAATAGGCCATCATGCCACCCTTTGTTAACGGACCATGGCATTTATTTGTAATCCTCCCTCCCATCGCTCCACTGAAACACAACATAATGTTAATTCAGGATATCAAGGACTATATTCTAGTGAGACATCTGATAGTCATGTGTTTTTGGAACTTTAGTAACCCATCACATTCTGAATTTCTGTTATCTTTGAAATGTCATTTTTAGCGCTCATATTTTTTCTTAAATTACATTAAAAATTTTGTGCAGATCATGAAATATACTGATTTTTCCATTCAGTTTTTCTTAGTTATGAACTGAGTGTGTTCTATAAGAGGGAACACAGAGAATATAGTATAGATTAGGGCTCATAAAATAAAACTCATTTTATACCACACGATTTTAAAGAAGAAAGTATTGGGGTGCCGGGGTAGCTCAGTCAGTTGAGCATCCAACTCTTGATTTTGGCTCAGGTCATGATCTTGGGGGTGTGGAATCAAGCCCCATATCAGGCTCCACACTCAGCACAGAGTCTGCCTGGGATTCTCTCTCTCCTTCTTCCTCTGCCCCTCCCCACCCTTCCTGAGACCTCTAGTCCCTCTTGACTCAATGCCTTTCCCTTCCATCTCCTGGGGGCCCATTGCTCTCATTTTCCACCTGGTTGTCTAAAGCCACTCAATACTCTTTCCATCACATCATCTGTGCCCCATGCTCTACCTCAGCCATGTAGGAGTCTAGAAAAAACAAATAAAGACATTAATTCACACTTAGAAGTGACTAATGGATACTCCTCCTTCTCTGTGCCTTCATGGATATTTTCTGGTTAACCAAATACACTCCCAATTTATGGAGTGCCCACAGAAACGCTTGGATACAGACCCTCCTGGGAGCCCCGCAGGAGCAGATCAAGAAGGAACACTGTTGGTGCCCAGACATTGGGCTGCCCTCTCCCAGGTCCCCTGCCTTACTTCCTCCCTTGCACTACACCCTGTCATGGCCTGATCTTTACTTTGCTCAAAATTAGCTCTTCGAGGGAAGGGGTAAATCTCCACTGTGGGCAAGAAAGCTGCTCTTCCTTAAGTCCTGTGAGACTTGAAACCTCAGTCCTGGTCCCAGGATCTTTGGCAGAGCCATCTGTCATCTGGGCCCCTGCCTCAGAAAGAAGAGATCTGGCCTGTCTTTAGATTTAGGGGTCTTCACAAGGGTCTTCAAAAGCCATTTTTCCAAGTTGGTTGTATAAATTTCATGATAATCACAGTCATCTGCTGCTTACTAAGTAGGATACAACACAATACTGGTGTGTAAACTATAAATATGTGTCCACATCACTTTAACTTCTGTTTGATTACAACACTAAATGTGAGACAAGCTCATTTCCCTTAGTTTGCTCTTCTCACTTACCATGTTCATCTTCTCACAACCTAAGGACGTGCTGGCTCTCAGGTAAGTAGAGCTCAGCAACCAGACCTCAGAATGGAGGTCAATGCAGTGATCGCAGTGCAGTCTACATTCTTCTTAAAGCCCTTCCTGGTGCTTCACAAAACTAATTTACAAGAAAGGAGACATACACAGGCCTGTACTGCATCTAGTACCCATTTCAGTTACCCTATTTAAAGGGTGTGGGTATGTGGGGAGTGGTATATGATTTTTAGGAATTCTAGTTAGCTTGACAATGTGTTTCGATATTATTACATACATTTCAATTTGGTTCTGGTTTATCCTGGGAATTGACAATCCTTTGTCAAAAAAAATGAAACCAAGTTACAAAATTATGACACAGAAATTAATCCTATTCTCTATCCCGTTTCCCACTCAAGTATTTCTATGTCCTACTGCACATGGGGGACTTATTGCACCTTGTTATAATAACACACATACCAGCCAGCATCAGAAAAAAAAAATACACATCCTCCTCTCCCTTTCTTCCTTAAACCTGCCACCCTCAGGCTCATAACTTTCCTGGGGAAAGCAGGGAAAATTAGAGTTCTCAGGTTCAAAACACGAGATTCTTTTGGGTCCTTTAAGGTTTAAGGTAAGCAGAGATTATGATAGCAAGTATAAGTTAGTTACCCAGGAAAGCTGACTAGATAATAATGTCAAGAAAAAACAGAAAGCAAATTTACCTGCGCAAAAACTGCAATATACACAATTCTCCCCCCAAATCACTGGAAACAGACACTATAGCATGTAGTTGAGAGTGTTTGTGTTCCTCTTATAATGTTATGCAAAGCCCAAAGAATGAAAGAAAACCACATCTTCACCTCGTTTGTTTTATAAATGCTCTTAAATAAGCATTATGACTTGCTACACCTCGGTTAATAATAGAAATATGAAGGTACTACTGTGGTAGGGGAGGAAATTCTCTAGTATCATGAAGTACAAGAGTTCTCTGCAAGAAATTCCACAAAGAGAAAAAAATTCCTCATCCAAATAGTAAAACATACATTTACATAGTACAGATAGATGTACCACACACACACACACACACACACACACACACATTACTAGTATCATTGTGCTCCCTTTTTATTATGTAAACCTAAATAATACACTCACAAGAAATAAAACATCAGTAACACTTAAAAAACTGAAATAACTACTGATGGATCCAAATTTAAGTTCCCTTGCATTATGAAGAATCTACCAACCACACACCAAAATCATATTTCTTTAGGTTCTGTCTCAAGTATCCTTTCTATTTAAAACATTACACTGTTTCTTTACAGACCATATTCATTAACTACCAACTCTAGCAATCCTAAATGCAAATTCATCCATGCTGGCTAAAGGGTAAGTCTCTGACCAGTCTCATCAAGCAGAGGACCCATGAATGGCTCAGTAATGTGTCTCTAGCATCCGGCTCAGTGTCCAGCATTTTCTAGATGCTCAGGAAAATCTTTGTTAAATTGAACTAAAATTATACCACAATAATGATTAACTCGGGGGATCCCTGGGTGGCTCAGCTGTTTGGCGCCTGCCTTTGGCCCAGGGCGCGATCCTGGAGTCCCGGGATCGAGTCCCACATCGAGCTCCCTGCATGGAGCCTGCTTCTCCCTCTGCCTGTGTCTCTGCCTCTCTTTCTCTCTCTCTGTCTATAATAAATAAATAAATAAATAAATAAATAAATAAATAAATAATCTTTAAAAAATGATTAACTCTTTAGACTCTAACACTATGGGTGACAACTCTCTGAGACTGATGTATAAGAAAATGTTATCATGTTTAAAATTTCACATTAGCCATATTCTCCACAAATGTTGGTAGTAGTAGTGGATACTGTACATTAGTGGTAATAATATATTTAAGATGATTGGCTCAGTATTTTTAAGTGTCCCTAAGAAGGACTACTACTGAAGTTTGATGGGGTACAGAAAAAAATGTTTATATATTCACTTAGTATCTACATGTACTATAATATGTTGCTAAGAAATCTTATAAATAAAAGTTATTCAACATTGAGTGTTATCTCTGGTGTGATTAAAACAAATATGATTGGGGCACCTGGTGGCTCAGTCTATTAAGTGTCTGCCTTCGGCTCAGGTCATGATCCCAGGGTCTTGGGATGGAGCTCCATGTTGGGCTCCTTGCTCAGCCAAGGGTCTGCTTCTCCTTCTCACCCTCACTCTCCCTCTGTTCTCTCTCTTTCTCTCAAATAAATAAATAAAATCTTTAAAAAAATAAAACAATGTTGATAAATGGATAAGGAGCTAAATCCCTAAAGATCAGTCTAAATAAATAAGAAGAAAATCTTCTAATATTATCTGTAAATGATGATGCCATGTTTTCTTTGATCTTTGATACAGAAGTGTCCTCTACTCTTAACCTCTGATAAATAAGATGCGTGGATTTGCAATATGCTACATCATTGCTAGTCTATTACAAGCCAAAAGAGAACAGTAAAAAACCTTCACAGTTCCAAAAGGAAGAAAATGTGGACAAAACAAAGAATATTCAAGAATTAGCTCTTTTGCATTAGAGAAACTGAAAAATACCTCTACTGACCTTCTTCCTGATGAAACATCTCGAGTAGAACGATCCAAACGTTTAATGTTTGGTAAATTAATTTAGTCATAAATGAAAGATCACTCAATTGTTTTCTTTCTTAACCTTGGTAATATATTCATAGGTTTTTATCACAGTCATCTTCATATGTTTTTGTATGTCTCAGATATTGCATAATAAAAATGTTTTAAGTAAAGGGTGAACTTTTCAAGCAGTGTCTGACAGTATTTTCCTTACTTAAATGACAAATTACCAAATACTTATTCGCTACAGAAGCCTCTTAAGGAAAAGTTAAAACTTTGGCTACGTTTTATGATTAAGAAACTGAGTTACCACAAATCATTAGACAACCTCCATCTGTAAGTCTTCCTGGTCATTGGACCCAACAGTCACTCTGGGACCAGGAAAGACTTCTTTCTACCATATTTTTGGAACCTGATATTACCCACAAGTTTTGGTAACAGTGTCCCAAAGCCAAAATGACAAAGGAACTTTGCATTAATAAAGAGAATTTTAGAGCTGCAGTCAAATGTGGAGGGAATAAAACTCCCCCTTTTTCCTTATACCAAAAGTCTTTTCATATTCATGATATCTCCTACTTTGGGGGAAAAAATATAATACTCTGCAGTGTCATTTGCATATGAAAGCCTGCCAAAAAAATTTCAGCTAAATACTCCACTTAAAACTTTAAAAATAAATGCATTCTCTTCCCATTATTCTGGGTGCTCAGTGACTCTAAGAAGGTCAATGACAAACTAGAGGGTTTCTGAAGTCGGGGGCTCAGAGATCTGAAAAAATATAATATGTGAAAAATTAGAGAAACTACAGATAATAAGCCTCAGAAAGAAATGGCTGGGGGCATGGGGCAGGGCTGGGCATGACTTCTTCAGGCTTAGCACTGGGCCTGGCCAGAGTATATGCTGTTAAGAGAATGAATCAGCGAATGAACCAGACAGACTCTTGGTGGAGAAGCAGTGGTATGGAAGTGGGAGAACAGGTATCTCATGTTATTTACAGAGCAGTTGATGGAAGAAACCAGGACTTATTTTTCTTTGTGTTCCTGATATCATGGCTGCTACATAGTTGGTGCACAATTAATACCTTATTGGATTTTAGCTCAATCAATGATCATTCTATGTAAATGGTGGAAAAGGCTCCCTTACAAAGACTGAGCCCCCACTTCCTCAACACAAGTCCACCATGGGCCAGGAGCTCAGCCAAGCAGTGGAGGGAGCCAGAGGCAGGATGACCACCAGCAGGGACACTGGAAAAAGACTCTAAGTCACTCTCAGCACCTCAGAGCTCCCTTTCAACATGCAAGCATCAGGACCCTGTGTTATGTTTTTAAGCAAGTGAGCTTGTTAAAGCCTGTTGAAAGCTTGCAACTTTTTTTTTTTCAGTCTTTTATTAAAAATCCCAGAATGATTATCAGAACTTCAGGGCAGACAACCGGAGGTGACAATGCCCCCCAGTCAGAGAAGCACAAACTGTTAATTAGCTTAATGCACAGCTCACCCTGTCTTCCAGCCAGTCTCCCCTTCAGGGATCTGGTGCCCCCAGTCTTTACAGAATACTTTGAAGACAGTATGCTGCCCTGCCTTAGTCTCCTCACACACCCTGACAGCAAAACAAACAGAACATCAAAATACTTTCACATGCACAACAATGACAAGTGTGTTTGCCTGTCTCACAGACAGCATTTTTCCAATGCTGGTCACAACTCATTAGTGCATCAACAAATTATCTTTGTGACTCCCAACTGACATACATTTTTCATAAATAGCACGAAATGGAAAAGATTGGAGAGGAAATGTCAGAATGCTTCATATACAGGGGTGTACACTGTTTCATGAGAAGTTTATTTTTTTAATATTTTTTATTTATTTATTCATGACAGACACACAGAGAGAGAGAGAGAGAGAGAGAGATTGAGACAGGCAGAGGGAGAAGCAGGCTCCATGCAAGGAGCCTGACATGGGACTCGATCCCGGGTCTCCAGGATCACGCTCCTAGCTGAAGGTGTCACTAAACCACTGGGCCACTGGGGCTGCCCATGTTTCATGAAAAGTTTAATAAACATGTAAATATTACTGTATAGTATGTGAACATGTAAAATGAAATCATTGTGGATTGAAGTCAAGAAAGTTTGAAAGCCTCTGATGTAAAAGATCAAGAAGACAACAATGATAATGAAGAGAAAGAGCTTTAGCACCAGATTTACCAAAGCTTGAGACCCAATCCTGCCATTTATGTGCTTAATAACCTTGGGCATGTTGCTTACCCCTCTGAGCCTCAGCTGGGAAATGGGAGGCCATACAATACGGTGCCTGATATCCAATAAATACTCGATAAATGACAACTTTTAGAAAAAAAGTCTCCTGTGAGGATCATCCAACTCCATGGGGTCTTTGGGGGTAGATCTGGTTGCTTTAGGCCTCATGACACACGCAGATCTGTAGGAAAGATTCACGGGACTCATTAGAAAAGACCCTCCTCTGCACTCACAAGCATGATGTCTGAATGTTAAATATCTGTGCTGGGGTTTTGCAATTACAGAAACAAATTATAGGAAACAAAGCTCCTTCATATTGGGGTAAAAACTGGGAGACGTTATTTCTCAAAACAGGGCTCAGGCATGAGGAAACTCAGTTTTCTGAAATTGCTTGCCAGCAACAGCAATGGAACATCCATCTCAAGAGCAGGGGCCAACACAGAAGCCCTCAGAACTGCGGCTATGGCTCAGGCAGAGGCTGCTCAAGAAAGGGACAGGGTTCTTCACTGTCTGTACAGACCCTGTGATTTCCAAGGACCCCATCTCTCATGGTCCAATCTCCGCCTGCTTTCAGCAAGTACCATGTAGCCAATCAGTGGCATGAGCTTCAGTGATGTTGTCAAGGGAACTCGGTGGCCTCCACAAACCACTGCCCATCTCCACAGAAGAGGAGAGGTTAGCAAGGAAAATAAGCCTGAAAAAATGAGAAAGTCCCCAGAACAGAGGGAAAGTGACACATTTAGAAAGAAGAAGAAGAAGAAGACAATGAGGAAAAAAGAAACTTGGGGAAAAAAATAAATAGAAAGTCTAAAGACAAAGATTTTAAACAGCAAAAGAGAAATGGAAAACAAAAAGGAGGAAGACAAAAGAGAAAAGAAGTCATGTCTCTCGAGGGCAAGAGAGCCTCCCTGAGCTGTTTTGTCCACTATCCCATCAGAAGGAGCGGTGTCCAGATAGGGCAGGGCAGGGAGAGAGGAGACAGGGGCTCTCTGAACTCCCTGTATCCTCCTCTCCTCACAAGTCTGGTCCTCAGGCCTGACGCCCACCGGGAAAACCCAGGACACAGGGTCAGAGGCCTCTGTGGGAAGACTCCAGGGGCTGACAGATTTAGTGGGGTAGAGACAGACACAGCCTGTCCTGCCCTCCAGAGCCAGGTGTCATGTCAAGTGCTCCCAGCTCCTCCCCATCACAGATTCCAGAGCCTTGTCACCCCCAGGACCCCTGCTCCCCACCTGTGTATGTTCCACCCAGCACTGGACACATTCAAGGGAATTCAGATTATTTTTCTGGTGGCCTGTGGGGCTCAGCTCCATTCTTTGCATTTCAGAGAACTCAGGGAGCAGAGGCCTGTAACCATCGCCTGGCCTGGCATCATGGGAATGTCCTGGCTCATTTGCAAAGGGAACTCCATCCTGCTTCTCCATCTTCCGGTGCCACCCTCTTCCCCCAGGGGCTAGATGAGCATCTGGCCTGGCACTCACTCCCTCTCGGGACCACTCCTGTTTTCTCAACCTTCCAAATCACATGGAAGAGGTACAGCAAGCGCTTGGAGAACACCACCCGGCACAGTTCCATCCCTGGGGAGGGGCTCATGCTTGCACCTGCCTGGCAGCCTGACTTCAAGAATCTCCCACCTCTCACCCACAGTGTGAAGGCCTGCACACAAATCCGTGTCCTTTCAGCTAAAAGGAGCAGGATCCAAGCTTATCATTATTACTCAACACATACTCCTGCAGCAGAAAGGGCAGGGATGGCTCCAGCCAGAGAAAGAGGGGAGGCAAGAGAACTTCACAGTGGAAGAAACACCAGCCTCAGAAAGTCTCCAGGGTGAGGTCCCACAGACCTCCCCAGCTCCTGGTGGGGGAGCAGAGGGTCACAATGCGCAGGCCTTCTGTCTTGAAACTGCGGTGTCTGGGGCCCAGACTGAGAGCGGGCCAAAGGCAAGGAAGCCGGCCTGTGGCCAAGTGGTACCAGAAGGAAATGTGGCACAGAGCAGAGGCCTTGGCCAGGCCTGCGACCTGCAACCTGCAACCTGAAGCAGGAATCACTCCTTGCCACGCCATACCTACTGGCTGCCATGTTCACTCCCCGAAACCTGAGATTTTCCCCTAAAATGGAGACTAGGGATATAGGACTGAGTCTGGTGGGCCAGTCTGGCTCAGGAGGTCAGGAAGGACAGCCTGAGTCACTCCAGGCTCCTGGGGCTGCCTTTGAGGCAGAAATACAGAGCATCTTTGAGGACTCCGGCTCTGTCTGTGGAGAGGTGGGCAAAATGTTTAAAATACAATAAAAGCAAGGCCCAGGGCCCAAAGGGGTCTGGCTCCCTGTTTCTTTGGACTGTCTGTGGGGTGCCTGTGTGCAGGATTTCTGCAGAAGATAGTCCATTTTGTTAAGCCTTTGAATATTCAAATTGAAAGTATCGCGCAATCATTGATTGTCAAATCATGGGTTTCTAGAGGTTTTAAATACTTGGCATGAGGGGGAAAAAACTCAAACCTATACCCAAAGGTATAAAACATTAATTCTGTTTGTCTCCTGCTCCAGGAACCTGGGTGCAGCTGGATGCTTTGTGAAACTTTAAAATGTGGCATCTCTGCTTCTCTGTCTGCACAGGAGCCCTGGGAGGCACCGAGTCCCTGCAGCTGCAGCATCCAGCCAGCGCCCCAGCTTCTGCTGACCGCGATGTCGGGTAACCGGGCTGCTTCTCCCGGGGCAGGGTCACGCGAGCCAGGGCCTGTGGGTCCGGGTGTATCCACAGCTTTACCTGCATGGACAGAGAGGCACATAGTCAGGGCGTGCAAGGAGGCGCCGGCGATCCCGAGAGCGCACGGGCCACGCCGAGGCCGCCGCCCCCCGGCGCGCTCCGCAGCGCAGAGGCCCAGAGGCCGGCCCGGCCGCCGTGGCCTTCGCGGGCCCTGATCCCGCAGCCGCGCTCCTGCTCCGCGGCGCCCGTGACCCCGGGGCTTCGCGGCGCGGGCTCTGCGCGCCCAGGAGCGGCGGCGGGGCAGCTGGAGGCTCGCGGGGCGCCCGGGAGCGGGGCCGCCGGCAGGGCGCGGAGAGCCAGGCCCGCGGGCCACGGCGCGGGGCTCCCGGGTCCGGGCGGCGACCGGCGCAGCCTCCTCTCGCGCGGGGACCCCGGCTCCGCGGCCCCGGCGCGGGGCTCCCTGCGGTCGGGCTGCGCTCTCGGCGGTGGCCAGGCGCGGCGCTGGCGGCCCTGCACGAGCCCCGGGACGCGGGGCGCAGGTCAGGGCGGGGCGCCGGCCACCCCGACGGCGGGAGCGCCCCGGCCCCGCACGGCCGAGTCTCACCTCCGCCCGCGGCTCCGCGGGGCCGGCCCGGGCCGCCGCCGCCTCGCTCCCGGCGCGCCCGGACGCCCTCCCCGCCGGCCCCGGGAGCCCGCTGGGCCTGGCGGGAGCTCCGTGCGCCGCCCAGACGCCCGCACCCGAAAGGGAGGGGGGAGCGCCGGGAAGAAGGGGGAGCAGCGGCGGGCCCGAGGCGGGAGGAGGGAAAGACGCGAGGGGGCAGGCGAGGAGGGGGAGGGAGACGCGGCGGCCGCTGCAGCAAGGCCCAGCAGCCCGCGGACCGGGCTCTCAAGCCCCCCCCGCCCCCCGCCGCTCCTCCGGGGCTGGCTCCCAGACCAAGGACGTGCAGAGGTCAGAGCCTCCGCAGGAGCCACGCTTGGCCTGGTGGCGAAGCTCGGGACTCGGAGCTTCCACGCGCGTGGGAGCGTCACGGCGCGGTGGGCCCAGTCACCTGCTACGGATCAGAGACGGCCCCGTGCCCGGTGCCGGCGCGGCCTCTCTCAGGCCATCGCACCTCTCCCCCGCCAGCAGGCTGGGCCCAGGGCCGAGATTCCCCTAAGGCAGCCGAGGTGGGGAGCTCCCCTGGGCTGTTCTCACATTCCGGAGCAGAGAACCCCGCGTGCTGTTGGTCTAGGGATAGGGCCCAGCCCCACAGATTTCCATAGGTTCTGTTCCCACTGGGGCCCTGAAGTCTGCCCAGCTTCTCCTCATTTCAAGTTTGAGAAATGTGGGGCTCCTTCCCACCTGTCTTTTAGCATTCTCTTTGCCTTCTTCAGACTTAGAAACCTGGCCTTCTGCATCCAAACCTCCCCTTTGAACGCTGACTCAGTTGCCTTTTCCCCCAGAAAAACCGAAGGTGTATCAAGGTGTCCGGGTGAAGATAACCGTGAAGGAGCTGCTGCAGCAGAGAAGGGCACACCAGGCAGCCTCAGGGGGAACCGTAAGCAGAAACCCTCTCTTCCTCCCCATCTTGCCTTTGGCTTCGTTGATCCCTGTCTCTGGAAAGGTGTAGGTGGCCTGGCCGAGCTCCATCATATACTCAGGCATATACTCAGCAGTCCCCAGACCTGGCCTTCCTCAGCTGTCTTTGTAACTTCTGTGCTGCCAGGCTTCTTCCCCGTCTGCCACAGGAAGCCACAAAGAACAGCTGGAGCACCGTTGTTGGGCTCAGGATTTGGGGGAGCTCATCCCTCACTGATCATGGTTCAATATAATGGGCTTGCAGGTCTGGTGCAGGGAGAGGAGCCAGCCAGCGGGTGAGTAGATTGTTCTGGTAGGAAAACACTGTGTGTGCCCAGACACGTGCCAGAAACTCATTTCATTTTAGTGAGCCCTTCAATGAGAGAATCTCCGTAAAATGCCCCCCGCCCTGCTTCTCATTCTTATGAAACCCAGCCTCCGAGGTTATTTATCTGTAAATCACCAGGCATAGAAAGTTCCTGAGCAGAAATGGGCCATATATCTGCAGAAGAGACAGCTCAGGGTACAGACACACCTCCTTAATATGAAGCCTTAAGCAGTCAGGTAATCATGAGGTCATACGGGCTGTCATAAGGGTGCCCCACCACTTTATATACTTTCTGAAGCAGGCAGTCCTGCCAAGAGTGCTCAGAGCAGCAGCAGAACTAAATAAACTAGGTAGGGTTCTCCTCCTACAGCGGGCAACCCATTGCTGAAAGCCCTGATCATACAATTGCTTGTGGGTTGCTCTGGGTGTGGATATGGGATATGACAGATGGGCACATATTGCCAATGTTAGGATTGGTTCTGTCTCCAGCTTATTGGCATCCTCCTCCCCACAATGGTTTTTGAGCTTGCTGCGGTTTATGTGCAATGCACGACTTCCTGACATGGGTCTTTGTGGAAGAGGTAAATGATATAGGAGCAGGTTCCAGAACCAGTGGACTGGGTTCAGATCTCAGCTCCTCCATGGTATGTGCACATCCTAGAGAATTACTCAGGCTCTTCACCTGTTTCCACATCTTGAAGCTGAAGGTAGTAGGATTTTATGAGGGTTAAATGAGTTATTGCATAGAAAGGACTTACAGGAGTGCTTTCCATTTAGTAAGGGCTCAATGAATGTTAGCTGAAATTACTATTATTATGATTTGTGAAAAGGAACAAAAATAAAATTACAACCAAGATTGAAAACTAGCTATCCAGTAATGTCCGTTTGGTCTCTTTGCTCAGAGTTTCGAGTTCAGGTGTGAGCTTGTTGTGATACAGCCCGTACAGCACAAATTTTACATTTGTTGGAGAAGTTAATACCTCCATGTACAGAATTTTAGCTAACATAATAAAGCATCTTTCCATTTGCAGAGGGTTTTTACAGTGGTTAAAAATTTGCACACTCCTGATTTCATTTAGTTCTTATGACAACCAAATGAGGTAAATAGATCGGGATCCGCATGCCTCTATTCCAGCTGAAGTTCAAAGTCTTACTAAAGGCAGAGCTAAAAACAGGGCCAAAGTCGTCTTACCCTTCATGTGAAAACAAACAAAAAGAAAAAAAGAAACACTCCTACCTATCAGCTCCCTAAATTCATCCTTCTGTAGATCTAGCTGTGCTGAGCAGGAGTCTGGTAGCCTCAACCATCAATTCCTTCAGTTCAGAGATGGTTATAAAATTAATAAGACCAGGAACAATGGAATTGGGAAATGCCTCTGATGCAAAAAAAATAATAAAATCAGGATGTTCACAATAAAAAATAATCTCTCATTAAGGAGCTTTGTTTGGTACATCGTAGAATTCTGTTTCGATGCACCTGGAGAAGTCCCACTTGGGCATGGTGACTTTATTGCTGTTGGCCTCCTACAGGTTGGTTTGGCCACTGTTCCCCTGTTAGCTAACTGCAGGAATGAAGGCAAGGTAAAACGCTTCACTTGTGCATCTGACCAGTATCCGTTTCCTGGAGCTGTTTGATTTATCTAAGTTCTTCTGAGTTCTAGCTGCCCTCACCCCAATCCCACCCCCACCTCCCAAGAAATAATAAAGCAGTACTTCTGAACCAATGCCTTGCAGGGACATGCACAGCAAAGCTTGCTCTTCTTTGCTTCCTGGAACATTATATTGGCCCATGCCCTCACAGGCACATAGAAGTAATACATAGATGATTTAATTATGAGAGCCAGATGTAAAATCCCTCACCAGAAACCATCAGAAGGATCTGCAATTCTAGGAAAGCTGCGAAGGCATATACTCAGCAGGCAAGGATGGCAGGTGTCAGGGGACAGCGTATGCCTGCTTCTTGGTACAGACCCTTTGGTTTAGCAGTTATGATCTCCAGTTTGTTCAACGGTCAAGGGACGTCTCTGGGAAGCTTCAAGCCAAGGAGAGAGAATTCTATCAGATAGACAAAGCAGGAAGATATTTAACTTAATTTGTTATACAGTCAGAGTAGTATCCGCAATTTGAAATTTTAAGAAGGCAATCATGAATGGAAGTTATAAGATTGAAGCAAATGTCAGGTGGCAAACAGTGCCCGGAGAAATGTGTGCTGCCAAATTTCTAAATTTGATTTTAAAAAGCTTATTTCAGCCAGATCAGTTTGCAAACAACCCTACACACACACACACACACACACACACACACACACACACACACAATTCTTTTACCTTTAGGAGAAAGGGAAAGTTGATTTAGTATTTATGAAAAGATACAATTTACCCTTTTCAACCATTAATTTTCTAAACAGCCTTGATGTATCTTTATAAATTGTAGATTGTGGATTTTGTGTGTGTGTGTGTGTGTGCTGTTTTGAAATCTAAGAGAAAGGCACCTTTCTTTGTATTCTTGGAGGGAAATAGAAAGTGAACCTGTGACTGGGAAGATAATATCAAGCAGGAGATTGTAAACATACCTGAGGCAGATAATGTGGATAGGCAGACAAACAGACCATTCCCTGGGAGGAATGGGGTTAATGAGAGCTCTGCCATGAAGCAGATTTTTTAAAAACCCATTCCTTCCAAGTCCTTCAGCTCGAGCTGCTGCCAACTATTTGCATAAAGACCTGGGGAAGGATTCCAGCTTCCTGGTTCGTGACATTACGGCATGGATCATTTTCAAAATTAACACCACCTCCTGTTTCAGCAGCAGCTGACAGTGTACTCCTCCGTTGGCGTGCTGAATGGGAGTAAGTATAGCCTGTAATCCAAGAGAGAGAGAGAGGTGTGGTGAGCTTGGCTTCCCAGCACTGGTCACAGAGCAGTGCTGGTCCCTTTAAACTTTAAAGGCACCATCTGAAACCTTAAAAAGAATCCTAAATTACTCAGTGCAATCATCAATTCAATTGGAAGATACAAGATGCTTTAGTTTAAATATTTAAGAGATAATTCATAAATTTCAATGAATCTCCGGTATTCAGAGAGAGTGGTGAAATAAGCAAGTCATACAAAGAGGTGAAATACTTCCCGAGCATTACCTAGAATGTAGATAGGCTTCAGCTCCCTGACTACAGTATTAAGAAAATGCTCCTATTTTAACATTTCATAGCTAGTAAGCACATGTGCATATTTTTAGCTCTCCAGGATTAGCAAAGTCAGGAACTGTGTCGTTTTGGGAAAACAAATTCCTAAGGCTAAGCAGCCAGAGAGTATAAGAAATTTTTGAAGAAAATGATTGACTCAGTCATAGATGGTTGGGATTGAACAGGTTTCGCTCTTATTAATTTTAAATTAAGTAGTTTAATAGAAAGGGGTTTACTGAGTATTCTCAAACGGTTCCATTTCTCTATAATACACAAATCATATATATTATATACAAATCATTTTTATCTAAATTCGACTTAAATTTAAATTTTAGGTGGGAAAAATCTGATGGGGGGTGGGGAACCAAGCAAACATAAAAACCAAATCTAAATAATATAGGACTCTGGTTGTATATAACGATAGCCACCTTTTTTTAGAAGAAAGAATCTGGCTTACCTTATTGCAGAAGCAACAAAGTTCATGTGAAAATGGCTTAGCTTTCCCCTGAGAGCTCTGACTTCACTCTGCTCTGTGCTCACGTTCTTGCTTTGGCAGCTGTCTGCAGGCAACGGCGTCCGCCTCTCAGACCAAGTCCCACCATCCCCGGCAGGTGAGTACAGCCAGCGTCCCATTCCCTCCAAACCTCTTTCAAAAGTCCATCTCCAAAGTCTCTCAGTGCTTGATTCAGAGGTGAAGATAGGCACCACCATTTAATTGGAATCCAACCAATCAGAAGGTGAACAAGCCACAGTGACCCCAGATGCAAGGGAAAAAGGGGACATTTTTGTTCTCATTTCTGAAATGTCTATTTTCTGCTTCGAATTCTGTCCCAAGAGTTATTTCTTCCCATTTATCCCAGTTCCTCATCACCAAGTAACTAAACTCTCAGAAGTGTTTTCAGGAAATTGTTATCTTTTTTTTTTTTTTTAATGTACTGTTAGATGGAATACAAGACACCCTCGTGTTCTAGAATAATGCCTTTGCTCCTGTTGATTTAGTTTCTAGCCCATGGGGTTTGTTTCCCTCCCCTTCTCTCCTCTCCCCAGTGAGCAGTTCAAACAACTGCAGGTTTTCTCAGCTCAATTCAAATAACCGAATAACCCTATTACCTATGCCAGCCAGCAGTTGGGTGTTTTAGGGCCTCATATGCAAGGAGATCTGTGCTTATGGGGGCTCACCACCCAATGTCCCACTTTAACGTGAAATCGAGCCTATTAATAAGAAAATGGAAGAGGAGTCATGTTTTCAGAATTATTCTTGTTTGGTAGCCAACAATTCATTTTAATTCCCCTAGCATATGGACATGTTTCCTAAGGAAACATTTTTATATTTTGTGATTCATAATAGGTACTACTAATTCACTTTGCATTCTTGGTTTCTATTTTTATAATTTATACTGCCATTCGTATCACTTCTCAAGATATAAGTTATTAGGTATGAAAAGTTTAGGGAAGCAAGAAGCTTAAATCAAGGGCATTGCATCCCGTGGCATCAGAAGTTTTCCTAAAGCCTCACACAATTTTATACGTTACTTCTGAGAGGTGAAGTTACCTGAGCTGCAGATGGGGTGTGGGTGCCTTATGCTCCAAGAAAGGAGAGCCTTGAGCCATTATTTGACTGTGACAGTTGGACACAGGGTGGATTGTCATTCTTTTATTTTCGCCCTGGCCATATTTACAGCCACTTCCCACATTATTAACCAGAGTCGGTCCACTGATTTGAATTCGCTAAGGCAACGAAAAAATCCAAATTGCCTGCCTGTTTACTTTCCTAGAACTTAAGTCCCCCCTTCTCCCCTAGACAAGGTTAATACTCAGAATATAGAATTCTATTCAAAGCCATGAGTGCAATTTTTAAACAACAACCACAAAATGTTATCCTTTTTCCTTTCTCTTCTAGGGCTGTATTTTGAGTCTGAACCAGTTTCTTCTACACCCAATTATTTTCAACCCCGAGAACTTTCCAGTTGTGTTTCCTGTGAAGAAAATACAAGCTGCCTCGACCAGCTCTTTGATTCCTACCTTCAGGCAGAGACACACCTGGACTCTTCGCTCAATGCCACGCAAAGCACTCCGCACTATTTCCCTGACAGCTTCCAAACTGCCCCTTTCTGCTTTAACCAGAGCCTGGTAATTTATCTCAGTTCTTTACAAAAACCTGATTGTTGCCTACTGTAAGGTAGTTGTGCTTTGTAAGAGAGTTTGCATCATCTCGTGAGAAATCATACAAACCCTATCAACAAGGAAGTCATCCAGGAAATGAGCAGAGAGCCATTTAAAACTCAGTGGGGGTCGGAGAAGCCACACGGTGCAGGAGGCAAACCTTTGGATACACAGGATTTTAATTTCCCAAAGCAGCTCTGCCCAACCACATGGTATGTGGCAGTAAAAAGAGGTTTCCTGGCAATATTCATTTAATGTTGTTAAACTGTAGTTAAGACATCTGTTCATTGCAAATCATTGATTTAAACAATGATCCCTGGATTTTTTGAGTTCTGGAAGGTCGAATTAAGGCTGCATCTACACAGTACCAAACTGTTATTCTTATAAGGGGTTTTTGTTTTATTTTGACACTGAACTGGCCCCACTAACTGGTTGTTTTGGTCTGGTGTAGGCACAAGAACTCTTCTGGGCCTGAGATGGCTGGTAAAAAAGAAGCCCTCATACTTCAAAGAATTTGGATTGTCTATTCTTGATGAACCTCAAATGTTTGAAAATATGGTATCATTTAAAATGGTGTAAGATTTCCAGTGTAGACACCAGTTGTTTGGGATTTTTAGATACTCCCATGTTGTTTTTTTTAACCATAAAAACTAAGTTTTTTTAAAATGTAAATACTTTTTACTTTTGTCAAAAGTCCATGTAGGTATCAGACTAAATTTTGGGGGTATAGGAAATTAACTCCACAGACTATGCACACCAGACCCCTGCACTCTAGTTCCCTTCTGGCTTCCCAAGAAGGCTTTCTCAGTCATCATAGTAGGCCTGCTTAAGAGAAAGCAGAGTACCTTTCTTCTCTGGGGACAAGACTTCAGTGACTGTAAGAGTAGTTTCACGTTTTGGAGTCTCCCAGACACTGGCCTATTGAAGATCTCAGTTCTTTCTGCCTGGGTATGTTCACTTTGTTCTCCACAGTCAAGGGTGTGGAGGGACATCCAAGGTGCCACCTGCAGCTTATATCGTGGCACACAGCAAGATTTGGTGTGCAGGTGACTTGAAGCACAATGGGATTCTGTGGTTTAGGAACAAAGCATCCTCTAAAGTATGATTATAACAAAGAAAGCCAGTGAAGCAAGGCGATTTATTGTTGGGGAAGAAAAAGACAAATATAGAACAAGGTGTCCTGAAATCATGCAGTCAGCAAATAAAATTACTTCTGCAGATTTGGGTTGGGCTGGGTGTTTTGTTGTGTTGTATTTTTCCCTCTAATGGTCTTACTGTTAATAAATCCTCTCTATTCAGCTTTTTTTAATCCTGTCTAAATTGTCAAGCTCTTTGTTTCTTGGTTTTCTCTAGACCCCAGGATCGCCTTCGGATTCCTCCACTCTCTCAGGTTCCTTAGACTACAGTTACTCGCTGGCTCAGCTACCTTCATATGCCCCGGAGAATTACAATTCTCCCCCTTCTCTGGACTCCAGAAACTGTGGCTATCCCTCAGAAGACTACTCCTACTCCCACTTGCCCCCATACACCCAGTACGACTGCTTCTCTTCGGCAAGCACCTCAGTCTGCTACTGTGCGTCCTGTGAAACAGAACACTTGGACACCATCAGAGCATCGGAGTATTTTTCCTATCCCAGCACAGACTATGTGAACTTTGCCCCCTCAGCAGCAGCCACCAGTGATTTCTATAAGAGAGGAGCAAACTGTGACATCTGCTATAGTTAATAGTAATTATGTGAATTTGGAACATGGCGTGAATATCTCTGTTTTTTCCACACCGAATGACAACTCAAAATATGCAACCTGTTAACAAAATATCACAAGCCCGGTTCCCATGTCACCATTTTCAATGTCCTGATGCTCACTTAGGCATGGATATGAAGTCCTCAGATCCAGTCATTGTGCCACTCCTACTTTGTATGCTTACGGTTAAAACTTTTTGTAGGGAACGTTCAGTTGTTTTACTTTTCTATGTAATGAACAGATGCTAATTTTTTAACTAATAAATTTTGTATTATTAAACATCGGCTTATTTTTTAATTTTCTGATGACAGTTTCCAATTGGTTTGAGTAATACCAATTAATTCTGGAAATCACCAATTACATTTCAATAGTTTCATCTCTCTTATTCATGAATTTTAAGTTATTTTAATTTGGCGAGATGCCTTGGCTCTCATAGGGATGGAAGGTAGACACAGCTGGGATGGCTGAAAAGGAGAGGCAGTCTCACCTCCAAATGAGGGTGTACATCTTGGAGCAACATCAGAGAAAGACATTTATGAAACATTAGCTTCTCATATCTAACATTAGTCAATGACATGTCAATATGACCAAAAGGCACATCTTGCCTACAGCAATATTAACCCATAGATAATTCTTTTTCATGTCCAAAGTGTTGTTTTGTAAACTTTCTGGGAAAATACTTGATCTTTTTTTCTCTTGAAAGCCACTATGCTGTTGGTGGACCACAAAGTTTGGAATTTGTTGTTACCTTAGATTTCTGAATTTCTGCAGTAAGTCCTTAAGTAGGCCTTACACACTCATTTTTACAGATTGGTTGAGACGATTGACCATGTTGTTTATGACTGAATTTCAGAGTCCACTGCCTCTGATTAATCTATTTGAACAAGCCCAACCATCTTTGAAGATGAAGAGAAGTTAACTTGAGCTATGTATGTCAGACTATACTGTTCAGTCCTATTTGTCAAGGGCAGTAAAGCACAGAACTTAATCCTTGCAGTGAAGTCAGGGGTCATTTTCCATATCCTGAGGTTCTGCACAATGGTGGCAATACTGGTACCATTGGTCCCAGCCATGGCTACCATTTCCCAAGCCCTCTCTGTGAGCCAGAGTTGCCTACAGATTTTCTTACTCCTGTCTCCTCTCCCAAGCTTCACAACATTGAGAGCAAAATTAGAAATCTGAGACTTAGAGATGTCAAATCACCTGCCCAGTGCTACCCAGTCAGTAAGTACCCGGGCTTGGGTCTGAAGAATGCCAGAGCTTTGCTTTGTACTCATCTTTGATAGTGAAAATTTTGAGCTGTCCTTTGTGGAAGAGCACTCTGGAACCTATGAAATCACCCGCATTAAACTCCGACTTCCTCATACAGCCACGGGTGTGTCCCACACACAGCTAGTCAGACTGTCCACAGATATGAAGGTGCCAAGCACAAGAGCTGCCAGAGGCCCCTACTCTGGGGACTGAGGAGGAGAAGTTGACAAACCGCCACCTCAGTGGGCCTTGTTCTATCAGGAAGCAGATAGGCTTTCAAAATGACATGCCTAATTGTCACCTCCCTAGGGACTCCACTAAGACTTGGGCAAACAGAACAAGTTGCAACCTGCCTCATGGCATATTTGTGCCAGGGAAATAGAACAATTGCTGCCTTTCTGTGATGCCAATAAAACTAAATTTTTAATAGTTTCCAACTAAATTGAAACTGGCCTTCATCAACAAACATCTATTTGGACAGACCATAAGCCTCTGCATGTCGTCCACGCCACCCCACCTGAGCTATGCCCAAGGGACAAAAGCAGAGAACCCAAAGATGGCCAGTGGTTGGCACAAAAATATCCTTTTCCTGATGCCATTCTTTTTTTTTTTTTTTCATTCTCTGCTTCTATCCTGTCCCCTCTGAATCAGTTATCTTGCAGATCTAACCAAGAGCATTTGCTCCTTGCTTCTTATTCTTTCTTCATATGTCCCTTACTATTTGCCTAAGTCTAGTCTAGTCTGGAGAAAAGATTTTTTAAAAATGTGAAACATGGGCTAACAGAGGTACTGCACCTTATAGTGAATAGTGAATTCCACCTGAAATTGGTCTTTAAGATCTTTCCAGATATTTGGGCCAACAGGTCACTTGGCACAGAAGAAAGTGAATGAACACTACCCACCCGGCCCCTTAAGCACTCAGGCTCACACAGAGCAGCTCGGGGGCCCTCCTGCAGCCGGTAGGACATCTGCCCACAGCGCTGGGACAAGCTGGAGTGCCTCTCATCAGCATACACCTGGGAAGTTGCACAAAATCCAGAGGCCTGTTTCTCGGTGTCAGAAGGCATGACTCAATAAGTCTGTGGCAGGAGCCAGGCATCTGCATTTTTTAAATGGACCTAAGGTGATTCTGATTTAGATGGTTTTCTGTCTACACTTGAAAAGCACTCATGTATTCAATGCCTGAAGTGTTCCGTTCTAGGGTCTAGCAGCACCATAAGAGCTTATACAGACTGAGTTCTTCCTGTGGCCCCGGGCTGCAGGCATTTATCTCATTTAATCCTCAAACAACACAAGATAGATACTATTATTGTCAATTTGGTTGTTTTTTTTTTGTTTTTTTTTTTTGTCTTGTTTTTAACAACAATGAAAGTGTGGCTCGGAGAGGTAGAAGAACGTGCCCAAGGTTGCACAACCTGTAATCAGGCTGCCTTCTCCAGCTCTGGTGGTCTGAATTTCCAATGGCCTTAGTCAACTTTCCATGCATTACACCTGGAGAAGTTACTTATTTGGAGTTGAATTTTTTGCAGGCATATCTGGACCCATCTCCTCACACCACAGAGACATTTAGTAAGAGTATAGATGGGAGCTTAAACGAATGAATAATTTTGTGATTCGGGACCACAAAATTAATAGAACAAAATCTTAATTAAGCACCTACTATGTGCATGACTGATTCTGTACCTTCAAAGGGTAAAAGGAGGTGAGATTTCAAAAATTCAAAGAGGTGAGCAGTTCAGTTAGGATGGACGTGGATTAATTTTCAAAGTCTTGGGAAATTTCAATTAGGAGTCAACCCTTAGAGCCTGAGAGGTAAGATGAGACAAATTGAAGGTAGTAAACATTTGGAAACTCTTAGCTCAAGCAGTGGCCCCGAGTAGTTACATCCTGGCTGCTGGCCTGAGCTCCAACTGGACATCAGGAGCAAGGTACAGATAAGGTTACCTGAGATAGAGCTGGGAGTAGGGGGATAGGGAGGTGAGGGCAGAGGGAAGGGGGTGCTAACATTTTGATAAAAAAACATTTTTAAAAATTATTATTCAGTCTAGACTCAAAGCCAATGAAAATTGAATAATATAGATGAAAATAAATGTGGACTTGCCATCATTTCCAAACCCTCAAACACTAAGTAACTCCCAGCACAACCCCTGGCAGGGCTGCCCAAAAAAGTGGTTAACTCTTATCCCTCCTCCTTTCCTCTTAAGATGAAGTTATGGAGATGACCTATCTAAAGGAGATTTGGTCTGTGTGGTGTCCCTAGGTCTTAGGAGCTGGATTTTTCTGAGGCCAGAGAGTGGCCATTCAGAACCATGTGGACTTGTGCTTTAAAAGGTAGAATACAGGGGCACCTGGGTGGCTTAGTCAGTTAAGTACCTGCCTTGGGCTCTGGTGATGATCTCAGGGTCCTGGGATCAAGCCCCATGTCAAGCTCTCTGCTCAGCAGGGAGTGTGTATCTCCCTCTCTCCTTCTGCGCTCTCTCACTTGTTCTCACTCAAATAAATAAGTAAAATCTTTTTTAAAAATTAAAAAATAAAAAGTAGCATAAGCAGCCCCACCTCTTAAGTTCCAGTAGGCCTCTGGGCAAGATGTAGGGGCTGAAGGATAAAAAAATCTGAGGACACAGCTCTATGTGATAATAAAGCATCAAACACATTGAGGGCAGGGATTGGCATCCACTTAGAAAATAGATTTTCTTGCTTAATATGAATAGAGAATGTGTTGTTGGTTCTTGGGAAATGTGGAAGTGTGTGTGTGTGTGTGTGTGTGTGTGTGTGTGTGTGTGTGTGTGTATGTGAGAGAGAGAGAGACAGAGACAGAGACAGAGACAGAGAGAAAGCACCATTTGTTGCCATCTGGACAATTGGGAGGAGAGAGAAGACATCCCCTTAACCCGTCAGGACTGGACCTGGGGTGTCCCAGCTCCAAAGCCACCACCTTCTTCCCCTACTGTGCAACTCTTGGTTGAATTAGCCAGATTTCAAGAAAAGCACTGCTCTGGTTACTCAAGTCATCTGATTACCCTGAGGAGGGGGATCGGTGAACCCAAAGGTTCCACCAGTTTGTGGGAAGGTGACCATCACCCTAGAGTGGAGCTAGAATTTCATTGTGGTTGTACAAAGAAGGAGGCATTCTCTGAAAGGAGGACCCATCAGGGGACTAAGAATTGAGGAGCATCCTCAAGGGAGCTCCCTGTGAGAAGTCTAATTTTCAGGACACTTTTCTTTCAGACCGTGAGACCACAATCCCATTCGGCATTGTTTGAATATTCCCCTGGCCACATTATAATCCTATGGGTAACCCTAGCTGTTTGGAAACATCTGGTTCCCCATAGAGCTTTGGATAGAGGCATAGAGAATAAAGCAAAGGCACTTGAGAGAGAAGCATTTGCCCTTCTCTGCCAAGAACTGAGCAGTGCTGGTGGCACCTGTCTGCCAGGACTTGTGGTCCAAAGCAAACTAGAAGTGGTCTACTGCCAGTGTGTGGTGGCCCCACCAGCAACAGGAACCCCAGGAAGGTCATCACTTGAGAAGTAGCTGCTCCATGATACAGCCAGAGGACAGCAATGCTTGAAAGTAAAAAAGGCAAGGGCCCTTACCTCAAGTAAGGGGTGACTTTAGGACAAACAAAAGAAAGTTTTTACATAGGAAGTCATACACTTAAAAAAATTATCCCTACAAGTTGAACATTTAAATAGTTCTGATAGGGATTGTGATTAATTTGGCTGATATTTTAGGGTTGGAAAAGGACCCAGAGGTCACCTAGTTCTGTAATTCTCAACCCTGGCTGCATATTACAATCACCTGAGGAGGTTGTAAAAATGCTGACGTCCAAGCCCCACACCAATGAATAACAATCTCTGGAGTGATCTGGGCATTAGGATTTTTGTTTAACTCTTTATTTGGAAATTACAGAAAATTACAGAAAGAATACCTACCCTTTATCCAGCTTCCTGCAGTGGTGACTTGACATCTTGAATAACATAGTACAAAACCAAAATCAGGAAGGTGACATTAGTACAATGCTAACTAGACCATAGATCTCATTTCCTTATAGGCATGCATTGATGTGTTGTAGGTATGTGGAGGTTTCTATGAATAGACATTAGTATTTTTTTTAACTCCCCCAGAAGATCCTAATGCTCAACTAGAGTTGAGATCCAGTGGCTTTGTCCAATCAACCTGCATTCCAAAGGCAAGGAAATTGAGTCCAGAGCAGCAAAGTGACTAGTCCAAGGACATGGCCATCTTTCAGGAGGGAAGGCAGTGGAGTTTCTCAGTCTAAAGATCTTTATTGAATATACGCTTGTTATGAGTCAACAATGTGCTACTGAGAAAAAGCTAATTGTCTGAGGGTTGGAGCAAAAGATAAAGGGGTGTGTGCCTAAATTTTGAGGTTACTTTAAGGGACAAACACAAAATACAACCTTTGGTAGCAATAATCTCGTAAGGTTATTGAAAGACATGGTTTTAAAATGCATCGAGAGCCTGAGTCTTGGCCAATAGTAAACATTCCCCCATGTTCATTATTATTATTGTCAGTGAATTCTGACCTGGAGGGATCACAGGTCTGGCATCACGTGGAGATCCTTTGACTTTCTCTCTGTGTGGTTCCTTCTGCTTTCTTCATGCTGCAGAGGGACTTTGCATGTTTGGGAGCACACAGCCAGACTTACAATCACCTCCTGCCACGCTCTCCCTCTCTTCTCACCTCCCCTTGAGGCGCTGAGCCAGGCAGGTGAGAGGACTCGCTTACTTTCTGCCGGGCTTGGTGTCTTCATCTTATGTGTTTTGTGGCACAGAAGTGTTTCTTCCTTCCCCAGCAGCCTGCTGCTCTGCAGTGAGCCTCAAACTGCTCTCTGTGTCAAGTGCAGCCCACCAAGCGGGGGCGGGGTGGGGGCACGGAAGACAGGCCCCGTGGGGGGAGCCAGCCCTGGCCCCAGCCCTTCTCAGCCTGAGCACCTCCTCGTCTCAGGAAATCTTTCTGCACATCCCCCTTGCCCTGAAAGACACAGCCGGGACTCCGTCTACACTCTCACTGGAGCCCCAGGCCCAGGGCAGCCGCCAGGACGGAGGGTCTGGGGGAGCCAGGGCTGGCAGATGTGAACCCTGAAGCTCTGGGCCTGGGCTCTCCTCCTCTGAGTGCCCCTGGGACTGCTTCTCGGGCACTGTCCCACAGCCGCCACCAGAGCTGGGTTTGAGGAGCCAGGCTCTCCATGAGTAGCTTGGACCTTTGCCGGTCCCTGTGAGCAGCAGCAGACGCACACGCCTGGAGACTGTCCCTGTGGCTTCTCTCCGTGCCAGGGTTTCAGGCACTCACTGGCCACCAGGCTTTGTGAAGAAGACGAGATGAGGAAGATGAGGCCTGCCCCCTGCGTTCCTCAGGGCCAAAGGAAGGAGCAAAGGTGCAATGGGCTTGGCTGCCCTTTCTGGGGCTTGTCTCCTGTCCCATGGGAATGCTAGAGCAGGGGGGCTCCATGATGGCCTGGGGGAAGCCACCTGTGGAAGATGTACCTGAGCCTTCCCACCTGGTCAGCCATGCAGAGCCTGAACCTCGTCTTCCCTCCCACCCCACCGCAGTGCGGGGGAAGGTGCATTCATTTCTGTGTTTCCCCTTCCTGTGGCCCAAAGGGGAGGAGTAGGAATCCAGCCTCCCAGATGCTGATCCCATTGTCTCCACACCAAGTGGTACAGCCCAGACTTCAGAGCCCTCAAGCCAGAAAGACCTGAGTTTGATTCCTGGTACCACCACTTACCTGCTCTGTAATGTTGGCCAAGGACCTTCACCTCTCTGGGCTACAATTTAGTAACCAAAGCACACAAATCATTGGAGTAAAACCTACTCATTCAGAAAACCTCTTCAAAACTAGTTTCTGTCCTGGGGACAACTGGTGGAATGCTATTTTTCTTGAACACAAGGAGGTCACACCCAGCATCATCCTAGGAAGTCAGGTCACATGGCATGGCCAGACCCTCCAAGACCTTTCCAAATCCTCCAAGGCTCTGACACGAGGGCCATCCTGTCTTGGAGGGAATGGTGATTCTGAGAGCATCACCAAATTTCTAAGAAGGGTCATATTCAATCCTTTGGGAAAGACTTCCATGCCTATCTGGTTTTTCTGTTTTCTCTGCACTTTAGGAGAAAATCATGTTTCTGCTGACATTGGCAGGTCACCACTACAGATAGAGCTCCCTGGACCAACTACCCGCCACTATCTCATCGGGCCCCCATCATCGACCAACGGGCTAGGTATTGTTTTCCCATTTTATAGACAAGAGAACTGAAATCCAGACTTTGAGTCAAATGCCCAAGCCAATAAATTAGAAGACCAGAATTCAAACATAATCTGTCTAATCCCATAGTTTATGTCCTCATCCCCTTAGGGAAGGGCCTAGATGCTTCTATAGCAGAACTTTCCTGAGTGGGGAGTTCACACCATCGACTCCCTGTTCATCCATGTTCAGCATCATCCATTATGAGGACATCCAGAATGAGGACATTACTGACTCTGACAACAAAACGCTGAACCAGAAAACTATGTAGTAAAAAGTGCAGAATGGGAACGTAAATGAGAGACTTGATCAGATACTAGCATGGCCTCTATGAGGAAACTGCTCCAGGATATAGCTCTGTTTCAAATTATGCCATGGAGCTGTTATTGTATATGTCCTAAAGTTAGAAGGTCCCTGTGGGAAGCATTCTTGGGAAAAGCCTGGAGTTGCTGGTCTGCATTCCAAAGATATTTATTGTGCAGCTACTTTGTATGAAACATGGCACCGGGCACTCCACAGGCAGAAAGGTGATTAAGACACAGTCCCTGTCAACAAAACCTCACAATCCTATCTGAAATTATCTTCCATAAAATAAATCAGGAGAGATGCGATAATTGAAGGACCAAACAAAACAATAATAGAAATATTATTGTGCCGTGGATTTCAAGTAGAAGTGTTTAACAAGAGCTCACGGTCTGTTCTTCCCCATAATGAGCACACAGCAGGCAGTGAAATGCTTTTGTTGCGCTATCTTCAAGGACCTCTTCCAGTGAAGTGATTCAGGAAAGTGTCTACAGCTGAAACCAGGTCATGCTCAGTGGATGAGGTACAGGAAGTGTGCCCAGGTATTCGGTTTCAGGGAAACTTCACTAGCAAATGGATGTCTTTAACTGGCCAGTTCTTACGAGTGAGTCGTTATCAGTAACATCATGGATGATCAAATATTGTTCTTAAATTAATGTTATGTTCTTATAGAAAAAAAGGATGAGCTGAATTGTGAGCCAGTTATCTTTGCTCTCCGCTCTTGAGAAAAATCCAGCTGCTCAGGCCACACAAGCCAAGACTGAGCCCTTGTCACTCTGCCATGTAGGAGGCATCCGGGCTGTGGATAGAGTGAAGGCTCTGGCCGGGCAAGTGTGGGGTGGGGCGTGGGCACCCGAGTCTCTAACACACTCCCAGGTGATGCTGGAACTTCCAGTTTCTTGACCATACTCTGAATGGCAAGGGACCAAGGTATCCATTCCTCTGGTGGCAGCTACACCAACTATCCTTATGGTGTGTAGAAGTAAATAGGACTAGGCTAATGGACCCAAACACATAAAATGAGGGTAGACTTCATCATCCTCTTGTGATAATTTATTTATCTGAGCCTCCATTCTAAACTGGATTGTCTCACTGCAGAGCCTGATTTCCTGAGAACTTTCTAAACTTGGACACTATGGTTTTCCTTTCAGAGCTAAGTACAATAGAAGAGCTAAGGGCGTGGGCACTGACCAGTCATCTCAGGCTCGAACCCCGAGGCACCTAAGCTTTGCCAAACTCCTTACCCTTTCCTAGGCTTCAGTCTTCTCCTGCATAAAGTGAGTATAACAATAATACCTGCTTGCCTCCTACAGTTGTTTGAGGACTCAGTGAGGATGTGCATGAAACATCTAGCCCAGGGCCTGGCTACTGGGAAGGACACACTGGCATGAGCTCTTTACCCTTGAGGCTTCAATGAAACTCTTTAGAGGACACTTCTTAGGCCCTCGCTCTCATGCATCTCTGCATTGCGGTCACAGTCTATGCTAACAAAAAGCCACGATTTCCCCCTTAATGTGTGGATGATGTTAGAGGTTTGTGTGGAGTAACAGCCTATGAATAGAGCTCAACAAATTCCTTTTTTATTTTTCTGTTTGTGTTATTGTTTCAGACAGGCTGAGTCAGAAACGTAAAGCTCAGACTTGTTTAATTTTTCCACCCAGTCACTAAGAATTCTTGCTGCCATCAGGGGAATAAAGAAACGCAGTAAAGGGGAGCTCCAGACTGGCTTGTTTGCTTCTGGAAAGGGGCGCAATGGAAACAAGCAGCTGTGGATGGACCTCTGGGCTTGTAGTAGACAAGACAAGTCATCCAGGGCAGAGACAGGCAACCATCAGCTACCGAAAGTGCCCCAGCAGCAGGTGGCTAGCGCCGCAGCCGCGGACTTGGCTGGAGGCATGGGGACGAAGGTGGTGGCCCTGCCTTGGTCTCTGCAGCACGGCCACAGGCCAGAAAGGACACAGCCTCACCGAGAACCAGGCTGACACATAGCTCTAGAAAGTCTCTGCACAGGCCAGGTGGGGTGCAAGCTCAGGACACTGTCCCTAGCCTCGGGGAGCCCATAGTTTTGTTGAGGCAAGACGGTCATGGGGTAGGGACCAAAATCAGTGTCTAGAAAGGGGGAGGGTTGGGGATAGAGACGCTAGAAAAAAGAAAAATCAAGGAAGCAGGAGGAAGGGAGAGAAAGAAAGAGAAAGAGGGCAGGGAGGGAAAGAAGAAAAAAGTGAGGACTCTATTCCAAGAGTGAGTCCCAAGTACTGATTGAACAGGAAGAGTGAATGCTGGCAACGCCACTGCAGGACACACCCAGGCTCCCCCAGGGAGGGAACCCCTCACCCTGGCGTGAGCAAGGAAGAGGAGCCCAGCCCCCTCCTCTGCGGGGGACCCTGAAACTGCGGGGGGGGGGGGGGGGGGGGAGGGGGGGGGCAGGGAGCGGAGGGAGGGGTGGCTGCAGCACACTCAAAGGAATTTGGTGGGTTTGGGCTGCTGGCACTAGGAAGGGCAGATTGGTTTACCTTCACGTTTTTCTTTTTTCTTTTTTTTTTCTCAAATTTTAATGAGCATATGAATCACCTGAGGGAGAATCTTGTTAAAAATGACTGCTGATTAAATAAGTTTGGGGTGGGGACTGAGCTTCTGCATTTCTTTTTTTATTGAGGTATAATCAACGTATGATATTATTCACTTCAGGTGTACAACGGAGTGATTCAATATTTGTATACGTTGCAAAATGATCACCCCGGGAAGTCTGGTTAATAGCTGCAGCACATGTAGTTACAACAGAAATTTTTTTCTTGGAGTGAGAACTTTGAAGATCTACTCACTTAGCAGCTTTCAAATATTCATGACGGTATTGTCAACCAGGGTCACCATGCTGTACGTTGCGTCCCCAGGACTGATTTATTTCATAACTAGAAGTTTGTACCTTCTGATGCACTACCTTTTCTTAAAGGAAGACTTTCAGAAATTCTTTCTGTCCTCTATTTCTTCTACTTCATCCTGTGAAGCTCAGGGGGATGGCACTCCCCCCCCACTTGGGTGTGGAGGGTTGGAACTAAGACTCAGCCAACTCCTGAACCCCAGGTGAATGTCTCCAAAACTGCCAATCAAACCACAGTAACTCCAGCCCTGGCCTGACTCCTGCAACCAGCCCCTGCCTCTCTCTCCGACCTCCTCTCGCAGAGTAGTGTGGGCATTATACGTGGTTCTCCATCCAGGCTGGCAGCTGGACAAGGTGAGATTAAGCTGAGGTCTCAGACCTCCATGAGGCCCAGTTGCGGAAATCTGCTCCTCCTGGCCCAGTGCAGGTCCATTATGCAGCCCTCCTTGTTCTCTGACACTCACAGTAATCGGCTTCCATGTTCTTCTGTGGACAAGTAGAAGGCCAAGGAGAGAAAACAGTGCTAACATTGCATCTATGGAAGCCACAGCTTCTCCAGCCACACACTGACTTTTTTACTACATTTGCAGAAGCAAAATAAGGTCCTTGTTTGAACCACCACGTTTAAGGGGTCAGTCCACTTTCTGAAACTCAGAGGAGAACCTCGAATGAACCAGGACTGCCCTCAACTCTCCCATCCAACCCTGTGTTGTGTTCACCTGACTAGGGCTTTGGATGAACAGGCTGGTCAACCAGGTATTTGAGAATAAAGTTGATTACAGGCTGAACTGATCAAAATCAAAACCCTAGGCCAATGAAGACTATTCTTTAGCGACTCTCCCTAAAGTCAGACCCACCCTCCCAAAAAATGCTTCCATAAAAACACCATGCAGTCCATTGAGAGCTTTTTTGGCAATACTGTCCTGAGAATTTTTACAACCCTCTGAAATAGTCAATCTGCCCTATCTGCTCCATGGCAGCAGACCAATGGTGCCTCATATAATTAGCTAACATCTCATAAAATGTCAGAGTTTTGGCCTGAGATTGTTCTCAGAGATATACTATGCAAATATGCAGCTGGTATCACCAGAGAAGAGAAATTTAGTTTGGAAAAACACAGTGATTAGAAAGCCGAAGGATGGGTTCAGGTTCTCCACTGACCTAGAACTACTTCGAGAGGGTCCCAGGGGTCCTGGCTGAGGTTTTCAACACATAGGAGGCTCAATCCCAGTGTGACACCTTGTTCTCCCTCTGGGTTTCTTAGAAGTGATCTTGAGTGAGTCCCTTAAGTGGTCTGAGCTTGTTTGCTCACCATAATAATAATTGCAATAATGCCAAATAACAGGGCTCTTATAAATGCCAAAGGGAAGGGAGAGATAAAGGGATGCAGGCCTCCTAGCATAAGAAAGGGTCAAAGAGCAGGGAAGGAATTTGCCCAAGATCACACTGTGGCAGCTGGGCTTAAATCCAGAGTATCAGACATGTTCTGTGTTCTCTTTCCACTAAGCCCTGGTTGTGACGGGCAAGAATCCTATGCCTGCGTCTGCACTTGATGGTTGCTACAGTTTGAGCTAAACACCCCTCGAGCCCCATTTCAGCCCAGCAGTTTGCCTCTTAAAGGCAAAACTGTGTCACAATAAGGCAGCCTATTTGAGCAATCTAGTGAAGCATAGGATTTCCACCTGTTCAAACTCAGCACAATTCCCTCTGGCAGCTTAGGATTTGAAGCTGGGGTTCCTCCAAGTGTGAACAAGCAAGATAGCATCAAGCCCCCAAACCCACTCTTATATTCATCCCTGCACACTCCTCTCTGAGCACTAGAGTTTGGAACTGACACTATTCCAGAAGTAGCTGATGCCGTTGAAAATATGATTATTAATTTTGTGGAGCACCTGACAAGCTAGGTCAGACTCTATAATGTTTGATATTCAAAATGAAACTAAAGGTTAATAGCTTTTATCCTTCCCATTTTATGGTAAGGAAGAAAAGGCCTAGAGAGTTGAGGTGATCTGCCCAAGGACATACAACTAAGAAAGATAGGCAGGATTCAAATCCAGGTCCTCTTAACACCAGAACCAGGCTGGTCCCAGGATGTCCTAAGCCTGGTCAGTGCAGCAGCAGCCAGGGCATCATGCCGAGCACACCCGTCTGCCTGCAGCCAGGCCAAATTCTCAAAAATGCAAAACTTGAAGGACGGGCAGCAATGCAAATGTGTACACAGCTCCAAGTGGATCTACCCTGACAGAGGCAACCCAGGTGGCCACTTGGCTGTGGAATGTGCCCAGCCTGATAAGAAGGCAAATGCCTGGCACCTTGTGTGCCCAGGGCACGTGTCAGGTTTCACCACTGGGCTGTGGCAAGGCAAAAGTCTTATGTGGTCTCCACCTGTCCGGACTGGTTGGCACTGATGCCCAGAGCCTGCCAGGCGTGATAAGCCCAGCAATGCATCCGAAGGGGGCCTCCTCGAGCCCTGGGCAGCGGTCCCAATGGTTTCCTAGGAAGGCACAATTCCATAGCCCGTAGGGCAGCAAACCAAGCCTTGGCCCCTCTGGACCCTACCCCTCCTTTGTGGCCAGCTCAAGCCTGCCCTCCACTGTACAGACTCCAATGCCAACTAGCCACTTCTGGCTGTATGCTCTTGGACAGGTCATTTCATGCCTCTGAGCCGGGGTGCCCTTTTGTGAATAAAACAGGAGTAAAAATGTGCAAGTCCCGGGGCTCCCGGTAAGGATGGAGGGGTCCAGTCCTGTGAAGCCCGGCACATGGTAAGTGCTCAGGAAACAGGAGGAACTTCCTCCCTCCTCCTAGGGGCCCCTCCCCCCTGCATTGCTGCTCCCCTCATCACCTGTCTCATTCACCTTACCGGTCTGTCACACTCTGTCACACACTGTCATCTCTCTCCACTCATGTGTGAGTCTTGTCTCTCCCAGATCTCCTTAGGACCAACAAAACAAAACAAACAAACAAAAAACCAAGGCCAACCTTTCTCATGTCCCCACAGAGCATTCAGCACAGTCTGCGACCACAGTAGGACCCCCCCTCCTCCAGTTTCTGGTGGGTTGGGGCTGCTGTTTGTCTGTAACACACTGAACAAAGGATTAAGCATTCTGCGAGAGAGTCTATAAGAATGGTCTGCTGGACTGTGTGGTGGGAATTTCATCCTGGCAAAATGAAACACGTGCTCTTATTTCCATTTTACAGGTAACCCAGGTCCCTCCCTGTAGGTTAGGGTGGTTTAAATGAAGTGCCTATAGTCACAAGGACAGGAAGTGGGAAAAACCAGGATGGGAATCCACATCTGTCTAACTCTAAAGTTCATGCTTTTAACTACTATTTTTTAAAAAAGATTTTATTTATTTATTCATGAGAAACACAGGGAGAGAGGCAGAGACACAGGCACAGGGAGAAGCAGGCTCCACGCAGGGAGCCCGATATGGGACTCGATCCCAGGACACTGGGATCACGACCTGAGCCGAAGGCAGATGCTCAATCACTGAGCCACCCAAGTGACTCTTTTAACCATTATCTTAATTACATTTACTTAGGGTCTGTTCTGTTGGACCAGAGTGTTCTACAATGAATTAAAGGAAAGATAGACAAGAGGAAAGACCAAAAGAAATTCTAGGGGGAGCCCCAGAGTCGCCTGGCATCTTCTCTGGTCCATGACTGATCCAACTGTCATCTAAACCACAGTCCCCAACCCACTCGTGCTAAACCCACACACAGAAAACAAAGTGTCATATCCAAAAGCAGGGGAAAAGTTCCTTCCTCTTAAAATTTTCTCCTTAAATGTTTTCCTCTTGAACACCTAAAAGGACCTAACAGCCTTAAAGGACCACAGGATAGAAGAGACCCAAAAGATTTCTACAAGGAAAAAAAATCATCGTGCTTTTTAGTGATCAGCTTTATGGCAGGAACTATCAAGGAAGTGCTGGCTTTGGAGTGTTAATTCCACCTGTCTGTTACTCCTTAAATTAAAGCCATTTACATATTGGCTAGAGGGCTTTGAAATTCAGAAATCCCTGTGCTCTCACTTGAAAGCCAAAATAAATCAATCAAAGCCAGCCAGGACACGTTCCCAGGAGAGATAACTGAAATGCACAAGAATTCATCCACCCCAACGGGTCTGGGGTTCCTTCCCTGCAGGGGGACTTCACCGCTGTCTGGGGCTCAGCAGAGCCTGGCCTCCCCTCTCAAGAATGCGGGACGGGGCCCTGGCCTGGCTTTGTCAGTCACTCTGTGGCCAAGCTCCAAGCGTGGGGTCTCCTCGAAGCCTATAGGCTCAAGGAAGATGGTAGATGGTCAGAAAAGGTAACCTCATCATGAGGACCAACATCATCAGACAAGGAACGATTCGGAGGAGAGACAAGAGGAAATCAGCTCCCATTCTAGACCAAGACCTTTGACATTATGTGAACCCCTTTCACTGAACCAGCAGCTCAGAGATCAGTCATATTACCCCCTTTTTATAGATGAAGAAACTGAGTCTTAGAGAAGTAAAGTGATTTGACCAGCATCACAGAGTTAGTAAAGGGAGTCGGGACTTGAACTCAGGCCTGCTGGCCCCAGAGCTCCCCTCCTTGCACTTGGTCACTTACCCCATGGGGCCAGCGTGAGCAGCCTGCAGACATCATCTGCACATACCACAGCTGGGCAACTCAATTGCTTCCTCCTGGGTCTCAAGTCAGAACGATAACTGGGGCAGAAGGTCAGGTGAGGTGGCCTCAGGGACCATTTTCTGACTAGTTCCTCATCCTTGCAATGGTGCTTGGCATCTGGCAGTAGAGACAGGGGCTGGGTGCATGCCAGAGCCACAGTCCAGGACAAAGGGCAGGCCCATAAAAGCCCCTGGAGCCACCCAGCCCCTATCCACCTGCCGGCTGCAGGGCCCTGGGCTTTACAGGTCAGTCTCAAGCCCTGTTATCTCTTTCCAGGCTCCTGGCCTGTCCAGGGCTGGGCCCCAGTCTGGCTTGGAGACACACGGAGGAATGCAGGTGGCCAGCCCAGCATCCCCAGAGCTGCCAGCCACCCAGCTTCGCAAACACACATACAGCACATGCTTCTCTCCTCCAAAATTCAGCAAGGGAACAGATACATTAACAGCCTCATTGGACCAAAGCCACAGACTACAGCAGGTAGGGGCGTCTGCTCCAAGAAAAGTTTGCTTAGGTCCAAATTTTGGTTCTTCTTTTCACTGCTGTTTGCCCTCAGGCAAGTCACTTTATCCCTCTGTGCCTCAGTTTCCACTGTCATCAGCCCTTCCCTGGTCTCTGGACCTGAACTGCGACACCAGCCTTTCCCTGATCTTCAGCCCACTGGCCCATGCTGCAGATTTTGGATTTGCCAGCTTCCTTAATCATGTGAGCAATTCCTTAAAATAGATCCTGCCCATACCCCACCTCCCTCCGGAATGTATGAACCAACCCCTTTGCTTCCTCTCAAGCCAAGGACTGCCAACACTGGTGCTATCTACCAAGCCTGAGAGGCCACTCTTCAGGACAGCTGGCCCAACTCTGGCACTAGGGTGGGTATTGCTCTCATGGTTATATTTACCTGGGTTGTCACAAGGGCCTTTATCTCCCTGGCTTCCTGACAATATCCAGGGTGGTCCCTGGTGGGGGCATCATGGTTGGGGAGAGGATCTCACACTGGGATCCCATGGGCTGTTTCTGGAGTCTTGTATATCAGTCCATTACCCTTCCCAACAAAACTTCCTAAGTCAGAGACATTAAGTCACTTTCCCAAGTCTACACTGCTAGTGGATTTCAATCCAGATTTGCCTCCAGGGACCACTACTTACTTCTACTTATTGTGAGCACTAAATTAGGTAATAACCTGATAACACACATAAAGTGATTAATAAACAAAATGCCTGGTACATTTTAAGTGTTCCATAAGCACTAGCTTTTTTGTCATCCAATTTTTACAAAGGACTGAGACTTAAAGCAATTCCACGGTTTTCTCAAAGTTACTCATATCAGGCGAAGGTCAGAGCCAAGACTGCCATGTTGATAAGAAAATTAAATCCACAAAGGAAAGTATGACTACTTTATTGGCATTGCCTTGATGGCCTAGGATCCTGCACATTGGCCACACAAAATGTGAAAGAAGTTAGGTTTTAAAAGTTAAGATATTTCAAAGCCAAAAAGTTGACAACTCAAATTTACAAGACCATTTCTTAATCCAGCGCCTTAGACCACTCGGCCATGCTACCGCCTGGATAAGACCATTTCTTGTAAACTTGTAATTTTCATAAAAAGATGATGAATGTCCACGTCTATGATCTTCCACCTCTCCTAGGCTGGTCTGTCAAAGCTGAGGTCACGGCTTGCGACTTTTAGCTCTGCTCTGAAATTGGCTGGTCATTAATACCCTGTCATCCAGGAGATGGCGCCTGGGTCCAGTCCAGCTGTGAGCTTGCTCTCCTTAAAGATTTTCCAGAAAGACAGCTCTGAGCGCCACTGGTCATCATTTCCTCCCACTGGAGCTAATGATCACTGTCATCAGTTCTTCATATGTACATGGCCAGATGCTTTGAGCTTTTCATATATCATCTCAAGTTAATCCTCACAATAGCCCTCTGAGTTATTGAGATTGTTGGCTCCATTTTGCAGATGTGAACACTGAGACTCAGAGTGGCTGTCATCTGCCCAACAATCAAGCTGCAAAGCTACTGCACATATCACTCACTGCCTGCTGCCCATGTGTGCTCTATTGCCACTAAAGCCCATTTTTTTCTTGCACTATCCTCCTGGAGAGATGGTCCTTTACTCCAACATGTGCATAACAATTGTGAAAAAGTTATTTATTGGTGCAACCACTTTGGAGAACCATCTGTCAGTATCTACTAAAATTTTAAATTCACATACTTTAGGGGTACCCAGGTGGCTCAGTGGTTGGGCACCTGCCTTTGGCTTGGGTTGGGCATCAAGTTCCCTGCAGGGAGCCTGCTTCTCCCTCTGCCTGTGTCTCTGCCTCTCTGTGTATGTCTCTCATGAATGAATAAATAAAATCTTAAAAAAAAATGTTTTGCATACTCTGGCACACAGAGCAGTTCTACTTCCTCTGCTGTAGAAAAATACTGACAAAAGCACACAAGGAGCCATGTCCAAGGATTTTGGCTAAAACATCACGATGATGGAAATTTGATAACAACTTAAATGTTTACCAACTGCAGAATAGCCAAGAAAGAACACAGAAACCAGACAACTAAGGTGTGTACCCATTGTAGGAAATTCTAGGCAGTGGCAGAAAGGAATGAATGAACCCACTATGCTTACCTGGAAAGAGGGTCAAGACGTTGTGAAGGGAAGGAGTCTCCAAAATGATGCTTATGAGCACAGTTTCATGGATGGATGGATACTGAGCAATGCTAATGTTTTCTGTGCACACACTTATGTGAATGTGATATAGGAAAAGCTCTGAAAATGTATGAGCCAAACTGAAAATAATTACCACTTGAGTGAGGAAAGGTGACAAAATATAGGGGCTATCAATCGGATGGGATGTAGGAGTAGGAGTCTGGGGAAGTGGTTGCTGTACAACACAGCATATGCATCTGAGCTCCAGTGACTCACTTTGGGAAAAAACAACTCCGTAATCTCAGCCTTAAAGCAAGGGAGGGACTCTCCTGGGCACTTGGCCAGAGTCTACAAACACAACTCCTTCATGTTGCTTTGCAGAGCCGAATCCTGTGTATCTGGATTAAATATTGGTAATAGCTCTACCTCCCTTATCCTGATTCAGAGGAGACCCAGTCCCCAAGGAGCTGTGCAGGGTGGAATTTACCTCCCACGCCACACGCCAAGAGGTCTTTCGTGAGCCATCTCTGCAAAGATTCTTCTCTAACATATGTAAAATCCAAATGCATCCTCCTCAGCAAAATCAGATTTCTGTTAAACCCTTAATAAAAGTCTCCTCTGGCCATCTGGGTTTAGGAGGTGAATAGCAGGAATGTCACCTGTGGGACTTAATAAATCACTCATTAACTTTCTCCTGGCAGGTTACTCTGAGGGGGTGGGGGTGGGGGCATCTGGCATGCAAGATCTCTGTCCCCTGTGCCTGAGGCTGCTGCCCAGCCAGGCCCTCCACACCCAGGGCCGGGGCCCGCTAGGTCTGAAGGAGTCTAAGAGTGCCAGATCTAAAGGAAAGGACTGGCCTGAAGTGAAGTTTTGAGGGGGCAAAGTCATCCTTGGTCTGAGCTTGCCAAGTTCACTCAGGGCCTCCAGACTATTCTGCGCCATCCAGGACCCCGACCTCTTTGCCATGTCTCCCCTAGGAACATCCCAGGCACCTGCTTAGGATTCCTGTCTCTCCCCCCATGCAGCCCACCAAAGGGGCAAGATTGGAATACGATTATCTCCCGGGAGATGAGGAAGGAGTGATCTCACAGCCTAGGTCTCCTCATTGACGGAGTCTCCCTCATGAGGAGGGCTTCGGATGGCAGAGTGCACTACACATAATGAGGGTGGTGTCTTGTAACTCCCCCAAGCAGGGACCCTGCTCTGCTGGAGTGAGCCAGAGGTTTCTCTCTCCCCATCCACCACCCCCCGCCTCCCAGCAGAGAAGTGAATCTGATCAGAAGCACAAATGCACGGGACTGAGTTTCCAATCTGCATCCTGAAACTCTTCTGGTAGGAGCTCTGAGTCACTGCCACCCCACACTCTTCTAGACACCGCCCCCCACCCCCAACAAGGAGCAGAGCACCTAAGGATGGAGAGCTCAGTGAGACAGGCAGCCCCATGTCTCTAGAACACTGAAGGTGATCTTTTGTTCAGGGGAGAATGTTTTGGAGAGCCCATAGGCTACAGAGAGAGATCTCTCAGGTTTTCTTTCTCATTCTTCCTCAGTGCCACCAATCACTCAAGACACCAGGCCTGAGGCTAAGTGCTTTGCATATATTATATTATCTCATCTAATCTTCATGGCAATCCTTTGAGAACCCTTTTTATAGATGGAGAAGCTAGGACAGAGAGGCACCAAGCAACTTGCCCTTGGTCACATGGGTAAGTGATAGAATCAGGATTTGAAACTAGATCCATCCGACCTTGTAGGCCATGCTCTCGGCCAGCCACAGACTCCAGAGCAGGACTGCTGCGGGTACTGGAGTGTGAAATGAGTTCACACCCATGAAATAGTTAGAGCAGAGCCTAGAACGTAGTAAGCACTGTGAGTGTTTATAAATTAATAACAAGCCTTGTAGGACCACAGGAGAAGATGGCCTTGAGCATGTGTGTGGCCAGGATAAAGCTCACAAATGGAAGAGTCATGGGGCTAGACCAAAGAGCCTCCCACTCCCCCTGCCCCATTCAAACTCCCTAACCCCTTATGGTGAGGAGGAGGTGAGAGTCACCACCAGCATAATTCTCACCCCTGACATAGGAAGTTCCATCTATCTGTACCTTACTGTGCCTGGGCCTTGAAAGGGCAAGAGTGATCTCCTACAAGGGCTCCCAGGAATGGTCCAATCAGCCCCCTAAGTCCTGGACGTTAATACAGCTGGAGTTCGTTTGCATTGGGATTGCAGTACACTGCCTCATCCAGGAGATAAGTCTGCAGTATGCAAATTACTTGTGCCAGGATTCTCCGGGAATTACCAGACCACAGTGGAGGATATGCCTAATGGCTTAACCCTTTCCATCCAGCTCCCGACCGGAAACAGACACAGATGATCAATGCAGTTTCCCATGATGTGACAACCTGATAAGCAAAGGGTGACCAGCCAAGACAGGTCTGACGGGCACACAGTTCATCAGTGGATTTACGGGTTTGCCCTGACAAGTGGTTTGAAGCCCAAACTCTATCTTCCATACCTCTTGAAGGGGAATGTATTTCCTCCAGGGGATCTCTGGGGCTCACCAACGGTGGGAGGCCTCCTACAATGGGCCCTAGGAGCTCTGAGTCATTCATTCTGACTGACGAGGTGGTGGGGGTTTCTCAGTTAAGGTGGTATTTGAACTGGGGATTGGAGGCGAGTCAACAGGAGAGAAAGGGCATGTCAGGGGCACAGAAGCAGAAAGGTCTACAGTTTATTTTAATAACAGTAAGTGATTGAAGTGAAGTGGACTAGGAAGCAAACAAAAGTGAAGTGTATTTTTTGTTGCGGAAATCACAGTAACTAAGTTAGGAATATTTAACGAAATCACACATTCAAACAAAAGACAACAAACAAACAATTATCCAAATTCCCTAGACAGATTTCCTTCTAGACGGCCTGTGGACATTGGGGGTGTCAAAGAAAAGGCATAAGAACAAATTCCAGCTCATAATTGGTATTTGCATAGCTGAGCTCCCAGTTCCAGCTGGAGCAGACAAGCCCCAGGAGGACCAACAGCGTGGCCACCTGTGGTTTAGACAGCCAGGTGAGAGGTAAGGAAGGGCTCCTTCGGAGAAGGTTAGTCTCCTCATGTAAGTGGCAGCTTGAGACATCAGCTTTTCTTATGGCTTTATGAGAAGGAGTCATGGAATCTTAGGGCAGGTGGCCAGGCAGAGAGCACCTGATCCATGCCTCTATCTCCATCCCTCTATCTCCATGTAATAAAATGGAAACACATAGCTGATGCCTTCAGATGTGTCTTGTGATAGTGATGCTCACAGCCCAGCCCTGCTCTGATGCTCAGAGATCTTAATGATTCCATTCACCCTATGGTGACAATGTCTCACTGCCTTTATTTTTTAAAAATTATTTATTTATTCATGAGAGACACAGAGAGAGGCAGAGATATAGGCAGAGGGAGAAGCAGGCTCCCTGTGGGGAGCCTTATGCGAGACTCGATCCCAGGATCCTGGGATCACACCCTGAGCCCAAGGCAGATGCTCAACCTCTGAGCAACCCAGGTATTCCTCTCCATGCCTTTATAACCAAAAGCTTTTTCTTTATAGAGTCAACCTGGAGCTCTGGAGAGGAACTGTGAGCATCCAAGTCTTTAGATGATAGAAAATGGACCACTTTCTCCACATATGCTTCCTACATTTGCCCTCACTTATCACTTGACATGCTACACTGGATTCTTCCAATTCTCCTTCCACTTAATCTATGAAGAAAAGCTTATCATAATAGTTCAGGACCAGGCTTTGGAGCAAGACAGAAACCAAGCTCTGTTTCTACTCACTAACCACTGTGCTCTGGGGAAAGTCACTTAATTCCTGTAGACTCCGTTTCATCAGTGTGAAATGCAGATAACAGCATCATTTTCCCTTAAGATTGTTGTGGAGATGAAAGGAGAATGTAGAAGCTAACTCTGTTCATAAATAATGCAGTATAAATATAAAATAGTATAGTATTATTTCTACTTACAAAGGAACACCACTACTGAGCAAACAGCACAAGGAGCTGAAGTAGCTATACTAACATCAAAATAACAAACAGTAGGACCAGAGACAGAGAGAGATTTTATAAAGATAAAAGAATCTGTCTATAAAGAAGGCATGACAACCATAAATGTGTATGTATCTAATAACAGAAATTCAAAACACATGAATCAAAAAGTCAACAGAACTAAATAAAGAAATAAACTCCCAATCATAGAGATATTAAGACCCTTCTTTCAGCAATTGACAGCATAACTAGACAAAAATAATCAGTAAATACATAGAAGACCTAAACAACACTACCAACCACCTTAAGCAAATTAACATGTATAGAATACTACATCCAACAATTTTAGAATTTGATTTTTTTTTTCAGGAGAACGTGGTATGTTCACCAAGAAAGACCAAATGTTGGTCCATAAAACAAGTCTCAATACATTTGAAAATATTGCAATCTTATAGAATATATTGCCTCACAAGAGAATTAAATTACAGACCAGTAATATTATGCTATCTAGAAAATGCCAAAAATAGATGGAAAGCAAATGAAACATATCCAAATACTTATCAATCCAAGAAGAAATCACAAGGAAAATTAGAAAATATCCCTAATTTAATTGTAATGAAAATACAATATATAAAAATTTGCAGAGCATGACTAAGGTAGTGTTAAAGGGAAATTTATAGATTTAAATATGTATATTTTAAAAAGTGTTAAGGGCAGCCCTGGTGGCTCAGCGGTTTAGTGCCACCTTCAGCCGGGGGCCTGATCCTGGAGACCCGGGATCAAGTCTCATGTTGGGCTCCCTGCATGGAGCCTGCTTCTCCCTCTGCCTGTGTCTCTGCCTCTCTCTCTCTCTCTCTCTCTCTCTCTGGGTGTGTGTGTCTCATGAATAAATAAATAAAATCTTTAAAAAAATGTGTTAAAAGAAAACTCAATGACATTAGTATGCATCTTTAAAATATAGATCAAGGGATCCCTGGGTGGCTCAGTGGTTTAGTGCCTGCCTTCTGCCCAGGGTGTGATCCTGGGGACCCAGGATTGAGTCCCACGTCAGGCTCCCTTCATGGAGCCTGCTTATCCCTCTGCCTGTGTCTCTGCCTGTCTCTCTCTCTCTCTCATGAATAAATAAAATTTTTAAAAAATATATATAGATCAAATATAATTCTCAACCAGGAGTGATTTCATTCCCCAGGGGATATTTGGCAACATCTAGAGACGATTTTGGTGTCACAGCTGGGTGAGGGAGAGCTATTAGCATCTAAAAGATAGAGGGCAGGTTTGGCCTTAACCATCCTGCAAAACATCAAATAATGAAGAATTAATTATCCAGTCAAAAATGTCAATAGTGCCAGGGTTGAGAAGCTTTAATTAAATATGGCATCAAAAACATTCCCACAAAGAAAGCTATAGGCCCATATAATTTCACTGGCAAATTGTATCAAACATTTCAGGAAACAACAAACACCAATCTTCACAACCTATTATAGAGTATGGAAAGAAAACACTTCCCCAGTTCATGTTGTGAGGCTAGCATAATCTGATATCAAAACCTGATAAAGACAGTACATGAAAATTACAGGCTAATAGCCCTCATAAATATAGATGAAATCTGTCACCAAAAAAGTTACATTGTGGCCTAGTGAGGTTTATTCCAAGAATACAAGGTTAATTTGAATTTCAAAGAAACCTATCCATGTAATTCACCATACTAATAGAATGAAGGAGAAAGACGGCATGGTTTTCTCAGTGAATCGAGAAACGTCATATGACAAACTTGGCATTACTGTGTTTTTTCTTTTAATCAGAAAATTAGAAAGAAAAGGGAATTTCCTCAATCTTACAATCTTACAAAGGGCATCCATTAAAAACCTACAACTAATATCATACATAATAGTAAATATTGAATGGTTTCTCTCTAAGATAGGGAATAAGGTAAGTATGTTGCCTCTCACCACTTCTATTCAGCATTTACTAGAGGTCCTAACCAATGCAATAAAACAAAATAAAGAAATAATCCAAAAAGCCTGGAAAGAAAGAAGTAAAAACTTTGTTCAGACATGAATATTTATATACAAGATCCTAAGAAACCTATAAAAAAATAGCTATTATAACCAATAAATAAGTTTAGTAAGACTATATTAATTGTATTTGTATATATTAGCAATTAGAGAATGAAATTTTAAAATACAATTTATTTTACAATGACGTAAAAAACATGAAAATCTTAGGAATAAATTTTAAAAACATGAATAGAACTTGTACACTAAAAACTACAAACCCTTGTTGAGAAAAATTTTAAGAGATCTAGCTGTTGAAGATATAGATCATGTGCATGGATTGAAATAAACAATGTTTTAAGAGGCTAATTATCTGCAAATGGATCTACAAATTTAGTGCAATCCCAATCATAATCTCATCAGGCTTTTTTTTTTCCTTTGGTAGGAATTGACGAGCTGATTCTAAAATTTACATGGAAATGAAAAGGACCTAAAATATTCAAAGCAATTCTGAAAAAAGGAGAACAAAGTTGGAGGACTTAAATATTTGATTTCAAATTTCACTACAGAGCTACATGAATTAAGAATCGATAAATGTATCAATAGGTCAGAAAAGAAAGTCTAGAAATAGAACCATACATATGTACTAATTTAATTTCAACAGAAACATCAGACAAATCCAATGGAGAAAGGGAAGGCTTTTCGTTTTTTTTTTTTAACTTTTTATTTAAATTCAATTTAGTTAACATATAGTGTATTATTAGTTTCAGAGGTAGAATTTAGTGATTCATCAGTTCATATAACACCAGTACTCATCCCATCACATGCTGTCCCCAATGCCCATCCCCCAGTTACCCCCATCCCCTCACCACCCTCCCCTCCAGCAACCCTCTGTTTATTTCCTAGAGTTGAGTCTCTTATGGTTTGTCTCCTCTGTTTTCATCTTATTTTATTTTTCCATCCCTTCCCCTATGTTCATTGTTATATTATTCTTATATTCTACATATGAGTGGGATCATATGGTATTTTGTCTTCCTCTGACTGACTTATTTTGCTTAACACTTTGTAGTTCCATCCACGTCATTGCAAATTGCAAGATTTCATTTTTTCTGATGGCTGAGTAATATTCCCTTGTACACATATACCACATCTTTATCCATTCATCTGTTGTTGGACATCTGGCTCCTTCCATATTTTGGCTATTGTAAACATTGCTGCTAAAAACATTGAGGTACATGTGCCCCTTCAAATCACTATTTTTGTATGAGAAAGGAAAGGGTTTTCAACAGATGGTATTAGAAACCTGAACTGTACGTGTAGGGGAAAAAAACCCTTGACTCCTATCTCATACCCCACCAAAAAATGGATCTCAGATTTTGATGTAAAACATAAAACTACCAAGCTTCTAGAAGAAAATAGGATAATATTTTCACAACTTTGGTGGGGAGGGTTAGGCAAAGATTTCTTAGATAAGATACAAAAATAATACCGATGAAAGAAAATACTGCATCAAATTTAAGAGCTTATTCTCCTCAAAGATACTATTAGAAAGATGAATACAGAAGCTGTAGCCCAGAGAAAATATTCCACAAAACATATATCCGGCAAAGGAATTGTATTCAGAATACATAAAGATCCTAAAACTCAATAAGAAGACAAATTATCTTTTTAAAAAATGGGCAAAAGATTTGAACAGACATTTCACGAAGAAAGATAAATGGACAATAAATAAGGGCTCCTGGGTGGCTCAGTTAAGCATCTGTCTTCAGCTCAAGTCATCATCCCAGGGTCCTGGGATTGAGCCCCATGTCAGACTCCTTGCTCAGCAGGGAATCTGCTTCTCTCTCTGCCCCTCCTCCTACTTGTGTTCATGCTCTCTCTCTCTCTCTCAAATAAATAAAATAAAATTTAAAAAGAACAACAAATATGTATAAGACAGTGTCAAACATCATTAGTCATCAAAGAAATGCAAATTAAGACCAAAGTGAAATACACCAAATATTAGCAAGGGTGTGGAATAAAATGGTACAGCCACTTTGGAAAAAGATCTGTCAACTTTCTTATGAAACCAGATATATACATACTGCATGATACAGTAATTTCATTCTTGGGTACTTACCCAAAATCAATAAAAGCATATGTGTACACATACAGACATACACAAAGTAAACTAACTTGTACAAGAATGTTTTTTTTTTTAAAGATTTTATTTTATTTATTCTTGAGAGATAGAAGGAGAGACAGAGCCAGAGACACAGGCAGAGACAGAGCCAGAGACACAGGCAGAGGGAGAAGCAGGCCCCATGCACCGGGAGCCCGACGTGGGATTCGATCCCGGGTCTCCAGGATCGCGCCCTGGGCCAAAGGCAGGCGCCAAACCGCTGCGCCACCCAGGGATCCCTACAAGAGTGTTTTTAACAACTGTACTCATAATAGCCAAAGACTGGAAAGAGCCCAGTTGTTGATCAATAGGAAAATGGATAAGCAAAATGTGGTATGTTCTGGCAAAGGAATACTACTCAGCAATTCAAAGAAACAAACGATATGTGCAACAATGTGAATAAATATAAAAACATCTGCTGAGTGATAGGAGAGTGACACAGGGAGTATATATGGTATGATCCCATTCACGTTCATTCTACAACAGGCAATGATAATCTATGATGAAAAATAATTGGTGGTTGCCTCCAAGGAGGTGGCAGTGGAGACTGGGTAGGAGCATGAGGGAATTTGGCAGTGATAGCAATATTTTATATCTTGATAGCAATTCAAATTATACAGGTGTGCTCATTGAATTTATATGTTTCATTGTATATAAATTTGACCTCACAATAAAAAACAAGAACCCTAATCTAATATCAGTTTAATACATGCATCCTAAGGCATTTAGAGGTGAGTATACTGATATCCACAACTCACTCTAAAATGCATCTAAATATAAAATAGATTAATGGAAAAATAGATGGTTTAGATCAGTTTATGACAAACTAGAGATAGATGTACATTGGAGTTCTATGTGGTGAGTATACGGGTGTTTGCTGTATAGTTTTTTAAATTTTTGCACATGTTTGAAAATATTCATGATAAAATGATGGGTAGGGAAAAAAGTAACATTGATATGAAATATCAGAAACTGTCTCTGTCAAAACCCTGGATAATTCAGGGGTAGGTCTACCTATCCCTGCTGTTCGTCAGCTCACCAGCCCATCTGTGCCCTGGATGGATTATGGGACACACAGCTTTCGATAAATCCATGTCATTGCACTGAACTTTCCCAGAAGAATATAGTGTTTCTGGTAAGTCTGTGTGTACATTCTAATTTTAATAACTCAGATCACCAGTATGATAAGGGTCATGACAACTACATCATTTAAGTATATGAAAGATACTCTTATGTCAGACCTAAAACTGGTGACAAATGACTGCTGTGAACAGTCAATAATAACAAGGTAAATTATTTTGTAGCCAGGAGATTCCATTTTCACATCAGCTGTAAGAAAGCTCATGTGCCTTTAAATTTTGTTTGTGAAGGGTTTCTAGCATACCTGTGAGCTGTTTTTAAACATTAAGTATAAGATGCAAGATCTTCTCACCTTCTACTTAGGAGTAACTAACATGGAAGACTTACGATAGAAATGTCAGACGTCACAAGACGCACTTCAATGATGTTATTACATATGTTATATTCATTCAAACCCAGTTTTGTCTGCTCTAAACTGCTCTTCTTTTCATTATGTACCACTACCTCAGATGCGGTCACACGGGCTTTTGATGTGTGAAAGAGCCTCTTACTCCATTTCAAAAGTGCATCTAATCAGAACTTGCACGTGGAATAGCATAGCAGAGGAAGTTGTCCCTGTGAGGAGCGGCTGGCGGATCAGCTCAAAGCCCCTTCAGCATCATGAGAATTTTCTCTCTGCCTCCTTTGTCTTCAAGCTCATAAATCAAAATCACTGGTCCCAGAGACCAAGAGGGCCAAGTGCTGCAACTCCAAAAAATCTTTATCCTGACTTACTTCCCTAGGCAGAAAGACAAATACAGGTCTACAGTAGCATAGGCATCATTAATGCGTCTTTACCCCAAAGCCCTTGCACTCTTTATCAGCTTGAGCAAAAAGGATTATGCTTTAACTGTTTAGTAAGATGACACATAGATTTCTGTTTAAAAGGGGGAACGTGGAAGTGTAAGTTCAAGATGGGCTAGAGGTTGAATTGATCGGCAGGCCCAATGATTTAGTCAATCAGTGACTATATAAGAAGCCTCCATAAAACCCCAAATGGTGGGGGGGTTGCCTGGGTAGTTCAGTTGGTTAAGTGTCTGCCTTCGGTTCAGGATCTTGGGGTCCTGGGATTGAGTCCCACATCAGGCTCCCTGCTCAGCGGGGAGCCTGCTTCTCCCTCTCTTTCCCCACTTGTATTCTTTCTCTCTCTCTCTCTTTCAAATGAATTAATGAATTAAAAAAAAAAAAACCTCAAAGGGTGGGGTTCAGAGAGCTTCTGGGTTTGTGAACATTTGGAGGTTTGGGGAGAGGAGTGCACTGGGAGAGAACATGGAAGGACACCTCCCTTTCCCTATCCTTTGCCCTGTGCACCTCTCCAACCTGCTGTAAAGTAAAATACTCTGAGTTCCAGGCCACAGCCAGTGGGTCAGAAGCACAAGTGACAACCCAAAGTGATGATTGACACCTGAAGCCGTGGGGAGCCATGTGTTGGGACTGAGCCCTTACTCTGTGGGATCCAAGCTATCTCCAGTAGATAGTGTCAGACTGGACTAACAGAATTGAGCTCACTAAAGCGTGTGTTGGTTGGGTGAATAATATATAAAAAGGAATGCAAAAAAGCAGCATAAGGAACATAAGCTACCATCATTGAGTCCTGCTTGCACGGAGTGCTTTGCAGCCACAACCTACTAGCCCTCAGAATTCCTCACCTAAGAAATGGGCAAAAGATACTCCCTTTGAAGGAGAGAGAAAAAAAATCCCAGCCCACAGGTGGCATCGCAAGCTCAGAATCTTAACAGCAATTTTGAAAATCAAGGCACCTACGAAATAGCCACTGTCTCTGCAGACACACCCATTGGCTATGGGTCAGTTGAAGGACAAAGCTTCATAGAGACCACAAAAATCCAAAAAGATAAGAATTCTGGCTACAATCTGGGAAATATATTTAGTTATGTAAATCTACATCCATTCATTTATCTATATTATATATACATGGCACGTCCAAAATAGTATGACCTCATTTAGTAGCAAAAGCCACAGGGTTTGGATATCAGCGCACAAATAATCAGCACCGTGAGTCTACTTGAGAGCATATGTCTGAGGGAGAACATCACTAACCATGGAGATTCTAGATCTCAAAGTCAAGGAGGAACCAGCAGGCTGGCCTCAAGTGGCGCCTTCCTCTCTGCACATCCATTCTGGATTCAGGGCTGACTGGGCGTCCTGGAGCGCACGTCTGAAATGTTTGTGTTCACCTCTCCCCAACTGCGCCCTAGGGAATGGATTGTCCCATACGAAGACCTCAGCGACCACATGAGTTACTGCAGTCTAAGGCCATCCAGGTGGGGATAGTCCAACCATCCAGTCAACCTCATCTTCATTTGCCTTTGTGGCCCAGCTGTAGGCAGCAAACACTTGCCTGATGAATTGAGGTGAACATGTAAACGTGGACAAGTCACTTAACCCCTTTAAGGGTTTCTTCCCCCTGTAAACAGGAATTAAATTAAACATTCGGGGTTGTTTTGTTTTGTTTTGCTTTTTCTGAGGGTTAAATGAGATAGTAACAGCTTTATTAGTTAATGTGAGGTACGGACAGCACCTGAGTTTCTGTTTACCGCTCTGCTCTTTTCACTATATTAGTACCTTCCATTTGCTCTACTAACCCTGGATTTCTTGTAATAAGGGCCATGCCTGACTTTTTTAATTCCCGGACAAAGTAGCACAATACTCGCACATAAATGTTATTTATTGCATGTGACAAATGAAGCAAAGATCAGTCTCACTCACTAGAAATTAGTGACAACCCCTCTGGAGCCCTCCTGAGTCACTGCAGACACCATCTTGCTTCACTGAAACAAGTAGAATTCTAAAACAGCAAATAAGGACGTTGGTCATACCTGAGTTCTACAATATCATTGGGATAAGCAGATTTTTGAGTCTTGCATGGTTCATTCTGTACAGCTGGGTTTGGCTTGACGGTCATGGCGCACTGACCAGGGAGGGTCCTGAGGTGGCCACAGCGAAGGCTTACCTGTGGGATTCTACTATAGCTCCCGTCCCCATTATCTTTTCAGCTGGTATAACTTGCTCCATATTTGAATACATCAATCCATGACTGAGGTTTAAAAGTACACAGGCAAGACTAGGGGAGAAGACTCCCAACATCCTGTTCTTTCCTTTATGTTTTCTTCTTGGATTTGCTTAGGGGTCTACACATGGTCAAAGAAAAGTCTCATGCTGGCAGATAATTGACATTTAAAACAGTTTAGCTTCTATCTCTCAACCGAGTCTATCCACTCTAGAGGCCTGCTGTAGTGACTGCTAAGACCTTCGGGTTTTCCCTCTCTAATAAAGAACCTCTGCAGGACTATCACACTGCCCTGTTAGGTAGGAACCTGACTCTGATGAAATAGAACAGCATTGATTCTATGTGTCACACAAGTTGCATCTGAAATCTGTTTTTCAGCATTCAGACACAAGAATAATCCCAAAACCACTGGAGGGAGAAGGATAGATGAGCAGTGGTTCTCAGCTTTGGCTGCCTGTTGGAACCATCTGGCAAGCTTTAAAAATTGATGTCTGGTTCCCACTTTGAGCAATTCTGTTTCAGTTGGTCTCAGTCTCAGTCTGACACAGGGATTTTTAAAACCCCTCTTGTAATTCTAATGTACAGTCTAGGCTGAGCACTGCTATTACAGTTTCTTACCTAAGTGAACTGGGTAAAAGAAGTTGGTGCCTTGACCTTATGAAAAATGTGCTTTCTTTTAGGATTTTTCCCAGATGAGTTGACACAGTCAGGTTAATACAGTGTCACTTGAGGACCAGGTTAGATAAGAAAACCTTTTGTGAGGACTTGATTTAGTTTTAAGGGAGCATGTAATGACCATCTATCCCATGCTACTAGCACACCTCCTTTCAAATGAGAAACATCATTTTGATATTTCCAGACTAGTACTGACTTAGAACAGTAGTGGCAAGGTTCTTCAGGCCAGAGCCAGCTTTCCTTGAGAGGTCCCCATGGGAGCTTTAAGTGACAGCTCCAGCAAGCAAGAATCTTTCATTCAAGCTCTAAAGTGGGACGTATGTATCTTAGGGATCACATGAGACAATCCACTGGGACACAGAAAGAAACTACTAATTTGGAGCACCTGGGTGGCTCAGTGGTTGAGCACCTGCCTTTGGCTCAGGTCATGATCCCGGGGTCCTGGGATCGAGTCCTGCATTGGGCTCTCCAGAGAGAACCTGCTTCTCCCTCTGCCTATGTCTCTGCCCCCTCTCTGTGTGTCTCATGAATAAATAAAATAAAATCTTTTTAAAGACCCCAATTTATGAGGAAAAAAGAAACTAAATCTACTTGTATTAAATATGTGGACTAGGGGGACAAAATGACCCAGCTTTCTCTAGATGGAAGATTTTTGGGAACTCTTGATCTTCAGTGCTCAATCATAGATGAACTGTCACCCCAGCATGGACTAATGCTGGCTGGCACTCAAACTTAGTTGTGTGACCCATGGGTCTGAGAGTGTTCCAAGAGACAAGAGCAATCTCTGAGTGGGAGAAAGTGTGATGGTGGGGCCTTGCTAAGTACATTCACTTCCATCTATTGCAATGTAGTAAGTTTTACAGGATGGTAATCCAGTGTGATTAATGTTATAGACACAGCACCTTTCAATGATACAGTCTTCTTAACGGTGTGAGACTCTAGCACCACAAAGACAATCACCAATTATCTCATGGCCAAAGACTCCAAAGAACTGTCAAACCAAAAACCAAATTATGTATATTTTTTAAAATATAATCATACTAAATTTGCTATTCTTTTTTCGTTGAGTTGACTGTCCAAAATATGCTACCTGCAGACTTTAAAAAAAAAAATAACGCACACAATTCACATTTAATCGGCCCATCAAGGCAAAGATGACATTTTAATGATGTTTTTAGAAACTCATGTAATGGGGAAAACATTTAGGAAGTGAGAGTTTAGTAAATATTTAGGAATATAGCCATCATTATGTGATATTGTGGCTAACAATTACAATATAGATGTGTGGCACTTGTGAAAACTCTATCTTCATACTTTTTTTTTTAAATAGAAGCAGAATGTTTGAGCTTGCTTAAGAATTTACCTGGTAAAGATTTTGAGTGGTTTTTAACTCAGTGTGTTAAAAATATGAAAAGGCAGCATCTTCAATGAGCTTTTCAGTCTAGTTGATGTGAGCTAAAATGGCAATTTACTAGCCAGATTTAAAAATAAAATCTTTGCAAAACCAATGGAAGGAGTTATGAAATTATTTTTGTAATTCGTTTAGCACAGCCAATGGTATACTATTTTTATTTGGATCTCAGTATCTTTGCATGGTACTTTTTTCAGTTATGACATACACTCAAACAAAATACTTTTGTCAATTGGACTTAGACCCAGATCTTCAAATTGGAGTATCACAAAGACTTTAAAAATCAATTAGGCATATTCAATAATATTTCTCCTTCTAAATATTATTTATAGTTAATGAAGTTAAAAGAACTTTTATACCATTAATAAATGAGAATAATTAAAATATTTTCTATTTTACATTTACTTCTTTTAAATTTCTATTGTGACTGTTTTATAATGAATATTCATAGAGTAGTTCAGGGATATAATTTATAAATAACTAAATAAACATGTAGAGTGATGGGCACGCATACCAAAATAGATCACTGATCTAGAAAATTCCTTCAAAGCAGAAATCTATAATAATTCGTGATGCCTGCCTAGCCCAGAGTTGCCACTCAATGACAGATTCAATGACTAAATGAACCCCTTCATCAATGGTGTCATGTATTTTAGGATTGCCTTTTTTAAGGCTAAATAAAATCCACTGACTGTATGTGTATACCACATTTTCTTTCTCCATTGAGGACATTATGCCAAGTGAAATGAGCTAGTTACAGACGGACAAATACTGCATGATTCCACATATATGAGTTTTTTTCTAAAATAGTCAAGCTCATAGAAGCAAAGAATAGAATGGTGGTTGCCAAGGGCTAGGTGGAGGGGGAAAGAAGGTTGCTAATCAGTGGGTATAACATTTCAGTTATGCAAGATGAGTAAGTTCTAGAGATCTGATGTGTAACATTGTGCCTATAGATAACAATACTGTATGGTATACTTGGAAGTATGTTGAGTGTTCTTAACAAAATTAATTAAAAATTTTAAAGCCCTTCCACAGAAGCCATACCTGTACATGGAAGAACTAATACATAGATTAAGAATACCAGCTTATGGAAGTTTCTATCCAAGCATTCATGAGTGGGGGAGCATTAGAGAGGCATCTGTGTCTATGAGTCTAAGAAAGGTGGCTTCACTATAATCAACTGCATCATCCATCTCAGTATTCCTTTAACGGAACATAATTGAATTCAATGAGGAATTACTGAGTGCCTCATATCTGACTCGCAAAGTAAGTTACTGCAAAATACGTTATGATTCCTGATTTCAAGAAATTTGTGTTAAAAAAATAGGAAAGAAATTCATGTTTAGCTTTAGAATGTGTCTCCTACTTCCACTTAGAGATGGGTGCAGATGAAGGATCAGAGAATGTGAGCTTCTTGGCAAGGTTATTATTTTGTAGATGCCTAGCTTCTTTTTCTTACCCTGCACTCATCTCCTTGCTGCCTCTTTCATGCTAGAAATGGGCAGCTTCACGGATCACAATCTAGAGAGCACCCACCACGACCAAGCTAGCCACATTTTCCACATTGCAGATCAAGTGGCTCATACTTCCATCATGAAAGCTGGTGAGAAATGCAAAATGCATTTTTAAAAGATCTTCCTCTACCATTGAGCCTTGGCAATACCAGAGGGGAAGAAAAACCTCAAGTACCTTTCCTTCCACATCTTTTTTCTGGGTTATGATCTACATAGAGAATAAGAAAAAAGACAACAGTGGTGATAATCTAAAGGGAGCCAAATAGTTGGATGTACTATTGTCCCCCAAAATCTGGAAACAAGATATATGACAGAATAAAGTGGACTATTAAAAAAAAGTTACCCCAGTGGAGATTAACAGTGAAAACAGTGAACTCAGAAGTTGTAGTAACTCAGACAATCACAGGAAAAGGAGACCTCTCCAACCTGTTACTCATTCCAAGGACTCATGTCAGAGGGGACTGGCAGGCTTCTTGAATTTCCATTTCATTGTGATGTCTGGCCCTGAGAGACAGGTTTCCTTTGGGCATAGCACTCTTCATTGTGTCACATGCCCCTAGGTTCTGACAGATGGAAACACCAGTGGTCAAACTTACCTCTGGACACCCAGCATCATGAGAATTTACCCACATAACATGAATAACAAGAAGAGCAATTGGGTTAAAATTTTTCCTTCATTGCCTCAGATTCCTGCTATCCTGGAGAACAAGCCTACTGGCCTGGCATGTTACACACACACACACACACACACACACACACAAACACACACACACACACCCGCCCCCAGCCCCACAGGACCCGACCAGCAGGCAAGTGGGGCCAGTTGCATCTTCCCTTGCAGTAGATCAAGTTGCAAAGTCAACAAGACTCATGTAAGCTCCTGCCTACAATCACCCTGCCTGACATGGAACTGCAAGCTAAGGGGGATTAATATGATAAGAAATAAAACACTTTGGCAAAAAAGAAGTCTGATTGAATCTTTATTAAAATGTTTCCAGCTTAGCAGGAAAACCCAGGAAGAAACCTAGAGAGACTATTACAACCAAGACCTTTTACCTCAAGATAAGGAGGGAAAAAAAGTCACCATTTAAATCTTAGCAGATACTTAAAGTACTTAATTTCTTTGCTAGTTCTTACCAACTCAAACTCCCTATGGGGATTGCTCCTGCATCATCTCAAACCCTCAAATAATAAGCTGAAAACACTTGGATAGTGTTTTCTATAGGAAACCAAACAGGCCCTCTCCTTTGCCTACTCACCGTCTCTACCAACAAAGATATAAATTTGTTATCTGAAGTTTTAACCTTTTAAATCTAAATATTAAGTCTGACAAAAATAAATCAAGATTGGGATTTTAGGCAGATACTGAGAAATTTGGGTCAAAATAATCACAAAGCAGAGAAAAATCCAATCAAAGGCAACTTTCTAGAGTTTCTATTTAAAATGGTAAAGAAAATGTGTCAAAGAAACCGTTTCTGAGAAAAGTTGATTGCTCCTACATAGACTCCACCAACTAACGTGTCTGCCTATTGCTGACACTGGTTTAAGTGGACAGATGGGCTGCTGTCAGCCGCTCAGCACCCCACGGACAACAACTGTGTGCAAGCATCTGCAAATCAGAAGTTTCCCCAGGGGGAAAAAAATCAAAATGAAACCTCACAGTACTACTAGAGGCTCTAGAATCCCCCAGGAAGGATGGTGCTTAGGAAAGAGGCCTTGACTCCACACAGTGTTGGCTTGTGGAGTTTTTTAAAACACACAAGAAGCATATGGCAGCACTAAGTGAGGACCCAGTCACCCCTGGGCTTCAGTGGCTCTGCCCCCCACCCCACCCCCACCCCCGCGGAAGCCCCATGGAAGGTCTGCACAGAGGAAGAAGCACAGACCTATTCATCCTCCTGAGTATAAGAGCCCAGCTTTCCTTGCAAGATCCTCAAGGAGAAAAACAAAACCACCAATTAAACCGATATTTTTCTTAAGTTTATTCTCCTTAATCACCAAGTAATCTAGAGCGGAATGGCTCCTTGGACCCTCTTTCTCTCCACCCAATCTTTTCCTCCCCCTCCCCCCCATAGGCACACACACACCTGTTCCCCTCCCTCCTCTGTCCCCTGATCCAGACCCTACCCACCCCCAGGACCCTCACCCCCACCACCTCACTGAACCCCAGGCCTTGAGACTCGGCTGCCTGACACTCTAAGTCTGAGAACAGCAAAGGGGCCACCATGTGAACTGACAGCTCAAGGATTCTGGCATTGGGTCTGCCCTTGGAGGGGCGGTAGGACACCCCATCCATCTTAAAGTGACAGATGGTAGGGCATTGCTGGCCCCCAGCTCAGTGGGGCTGCTGTCCCAATTGATGAACTGAGGCAGAAGTAAAAGCACCTGGGTCATAGGTCTGCAACACTGGTGTCAATATTACCACTAAATCCCTATAATTTCTTCTCAAAAAGGAGCTGAAATGGAAAAAGAAATGAGAAAGGAAAAAAGGAATGAAGAGGGGAAGGAGGGAAGGAAGAGAGGGAGGAGGGAAAGAGGGAGCAGGGAGGAGGGAGAAGAGGGAGGAAGGAAAGTCTATCATTCTAGGTTGGAATGCAAAGTGTAGTCATAAAATGGCTACTCCAAAGAGATGTGAATCTTGTTCCCTGTTTTAAATCCCAGTTTCAGGGAACAGGATTCTCAGGAGCATGCCCTAAAAGCCCTCCACAGAGAGCGTGTGGTTGAGTGCGTAGGCATCACCATCCTCTTCCTCCAAAAGCAGCTTGTCGATGGTCAGGGAACTAATGGCTCTCCTGGGGTCTTCCATGTCCTGAAGGACTGGCTCAGGGATGGAGATGGGCAGCTGGACAAACTGGGGCCCAGGCAGGGCTGGGGCCGGAGGCTGATACTGCAGGGTGGAGGTGGGCAGAGTGGACAGGGGCTGAGGCCACGGGAAATAGGTGAGGGGCGCCTGGTGCTCTGGGCCCTCCAGTTGGGGCCCAACCGCGGGTGCAGCTGCACTTCTCGTCTGTGATGGGAAGACACAGGATGAAGGGTTAGCAGTGCTGGGGATCCCCTTGGCCTTGCTCATCCTTGTCCTGGTGTTGTCTCCACCTGCTCAGTCTCCCCCAGAAGCCACACAGACTTGAGCTGGGTCCCTGACTCTATCCCTCACCAGCTGCATGTCCCTGCTCACACCACCTCCCCAGGTGTCCATTTCTCTTCTGTACGGAGTTACCTATAGAACAGACACCATTGGGCCGAGCTGATTAGAGATGCTTTTCCAGGTTTTATTGAATATAAATTGCATCCCAATTTCAAAGATATTAAAATGTGGGTGGGGAGAAATGTCCATCTTAAAAATCAGTGAAAGTACAGCATGTTAACAAGCCTGTCCCCTGGCATGGTAGCCATATCCCAAAGGTGGCTGGCTACTGGCAGGCCTAGAGACAAAGATGGCCCTGGCTCCCTATGGCAGCCTTGACATCCTGAGATCCACCCAGGCCAACAGAGCCCCACTCACCTCCCTCCTGTTCTGGGCAGACCTAGAGGCTGGGGAAGCACTACTGTGTTAGTGAACTAGCCTTTCCTTAAAGCTTCCCGGCGCCTTCCACTTCCTCGTCCTCATATCTCTGAGCTGGACCCCCATGGCTCTCCCAGGGTCATTTTCTCAGGCACCCTGCAAACAATGCCTCTCACCTGTGCAGCTACCACACTACAAACCTGAGGTCAAGCCTGCAGGAGAGAAGGGCCTGGGTCCTTCCTATCTTCTACAGCTGAGGAAGCAGGTGGAGGAGGAAGGTCTCTGCATGAAATGATGTAAGAGAGGCCCAAATCCCCCCCCCCCACTGCCCCTCATTCCCCCATCCTATCTCTGTCTGGTTGCCACTGTTTTGAGAGTAAACCATTAGAGTCATTTCAGGAAGAGTTTATGTCAGTTTCCTGGGAATCTTGTTATGATGCAGATTTTGGTCTAGGAGGGCTGGGGTAGGCCCTGGGATTCTGCAAGTCCACTCAGATCCTTGGTGATGCCAGTGTGGCTGGTCCAGGGACCATAGTTGGAGTAGCAAGGTTTACAGTGTTTTCCTACAGAATGGTAGAGCTGGAAAGGGTCTCAGAGGCCTTCCAGCTTCCCAGCAAAGCCTTAAAATTTCCAGTTCTTCAAAAATCCAAATGGAAAGCCTACTTCTTTGAGTCATAAACCCATGCAGGTCACCTGTAATTGCAGGTTTCTTTACTCAGAGATGGAATTCCATCAACCCAGTGCTACAACAGGTCTTAGCTCCTGTTCATCAGGAGTGCTGACTGGTAGCTCCAACCAGCTTTGATGAGTTAATTACAAAGTGGCAAAACAAATAAATTATTTCTTAATAAATACAGTCTGTTTAATACACAGAACCTTTCAAAGTAGGAGGTGGAGATAATGAAAGGTAAATAATGAAAGAAATCCTTGGGGTTGAAATGACTGGGAACAGTTATATCTGCCACCTCCTCCCCCTACCCAAGGCCCCCGATATGGAAATGAGTTGCTTGGGAAAGGTGCTGAAGGCACTCCTTCCTAGTACCACCATGTAGGCCCCACAACCGGTTTGCTGGGTAGCCAGGGGGCAGAGGGCAGGAGGGCTTCTGTGGGCCCTGGGCTGGATGGTGATGAAAAGGCAGGTGCATCAGGATGACACTCAACTCTTGAGGGAAATGGACAGGAGGCAAGGAACCAAAGCAAACTCCATCATCAACGTGGGCTTTGCAGCTACTCATGAGGCCCCAGCTCCACCTCCCACAGTTTACCCTGAACTGCAGCTGGATATGGCTACTCCCACGGAGCTTTCCTTCTCTGAACGCTTGGGGGATTCCCATTCCTTTGCTCACACAGGTGTCACTCGTATAAAACTAGTTATCTTCCTTTCTTCCTTCATTGCTTTCCTATCTGGCACTTGAAGGAAGCCCTTAGTTAATGCTGCTGGCCGACTTTGAGACAATCATAATAACACTTATGGAGTGTTTTCTGTTTGCCAGGAACTATGCTAAGTCCTCCACATGTGCCCTCCCACTGGAGCCTGACATCAGCTCTCTTATCAGTATTCTCATTTCACAGATGTGGGCACCAGGGGTCTGTGGCCTCCTAGCTCCTAAGTGAAGGGATGAAGGGAACCCAGGCAATCTGATGCTAGAGGCAGCACTCAAAAAATTACCCTGCAGGTGTGTCTGACTTCTGTGGGGTGCCTGGGTGGCTCAGTCAGTTGAGCATCCAACTCTTGGTTTCCGCTCAGGTCATGATCTCAGACTGCACCAGGCTCCATGCCAAGCTTGAGGACACTCTCTCTCTCTGTCCCTCCACACTTTCCCCTACTCACATACTCAATCACACACACACACACACACACACACACACACACTCTCTCACTCTCTCTCTAAAAATAAATAAATCTTTTGTAAAAAGTAGTTTTCTGAAAAGTTGTGTCACCTGTTACTTAGCCTTAAGATCATCTGGCAAATCCCATTGTTCAGTGAACAATCACCCCCTAGGCCATCTGAATAGAAAGAAAATGCTGGCTATGGCACAAGACCCCACGCAGATCTCACCTGAGATCTCTAACCTGAAAACTTAAACTTCCTACCAAGACTTGCTGCTTTGGGGTCAGCAGGAGAGACATAGGGCAGAGAGGCTGGAGAACCTCCCAGTCCTGAGGAATACAAGGCGTGACAAGGGAGGCCATGAGCCTTCTTTGTGGAAGATATTTTAGGTCACTGGAGAGAAGAGCAGGCCGCCCTACAGGACAGGGTGAGCCTAATGACTCAGTTATCCTGCAAATCAATAGCAAGAATGATCAGGGGTCAGGAAGTCAGCCTATGTTCCAAAGGGTGCAGTTGGCATGGGTTGGTGCAGCAAAGCTTTTGTGCGACGTACCGTGACATTAGTGATGAGCGGCTGGGAGGCATAGGTCAGCACGGAGGAGGGCCCCACAACTGTGTAGCTCGGGCACATGGGCTGCACATACATGTCAGCTGAGTAGGGGCAGCTGACAGCTTCATGGGACACATACTCCGTGTAGGGTGTCCACGGGGCCAGGGGCTGGAGGGTGGCCGGGCCGGGCTGGGAGAGCCAGCCGGCACACAGGGCCCCCTCCTCTGTCACTGTGGAAGCAGAGACCTCCATGTCAAGGCAGGAAGGACCTGTGGGAAGAAGCAAATTACAGAACTGCAGGTGTCACCCGGATGAGGGGCACAGAGGGGACCAGGGCTATAGGGGGCTCTTACCCACTGTGGTGTAGGTGGCCAGGGGCTGATGGGGCAGCACCACCTAGAGGGAAAAGAGAAGACTAGGATCAATGTTCTGCTGTCTCCAACTAACCCTGTGCAAAAAACTTGCCCAGAGGTCCCCAGGGCAGGAAGGGATGGGAGAATTTTCCTTATTAGAACACAACACCCACCCTGTGCCCCAACCATCACCACCCATACTTTTGAGGGATTCATGTTTCCATTTAGCAAGAACCTTGTGCACTTAGGGAACTGGCATCATCCTCTTCCCACAGTGAGCCCCCAGCTCACGCCAGGATTGTGTGATTCATCCGCTCACTCAGGCCCTGGCCCTAACTGTCTTCAGCGGGCCAAGCCAGTCTACCCAAAGCCCTCACCCTACTTCAGGGACCACTGACTCGTTCTATCTTAGGTCCATCCTTCAGCAGCCATACCCTGGTGATGTGTTGGCTTCATGGCTTCAGTGAGCATCTCATAGGGCAAGGAAGCATACTCCCATCCAACCCCTTTGGACACCCCACCACATACACACACACACACATGCATGCACACACACACTGGCCACAGGGGCCCCTCACCGCCGTAGGTGTAACAGCCGCCCCACTGCTGGCATGGCCACGTTTCCTCCTGAGCAGTTCCTTCACTGGCTCCTTCACACGGACACCCTGGTACGGCCGGGGTGGGGCTGGGGCCTGTTCTGGAGCTGTGGCTGTGAAAAGCAATGTCACTGAGCATCTCCCCCTTGGACGAGCCCCCATCCCAGGGTGCCTGCTTACCTCACTTGTGCCTGAACAAGGAGGACCCATGAGACTTCCTAGACAATTTCCCTCAGTATCGTCACTCCTCCTGCCCCAAACCTTCTGTGACTTCCTTCCATCCCATCAATTAAGGCCTGCAACCTTGAAAGTACAACTGAAAGTCCTGGGCTGTGTTAGTCCAACCCATTTTCCAACCACTTTGCACACTAAGTACCACATAAACCCTGACTCTGGCCGGGAGCTCTACTCAGGCTTCTCTTCACGTTCCTTGCATGTCTCATGTCCTCATCTCTACTTGTGATTTCCCATGGTCAGGGTTCCTGCTTACACTTCTCAGCCTCTTGGCTCAACCTTGCTCAAGACTAGTGCAGCCCTCCTGGCTGCCCGCGGCTGCCCACAGAAGTGGCTTCATCCTCCAGCCTCTTAGACCAATTTAGTGCTCGGCATAGGGGATGGCAAAGGCCACCATAAGAGCAGGCACTCTGAATCAGAGGACACAGGTGCCACATCTGCCTCTGCCACATTCTAGCCACGTGACCCTGGGCAAGTCATTAACACCTCTCAGTGCAATTTCTTAGCAAAGGAATGTCCTAAGGAGACTCTGGCCTAGGAAATGAGAAGCACAGCATATACTCAGTATAAAAATCAGGTACAGAGTGAGCATTTAATAAATTTGCAGTCTGCTCTGTAATTAATAATCCTTTTGATGTATATTTCTTATGCCCCTAATTAGATCCTAAACCTGTCAAGGTGAGATATGATACCTCATTTCTCTATACCTTCCCCAGTAGCATGTCCATAGCAAGCTCAGTCGGGTATTTGTTGATTATTTGGTTCATTATGTGAAATGTGCTGGCATTCACCTTCCCTTCACCTCTCCTGGGCTGTGGGGAATTGTTCCCAGGGCCTCTGTGGATCCCAGGACAAGTACCTGATGGTGATCTACGCACTTAGGACCAGAGATGTCCAGCCTTGCTGCTGAGAGGTTCCCTGTGCCTTTTGTCATCAAAGCTGGGAAATGAAAGCACTGAGTTGGAACAGGGTACATCCTGGCCGGAGAGAGCAAGCCAGAGCAGTCATGGCTGGGCAGTGACTCTGCCCACCCAGACAGCTCACAGCCTAGGGCCCTGGGCCTCTCAAGGGCAGACCTGGGTCTGACAAGAAAAGTGAGTACCATCGGCCCTGGGGGCTCGCACAGGGAGTCCATTATCATCCACCGATAAGGGCCCCAGGGACGTGGGCTCTGAGTCAAAAGCCTGGAAGTCTGGATATCTACTAAACCCGGAACCATAGTGCTGCCCTGGCTGAACTTTGCTCAGTAAATACCCAGCTGATAAGAACCCGTGCCTGACCCAGCACAGACCTCCATCCATGCTCCAGGCACGCACACACACACACACACACACACACACAGCCTGGCCTTGATGCCAGCAGGCAGGGAGAGGCAGCACGAAGCAAGAAAGGGAGTGTTACAGAACACGTAATGCAGAGAACCCCAGACTCAGATGCATCCAAGGGGGCTTCCTCACCTGGCCAAGTAGCGGAACTGACCAGGGAGTGATGCACAACGCAGATGCCCAGGCTATCAGAGAGTTCTGATGGGGGCGGGGTGATGTGGGCCTAAGAATCTGTGTCTTAAAAGTCCTTTAGGTGATTCTGAAGCTCTGCCAAGGTTAAAACTACTGATAATTCATTCCTGATCTCCCTCTAAGGGAGATAAGATGATAAGATTCTCTCCCTCTAAGGGAGATGAGGGATAAGATAAGATTCTCCCTCTAATGTCCTAATAGGAGATTTATTATCTTCTTTTTAATCTCCCTTATCATAGTGAGGAATCTGTATTGGTATTCATTCATTCATTCATTCATTCATTCATTCAAATATCCCCCGACACTATGAACAGAGCTCTGAACAGCATAAGCTGTGGCCCCCACCCACATGCATCTGGCATCTAGTGGGAGAGACAAGCAACGGAACAGTTACAACTTGTGAAATTGAGACTGAAGCCGGAGTGTGGAGCAGAGAGACCCAGCCTGGTGCCAAGTGCCCTGAGACTACCTGTAAGCAGGCATTCCTATATGTAGCATTAACAATGGACTCAAGAGCCAAAACTACCTACATTCAAATCTGGGCTGTCGCTTACTGGTGGAAAGGTCTCAGATGATTTATTTAACACCCCTGGGCCTCAGTAACTCATCTCTCCCACAGCAGGTGTGAGGATTCACGGCAAAAATACACGGATGCTCCCAAAGCCATGTCCCCCTATGGTACATGTTCTTTCCCCAGAGGAAGGTGGAAGTGGTGGAGGGAGGGGAGCCACCTTCCACCTTCCTCTGGGGAGCTACAGTGTCAGGAAGCTCTTCCTCCTCCTGGACCTGCCACATCATAACAAGCACCATTTTTCCTTGCATTGCCTTCTGGTGAAATTTGCCATTCGTAATCCACCTACAGTCTTCTCATCCATGCGGTGAGGATCGTAAAGATACATAACCAGTAGGGGAAGCTTCAAACAGAGCTTGCACACAGGATGCATTAAATAAAGGTGAGCTAATATTATCTTCAGTGTTAGTAGCAGCATCTGAAGACAGACACCAGGTCCCCTGTGGAGTCTGAATGAACATCCCATCCTTCCAGCTATTTCTTGATGACCTGTTCTGAATCCTTCCAACCCTCCTTCTGGGAGCCCCCCCTCCTGGTTCCCATGTGCCACTTCCCCTCATGATAACTGATGCCCACCGTCGGCTCCAGAACCCAGGTGGGGCCTGACGTGGCAGAGAGCGAGGTCACCTGTGCTCCCATACTCTACTCGTTCATTCTTGGTCACCCACAGCCACATTGGCTTTGTTCACACCCACGACATTCGGGCTCTGCTGGTCTGCAATCAGGTTTCCAGCTCTTCTTAGGCATAGGGTGTGGCCTGAGGCATTATGCACTGGGGAGAAACTCAGGGGACAGGCTTATTTGGGGGTCACACTTCTAATTCAGCTGGAGGACAAGAAAACCTCAATCCCACAGGCCCACATCAAAGACAGGTCCACAGCTCACCCCCTCTGATTTGCATGTATGCTTCTGGGGAAGGGCCCAGAGGACTCCTACCCGAGTCCACCCCCTCCCAGGAAGTGGACACATGGAACACTTGGCTGCCAAGAGGCCAGCTGGGCATTTCCAGGATCTTGTCAAAGTGATGACTTCCTGCCTCCTGTTGTTTTTGAATCAATGAACAAAGAGGGCTTGGGGGAGGTGCTGTGAGCAGAGGGTATCAGCCTCCGATGTCTGGACTTCCTTAGAACCCACAGAGTCAACAGGTGTGCCCAGCACAGACCATATGGAGAGCAGTTTCTCAGTCCTCACCTCTTCCTACTGCAGTCACAAAACTCCCCCAGCTCTCAAAGATCTCCTGCCTACCCACCTACGAGTCCACAACCAGCTGCCAGGGAATCTGGCAACTAACTACAAGTGTGCAGGTATGAGAGAGAGTGCTTCTGACAGGGACTTCAGAAGGTGGCCGTGAAACCTCAGGATCAGAAGCCTCACGACAAATCCCAAAGGAGCCCGATGGCCAAGTGTATTTGCAAAGCCAAGACTTGCAGTCCGTGCCTTTCACACCAATCTTTGGGAAGCAGCAACAACCGTTTCTAATTCTACAGTAAACACTGTACTCCCTACTGCCACTGGCATAAGAAACGAGCCCACAGATACAAATTTGGAATAGGAAAAGAAGTTTGTCTTAAATCATGATTGCTTTGCCTTGGGGTTTCTGGATCCCTGAACTGAGCTAGCTTTAAAGTGACTAAACTAGAATTTTTTTTTTTAATTAAGATTCTTAAAATAATTTCTTAAAATAACAGTAAGAGACAAAGAAAATAAAACAGAAGATCAAATGATAATTAATATATAAACAGAAAGGATTAAAGTCCAGTTTCCCAGAGGAGAGTTGACCAGAGATATTTACAGCCCCCTAAATTAAATTGCAGCTCCAGGTAGCAGGTCCTCAAAGCCTGAAGCTTCCTCACCATTTATCCTGTGGTCTGAAGGCCCATTAAGTCTCCTGGGAGCATCCGAGTATCCGCCACTGAGAAAAATCTTCCCACCTAAACATGAACCTTGCTAGGAATCTCCTTTTTCAGTGTGAGAAATTCAGCCATGTTACCTTCCCACCACTGGAAGTCAGTCACCAGCGGAGTTTGGGAAAAAAAAAACACTCAAAACTCATTTACAGAAAAACCTATAAATTTGGCCCCAGTGAGGGCTTCCCTTTTCCAAAATGAGCGATGAAAAAAATCTGAAGGTATAAAAAGTCAGCAGAAGACATTTCAGTTCCCCCTGCCACACACCCAGACATGCTCCACATCACAAAAATAAGAGTCCTGCAGCTGTTGTTCCTCTGGAGAGCACAGACCATGACAGATTGAGCCAACTGGTCACTTCAGGCAGTGCTCTGGCTGCTTGTGGGCATTATGCGTGTTTGCATTGAGCTTAGGGAACATATGGATTCCACTGATTTAAATAAACATGGCTCTCCAGTTTCTTGAAGAAGGTATAATAAATATCTCTGAGGACATATGCAAAATCGTCAGCACTTGTTTATTTAATGACCCCATGCAAACCACATTCACACCACAGAGAGGAAGCTACTTGGCTAAGGAGGTAGGTCCATTCTAATGGCTCCTAGTAGAGCCAGCACGGAGGCATTTATCACTGTAACTTCTCCCCGAGGCTGCTTTCAGAGAGCCTCTTCAGACAGGTGTTACCTAGAATAGCCTCCAAGATCCTCTTGGAAGGAGACTCTTCTCCTAGCCACTGTCCTGTTACAGATTTCCCATGAGCCTCCAGGGCAGGCAGTAAGTTGAATACCAGTTAGTGTTGCTGCTCTAAAGGCTAGTTGGGTACATTTCTGTCATCAGGGTACCAGAAACAGGCACCCATCCCACCCATCTTGACAATCTAGCTCACTGATAGTACTTTCCGTTTGTAACTGAGGTTAAACCTCAAACCAGCAGCCACACAGGGCCATTTTGAAAGACAAAAAGATAAACCTTCTTAGCCCAAGAGGACACATGACACACTATCGATCATTCCAAGTAACCACAGTAAATATTATTCTATCTTGCTGCTGAAACGTCACTACTATTAAAAAAAAAAAAAAAAAAGATTCACTAAGAAGAAAAACAAATAATTTTCTCTTTACTCATCGCAAAACCAAAAACAAATAATTGAACAATAGAATTCAAGCCTAGGGCTAACAAACTTATTCTAGCTTCTAACAGAAAACAAAGTCATAAAAGTTGCTGACACTTTTCACTTTAATGCAAAGAAGTTTGTTTGTGTTCTCAGTCCAAGGTAGTTGAGGGTGCCTGGGAAAGTTTAGCTCAGATCAGCTCAAGGATTATCCACATCCTGAACTGAAACACTAATGTGAATGTTCCTCTTCTGCTGAAGATCTGAGTCAAAGTTTTCAAATTTGTTCTTTCCATTCATGGACAATGGCTGTTTTTTTTCCAGACAGGAAGAAAGAACTTGGGCTTTGGCCAAAGATTGGACTTGACATGCTACAAAAAGGCTTTCCTGCCCAATTTACACTAGATTGCAGTTTACTTTTTTTTTTTTTTTAATGGAGGCCAACAAAGAGATTCCATACACATGTAAATGTAGGCTTTCCATTCACTAATGTTTAAACTGAAAGGGCTTTGCAGCTAGCAAGTATCACCACATCACTCATATATTCTAGTAATCTGGATAACATCCAGGGCAGATGAGAAAGATAGATGGATAAAAAAGTGCCTTTAAATGTGTTCAGAAGAATAGCTCCTAGGTGGCTCAGTTAAGCATCTGACTCTTGGTTTTGGGGATGATCTCATGGGTCATGGGATCAAGCCCCTCCACACCTCCATGCTTAGGGAGGAGTCTGCTTGAGATTCTCTCCCTCTTATGAGTATGCACTTTCTCTCTCTCTCTATTTCAAATAAATCTTAAAAAAAAAAAAAAAAAAGTGTTCAGAAGACATGAGAAAGTGGAACTTCAACTGAATTACAATCTGATGTTGCTCCTAAGGCTGCTGGGATAGCCAAAAAGAAGTAAGCCACAGTGTCTTGATGTGTAGATTTCGGATGCCTCCATCAAAGAGCACTCCAAGATGGTGGCTGATCACAGACTCTCCAGTCTGATCAGAGAAAGGAAGGGAAAAGTAGTGACATTTCCTCTCTTTGTCCCCATTCTAAGAAGCATATTCCTGTCAGCCCCACAGAGCTCAACGATCAACCATCATTTGATGAGAACCATCCAGTGATCTACCGTGACCCCAAGAGGTCACTGTGAAGGATAGAGGAGAGTTACAGACATGGGTGGCCAAAAGGACTTAGAGAAACAACCTGAGAAAGAAGAGCCAGGAGAGGATTGTAAAGTAGATCTGGGGTGACCACAGATCTTAGAACCACAGAGCCCCAGAACAAAGGGGCCTAGGAGCCAAGTGATCTCTGTTTCAAGGAAGCCCCAGCCAGCCTGGAATGGATACCCAGAGTGATCACACATTGCTCTCAGATTATGTTAGGCTTAAGCAGAGAGACAGTTTACCCGTAGGCCACTCTCATCCACCAAGCTCCTGCCTGAGATGTTCCCACTCCATAGCCTCAGGATTACCTGGATTATCCCAAAAGTACTGGATGTCCCACTCCATGACCTTGGGTGAGATCAGACAAAAAGATCAGTAGTGCCAGAGCCTTCAGCCTGTCTTCACAGGCACTGCTGCCGAGACATCCTTCCCCCAGGGGCTCTCAGTGCATCCATGCGTCCAAAGGACACATTCCACACCACGCGTCCATCCTCCCTCCAAACCTCCTGCAGAACAAGCAGAGTGAGCACACAAGGCTCTTGGATTCCTCTCTCTACTCCCAGAGAGTGTCAGTGTTCTGTCTCTTCTTCATGAAGATTCAGCACGTTGAATGCATGCATGCCAAAGGTCCATGTGTCTCCTGGTCATGACTTTAACCCCCAGGAGCTCAGAAATCACCACACTCATCTTTGCATGATTTTCTGTGACTCATACAGCTCTGACACAAATGATTTCATTTGAAGCCTCACCACAACTTCTGAAATAGGCAGTGGAGGTCTCCCTCTCACCTTCCTTTCCACTGATGAGGAACATGATGCCCAGAGATGTTAAGTGACTTGCCAAGTCCACACTTGTAAATAGCTGTGTCATCAGCTAAACCCAAGATCTCTGACTCTAAGCTCAGTCCATTTCTGCCTCTGCCTGCCCTCTGCCTAGGTAAGTTCATTTATTTTCCTGGGTAACCCCAGAGGTCAGTCACAAAATGTCCCTTGCCCTATTCTGACTCTCATTCCTCGAGTCAGAGTCTGGACTTGGACCACCCTAATCCAGTCTCCCTTGACTGCCGATTTCCCCAAGAAACAGTATTTCCCATCCGAGAGGAAAAAGAAGTCCATGAGAAGGTTACCAGCAATCTGCTCACATGAGTGACGAGAACTGAGAGACCCAAACAATTTCCCGCAAAGTTTTATTTTTGGTATTTTCGACTGAAATGACAGAGGATAGGTCCACCTGAGAAAGCAGCTGCATCTGCCTGTGTCTTACAGAAACTGGGGTTACCAGAGCAGAAAAGGCTCCCATCTGAGATACACTAAGTCTCAGAGTAGGGGACAAGACCAAGAGAGCCCTAGCAGAGCATGCCCTAAACAAATATTTGCTAAGCAGAGTAGCAAATGGTGGGTCCCTGTCACCATGGAGCTTACCACCCAGTTGAGTGGCGTGCAGACATTAATTAAACAAATGCATAAGCAGACCTAGAATTACAAACTGTGACAGAGCGGCAACTGCCTCACAACTGAAGTGTTCTGGCTTGTTTGGCTGGTTTCCACCTCCACTTGATTCAGTAGGACTTACATGAGCAGCAAGCAGGGGTCCCCAGTCCATAGGGGCTACACAAAGAGGAAAGTGCAATGAAGCATGGTTCTTCTACTTCTGATTCAAGGACACTGGTCTGGGGTGAGGCTCAGCTCACACCATGAATGTAAGTCTTGCCCAAGACATACAAAGTATTCCCAGATGTTCAGTGTTCACCCCCAGTCTGAGGACCCTAGATGAGCCCTAAAGATGTTTCACCAGCTGGTCCTATCCTATCTTGGCCAATTAGCCCACTAAAGGAAGACCAGCCCTAGAAATTCCAGTTCCATATGGAAGTCAAGTGGCTCCAGAGGTTCTATACTGTCTCAAAACTATCTTCCTGAGATTCATATTTGTAGAAGCTTTTGAGTCAGGCTACAACTGCTCTCAGTGAAGTAAGAACCTGCCTTCATCTAAGGGTTGACTTATTTCAACTGGGAGGAGAAGAAGCACCTAATGGAACCCTAAAATCCTTGCCGCTGAAAAGTGGTATAATGTTGTTTGGGACTCAGGCAGACCTAATTTGGAAAGCCTACTCTATAGCTTATCACTGTGTGACCCTTGGCAAATCACTTAACATGTATGTGCCTCAGTTTTCCTATTTGATAAATGAGAGTAAGGATCTTCATCTCATAGGATTATCACTTGTATGAAAATAACAGTTAAGTATTTAGTATGTAACAGGTGTTGAACAAATGACTATTTCTCCTATGATCTCAGCCTATCACTCATCAGAGAAGGAACTAGCCCTGGCGCTATGATTCTAACTTGCCCTCGTCCTGTTACATCCTGATACTGAATGTCTCTATCCTCAACACACCCAGAGCCTTCTGCCACCAGCAAGGCCTGTCTCAGCCTGTTTTCATGGTGCTCCTAGAAGTCATCCCCCTGGTCCCTGGACCTGGTGTCCCCAAGCAGCAGGACAGCCATGTTTAGGAGACAGTGGGGCCAATGATGCTGCAGAGAGTTGAGTCAAAGACCTCACTTGCAAACAGAACAAGCCTGGATAGGAGACATCAAAATCCTGGCACTGGCCTCTTATAAGGATACCATGAGCTGAGCAGAAGGACTTCTTTCTTCAGAAGCCAGCAGAGGAGTAGATTTGTGGCAGATTTAAATTTTTAAAGGACAACTCCAGGAAGGAAGACCTTAGGATTTTTGAGAGACAGAGTAAGATGGCATATGATGTCCTGATCTCAGATATAACTCCTCAGAGAACTTCTATGTATCTCCCAAAGGACAAAGACAGAGCCATGACTGAGGCCATAGTCATGGTACTTCTCCAAAGGGCTAGAAACCTAGGAGTACATATCCCATATGGGATAGAAACATGGCAGTACACACAAGAAGGTTCTTTGGTGGTCAGCGAGGAGAGTTTTATCACCTACTAGAGCAAGACAGAATTCTGGCTGACATATTGGGCATTGCCTTTGCTTTATTGAGAGCAGAAGGGATCAGTGTGGGAACAGAGAGGGTCTACACTAAGAGCACAAGACCATATGGGGGGGGTGAGCCAACCCAAGGTGCCCACACAAATTCTATAGCAAGTTAGCACCAGAGTGAGGAGATAGAGCAGAGGAGACAGATACATCTTTCCTTATTAGATTAAGACCCAGAGCCTGAATCTAGAATTGCCAGTCCAATCAAGAATAGGAAAACCCTATGGTCAGGCAGCTGGAAGAGAAGAATTGTGACTGTTTTTTTCTTTGATTTAAATAATATCTAGTTTGGGATTTTCCAGACCAAAGAGATTCTTATTGAAGAAATGAATTGGGATACCTGGGTAGCTCGGCAGTTAAACGCATCTGCCTTCGGCTCAGGGAGTGATGCGGGAGTCCCGGGATGGAGTCCCACATCAGGCTCCCTGCATGGAGCCTGCTTCTCCCTCTGCCTATGTCTCTGCCTCTCTCTGTGTGTCTCTCATGAATAAATACATAAAAATATTTTTTAAAAAAAGAAATCAACTTTTCCTGAGACCAATTCCTTGGAAGAAGACCCAGCACCAAAGGGTCAGATCTAAATCCAGCACCAAGGCTTGTGGCAACTTGGGGCACAGACTATGTGAGTAAAGTCAGCCTTCATAATTGATTCAGGATGTGACATATAACTGCCAGTCAAGATGAGCTTTTTTGCCAAATCCCTGGTTTACTAACCAATGGCCTCACAATATGGGGACATTCCCTTGTGAAGAACCTTGGAGAAGTTGTTAGAATAGCAAGTCTTGGGGTTGCCTGGATGGCTCAGTAAGTTAAGTGTCTGCTTTCTTCTCAAGTCATGAACTCAGGGTCCTGCAAGCAAGCCCCACGTTGAGCTCCCTGCTCCCCAGGGAGCCTACTTCTCCTTCTCCCTCTGCCACTCCCCCTGCTTGTGTTATCTGTCTCACTCTCAAATAAATAAATAAAATCTTTTTAAAAATGGCAAGGCTGAGAAAGGAGTCACCAGGTCAATCTTTGAAGAATATACCCTCTTCTTTGTTTACAAGATAGGGACATAGATTGAAAACATGACCTTCACAGCTTTAAAGCTTCATGGAGACCAATACAACAGGCTTCACTTTGCTCCAGAAGTGTGGTCTTTACCCCAGAAGCATTTAAACCAAGGACCTGGGATCAGCTATCAGGGATCTTGCTGAAGGAGTAGAGGATTGGTCCAGGTCATGGTTGTGAAGCTATGATCTAAAAACCCTGGAATACAGTGGAGCCACCTGTAGTTAGTTGCCAATAAAGGGAAGGAAGCAGGGGAGTCTGGGTGTGAGTGAGCAATCAGAGCTTTAGGATTCCCCCAGAATTGCTCCATTTTTATTTTGCATTGGAGTTCTACAATAGGTTTGGTTTGAATAAAGACATTTGTGCCCAAAATGTTGCAAACACTAGCCTGGACATCCTTGGATTTTCTTTGCAGTGCTCCTCTGTTATGTCCTAATAGGCCTCTTTGTCTCCCAAGATCCAAGCAAGAAGTCTATCATTTATTCTGGAGGATTTATAACTAATGCCATATGCTTCAGGGTACCTTCCCTGATTCCATCTTCTCCTCCCTCCTGCTGAAGACAATTGATGTCATTGCTTGATTTCTCTACTAAGAATAATCCTATTACTGAGTGGCTGCACGCATGCATAGGATGACAAAATGGGATGACTGGTTTTCCTTCTATGCCTTTCTTTCCTGAATTAGTATTGCCTTCCTCCAGCATTAAAACTTACTCCTGCTTTCAACTCTCTCTCCGTTTTGTTTTGTTTTGTTTTTTTCTTCTTCTTTCTTTGCTATCTCCTCAGTAATTCTCAGTCCTGGGAAGGGATTCACAATCTTTGTACACTTATCTTCCAATTAAATTTATGACTCTTTCTAGAGGATTCAAGGGTCATTCAGCTTTTCTTCAGTGTGGTCAGATCCTTTTTCGTCCCAACACCTGGTCTGAGAATGACTCTGGTTTGTAATTCTTTGGCTGCCTGCTCTTCCCAGAAAGTGATACTAATGAAACCATTACTAAGAAAGGCAGCACACTGCTGTTTCAGTTTTCGGTATCATTTGTGCTATTTCTTACAAAAGTCGAGGGTCAGTCTTCTGACAGCTAGATTGTAAACACCTCAGTCCAATCTCGTGAATTAAAAGAAAACAAACACATTTTGTCAGTCAACACGAGCCTGATGCCTTATGAGGCGTGGCAGAAAAGAGTAGCCCAAGTTCCAAGTGGGGTCAGAGAATGGCCACCTTAACCATAAGCCTTAGCCCTGACCGTGAACCCCACCACAAGTTACAAGACTAAAAATGCGCACCCTGCTATTTCACAAGAAATGCAGAACTCAGAAGCCACACAAATTACCATCTATAATTAGCTGCATAAGCTTTATTCTCAGAGGTAGAGTGAGAGAGAGCGGGAAAATAAGAATAGTAACTAATATATATTATTGAGCATTGACTTGATATGAAGCGCAGTAGTAAACACCTACCACAGCGCCATGAAGCAAAGAAGTAAGAATTCTGGTCTCGTTATATACTTAAGGAAGTGGCAGCAGAGTGAAGCAGAAGCGCTTGTTAGGACGTGCAACCAGTGAGGCATAAATCTAGGATTCGAACTCAGATCTGCCTGCCCCAGAGGCTAAGCTCTAAACCACTAATGGCATTGAAAGAACAGAGATGCCACTCCCTAATTCCAAATAAACCCCTACTCTCTGTACATTGCTTTTCATACCACATCACACTCATGCACACATGTGCACACATGTGTGAAGAGCTAGCCTGACTCTCCCAAAGTCTAGACAGTTCAAAATGAGGGAAGTGCCATGGAGGCAGGAGCCTGGGGTCCCAACTCAGACTGCCACACTGGGTTCGTTATTAGTGCTGCCCAGAAAACAGATGGGCTGGGCTTTGGGGGAAAGATTCTGGGTCACTCTGTCCCCTTGGAGCCCTCCCATTGCAGCTAAACAATCTGCAAAGAGCCCAGTGGAGGAGGCATAGATGCAAAGACTTTATTCCTTGCAGTAAGAAAGATGAAACACCCATCAAAATGAGCCTGGAATCCACCAGCTGGCCACTTCATTTCTGCCATTGGGCTTCCTCTCCTTTAGCTGGTGTGGGAGGACTGTGCTTTTACCAACAGAACCCTCCTACACCCTGTGAGTGAGCCGAGCACCACTGTGGAGACACAGGACAGCTTTGTGAGACAATATTCAGGCTGACTTACTAACCTAATCTTCAAGCTTCCATTTTCCCATCTACGAAATATAGCTTAATACAGAACCTACCCCCTGGGGTTTCTATGAGGATTAAATGAGATAAGACACCCAAAATGTGGCCAAGACTGGCAGCTGCTGCACCTGACATCAGCCCTGTCCCTTCTTACTAACAAGTCCCATGTTCTGGGGGCATCAATGTGCCCAGCTACACAATGACACTATTTGCCCTGGCAGATAGGAGTGGCCATAAGATGTCAGCAGTAGTTGTAGGGGCGGCAGAGAAGGATGATATTTTTGCCTTTCTTTTTCTTCTTCTTCTTCCGTGTCCAAAACACCAATATGGTGGCTGGAGCAACAGTAGCAACTAAGAAACAGGTTTGAGGACCAAAACCACATGCCAAAGACAGGAGACCAGGAAAATAGGAGTAGCCAGAGATGTTGTTGGCACTGCAGACTCTGTGGACAGTCCTGCGTGGCCCACTGTGGACTTCTTCGGGGTGATAGATCATACCCCACTGTCTTATTTAAATCCATGTTGTTCAGGTCTCTTCACTAGCAAACCAATGTAATTAAACTGATGCAACAGAACATTTGGTATGCTGCAGGGCACCAAGTAAGTACTCATGCCCCAGAGCTGGTATGGGTCCCTATGGAAAGGACAGAACATGTGCAGCTCACAGCAGTGTAAGGTCCAAAGCTATATTAGAAGCCATTCCTTGCAACCTCCAGGTCAATTATTCTCAGCATGGCTGCACATTAGAATTGCCTGGGAAGATTTGAAAATCTAATGCCCAGGGCCATTTAATGAGACCCTCTGGGTTGGGACCTGGACATTAGTATTTCTTAAAATTTCCAGAGCATTCCAATGTTCAGCCAAGGTTGAAAAGCACAGCTCTGTGCAGATGGAAAAATGCCTTCTCTAATATTAAAGACTTGGTGTTTAAAACATGGATTTATTTTGTATAAGCCTGCATGAAAGCTCAGCAATTATAACTGAAAAAGAACTTGAGTCAAGTTCAATCTCCCTGCCTCTTAGCCACGTATAGGCAAGTCCCATTGTAGAGCCAAAGAGCATAGGTGGCTTGCCTATGGCCCCGCTCCCAATAGCTTATAGCTCCATGTCTCCTGCCTGCAAGAACAATGTTTTGCTCATAGCATCACACAACAAGGACAAGAAGATTCCAGAAAAAGCTTCTCCATTCCAGGCAGTCCCACACTTATCAAGCACTACAAAAATGAGAAAACTAGAACATCGCTAAGTATTTCATAACTATGAAACTTATGTTGATGATCTTAATCAACCAGCCAACTTTGGTTTGGTTCAATCGAAGTCAGAAAATGGTGTTCATCTTCATAAGCTGGAAAACAAACTTCTTTAGAAAGAAGTCGGGGCGGAGGGGTGGTAAGAACCTAGTACCTTTATTTTGTAATGGGAAGGTTTAAAAGCAAAAATTTACAGAACTTGTAAGTGAATTAAATGTCCAGATTTTTAGCTAATAAGTGTGGTTGTTTCTGTTCCTCACAACAGAACAGATTTGCAGATTTGAAATGGAAGAGAGATTTCCAAACCTCTGACTTGGGAACTTTCTGGGTATAGAGAGAAACAAAGTTGATGTTTTTCTTTAGTAAATAATAGAGAGACGGAAGCAAAGTGTCCACTCTGAAAATTATTGCTCTTTTACCAACTAATCTGTGTGCTTGGTTTACGTTTGTCCCTTATTTCACTTCCTTCTGTGCGTGTGAGGTTGTGTCTGTCCTTTAGACTCTACTTGTCCTTATCACCAAGAACCACTGAATCAATACACAAACTTGCTGAGAAGTAAAGGTGCTTATTAAATGGACAAAGGAAAAAAAATAAATGGACAAAGGTTGTAACACAGAACAGAAATGTTAGAGGTACTCCACAGACCTAAATCACTTGTTAGACATTTGCCTGAGTTTCTGCAAGAGAAAGGTTTCAAATATTATGTGGTTATTGCAAGTTTTCCTTATACTTAACTGAATTTTTTAACTTCCCTTTAAACAATTGGCTGTTTAGTAGAACCCTGGAGTAAATGCAGAGTTCAACAATAATGAGAATTTTGAGGCCCTAATTTATCAGTTTGGGAACCTCTGCTCTGTTGCAGTTGTCTGAAAGCAAAGGCATGTCCATACCTTAATAGTTAAGCAATCACTATTTCCTGTTCTTATAATGCCTCCCTGCACACCAGGGTCATATCTACAGGAATCAAGACAAGCTACCAATTCAAAGAAAATCAGTCAGCCTGCCTTTTATTATCATGTAAATCTTTCCCTTATACAAATAACAACAATAAAAAGCAGTCCTATGATTCATTCATTTTCCAACAAATGGTGTTCAGTTGATGGTACTCCGTTCCATAGCTGTTAAGGAAGAAGTCAATCAAATCAAATTTTGGCTTTATGCAAATCATTTAATCAATTTGCTGCAAGTTTTTATCTCCCACTAATGTTGGGCATGTGTGACCCCTGGTTGCAGTGAAACCTAAGGAAATGAACATGTAAAGTACGACCAAATCATTTAGCCCAGAGGTTGGCAAACTTTTTCTAAAACAGACCAGATGGTAAATATTTGAGGCTTTGTAAGCCATATAGTCTCTATGACACCTACTCGACGCTTCCGTTGTAGCAAAAGCAGCCCTAGGCAATATGCGAATAAAGAGATATGGCCATGTTCCAATAAAATTTTATTTTCAAAAGCAAGTGGTGGGGCCGATTTGGCACTCAGGCCACGGTTTGCAGACCTCTGCTTTAGACTCTTGGAAAACTCTTGGTTTGAAAGATCCTATCATTCAAGAATATTTTGATTGTGCCTTTTTAACTATTCTAATTAAAGTGCAGAAAAGGATAGACAGGAAGGAATTTAGCACTTCCCTGATCCCTCCAGATGGGCAACAGGATGGACGGTGCTCTATAACCACTTTCAGGAGACTTGATGACATGGCCTACATTTCCTACCTTAGCTCCTACTAAAACCTCATAAGGCAGGCATTAAAACCCTGGTCCTCCAGATTTTTCAGAATCTGCGAATGTTGAATAATGAAGCTGCAGAGCCAGCTTTCAAACCCAGACCTGTTTCACTCCATTGTTCCTGCTGTTTATACTGCACTGTGACTAGTTCCTTAACAAGAGCCTCTCATTGGAATGGATGTGAATTCCTATGGACGCAGGGCCTGTAGGACCAAGAGCAGAACCCAGAAGGAGAATCTGCAGGTAGAGTGACCTCTTTTATCTAACTGGCCAATCAAGCAAGGCTCAGAATCTGCAGATTTCCACTTGTGGTGCCAGCAGTTCTGTGAGCCAATCCGAATCAAAGCCAATGTTCACATTTAGTCCCCACACAGGGATCATGGGCCAGATAGGGAGAAGGCAACATGTACAAAAGTGGATGTTTTCTTAACCCTTTCCAGAACGCCATAGTACAGTCATTTCAGATCATGGCCCGAGGGTGTTTTCTGAAAAAAGAAAGTGCCTTTTCAGCACTCTTCATGTCTGATTTCAAACTCTGCCCTTCCATCAGGTGATTCAAAGTGGGCTGACAAAGCTGCCCTGTTTTTACTGGTTTTCCCACAGGGTCTAGTCCCTCAGGTCCCCTCAGTGCCCTGGACAAGGGTTTTATTTGGATCCTGGGTAAGGGGATGGGTCCATGCCCAGGTCTTTTCCTAATTTCCTTTAGGGTGCTGAAGGATAAGTAAAGAGAATCTTGACTGTGTGCATATGAACATGTAGAACCGTTCACTCCAGTTATTCCACTGACCAGCTTATATTGTGGTCTCCTTAAAATGGAGTTTTGTTGGACCTGACTGACATCCAGAGTGTGAGCAAGAAACATGTCTCCACCATCTCCTTCGGGGAAAAAAAACAAAAAAACAAACAAACAAAAAAAACGCTCATCTCTTAAGAGGAATTAAGGAAGGAAAAATGTAGTGCATAACCAAGAGTAGGGAATATGGCAGCCCATGAATGCAAGGAAGCAACCCGTATCACAGATATTGAGCAAAACCAAAGCAACCAGCACCATTTCAGTGGCATCTTAGCTTACCAAGATAAGGGTAGCTCTGAGTAATGGGTATTATTTTTGCCCCATTTTACATATGAGAAACCTAAAGATTTAAGAAAATAAAAATAAAAAGGAAAATTACTTGCTTTGACTGGGTAGGAACCAAGGCAAAATTTCCTCAAGAGCTCACATAAAACCCACCAATTCAGCCTTCTAAGTGTAAGGGCATTTGGACACTCAGCAGCTTCCATTAAGGACCTTAGCACCCACCTGCCCTCAGCAATATCTACTACTGCTCTACCCTTCAGGATTCTATGCACAGCACCCCTATTAGCATATCTCTAATGATCTTGGAAGGACTCCATAGCTCTCAAGTCCAAATTAAAGTTCATCTCTTTTTATTAAAAAAAAAAAAATGCATCTTGCCAGTATCAAACAATGAGACTTCACAATCTGGGAAATTTTGAAATCTCTCCTCCAAATTATATATTAACAAGCTCAATTCCAGAGAATTTACACAAGAAATAAAGGAAACAATGAGTTGGTGATAAAGTAACTGTAAGTTATGTTTTAATCAATGAAAGTATATTTTCAGAACTTTAAGGCCTCCAAGAAAATATCTTTTTGTAAAATAAACAAACACTCCCCAATTTATCTTTTCTGTAAATCTTGATTCTCTTATATTAAGTTTGCTTGAAGTAGGGTGTATATAAATTCATCAAAAGGCATTTTAAAGACCTAAGCACTTTTGAAAAGGCAGAGCAATTTTTTGGTAATATTTCTTCCTTGAGGAAGTACATAAATGAGCCCCCAAAATGTTCAACTGTCAGGAGGCTGTTGAGTTGGCTTTGTTATTTCAAGAAGGGAATGTTGTAGATACTCTCTGTATGATTTCAATTATTAATAACACAAGTCTCTGTTTGATCCCACATAATGGAAAATAAAGTTCACAGTTGTTCCATCCAACCCCAGGGATAAACACTAAGGTTAAAGATAAACCCGCTGACCCCCTGCACGGGGGACCCACAAGGCTTGCCACAGAGCGCCAGGAAGAATGCCAAGAGGCAGGAGAGTGGAGCGAGCAAAGACCTGCCCAACAAAGCCAAGGTTCCATGTTGTCCCCGTGCACTCACAGAAACAGATGACACCTTCAGCAGAAACCTAAGTAACTCAGAGAGGAACAGGCCCAGGGAATTGAACCACAAGCTAAAGAGCAGCTCTTTGTGAAAAATAAAGCCACGCGTGTAAAGGACCCCATGGCTTTCCCCTCTCAGCCCCAAACCAATGTCACATTTGGCTTTTCGTTTTGTGAATCATGAACTGGCCTCTCCTCACCACAGTGATTCATGCCTCAGAGCAGAGACCCGATGAGCTGTCCCACCTTGGAACACTAGCCTGGAAAATGAGCATCACCTCTGACAGGTTGGTTTTGCCACTGGGCTCCCTCACCCACTTCACCCCTGCGCTGCCCTGGGTGGGGGACCCAGAGAGCCCTGGTGCCTCCAGCACGACCACATCCTCTCAGTCCCGGGCTGGCTGGTGGCTCCCGGCCCCTACCTGTGCTGACATGGCTCTGACAGCCACGGTCAAACCACTTACGTTTTTGCCAGAGCATGGCCTGTGACAGGATGTTGCCTTTTCTCTTTGAAGCAGACAGTTTGGCTTCTTGAATGTGAGACCCGGGTGTGCTTTCCTCCAGGGGAGCCACTGCTTGCTCAGAGGCTGTTTCCTCAGCTTTTTAAAGGCCTGAGTTCCCGCTGCGGGGGCACCGCGTCATCACATCCTCCCACCTCAGGCACGGGCGCACTTTTTCCTCAGGCCAGGCTGCCTGTCTCCCCACTGTGTGCGCCCTCGGAGGCCCACCACTTGCTCACAGAGCCAGCCAGCCGGATCTGAACACCACCACCACACATGGGGCCGTGGTCCTCCAGAGGCTGCCCCACACTGCAGGCTGGTACGTGTGGTGAGTGTGAACGCGGCTGTGAGTGTGAGCTGTGCGAGCACGCATGTCAGGTCTTGGATCCCCACACACCCAGGGTGAGTCTCAAAGACCCCTGGAAGACTCTGGATATTCTATGGTGCCCATTCAGGTTTCTATACCACAGGCATGGCAGCAGGACTCAGTCCGCCATGGGCCCTGCTCAACGGGAAATGCAATTCCCAGGGGCCACTGGTTCTCAACACAGGAGGAAACACCTGTAGTCTCTTCAAGCCTCACTAAACAACCTCTTCATTCTTTTAATACTGCTCTTCTGTTTATTCCATTTTGAAACACAATAGCCCCTCCCTGGCCCACCAGCCATTACCAAAATTGCGAGGCTTAATCACGCTTAAATATGGGGCACGCTGGTTCCAATGGTCCATATGCCCATGGAGAAAGAGGCCAACTCACCCAGGGAAGAGAAGAGAGGATGCCTGTGCTCTTTAACCATATAATATGAACAAGGCCTCCTTCCTAGTACTCACCCACCTATTAGCATGAAGCTTCTCAAAGGAAAAGTAGTGAGGCTCACCACCTCACAGCATTGCGGGTTAGGCCATGGACTCCCTCCCAGTTTGGAAGCCCCCTACCACCATGTATCTGATGCCACATGTTCAGGCCCCAGTGACCCAATCACTGGGGTCAAAACTCCCTGACTACAGCCCCTTAGGGCAGGTCCGGGGCCTTGCAGCTCTGCCTCCCGCACTGCCTCAGAGCCATCTGACACAACACTCTTTCCACTGGAAACTGAGGCACATCCATCTGGCCTGGCTCAGTCAAGGGAGAGGTGAGTTCCCAGCAAGGCTGTGCCACTCACTGGCTGTGTCTTCACCAAGTCAGATAATTCTGAATCTCCATTTCCTTGTTTATAAAATGAAGAAGCAGTCCTCCGACTGTCTCACAGGGTTCTTAGGAGGCTATGTGACCTCACTGGTCCTACCTCACACTGCTCTGAGTTTTGTCCTATTTCTCCAAGTTCTATGAAATTAAGAACTTTTTCTTATTTATCTTGGCCTCTTCTCACAGCCTAGCATAATGATTTCCATGAAGCACTCATAATAACAACTACTTCCTAGGCACCAAGCTCTAGGTTAAGTCTTAAAACTACATTATCTGATCAAGTTACCACAACACGGTGAGGAAACTTCTATCCATATGTCTCAGAGAAACAGATGCTGAGGAAGTTTAATTGGCCCAGTGTCACAGGGCTATTAGGTGATACGCTGGTTGTCAGACCCAAGCTCATCTTACTAGAGTCAGAATTTTAAATAATCACACTGACAGATACTCGTTAAGTTGAAGTCAATGAAAGCCAAATGACAGCCATGTTTAAAAGCTAGAACAGATCAATGGAAGACCTGGTATAATAGTCCCCTCTCCAAGAAGGAAGGAAGAAGACAAGCTAGAGGTGAGCTGACAAATCAAATCTTACACAACAGCAGGTAAAAACAAAAAATGTCGGTAGGTAAGCCCACCATCATGCCTATCTCTAAGCCGTGCTACCTCTGACAGCCTTGAAGCTCGGGAAGCAGATTCCAGCTCAGCTCAGTGCTTCCAGCAAAGACTTGGATATCAATGACCATATATAAGCAGGTATTTGGGAACCAAGACTTGGTCAAAGTATCTAATATTTTCTGGGAAGACATTTTCTGTGCCTAAGAATCCAAAGCCAAAGTGCATTGCGTGGCATGTTCAAAAGGGGAGGAGGTATCCATGTGTATGCAATACCTCACCAGCTTCACAGATTTCCATTTCACCACCGAACTTGGAATATAATCCAGCTTCTCAATTTTTGCCAACCTAATAGATGTCGTGATAGCTCATTGTGGTTTTGTTTTACATTACTAATACTAATACATAGTAATATATCCTCTTTATATGCTTGTTAACCTTCTGGATTTCCTCCTCTCAAAAATGACTGTTCATTTCTTTGCCAATTTCTCCAGTGGAGTTGCTGTCATTTTCTGGTTGATAAGGAGTTCTTTGTAGATTCTACATGTAAAGTTCTAGATGTTATTTGTTTTACGCCATATTAATTCCCTCTCCTAATCTGGTATCTGTTAACTTCTTTTTTAAATAGAAATACCTAATTTATATACATGGGCCTGTCTTTAAATTCTATTTATTTCATTGGTCTCATTGTCTGTTACCAATACTTGTAAGTTTTCACTATTATTTATTATAGTACATATTAAAATGTTAGAATAAGTTTATCAAGTGCCTCCAAAAAATTCAACTGGAATTTTTATTGTTTTTTTTTTTATTGAATTTACACATTGTTTTAAGGAGAACTGGTATCATTGTAAGATTAATTTGATCCAGATAAGCATGATATAGCTCTCCATCTATTGAGATCATATTCCATGTTTTATGTCATTAGGGTTTTAAAAATTTCTCCGTGGAGATATTACATATTCTTAGATAAGTTTATTCTTACTTGCTTCATAGCTCCTGTTGACATTGTGAATGGCATCTTACTTTTTACTGTATTTTTGAGTTGACTATTAATGTTATTGAAACACCCTAATAATACTGGTGAGTTTATCTTACTTCTAACAACCTTGCTAAACTCTTGTGCTGCTCTGACCAGTTTGTCTATTAATTATGATGGTCTTTCTAGGTAGATGATCATCTCTTTTGTTAACAATAGTGGTTTTCTCCCTCCCCTTCACCCTTCCATCTGTTATTCCTTTCCTTATAATATTAGCAAGTACCATGAAAAACAGCAATGGGGACAGTTTTATTCTTATCTTGTCCTTGTCCTGAATATGATGAAGATAAATTCCTAAAGTTTAAAAGGAAATTATGAAAGATCTAAGATTGAAAGAGTGATGGACAGTCAAACTGTAGGGGTAAGGAAAAACTAATCCCTGGACACATTATAATGAGGTTTAAAAATTCATACAAAGAGGACAATCTAAAAACCGAGGGAGAAAAAGAGTATATTAACAGCTGAGGAACAAAAAACATATTAATAGTATTCTTCTCAACAGCAAAACCAGATGCAAACTAACAATGAAGAAACATTTTTAAAGTATCAAAGAAAAGAACAATGAACCTATAGCATTTTAAGTCCAGCCACACTATCATTTAAATATTGTAGCATAGCAAAAATATCCTCAGACATACAAGGCCCTCCATTGAAATTGCTCTTTGATTTGTATTTCCCTGATGGCAAGTGATGCAGAGCATTTTCTCATGTGCATGTTGGCCATGTCCATGTCTTCCTCTGTGAGATTTCTCTTCATGTCTTTTGCCCATTTCATGATTGGATTGTTTGTTTCTTTGGTGTTGAGTTTAACAAATCAAAACCACAATGAGATACCACCTCACACCAGTGAGAATGGGGAAAATTAACAAGGCAGGAAACAACAAATGTTGGAGAGGATGCGGAGAAAAGGGAACCCTCTTACACTGTTGGTGGGAATGTGAACTGGTGCAGCCACTCTGGAAAACTGTGTGGAGGTTCCTCAAAGAGTTAAAAATAGACCTGCCCTACGACCCAGCAATTGCACTGTTGGGGATTTACCCCAAAGATTCAGATGCAACGAAACGTCGGGACACCTGCACCCCGATGTTTCTATCAGCAATGGCCACAATAGCCAAACTGTGGAAGGAGCCTCGGTGTCCATCGAAAGATGAATGGATAAAGAAGATGTGGTTTATGTATACAATGGAATATTACTCAGCGATTAGAAACGACAAATACCCACCATTTGCTTCAACGTGGATGGATCTGGAGGGTATTATGCTGAGTGAAATAAGTCAATCGGAGAAGGACAAGCAGTGTATGTTCTCATTCATTTGGGGAATATAAATAATAGTGAAAGGGAATATAAAGGAAGGGAGAAGAAATGTTGGGAAATATCAGGAAGGGAGACAGAACATAAAGACTCCTAACTCGGGGAAACGAACTAGGGGTGGTAGAAGGGGGGAGGAGGGCGGGTGTTGGAGGGGAATGGGTGACGGGCACTGAGGTGGACACTTGACGGGATGAGCACTGGGTGTTTTTTCTGTATGTTGGTAAATTGAACACCAATAAAAATTAATTAAAAAAAAATCTAAAAAAAAAAAAAAATTGCTCTTTGAGGAAATGCTCAAAAAAAGAAGACAACTGGGAGAATTTCAAGGAGTATGGGAGCAAAAGATGATCGGATACATAGATACAGTTTATGATAGGAATTTTTTTAAGCTGAAAGAAAGAGAACATGCAACCCAAATCACTTAGAACAAAATATCTAGAAAATATCAGCCCGATTGTTCAAGTCCAAGGGACACTATTCACCTTATATTTTGTTTAATTTGCAGAGGCATGTAATGTGAGGACCTAGAGAAGATCAAAGAGAAATTAAAATGTGTTATTGTTTTTGTTTTACAAAAGGGAAAATATAGGTATTGACAAATTTAAGAAATCAACAGGGGAAAATATAAACCTAAGTATGGATCAGAAGTAAGGGGCAACTGCCACTTTTGTTCTTACTATAAAAACAGATATAGAATGTCACATTTTTAAACCAGCTGAAGAAAACTAGATCTTTCTATGGAAAACAGGAAGGAGGTATAAAAAAATATGGTGAATGGAAAATAGAAATGGGATAACAGGATAAGTTCTAATAACACAGTAATTGTAATAAATATAAAAAACATTAAACTCACCAATTAAAAGATACAGATTCCTGGATTGACTTTAAATTCCAAAAAAAGCAAAAACAAAAAACCTAACACTATGTTGTCTCTCAGATAGAATCAAAACAAAAAAGTCACAAGTAGTTTGAAAATAAAAGACTGATGTGATTCTTGATTTTGAAACAAGAAAAGATTGCAGGCCCATTTAATTTGTAAACAGAGATTCAAAAATCCTAAATAAAATTTTGGTTTGCTGAATTCAATGGTATATTAAGAAATAATCCACAATGGTGATACAGCAATAATAATAACAACACATCATGATAAAGTAGGATTTATCCCAGGAATACAAGAATGATTTATTCTTAAAAATTTTATCTATGTAATTCACAACATTAATAAACTCTAGGAGAAAAATTATGAAATTATCCCACTCAATGTCTAAACACTTGATAAAGTCTAGCATCTCATGTAATTTTAATAAATAATAGTAACTCTTAGAGAATTAAGACTACAAGGGAACTTTCTTAACTTAGCAAAGTTTGTATACCAAATATCCACAGTGATGTACATAATGGAACAATTGTAGATAAAATCTCTTTAAGAACAAGTTTTTCTGGGGCGCCTGAGTTGCTCAGTCAGTTAAATGGCTGACTTGATTTCGGCTCAGGTCATGATCTCAGGGTCATGAGATCGAGCCCCACATGGAGTCTCCTTCAGGCTCCATGCTGAGCATGGAACCTGCTTAAGATTCTCTCTCTTTCTCCTTCTACCTCTCCTCTCCTGGTGCGCACTCTCTCAAAAAAAATTTTTTTTTCTATCACATATATGTGGTTAATCTGTAAACATTTTTGCACACAACAATTTTTAAAAACATAGTCAACACAAAAAATAAAACATACAGATTACATCATATAATTATACTAAGAACTGTTCTAGGCTTTAGGGATATAGCAATGAACAAAACAAAGAAATTGTCAGCGTGGCATAGCCAGATACTTAGTGTTAGGTAGACAGAAAAATCCATATGACCTTCAAAGGAATGATTTATCACCAATACAGATAGTCAGACTAGAACATAGAAAAATTGATGGCCTACAGCTTGAGCAACCCCTCGACTATGAAGATTGTCTGTGGCCCAGAAAAATCAGATGAATTAATAAAATCATATCTAGAGAAAGATTTCCTGACTTTAGGGGTGGAGTGGAAGTGGAGAGGGGGACCCGGTGATTTTAAAGTGAGGGTCCTATGTGTATATATACATTTCCCTTGGGAGATAGTCTATAGAACTCATGGGAATTCCATTCCATTAAGAACCACCATTTATTCCAGAGAAGTACTATGATATCAAAATTTTAAATACGTGAAAGATATATTGCCTAAGTCTGGCTAGAACAATAATGAGCCTTCAAGTGATATGGGCACTCCATGGGGTATAGTATCCAACTTCATTTCTGCCTCCAGGCAATCCCCCATGCTTCCTTTACACACCAAGTCAGCTAAGGCCATTTCTCATTTCTCCTGCAAACAAGTATCATTCTGTTCTTCCATAGAATTTGCCTCTGGGCAAGACAGCAGAGCATAGTGAAGAGATGATTTAATTTAAAGTCAGAAAGCCTGGTGTGGAATCTAACTGCCCTGCTAGCAGAGTGGCCTTGGGTAAGTAGTTTCAACTCTCCGAGCTTTAGTGTCCTCCTTTTCCAAATCAAGGTAACAGTGATAGTAATAATAAGGATAATAATTGGGACGCCTGGGTGGCTCAGCGCTTAAGCATCTGCCTTCGGCTCAGGTCATGCCCCTGGGGTGCTGGAATCGAGTCTCGCAGCAGGCTCCCTGCAGGGAGCCTGCTTCTCCCTCTGCCTCTGTCTCTGCCTCTCTCTGCGTCTCTCATGAATAAAAGAATAAAATCTTTTTAAAAAGAAGGATAATAATTGTTGTTAATGCAAAGGTGAAATGCAATAGCCTAGTGTAAAATCCTCTACATCACTAATTTTCATTGTTTCATTCTGATCAAGACACTACATAACTGAATTCCCTTTCATGTCTTTGTTCTCAACATTAATGCACACTAGGGACCCTCCAAGCTTCAACAGTTTGTACTTTTCTAAGATAAGAGCAGTTTCAGCTACCTCTGCCAAAGAAGTGGTGGGATTCAGACTGCATCTTGTCATCCCTGGCTCCCAGCCATCACCTGCAAATACGGCTGACAGGTGCATGGCAGGTTCTTATCTGGGAGTAGCATTAATGGTTGGTATTTCCACCTTTATGATGCCTTAAATAATTAGATGTTATGACTAGGTGCAATTAAAAAGGAAATCACATTCATTCTGATCAAATAGAGACTGCATAGACCTAAGGCAAAGTAGCCTGGATGGGTGCCAGTATTCAGAAGCTAGGGCTTTATTGTATATAGCAGCCTGGGATTCATGACAAATTGGAGGATGCCCAATGCTTTTTATGGCTCTCCTGAATGCCCCCTGATACTAAACAGATGGCCCCTAGTCATACTGACAATGTCTCTTTGACATAAGCAGCTGGCAAGTGTCTGTGCCCCCATTTTGCTGATGAGAAAACCAAGGACCAGATGGCTTTAGTTATTATCTATGGCTCAAGACTGACATAGATAATCCAGGAGGGTAGTCAAGAAAACTTAGTGGTCATTACCTTGGATTTGCTTGTTTCTCTGGAGCCTTAAGAAACATTCTTTGCAAAAGAGAAAGTCTCCAGACTATTCTACCCACATGTGGTCCTTTCGAGGAAAAGGGACTTTTTTTTTTTCATGCTTTACCATTACTAGGCACCACAAATTGAGTAATAGGTTTAATTTGATAGTTTCACCTCCATGTCAACAGTACCTTCCCCCACAGTCTGCACAGTTGATGGCCCCCTTCGATAAATAGCTTCTTTACACTATTACATTTCTACAAATACTTTTTGAGCACCAACTCTATACTGGGAATTATGCTAGACATTAGGGATTCCATATGAGGAAAACACAGCCTCTATGTCTACACGATTATCACTGATGTGAAAAACTCAATTTTTTAAATTAACAGTCCTACAGGAATCTCTAAAGAGTAGTTTCCATCCAAATTATGTAATAATTGTAATTATTACAGAGAAATATCCTTGGGCCCCACCCTCAGAAAACTTGTCTTTGTAAGTCTGGGAGTGGTCCATGACTCTATTGGCTGTTTTTTTATTAAAAAAATTTTTTTCAGAAATTCAGGGTGACATTACTTTGGAATTTAGGAAAAACTAACTTAAACGATCAGAAACTAGTCTTTCCTAAGGCTCAGGAACCCCCTACCCTCACTCCCCTGCCCAGACACAGATCCACATGACTGACCTCCCTCCAGGGAGGATTTTAATTGGCTGTACTTTACACATGTGCAAAGGGTCCTGCCTGGGGTGGCTGTTGACTCTGATCGGTGATGTCCTTGACCATCTGTAGCTCAAGGCACTCTAAGAGTATCTCTTATGGGTCACCTTCTCCCCTCACCCTCCTGGGCCAAAACCCAAGCATCTCCCACTTGAGTGTGGTGAGAGAAAGCAGCCTTGTCAACTCCCAGAGCTCTTTTTCCATTAAGTGTACTCTTTAATAAAGTCATAGACTTTATTAAAGATGCAGTTTACCAGATTATGGAAGTTCCCTTCTGTTCCAGTATAGTGAGAATGTACATGACGATAGGATGTCATGTTCCTGCATCTACTGAGATAGTCACACTGTTTTTCTTAATCTGTTAATACGAATCACATACATCATTAAAATTTTTTAAAAACTAGTCCCTTTTTTTCTCAAGATCTCTTTTCCTAGCTATCCTCTTTCAAACTCTTATTCATTGGAATGCCCCTAGAAAGCCCTGATTAAGAAGAGAAACAAAAATCTCCAGCTCAAGCGTAGCGTGGAAGATCCTTTGTCTAGGGAAGCACGTAACCATCATTTCCCACACACAGAAAGGAACTTGGCACCATGAATGCTGTGCACCCAGAAATAATTCCTCTCCTTTTGTCCCCACACTAAGGAATCGTGATCAGGGGGCCCTGTGACCTGGCACCCACTTGGTATGCCCATGACTCAGACCACTCAATCTCAGTTTTTCTGTGTATTGTTGAAAGGCTCCCAAGTGACCAGTGACCCCACCAAATAACAGAAATCAGGGATGCTATTGACCCCTGTTTTCCTTAAGCTAAAGGTTCAAAAGAGTAAAGGGAAGGGAGTCTGCCCACTGATGGTTATCAATCATCTTTCCTTCTAAAAGGCAACCAAAAAAATCTCCAGTTCCTCTTCCTGCAACACCAAGCCCTCTGGTGACTCAGGAATTTCACCAGGTGTAGTTCGTGATTTGTGCCCAAACACTATGGAAATCGGAACTACAATAGACCTAAAGTCTGTTTCCTTGTAAATCAAAGGTTTAATTTACTACAAAAAGGAAAAGGCTGCAACATGCCACGACAAGTCTATCTGCATGTGTGCCATGCTCCTGGGCAACTGTGGGTCATGGAGGGAGCTGTGGAGCAGGGAGCTGTAGTTTGGTGGGAGAGCAACTTGAATGAATGCATGAATGAATGAATGAATAAATGAATGAAGATATGGAAAAGTTGAAGAGGAGATAGAAATGTAAATGGAGAAAGAAGAGAAAGAGGAAAAGACAAGAAAGAGAGAAAGACAACTCGAAATTTTAAACATCTTAATGCCCAAGGGTGGGGGGGAATCTGCCTCCAAAGACAGAGCTGTTAATTCAATCAAGCAGTAACTGTGTGAGGTACGTGTAGCCACAGTAACACCAGAGAGGGACTAGTGAACCAAGTAAGCTAAGTGTGTGCTCAGTGAACCCAGAGACAAAGTCAGACAGACATGGACAGTCAACACCTACACGTCATTGTCTGGTCTGGGCAATCACTTAGCTGCCAAAAGATACAATACCCAACACATAGTAAGAGTCTCTAAATAATGGCCATTAATATTGATATTATTTTTAATATGAAATATTTTAATTGATATGAAAGCTTTTGTCTTGAGCCCAACATCTCTGCCATTACCTGTGAGAGCAAATACAGAAAACAAAAACACAAACAGGGTTAGAAATGTGACAGGTACACAATAAATATAAATTGATTGGTATGAGTATATTTTAAAAAAAAAAACAAATCTCCCCTAGTTAATATTTTCCACAAATAAACACAGTCACACCATGAAAAAAAATAAGTAAAATAAAAGTGAGGGGAGGGGACAGAGATCAAACTACTCAAGGAGCTGCACACATACCTTCCAGTTGCAAAGCCAGTGATAGCCAAGATTTCTGGACCTTCACTATATACCAGGAACTGTTCTAAATACTCTGCACATATTATTTCATTTAATCCTCAGAACAATGCTTTGAAGTATTAGCCTTGCTTTACAGATGAGAAAACAGGCAGAATGAGGTTAAGAAATTTGGCTAAAACACACAGCTCCTAAGAAGAGCCAAGGATCCCACCTGGGCACTTAGATTCCACAGCTCTTTTTATTTTCTTCTATTATTTTTTACTTGAGACATAATTGACATATCAATTTCAGGTGTACAAGGCAATGATTTGTGTAAGTATATACTGCAAAAATGATCACTACATTAAGTCTCATGAACATCTATCATCACATAGAGTTACACATTGTTTTCTTGTGGTGAGAACAGTTCTTATCACTAGGTAACACCACTTCTCTACAAGAGATTAAGTTTCAAACAACCAATCATTCATCGATCTATTCATTCAGCAAATATTTGTTGACTGTCATTCTACTGTTATCCAGGCTGGATTTAGCACTGATGATATAGTAGTAAACAAGGAAAAGAAAGTTCCTGGCCTCATAGAACTTGCATTCTAGTGAGGATTGCTGGAGGGGGTGGGGAGTGGGACAACCAGCACAAATATCCTCACACCAGAACAAGGAAAATAGTGGATCAGAAAGCATCTCCCCAAATACACATATTTCCCCAGAAATATGCACATGCAGAAAAGCATTTTCTTTTAATCCCAGCTAAGGGACACAGATAAAAACCATCAATGAGAGATGCCGGGTGGCTCAACAGTTGAGCATATACCTTCGACTCAGGGTGTGATCCTAGAGTCCTGGGATCAAGTCCCACATCGGGCTCCCTGCATGGAGCCTGCTTCTCACTCTGCCTATGTCTCTGCGCCTCTCTCTCTCTCTCTCTCTCTCTCTCATAAATAAATAAAATCTTTTAAAAAAAATCATTGACATTAAATCCAGATATTCTACACTGAACAAATGTCAACTGAGCACCAACCGATGCCCTCCCAGTGGCAAAGAAAGTAGAGGCTGAGTTCAAGGAGGGCCAAGTTCAGTCAGAGAGTATGGGCAGTGGGGCAAGGGCTCTGGTGGGCTTTCCACTATGCTGTTTGCCTAAAAGAGTTTGATCAGGGGATGGATGCTGAGCCTAGCAGCCAACAGTCTAATAAGACCCAAATATCCTTGCCTTCCCTCTTTCTGCAAAAGCTGCTGGTCCCACTTGCTCAGTTGAAGATGTAACTCAGACCACTTCTATTTCTGCAACACGGTGACCATTTTGCATTAGGGAGGCAGCCTTCACAGGCAGGTGTGCAGACTAGACTCCAGAGCAAGTTACAGACAGATTGCTGAGCAGTCCTAGAGCCACCTCGGCTTGTGTCTGGATTGCCCAACACATTGACGGCCCTGAGCAAAAACCATGGCAAACAATCTCTTCTGGTACAAGAAGAGCAGATTCCTTTAAAAAGCATCTTGGGTTTCTTTAGTATCCAGAAAACTTGACACAATGCCAGTTGTAGAGTATGTGCTCAGCAAAGCCTCATGGATGGCTTAATCACCGGCCATTTATTCTTTGTCAGAGCATGAAACATCCATGTGGACAACTATGGCTGCCCCTGAAGGGACAGGGGAGCAATTCTCCAGTCCATCAAGGCCATCTGCACTCACTAAGCACCACGAACTTTATACTCAGGCCGCCACCTATGGGGTACAATGGCCCACAAGAGACTCAAACTCATGCCCCTAAAGATGTTGAGTCTTGAGTCTTGAACCAACACATCCAACAACTACAGGCAAGTTATCTTCTTTGGGCACATACATGTTACAATTTTTGTAAGGATTAGATTGGTTAATATGTGCAAAACACTGCAAGTGCCTGAGTGTCTCTCATGAATAGAGAACACCTGGCAAATAGGGAGCATCTAAAAGGAATAGCTATGGGCAGCCTTGGGTGGCTCAGTGGTTTAGTGCTGCCTTCAGCCCAGGGTGTAATCCTGGAGATCTGGGATCGAGTCCCACGTCGGGCTCCCTGCATGGAGCCTGCTTCTCCCTCTCTCTGTGTCTCTCATGAATAAATAAATACAATATTTTAAAAAATAAATAAAAGGGATAGCTATGACTATTTCAGTGCTGCAGTTGGGCTGTGCCTGGACCCCAGTGGGAGTCCAGTGGTCCTGCCTGAACTGAAGAGGGGCATGAGGACAGGTAACAGGGTGACAGTGGTGACAGTGGCTTACATGATACAGCCAGCTGGAGTCATAAACATACATACCAGTGAGTACAAAGATCACTGCAGGCTGATCCTACATAGATCTGCCCGAGGCCCCCTCCAAGCTCATTGTGGTCAGGGAGCTCCCTATTATTTCTCTGGGTTGAGGAAATAGGTTATTAAATCAGTTTATAAATGACGGTGGGTAATCTAGATAGCCCTTTGCTCTCACCTGTCAGAGAATGTGATGCCAGCTTGGACTGATTAGATCAGCCGGAGCAAATGGCTGACATCAAACATTTGAACACCTGCCCCTGTCCAGCCCTCCAAATACCCTCAGGTGGCATTGGCAGTTGACCGTGGCTCGCAGTCCCCGTGAGAAGTGCATGCTGAAACCAGGCAGTAGCTGAGTGCAGGTCCCTGGGATGCTGGCCACCTGGAGAACTGTTTATTTGGAGATCTACTTTCATTCTAAATTTCAGATGCACCATCTGACGCTCAAAAGAATTCCCTCATTAGCCACTCCCATCTTTGGGGGCCACTGGGCAGAGCTTGCAGAAAGAAACTGTGGAGGATAGCTCCTAAATTACTTACATAAGCACAGAGTGTCTACGGTACAGCTTGGGAAGGAAATGCTCTAGGAGGGAGGAGTGAGTGACCAAGTGACCTACCTGTCCCACAGCCTCCCAGAGGCTCTGCTACCCCTCAGAAAGCTCCCTCTGGGCTTAGATCCAACACATCCCATTAGTAACACTCAATGCAGTCAAGACAGGCTGATACTGTCCAGAGGACTCCACAACAAAAAGCAGTTAAGAATTAGTTCTCTGGAATTAGATAGGTTCTCGTTCAAATTCTGGTTCTACCACTTGAGACTGTAATCTTAAGCAGGTCATTTGACACTCTATGCCTCAATTTCCTTGTCTGTAAAATACAGATAATAATTCCTTACCAGGCTACCGTGAGTATCAAATCAGAGTGCGTGAAAAGGAGCACCATGTGGCTGGCAATAGTAGAATTAACCCAGTGAAGCTCGGCCATTATATAACTAAGCTCCGCACAAGAGAGAGACTATGGTGAGAATGAGCCCAGAGAACCCCAGGCTTGGCCAAGAAGCCAAGCCAACCAAGTCTACCTTTCAGAACTTGCCACAATAAGCTCATTTCAGTGGCTCACAGGTCCTGCCTTTTCCATGCATGTTGTTCAAATTAATGCCATTGTGTGGCTCATCTCCATGCCACCTCACTTCTAATACCCCCCACCCACCCAACCACCACTTCCCTCCTCAGATGCTCGTGCCTGGTCTGAGAAGCGGATCTTCTCCCTGGGTGACTGGCAACAGGATTGGTGTCTCTTGAGATACAATTACTCTCACTCACCAAGAACAGTTTATACCTGTTTTGGCCCAATAGTCCTAACCCAGTGGGAAAGCCCCCCCACTCATGAAATCGTTCCTTCTACAGATGTTGACGAGAGCCTAGGAGGTGTCCTGTCCCCATCACACCCTCCCCTCTTAGGAACTGTTACATCCGATCAGTTCCCCCGCTCAGGGAAAGCCTCCCAGGGGTTGAGGCCAGGAGGTGGCCGTGGGAGAAGGCTGAGCAGCCTGACCACAACGGGGAATCCTTCCCGGAGCAGTGGTGGGTATGCGGGCAGTCCCCAAGCAGGACCAGGAAGTAAGAAATCTGCCTGGCCAGGTGGGCTGGGGCGGGCTTCCCAACACCCACTATGCCATCCTCAAGGTCCCCGGGCTCTCCTACAGGTGCGGTCAGGAGATGTGCCAGGGGAGGCTGGCTCAGGGTCCCCTGTGGCTTCCTGCCTGGACAAACACGCCTCCGCAGCCCCGCGGACTGCCCCCTCCGCTGAGCCCCTCAGGCAGCACTCACACTGGCCCATTGTTCTTCTTGCTGGCAGCTCTCTGCTCTGGCTCCCCCCTCCCTGCCCCCCAGCGACCCCAGCAGAGCCTTGGCTGGTCGGTACATGCTGAGCAGATCCCGGGGCTCGGTGCTTCCACCCAAGCATGCTCCACGGAGTTGGGGTGCCCAACAAGTACCTTCCCTATTTTGAGGACATTCCTTCAAGTTGGGACCAAAATACAATGCTGTGGAAAGGCCATTGGATTAACAAAGGTTGATTTCCGTCATCGGCATCCTTTTCTTTTTCAACTCAATTATTAAGCAGACCTCCAAAGTATGAAACAGATGGAAGAGGACTAACCCCAGAAAAAGCAGAGTGAGGGCCACAGGCTGTCTTTGGGGTCTCCCACTCCTTTGGATTCCCTGGCCCTCAGTCAGGCAGCCCATAAGCATCTCCAAAGAGTGCACACAGTTGGAAACATTCTGCACCATGACGTTCTCTCTTGAACTCCCCTTCCAGACGAGGTCTTCTGGCCAGACTTTGAGACAAATTCCCTGAGCCACTAGCGCTACACCCAGGTGTCCCCCAGAGGCATGCCTGTCTTCTCCTCTCAGCCTAGCCAGTGGGATCCTCTGCTGCTCCAGGGCCACTTCGAGTACCTCTGCCCTTCACCCTGTCTGCTGCCCAGGGAGGGTGGCAGGTGGCCATAAAGTGGCAACATACACCTGGGGCTTGAGGGCAACTAAGAACCAAATCGACCCCTTAGAAAAACTGAACTCTGTATGACAGCAGATTGTCTCTGTGCCCAGAGGCCAGGAGTTGGGACTTCTGGTGGGTATGACTTTTGAAATGGCCCCCTCTGTTACAGGTGACTTCTAAAATGTCTTGGCTCTAGGTAAAGTTTGGAAAAGCAGAGCACGCTGATTTCTGGGGTGGCCAGTGAGACTTATGGAAGGTGCACTTAAAAAAAAAAAAAAAAAAAAAAAGGAAGGTGCACTTCACTCCCCTGCAGCAGTGCCAGGCCTTCTCTCCCCAGGCCTGTTCCGGCCGACCCCACATGCCTTTCCAGATCCTGCTGCAGTTCTAGCAGGGGTGGCAGAGAAGTGACCACTACTTCAAATGGGAACATTTACTACTCCCCTATTCTTTGCCAAAAGCTAGTGTGCTTCTCTTTTATGTCTGAGGTCTAGTCGACTTTCCCTGAAAGTCAGGACAAATTGAAACCACAAATGTGGATCCAATCACAATGCCCATTGCTCACCCCCCACCCCAACTGCACCGACCTCTCTTGGTGTGTCTACCCATTCCCACAAGCCTTCAAAGCTCCAGACCTACATCTTTCACAAAATTACTTCTACTACTACTCCTTGTAGAGTGTTTAAAATTCTATCCTCAAAAAAATAAATAAATAAAATAAAATTCTATCCTCACTTTTTGACAATTAATACCACACAGCTTGGATTTTTATTGAACATTTAAGTTTTTATTTCCGTAATTCAACTGTTAGTTCCTTGTGGGTAAGGATTATGGCTTCCTGGGATCCCCTACGGTGTCCAGCACCATGTTTTGTATTGTGATTTCGCAAGAGGCTAATGTTCAGTTAGTATCAGTTGACTTACGCCACTGACTAGGAACTCCATATGTAGAATGCATATATACTTTGAAGAGAGCTGCCATAGATATGCCATCCAAAGAACAAAACCTGGGCTGAGAAACAACACAAGAGGAAATACATTTTAAGCTCATAATTTCTTAGTTCATGTCCACTTTTTCCTAAGCAAACAATCACGAGTTTAGTCTGTAAGATAGACGGCTCCTGTCTCCCAATACCACTGCTTCCCCCACCAATCCACTTTACGAAGTGCAGCCAAGAGATTTATTTCTCATGCAAATCTATCATCTTCTTCCACTGCTTTAAACCCCTCTGTGGTTTCCAGTTGCCTTTAGGCCTTAGTCCAAATCCTTTCTCTGCCTTCCTAGGCCCTTGGAGATCCGGACTTGCTGCCTTTCCAGCCTCATCTTTCATTCCATGCCCTAAGCTCTCCAGGGCCCTGCACATTCAGCTTGCACTCTTAAAACTTTCACATCAGGCTCTCCCTTGACCCCAGGCCTTCACACAAGCTCTTTCTCCTTCTAGAATGTTCTTCTCCCCACTCTTTTCTTCCCTCTTCTGCATCCCTACATCTGGCTGATTCCTGTTCAACCCTCATTTACCCAGAGAGGACTTATTTGAACCCCAGAGAGCAGATCAGAGAATGTACCAGATGCTCAGCTCCTTATGACTCCTCCTCATTGGGGTCACCTGCTTGTTTCCCCTCCTAGATCCTGAGATTAGGGACAGTGCCCTCCTGCTTATGGACAAGCACCTCTTGTTCATCAGCCCTGTACCAAGTATAGTGCTGGTTGAGTAGAATAATCAAAATGTCCCCTCATTGCAGCCAAGTGTTTAGGAAATCTTCCCCACATATGATGCTACAGGCCTCTAAGACATTACCTTTCAAAGTGAGGGCCTTGGGATCACTGTTTTTGAGATTACATTTATAATTAAATAAATAATTTGCATCACAAAAAAGTTCTATGACCTCAGATTCAGTCCAATTCAGCTTAATAAATCAAATTATTTATTTCCCCTACCATAACTATTCTCTGCCTCTACCCTGTCCACCAGCTTCACATGTGATCTGTGGCTTATGGACCATAAGAGGAAGGAAGGGGGGAGCCATGACCACTGATATAAACACCACCAATTAATACTCTTACTCAGTATATTGTTGCCACTTTAAGTAAAGCTTTGACACTCTATGCCTCTTCCTACTGGAAGAGAAGGTTCCAACACGACTGATGGTCTGCAAATCTGAGACAGCCTCAGTCAATGGACAAGGAACCAGAGACAAACAGACCAGACAATGATTTATAGAATGTGGTCTCAGGGGGAACTCGTGCCCTCTGTCCATTGTTCCTTACTCCTGACTAAAATGTCCCAGTTAGACATTGGTCCTTTTGCTCCAAGCAGTGGTTCTCAAACTTTACCACGCATCAGAATCACCTGGGAGACTTACTAAAACACAGAGTGTGAGTGTCCCATCCCCAGATTTTCTGATTCAGGAAATCTGATTCAGGCCCCAAAATTTGCATTCCTAAGTGCCTAGGTGATACTGCTGCTGCTGGTCCAGAGACCATACACTAAACACCTCTGCTTAAACTAGGAATGGTTTCAGCCTTGGCTGTGCATGAGAATCACCTGTGGAGCTTTTTAACATTATAGAGTTTGAGTGAGGCCTGGGCTTCAGTATTGCAAATGTGCCACAAGTGATGCTGACATATGACCAAGGCTGAGAAAACCATATATGTGTTTATCTTCATTGAAGGGTAATGATCCAGGATACCTGGGTGGCTCAGTGGTTGAGTGTCTGCCTTTGGCTCAGGGCATGATCCCGGGGTCCCAGGATAAAGTTCCACATCAAGCTCCCCATGGGGAGCTTACTTCTCCCTCTATCTATGTCTCTGCCTCTCTCTCTCTGTGTCTCTCATGAATAAATAAATAAAAAATCTTGAAAGAAAAAGAAAGAAGAAAGAAAGAAAGAAAGAAAGAAAAGAAAGAAAGAAAGAAAGAAAGAAAGAAAGAAAGAAAGAAAGAAAGAAAGAAAGAAAATGATCCTTCTAAAGCACTAGCACTTTATAGTGGAATCAGTCATTTACATGCTAGTATAAATGAGTCCCCAAGCTTTCCTGAGATATAATAACTAAATGCAATGGGTTTTCCTGGATTGGATTCTGGAAAAGAAAAAAAAAAATAACGGAAAGACTAGAGAAATTTAAATAAAGTCTGTAATCTAGTTAATAGTATTATACCAATGCTTATTTCTTCATTTTGATAAATGTACCACAGTTGTATAAGATCTTAACATTAGGGCAAGCTGAGTGAAGGGTATCCAGTAATTCTCTGTACTTTTTCTTTGCAACCCTTCTATAAAACTAAAATTGCCTTAAAATAAATTTAAAAAAAAAGACTATATACATGGTGTGGGCAAAGTCATTAATGCTGAAAATGTGTCAACTACCAATAAATATGGCATTATTCTTTGGATATAAGGTATATCTTTTCAGATATAAGATGTAAGATCTGTACATCAGAAAGCCATGACATCTCTATATTTGCCTCCATACTTGCTAAACTATAATTTGTATGAGAGATTTTCTGCCTTCTTCATCACAGTATCACCACCACTCAGCTCAAAGCAGACACTCAGAAAGTATGTGTTGAGTGAATGAATGAATGAATGAATGAAAAAGTAAGTGAATGATGATACTCTAGACTTTGTACAAAGACAGTCTGATAAACTCAATGCTTGAAGATATATCTAAGAAGATATATTTGTAACTTTTTTCACTTATATATAAATATATTTACATATTTACATTTTTATTATGCATTATATATAAACCTGAGAAATTTAAGATTTACATATAAAATCTAAGGAAACACATACACGTATATGAAAAATACAGGTGCTTATTTATATATAATCATAGAGAGCCAAATAGGAATATTAAGCCAGTCCAAGGAAAAGTGAAATTTGTATCAATAGGGATTTTTGACTGTTTGTTCACTGCTATATTCCTGCACCTAGGATAGGTTTGGCATTAGCTGACACTCAATAAATATTTGTTCAGTGGATGAATGGATCAAGCCTCATATACAAGCCAAAGGGATGCCTTCCAGTTCCTCTTGGGAGAGTGTGTAGGAAGAGGGGTTGCTGCAGAGAAGCCCTCAGTCCCCCAGCCTTGAGGCAAGTTGGCATGGGCTGTGTTTGTGCTAAATGTTCCCCTGACATACCTTAGAGGTCCTCCCACTCTACCTTCCATGGCCTTTCAGGATCCACATTGTGCACAAAGGTCTGACTGTGTTTTCATCCAAAGGAAAAAAAAGAAATGCCACATCGGAAATGTCTCTACACACTCATTTCCACATTGCGACCTGTGTTGATTCGGTGAAGAAATTCAACGGAAATGAACACCCCTTTGCAGAGAAGAGTCCCCCAAGCAAAAATTTCCAAAGGAGTCCCTGTACCCTTGTGAATCGCCAAAGAAACCTCTCTCCAGAGAAGAGCTTCTCTTGTGGGGGGCTCCCAGTGGTATTGCTGTCGGTCTTATTACAAGCTCTTAACTGGGCCATGACTCTGGACACAGCACAGGTAATTTCTCTCCTTCAGAAACCCTCAAAGTATAGCTGCGGGTTACAAAGATGAAACACAATTGTGTACACAGAAATCTGTCTGGGAAGCCAAAGGTAATTATCTCTGTTTCTTAGGCTTCAGAATCCCAACCTCAAACATTTCTGTTGTTCTCCTCCAGGCACTCCCATTATTAGAGACTAAAGTTGAAATGAGTATCTTCTCTTTACTATGACACTAAAATTAATAGGAAAATGATTTTTGTGGGCTAAAGTCTTCTTTATCTGCACTGTTTACCACTGTTATTCATGGGAAAATGGGAAGAACTCAGGGAAAGAATTTATCTCTAGGACAGACCCAATGGCTGCAGAGAAGATGATCCATGGCCAACAGACCATCCAACCAAAACTAACATCCTTTCTATCCCACCCCAGGGACTCCAATTGTCAGCGTGGATTTCCACCAAGTCGCTCCCTTGCCTCTGAAAACTTGCACGGATATCTATTCCGAGCAGGATGACAAATTAAGCCATTGTCACACTGGGAGAGCATCATATTTATCACATTAGCCAGGCAGTTGATGAAAAAGGTCCTAAGCAAATGGGACACGGGGGGTACTGGTTAGATGAAGATGACGATGGTAATAATGAAGATGGCAATGATAGTGATGATATTGCTAGAGATGGTGGTAAAGATGATGGTTGTGAAAGTGATGTGAGGTATAGACAGTAGAGCTAATAATAGCAGAAAAACACCCCTGTAGAAAAATGCATAATGTGCCCATCACTATAGTAAGCATTCTGTATGAATATTTCCAGTTCCTCCTCACGTTCATTAGAATAGACCCATTTCCTAGATGAGAAAAACTAAAGCTGGAAGAGATTAAGCAACTTGCCCAGAGTCACCCCACTAGGAGCAAGGGCTAAAGCCCACCAAAGATTTAAGATGGCACTCTGGCTGGAGCATCCTAGGTTTTCAGGGTAGGAAACGTTCCAGGGTTCCTAGGGAGTTAAGAGCATGCCAAGAAAGGAGTAGAGGGCTTGGCAGGCTTAACCTTTTGGCCGTCCCCTCTGCTCACATCAACTTCTCAGCTGTAACAGTTCAGTCACCTTCTTTACCAGCTCTGTTGAAGAAATACATAAGCAAAGGCCAGAGACACATCTTGAACATGGTGGGAGTTACTGGATGAAAAATGTTCTTTGCGTGGAATTTGCTTTTCTTCTCTGGGAAGGGAAGACAGGTCACCCATGCTGGGTACCTTAAAAAAATTAGAACTTTAAGAAAAAAAAAAAAAAAACAAGACATGAAGACACAATTAGTGACATGTTCCGCTCACCTCCCACAGTTATGTTGGCAATACTGAACAATGTTGTGTGCTATCACATGGTTACCTAATGGTATTGTCTTGTCATCCTAATCTGTTCTTTCCTCTATATGATCTTTCCATCTCGACTTCTAAGGTTTTGTGAACGGAGACCAGAAATAATCCTATTTCTTTTATGTGCCATGCCGCCCTGTTCCTGCACAGTGCGGGCGTGAGGCAGGTGCCTAATGAGTGTTTGTGATCTGCTTTACTGAGTCACTTCCAGGGCTTCCCTGGTCGGCTCCTGAGGATTCTGATGGACCCGGGAAGGTCAGAACCTTGAGAACCTAGACAGTTCAGAGGGATTATCTGGCCTCCCTACAAGAACCAAGATGACCCTTTTGATATTTTGGGGTAAGCATCAGGCAAGCTCTCCCAAGTTTGGCTTCTAAAGAGACTCAAGACCCTTCTCCAAGAAGTAGATTGAACTCAGTGTGAAGAATAGCCTAATTTCCTCTGTGCCTCTGTGCCTTAGCAGGGAGAATTAGCTGAGTGATAGATGGAGACATGCTTTCCTGGTGCACATACTCACAGCCATCTTAACTACATGGCCATTAAGGACACAAATTGGGAGCCAGATAACCTTCAGGATGCCAGCTGTGTGACTTTGGACAGCTTACTTAACCTCTCTGTGCCTCAGTTTTTTCATCTGTAAAATGGACAAAGTACTCCTACTGTCTCATAAGACTGTTGTGAGGATTAAATATATATAAAGCACTTAGGAGGGGCTCCTGAGTAGCTCAGCATCTGAGTGTCTGCCTTCAGCTCAGAGCATGACCCCAGGGTCTCGGAATCGAATCCCACGTTGGGCTCCCTGCATGCAGCCTGCTTCTCTCTCTGCCTGTGTCTTTGCCTCTCTCTGTGTGTCTCTCATGAATAAATAAATAAAATATTAAAAAAACAATAAAGCACTTAGGAGAGTTCCTGGTGTATATAGCAAGTGCTGTATGTAGGTTGGATGTTATTTCTATTATTTTTATTTATTCTCATTATTAGTAAAGCATTTGCAGATATAAGGTATCTTCACCACTCTTCATGACACACAATGATTCCCTTTCTTCCAGCAAACCCATGAGACAGATTTTATTACTATCCTCACCGTTAGATAAGAGGAAATTTAAGATCAGAAGACATAAGTGACTTGTTAACCATCTGTGCTCATTTCATCGTACCATTCTTGTCTCTTGATGACAGTACAGATAATGACCTTCCCATGATGGTCAGGCCCTGTCACGACAGTCAGGGCAGGGGCAGATGGCTCAGGATAGGCTGTTTTCCCAACACGCTGTCTCTTTGGTTAGTGTCCCAAGGATCATCTCTCTTTACTGTTGGACCACCCTGTCGTTAAAGCCATGCATGTGCCCAGCACCTTACCTCTGCTGACTTTTCTCATATAGTCCCTAACTGCAAAATGAACCTCTAGCTTTCTGTTTCTAATGAGCTTGGTGGTCATTTTATCTCATTACAGTATGCCTCGTATACTCGAAGTGATTTTCCCTGGGGCAAGAAAAAAAATCTGCCACCTGCTGCCAAGCTCAGAGAGAGCCTGTTTTGTTGGACTAGAAATGAGCAGGAGGCCAGGGCTATAGGCACCTGGGGACCAGGAAGTCAATGTCCTCCATTCCCAGCTGTTAGCTACTAAGGGCATGTTTGCTGATGGCATCTGCTTGTATGCAGGCATTCCAAGACCGCCACAAGCCTGGTACAAGGTGCGAGAAGGTTACAAAAAATGTACCAGACACAGGCAGTGCACAATGAGACTTACAGCCCAGGGATGCATGCAAAGTGCTCATACGGCAAATTCTAATGCTCAAGCCAGCCTACCTCGTTTCAAATCCTGCTCCTCCTCTTCCTAACTTCATATCCTTAGGCAAGCTGCTTAACTTTTCTATGCCTCAGTTTCTCATCTACAAAAATTTCTCATCTATCTTATCAGGATTAAATAAATTAATATATACAAAGCTCATAGTGCAATGTCTGTACATGGCAAGCAGTTAATCATATCATATTACTATTATTATTATCATCATATGTTTATATACTATTAAACATGCAGTATATACACAGTATATACTATATAGAGAATAGAGAACATACACTATATAGTTATACCACGTAAGTATATAATATATATATATATAGCACATGGTCTACATATAGCATATTATTACATATACTGTTATTAAAATAACTACATGTTATCATGACAACATTCTGTAGTGACACTCAGGAGAAAGTGATTATATCTGACAAGATGAGTCAGAGTTATGGTTATAAAATAGCATAATAGTCTCTATTTTTGAGGGCTCAAAATGTGCTAACCCCTTCCCAAGTATCATTACCATAATCCTCATAAACCCTCACAAGTGGAAAGGAGCTGCCACATTTTGGATGAGAAAAGTAATACTTAGGGGTGCCTGAGCATCTGCCTTTGGCTCAGGGTGTGATCCCAGGGTCCTGGGATCGAGTCCCACATCGGGATCTCTGCCTATGTCTCTGCTTCTCTCTGTCTCTCATGAATAATTAAATAAAATCTTGAAAGAAGAAAGGAGGAAAGAAAGAAAGAAAGAAAGAAAGAAAGAAAGAAAGAAGAAAAGAAAGAGAGAGAGAAAGAAAGAAAGAAGAAAGAAAGAAGAAAAAGAAAGAAAGAAAAAGAAAGAAAGAAAGAAAGAAAGAAAGAAAGAAAAAAGAAAGAAAGAAAGAAAGAAAGAAAGAAAGAAAGAAAGAAAGAAAGAAAGAAAGAAAGAAAGAGAAAGAAAGAAAACTAACCCTCAGAGAGAGCAAGTGACTTGCTCAGCAGCCACGGTCGGGCCAGGGTTTGCGCCCAGGTGGGCCTGGCTCCAGGGTACAGGTGCCTCGGTGGGGGTCCGCCAGGGCCTGGGAGAGGAGCGGCCTGGTGGGGAGGCGGCCAAGGGTGCCAGAGCCACAGTGGAGGAAGGAACCCGCAGTAGGGATGGAAGGAAACAGCAGATGTGAGCAGGGCTGACTGTCGTCTGGTGGGAAGCAGGGTCTTCTGAGAGCCCTGCCCGGATGGCTCTGAATCCACTTCTGGAGTGTAAAGTCCTGACACTACGGCGGGGCGCGTGTTGAGGTGACCCCCCAGCCAGCCAGGCACCCCTCCCCTGCCCTCCCCCGGCTCAGCGAGCAGCGGTGCTGTGCCATCCTTCTGTTCGGTGAAATGTCAGTGTGGGAGCAAAGCGAGAGCAAACGTCTTTCATTTGCCAATTAGTCATGTCCCACTTGTAACTGTTCTTGTGTGTGATGTGTGTGTGTGCTGCACATTATTTAACTTTTCCTTTATCACAGTGGGTGTCCCCACTCAAGTTTTATTAAGTTCCACGTGGGCCAGGACTGTCATATGTTTAATCAGTTTCCCCAGAGCACAAGGGAGACATACTGAGGATTTAATAAGTGACTGTCCTAGAGAGAGAGAGAGAGAGAGAGAGAGCAGCCCAGCCCCTCCCAGGTCCTTGAAGACTGCAGGTGGCAAGGTTGGGGGGGGTGGCCAGGCCTGATTACTAGGTGGGCTGGCCCCCACGGGGGCCCTCACAGCCCCTTCCTTGTGCAGTCGTGCCTCCCCATCCAGGGCCGAGGGAATCCCTGCCATGCCTCACCCTCTCCCTCTGCCTTCATGAGAAATGGCAGCCCCACCACACGTGGGCGTGCAGTGTGAAGCCACTAGGTGACATTCGCATCTGGGCAACTGTTTTGCTGTTCTGTTTTCCTGCCCCTTCCTGGGGAGATAAGATCTGGACGGGCTTGTGGTTCTCTCCCCACCGACCCTCAAAAGCAACACCCAAGCCAAGTTCCCATTTCTCAGACGCCTCCCCCAAAATCACACCCCATTTCCATATCTGTCATGAGATCGGGGTCACTTGAAAGCAGCAGCAAAGAAAAACACAGAGCAAGATCAATGCTTCTGAGCTTCCCTTTCTTCTGAGAAGGTCTCCAGGCAAAAGTGATTTGCATGGGCTGCAGCTCAGTATCTCACAGAGGGACACTCACACTGGAGGTTGCTAGAGGAGCCACTTACCCCAGCCCTAAGGGGTGGGGTGAAGTGAAGGCTTAAAAGAGAGCTAGGTGCTAAGTGTGCAAGTCTTCCGGGGGCCTGGGGAGAGGGAGCAGGACAAGGGAAAGTCACACATCCCCAAAGAAATAGCTAGAACCCGTGTGCCAGCTAGCTCCAAAATGCGATTCCGGTTGCAGGGTGCCCTAAGATAGGAACCAACTCTTCTCAAACTCCTCTGGAAGCAGAGGGAGTGACTACCTGCGTTTCCCAGCGCACAACACAGAATTAGCCCCACTCGGTAAAACACTGTGGCTTGTTTGCTGACTACCAGCATGTTCCACCAGCCCGAGAGAAGCCCCATCCTGATCACTCCTTCCCTCAAGGCTTCTCCTTTACCCTCATTCCTCTTCAGACTTCCTTTACTTTGTAAGCTGGCAGCTGGAAATACCAGTCCTCGGGATGCTAAAGTTTGCTGCGAATTCAGAGAAACTGAGCATAAAAGATAGCACTGCACAGACAGCTTGAAAGGACAGGGGTAAGAGAAATCAGAAATTTCTCCTTCATTTTAAGAAAAATCATACCCTTCTGACTTTAGGTCCCAGAGGTCAGCCCAGCAGGGGACAGAGAGATGGGGGGTGGAGGGAGGAAGGGAGAGCAAGAGAGAGGGAGGTCGTCGGGATTCTTTTGTATTTCCTGGTGTTCAAAATAGCAGGTGTTCAAAAAGGAGGCGAGTATGGCTTGAGGTCCCATGTGATTTAGAAATGGCCTCTCTGATTGGCCAGCCCAACAGCCTCCCAAGACAGATCCACATTCAACAAGGAAGAAAATTGACCTCCAGGATGAAGTCCTCCTGGTCTCAGAGCTGGAAGGGGTGGGTGGATATGGCAGCCTCGGGGGTTGAGGGTAGGGGTCAAGGAGGAGGACATCAGGGGAGCCAGAGGCCAAAAGGTTAAAAACGCAGTGGAATGTGTCAGCTCCTTTACTGTTAAGTTTCAGGATATTTTTCATTCTGGGCAACCTAGGACGTCCAGCTGTTAATAGAGACAGGCTTACTGGGCATGGGGATGGATAGCTGGGCATTACTGATCGTGTAGCCTGACTGCAGGAATGGGGTTATAGAGTCTGAGTCTGCAGAGTCTTCATCAGTTCCTTTCCTGGATCCTCAATGTAAAGACCTGTGACCTCTTCTTGGCTATATTATTACATTTAATAACATATGCCCCTCACTTGGGGTCCCCATACACACATACCCCAGACCTCAGAGGACTCTGGCTCCCTGAGGTCAGGTCAGAAGAACAGATCTGAGAAGCCATCCACCATGTCAATGGGATGGAATAATTTGGGGCCCTTCATGTCCTCAGATAAATCCAGAGCGTGCCATGGTTCTAATCCAATATTCATGCCTCTTTCCAAGTACTGGAATCTCCAGGCTGTACTTGGAGAGCATGGAAGATATTTGCCCAGGGCAGGTCAGGATGACCTCTAAGAGCACGGGCTTTGGGGTCAGAGCTCCTGGATTTGTATTCTAGTTCCACTGTGCACTTTGGGACCTTGAGAAAGCTGTTTGACTTCTCTGGGTCTCCTTTTTCTCAAACGTAGAAAGAAATTAATAATGATCCTTGACAGGACTACCTGAGACATTGTCTATGCCTAGCACAACATCTATTTGAGCAGATAAAATGCTCGATAAATAGTAGTCATCCTTATTATTTTTATTATCGTTACGATTGTTTTTCTGCAGATTAGTAGCCTCACTCGGCCTGCAGGTGAATTCCCTCAGGGTAGGCTTTGGGGGAAGCCAGTGCCCCAGCCCTTCCCAAGTTCCGGTGAGCTCTTGAGGGGGTCAAAGTGCACACAGTTTGCCATGTGTTAATTTAATCTTGAGGGGACTCGGGCCCAGTGCAGCCCAAGGCTTGGGCCTACCTTTTGGACAGAGTTAGGTGACTCCAACACTTCTGCCTTATGTCCCTGGGTGTGAACCAGGTGTTTTTTTTTTACATACTGAGAGATTAACTACAAGGACTTGCCCTTGTGAGAGTTTTACCGACTCTGATGAGGCTTAAAAATGATGTTAACCAGCCGTTCTGACTCGGTTTCTGCCAGTCACTGCTTCGCATGGCTGCCTCTGCTTCTCTTCCTCTTCCTCTTCCTGTCCTCTCTTTGCTGATCTGGACTCAGCTTGGTATTCTTGTCACAAGGTCATCTCCCAGGTGAGCTCAGCTCTGCATGAAACAAAACAGCTCATCTGAAGGCACCACACTGTCTGCACAGGGAGGGGGACAGCTCTCCACACACTCCTGTCCTCTGACCAGTGGGCTCTTTCAGTTCCATATTGCAAGGCGAGGCAGGAAGGGTTTTAATCTAAGCTCTTGGAACCCTCGGACAGGGAGCAGGAGCTGCCCCTCATCTGGGTGCCGGGTGGTCTATGCCGTCTAGGGGTCAACCACTCAGCTTTAAACGATGTCTGGGCACAATTTGTTTTCAAAAGGCGTGTATGTTTGTTATTTTCTAAACTTCAGTTTTAGATCCGTTTGGGTGTTCTCCGAAGGAGAGCCACGCTGATTTGGCACCCACCCGCTCCCTCTCCCACACTCTCCTGCACCCAAGCATCTTGAATCCCTGTTGCGCCAGCTGCCGCGCCATGCGTCTGAGGCATTTTAGTGTTCTTGGACCACGGCGCGTATTTTATAAACACACTGTCAGTTTACACTGCCTGGGAACTTAGGGGCTTTCCTGTCTCCAGGAAACAGCTGTGAGGAGCTTGACCAACCTTTGCTTTGTGGAGAGTGAGACGTCAACTCTGATGATGCACGTGGGGCAGGTGCGCTGGCTGTGTTCCTGCTGCTACACCTAAGGATGCGCCCAGAAACGCTAAGGAGGGAGGCTCATTATGCTCTCCTTCCCCCACTTCCAGTTTAATTGTTCATAAATTACTTTGCATACTGCAAAACCCCACGTCGGCTCATCTTCGTGCTGTCTGCTGGTAGCACCTTCCACTATCTGATGACCATGGGCCTCTGTGGTCACAGAATCATGGAATCATAAAGCCGGAAGGGACTTTGAGAGTGTCCTTCACCCAACAGATTAGATGAGCACTTACCACATGCAAAGCACTGTGCTGGATTCCATGAGTGAAGGAAGGTGAGCAAGACCAAGTCTCTGTCTTCCTAGACTTTCTGCTCTGCCATCACCTCCAGGAAGCCTTCTGCAACCTCCCAAGGCAACGTCAGGTTGTATTTCTTTGTGGTCCCATATCCCTCTGCTGACTACTATCATGGCACCTGCCACACTGTAGTTAAATTTCTTCCCCATAGAATGTGAGCTTCCAGAGGGCAGGACCAGGCATGCTGGGTGGCACTCAGATTCTGCAGTTTGCATTACAAGGAGAAATAACAGAAGAGAAATGCTTTATGTATTAGCCACCAATGATGGTAGTTATTTGGCTAACCACCAAAACAAGATGCGGTTGTTGGCTGCCTGAAGAAGAAAGAACTGGAGAAGACAGAGGAATACCAGCAATCTTGAGAGGCCAAGAAAAAATGGTCAGAATGTGATCATCTAATCTACTGCTCCCTTGGCCCTGCAGCAAACCTTCTATTATTGCTGGAGGAGGTTGTATTAGTTTGCTAGGGCTGCTATAACAAAGTACCACAGGCTGGACGGTTTAAACAGAAGTTTATTTTCCCACAATACTAGAGGCTAGGAATCTAAGATCAGGATGTTGGTAAGGCTGGCTTCTTCTCAGAGCTTCCTTGGCTTGCAGATGACCACCTTCTCCTCTTTGTCCTCACGTGGTCTTTTCTCCATGCCTGTCTCTGTCCTAATCTCCTCTTCTTATTAGGACACCAGTCATAATGGATTAGGGCTCACCTATACGACCTCATTTTACCTTAATTACCTTTTTAAAGGTAATTTCCAAATACAGCCATATTCTGAGGTACTGGAGATTAGGACTTTACCATATGAATTGGTTGGGTGGTGGTGGTGGGGGGAGGAAAATTTAGCCCATAACAGACATCAACACCGGTCCTCACAGATGTGCCAGAGAGTTCCTGACAAAAGCCACAGCCAATTAGTACAGGGACCAAGAAATAGGCTTGTGACTACTTCCCTCCTTGGAGGACTTACAATCCTGGACATTCAAGGCTTTGTCTGTCACTGAAGACCAAGCATAAAGCCCTTTTATATGTGCCCCCTCATCCCTTCCCCTTCCATGGGTGCAACCCAAGGTTTTTGTATTTGAGCCAAGGGCAAGAGTGGTGTCAACGTGGAGGAAATAAAGAGACAGATTCCCCTTGGGACTAGGATGGAAAATGACATCGACAGAGACAATTTGTAAGGAAACTTACTGGCTCACTTCCTGAGCTCATAAGCAGACCTAGAAAAAAGGTCCAAATGCCCTGGCTAGATGGAGGAGAGCCAAGCCTCCAACAAACACCAGCAGTGGATTGCTGACCACCAGCCAGAGCCATGTGCTGCTAGACAGGAACCAAGATGGAGGAGAAAGAAAGTTCTGGCAAGAGGATGACCTTCCCTTCAACATGGCCCTTGCCGTTGGCTTGTGCAAGGTCCCAAGTCCTCAGCCACCTTGGTTCCCAGGGATGTTCTTTACTATCGGGTGCCAATTGGCCAAATGTCACATTGGAAGAGAGTACAGGATACAAGCCTCCAGATGAACCAACTCATTGTAACCAGACTTGGCTTAGCTGGGGTGCACAATGCCAAGATAGCAGTGGGAGGAGGGGGGGTGTTGCTGATTCATCACAGGCAGGTGAGAGAGTGGCTGGGGGTGGAGCAGGCCCACTACACACAGCTAGAGTGGCCTCGAGGTTCTCAGAGCTCAGCTAGCAAGCTACAGTCCAGCTCTCTAGACAAAGGAAAGTACACAGACAGGCTTCTCAGCCCCCCAGAGCCAGGTCTCCAGAGTTCTGGAGGACTGGCAAAAACCAGATGTGGACTTTTTTCAGGAGGAATTAAAGTTTCTTCCAAAACCATCCCATTGGCCCAGATGACCTGCTCCTCAATCTCATCCTGAAATTGCGTCTAGGGCAGGATATGCCAAGCTAAGAAGCTCTAGCTCTGGAGCTCTATCAGGAGAGAACAGCCAACAACCTTCTTATTTTTCATGCAAAGACCAGAAGCTCAGAATCAGGAGAATGATGGCAGTGGGCATGGTAGGAAGTGAACCCTAACTTAGCAGAGACTTTAGGGGAGATAAAGCAGGAGGGGATGAGACTAGTGATCATCTCACAAGAACTAAGCCTCAGAACTCACAGGATTGCACTTAGAACTACTTAGCCCACCTGCGATAGATAAGAACACAAAACAGCATCTACACAGTCTGAGACAGGAGTCTGTCAGCCAGGAAATGGGAGAGATTTCACTGGGGACCCTGTGACCCCATTTATTCATTCATTCGGCTCTTACTTGTGGAGTATCCAACTTCTGCCAGCCACTGTGATGGGTGGCAAACAAGATAAACTCACAGACAGTATCCTCATGAAGCTTACATTCTACAAGAGGGAAAAGAAAATAATCAATTACAGAATTCAAATATTTATAATTGTGGCAACTGCTACCAAGAGTTTTGAGCATGATGAGAGAACCCAGGCTGGGCAGTCTGGGAAGGCCTCCTTGGAAGTGACACCCCGGCTGGGCTCTAAAGGATGCTTGAGAATTGCCTAGATAAAAGGATGGGATGGGGGCATGGGGGAATATGCCATGGGGAAAAAAAAAAAGAGAGAGAGAGAAACACGTAAAGGCCTTGAGGTTAGAAAGAGCACTCAGGCCTCCGGTCTCACCTAACAATTTGTGTTGGGTCCCTCAAAATCTGAAAACTCCAATCTGGACAATTCAAGAAGTTACTCTGCATCTAATGAGTAGAGCTAGCCAGCTGATTTGCAAAGATAAGGCTTAGGTTTGCACCCGTGGGTGCAGAAAGGCAGGATGTCCCTATGGGCTCCCACATTAAATGGGTCCAGACCACTTGGTGTGCAGGAGAGACAAACTGAGGCTGGCTTCTCCAGCAGTGCCATACACTGAGATCTACAAAAGGTGGAAGGCGTGGCAGGTTATGGTCACTTTTCTATTATGGTACCATTGAGGCCAAGCTCACAGGACTTACAGAGCACAGAAGCTGCTGGAGGTCAGCCTCTCTCCATCTCAGAAACTCACAAACAGGAAGATGGCCCCTTCTCCATTCACCCAAAGGGAATCTCGAATCCTTCCATCTAATAGGATTCCCCCTAAACTACCCCACGCTCCTCTTGTCTTTGACCCCAAGAAGGAGGGATATAGGGAAGATCCTTCCAAGCCCAGAGACCTTCAGAAAAAAGTCCAGCAAATCCCTCCCCTACATCTGAGTCAACTATCCTCCATGCAGCCCAATCTCCATCAATTTCCATCTTAATGTCCAAGGCTCAAAGACGTGTCTCAGAAGCCACCAATAAAGGAATAAAGTGTGAATCCACACTGCCTCACTTCTGCCAGGCTTCCTCCCCACTTGCCCATGAGAAATGGTTCCCGGGGGGAGGCCCCTCATACTTTCCAGGCCTCCTCTTGCTCAAAAGCCTGGACTCAAGCCACACAGTCTCATCTCACATGCATACAGGCCTGATGACAAACCTAACGTTCCATCCTCGGGCTTCCCAGGACCTCATCTAGTGTGGAACAAAGATGGAGAAATGACAGCAGCCTCCTCCAAGAGGGAAAAGGCAAGTCCTATCTGAGCTTCAGACCTCCTGCAGGAGGGGGGGATATCCCAGCCGCTCACCTTACCACCTGGAGAGTCCCAGGTACACGCATATGTCCCCCTAAATGCTCATGGCTACCTTGGGAATGGGCAGCTGGCACTGGAAAGAAGGATGCCTACCTTATCTTCATTTCTTCCCAGTCGGAAGTGGAGTCAAGGGCTTGTTACCACTTGGAAGCATTCTCATTTAGAAACTTCCTGCCTTTGGGTGCAGCAGATCAGCAGGGTCAGGCTCACTTAGTGAGCACAGACACAGACAACCACACAGAGCACAGTCAGGAGCCCCTGGGTGGGTACCACCTGCAGCCAGTGCCCACAGCAGCCCTGTGCAAGGGAGCCAGGGCAATTCTAGGGGGCAGATGCCACTGCAGCTTCAGTCTTAGTGAAGCCACACCCCTCTGTCTCTTCCTCACTACCTAAGAAGCTCTAAGTTGGGATATTTGTGCCTTTTCTTTGTGTATTTATCCCAAGCCCCCTTCCAACCCTGGGGCACAAGACACAGCGGATTTCCACTTGTTTCGCAGCTAAGGTTCCTGCAGCCCACAACTCTTGATCTAGCCACTCTTCAGCGCATGTCTAAGGAGAGAGCTCCCTTGGCCACTCCCAGAGCCCCTCCTGGGACCCCTAGACAGACCCTCACCCCAGTGGCAGCAGGAAGAGGCATCACAGTGACAGGGCTCCCCCTAGTGACAGCTCGCCAAATGGTGACCCATACAGGAAGGCTGGTGGGAGTCTCTCCCCTGCTCACCGTTCTGTGAAATGAGGTCCCAGGAATATCTTCCAGCTCCCCCTCAACCAACCACTCCCAAATTAGGGCAGCTTTATCTGGGAGATCTGGAGCAGCAGAGCCCTTTGTATTACTGCCAAGGCTCCGCAGACAACACAAGACTTCAAACAAAACTCGAAATGACACCCAGGACAGGCCCTGAACCCAGCACGGGGCCAGACTGATGGGACGTGTTCCAGGGTCCTCACTGTGCCAAGCTCAAAGAGTCAGGTGCACAAGGTGGCTCCATTAAGTACCCACATTGACTGCCACCCAGAGAGCTGGTCAAAGTCTTCCCAAAGGAATTCTTAGACACTGCTCACCAGTGATAGTATAACACACTGAGTTCTCAGAGTGCCATGGCATTCATTATGTCATTTAATCCTCCGCAATGCCACTGCAACTCCCCGCCCCATAAAGCAGAGGCTGCCATCCAATGAGAACCCTGAGGCCTAGAGAGATGAGGTGACTAGCCAGGATAAAAGTTCAGCTCCTCCCCTATGATATCATTCTCCTGAGGGGCTGTGAGCTGATAACCCTACAGAGGAGGGACACCACCGGGAACCAGCAAGCCTCTTAGGCAGAAGCCCCTCTCCCTCCCTGGCACAAAGGTCACCATAGCAACCCTCCCCAGATCCTCACAACCTAGAGCCACCAGCACTAGTGAGACAAAGGCTTACTGGAGAAGCAAAGCAGGCGACAAGAATTAGCACAGGCTCATGGACTTGATGGGTCTCTGCTGCCTGACCACCCCTTGGAAGTACATCTTTGATAGGATACAGGAGCATAGTCAGCCGAGGGAGCACTGGAGGTCCTCATGGGTGCAACTTCAGAGCATCTCCCACCCACAGCCCCAGTTTCCGTGATCCAATGCTTCACAACTTGGCATGGGATTCAGCTTCATGTAATTTTTGCTATAAAACAACAAATGCTAATTTGTTCACATTTATTAGAGTTAATCAACCCCCAGTGGTGGTAGCATAAATGAATGTTAATTGGCCTCAAAGTCATTCACCATCATTAAAGCTGTAAGACTGTGTGGTTACTAATCAAACAGGCTTGCAGATAAGTAATGCCTATTCATTGAATTCAATACAGTTTACTTAAAACATCCAGAGGAACACATCATACTAAGTGCTTGAAAAGATGAATAAAAAGGATCCTGGCCCTCAAGTAACTCAAATCTTAGTAAAGAAATACATGAGAAGTCCTCAAATAAAAGCAAACTATGCCAAGTGCCTCAGGAGAGTAAGAACCACCACAGCATTTCAGAGAGGGGTTGAGCATGTCTCTCTGGGGAATCATAGAGGGCTTCATGGAGCTTGGAATGTGGGTAGTAGAACAGAGATTGTGCGGCATTCTCTCCAGGGAGTGTATGTACACTGGTAAATGTGGGGAAAATGAAGCGTATTCTTTGGAAGCAGTGAGGACTTCTAATAGGCAGCAGCCTTTGTGCATAGGGAAGAAGTTTATAAGCATTGCTGAGGCCTTGCTGCATGCCAGGGCCTATTTGCTGTATGTACGCTCTGTGCAGAGCACAGGGATACACCAGCAGACAAAACACAAAATGTCCCAGATCTCACAGTTTACAGTCCCTCCAAAGATAAGACTCCAAAGATAAGACTAGAGAAACCCCAGTGTTGCCCTTCTAAATAGTTTGAGGATTTTCAGGTTGGCACTGGAATAGGATAGCTTGTAATACTGCAAGTTTACGATGAGAGCCTTTTGGAAGATAAATCTAGAGCCAGAGTATAAAGCAAATTTAAGAAGAATGAGGAAAAAACTTGAAAGTCCAGCTAGGTAGCTGCTGCACTAACCTAGATAAGAAGTAATGATCAAAACCAGGGCAACAGGTAGGAAGGCATGAGTGGAAGAGATACTACACAGGTAGACCATACTCAGTTTGGGAACTGACTAGATATAGAAAGTAGGGCAAGAAAAGCACCAAACTGACTGACTCGGAGAATGGTGGTGTCATCGTCCAAAGCCAAGGAGTCAACAGGAGAATGTTGGTATGGGAAAGAAACGATGAGTGGATAGGAGTTATGCCCCCAGTTCTCCCTACCAATGAGGCAAGGGGTGTCCCATGCAAAGAGAAGTGAGAGTAGCCAAGAACCCATGAAGGACAGGCCAATGGGAAGGACAGGTCAATGAAAAATAGAAAGAGAAAGAAAGAAAGAAAGACAGAAAGAAAGAAAGAAAGAAAGAAAGAAAGAAAGAAAGAAAGAAAGGAAGGAAGAAAGAGTGGGTTAGCTCATGAGCAGTCATGTCTCCTCAAGATCTTAGCACCTCCTCTTCTCCCTTGAGGTCACCAAAGTTCCTTGGAAAAACACCTTCTCTTCTAAAAGCCATAGTCTCCTCTAGGAGACCACACTGTAGAGGATATATTAGAAATATGTGTGACATATGTGGTGGAGATGTCAAAGGGGATTTGAATCCTAGTGGTGATGGGTGAAAAAGGGTCTCCATCTTCAATGTCCCTTGTGGCTCTAATACTTTATCATGGTTTCTCCTCTAACAGTGATTCTCCCTCCTTGCTCAGAGACCCCAGATCCTGCTGTAGAGTTCCTGATTTGCTGGCTTTCCCATAACTCCAACAGTCCACACTGGCCTAAATTCCATATGATGACCACCAGTGGCATCAGAAGAACCAAGTCAGAAGTCACCCTCTTAGCCAGCACCCAGCGCTTCTTACCTACCTCCCCTGTATCACACTCTATCGGAGGCGGACAGGCCTAGGCAGGTCGTGCACAGCGGCTCCCAGGTTGGGGTGAGAAAGTTGACATCTTCTCAGAGTTTACTCAAAGTGCTTGTGCCCTAGCAGAGCATGTCCTCTGGGACCTCACAAGGACTCTGAGTGGCACAGTCAGGACATTTCCTGGGCTTGCAGCAGCCAAATGCAAACATCTTCCATTTGCAATCCTACCACCAAAGTCTCAAAAGCAGATTGAAAATCAATTCCCCACAAAGGCGTTGATTCTTGACAACCAAGAATTCCCTCAGTCGGCAGAGTTTCTCCATCAGTGCCTGAGGAAAGTCACTGCTGCTTTCACTTTTCCATAGGAACATCTCTTCTCTCTCATGATGCCATTAAACAAACCCCAGCAAGTGGAGCAATGACATTGCAAAATAATTACCAAATGGTCAGTTTTCTACCCGTCTCTAGCCCTGGAGTTTAGAAGAAAAGTGAGATCCAGTCAGAAAAAGATGATCCTCTTTCTGGAGAAGGCCAGCCACAGCATGGATCTCTCTGAGCTGTGAAATTGAGCAGGATCCTCCAAAAGAGGCTGAGAGAGAGATGGTCCACAATGGGCAAGGAGGATCATCACCACTCACCTTGGCATCACCAATCCCCAGATGTCGGACCTCTGCTCTCTTTCACAAAGGGCTGCTCTTATCTCATCCAGGCAATATATCACTAATTCCACAAAAAGGACAGAAGAATAAAAAGGATTTTTTCTCTAATAAATATTCTTTTGCAGCTAATCCACCCTTTGTAACTGTCAAGCTTCATGGGGCTGGCAGCAAGCCCATCAGATAACAAATGCAGCTGTGCCCTTAGAAATGTGAGAAGAGGAGATTAATAAAGATGAAAAACATGTTTGGGAGCTGTGTCTGAAGGGAGTCCTCACAGGGAGACCCTGGCAGCTCAGGGACCCCAAAACCAGCGCCACCCAGAAGCTATGGCTACCCCATGAGGATAGGGGTTAGACGAGTGAGCCTTGAAAACAGGGAGTTGAGCCTGCTTTCCTGACCCTTCCTGAGTCAGCTCAATAGAAAATGGGAACAGAGTGATAGAGGTGTCACATCACGAGGCACATGCTCTTGGTGTTGCCCACCCCCAGCATTAGGCTGAGGACACATGAGCTCTGCAAGGAGGCAGCCATGTCTACAGCAAGACCCCTCGTGCTTTGTGACAGTTCCATGGCAAGCAGCCCCATGTGAAGGTGACACTGTAGGAGGAGGGGTTTGACAGGACCTGCAGCCCAACAAGTACATGGGTAAGATGGGGATATCAGGACTGAAGACATCTGGGTTAGGCGGTCCTGAAAACCCTGGGTTTAGGTGAATGACATTGTGTAGAATGGAAACACCAGGGTTCCAGCCATCAGCAAGGACTATTGCACAGACAGAAGAGGAAGGAGGTGAAGGACACCTCCCTACCCATCTCCAGTTTCCCTGCAATGTCACCTCTGATGATATTCTAAAGAGAGATCTCCCCCCACGCAGCCCTCAGGATTTCTTCAAACCCTGCCACATGGTTCCTGCTGCTTTCCCTTGCATCCCTGTCTTGTGAGCCTGCACAGCCTCAGCTGATCTACAGAATTTTCCAGAGTCTCCAATCAGAGGAAGAGGAGATGAGGACTATAAACTTGGGCCTGGGGATGGCAGACCAGAGGGGAGGCCTGGAGAGAACAGTCAGGCAAAATTAAACTTTGGCTCAGGGGCCCAGAGCCCTAGGACACAAAGTCTAATGTCATATCCTTTCTTCTGACTTCCTTCAGTGATCTGGCCATTCCGGCCTATGCAGCTACTCCCAGCCTCCGGCCATCAGCTGTCTGGAGAGATTTGGGAGAAGTGGGACTACAAGCATCCACTCTGCTCACGGGGGAGCCAGAGTGACTGACACCAGCCTGAGAGACAGAAACAGCTCCAGGGCAGCCAGGATCTGATAACCAGGAAGACAGTGCGAGAGCCTAATGAGGAGGAGGTCCAGTGACAGACCACTACGTAAGCAAAATTAGACTCACTGTATCAGCCCACTCACTGTGTTCCAAGCACTGTTCTCACCTTTTCCCATTATAAATTTGTCCTGTCTTCACAGCAACCTACTTATTTTTATTGAGCTACAAGTCACATAACATAAAATTCACTTTAACCCTGTTGAGATGTACAATTATGTGACTTCCAGGACATTTACAATGTTGTGAAATCACAACCCTATTTAATCCAGAACATTTTTATCACCCAGAAAGAAACTCTGTACCCTTTAAGCCATTACTCACAAGAACATACTTTTGAGGTAGCCACCCTCTATTGATGATGTCTAAAAGCAACTTTTTGGGAGGGAGACAGGCTTACAGTCCAGCCAGTGTTGCAGAGCAGGTACCAGAAAGCACACTGGTTGCTAAGAGGCGCATTACTGAAAGTTTTTACGGGAGGAAATAGAGTACAGAGGTTGAGTAACTTGCTCAGGGTCACCCAGCAACTAGTGAAGTCCAGCTCTCTGACTCCAAAATGAGGCGGACACCTCTGTCTGGAAAATAAAGCCTGAGAAGAAAGATACTTCATAGCTTTTCAATGATAAATAGTACAGATAAGGTTCCCTTGAATTTGCTGACCAACTGTGAAGAGATTAGGAAAAAGGGACATGTATGGGGCTTTGAACCAGGAGGTTTAATGGAAGCACTCAAGATGGCTGTAAGCCTACGAAGTGCATTGGCGGTGAGAGACACAAGCCCCCCTACTTAGACCAAGGATCTCAGGAGCAAATAATAAGCATTTGCTGAACCAAATGCCATGAGAGACACAATAGAGTTTACAAAGAAGCGACAGGCCAGCTTCAGGTGTCCTCCAGCTGGTCCCACTCACTGTCTCAGATCTTCCCTGGTTACTCTCTCTGTTCCCATCCTGATGTAGAGCCCATGGTGCTGAAACATCCCTTCATCTTTCCTGGCTCTGTGCTGTTGTTGTTTTGTGAGTTTTTGTTATTTGTTGTTGCTGTGTTTTGTTGTTTCTTTCCATTTCAGAGCATTCGCCCCTCTCCCAGTTGTCTAAATCTCTGTCCCTTCTAATTAGCATAGGTGTCAGGGCAGTCTCCGCCCACCCCCCCACCCCCACCCCCACCCCCCCCACCCCCCCCTCCCGCTCCACAACCCCCCCACCTCTCCCCCACAACCCCCACCCCACCCCCATGCTGAAAGTGCATAATAACAAGGGGAACACTTAGGGAGCCCTGCTGTGCGGAGCTGAGCACTGGGCAGTGCATGCCTCCTCCATCTAATCCTCCCCCCAAAACCCCAGAGAGGCCCCAGAACTGACTCCAAGTCCAGCAAGCACAAGTAGCAGAACTAGATTAGAGTCCTGGTCCTTGTGATTCCAGAACTTTACCTCTTAACTGCGGTATTAATGCTCTCTCCACCAAGTCCACCCATCACAAGGCAGCCCTTCCTCCTACCTACCGCACCCCAGCTGGCCTTTCCTTCCACCAGATTGCAAGTCCTCGAGGACAGGAGCCACAGAAGCAGCTCAGCACAGTGCCTTTTTCACATCCAGACCCGTTTCCTTCTCCCCATGTGATCCCACAGTGTCCGCGTCAGCGACAACAGCAATCCACATCCAGAAGCCAAAATTAAGGGACTCCTCTGAAGGGAGAGCTGATCCTTATACCTTTGCCCAGGGGACAAAGGACTATAGGTTCAGTCTGTGTTCAGAGGTGATCAGGGATGGAGACATCTGGGCAAGAGCTCCATACACATTGCTTAGTGGCTGGCCTGGAGCCCCAAGGTCAGGATTCATGTCAGCCTGCTAAGAATAACAAAAAAAATCCCATTTTACAGCTGCTGATACATGTCAGTGCTCTAAACACTGAATTTACAGTATCTCAAGTCCACATACCAAGCCTACGAGGTAGGAGCTGCTATTATCACTGTTTCACCAAGGAGGGAATAGAGATTTGGAGAAGCAACTTTCAGGTTCATAGACGCTGAATGATACAGTTGGAATTTGAACCCATGGCTTTCTGATTCTAAAACCAGAGGAGAGGAGAGAACCCCCAAAACATATTTAGGGAAGAACACCTATCACCTAAGTTAAATATTCAAACTTTCCGTATTATCAGATATACACTATTTATAAACAAATGTTAATTGATTTGCATAAGATATGGCTCCTGCTGCCCAGAGGCTAATAATTTAGACAAGATGGCAGATGAAGGAATGGAGGACCACCACCAGGGCTGGCCAACAATGAAACAGGCTGCCTCTCAAAAGGAGTAGAGATGAATCATGAGGACTTCGGTGAGGGTGAATGCCAAGTTTAGGTCAGCTAACTGCCAACTTTCCTCCCAGCACAAATACTGCATGATTCCATTCATTAGCCCACAGTCAGTTTGAGATGTAAGAGCCTGCATTCAACAAAGTTCAGAGCTGAGGACACATACTTGATGGCCATCAGTATAAAAGTCGTAGGTGCTGTCACAAAGAGTGGCTGGGACTCCCAGCAGAGGACACATTGAGGGGTCAGAGTAGAAGCCAGAGAACTAAGCAAAAAGGAACACAGAGCTAGAGCCAAGGAGACTCTATCAAAGAGATAAGAAGAAGGAAAAGTGTAACACCATATCAGTCAGAGGGTTGCAGCCAAGACGAAGGATGGCTCAGAGTAAACCAGTAAGCACTTATGAGCACCCAGTATTCACTCCTCTGGTATTCGATTCCTTCAACAAATATTCATTGAATATCATTGGTGCCAGGCACTGTCCTATAGGGAGAGAGGGCAGTGAACACACAGGCAAACCCTGGCTCTCCAGGTGCTGACAGCCTTGGAGACATGTCATCGTGGCATGACATGAAAGAACGTAGATCATGGCTCCTCTGTCGAGATCACTCATAGCTGGGCTACAGATGCTAAACAAACACAGCAATCCACACTGCAATCCGATATTTAAGTCAGATGTAAAGAAAATAACAGACAGGAGAGAAACTAGCAAGTCACATACAGTTTTGTTCCACCAGGTAGAAGATATGTGAACGTGTTTAGAGGCAGGGAAATGTCTTAGCCAAATTTAATTTTACCCTGTTTCATGCTATCTAAAAACTTAAACTTTTGGGGCACCTGGATGGCTCAGTGGTTGATCCCGGGTTCCTGGGATTGAGTCCGACATCGTGCTGCCTGAAGGGAGTCTGCTTCCCCCTCTGCCTGTGTCTCTGCCTCTCTATGTCTCTCATGAATAAATAAATAAAATCTTTTAAAAATATAGAAAAAAATAACTCAAACTTTCACATTCTTCAGAAAAAGAACCTGACCACCACTGCGTCTCAAGCCATATACTTGTCTCTCCTAGAAGTAGTTCTAGAAGCCCTCATCACCACAGCTGGGCCAAGCCAGGCAGGCTGTGCCCAGGAGGGGAGACAGGAAGAAGACAATGCCCAGAATTCATTCATAAACCAGCCTTTATTACTTACAGTGGGCCACAGATTTAAAAAAATGGTCGTAAAATGCACATCACACTATTCCAGAGAATTCCCTGGAAAGCATTCCATCAGGCATCCCAACCCTGGGGGCAGAATAAGAGGACCTCACCTAGCAGATCTCTGTAGTTCGGATCTCACCTGGTCCTGGGACTCTCCAGTGAGATGCAATTCAGAAAGTCTGGTGCAGGTTCCTCTAGGGCTGCCCGATTCTGACCAGAACCCTGAATTATAGCAGCTCAAGCCTTGGAGGATCTAAAACCCATCACGGGTTCTCAAAGCACAGACGAGGGTACCCAGCCACAGGCTGTATCTTTGGTGGTTGTGTTTCCTGGAACATACCAGCAGCAACCCCACAGTGCTGGGACCCAGACCCCAGCCCCAGCCTTCACTCGGACGAGAAAAGCTCCAAGCCCTACTCTGCTCACAAGAGCTCAGACCTGGAATGAGAAAAACATTCATGTTGGAGAACTCAGGGCATCCTCGGAGATGGAGAAGGCGCCCCCCACCACCACCCCCAGCACTAGTAGGAAGGGGAAGAGGAGCTCATATTTCCCTGGAGGCTGTACCCTGCCCTGGGGAGAGCGGCTCCCCAGAAATGACACTTGAGGACCTGGCTTGGGGCCACACAAAGGCAGACAACTCAGGGTTTATTTCCCCTTTATAATGGAGGCAGGCAAGGAAAGGAATTCTTTGACTAAGTAACATAATACTTCTGGGTCCGGCCCACCAGGCTCTGCCCTGGGAAGAGCAAACAAGCTGCCTGCCCTGTCCCAACAGGTTTGTGGACACTGGTCCCAGCTGCCAGTCACCGTGCTGAGGTGTGGATGCAGGGAAGGGGGGCGGCGCTGGGAAGCTGACGCCCAGGACAGTAAGGATGTTGGCAGAGATCTGTAATCCAGTCTCCAGCCCTGCCAAGGCCAGGCCCCACACTCAATGCCACCAAGTCATCAGATGTAATTCTGTACCCCTCCCCCCAGCTCATGCCGCCTCGATTCCCCACTTTCCTCACTGAGCCAGGCCCCTGAACCCCAGTGTAAGGCCAGGGCTTCCTCCCCGTAAGCTGAGGGACTTCCCAGATGTCACCTGCCCAGGCCGGAGGTCTCCCCCACCAATGTATACATGCTCTGTGTGTCACAAGCCAGGAGAAAGCAGCTGTGATCCAAATGGTCGGCCACACAGGTAACATGTTAAAGCAGTCAGACTGGGCAATATTCCGCAGCTCGCAAAGTTTCTTTTCACAGATGTTATTCCTGTCCTCCGAACAACCTTCTAAGCTAGGCGTTATCATCTCCCCATTTTACAGATAGGAAAGCAAGAGGCTCCGAGAGGTATCCAGCAGAGCAGCAAAGCCAGGCCCTGAACCCGCCCGCTGCCCGTGGCTGCATCTCCTGCTGCAAACCCCAGGGCGGGACCAGGGCTCCTGGCGAGCAGTAGAATGGGTTCTAGCTAAACCCCAGCTCTCCAAACCTGGCTGCTGAATGCAGGCGAGGCTCCGGCTCTCACCTGGCTCTCACCTGGCTCTCACCTGGCTGCCTGACCCCACTCTGCCGGGCAGCAGGCCCAGGGCTCCGAGTGCGGCAGAGTCCCCAGGCCGCCGCGCCCAAGGCAGGTGCCCTCTCACCTCGCCCGCCCTGCCACACTCCAGGCCGGCACCCTCCTCACCCTGTTTGTTTTGCTGAGGGTTTCCGTTGGCTGGCATGTGGGTGTCTGTTGTATTCCTCCCGCAGATGGCAGACAGCGTGCCCTCCCCACCGCCACCCCACCCCAGGGGCTGTGTGGAGAGCACTCGCAGCAGAGCAGAACAAAAGCCTAGCAGGTGAACAGCCCCGTCTGCCGGTGTCTTTTATCCAACCTAAGTCCAGACAATATCTTTACAAAATTCTTTTCAACTCCCTCATCATCTGGGGGCTCTTCCTGCCTGGCTTCCTGCCTGGCTCTTGACTCGAGCCCCCCCAACATCTCCCGCACCCTCATAGAAACATCTGCTGCTCTGATGGGGCAAAGGGCACACAGTTCCGCAGAGCAATTTGGTTTGAGTTTGGGTTTCTTTTTTGAGGATGAGGGAGGGATTCTTCGATAGTCCCACCCCCTCAGGACCCAGGGACCCCATGCTCACAGAAACTTCCAGCAAAAAGAAAGAATGGTACCTTGTGGATGGTAGACAGTAACTTGCATCCTCCAGCGCTCAGCCCTCCTCTCAGCAAGGGGGCCCAGTGACCCTCAACTTCTTACTGTCCCTGAGAGGCCCCTCGGCAGGCAGGTGCTCTGTTGCCGTCTGGAGTGGAGGGTGCTAGAAAGGAATGGGTATCTCTGTTTTCAAAGCTAATATTTCTCATTCCCAAATCTCAATGCTCCCATCTGGCCCAGAGAGCTCCGCTCAACTGAGGACGGGTGCCTTTCCCCCTGGAAATACCATGTAGGGGGTAGCAAGCCTCTGAGTGTCCTCACTGCCCATGATGAGGTTCAAGTTCCAAAGGAGTGTGCCTGCAGCCATGCCTTGCACCCCTACCACCATTCAGCAACTCAGAAAAGCAGGCTACGTGCCCCAGTTTTCACCCTGCAGTCTCCTACCTGCTTCTATCATGCTGTCCAGGTTTTCCATTGATGGCTTGGCCACCCAGCCTTTCTGGGTTTTCTTTTCAGCCTTGATCATGTTCTTAGGGTGATGTCCACCAGCAATACATCTTATATGATAAGCCTAGGGCTTACCTCACTCTATTCCTATGCTCAGCTCACACCTGCAGGACCCCAGCCAGGCCCAGAGCCTCTAAGGAGGAAGGAACTGATGTCTATCACCGCTGATCCTAGCTAGGCAACATTTTATGCCCACCTGGAATAGGGGCTTGGCGACGTTCAACCTCACTGTCTATCAAGGATCTAAAAACAGTGGAAGATGCTGCTCAGGGGAAAAGTCACAGGAGGATGCCAGGGCGCCCTCAGAGCCATCAGTTGGTGGGACAAGGAAGTCTCTGCGGCCACCCCCTGGAAGTTCTGCATTTCCACAGATGCTGACATCGGGTCCTAACCCTGCATACATTTGTGGGTTAGACAGTTGGCTCCAATTTGTGCAGGCCAAATTCTAGCCCCAAAAGAGACTGGGCCCAGTATGCAGAAGCTTCTGTGGCCAGTCCCTAGGGACACAATGTATCAATGTACTCCATGCATATCCCCAGTCCGCACCTATCCTATCCAACACAAATCCCTTGGCTTGTGTAGCCCCTGCCCCTGGCCTGCCCTGGCCTCTGGACCTTCCAGCATGGCTCTTGGAAGACTTCCCTGATCCCTTCCTAACTGAAGCCAAGCACTCTCCCAGGGCACTTTTTCCAGCACTTACCAAATTCCCCCAGGTATTTCAGTTATCTGGGTACACATCTTATCTGTGAACTCCTGAACAACAGAGCTATCTTATTCATCTCTGTTCTCACCAACCACCCACCACTCCTCACTCCCTACACCTAGCACCGCAGCATGCACAGAGTCAATATTAAACATTTTCTGGATCAGTAAATGTGAGAAAATCCTGAGTCTTTGGGATTGACCATTATGGACTCTGGCTACTGGTTGATGGAGAAAAAGAAAAGAAAACCAAAATATGTCCCCATCTTCTTGGCAACCAAATATATATTACTCCAAGTTTCAAAAGAGAGAATGCTAGAGAATGCCCCAGATATTCTGGTCAGAGGAACCCTGAATATAGGAATGTTCTCCATCCTCATTGGACATTACTTTGAATTTCCAGTGATACTTCCTCAGTAGCACTTCTGTCCCTAAGCACCTAACCATTTGAAACCTCTGTGTGACTCGGTGAACACTTTTTCCAAACCCCAATTTCTTGAATTTGAGGGAAAACAGGCTTCGCCTGCCTGTGGTGCTGGGTGCAGTCTGGCCAGGGCACATGACTGCCACCTCTCCTGCCCACTTTTGCCCCCGGGAGGGCAGCTAAGCCTCTGTGGTCAGGACCCCAGCGAGGCCTCCCGGTGATTTGCATATAATCACACACAATGCCAGGCATAACAAAGCCACTCCACATGGCAGAGACCGCTCAGCTGAGTTTAAGGCTTAATCTCCTTAATACAAAAGTTTCTGCTTTGCTTCGGACGAGTTCTGGGACTCTTGCGAATGATGCTAAACAAATAATCACCCTTTATCCCGCTCTGGAGGCTTTGCCCCATGCATTGTGGCAGCACGGGTCCCTGTTGTGGTTTACGGGCTAGGCCTGCACCTGCTCTGTTGGTGTGAGATCACCATGCACCCAGCAGAGCGCTCTTTAAAGGGAGCCAAGCACAGCAGCAGGCAGAGTCAGGGAGAAGGTGCCAACCCAGGGGCTGCTTGAACCCCTGGGCCAGACACCAGCTCAAGGCTTCCCATACTCCCGCAGCCTCCTGCTCTTCCCCTCGGAAAGCACTCTTCCCCACGCCCTCCTGCCAAAATCCTATTCCCTCTTTACTAGTCCTCCCAGTTGATTTTCTTCCTCTTCCAGACAGTATTTAGCCCCCTGGGGCTTCTCCCTCCCAGGCTTACCCAGCCTCTCCAGTTAGGCACCCTTTGCCCCCACCATCTGGTCATTCTAGGTCAGTTTCTCTATGTACTTCACACTTCACCCCTAGGACCCAAAGGGCTAGCCCAAGCAAAGAGCCTCCAGGACACCATTTCAAAGAGATGCTCAGTACCTTGCATCTCACTTTTAGGCCCTCTGCCATGCCATTTTGAGAATGAACCATGAACCCCTGTCTCATATCAATGCAGGATTTGGAAGTTGATAATCTGACAGGCGGCCTAGATGCAGGCACCCGGCTGTCTCGGTTGTCTGTTGCTGTGTAACAAACAACCCCAAAACTGAGAAGCATAGAATAACCATAGAATAACCATCATTTTTTTTAAGATTTTATTTATTTATTTATTCATGAAAGACACAGAGAGAGAGAGAGAGAGAGAGAGGCAGAGACACAGGCAGAGGAAGAAGCTGGCTCCATGCAGGGAGCCCGATGTGGAACTCGATCCAGGGACTCCAGGATCATGCCCTGGGCTGAAGGCAGGCGCTAAACTGCTGAGCCACCCAGGGATCCCCGAACAACCATCATTTTTATTACATCTCACAATGTAGTGTAGAAATTTGTGTAGGGCTCAGCCAGGTAATTCTTCTGTTCTATGTGGTGTCGGGGGGTGGGAGGGTTTCCTCTGTGGTATTCAACTGACAGATAGGCTGATCTGGGAGCCTAATAAGGCTTCATTTTCAGGTCTTGAGCCATAGTAGGTATGGATGGAAGGCTTGGCTTGGCTGGGACCATGGATCAAAGGGCCTACATATGGCCTCTCTAGCATGGCAGTCTTAGGATAGTGAGACTCTTTACATAGCATATCAAGGCTCCCAGATAGAATGTTCTGAAAGAACTGCACAGAAACTGCAAGGCATTAAATGGCCTAGGCTCAGAAATCCCAGAATCTCACTTCTGCCACATTTTGTTGGTCAAGCAAATTCAAGAGGAGGGAATTTTCAGACATCTTTAATGTCTCCCCATCAAGAGCCACCAGCCCTGCCAGGAACAACGTCCTGGGCCGAAGGCTTCATGGCCCAGCCTTGCAAATAGAACATTACAGTTACCAGGCTGCATTCTCATTCTTTCCCTCAGAGACTCAGACAGTCATTCTAGCCCTGGCCCAGAGCAGCGTCCCCAACTGACCTTCTGCTTCATCTGCCTTCCACCTGTCTTGGCTGCTGGCAGGACCTTTGGTTTTTCTTGGCTGCTGCCATATCAGGAGCTGCCCTTTTCAGGCTTTTGTTCACAGATGGCTTTAGATGAGAGATAAGGAAGTATGAGTCCATTTTTATAGAGGCAAAGATGCTGCCCAAGATGGGGAGGGGGATAATTTTCCAGACCTCAAGTCCTATCTGGCCTTTGTAGGACGGCTCCAGCAGCAAGCCCCTGCTGTGGGAAAGGGTTGTTTCTATGTCACTGCTCTAAGGCTCTCTGGGAGTCAGAGGAGGGCCTCAGGAATGAGGGAGGTGACAAGGAGAATGGGTAGAAAGGGTAGTTCTCTATCTGCCACACCACCTAGGTATTGAGTCACATCAACACCAAGCAACACCTGGTCAGACAGGCTCCAACAGACCCATCCGGCCCAAACCAGATGTTCTTTCCCTGGCTCTGGGCTGGGAGGGGCAGGTGTCTGGCAGGTCAATCTTTGCTCCAGGAGCAACGGTACAGGGTCACATAGACTAAGGCCACACACATCTTTTCCATTTTCTCCATTAATACATTTCAGATGTGATTATGAAATGTTTTAGCCATACAAGAAGGAATGAGGAAAACAAAAACAAACCCCCACACAAGCACCCCCAAATTAAGAAATAAAATGTTACCAATACTGCTGAAGTTCTCTGTGCCACATATATTGTCAGGGCTCTGGAGAGTTGGCGAGAGAAGTTGCTTATTCTCCCTATGGGCTTTGGGAAACAGCCCTGGGGGTCCCTCCCACTCCTGACATAGACCATTAAGGCATCTGGATGGGTTTTAAACAGAGTGAGTGTGTAACCACTGACAGACATACACTTCTTTGTAAACTGGCATTAAATGAAAAAACAAAAATCACACCCCTCCCCCAAAAAACAGCAAGGTGAGAAGCATTGATGAAGAAGAGAGAAACCTAGCATTAGCAATTGATGTTCCATCCAGAGAAGGACCACTTATTGGGGCCCCCAGCAAAGTAGATTTGATAAGAGTCTGCAAATAGACTATAGAGACTGTAGATCCTCCCTTCAGCTCTGAGCTCAGAGACTTCCCAAATCCCATAGTCTGCACAGGTCACTAGGTCCTTAGGAATTGCTTCACATCTCTATGTGCATCTTCTCCTGCACTTGGCTGTAAACTCCACGATTGCACATTATTCATTTTTGATCTCCCACAAAGTCCTTGCACAAAGTTGGGACTTTATTACTGACTTGAATGCATGATTAAGTCTTAGGAAAGCCCGGTGGTCAATGGTAAGGCAACAGGAGACGTAACATAAGGGGAAGGGAAAGGTAGCTGAAAAATAAGAGACTGAGCATGCCTAGCTCACAGACCTTGATTCCTAATTCCTCTCTTCCCAAACAGGTACCAGGGCTCCTGGGAGAAGTGGCTGATTCTGAGACCAGAGCAGGAGATGTATAAGATGAGCCAGGGCGTGTACTTGTGCCAGAAAGTAAGGAAATGCTTTAAAAAAACAAAACCCACAATGATGGGTTATGTCAAAGGACTCACAAGCCAACTGAAAGAACTCCCAGTGACTAACACTGAGTCATTGAGGTGGGGGGGGAAGGATTTCCATATCCATGAGTCTGATATAAGTAGATAATTGAATAAATAAATAGGGGAGAAAAGACAAATCTCCCAAGCAGAAGAATTCCATATACTTTATTAAGATGCTCCACCATCATGTGGATGGAGCATAGGTCTCCCCTTCCCCACCCCCAAGGAGCACACAATGGAAAGAAGAAAAATAAAAAGAACTTTTAGTGGAGAAAAACCTGACAAACATGACCTCAGCCAGGTGGCTAAGGTCAACACCAACAGTGATGCATCATGGCGATAGTATGTACTCTTGAGGTGAAGTGGTGTACACAACACTCTCTTTCTGTGGCCTTCCTCCCCCAAACCCACAATCCAGTCTAATTATTAGGAAAAACATCAGACAAATCTCAATGGAGGGGCAACCTACAATACACCTGACAAGTACTCTTCAAAACTGCCAAGATTGTCAAAAAAGCAAGGGAAGTCTGAGAAACTGTCATAATTGAGAGGAGCCTAAGGAGACATGACAATTAAATATAATATGGGATGGAACAGAAAAGGGTATTTGGTAAAAACTAAAGATATCAAAACACAGTACAGACTTTAGTTAATAATAATATATTAATTCTTACAAATATATCAACTTAATGTAAGATGTTAATAATAGAGGAAACTGGGTGTGAGGTATTTGAGAACTGTCTGTACTGTCTTTGCAATTTTTTCATAAGTCTAAAACTGTTCTTAAAAAAGTGAAAGGGGGCAGCCCGGGTGGCTCAGCAGTTTAGCACCGCCTTCGGCCCAGGACGGGATCCTGGAGACCCAGGATCGAGTCCCGCATCAGGCTCCCTGCATAGAGCCTGCTTCTCCATGCCTGTGTCTCTGCCTGTGTCTCTGCCTCTCTCTCTCTCTTTCTCTCTCTCTCTCTCTCTCTCTCTCTCTCTCTCTCTCTGTCTCATGAATAAATAAAATTTTAAAAATCTTTTAAAAAAGTGAAAGGGATTATAAGAGAAAGGAGGGGAACTGAGTGAGAAAAATTAGAGAGGGAGACAAACTGTGAGAGACTCCTAACTCTGGGAAACGAACAAAGGGTTGTGGAAGGAGAAGTGGGCAGGGGTTTGGGGTAACTGGGTGATAGGCACTGAGGAGGACATTTGATGGGATGAGCACTGGGTGTCATACTATATGTTGGCAAATTGAATTTCAATAAAAACAAATGAAAAAAAGTTATCAAGAAAAATCAACCATGTTCCAGGGGGGAAAAAACTTAAATAACCTGGAAAAACAGAGGAAAAAAATATGAAACAGGACTTCAGAATCATGGAAGTTAAGAAGTCCCCAACCTGTCAGAAGCAGTGAAGAATCAGGTAAAGTCAGAAGTAAAATCTAGAAAGATCTAGACTAGCTGCCCTTGGAGAGGGAAGTTTTAGAGGACAGTGACTATGAAGTCAGAGTTCAGGGACACAGTACAAGAACCTGGAAGCAACAAATGTAGACCAACTATCAGAGAGTGTGGGCTTTAGGGAGACTCAAAAACCACAAGATTTGTTGTGAGTGTCAAGAAGGATGGTGCACATCAAAACTCGTCACAAATCTTTGCTATTTAAAGTGTGGTGATCACAGCCTTACCTTAGCTTGTTAGAAATACAGAATCCTGGGGCTGCCCCCCAGGTCACCTGTAGTACTGAATCACAATCTCCCTTTCAGGAGCTCAAACATTCAATACCAAGAAAACAAAACACTCAAATTAAAAATAGGCAAAGAACCTGAATGAACATTTCTCAGAAAGAAGACAGATACATGAAAAGACACTCAACATCATTGATCATCAAGGAAATGCAAATCAAAACCATAATGAGCTATCCCCTCACACCTGTTACAATGGCCATCATCAAACAGACAAAAGATAAGGGTTATGGAAGATGTGGAGAAAAGAGAACCCTTGTGCACTGTTAGTGGGAATGTAAATTGATACAGGCATTATGGAAAATAGTATGGCATTTCCTCAAAAAACTAAAAATAGAATTACCATAGGATCCAGCAATCCTACTTCTGAGTATTTATTGTCCAAAAAAAATGAAGTCAGTATGTTGAGGAGACACTCCTGTGGTCACTGTAGCATTGTTCAAAATAGCCAAGACATGGAAACAACCCAACTGTCCATGGGTGGATGAGTGGATAAAAAGAGGGTAAGTACATATAATGGACGATTATTTAGTCATGAGAAAGCAGGAAATCCTGATGTTTGTGACAACATGGGTGAATCTGGAGGACATTTAGCTAAGTGAAAGGAGCTAGACAGAGAAAGACAAGATACTGTATTATCTCACTTCTATGTGGAATCTGAAAAACAAAATTGAACTCATGGAAGGAGAGGGTAGAAGTATGGTTAGGGGGACAGGAAGGTAGGGGAAATGGGGAGGTTTGGGCAAAAGGGTACAAAGTTGCAATTACATAAAATAAAGAAGACTAGAGATTTAACTTACAGCATTATTACTACAGTCAATAATACTGTATTAAATACTGGAAACATACTAACATAGTTGGTTTCAGGTGCTCTTATCACACAAAAAATAATAACGTGAGGAAATGATATGTAAATTAGCTTGATGGTAGTAATCACGTCACAAGTCATGTATATCAAATCGTCGTGTTGTACACTTTAATACATACAATTTTTATTTTTAAATACATATGTAAAAGAGAAAAAATAAATTAAAATTAAAAGATCCCTGAGCAATTGGCAGGAATAGTAAAGTGTTTGGAGAATTAGAACTTGACATAGATGTTAATCTTCATTTCCACCAAAATAATTAAGGTACTGATACTAATTTGCACACACACGTACACATGTACATCCTCCCTTACAACTGCATTTCGTTGTCTTCACCCTCCATTCAACACCACCACCCTCACCACCACCACCATTTCCTGCAAGATCACAGTGCCACCTTCTGGAAAGATGAAAGCAGGATGCCTGAGCCACTCAGAACAAAGCAGATGACAGAGGTGATGTGTAGGGGTGGGGGTGGCATACCAGCCTAGAGGACCTTGTAGAGAAGTGGCTTTGCCAGAAGATGGCACCCTGTGCTGTCCAATACAGTGCTCACTAGCCATGTCGCTGAGCACTTGAAATGTGGCTAGTCCTACTTGAGATATGCTGTGAGTATAAAATGGATTTCAAAGACTTTGTAATAAAAAAGAACATAAAATATCATATTATTAATTTATATGCCAACTAGGTGTCAAGATAATATTTTAAAACATTGGGTTAGGGGATCCCTGGGTAGCTCAGCGGTTTAACGCCTGCCTTCGGCCCAGGGCATGATCCTGGAGTCCTGGGATCGAGTCCTACACCAGGCTCCCTGCGTGGAGCCTGCTTCTCTCTCTGCCTGTGCCTCCGACTTTCTCTCTCTCTCTCTCTCTCTCTCTCTCATCTCTCATGAATAAATAAATAAAATCTTAAAAATATAAAAAAAAAACATTGGGTTAAATAAAAACGCTATTGAAACTAATTTCACTTGTTTCTTTTTAGTTTTGTAATGCAGCTACTAAAAAATTTGAAATTACATATGGGACTCACATGGTGTTTTTATTGGACAGCACCGATGTAAGCTGTGTTTTACAGAATATAGATTCCCAGGGATGTTAACGTCTCCCCCTTCAAGTATGTCTTTTCAAGGAGTCTCCAATTCTACAGCTCGGTAATTCCCCTTCTGACCTCAGCCCCACAAACAGCATCCAGTTCTTGTCAGATGATGCAGAAGAGAGCCTGGTATGAAGTAAGGGCACAATGAATACTTGTAGGATGAGGGAATAAATGGATGAGCAACTGAAGTGCCATCAGCAGAGGGACACCTTGTCCTGAATGGGTGGATCCCTTTTTAGAAGGAAGCCAGTCGCAAATCATTCAGGGGCAGATTTGGTGAATTCAATGCAACAAATCCAATCAGAGACATATTTATTATTCTCAAACCAAAGCCTGATTACAAAGTCATAAAACAGATTTTATTAAGGCTCTCCCAGCCCGGTACTATTCAAACTTGGAATCAGAGGTCTTATTTACAAGTTGTAAGTGGGTAGACTTGAAAGTCCTAGAGTCCCAGTTCCCTTTCTCCTGCAGCCACACCTCATCCATAAGACCTCTCTTCTGTTAGCACTTTATGGCTCTCCAAGCACTTCCTCATCTGTTAGCTTGATTGATTTTCACAACTGCTCTTGAAGAAAGCCAAGCAGTATTATTTATTATCACTTTTTTATAAGTGATTAGTAAACTGATTACCTAATATCCAAAGGTAATTAACAACGAGGCCAGGTCTATACCCTGGCTCTCCACCACCTGCTGCGTGCTTGATGCATTGCATCACGTGGGTTTTCCAAGCGCTCCCTGGCTATTCCAGTTTCCGGGCATTTCAAGTGTACGTATTCTTTAAGAGCATTTCCTGGTTGTGAGACTCTGTTAAAATTTTCCATCTTATTAGCCTCAGTCTTCTCATCTGAGGAGAGAATAAATCATCTCTAGGGTCCTTCCTAATGTTAAAATTATGTGGATTTCTGAAACTTGGCTGAATGTGCATCAAGGTCAGAAGCCTGTGTCTCATTCCCATCGTGTCCCTCCCGCAGGATTTTGCACATGGAAATTGGCTTGGCCTTGCACAAGGAGGAAGCTAGAATGTTCTCTACTCTCACTGAGCCCAGGTCTACACACACACACACACACACACACACACACACACACCACACACCACACCGGCTGCTCTAGGAAGGAAATGGCACATGGCACTTTCTGAGCTGTCTGGGCCAAAGCCTGCCCACAGGATCCATATCTCAGATTTCATCTTCATGAAGTATTCAGTGAGTGCTCCCTGGAGCTTCTGTGGGTGGCAGAGGCTGTCCTTCCTGGTGTTCCTCTCTGCCTGCAGATCCCTGTGCCCACATCTCTCTCTACCTCTCCCATCCCCATCTCATCCTCTCTGGGGGCTGCTGTCACTGTCTTTGCCTTTTGCTCCTCCTTCCCCATTTGCATCCCCAGAGGTCTTTCTGGGTGGCCATCCTCTTCCAACCTGCATGTGGGCCTCCCTCACTGCCACTGTCACCCCTGCCCCGGAGGTGAGGGTTCTATCCTTCAGAGGCATCCCAGGGCCATGGGCCTGTCTAGTTCTCTTCTGCTTTGCCTTGCAGAGCACCGTGTGCCTGGGCAGGGAGAGTCTTCGGGACTGTGGGAACCAGACATCCTGTGCAGAAGAGCCGCACCCACCAGGGTGCCCAGAAGGTAGGGCCTGGGGCTGAATGTGCACCGGGGGAGTTAAGGGGTAAAGCTAAGGAATGGGGCAAGAGAAACAGCTCTGAAGGGAGATGCTTGGGCTGGGGATCAGAAGCCCCTGAGTGGGAAAAGAGAACAGTCTGGGGTCCACCTGGGCCCTCTAGGGGGAATCACCTGGGGACAGGAAGCTCCTGAAAGCTAAATCTTACCTCTAATGGCTGTGCATCTGTCACTCTGCAGGTGGACTCTGCCCTGGCTCACCACCAGCTCCCTGTCCCCCTGGGACTTTCCTCTCCGGAGCAGGGCCCCACGACACCCGCCTCTGTCACCCCTGCCCTCGAGGATTCTTCAACCACTGGCCTGGTCAGGATGCCTGTTTTCCCTGTGGTTCAGAGGCCACCCAGCCAGAGGATGGCAAGGACACATGTGTGTGCCTGAGGCCTGGCCGAGTGTTCCAGGTATGTCCTCTGGCGGTGGGACCCAAGGACAAGCTGCATTTCCAGGACTGTTTTGGTCAGGTTCAGCTCAGGTGTAACCTGACCAGGGTGAGCTCAGGTTTCCAAGTGACGTGAGGGTAGGTTGCCAGATAAAATAGAGGGTGTCCAGTTAAACCTGAATTTCAGATAAATTACGGATTATTGTTTAGCATAAGGGTATCTCAAATATCAAATGAGACATACGCTAAAACATATTGCTTGTTTATCTAAAATTTAAATTTAACGGGGTGCACTACATTTTTACTTGCTAAATCTGGCAACCTTACTCAGAAGAAAGGGCAGTCTGTTGCTCTCTACCATGACCACTCCCAAAATGTACCCTGGCCCAAACCCTTCCAATTCCAAAGTTCCCTATAAGCCAACAAATATGCATGCGAATCCTTCCCTTCCTGAAATTCCCAAGTCTGTCTGACTAACATGCCAGCATCAGCAGAACCTTGGCTTCCCCTCCCCTTCTCCTTTCTCTCCTGGCCCATCTCAGGCGGTGTCACAGTCAAAAGTATGGTTCATCACAACTGGGTATCAACCAGCCAATCTTAAACCACATTTCCTCCCTCCCCAACCCGCAGCCCAGCGATGGGCAGTGCCCCTGCCTCCCAGGCTACCAAGATGTTGGAGAGCCAAGGGGCTGTGTCCAGCGGGAACATGAGAGCTGCAAGGATGGGGCCACCTGGAACCAAGAGGGGCTATGTTTGACCAAGGATCAGTGGAGTAACCACTGTGCCCAGGAGGTAGGAGGTATCTCTGTAGTGTAGCCCTTGCACTCCTGGCCCTTCACATGCCCAATCTCTTAGCTGCTGGACTCACTCTACTAGCCCTCTCTGGAAACATGGAGACCTGTGCTCTATACTCTGAGGCTGGAGAGAGTTGGGGACAGCCTCCCCCCAGCGAGGTGTCCCTAAGAAGTGTGAGTCTTTGTGCAGGTGTGTGCCACACCAGGAGATGCCCATGGCTATGACCCAGGCCTGGGGGTCTGTCTGTGCTGGGGACAACACTCAAGTGGAATGTGTGGTCTCCTGTGCCCAGAGGGACAGAGACACATCCTGCAGCTCGGCTGCTCTGAGGGCATCCCACAGATTTCCATCACTGAAGGCACGGGGAGCCAGGTACAGTGCCCAAGTTTCAACCCCATGCTGAGCTGAGGCCCACTGCAGAGAGCCAAGGACCCAGCACATGTCTGACATGCCTGTGCACGGGGTCTGGGCTCCTACTTGCTGTCCCACGTCATGGGTACAACCTCTAGAACCAGAGAAGAGGCCCCACTGTTGATTTTATTTTATACTATAGAACTCCTTGAAAAAGTGATTTGTTCATTAAAGAGGGGGAAACTGTCTTGTAAATCTTCCCACATGAGCAAAAGATAGTACCCAGAGTTATGACTCCCGGTTACCCTCCCTGTGAAGTTCTTAGACTACTAGCACCAGCACCTCCCTCCATCCTCATCAGGACACTCAGACAGGACTCGAGGAAGGCCCTGTGCTTTCTCCACCTGGGGGGCTGGGGGGCTGGGGGGCTGATGTGTCACTTGCCATGTCTTCAGGGAGGACATGACACTGGAACTCCTCATTCCCAGGAACTCTACCTTCTGGACAGGCCTTCCTCACCACGTGCTGTAGGCCACCCCTGCAACTTAGACCAAAGGCAGAAGCCTGTCCCTCTGTATGTGGTCAGGATGGATGGTAAGACAGCTGGACAGAGGGAGGCATGGGCAGGCCCACAGCTCAGGACCACACACGGGCAAACCCTCTCCTTTCCATGGCATAAGCATTGCCCCTTCAGGCAAAGCTAGACAGTGATGGGCAACACCCCATGAGGTGACCCCTCAATTTCTAGAAAATTGAATCCTGCCATGTGCAAATCAGAAATGAACAGCTTCTGTTGTATCCATGCACTAGGGAAAACTCTCCCTAGACCCTGCAGTTGAGGAGATCCCTGTCTTGTTCCAGGGATTGGGTTCCTGGGCCTAATAAGACCAGGTCATGAGCTACTGCACTCCCTCGGCTTGTTCCTCAGGGATCCTGGGCCCCCAGGCCACGATGCAGGTGAGCATCATAGTTGATACCTATTACCTCTCCTCTCCCACCTCCACCGGCAAGAATCTGTCTAAAGATGAGCTGCTGTTCCTTATGTCCTATATCTTGCTTGCCCAGGAAAGTCAAGTGGAGGATATCGGAGTTCTTCTTGGTCAGCGAGCCTCAACACAAGCCACGGGGATCTGTTGCCCCCAGAGCCAGGCATCCGAAACCCCACAGTCTGCCTCCAAATCAATGATACACTTGCCTTCCTGGTGACCCGTGAGCATTACCCTGAGTATGACCTGTGAGTGTCCAGAAGACATAGCCCCACCACCATCAAGGTGCTGGAGAAAAGATGCTCCTGTGTCTGTAGCCACTCCCAGGAGACAACATACTACCTCCTTTATCTGTCCCCAGAGGCCACTTCTATAACACACTGGGGAAATTTGACTGGGGCCGCTTCCGGGCCATCCCTGAGGAGTTCCGGCTCCACAATCAAGAACCCTACCTCTTTCTGCAGCAGTTCCAGCAGCCTGGGGTCTATGTCTTTCGTCTGAGCAGCAACAGGCATCGGAAGATGGTTTGTCCATGATGGTTGGCCTCACTTAAGGCACTGGCCCATCATTTCCCCCTAGCCTTAAAAAATACTGCCTCATAACCATCTCAGACGATCCTCAAGGAAAGAGACACTCAGGGTGTCCATATCAAAGTTTCAGCCTCCTAGATTCCTAACAGATAATTCTAGAGGCTCCTAGGGTTCACTCCAATATGCAAAGTATAGGGAAGGGAAGATCGTAAGGGTGAATATAACATTGTGTCCAAGGACCTCACAGTGTCTGGACATCTCTCACGGCTCCCTAATTCATTATCCCCTCTTTCCCTACTCCCTCTTTCATCCTGAAGCGACACATTCCAAGCCCATCTACACAGGCTTGTATCCCTGTGACCTACGTATATTGCCACCACTGATCCAGGAGCAATGGTCCCACTGGTGACACACAGGATTTAGCAGGTCACCCTATCTGCTCAGCCTCTAAGAGACTGTGCTGACTCACCCCAGAACATGCATACAGTTGCTCAGTTACTTGATATGAATTTGTTTCCTGGGGAAAACCCAGATTCTGCTCCCCCAAGGTATGCACAAAGACCTGGACTATTTGGTTCATGCTGATAGGCCTGGGGTCCCACTCTGTCCCCTTACCAGCCTCTGGCAGACAGTGGGAGAAAGGCTGAACAATCTCTTTCTATCTAGTACATCCGCACCCTCCCACCAGGGGGCCAGTGCTTCAGAGAAGGGCCCTTCGCCTCCACGACTCCCAGGTATCTCATCCAAACTGGCATCGCCAAGATCCCCAGACCCCTGAAGAGGTCTGACTGGCCACAAGTCCTGGGGGAGACTGTCCTGCTCCTGGGGTTCGGCCTGCTGCTCTTGGTGAGTAAGGCTGGACAAGTGACGTCTTACCCCCTATGCAAGACTGCTTCTCCAACTCCGTGTAAATGGGCTGTCCGGTGCCCATTTGCAGCAGGCATTACAATAGTTGTTAAGATGCAAAAGTGACAAAGGTACACCTTCAGGCCTCCAGTGATCAAAGTTTAGTAGTCAGAATAGAGACAAGGAAACAAACAAATGTCAGGGAACATTAGGGGACTATGGTGAAAGCTTGTCCAGGGCGTCCAGCGGCAGAAAGGAAGGAGCTAGCTGACAGTCCTTCCTCGGTGGGTCAGGACAGACTTCTGCAAAGAGGTGATCCCTGGAAGGGGCTCGAGATATGAGCTGTGGGAGAACGTGTTCCCTGTACTCACAAAGGGGCTGGTGAGTAGGGGGCTGAGAGGGTAATGGGCTTGGGAGGAGAGTGGGGATGAGAAAGGGAGGACCGTGTGGGAGGACACAGATGCATGAAACAGCATTCACCTGCTCAGGGAACCAAACATGGGGGTGCAAACACAGAGACGAGAGGCTGGAGCTGAGAGACCCGACCACGATGGTCTCACGCACCCTGCTTTGTCCTCTATGCAGTGAGGGTCCATTAAAACTTTTGAGCAGAAAATAAAACAAAACCAAAAACATTTGAGCGAGCGAGAGAGAAAAACCCAGGTAAGATTTTTATTTTCACTCTAGCAATAGGGCAGAAGACAAGATGGATTGGGGGGAAAGCCACAAAGAGATAGAGGGGTCCAAACAAGAGAAAATGAGGTGCTCCCTAATTGGAGCTTAGCAGGGATCTTCCTCCTCCCAGTTTTCAAAGAAGATGCTTCCCTGGCCTTCACATCACCACATTATATATCATGTAGATTCAGTGTCACAGCCTGAGCTGGGCCCGGAAGGCCACTCCGAACCCCACCTTCAGGACGCATCAGCAAGGGTACAACCTGGATGCCTACACTTCCCAAAGAGCTGGGTTGACATCAGTGAGGAGAGGTCGACAACACCAAGACTCTGATACCCCCACGGTTGAGGGAGACCATGGTGAGTGTAGACTTGGATTAGAATCCCAGAGGTGTCCCCAAATCCAACGAGCCAGCTCCTGCTTCCTTCTTTCATGTTCCTAGATTACTCATGGCTCCCCCATTCATGTATTCATTTGCTCAGTAAATATTTATCGAATGGCCACTGTATGCTAGACACCACCTGGTTCTAGAAGTACATAGTATAGGCGGGGGTAAAGACATCTATATAAAAACTTTCAAAAAAAATTTTTTTTAATAAAAACTTTCCAAAAGAAAAAGAATATAACCATGTACCAAGTGCCCAAGTTAGAAATTGTCCAGTACTACCTAGAGGAGTGAATCCCAGAAAGCGCCCCTGTACTATACTGAACTGTTTCACCTTCTATCTTTGCTACTCAGAGTATGATCCTCAGATAGCAGCCCTGGAATTAGTTGGTCTTAAATGGGAATATGAATTACCTGGGGACCTTCTGCTGCAATGGGTCTGAGGTGGAACCTAGAATTCTGTGTTTCTAACAAGGTCCTCGGCAGGGCTGATGTTGCTCATCTGAGAACCATACTCTTAGGAGCAAGACTGTGTCTAGACCATTGAGGATCCGCAGGAAGAAGATGCAGTGAACATCTATAGAGGGTGCTCAGCTTGGCATTTCAAAAGGATAATCCTGCTTCCCGCCCCCTGACAGGTGGGCCCTGGGAGGCCCAGGAACAGGTAGACCTGGAGTGGTTTGACCCAGAACGCTTCTTTTCAATCCTGCTCAGGCAGTCTCTGTCGGTGACAACGAAAATCAGCCAGATGAAAGAAGAGGTAAGTGGAGAAGCTGCAGAAGTGAGTGGGTTTGAAAATGGAGTTGCGGCAGAAGGGAGCTAGTTACAGGGTGTAGAACCTAAAGAAATCCTCCAGGTATCCATAAGGAAGCAAGGGAAAGGGAAAGTATACAGGAGGGGAGATAGAAGATTTTTGATTACATTTAGGGCTGATTTTAGGAAAACTTTGGGCCTCAGATCAGTGATTGGGAATCTATTAAGTCCACCTGGAATGGTAGGGAAAATTAAGGCCATCTAGGCCTCTCGGATGCCTATTCCTGGTCCTCGGTAACCCCACTGGAATGCATGAACTCAGGCCGGTAAGTCACAGGCGTTGGGAGCAAAAAAGAACACACTGGAAGTCCAAGTGTGGAAACCGGGCCTGGGGCGAGGGCCCGCGGTGCCAGGAGGGGGGATCCCCTCCACCAACGGGCAGCAGAGGGCGCTGCGATCAAAGCAAAGAGGCCGCGCGGCTTCCAGAGCGCGGTGGCAGGTGAGCGCCTGGCAGGTGAGCGCCGCCCTCTCCCGCAGCTCAGGCTCCTCTGCCTCGGTCTCCTGCGCGAAGCCCGTTCTCTCCGGCAGCTGTGGGGTGCCGGGCGTCACACCCCAGCCTCTACTGGCCAGCTCCTGGGGAACCCCCCGAGGGAGCTGCAACAGGTCGAGCTGTGTTCACACCTCCCCATCTGGTCCCTGGGCCTGCATGTGACTCTCGGGTCCCCCCCACCCCGACCCCCGTGGCCCCTTTCCCACGCTCCCATCTCTCAGGCCCCCCGGGGCTCTTAGCCCCTCCACACACACACTACCCCCACCCCTGGGGACTTCTCACCCCTTTGCCACTGCAGCTGGCCTGCCCAGAATGTTCTGGAGCTCCCGGGGCTCAGTGGGTGCCCAGCCCCGGGGCTGCTGCCCCCGGCGTCCGTGCCCCCTCCCCCCGGGCACGCAGGCAGCGTTGTCTCTGCTCCCAGGCTGCAGAGGCAGCAGCCAGGGCCGCGGAGGAGGAGGCAGGGCGCAGGGGGCGTCTGGCGGCCCAGTACGCCGCAAGCCTTAGCCGGCAGCTGAGGCTCCTCCGCCAAGACCTCGGTGCCAGGCGGGAGCAGTGGGCCTCCTTCTGCTCGGCGCTCCTGGTGGCTCGGCGGCTGCTGAAGGCACAGGCGGGCTCCAGGCCGGCGACGTCCTCCCAGGCTGGGCCGAGCCCAGGCGGGTGTGTACCCGGTGCATCTGAGTCAGGCTGGGTGAGACCTGGCTGGGGGCGGGGGGGCTCCACCAGGTCCAGAACTGGCCACAGCAGTGTTCTCTCTCCACCCCTAACTGCACTGACAGGGCCTCCCCCATGTCCCCGCCGCAGGGGAATCCCCCAGCTGGATGCCACGCTGGGCCGCTTGTCCCAGGCTGTGCTGCAGGAGGGCCACCGCCTGAGAGCCTGGGGTGCCCTGGGTACCGCCACTGGGGCAGAGCTGCTGCGGCCAGGTGGGTCCTGCTCCGTGATACCAGAGCCCCCCAGGAAACCTGGCCCTGCAGAAACTTGGTCCCTGTGCTATAACACCCTGCAGGGAAGAGAAGGGCAAAGCAAAGTGGAATCCCCCAAAGTTGAGAGGGACTTCCTGTGCTGTGCCCTGGGCAAACAGCTGTGTTGCAGAAAAGGGAGCCTCAGAAATGGGAAGAACTGGGGAGGAGACAAGCAACACTGCTGCAAAGCATGGCTTTACACATAAGGGAGCAAATGCCTGACAAGAGTACAAATGAGTGCAAAAGGCCACATTTGGAGAATGCTGGACTTGCCTGGAAATGAAAATGGGGAGAAGGATCCCCTTGGGTTCTCTGTGGGAATTCTGAGATCTGGGAGTCTCCACCCCCATCAGGTGACCCCTAGGCCATCGCCACCATTTCCCAAAGTCCCAGTCACTGCCAGCCTCCAACATGATGATATCACAATGCCATGTCTCGAATTGGGGATCATGCCCTGCACTCAGCAAATAAAGGAAGATGCTCTGTCCTCGGGGAGCACATGCTATTGGGGTTGGGGTAGGGTTCTTATGAACTCCTTCCAGGCACCAGCCAAGGGAGCCCCTCACCTGCCTCCTCCACCTCACTGGCAGGGCTGAGCAGTTGCTTTCCTGCTTCCTCAGCAGGGCCTCAAGAGGGCACCCAGGACATCAGTGTGAATCCAGTCACCAAGCTGATGGTCCCGGGCCCCAACTGTGTGATGCTTCCAGCCAGTGGCCATGCAGGGTCCATACCCCCTGGCTACTTCATCCACCCTGACACTGGGAAGGTGCTGCCTGAGGCCGGCAATCTGGGGTACGATCTGCAGGGAGCTAACCTGGTGCCCACCACTGACTTCAGTTCTGGTGAGACCCTGACCACGAAGTGGCTTCCACCCAGCCCAGGACTCCTGGGGCCCTCTGGAATGATCTTCTCAGGAATCCAAGGCAGGGAACAGGGCTCTGTCCTTGCACAGTGGGGTACAGTGATAGGCAGAGGAGTAAACACGCTGTAACATTCTTGCTGCCAAGCGTGCAGGCTGAGGAAAGCTGCTTGGTGAAAGAAGGCTCTGCAGGGCTGGGGAGGGAGGGCTGACGTACCAAGAGTACCAATACCTTCCTGTCTCCCCATCCAGGCAGCATCCGAACATCAGAAGCGGCCATCCTCCCCTACGTGCCCTACCCAACCTGTCCTGCCACAGGCTGCCCTCCTGCCACCCGCTTGCCCATCCTGCAGCCGAGAAGGACATCACAGCTGGGGGCTCTCATGACAGACCCCGCAACCGGCATTGAGGTGCCTGTGCTGGCTGTGACTCTACATCCTCAAACAAGGCAGTGGCTCACTCTTGGGGGCACATACTGCAATCCTCTCACCAAGACTGTGACCCCTCTAGAGTTGGGGGGCCCCATGGAGGATCCAGTCACAGGAAGCATCTCACCGATCCTGGGAGTCGGGTTGGATGAAAACACAGGTGTCTGGCAGCCCTCTGTGCCCGACCTGGCTTCCCAATTCCCCCAGCCCCCAGCAACCCCCAGGTTCTAGACCTGGCAGCAAACTACCCCAGACCCATCTTTCCATCCTGTATCCTCACTCTGCTCTCACCCCACCTTTGTTCTCAGTCTTAGCTTCCCTGTCCCCTTCCCCATCTCCAGCGCAGTCTCAGGGAGAAAAAAAGAGATCCGAGCTGGTTCTGCAGTAAAAGCAAAGGATGTTTCCAACTAAGAAGGGGCATTCCTCCTCCTGCAAACCCTGGGCCCTGTCCCTCTTCCCGTACACTCCCCCACCCCAACTTTTCATCCCCCAGCCCTGTCCCTCCCTTGGTCTGGAGGACCCAGTTCTCCCTCCCCCACTCTCTCTCCATCATCTCTGCTCAGTCCCCTTCCTAACTCACCCCCTTGGGTTCCCATCTCCAGGTCAGGTGCTTGCACTGGGCGGGCTGCGAGATGCCTTGGGGAACCTTATGCTTCCTGGTGACAGCTTTGAGGAGCCGCTGAGCCAGAAGACAGTCCGGCTGCACGGAGCTTCTCAACAGGAGGGCCGGACAGTGCCCCACATGGGAGGATCACAGGCCCTTCTGGATGCCAACGTGCTGCTGGCCCAGAAGAGAGTGATCGCCATGCTCCAGAACTGCCAGGAGAGGCCAGGGTCAAGGACACAGGGGCTTCTGGAGGTTGCCATCAAGGACATGAGACAGGCACTGGCCTTGAGTCTACACCATGTCCTGCAGCAGTCTCGGAGACTGGAGCGGCAGCTGGGGACGGCAGAGGGCATCGCGGCCAGTGGTGGGAGAATAGGTACCTGCTGACCGAGACCTAGGCTCTCTCAGGCCCTGAAATCCCAGGCCCAGAACCACCTGGTGCTCCAGCGCTCTCAGCTCGTAGGCTCAGGGCTACAGCCCCACAGGTTGCGTGCACATGAGACCAGGGGAAGAGACAAGAAATGTGGTGGCTTCATGCCCGACCCCCTGAACGCTTGGCTTGGACTCTGCCCTTCAATCTCTCCCGCTGGGTCTTCCACTTTATGTTTGTAAAGTCTGTGTTCTCTTATTATTTCAGAGGGTTCCCCACACCATAATGTGTTATGGAACCCATTTTACACCAGAGAGTCTGAGGGGCAGGAAGTTCAGTGATGCACCCAACCAGGGTCCTGCAGCTTGTGAGCTGCACAGCCAGGCCTGAAGCCCAGGCCCTTGCCTCCCTTTCTCCCTGATCCCAGCCACAGCCGTCACGGCCCATTCATAGACTCAGGAGATGAGTCCACCTGCCTCCTCCACCTCCCTTCTGCCTCTACTAGTACAGGGACGGGTAAGGAAAGGTAGTAGGAAGGGCATCTTCCTGGGCGCTTAGCTCATTCTTTCTAGAAGCTTCTGCCCATGATGTGACAAAAAAGAACCAGGATTTGCGATCAGAACTGATTCAAATTTGAAGCCCTGCCCCACCATTTAACAACTCTTTGGCCTTGGGCAAGTTACTAAACGTCACTCTGCCTCTGTTTTAATATCTTTAAAATGATAAAAATAGTAGTTCAAGTTCCATTACAGGACCAAGTAAAATGTAATTTATAAGGAGTTCTTAAATTCAGACTTCTGATACATGGTGGGTGCTCAAGAATATTTGTTCTCTTCTCTTTTACCTTTTTAGGGTGGCCTGGAAATTGTTCTCGAGCCTCCCAAAAGTCCTGATGCCACTTCCTACTGAATTCAAAATGCTAAGCTAGGCCCCAAAGGAAACAAATGCAGTCTTTAGAGAGAAGCTTCTCTGGTCAGGGATTAGCCTCTTGAGCCTGGCACTTAGCCCTCAAATCCCCCACCCTGTGCCCTCCTCCCTTCATGTTAGGAATGATGTGCTATCCTGGGACCGAGCTGTGGGTCCCAGTCCTGTATGGGATGGAGATTCCAGACCCTGAGGGCTCAGGGCTCATGGTGCCCATCCTGGGCATGGAGACTGATGGGGATTCTGGTGACGCCATACCCCTGGCAGGTTCAATGGAGGATGCTGACGGCAAAGGTAAGTGGAACTGAGGGCTCATGAAAGCCCCAGGGGGATCAGAGATGTGACTTAGCCCTGGGTGAAAAAGCCCTGGAAAGCTCAGGAGGGGTACCCCCCGTCTACTTACTCATGAGCCATGGAATGGAGTCATTCTGACACCTCCACTAAGGCTGCTGAGACCCAAAATAAAGTGCTCAGAAACCACTTTATTTTTTTCCAGAACCACAGGGCCACAGGTCATTTATCCCCCACTGAGAAAATTGAATCCTTTCAAAAACCAGCAGTCCCAAACCTCACCCTCAGGATCTGTGGTCTCCAAGAAGCCCTCCAATTCAGCTCAGAACCCCTCGAAGGGCAAAAGGGGTTCTAAGGGCTCCTTCAGCTCCCTTCCCACCATGTTTACCTCTTTCCATGACCACCCCTTCCTTCTTTCCCTGTCTCTCTCCCACAGGTCTTGTCCCAATCTCAATTGGGGCTCAAGCCATAGACCCCTTGACTGGGGAACCTGGTCCTGTCATCGGTGCCCGGACAGATCCCTGTGTTGGAGTGGTGGTGCCCATTGTCCAAGTACTGGAAGCCCTACCTCGGGGAGTAAGAAACCCTGATCTGGTATGTAGGAGCAATTTATTCAGTTTATTATTTTTTCCATTCATCCAGCAGTTGTGTATTGAGTACCTCTATGTTCCAGGCACTGTGTTAGGTGTTGAGATGCAAAAGAACTAGACAGGGCTCCTGTCCACAGGAAACTGGTCAGCCATGGGTTCCAATCATGATCATGGTTTATAAGGGTGTTAAGGGAGCCCAGAGGAGGGACATCCAAATCACATGGCAGAGGACTCAAGGAAGGCTTCCCTAAAAGTTTAAGACCTGGCCTGAGTCAGAAGAAGTCAGAAGAGGCCTCAGGGGCCAGCAAGAGGTGGCAAGCATGAGACCACAACTGTTCCAGAAGGGTGAGGGAAGACCAGCGAGGAAGGCAGGAAACAAATCACGTGGTAGATTTGTTCCTGGCTGAGCCCCGGAAATGTGGCTTACCATGAAAGCCATGCAGAGCCACTGAAGGATTCTAAGTAGACATGTGATATGATCAGATATGAATATTTTTAAGACTTTTTTAAATTGGGAAAATTTGGCACAATACGAAAAGAAAATAAATTACTCACAATCCTACATTTTTTAACGTTTGTAAATGAAGAAGCACAAGGTCCCTCCTCCCCATTCCTCTCACCCCATCTGCCATCAGCAGCCCCCTGCCCAGACACTACTCACCTCGCCCCCAGTCTCCCACCAAATGCAGCCGCTATTAAGGGGTTGGCACATCTCCTTCCAGACATTTTTATGTGTGTGTATGTGTATATATAGTCAGCATTCTAGAAAGTTCCTTCTGGCAGCAGTACAGAGGAGAGATGGAGCAGGGCCAGCCTAGAGCAGGAAGCCCCGTCAGGAGGTTATTGCAATAATTCAGCCCTTGGCAGGTCTCCAGGAAAATGGAAATGACTTAGGGTCCTCCCATACATTCTCAGCCCGGTTCATTTCAGGAACAAAGATGGATGTGTTATAAAAGATTCTCATTAGGAGCCAAGACATTTTTAATTCTAGCCCCGACTCACAGTTTCACAGATGAGTATGAAGAGGTGATGTGGGGGAGGATGAGAACAATGTCCCACTGCCACATGCCCGCCTGCCCTGGCCTCCCGGGAGGAAGGTGGGAGCAGGGTGCCAGGTGACTCCAGAGCGAGGCCAGGCATTAGGAGGGAGACAGGGGCTGAGAGCTAGAAGAAGGAGCGTGGTCATTAGCTCTCCACCTACAACCAAGTCAGCTGCCTCACCAAGCTTAGCCGTGGACACCCGAGGATGAGTGAGGCCCATGTGTGGAGAAGCAGCGCTAGGGACATTCAGTCACATCCCAGGCTGTGAGGAGAAGTGTATGAGTCCCCAACATGCTGGATGTTGCAGCTGGATACCCTAGAGCAGGAGCGGAGAGCCCGGGAGCAGTACTGGTACCACCAGGAGCAGGAAGAGGGGCGTCTAGCAGAACAGCTGGGTCACCTGAGCTGGGAGCTCCTCTCCATTCCAGGCCGAGATGCCCGGCAGCAGGTGAGGCCCAGAGGCGCCCCCTCACGCTCCCACCCACCCCTTTACCCAGACTCCACAGCTTTTTCCTGCAGCATGGGGCCTTTGTCTCCCCTGCTGGCTGCAAAAATGGAACCCTTCTCAGGGCAGACTGAGCCCCAGATTGTTCTGGCTCCAAGCCCTAGACTCGGGCCACCCCTGAGGGTCTCAGGGTAGAAGAGAAGGAGGCAGGGGCCCCATGAGGCGGTGCAGCCCAGAGCTCCGGCCTCCCTCTCTGAAACCTTTCTTTTGTGCTTCCTGTCCTGTGCAGCTGAGGGCCGCTGAGGAGGCCCGCGCAGCCCTGGAGTCCTGCTGCCTGCGGGAGTCCCAGAGGAGAGCCAGAGCCCTGAGCATGCAGAGCAGCCCAGAGCGGGGCCTGCTCTCTCAAGGTGGGACAGCAGCCCCTGGGCCCAGGCCTCAGAGCAGAAATCTCCTGAGAGTGGGGACATGTCCAACAGCTGCCCCATGGAGAGTCCCTCCTTCCCTCCCAGGCTCCCCCAGCCAGGCCCTGGCTCTGATCTCACAGCTCCAATAAACTACCCTGTCTTTTCTTCTTCTCCCTGTCCCCAGAGGTGGCTGCTATCACGTGATTCTTTTCTCTGCCCTTTGCAGCAGACAGAGAGGAGTGGGAGCAGGAGGCACAGATGATGCTAGCCATGCAGAATGTCCTGGAGAGTCTAGGACAGACAGTGGAAAAACTCAGGCAAGCAGTGGGCTGGCTGCGGGGCCAGGAGGAGGAGATGTGGCTGCAGAAGAGCAGGAGTCAGAGCCCCCGGATCTGGAACCGTTCTAGGAAGGTGAGGATCAGAGTTTGGTAAGGGGCCCCTTTTGAAATGAGCACATCCTCTTGCGTAAACACATGTGATTCTTCAGGGCAATGTGATATTCAGGAATAGGACCGCCCAAGGAGCAGTGGGTGGGCTGCAAGGGAAGCAGAAGGAGAGAAAGGAGCTTCATTTTCAACTGGGCATTTCATTTCCTGTGCTCTAGGACCACCTAGAGCATCTCACTGATGAGTTTCAGGAGGTGGTAAGGAAGAGACAGAGCTTTCTGGATCAGGCCCTTGGTCACTTGCAGTACCAACGGGAGCTGAGCCGCCTCCACCTCTTGCACACCCAGGTACCGTCCCTGCATTTGGCCAAGGAGATCTGCGTGTCCGATTTAGTGGGAGCTTCAGAGAGAAGCTCCCAAAGCAGCCACGTGAGACGGGCTGGGAACCATGCATGGAACCAAGTTCTGATTATCTTATCCTAGATTGTTGCCTCAGGCTCCCCTGAATGTTTGGAAAATTACCCTGGAGACAGATTCTATGGAATGATCACCACTTCTCTCCGGGACCCAGCTGCTGCCTGCCCGCTCTTGATCCCCTTCCTGAAGAGCCTCACTACAGTGCTGATGGGAGCTCAGGGCCATGGCCCAGGCCTGGAGGCCCAGGGGCCGGGAACAGGTGAGGCTGGTCATTGGCCCAACAGTCCCTTCTGATGCTAATGCTGATGCTTTGATGAGTTCTAATACTACAGTTAGGGTTTCTGGCACTACAAGAGTGTGGCCATGGTAGGTTCTTTAGGAAGAACATAAAGAAACCAACATATCAGTTATGTATCTCTGTGTAACTATGTGAAAATCCTGTGGCTTAAAACAACAAACATTTAGGGGTATCTGGGTGGTTCAGTCAGTTAAGCATTGCCTTCAGCTCAGGTCATGATCCTGAAGTCCTGGGATCAAGCCCAGAGTTGGGCTCCCTGCTCAGTGGAGAGCCTACTTCTCCTTCTGCCTCCGCTGCTCCCCCCACTTGTATGCTTGCACATGCGGTCTCTCTCAAGTAAATAAATAAAAGTAAAAGGTTTAAAACTACAACAAACATTTATTATTCCACAGTTTCTGTGAGTCAAGAATCAGGATACAGCTTAGTTGGAGGCCTGTGGCTCAGGGACTCATACAGACTACATCAAGGTGTCGGGCCAGAGCTGCACTCACCTCAAGATTTCCTGGGGAATCAAAATTCTTTCCTGTGATTGTTGGCCAGAGGCATCAATTCCTTGCCACATGGACTTCATGGGATAGCCCACAATATGGTAGCTGGCTTCCTTCAGAACAAGCAAGCGAGAAGGGGGCGGGGGGAAAAGGAAGCCACAGCCTTTTTGTATCCTGATCTCATTACTGGTACCATATTCTGTTCATTAGAAATGAATTACTAGATCCAACCCACATTCAAGGGGAAGGGAAAACACAAGGGTGTGGATAAACATGGTGGGATCAATATAAGAAACCATACATATTAGTTATATATTGCTGTGTAACTATGTGAAAATCCTATGGCTCAAAACAACAAACATTTAGGAGTGTCTGGGTGGTTTAGTCGGTTAAACCCCTGGGGGCCATCCTACAAGCCACCTGTCCCATCTGATACTATGTCTGGGTCCTTACTCCAACAACTATCTTCTTCCCCTCTGTTCAGATACAGATAAAGTTGACACCATGTGGACCTCACTACTCTTTGCTACCCTGAGGAAAGTAGACATCTGGTCCCAAGCCCACAAGAAGGAAGCTGAATTGCAAGGACAGGTGCATCACCAGCTAGGTAACCTCCTGTCCTTGTAATCCCTGTCTAGACCTAGTATCATGGTACCCTGAAGGATTTTGGTGGTGTGACACCCCCTCACCCGGGGCTAGGGATGATAGAATCCTGACCTACCAATTATCCATTTCTCCCCACATCCAACTTAAGATCTCCAAGGGCCTTTTCTGTATAAGGAACCGCAAATAGGAATCAAAGTCTCACTATAATAATAACTTGACCAATTTCAAAGGGGAAATCCTAAAGACCCTCTGCTTTCCCACTAAACACTGAATCTAAACCTTGGGATTTTACCCCTTCTTGGCCATCCACATGTTACAAGGAATTAATGGAAAAGTGTGAGACACAAAGAGATAGGCAGATGAGACAAAGAATAGGAAGACCTTGACCCAAAAGGGGACTCCAGATCATTTAACTAATACTACCCCTTGACATTAGAAGTCAAAAGAGAAGGTAGCTGGCCTTGCCCTCAAGATTTAGATTTATTTCAATGCACTTACCTCCCAAATGGAAGAAGATTAAAAGGAAATAATGTATGCCTTTCAGTTGACCATGATGCAGGCCACTAGCCAGCACAATTCCATAAACATCCTTGAATTTGACCAGAGGTCAGCCAACTACGGCCCACAGGCCAACTCCAGTCAGCTCTTTTTGTCTTCATGTGGCCCACAAGCTAAGAATAGTTTTATGTTTGTAAATGATTGGGGGGGAAAAGTCAAAAGAAGAGTAACATTTTAATGGAGTGCTTTGCGGCATGTCCGGCATGTCCGTGTCCTATTCTCAGTCTTTGGATGTGTTAGCTCATGTAATCTTTACAACAACCCAGGAAAGTAGATACTTTTACTCATTTTATAGGCAGGGAAACTAAAGCATCTAAATAGGTCAAGTAAGTAGTCAAAAACCATGTTGCTAACAAGGACTTCAGCTGGAATTCAACCCCAGAGCTTGTGCTCTTAACCCGCTGACCCTCATGAAAAATTATTCAGCATGATAAATGCAGTGCTGAGAGGGGGGTGCAGGCCGCATATTGTGGTGAGTTGCCCAGAGGACAGATTGCTTTCTTGCAAAGAAGCAAGGGAAGGTACTGAAGGATAGTGATACCCTGCATCTACCAAGATGATGGGAACACTGAATATGAACCCCAATTTTGCCTCTCGGCTAGCAAAGCCTAAGCAAAAAGTTTTGCTGACCCCAGAACTTGACCAATCTTAGTATTAATTGGACCTCCCTTTGCAGGAAACTAAGAAGATTGTGGGCAGAAATACTGTGGGTTCTCACCACTTCAACTTCCATTGTCTCACAATGGTATTGACTTTATAATATTGAAAGCAATTTTATATGCAATGCCTTGTTTACACCTGGTCACCCAAACTCTAATTCTGTAAGATAGCAAAAGATTATTAACTTACTTTTTTATAGATAAGAGAACTGACGCTTGAAGAGGTTTAGTGTCTTTCCCAGGGTCTCCCAGAACCGGGACCAGAGCTCAGGTCTTCCAGCTGCTAGTTCAGCTTTGTTTCCTATACCGTGATACCCAAGCTTTTTTTTCATTGTCTTCTCAAGAATATAAAGATAATATGAAATATTTATTAAAGACCCAAGGCCTCCTTCTGTGAGAAAGTAAGATTATGATGTTAATCCCGCTAACGTATACCAAGTACTCACTGTTTGCCAGACACAGTTCTGAACATATTACCTTTAGTATTCTAAGCAACCCCATAAATAAGAAGAAAATTGATTGCCATCTTTTCCAGACCCTCATTTTCTTTTTGTTCTGGTACCTCTAATCCTATTGAATGAGGTTCAGTTACTTTTCCATGAAAACAGGCGGGAGAATCTGAGGCACAATGTGTGTGTGTGGGTGTGTGTGTGTGTGTGTGTGTGTGTGTGTTTGCGTGCGCACGCACACATAGGGCATGGCTGGATAGATCAATCAAAACAAATAGGTTTTTCCTAAGCTGAATTGTGTTTTTGCTTTTATTAAAAATCATTACCGGACAGAAAAGTTAGTGAAATCGTTACTGTTTTCTCTTGATCTCAAAAGCCCCAAAAAGCTCTTTGCAGGAAGACCCAAAACCTCAGATAATACAGAAGGAAGAGCTTATCACTGTACAACCCACAGATCTTTCTGCCAGGGAGTTTGTGGTTTACCAGTACGGCCTCTCCATCCTGCACCTCGTCACCCCCGAGCTTCATGTAAGTCTAATTTCTGACCTCTCCGTGGAGCAGTCATTGTGCAGCCAAGAAGGCCAGGGTGACCAGGAAGGAGTCTTTCAGGTGGTGGGTATATGTTAGGATTAAGCAGCTGGAATGGGAACTTACTAGTCTCTCTTTTTAGGGGACTGATAGAAATTATTTTACCAATCTACGGTCTAGTCTCTAAATGATAGTAAGTAGAATCCATTAAGTGCTTTATAAATGCCAGAAAATGTTCTAATAACTTGCATGAATTGACTCATTTAATCTTGACAAAACTCTATGACATAGATGCTATTAATTCTTCTCATTTTTTATTCAAGTATAATTAACATACAGTGTTATATTAGTTTCAAGTGCACAATATAATAATTCAACAATTCTATAAGTTATTCAGTGCTCATTATGATAAGTGTACTCTCAGTCCCCCTTTACCTGTTTCCTCCATTCCTCCTCCCCCTCTGGCAATTGCCAGTTTGTTCTCTGGATTTTTTGTTTATCTCTTTTTTTCTTTGTTCGTTTGATTTGTTTCTTAAATTCCACATATGAGTGAAATTATATGGTATTTTTCTTTCTTTGCCTTACTTATTTCACTTAACATAATACTCTCTAGGTCTTTCCATGTTGTCTCAGATGGCAAGATTTCATTCTTTTTTGTGACTAATATTCCATTATATATCTATATATATGCATACCACATCTCTTCTATCCAGTCATCTGTTGATGGACACTTGGGTTACTTCATTATCTTGGCTATTTTTAACAATGCTACAATAAACATAAGGGTGCATGTTTTCTCAAATTAGTGTCTTCATTTTCTTTGGATAAGTATCCAGTAGTAGAATTACAGGACCTGTGATAATTCTATTTTTATTTTCTTGAGGAACCTCCATATTGGTTTCCACAATTACTCATTTGTTTGCATTCCCACCAGTGGTACACAAACATTCCTTTTTCTCCACATCCTTGTCAGCACTTGTTACTTCTTACATTTTTTCATTTTAGCCATTCTGATAGATGTGGTTTTGATTTGTATTTCCCTGATTAGTGATGTCAAGTATCTTTTCATGTGTTTGTTGGCCATCTGGATGTCTTATTTGGAGAAACATCTATTCATGTCCTCTGTCCATTTTTAATCAGATTATTTGGGGGGTTTTTTTGGTGTTGAGTTGTAATGAATTTTTTAATATATTCTGGATATTAATCTCTTATCAAATATGTCATCTGCAAATATCTTATCCCATTCAGTAGGTTGCCTTTTGTTTTGCTGATGACTCCTTCACTCACTGTGCAAAAGCTTTTTACTCTGTATAGTCCCAATAGTTTGATTTTACTTTTATTTCCCTTGCCCTAGGAGACATACAAGAAAAATGTCTCTGTAGTCAACATCAAAAAAATTACTGCCTATGTTTTCTACTAGGAGTTTTATGGTTTCAGCTTTCACATTTAGATCTTTAGCCCATTTTGAGTTTATTTTTATGTATGGTACAAGAAAGTGGTCTAGTTTCATTCATATACACGTAGTTGTCCAGTTTTCCCAACACCATTTGTTGAAGAGACCATATTTTTTTCCATTGTATATTCTTACCTCTTTTGTCATAGATTACTTGACCATAAAAGCATTGGTTTATTTCTGGGCTCTCTATTCTGTTCCATTTATGTATGTGTCTCTTTTTGTGTCAGTACCATACTATTTTGATTATTATAGCTTTATAGTATATCTTGAAATCTGGAATTGTGGTACTTCTAGCATTGTTTTTCTTTCTCAAGATTGCTTTGGCTATTTGAAGTTTCTTATGGTCCCATTGACATTTTAGAATTATTTGTGGTCGCTCTGTGAAAAATACTATCAGTATTTTGATAAGAATTGCATTAAATTTGTAGATTGCTTTGGGTGGTATGGACATTTCAACGATAGTCGTTCTAATCCATGAGTATGAACTATATTTCCATTTGTTTGTGTCATCTTCAATTTTCCTTCATCAGTGTTTTTTAGTTTTCAGAGTACAAGTCTTTCACCTTGTTGGTTAAGTTTATCCTAAGTATTTTACTGTTTTTGGTACAATTGTAAATGGGACTGTTTTCTTAATTTCTATTTCTGCTACTTAATTATTAGAAATGCAACACATTTCTGTACATTAATTTTGTATTCTGTGACTTTACTGAATTCATTTATCAGTTCTAGTAGTTTTTTGGTGGTGTCTTTAGGGTTTTCCATATATAGAAACATGACACCTGTAAATAGTTTTACTTCTTCCTTACCAATTGGGATGCCTTTTACTTCTTTTGTCTGGTTGCTGTGGCTAGGATTTCCAGTGCTATGTTGAATAAAATTGGTGAGAGAACACATACTTGTCTAGTTCCTGATCTTGCAGGAAAAGTTCCCAGTTTTAACACCATGTGATGATGTTAGCTGTGGGTTTTTCCTATATGGCCTTTATTATATTCCCTCTAGCCTACTTTGTTGAGGATTTATCATGAATGAATGTTGTACTTTGCCAAATGCTTTTTCTGCAACTACTGAGATGATCATATAGTTTTTATCCTTTCTTTTGTTAATGTGATCTATCATGTTCATAGATTTGTGAATATTGAACCACAGTGGCATCCCTGGAATAAATCCCACTTGATCATGGTGAGTGATTTTTTTAATGTATCATTGGATTCAGTTTGCGAATATTTTGTTGAGAATTTTTGCATCTATGTTCATCAGAGTATTGGCATGTAGTTTTGTAGGGAGGTTTTGTAGTGTCTTTATCTGATATTGGTATCAGGATAATGCTGGCCTCATAGACTGAATTTGGAAGCTTTCCTTTCTCATCTATCTTTTGGAATAGTCTGAGAACAGGTATTAACTCTTATTTAAATGTTCGGTAGAATTCACCTGTGAAGCCATCTGGTCTTGGACCTTTGTTGGGAGTTTGTTTTTGTTTTGTTTGTTTTTTTAATTACTGATTCAATTTTATTGCTAGTAATCAGTCTGTCAAAATTTTCTATTTCTTCCTGATTCAGTTTTGGAAAGTTATATGTCTCTAGGAATCTATCCATTTCTTCTGATTGTCCAATTTGTGGACATATATTTTTTCATAATATTCTTTTATAATCCTTTGTATTTCTGTGATATTGGTGGTTATTTATCCTTCATTTCTGATTTTATATATGAGTCCACTCTCTCTGTCTCTTTCTTCTCTCTCAGTCTGGCTAAAGGTTTATCAATTTTGTTTATATTTTCGAAGAACCAGCTCCTGGTTTCATTGCTCTGTTCTAATTGATCTTGTTTAGTCCCTATTTCATTTATTTCTATCCTAATATTTATTATTTCCTTATTTCTCCCAGCTTCGAGCTTTGTTTGCTCTTCTTTTTCATGTTCCTTTAGTTATAAAGTTAGGTTGTTTATTTGAGATTCTTCTTGCTTCTTGTGTTAGGCCTGTATTTTTTTAAAGATTATTTACTTATTTATTTATTTATTTATACATGATAGACACAGAGAGAGAGAGAGAGGCAGAGACACAGGCAGAGGAAGAAGCAGACTCCATGTAGGGAGCCTGACCTGGGACTCGATCCCGGGACTCCAGGATCGCGCCCTGGGCCAAAGGCAGACGCCAAACCACCAGGCCACCCAGGGATCCTCAGGCCTGAATTATTATAATATTCCCTCTTACAACAGCTTTTGCTGCATCCCAAAGGTTTGGGACCATTGTGCTTTCATTTTCATTTGTCTCCATATACTTTTTATTTCTTCTTTGATGTGTTGGTTGACCCATTTATTGTTTAGCAACATGTTATTTGGCTTTTATGATTTAAATTCTAAAATTAAAAAATAACAAAAAACATTCTATACCAGTTTTATAAGTGATTAATCTACTTTTATTATGTTTCTATTTACCTATGAAATTTTTTCCTTTCCTAATTTTATTACACCTGATTACAGTGTAATAAAGAATTCTTTCCACCTTTTCTTTCCACTTAAAGAATTACCTTTAATGTTTCTCATAAGGCTGGTTTAGTGGTAATGAACTCCTTTTACTTTTGTTTTTCTAGTAAACTCTTTATCTTTCCTTTTATTCTGAATTATAGTCTTACTGGATAGAGTATTCTTTGTTGCAAATTTTTTCCTTTCAGGGCTTTGAATATATTCCACCACTGCCTTCTGGCCAGCAAAGTTCTGCTGCAAAATCAGTTTATGGCCTTATGAGGTTTCTCTTGTATGTAACTGTTTTCTTTTCTCTCACTGCTTTTAAAATTCTGTTTATTACTACTTCTTGCCACTTTAATTATTATATGTCTTCGTGTGAACTTTCCTGGATTGATTTTGTTTGGGGGCTCTCTGTGCCTCCTGGATATGGGTATCTGTTTCCTTCCACAGATTAGGAAAGTTTTCAGCTGTCATCTCTTCTAAGTTTTCTGCCTCCTGTTCACTCTCTTCTCCTTCTGGGATCCATGTAGTGGGAATGTTATTACACGTGATGGTGTCACTGAGATCCTTTAACCTATTCTCATTGTTTATTATTCCTTTAAAAAAAAATCCTTGTTCAGCTTGGTTGCTTTCATTATTCTGTCTTCCAGCTCACTGACTATTCTTTTGTATCATCTAATCTGCTGTTAATTCCCTCCAGTGTATTTTTAATTTCAGCTATTGAATTCTTCATCTCTGATTAGTTCTTTTTTATACTTTCTATCTCTTTGTTGAAGATCTCACTGAGATCCACTCCTCCTTTCTCAAGTCCAGTAAGTATCTTTATGGACTTTGAATTCTCTATCAGACATGTTGCTTCTCTTCATTTCGTTGAGCTCTTTGCTGTGATTTTGTCCTATTCTTTCATTTGGGACATATTCCTCTGTCTCCTCATTTTGTCTAAATCTGTGTTTTTTTCTATGTTTTAGGAAGGTTAGCTAAGTCTCCTGCTCTGGAAAGTAGTGGGTATTAATTAATGCAATCCCTATCAAAATATCACCAGCATTTTTCACAAAGCTAGAACATCTAATCCTAAAATTTTTATGGGCCACAAAAGTCCCCAAATAGCCAGAGAAATCCTGAAAAAGAAAAGCAAAGTTAGAGGCATCATAATTCCAAACTACAAGTTAAATTACAAAGCTGTAGTGATCAAGACAGGTTGGTATTGGCACAAAAATAGGTGCATAGATCAATGGAACAGAAGGGAAATCCCAGAAATAAACCCACAACCATGTGGTCAATTAATCTTTGACAGAGCAGGAAAGAATGTCCAGTGGAAAAAGGACAGCTTCTTCAACAAATGATGTTCGGAAAACCAGACAACAACAATGCAAAAGAATGAAACTGAACCACTTCCTTACACCATTCACAAATATAAATTCAAAATGGATGAAATATCCAAATATGAGGTGGGAAACCATCAAAATCCTTGAGGAGAACACAGGCAGCAACCTCTTTGACATCAGCCATACTAACTGAGACAAGGGAAACAAAAGCAAAAATAAACTATTGGGAATTCATCAAAATAAAAATCTTCTGCACAGTGAAGGAAACAATCAACAAAACTAAAACACAAACTATGGAATAGAATATATTTGCAAATTATATATCTGATAAAGTATAAAAAATATATAAAGAACTTATAAAATTCAACACCCAAAAATTAAAAAAAAAAAAAAAAAAAGGGATCCCTGGGTGGCACAGCGGTTTGGCGCCTGCCTTTGGCCTAGGGCACGATCCTGGAGACCCAGGATCGAATCCCACGTCAGGCTCCCGGTGCATGGAGCCTGCTTCTCCCTCTGCCTGTGTCTCTGCCTCTCTCTCTCTCTCTCTGTGACTATCATAAATAAATAAAAATTTAAAAAAAAATTCAACACCCAACAACCAAATAATCCAATTAAATAACAGGCTGAAGACATGAACAGTCATTTCTCCAAAGATGACATCCAGATGGCCAACAGACACATGAAAAATGCTCAGCATCACTCATCATAAGGGAAATGCAAATCAAAACCACAATGAGATATCATCTCACACCTGTGAGAATGGCTAAAATTAACAACACAAACAACAGGTGTTGGTGAAGATTTGGAGAAAGGGGAACCCTCATGCTCTGTTGGTGTGAATATAAGCTGGTGCAGCCATTCTAGAAAACAGTATGGAGGTTCCTCAAAAAGTTAAAGATAGAACTACCTTAGGATCTAGCAATTGCACTACTAGGTATTTACCCAAAGGATACCAGAATATTAACTTAAAGAGATACATGCATACCAATGTTTATACAGCACTACCTACAATAGCCAAATAATGGAAAGAGCCCAAATGTCCATTGACTAATGAATTGATAAAGAAGATGTGGTGTACACACACACACACACACACACACTCACCTCGTGAGTACTCAGCCATTAAAAAGGTTGAAATCTTGCCATTAGCAGTGATGTGAATGGAGCTAGAGAGTATTATGCTAAGCAAATTAAGTTAGAGAAAAACAAATACCATATGATTTCACTTACATGTGGAATTGGGCAAACCAAATTGGCAGCCCAAACAAATTGGGCAGCCTGGGTGGCTCAGCAGTTTAGTGCCACCTTCAGCCCAGGGCATGATGCTGGAGACCTTGGATCGAGTCCCACGTCAGGCTTCCTGCATTGAGCCTGCTTCTCCCTCTGACTGTGTCTCTGCCTCTCTCTCTCTCTCTCTGTGTCTCTTATGAATAAATAAATAAAATCCTTTTTAAAAAAAAAGAAACAAAACAAATGAACATAGGGGAAAAAAGAAAGGCAAATCAAGAAACAGAGTCTTAACAATGGAGAACAAACTGATGGTTACTGGAGGGGAGGTGGCTGGAGGATGGTGAAATAGGTGATGAGCATTAAGGAAGAGGGCATTTGTGATGAGTACTGGGTGTTTATGTAAGTGATGAATTACTAAATTCTACACCTAAAACTAATACTATACTGTATGTTAACTAACTGAAATTTAAATAAACACTTGGGAAAAAAGGAAGAAAAGAAATTATATCTTATGGAAATATTACTGGGAAAAAAAGAAAAAGAAAGTAGCAGCCATATGAAGAAGAGTTCCAGTAGTGCCCTACAGTACAATGTCCACTGTTCACCAGACCAGTTGCTTCAAGGATGTCCCCTGTGTGTATTGTGTTCCCTATATTGTGGCTGAGACATGTTTGCCTTCACTCCAGGCAGCTGTGGCCCACTTTTGTGGGCAGAAATGGCACTAAAAAAGTGGGCACTAATGGCCCACTTTTTGTGGGCAGGGTTTGGTCCCTGAGCTGTTAAGAGGCCAGTCTAGGACTGCCTTGGGCAGTTATTTTCCCTGTGTTGTCTCCTGAGAGGCTTTCTTTTGTTGGTGGGGCCTATACTGAGACCAGATGTTTGTCCCCAGTCCCTCTCTTAGGGTTGCAGTGACCTGAACTATGGGCCTGTCTCCTTATACTACCCCTTGTGAGGTTTTTGTTGGTAGGCGGGATCAGCAGTCAGATCAGATGTCTGCTCCAGCCCTTTGCTGGGGCTGCAATCAAACTGATATGTGTGGTTAACTCCCCCTCTTGCTGGGGGTTTGGTTCCTGACCATTTCTCCAGCCCTCCTACCCTTTCCAATGTGACCTCCTCTCTATGATTAACTGTGAAGAATCTGTCCTGCCAGTCTTTGGGTCATTTGGGGGGTTAGTTACTTATGTGGCTGTTATCTATGTATATCAATGGGACGAGATGAGCTTAGGATCCTTTTCCTACTCTGCCATCTTCCCAGGCTCATATATCTATTTTCTTCTCATTTTAAAAGTGAGATTGGGGATGCCTGGGTTGCTCAGCAGTTGAGCATTGCCTTCCACTCAGGGTGTGATCCTGTGATCCCAGGATCCGAGTCCTGAGTCCTACATCAGGCTCCCCACAGGGAGCCTACTTCTCCCTCTGCCTCTGTCTCTGCCTCTCTCTCTGTGTCTCTCATGAATAAATAAATAAAATCTTTTTTAAAAAAAAGTTTCCCTCAAATCACTCCTTTAAAAAACTAAAAATAAATAAAAGCAAGATTGAGTTAACTTACCCAAAATTCCACGACCAAAAGGGTAGAGTGAGGCCAGGACCCAGGCATCATACTCGAGAGCTCCCTTGCCTGACTGCCACATTCTATTTAGAAAAGCAATAAATTACTTCTTGTAATCAGCATAAATCTCAACCACATACATCCTCTTTCCACTTCCCTGTAGTGTGTGCTGAATCTCCATATCCTGTTACAATTTAAACTGATGTTCCAATGCATTTACTTGCCATTAATTTGGTTGGTGCTATGTAACTGAGCCACATGAGAATTTTTTTTAGCAAGACGATGGGTTTTGGTTTTGGTTTTATTTGTTTCTTATTCTTTTCAGGCTCCTGAAATCACCCTGCAGGTTGCTTCTTGTCTTCCTGCCATGGAAGCCTCAGACAATGCCTTCCAAGGCTCCTTCTTCTATCAGGTGCTGCAAATTCAGCCCCAGATGAGAGTTTGTAAAATTCTAGGATCCAAAGAGATAGAAGCAAAAAGAACAAATGTTATAAAACATCTTTGTCTCTCAAGTCCTGACATACTTTATCTCCCTTGGTAATAAGTCATTTAGTAAGGAATAATAAATGTCACCATGTAAAAGCTTTCTCTAATTAGTGAAATGAATATGTCCTTGCTTGTGCCCAGAGAATCATAATGGCTTTGTGCCCATTAATGAATCTCTGTCATCAAAGTCGATGGTTCCAGACTGGTGTTTCCCATAAGAATCATGGTTCCAGCTTCGGCAAATCCTGTAGTCAGCATCTTTCTACAGAAAGGGATTGGCATTGTTCCTGTTCCTCCAGTCCCTCAAATGTGTAGGATTGGCAGTGCCTTGGTGGTAGCCTGAAGCCAGTGTATACAGACCTTAAACGCTGTCAGCAGTTCATTGGTAAACAGTGATTTGAGATGGGCACTGCCAACCAATGCTAGAGGACTAAGAAATGGTTCACACTTGACTAGTTGGTTGTTAGGGGTTAATAAGACCAAGAATTACTCATACATTATACCCTCTGGGTTTTCTTTCACTTAACCATCAAAGCAATCTATGAAGTAGATTTAAATTCATTAAGTCTATTAATTTCATCCCATTTTAATGTTGGGAAAGCTAACTCAGGACACATTGAGTACTGTGTGTCAGGCACTTGGCCATGCGCCTTACACACATTATGTCATTTATAGCTTATAACAACTCAACCCTAGAGGATGGGTGCTCTTGCACCCATTTTACGAATTAGGAGATGGAGGCCCATTGAAGCCAACTGACTTCCCAAGAACACAGTATAAGCAAGAGCTTAAACTCAAGTTCAGGTGTATTTAAACACCAAACTCATTTTTAGTCACCATTCTGTGCTGCCACCATTCCAGGGACAGATCTCAGAGTCTGTGACTCCAAATCCTTAATGCTTTTCCATACCAACCTATTGCCTGAACAAGGGAGTTATTTCAAATCAATTAGACAAGATAGGATGGGGACACCTGAGTGGTTCAGTGGTTCAGTGTCTGCCTTCGGCTCAGGGCATGATCCCGGGGTCTGAGAGGGAGTTCCACATTGCACTCCTTGCAGGAGCCTGTTTCTCCCTCTGCTTATGTCTCTGCCTCTCTTTCTGTGTGTCTGTCAAGAATAAAGGCGTGAAAGATAAAGTCAGAGAGCCTTATAAGGCACCAATTCTCAAACTGTGGTTCATGGACCTCGTGGGTCAACCACCTGGGGAGCATGATAGGAAGTTTTACCAGGGTTTTCCCTAAAACAAGGATAAAATCACTCCCTTGTGATTCTTATCCACAGATAGAGTTTGAGAACCACTGCTGAAGGAAACAGTGATTGGAGGACATTGATTTAAAAAACAGAGATGCCGGAGAAACCTCACTCTGAATTTCTAATAGTTTATTTTCTGTACCATGGGGGTAACAAAAAATGGGGAATGTGATTTATTCAGGGAGCTGAACTGAAGCGATAGTTTTCCTCTCTACCTCTGAATCTTTCCTTCAGTAAATTTCCATTAACCCCAGGGAGACTCTGACTTTATGATTCCAAAAGTTATTTTAGACCATATAAAGTGAGGAAAAGAAAGAGGTAGTGGAAACATTCCCTGAGGTTGACATTTCTGTGTTTGGGTATCTCCTTTACTCAGAGAGCTGAAAACACACTGTTTGTTGGGAGAGAGTCTTTGGCATCTGTGGGAAGTTTCGTTCTGCTGCTGATCCACTGCCTGGCCCACGTGGCCACCAAGGACTTCCACCAGGACTCAAACCCTGCCTTTCTGAGGTCATTTTACAAGGTACTTATAAAATGCACAGGGCCTTTTGCTTCTCCCCCAGGATAATAAATTCTTTAAGCTGTGCAACATTTCAAAGCTACTTAGGTCCCATTGTTGGCCTCTGGTTCCTACTGCCTGGCCATGAAGAAGTTTTCCTGATCAAATTTCCCGTGGCAGCATATAACAAAATGCATGTGGCACTCTGTAGGAATTCAGAGAGAAGTGGTCTTCCTACGAGAATGGCCTCACGGCTTTCTGTGGTTACTTCCTTGACGCTACGTGAGCCTCACCAGAATGGTGATTGACAGTCCTCACCCATGGTCAGGGCAAGTGAAGATGATCAGCATCAAGCCCCATTTTTCTCTGAGGTACTAATTTTGAAGTTGTACTAGCAGTTGTGTAGGATGGAACTAATGCGGCCCCCTTGCCTTTTCCTTGACCAGGCCTTGCAGGCTTATATCAGGGAAGCATTTGCTACCACACTGCGAATGTCAGCAATTTCCTGGGATGGTAAGCTTGACCAAAGCATAAGCGCTGCTTTGCTGGGAGAGCAGCCCATCTCTGAAGAAGGAAGGGATCTTCTCTCTAAACTCCTTGAGAGGAAGTGTGAGTCTCACTTGGAACCAGAGTCATCAGAAGAGGTAACTAACTTTAACTGGTACGGCACATGTCAGTTCAAAATTGACTTCTTCCTAGAGTAAATGTCTGGGTCTGCCATACTCAGATATTTCTGGCCTCCCCAGGTGACCCACTGCCTTGACACTCAGCCTGCTTCTCAAACCACCTCTGATGAGATATTTTTTTAATCCTGTATTCTACAAGGCAGACCAAGTGTATTGGTTCTTTGAGTTACAAGGATTGCAAACGTGGTTCCGTGGTTTGTTAACTCGTGACCTGCTAACATATCAATTTACAGAATTCCATCTATAAAACTCATGGTGGCTCAGTGACTAAATTTAGATGCCCAGTTGGTAGCCTATTTACTGAGCGGCAGTGTGTTGTTTTCTGTGCAGGTCTGACAATGATATTCTTAATATAATGCTATTTAACGCACTTTTTAAAAAAGATTTTTATTTATTTATTCATGAGAGACACAGAGAGAGGCAGAGACACCAACAGAGGGAAAAGGAGGCTCCCTACGGGGGGAGCCCCATGCGGGACTTGATCCCATGACCTCAGGGTCATGACCTGACCCGAAGGCATGCTGAGCCACTGAGCCACCCAGGTGCCCCTGATTTAAAGCACTTTTACAAGAATACTATCATCCAGCTTTTTAACTATTAAAAATATCTGTGATCTCAAAATTGTCATCCTCCATTAAAGAGCAAGTCATCCTTGAGTTATAAACAAGAGCATCTTTTCTCTAAACATTTATATAAAACTATAAATTTCAAAGCACTTTTATGTATATATTGTCTCATTTGATCCAGCCAGCAATCCTGCAGCATAGAGAGCATACTTTTTTTTTTTTTTTTGGTAGCATACATATTTTTAGTCACATTTTGTATTTAAAAAAAGAATAAGCTATTGCCCCCAAATTATAAAACTATTTGTAGTGGCAGATCTGAGATCAGATTCTAGATCTCCTAACTCCTCAGTGTATTTCCATAAACACCTGTCTCTGATCAGATCTCCATTAGTTACCAAGTCAGAGATTTATTGTGTGGTCATTGGGGGTGAACATCCAGACACCAGATTCAGTCACACTTCAGCCCTCACAGACCCCAGAAAATGCTCAGGTCTCTCTCCTGATCTGACAGCAGCATCGGACATATCTGTTCATTTTCTCCTCCTTAGTACAGTCTGTATTTGGGCCCCAGGATACCAGAGTCCTCTGGCTTTCCCCAACCTGTGTGGCTGTTCCTTCTCAGTCTCCCTTGCTGATCCTGCTTTTTCTTCCTGGCCTCTTCATGTTGGAGGGCCAGGGTTCAGTCTTGTCTTCTTCTCTTCTCTGTCTATATTCGCTCCCCTTGGGGATTTCATCCCATCTTCTAGCTAAAATCCTATCTGTTGGTCAAGGACTCTCAAATTTTATCTCCAGCCCCACCCAACTCTCTAACTGAACTCATGTACTCAACTGCTTAACTAGCCACCTCCACCTGCAGGTCTAAGAAGCATCTCGAACTCGACATACCCAAACCCATCTTCTGTCCAAACCTCTTCTATGTGAAACCTTCCCTATCTCAGTTAATGGCAACTATATTCTTCTGGTTTCTCAAGCCAAAGTCTTCCTTGAAACCTCTCTGTTGCAAACACCTCATAACCAATCCATCAGGAAATCCTGTTGCTCTACTTTCAGAGTATATCCATAATGTGACCACATCTCATTGCCCACAGTGCTACCAGCCTGGTGTGAGCACATGTCATCTCACCTGGGTTACTGTAATACTTACTAACTGGCCCCCCTATTCCAACTTCACCTCTCCTCAGTCTATTCTTCCTTCCTGGTCTATTCTAGGCGCATTGGTCAGAGTGATCCTTTTCAAGTGAAAATGGATCTGTTCAAAACCCTGCTGTGGCTCCTCATTTCACTTAGAGTCAAAGCTAAGGAAGTCAAGTCCCCTTGTCTCCCTCACCTGCCTCTCTTCCCCTTGGTCACTCATCTTCAACCATGCTTTCCTCTTTGCTGTTCTTCAGACACACCAAGTGTGCACTCCCCTCTGCCTGCAATGACAGGGGTTCTCAACCAGGAGCCATTTTACCCCCCACAGGACATTTTCCATGGTCCTGCTCCAAGTAAGGGGCTATTACTGTGAACTAGTGATAGAAGCCAGGGATGCCACTAAACAGCCCACAATGCATAGGACAAAAATCTTAGCCACCCCAGAATGTCAGTAGTGCTGAGGTTGAGAAACCTGGTCTAAGGAGTTAGAGCATGTCTAACTCCCCTACCTCCTCCATGTTCCTGTTCTAGTGCCACCTCCTCCCTGAGGCCTGCTTCCACTAACCCATCTCCATTTGCAACCCTCTACTCTCCTGCGTTTCAGCTTTTCCTTACCCTGCTTTGCTTTTCTCTCTCCTGTATCACTTCCTAATGTACTACACAATTTTCCTACTTAGGTATTACTTTTCTTCCATGAGGGCAGAGATGTTTGTCTGTTTTGTTTCCTGATATAGCCCCCCCCTGCCAGGCTCATAAGTAGGCTTTCAAGTGTATTTACCATATAAACAAATGGGTTTGTATGGACCCTGATGCCATATACTGAAATATTCCAGTCTACCAGAGGTAAACACAAGGCAGGTCATGGCAGATATTATTACGTACTTGCCATGTGCCAGCTGCTCTGCTGAGAGTTTTATGTGCATCATCTTGTTTAATCTTCCCCATGCCCTTATAAGGTAGTTGCTACTTTTATTCCTAACTTACAGATGAGAAAACCAAGGCTTAGAAGTGTTAAAAACTTGCCCAAGACAGAGGTAGTTGTGGAGTTTGGATGCTAGTCCTCTATCAGCCACCATCTATGCAGAGGTCTTGCTTTTATTTTAAAGGCAGAATTTTATGTACTATGCTCTGGTCCAGTCTGGCTAAGAAGATTCAGGAATACTTAAAAGAAATGGGAGCAAAGGTATTAACTCTATCCTCCACGCTCTCCACAGTATATTAAGAGAAACATGGATCTTCTCCTCTTCACCAATATGGAACATTTTCTAAAAACCCTCCTCACTGCAGAACAACAGATCCCAAGAAAACCAAGAGATAAGCATGAGGACCAAGAGAAGGTGAGATGCCCTTACGATCTATACGGCATTAAGATTTTACTTTGCTCTGCACCTTGAAACATTTTATTGTGTGTTGTAGCCACATTTGTAATTGAACGTGTCAGCAGAACAAAGGACTGGAAATTAATTGTGGTAAGAAAAGCACATCATCAGTCACTGTATTTAAGAGTTCTCCCAGTACAGGAGACGGTAGATCTTAGATCTCAGAGTTACCTTCGGGGTAGGTAAAGCATTAACCCCAGAAAGCGGGAACTGAGACTCAGACTTGCTCCCATTCACCCAGCTGGAAGAGGGCAAAAAGAAGTAACTAGAACTGGGTCCCCTTGCCTTCTCATCCAGGGTTTCTTTTGTTATGGTACCTGCTGCTATCGTATAAAAGGTTGTTCGTTTTTTATCATTAGCATGTAAAATGTTTTATCTTTAGCAGTGCCTGGCTGGTTCAGTTGGTAGAGCATGTGACTCTTGATCTCAGGGTTAGGATTTAAGCCTCACTTTGGGCATGGAGCCTATTTAAAAAAAAAAAAAAAGTATCTTTAAAAACCAACAAATATTTTGGTTCCAAATGACCAACACTAATATTTTGTAAGGTATATGGGTAAATTAGCAAAGAGAAAACCCCCAAATACCTTCATTTTTCTCTTGCAGAGTGGTGACCTTACATGTCAAGATCAAGATCAAAAACTAGCAACCTGGAGAAATAACTGAACACTGACTTCAGCCCTGGGCCCCAGTCCACTTTATGAAAAGTTATCATCCATGTGAATACTACCTTTAAAACTTCATTAAAATATAACACATCTTTTAAAAGTGCACATATCATAAAATGATATGAGTTGACAACTCCTCATGAGTTGTCCAAAGTGAACATTTCCATGTAACCAACATCAAGAAAGACAACCTCACCAGCTTCCCAGAAGCCCCTTATGTCCCCTCCATCCAGGCATCTGTTCCCCAAGAATAACTACTATCTTGACTTCAGACATCATAAACTGTTTTTGTTTGTTCATGAATTTCGCATACATAGAAATCATAAATTATGTATTACTTGTTCATTTATTTTGCTCAGAATCATGTTTGTGAGGTGCATCCATATTGTTGCATGTGGTTGTAGTTTGTGGATTCTCTTTGCTATAAAACATTCCGTTGTGTGGATATATCAACATTTATTCTTTCCACCACTAATGTGCCTGTGGGTATTTTCCAGTTTGGGGTTACTACAAATAGTCTTATGCACCTTTCTGTGGCTGTACCAAATCAGCTATTACTTAGAACTGGAAATCTTGGGTCCTAGGGGGTAAATATTTCCCACTTTAACAGATACTACAAACCAGAATTCCCAAGTGATTGTCTGAGTATATACAAGTGGGTAAGTGTTCTGGTGGCTCTCCATTTTTATCATAACAGTATGTTTCATCTTTTTTATTCTATGCACTCTTCTGGGTACATGGTTTTAACTTGCACTCTCCTAATGGCCCTTGAAGGTATCCAACCTTCCTATGTGTATACACCATATGAATGTCTTCTCTTGAGAAGTGCCAGTCAAGTATTTTGCTCATTTTTCTTTGGCTTCTCTATATAATTGATTTGTAGGAATTCTTTTTTCTGCAACTATTTTTCCTCATTCTGTGAATTGTCTTTTTATGAAAACAACAACATATAATGTTTCTTTTTCTGCTTTATTTTTAGGTCTAGGAAGAAAATGGTGATTTCATTTCAGTCTGCATGTTTAAAAGATGTTAAATTTGGAAATACGATATCTAATAAAGTTGATAAGAGAATTTTGTAGTACCTATAATATTGATGTATAAATCACATAAATGTATACTATATTCTTGGGGGTGGATATGTAACATAACAGGGGTTAATATTTGGTACAGAGGATAACATGATTCAAGGTGACTAAAAAATCATTAGACCACATATTTTATTAAAATATTCATTATTTAGAGATACTGACTGAACCTCTTTCTAGAAATGTAAATTTGTATATATTTATCTGAAATTGTTACTGAGTTACACAAAGTAGATATATTTGCACAATATTTGGTGATCTAGAATGAGAATTTAGAGATCTGGCAACAAGATACAAGCCATGTGGCCTACACAGAATTCACTGCAGAAGTTCTGGTTGGAACACCTCAGAGAGATGAGGTGACTTTCAGTCATCTGAAACAAGTTTGAGTGTTTGATCAGGAGAGACACACCCAGCCTATGAATTCAGTGGAAGCCAAAATATTATTTTCAAATACAAACTTCAAATCAAAAGCCAACTCAAAAGACAAATCCAAAGCCAGCAATTCAAGCTACTTCTCACATGGATAATTCTCTTCATTATACTCCAAGATGAGTAGCAGAAGGGATTCTTTTTACATAACAATTGTTTTTTAGTCTTTCAAGCAAAGCAACAAAGACAGGCTAGTCAAGAGAACTTGACAAACATTATGTGTGTGGATGATGAATGATAACTAATTAGCAAATTCAGCATCTACCTCATATTCAAAAGTTTTGGCACTATACATCTTTTGTTGTAATGATGAAATGTCCATACATGCCTGAGGATTTCACTCTAAATCCATCCAAAATACTAATTTTCAATTACTTTAGGGAAAATAAATTACAACTAAAAACATTAGACAACTGTGAGACAAAAAGATTGATGATTCAGGCTTAACAAAGAGTTTTAAATCCAGCCATGAGGAGATCTCAGTTATAATTCACTACACCACCATCTTACACAGACAAACACTGCATCCTCATTTCTTTGCTGCTAGAGATTGGTCACTCAGTCATCTTAAATAATGACTCAGTTTTACAAACAAACAAACAAAAAGACTCAGTTTAAAACACCAGCCATCAGACAAAGTAAGTACCAAATTTGTCAACCTTAAAACTGTTTCACTAGTTACTAGCTCGATTAAAATTCTATGCTGCCTTCCTAGCACAGATGCTAATAAAATGCAGTCCCCCTAAGGATGGACTGTGATACACCTGTTCTCCCGTCTCTTCATAAACAAAACACATCCCCCAAATCAGAGTAACTTTATAAGATTAGAGACTTCACCAGTACTTTGAGAAGAAAGTAAAACTTAGCTATGATAAAAACTGAGTATGTCTCCTCGAGAACTTTAGCTATCCACATAAATTATGAGATGCATTTCCCAAAAAAGCAGAGGGAAGATTAATTAAGCCATATACACAAGACTGTTTAGAGTCGTTAGGCCAAAAGTCCAGGGCCTCAGAGAGTGGCAAAGAAAAAATCATGCAGAACTTAAAGATCTTTCTTCTGTATTCCTCATTCTTGGCTGAGGGAGGCACCTGCCAAAACATGATCCTATTAGCTCCTTGGCTGACTTCTTGAGCCTTCCTTCTGATTCCATTATTAATATACCAACAGTGCAGGCTTTGGGTAAGCACATGCTTTTTAATGGAAATGCCACAGATTACAAGGCAGGGATCATGATCTCTTTCAGGCTGTATTTTGTGCAATTATTGCTGTTTCTGTTTAAAAGTGTTCAGCTTCTTCAAATCTTCAAGGAATTAACTTATGTATACACACACACATACACAGCCCACTTGCCAGAAAAAGGATAAGGAAACTGAAACTTCAGTAGATATAGAAGCCGTATTTTACCAACTATTCACAAAAAGAGCCCTTTCCAAAAAAACATAATACTTAAGTGTTTTAAGAATTTTTTTTTTTAATTTCAAAAGTGGTACACAGTTTTTTCTTCCAGGCAAATGGAGTAGACATACCTTTCCCTACTCCTTCCACCAAGTAGAAATAAAATTCTTGGACATTATGTGTAAAAATAAGAAGACTCTGAAAGGTATAACTAAGAAAATAGACCAGCCAAGAATCTCAAAACCTGAGGCAGGAAGTGATGATAAACTCCACAGATTCTCTTATTCCCTCGCGTATTCCTGACGTGGAAACGAAAAAACCAGCAATCCATAAACACCGATGGGCACAGAACCAAAAAGCTCCCCCAAAGCATGATCTCTCTAGCCAAAGGACTAAGAAAAAGAAACAGCATAGGGGGAGCTGGGTGGTTCGGTCAGTTAAGCAACCAACTTTTGATTTTGGCTCAGATCATAATCTCAGGGTCGTGAGATTGAGCCCCGCATAGGGCTCCATGCCCAGAAGGAAATCTGCTTCAGATTCTTTCCCTCTGCCCTTCCCCTTTCCATCTCTCAAATCAATGTCTTGAAAAAAAAAAAAAAAAAAAAGGTAGCCCAGCAAGACAAAACACATTTAGACATCAACTGCTTTACTATAGCCAAACATCACAGGAAAAACAAAAACAACAACAACAACAAAATGGCCCTACCCACATCAGCAAAAGTTGAGTGAGAAGTCTAAACTTCCACCTTGCCAGGCACCCCAACCTCTTCCTGGGATGTTATGAGAGAAGACCATGCACAGAGCTGGGAATCTTCATCTTTTCATCCCCACAGGGCAGTAACAAACCCCACTCCTCTCCGCAGTGTCAGGGAAGACCCCATGGGGAATCTGGACATTATCAACATAGCATAGTACTGAGTTCCCTCACCACCACCTCCCCGCTCCAGTGGTATCAGCAAAGGCCCAGGGCAGAGTCAGGACTTTTACTACAGCCTTTCAGTAATAAGGCCACCCTAAGTAAAGTGTTCCTGTAAAGCCACATGAGGAGCTTGAACTCCCCTACCTGCCCAGCAGGTGTGAGGAACCCCTTCTTAAGGTAGCAGGGAGCCTGGCAGAAACAAAGCAGCACCTGTACTCCCCACCACCCTCACCACTGTAATGGTGGTTCAAAGGAAATCAGCTATAACAAAGTTTAAATAAGATCCCAAGTCTTCTAATGTCACAAAATGTACAGGTTTCAGGCAAAAAATCATTTATCATAATAAGAACGAGCAAGATTTTTTAAAAACAGTGAAAAAAGACAATAAACAGATCCCAACACACCAATACGACAAAGATGTTAGAATTACAGGGAAAGAAATTTAAAGAAGCCATCACAAAAATGCTTTAACAAACAATTATGAACATGTTTGAAACAAATTTTGAAAATGGAAAATCTCAGCAAAAAAAAAAAAAAACTATAAAGTCACAGAAGAAAGAAGACAAAGGATCAAATAAAGATTTTAGAACTGAAAAAATACAAAAGTAAAATAAAAAGCTCACTAGATAGACTCAATAGAAAAATGGAAGGGACAGAGATGGGGAAAGTCACCGGATTTTTAGACAGAATGATAGAAATTACCACATCTGAATAGCAGAGTATAAAAAGACAGGACAAATGGATGTATAGAGCCATAGACACCTATGATACTATAGCAAATGACCTAGCATTTAAGTCTTCACTCTCAGAAGGAGAAGACAAAAGGGGGCATGCTGTAAAAGCAGTCAAAGAAATAATGGCTGAAAACTCCCCACATTTGGAAAGAAGTAATCCTACAGATTCAAGGAACTAAATGAGTCCCAAACAGGATAAATAAATTTTTTAAAAATCCACACCAAAACATATAATTAAGCTTCCAAAAACTAAAAGCAAAGAAAAAAATCTTGAAAGCAGCCAGAAAAAAAAAAAATGACAACTTAGATATAGAGTTAAAAATGTGAATCACAGCAGATTTCTCATTAGAAGCCACAAAAGCCAGGAAGAAGAAGCACATTTTTCTAGTGCTGAAAGAAAAACAAAACAAACAAACAAACAAAAAACTAGGACTCCAGAACCTGAAAGTCTGGCACACACATGGAGAAAGGAGATCATTCATGCATTGCTTGTGGCAATATAAAATGGTACAGCCACTCCATAAAACCGTTTGGCAGTTTCATAAAAACCTAAACATGAATCTACCATACAACCTAGCAATTACTCTCTTAGGCATTTATCCCAGAGAAATAAAACTTTATACACGCACATTATGTATATGCATGTTTATAGCAGTTTTATTTATAATCCTTAAAACTAGAAACAACCCAGTTGTCTTTCTTCAATACGTAAATGGTTAAACGAATTGTGACATATCCGTACCATGGAATACTACTTAATGGTAATAAGGAACAAAGTACTGCTTCATGTAAAAATCTAGATGAATCTCCAGAGAACTACGCTTAGTGGAAAAAAGCCAATCCCAAAAGGTGGCCTACAGTAGGATTCCATTTACAACATTCTTGAGATGGCAAAATTACAGAAGTGGGGAACAACAGTTTAGTGGTTGCCAGGGGGTTGAGGAAGGGTTTGGGGGTGAGAGGGGGAAGGGTGTGGCCATAGAAGGGAACATGGAAACGTTCTGTATCCCAACTGCATCATGTCAATATCCGCTTGTAATATTATAGTATCGTCTTGCAAACGATTACCATTGGTGAAAACTAGGTAAAGGGTACACAAAGTCTCTCCACTTAATAGCATGTGAATCTATAGCTCTCTCAAGAAGGTTAATTTTAAACAAAAATAGTACATACTCCTAGGAAATTTCAAAATGCAGATTAGGAAGATCTAATTTGGTTATTATACACTAATAGACACAGTACTAATATATTTGGAGGCTTTTTAATTGTATTGATCACTTTTAATCACAGCAAAAAATATATAGCTCATTAAACTCCCCCCCCCCCCCCACTTTTCAAGGCCACATGGGAAGCTTTAAAGAATTACAAGGGCTCTAAAGCTCATGGATGGCTCCCTCTGGGCCAATCCTCAATCGTGGTGGAATTGATTTATTTTTTGAGTACCAACTTAGAACAATTCTAATGGCTATCTCTGGTACTGTGTGCACAGAACTTTGAGGTCATCTGCAAATCCAAATAAGAATATTGTGATTCATTAGCGATGCCCATCATGGCATGGGTTGCAGGAGTGGTAATATACATGCCACAGATTTATCATCTCCATTGGCTGGAAGAAGTTTAAAAACAAAAAAGGAAAACAAAAACAAAACAGCATCACATACTTCAAGAGACAATTAAGAAAATCCTCTGGGCAAAAGTTCTTAGAAACCCATTCTTCTGTCACAAGTATTATGTTGTAGTACATATAGTAACTATTTTATACAGCCTTTCATTTTTTAGTCAAACTGCATATGGGAATAATTCCTACAGAAAATAGCTAATTGAAATCCAAAATAACATCATTATGGAACTAAGAAATGGGTAAGAAACAAAGACTAGACAGGACTAAGAATCAAACTGGCAGAAGGAAGACTTAAGATCATCGTGATTTAAAAAAAAATGAAATAAAGATAAAGCAATCAGATAAATCATTATGACAGAAAAAAGAAATGATCCCACATCGAGAGGGCTGGTATCCCTAAAAATGGGTGAATGAAAGAATTAGAATATTGTAAACGATTGCTCTAGAAAAATTAAATCTGCAGATCAGAAAGGAACACAGTATTTTGGGGGAAACTGATGTGGAATGACCAACACAGGGATATAGACTTCCAGGACAGAGGGAAAGGTTTTCAGTCTGGCAGACAAAGGAAGTCACCCAAGAAAATGAAAGTGTGTGTTTGTGTGAATGAAGGGGTTTTGCGGGGCGGGGAATCAAACTATTTTCCAATTTCTCCACAGTATCATGCCAAAAACATCGATTTCGTGTGAGGTCTGTGAAATTGTAAGAGAAAGAAAGCGTGACCTAAGACTTTAAGACTCATTCAACTTGTCCTCAGGGGAAAAAAAAATTAAGAGTGCTTATTTCTGCAGCCTGCATAGCAACAAATACTACTGTATAAAGTTGAAAAAAAAAAAAAAGTTTTAAAGATAAAAAGTTTTCAGCTTCCTGGTGTTGAACTCCAGAAAAGTCTTTCAGCGAATAAAATATTCTGTGGCAGAAAAGTTGACGAATATTTCACTTTAGGTATCTTTGTTTTGCTAAGATACTTGAATTCAATTTTTAATTTTAGTTACTTGTTAAGTAGCTCCTATAGTATGGTTTTTCTTATTGAATTGTATATCACTTCTTACATCTATATACATGTATAGGATGACTGGAAAGACGATCACTATTTAAAGTTAATAATGGTGGTTTCTGGCTGGATGGCAGGAGGGATTTTTTTTTCTTGGTGTTTTTCTTGCTTAGCTGGAATTTTTTTTAAATCAAATTTTTAATTTTAATTCCATTAGCTTCAATCTTATAATGAGCAGTTATCACTGTTATAAGTCATAAGAGGTTTACAAATAGAAATAGATCAAAATATTTAGAAGACACAAACAAGGGAATTTTGTATCTTAAAGAGTAATTTTAAAACAAGCTCCCAGTGGTCTTGTGAAATTAAGTAGTGATGATAGGTAACAAAGGAGATAACAGGATACCTGTTTTAAATGGGGCTAATGAAGAAACACAAACTTTTTTCTTGCAAAAAAACTGAACTAGAAAAGTATTAAAAACATAGTGCGTTTATTTAAACTGTTGCTTTTCATAATTCATTGAATCTTATCCCATGTCAATATCTTCATTCTATTACCTTACTGAGTACATTCATTAGTGTTACATAAAACTTCACATAAAATTACATACAAAGTAAAAGTACAGTTAAGAACATAGTCATGATCTGTGTGAAAGGATTCACCGTTATGGCACCCTAGTCCCTGATGGGAGTACTTTTTCTGTTTTGCGGGCTTCACAACCTTAGACTCTCTTCTGTTTTAGAGAAAATAAAGCAGCTCCTCTGAGCTCTATGCCACGAGGTGCCCAGCCACTGCATTATCGGTTTGTGTTCACCCAGTGGTACCTGTCCACCCGGTGGTTAGCAGCAGACCTCTGACCTTTAGGATGTTTATGCAATGCATGAGAAGTATTCCCTAGGAGGCTCATACGGCCATCTGCCATATTCTTTTTGCGGGAGACATGGAACCAAGATTGAAAGGGCGGTTTTAAGTTTTCAACCTGGGGGGGAAAAAGTGAAAAAGAAAATATGAAGGTCATCTGTAAAGTAATAAGCTAGACCTAAGTACTAAACATAAACCCATAACTCAAAAGCTAAGCCTTCAGAAAGCATAGAGAGTACAAATGAATAAAAATCAAAGCAGATAATGCTCCTTGGAAAAGTGGCTTGCATAGGGGGCAGGAAGGTAATAAAGTCATGTCATACCTTTTAACAAAATTAAATCTTTAGTCCAACTAAAATACTTGAAAACACATCTTCAAATTTATGTATATCCTTGGGTTCTCTTCTACCCCACCATTCCCCTCATTGGCTTAACCCAAAGCTGTCTAATCATGACCTTTAGGGCTAAGGTCTTGAAATATCCATTTTCAACATCCTAAATGACCGATACAGATGTTTTGCAGAGCACACTGAAAAGAAATTGTTCCATGAGGATATAGCTGACCATAGATCTGATCCCCAGATGGAAGGAAACCTTTCTAAGCATTAATAGAGTTATCCATCAAAAGATGAATGGATAAAGAAGACGTGGTCTATGTATACAATGGAATGTTCCTCAGCCATTAGAAACGACAAATACCCACCATTTGCTTCGATGTGGATGGAACTGGGGGGTATTATGCTGAGTGAAATAAGTCAATCGGAGAAGGACAAACATTATATGGTCTAATTCATTTGGGGAATATAAAAAATAGTGGAAGGGAATAAAGGGGAAAGGAGAAAAAATGAGTGGGAAATCTCAGAGAGGGAGACAAAACATAAAGACTAACTCTGGGAAACAAACAAGGGGTGGTGGAAAGGGAGGTGGGAGGGGGGTGGGGTGACTGGGTGATGGGCACTGAGGGGGGCACTTGATGGGATGAGCACTGGGTGTTATGCTATATGTTGGCAAATTGAACTCCAATTAAAATATATATATATATATATGTAAAAAATTTAAAAAATAAGAAAGAAGAATTAAGGGCATATATGTCATTACATGATTTTAAACATTTATACATGCAGAATTATATAATAGACTGTAGAGTTTAGAAACTAAAACCACAGAAAAAATATTTGCCAGTAATATGAAAAGGGATTAAAATATTTCTAACCTTTGAAGAGAATGTAATAATATATTAAGACCTCAAGTGGTAAATTGGTGAAGAAAAAAATTCATAAAACAAGTACCCAAAACATTTGGGCACCTGGAGATTTGTTTTTAATGTTTATTTAAATTAAGTAGTCTATAACAGCATCTTCAGCAATGTATTTTTAAATGAGAATAACCAATTTTAGGAAAAATGATAAAATACAAACTTTCACCTAGATCTGGTTAGACTACAAATAGACAACACTTCCTACATGGTACTTTGGCCATATATTCAGAACAGTAAAATGTCCCTATCTTATCACCCAGTAATTCCATAGACATGGAATCAAATATCCAGAAATAACTTAAAATTCAGTCATCTTTACAAATTATCAGCTTTTATATCACAACAATGTGGAAATAATCTAGATGACTACCAGTAATAAATTAGTTAAATAAATTACAAGGGAAAAAATAAATATTAAAATGTTAAGTATTTAAATTATTTTAACATAAGGGATTAATTTCAGAAAACATACAAACCAGTATATACATACAATGTCAGCAGAGAGTTTGTCTAGATCCATGTTTTTCAAATTGAGGGTTGCCACTATTTGAGTCATGAAATCAATTTAGGTGATTGAAATCACTTTAATTTAATAGAAAATATGGGGAGCACTATGTAAAATAAGGATGAGTATTGTTTAATGAAACCTACTTCCAACATACAAATATACCTGTCTTTTTAAGAGTTATGGTTAAAATATCTTTTGCTTTATCATTTTTTTTTTTTTTTAGAAAACTTTTCTTGTGGTGGGATTATAGACCTTTAACCATTTCTTAATATTCCAAATTTTCTATAAATGGTATGTTATTTTCTACTGGCAAAAGCCCACTAATTTTAATGTTTAATCATGAAGGAATTTGGATTAAAGGAGACTTGTGTTCAAATACTACAGAGAGAGGGGAGCTCAGTGGTTGAGCATCTGCCTTTGGCTCAGGTCATGATCCTGGGGTCGTGGGATCGAATCCTGCATCAGGCTTCCCACAGGGAGCCTGCTTCTCCCTCTGCCTGTGTTTCTGCCTCTCTCATGAATAAATAAACTCTTAAAAAAAAAAAATACTACATGGAGAAACAGGATTATAGAAGACTATGCAGCTCCTGAGCACTCAGCCAAGTAGAGAAACTGCATATAGAAGAAAAAATGTTTCCATAATATTAATATTGTGATTTAAATGTTTATAGTTTTTCCATTTTCCACTTTGACAGTGAACAATTTTTTTTTTTTTTTAGAATTAGAATAGGAAAAAAAAAAAAGCATAGAGAAGAACTGGAACACACATTACCTGATATATACTCTTCGGATTACTGACTTTAGGAATGATCTGAGGTTCTTTGTTACAACTTTCTTCATCAGAGGAAATGCCTGAGGTGGAGTCTAAAGTGGCTCTATTAACAGCAAAGCTGATCTGCTGGGTAAGCTCCCATTCCTCCCACCTGCCTTTAAAAGAAGCAATTGTAAATGGATGATTTTTCTCACCATACCTAAGTAAGAGAAGAAAATAAAGTATTCATCAGGGATCCAAAATTTCACAAGATTTTTTTTCTATCTCTAATTTTTTTTTCTACAGACCACTTTACTCATTTGCAAAAACTTATTTTACTCATTTTTTTTTTAAAGATTTTATTTAGTTATTCATGAGAATACACAGAGAGGAGGGAGAGGCAGAGACACAGGCAGAGGGAGAAGCAGGCTCCATCCAGGGAGCCTGACCTGGGACTCGATCCCGGGTCTCCAGGATCACACCCTGGACTGCAGGCAGCGCTAAACTGCTGAGCCACCAGGGCTGCCCTTTACTCATATTTTTAAAAACATATTGAAATGGTTTGACAGTTAAGCAAATTAAGAGACATTGTGACCTTCAGCTAGCACAGGGTTGTAATTAACGGCGGTCTTTGTAAGGGCTTTCAGTGAATTTTTCAGAAAAAGACAAAAACTAGTTTTTTTCAATTCAACTAATGGATTGCATTGCAACTTCTCTGCCGCCTAGATACTGCTTATAATACTTAGGCATTATAATCTACAGTGGGCAATAACGTGTAGCGATCAAAGGCAAATTTGAAATACTACGTGAAGCCTTTGTGCTTTTAGGCCATCCAGTCCTACCGGAAGTTTGTGCAAATAAAGTTTGCATCTGAAACCTTAACCAGCCAATGCCCTCCTTGCCACTAACATAGGTGTACAGAACTATGCAACCCACGGTTTCAGGGGGTCACACCACCTCCCATGAGATTACTCACCTACAGCACACTTCAAAGGGATCTACCCACAGGGTCATCTCCTTTGGGAGTCCCAGGTGAGAAAAATCCACATTACTTTCAGCACAAGCCCTTTCTAGAATGGGATCTTTATTCTGATTATTATTTATCCTGATACACCTTTAAAAAGCAAGGAAACGGAAACAAAGACATGGTGACAGGCGCCTTTGTAGAAGAATCATGTGATGAACAAACAGCTCCACCCTCACCCGCAACCCTACCCAGTCCCCACCCTCCACAGTTTTAGGAATAGAACCATCAACTTGTAACAACAGCTACTCATAATGTGAGTTGCATCACTAAGTCACACAATTAGTGTGACGAATGTTCTCTGCATATCTTTTGTGGTAAGCACAAGATAGAGACAGCCTAATCCACCTTACATAAGGTGTTTGCCCTATAGTCTTCAACTATATTTAAACTATATAGTTTTCAACTATGCACTGCCACCTGCTCCGTGTCTTTCTCTCAAGCCCACGTTCCAATCAATTTAAGACCATAAAACTTTTGTTCCTCAGACACTGGCAAAAGAATCATTGCCAATGGTTATCACTTGCTACTTCCTTCCCTTTGCCATCATATACACCAGCTCTCACCTGAAGGCTTGCCCTTTGGAAGGGCAGTCAGAGTGCCAGTGACTTCTGTAGGTTTCAAACAAGATCGTCATCAGCTTTTCTGCAAAGTCTTCTATTTGCTGTTTACTCAATTTATCATGTTTTTTCACCAATCTTGTGACAAAGAAAACTGCAGTTGCAATTTCATCCCTCATGATTCAAGGGAAAGGAGGTCTGTAATCATTAAAAGGAAGTGAGAATAAAATAGAAACAGGTCAGGGATCCCTGGGTGGCGCAGTGGTTTAGCGCCTGCCTTTGGCCCAGGGCGCGATCCTGGAGACCCGGGATCGAATCCCACGTCAGGCTCCCGGTGCATGGAGCCTGCTTCTCCCTCTGCCTGTGTCTCTCTGCCCCTCTCTCTCTCTCTGTGACTATCCTAAATAAATAAGTAAAAAATTTAAAAAAAAAAATTTAAAAAAAAAAAATAGAAACAGGTCACACTGATTATCAACGTGTATTTGTCATTGGGAAGTTTTAGGGACCTTAAATTTAAAACAGAAATCACTTGTTTATCCTTTATGAACTAAAGAAGCACATTGATAACTATCAATTAACACCAATGAATACCAATTCCTCAACCAGTTTTCAGTATTTTCAAAGAAAAAATACTCTCTTTTTAAAACTTTAATACACCTAAGAAACAAATGAAACACAATTATGCAACTTAAGTTTTAAAAAAAAGTCAGGATCCCTGGATGGCTCACCAGTTTAGTGTCTGCCTTCCACCCAGGGCATGGTCCTGGAGTCCTGGGATCGAGTCCTGCATCAGGCTTCCTGTTTGGAGCCTGCTTCTCTCTCTGCCTCTCTCTGTGTGTGTGTGTGTGTGTGCATCTCTCATGAATATAAATAAATAAAATCCAAAAAAAAAAAAAAATCCCTGATATGGGACAGTAAATTATACCCAAGCACTGCTTTTAAAAAACATTTACAGAGAGCAAAACATTTCAGGATATAGTTCTAAAATGTGGCTCTCAGGTTGCATGCATCAAGTGAAAGTTAAGGTTAATCAAACATACATGATACTTGCCAGAAAAAGTGCTTTGGCCCCCAACAGAAAGTGGGCCAGTTAGAAGACACCCTCCCCCACACCTGTTCTGTTGGTTTTAGGCTGAAGTTTATATAATCCTGGGTCCCAGGGCAGGACAGGTGTGTTTAACCTTACACAGGTGCTGTCCATTAGGGTAATTAGATAGCTCCTTCCAGGTCCCCATCAGATTGCTATAGGTAAATTCTTTAAAATGGTCAAAGATCTTCCATTTGGATTTGTCTCTTCTATTTTGCTGATTATAAGATTAAAGTCTTATCTCTTATGACATGGATTGAGAATCAAGCCTTCACCTTCCATATCTAACATCCTACATTCCAGTCATTTTGTCTCTAATTGTAATGTCAACATATTAAAATATTTTGTCTTAGATCTCATATAAAATTTAAGACAACTTTCTTTGAACAATCGTTATGTTGACTACACACGTCTTTTGCTAAGATGTTTATTTGTAAAACAAGTAGAAGAGATCTTGGAGTTTATCTAGTCTTACTGGTTCTCAAAGTGTGGGTCACCGACCACCCCGTTTGGACCCACCCGGCCGCTGTTAAAAATGTGGATTCGTGGACCTTATCCCAGATCTGTTGAATCAATACTTCAAAAGGTGAAGCCTGAGAACCAGTAGTTCACAAGTTCTTCCAGATGATTCTTTCACTCAAATGTAAGAACCACTACACCTGACATATAATCTTTAATCCCACAGTAAGTGGTCATTCAGGCTCTTCATCAGTGAAAAAGAATTCATTCCCTTTAAAGAAAGCCCATTTCATTTCAAAAAGCTCCAAATACCAAGCAGTGCTTCCTCCCTTAGAGGCGCTATTTCCTCCCAACAGAAGCCTTGGTTCTTCCCTCTGGAACCATAGACTGTATCTAACACTCCACCACAAGAAGACACTTCAAATACCAGCCTCTCCTGGGTCTTCTCTTTCAGAGGGCTAACCTCAACTTTTTAACAGTTCTTCCTATAGACACATTACTCAGACACTTCACCAGGCTCGGGGCTCACCTGTGGAGGAGTTTCAGCTATGTTGATCATGCTTGTTTAAGTTGCAGAGCCCAGAAAGACACTAAATGCTCCAGGTATGCTCTACCATTACAGATTAGAGTGGGACTGTCTCCTCCTTTGCTGCAAATACTGTAGTTCTAGAATGCAGCCTCAGGTGCCATTCGTTTTGTTGGCAGTAGCATCCCGCCACTGCCTCACAATGAACTTGCAAGTAGTCTTTTTCACTAATGCTATTGGTTTTTTACATCTTTCCCTTCCTGTACAGCATAATGTTTAAGAATATGGGCTTTGGAGTTAGACCTGGATGTGAGTTGCAACTTTACATCTCACCGTGTAATCTGGAGCAACTTCCTTATCTCCTGAACTTTCAGTTTCTGATCTGTGAAATGGGAGGGACAAGAGTGATGCCCCCCACCCAGATTGTTAACAAGATTACAATGAATGACATATTAACGCACCCAGTCCAAAGCCTGCCTAGCAATTGTTACAGGAGGGCAGTATTGCAGAGCAGTTAGGAAACCAGCTCTCATGAATAAATAAATGAAATCATTAAAAAAGAAAAAAAAAAGAAACTAGCTATGAAATCAAGCATCATGGATTGAATCCCAGTCCTTCATTTGCCAGAAATTTAGAGAAGTTTCTCAGTCTCTCTCATCTTCAAAATCTCATCTTTAAAAAAGGGGTAAAGTGTAGTACCTATATCCTTGGAACCAGACTTCTAGATCTGGAACACTTTGTAGGGTTGTTATAAGAATTAAGTATAAAATGCCTAGAGCACCAAGTACTCAATAAATGCTCTGTAAATGATAGATTACTACTACTACTACTATCATAAGGCTCTTATCCAGATTAAATTATAAAATTATATGAAGTATTTAGCAGAGTGCCTAGCATATAATAAGTGCTCAAAAAGTGGTAGCCTTTCTTATTGATAAATAGTAAGTTTCTTTATCATTTTATTGTCAGTCTTTACTAATGCTTTATGGATTAAAAGGAGGTATAAACAATGGAATATTACTCAGCCATTAGAAATGACAAATACCCACCATTTGCTTCGACGTGGATAGACCTGGAGGGTATTATGCTGAGTGAAATAAGTCAATCGGAAAAGGACAAACATTATATGATCTCATTCACTTGGGGAATATAAAAATTAGTGAAAGGGAATAAAGGGAAAGGAGAGAAAATGAGTGAAAATATCAGTGAGAGTGACAAAACATGAGAGACACCTAACTCTGGGAAATGAACAAGGGGTAGTGGAAGGGGATGTAGGTGGGGGGTCGGGGTGACTGGGTGATGGGCACTGAGGGCGGTACTTGGTGGGATGAGCACTGGGTGTTATGCTATATGTTGGCAAATTGAACTCCAATAAAAAATTTTAATAAATTAATTAAATAATAACTTAAAAATAATTAATTAATTAAAGGGGGTATAGAACAACTGCATTTTGCAGTTATACCTATCATATTTCATTGTGTTAAATTTAGACCATCACTATAAGGAAACAGGATTCTGATCCAATTTTGTCATTCAATAAATTCTCTTATCGTTTTGTCTACCTGTTATCTGTAAATTTGCCAAGAATGTATCCTGTTACAAATGAAAACAAATGAGTACAATAAAGATCAAGCAGGGGCCCCTGGGTGGCTCAATTAAGTGTTTGCCTTTGGCTCAGGTCAGGATCAAGTCTGGCTCCCTGCTCAGTGAGGAGTCTGCTTCTCTCTCTCCCTCTGCCCCTCTCCCTGCTCATGCTCTCTCTCTCTCTCTCTCTCTCTCTCTCTCTGAAATAAACAAAAATCTTTAAAAAAAAAAAAAAGAATAAAGATCAAACAAAGTACTTTGACAAAATCCAAGTGGAAAGATGTATATATTTAAATGTCATTCTGTAGCCTGTTTACCATAATATTAGTATTACTCTTTCAAAATTATATATATAGAGAAAGAGAGAGACAATAGACTAGAATAGAGAAATACAAATATTTACTTTAGTGTTGCTATGAACTAAGATTTTCAATGTAAGGAAAAGGGTAAAAGTGTAAAAATAAAGGAAATTAAGTAAAAATTCTATCATGTTAAATTTGAAATGGTAGTATTAATATGAACCTGAGGTTTTTTTTCCAAAAATTTATATTTTGTTTCGGTCCACTGAAAGGCCTAGAATCAATGAGCAATCCTTATACTCATTTTGTGGTCTCTAAATACAATTTCTTACTTAAAAATATCCTTGGAGAAATGGCTGATTTCAGTTGTAGTTCAGGTCATATATTACATGAGCCTGAAATATATTTTATCAGAAAGCAAGAAAGCTATACAAAACCAGTGGGTCATGTCAAAAGACATAAAAACCTACATGAAGAGCTCCCATTGGCCAAAGATAGGTCATTTTGAACACTAATAAATACTGAGGTTCTTCAATCAGTTCTCCTCTTCAGGGTCAACACAATCATCCCCCAACTGCTGGAAGGAACTATCAGATGCCGATGGCTTATAGCTGCATCTCTCATTGGAACTTATTCTTGGAAACTACCTCACAGTAAAGATATCCTCCCATCCCCTGCAAGGGGTGGCCTGCTGTGCAGCCACTGACTGGCTAATGTGGGGATACAAAATCCTGGCCTCCTTGCAATTCTAAAGGGCTATCCCATCTCCAGAGCTCCCCATAAAATAGACTGAGTGCTCAATTGCAACTGCATCATTAGTTACCTGTCTCTCCACCCAGTCCTATCTTTGTCACCCTCTCGTGTATCCCGCAAGAGGACTCCCTAATAAACTTGCATGCAGTTTCCCATATTAGAGGCTGTTTCTAAGGAACTCAATCTAAGACAGTTTGTACCAGGGATGTTTTAAGAAAACAGACTCTAAAATGGAATTTTGGAAATGGATTACTCCCTCCTGGCTGGAATAAAAACTTCATTGCTAGTAGTAGTAAAATATGGATATGGATGGCTCCTGACATGCTGGAGAGTATAACTTAAAGCTTTCACCAGTGATGAACTGAAATTAATTATAGATATTATTACTGGAAATACAGATAGGATTGCACTATCTTTGATGCTTTAGGAGATATGAAAAATGATCATCTAAAGACTGTGAAAATGGTGGCTGAACACCTGGATATCTAGTAATGATATGATTTAACAAGGTTAGTTCAATTCAATTTATTAAGTATTTAAGTATGTACTTTATACCCAAAACATATAAAAATAAAATTATGACTAGGACCTTAATGACCTTCCATTTTTATAGTAACTTGCTGATTTCAGCTTTCCATGATATATTTCTTGTTCCTCTTACTCAGTTACAGGGGTTTCCAAACTACTGTACTTTGGAATCACCTGAATATCTTTTAAAAATACTGATGCCTGCCATCAGTCTACCCCCCCCCCCCCCCCCCAGGCATTCTGATTTCAGGGGAATGGAGTGCAACCAGGGAATCAGGACTTTTAAAAGCTTCCCCAAGTGATTCTAATGGGCAGCAAAGATAGAAGAGCATTAAGAGAGATAGCTCCCTAGCCATTAAGGGAATTTCACATTTATTTTATACTCTTGATTGCTTCGTAATGCCTTGAGCTCAACAAAGATTATTATCACAAATTTGCATCATTTGTCCTCATCTTTTCTAGCCTTTGCTGGGATAACTTTTGCAAAGGTTTTTTTTTTTTTTTTTTTTAATTTATGTTAGAAGTAAAAAAAAATTGGAAATCAGGACAACTACTCATATATTGCTGATATAAAATTTGCTTTGGAACTAAGGCAGCATATGCATTAGCATATCCTCAAATTTTTCCTTTTCAAATGGTTAGTGTTTGCATTTATAATACTGCAGGGGTGCCAGGAGTTTAATAATTCTTTCATTAGTTCACCTTCCCAGATGACATACTGTTACAGTGCATTTTGAGTTGGTGCAACCCATTAGCTGATGAGGCTTTGAACCCTCCCTAGTGATATTTTCTGCAACAGGCCCAGGCAGGCCTGGATGTTATGAATAGAACAGTAGAATAACAATGTACTTAGAGTTCAGGAAAGAACAAATAGAAACTAAACATCATGCAAGACTTCCTTCAGTTACTTGTTTATGATGATTTTAAACACCTTACTTAAATCACCTCCTAGACATAATGAGAACTAGAACTTCTATTATAATTGACATTCATGCCATGACTATTTACTGACCATCTACTGCACATGAGATGCTGCTAAGTGCCGTGGGGTTAAAAAAATTTTGTTTCACCTGTCCTTTCAAGAGGTTTATAATCTAGAGTAGGAAATCAGGTATGTACACAGGGACTATTTGGATGCAGAGTTTTGAGAAGTGGAATACTCAAAAATCCCTCCAAGTTTCCAGCATGAATAGCCAAGACAATAATGTTATCATTGAAATAACTGAGTTCAAAAAGAAAAGAAAAGAAAAAGAAAGAAAGAAAGAAAGAAAGAAAGAAAGAAAGAAAGAAAGAAATAACAGAGTTCAACAGAAGAGCTGGTAGAAAAAGAACAGTGGCCAGTTCAAATTGAGATGTACTGAGTTTTCTTTTTTTAAGATTTTATTTATTTATCCATGAGAGACACACACACACACACAGAGAGAGAGAGAGAGAGAGAGGCAGAGACACAGGCAGAGGGAGAAGCAGGCTCCATGCAGGGAGTCCCACGTGGGACTCGATCCCTGGTCCCCAGGATCACACCCCGGGGCTGAAGGTGGCGCTAAACCACTGAGTGACTGGGGCTGCCCCGTACATTGTTTTCTATGGCAATTAAACACCCAGGTACTTCTCCGATTGACTTATTTCACTCAGCATAATACCCTCCAGTTCCATCCACATTGAAGCAAATGGTGGGTATTTGTTGTGAGGAACATTATATGGTCTCATTCATTTGGGGAATATAAAAACTAGTGAAAGGGAATAAAGGGAAAGGAGAGAAAATGAGTGGGAAATATCAGAGAGGGAGACAGAACCTGAGAGACTCCTAACTCTGGGAAACGAACAAGGGGTAGTGGAAAGAGGGGGAGGGGTTGAGATGACTGGGTGATAGGCACTGAGGGGGGCACTTGGTGGGATGAGCATGGGTGTTATGCTATATGTTGGCAAACTGAGCTCCAAAAAAAAAAAGAAAAGAAAAAAAATAAACACCCAGGTAGTAATCAGCATTGACAGGATATTAGAATTTAGCAGAAGATCTAGCCTGGGCCAGCCTAAACCAACCTCATATTTAAGTAGAATAGAAAAATAGATGCTAAAATTTAAAGACAAACAAAAAACAAACAAAAGCCCCAAAAACAGCTCTTCCACTTTTTTTTTTAAGATTTTATTTATTTATTCATGAGACAGAGAGAGAGAGAGAGAGGCAGAGACATAGGCAGAGGGAGAAGCAGGCTTCCTGTGGGGAGCTTGATGCCGGCTGGATCCCAGGACCCTGGGATCATGCTCTGAACCAAAGGCGGACACTCAACCACTGAGCCATCCAGATGCCCCCTCCCACTGTTTCTACATAATGTCTAAAATTTCCATTATTCAGGCATTTATTTCCTTGATTAGATGTTGTCTTTTCAGGATTTCCCTCTGAAAATGTCAAATGAGTTATCCTTAGTAGAACAAAAGAATCCTGTTCTGTCCAGAGATATTTGGAAAAGGGAAGGAAGCCTGGGGGAAATGAGGTTTCTGGCCATTCGGAATGAGGATGAAGAATGAAGGGGAAGCACATCAGAGACATATTTCACCATCTTATTAAGCCTATAACAGAATCGGATGGTAGAAAACTCGAAAATGATCAAAATGACCTTGCACAAGGTAAGACTTTCCTGAATTGCATTCCTCATTTCAGCATGAGAGACTTCAACCCACCACTAAGGTATCTACAAGCCCCGAGGTTCATCAATAACAGTAAACCTCGAAAATTTGCTTCTACATTTGTCTTCTTGATCTTAACTAAACTTCAATATTTAATGATGTAAAAAGAGGTGAAATAATTTTAAAATACCATCTACTTTGAACATCATGTTCACTGGACTTTTTACATGATAGCCAGTCTTAACAGCAGACCTATTTGATTTCCCTAGTGTGTCTTCCTTAAGTTGGGAATTCCAGCCATTTGCAAGTGCCCATCATTGCTAATGAGGAAAAAAATACAGATGGTTGAGCAAAAAATCCCACTTCTGACAGAAGAGTATTTTTTTTAATAACCGCAAATAAATAGTACCATCTTATAAAGCCATGAACTCTTCCATCCCATTATGTTCAAACCACATATTAAGGAAGTTACACTAATTGTTGAAACAAAATTTGTATGGCAAAATGTTACCTGATAAAACTCTACAGTTATGTGATGTTAATTTGAACCCAAAAGATATTAAATTTAGAGCTACCTAATCTATTAAGTGAAACATTTACTGATAAACTAAATGAATCAAACTAACTGATGCTTCTTTTTCATAAAGTTACAATGCAAGTGTATTTACGACAAGCCTTTTTCCTACTTTATTTGTATTTTCTATGTGCATTAATGAGTAATCATAATGGAAGTGGTATTGTGCTAGAAGGCCCATATATATATATATATATAGCCCTCCCAGAGAACCAGAAGAGTCCTCTCTTCTGCTTCTCCTTGTAGGCTCAAAATTTACTTCTTCCTGCCAGCCCTTACAGAGGACACGGATACTCTCAAAGTTAAGTCCCTAGCCTTTGGCTTACCTCGCTCAGTGAAGTCACATATATATGAAATGCATCAAGTTGGAAACCAAGATATTCCACTGCAAACAATTCAGGATGCAAGAAACTGTATACATAGTGCTCTGTACTAATATAGGAAATGTGTGTTATATACACCAGCACCACTCTCTGCTATTATGAAATGCTAATTTCAGAAATGCAATAGAGTATTGAAGAATAATATTTTCTTACTAATGGAAGATACTACTCCCAGGCTCCAAGATTTTACCCGGAAAGTAGGAATGGAGCTTGCAATTTAAACAAGTTATAGATGAGCTAAAAGGGAAAAGACCATATACACTTGACTGAATGTTTGAATTTAATGAAATGCTTGAGATATATTCTATGGAGATAGAGGAAATAAAGATAATAAATCAGAATTATGTGATTTTTTTTCAGAGTTATAAAAATTTTTTAAACTAAGGAATACAAACCCCGCCTAGAAAAAAAGGATTAAGGGTCAAATGGGAGAATAGAAATAAAAACAAAAATAAGTAGACCTCCAGTGGCGCTTAAAAGAATGGCATAAAGTATTTTCATGCTGACGAATTTATTAACAAGATAATCAGTCAATTTCCTGCTTTTGGCTTCATAAAGTTACAGAACACATTCTAGAGCTTTTAAGAATAGACTTTCTTCAACTGTGCATTCAGATCATCTGTTGTCTGTACTGAAACTCTAAAATGACTTCTACAATCCTTAAATATCTACCTGAGACTTTTTTGGGGAGGTGACAGAGGCTAACCAGTATGGGGGAAGCAGCCAGAAAAGTTAATATGTTTCCTAATAGTCTAGAGAAGTCCATGGACCCCTCACTGACTCAATAAATAAAGCCAGTACAGTCATCTACTGCCCACTGACCAAGCCCTATGACGTGATGGTTCCCAGACAACTATTTCCCTTGAATTCATATATTCCCTTGAATTCATACAGGTATATGACCCTGTTTACAATAGCTTGGCTTTTGTGGGAGTCCTCTCTTCTGCTTCTCCTTGTAGGCTCAAGATTTACTTCTTCCTGCCAGCCCTTACAAGAGGACACGGATACTCTCAAAGTTAAGTCCCAAGCCTTCTGCTTACCTCACTCTGTTTTCTCTTCAAGAAAAACACCTTGCTCTGTCCTGGGTGGACCAGAGCAAATGTTGTAGGGTCAGTAAAATATAAGACAGCATACCTCTCCTGGAGATCTCATTCATCCTTAGGACTTCAACTGTTGCACCTTTAGGAAACAACTAAATCCCTCCTTTCAAGAGTTGCAGCCCCAAATATCCAACTCTACGAAAGTCCTTTCATCACCTAAACTAAACGTGCCTGAGCATAAATGCATCATAATTAGCATCTTACTAGATTTGCCTCCCAGCATCTTTGAAACTAGAACGTGGAGGTTCATCTTGTTCTCCCTCCACTTTAACCAGTCACTAGGTCTTATGCCCTTTCCTTCCCCAAATCTTTCCCATTCATACCAAGTGATTCCTGTATCATTTCATACCTAGGTCATTAAAAGAATTACCTAAATGGATGCTGAGTCTCCCCAGTCTCCCCCTCCTCTAATCCATGCCACTCTATTAATCACCACAGAACAACATGTGGTATAAGTCATAGACCCCTGCAGGCAGGAGAATGAGATTAAAACTCCTGGTGGCCTGACATCTATAGTCCCCCATGATCTATCTCCAACTTACCCACATTTCTAATCTTATTTCCCCAAGTGGGGACACACTCATTGCTCTCCCAACTGACCACATATGTTACGGTCTCCATGAACTGGCTTGTATTTTTCCCTCACAAATTGCTCCTCTTACCAAAAATATCCACCTCTATCTTTTCCCTTTATCTATGTCCTACTTTTCCTTCTAGATCCAGCTCTATCCCATAGTTTCTGTACAACCTCTGTGTGCCCACCTTCAAGGGTGATTTGCCTTTTCTTTTTTGCTAAATACTGGCAATAATGAAGCTTACGTAAGTTGTGCAGCCACTATAAAAAAAAAAAAAACAGTATGAAGATTCCTCCAAAAAAATAAAAATAAAAATACCATATGATTCAGTCATTCCAATTCTGGGTATTTATGCAAAGAAAACAAAAACACAAATTTGAAGAGATTATGCACCCCAATATTTATTGCAGCATTATGTACAATAGCCAAGATATGGAAGTGTTCATCCATAGACGATTAAAAAAAGAGTAGTGTGTGTATACATATATATGTATATATATATATATATGTATGTATAATGGAATATTACTCAGCCATAAAAAGGATGGAATCTTGCCATTTGTGACAATATGGATGGACCTAGAGGCCATTATGCTAAGTGAAATTAGTCTGACATAGAAAGGCAAATACCATATGATTTCAGTTATGTAGAGGATCTAAAAAATGAAACAAACAAAAAACAGAAAGAGATTCATAAATACAGAGAACAAACTGGTGGTTACTAGAGGAGAGAGGATTCAGGAAATAGGCAAAATAGGTAAAGGGGATTAAGAGGTACAAACTTCCAGTTATGAAATAAATAAGTCAAAGGGATGAAAAGTACAACATAGGGAATATAGTCAATAATATTGTAATAACTTTGTATGGTGATACATGGTAGCTACACTTAGCAAACTATTTCATAATGTATATAATTGTCAAATCACGATGTTATATACCTGAAAGTAATTTATCAAATATTTAATTAAAAATTTAAAAATTAAAAATTAATTTTAAAATAATAATGAATCTTACATTATTCAGAAAACTTAAAGCATCTATAAATCTAACAATCTTGGTATGTAATGTAAATATATATAATATAAATAATATATAGATATTAATTATATATTAATACTGATATAATTACTAAGCCATCGCTATCTTAATTATGTACACAAATCATCTCTCCAACTAGACCACAAATCCTGTGTTCTCTCAAGATGGCAAATATGCAACGTGTTTGCTCCTACTGCTGAATCCTTAACAAAAAGCTCAAGCAACTTCAGTAATAAAGTCTCTTTTTTAGATTGTTTCTGATTTACTTTAACATTTTCATACTGAAAGCAACAGTATTGATTAATCAATAAATATAAATAAGCTAATGAAGAATCTGGTGCACTCTTACTAATAAGAACACAATGAAATGAAATCAGAAGTATGAAATTATAAAAATTCCTGGCAGTTCATTTTAGCTAGAAAAAAGTCTCCTCTCATAATTGAACAGATTCATTGATTTTTAGCTCTTTAAAGGCACTATGTTGACTTCTATCTAGTCTTGCATCAACATGTAAACTAGTTCCTAAATAGAGTGTCATAAATGTTAATAAGCTAGTCTGATGTTTATTGATCTATATAAAAATCAAAACATGGTTCTCTATTTCCTAAGAGAAAATATACATTTAGAAAATAGGTTTAAAAGAAGCTGCTAAACTCCAACAATTTCTCATTAGTCTGATTCTTCATTTCTTCCTCCAAACAACATCCTCCAAAAGCTATGAAGGCTAAAAAAAGTTCAGATGGTGTGTCTGTGTTATATTAAAGAAGAGAGCAAGTTTGTCTCCGTTTTAGTTCCCAATTCCCATCGCTCTAGTCTTTTATTGAGGAGTGGTAAGTTTAACCAATATAAATTTTCCAAAGCTGAACCAGAAGGTATGTGTTTTCTATACTCTTCTGGGTTTGTTCCTAATCACCAACCTCATCTCCTCTCCTTAGCACTCCTTCCACATCACTCGAATCACCAAAAGCCCAGAAATTCAATAAAACAGTAAACAATTGCTCTGAAAGGTACCTTCCTGGTTTTGTCTAAAATAAATGCAATCTTCTGTTTGGTCATTTAAAACACCACAAGCATTCTTACTTAGATTAAATCATGGGTCTCCCTGGTCTCCAGGCATGCCTAGACATGAACCATAAAGGGAATGAGATCCTTGGAGTTTCTCTAGTAACTACAGGCCAAATCAACAGCAACCCTAAGAAGAAGCATTCTTTGAAAAAAAAAAAAAAGAAAGAAAGAAAGACAGACAGACCAGGACAAGGCCACATTTTTTTCCTCGTTTTTACTTTTTTTAGTTGCACTACCTGCAAAATAAACTGCGTTTAAAAAAAGTGATTTTTGGAAGCAATGCATCTTGATGACTTTTACATATGTTTTCTTTATTTTTAAAATTATCTTTGAAGAAAAGCTTTAAAAATCTAAAATTTCAAGGCATCTACTGCAACCACTACCTTGGAGGGCAGCAATCTAGCTCAGGTAAGAAATGTAAGATGCGACTAATAATCACAACACATCAATCAGGAAGAGGTATTTAATATTGTATCGGGTGAAGTAACTAGCAGTTTGGAAAAACAGAATTGTTTTTATAAGGATATCCTAACCAAAACCTGTAAGTCTGCATATTGTTAATGGAATGGAAGCTATTTCATACCTGCATTTATATATGTATGTATATTTAACTATCAAATACAAAACTGATTCTACAGTTACCTCTAGAGAGCTCACAGGCTAATTAGCTCTGATTCCAGCATTTTGTCTGGTATGGCTTGGGACACTGTACATGGTAAAGAAGCGTGTGGGATTTATGTGGTGTATTCTACAACACTGTGCCTCTCCCAAAGATAAGATGAATGATCTTATCTGACGAAGTGATCTGTCTTTTGCAATTTAACTTTACAAGTTAATCTTGAGAATTAATGTTTTCTGCACTATACATTTTATACTTTAATTTCTTACTTCTCACTTTGGCGTTCTCAGAACACAGGATGCATATGGCCAAAAAATGTGCTTTTATTGGAAGATAATGCTGTAACATTCAGGCTCATCCTTGGGAAGTTCTTCTGGCAGTTTAATAGTGTGAGTTTAGGATCTAGATTACCTGCCCCCAATTCATGCTACCAGTGGCATCTATGAAACCATTTCCTAGGTTTAGGGAATCAATCTCCAGCTGGGAAATTTTCCTCTGGGGAAAATAATTTAGATCTAAGCTTTTGGAGTCAACAATGAGTGTGCCATACCAGATGCACGGAGACCATACTGGAGGGCCAACCAACTCCACTCCACAAAGTGTGGGATTAGAATGTTCTTTATCCCTTCCTGACTCATTCACTGAAGGAAAAGAGGGGAAGGAGTAACTAAAGGAAAGAAGTATTAGTAGAGGTCTCCCAGAAACTCTCCGTAACTGTCTTCTTTTTGTTCAATCTACTCCAAATACACACATAATACATCTACATTATCAGATGTGGAATTGTGAGAATGAGAAAATGTAACTGGTTCACAAGACATGGTTTTTCTGGCCACCCAGCCCTCACCCTGAATAGCCAAATTTAGTCTTGCTTGGAGGACCTACAGAAGCCTGGCTCCTCAGAGAACCCTCCCTGACAACTACAGTTCTCACTGATGCCCCGTCCTACCCTCTTCTATTTCTCCCCAGCTTACCAATTTATCATGTATTGTCTTGAGTTGGTCTATAATGCGTGTTCACATCTTGTCACCACCTGGATTATACATATGGAGGGTAGAACGCGTGACCTTAGGTGCTGAACACATAGCAGGCATTTGAATCAATATGGGCCGACCGAGCTCTGCTCTAACTACTGGATGAGAAGAGCCGACCCTCCCCGTCACCGCAGGGCCCTCCGAGGGTGTGAGAAGCCCCAGGGAAGACAAGGGTGCAGAGGGGCCCCTCGAAGGCAGGGCTCCCACAAGCCAGAGGCCGCGCAGGCCTATCTCCCTTTGGGAAATCGGAGCCTGCAATCTGATGCCGGCCAAGCTGTCTTCCCCGTCGAGGACGGGCCTGGAAACTGGGGGTGGGGGGTGGGGGGTGGGGGGTGGGGGGGGCTTCTCGGGGAGCGGGAGGGCAGAAGGAGCTCTTGGTCACCACGGCCCTAGCAGGAAGAGAAACTCGGGAATCCGCGCCGCGGCCTCCAGGGCCTACCCCCCCCCCCCCACGGCGGGGCTCGCAGCTCCCGCCCCGCGCGCCCCTCCCCCACCCCGCCCCGCCCCGCGCGCCCCTCCCCCACCCCACCCCGCCCCGCGCGCCCCGCCCCCTCCGCCGCAGGGTTCCAAGGGCGGTTGGGCCGCCGCGGCCACGGGCACTCGGCCACTCGGCGCTGCGGGGCTCACGGGGCTGAGCGCGCCGGCTCTAGGGTTCGGGCTGGGGGCTGAAGACAAGTTTTCTGGGACGGCGCGGCCCGGGGAGTGAGGAGGTGGGAGCCCGACCCGAGAGGAGCCTCGAGGGAAGGACCCGGGAAGGGAACCGGGGCGGGGGGCGGGGACCCGGGAGGCCCGGGAGACGGGCGCGGGGACTCGGCGGCCTCGGGGGGAAGGGGGGACACTTGGCGCTGGCCCGGGGGGCGCGGCCGGGGGCGCAGGTGTCCGGCAGGGGCCCGGTGGGGCGTCGTCCTCGCGCCCGCGCAGGTGGCACCGCCGAGGCCGGGGGACCCGCACCCCGCACCCCGCACCCCGCTGGCTCGGGGCCTGGAGCGGGCGCCGCAGGCCGTCCGGGAGCTGCAGCCCGCGGGCGCCCGGTGCTCGGTTTGTAGGCAGTGTAATTAGCTGATTGTACTCTGCTGCTTACAATCACTAACTCCACTGCCATCAAAACAAGGCACAGCATCACCCGCCGGCCCGCGGGCAGGAGGACGCCACCCCGGGCGGCAAACGGCCAACCCCGAGCGTTGGCACCAGCGACGCCTCGAGAGACCTGATGTCAGCGTTGGCGGGGCGCAGGCTGCGCGCCCAGCACGTTGTCGGCCTGAGGACACTCCTGCTAGGCGGCCGACGGCTGCCGCTCCAGGCAGCTCAACTCCTAGCTACCGGGGAGTAAAAGCAAGATTGGGCAAGCCGCCTGCGAGGAGAGCGGGCGACAGGTGTAAAATGTAATGGCTTTAACTGCGAGCTAGAGCGACCTGTAGATTTGGGGGAGGAGCCCTATGTAAGGTTTAATGCTGGACATGCTGCCCTTCATCGCCAGTATTTAGTGCGGGATTCCCCGGCCCACCTGCTGAAGTGAGCTACAGTTGAACCAGGGAAAACCAGTGTGACCTGTCTGTCACAGCGTATGGGGCACCGACTTGAGACTGCAGTGTGTGATGGAAGTAACCCTTGTTTTCCTGTGAGTCTAGTTACTAGGCAGTGTAGTTAGCTGATTGCTAATAGTACCAATCACTAACCACACGGCCAGGTAAAAAGATTTGGGAATCATCCAAATGAGCTGCCCATGCACATCAGCGTGTTAGGGGGAGGGAGGGGATTGGAACGCTCGAATATTACCCATTGCCTATTAATAGCTTAACCAAGAGAGAAATCGGTATTTTAGCAGCTAAATACACAATGTATAGTTTATATGTCTTTGTAATTTGTTTCCTTCAGGCTCTTAACCCAAAAAAAATTTTTTTTTAGCTAATTGGGAAATAGGATATTTTCCTTCACTGATCCATGTCATTGTATAGACTTGTGATAATCAACTTTTGAACTGTGAGACTGTATTATTTTGAAAGAATAAAGTGCCCTAAGGTCCTAAGTTGTGATTATTACCTTTCCTGAATTGGCTTTCCAATGTCCATCTCAGTTCCTGCCACAGTAATTGCAACTTTGCTATGGCTGAAGTGGTTTCATTGTTCCTAGATTAACGAAATCTCCCAGGAAAGTTATTCACTCACACTTATTAATATTTTTATAAGGATACATTCATATTTTTCATGATTTTTTTTCAGGAAGGGACTGAGTTCACACATCAGATATAGTCCTTTTAAGTGATCATTTACAACTTGTTGCAGTGCAGGCAGCTTTCGGTGAGACTGATTAAGTAAATGCATTTACAATCTAAATCCAGCTTCTTCCATAAGATTTCTCTTAGAGGATGGGGCAGAGGGGAATATACAACAAAAACCTTACACAGGTACTTCCTGGCCCGGTTCAGAGCTCTGGCTCCCATAGACTAGGATGTTAGCTGCTCTATTCTCCAACCAATACCCACATAGGGCGTGCTGAGCTGTGGCAATCTGTTGTGGGAGGAGAGGTGGGTTGGGGTGGAAGAGCTAAGAATTTAAAAGCTTTATATACTTAGATATATTTGGGGTGGAGGAGGAAGCTGGGTAGGGGGTGGGTTGAAGGCTGGCTGAGGTTGTAAGAGAGCTAAGTGCTGCCCTACCGAGGCCAACCGGGACAAGAACCACCCCAACCTTGATGTTTTGACTCTTCCTACCCGGGCCGCCAAGGCTTGGACTGGTCCGGAAGCCTGTGATAGTGCAGAAGTGGGCTTCAGAGAGCCCACAGGCACGCGCTGGACCCCAGCATCTACCCAGGAGAGGAAGGAGGGCTTGGGGCAGTGGTGGCCGCCAACTTGACGGTTCTCTGCAGGGCGGGGCTGGCAGAAGAGGAGGAGGAGCGGCGTCCTGAGTTGCCATGGAAACGAGGGCCGGCGGAGGCCTCCCCAGCCACCAGGAATCCGTTGAAATTTGTCCCCAGGGATTACTGGTGTTCGCAGGATCTTCCGAACAGGATTCCAACTTGGCCAAGCAGTTCTGGATCGCTGCGTCACTGTATCCTACTAATGAATCCCAGTTGGTGCTGCCCCGAGGTAGCAGCCAGCGCCTGCGGGTGGCCCGGCCCTCTAGGCCCCCTGGGCATGGTGAGTAGCTGCCTCCCGCCGCTGGTTTCTGCCTCCACCCTAAATAACCAACCTGGAAGAAACCAGAGCAGCTCCCAGGAGAAACCGACAAACCTAATTCTAAAATAATCTTTCATTTCATTGTGTGTGTGTGTGTGTATACATATATATGTATGTATGTGCACATATATATATGCCACATCGTCTTTATCCATTCATCTTATATACAATGGAATATTCCTCAGCCATTAGAAACGACAAATACCCACCATTTGCTTCAACGTGGATAGAACTGGAGGGTATTATGCTGAGTGAAGTCAATCGGAGAACAATCATTATATGGTTTCACTCATGGGGAATATAAAATATAAAAAATAGTGAAAGGGGAAAGGAGAGAAAATGAGTGGGAAACATCAGAGAGGGTGACAAAACATGAGAGATTTCTAACTAGCAAATGAACAAAGGTAGTGGAAGGGGAGGTGGGCAGGGGGTCGGGGGTACTGGGTGACAGGCACTGAGGGGGTCACTTGACGGGATGAGCACTGGGTGTTATATGTTGGCAAATAGAACTCCAATAAAAAATATACAAAAAGAATCATTAGAAAAAATTATTTCAAATGTCTAAAAACCCTATACAAACAGGTTTTTTTTTTAACTTCTCAGCAATCCCTCCACCCGGAAAGCATCAGTGGTATATTTGTTACGTCTAAAACCACATCTGAAACCACATCACCTAAGTGATGGCATCTAGTTGGCCAAACAATATAGAATAATCTGGAGAAATGCTATATGTTGACTGAGAGGATGTTAAGGGTGGTTGTTTACATAATCAAGTTTAAACATGAAAGCCTCAGAGAAAGTTGAAAGCATAATCAATATTAGGAACCAAGTTCTCAGACCTGTAAAAACCTTAGGAAGCCTAAGATATAGAAACTTGTTATGCAAAAAAAAAAAAAAAACAACCCTGTTGTTATGCAACTTTTATAAGTTAAATACCCCATTTTTGTAGAAAGCTTAAATACCTTTAATGCTGTAGTCTTCCCAATAATCTCTTTACTTCCCTTTGTGTTTTTTAGAGAAAGTTTACCTCCAGCCTTTCTCCCTTGAGAAAAACAGTAAGTACCAAGTTTCATGTATTTCAACATCCTGATTCCTAGATTCTTCAGAAGATAGGTAATAAGTATAAGGAGAGATCTTTACACCTTGGCATAACTTCCTGAATTGCATACCAACACTCTGTCTCAGAGACTACCCTATTTATCCAAAGGAGAATGTCTAAATTCCCCTAACATCTTGAATAGTAATGTAGAAATTGGAAACTCTGATACTGCAAATACATTCTCTTCAGAAACCTTGTCTCTGGACTCAGGCTTACTCATCTTCTAAAGAGATTAGAGGTTCCCTTTGCCATAGCTCATTAATTCAGTCTCCAATTGTTTATGAATCTAGTTTGTGAAGTTTCAAGACAGTACATATTTGTCTTTACCTTCCTACTCTGTTACCTTTTAACATTTATCCAAGTTTATATCAGCATTTTTATAAAATCATGATAAAATTATTTCAGATTGAATTTGACTTTATTTCCTTTAGAGAATACAGATGTCACTGCTGAAACCATAAAGATTCAGGAATCTGAGGAGAAAGAAAAGTATCTTCAAAAGGTAGGCCAATATTTCAGAAAGTCATCTGATTTTCATTAGAAATTCATTATTATTTTCTAAATAATCCCAGTTATTCTTTTTAAACACATATATGTAAAAAATTTCTACTTCTGGTACGTCAGCTTGAGCAATTAGAGAAACTTTATTAGAATTTTAATTGAAGATTTAAAAATTCCATTAAATTTTGGCTGCTGTCAGCATCTGCCAAAGCCTAAGGATATACAGGAACAAGAGTGTCAGAGGGAAATGGGGGGAAATGGATTCACACACTTTCCATCCAATAAAGCCCCAAACCATATACAACATTCTAAGAACATTGTAACAATTGGGAAAAAAATCAAATAGAATTGACTATCTTAATAGGTCAAAATTAAGTGATTAAGTGACAGACTCAGAGGAATGAGCCCGTCATCTAGAACCATTTTGACTAAAAGCTGAAATTGAACACATTAATACAGTCAAATCAACTGAACATGTCTCTTTTTGGCAACATCTCTTATTTGCTTTCCCTAACACAGGTACAGACTTTAACTCTGCAATTAATACAGTGATTTATAGGAACTTTTTTTTTTTTGGTTAATGGATAAGTTCCATTCCTGTAACTGTTCCTGTGCTATAAAAGCAAAGATAGAAGATGCATTTGGGCTTAATGTCTTTAATCATTGGATATACTGGCAAACTCTGAAAGACTTATCGGGAATTCTACATAGATTATAGAATAATGCATTTGTGTTTGCCGACTGCATTAATTCACTTTATAGACTACTGGGGATTCCTCCAAACAAATGAGGTGATTATAAATAGTCAGCATTTTCTTTTTTCTTGAGGATATTAGGCACTCTGTGTTTATACCAGGACTTAATGGGTGGGATGGAGTCTAACTTTTAGTGAGGTAAAAATCATTAAATTCAACTTCCTCAACACTTTCTAATTTCATTTTTGGAGGAGATTAAAAATAAAAGATTAAAGAAAAAAACTTTTTGGGCAGCCCTGGTGGCTCAGCAGTTTAGCGCTGCCATCAGTCCAGGGCGTGATCTTGGAGACCCGGGATCGAGTCCCACGTCGGGCTCCCCACATGGAGCCTGCTTCCCTCCGCCTCTCTCTCTGTCTGTGTGTGTCTCTCATGAGTAAATAAATAAATCTTAAAAAAAAATAAAGAACAAACTTTTGTCAGTTCTTATCATGTTTTGTCAAACAGTTAAGACAGTGTGAGTTATAGGTGGATGTTCTGCTGATGGTCTATCATATCAGTAGGTCTTAGAACTGGTTTCCTTACCTCAGGTTCTTCTATATTAATTTCTTAATTCTACAAATATTGATTGAGAAGTACTAAGTGGCAAGTACCATACTAGATGCTGGGAATACACAGATAACATGTGGTCCCTGATCTCAAGGAGTTTACAGTCTGGTGGGAGAGACAAAGTCAAAAGTTATGATACAGTCTTATGATAGATAGCTATGCACATAATACTATGGGAACATGAAGAACATCAAAGTGAAATTTAGGGAATCAAGAAATCTTCCCAAAGGAGCTGAGTCTTAAGGAATATATAGAGTGGACCAAAGACTATGCATAACAGTCCTCCACAATGTGCTAGTTAAATTCCTAAAACCCAAGTCCAGTTATGCTTGTCTCCTTCTATATTGGTGTGCTAGGGCTGTGGTTACAAAATACCACAGACTGAGTATTTTATCTTCTCACAGTTCTGAAAGCTGAGAGAGATCAAGATAGCATCATAGTTGGCTTCTGATGAAACCTCTCTTTCTGGCCTGTGGATGGCCAACTTCTCACTGGGTCCTCACATCGCACAGGGAGAGAACTCTGGTGTCTCTTCCTCCTCTTATAAGGACATCAGTCCTATCATATTAGGGCCCCAGCTTAATTACCTCATTTAACCCTCATTACCCCCCTACAGGCCCTATCTCAGAATACAGCTACCCATGCAGGTACAGCTTCCACATCGGAATGGCAGGGGGCACAATTCCGTCTGTTCATCTACTTTTGTTTTATCCTTGGCTCTCCATTTCTGCAGGACCAAGACCAAATCCTTCAGCATGGTAGTGAAGGTCCTTGCCAATCTGACCATAACCTGACTGACTGCTCCTACTACACTTCCCCTTCCCCTGTACCCTTCCTGACCCCAGTGTAGCCCACTCTGTACCATTCGTTCGCAACCACTAGGCTAGGGCACACTCTATATCCTCCCCATATGTGCTATCAAAGTGGTGGAATAGGTAAAGTAATTTTTGCTGAACCTAAATATACACATTATTCTGTGATATCTGCCAAATTGTACATTAAGTCAAGTGGGTCCTGCAATGCAGTAAAGAAGAAGATTCTATTTGTTGAGAGTAGAAGAAGCCCAAGGAAACAGCAAGCCAGCAGGAAAAAAAAAAGTTACTGAATGCATGTCTCATATAAGTACCTAGGAGAGCTTAGTACAGCATAGTAGAGTGCTGTTTCAGACAAGGCCGTGGTACAAAAGGCAAGAGAATCCTGCAATAACTGGATGCTATAATAGATATCCTCAGATATTATTATCATGTATTTGTAACAGCCAATTTAGTGAGTGTATACCACGTGCTATAAACTAAGCTAAGCAGTTTACATATATCAACTCACATTCTCCTTAAAATAGCCTCATGAGGATTATCCCCATTTAATAAAACAAGGCTTAAATGGTTTTCCAGTTCCCACAAGTGGCGAGTGGCAAAGCCGAGAATCAAAGTCTATATCCTAACTCCAGAGCCCATGAGACTCATTGTATTATAATGATTGCTGGCTGTGGCACTGTCTGAGGCTGCTGCCAAATAACCTAAAATTCAAAACTCTAGTATGAATAAAACAAGTGTGAGAGACACTGCTTCCAGCCCTGTGAGACTATAAGCTGTTTATCCAACCTGCAGTGCACTTTCGTGTCTATACCGAAGCGCTCTTCCCCATGTACCTTCAAGGCCTACCTCAAGTGCCAACTTCTCTGTGCCAGGAGAGGTGACCTAGAGACGAGCAGAATGAAGAACTTCCTGCCACATGCTCACAGCAAGTTGCCTCTATCTCTCTCACAGTCTTCATCACGGTGATCTGTGTTATGGACCATTGTGTGTGTTTTTGTCTTTCCTGCCAAATTAGGCACCATGGTGTAGTGGACTTCAGAGACAGAGCAAGTTTGGAAGTCTAACTCTGCCACTCACTGTTTGCATGACTTCAAACAACCTATTTAACTCTGTGAGGCTCCGCTTCCTCAGATATAAAAGGAGGAATGATAAAAAATAAACAAAACTTCAAAGAGTTGATATAACTTATGTGAAGAGCCTGGCTACTACAACAACAAATCAACAGATGCAAATTCTCTTCTCCCCTCTGAGGATGGAGATCCTTTCTTATTGCTTAAGTCCAGCGCCTTTCTGGTTATTGGAACCCACTACATATTTGTTTCTTTAATAAATAAATGCATAAATGAATGAATTAATGGTGAACATATGCTCTATACAATGATATTTCCATTTCTGTTTTGCCTTCCCCACATATATCCATCTGGCAAATTTTTCTAGGCTGATAACTTTTGCAAGCATACTCCCCAAAGCTAATCTATGTGCAAGTCTGCTTTAGGAGCATGTTAGCACATCACTTCTATTCTCAGTTTTGCTTTTATCTCATGGGTCTCTGTGTGGTGGGAGGAAATGTGACTCCCTGTAATTATGAAAACATAGAATCAATTTTTGGATACTGCCATTTTTCTAAGTCTGTAGCACTTCACCTGCACTGCTGCCATCGCAATTCTAGAACTTTTAGTCTGGTGGCAGAAAATAAGTGGCAATGAGAGGTTCTTGTTAGCTAATAAAAAATGTACAATGATCTATTCAATTTCAGAGAATCTACACATTTTGAACATGTACATTGACAAGTAAATACTCAGTATGATTTTCATTTTAAAATGGGAAAAAGTATTTTGCATTAATTCTCCCAAGGTTTTTCTTTTACTTTTTCTTAAAACTAATGAAAAATCTAAAAATTTCTTTTCTGTATGTCTTAAAAGTACTTTCATAAAAGCTTTTTCTCCCAACCCATATTGATTTTTTTTTTTGGTTGCTGAACTTTTTTTAAACTGTAATGTTACCCTCCATATTGGAATATATTCCAGGTATACATTATAAATGCTTTTGGTTAGTGGACAAAATGCTATTAATCACAACTACTATTTCTTTGATGGATGTCCATGGCAGAAAATCAAAAACAGTTGAGTCTGTCAAGATTAAATGGCTTACTCTGTCCATAAAGGAAACCTTATAGCACTGTACTAGACCATTATTCTTCCTTTGAGAATTCTAAAGTAGTCTGAAAACATTATAATAAATGAATAGTCAGCTAATTTTTTTGAAATCTTAAAACTAATTTGCTTTTTAGTTTTGCCACCTTTAAGAAAGCTTTTTAGCTGATTATCTCTTTATAAAAAGAATTTTAAATAATTCATTTGCTGGGAGAAGGAAGACGAGATCAGAGCAGTATTTTAAGGCATATGGAGAGATGGCGTATTGGAAATAGCCATCTGGAATGAAAGGTCTGACATGAGTGCATACAAACTAAAGATTTTTACAAGAAATTTTTGCAATCTACAGAACAACATCCTCAATACACTCTTTTTAGGGAATGAGGTTTTAATCCATTCTATCACACAACATGTGCAACTAGATTGACCATAGTTTAAGTCATCCTCAAAAGTGAGCTTGCTATATGGCACTTCCATGAACCAGAAGCAAATTATGCTATGAGAACATTCTTAGAAGAATCTTAGAAGCTTCACAATACTTTTATTTACTGAATTATGAAACAGCATGAAAGTGGAAAACTTTAATGTTATCCTCCATCATCCTACACTTTCAAAGTAATTAAGAGGGATACTCAGACTCATTATAAATCAGTTTCAGGGTGGTGGAGGGGGAGGAGGGCGGGTGTTGGAGGGGAATGGGTGACGGGCACTGAGGTGGACACTTGACGGGATGAGCACTGGGTGTTTTTCTGTATGTTGGTAAATTGAACACCAATAAAAATTAATTAAAAAAATAAAATAAAATAAATCAGTTTCATAGAGCCAAACCAAACATGTAAGAAATTTCCTCAGTGTCATTGCCATGATGCTTAGATAAAAGAAAATCCTCTTTGGTGCCAAACTGATCAGAATTGGCTTCCTAGACAAACCTAAATTTTCTCAGTAACAGTGTTATCTAGCATTTTTTCTTTTTAGTTTTACCATCCTTCTCTAATGCAATATTAGCAAAGTTCCTTTTCTCCCATAAAATACATACCATTAGGAAACAGTAGGTTTCTCCTTTACCAACAAAATATACTTAGTCATTTAAATTCCTGTTGTGCCTAATTTGTCAAAGAACTCAAGTAGAAGAATCATAAAAATAGAGCGTGCATTCACAGTAACAAGCAAATATTTTGGTAGCAAATGATAATTAGACTACATAAATATGAGTTACTCTTTAATGTTATCTATAGTACCACTTTGTTTTCAAACATTATTCAAACTTGGGAAACATTTTCAGTTGAGAGGTTCCTTCCTCTCTTAATCTTCTTTGTAACTTCTACAATCCATGAAAACATAGTTGGGGAAAGGGATCAAATAGATGAGATCTGGGATCATATAAATGAATTCATTGCCCAAGACAGACCCAGCTGCAGTTGGACAGGGCCAGGTCCCAAAAGCATATTTTCCTCTTTTTCTTTCCCCAGAGATCTATGTACTTTATCTTTTATATACATCCACCTTAGGAGCAGAATAAAACATTTTTTTTGCCCATTCTTTTTTTTTAATAAATTAATTTTTATTGGTGTTCAATTTACCAACATACAGAAAAACACCCAGTGCTCATCCCATCAAGTGTCCCCCTCAGTGCCCGTCACCCATTCCCCCCACCCCCCGCCCTCCTCCCCTTCCACCACCCCTAGTTCGTTTCCCAGAGTTAGGAGTCTTTATGTTCTGTCTCCCTTCGTGATATTTCCCACACATTTCTTCTCCCTTCCCTTATATTCCCTTTCACTATTATTTATAGTCCCCAAATGAATGAGAACATACACTGTTTGTCCTTCTCCAATTGACTTACTGCACTCAGCATAATACCCTCCAGTTCCATCCACATTGAAGCAAATGGTGGGTATTTGTCGTTTCTAATGGCTGCGTAATATTCCATTGTATACATAAACCACATCTTCTTTATCCATTCATCTTTCGATGGACACCGAGGCTCCTTCCACAGTTTGGCTATTGTGGACATTGCTGCTAGAAACATCGGGGTGCAGGTGTCCTGGCGTTTCATTGCATCTGAGTCTTTGGGGTAAATCCCCAACAGTGCAATTGCTGGGTCATAGGGCAGGTCTATTTTTAACTCTTTGAGGAACCTCCACACCGTTTTCCAGAGTGGCTGCACCAGTTCACATTCCCACCAACAGTGTAAGAGGGTTCCCTTTTCTCCGCATCCTCTCCAACATTTGTTGTTTCCTGCCTTGTTAATTTTCCCCATTCTCACTGGTGTGAGCTGGTATCTCATTGTGGTTTTGATTTGTATTTCCCTGATGGCAAGTGATGCAGAGCATTTTCTCATGTGCATGTTGGCCATGTCCATGTCTTCCTCTGTGAGATTTCTCTTCATGTCTTTTGCCCATTTCATGATTGGATTGTTTGTTTCTTTGGTGTTGAGTTTAATAAGTTCTTTATAGATTTTGGAAACTAGCCCTTTATCTGATACATCATTTGAAAATATCTTCTCCCATTCTGTAGGTTGTCTTTTAGTTTTGTTGACTGTATCCTTTGCTGTGCAAAAGCTTCTTATCTTGATGAAGTCCCAATAGTTCATTTTTGCTTTTGTTTCTTTTGCCTTTGTGGATGTATCTTGCAAGAAGTTACTGTGGCCAAGTTCAAAAAGGGTGTTGCCTGTGTTCTCCTCTAGGATTTTGATGGAATCTTGTCTCACATTTAGATCTCTCATCCATTTTGAGTTTATCTTTGTGTATGGTGAAAGAGAGTGGTCCAGTTTCATTCTTCTGCATGTGGATGTCCAATTTTCCCAGCACCATTTATTGAAGAGACTGTCTTTCTTCCAATGGATAGTCTTTCCTCCTTTATCGAATATTAGTTGACCATAAAGTTGAGGGTCCACTTCTGGGTTCTCTATTCTGTTCCATTGATCTATGTGTCTGTTTTTGTGCCAGTACCACACTGTCTTGATGACCACAGCTTTGTAGTACAACCTGAAATCTGGCATTGTGATGCCCCCAGCTATGGTTTTCTTTTTTAAAATTCCCCTGGCTATTCGGGGTCTTTTCTGATTCCACACAAATCTTAAAATAATTTGTTCTAACTCTCTGAAGAAAGTCCATGGTATTTTGATAGGGATTGCATTAAACGTGTAAATTGCCCTGGATAACATTGACATTTTCACAGTATTAATTCTGCCAATCCATGAGCATGGAATATTTTTCCATCTCTTTGTGTCTTCCTCAATTTCTTTCAGAAGTGTTCTATAGTTTTTAGGGTATAGATCCTTTACCTCTTTGGTTAGGTTTATTCCTAGGTATCTTATGCTTTTGGGTGCAATTGTAAATGGGATTGACTCCTTAATTTCTCTTTCTTCAGTCTCATTGTTAGTGTATAGAAATGCCATTGATTTCTGGGCATTGATTTTGTATCCTGCCACGCTACCAAATTGCTGTATGAGTTCTAGCAATCTTGGGGTGGAGGCTTTTGGGTTTTCTATGTAGAGTATCATGTCATCGGCGAAGAGGGAGAGTTTGACTTCTTCTTTGCCAATTTGAATGCCTTTAATGTCTTTTTGTTGTCTGATTGCTGAGGCGAGGACTTCCAGAACTATGTTGAATAGCAGTGGTGAGAGTGGACATCCCTGTCTTGTTCCTGATCTTAGGGGAAAGGCTCCCAGTGCTTCCCCATTGAGAATGATATTTGCTGTGGGCTTTTCGTAGATGGCTTTTAAGATGTTGAAGAAAGTTCCCTCTATCCCAACACTCTGAAGTGTTTTGATCAGGAATGGATGCTGTATTTTGTCAAATGCTTTCTCTGCATCTAATGAGAGGATCATATGGTTCTTGGTTTTTCTCTTGCTGATATGATGAATCACATTGATTGTTTTACGAGTGTTGAACTAGCCTTGTGTCCCGGGGATAAATCCTAATTGGTCATGGTGAATAATTTTCTTAATGTGTTGTTGGATCCTATTGGCTAGTATCTTGTTGAGAATTTTTGCATCCATGTTCATCAGGGATATTGGTCTGTAATTCTCCTTTTTGATGGGGTCTTTGTCTGGTTTTGGAATTAAGGTGATGCTGGCCTCATAGAACGAATTTGGAAGTACTCCATCTCTTTCTATCTTTCCAAACAGCTTTAGTAGAATAGGTATGATTTCTTCTTTAAACGTTTGATAGAATTCCCCTGGGAAGCCATCTGGCCCTGGACTCTTGTGTCTTGGGAGGTTTTTGATGACTGCTTCAATTTCCTCCAGAATAAAACATTTTAAACCCTAAGATACAACTGGTCAAGAACCCATACTAATGATCTGCTCGTAAAACATGATTAAATGAAGCTATTGAATGCAGAATGAAGCCCGAAAGGATTATGTATGTTTAAAATAAATGACAATAGTGGAATAGAGTCTGCAGGTCACAAAACAAAGCCATAGTTGATGAGCATTGTATGTTCTCCAAAGGAAGTGATACCAGGAAAAGGCAACAGAGAGAAATGGAAAGTCATGGTGCCAAGGTTCAAAGCCTATAAGAGAAACCTTGCCATGGGAATTAGCATACAGGGTCAGGGGTGGGAAATAAGACAGGACCACTTTCCCAGAATACCTGGGATACAAGAAAGAAATTGGACACAGGGCACAAGACAGTATTCCACATGCTGGAACTTTGGTACGAGAGAGAGGCTTTGCTATAAAAAAGAAAACAAAGTCCTAGAAGCATAAATCCTTCCCCTCAACAATCACATTGCTCAACAGTTGTGTTATTCCCCTACTGCCATACCAAGAAAACTATTTTAAAGCCATTAATATAGAAGAAAAAATTGACCAAGCCAAAAGATGCTTAAAAATCAATTTGGCTCAGTTGGTTGAGCGTTCAACTCTTGATTTCAGCTCGGGCCAGGATCATGAAATCAAGCCCCGCATCAGGATCCGTGCTGAGCATGGAGCCTGCTTGGGATTCTCTCTCTCCCTTTCCATCTACCCCTCCCACTCACATGCTCTCTTTCTCAAAAAAAAAAAAAAATCAATTTACAAACAATTGATTCTATTAGGTAAAAGTATATTTTCATTGTTACAGTAATTTAGTAATTTATTTGAAAAATTTACCTTTTATTAAGGATAGTATATCTAAACCTTGAAACTTTTATTATAAAGGTTACATTTTTAGAGCACAGAATAACTAAAAACAAAGAAAAAAACCATCATTTTTAATGATGGTTATAATGTTTTATATATTATCTTTACATTCTCTAGAGTTAATGACTATAAATGCTGCCAGTAGACATAATGTAAACCTTGATGCAGGTAAAGACACTAGCCTATAATGTGAGGTTGGATTGGACTTTGTGTAGGTCTTACTTCATAGAGATAAGACTCCACACTGAAACATAGGGTCATGTGGGGCCAGGCTGAATTTTACTCAATGTTTGCCCAAAGCAGCTGGAAACTCTGTAGCCTTAAAAAGAGATGTAGACAAGTTAAGGATCTAAGCTGAAAAGGAAATGCTAAGCCCAGGCAAGAAGGGCCAAGCAAAGCCATATAGGAAAAATAAATCATGAGGACAAAAGTTAGGAGAATCTGATTTGGAAGAATTGGGCAAGATTCATTCAACAAATATTTATTGAATACCTCTATGTACCTAGCACTGACCTGGGCACTAGAGTCAGATGATGGAGTCCAACATGTTTTAAATACACAAACTCTATCCTTATATGAAACTTGCTATCTAGTCAGGGAGAGAGATTAGTGAAAGAATTATATATGATGTTAAGACAACATTTAATAGGGCAGTATTTTTTTAATAAATTTATTTTTTATTGGTGTTCAATTTGCCAACACACAGAATAACACCCAGTGCTCATCCCATCAAGTGCCCCCCTCAGTGCCCGTCACCCAGTCACCCCCACCCCCCACCCACCTCCCCTTCCACCACCCCTAGTTCGTTTCCCAGAGTTAGGAGTCTCTCATGTTCTGTCTCCCTTTCTGATATTTCCCACTCATTTTTTTCTCCTTTCCCCTTTATTCCCTTTCACTATTTTATATTCCCCAAATGAATGAGACCATATAATGTTTGTCCTTCTCCGATTGACTTATTTCACTCAGCATAATACCCTCCAGTTCCACCCACGTTGAAGCAAGTGGTGGGTATTTGTCATTTCTAATGCTAAATAATATTCCACTGTATACATAAACCACATCTTCTTTACCCATTCATCTTTCGATGGACACCGAGGCTCCTTCCACAGTTTGGCTATTGTGGACATTACTGCTAGAAACATCGGGGTGCAGGTGTCCCGGCGTTTCATTGCATCTGTATCTTTGGGGTAAATCCCCAGCAGTGCAATTGCTGGGTCGTAAGGCAGATCTATTTTTAGCTCTTTGAGGAAACTCCACACTGTTTTCCAGAGTGGCTGCACCAGTTCACATTCCCACCAACAGTGTAAGAGGATTCCCCTTTCTCCGCATCCTGTCCAACATTTGTGGTTTCCTGCCTTGTTAATTTTCCCCATTCTCACTGGTGTGAGGCGGTATCTCATTGTGGTTTTGATTTGTATTTCCCTGATGGCAAGTAATGCCGAGCATTTTCTCATGTGCTTGTTGGCCATGTCTATGTCTTCCTCTGTGAGATTTCTCTTCATGTCTTTTGCCCATTTCATGATTGGATTGTTTCTTTGCTGCTGAGTTTAATAAGTTCTTTATAGATCTTGGAAACTAGCCCTTTATCTGATACATCATTTGCAAATATCTTCTCCCATTCTGTAGGTTGTCTTTTAGTTTTGTTGACTGTATCTTTTGCTGTGCAAAAGCTTCTTATCTTGATGAAGTCCTAGCCTCAGCAATCAGACAACAAAAAGAAATAAAAGGCATTCAAATTGGCAAAGAAGAAGTCAAACTCTCCCTCTTTGCTGATGACATGATACTCTACATAGAAAACCCAAAAGCCTCCAACCCAAGATGGCTAGAACTCATACAGCAATTTGGTAGCGTGGCAGGATACAAAATCAATGCCCAGAAGTCAGTGGCATTTCTATACACTAACAATGAGACTGAAGAAAGAGAAATTAAAGAGTCAATCCCATTTACAATTGCACCCAAAAGCATAAGATACCTAGGAATAAACCTAACCAAAGAGATAAAGGATCTATACCCTAAAAACTACAGAACCCTTCTGAAAGAAATTGAGGAAGACACAAAGAGATGGAAAAATATTCCATGCTCATGGATTGGAAGAATTAATATTGTGAAAATGTCAATGTTATCCAGGGCAATTTACATGTTTAATGCAATCCCTACCAAAATAGCATGGACTTTCTTCAGAGAGTTGGAACAAATTATTTTAAGATTTGTGTGGAATCAGAAAAGACCCTGAATAGCCAGGGGGGAAAAGAAAACCATAGCTGGGGGCATCACAGTGCCAGATTTCAGGTTGTACTACAAAGCTGTGGTCATCAAGACAGTGTGGTACTGGCACAAAAACAGACACATAGATCAATGGAACAGAATAGAGAATCCAGAAGTGGACCCTCAACTTTATGGTCAACTAATATTAGACAAAGGAGGAAAGACTATCTACTGGAAAAAAGACAGTCTCTTCAATAAATGGTGCTGGGAAAATTGGACATCCACATGCAGAAGAATGAAACTGGACCACTCTCTTTCACCATACACAAAGATAAACTCAAAATGGATGAGAGATCTAAATGTGAGACAAGATTCCATCAAAATCCTAGAGGAGAACACAGGCAACACCCTTTTTGAACTTGGCCACAGTAACTTCTTGCAAGATACAACCACGAAGGCAAGAGAAACAAAAGCAAAAATGAACTATTGGGATTTTATCAAGATAATAGGGCAGTATTGATCCAATCAAGGGAACAGGAAGGATTTCTGCAAAGACAAGCTGAGATTTGAAGGAGAAATGGGCATAGGCCAGAAGAAGGGGTGGAGGGAGCAATGGGAGAGCATTCCAGACAGCAGAGGCAGCTCTGCAAAGATCCTATGCTTCAAAATCCATAGGGCATTTCAGAAGCTGAATGATCAGTGAGATAATGCAAAGTTTAGGCCATGGTAAGAACAATGAGAAGCCACTGAAGGGTCTGACACTGGGGATTGATAATACCAGATTTGTTTGCAAAAGTCAGGATACTAAAATATAGAGAATAGTTTCCACTGAAATATGTATGATGGAGCAAAGAATGGATCAAAAGTGGCCAGAGCAGAAGAGGGCAAACCAGAGTGGAGGACATTGCAATCATCCTGCTGGGAGGTGATGGTAAGATTGGTTCATTAGAAAAGAGGAGGTGAGAGAGTATTAGGAAGTAAAATAATTAAGTCTTCAATTATACATTGGATATGAAAAGTAAGGCCAAGCAAGCTATCAAAGGTAACTCATAGTACTCTGGATTATACAACAGGTGCCATTCTCTGACACAAGGGATAGACAGAGGTCAGGTGTTACACTGGTATTTTGTTTTGTTGGAGAGGGGCGGGGTTAAAAATTCAGTTGAGACTTAACCAGTTTGAGAGTTTAACCAATTCAGTGCCTTTGAGATGAGCAGGTGGAGTTGTTGGATAAGCCTGAAACTCAGGGAAGTGCCAGGGATGAGATTTGGGAGTTAACCCCTACACCTTCCTTCCTATAGCCTAATGGGCAGGACAGGAAAGACACACTGGAAATAGGAGGTCAGTACTATTAATCCATTCATCTTATCTAAATATTTATCGATATGATGGAAACCCTAAAGACTCAGTAATTTGTTTGTGGAGGACAAGCCTTGGTAATTATCTCAGACTGAATCATCAATAATATATCATTCAATCACATATACTCTATTGAATTTTGAAATGCAATGTTCTTTCAGGCTCCTGTTTTTCTCAACATTAAAATTCAAATCTCACTGCCTTTTAAAAAATAAGTGCCTTAATCAGTTTTTAAAAATCACTTCTTTTACTTTCATGCATTTATTTTGTGTGAAGATTTTAAAATAAGGGCTACACTTTTCTGGTAATTATTATTGGTTTCCATTAAAATATGTGTAGCAGAACTAAGAAAAAATATGTAGCAGAACCAAGAAAAAATCCATTTTTTTATTCTTCACAATGGATAAGTTAATATTTTATTGAAACCTACGTTTAAGAAAAATTATATTGACTCTCTCTTATGTAATGACTGATATGTTTTCCTGATTTTAGCAAGCTGTCATTTTTAAATGAAAATTATATATGTCAGGACTATGGGACTTAAGCCAAGATCAAGCAATTTCCAGGAGGTACGAAAGGTGCTGAGATATGCATCTTTGCCCTTCTAGTCAGCATTCTCCTCCAGCTAATAACCCTCTGACATCTTCCATCCACTCTCATAGATTACTGCTCTTAGGTTTACCTTCTGAAATTCCTCTGGAGAAAGCCTTTTCACTGATTATTCGGGCTGTCTTTCAAGGTATATAGTAGATCATTCGAGATCCAGGAGTTCTGTATCTTACTATATGGTAGGTATAATTTACTATATAGAAATTGTAGCATCTACAAATCAGATTTCAACTAACAGGCACAGGGAATGATAGTAAAGCTATAGAGTAAATTCAAAGTGGAGGCATTATCAAAATCAGCAAGCTAGCAGGTAGATACTGCCTTTTGGAATCAAGCCCAGATGTGAGACTTTTTACTGCCAATGCATTGTTTTACCTAAAGTCAATGAGAATTCTTACTTTCCTCAAGTTAGCACTTGTAACGTGGAAGAGAAATGGAACCTACTGAGGATGACATCTGTAGACTAAGAGCTGAAATTCCCTACTGCTCATATTGGACTCCTAATCATGGGTCTAGAATTAAAACTTAAATTTAGGGATCCCTGGGTGGCGCAGCGGTTTGGCGCCTGCCTTTGGCCCAGGGCGCGATCCTGGAGACCCGGGATCGAGTCCCACGTCGGGCTCCCGGTGCATGGAGCCTGCTTCTCCCTCTGCCTGTGTCTCTGCCTCTCTCTCTATCTCTCTGTGACTATCATAAATTAAAAAAAAAAAAAAACAAAAAAAAACTTAAATTTAGGAGCCTCAAGGAAAAAAGTCAGATAATGTTCTTAACCTCTGTTAAACCACAGAGCCTTGGCTCTGCCTAAATGATATTCTAAATTTGGAATGTAATTCCCATTGAATAGTTAACTTTTTTAAAAATTTTTATTTATTTATGATAGTCACACAGAGAGAGAGAGAGAGAGGCAGAGACACAGGCAGAGGGAGAAGCAGGCTCCATGCACCGGGAGCCCGACGTGGGATTCGATCCCGCGTCTCCAGGATCGCGCCCTGGGCCAAAGGCAGGCGCCAAACCACTACGCCACCCGGGGATCCCCAATAGTTAACTTTTAATCAAAAAAATCCTATCATAAATATTTATATTAAATAATATCTTAGAAAGCTCATCAGTTTAAAAGTACTACTATTGGGATGCCTGCGTGGCTCAGTCAGTTAAGTGTCCAACTCTTGGTCTCTGCTTACATCTTGATTTTAGAGTCTTGAGTTCAAGCCCTCTGTTGGGCTCCAGGCTGGGTGGGCATGGAGCCTACCTAAAAAAATAAAAGGTACTACTGTGATTCAACTATTCTGTATCCTTTAATATACTTTTTGCAAAGTGCTACATGATACCATAAAATAAACTTTGATCAAAGCTGACCTCAAGCTAGATTAGAACCCTACTCTGTATTACCATAGCACTCATTTTCTACTTAGAATATAAATTTTTCTGAGAGTAGACACTATACTTGTCTTAGTCACCATGGTTAATCCTAATTATTCTTCATTTTCAAAATGAAGACTGAATGAAGTAGCCATCTATCACTCTGTGTGTGTGTGTGTGCACACATGCATGTGCACATGCACGAGTGTGTATTTAAGTATTCCAAAATCTCTAGGATGTGTTCAAAGGGATCTAGCAGAAGAACATAGGATATGGAGTAAAGAGGCAGAGACACAGGCAGAGGGAGAGACAGGCTCCCTGCAGGAAGCCCGATGCAGAACTTGATCCCAGGACCCTGGGATCATTACCTAAGCCAAAGGCAGAGGCTCAATGGCTGAGCCACCCAGGTGCCCCCACATATGCTATTTCTGATGAATGTTTCACTCAACAAATTTCCGTCATAATCCAAAGAAGAAATGGATTTTTCACATGAGAAGCAGGTCTTGAGAAGAAAGGACCTTTCTTTTCAAGTCTAGTGTTTATTAAGAGTTTCTTTTATATAACTGAAGATTAAGGAGAAAGCTTATAATACACTGGAGAATTTGTGGGCAGAGGAATTTGCACTACATACTCAAGGGCAAATAATCTCTTGGGTATCACTCCTCATTTCACCCTTTCTTCCACCCAACTCTATCCACCAGCTCGTCCATAGGCCAGAAGTGGAGGCATCAGTACCCTCCACAGCTGTGCACAGAGGGTAGGCAATCTATCCTTCTCCTCTTTTTCCCTCTCTTCCACATTTTGAAAACATTAGAAGGAAAGTTTTCTCTAATAATAATAATAGCTACCATTTATTAAATATCTACCAAGTACCATGCAGTATGTTAAGAAGTGTTTGCATGATCTTTAATTTTCACAACAACTTTCCTTAGAAATGAGATATCCAAGGCTCAGAAAGTAGCTCTTAGATTTACTCGGGATCATAAACCTCTAACCTGTGGATTAGTGATTACAGTTGGAGGGAAGAAAGGAGAAACCAGGAGGGATAATGAAGGTATTAATTTGCCATTAATCGTACAGCAGAATTGAGATTCAAACCCAAATGTTTGGCTCCATAATCTGTATGGCCACCCAAGTCATTTGGCTCTAAAAAAACAAAAAGAGAGAACTAAGAATCCTTGATGTGACACTAAAATTCATTAACCATCTACGCGATATTAAATTTTTATATTATCATAGCCTAATTTCCTGGAATCAATTTTTATTCCATAAGTGATTTTTTTCAAGAATAGTATATAAATAATATAAATTTTTAAAAAGATTTTATTTATTCATGAGAGACACAGAGAGAGAGAGAGAGAAGCTGAGACACAGGCAGAGGGAGAAGCAGACTCCATGCAGGGAGCCCAACATAGGACTCAATCCCCAATCTCCAGGATCACGCCCTGGGCTGAAGGCGGCACTAAACCACTGAGCCACCCGGGCTGCCCTAAATAATAAAAATTAAATGTATAAATATATAAGAAAATATTATGTTAAAATATTAAAATTCTGATCTCCCTATATTATTATTTTAAGAATTAATAAATTTTATTACTAAAACCCCTTGTAAATATAATATTCCATTAATGGCCATAATCAAAACACTGTGATTAGAAATGGTTATTCTTTTGTTGTTATAAAAATTTTTTTTAAGATTTTATTTATTTATTTATTCATGAGAGACACAGAGAAAGAGAGGCAGAGACACAGGCAGAGGCTCCATGCAGGGAGCCTGATATGGGACTCTATTCCAGGACCCCAGGATCTCGCCCTAAGCTGAAGGCAGACATTCAACTGCTGAGCCACCCAGGCATCCCTGTTGTTATAAAATTAACAAGTAAATCATTTATCCCTACTAACAAGGTAAATTGTAAGGATTTTTTCTTATCACTGAATTTATTTAGTTATCAAAGCAGAGATTTATTAGAATAGTTGGCAGTGTTTTTGTTCTGGTGACATTTTGCCTACAGCAGTTTTCTTATTCATTCCCAGGAAACATGTCCAGGAAGCAGAAATCAAATCATATTTGAAAGCTTTGTTTCTGGTGCATTATAAAACTGGTTTGGTACTAAAAGCCATTATAATAAAAAAGGACCTGAAGTCAAAAGAAAAAAATGCATTTTTTAACATAAAATCTGTTTATTTTTTACCAAGAAAAAAAGGGCCAGAGGACAAGGTGAGCAGGGGTTTGGGGATGATGCTAGGAGCCACAGACTGAGTCAGGTTCTAGAAGTTCCCCAGCCAACTGCTCTTTACCCCACTTAAAAAAAAAAAGTCTATAATCAGAGCCCTTGGTCAGGTTACACATACCAGGAGAACTCACTCTACACCATGATGCTGGTGCCTCAGTGCTGGCTAAACTCCAGAGTCAGTGACTGGTCTGACTCTCCTACCGTGAATATGCGTTTGGTCTGCACCAATCATAGAATAGATGCATCTCTCTCTTCAAGACAAATGAATTTTTAATTTTAATAATATTTTAGATCTTGTAACTAAATATGTGTCTATTTGTATATTAGAAGTGTTACAACAATATAATTTGCCTATGGCTACCCAGGCCTAGGTGTGCTTTACACACAAAATAATCACACAGTTTTGGGGGTTTTTTAGGATTTTTTTAGGATTTTAAGATCTATCCATTGTTTAATTTCACTACCTAAAACATTTTTCTTTTTTCTTTTTTTTTTATTTTTTAGGCTAATAATTGTGTGTATTAGTGCAATGATTTCATTCAGACATTATGCCACAATCAGTTCAAAAAAATTCATTGACTATCATCTGCAAGGCTCTGCTAAGCCCTAAGGAAGGATAAAATGAATAGACTCTGAAAGAGTCGTGGTAGCAATTATGAGATAAAACTAGGAAAGTAAGAGCAATACCTAAAAGGTATAAAGTGCTATGGAATCACAGTATGGGAGCAGTTAATTCCCACTGAGTACATGTGTAATGGAAAAGCTAGAAAGGACACCAACTCTGAATCCCTACGTTGAAAACATCCGAAGTCCTTATCCACAGACATTATTTTATTCAGTACCTGGCAAGTAAACAAGTATGAAATTTAGCTTGGTATTTACAAGTACCCTGGATTATTTCTCTTTCAATAGCAGTGGTATATGAGACCTAAAATTCAAGTAAAAGGTAGAAATCCTATCCCAAAATAAAAACTTCATAGACTTATAAAAGGCAAGATTCATAGGACATGAACAAAATGAGGCAAAGCCAAGGCGTAGGTGCACCTGCCCCAGCTGCTGATTGCTCCTGCCCTGTATGGGCACCCCTCCCAAGTGTCTCTGTGGAGCACGTCCAAGATCAGTAGCTTCTCCTACAGGCATCTGGGCAGAGGACTCCTCCTGAGAAACCACTTAGCGATGCAGCTGCCTCCAAGGCTCTGTACACGCTCTTTCCACTGCCTCAAAGTCTTGTATCACCATCCTGTCTCTATTGCTCCTCTGGTGATTACCATTTGTAGGAACAAGCTTGTCTTCTCTGGGACATCTTTCTCCCCGTAGATACATACTCACCCTGGTCTGAATTAAGGGTCTTTCTTCAGGTCTTGGATTACATCCTATACCATCTGCATTGTAGCACATTTGAAACCATTCTCTGTAATGACCTTGCAGGCAGGAATTGCGTTGTACAGCCCCTAGCACAGAAATGTTACATCAGAAGTACTCCTTATGGTTTGGAATGTGTCTCCCCTTTAAAACGATACCTTAAAGTCCTCATCCCCAAGACCTCAGAATGTCACCTTATTTGGAAATAGAGTCGCTATAGATGGAACTAGTTAAGGTAAGTTATTGCTGGAGGAGGGTGGGGTGTCCTAAGACATCCACGAGAAGACAGAGACACACAGGGAGAAAGGAATGTGCCTATGCAGGCAGAGTTTGGAGTTACACAGCTGCCAGCAAGGGATGCCACAGATTGCCAGCAACCACCAGAGGCAAAGGAGGGCTCCCCTACACATCTACACATCTCAGTGGGGACCATGGCCCTGCCAACACCTGGATTTTGGACTTCAAGCATCCAGAACTGTGAGACAATACATACCTGTTGTCTTAAGTCAGTCAGTTTATGGTACTTTGTTAGGGCAGCCCCAGGAAAATTGCTTAGTACTTAGTAAACTTGAATGGACAGATGACTTCGAATTTTTACCTGGCTACAACAAATTTGTATCTATGCTCAGTTATCTCTTGCTTCTAGGGTCTAAACAGAGCTCCTTTCATTTTATTTGGCCACTTGAAGGTACAAATTTTATTTGTCTGATTCTCAGGTTTTTCTTTTGTCCTCAAATACTGCAGATGCAATTTTCCTTTTTTTTTTTTTTTTAAGGTTTTACTTATTTATTCATGAGAGACACAGAGAGAGAGACAGGCAGAGACACAGGCAGAGACAGAAGCAGGCTCCATGCAGGGAGCCTGATGCGGGACTCGATCCCAGGACTCCGGGATCACGCCCTGGGCAGATGGCAGACGCTCAACTGCTGAGCCACCCAGGCGTCCCCAGATGTGATTTTCTGCCTGGCTTTCTAAAACTGAAAATAACCAGATTTTATGAAAGAATTTTTGGACCTATTTTTGTCTCTTTTTTTATAGTCTGTATCTTGAGATATAGATTTATCAATCTTCATGCCTGCAGTAAATTAGTTTTTTACACTTAGGAAAACTTACCCGAGAGTGTCCATGTCTCAATATCGAAGGCAGAGAGATGAGAGAATGAGAGTCCATGCATAAGCTACTCAGAGTCGTCCCGTCACAGACTTGGGTTGTGGCACGCTGTTTGAGTTTGCTGATCTTACCATTTAATGGCAATTTAGTGGGGTGGACAATAGCTGGGGCTTTGTTGTCAAACAGAACTGGGATCAACACCAGTTCTATCATTTCATGGCTTGGGTAAGTTACTTAACCTAGTTACCTCCTTTGTAAAATGGGGTAATAGTGGTATAATAACTTCTGAGTTATTAAAAGAAAATAATGGCATAATGTACATTAAGTTCTTAGCATGGTTCATGTAGTAATAAAGTCTTAATAAAAGTTTTTATTAGATTTTGGATGGGCACAAGAAAACACCCTTCCACTGAGTATCAAAACCACATTATTGGGAACCCTGGGTGGCGCAGCGGTTTGGCGCCTGCCTTTGGCCCAGGGCGCGATCCTGGAGACCCGGGATCAAATCCCACGTCGGGCTCCCGGTGCATGGAGCCTGCTTCTCCCTCTGCCTATGTCTCTGCCTCTCTCTCTCTCTCTGTGTGACTATCATAAATAAATAAAAATTAAAAATTAAAGAAAACACACATTATTTTGTAAACCAGGATTCTCTGGAATACACTGGAAAAGTATAAGTCTATCATGGAAAACAAATATTTTAAAATTCTACCAAAGAATACCAGAAGGAAATGCAAAAAAAAAAAATCTACTCTTTACAGACAAAATCTTTATTACTGAGTCAAGAAATTCACCCACTTTTTTTTCCCCCCTTTAAACAGGCAAAAAGGAGAGATGAGATTCTACAACTCTTAAGAAAACAAAGAGAAGAAAGGATCTCGGTGAGACTGAGGAGGCATCCAAATAAATCTATCTAGAGGAGGGAACTATGGCAAATCCTCAGAGGTTTTATGGATTCTCCCCATAAATCTAAATACTCATGGTCCAGAGCCATCTACCCACTGGTGTAGGGGCAGGGTATAGACATCAGGCACTTTGGTCATCCCTGAGAAATCAAAGAAATCTCCAGAGTATGCAGCTCTGCTAGGATAGAAACGAGGTGATGCCAGCAGGTTTGGTGTCCTGTTTGATAAAAACTGTCAGATACTCACATGGGCTACTGCAGTGCTAATCTTTGTTTTACAATGATCTTGTTTACACCATACAAAAACAAATGCTGAATGAAGAGAAACATAATAAAAATAGTAAAACAAGAATAGCACCCTATAAACATACAGGTGTATAAACACCTGCTCCCCTGAATGAACCCCAAATATCTTTAATCTGGAGTATTTCTAATCCCAGGGTTTCCAGATTTAAGAAGATAGTCTGTGTAAACACTGTGATAATTCTACCTGAGTTTTTTTTTTTTTTCAAGTAAGAAATGTCAGTCCATGCAAGTAAAAATTTTCCTCTTTTGAGTTTTGTTTTATTTTGTTTTTAGAAAGAACTGGTTTCCCTTCCTTATAAGCCAAAAGCCAAAGTATACAAAGCAAAGTAAGTTTTTGTCAAAAATATTCTTACCTTTCTAGATCCCCCCATAGAGAAGCACTTTTTTTCCTATTCCCTTTGCCCCCTCCCCTCAAATCTTCTAAAAACCTACCCACTGTATTTACAGATTTCTTGCCTTGAATAAAACTCCTCATCCACATTAAAGCTTTTGTGCCCACTTGCATAACTGTGCAATAGGCCAGCATAAAATGGTCAAACAGGACAGCAGATCAAGCCTAAATATTTTTTTAAGATTTTATTTGTTTATTCATGAGAGACACAGAGAGAAAGGCAGAGACATAGGCAGAGGGAGAAGCAGACTCCCTTCTAAGAGGCTGATGCAGGACTCTACCCCAGGACCTCAGGATCACGACCTGAGCCAAAGGCAGACGCTCAACCGCTGAGCCACCCAGGTGCCCCAAGCCTGATTCTTTGTATACATTCCCTTCCCCTTCTTTCCCATTCTGGGCTACACATTCACCTGCCAGCATGGTCTCTCAGCCTCCACTCTCCCCACACTCAGTCCCTTACCTGTTGCAATTTAGCAGGCCTTTTAGATTACCAGCTCCAATACCACTAAAGGCATCCCTAAGGTCACTAAATCTAGGTTCATGTAGCAAGAACTTGAGCATCACACTGAGGGGTTAATTGCCTTATCCCTGGAATAGCACTGGAGCAGGAGGAGGCACTTGGTCCAGAAGAGTTTAAAGGAAACCAGCTATCACAACTTCATCATTATTAAAGAAGCCCTAATAAAAATCTCTCCATTTTTATTTTTTTAATCTCTCCATTTTTGTATTATGACTGAAAACCAATGTAGGTAACTCAACCTTAATTTGACAAATAAATATGTGCATGCTGTATTCAGGGAAGAACAGAGAGTAATAGAATTTTTATTCCTATCTCACTGGGTATTGAGGCTGACTCCAATTAATGTTATCAAAGTAATACTCTTAAAAAACAAATGTGTCCACACAAATTTTAAAAAGTTTTGTAAAGGGCACCTATGTGGCTCAGTCAGTTAAGCGTCTGCCTTTTATTTAGCTCAGGTCATGATCCCATGATCCCAGGGACCCAGGAGCCCACATCAGGCTCCTTGCTCTGAGGGGAGTTTTCTTCTCCCTCTCCCTCTGCCTGCCACTCCTGCTGCTTGTGCTGTCTCTCTCTTTCTCAATCTGTCGAATAAATAAATAAAATCTTTTTAAAAAATTAAAAAATAAGTTTTGGAGGAAGTGAAAAGATCATTTAATCACCTGGCTGTGTTGTCTATGTAATTCTCAGCAGTTTAATTTCTTGCTTTTCAGCCAGATGATTTGAATCAGCTTCTAAGGGTAGAGCAAAACTAGTCAATGGAAAGATGCACTTATCTGATTCAAATAATGGGTCAAGATTGGAACTTACATAGCATCAGCGATAAGTATGGGCACCTTTGGTTTCTGGGCATATTTTTACAGGAATGCTCAGAACATTCCTGCTACCACCCCTGTTGATTCACCTAAGAGTAAAACATTATTTCACAGCTTGACAGATAATTCTTTACATGCTTGTCTTTTGTAATTCCTTTTGTATATCAACTTGCCCATTTTTCCTCCTTTCCAGGAAGCCTTAGATTTCATTCCATTTCACTGGGACATCTTTCTCCCTTGAGCTTCTTATACCATCTGTACCATTTTTTCAACAAATAATGACACCGGACTTTGCAGCCATATTCTATAATTACTAACTCATTAACTCTTACATTATTTTTTTGAGAAAGAGAGAGTGGGGGGCCGGCAGAGAGAGAGAGCGAGAGAGAAGAGAAGGAGAGAGAATATTAAGGAGGCTCCATGTTTAGCACAGAGCCTCACCACCCTGAGATCACAACCTGAGCCAAAATCAAGATGAGACACTTAGCCAACTGAGCCACTCAGGCACCCCTCATATATTTTTGACTTGTCTCTCAACTATTTTGCAAGCTCAATGAGAAATTGAGTCACCCAAAGTGCCTAGCACACTGACTATATGCAGGAATTCAAAAAATATTGGTAACAAAAAATTTTCATTCAAAAATATCATGTAATTCAGTATTAGCTAATTTAGAAGGTGATGCTTTTATGCTGTACATTATAAACATTTTTAAATTTTTGAAATATTTTAGACACAATTATAAAATAATTCAATTTTCCCTCCTTTTCCTCCCTCCATCCTTTGTTCACCCAACACCCCCTATACACAGAGATACACCTTTACCATCCTCCTCTAACAGATCTTCTTAGGATAATCCAGGTCTCCTTTTGTCAGAACTAGAAATAGAAAGTATGTTCATAGTAAGGTTTTAGTATCAATATGTTTAGTGCCCACCACAGGAATACTTGCGTTTTAAAGGCAGTCTAACTAGAAGGAACAATGGGTAATCCAAAGAAATCAATTATCAGTGATAATCAGAAGTGTGAGCAAAATATATTTAGGGTCCCAAACCCTCAAAACACACTTCCCATCATAATGGCCATTCCTCCCACCTGTAAGTTCATACTTGGTGGCGAAATATAATGCATTGTCAGAATCCAAGACAGTAAATCTTTGCTGGGGAGACTTTCCAAAGTTGTTTCCATGCTATATTGTGTTCACAACTACCAAGTTCCGTGTAGTAAAACTGATTCATGTTACTGCCAACAGGAAAGTGATATTAAAGTCAGATAAGGAAGACCAAGAGGAGGTCAAAGCCTTGGAATAATACGCTTGGCACATGGCAGAGATGGCTCATGCACATCTTTACTTTTGAAACAACTTTCTCTTATGTCAGGATCACTGGGATCACTTTGTTAAAACTGACAAATAAAGTTCAATATGCAGACTTCTAGGAATCTTACCAATTATTGAACATGCATCTATTTTACTTGATGGATATACTGTATTTGATACCACACAATCATCTCTCACATCTTATACTTCTCAAACTCCTGTTTATCTTTTTTTTTCCAAGATTTTATTTATTTATTCATGAGAGACAGAGAGAGGCAGAGACATAGGCATAGAGAGAAGCAGGCTCTCTGAGGAGCCCGATGTGGGAGTCAATCTTGGACCCTGGGATCACACCCTGAGTCAAAGGCAGATGCTCAACCACTGAGCCACCCAGGTGTCCCAACTCCTGTTTATCTTGTTTTCATCAGAAGGAGGTGTCCAGAACTGCTAAATTGGATCTCTGTTATAAATATCAGATAAACAGGAAACAGGGGCTATTATGTGCCCCAACTTTACAAAGTCCTGAAAACTTTAAAGCCTTCTTGCTGTGAAAAAAAATTATACATATATATAATTATATATATACTTATTTATATATTTTTTATAAATTTTACTATAAATATTTTAATCTATATATAAATATTTATACTATATTATATATTTAATATTTATATATAGAGAAATGGATCCATTTTTAAATCCATTATATATATATGTGTGTGTATATATCTATATATGAAATCCACTTTCCAAAATTTGGTTTATCCATTTTTAAATCCATTATATATATATGTATATATGTATATATATATATATATACATATATATATATATATGAAATCCACTTTCCAAAATTTGGTTTATTCAGTTTCTGGATCATGTCTCTGAAGCCATAAATTATTCCTAGTTCTGTTAATAGCTGGCTTAACATTCCTATATCTTACACACATATGCATAATCTTATTGCCAGCCTACCTCATTTTCAACAGTCATTCCCTTTGGAAAGAGAAGGTGAAGTATTTGTGCCTTCTGTGCTGTGTAACTGGCAGTCTTCCTCAGGGTTGTGCTCTGTTCCAGTGCTCTGCTGAGGCTCCCAGCTCTCTGGAGGACCACCATTCACTTCGCTCTCAGCCCCCATCTGCCACTTCTGGACATAACCCCCATCTGATGCAGCTCCCAGCCCACAGCACCCACAGAGGAGTGGGTGAGCCACTGGTCAGAACTTAAACACAGGGACAAACCAAATTGCAAGGGAGGCTGGCAAATAGTCTTTAAATGGAAGATCATCTGCTAGTTAACATTCAAGACTTACTGAAAGAAGTGGACAGGGACGCCTGGGTGGCTCAGCAGTTGAGCATTTGCCTTTGGCTCAGGGCATGATCCCAGATTCCCAGGTTAGAGTCCCACATCGGGCTCCTTGCATGGAGCCTGCCTCTGTGTGTGTGTCTCATGAATAAATAAAATCTTTAAAAAATAACACAATTTGTTAGAGTCCTTTTTACTTAGCCCCTTTAGAAGAATTGCAAAGTTATACAGGTAAAGGGTGTGAATACAGGACCTGCTCAGAACTGGAGTTGGTATTATAATCTAGCACAATTAAGTTGACCACATACCTTAACAAAGGCACTGTGGGCCAGAGTATCAAAGGGAGAACTCAGGGCACAATTTAATTATTTGGGCCAAGGCAACAGCTTCCCTAAGCTGTAATAGGTATTGTGATACTGGAAATACATCCTTTTCAAGTGACACTAGGTTACCAGCTATCTGCACACTTACATGTGTATTTGCCCCCATCAAACCACAAAACTCTTCAGGTAACATCAAGAGTTAATTGAAACTCAGACTCAGGAATTGCCAAAGGTTACATAGACTTTAAGTGAAGAAAAGCACTATATCAGATGCCAACTCAAGTGCTTTCCTTAACATGGCAGTCCTCTCTTTGTTTTGAGAACCAGGAGTTTCTAGAAAGAATGCATGTTGGATATGAGATACTCCAACTCAGACATAAGCTGTAAATCAGCTTGCAGTAAAGGTCAGGCCTCATCCTGCTGATGCTGCTTTATTTCGTCGTTTCAGTAGCAGGACTTCTCTATATTAACAGCTGATACTAATCGACTCTCCACCCCCCACCCTCTCCCTGCCCCAGCCTCTTCCTCTAGAAGTGCAGTGGCTCCAGCTGAGACCAAAGCCCAGGAGTCAGAGGCCGCCACCAGGCTTCGGCAGTGCTTCCCAGAAGCATGGTGGGGGGAAGAGGCAAGGAAATCAGACCCACCTTCTTCCACTTAATGCTTTAGTTTTGGGGCGGGAGGCTCACTTTATTATTTGAGTGTATTTTAAAACATTGTGTTCACCACAAGAAGCAAATGGAAACACGGGTGCGGTGACCGTTTAGAAGAGGGAACACACCTTGAGGGCTGAGTTGGTGAGGAAGGGATCATTCTTCCCTCGGGAGGCTCCTCTCCCTGCTGCGCGCGGGTCCAGGGCTGGACGATCACCCCCACCTCCCAACAGGTCCCCTGAGAAGCGCAGGATTCTTCCCTTGCGGAGTTCAGAGATGCCCTGTGGCTTCGGCTGGAGCTGCTCTCTTGTCAGCCCGAACTCCAACTTAGCCACCTCGCTGGACGCTCGCCACACCGTCCCGGGCCCGTCGGGCCAGCGGCACACCGCTCGCTTGAGCATCTCTTCTCGCATCCACCACTGGCCTCTCAGGGGTGGCCCTGAGCACCTGGCCTGCAGCCTGCCGAGCCCCACGGAGTGTCGGCGCCCGCCACCCCCACGGCCCCTGCAGAGCCTAGGGTCCCGGGTGAATCTGGCCATTTCGGCGAGGAGTGGGGCGGAGATGCGGCCCGGGTTTAGCTGCAGTGCTCTCTTCGTCAGATTTCAGAGAGGTCAGACCGGGATATTACTACTCGGCCCCGCGCCCTGGACAAACCTCAGGATCCCTGTGGAAAGCGCGTGGAGGGGGTGGGGCAGGCGGGGCGCGCCGGGAACCGGCTCCCCTCCCCGGCTCGCTGCCCGGGCTGGCCGGGTCGGCCGGGCCGGCCGCGCCGGGCGCGCTGGAGGAGGCGGTCGCTGGCGGGCCGGCGGGGCTGCCCTGCCCTCCGTGACGTCCCAGGGGGCGGGGGGCGGGGGGCGGCGCGCTGGCTCCGCGCCCTCCCCGCCTCCTCCGGACGCCGGGTCCGGGGCTCCTCGGGAGATGCTGCCGCCGCCTTGGCAGTCGCCGCGCACGCCGCCCCGGGTCGGTCCGCTCCAGCGCCGTGGCGCCGCGCTGTCCGCGGTGTTCGAGGGCGCACCCGAGCCGGGCCATGCAGCCGGGAGCCGCGCTGCAGGCCGTGCTGCTGGCCGCGCTGCTGGCGGGGCCCCGGGGCGCCACCGGCCGCCTGCTGAGCGGTGAGTGAGCGCGCAGGGCGAGGGCTGGGGCGGGGGCGGGGGCGGGGGCCGGTCCCCGGAGGGCTCCGCAGACGCGCCCGCCGCTCCCCGGCCGCTGCGGGCCGCCTTCGAGTCCGCAGCACCTCTTCTCCGGCCCCCTGCAGAGGCGAGGGGCGTCCCCGGCTCCGCTAGTGGACCCAGCCCCCTCCCCTCCCGCGTGCCTGCAGGTGGGGGAGCGGTCGCCCCGCGGCTGGCTGAGACCCGCGCGGATCCCTGCGGATCCTGGAACCCTCAGAGTCCGCTCCCCGCCCAGAGTTCCGGGCGTTAGGGCACCTAGGCCAGGCGCGGCAGTGGGCACACTGTCCCCGGAGGCGTCCCCCGGGCCCGCCCCACCGAGCGTGGCGCAGCAGTTGCCGGGACCCCCGCGCGGGACAGGCTCACCGACCCTCCTCCCGCCCACCCGGAGGTCTCCTGTTCCGGGAGGAGGCGGAGACGGTGGGGATTCTGGATCGGCTGTGCTGTGCGGTGGGAGCCCAGCCTGTTGCTCCTGGTCTCTTCTGTGGGGGGAGGATGGCGGGATCCAGCTCTGGAGCAGAGCGCTTAGAGATCCAGAAAGAAGCCCGGTTAGCGCGGGACAAGCCCCGCCTGGCTCAGGGGAATGACTCTCTGCTTCCTTCCTCCTGTCGTGTCAATGCAGCCTCGGACTTGGACCTCAGAGGAGGTACAGTGCTCTGGCTTCTTGCCTCTTCTGTTTGTTCTGCATGTCGGGGGAGGGGGGGGAGGATGTCCCTGCCTCTTTCTCAGGTCTTCGGGGCGAGGACAGACCGCCCACAGAGGATGGAGAATGACAGCCTCCACTCCGTTATCCGTGCTTGCAGAGCTGATAGAAAGGATCTAAAGTGTGTTTCGGAATGGGGGTGGGCTGCGAGGCGGCAGAAGGGGGGGTGCGTCTGAACTAAGCTGCCTAGGTTAGGGCTGCATGGGCTTTGTCCTAGGTCGTGGGGAACAGAAGCCCCCGCCCTTCCCCTTCCTGCAAATGAGAAGAGAAAGACACTTCCTGAAGGCAGGGGAACCAGATGCGCCTCAGGCATCCTTCCAGCTCTGGCTCTCTCTGGCACTCACCGGCTGACTTGCAGAGTGTGGCCAGGCTGGACCATACAGGAAACCCGTTTAAGGTGTTATGTTTTCCCTTGATAAACCAAAGGTAGAAAACTGGGGACTGCCAGTAAATTCAGCTCCACCTTATGTTATGCTCCTGTACCAGGTTGGAGGTACCTGAGGCTCATTTTCCCTCTGCTGCCCCATTTGGAGCCACCTTGAGGGAATCACAATAGCTGGGCTGGCTGGGTCTTCTCCCTAGGCAGTGTGCCAGCCACAGCCTCTCTGGCCAGGGGCCCCCATTCTCTCTGGAACACCCTCTTAGTGAAAATGTTGTACTTTTGAGGCCTCTTAATTTGCTGATGAGCCAGTCCTGTTAGAGTTCTAGCAAGAGCAGATGAATAATAGAAGATGCAAAACTCTTATAACTTGTTGCTTATTGAGAATTTCCTTACAAAAGTGATAAAAGAAGCAGTAGAAACAAGACTTCTTGGGAGTTTCCTGGATTATCTGCATGTGCTGTTCCCCTTCAGCACTGAAAATGCAGCTAACTGTCTGCAGCCTTTGCCCCATATACTGGTCAGTATAGGGATGAATGCTATCTGATTCCCCACACGGCTGCAAAACAAATTAGGAAAATGAGAACATTCCTTGAGAGCTGGGAAGAGATTCCCAAACCAAAACCCTTCATCCCTTTCTCCATGGCAGCAGTTCACACCCACAGCCCACAATCTGGCTCTTACATTGCAAGGGACTTCCTTTGTTGAAATTTGGTTTTCACTTGTACATTTGGGTCCAGGGGCATGTGTTTCTGCAGGCTAGGAACTGGCCTTTGTTTCTTATATATATATATATATATATATAAATATATATATAAATTATATATATATATAATTTAATTTATTCATTCATCAGAGACACAGGGAAAGGCAGAGACACAGGCAGAGGGAGAAGCAGGCTCCCTGTGGGGAGCCTGATACAGGACTGAATCCTGGGATCCCTGGATCATGCCCTGAGCTGAAGGCAGACACTCAATCACTGAGCCACCCAGGTGTCCCTGGCCTTTGTTTCTATAGTCCCAGCATCTAGCACAGTGCCAGCCACAGAGCCTACACTCAATACACATTGATGGAACGAAGTTTGCTCACAGCAAGGCTTTGCCCAGATGCAAGCTAGGGGCGCATGTACGGGTGAACAATTTGCTCCTCCTCGGTAGAATCCCATCCGTCGGAGATAGTTTTCAGCCTTCCAGGTATCAGTTGGATAAGGCACATTACATAGGCTCCCAACGCAGCCTGAAACTGCAGCGGAGTGGCAACTGGGCAGCACGGTTCAACAGTTACATGTTTGACTTTGTAATCAGAACCTCGTTCTGACTCTGGTGATGCTACCAATAGCTATGTGACCTTAGCCAAATTACTTAATTTCTCTGAGCCTCAGTTTTCTGCTCTGTAAAATGGGGCATAAGCAATATCTACATCAGGGGATTACTGTGAGGTTCAATGAGATAAAGTATAGATGTAAATGTAAAAGCCCTTAGCATAGTTCATGCCATGTGGTAAGAGTTCAGTAAACCTTAACTGTGTCTTTCGGCAAGATCATTCAGAGCAGAAAACCCCATCGACTGGATGCTCTTAGCTTCTGCTTACAGGACAGCATGGGCGAAATCTTGGTCCTACTACACAGGCAGAGGGTTCCAGGATAGAGGAACCCACAGCCAACTTTGGAATACCTCTCTTACCTAAGGAAGCACCAGAGATAACTCATTCTAAACAATACTGTCCCCTGAGACTTCCTGATGATGTGAAAGTGCTATATGTGTGTGACCTTAAGTGAAACCATAAGTCTTCAGCTACCTCTCTTTTAAAGCATAGTCAAAAATGTCTGCTCTTGAAGAATCTGTAATGGAGCAAACAAAACATGGAGTCCCTACACAATACAGGCATCAGAGTTGAAATTACTGCATCTCGATGCAGGGAGGGATATTAATTTGCTCTCAGGCACTAAATGACATTATACAGTCCACAGATGAGTAATTAGAATTCCTGCCCAGGGGTAGCTTCATTCACTTGCCCCAGAGCATCCCTGCCCTGGTATACTTTTGGGAGTACTGAAATAGCTTGGCTTCTTTTTTCTGTAGGACAGCCAGTCTGCCGGGAAGGGACACAAAGGCCTTGTTATAAAGTCATTTACTTCCATGATGCTTCTCGAAGACTGAACTTTGAGGAAGCCAACGCAGCCTGCAGGACAGATGGGGGCCAGCTCCTTAGCATCGAGTCTCAGGATGAACAGAGATTGATAGAAAAGTTCATTGAAAACCTCCTGGCGTCTGATGGTGATTTCTGGATTGGGCTCCGGAGGCGGGAGGAGAGACAAAGCAACAGCACAGCCTGCCAGGACCTTTATGCTTGGACAGATGGCAGCACGTCAGCATTCAGGTAAGTGTGTAGAAACCCACAGAGCTAACTCACTTGACATAACTCAAAAAGGAGGCAGGCTGAATCCACAATGCCTGGTCAGTGGGGAAGAGGTGAAGGTCCAGCCAGGCAGAGCCCTAAGAGGATGGCACTGGCCAAAGCAGTGTGGTGAGGGTGGTGAATCAGCCCGGATCTGTGCCCAACTCATGTCCCAAGAGCTCTGTCCAGGGAGATGTGGCCCAGAAGCATTGTTTTAATAGCACATGATGCTTGAAGTCAGTGGTTCTGGCTGTCCAGCCTTTTGGATTAGAACCCCAATGAGAGATTGAAGATCTGTGGGGCTAAGACTTACTGTAGGGCTCCATACCACAGGGGTGGGCCTGGTTGGGCCAAAAGGGAACTCAAGGAAGCCTGCGTTTTGGAGGATCCTTCTAAACCCACAGCATCAGGACTCACTCATTTCATACCCCACCCTGATACCATGGCCTTGCCATTGTCCCTCCCTAAGAAATGAAGTGACATGGACAAACATCAAAAGGTATCAGAGTGAAAAGGCAGACATAAGACTGGATAAATGAAAAAAAAAAAAAAAAGACTGGATAAATGTAACAAATTACAGAGTAAATATCTTTTTTACGATAAAGCGTTTATGTAAGTCATTAAGACACTAAAAATTTATGTAAGTCAATAAACCCCAAAAGATAAAGAGGCAAAAAACCTAAGCAATTGAAAAATAGAAAATCTAACTGGTCAATGATCACATGGGAAAAAAAAAGTTTGAATCATTGTCAATCAAAAGAATGCAAATTAAAATATATGTTTTTTTACCTGTTACCTTGAAGACAACAGGTCAGCATCTATCAGAGTCCATCCATTATGCTAATCAGATCCACATGTTCCATCTAGGTGCCACAGGTAGCCCCTCCAGGTTCTCACAGGCCTCTCTTCCTGGAAGAAACTTTAAAAAGGGAAATTTGTGGGGCGCCTGAGGGCCTCAGTTGGCTAAGTATCCCATTCTTAATTTCTCAGGATTGTGAGATCGAGCCTTGTGTCAGGCTCCATGCTGGCCGTGGAGCCTGCTTAGGATTCTCTCCCTCTCCCTCTCCTCTCCCTCTCCTTCTGCACCCCCCCTCTCTAATTAAAACAAAGGGGGAAAAAAGGAAAGTTAGTATGACGAACTACACTCCTCACCACAGGAGCTAGTCCCAGGGCCACAGCTGATACTCATTGGCCTCCCTCCTTTACCATCCAGTCTAGATTCCCCTCACTCTCTGCTCAGGGAGCCTCAGTGGCTTACCTTGTGGCAGGACCCAGACCCTCAGCCCTGAGGAACGTGAGGCCCCAGTCATCTTGCACTTCTCAGGCTGGAGTCATTTAACACTTCCATTTACCATCGAAATTAGGTATGTGAGTACCCACAGGAACTCAGGTAGATAACCTGGATACCAAATATATTTTTCCCTCCCCAGAATGGGTGACAGGATGGCTACCTCCTCCTGTGATTAGGACCAGTTACCTCCTGCAAAGATAATCATTGCTCTTCTTGGCCTGCTGGTCTCAAGACATAAGGATCCCAGAGCACCCAAGTGGCAGTCATCACTCATAGTTTAATAAGACTTTTCCTGTATCTTCTGGTGGAAGTATTTCACCTTTGGGTACTGGGCCATCTAAAACCTATAGAGCCCAGCACTGCAGAGACAGGAAGCACAAATTCCCCAAGTGGGTCACTACTAGTGGTAGTAAGCAAGGCTACTCCTGTTTCTGCCCACTGGTTCTCACACCCATGTAGTCTTACTCTTGGGGACATGGGATGATATACAGAGGTCATTTATTTAAAGTGTGCACTGAGTCTTGGGAGATAATGCTCCCTCCTTGCAAAGTGTTCCCTCTAAGCCAGTGCTTCATCTGTGTTGTCAACAAATTCTTCTACCATTCTGTCCAGCTAGCAACTTCCAGATGGTGCAGGATGTGATGTGACTAGTAAATCCCCAGGCAACGAGCCTACTCCCACACCTCTTTTGCTATAAAGTAGGTCCCTTGGTTTGATGAGGTGTTATTTGGAATCTCATGTTGGTTGATCAAATATTGCATACTGGTGCTGATTGAGGCCCTGAGGCAGGAAAGGCAAACTCATACCCAGACTGTACATCTATTCCCAACAAAATGAATCATTGCCCCTTTCAGGATGGAAAGAGTCCAACATAGTCAACTTGCTACCGAATGCCAGGTTGGTGTCCTAGGGTTGGTCTTCCTTTAGGGATTTAGCTTTGGCCTCTGCTGCTGGAAGGTTAGATTTTTACAGTAGCTAGATCAGCCTTGGTGAGTGGAAATGGACATGTTGATCCCATAGCCTTCATAGCCTTCATCCCTGCCACATGGCTAGTAGAGTATGTATCTATTGTGCCAGCAAAGGGGTGGCTGATTATAAGCTAGCTGCCATCAACTAACTGAGTCATTTTGTCTCCCTGGCTGTTTAGTGCCTCTTCTATGCTAAGTGCTTTCTGATGGGTTTTAACATGTGATAGATCCTTATACTTTATGCCTATTCCCCTATGTATATTCACATCATGTCATTCTATCTAAGAGTTCCTCATCTCCAATCTTCTCCTCTTGCTCCTTTTCGACTCCTGATCATCTGGCCAAGCTCTTGCCTTACTTCTGAGTCCTTATATATTCTAACTTCCAGTAATGTCTCTGCCCATGCAAGGTAGTTAACTAAGTGCTCCATCTAAGCTGAAGACATTGGGAGGATGTCCCCTTACCACTTGACCTTTCAAGGCCAACTCTGAGTGGTGTCATAGTGCAGCTGCTGTCCAGTGGAATCATACTCCCATATTTGGCTGACCTACCCATGAACCGAACTCAGGCAGCCTCTGAAGCAAGTCATAAAGGATTCCTTTATGCAGGTATAGGTGTAAGCTGAGAGGGGCTTTGGAATGACAGTGGTAGATGCCATGGCAGGTTGCTCTGCCTGCTTATACAGTGAGCGCTCTTTGGTTCTGGATATACCTCTTCCATCTTAGAATGGATTGCTTCTTGGCCTGCCCAGCCCAGGACTAGTTGTGTCTGACAGCACCTCATTCATGATGGGCAGGTTGGACTGCACAGTCTCTTGGTGCTCCTTGCCCAGTAGCCAAGCCAGGAGTTGTTTCCCAAAAAGTGATTATTTCTCAGCTACAGATGACATGCCCTTGCTATCAAATCTTAGTGATCTACACTGTTATTCTCTCATTGGAGCTTTTCACAAATTCTATACAGCATTATATTTCCCATCACTGATACCTCTACTAATAGAATCTCCTAGATTATATGGCCCAATGGGAAAATATGCTTGCACCACAGCCTAGACCTGCTTCAGGGTCCTTTTTGGCTTCAGACCTCACTCAAAGCTGGCTGTCCTTCGTGTTGGCTGGTACATGGGCCAGAGCAATATTCCCGAATGTGAAATATGTTACCTCTAGAACCCAGAGAGGCCAACTAGGTGCTATGCTTCCTCCTCCACATTATTGAAAGATGCTTCAAGATGCAATATTTGTCCTTTAATATGAAAGGGATGTTCAGGCATTCCCTAGATCACTAGAAACCTATACATTTTCATGAAGTGGCAGGCTCTTAAATCTTCATAGAGTTCATCTCTAACCTTCCAGACATATGAGTGTCTTACTAAGTTTATCTGGTTCAGTAGCATGATGTCAGAGATATAGTAGACCATTGTGATTTTCTGCAAAGTCTCCTTATACCAAAGTCTCCTTATGGCAGAGGGTGAGAAAATTAACATAGGCCTGAAGTAAGACAATAAATATATGCTGTTGTCTATTCCAAATGAATGCAAACTGTTTCTGATTCTCTTTCTGATGGAAAATATTGTGTTCACCGGATCTGCATGCTAAGTACCCTGCATGCATGCTAACCTGCTCTAGCAAAGATACCACATATGGCACAGCAGCTGTAATTGAGACTTCTACTTAGTTGTGTTTATGCTACTCTGGTATTATCCTTTGGGATCTGCCTGGTTTTTGCAGGGTCCAGACTAGTGAACTAACTAGAGATATGATGAAGACTACCCTCCACCCCCCACCCCACTGCATTCTCTAGATCTTCAAGGGCAGTACTACTTTCTGTCATCTTCTCCTGGATAAAATATTGATTTTTTTTAATTTACTGCTTTGGAGAGGGTGTGGAAGAGTGCAATTTCAGAAGCTTCTGCTTGACCTAGTCCACTATTATAGCTCTTACTTTGTAGGCTAAAGAACCAATGTAGAACTATACCAACTATCAAATACGGCTGTTCAAGTCATATGGGAAATGACCACTTTATGGGTCCCCCCATGAGCTGGTCCTAGGCCAGAACTCCATTTCATACCTGACCTCAATATGTTCCTGGTAGCCTTGATGACATTTCAAGTCTTCAAATATCAATGTCACTTGCATCCTGTGCCCAACAGTTCTTATAACGTTTGGATATTCCCCTTCCCCAGTGCATGGATAACTCTACGAAATAGCCATAGGTCCCTTTGGGAGAACAAGAAAAATGATTACCATGTATGCCAACTGTGGCATTGCAGGGTCCCTCCTCCTGAAGAACCTGGCCTCCTCTTCTATCAGTGAGTTCCCAGCCTGAGAGCTGGCTTGAGTCCACAAACTAGGTGCCTGGCATAATATTCCATCTATTCTATCAGCTGTGAAATGAAATAACATAAAGCCATAATGCCAGTGGGAAAAAGAACAGGGTAAGTCAAGGTAAAAGATCTACCAAGTGGGTTAGAATATTGTCTGGTCATTATAACTACTGGGTCAGAGCCCAGCCCAAGTCAGGGCCCCCAGCTGTCCAGATGCAGCATCCAAGCAGTGCTTCAAGTTCAGTTATTGTCCAGGCAAATCAACCCAGTGGGTGCAGCAGAGGATCTTCCCTTTAGTGGATGGTAACATAGCACTCAAACAGAGGCATACCTAGGTGCTACAAGGAGACCTATCTCTCAGCTGCCTCCAAGGAGAGGCTCTCAAGATCTATGCAGAGCAGCAGGACTCAGCTAAATAATCTGAGCATCAGGGCAAGACCTGGGCCTTGGAAGGAGGCAACACAGGTGGATGACCATGCAGACTACAAAGCCCAGCCCTGAGTCAATGCATACAGTGGGTGCTCACAGCATTTAGATTCTCTGTAGAATCCAAGGCCTTAACCTGGCACCCAATATCCAACTGGGTGGCAGCACCATTTAATTCCAAGTAACACTGGGTAGTGAAGCTCAGGCTGCTAATGCACCCCATTCAAGAGCTAGGAAGACAAAGACAAGAAATCTGGCAGCAGAGGCAGAGGGAGGGGCTCATCTGCCTGATGACGTGGAAACAACTTAAAAACTGAAAAAGACTATGTGGGCCGTCTGCTCTTACCGCCACCCCCTCACCTGCTTTGACAGCCTCTACATTTTGGAAAGTCTTGCTCAGATGCTTGAATTTTCCATTTACTTCCCAGGGCTAGAAAGGCAGTTATGACTGTCTATGACTGTCAAAAAGCAGAGAGATGTGAGCAGGTCAAGCTCTGGCTGAGATAAACCATGCCTTTTCTCGATGCATCTGATTTCTAAAACAAAGAGAAACAAAAGCCAGTTAGCAAAGAGCAAGAAAGAAACAAGATCATCCAGACTGGCCCTGCTAACTGCTTTTGCTCATAATTACTTTGCAGATATCATATGGTAATATATTCCTCCCTACAAAGAGGTTGTGGTAAATGTCAGAGGATTGATGGTGATGTCTGTATTAGAAAGCACGTGGTTCTGCTCATTGGCAGCACTTCAATTCCTGCCTCTCTCTCTATTGTCTTCTGAAGTAGAATCCTAAATTCATGTCTCAATGGCACTTGATGGCAAAACAAAGGTTTTTAAAGTCTTGGAGTTTCCTTCTCCAATGGTATCCATCGTTGACCTCTTTCCTACAGGAACTGGTATGTGGATGAGCCTTCATGCGGCAGTGAGGTCTGCGTGGTCATGTACCATCAACCATCGGCTCCTGCTGGTGTCGGGGGCCTCTACATGTTCCAGTGGAATGATGACCGATGCAACATGAAAAACAATTTCATTTGCAAATATTCCGATGGTAATGAATCTTTTCCCAAGTTACATGGCTGAATTCTCAGCGTCCTCTCTTAACTTTGTAAGCAGCTGCTATCTCAGAATTGTTACATGGTCTCTGAGACAGCTTGTTGCAAATGCCAGGGGAGTGGAGTGACAATTCCTCATTGAGGGCTATTCCCAGTAGAGGAGAAGAGTAGCTGATGCTAAGGGAAGGGATGAAGGAAAGAAAGGGTTTTGTTTATGTACGACAAATCGAGAATGGTGAGAAGTTCAGGAAGCAAAAAGCCCTCCAAGTGGACAATCACAAATTCTCATTCTTTCCACATGTGAGCTTGGCTGTAGAGAATTTGGGAAAAAGAAAAAATGTGAAAGGAAGCTGGCCACTGTTCCTGCGAGTCTTCTAACAGCCACATGGCATTATTTTCTGGGGCTTTAAGGAAACAGAATAATGACCAGAGCAAGTAGATGATGGAGTACACTAATTTCACTGGCATTGGACAGATGGCAGTCGCCGTGAGGAGCAGGCTTAAACCACCCTCTCTGCATGCCTTTGCAAATCCAACTGGCCTTTGCCTCTGGATCTGTTGAGTGTTTTGAATTGGCTACAAGCCTGCAGTCTCACTCTGCTGGGGTTTCCCAGACTCTTCCCTCATAACCCACTTAGATCTAGACTTGAAGTGATTTTGATCTGTCCTGAAGTTTCTCAGCTCCCTGAAGCCAACTACCCAGTGACCATCCTGCACCATTTCCTGCCTCGCCAGAACAGAATGGCTTGTTAGTTACATCTAGTTGAAGACTAAGTAATCCTAAAATTGTTTGAATTTAGGCTTTTGCTGTGATTTTGGCTGCTAAAAGGTGTTTTTTTTCTCCCTCCTTCCCCATCCTTCCCCTGTGAGCTCTGTGAGGTGCATCCCACTCTCCTATGCACTCTGTGAGGTGCCCCCCACTTCCCCATGTGCTCTGTGAGGTGCCCCTCACTCCCCTCTGAGCTCTGTGAAGTTGCCCCAGAGCTCTTAACTGCTGTTCCCGGTACTTGGAACACTCCTACCCTTTCCCAGCAAATCTTTCTCACTTGGGTTCACATTCAACATGATTTTCTCTCATAACAATTAAGTGTAACAGGTGATTGTGGATTGGAACCTGGGTGATGATGATGGTTTTCTATAAAAGGCAGGATTAGGACAATTAGCAAAATTTGAGTAAGGTCTTATTAGGTAATAGACTATCAATGTTGATTTCTTTGTTCTGATCACGTTACTGTGGTTACATAAGAGCCTGCCCCCCCATCTTTTTAAATACATATTGAATTAATTAGAATAAAGAGTAACCATGTCTGCAACTTATTCTCAGTAAAAAAAAGTTATACATGTATGTCTGTGTTTTTCATACATATGTGGATGTATCTAGAGACATAAATAAAAATATAGACAAATAGAATAAATAAACAAAATATGATAACATAACATTTGGGTGAAGGATATATGGGCATTCTTTGTACTATTCTAGCAAATTTTCATAAATCCAAAATTTTTCAAAATAAGAAATTGAAAAAATTTCCTTTAGGAAACCTTCCAAGGGCCCCTCAAAACCAAGTTTGGTTTTCCTCCTAGGAGGATTTTGGCATCTCACACACACAATGCTTTGCCTATTTATAAGTTTGTCCCCTTCACTACATGGTTGGCATGAGGTCTAGAAATATACCTATTTAACGAGTTAATCCCTGCATTTGACGGGCTAGGGGAAGGTCATCCAGTGCAGTTCCAAGGGATGCACATGATCTATATGCCATGATCTATATGCCAGAGTGGCAAGGGAAGGGCTGAATAATATCTAAAACTGAACTTGACAACATGACCATGTAGAGTAGGGGCACACTAGCCAGATCTGAACCCTCACTTACTTTTGGGTCTGCTAATACACCTATGTGTATTCAGTGAAAATCAGAGACAAATCAGCTGAGGCAGCACATTGCAGATGCATCGCAAGGATTAATGGAAATGCTGCATTAATCTGCCATGTTTAATACACTTTTGCACACTGGGTTGAACCATGGAGGGACAAACAAAATGAATAGGTCATGTAATGTTATTGAATATACTATGTATTATAATGTAATATCACAGAATTAATATTTGTTAATATTATCCTGTGTTTCCATATGTTGTGGCCATCCTATAGAGTGTACAAGCTAGAGAAGATTGGAACTATTCTCATTTGCTATTTTATCTCCACTACCTACCACAGTTTGTCTCCTTGCAATTTTAATTTTTACTTGAATTTATTTGGTTCAAATTCCAGTTCAGCTACTCACTCACTGTGAGATTTAGACAAGTTATTCCTTTACCTTGGATACATGGCGTACAAAATCACCAAAATAATAGCAACTACGTCAATGACACTATTACCAGGGTAAATTGTTTTTGTTTTCATAAAACACTTAGAACATGATGATGTTTTTATATGTAGAAGGCACTATATAGGTGGATGTTTGGAAATAAATGAACAATTTGTATCACCTTTACACGCTTTCACGTGTGTGTATGCATGTGCATATGTGTGCACACACATACACACACACACACTTATGGGAAAGATGATTAAAAGTTTCCTTCAGAAACTTCAGAATAGATTTGCTATCCTGGCCTTAGGATTGTTAATTCCAAAATCATGCCCTTAAGGACCCTATCCCTATGAATCCCGGAGCATCTGATTAGCATGAGAGATTTCCTTCCAGTACCACAGGGGGACATACTCCTAGCCAAAGGTAAAAACATGTAGATGTTGATTCTCTGTGCAGCTTGGTTGTCCTGAGGCTCTTTGAGATATTTAAACTGATTTATGGTCTAGATCACTAGTGTCTGCCTAGGGGTTGGCAGTGGTCTGCTTACCAACTTCCCACCACCGCCACTTCAACTGTTTGGAGGTCAGTGTTTGTTACTCTCTAAAACAAACCCAGTGGAAAATGTTAAAATGTCTTTGGTTGCTTTAAAATAATCCAGGCCTGAGCATAGCTGGGAAGGGGTAGGGGTTACTTTTAAAACGAGATTAGCCATGTTATAAGGGTTGAAGCTAAGTGAGGGTACATAGAGTTTCACTCTACCAGTCTATTTTTTGTGTATATTTGGAAATTCTCATATTTGAAATTTTAAAATACTTTTTAAAAAAATACCCAAGCAAAGCTGGGGGAAGGCTAGTCTTGCTGCAAAAGTGATTCTTTTGACTTACTAACCCAGATCTTGGCATCTAGTAACACTAAATAAAGTGTATCAGGTGATTGAATGTGTAAATAAGTGGATGCCATGATCTGGCCAATTTCATTCAGATGTCATGGAAATTTAGTTACTATTTTCATATTTGTTTCTTTCTGCCACAGAGAAACCAACAGCTCCTTCTATAAAGCCCAGAGGTAAGCCTTTCATTTGAGATTTGGGTTAATTTGGGCTGTTTCCCAGGCTCCCTGTAAGGATTTAAAACCGTATGTTCTTTAGACCAGATTTTCCAACAGGAAGAGGGCTGATGTGAAGTCAGACCGTTTGGAGAGGTGTATGCCACACCCAGCCATGTCAAGTAGTTCATTAATCTCTCTTCTGGTATTGCCTATTTCTCCCAAAGCTGAAAAGCAACAACCCACAAATTCAGTTCGGGATGTGACTTGTCATTATTTACAATATGAAAGGAATAATTCAATCTAATGAGAAAAGAAGTGAGCCACACAGATAATTTATAATCCTAGAAGTGAGTCATTGGCCCTGCCCTTTGGCACCTCTGTATTTTCTGTGCCTTGACACCAGCCGCCTGCTGTCTACTTCAGTACATGATTCTTGGCAGCAAAAATCTTACCAGGAAGATGAAAACAATTAAATGTGTCGGCCAGCAAATTCAACCCTTTTACTTTTCTATATGTGCACATAGCCTCAGTCAAATTGCTACTGCTTATTGGCATCCCACCTACAACCTGGTGAGACCTCAGAGACCACCTGGATTGTGAGGCCTTCCTCCTCAAGTCCATGTGTCTGTTTTCAGGTGAAGGAACAGAGCCAGCAACACCCATACTTCCGGGAGACACAGGGAAAGAAGATGCCAGAGAGACATTTAAAGGAAACAACGGTATGGACAGAAGTCTCCAGGGGAAAATAGGTGATGGGACTCTCAATCACAAATTACCCGTGGTTACTTTCTCTACTTTGTTCCCGTAACTACTAAAAAAAAGTGAACTAGACAGGGCATCTGAGACGTTGCAGAAAGTGTGTACAGTGTTGGGTTTCATCAGTAAAACACCCCGGGAAAGTAGACTGGCCAGGATGTGAAGTGCCCGTGTGATGATGGGAGTGGGGGACCACCCAGCAGTCATAGGATAGGGGTTGGGGTACTGCGAGAGCAGTAGAGGAATAAGAGCAGAAATCCCAGGCGGGATGTGGGATGCATGATGTCTGTGCTTGATACGCCCTTGTGAAACAGATAGAGGAAATGGGCAAAAATATTTTACAACTCAAATCATAAAGGATCAAAGAAAATGGGGTGATAAATTGGAGTGCTAATGGAATTTCAACTTTGCCTCTCACCTTGAGTTTTAAGAGGGAGATCTGCACTTATGTCACTGGGCAACATTTAAACCACTTCATTTCTCTGTGCTATGGTGTCATCTTTTGCATAATGGAAGTAATGCTGTGTTTCTCACCTGAGAGCATTACTCTGCCCCTAAAATGAAATAGGATATTTTAATACTGCAGTTCAGTTCTGACCAGCCACCCCAATTTAGGGCAGACCCCACAGATTAAGGACTCCGTCCTCAACAAGACTGCCCTCACTTCAGACACAAGTTTGGGGGTCCCTAGGCCACTCTCACTTCTGATCAGCTGGCTACAAATCCAGAGGATGCCCACAACCCCCTCAGTTTTGATAACTCACTAGCACAACTCATAGAACTCAGGGAAACAGTATATTTATGACTGCATTTTATTGTAAAGAATCCAAATCAGGAGCAGCCAGCAAAGAAACAGATCTGGAGAGGTCCCATATGGGGAGTTTCTGTATCCTCTCCCTATGGAATCAGGTTGCATAATTACCCTCCTGGCACATTAACGTGTTCACCACTTTATTGAGGTTGGCCATGTAATTGAACTCAATCTCTAGCACCACCCCCAACCATCCTCAGGCCCCACCAGTCTCCCTTCTGAGACACCTCATCAGCATAAACTCTGATTGGTCTGAGGGGCTCCTGAATAACAAAGTTATTCCTATTACCTGAGAAATTCCAAAGATTTAGAGCCTCTCTTCCAGGAACCAAGGACAAAGGTAGTCAAATTTTCTATTGTATAACAAATAAAATGTGTTGAAAATGCTTTGAAAAAAGTACAAATTTCTAAACAGATGTGGGTGGAGTTCTCATTGCTCATTGTTATCATAGTGGCATGTAAAGTGGGTTTTATTTGGGGCTCTGTGTGTGTGTATGGTGGCCAGGTTTGCAGCCTCACAGGAAAACAAAGCAACAGCTTCTAGAAGGTTGGGAACCTTGGACTAGTAAGAAAGGAGTCAGTCCCCCCAGTCCCTGATTCTTCCTAAAATCCCCATGACAGAAAATTTAGACTTTGTTCCAAGTCTTAAAGGACAGGAAAGGTCAGGATAGCAGGCCTCTGAATGCCCTCCACAGTCACTGCTCTTGGCCCCAACTGGATCCAATTAGTCTTAGTCAGATTTGTTGGGAAGGTTACAGTCTGATTCATGTGCTTCATGTGATCTTTCCTTTCCTGGTAATAGCCCTGAGATTTGCTTTTCTCTCCCTCCCTCCCTCCCTCCCTCCCTCCCTCCCTCCCTCCCTCTTCCCCACCCCACCTTGGGAACTGCCATTTCTGTCCAAAGACATCACCACTGCCCAAGCAGACTCTACTTTGTTAAGGAAGAGCAAAGACAAGAAAAGAGAGAATCTCTTTCCTCTGGAAAAAAAAAATATATATATAATTCTAACAGTGTGGTTCTGATATTTTGCAAGAAACTCCAACATGTAAACTTCTTTTCTCTATTACTTCGGGTAATACGTAGAAAATGCTCACTTACTGAAACTAGAAGACTTTGCTAACTGGGTAACTGTATATATATATTTCCTTCCAGGAATATGCTCTTTGGAATATTCTGTGTTGATTATGCATTTTTAAGCCTGTTTTGAAGCTTGTAACAATATCACTAACACTGATAATATATGATTTTCTTTTCAGAAGCTGCCTTGAATCTTGCTTACATTCTAATCCCCAGCATCATCCTTCTCCTTGTGGTCATCACAGTTGTGTGTTGGGTTTGGATCTATAGAAAGAGGCAAGTAAAACCTTCACTGTATAGACCTTTGTATCTTCTAGACTCTTTGAGATTTGGACATTGCTCTGTTTGCTTCAATTACCATGGCAGATTTGACAGTAAATTCTCTGATGGGCTCAGGGCATTTAGAAGTACTAAGAATTTGTGCTTGATTGTAATTAAGAAAGTGATCTTGGGCAGCCCTGGTGGTGCAGCGGTTTAGTGCCACCTGCAGCCTGGGGTGTGATCCTAGAGACCTGGGATCGAGTCCCACGTCGGGCTTCCAGCATGGAGCCTGCTTCTCCCTCTGCCTGTGTCTCTGCCTCTCTCTTGCTCTCTCTGAATAAATAAATAAATAAATCTTAAAAAAAAAAAAAGAAAGAAAGAAAGAAAGAAAGTGATCTTATATTCTTTAATTTTTTTGTGTGTGGAAGATTCCAAATGACTCGAGGAGTGAAACTGTTATTCCCCTCTTTTGTTTCCACACATCGCTCAGCAAAGTGCTTTCATGAATGTATGCCCTCACTCCAAAAATGTTGGTTCATTGGGTAAAGGAATAAAGAGTGAGCCATTAAAAAATGACTATTCCAAAGCCGCCTGGCAAACATCTGAAACTGAATCACTTTATTTGAAATGAAATAGTTAAAGCCTTTCAATTGATTTTGCCTTTCATTAAATATATAATTATAGATTGCTACAAAATAGCCACACTAACTGTCCTAGAGCATCTCTATTTATGGATCGTGTGCCACCATTTTGGAAGGTCCTACAGCTCTTCTCAGTTGCCTTTTTATTCCCCAGCATCACACCATACATAGAAGAAGAAGGCTGGTATGCCCATTTTACAACAGGAAAACTAAAGTCCAGTTTAAGATTCAACTCCCTTTGATAACCATTGTAAGATGAATTAGTAAGATTTCAATGCACAGTTGACCCTGGAATAACAGAGGTTTGAACTGTGTGGGTCCACTTATACATGTTTTGGGTATTTTTCAATAAATACAGTACTGTAAGTATTTTCTCTTCTTTATGACTTTCTTGATAACATTTTCTTTAACTTTTTATTTGTAAGGATACAGTATATAAGGCATATAACATGCAAAATATGTATTAGGCTTCTGGTCAGCAGTATGCTATTAATGGCTCAGTCTGCGGCAGGTCAAAAGTTACATGCAGATTTTAAACTGCATTGGGGTTTGACACCCATAACCCCCTCATTGTTCAAGGGTCAATGGTAGAACCTGCTTCATTTTACAATATCTTCCTTATAGGATTACTAGATTTAAAACAGTTAATGCATGCAGAATGGGCATATAATAAACACTGAAAATAGTTGGCTCTTACTATGATCATTTTTATTAGTTAATTCCTTTTGATCTAAAAATAGAATTCAATTGAAATATTACAAATATATTTTCCAACTGCTTACTCTGCAGTTGGTTTTTTGTTGTTGTTGTTTTAAGTTTCTCTTCCTTAGTCTATTTAGCACCTCATCAGGATTTAGGAATCGTGACTCTGAAGCTGGAGCCTATCTCAGGGGTTTTTAACCTTTTTTTTTTTTAAGATTTTATTTAATCATGAGAGACCCAGAGAGGGAGGCAGAGACATAGGCAGAGGGAGAATCAGGCTCCCTGCGAGGAACCTGATGCGGGACTGATCCCAGGATTCCAGTATCATGAGCTGAGCCAAAGGCAGACACTGAAACACTGAGTCACCCAGGCATCCCAGTTTTTAATCTTTTTGGGCCAGAGGCCTCTGTAGCAGTTGGGTAAAGCCTCTGGACCCCTTCCCAGAACAAGATCTTTAAATGTATAAAAGAAAATGTATTGGATTGCAAAGAAAGCAATTGTACTGATAAAAACAATTAGCAAAATATTTCCAAAGACTGAATGTGGTTTGGCAATATGTGTGTTTCTTTATTAATGTGTGGGTGGGTGTTATTTATTTAGTGGTGAGTATAATTAGCATAATTTTGAAGTAGAGAGGAGTGTAAAATATTTTAAGGGATCTATGATAACTGTGATGTGATATGAAAACATCTGTGACTCTGTTGGTATCAAGTCAAAGATATCACTAATTCTACTCTGATTTGTTGCCTACATTCAGAATTGAAGGACAGCTTGGAGAAGAGTTTTTTAAAATGTGATATTTTTCCCATCCAGTTCTATCCATGGATGCTGCAGGAGCTCTGGAGTTCCCCAGATAATCACCTCTGTTCTATGCTTTGGCAGCAGTGAATATAGACACGCAAGCACTTTGAATATAACACTACCTTCCTATTTTCATACCCCACCCCACCCCGAAGCCTTGACCTGTGTCTGTGGGTGAGAAATGCCGTGTAGTGATTGCCTGGGATGACTTTCTCCTACCGGAGCAGAAGCCACAGGGCTATTCTCAATCCCCTTGTCTAAAGTACTCAGCTCCAGTTTTCTTTCCTCCTAGGAAACGGGAGCAGCCAGGCCCCAGCACAAAGGAGCAGCACACCATCTGGCCCTCTCCTCGCCAAGCGAACAGCCCAGACCTAGAGGTTTACAACATCATCCGAAAACAAAGTGAAGCCGACTTAGCTGAGACCCGGCCAGACCTGAAGAACATTTCATTCCGAGTGTGCTCTGGAGAAGCCACTCCCGATGACATGTCTTGTGACTATGACAACATGGCTGTGAACCCATCTGAAAGTGGATTCATGACTCTGGCGAGCGTGGAGAGTGGTTTTGTGACCAATGACATTTACGAGTTCTCCCCGGACCGAATGGGGAGGAGCAAGGAGTCTGGATGGGTGGAAAATGAAATATATGGTTATTAGGATACATGAAAAACACTGGAATGAACAGGAGTGGGAAAGAAAGGAGGAGCAAAATTCTCCTGTTTTCTATGAGGAAAAGACTCAGAATGTCTATGAAAATGCTCAGATCAGGTCATGGGGGAGAACATGTGATCTCCATTGAGTTTGGCCATATCCCCTCTCCCAATTTCTTTCCCAGACCAACCTTCTGAGAAATTGCCCTGCCCACCATCAGGCACGTAGTAGAAAATAACTACCAATGGATGGGTTATTTATGACTTTCAAGGGACAACACTTTCCTTGCCAGGGGTAAGGTTGTGGCTGCAGGACCTGGGAAACCCACCCCTAGGTTCTGTTTTTCCTACTCTATACAGCAGCACATGTAATCACAAAGAGACAGAAATTACAGAATCTTTTCAAACCCCATGTACTCTGGCATCGGGCTGGCCTGTGCATTGGCAATTCTCAGATCGTTTTTTTTTTTTCAAAGAATCAAATCAAATCCAATCAAAAGCAGGAAGCAGAATGTTGGTCTGTCTGTGTCTAGAGACTTTCCTCAGCATGTGGCCTCAGGGGACCTCTTTTTCTTTCTCCTCACATCCAAACTTGGAAATATCCAACTTGGAAGTACTTTACAAACTAGAACTGAAATCTGAGTCTTGGCTTTTAGGCTTGTGTGCCCCACCCTGATCGTGTTTGTCCCCCTGCCTTGTGTGTTTGTTTTACAGAAGCATCAACATGATATTGCTGACAATGGTAATTATTCTTCCCTTTTGTTTTAGGGACCTGTGTCAAATACTTTTGGACTTGAATCCACAGAAAGTTTTCTTATAAACTTACTTGATGTCAGTTGTTTACACTTGGGAGGTCTGAGAGTTCTTACTATCACCTGAAAACTCCGTCCATCTTGTTATTTTAAGTTTTCATCATGTATTTTTTCATAGTTTGTCATTTTGCCTCCTGAATGGCGCCCCGAAGTAGACAGAGTTAGCTGGTCTGGGTCAGAGCAGTATCACAGTCAGTGGATGGTAATCACCACCCAATTACCCACCACACTAAGAGAACAGAGTGTAAAACACATGTCACTTATGCCTGTTTCCAGGAAGTGATTTTGTGGATTTAAAGCAACAAGAGTAATGCCGTGGTGAGGACCAATTCATCGCCTCAAAACATCAGAGTTCGCATTTTGCTTTAGATATCCTGGCTCTGTAACCCGTCCTTTTAACCCTCCCCTGTGCTGCCCTCTTCAGGCCCCTGTTAGGCTGTGCCTTCATCATCTGCCCTAGTATCCTACCTCCTACAACGGAGACAGCACCTGGCACTGAGTAGATGATCAATAATTGTTGAATGGATGAACAATTCATTTTTCGGGTCGTTGTAGAAAAGCCTATGTAGGGCAGCTTAAAAATTTATAGGACCTGTTGGTCACACTCCCCAGAGTGGGGGAGGTAAGTGAGCTGTTTTAGTTTTGAAAGTTTTCCTTTTGCCTAGGAAGAAAGAAAGGAAGCTGGTGAGTTGCCTAGGAAGCTGGTGAGTTGCCTAGGAAGCTGGTGAGTTGCGTTAACAACTTACTTTATGTCACAGAAGCTGATGACCAAAAGGTTAATGGGACTAATAAGCACAGCTGCAACTTTTTACCCAGGCCCTTTTAATTTGGGTTTAAATTTCCCTGACTTTCCTTTGGGGAGGTAGAGTTGAGGCTTGCACTGCTGGGTTCCTGGTCTGGTTGCTTCTCAGATCAGCCCTTTCCTTGCGGCCTGCTCAACATCACAGTGATTATCTTAGCTGTGCATCAGGTGGACAAAATTGGGTTTGGTTACAGATTTGGAAAGGCAGCCAGGAGCTTTCTCAGGTTTCATCAACCCCCAGCCATTAAAGTAAGTCAGTGACTAGCCCAGCGGCTGCCTAGTCTCTGGTCCTAGAGGCAATCACAGGGGACTCACCTCACCTGGATACTGCCAACCTTCTGCGCCAACTTTACCTATAATAGCAAGGAACTAGTTTTGGGGCTTGGTTTGAACGGACATCTCTTGGTGAGTACTTCGTGTGCAATGACATGTGACCTTGTTTCTTCTGTTTGGTTCATTTGGGTGAAGCTCTGACTTTTGGGGAGGAGCTCATGCTCGCAGAGGTACCGTCGGCTTCATTTGGTTTGTTCGTTGTTGTAACTTTTTGATATCTTTGAATAAAACTAGCCGTGTTCTCACTGGGATATGGGAAATGACAATTTCATCCCCACATGCAGCCATTTAGGCTGTATTCTCTAAAATGACAATCTTTTTTTTTTTTTTTCCTGCAACACCATTTGGCCACAATATTCGTTAGACTCCTAAGAAAAATGACCAAATAATGGATCTATAAATTATAATCCCATCTTGCAATGGATTTGTTTTGTAAAAAGATACTTGGAAACTGGGCCTTTAAGATTTTGTTTGTATCTTGTTTGTGTATTTGTATGTGTGTCCCTGTATATTGTAAATGTAAGATGTTTCCTAAAATGAATTTTTTAAAGTACTCCATTTAGTTGGCTTAAAGGCAAACCCTTGTAATAATCAGGCATTCTAAAACTCAGAAAATGGAAACTCAAACATTTTTCAAATTTATGTGATCTGGGAAAATGTTTGATATTACAGCTAATTTCAAGTTGTTGGTATTATTACATTGGACCTGTCTTCAGAGTTATCAACATTAGAGGTAGAATTTCTGTTCTACCTGTTTGCTGAAAGGCAGGTTCGTGTTATCTCTATTGCAAAATTTGTCAGAAGAGAAAAACCGCATGGTGTTTGTCTTTCTACCACAGTTCTATGTATTTGAGTTTGTTTCTATTTTGTTTGTTCATTTGTTTTTGTTTCAGAGAGAAACTTTATTACTTTGACTAGTGCAGTTTTGTGGGTAATCTAAGAACAAAAATAAATGTAAATAATGTTAATAAATGTAATTAAGACTACTGGAAATAATAAGAACGACTCTTTGCAAGGAAAGTGGGACTGGTTGTTCAAAGAGGGAACACTTAGAACAAAGTCTGATGTAAAAAGGAAAGTTATAGAAGGCTTGTAAGAGGGGATCTTTGGAAAGAAATTTTGTGCACAGTCGGACTGATGAAGATGTTGGAGACTAGTATGTATGTCAAAAAGTGTATTTGGGAGTGATCAACACTTGGGGAAGAGAAGGGAAAGTAAGAGAGCAGATCAAGCAGATGTCAAGCAGCGATAGAGTATCAACAGAAGCTTTCACTGATTCCCTGAGGAGTTCCAAAGTAGGATTAGTCTTCAGAACCATCCAAAATTAGGGCAAAAGGCCTGGATTTTTATAACAGTCACTGAATGTGACCAGCTGGGAAGAGGGCATGACCTTAGCTAGGCACCTGTCTTCCGTCAAGGCCATGCCTAATGGCCTCTAAGAGTTGAAGGACTGGTGGCACATTCCCACAACTGAGAGCCCTTCATTCCTGATGGGAGATTCTGGTCAGAACATCGTATATCAACACGGGAGATGACAGGGAGGGAAAGAGACTGCATATACCTTTTAAATTCATCTTGTTGGAATGCATGAGTTTTAATATCAGAAGTACACTGACAAAAGATTGGAGTTTGAGTTTTCTTCCTGTTAAAGTGACAGTTTTCTTAGATTATTGGTCCAAGTTGTAAACAAAGGATTTTCTTTATCTTTAATCTGCCTAGAAAAATGAAGTTTCTATTAAAGTTGACCCTTCCCTATTTAAAGAGCTAGCTAGATTTTGTTAACTAACCGTATACATTTGCCTTTAGAATCTTATTGCCACCTTGGCTAAGTAGATAACTGAGTTTTGTAATGATCTATAATCTTATTTGGGCATGTATTTTAAAACCTTCCAATATTTCAGAAATACTTCCCAAAATTCAACCTCAGGACTCCTCTAGTTATCATTTCCAAGTGAAGATCACGGCTGGAGGAATGGAACATTCCTGCCCCCATTCAGGTATATTCCTTAGTTCCAGGTTGGAACTCAACACTACACAGTATCAAGATGTGTGAGTTCTTGTGTTCTGTTTTATCTAGGGCCTTTAGGGGAGGTTGGTTGTAACCAAGTAGTTTGTTGACCTTATCAATTTCTTCAGACAAATTCTCCCCTAAAAAGCAGTTTCAGCTGTATCAAGCTTACTGGTCTAAGCAGCATTCTCTTCAATGTTCTCCTTACTAACAGAGTGTAGGGAAGCTGTGGATTCTGATGTAATCTCAGCATCTCACCCATAATGGATGCAGTGGTGAATATGGAGAATCATTTCTTCCATAAGAGGTTCTGGAATAAGGATTCATTATATTTCCAGTTGGCTTTAGGAGCAGCTCAGTGTCCAAATCTCCAATCCTTAGCTCTCCTGAGGTCCTCCCATCCTTCCAGGAATATTGGGGTTGATATTTAGTTAGCAGGTTTTGTTGTCTTTATATGGGCTGCCAACTTGGTGGCTTGATCTGCCCAACTGTTCCCTTGGATAATCAACCAGCAGCAGATAATAGCTAAGGGGTCACCACTGCATCTAGCTCTTCCTTGTCCTTGATCCTTAAAAAACTCCCATTAATGAACATCTCATTTATTACTTCTAGTGGCTGTAACTTCCCTTTCATTTTTAATTTTATTTATTTGGGTCTTTTTTTCCTCTTGAGTCTGGGTAAGGGTGTCAGTTCTGTTTGTCTTTTCCAAGAACCAACTCTTGGTTTCATCAATTTTTCCCCCATTACTTTTTTAGTGTCTATTTCACTTATTTCTGCTCTGATCTTAATTACCTTTCCTCTACTCACCTTGGGTTTTGTTTGTTCTTCTTTTCCTAGTTCCTTTAGGTATAAGATGAGATTGGATTTGTTTTTTTTTTTTTTAATGTTTCTTTAGATATGCCTGTATTGCTATATACTTCACTCTTAAAACTGCTTTCTCTGTGTCCCATATTGTGGACCATTGTGTTTTCATCTTCATTTGTCCCCATGTATTTTGATAACATCATTGGCCCATTGGTTGTTTAGTCTTCACATGTTTGTGTGCTTTCCAGGTTTTATTTTTCCTGTGATTAATTTCTAGTTTCATACTGGTAGGAAAAGATGTAGAATCACAACCTTAAATTTATTAAGACTTGTTTTATGGCCTAATATGTGATCTATTCTGGAGAATGTTCCATTTGCACTTGCAAAGGATATGTATTCTGTTGTTTTTGGATGGAATGTTCTCTATATCAGTGAAGTACATCTGGTACAATGTATCATTCAAAAGCATCATTTCCTTATTAATTGTCTGGATGACCTATCCATTGATGTAAGTGGAGTGTTAAAATCCGCTGCTATTGTATTACAGTCAATTTCTCCTTTTATGTCTGTTCCCATTTGCTTTGTGTGTTTAGGTGCACTAGTGGTAGATGTATAGGAATTTATAATCATTATATCCTGGTTTTGGATTTATCCCTTAATCATTATGTAATGTTCTTCTGTCTCCTGTGACAGTCTTTGTTTTAAAGTCTGTTTTGTCTCACAAAAGTATTGATACATGGTAAATGTTTTACCATCTGATCACTTGCAGTCTGTATGTTTTTAGGTCTGAAGTGCATCTCACATAAGTAGCATGTAGATGGGTCTGCCTTTTTTATCCATTCTGCCACTCTGTGTCTTTTTGATCAGAGCATTTAGGCCACTTACATGTAAAGTAATTATTGATAATACTGTACTTATTGCCATTTAAAAAATTTGTTTTCTGGTTGTTTTTGTGGTTTTCTCTGTTTCTTCTCTTGTTCTCTTTCTTTGTGCTTTCTTTATTTTTTGTGTATACTAAGTTTTGGGTTTGTGGTTACAATGAGGCTCATATATAACACTGTAAGTAAATAGAAGTCTATATTAATTTGGTCATTTATTTTAAAACACATTCTAAATGAAAAATTCTTTTCTCTCCTTCTCTTCCCTTTTTACTCCCTTCTCTACATTTTATGTATATGATTTCATATTTTACATCTTTTTATTCATAGTTTTCTTATGTCTAATTCTGGCCTTTTACCACCTGAAATCCCCTTAATACTTCTTGTAAGGCTGATTTAGTGGTGATAAACTCCTTTATCTTTGTGTGTGTGTCTGGGAAACTCATTATCTCTCAAATATCAATGATAAGGGTGCTTGGATGGCTCCATCATTTAAGCATTTGACTCTTGATTTTTGGCTCAGGTCATGATCTCAGGGTCTTGAGGTCAAGCCCCACTGAGCATGGAGCCTGCTTGAAATTCTCCCCCCTCTCCCTCTGCTCCTTCCCCTGCTCTCTCAAAGTAATAAAATCTTAAAAATTAAATAAATACTTTATTTTTTAAAATCTGAATGATAACCTTGCTAAGTAGAGTGTTCTTGGTTATAGGTTTTTTTTCCTTTCAGCATTTTGACTATATCATGCCACTCCCTCCCAAAAGTCAGCTGATAGCCTATAGGTTTTCTCCTGCGGTAACTTACTTTCTCTCTTGCTGCTTTTAAGACTTCTTTATCTTTAACTTTTGACATTTTTATTATTATGTTCCATCATATGGACCTCCTTGGGCTTATCTTGGTAGGAACTCTGTGCTTCTTAGATTTGGATGTCTATTTCCCTTCCTAGGTTAGACAAGTTTTCAGTTTATATTTCCTTTAGATGAGTTTTCTATACCTTTCTCTCTTCTTCTGGGACTTCTATAATGCAAATGTTTGCTTGATGTTGTCCAAGAGATCTCTTAATCTATCCTTATTTTTTTAATTCTTTTTTTTCTTTTTGTTCAGCTGTGTGCTTTCCATTACCCTCTTTTCCAGATGACTAAGTTCTTCTGTATCCACTTGTCTACTGTTGATCTCTTCTAGTGTGTTTTTAGTTTGGTTACTGTATTCAATTTTTAACATTTTCTATTTCTTTATCAAAGCTTTCATTGAGTTCTTCCACTCTTTTCTCCAACCCAGTGAGTATCTTTAGGATCATTACTTGAAATTTTTTGTCAGGCATATTGCTTATCTCTGATTTACTTCTTTTTCTGAGATTTTTTTTTCTTATTCTTTCTTTTGGAGCACATTCCTCTATCTCCCCATTTTGCTTGACTTTCTCTTTGTTTCTATGGATGAGACAAACTGGCTACTTTTTCAAAACTTGAAGTAGTGCTGTGTATGGTATCCCCTGCTGCACTATTGTGTGTTTAGGAGCCTGGTACACTTTTAGTCTAATTGTACTGAGGCAAAGAGACTGTTTCTACTGTAAACTAAAGTGCATTTTCCAGCCATCATATATTTACATCTCCCACTCCCCAAATTGTGATATTCTGGGAAGCAACAGAGCAAACCTCCCAACAGAGGAAGAGGGATTTCATTGAAACCCAGGAAGATACCTGCTAACTGTGAGAATTATAAAGTCTTCATTCCCTCGAGGCTCACACACAGCCTGTGTAATTCCCTAGAGGGGATAGGATTTGGAGCCCCCAGTGACGTTTTCAGTCACTTGACCACTTTCTTGTAAAGGTGTTAGTTCTTATCATCAGAGGCAGTCTCCTACTGGTTGGAAGGTTGGATTTAATAACGTGTAACTTCCTTCTTCATCTCAGTGCATGAATTACAGCCATTTCCTTTGACCCTAAAGAAGCCACAAAAGGAAAGGGGCCAAAGAAGCTTGGTGGTCATTTGTTTTTTGGTTGTTGTTTTTTTTTCTAGAATCTCTAACAGCTGATTTTATTTTTATTTTTTTTTAATTCTCATTTAATTTCATTTTTTTTATTTCAATTCTTTATTGTAACTACAGATGGCCACATAGCCCTAACAGCTGATTTTATAAGAGACTAAGATCAGAAGGTAGGATTACAGCTGAGGAACTTTACCTAAACCTATGCCACAGCATCCTCATCATTTCATCCCCAGCCCTACCTGTACTACAATAAACAAGAATCTTAAATAAATGGAGTTGGACCAGCACAGAACATTATTCTACTTGGCAGATAACTCCTGTCAAACCACCTCTTCCCTAGCCTCAAGACTACACTGCATTGGGTAGGCTGGAAAGCTAACAACAATTTGGAGGATCTGGAGCTGCCTCTTTTGTGTGGATGGTCAAGAAAACACAGGAGGGACTATTACCCATGAGGGTGGCCCCAAAATGCCCCATATCAGGTCCTCACAACAACTTGCCTCCAGGGCAGACACCAGTCTCAGGTTGGATTAGAATTCAAAGAAATTACAGATGTGGGGACCTTGTTCCATTACTGATATGGACAAACTAATCAGAAAAGACATCTTGAGACAATTGGAAAAATTTGAACATAGAACATTAGATAAAATTAAAGATTTACCTTTGGGGCAGCCCCGGTGGCGCAGCGGTTTAGCACTGCCTGCAGCCCAGGGCGTGATTCTGGAGACCCGGGATCGAGTCCCACGTCAGGCTCTCTGCATGGAGCCTGCTTCTCCCTCTGTCTGTGTCTCTGCCCCTCTCTCTCTCTCTCTCTCTCTCTCTCTCTCTCTGCATCTCTATGAATTAAAAAAAAAAAAAAAAAGATTTACCTTTGTTTTATCCGAAGTGAAGACGGCCAATGGTTTAGTAAAACATAAAAGGCTTTATTGGCTAAAGAGGTTTATACCAAAATGATCTGATTTGTTTTAAAATGTGCTAGGGAGAAAAAAGGTAGAGAGGATGAATGAAAACAAGATAAGCAAGCTGTTGATTACTTTCTTAGAGTGAATGAGAGACCTATGGATGTTTATTGTATTCTGTTTTTCGGTGTGCTTGAAAGTTTCCATTAAAATTTTTAGAAAATAAAAAGCATGGGAAAGAGAAGAATCACAGGTCTCTAGTCCTGATGAGGAAGGGGATTCTTTTGGGGTCATAAAGGAGAGAGGTATAGAAACCACTAAACTTCATTTTACGGGAAATAATAAAACGGCATGAAAAGAAACATTAAAACTGGCTTACCAAACATTTAGCTAGCATCTACTGTCTTCCAGGGGCTGGATTATGATAAAAAAGAAAGGCTGTGAACTCACTGAGCACCCACTCTGACAAGTACTTTCACCAACATCCCCTTTAGTCCTCCTAATAACACTGTTAAGCAAGCTAGATATTATGAATCCCCATGCTGATTATCCATCATTTGCCATATCTCACCCTCACCGCTATATTCTATCCTATTATGCCCTGCTCTGTGCCACACCCAACTGACCACCACAGACTGCATCACCTGACTCCCTTGCCAGCTGATTTCCCTTACAATTTGGACAATGGGAAGCTCCAGTGGATCCTCTCCAGGCAAGGTCATGGTATCTCTTCCCCACTCCCTTCCCACTTTGATGTCTTATCTATAGAACTGGTTGTGCCCTCTGGCCCTTCCTCCAGCACTGATTGTGAGCCAACAAATTCATTCCTTCTCCATCAACCCTAGGGTAGTAACAGCTTCCCCCTGTGGCTATCTTTTAGTAGCTTCCATTCCATGTTTGCTTTCTTAACCCTATCTATTTATCTTCAAGTAGCACTTTTTTTTGTATTTTTTTTATTAGAGTTCAATTTGCCAACATATAGTATAGCATCCAGTGCTCATCCCGTTAAGTACCCACCTCAGTGCCCATCACCCAGTCACCTACTCAAGTAGCACTCTCATTAAAGTTTTCTCCACTAACCAATCTGAGGTAAATTCTGTTTCTCATCAAGATCCTTACGGATATAATCACAAAGGATTGTGTGAGACAGTCAAGGGTTTTAACAGTGGCATCACATGATCAGATGTGTACTTCAGAAAGCTCATCATGGCCAGAGTGTGAAAAAGAAACTAGAAGAGGACAAAACTGGGGAGTAGGGGTGGGGTGGGTGGGGATATGACCACTTAGAAGGTTATGTCAATAATAATAAAGACAAGAGATTATGAAGACAGTGGTGATCAAAAGAAGTATATAAATTCAAGAGACATTAAGGAAGCCAAATTAATACAATTTGGCTATTGACTGGACATGTAAAAATAAGAAATGACAATTAAAACCTAGATGGTCAGTGCAGATAAACAAAAAAGAGATGGTCACAGAGAAAATATAATGATCAGGGCACCTGGCTGGCTCAATCAGTAGAGCATGCAACTCTTGATCTTGGGGTTGTGAGTTCAGGGGCTGGGTGTAGAGACTGCTTAAAAATAAAATCTTTAAAAACAAAAGAAAAAAAAAACTTTGGTGATCAATTTGTAACATCTAGTACTACTTAAAGAGTCAAGGCCCTCAAATTTCGTCAATCTAGGGGTGCCTGGGTAGCTCAATTAGTTAAAAGCCAGACTCTTGATTTCAGCTCAGGTCATGATCTCAGGTTGTGAAATCAAGCCCGGCATTGGGCTCTGCACTAGGCATGGAGCCTGATTAAGATTCTCTCTTTCCCTCTCCCCTTTAACCTGTACCTACCTCTGACATGCATATGAGCTCACTCTCTGTCTCTTAAAAAAAAAAAAATTCATCAGGCTATTCCATTTTGCAGAGATGCATATATTAGTATAGACTAGAACCAGAGATGCATGTAACAGACTAATCCCCAATTCTGATGCCAGGATTACAAAGCAATCTTAATAATCATAAATAAGCTTCTCACATAGATCTATTGGAGAAAGAGAAATATTCAGGTCATGGGCATTCTGGTCTGCATGATATATTTCCTTAAGATTATCAAGATACTAGTCTGGTTTACATATAAAACCACCATGATTTCATTCCTGTGGCTCTATCTCCAGACTGATTCCAGTCCACTCTGAGACCTAAAGGATCAGGTTTCTAGATCTGCAAATAAAGGACATCGTTGTTTTCTTGTGATTTTATTTTTTGGTCTATCCCAACACTTTTTTTTTTTAATTTATTAGTTTAAGGGTAGAATTTAGTGATTCATCGGTTATATATAACACCCAGTGCTCATTACATCAAGTCACCCCAACACTTCTCTGTATTCAGTGTTCCATCTCCTTAAAGGACACCTTCTACCCCACTCCACTTTTTCTGGCTAACTCAAATTTGTCCTTTATGACTATACTTTCCAGATTATTCTCTCCACAAAGCCTTCTCTAATTTCTGTATTTATTAGCACCTAGTTCAATGCCTGACCCATCACTTGTCTTCATTATTGGGCTGAAAGTATTCTGAGATCACAATATTTATCAGATTCATTTTTACATCTTTCCAGAGTGCCAAGAACAACGGCTTGGACACAGATCAATAAATTCTTGTTAAATGCATTAATGACAAAATGTAACAAGTGTATTCTTTCTTTCTGTATTGCAAGGAAAAATATAATAAATAATCATGATACCAAAGCCAAACAAATCCAAAGGAACCTCCAGGAAACAAAAATGTGCTAATGTGCCAAGAGGTTTTACAAAGTAAGTCCATATGGGATTTTTAAAAACAACACAAGTGTTGTAGGACTTTATTGTGAATTGGATCTGCCAATACCAGTGCTGAAGAAGCCAACCCTGAAGCTAAATACCAGCTTTTGTTTCCCAAACACTGATTAAAACAAATAGTTTTCAGTTGCCATAGCTTTTGGATCAACAGATCTTCCTTGACTTACGATGGGATTACATCCTGATAAGTTTATCATAAATGGGAAATATTTTAAGTGGAAAATGAATTTAATACACCTCATCTACTGAACATCCTACCTTAGCCTAGCCTATCTTAGATGTGCTCAGAACATGCACATCAGCCTACAGTTGAGCAAAATCATCTTAACACAAAGCCAGACTTATATAATAAGATATTGACTGTCTCATGTAATTGAATACTGAAAGTGACAAAGAATGGTTATTGGGTGCAGAATGGTTGTTAGTGTATCAATTGTTTACCCTTATGATTGTATGGCTGACTGGGAACTACACAACATCACAAAAGGATTGTATGACATGAGGCTAGCCTGGGAAAAAAATCACAATTCAAAATCTGAAATACACTTTCTACTGAACTTGTATCACTTTTGCTCATTTTCACAACATCGTAAAGTGGAAAAATTGTAAGCTGAGCCATCATAAGTCAAAGGCCATATATATGTTTTACATGCACACTGAATATAGCAAATAATGTGTAAATTCTGGCTCCCTTCATTGTCGTTTGACATTAAGGAACCTACCATCACTAGTGAGGCCAGAAAACCAAGCTTTACAACCATAAAAGATAACTTTCCTTGGTTCTATGTAGCCAACTCCAGTACCATCTTTGTGATGGTTTATCATCCTCAGTAGCATATGCTTTAAAATTGAACACAGCCTCAGAGTAGCCTTCAAGTATGGAAACTAGTTAAAATTGGATTAAACTGTGTTGTTGCATAAAAGCACTAACAGTAGCTTTGACACTGTACCCCCAATGTATCATATTTTCTTAAGCAAATTTGGGAATATATACAAAAGTAGATGCATTAAAAAAGACCTAAAGTACCTTTCATCTAGCTTCAACAGTTATCAGTTGTGAAAGGAGAACTGAGACCCGAAACCCTTAAGAATGTTTACTTTAACTATTTTGCAAGGGGACCATACTTCAGAACAATTGAGTTGTCCAAAGAACACAGCAAGCCTTTAGAGCAAAAAGGAGAACTGCCAAGATTACAATCAGTTTGTTCCTTAGATGATAATCATATTGTAAGGGTTGTCATTTACAACAAATTATCCAGTCCAAAATATCAATAGCACTGAGACTGAGAAATCATGTTTTAGGGAAATGCCCAGATAGTGACTCAGCTAAGAGCCAACAGCTGCCAATGTCCTCAGCTTGGGGAGGGGGGAATAAGGCCTTTCTCCTGAAAAGGGGATCTGGTTGGCATGCACAGCATTCTTGATTACTTTTAAAGAAAACATACATAGAGACCTTAGTCTGGGTGCTAGGAGTGCTCACTGCTCCTAGTTGGGTCTCTGTTCTAGGCCTTTTCAGGGTACAAAGCTAGGAAATACTTTTTTAATGGACATCATTCTTTTCTCCTGATACTTCCAATTCAAAATCCAAAACTATGGGTATAACCGTTACATTTTGAGAAGCTTAGAAACTCATTGATCCTAACAGAGTTTGTAAAAGCTATCTGGTTAAGCCTTTTTTGAATCTCATTAAATTTACACTTTGGTAGGGGGTGAAGTTTTACAAAAGTGAAGGAGAACTTTGCTGGTAGATGTTCAAAAATAATCCAGAACATTAGAATTAGAGGGAACTTTAGAGATTATATGGTAACTAAAGCTCTCCTTTGCAAATGAGGAAAACGGGGCCTAGCAAAGTTGATTGAACTTTTTTCTTTTTAAGATTTTATTTATTCACGAGAAACACAGAGAGAGGAAGAGACATAGGCAGAGGGAGCAGAAGCAGGCTCCATTCAGGGAGCCTGATGTGGGATTCCAGGATCACGCCCTGAGCCAAAGGCAGACGCTCAACCACTGAGCCACTCAGGCGTCCCAAGTTGAGTGAACTTGATCCAAATTTCATAACTACTTTAGTGCTCAAGGCAGAACTAGGACCAAGCCACCTTTCCCCTGACATCGTTTCTTGTTTTCTGACTCTCCTCCCTACTATCACCACACTCATGTTGCAGACCTGATAAAATAGAGCAGAGGGGAACAGAAGGATGGCACTCACTTGGGATTTCACAGTGCCTCAGTGGAACTGAGAACTCAGAGTGCAGATCTGCATGAAGAGAGCACTGCTTACCCACCTAAGACATTAGTTGAGTTGTTTTTCCAAAGCACTATTGGCTTGTGCTGTGCCTTCCACATTCTCTCCTTCGCTTTTGCCAGTGACCAAGCAGTGACACATTAGGTCAGCCAAGGTTCGGTCATCTCAGTAAAACTGAAGAGTTCAATTAACCAGTCTGCTCAGGAACAGAATTAATGAATGAGTCTCATTAGTGCCACATACAAAAATAACCAAGTGCCACATGGTATAATGTTTCACTCCTCTTCAAACGAAGGATTTTTAAAGGGTTCTGTCAAGCCCTCCCTGGGCCTATTAAAAACTTGTCTAAGTCAGATGTTTATTATTTCTCTTAGTGCCTCTTAAACTTTTCCAGTGAAGTCCTGAGAGAAAAGAGTGCCAGCTACACACATACACACACAGGCACCCAAATGTGTAAATGCACAGCCCTGGGAAAGTGGTCCAACATTCTCCTTAGGAAATAAACACTTCTCTAAAGTCTTGTTTATCTTAAATATTTGTTTAAATCTCATACCTACTCTGTTTTTTATAAATAAAGCTTAAAGGAGAAAATTTGTATTCCAGAAGATGTAACATGTTTAACAAAGACTTTGAGAAGTTCACTCCCCACCCCCTGCCCCATCATGGCACATCTTCTATCCCCCCTTAAGAAACCCCACTTGAGAAACTACTTCTACAATAGATTTTTCTGTTCTGGAGTAGGATTCATACTCTTCAAGATAGGTTAATATTTATTAAATTTGAGCAGCCTGGGTGGCTCAGCAGTTTAGCGCCACCTTCAGCCCAGGGTATGATCCTGGACATACAGAATCAAGTCCCACGTTGGGCTCCCTGCATGGAGCCTGCTTCTCCCTCTGCCTGTGTCTCTGCCTCTCTCTCATTCTCTCTCTCTGTGTGTGTGTGTGTGTGTGTGTCTCTCATGAATAAATAAAATCTTTTTAAAATTTTTATTAAATTTGCATTTTATCTTTAATATTTATAGAGTATATACTATATTTGCTATTATTTTAACAAAATCACTAAGTAGTGAAAATGAAGATTTTCATACAATTTTTATTTTACCAACAATGAAATAAATACATATTCAAACTGTATAAAATGTTACCATATTTTTATCAAAAATGAAAACTAAATGTAAAACTTTAAAATGTAGATTTTTCATATATTGTCAAACAACTTATGTCTCTTCTAAAGTATTCACAAAGCATCCATTGAAATTAAAAGGAAAGAATATAGATACTAAAATAGCAGATAATAAGATAATGTCAACAGTTTAAACTTTTTAATTTTAATTTTTGAAAATTAATGTTATTAAATGGCTTATAAAAAGAAGACCATTCCTCATTAAAATATATTGTCCTTGTAGTTGCCAATGTGAAAAATTAGTGAATTGGTATCATGTTTCATTAATGTTTTAATTAGACCTTGATATACACAGTTTAAGAGGGGTATGAATTATTTAACATTGCAAAACATTGCTCAGCCCCCATGTGCAACAGTTGTAAAACCACCTTGAATTTGTGAGCATGAAAGAAGTAAAACAAATGTATTATCAGTGCTATCAGAGGACAATAATTGGATACAGAAAAGTGTCTTCATTCTTGTTTAAAGGGAAGATTTTAAGACTTGATTAACTTGTCTTTACACTTAACTAAGTACTTCCATCATTCAAATGTCTGCCCAAACAGTAGTTCTTAGCCAAGTGGGTGTCTAGGCTTATGGCCATGCTATGTCAATGCCCACGTGGGAGAGGGGTCCTATGCTCTTTAGTAATTTGTGAGTGTGAGGTCAGTCAGAAATGCCCAGTGTCTGGATGCATGATGGAGTAGAAAGAGTGCATGTGACATGTCCCTCTCTACTCTGCTCCAGAGAGAATGCAGAGTGAGAAGAGGACCTACAAACAAAAAAAATTATTGACAAAGTGTTTTCCCATACCTAACCTACCTACCCAGTGAAGTTAGCATATAGAGAAGTTAGGATTATTACTACTTTACAAGTGAGGAAACTGAGGCACAAAGTAAATGGAAGTAACTCTCCAGTGACTACTTAGCTACAGTTGGTGGGCCAAGACCAGAACCCAGGACTCCTAGCTTCCTGCCCACGAAAGCTTGCTGCCTCATGTCCAGCTTCTTGATACTCAGAGTTGCTTCTATATTTGTATCAGGATTTTGTGATAAAATGGTACATTAGTTGAAAAGAATAAAAGAGTCATATTGTTTTGCCCTCTTAAGTGTCTAAGGATTTGAAGGTTCAGGGGTAGAGAAAAAGGAAGTTTTTTTAATAGATGTTTTTTGAACTTGACTACTGAACTTCAGCATCTTGGGAACAACATACCTGAAATGTTTCTGATTAAACAGTGATTATGGGCACAACAGTAAAATCACTGTATTTAGTCTTCTGAGGAGTGGACAGCCTCTTCTTTTATCCTTTTGATTTGTATTTCCTTGGGGTACTGAATGGGTTTTTTTCTGCTGTTACGTGGCAATTTGAGACCGGGTAGCTAAGTAGCATAATTGTTATTTACCATGTGGTATGCACTATTTAGGAGTTGGAGGCTGCATCTGACAGAAAATTAAATGTGATTCCTGCCCTCAGAGGCCTTCATTTTACTCTGACAAATCAATTTGACCTATAAACACAGGAAAGAGGAGAGAACACCAACTCCAGGCGATATGGGGTAGAGATACACCCAAAAGGACAGACATCTATTATAGGAACTAATAGATTTAATTTGATGAGTTGAAGAAAACTAATAGATTCTTTTAGCTGTAAAGCAAAGTCTGCAGAGCCTGCCTCTCAAGCCGATCCGATATTCTTCCCCAAAAGTATCTGTACAAGTTACGTGGCACCGGCCCACAGACAGGTTCTTGGTGACATTCTGTCTCTTTAAATAAAAATAAAATAAAATAAAATAATATATATATAAATTTTTAAATGTATATAATGTGTGTATATATTTATATAAGATAATATTTCTCACTGTCAACTCTGCCCTCAAAAGCAAAAAAAAAAAAAAAATTCAGGAAAGTAGAAAAATTATCTAATCTTTTGATAGTCTTGGATGGAGGTCTACTTAGGAAGATACAACAAAATGTGACTGACCAGTAGAGGGGGCATGAGCATCACATTTGGTATTCTTGAAGGAAATAAACCAGAAGAATGAGGTCACAAAGCAGCATAAATTAGACATAAAGCAAACTTACAGCCACTAAAAACGTTTTGTAAACACTTCTTATCTTTGCATTCTTGCATGGCATATGAAGAAGTAATGTTATAGATACCAGAGGAATGAATCCAACAGTGCATTTCTTACTTGAGCTCTTCTGCATTCCAATTCGTTTTACTTAATGACATGGTATGTGACTTCATTTTAACACCGTTTTTCCATCATGACACAGATGTGCAAAATCTTCAACTTGATGTGGCAAAATACTCGTTAGGTGACCTTTTACCCTCACATATCTAGAGATTGTTCTCTTCAAGCAGAACAACTGCTCTTGGTTGATATCGTAGTGAGTAAACTGGTTTTGGTGACAGGGAGCCTATTACCATCAGCGGTTGGGGACGAGGCCCTACAGTCAAACAGATGACTTTTCAAAATCTGAATCCACCACTTGCTCACTTGGTGGCCTTGAGCAGGTTGTGTTAACTCGCTAAGATTTGGTCCATTCGTAAAAGGAAGATTGTAGTAGAAACCAAAACTAGAATTGGTGTGTGGGTTAATTATAACCTAATAATAAATCAAAACATAGCAGAGGAGTTGGTATCATATTTTCCTTTCCCTTCAAGTGCAGAGAATTGAATTATCTTTGATTCATGACACTCTGATTATTGGCCTCAGCATGGCCCTCTTTTGTTTAGATGTGCTATGTAGTTTTTTGTGTATTTGTTTGTTATTAATGATATAAATGTAAACCAGCCACCCAATATAAGAATCAGAACATTAACAATCATTTACAAACCCACCTCTGGGTTTCTCCCCAATCTATTCTTCTACTGCCCCTTCCTTGAATTTTGCGGTTATTATTATAACTTATTTTTTAAATTACAGCTCTATTACACATTTGTATTTCTAAAGATCATCCCATTTTCTTTTGTTTTAACATGATTAAAAGGGAATTAAACTCTAAGATCTTCGGGAACTTCCTTTTTTAAAAAACTGTATTGCTCAGACTATTCATGTTTTTGTTTATAGCTATTTGTTTGGTTACATAATATGACATTGTGTGAAGTTGCCACGTTTATTTATCCATTTCCTATCAATAAATATTTGAGTTGTTTCAAGTATTTATCTCACTAGATGTTTCCAGTGCTCCTGGGAATGTTTTTGTTAACATCACCTATGGTACATGGAGTTTCTCTTATGTGTATACTTAGAAGAAGAACTGCTGAGTTACAGCATATAGAAACATTCAATGTTTAGATAATAACAGACTTCGCAAAGTGGTCCTACTCATTTACACTTTCAAGAGTTTATATAAGATACCCTGTCAATTCATATTTGCTGTAATAATTGGCACTGTCATACTCCTTAATTTTGCCCACTGAATGGGTCTAAATTGGTATCTCACTGTGGTTTTAATTTGCCTTTCCCAATCAGTGAAGTTGACCATCTCAATGATTTTATTGGTCATATGTGTTTTTACTCTGAAATGTCTGTATTTCTTGCCCATATTCTATTGGCTAGTCTTTTCCTTATTAATTTTAAGAAATCTTTATTCTTCCTATTAATCTTTTGTTGGCCTATTAGGTTGTAAAAGCTTTCTTACTATTGGTACCTTCTCTTTCTGTAAGATTCTTTTTGATGTTCAAATCTTAATTTTAATATAGCCAGATGTATTGATCTTCTAGAGTAAAAGGCTTTTTAAATGTATCTTTAATAAATGCTTCTCACTCCAAAGCCAGAAAGATATTTACCTATATCTTCTAATAGAATTTGTAAAATTTTACTTTTAATATTCAAGTCCTTAATTTATCTAGAGTTCTTTTTTCACAAATGGTATGAAGTAGGGATCAGTATCTGTTTTATATAGATAACCATTTTTTACAAATCCATTTATAAGATAGTCTTTCTATTCCCTATTGATCTGCCACAATACATCTATCATATGTTAAAGTTCCATAAATGTATGGCTCTGAGTTTTTCATCTGCCCAAAGGTTTATTTTTCTACTTTTGAACAAATACCATACTATGTTTATACTGTAGCTTCAAAGTAAATCCTGTTACCTAGTAAAGAAAATCTTTCCTCCCTATTCTTGTTCTTTAGAAATGTTTGGACTTCTTGGGCCTTGACTCTTCCATATAAATTTTAGAATAAGAGATCAAGTTCCATTAAAATCCTATTGAAATTTTTGCTGGGATTGTAGTAAGCCTATAAACCAATATGAGAATTGAAATATTTACAATCCTAAAGTTTTCTCCCTTAAAGAAATAAGAAATACCCTAGAATTTCACTTCATTTATTTAGAACTTCTTTGTCTAGTAAATCTCAATAGTTTTACATTTTCTTCATAGAAATCCTGCACATCTTTTTAAAACTTGTATCTGACACTTAAAAATATGTCATAGGTGGTGTCTTTTGTTAAATTTTTTATTATTTTGGCATGCAGGAATTAGCTAACTTTGCTAAATTCTCCTGTTATTTCCACTTGCCCCAGGAGTCCTTGATTTTCTCTGAAGCAATCATGCCACCAGCAAATAATGACTGTTCTATTTCCTCCTTCCAATTCTTATTCCTCTACCTTCTTTTTCTTGCCTTACCATACCAACAAAAACTGTCGATACAAGATCAAACAGAAGTGATGATACAGGGCACCCTTGTCTCATTCCTGATTTTAAATTGAATGCTACTGTTGTTCACCATTAAGTATGTTTGCCATGGTGTAATTCTCTTTCATCAGGTTAAGCAAATTCTTGACTTGGTAAGAAATTTTTATCATGAATTTATACTAAATTAAAAAAAAAGTTGCATGGTGACATTTTATTTCCTGCTTTAGGGAGGAATAAATAAAATAACTGAAAGAGTTATTTTTTTATAAATTTATTTTTTATTGGTGTTCAATTTGCCAACATATAGAATAACACCCAGTGCTCATCCCGTCAAGTGCCCACCTCAGTGCCCGTCATACTAAATTTCTATGAAATATTTATCCGTATCTTTTTTTAAAAAAAGATTTTATTCATTTGAGAGAGAGCATGAGAAAAGAGAGGGACAGAGAGAGGGGAAGAAGCAGACTCCCCACTGAGCATACAGCCTGATGCGGAGCTTGATCCCAGGACCCTGAGATCATGATCTGAGCCAAAGGTAGACACAACCGAGACACCCAGGTGCCTCTCTCTATATCTTTTTAAATGATTGTGTTATTTTTGCCCTCAAAGCTGTTAATGTTATGAATTACACTTACAGGTTTTCTGTAAATCTATTTGCATACTTCAGAAAACTCTACATGGCGTATCTTACTTTGTATACTCTGTAGGACTGACTTTGCAAATATTTTATTTAGGATTTCTACACTAAGATCCCAAAGAAATAATCTGTAATTTTTCTTTCTCAGACTATCCTTGTCTTACCTGGGGATTGAGGATCAAGATTACATGGCCTCATGTGATGAGAAAAGCACTGGGTGTTATATGCAACTGATGAATTAATGAACTCTACATCTGAAACTAGTGATGTGCCATATGTTGGCTAATTGAATTTAAATTTTTAAAAAGATTACATGGCCTCATAAGTGAGTTAGGGAATACCCCTCTTTTTCTATTCTCTATTACACTTTGTAATAAGTTTGGTATGTTTTGTAAAAGTTTAGTAGAACTTGCCTACAAAACCACTGGTCTCAGATGATTTTTATATTGCTTTAATGTCTTTAACAGATAGTGTAGCACTACTAAGGACTTCTATTTCTTCTTAATTCTATCAGTAGATTACATTTTTCTTTTCTTTCTTTTTTTTTTTTTTTTTTTTTTTTTATGATACGCACACAGTGAGAGAGAGAGAGAGGCAGAGACATAGGCAGAGGGAGAAGCAGGCTCCATGCACCGGGAGCCCGATGTGGGATTCGATCCCCAGTCTCCAGGATCGCGCCCTGGGCCAAAGGCAGGCGCCAAACCGCTGCGCCACCCAAGGATCCCCTAGATTACATTTTTCTATGAATCTGTTCATCTACTTCAAATGTGTTTATGTAGTGTGGAGTTATTATGAACAACAAAATGGACACTTTTGCCCTCAGTTTCATTTATGCTTCAGATTCTTGAAATTTTAAAGTTGTGACTAAAAGATAGAAGGAGAATACTAGTTTTTAAATTACTTTTCTTTTTTTCCTTGATCATCCTTGCCACAGGATTGTCTTATTTTATTAGTTTCTTCAAAAAACCAACTTTTGATTCTGTTGATCTTCTGTATTATATTTTTGTTTTCTATTTCATTGATTTTGGCTATTTTTCTCATCTCCTTTCTCCTCCTACTTCCTATAAATTTATCATTTTATTTATTTTATATTTAAAATGTTTAACTTAAAGATAGCACCTCTTGATATTATGTAGAATTTAAGTCTAGGTTATTACAAACAAATTTTCTCATTTTATTTTCCTTGGTCTTTGCTAATTTTTGAAAGAAACACCAAATTTTATTCAAGTATTTGATTATCTTTACTTCCTACACCTCTAGCTACATCTCTTAAATTTGCTTCCTTCTGAGTCTCTTTTCTGATAGTGTTTTCAATATGGGTCCTTGTTTAACCTTTTGAGGCTTTATATGCCTGAAAATATTTTTATTATGCCAAAACAAATGATAATTTGACTGGATATAAATTTAGGCTCAAAGCTCTTTTACCTTTTCAATGCTTTAAAAATATTATCATTGTCAGAGTGCTCAGTCACTGTCAGGATGGTTCAGTCAGTTAAGAGTCTGCCTTCAGCTCAAGTCATGATCCCAGTCATGAACCCAGATTGAGCCCTGGGTAGGGCTCCCTGCTCAGCTGGGAATCTACTTCTCCCTCTCCCCCTATCCCTCCTTGCCACCAGTGCTGTCTCTCAAATAAATAAAATCTTTTAAAAATAAAATTAAAAAATAAAAATAAAAAATAAAAATATTACCATCTTTCTGTTGCTCATTTTATAAAGTTTAAGATCCTTTTCCATTAGAACTGACCTGTTTTCTCTCTCTAGAAACTCTTAGAATTTTATCTTTGCCTGTAAGATTTTTTATTTTACTATAATTTTACTAAAGGTTTCTCCTTATCACTCTTGTTTGGTGCTGCATATGAGGTTCTACAACTTGAATTCTGGGAAATTTGTTCTCATTACTTCAAATATTTCTTCTCCACTTTTATTTTTCTCTTCTTAAAAGAAGACTTCAGCTACCTCCATTTTGACCTCAAACTTTCCGACTCAATAAATTCTTTCCCATTTATCTCTTAATTTAGGCAAAAGACACTACAGGCAGAGCATACCCCATAGAAACTGAAACTGCTCCTCAAGCAGTAAGGACTGCCCTGAGCCAGCAAGACCCCATCCATGACTGACCCCAAGACAATGATCTACCTGATTCTTGCTCCCCACCTGCATATACTCACCAACCTTTGTCCCACATTTTCCTTATGTAAACTTAGAAGTATTTTCAGCACTTTCATTCTTTGTGACACTAGTCCACTGTCTTCCCAGTGTTGGCCTCACTGAAATAAATTCCTTTCTTGTTTTACCACTATTGGGTTTTGTCAGTGGAGAATGACCAAATTTGGTCTTTTTGGTACCCCCAGAGCCCAGTGCTCTTGCACCCCTGCACCCGACAATGTCTTGACACTCTACTTATCTATAAATTGAAGTTTTCATTGCAATTCAGTCTTTATCTGAAATTCAGTCTTTAACTTTTGTTTTATGTATTCATTTTCTTCTTCCCTGCTTCCTTCTGGAAGAGCTCCTTAATTTGATCTTCCAGCTTGCTCATTTGTTTTTCAGCCATGTCCATTCTATCTCAACTGTTACATGATTTTTGCTCTTACATATTTTTCATGCCTGGTAATTCCTCTTGACTTCAATGCTTTTCTTACCAACTATTTATTATGGCTATTTTATATTTGTTAAACCTTGGATTTAATATATTTGCTTCTAGTGTCATCTTTGATTCAGGCTGTTGTTTTCTTTTGAAGTAGTTGTGCTCCTAATGTGTCATTACTTTGGCCTGTGAGCATATTATTTCTCTGATGGTATCAGCTATTCTGAGCATTTGGTGTGGGAAAAGACCAAAGGGTAAATCCCAGTCTATGTCAACCTCCAGTGAGTTTAAGGAGGGGAGAAGGGATAAACCTAGGGTGAGAGCACCAGAGTACCATCATTAATTGCTCTGGCTGGGTATCATGTCATCAAGCAACTCTTTAAGTCAGGTCCCTATTTTCAGACCCACTCCACCCTCCACCCCTGAAGGAGAAGCAGTCTTAAGAGGAGGTACTCTTCATTATAATTCACCAGCCCTCGGGGCTAGAGGGAGTTGTGGTGGCTTATTCCATAAATGCTCAAGGGCAGTCATCCCCATCAGCTTTTCACACTCTGGCTTCTGGTTATGAGGCCACTGAAACCAGTAGTCTGAGCCTCCGTTGCTAATTCCACAAAGCCTTGCAGCATTTCTTTTCCTTCAGTGCCTGTGGTTCTTGGTCACACCACTTCAAAGAATGAAGAGAGAGACCAGGCAAAGACCAGGCAGCAAAGCAAAGTTAATCGGGTGATAGTACAAAGCTCCCCAAGCCAGAGTGCACTCCAGAGGGTTGCCCTGGGAGTTTCTAAGTCTAGGGGTTTTTATGAGATTGTTGTAGGGATGTTTTAATCTGATTAACCCTCCGTGTCCTGTCACCCAATCAGGTTTTTGTACACGTGCTCATCTACCTATCAGGTAGTTGTTTATGTGGCAAAGGGTGGAGCGCTCCTTTCAGGGTGGTGTAGAATAACAAGATGGGGTCTTTTTCCTTTTAAGGGTAATTTCCTCTTAGGACAGGAAGGGGTAGGGTTGGAGAAAGGGGAGGGTTGGTAGGGAAGGCTAGCCCCTGCCTGCCTTTCTTCCAACTATCCTCCATTAAAAGTGTCCTGCCCCAGGTTTCAGTTATACACACAGATATGTGTGTGCGCGCGCACACACACCCCATGCTTCCCTGTTCCTGAACATTTTTCCTGTCCCCCCTCCCCCATCATTTCCTAGTTTCATGATGATTTTCCTCTACAATTCTTCCAAGATTGATCTTGGGGCCAGCATCCAACCCCTGGTAATTTCTATCTTGGCTAATTTAGAGCTCTACATAGATTTATACTAGACAAATTATGAAACGAGTATCCTTTGGGAGCTTGGCTGCATTCAAAATCTCCATTACAATGCTTACCTACCTGAACATCTTATCCCTATCATCAAGGTCTCTATGCTATTCCTTGCCTTCTTCACATTCCACTAATTGATGCTTATCTTTGCCCTATGGAGATACCTTATTAACCCCATCATGAAACTAATGGGGAAACTTAGAATAGCAGAGAGGAAGGCCTAGAGACTTTTTCTCCATGTAAGCAAAGTGCATTTAAATTGTGATTTTTCTGAAGGCTATTGCATTTGCTTTGTTTAATCCAAAGGAATAAGGCTTTACAGAAGGGAAGTAGCAGGCTGCTGGAGGAGACATTTTAGGCAAATGTGATTTTTTAGCTTTCAAATTTCAACTGTGTAGAATCACATATCCATATAATAATTCCAATTAATGCTTATAAGCTAACAACAATTATTGTATAAGTCAACTTGTATCTTCTCAAGTCTAATGGATCAAAATCTACTTCATGATTTGATATATAGAATATCATGTAATGTCGTCCTAACCTACACCATCAACCTATCCTTCTAATATCCTTTGTAACTCTTCAGTCGTGATATTTTCAGCTTCTTCCCACCTCAAGATACAAATCTTTTCACTTTCGCTGGTAAAGTTCTCCCTACATCTCATGCCCTGGCTTACTCCTAAATGCCATTTCCCTAGGGAAACTTCTTGACCTCTACACCCCCAGACCAGATCAGGACCTCATGTTACACAATCTTATAGCAGGCAGTACTTTTCTTTTAGAGCATTTACTGTAATTGAAATTAACCAGTGAAATATATGGAGAAGAGGGAAATTGGTATAACTACTGAGAAGCAGGATAGAAAGCATATGAATTCATTTTTTTGAGCAAATAAATATCCAATGCTTATTATGTTCCAGGCATTGTATCAAGTAACTTGGAATATAGTGGGGATAGAGGTAGACCACTCCTCTTCACTTTAATCACCCATTCTTGAGGATCTTCCCTGGATCTTACCACCACCTAAAATAATATCTAACTCAAATATACCAGCACAGACATGACTCTTTCTCAGGATCTTCCCTGCCCTCACTCTCATCTCATTTATACTTCACAAATTCTTAAGTCCTCCACTTTCTCATCCATCTCCCTGTCCCTTCTTATCCTCCTGTATTTCTCCAGACTGCATGGTGCTTGTTTTCAGTGGATTTTTCTTGCCTAATTCTGAACTCCCTTCCCCCTTTAACACTCAGCAAACTCCAGCCCTGTATCCATCTGACATCCAGGATACCAGACATTGCCGGAAAAGTCCCATGAGCATGTGGATTGGTATTCCTACCAATTCATGGTTTTCCCCCCTCACTTGAACTATCTTGGAACTTCCTGTTGCCCAGCAAGTTTGCTATGTGTCCTAGGCAACTTCCTCCCTCATTCTCATTGCAGATTTTTCACACCTCCACAACTCATCTAAAGCTTCCATTCCTCTACTCTCACACTCTGTGGATGATCTGCTTCCTACTGCACAGAGGGTACTGATGCCAATGGTAAAGATTCTGCATTGTAAAATACCCACTTACCTGCAGACAAAGCAGCTTTGCTTCCTTTCCAACCTACACCTGAGTAAAGGAGGCATCTCACCTCCTCACCAAAGAGTCCTTTGTGTTCTAGATTTCTTTGTCCTTTGCTCTCATCACCTCTACTTCAATCTCTCTTCTGACTCTTTCCAAAAAATTAAGTCTCTACCAATCAAAAAAAAAAAAACAAAAAACAACTTCTCTTGACTCTATGTCCCATCTACTTTCATTCTTTCAGACAAATTTCTTGAAAAAAAAAAAAACTGTCTATACTCCTTTTTCGTCACACTTCCCATTCGATGAATTCTTTCCATCTTTACCTTGCTTGAAATCTTTTTCATGATTGAGAGTATTACTTCCTTTTTGAAATTCTTCTGCCTCTCCTTGGTAGGGAGGGGATGCTTCTCTTATTTTCCCACTCCTGTGAGTGCTGAACAAATAAGATTCTGTTTTTTCCTTCACTCTTTTATTTGGAAGGAAGGGGTTTAAGGGGAGGGGTAGGTGGGTGACTTGTTTTTGTATTTTATATTAAAAAATTTTTTTAAAGATTTTATTTATTTGAAAGAATGTGTGAGAGGGAGAGCGAGACAGCACAAGCTGAGGGGAGGGCCAGAGGGACAGGAAGAAGCAGACTCCCCACTAAGCAGAGAGCCTAAAGCAGGACCAGATCCCAGGACTCTGGGATCATGACCTGAACCGAAGACAGATGCTTAACTGACTGAGTCACCCAGGTGCCTCTGTATTTTTATCTTTAGACTAGTGAACTAAGCAAATAAATTTTATTCCCCAGTCTTGGAGACTAAAAATATATGTAAATTTAAAAATAATTTTTGTAGTTACAAACAAGAAATTTAAGTTCAAACATTTAAACCATCTAAATGAATCTGGTAAAATTAGGTCAAAATTAATAGTCACCAAAATTGGATAATTATATTAAAAAACAAGTGTACACAGTTGTGGCTCCCAAAATACACCTACAAAACCAGAAAGAACAAGTCTACTGGTAAATTAGCTAATAAGGTTCCAGTTTTTACAATATAACATATTTTCTAAGACTTCAGATGAGAAAAGAATGACTCTTTACTTACTTGTAATGTTTATTCCCTTAAGAGATGAGTCATAATGGTGAAAACTCAAAACCAGGCCCCTCATGAATCTGTGGGTGTATCCCCTGAGTGTGAGTAACAGGTGGCTGCAATGTCTTCTCCTCAATGCTTGGTATTCCCATTGCATGATACCCTCTGCATCCTTGACTTCACCTAACAGTATAATCAATCTCTAAATTTTCTACCTAGTTCTCTCCACTGAGCTTCAGAATTATGTATCCAGAGCTTATAAACAGCAATGAGAACACATAACTCCTAGCACAACTCACTCTGTGCCAGCACCCAGTTATAATATATGTTGATATCGGCAAATTATTTGTCTTCATGATATCTTCATATATATTAGAGAAATAAGGACTAAGTGTCTGAATGAAATAGATTGTACGTTCTTTGAGGACTGGGTTCAGATTTTCATCCACCTTTGTATGTTTAGTGTCCAGCAGAGTAAATGGTACATGGTAAGCTCTCAGTAATTGGTTGCACCTGTTACTCCTGTCAAAAGCCTGGTAGCAATCTTCAACATCTCTGTGTTCCTCATCCCTTACATTTCATCACTGCCACAGTTGGAATCCATTGCTCCAGCAGCTTCCTACCAGTTGCAGCTTCAGAATTTCTTTGAAGGGGTTGAAGAGCAGCAGTCTGGCTAAAAGGAGAAGAGAGCCCTCCATGACTGGGTCTCCTATCTTTCCATTTTGACTGTGAACTCTTTCATCACTGAGTCTCAAAGTCCATAATTGATGGCAGTTATCTGAGCACATCATGCCTCTTCATACCTTCAGGACCATCGCTCATGATGCTTCTTCTTCAGATGCTCATCCAAGCTTTTCCCACCTGGGCAAGTCTTACTACACCTTCACAATTCAAGTTTCATCTTTTGGAAGCCTTCCTGCAAACCCTTAAATTAAGCTAAATGCTTCTCCTTTAAGCTTCCTGTGCAAAAATCTTCTCTTGGCTCTCACCACATTAAATTACAAGTATTTGTTTATGTGTCTACCCTCCTCACAATAATCTTCTGAAGTAGGCCCTGCTCTTAGCACTATTTAACAGATAACAAACTAAAGCAGAGAAAGGCTACGCAATTTTCCCAAGGTCACCAGCTAAGAAGTAGTAGATCCACAATTCACATTCAAGAACTCAGATTTTAGAGCTCCCACTCAAAAGCATAAGATCCCCAAGAGCAGAGACTAGCTTTTTCATGTTTGTATCCTCAGTGTCATCTATGGTGCCTAGCACATGAATGCAATAAATGTCAAAGTAAACTGCATTTGTGGAGTTCTGCTTAAAAGTTCAAGAATTTCAAAAATGACTAAGATATGATTCTTATCTCAAAGAAGTTCACAAATACCCTATTGAGATTAGGGGAGATTAGTAAAATACTCCAATAATAGGAAATAATGAGATAAATGGAAAGGAACTGAGTATTGAGTAGCTTGTACTTTGAAATGTTGATATTAGAATACTGAGGACCCTCTTTAGAATCTTATCCCAGTGGTGCCTGGGTGGCTCAGTTGGTTGGGTGTCTGCCTTTGACTCAGGTCATGATCCCAGGGTCCTGCTCTGTGGGAGCTGGCTTCTCTCTCTCCTCTCTGCCCATGCTCTCTGTTGCTATCTCTCTCTCAAACAAATGAATAAAATCTTTAAAAAACAAACAAAATCTAATTATTTAACAAAACAAAACAAAGCAAAACAAGAATCTTATCCCAATAGTACAGACATAGAATCTTCCTGGGGGCACCTAGGTGGCTCAGGCAGTTGAGTGTCCAACTCTTGATTTCAGCTCGGGTCATGATCTCAACGTTGTGGAATTGAGCCCTGTGTCAGTCTCCACACTCAGAGATTCTTTCCCCCCTCCTTGTCCCTCCCCCTGCTGGCATTATCTCTTATCTCTAAAATAAATAAATAAATCTTAAAAAAAAATCTTCCTGGAACTCATGGTTGGATGAAAACCCAAATCCAATGGCTGTTGACCAATAAATTGTTGGACATCAAACTGGAAGACATCAAGTGACAAGCTCTAAAACTCTGGCCCAGGATTTGCCCTGTTTACCAGTTAACCCTACCCGTCATAAGCCATACACTGTGGTAATTATTCTTTATATCACTGTTCTGGTACAATAAAGATATAGAAGGCATGCTGATAGAACTAGCCTATGGCTCCAAGAACAAAGATTAGGTAATATGATACATGGCAGAGTAAAGAATCAAAATGGTTCTATTACCTCGAACAATGAGCAAAATCAGTAAGATGACATTTTAACTATCAGAATTTCCATTTATATTTATAAAAAATCAATTGCCCAGGAAAATGGTAATTATAAATGGTATTATTTCTAAAGACCCAGAAATTTTAGTTGGCCTTAATCTTAACCCTGGGCTGTAGCTGCCAAAAAAGAAAACCAGCACAATCTTTGGCTGACAGAGTATGAGTAGAGGTCTAGATCAAAGGACAGATGGGCCAGTGTTCTGCATTGCTTAGACTACACCTGGGCTACTGTGTTCAGTTTGGGGAACAATATTTGAAAAGACATTGAAAAACCAGAGTCCAGAGAAGCACAAAAAGAAAGGGGAGAGAGCTAGAAACATAATTAGCTAGACTGTGAAGTTGAGAATGTTTTGCCTTGACAATAGAAAAAAAATTACAATAGGTATGTGTCTGTTTATAATGTCTTGCACCAGAGAAAAAGAACTAAAACTGGACAGAAGTCTGAAAGAAGCAGCTTTGAATCCAATATGAGTGTGTATTTTTTACTGAAATGAACTGTTTCACATAGATTACATGTGAGACGTGTAATGAAGCATGAAGCATGAAGCAGGAAACCACGGCTTGATGCCATCTGTCAAGTGTCTAGAGATTTCTGTATCAGATGGGAAGATGGACTCCTATGATACTCTCTGAGATCCCTTTCAAATTTAGGATCCTAAGAAAATCTGTCATCTGGGAGAAGATACAAAAATTTTGAAATTAATTTCAAAGTTTAGAGAGACTCACATGTTCTTCACTAGAGAAGATCCATTGCAGCTAAAACTACACTTGAAACATTGAAACCTGGGGCATGGTTATCCATCCTTTAAAGGAGCCAAAGAAAGTTTTGCTTAAATAATGTCAATCCTCTAGTTTTATTCCCATAGTGGCACTCACATTTTCATTAACCTGACAGATTGATGCATATTTTGGGAATACTTCTATTTTATACCCATGAAAAGCTCTTGTAATTGGTACAGGTCAGTGATTTGGATTTTCTGATGTACTTTCTGTCTTATGTAATATAAAAAGCAAAGTATTCATTTTAGCTTTTTAATCTCTTTTTTCTAAGCAAGGTCCTGCAGTAAAGATTCCACCAGTTTTCCGTTTTGAACTAAATCTAAATTCAGTCCTGAGCCTACTGGTAGGTTGACTTTTATTCAGTCCTAAAAGGACAATACAGTAAAAAATGCAGATGTTGTTCATGATCAAGGAAACATGGTACTTGTCTTTTTTTCAAGTTCATGGGCTATCAGCTTCAGCAAAATATGTACAGCACTATGCGAACCATGAAGGTTCTTCCCCCTCATATTTCAAATCACTCTTTCATTAACTCTTTGCTAACTCTTCTCCTCATTCTACATTTTTTTCTAAGTTCAGTATGTTATAGAATTCTTATCTCAGCTTCTCACCAACATTAATTCTTTATATATGTACACCCTTTTGGCTTTTGACATGTTATCATTTTTTAATCAACCGAATGGCAAATATAGTGAACTCACATTAGCTGGGCATATTGCATATTAAAGGTCAAGGAAATAGGAAATCTGGTATCCAGAGTACTCTACCTCATTGATACTAAAACTAGAGATGAAGAAGATGGGAATTATTTTTATTTTATTTTATTTTATTTTATTTATTTATTTATTTATTTGTTTATTTATTTATTTATTTATTTATTTTAGAAGATGGGAATTAAATGAAGCCTCTCTTACCTTCTCTTTCTTCCTTTTATATTCTTTCTCCTGATGTGTGGTGGTGGTATGTGTTTGGTGGGGGGTGGGGGAGGAAAGGAGAGGAGAAGAGACACACAAGATTAAAATTGCAGAGGGAAAAGTAAATCTCTTGGACTGAGGAAACAGAGCTGAATCACAGAGTCCAAGCTTGCAATACTTAGAACCCTGGAGAAATGTATGCGGACTATTTACAGCCTACTAGTAATTTTCAGTGGTGCACCTGCTGCATTTCCAAAGGGGCAAGGCTTATTTTTGGCACAACCCCTCCTACTTACTTCTCCTCTATCTCTGGCTTCTCTTTCTCTGACCTCCAGACACTCAGCATCCTCTTACTGATCTCTGGTTTGCCAAAAACCTGTTGGTACTCCCTGCCATCTCTTTCTCCTCTTTCCAGCTCCAAATCAAGTCTTATTCCCAGACTGTGCAAGGAGGTAGTTGGCCTGGTTATCTGATTAAAATAATCAGATAGAAAAGAGTCTGATTTCTGTTTGAAAGATGTACTTTAAAGGAGGAGGTGTTAGCTTTAGTTGGGTCTTTATTTGCATTTTCTTGGTTTTTTTTTAATATATTTTTTTATTGAAGTTCAATTTGCCAACATATAGTATGACACCCGGTGCTCATCCTGTCAAGTGCCCCCCCTCAGTGCCAGTCACCCCATCCCCCAACCTGCCTTCCCTTCCACTATTCCTTGTTCATTTTCTGGAGTTAGGAGTCTCTCATGTTTTGTCACCCTCTCTAATTTTTCCCATTCATTTTCCCTTATAATCCCTTTCACTATTTCTTATATTCCCCGTATGAGTGAAACCATATAATGTTTGTCCTTCTCCGATTGACTTACTTCACTCAGCATAATACCCTCCAGTTCCATCCACATTGAAGCAAATGGTGAGTATTTGTTGTTTCTAATGCCTGAGTAATATTCCATTGTATATATAGACCACATCTTCTTTATCCATTCATCTTTCGATGGACCCCAAGGCTCCCTCCACAGTTTGGCTATTGTGGACATTGCTGCTATAAACATTTGGGGTGCAGGTCCTGCCATTTCACTGCATCTGTATCTTTGGGGTAAATACCCAGTAGTGCAATTGCTGGGTCGTAGGGTAGCCCTATTTTTAACTCTTTGAAAAACCTCCACACAGTTTCCCAGAGTGGCTGTATCAGTTCACATTCCCACCAAAAGTTCAACAGGGTTCCCCTTTCTCCACATCCTCTCCAACAGCATTTTCTGGTTCTTGAGTAAGTAGCTTTTCATCAAATTCCCAAATTTCCACTCTCAGAGCACTTAAACACATTCATCTAACTGGCAAAATGTATATGAAAACTCTTTGAGTTCAGGGTATATATATGTGGGCTCCTGGTCTAGTTTGACAAATCCTCATCCTACTCTCCTCAATCCAGAAATCTCCCCCTCTTCACTTTTGCAAACAACGTAATTCACAGCAGAATAAGATATTGCTTGGGGAGAGTGCAAGACAAGCACAGTGAGCAGGTGGGCAGCCCAAGAACCAGCAGATTTTACACAAAGAATATTAAATTAATGAATACATATACACATATATTTTCATTTAAAAAATTAAAACAGAGGTTGCAAGATCAATGCAATATCTACCATATACTCTTTATCTAGATTTACCAGTGTAACATTTTGCCACATTATCTATCTTTGCTAAACCATCTGAGAGTAAGTTACCTATATCAAAAGCTTTTATCCCTAAATATTTCAGTGTGTCTCTTAATAAGGGTACACTTTTTCATAATAATTACAAAATTCAAGAAGCTTAACATTTAAATAAAACTATTATCTAATATAGAACCTATATTAAAATTTCAACAATTGTCCTGAAAACATTCCTTCATAGCACTTTTCTCCAAATTTGGGATTACGTGTTGCCTTTAGTGACAGTCTCTTTAATCCCTTAAATCTATAAGAGATTTCAGCCTTTTCTTTGTCATTCATGACAATGACCTTTCTTTTAAGAGTATAGGCCAGTGGATGAGTAGAACATTTCTCAATCTGAATTTTTCAGATTGTGATTAGATTCAGAATATGGATTCAGAATATATACGGGATCTTGTATCCTTCTCAATATCTCACATCATAAGGGCACATCATGTCATTTTTTCCCATAACTGGCTACATGATTATTTGGTTAGGGTGGTGCCTGTCCGATTTCTCAACTGTTACTACTTTGTCATGAATAAGAAATCTGAGGATACTTTGGGAGTATGTAAATATCTTGTCTCAGTGATTTTAATAACTATTTTAGGATTTTAAAATCTATTGACTATTCCATATCAGAATCAATTATCACCACAATGGTTGCAAAATGGTGACTTCCTAATTTCATCATTTCCTCCAGTGTAATAGTTGTCAAGAATTATTTCTCCCCTCCTGCCTTTATATTTAACGTTTTAAGAATAAATATGCCCTTGTGTATTCTTTTTGGAAATTCATTGTGTCATAACCCATTTTGATCCTTACTCACTGGTGATGCTCAGATTGTCCCGGTTTTGGTAAGTGGAGGGGTAGCTTTTAAGCTGGCTCTCGTTTCCTTTTGACATGTGCTCCATTACTCTGAAAATCTTGTCTTCTGGCACAAGAGCTTCGTGGATATTTCATACTTTCCCTCTTTCTGCCCTCAAATCATCCATTTCTCAAGTCTGGTTCCTTTCAGCAGAGCTCGGCATTTAGAAAGCAAGATCTGAAGGCATGTGTAGTCTATTTCAAAATATGAAAATCACTGTGTTCCTGTTTCCTTGGGCCACTGCATGGAAGACTGGTGTGTGGTGATCTGCAATCCTAACTCCACCGTCACCTGCACGCCCCTGGCGATGGCCTTCATTCCTTGGGGTTTGATTTATCATCTGAAAAGAAACTGGATTAGGTGCCTTTGCAGGGTCACCGACACGTTTGTGCATCTGGCAAAAGCTACACTCCCATCTCCCCAGAGACCGCCTCAAAAGAAGCAAAAACTCGCATACATTTTAGGAGGAGCCGAGGCTCTGACGTCCCTGGCTCGGGCGATCTGTGTGTCTTCAAACGCTGACATTCCGTGAGGACGTCCGTGAGCGACCGTGCTGCTGTCGGAATGATTCCTGAGACATCAACGCGTGGAGGGACTTAATAGAAACAGGATCTCCATGGATCCGAAGAAAGGAGCCCGCGAGCAACGCGCTGCCTCGGGCGGTTCTCCGCCGCGGGCGCTGGGCAGGCACAGGTGAGAGGTTTTGGCGGGAAGGCCCCCAGGCGGACGGAGAGGGCAGGGGCGCGGGAAGGAAGACCGCCCACCCGGGCCGGGCCGCTGCACCCCTCCGTTCCGCCCGCCAGGGCCCGCTCTTGCCCTTCGGCTGGGCGGCCGCCCCGCCCCTGGCAGCCGCGAGGCGGAGGAGGAGCCCGGGCGCCCGAGTCCGGAAGGAACGCGCCGTCCAGGCCCCGCCCGGCTCCCCTCGCGCCCGCCCTCCCGGCCGCCGACGTCTGCGGGGCTCCGGTCGCCATGGCGACCAATCGAGGCCCGGGCCCGCCCCCGCCCCCCGGCCCCGGCCCCCTGACGTCGGCGCACGTCAGCGGCGGCGCGCGCCTGGCTGGGCCCAGCCGAGCGGGAGGGAGCGAGCGAGGGAGCGAGCGGAGCGGCGTCGCCGGAGCCCAGCCGCGCCGCCGGCCCGCCAGCCCGCCCGCCCGCCCGCCCGCCCGCCCGCCGGCCCGCCGGCCCGCCACCCGCCAGCCCGCGCTCCAGTCCGCCGTGTCTAGCAGCGGGGCCCAGCATGGTCATGGCGGATGGCCCGAAGCACTTGCAGCGCGGGCCGGTCCGGGTGGGGTTCTACGACATCGAGGGCACGCTGGGCAAGGGTAACTTCGCTGTGGTGAAGCTGGGGCGGCACCGGATCACCAAGACGGAGGTGCGGCCCGGGGCTCGGCGGGAGCGTCCGAGGCGGGCGTCCGGGGGAGAGGGGCGGCTGCAGCGGGCGGGTGCGGGCGGACGGCTGGGTCTCTAGCGGCGGCGGGGGCCTGGGAGGCGCGGGGCCCGGCCCGGCCCGGCCCGGCACCGCGCCCGCGCCCGCACCCGCGCCCGCACCCGCACCCGCACCCGGGGTCGGCCGGTTGGGAACGCGGCCGGCCGGGGCTTCGCCTTGTCTGCGCCGCCCGCGGTGGCCGCGCGGAATTTCTCCCCGAGCCTCCCACCCGGGCCGTGACCCGGTCTGTGGCCTCCGCTCCGGAGCCCAAGTTCCGCGTCTTCCCTGCTCTCGGCGGGGGGCGGGGTGGGAGGGGAGTGCGGGCGCGGGTGCTCCCGGGCCGCGCGGCGAGGGGCCGGCTGCGCCCGGGCTCCCGGGACGGGGCACTGCGGCGCCCCCGTGAGCGCGGCGCCTCCCCGGGCCCCGCGGGGAAGGGGCCCCGGTGGCCGGGAATGCCCGGACGGCCATTGTCCATCTCCTCTCCTTCCTTTTGCCCGACAGCGTCTCGGAGTGGGTGTCAGGCTGGCTTGCCAGATCCCGCGCCCGAGGCATTTCCATCTAATACTCCAGACAATAGGACGGGTTAAGATGGTCATCTCCGCGCTGGCACAGCGGGCGGCTCGGCCTCCTCCGCCCGGGTCGCCCCTACCAGGTGTGCGTCCAGGCGGCGCACACGCGTTCCCTAAGCCACCTCGATCCTGCGTCTCTACTCCTAAAGCCCTCAAGCTGCTTCCTGGCGCTGAATCCGGCAGCCCCCACTCCGCGGCACATTCTGATGCACCGTACAGATTTCCTCCCCAGTCTCCCTTCTTACCTAACCCGCCCCCCTTCCTTTCACTGCCTCAAGCTGCTCTCCTCAGGGTCTCTATTTTAAGACGTGCAAATTAAATACTTCAGGAAAACAGTAGAAACAAAACCATTCTTTAGAATAAGACCTTGTGTTTTTGATGTGCTCTGCCCTGCCTTGTTGTAGTTGTTCTGGAGTTTCGTCCCTTTTCGGGTTGTTGTTTTTTCTCTCTCTCTCTCTCCTCTTTTTTCCCTTTCCCCCAGTTTTCATCCTACTCAGTTTTTCCCCCTTATTCGTGCGAATGTGCTACAGTTTGAATATGCACTAACCTACGAAATGGATTTTCAGAATGGCTGTGGGAGGTGAAGGACATTTGAAAACTTCAGTGATTCTTGTTGCTGTGGTTCTTGAAAGTTTTGCTTGATGTGAAGGAATCCATTTCCGAAAAGCAGGGGCGTAGGTCACTGTGTCATCTTCACTTTTTGCCCCCACCCCCACCCCACCCCCCATGGTGAGGTATTTCAAATCCGACTTCTTTTATATAGCATCAGGACCAAGGTCACAAATTTTCTCTCGCGAATTTTACCATTCTTACTAATTATACTAAGTTCGTGATGATAAATAACGTGACTGTAGTGAGATTACTGAATCCTGATCCCAGCATTTCTAAAAATGAAGGAATTGATTCCATTTCTCTAAAGAACCATGGCCTAATGCCATGCTATTTCCCCATAAATTACATTAAAAGAAGGCATTTTTAATGTGTATTTTTATGAGTCCTTGCTTAATGATTCTAAAAATCAAGCAAATTGTGCACTAAAGAAAGCTTCTACAGAACTTTGGAACATTTTTATGTGGGTGAATTCCAAACCCATTAGTTCATAATTTTTTTTCCTCATCGGCTTTTATCTGTATTGGTCGCGAGATTTAATTAACTCGGCTGTTCCTTATTAGGTCAAATATAGATGATAAGTTATCTATTTAAAGCTGTTTAGGTGGAGCTGGAAATGAGTGACACTTTCTCTTGAGGTTGACAGTTCAAACCCAGTCCCTTTTAAACTGATATATCTGGTGGAGCTAGGGGGCGCTGCGGAGTAGTGCCGTGGTTTGGCTGTCAGATCCTGAGATCAATGCATTTGTAATATTGAAGGCACGGGTCAGATCGTGAAAGATGGCTCAGATCCCGGTATATATGTGTAAAATGATTTACTTTAAAGGCTAAATTTCTAGTCCATAGAACCTGTCTCCCTTTGCTTTTCAAAAGAAAACATGTGAAAGAAATAATGTGAATTTGAGATGGGTGAATGTTTCTGGTAATTTGGTTGTGAACGGAAATTTTGAAGTTTAAATTTTAAAGAGAGGGAATGAGGGAAATAGGGAAATTAATGAAGAGAAAAGTTCTCGTAGATCTCAAGTTTTGCAAAGTTGCCCTGTAAACTTTTGTGGTATTTTTGTGGCATTAAGAATTTTGTGGCATTAAGAATTGTTTAGCAATGGCACCGATACATTTGTTTCTTACACTATTAATGAGGATTTTTAAAGCAGTGTTATCTTCACTCATTGACTGGATAAATATTTCTGTCTTCAATAAATGCAAATGCCTCAAATACTATATAATTAAGATGGCTAATGGAAACCTTAAAGTTTTATTTACCATTATTTTAGGTTCTCATTGCTGAACGTACTACAGTAATTAGAGTGAAAACAATTCAAGTGGCATAAAGAGCAATATCAGCCAAATATCACGATTATACTTTTTATAGAAATTTCTTCAATATACTATGTATGGTTTAAGATCAATATAAGTTTGTGTTTTAAAACTTAGAGGGCTTTCCCCCCCCCCCCCATGTTTGAACCCAACGCAAATTTTAGGGCTTAGTATAAATGTCTGTGTGGTAAACAATTGGACCTTGTTATTTTTACTTGGCTCTCTCTGTCTCTTCTTCCGAATCCCTGAAGAATGATGTATTTTCTACAGAGCTTGGGAGATCCAAGACTGTTTGCCTTTTAGGAAAAGAAAAATCAGTACACAAAAAGAGATCTTCATTTTGGTCTAATCTATCAAATAGCTTAACATTGATTGTTTAAGAAGTGTAATTACATCATCATCTGAAGCTGTATTCTCATGTTGGATCTCTATGTAAATTTTGCACACAAAAGGGAAGGCAGGTGGTGGAAGAATCCAGCTTCCTAATATAATACTTCAGAAAAGCTTTGTAGTGTTGGTTTCTGGTTTATGAATTAGAGTAGCTAATTTTATAAAATTAGCATAATGGGAAAAGAATAATAGCATTTAGACTGTTAAACTATTTTAGGCAATAGTGGTTGCTATTTTGCTATGCTGTGAGTGTCCTTGAGTAGTGTTTTATTAAAACAGTGCTAGCAAAGAATTTTTTCCTTCTAATTGTATGGCTAGTTTTTTGTTGGATTTGTCAAATAAAATTCCAAAAAAGCCATTTGTGCCCTTGAGTTGCTTTTGTTTTCTATTAAAGAAATAGTCTTACTGTAGAAAACATAAAGAAGAATATACAGTGCACAAAAAGTACATGTGCAATTCCTCCACCAATCGGAGTAAATCATTCTCATGGCATATTTCCCTCTAGTCTTTTTTTAAAAAATATTTTTTTCCATAGATGAGATCACATACCACATACGCTTATATAAATTGCATCCTTTTTTCCATTTTATAGGATATTTTACATGCTGTATAAAGCAGTTGTATTACATACAACTTTATAAACTTTTTAATAGCTGCATAGTGTTCTACCTTGTAGATGAATTCTGTCTTATTGAACAGTTTTCATATTATTGAACATTTCCAGTTTTCACTTACGGTAAATAATTTGGGTGAATAACATTTGCATATGTAACTCTGTGTCTGCAGTTTTTTCTGGGGGAGGGGACAGAAAGGAGGAGTGGAATTCAGAGGTAAATTCCTAGAAAGGAAATTACCTGGATGCAAAACTGGTAGCAAGAACATTCTGAAAACTGCTTTTGTTCACTGAAAAGCTTTCTGTGTGTATTTTGGGGCTTTTAATTTTAGGCATAATTCTTTGCTACCTTAAAATGTAAGTATTTTTAAAGCTTTCCAAATAAAGTATCAAAATTGCATTTTTAGAGCAAGTGTAGAAACAACAAAAAAAGAATTTATACCCTGATTACAGTGTTTCTTGAAGAAGAGAACTTATTTTTTAATACATTTGAGTTTTATATCTTCCTTTAAATTTTTAGGACTCCTCACTAGTCTCGGTATTAATCTTATGCTCTGAAATATTCCATATTTCAAGAAGCAGCTATACTATGTACAACAGAAGGACTAGTTACCAGATAACTTAAGCGCTATTATTTGTATCTGGGTCTGTGTATGGTCTTTATAGTGTGTTGAAATGAAAATTGTATTTGTCCTGAAATATATGTGCTATATGAGAAACTGTTGTCTAGTTTCTTGGCACTCCAGACAAGTAATATTTGTCATATTATTCTGCTAAATATTGCTCAAAAGGATCTGTTCTTTTTGGGGAGTGGTTGGGGACAAACATCCAAAATAAGAGTTGTGTAAATTTTTATATTCTGTAGAAATTTTTAACTTTAACAGAGTTTAATGCGTTCTGATTTTAATTCCACTGGGAAATTCTGAATATCTGGCAATTAAGAAAACATTTATTTGGAAATAACTGAAACTGGCTTCCATTCCTGGATTCATATGCTGACATTTGACTTATGGGCCAGTGCTCATGATACAGTCAATTTCTTGGAGCCAGTTGGATTCCAGAAATTCATGAAGATGCCATTCTTTTCTATATAATATACCTAGGACCTCTTCTTCTACCTCTGTATTTTTGGGGGAAAAAAAGCTTTTAATGTATTAATATGCCTTTATACAGAACACTTATGGGGAATGGTTTCTCAACCTTCAAGGAGAAACAGTCCCTATATCCAGTTTGAGATTATTAGAAGAATGAGAGGCAGCTATATTTGGGGATTTCATCAGAAACTCTTCATTTCAAAAATATTTTTAAAATACTTTAAACAGTTAAAGTGATAAATGATGGAGGAATTAGACTGAAAAATGATGCTAAAATTTAAGTCTTCTCTCAGATAAACATAGTATTTATGAGTCGCCACCCCCCCCCAGTTAAAAAAAGTATGCATGTTCATTGTAGATATTGTTGAAAAACTCAAGAAAATAAATATCCTTAATGCTACCATTCAGACCAAGAGATCACCACTATTTAACATTTGGTTCATAGCCTCTTAGTTATTCACATTTATTGTATGTGTCAGTAATGAAATTGATGTCATCTGTACTTAAGGTTTTTTTACTTAATGTGTTAACACTTCCCCGGGTTAAAACAAACAAACAAAAAAAGCCTAGAGCATTGTTAAATAGCATTCTTACATATCATATGATCGTATTTTATTTCATCAGTTTCCTACTATGGAACATTTAGATTGTTTCTCTATTTTGCTGTTTCTCTTTCTAAGGCACTGTTTCAGAGGGTGTTCTTGTGTGTGTGTGTGTGTGTGTGTGTGTGTGTGTGTGTGTGTGTGTGTGTGTGTCTTTGTGCACTTATCTGTAATTCCCTCAGGGTAATCCCCTGGCTATAGAATTCCTGGGTCAAGGAATAAATATGTCCCTACATCTACATCATACTGTCTGAGATGCCAAATTATCCTCTAGAAATGCTGTACCTGTTAATTTTCACCAGGAAGAAATAATTTACCAGGAATATAATTTTTAAAATCTTTCCCAGTTGATAGGGGAAAATAATTTTTATTTTAATTAACATTTCTGATTTAACATTTTCTTTACTTTGATTGCATGGTTTTATAAGATGACTACTTCTTTTGTGAATTGCTTTTTTTGTCCTTTGGCTCATTTGTTAAATTGGGTTGTCATTAATGATATGCTTAAATAATTTTAAAGATAAGAGTTTTTTTAATCATTTCTTTTATAGTCTTAATCCTTGGTTCAATTTCTTTTTTTTTTTCTTTTTTTTTTTAATTTTTTATTTATTTATGATAGTCACAGAGAGAGAGAGAGAGGCAGAGACACAGGCGGAGGGAGAAGCAGGCTCCATGCACCGGGAGCCTGATGTGGGATTCGATCCCGGGTCTCCAGGATCGCGCCCTGGGCCAGAGGCAGGCGCCAAACTGCTGCGCCACCCAGGGATCCCCTTGGTTCAATTTCTATGGATCTAAAAATGTAATGACATTAACCTTTTCTTCAGTCTGTTTTCCTTACCCACCATTGGAAAAGTCAGATTAAGTATATAATTTGAGAATTTATTGCATTATATAGATTCTTATATTCAATTTTGAGGTGCCTGGGGAACTCGGTTAAGTGTCTGCCTCTTTAAGATCAGTTCAGGTCATGATCTCAGGGTTCTGAGATTGAGCCCCAAGTTAAACTCTATCCTCAGCAGGGAGTCTGTTTAAGATTCTCTCTCTCCCTCACCTCTGCCTCCTCCCTCCCTTGCTCATGCTCTCTGTCTCTCACTCAAATAAATTATTTTTTTAATAAATAATAACAATCAATTTTAAATTGGATTCTAACTTATTTATACTTAGAAGATAACTAGAGAACGCCATGTTAGTTTTACTATTTACTTTCCCTGCTTTCAGAAACCCTTTCTTTGTAGAACCGCTCAGTCACATTGACTTGTCAATAAAATGTACGTGCTTTGATGTATAAGCTTGTAAAGTACATTTAGTGTTTAATCTTGAAGATCTAATTGTATGATAAGAATAATGCTCTTTGGTACTCTAGAAAGACTGTGTACAATTAGTATATTACTGGTAAATAGCACTGAAACAACTGTTACCTGAGATGGCAAACATATGTTAATCCCTTCGATTTTTTTTACTAGAAATATTGTTCTTATTGTGTAACTTCCTTATAAAGTCCCCCAAAGCTACTTTTGTATGTGTGGTTTCTCTAAATGCATAAGATGAATATTTCTTTAATGAGAAGTAAAAAACAACTTTTGTTAAATTATCAAAAAGACAGGATAACATTACCATTAAATTGCATTTTGAAAAGAGAAAAAGTATCTTTTGTCTGTCATCATAACGCTTTCACTTCTGCTCATACAGTTAAACCCTTGTCTTCGGTACAAATTTGCATTTTATATGTTGTTACTTTTACATGTATTGTATTTTACTTTGTTGGAAACCTTTATAGTAGTCTTTTCACTAATATTTAAATTTTAGAAAATATAGCCATTTTATAGAAAGTTTAGAAAATAAAATGAAAATGACTAATATTTCACAAATAGAGAAGTTAGCATATTTGATAAATATAATAACTTCATTTTTTGTTTTTCCTTTTAGAAAAGTAATTCATGCTTGTTGAAGAAAAATTGCACAGAAAACTATAAAGCAGAAAAGTAAAATAATCTACAGTTTTTTTCACCCACAGATTACATTTTTGTCATAGTTGTATCTAGTTTTTCCTGGTCTTCTTATATACCTACCTTGTGTTGAGACTGCACTTAAACACTGATTTTTTTAATTTAATATTTTCGTTTAAGCAATCCTCTGTATTATTAAGAAAAACTATTCTAGGGACGCCTGGGTGACTCAGTGGTTAAGCGTCTATCTGCCTTCAGCGCAGGGCATGATCCTGGAGTCCCAGGATTGAGTCCCATATTGGGCTCCCTGCATGGAGCTGCTTCTCTCTCTCCTATGTCTTTGCCTCTGCCCCCTCTCTCATGAATATATAAATAAATATTTTTTTTTAAAAAAAGGAAAAAACTATTTTAATAGCTGTGTAACAGTCGTAACATAAGCTTACTGTAATTCATGTAATTACCACTTGTTTCTATTTTTATATTATAAATAATATTCATTGAATATATTTACAAATAAGTCTTAACCCTCATTTCAGATTTCCTTTAAATAATTTCTCAGGGGAGCCCCTGGGTGGCTCAGTTGGTTAAGTGACTGCCTTCAGCTCGGGTCGTAACGCCGGGGTCCTGGGATCCAGCCTCACGGTTGGGCTCCCTGCTCAGCGAGGAGTCTACTTCTCCCTCTCCTTCTGCCCCTCCCCCACTCATGGGCTTGCTCTCTTGAGTAAATTAATAAAATCTAAAAAATAAAAACTTTGTTTAAAAAAATATTTTAAATGAGTGTGAAAAATTAGGGTGACAAAACATGAGAGACTCCTAACTCTGGGAAACGAACAAAGGGTAGTGGAAGGGGAGGTGGGTGGGAAGATGAGGTAACTGGGTGATGGGCACGGAGAAGGGCACTTGATGGGATGAGTACTGGGTGTTATATGTGTTGGTAAATCGAACTTCAATAAAAAAAAATTCTCAGAAATAGAATCCTCAGGCTAAGTGAGATGAGTGATGACAGCGTTATATTACTTTAAGTTCTACAATGATTCAACAATTCTATACATTACTCCGTGCTCATCACAGTAAGTGTGCTCTATTTTTGTTTTTAATTTTTTAAATTTGAGTATCATTGATACACAATTTTACGTTATTTTCAAGTGTACAAGTTAGTGATTTGCAAAAATTATATATACATTATACTGTGTTTACCACAAGTGTAGCCATTATCAGTCCTGTTACATTGTCCCATAATGTTGCTTTTACTGTATTATTGACTATATTTGTTAAACTGTGCCCTTTATTCTGCGACTTACTCATTCCAGAAATGGAAGCCTGTATCTCCTTCTTTACTTCACCCAGTGCCCCACCTCCTTCTCTTCTGGCAACTATCAATTTGTTCTCTGTATTTATAGGTCTGATTCTGTTTTTTGTTTATTCATTTGTGTGTGTGTGTTTGTGTGTGTGTGTGTGTGTGTGTGTGTGTGTGTGTTTTAGATTCCACTTAGGAATGGAGTCTTATGGTATTTGTCTTCTCAATTTGATTTATTTCACTTAACATAGTATCTTCTAGGTCCAACCACGATGTCTGAAATGGCATGATCTCACCCCTTTTTTTCCCTTAATCTCACCCCTTTTAATGGCTGCATAATACTCCAGCATGTGTGTGTGTGTGCACGCACATGCATCTGTGTCACACACATATACACAGTATTGATGGACACTTAGGCTGCTTCCATATCTCGGCTATTGTAAATAATGCTGCAATAAACATGGCTCCATAAATATTTTTTTGAATTAGTGTTTTTGTTTTCTTTCAGTGAATGCTCATTAGTGGAATTAATGGATCATATGGTATTTCTATTTTTAATTTTTGAGGAACCTTTATACTATTTTCCACAAGTGGTCTTGCCAGTTTATATTCCCAACAACAGTGCAAGAAGGTTCCTTCTTCTCCAGATCCTCACCAATACTTGTTACTTGTCTTTTTTTTATTATTATTATTGATTTATGATAGTCACACACAGAGAGAGAGAGAGAGGCAGAGAGGGAAGCAGGCTCCATGCACCGATGCACCGGGAGCCCAACGTGGGACTCGATCCCGGGTCTCCAGGATCGCGCCCTGGGCCAAAGGCAGGCGCCAAACTGTTGCGCCACCCAGGGATCCCTGTTACTTGTCTTTTTGATCTTAGTTGTTAAGACTGGTTTAAGGTGATAATTCATTGTGATTTTGGTTTGCATTTCAGTAATGATGAGTGATGTTGAGCATCTTTTCATGGATCTCTTGGCCATCTGGGTGTCATCTTTGGAACAATGTCAATTCAGATCCTCTGCCCATTTTTCATTTGATTTGGTTTTTTGTTGTATGAGTTTTTTGTATATTTTGGATATTAACCTCTTCATAGATATATCATGTGCAAATATCTTCTATTCAGTAGATTGCCTTTTTGGTTTTTTGTTGGTTTCCTTTGCTGTGCAAAAGCTTTTTATTTGGTGTAGTCCTAATAGTTTATTTTTGCTTTTGTTTCCCTTGCTAAAGGAGACTTATCTAGAAAAATGTTGGTATGGCCAGTGTCAGAGAAATTAAATTACTGCCTGTGCTCTGTTCTGATTTTTTTTATGGTTTCAGGTCTCACATTTAGGTCTTATATCCATTTTGAGGGTTTTTTTGTTGTATGGTGTTAGAAAGTGATCCAGTTTCATTCCTTTGCATATAGCTGCCCAGTTTTCCCAGCACCATTTGTTGAAAGGACCACCTTTTCACTATTGTACATTCTTGCCTCCTTTGTTGTAGAGTAGTTGACCATACAAGAGTATGATAATTACTATAAGATCACACTGTTTTGATTACTACAGCTTTTGTAGTGTATCTTGAAGTCTGGGATTGTGATATCTCCTGCTTTGTTTTTGTTTGTTTCTTTTTTAAGATTGCTTTGACTATTCAGGGTCTTTTATAGTTCTAGACAAATTTTAGTATTTTTTGTTCTAGTTCTGTGGAAAAATATTAGTGGTATTTTGATAGGGATTGCATTAAATCTGTAGATTGCTTTGGGTAGTATAGACATTTTAACAATATTGATTCTTCTAATCTGTGAACATGGAATATCTTCCCATTTGTTTATGTTGTCTTCAGTTTTTCTTTTGTCAGTGTTTTGTAGTTTTTGGAGTATAGATCTTTCACCTCCATGGTTAAATTTATTCCTAGGTATCCTGTTCTTTTTGATATGGTCGTGAATGGGTTTGTTTTCCTAATTTCTCTTTCCGCTATTTTTTTATTAGTGTATAGAAATGCAATTGATTTCTGTATATTAATTTCATATCCTGTAACTTTACTGAACTCATGTATCAGTTCTAATATATATATATATATATTTTTTTGTGTGTGTGAAGTCTTTGTAGTTTTCTTTATAACGCATATCATCTGCAAATAGTAAAGTTTGACTTCTTCCTTACCAATTTGATGCCTTTTATTTCTGTGGCTAGAATTTCTAGTACTATGTTGAATAAAAGTAGTAAGAGTGGACATGCTTGTCCTGTTACTGATCTTGGAAGAAGAGCTCCTAGTTTTTCACCATTGGGTATGGTATTAGTTGTGGGTTTGTCATATATAGCCTTTATTATGTTGAAGTAGTTCCCTCTAAATCTATTTTGTTGAGATTATTTTTTTTTTTATCATGAATGGATGTTGTACTTCACCAATGCTTTTTCTACATTAGTGAGATGATCATATGGTTTTACCTATTTTTTTTGTTACCTATTTTGTTTTGTCTTGTAGTGTCCTTATCTGATATTGGTATCAGGGTAATGCTGGTCTCTGAATGAATTTGGAAGTTTTCCTTCCTATTCTATTTTTTGGAATAGTTTGAGAAAGAATAGGTATTAACTCTCTACATGTTTGATAGAATTCGCCTGTGAAACCATCTGGTCCTGGACTTTTGTTTGTTGGGAGGCTTTTGTTTTTGTTTTGTTACTGATTGAATTGCATTAGTAGTAATCACTCTGTTAAATATTCTATTTTTTCTTGATTCAGCTTTGGAAGATTATATGTTTCTAGGAATTTAACCATTTCTCCTAGGTTATTTAATTTGTTGGCATAAAACTTTTTTATAGTTATTTCTCCTCCTTCAATTCTGATTTTATTTATTTGAGTCATCTTTTTTTTTTAAGCCTGGCTAAATGTTTATCAGTTTTGTTGATATTTTCAAAGAAGCATCTCCTAGTTTCATTTATCTATTCTGCTGTTTTTATAGTTTTTATTTCATTTACTATGTTATAATCTTTATTATTATTATTATTATTATTATTATTATTATTACTACTACTACTACTATTTTGCTTGTGGCCTCTGCCTTTATTTGTTCTTTTTCTAGCTCCTTTAGGTATAGGGTCAGGTTGTTTGAGATTTTTCATGCTTCTTGTTGTAGGCCTGTATTGCTATAATTTTTCCTCTTAAAATAGTTTTTCCTGCATCTGAAAGATTTTGGACCATTGTTTTATTTTCATTTGTCTCTATTTTTTTTAATTTCCTCTTTGATGTATTGCTGGACCCACTTACTGTTCAGTAGCATGTTATTTAGCTTCTATGTATTTGTGTTCTTTCCAGATTTTTTTCTTGCATATGATTTCTAGTTTCATACTGCTGTGGTCAGAAAGGGTGCATGGTATGATTTCAGTCTTTCTTAATTTTTTGAGACTTGTTTTGTGGCTTAACATGTGATCTCTTCTGGAGAGTGTTCCATATGGAATTGAAAAGAATGTGTATTCCACTGTTTTGGGATGAAATGTTCTGAATGTATCTGTTAGATCCATATGGTCCAATGTGTCATTTAAAGCCACTATTCCTTGTTGATTTTGTTTGGATGATCTATCCATTGATGTGTGTGTGAAAATCTCTTACTATTGTATTACTATTGATTTCTTCCTTTGTGTTTGTTAATGGTTGCTTTATGTATTTGGCTGCTGTCATGTTGGGTGCATAAATATTTACTGTTGTATCTTATTGTTGGATTGTTCTCTTTATGTAGTGACCTTCTTTGTCTCTTGTTAATCTGTATTGTAAAGTCTGTTTTGTCCAATATAAGTATTGTTACCCTATCTTTCTTTTTGCTTCCATTTGCATATTAAATGTTTTTTCCATCACTCCATTTTCAATCTGATGTGTTTCTAAGTCTGAAGGGAGTCTCTTGTAAGCAGCATATAGATGGGTCTTGCTTTTTTATCCTTTTCAGTCACTCTGTGTCTTTTGATTGGAGTAATAGTCTGTTTACATTTAAAGTAATTATCAATAGGTAGGTACTTACTGCCCTTTGTTACTTGTTTTACGATTGTTTTTATTGTTCTTTTTTCCTTTCTTCTTGTCTTCCCTATAGTTTTTTTAATATTATGCTTAGATTCCTTTCTACTTATTTCTTGTGTACCCATTATAGGTTTTTGATTTATGGTTACCATTAGATTCATATATAACATCTCCTGCATATAGCAGTCTATAGTAAGTTGATGGTTACTTAAGTTTGAACCCATTCTAGAAGCACTAAATTTTTACCCTTTACCCTCTATGCACACAAAATTTTATGTATGTCATGGTCTTCTTTACATCGTTTTATTTTGTGAATTTGATTGATTTTTCTGCTGGTCTTTGGGTTGTTTTCAGAGTTAGTTGCACTAATGTGGCTGTTATCTTGGTATATAAATGGAACAAGGTAAGCTCAGGATCCTTCTACTCTACCATCTTCCCAAACTCCCTCAGGATGGATAACTTTTTGTTTTAACCTAATTTTTTTGGAGATTTTTATTTTTTATTTTATTTTATTTTTTTTAATTTTTATTTATTTATGATAGTCACAGAGAGAGAGAGAGAGAGGCAGAGACACAGGCAGAGGGAGAAGCAGGCTCCATGCACCGGGAGCCCGACGTGGGACTCGATCCCGGGTCTCCAGGATCGCGCCCTGGGCCAAAGGCAGGCGCCAAACCCCTGCGCCACCCAGGGATCCCTGGAGATTTTTATTTTTAAGTAATCTCTGCACCCAGTGTGGAGTTCAAACTCACAACCCCGAGATCAAGAGTCACATGTTCTACTGACTAAGCCAGCCAGGCATCCCAGGATGGATGATTTTTAAGGTTCTTGGTAGAAATTGCCAAATTACATTTCAGAAAAATTATAACCTGTTTTATTGTCATACCAGCAATGTATAAAAGTGGCCATCTTGTTGAACCTTACCTCACAAGGATGTTTACCTTTTAATCTTTGTGAATATCAGTGGAAATGATATTTCTTAATATAACTTAAATAACATTATATTAGGTATTTTATTGTTTTTAATTCAGTTTTTCCTATTTTTGAGGTTGAATACTCAGTGTTGCTACTTTTACATGGAATTTAGTTTGATAGTAATCATTCTAGTTTATATATGCCCTCCAAAGTTGTATAAGAAACCTATCTTTTTTGTCCCCTAACAGAAGGAGCATAAAGTTTTCTATCTCTGCATAAACTCAATAACGGCTTGTTTTTTTTGTATGTTTTTTTTTTTAAAGAGATTGCATATATATGTAGGAATTGGAGAGTTGAATAATTCAGATGAATAACAAAGAGAAAGGAGTCCTTCAATTTAGAGTCTCTTACTTGACTTTGTTGTGACCATGCAGATTTTTGTCCTTGGTACTGTGTTCAGTACTTAATGGAAAAGGGATGCAGAGAGAAAGCTCCTGGAAATCTAAGTTCATAGTTATCTTTAAAGTGTTGAAACACAACCCTTTTGTATGTTGAAACTTTAATACACATCGGGAAGGTCCCCAAGTGCAGATTTTTCTGGTTGATAAAATTTGTTTTCCAAAATGTGTTCTCTTTGTTCTCACAGATCTATTAAGTTCCTTGAAGGTAGGAATCAGATCTTGTTCATTTTTGTATCCTGAGTGTAATTACAGGCACACAACAGGTGCTCAGAAAGTGTGTGAATAATAGACTCTCTGAAAGAGTAAAAGATTGAACGTGGAGTTTGAAGACCTGCGGTTTTTCCCATTAATACACTTGAGCTGTAGGACCTTGTGTAGACTATATAATATCTTCAGAACCTCAGTTTCATCAACTCATGGATGCTCTGCTTGTTCCATTTACTTCACAAAGTTGAGAAATAAATGAGATAAAATATATTAAAGTATCTTGTGAAATTAAACAGTACTGTGCAGTTGTGAAAGTTATCATCATCATTATTCTATTTCTGGTAAGTACTTGATAATGAGTCCCATTGTTAAGAAATTACCAAGAAGAATATGCCAGAGACTGCTAGCCGAGCACCAAAAATCCATTGTTTCCTCTTCTTGGACCTATCACTGGACTGTCTGTTGGCCTCTCTTGCATTTAGTATGGTTATGTGACTGAGTTCTAACTAATGAAGTGAACAGAAGTAATGTGTGCCACTTCAGGCCTGGCCCGTAAAAACCTCTCATGCAGGCTCCTTCAAGTTTTTTTCTGGAAATGGAGACAACCTTTAGGGTAACTGTGGTAGTCTTTAAAGGTAGTAAAACCTCCTTAAACTTCATATGCCTGCATTCAGCCATCCCATTCTACTACATGAGCAAAAAATTTAACTTCCGTTGTATTTGAATCACTGTGCATTTTGTGGTCTACTTATTCATAGCAGTTAGACAAACCCTATTTTTTTAAGCTTTAACAATTTTTTTTGTGTTTCTTATTAGTTTCAAAGGTAGAATTTAGTGATTCATCAGTTGCATATAACGGCAGTGCTCATTTTATCAGTGTCCTCCTTAATGCCCATCACCCAATTATAATTATCCCTTCCCTCCACATCCACCTCCCCTCCAGCAACCCTCAGTTTGTTTCCTAGAGTTATTTCACTTAGCATAATACCTTGTAGTCCCATCCACATTGTTGCAAATAACAAGCTTTCATTCTTTTTGATGGCTGGATGGATAGATCGATAGACAGATATACACACGCACACGTACGCCCACACACCCCACATCTTTATCCATTCTTTGGTTGATGGACATCTGGGCACATTCCATATTTTGGCTATTGTGGACCTTGCTGCTATAAACATTGGGGTGCACGTGCCATTTCAAATCACTATGTTTGTATCCTCTGGATAAATACTTAGTGCAAATGCTGTGTTGTAGGATAGCTCTATTTTTAACTTTCTGAGGATCCTCCATACAGTTTTCCAGAGTGGCTGCACCAGTTTGGATTCCCACCAGCAGTGTCAGAGGGTTCCTCTTTGTCCATCTTTGCTTCTGACTGGTGTGAGGGTGGTATCTCGTTGTTTTGATTTGTATTTCCCTAATGCCAAGTGATGTGGAGCATTTTTTCATGTGTCTGTTGGCCATTTGTCATCTTTGGATAAATGTCTCTTCGTATCTTCTGCCCATTTCTTGACTGAATTTTTTGTTCTTTAGGTGTTGAGTTTAATAGGTTCTTTATAAATTTTGGATACTAGCCCTCTATCTTTCAAGACACTTGCAAATATCTTCTCCCATTCTGTAGGTTGCCTCTTAGTTTTGTTGAATGTTTCCTTTGCTGTGCAGAAGCTTTTAATCTTGATGAAGTCTCAGTAGTTCATTTTTGCCTTTGTTTCTCCTGCGTTTGGAGATGTGTTTAGCAAGGAGTTGCTGTGGCTGAGGTCGAAGAGGTTGCTGCCTGAGTTCTTTAGATTTTGATGGATTCCTGTCTCACATTTAGGTCTTTCATCCATTTTGAATTTATTTTTGTGTATGGTGTAAGAAGGTGGTCCAGTTTAATTCTTCTGTATGTGGCTGTACAGTTTTCCCAACACCATTTGTTGAAGAGACTGTCTTTTTCCCGTTGGATATTCTTTCCTGCTTTATCAAAGATTAGTTGACTATAGAGGCAAGGGTCCATTTCTAGATTCTCTGTTCTGCTCCATTGATCTGTGTGTCTGTTTTTTTGTTCCAGTACCATACTGTCTTAATGACTACAGCTTTGTAATACAGCTTAAAATCTGAAATTGCGATGCCTCCAGCTTTGGTTTTCTTTTTCAACATTACTTTGGCTGTTTGGGTTCTCTTACGGTTCATACAAATTTTAAGATTGTTTGTTCCAGCTCTGTGAAAAATGTTGATGGCATTTTGAATGAACATGGATGCAAAAATTCTCACCAAGACACTAGCTAATAGAACCCAACAGAACATTATAAGGATTATTCACCACAACCAAGTGGGATTTATTTCTGGGCTGCCAGGATGGTTCAGCATCTGCAAATCAGTCAGTGTGATACACCACAGTAATAAAAGTCCTATTAAAAGGAACATATTAGGGATCCCTGGGTGGCGCAGCGGTTTAGCGCCTGCCTTTGGCCCAGGGCGCGATCCTGGAGACCCGGGATCGAATCCCACATCGGGCTCCCGGTGCATGGAGCCTGCTTCTCCCTCTGCCTATGTCTCTGCCTCTCTCTCTCTTTCTCTCTGTGTGTGACTATCATAAAAAAATAAAAATAAAAAGGAACACATTAACACATGCTCTGCTTTTTCTTTAGTGTGCTTTACTCTTTCATAATCCTTATAAGCAAGGGGTAGCAGGGTAAAGATACAAGTATATGAACTTGTGGTCCGTACATTTAGAAGATAAAATTGAAGAATTAGATTTTGTCATTTCAGATTTTTTTGGTTGAGAAAATTTAAATAATGAGATTTATGGCTTATTATTAAGGCTTATTTAGATAATTTATGTATTTTTCAGTTTTTTATTGTTTGAGGCCAAGGTTTCAAAAGAGTATGGAGTTTTGGTATACCTTGCTTTAATTGGAATTGAGGGGGTGGCTTAGAGATTTAGTGCCCGCCTTCAGGCCAGGGCGTGATCCTGGAGACCTGGGATGAGTCCCACATCAGGCTCCCTGCGTGGAACCTGCTTCTTCCTCTGCCTGTGGTTCTGCCTCTCTCTCTCTCAATCGGTCTCTCATGAATAAATAAATAAAATCTTTAAAAAATAATTGGAATCGAGGGTCTAAGTTTTTTCTTTGTAACATTATAATGTTAAAGATATGATAACCAAGATACTCTTTTTCTATTTATTAGCTGGTTCTGACCCATTTCATTATAAAAGTTTGTTAGTGATGAGATATCTAGACATGCTCCAGCAATTGGAGGGCAAGATATTTTCTTCAAAATAAGCATGTTTGTGAAATTCCATATTACCTTCCTATGGAATATTGGGGAAGTTAAAATATACACTTATGCTTTTGTCTGGCAGCTTTTACCTAAAGTAACTGATAATATTGTATCATAAAATTGGGGGGAGGGTGCTTTAAATCTATTTAAATTTAAATAAATGCTGAGGTAGTCTAATAATGTCCTTAATATCAAGTACAATATTGATCAGTCTCCTTATCTAGCAAAGTTTAGCACCTTTTACTTTCTAGAATATTTTGATTATGGAAATAAATAATATACCATCAAATGTAATGAAAATAATTATCACAAAACCTATGTATTTTACTGTCTAGAGAAGGACTTACCCCCTTTCTTCTTAGACAATAAATTTAATTTCATGCATTGTGTTTAGTAATCTTATTTCTCCTGGGAATCTTGAGTTCTTGTCTGGGTTACAGTTAATTCAAATAAGAAAATAAGCTGAAATAGAGATTGGTAAGAAATAAACCTTACAGTAGTGCTTTAAGAGATAACAGCAAAGGACAAAGCAGCCATAGGAAAGAAGAAAAAAACTAAATGTATAAACAGGAGTCTGAAGGAATTAGGTGAATTGACAAGCTGAGTCCTATAGCCTTGGATACCTTTTAGGAGTATTGAACTATTATAGCATATGCAATAATTGATAATAAAAATTATCTCGACACAAAAAATGAGTTATGTTTGGAATCCTTTTTGGTAGAATGTGAAGTACATTTTAGAGTTTCTTCAGAAATTGTTATAATCAAGTTTGAGTGGTTCCCAATGATCTGAAAATTTTACTTAAATCAGAATGGCTTATTTCCTAAACAAATAGCTACAATTTCTAAAAAATTATTTCCTTTTTGATTGCATAGAAAAAGGTACATGATTCTTGATCTCTGACTACCTGATTATTCACCTTCAAATGCAGTTCCTTCAAGTTATTAACCTTGGAGTGGTTTGGGTTCCTATCTAGTTACTATAGGAAGAGGCCACATTTTAGATTCTTTTATGGAAGTCAGAAGCTAGAGTAATTACTAAATTTTATACATATATATTTTTAAATTTTTTTTATTGGAGTTCAATTTGCCAACATATAGCATAACACCCAGTGCTCATCCCACCAAGTGCCCCCCTCAGTGCTCGTCACCCAGTCACAAATTACCAAATTATTAACAGATGAGTTTTTGCACTTTGATTTTTAAAACAAAGTTTAGGGGCACCTGCGTGGCTCAGGTTATGATGGGGGGGGCCCTGGGTTTGAGCCCCACTTTGGGCTCCTGCTTTTCCCTCTCCCTTTGCCCCTCCCCACCCCCATTCGTGTGCATGCACTCTCTTGCTCTCTCTCAAATAAACAAAAACTTAAATTTAATCCACTTGCTATCTTTCATATAAATTGATTTTAATACTTTATATTTAACTCTCCCCCCCCTCCCCTCACCCCCTGCCAAAAGCTATGTCTATATTCTTTGGAATCTATCACTTGCTTTTTTAGAAAAGCTGTATTTCAGTACAGCAGAAACTGCTTTCTACTTGACTGATCATTTGCTTACAGGTACTTTGCAGCAGGAAGATAACTGGTTGGCACTGCTGAGCTTTTATTCATTTTACAAGTGGGGTAAAACATTACAGTTATACTAAAAGAGAAATATGTTTTATTAAAGTAACTTTGCAGGGTTATTCTCTATAGCACACTGAAGATACTCCTAAACAAAATCACCACAGTGCCTCACATGTGATAGATGTTTAAGAAGTACTTGTTGAATGAATGAGCATTGAATTAAAAGTATTGGGATCCCTGGGTGGCGCAGCGGTTTGGCGCCTGCCTTTGGCCCAGGGCGCGATCCTGGAGACCCGGGATCGAATCCCACATTGGGCTCCCGGTGCATGGAGCCTGCTTCTCCCTCTGCCTATGTCTCTGCCTCTCTCTCTCTCTCTCTCTCTCTCTCTCTCTGACTATCATAAATAAAATTTTTTTTTAAAAAAGTATTTTGGGGGGCAGCCCGGTTGGCTCAGCGGTTTAGCGCCACCTTCAGCTCAGGGCCTGATCCTGGAGACCAGGGATCAAGTCCCACGTCAGGCTCCCTGCATGGATGGAGCCTGCTTCTCCCTCTGCCTACGTCTCTGCCTCTCTCTCTCTCTCTCTCTCTCTCTCTCTCTCATGAATGAATAAATAATAAAAATTAAAAAAATAAAAGTATTTTTGTTGTCTTAGGAACTTACAGGCAAAGTATCAGGTGCCCTATATACAAAAGATTCTTAACTGGAAAATGTTAACCATCATATAGTAATTATATTTATTTGTGTCTGGGACACAGGTGGCGATAAAAATAATTGATAAATCTCAGCTGGATGCAGTGAACCTTGAGAAAATCTACCGAGAAGTACAAATAATGAAAATGTTAGACCACCCACACATCATCAAACTTTATCAGGTAAGATGTAACCTTATTCCTCTCCATGCTTCTCACTACCTGTTTCCTCATTTGCTTCATTTTTCTCTTTTGTGTTAGTTTTCTTAGTCCATAAAAAAAGAATAATTACATGGTTTTATTAAGCTGAGCACACACATTTTCTATAAGTAAAAAATTAGGAAATAAAAAACTAGTAGCTTAATTTTAAGTTGTCTCAGACTAAGTTATTTAACTTAAAAAGTTTAAAAAAAAAAAAGTTTGTAATTGGGGATCCCTGGGTGGCTCAGCGGTTTAGCGCCTGCCTTTGGCCCAGGGCACGATCCTGGAGTCCAGTGATCAATTCCCGCGTCGGGCTCCCGGCATGGAGCCTGTTTCTGTCTCTGCCTCTGTCTGTCTATCAAGAATAAATAAATAAATCTTAAAAAAATAAAAATAAAAATAAAATTTGTAATTGTGCATTTATGATGCTCAACGCTGTTGGCTTTTGGTGGTGATGCCATTAATGAGGATATGGCAGTTTTGCTTATTTAAAAAAATACACTGTTTATGTTTTATGAAATACAAAGGTTAAAATAGTATATTACTTAGTGGCATATTTTATAATACTTAGAGCCAAATCTTATCTTGTTTGGATTATTTTGTCAGATAAAGTAAAAGAGTCATTTTTTAAAAAATCATTTTTTAATAAATTATTGAGATATAATTTTGTAAAATAAATTGTACCCATTTCAAGTGTGAGCTGTGTTTTTTTTTTTTTTAAAGGAAGATCTTCTCTAGGGTTCCTGGGTGTCACAGTTGGCTAAGTGTCTGACTCTTGGTTTCAGCTCTGGTCTTGATATCGAGGGTTGTGGGATCCAGCCTCATGGCTGGCTCCATGCTCAGCACAGAGTCTGCTTGGGATTCATTCTCTTTCTCTCTCTCCCCCTCCCTTAGCGCCCCCCCCCCCACCTGCACATGCTCTCTCTCTTTCCCTAAAATAAATTAATAAACCTTAAAAAAAAAAAAGGAACATCTCTGATTCTTAAAGAGTAATTCATGTTGAGGAATAATAATGTAATACAAAACATTTTTTAAACACTTCTATTCATTAATTAGAATTTTTATACTGGAAAAAAAAATTTTTTTTTAAGGGGGGGAAGGCAAGAGAGAGAAAGAGAAGGGGAAGAGAGAGAATCTTAAGCAGGCTCCATGCTCAGCACCAAGCCTATAACCGGGCTTGATCTCACAACCCTGAGGTCATGACCAGAGCCAAAAATCAAGAGTCCAGTGCTTAACCAGCTGAGCCATCCAGATGTCCCTATTGGAAAACTATTTTTAAACTAAAATGTTATAGTATGCTAGCCCAGGACTTGGATCTCCATAGCGTGAGGCATGCACCCAGTGGTATGCTGGACTCAGCCTGTGCTAGCTCGTAAGAACTGATTGGTAGATTTGTAGATGTTTTGCGATTCAGCTCAAAATCAGCCTTGGTGGGAGTATTTACACCATAGAGAGCTACTTACAGGTCAGGGCTTTTTTTTTTTTCCCACACAGAGCTAATACTGGCATGCCATTCTGTGCACTCACGTGGGTTAGCACAAGTGTCCCTTGGGCATAAGAAGCAAATATTAGAACCCTATGCTTATTTTTTGTATTTATCTTCTTGTGTGCATTCTATAATGTACATAATGTGTTTATACAGTGGCACAAGTATGTAATTTGTGTCTCTGCTCATATTCATATAAACATATGCATATGTGTTTGTATATACACGTACATGTATATATGATACATGTTTAGCTAAACAACTTGTTACTAATAGAGACTTGCAATTAAAAAGGTGTAGAAACCAGGGGATCCCTGGGTGGCTCGGCGGTTTGGCGCCTGCCTTTGGCCCAGAGCGCGATTCTGGAGTCCCGGGATCGAGTCCCATGTCAGGCTCCCGGCGTGGAGCTGCTTCTCCCTCCTCCTGTGTCTCTGCCTCTCTCTCTATGTCTATCATAAATAAATAAATCTTAAAAAAAAAAAAGTGTAGAAACCATTGGAGACCATTAATATTACCATTAGAATAAGAGACCATGGTGTGCCACTCAAAACAGTTCCTAAGTTCTAAAACTGCAGACTTCTTTGGTCATATTTATATCAGAGTATTTCTCCTTTTAAGCTTTTTTTTTTTTTTAATTCCTAAAGAGGATCGTTATAAGGAACTAATCCAAATCCTTAGAAGTCTGATGAACCATAAGCCAAACTGAGGTTAAAACTACAGTAATTCACATAATTCCATCTTTATTAGAGCTAAATAAGCAGTTAAATTGACTTACTATTTAGCTTATTCAGACTCCAGTTGTTGGTAGCTCTTAGTTTTCTGGCCTGATTGGGAATAGTCTTAAACCTTCATGTTAGAGCAAAATTAATTTTCACCTTTTCAGTAGATAGCAGTTAAATTTTCATTCTTAGCATGTGCCAGTACATAAAAAGATAATGTTACAAAGAATCTAAAATTCACTCATTTTGAGCTTATAAATTAATTTCCTTTTGATACAGTATAGTTTGAAATACGAAGTTGGTGACACTGACATGCTTCCTTTCTAAACATAGGAAAACTAATTTGAATAAAACTGTACAGCAGTGGAGTTAGGAAGAAGCTTTTGAACAATGTTTTTAAAATAACAGTACTTTGTAATAATATTACAACAGAATAGGAGGAATATACTATTGTGCCAGATTATCTAGACTACAGGCTAGATAAATTGAGCTCTATTTTATTATTCTTAATCAGTCTACCATATAGCACAGGGCTAGAAAAGTCCATCAGAAGGTGGTAAAAAGTTGATCTTCCATTTGTTAAAATGGAAATTTTGTGTCAGTAGGTCTGGGGAGGGGCCTGAGATTCTCCCATTTCTAACAGATGCCAGGGCAGTGCTGCTGTTGTTGCTGGTCCATGGACCATACTTGGAAAAGTGAGGATCTAGATTTCTCACAAAAGTGTTAGCAGAAGGTTATTGTCTTGTAAACTTTGCCACCTTCTGAATTATTCATAAATTTGATACTTTTATTAGTTTTATGTAATAACTCCATAGAATGTTGAGTTGCAATATAATAGAACTGCAATCCTTTCCTGTCAGACTAATATGGAATTATTTATCAATAGGTAATGGAGACCAAAAATATGTTGTACCTTGTGACAGAATATGCCAAAAATGGAGAAATTTTTGGTAAGTATTTACTATTCTTTAAATTTGTTTTTAATTTGGAAATGTCACTAATCTTCATGAATGGAATATTTCCTATTGATTTTCCTGCTTGTTTAAGAGTTGGCAACATGAACTAGAAATTTTTAAGCATTACAATATAATAAAATATTCAGTAAAACAAAGCTGTGGAATATAATTTATTCTCTTGTGTTCATGATGTTTATGGTATTAAAGCTATTGCTTAATTCTGTCATCTGCTATTGCAAGGGGGACTTTCTTTCCTTTTATCCTCATTTTTTACCTTTCCTTCCAGGGGAAAAATCAGTTGACAAATACTGAGTTCCAGCTATGTCCCAGGCATTGTTGTAGGTTTAGGGGACGTAATGGTGACCGAAATAATCCAGTCCCTTCCGTTGTGGCGCATACATTTTAGTAAGCTACTAATTATACTGACTATAGCTGTGAGACCCTGGGAAAGTCATTATACCTTTCTGGGACTTGATTCCTTCATCTCTAATAAGGAAGGGTTTTGATTAATTGGTTTCTATGATCCATTCTAACCCTTAAAAAAATTACAAATATTTTGTTCTAGTTTTCACATATTTTTATTCTTAACAGAGCCAGACTACCTAAGTGTAGTCTAACCACTTTTGGTTTTTAACCTGCACATTTAAATCCAAAATGGTTTTTAAATAGCCTTAGTGAGTAATTATTCATATATAGTAAATTTCTTATATTTAATGTGTACAACTTAATTCACTTTCGCATGCGCACACACGCGAAAGAAACCATCACCACAGTCAAGATATCCATAATTCCCAAAATATCCTTTGTCTATCTTGCCCCACCTCACCTGCAAGCAACTACTGCTCTGTTTTCTGTTGCTATAGATAGTTTTATAAATGTGGTCATACAGCATATACTTTTTTTTTTGCATGGCATTTTTCAGTGTAATTGTTTTAAGATTTATCCATTTTGGGGATCCCTGGGTGGCGCAGCGGTTTAGCGCCTGCCTTTGGCCCAGGGCGCGATCCTGGAGACCCGGGATCGAGTCCCACGTCGGGCTCCCGGTGCATGGAGCCTGCTTCTCCCTCTGCCTGTGTCTCTGCCTCTCTCTCTCTCTCTCTGTGTGACTATCATAAATAAATAAAAAAATTAAAAAAAAAAAAAGATTTATCCATTTTGTGTGTATCAATATTTCTTTTCATTGCTAAGTAGTTTTATTGTAAATAGCTTTCTACTGTATGAATATACCCCAGGTTATCCATTCATTTGTTCCTATGAATATTTGGGTTGGTTTTGGATTTTGGCCATTACACATGAATTGCTCTGAACATTCATGTCCAAGTCTTTGACTTACAGTCTACCTTCAGGTAATTATTCATCACTTTACATATAGCATGAGTCGTAATATGCCATTATTTTGCAGCTCCTGGCTTTTATGTTCTTGTCAGACATTTTACTTATGCTTATTTTATAAAATACAAAATACAGTGTTGTTGCTTTTGTTTAAAAAGTCAATTATGTTTTAAAGATATTGCAGTATTTTTTAAAATCTTACATATTTATTAGTGAAATTATTGCTGTATCCCTATATATAGATGCACATTTTCATTTTCGTTTCTTTGTATAGATACATACCTTCATCTGGTGTCATTTTCCTTCTGTCTGAAGGATTTTCTTTGGCATTTCTTGTAATGCAGGTCTGTTGGTGATGAAATCTTTCAGCTTTTGTGTGTCTAAAATCTTTGTTTTTGAAAGATATTTATACTGGGTATATAATTCTAATTTGGGTTTTTTTTTTCTCTTTCAGTACTTTAAAGATGTTGTTTCCTGTATTCCCATTTGCATTATTTCTGAAAAAAAATCTGCTGTCCTCTTTTTCTTTATTCCTCTGTATATAATGTGGCTCGATATCGTGGCTGCTTTTATAGTTTTTTATTTTTTACTGGTTTCAATGATTTCGCTATGATATGTATGGTTTTCTTCAGGATTCTGTTCTTTGAGCTTCCTGGACCTGTGAATATATAGCTTCCATCAATTCCAGAAAACTCTCAGCCATTAGTTTCTCAACTAGTTTTTCTGGCCCACCCATTTCTTATCTTTAGAGACTCTGATTACACATATCTTAGGCTGATTGAAATTGTTCTACAGCTCACTAATGTCTTTTACCATTTAAAAATATTCCTTTGTCTTCCTGTATTTCCTTTTGGATAGTTGATGTTTGTAGGTCTTCAAGTCCTAGCATCTTTTCTTTTGCAATGTCTAGTTTGCCATTAATCTCAATCCATTTGCCATTAATTCCTCGTCTCAGATGTTGCAATTTTCTGCTCTGTAAACTTGATTAGGGCCTTTTTCTTTCTTTTTTTATAACTACTATGTCTTTTTTTTTAAAGAATTTATTTATTCATGAGAGATAGAGGCAAAGACATAGGCAGAGGGAGAAGCAGGCTCCTCGAGGGGAGCCCAATGCGGAACTCCGTCCCGGGACCCCAGGATAATGCCCTGAACCAAAGGCAGATGCTCAACCACTGAGTCACCCAGGTGTCCCTATCTACTATGTCTTTAGCTTTTTCAACATCTGGAATACATATTTAATAACTTGTAATGTTCACATCCCCTAATTCTGGTATCTCTATCAGTGCTGAATCAGTTTTAAACCATTCATATTTTTCCCCAATTTTGGTCAGATTTTCCTGCTTACTCACATGCCTGGTAGTCTTTGAGTGGATGTCAGACATTGTCAGTTTTACCTTACTGGTTGCCACATATTTTTGTATTCCTATACCTTCTCTTGACCTTTGATGTGGGACACAGTTGAGTTACTTGGAAGCAGTTTATATCTTTTGAGTCTTCCTTTTATGATTGGAGTAGTGCTCAGTCTAGGTGTTATTATTCCCACTTTGGGGAGTACTCTACCCAATGCCCTGTGATTTTGGAGCTTTTTTAGCCTGGTCAGTAGAAACAGACAGTGTTCCTGGTACCAGGCACTATTTTTTTTTTTTTAATCCTAATAGATGATTCTTTTTCTAGCCTTGAGTGGTTTTCTCACATATGTGCCAGTACTCTCCTGGATGCTCAAGGGGGACCTTCACATATCAGAGCTTTGCAGTTCTCAACCTCTCTCCTTTGGTACGCTCTGTTTTGTTATCTTTATTCAGCTTGTTCTCCTTAGACTCTCAGTTCTGTCTCCTTAACTCAGGGACTCTGCTGGGCTCTGCCTGTGTCTCCTTTTCCTATCCTGTGGCCTACATCCTTTCTCTCAAGGCATTAGTTGAGGGTATTCATGAATCTTACTTCATTTCTTTCCTGCCTGTCAGGGATGACTCTTCTTTGCCTCATGTTCAGTGTGCTATAAACCAGTGTCATATATTTTTGTCTTTTATTTGTTGTGGGGGTTGTTTTGGGCGGGTAAGTCCACTCGCTGTTACTGTATCTTGGTTGAAAGAAGTTTCCAATCCTATCAAAATTATCTTTAATTTTAGCTATTTTTTTAAAAGATTTTATTTATTCATGAAAGAGACAGAGAGAAAGAGGCAGAGACACAGGCAGAGGGAGAAGCAGGCTCCATGCAGGGAGCCCAATGTGGGATTTGATCCCGGGTCTCCAGGATCATGCCCTGGACTGAAGGTGGCACTAAACTGCTGAGCTACCTGGGCTGCCCAAGTTTAGCTATTATAAAAGAAAGAATTATGTATATTTCTGTAGTTTTTAGAAATGTATTATTTAAAGTTGAATTCTAAATAGTTTTTTTTTTTTTAAGATTTTATTTATTCAGTATCAGAAAGGGAGACAGAACATAAAGACTCCTAACTCTGGGAAACGAACTAGGGGTGGTGGAAGGGGAGGAGGGCGGGGGGTGGGGGTGAATGGGTGACAGGCACTGAAGGGGGCACTTGATGGGATGAGCACTGTGTGTTATTCTGTATGTTGGCAAATTGAACACCAATAAAAAATAAATTTATTATAAAAAAAACTGTTCATACCTTCAGATAAAGGGCAAATATATATGTAAAAAAATTTTTTTTAATTTATTCATGAGAGACAGAGAGAGACAGAGACACAGGCAGAGGGAGAAGCAGGCTCCATGCAGGAAGCCTGACATGGGACTCGATCCCGGGACTCCAGGATCATGCCCTAAGCGGAAGGCGGCGCTAAACTGCTGAGTCACCAGGGCTGCCCTAAATAGTTCTATTTAATCATTTTCTAATTGTGTTTCAGGAAAGGTATCTTGCCTTTTTTACTTACAATTTTTCTTTTTCATGCTACTGCTTATTAAACTTATTTAAATTCTTAAGATATTTATTTAGAAGCTTTTTAACTGATGCTACAATCAGAACCGTATGGGCTTTGAAGCCAAACAAATCTAGCTTGCCATGTTACTTGTTGCATCACTTGTGGCAGGTATCTCTCCTTTTCTTCTTTCTTTTCCTTCATCCTTTTTTCTGTCTTCTGTTCTTACCCTTTTTCTTTCCTGTTCTTTCTTATATTTGCTTATTCATTCAGTTTAATCAGTTTTTCAAGAAATCTTTATTGAAAACCAGTTATGTGTTACATACTGTTTATATGGTTAGGACTACCACAATGAAGAAAACAGACAAAAATCCCTGTTACAAACCTTACATTCTGGTGTGGGGATAGAGACCATAAAAAATAAGTAAATTATATAGTATATTAGATGGTGATAAGTGTTATGGACATAGTAGAACAAGAAAGGGGGTGATTGGGGAGTAGGGAAGTAATTGCAATGTTAAATAGAGCAGTCAGGGAAGACCGGACTAACATTTGAGCAAAGACTGGAAAGCACAGTCAGACAGTTATGGAAGAAAGGATCATCCAGGAGAGGGAAGAGTAAATCCAGAGGTTCTGAAGGAGTACTGTGCTTGGTATGTTCAAGGAAGAGCAGGGAAGCCAGTATAGCTGGAAAGAGGCAGCAAGAGTAAGGAGGGAGGAAGAAGAGTAGGAGATGAAGTCAGAAAGGCAAATGGCAAGCAGAAGTGAGGCAGATTTGGAAGCTTTGTAGGCCATTGTAAGGACTTTAGCTCTTACTTTGAATAAAATAAGAACTATAAGAGGGGTTTGAACAAAGAAGAATGTCACATCTAAATCTAATTTGACATTTTAAAACCACCACTCTGGCTACTGTGTTGAAAATAGATTGTAGTGAGGGAGGGTAGAAACAGAGAAATCAGGTAGGAGGCTGTTTCAATAGTCCTAGTAAGAGATGATGATGGCTCAGCAGAGTAGTAGCAGTGCACATAGTGCTATGTGATCAGACTGACAATATGTCTTGAAAGAAGAATGGAGGGCAGCCCAGGTGGGTCAGCGGTTTAGCGCCACCTTCAGCCCAGGGCCTGATCCTGGAGACCCTGGATCAAGTCCCACATCAGGCTCCCTGCATGGAGGCTACTTCTCCCTCTGCCTGTGTCTCTGCCCCCCTCTCTCTCTCTCTCTCTCTCTCTCTCTCTCTGTCTCTCTCTCTCTCGTCTCTCTGTGTGTGTGTCTCTCGTGAGTAAATAAATAACTTTATTAAAAAAAATAACTTCTTTAAAAAAAAGAAGAAGAAGAAGAAGGAAGGAATGAATGAATAGAGGATGCCTTGGCTCATTTGGTTAAGCATCAGACTCTTGATTTTGGCTCAGGTAATCTCAGGGTCATGCAACTGAGCAAAAGTTTGTGACATTAAAAGTTTGGGAAAATAGGAGGAGCCAACAAAGGAGACCACAGAATGCAGTGTCCTGGTAACCAAGTGAGGCACATGTTCTTAGGAGGGTGGTATCGGGCACCTGGGTGGCTCAGTGGTTGGGTGTCTGGCTTTGGCTCGGGTCGTGATCTCAGGGTCCTGGGATCGGGTCCCACATGGGGCTCCCCGCAGGGAGCCTGTTTCTCCCTCTACCTGTGTCTCTGCATCTCTCTCTCTGTTTCTCTCATGAATAAATAAATAAAATCTTTAAAAAAAAAAAAAGTTCTTAAGAGGGTGGTGTGAATGAACATCTGTATCAAATGGATAGATCAAGAAAGATGAAGAATGAAGGTTTACCATTGTATTTGGCTTGGCAGTTGGTAAGAACAGTTTTGATGGAGTGAGTGGGTCAAAAGCTACAGAGAAGGGTTTTAACAGCAAATAAAAGAAGAAAAATGGAGAACGCAGAATATACCACTCTTACAAGGATTTCTACTGCAAAAGGGAGACTAGAAATGGGGAAGTAGTTGAGAAGAACAGTGGGGTCAAGAGGTTAAGTCTTCACCCACTGGAATATTTTTAAGGCTTGAAGCTATAGTTTGTTTTTTTTTTTTAAGATTTCATTTATTTATTTGAGAGAGATGGCTATTACTTGTGAGATGTCATTTCTGTGAAAATGGAATATTCTAAATTTTCTTTCTTGCCAAGACTTTTGATATTAAGAGTTTGGATCACATTGCTTTATAGAAATTGAAATATAATTTTGGGATTTGTAAATGTATGTAGTTTATTTTTTAATATAAAATAGGGTGAATACGGAATACAGAGTAAACTGTAGATTCAGATAGATACAAGCAAGAACAGTCTACTAGCCAGCCAGTTTATGACATGAAGCCCATGAGGAAATAAAACAGAAGTGAAAAAATGCCATCCGTAACATTAATCAAGTAGTGAAAAATATGTATAAGATTTTAAGTGAATTGAGTCAAAAATCTTTTAAGTCAATTGGAGGCTTAGATGAAAAAAAAAATCACATAAACAGTATTAAACTATGTGTTAAGAACTATTCATTAAAATTTACCTTTTATGTTTCTAACTTTGGAATTATTCTTTATCACACTTTACAAATACTCCTTTAGTGCCTACTTTGTTTTGGAGGGTGTTGTATTCCTTTTTTTTTTTTTTTTTAATACCTTAGTTTCATATTTAGTTGGCCAGCAAAGCATACTCTGTGTTCTTGAAAAAGTGACTTGAAATTAAATCCTTCTGTTTCCACAGTCATCACCCTGATCTAGGCTTTCATCACCTTATGTCTCAATTATGAAGATCGCATGTTTTATCACTGCCTGTTTCTTTTCCAATCAAATACATTTCTGAAATAATTCAGAATCTGTTTAATCTTACCCAGATATTATTTTTATTACATTACTACTGTGTTCAGTAATCTTCATCTCCCATTGTTTTTTGGATAAAATCCAGATTCTTCCATCTGCAAATAGGGTAGCTCCACTAAATAAATGCATGTGCCCAACTATTCCTTCCATACATCTATGGATTATCCTTAGGTATGGACAGCCAAACTGCACATTATGCTATCCACTTAGTAATCAAGTTTGCTTCTTTCTTTGTTCCTTGTTTTGTTTGTTTGTTTGTTCTTTTGGTCTGTATTTTTCTCTTCCAAGTTTTTATTTTTAAGAAAGTTAAAAATGTACCAATGTAAGAAATCAAATAATTCTGCAAGGTTTGTTAGAAACAAGATCAATTTCCCATCCTCCCCAACCCCATTTCCCTTCCTTAGAGGCAACCACTTTCACTTCTCTTAACTGATTAAATTTACCTCCTTTTCGCTAAGTAAAATGGTAAAATGCTGCTGCTCGCTTTTCCATTTTAGGCATAATCTTTTGAATACTCTTGAATTCTTTCCTTAGTCTCATATGTAAGAGATGTTATCTTAAGAGAGGTGTATAAAGACCAGTTGTGAGAGACCAAGAGTGTTTGGATGAAGGGTTCAGATTATTTCTTAGAGTAAGCATCTGAGAACCAAAAAGTGGTAACATGCGTAAGGACTTTTTTAGGAAGATAAATCCAGCAGGGATATGTAGTCTGAATTCGAGAAGAGGCCATTTAATAGACTGTTTTAATTGTCCAAAGGTAAGAGACTAAGTGCCTAGATTAAGATGTCATTTGTTGTAGTCAAAAAGATTTTAAGCAAAAGTCATTTCTAGTTCTAAAAATAACAAGTAATATTTATTGAGCACTCCCTTTTTGTTGGGTACTACTCAAGGTACCTTATATGATTTATTTATTTAAACTTTTCAGAAACCTTAGAAATTAGGCACTGAAAGATTCAGTACTTTGTCCAAAGTCACACAGCCAATAAGTGACAGAGCCTGAATTTGAACCCTGCAATTCTAGAGCCTGTTTGTTAATAATTTACTCTACTACCTCTCAAAAGGTCTTATTGACTGTCAAGAGGAAAACCGCAAGAGTTAGAATTTAAAGCAAACATGATTAAAGAATATTTGTGATGTGGTTGACAGCTATAGAGGGTCTGGTTCTCAACTAGAAAAGTACAAATTAGATTTTAAATGTGGTATTGGAGATAACAGCAGGACATTTAGTTTGATATGACCTGTTGGCAGTTGAAGATATGAAAGCAGACACCATTCAAAAAAGAATTTAAATTCAGCAACTAAAAAAACCAAAACAAAACAAAAACCTGTCACTCAGTTTAACAATGGGCAAAAGACAGGAATTAGGCACTTCACAAAAGAAGAAACATATGTGACCAAATAAACACATGAAAATTGTTCAACATTATTAGTCATCAGAGAAATGTAAATTAAAAACTACAATGAGATTACATTACATTATTAACTAGAATGGTTGGAATTTAAGAGGCTGATAATACTAAATGCTAATAAGGATATGAGCTAGTATTCTTACACATTGCTGGTAGGAGTGTAACATGGTGTATAGCCATTTGAGAGAACTGTTTCTCAGTTTCTTACCAAGTTAAATGGACATCTGCCTATTACCCAGAAATTCAGTGCCTAGGTATTTACCCAAGGAAAGAAAACAAATGTCCTTGAAACAACTTGTACATGAATGTTCACAGCAACTTTTTCACAATCGGGAACAAAAGGTCCGTCAATAGGAGAATGTATCCCAAACAAACTGTGGTATAGCAATAGATGGGAAGACAGCAGCAGTAGAAAGGAATGAAGTACTTAGACATGCAAAAATGTGAACAAATCTTACACACATCATGCCCAGTGAAAGAGGCTAGACACAAAAGAGTATATACTCTGTGATTCTGTTAACAGGAAGTTCTAGAAGAGGCAACACAAATACATGGTAATAGAAGTTGGAAAGTCTCTTTTCAATCTTTCTGGGGAGGGAGAGAATTGACTGGTGGCAAGAGAACTATCTTGGGTGATGGGAAATGTTTAGAATTATTTTGAGTGGTGGTTGTAGAGAGTATACAATTATCAGATCTCATCTAAGTAACCACCTAAGGATTTGCATTTTATTATAGCTAAATTAAACCTCAGTAAATTCTTTTCTGTAAAAGAAAAGTTTATTAGTAGAAGTATAGAGTTTAGAATTATCCGCATAGAAGGGATGAGTGAGGTTGTAATTAGTGATGAGATATCAGAGAAAAGAAGGCTTAAAAGTGAGTTTTGATTATGCTTGCTTTAGAAGTGGAGAAGTGGAATTGGTGGAGTAGAATCTTGGGGAGTAAGGACAGTTGCTGTCCTGATTAGACAAAGGAGAGAGAGCTTGGAGTCATGGAGGTGTGTATTTGGTCATCAGTAGATCACCACTGACTTTGAAGAGAGTACTTTTCAAGTAAATGGAGAGATAAAGCCAGATTTCAAGAATAAACCTATGGATAGTTAAGACAGTAAGAAAGATATACTATAAAATTATTTTTGAGGAAAGAGAAGGAAAAAATTGAGGGATAATTAGGGTCTGTAAAATTCAGTATTGTGTCAAGGTTTTGTTTGTGGTGATGTTTTTGGTGTTTGAGGAAGCTGCAAAGAAAAGGATGATGATTGGTGAAACAAGGTCCCTGGTTAGATGAGGTAATGGGATCAAAAGCACAGAGGGAATGGTTAACTTAGAAGAGAGGAATTCCTCCTTCTCTGAGAACATGATGCGTAAGTGTGGTCCCAGTGAGAATTAGAGCTGGTGCTGAGGACATGGCTGAGGATAGAGCTTTGGGGTAAAATAGAAGCAGGATGAGTTTGTTAATGTAGATTTAATTCATTATGTAATGTAGCAGATGAGACATCAGGGAAAGAGCAGTACATTAGACACTGTAGTGCGGGGAAAGGTTTAGAGCAGCTGGTGGTGCTCATATGATAGTCAAGGGATGAATAAAAGCATCAGTAATTAGCAGTGAGGGAGTTCATGTTAGACTCACAGTCATCAGTGCTTTCTGTCTCAGGAGGAGAGAAAGTAGGACAATAAGAATGACTCAGGTTGAGTACTGGAAGGATAGAAGGTCAAGTGTGTGTAGTACCTGCTATGGCCAGAGAGGTCAGAGTTGAAATGGCTCCAGGAAATCCAAGTTCAGGAGGGAGATAAGTGAAGCAACAAAGAGGCCCTGTGAGCTGAGAAAATAAGACAGTGGAGCAACTGCAGGTTATAAAGACGGTGAAGTTCTTTCGGGGGAAAAAAATGTTCATATACAAAAACCAAACCTCTAACCTTGAGCCAGTACATAACTTCCCAGCAGCTTGCCACTTTCCAGTTCTCTTCTGCTCCTGGCACTGGTTGCCCTAACTGTGCCCTGCTAATTCAGGAAAGGCCTTAGGTCTTTGCACTCTCCTCATCTGCTGTTGCTTTGCATAGAGAGAGGTTTCCTGTGCCATCTGGTTTTCTTGCTCCATCTGACTAGGTTTACACCAAAGAATGATAGAAGTAGCATGCTGGGACTGCATTTACAGTGCATGATTCATGCATGATGAGGTTATGGCATTTATGCCCTTTATTTTTATTTGGTTAATTAGATTGTACCTCATTCAATGAACAGTTGAAATAGCTTTAAAGGAGAATAATACAAAAACATTAATTCTAAAATGTAAGTAAGAATAAAGAGCTGAATCAAAATGTATGCAAGAGTAGAAAATACTCATGGGAGGTGAGAGAAGGAAACAAATATGCAGGCAGTAGGGCCTAAGAACTTCAGATTTGGCTGTAAGCATTCTGGCTCTCAGGGTGAAAAAGAGAGACAGTCATTTACAGAGTTTTGTCTAAGAGAAGGATATCTATTCCTCAAAGCAAAACTTTTCTTGGTAGTAAATTCTACAGTAAATTTTTCCTTTAGGGTTTCTTATAAAAGATACGATGTCACCCATCTATTTACAACAAAAATTCAATTGAAACTGTTAAAACTTTCAGGGGCTTCCATTGTTTTTGGATTAAAGTCCAGGATTCTTATCAAGGCCAGCAAGCATGATTACACTTCACATACCCCGGCTTTAAAAACAATAAAGATGATCATTTCTTAAACACTTAGATGTGCTAGACATTGTGCTAAGTTCTGTACACATACTATAGTCATTTTGTCCTCTGAAAAGCCTTATAAGATAGGGACTTACTAATATCTCCATTTTACAGTAGAGGAAATGGAGTTAAGCAGTTTCCCTAAGTCACAGAGCAAGTAAGTGAGTGGCATAACCAAAGCTTGAAGCTGAAATCTGACTTCCGAGCCTGAGCTTTTAACAACTCCGCTGTGCTTACATGTCTTCTTGACATTCTTGAACTTCAGCCTCTTCTCTCCTACTGACTTTACACATTACTGTTTTCTTCTGCTTGAAGGATTCTCTGCCCTCCCTTTATCCCCTTAAGCATGTCTCAGTTAATCGAATTGAACTATGATACATACCATCAAATTTAATAGTCATTAAAACTCAAAAACCAGGCAAAACATATAATGCTCTTGTCTACTTTAGTGAAAATGACTATTCTATTTTATCTTTCATGAAAATTGGAAACATTTGAGCCGGTCTTCAGTAATTTGGAAACTGGCCAGTGGACGTCTTACCAAATCTAATAACCATAAACCCATAACTAGGCTGGTTTCCATATTGGTTCTCCAAATAGAAATGTGTAAATTTCCAGATCTGTGCTCCTGTTGATCTAGAGCCCTGGAAAGCGCTTTGGTCTTTACATACTCAAGTCTTGCTTTTTATAAAGGCCTAGCTGATGCTCCATTTCTTCAGTGAAGCCTTTCTCAATTACTCTTGTCTACATTGATTTTTTTATGATACCATTATAGTTCTTTTTCCTGTACAACTCATCTTAGAATTTATCTACATACTGTGTTTCCTGCGTATCTTTTTATCTCTACTAGTTTATAAGCTGCTGAGAATTTAACACCACATACAGCATTTTATAAACACCCATTGAATGAATGTTGAATGTAGTAGTCTACTTTGGCCATATATACCTGGTTTACTCTGTGAAGCCAACACAAAAATACTGCTAGGTTAAGCATTCAGGAGGACTTCTTTGTTCAGTTTTTGAAAGGAGTTTTCTGTTGGCTTACTCTTCAGGAGATAAACTTGAATGAGGAAATACTAACTGAATCAAGGGAGAAAATTGGCTTCCTCTAGTGTACTGAGCAATTTTTGAGTACTTACTGATAGTTACCACCCTGTAGTTACATTCTTTCTTCCAACTCCCACACCTCTCTAAAATAACTTTTTCAGAGTGTAATGGTAAATAAGGGCATATAAATTTAATCTGAGTAATTTTGTTATCCAATTCATATGTAGCAGTTGGTGCTCATCTCTGAAGGATGCTGTTTTCTTCACCTGACAGCATGGCGTATATAATGGTCATTGAATTTGCCAAAAAGAGCCATGGATTATTTATAAAAAGATTTTGACCCTTTAAAAATTGTCCTTTGGAATCACAGGTGTAATTGAGGACGGTTATTCAAGATTCCTACAGTCTTTAGGAGTATTTCGCATATTTGTGTGGTCACATGCAGTAAATGGTGCAAAAATCCTAGGGTGGTCACCTCGTCAGACAATTTGGGCACTGTTCAAACAATTAAACCGGTAGTCAGCAGATTCCGGTCTGGTAATTAAATTACCCAGGGCCTTTGTTTTCAGATTTCTGCTCCTTGATATGCTTGCTGTGTCTTTCCAGGCCAAGCATGTGCCTGAGGTTTATTGATTCATTTCCTGTCTTTCCCTTTCAGTGGTAACCTATTAGGATGCTGGCTGGGGGAATTGAAAAGGGGCTTTGTTTTAGGCAGAATACCTTTAGACACTTGGCTACTCAGAGAACCTGAGGGACAATTTTTGCAGCCTTTGGTGACTATCTTGACAGTACTAAGGTCATGTTAGAAAAGTTATTCATTTGCCTTTCTTTAGGAGTTTACATAAGCTTTGAAGTTTTTACCCACTTGATAACACCGGCATCACTCTTAAGTTTTACAATTATTAGCCCACATCCCAGTGGCAGTGCTCCTTCACTCGGCCATCACTTCTGCCATCCTGTCATGGCTTTAGTTGGATAATTTCTCATCATTTCTCATCATTTCAGCAGCCTCATATCTCTTTGTCTAAAGATTTGTCTTTCTCTTAACCCATCTTCCATGTGGCTGTCAGAATGATCTCTCTAAATTGCAGATTTAATCCTTGTAGTTTTCTGCTTGAAATATTTCTGTGGCTCCCCAGTGTCTTAATATAAACTCAAAAGTGAGTACAGAATCAGGATGGTGATACGGCCCCACCTGCCTTTCCAGCCACATCCTGGTCACCTGTTTTAGGAGCTTCACTAGGTGAACACAATCTACTGTGTGGGTGTACAGGTGAATGTTGTTTTCACATGTGTGAGGATGGTAGATGTCAACGTAGAAAGATTAAATTGGTGTGTTCTTCAGAGGGGGTATGCAAAAATTGAATCATGCAGTAAAAATGAGACTGTTCTTGGGTATAAAATTTAGGATCTGTCCCTTTGAATATTTATTAGACATATGTAATGTAGTTACCTTTAAAGAGGTCAGATCTAATTGGTTATTTGTAAATCTTTCTAGCTGACATTTAAGGGAAACCAGTAACTATGTGAAAGAGCCAGCATGATTCATGATTCAGAAAGTTGTCATTCCTCTCCCCCTCCTCTCTGTTTAAATTGGGTCAGACATTAAAATTCCAGAATAAGGTCTGTTTGTTAGTCCTAGATCTAACTTCTAGTATGAATATCCTAAGCGAGCCATATAGCATTTCTGAACCTCATTGTCTTCTGAAAATGAGAGGGTTTATGAGTATATTGAGTACTGTGTGCTTGATGCTGTGAATGATGCTGGGAATTTATAAGAAAAAAAGGAGTGACTCGGCCACTGCACTGGAAGAGTTCACAGCTGATTGTCCAGGTCTACAAAGCTGATATTTGTAAATCTTAGCAAACGAAGTTTAGTTTCTGAACATTTGATGAATGAAATGAATTTGTCAGAGATGATTAAATAAATTGTTTTTAGGCTTCTTATGTTTGGAAATAGAAGCATAACAGGCCTTAATTGAATAGACAAGTTTCTGAAAAGCGGTCCAGTTTTCCTGTTAACTTCTATTTTAATTTCAGCTATCTCCTGCTGATTACTGGCAGCCTGCCTTTAGTTATGGTTCAAAGCTGCCATTCTGTGCTGTGAGCAGCGAGCTTCTCCCATGTCTGGCAGCTGCAGCTAGGCTACAGAGATGGGAGAGAGAGAAGCATCAGCTATTCTGATCCTGGCCATAACCATACCCAGCTGAATTCTATTAATGTGAGGCTTTTGGCAGTCTGTGTTTTCTGTTTCTTTTAGGGATGAATTTCTATTAAGTGAATCATTCTATTAAGGAATTTCAATAAGATCAAATTAATTCAGAGAAAGCTACTTCTTTGTGAAAGGAGAGAACCAACCAGAGGTAGATTTTATCTGCTAATTAAGGTGGTAAGAGAGATTTCCTACTTAGAATAAAATGGTAAAACCATAGTCCACATCGGGAATGGCTTTGTCTTTCGCTTTTGGGAAATATTCTCTCTGTTTTCAGAAAGAGGTCCTTGAGTGAGACCTCTGAGACCTTGTAATTCTGAAAATGCCTGCATTTTATCCTCATAAACAAATAGCTTCAATATGCTATGGCTCCATTGTCTATTTTTGTTTTTAAAAAAAAAAGTTTTTTTCTATCAAAGCAATGCATTGTTTATTGAGGATCATTTTACATCAGATACAGTTCTAGGTGCTCAGACCACGTCAGTAAACATATAGTCTTTGCCCTTTGGGAATTTATATTTAGTGAGAGTATTTCAGATCGGGAGATTAAAACAAATGTACTGTCTGTGTTTTTGAGAACATGAGGAAGATAGGGAAGCCAGGATAGGGTGAAGAGGAGTTCCTTTTCCAAAGACAATTAAAGAAAGCCTCCTTGATACATATTTGAGCAGAAACTTGGGGGGAAAGAAAGGATATATTGGGGTAAACTTTCGAGACCTTCTATGTCTTAAGATCTAGCATGCTACCATAATACTTAATAGTTTGTCTTGGAATAGAATTTTAAGTTGGAAATAATTTCCCTTCAGAATAATGAGGACATTGTTCCATTGTTTTATAGCTTCCAGGATTGCTTTTGAAAGGCTTAAAGTGATCAGAACCCTGATCCTTTGTTGTGAATTATTGTTTTCTTTCTGTGAGCTTGTAAGACCTTCTCTTTGTCCCCAGTGTTCTGACTTCATGGTGTTGGGCTATTATTGGTGGGCCCTTTTAATCTAAAAACTCATATCCTTTGGTTCTAGGAAATTGCTTTGAATTACTTAGCTGATAGTTTCCTTCCCTAATTTTCTCTATCTTCTCTTTCATGCGCCTGTTATTCAGATATTAACTACCCTGGTCCATACCCCTGATTTTCTTTTTCTCTCCCTTCCTTTCTCTCTCTCTGCTTGTTTCTTTATTCCTCCTATTCTTTTCCAAGTCTTTTATTTTGCTCTGCTTTCTGGGAGATTTCATGAACTTTTTATTCCAACTTTTCTTTTGCTATCATATTTTTAAGACCTGTGAGTTTATTTTGTCCCTTCATTGTTGTTTAAATAACACCATTTTTTTATTTGATGATTCTACAATGTCTTAGCTCTCTGAGAACAACAATAATTTCATTATATTTCTTTATATAGTCTCTTTTAAAAACGATTTTATTTGAGGGAGAGAGCATAAGTGAAGGGGAGAGAAGGGGCAGAGGGAGAGGGAGAAGCAGACTCCTGGCTGAGCAGGGAGCCTGACTTGGGGCTCAATCCCAGGCCCTGAGCCAAAGGCAGATAGATGCCCAACTGACTGAACCACCAGGGGCCCCATATAGTCTCTTTTTTTCCTCCAAGTTGATTTTTTTTTTCTGTTCATGTATGTTTTGATGTTATATGTTTCATGTTACTTTCTTTAGATGCTTAACAGACATACTTGTTTGTGAATTCCTAGTTAACAATGAGGAACTAAGAGGCTGACCAAACTAAGCCAATGGGATTTGTTGGCTATATGTTTTACTGTAGGAGTGATCTGATTTTGTTCTTTTGTTGGACAGTCCCAATTTTTGTATCTTTATTCTTGAATGGATAGAGTCCCAAGAGAATATTCTTCCAATCTTCTACCCAAAAGTTAAAGGCCTGAGTGCCATAGTTTTGGCTTCAGAGGTAAGGAAGACTGAGGCATGTCAGTATCAGGTACACATATGCTTACCTAATCCCGTTTTCAGTGTGGTATCCTTTCCTCAACAGTGCCTTACGTCTAAAAACCCTGTATTTCTAGAGAGAGAAACAGAGACTCAAGCCTCCTCAAGAGATTAAGCCTCTAGATTTCTCCTGGAGTAAAAGACAGGGCACTAATCCAGTTACATAGAAGGAGAAGTGAGATACAAGGATTGAATTGGTTCTTAAAACATCTTCAACTGGGGCTCCTGGGTGGCTCAGTCAGTTAAGCATCCAACTTTTGGTTTGGCTCAGGTTTTGATCTCAAGGTCGTAGAATTGAGCCTGGAATTGCTCTCTGTACTCACTCTGGAATCTGCTTCAGATTCTCTCTCCTTCTCCCTCCCACTTGCTTTCATGCCCTCTCAAATAAATAAAATCTTAAAAACAAAAACCTTCATCTGGTCACCCTTATTTTATCTTCACTAACACCAACTTTCAGAATTCCTGTACCATCAGTGCCAAAATCCTTGATGGGTTCTGGGTAAATCATATTAATTCAAAGTGTTTTCCATTGCTGAGGCTTCAGGTTTCTCAAGTTAGTTGAGGTTTGTATTTTAACGGTTACATTTTTTTGGTTTCCAGGTTCTCCAGCTGATTCTTTTTCATATTTCCTATTTTAAATGTACTATATTCCCTTATTTCTGGGAAGATATCAAACATATATATTCCTCTCTAGATAACTTTTTTCTCATCACCATATTTTTCTTTAAATATTGGAACATAATTATAATACATTTTATGTTACTGTCTAGTAATTCCATCATTTCTGAATCTGTTTCTATTGTCTTTTTTTCTCCTGGTTTATGGGTTACATTTTCCTGCTTCTTGGTATGTCTAATACTTTTTTATTTTATTGGATGCTGGACATTGAACTTTTAGACCTACAAGTCTGGATTTTGTTTTCATTTCACGAGTGTTGAGCTTTGGTAGACAGTTAAGTTACTTACAGTTGTTTGATCCTTTCAAGTTTTGTTACAGTTGGTGTGAGAATATAATCTTTATACTAGAGATCGGTTAGCCTCACTGCTAAGGTGTGATCCTTCTAAGATCTCTACTGAATACTTTGAATGATCAGTGAGAACTGTACACTTTGGCAGGTGGAAATTTGGATAATTCTCAGCCCATTCTGAGCTCTGGAAGCCTTTCAGCTACAGCACCCCATCATTCTTTGTCCAGCCTTGTGGGACTGTATCCTGTGCCTATGTCTTAATATTTACAAAAGACTTGATGACATCCCACACCAGATCTGTAAGCTTTTCATACTGAATAGTTCCCTTCTCTCCAGAATTTTGCCCCACATCTTCCCGAAATCTCAGTCTTTTAATTCCTTCTCCTTTACTCAACAAAACAGCCAGACTCTGCATGGGATCTCTGTCCCTGCTGTGAAGTCCAGAATGTGTCTCCAGACTCTGTCTGGAGGCCAGATCATAGACCTCACCTCATTAGTTTCCCCTCACTCAGGGATCACAGTCCTATGTGTCTATTGTCCAGTGTCTGAACTATTTTGGCCAGTTTTCTAGTTGTTTTAAGCGAAGGGTACATCTGGTTCCTGTTTCTACATTATGGCTAGAAGCGGAAGTCAACATAGTTGCTTTAAAATCCTATTCTGATTATATTTTAACTCTTTATTTGAGTGTGTTCTTCATTTGTTGAGCCTGTATTATCTTAAATGAGATTTACATTCCTGGAGAGTTTGCTCATTCTGTGATTGGATAAGCATTTTTATCATTGAAATTCCTTGTTAGACTTTCTCCTGCTTCTTTTAATGCTCCCCACTTGAGAAGAAGACTAAAACACCATGGGAGTTTTCACTTGATTTTCAGTGAAAATAAAGGAGCAAGTAGGAAATATTTCTGAACTAGGTATCCTGGTGGCTAATCTGGGAATGAATGCTTCCCTTTTTTCTAGGTGTCACCAGCCACCGAGAACACTGCCCATCTCTTTAAGATTTTGTACACATTACTCCCTCCTGGGGTCATCCACCCTCTGTCGCTGCCAGCTGCCAGAGGTGTTACATAGAAGATGAGCATTGGTTGATTTGATTTGGCTGTACCCACAGTGGTATTCTATCTAATAACACTGTTGATTTTCCTGTGGCCCTTTTCTTTTCCTGTATTCAGCCTTTGGGCATAGAACACTGGTACCTCTGTTGTCCTTTGTGTTTCTCTTACCCCATAAGATCCATGTTGGTCTTAGCCTGGGATTTTCCCTTTAATTTATTTAGTCTGTTGTACATCACAGAATTATTCTCAGTGTTTAGCTCTTCAATTCCTTTTGTCTTGTGTGACTGCTAATTAACTTTCTGTCTTTTCCAGGATTTGATGTAGGGAGGGAAAACCAGCCAGTTCTCAGTCTGCCATCTTGAAATAGGCAGAATAATCTTTGTGACCCTGTCTATGTTCAGCCATTTTTTCTCTTTTTTTTTCAACCATTTTGTAATAAGTTTGCTTTTCATTAATTTTTTTTTTTCATAAGTATCTGGCTTTACTGATGGTAAACATTAAATAGTATATAACATTTTCTCTTTGCTTCTTTATCCTGTTTTGGGTCATTCATTTGATTTTTTATTCAAGAAGTAATTTGGGGTTTCTTCGCTAGGTATTTGAGAATTAGTGTACTCCTTCAAGGGAGAATTAAAAATACAACTATGGTATAATATAGTATGTGGTAAGTGCTATTAGAAAGTACAAGAAGAGTTCTGTAGAAACTCAAAAAAAAACAAGAGGCAATCATTAACAGAGATAATATTTGCAGAGCGTAGAGTTACAAACTCACTGGCAATATAGCATCTGGTAAAGGTCACCAGTGTTCTAATGGCCAGATCTACTTCTTTTTAGTCCTCACTCATTGTCTTGACTGCAGCAACTTGACACTTAGCAAGCACTCTATTTTTCTTGGAATTTTTCTTCTGTGACACGTTTCTGTTCCTGCTTTTAGGACTTGCCTGTCTCTCTTGTTTTCCTGTCCCCTAAAAGAGAGTCCTGTGTATTCTCCCACTATGAGCATCCGTAATCCAAAAGTTTGTTGCCTTTAGGAAGATGATTCTCAAATCTTTGACCTGAGCCTTTACATTAGCCTGAATTCCAGATTCTTACTTTCTGCCTTAATATCTGGGAAGTAAATTACAAAGCTGAGCATATTACCTTCTCCTCCTCTAAATAAGCTCTTCTTGTGTTCAGAGTAATGTCACCAGTTTGACCATGGGTATCACCACTGAATATCTTGATTCATCCTCTGTATTTACATCTAGTTAGTTGCCTAGTCTTCAACTTTTTTTCTTTGAAATATTTATTTCTGTTCTTTATATTTTTTAGTTCCTCATTAATTCACTTCTAGCTCATGATTAGTATTCCAAGTGCTTTCTTGCCTCCAGTATTCCCCTTAACAGTCTATCCTGTGCACCACTGCCAATTTAATCTAAAGCTAATTCATTCACATTCTCATGGTTTTGTCTGTTGTAAAGTACCATTATCAGCTTATGTATCTTTCTCTACTCCACTATGATTTTCTTGAGGGCAGGATTTATATCTCATTCATTTTCTCTGTCCTCATTACCCACTAAAGTGCCTGGCACAGAAGAGTCCCACTTAGTAGTTGAGCAGCTAAAACTTGCTTTTTTTTTAAGGTATATTATATTATATTTTATTTATTTTTTTGGTATATTATATTTTACAATGTAGAGTAGTCAAGCAGTCATTACAAATGTATGAATAGATTTTATTTTTCAGTAACAACTTTTTGATAGTGGACTAGTAATTTTGAATACTGATTTTATCAATTGACAAAAAGTAGACAAGTACCTTGTGAACCAAAAAAAACCCCTATCAGCATTATAGTAAGGCATGTATCTAAGACATATATGTCTGCCACAGTGTCAAACAGATATAGAAAATAACTATTTTTCCAAAAGGCACTGAGAAAAAGGGAAACATTTTTCCTAACATATTGGCCACATGGCATGTTTCTCATTTTCTAAGTGACTGCTGTCAGCATTTGTCTTGCTGAGAGCAGTATTATTATCACTGATTTCAGAAAATTCAAATTTGTTTGGAATGAAAAAAGCTCTGCTACACATTCACCTCTTAGTTTATTTCCAAACTTCTATCCTAAGTGTACAATATGTCTCATGCTGAAAAATGTGAAGGAATTTGAAGAAGAGGACAGCAAAAGACTCAGAAAGTGTCACAAGAAGATTTTGCTTTTTCTATGTAGCATGAGGAATTTGGCTTACAAATCTAACACTGCTTTATTGATTCACACACTTAAAAGCTTTCTGATCCTTTAGTGTTTATTTTAATTGGAATATAGATAGCATGGTTACAGAAAATTAGAAATTCATAAAACCCATTTTCATTTTTTCTTCCTATCATTTTCTTTTTTTTTAATTGAAATGCAATATATGTACAAAGAGTGTATAAGCTTAAGTTTATAGCTTGATGATGAATTTTCTGCATATGTGTCCTCTTAAGTAGCTGTCTCCTAAAAATAGACAGAGAATATTTCCATCACTCTAGTTTCCTCCCAGTCAGAATCCTCACAAGGGTTACTATTTGTCTTTTCTCTGTCACCATAGATTTAGTTTTTGCCTTTTTTTTTTTTTGAATTTCAGACAAATAGAATAAAGTACTCTTTTATTCAACCTTATGTCTGTGAGATTCATCCATGTTATTGTATACATCAGTAGTTCCTTTTTCATTGATATTATATATTCTTAAGTTTCTTTTTTGTTTTACAAAAGTCATATATTTATTGGAGAAATTTTGGAAAATGCATAAAAGGCAGGGGGTAGGGTAGGTGGGGAGAAGGGAGAAAAAGACCCTTTGGTATCCCAAGACAAGTATTCCTAAGTTTTTATTTCTTTCCACATTTATTCTTTGTATCTACACATAGTTTTCTCTTAGACTTATATTCATAATTAAGCAATTGTATATCATTTTTTAGTACATAATATATAAGTATTTTTGGAGTATTGAGCAATACATCCTTCTGCTTAGCCCTGGCTGAAACTAATTGGCTGGAATTTTCATTTATTCATTAGGTAGTTCAACAACTACGAGTTCAACCCCAGTTGTGTGTCAGGCACTGTTCCAGTCACTGTTGTATGTGCTAGGACTAGAGCAGTGAACAAGAAAGGCAAAGTCTCTGCTCTAATGGAAGTGTCTACAGTGGGGGAAGATAGACATTAAAAAAGGAAAAGTAAACAAATGTTCAGGTAGGATTAAGTGCTATAAAGAGAATGCATGGATACGGAGCTATAGGAACTCTCATATACTGTTGGTAGTGTGTAAATTATTAAATAAATGCAAAAATAAGTATCCCCTGTGACCTAGAAATTTCACTCTATTTCATGTACAATACATAGGGATCCACCTAAAAGAATGTTGACAGCAGTATTATTTTTAATGGTCCCAAACTAGAAACACTAAAATGTCTACCAGCAGCAGAATGGATAAATACATTGTGGTATATTCATACAATAGAATACTATTCAGCAATAAAAAAGACTCTATGGGTGTTTTTCTGTATGTTGGTAAATTGAACACCAATAAAAATTAATTAAAAAAATAAAAAAATAAAAAAAAATACTCTATGAATGACTCTTTTTTAAAGACTTTATTTATTGGAGAGAGAGAGTGAGAGAGAGCCCAAGCGGGAGGAGGGGCAGAAGGTGAAACAGACTCCCTGCTGTGCAAGGAGCCCGACGCAGGACTTGATCCCAAGACCTTGGGATCATGACCTGAGCCAAAGGCAGACACTTTACTGACTGAGCCACCCTGGTGCCCTGTGAATGACTCTTAAAAATATGTTACTGAAGGAAAGAAAATACACAGAAAAACACATTGTATTTATATAAAACCCCCAAATATGTAAAAACTAAGCTATGTTGTTGGGCAGTACATACTTAGATAGTACAGTTAGTTATTCTCTAAAAAAAGAAAAAGAAGAAATGATTATCATAACAGGATAACGTTATCTCTGAGAAGAGGGAGGATTGCAGGGGAAAGTGGGAGAGGTGCGTCTGGGATGCTGAAAATGTTCTAATGTTATTTCTTGATCTTAGTGGTAGGTACAGGGGTGATTATAATAATTCATTATAATAATTCATGTTGTTTATGTTTTAGGGACTTCTGCATTTGTGTTTTATATTTCAAACAAAGAGAGGGGTGATAACATATGTATAGTTCTTGTGTGTGTTATCTGACAGCTTTATTGAGGTACAGTTGACACACAGTAAGCTTCCTCAGATCCCTTTATAATCCTTCCCTCTCACATGTCCCTCCTCATCCCCTCACCCCCAGGCACCACTGATTCATTCTCTGTAACTATAGATTAACCTCTAGAATTCTAGAATTCTATGTAAATGGAATTAGATATATAGTCTATGCTTTCATTTCTGTCTGGTTTCAGTCAGCATAATTATTTTGAGATTCATCTGTAGTGTTGCATATGTCAGTAGTTCATTCCTTTTAATGTTGAGTTGTATTCCCTTATTTGGATAAACCACAATTTGTTTATCCATTTACCTGTTGATGGATGTTTGGTTTGTTTCCAATTTCTAGCTATTACAAATAAAATTGCTATAAACATTAATGTACAAATCTGTGTTCAGATATATACTTACTTTTTCTTGGTTGAATACTTAGGAACGAAATGGCTGGCTCATATGATACGGGTATATTTAACTTTCTAAAAATACACTTTTTTACCCACTCCAAACCACTCCCCCCTATATCTCAAGAACATATTTTAGGCCAATAAATATATTTCTGTAATATTAAGTTACTATGTAGTAATTTATCAATTAAATGTAATGTGTTTAACCAGTTCTTTGTAAATGGGCATTTAGATCTTTTCTACTATAATAAAAATTACCATGAATGTCCTTGAAACTAAATCTATGTGTTAATTGTTTCTTTAAGATAAATGACTAGAAATGAAATTTTTTGGCCAAATATTCAAGCTTTTGTTACACATTGCCTTCTAGACATATGACAAATTAAATCTTCCTCAGATATTTTTTCACTGGAATACTAAATTTATGTAAGATACAATTAGTCAAAACTATATGTTAGATAGCCAAAATATTCCTTTTATGTAATGAAGCATTTTTATTTTACTTTCTTTGGGATTATAGGTGAAAATAAATCTAGAATCTTAAAAATGGTTTTTTCTATTTGTTTTGTATAGTAAATGAAATTTCTCTTCTGGAGTACGTGGGTGGCTCAGTTAAGTGTGTGCTTTCTGCTCAGGTCATGATCCCAGAGTCCTGGGATCAAGCCCTGCATCGGAGTCTGCTTCTCCTTCTCCATCTACCTTCCCTGCCCCCCCCCCATTTGCGCTTTCTTGCACTCGCTCATGCCATGCGCGCTCTCTCTGTCAGATAAATAAAATCTTTTAAAAAAGCTTCTCTTTCTGAATCAAATGTAGCTTTGAAAGAATTGCCCTTGGAATTAGAGAATCAATAAAGTTAAGAGATAAACCATTAAGATATGAGAAAAATAAATTGCAAAATATTATGTATGGTATGATTGCATTTAGGTTTTCAAATAATTACTATTTAACAGCATTCTTATTTAAAGCAATTTATTTATATATAATACATGGTTTATATTATATGACATTTATATGACAGATATACAGTGTTTATATTTCATTATAAATGCATATTTTCATAGGGAAAAGTTTAGAAAATCTGAATTGAGCTGTCCATTTGTGTGTTTGAGGGGGTGGGATTATAGGGGGTTTTCATCTGTACTTTGTGTGTTACTGTGTTTGAAGTTTTTCACAATAAGTATGCACAGCTTTTACTATTGGATAAAATAAGTATATTTTCATTTGGAAAAATATGAGAAGCTCTGCAGTTTAAGTTCAGAAGACATTTTAGAGAGTAGATCTTTTGGAGAAAGTCCAACTAGACGGAAGGCTGTGACAAGTATATCCTATTGCTGGAATATATGTCTTGTTTACCAATTATAATCTTCCTGTCAGTGTTTGTGTTCTTGAATTGGGAGTCAGCAAAATGAATACTTCTTACTCTTCCCTAAATTCTGTCAGGCTACACATACTGTATAATTGATATGTTATGTAGCTTGTCAGTTCCAGTGTTCTAGCGCCTATTATATTTCAGCATACTGCAACTGGTTAGGGTAGTGTCACATAGTTCCATTCTTTTTTCTGCGCATTTGTCTCTCCATCTGTGAGTACAGCATTTTGTTGATCCTTGCACATATTCCATGTATCTGTCTATACTGACTTTGAATCTGCTAATCATATACTGTACACTTTAGCTGGTGACCACTGTGTTCTAAAATAACATACTATTATTACAAGTACGTAGCAAATCACTTTTTCCCAGATGAGTTAACATCTACCAAGATAACCACAGGTAACCAAGTGAATGTATTCGAATACTTGAGGTTTATAATATTATAGTGGAAAAGTCGCTTAACTAGATACCAGGAGATCCATGTAATTATCCTAGCTCCATTTGTACTTAAGAAGTTGTATCATCTGCTGTATCATCCATCTACTAATAATACTTGCTTGCTGAGGTGACTTGATAGGGAATGAATGTACACATTCATTCATGAGGATTAATGTATGTGAGTGTATCTTATAAGATATAATGTCCTTTATAATTATAAAGGACAATGAGGATGTAGTTCTGACATCTACATCTACTTTTGTTGTGCCAATTGGGAGTCCTTTGATGACACAGGTGGTAGGAGTGGCATCATAGTAGTGGTGAGAACACAGAAGACCGCTATTTCTAGTACTTTTTTAATACCACTTTTTCATAACTAACAAGATCTTTTCTCCAGAATTGGTCTTTCATTTAAAAAAAATTGGCTGTTCTAGGAACACTCATAAATCTTTGCACATCCAGAGGGAATGAACTAGGGAATGAATAGAGGCAGAAAAATATAATTTAGTGCTTTACTAATAAACACTAATTCAACGCATGTGCAAGTATAGCATTTTCTCAACATTAACTATAAACAGTTCATTAGTCTTGAAAGCTTTATTACTTGATTGTAGATCCTTTCCTCACAAAACATTGGATTAGATTTACATACCTTGTATCAATATGCTAATCAGCTATCACTTTTAATATCCTTAATTTAGATATATTTTAAATCTTAGCTTTGGCAATAAATTGCTTCCTTTGGCTTTTCTGAACAACCAAATTTCAACTCATCATTTGGTTAAACTATCTCTGTTATGAACTTTCTGAGCAAGTAGAAGAAAATCTCTGATCTTATAGAAACACATGACTATCTGTAGTTACATATCCTACTTTTAAGACCTTGAGAGAATTTTGACCTCTGTATTGAATTCAGTCAGAAAAGCTCTTATGAAATAGCATTCCCCTAAAGAGGAAGAAAGGTTCTTGCTTTTCATTTGGAAAATATTTGTTGTATACTTGTTATAAAAATTATAATACAATGCTCTAGTAGAGTTCTGACATCTTTGGCATAATTATTAGTTTGGGGAAGGTCAAAATTAGGCATTAATATATAAAAATACTATAACCATTTTATTGATCTTCTTTAATCCTTTTTAACTTCTTCCACTTTTTTCTATTCAGACCTCCAGTGATTCAAACATCAAAATACAAATTATTATTATTATTGTAATTGGTCATATTGCTTGTTTTCCCCCTAGGTTACTTTATGTTTACAATAGGAAAATTCTTTTCATAAAATTATAGAAGTTAAATGAAAGTAAAAAAGTAAGCTGAAAGTTAGGTTGTATTCCATAGAGCTAAAACCAAAATGAGCTCTGCTTTTGTTTACCTAATAATGTAACTGGTCTATAGTAGGTGTCAATCTTCTGGAAATGGTACTGTCCCATTATGAGTTTCAGCATAGAGGAATAGTTCTGTTTTCCTTCTTTGATATGTAAAAATTGATTTAGCTTTTAGTGGACCTCTTTTTGTTTTTTTGTTTTTTGGGGGTTGTTTTTAACATACAGTGTATTATTAGTTTCAGAGGTAGAGTTTGGTGATTCATCAGTCTTATGTAATACCTCGGGCTCATCACATCACGTGCCCTCCTTAATGCCCATCACCCAGTTACCCCATCCCCCCCCACCCGCCTCCACTCCAGCGACCCTCAGTTTGTTTCCAATGGTTAAGAGTCTCTTATGGTTTGTCTCCTTCTCTGATTCTGTCTTGTTTTATTTTTCCCTCCCTTCCCCTATGATCCTCTGTTTTGTTTTTTAAATACCACATATGAGTGAGATCATGTGATAATTGTCTTTCTCTGATAGACTTATTTTGCTTAGCATAATACCTTCTACGTTTTTGCAGATGGCAAGATTTCATTTTTTGATGACTGAGTAGTATTCCATTGTATATATAGACCACATCTTCTTTATCCATTCATCTGTCAGTGGACATCTGGGCTTTTTCCACAGTTTGTCTATTGTGGACATTGCTGCTATAGAAATTGGGGTGCAGGTGCCCCTTCAGATCACTACATTTGTATCTTTGGTGGACTTGAGTTCAGGCTAGAGTTACAATATTGCTAAGTTGCCTAAAGCTACATATTCTTTACTGAAACATTTAATATTTCACATACTATATGCAAGGAAGATTGGTCTTTATTCACTGAAGTAAAATTAAATGTAATTTGAATTATACACATAGACCTCTATAAGAATCAGACAGGCTTTAACTGAGTTCTAAGGGGAAACTTGGTTGTTTTTTAATTTTAGATTTAAAAAATGCATTTGGGGCACCTGAGTGACTCAGAAGGTTAAGCGTCTGCCTTTGGCTGGGGTCATGATCCCTGGGTTCTGGGATTGAGCCCTGCATTGGGCTCTCTGTTCAGGGGAGAGTCTGCTTCTCCCTCTCCTGATGCCCCTCCCCCCCCATTCATGTTCTCTCTCACACTGCTCTCAAATAAATAAAATATTTTAGAAAGTAAAAATAAAAATGCATTTTAAAGTAATAAATATAAATAGATTTAAAAAGCACTACTTTTGAGTCTAGTTGATGTATATAAAGGTAACCACTTACTGTATATTCATTCAGTCATTCAAAAGATAAGCATTGAACACCTAAAATATGACACAGACACTTTAGTTTGATTAATTTGCCTCAGTATAATAAGTTGTGATTTTGGCTTTGTCAGTGGCAAATATGTTACTCTGGCTAAGATGACTTTGCAGGCTCTGTAGCTTTCTTTTCATGGACTGATTGATTTAGAGTATAGTTGATGCACAATGTTAAATCAGTTTCAGGTGTAAGTGATTCGACACACTGCTCACCACAAGTATAGCTACCATCCATCACTATGCAGCGCTATTACAATATCATGGACTATATTTCTTATGCTGTGCCTTTTATTACCATGATTTATTCATTCCGTAATTAGAAGCATGCACTAATGCATGCTTCTCCCCTTCCCCTGTTTTGCCCACTCCCCTTCCCCTGTTTTGCCCACTCCCCTTCCCCTGTTTTGCCCATCTCCCTCCTTCCTCCCCTCTGGTACCCATCAATTTGTTCTCTGTATTTATAGATCTGATTATGTTTTGGGTTTGTTTATTCATTTGGGATTTTTTTACACTCCACATATGAATGAAATCATATAGTATTTGTCTTTTTCAGTCTGACTTATTTCACTTAGCATAATACCCTCTGGGTCCATCTATGTTGTTGCAAATGGCACAGTGTCATCCTTTTTGATGGCTGCATAATATTAAGTATATGTGTCTTATGTGTATGTATCACATCTTTATCCATTCATCTAGTTGATGGACACTTAGGTTGCTTCCATGTATATTGTAATTAATGGTACAATAAACACGGGTATATAGATATTTTCAAATTAATATTTATGTTTTCTTTGGGTAGACACCCAATAGTGGAAATACTGGATCACATGGTAATTCTATTTTTAATTTTTTGAGGAAAGTCCATACTATTTTCCACAGTGGCTATACCAATTTACATTTCTTTTTTAATTTTTTTAATTTTTTTTTAATTTTTTTTTTAATTTTATTTATTTATGATAGGCACACAGTGAGAGAGAGAGAAGCAGAGACATAGGCAGAGGGAGAAGCAGGCTCCATGCACCGGGAGCCCGACGTGGGATTCGATCCCGGGTCTCCAGGATCGCGCCCCGGGCCAAAGGCAGGCGCCAAACCGCTGCGCCACCCAGGGATCCCCCAATTTACATTTCTGATGGTGCACAAGGGTTTCTTGTTCTACACTTGCTTGCCAATATTGTTGTTCATTGTGTTTCTTATTTTAGCCATTCTGGATGTAAGATGATATCTTATTGTGATCTTGATTAGCATTTCCCTGATGATGAGTGATGTTGAGCAACTTGTTATGTATCTGTTGGCCATCTCTATGTCTTCCTTGGAAGAGCATCTATTCAAGTTCTTTGTCTACTTTTTAATTGGATTATTTGGTTTTCTGGTGTTGAATTGTATGAGTGCTTTTTTCAATGTACTTTGGATATTAACTCCTTATCAGATATATCATTTGCAAATATCTTCTCCTATTCAGTAGGTTGCTTTTTGTTTTGTTGATGGTTTCATTCACTGTGTAAAAGCTTTTTATTTGGTGTAGTCCCAATAGTTTATTTTTGCTTTTGTTTCCCTTGCCAAAGGAGGCATATCTAGAAAAATATTGCTATTGCCAGTGTCGGAGAAATTACTGCCTGGGCTCTCTTTTAGGATTTTTATGGTTTCAGGTCTCACATACAGGTCTTTAATTCATTCTGAATTTATTTTTGTATATGATGTTAGAAAGTGGTCCAGTTTCAGTCTTTTGCATGTAGCTGTCCAGTTTTCCCAGAACCATTTGTTGAAGAGACTGTCTTTCCCTCATTGTGTGTTCTTTTTTTTTTTTTTTTTTAATTTTTATTTATTTATGATAGTCACACACAGAGATAGAGAGGCAGAGACATAGGCAGAGGGAAAAGCAGGCTCCATGCACCGGGAGCCCGACGTGGGATTCGATCCTGGGTCTCCAGGATCGTGCGCTGGGCCAAAGGCAGGCGCTAAACCACTGCACCACCCAGGGATCCCGTCATTGTGTGTTCTTGCCTTTGTCATATGTTAAGTGACCACTTAAGCATGGGTATATTTCTGGGCTCTCTTTTCTAGAGAGAAAATCTGTGTCGTTGATCTGTGTCTGTTTTTGTGCCAGCACCATACTACTATTTTGATTACTATGGCTTTGTAGTATATCTTGAAATCTGGAATTGTGATACCTCCAGCTTTGTTCTTCTTTCTCAAGCTTGCGTTAGCTATTCAGAGTCTTTTGAAGTGCCATACAAATTTTGGGACTGTTTGATCTAGTTCTGTGAAAAATGCTGTTGGCACTTCAATAGGGATTGTATTGAATCTGTAGATTATTTTGGGTGATATGGACATTTTAACAATAGTCTTCTAATCCATGAACATGGAATATCTTTCTATTTGTGTCATCTTCAATTTCTTTCATCATTGCCTTATAGTTTTCAGAGTACAGATCTTTCATCTCTTCGGTTAAGTTTATTCCTGGGTATTTCATTCTTTTTGGTGCAGTTGTAAATGGTGGTGTTTTCTTAATTTCTCTTTCTGCTACTTCATTATTAGTGTAAAGAAACACTATCAATTTCTGGGTATTAATTTTATATCCTGCAGCTTTACTGACTTCATTTATTCTAGTAGTTTTTTGGTGGAATATTTAGGATTTTCTATTTGGTACCATTTTATCTGCAAATAGTGACAGCTTAACTTCTTATTTACCAATATAGGTACCTCTAATTATTTTTCTCATTTGATTGCTGTTGCTAGGACTTCCAGAACTATGTTGAAAAAAGTGGTGAGAGTGGACATGCTTGTCGTTTTCCTGCTTTTTAGAGGAAATGCTCTGTTTTTCACCATGGAATATGATGTTAGCTCTGGGTTTTTCATATATGGCCTTTTTTATGTTGAGGTATGTGGACTGATAATTTTAATGGAAATAATTTGCTACTCCAAAAGCATTACATAAATCCTACATAAGAGTCATTATTAGCTGTACCAAGGAGCCAGTATTAACTTCTTATACAAATATGTATCCCATATAACTTTATGATTGAAGGTAATTCATAAGTGCTTCTGAGATCTCATCTAGACACTTTCTTTAAAAAATCTTTCAAATTTATTGCATATAGGATGCCTGGGTGGCTCGGCGGTTGAGCATCTGCCTTTGGCTCAGGGTGTGATCCCGCCGTCCTGGGATCGAGTCCCACATCAGGCTCCCTGCATGGAGCCTGCTTCTCCCTCTGCCTATATCTCTGCCTGCCGCCCCTCTCTCTCTCGAATAAGTAAATAAAATCTTTTTAAATAAATAAATAAATAAATAAATAAATAAATAAATAAATAAATATAACTTCAGACTTAAATTTGAATCTTGTGATTTCTGGAATCATTCTAGGAACCATAGCCTGAGAAAAGCAGCCTCTCAGTTTTTCTCCTCAGCTCAGAAATGCTCAGTAACTTGACCCTCAGCCCTGGTACCATCCTTCTGCTGCCCTAGAAGAATTGTTCCAACAGCAGGAAAGAAAAAAGAAAATCTAACAAGAAGGGTATTGGGAAAGAGAATTGGCATTTTCAGAGAAGAGGTTCCTAACACTGGTTTAATGGAGTCTTGTCCTCCTCACAGGATGGAGATCAGATTGGACACAGACATGAATGTGCATATTGCCTTGCACAGAAGCTTTATAAAAACTTAAAACAGCGAGAAATGGTCAGTTGTAGCAACAGGATACAGATTTATGCCAAAGAATCATATCAAAAAATAGATTTGATCCATTTTCAACACTGGTACCAGAATGTTCTACTAGTAATTTTAGGATCACTGTGGAGCAAACTGGGAGGTTTCTTTGATGTGAGTTGTCTTTTTTCCTTCTCAGATCTGTCTTTTCTTCAAAGTTATCACAATGGGTAAATCATCTATATAAATGCCTTTCTAATTTCACTTTGCTTTATTCCATTTTTTTGGTTAGCCATCCTTTGGCACCTGCATGTGTGTTTTAGAATTCTAAAGTTAATTATAAGTTGGGATGCATAGTTAAAAAATCTGAAACAAAAAAACTGTTGGGGAAAGCAAATACAGAAATTATTTAGGTAAAACATGATTGTGATAAAGCGTATGTCAGTAAATATCTGCCCCATAACAATGATTTTATTATTCCTTCTTAAAGGAATTTCTGCTTTGTTATTTATTTCATTGTTTTCCAGTACAAAATAAACATGTTTAAAGAGGAGAAAATACTCTTTGAAGCTCTAATGATAGGATGAATTTTTATGGAAAAACAGAAAGAAAGAAACTTAGATGTTAGGGTTGAAATAGTTCCTTTTCTTTGATAAACATTTCATTTGCTTGTTGAAATATCTGATTGATATATGACCTCCTGTGCTGCAGGTTTTTGTCTACAATGGAAGATGCTCCCAAATTTGAGTCATAATTATTCAAACAATATTTGGCCATTGTCAGCTTGTTTAGCCAAAATAGGTACTAGCTACATGCCTCTTTTTCTTTGCTTATTTCTTGACTGATTTTTGTCATTTAGTACCCTGTTCATAGTTTTATTTGCATGAAAACCCAGTTACAAGTTACTTCAAATAAAAGGTAAATTCTTTAATATTATGCTGTGTTTAATCAGCATAAAGAAACTCCTTTATGCATTGTTTTACAGTTCTAAGACAGGCATCTCCAGTAGCTTTTAAATCAATTCCCCACACCTAAATGCAAGTGAGAACTGTACATTTTTCTGCTTGTCATCAACTGCCTCTTCTCCTCAGTCTTAAACCGTGTTTCACTAACCATGTCCATCTGTAGTGTCTTATTAAGAATCTGTACACCCATCAGCTTTTCATTTTTAGAGTAGAGAACAAGAACTTCATGGAGACTATAACTTTGTTTTACATGAGGTGAAATGTATTTCCCCAGTAAGGACTTTTTTTTTCACTTAAAGATCCAGACCCTTTAGAAGATAATTATGAGTATGAAATCTGATTCCAGAATACATATTCCTTTGAGAGAAAATTTAAGTAATATTTAAAACATTCTGCAGTGCAGCAAACTGTTAAGTTTATCAGTAGATCCTTCATATATGTATAAGTGTACACACATACACTTTCACATACAATGAATGATACATGAGGCACCGAGGATCTTTAAAGATTTTTGTACTTAAATATTTAAATTAAAAGTTTTTGGGATGCCTGGGTGGCTCAGCGATTAAGTGTCTGCCTTCCAGCTCAGGGCGTGATCCTGGAGGAGTCCCGGGATCAAGTCCCACATTGGGCTTCCTGCATGGAGCCTCCCTCTGCCTGTGTCTCTGCCTCTCTCTGTGTCTCTCATGAATAAATAAATAAATTTTTTTAATTAATTAAATTTTTTTTCTTCTTTTGGTCACCTTCTTTGCTAGTAGCATCTGACATCTTTATATAGGTCAGAGGGTATCAGCAATTTCTTCATTTCTATTTTTTATATTAACTATTGCTTAAAGTCCACGGGGTGGAATCTGCTGCTATTTCGGCTAAGTATACAGAGGCTTCTGAGGACAGTGATGATTGTGATAGTGGTGATAGGCATTACTGAAAGAACAGTGGACTGAAAATCCTCTGACTCCCTTGTGCTAGGTCAGGCAGAGGTCACTTCTCTGTGGTCCCGTAATGACCTCTGCATATCTCTCAATACTGTACTTGCCATTTTATAATTACATGCTTCTAGGTCTGTCTCTTCTACTAGATTAAACTCCTTGGGAGCAACAAATGTTTCTTATTTATGCTTGTATTTCTAGTACCTGGCAGAGTCCTGAGCCCGCAGCATATTTTAAACACTCTGTAAATGTTTATTAAGGAATTGAGAGAATTGACTCTCTAACATTGCTGATTACTGTTTTGAACTAAGATTGTGCTTTTATGGACTGAGACAACCTAAAACATATTTATATTGCTTTTAACCATTTCTCTGTTATTAATCGTTTTAGTTATTCATTTATTAGAAAATGTGTTATTTTCCACTTTACCAAGAATTATCAACCTGAATGTATCCATACAGTCCATATATACTGCGGACAGTGTTGTTCAGTATATCCAGTGCCAATAGGTGTTAATATAAGGACACTGTGTCCTGGCCATCATTGGACTCCAGGCTAGTTTGTTGCATATTCTCTACATGTAGAACTCACTGATTTCTAGTGTGCCACCCCATGAAGGCAATTGGCATGGTACTTGTCATCATCCCTTATCTCTTCTTAGAGAAACTCATTAATGGAAAGAGACAAGGACAGGTTGTTCATAAGCAAAGTAACCCATTCAGTTTGTTTCTGAAATGCATTTGTTAACATTTGGAATCTCTAATCTGAAATTTTGTTTTACATTATGCCTCACACTAGTATATGATCTTTACTGTTAGTGATTCCGGCATTCCAAATAAAATACAATAATCATGCTGTGAAACTGACGTGAGTTGCTGGTAAGCCAGTGGCCCAGTTCGGTTCCCATTCAGTTTTCTTGCTTAACTTTTCCCAGAAACTTCTATTCCTCCCTCAGTGTAATAGCACATGTTTTGATTGAGTTAGCTAACCATCTAGTTACATCTAGAGTGTAAAAACAAATTCCCATTGAGAGAAGTAGAAACCCTTTAAAAGGCCTTTCCTATTATTTTCCTATTTTAACCTGAAGATAGAAAAGGAAACTTCTGTGCCCATTTTGTGCTCTAACAGCCTAAGAATAAATTTATATAAATATTTATTGAACATCTATTACTTATAAGTAAGTCACTGTTCTTAGTGCTGAGGACTACAAATTGAATAAGATGTGATTTTCTGCTTTCAATTCTGTTAGAATAAATGAGACCTATTCCTTTTTTTTTAATAAATTAATTTTTATTGGTGTTCAGTTTACCAACATACAGAATAACACCCAGTGCTCATCATGTCAAGTGTCCCCCTCAGTGCCCGTCACCCATTCCCCCCCACCTCCCGCCCTCCTCCCCTTCCACCACCTCTAGTTCGTTTCCCAGAGTTAGGAGTCTTTATGTTCTGTCTCCCTTCCTGATATTTCCCACACATTTCTTCTCCCTTCCTTTATATTCCCTTTCACTATTATTTATATTCCCCAAATGAATGAGAACATACACTGTTTGTCCTTCTCCGATTGACTTACTGCACTCAGCATAATACCCTCCAGTTCCATCCACGTTGAAGCAAATGGTGGGTATTTGTCGTTTCTAATGGCTGAGTAATATTCCATTGTATACATAAACCACATCTTCTTTATCCATTCATCTTTCGATGGACACCGAGGCTCCTTCTATAACCATGACAGACCTTAAACAGCAAGGCAGGATTTTTGAAGGAGATGGCATTTGAGTTGGAACCTCAGAGACTATTGAAAGAATCTCTAGTTGACTAGCACCTTTGGATCGCATTTGGATTGCTGCTGCCTTTGCTGATAAACTCTCATTTTGGCTGCATTCAGTCTTTGTTTTGAAAAAGTATTGCTGACTTGTTAGCCCTTAAAGTGATTTTGCATGTATCTGCTCTGGTCCATTTATGTGCTGATCTTAGTAATTAGAATATGCTGTTATTTCTAAAAATCTGTTAGTCCTTTGTGCTGCCTACTAAGTTGGAAGATAATTTATGAGTGGGGGGAGCTGAGCTTCAGGTGAAGGTAACAGCATGGGCTAAAGTGCAGAATTAGAAAATTATGAGGTTTATGTGGAGAACAAAGCATTTCAGGTTGACTGGAGCAAATGAGGGGGAGGGTAGATAGTAAGGAGATGGTAATACGAAGAGATAGTAAGGGTGTAAAAGACAAGTATCATGGAACTTCTGTATATTAACTAGGCTAAGGAGTAATATGGGCTAAATTAATGCTATAATCATGGAAGAGCTATTGAAAATTTTTAAATAGAGGAATGAAGTAGAGTTCTGCTTTAGCAAGGTTAATTTGTATTGGAATTGGGAGATCCCACAACCATAGTATTTCCTTGACAAATATTGCAATATCCCAGGTGAAATGTAATTGGGGCTAATACAGGGCAATATCAGCAAAATTCAGTGAGGGGGGGTGAGTGGAGGAAAAGAGGCACCAGATGGGAGAGGTTGCAGAGCAAAAATATCAGGTGTTTCTGTTCTTTTCCAAAAGTTTAAGAATAAACAAAAGGTAAAAATATGTCATGAAAGGATTTGAAAATCTAATACTGGATCCGGACACCTTTTTGCCATGTATAGAGGTATCTTTTTTTTTTTTCCTTTAATTTAAATTCAATTAACTAATATATAGTGTATTATTAGTTTCAAAGGTAGAATTTAGTGATTCATCAGTTTCCTATAATACCCAGTGCTTATTCCATCACACAGTTACCCCATCCCCCATCCCCGTCCTTCCAGTGACCCTGTTTGTTTCCTAGAGTTATGATCTCTTATGGTTTGTCTTCCTCTCTGATTTCATCTTACTTTATTTTCCCCTCTCTTCCCCTATGACCCTCTGTTTTGTTTCTTAAATTCCACATGAGTGAAGTCATATGATGATTGTCTTTCTCTGATTGACTTATTTCGCTTAGCATAATATCCTCTAGTTCCATCCACGTAGTTGCAAAAGATTTTTCTTTTTTTTTGGCTGAGTAGTGTTCCGTTGTATGTGTGGTATGTGTATCTTCTTTGTCCATCCTGTATAGACCTCTTTGATGCATGATTTACTCTGTCTTAGGGGCCAGTTTGTTTGATACTGGTGATGTGATTGTATTGTTCACCTGCTATCTACTTGTATGATCTTGTTGTCTTACAATCATCGAACCCATCCTTTCATCCTTCATCTGTTGTCTTTAGTCCCTTCTACTCTGCAGTTTTAGTCTATTTTGATTTTTTCCCTTTCCATCTACCCTCACGTATCCTAAGACAGGGCTTGTTAAGTAGCAGAGAACACACTCAAACCTAACTTTAGCAAAGGGAAATGTAGTATAGGCTACAGAGCTGTCTCAAAGTAACGCATGGGTAAGGAAAGCTTAACTAAGCAGCATAGGAACTAAAAATCTAAAAGAATCTTTTCCTTAAAGGAGCTGTCTTGCTCTTTCCCTTTGCTTCTTGCTACACATGTCTGTATTTCTTTTTTCTCTATCCTAGCTGGCTTCCTCTGTTTTGTTTTTGTTTTTGTTTTGTTTATAATGGCTCCTATGAGTTCCCTGTTTTTATAGACTCTCTCAGTTCAGTTCCTTAAGACTAACTGGCAGCTTCCCTCTTTATTTCTCAGGCCTAGTATCCCAAGAGAGGGAATCTGATTCATTCAGCTCACTCAGCCCATTGCAGTCTCCTTCCTGATCCAGCAATCTTTCAGCTACAGATAGTAAAAACTTGACCCAAATTGGCTAAAAATGAAGAAATATATTATAACCAACAATAGGAAATCCAGAGGAAGGGCAGCTTTAAGAGTTGGTAGGTTGGACACTCAACAAAGTCATAAAGAACCTTTCACCACTCTTCCATCCTCAAGATGAGCTTTATCCTTCGTAAAATAGCTACACCCATTCCAGGCACCATATCCAGAAAAGAGAGTGGGCATATTTCTTCCTGTGGCTTTTTCTTAGGAGTGAGAAAATTTTTTCTAAAAATTCTGGAAATGAGCAGGTATTTCTTCATATTTATTTTTTTTAAGATTTTATTTATTCATGAGGGACACACAGAGAGGCAGAGACACAGGCAGAGGAAGAAACAGGCTTCATGCAGGGAGCTTGATGTGGGACTCGATCCAGCATTCTGGGATCATGCTCAACCGCTGAGCCACCCAGGCGTACCTCAAATTTAATTGGCCAGATTTGTTTGCATTAATAATCTCTGTTCGTGAGAAAGGGAAGCCGCCGGAATATACCATTCCTAAACCGATCACTAGCAAGGGAGAATGGGATTATCCAGACACTAAGCAGGCCCATTTCTGGACTTGGGGCAGAAGTCCTTTTTCTGCATCTCTGGAATTGAAATGGCAGTCTTTTGATAAGAACAAGAGAAGTCCTTCTGTTCAGAGGTATGTGTCTGTTTACATTGATGTATAAACTCTTCCTTTAAAATGAAAATTACTGTGGGAATTCATCTGAAGAAAATTAGAGATGTGTCAGGATGAAAGTTTACTACAATTATCTTTAGGTCAGATATATACCCCTTTCCCACTTAAGTTAGGGCCTAGAAAGGGAGATATAGTACAAAGTGGCTTTGCCTAAAACTATGTCTATCAGTCTATCAGTGAAGACTATTCCAGAAAGGCATGGCTGGCAGATACTCTGAAATATGTCTGGTGTATACCTCTTCTGATCCATTTTCTGAATTCTTATAGACATAGTACTTCTGCAGAGCTTTTCAGTAAGAAATACATTGATTTCAGTGAAACAGTGCTTCTTACTACTATCAGAAAAAATATTGAGTCACAAAATTTTTTGCTAAGTTTGGCATATAATTTAGAGAAGGGCCCTTGTTCACAGTAAGCATACCGTATAAGATTATAGTGCCAGTAAAGACATTCTTCCAAAACCTAAGCCTGAAAGATTTAATATCCACGCTGTATTATTTAATATGATTTTCAGGATTAATTTTTTGTAGGAATGTCACATTTAGCATGGCCTGTATCTTGCTGAATTTGTGCATACTAATTATTAAAATGAAACTAAAAATAGAGTATCTACTATGAGACTCTCTTTGATACAGTATTCAAGCAAAAGATTCAAACTATAACATATGTTCATTGAAGAACAAGATTATTTATGGATCTAAAGGAAAACTAAAGTAGGTTAAAAACCCAGAAAGGCCCTTCTTTTCAAAGACATATGCCAGTATACATATCTGCAGTGTGAGAGTTCTTTTCCCCCCACTTAGTAAGCTCTGTTGGTAAGAAAGAGAACCCACAAAATGTGGGAGGAGGATGGAATAAGACAGCAGGAAGGGTAGCAAAGATGACTGTATTCTTCTTGTTTTTACCTACAGCCCTGATGGCCACTTTTGAAAATGGTGTTAGATAGTTCTACAGGCCAATATTTCCTACAGTGTAATTGACGAAAGTGTGTTTCCTTGACCTGCTTCTTGAAAAAGGATTCATTCTATAGTCGCAAAGTGGGAAATACTAAATCCTTCTTCAGGAGATTTATACTGTACATTAGTAAATAAAAGACTCTGAATTCTGTAGTAAAATTACACAAACTTCTCTAATCATGTGTATTCGGAACTTTCTTACCACTAAGTCTCTCTTTTCATATAACGTCTGTTAACACCTTGCGGATCATACTGAGGAATTGCTGAGGTGAGAGAGGAATGTTCTTAAGCAGAGGAATAACATTATGAAAGCAGAGTTCTCATAGCAATAATGGAGTGGTATATAAGATAAATTGGAGGCAGAAGAGACTGGAAGCTTAAAGTCCTGTTTGAAAGTTGTTGAATAATTTGTTATTGAAGATGTCACAGATGGGATAATAATAATGAGTATTTATTCATGCATTAACTCAAGTATTTTCTGAGCCATAACTATATACTAAGCCTTGTTTCAGATCTAGAGGTTATGGGGGAGGGGGAGATAGCTCAAAATCCTTGTCCTCATGAAGCCTATTTACATTCTAAGAGAAGAAGTGCAGTAAACAAAATATACAAATGGCAAATAGTGAAGACATTTGGTAAAATAAAACAGTATAAAGGTAAAATTGCTGGGCAGTGGTTAGATGCAGACCACTCTGTCCTTTGGATATTTAAGCAGAGAGCTGAATTAGGTTAGGTAGAAAGCATGGTGGATGCCTAGCTGAGAAGAGAGCAGTGCAGAGACTTTGAAGTAGGAAACCAGTATGGCTAGAACAGAGTGAGATGGAGGATTATAGGAGATGGGAAGGCTTGGGAAAGGACAGGGAATGGGTGACCTCACATAAGGTCTAATGATAGGCCATGGTAAGGACTTTGGATTTTAGACTTAATGAGGCTGGAAGCCATTGGAGAATTTGGGCAGAGGAGTGACCTGGTATAATTTTGTTTTGAATTGGTCACTCTGACTTATGTTTGAAGAACAGACTGGAGTAGAATTGGAGTGGACACAAGGAGACTGGTTAGGACTATTGCCAAGGTCCAGACAGGAGATGATGGTGGCTTGGACTCAGGAGGGAGTAGTGCAGATAAGCATCAGCTTCAGGATAAATTTTGAAGTTAAAAGTTGACAAAAATTTCTGCTGATGATCCCACGTACCAGGTTTTATTTAAACATTAAACCCTTATTATTTAATCTTCATTAAAAACTTCTGAGGTATATATAGTTATCTCTGTTTTGCAGTTGAAGAGACCAAGGGCACAGAAAAATAGCTTGTTCAAGGTTATACAGCTAATGGTGGCTCTGACCGTTATGCCAATCTACCCCCATACCATTTATACTCCCTTCTGCCTTCTAGGATCCATTCAATATGTGCAAAATGTATAGGAAATAAAATTAGGGGTGCCTGGGTGTTCCAGTCAGTTGGGTGTCTAATTCTTGATTTCGGCTCTGATCATGATCTCAGGGGCCTGGGATCAGGCTCTGCAACGAGCTCCCTGCTGAGCAGAGAGTCTGCTTGAGATTATCTCTCTTCCTTTCCCACTGCCCTTCCCCTCAACTCTTCAAGTGCACAGAAAAATAAAAAATCTTTTTAAAAAATAAAATCAGAGTTTTTCTTTAATCTGTTTGTAGTATTTGAGCTAGTTCTGCATAATCTTGTCCTTTTCATTGTTTTTCTGTGAAACTGTTTTTGAAAGACTGTAAAAGTTTCTCAGGGGAAATCATGCCTTTTTACTATTTTTCACCTCAGGGAAAATGTTGAGAGTGGTAAACTGGTACTGGGCAGGCTAGCATTGGAGAGAGGTGAGGTGAGATCACAGATGTTCTTTTGGGGTTACTTCTGACAGTCGGGAAATGGGAATAGCAATCAGGATATTATGAACTGCCTTTTGTTTCCATGCTCGTGATGGTCTGACCGCTTTGAGTGATTCTGATGAGCACAGTTGGAATAGGAGAACTCTTATTACTTACTCATTATCTTATCTTACTCATATCTTTTCCTTTTTCCTCCTTGGCTTGGGGTTTCAGAGTGCTTTCTAGGAGGGAATTTCTTAGGAATTTACACATTTGAAATATTCTTCCAGTTTCTGGTCTGGCATGTAAGGAGCTTGGAAGTCATCACACCACCCTAACAAGTAAAAGGCTGAACAAGCTTTAAAAAATCAACAGTGCTTCTTTGATTCACAAAAGAAGTAAAGTCACAGGGCAAACCACTGCCCTCAAAATTGGAGAGAGAGACAGGCAAATGCAGAGAATCGTATCACATCACATCTTACCAGAACAGAAGCCCACAAGCAGAAAGCTCCACAGGAACCAGCCAGGGGTAAGAACAACTGAATGATAAATTGCTAGAAACTCAGCATGAACCAGTCAGAGTTTTTGGCGAGGGGGTTTAGGGAGTACATTTCCGGGAGCTCTATCAGGTTCTTATAACGAATATGAGAAAAAGGTATCCTGCTCCTGGTGGAAGAGGGGAAAAGTAACCTTTTTTTTTTTTTTTTTTTTTTTTTAAAGATTTCATTTATTCATTCATGAGAGAGGCAGAGACAATAGGCAGAGGGAGAAGCAGGGTCTATGCAGGGAACCCAATGCGGGACTCAATCCCAGGATCACGCCCTGAGCCAAAGGCAGACGCTCAACCACTGGGCCACCCAGGCGTCCTGAAAAGTAACCACTTTGTAATATGTCAGAATATTCTGTTCTTAACAAGGCCTGCCCTCAAGAGAAAAACTATTTCACAAAGTGTAACCTATTGGCATTTTATAGAACCTAACCAATCCAGAAGAGAAATGCCCAACTCTAGCCCACTCTAGTCATTCTGTCCCACCTAAGGTTGGGGGTTGGGGGCAGACAAAGAAGCACTTAGGAAAAGACTGAGATCTAATCTCACAACTATAGAATGCTTCTCTTTCCTCTCATGCCTCACCAACACACCACTAATGGCTGTTTTCTCCAGTTCTTTACTGGGTAATGGAGTTCACCACTATTTACCCACTACATCAAGTCTAGCTTTCAACAAAAAATGATAAGGCATACCTAAAGGCAGAAAATCACAGTTTGAAGAGACATAGCGAGTGTCAGAACCAGACTCAAATATGGCAGAGATGTTGGGATTATCATCCTGGGAATTTACAAGTACTGTGATATACTAAGGACTGTAATGGAAAAGTAGACGAGAGTCAAGAAGAGATGAGTAATACAAGCAGAAAGATGGAAGTTGTGAGAATCAAAAAGAAACACTAGGAGAGGAAAAAAAGGTTAGAGATCAAAAACAGAAATCAAGAATGTTTTGGAACTCATTAGACTGCATACAGCTAAGGAAAGAACCTCTGAGCTTGAGAATGTATCAATAGAAATTTCCAAAACTGAAAAGCAGAGAGAAGCAATAATAACTGAGAATTTCCCCCCTAGACACCAAACCACAGATCCAGGAAACCCCTAATACACCAAGCAGAATAAATATCAAAACAGCAATACCTGGGCATACTGTATTCAAACTGCAGAAAGTCAGAGATAAAGAAAAAGTCTTGAAAGAAGCCAGAGGGAAAAAACATACCTTAACTATAGAGGAGCAAAGATAAGAATTATAGCCAGCCTCTTCTCAGAAACCAAGCAAGTAAGAAGGGAGTAGACTGAAATATATAAAGTGTTGAGAGAAATACATTTTTTTCGGTTGCATTGCCTTTAATCTAACCAAACAGATCACAGTTAACTTAAATCTGACCCTTCCCCCACAATCCACTGAATCACGTTTCTAAAATAGTGACTTGGGAAAATGGTTGAAACACGGAAAAAAAGACTAGATCCAGATACTGTAGGAATGTGATAGGATTTGGAATATACTACCAGTGATGCTCTGAGGCAAGCATGCAGCAGGGATAGGATGAGCCATAGGATGGGATGGAATGATTAGAGTAAGGCCAAAGTGAGTATGAGACTTAGAATTAACATTTAGAAATGGCAGAGGACCACTACACCTGTGGTTCTGTTTCTCCTGATTTTGGTTTTCCAAGTGCTGTGTGCTACTACCCTCTAAATTATTAGATAGACCACCATGGCGGGTCAGAACCTTGGAGAGTTCCAAACAGAGCAGGACCGAAGCTTTACAATGTCACTGTAACTACCACATGGGCATCAAGTAGACAGGATGAAGGTTCTTGACAATCCATGAAGCAACCTTCTTGTTTGCTTTCTATTAAAATCTCCAAGATTTAAAGACTGGTCTCCACCTCCCTACAATCGCATTTAAGGAGTCTTGGTGGGGCTAGGGATTCCAGTCCACCTGGTGGAACAAAGGCAAAGCCAACATAGTTGCAGTGGGATTTTTGTTAAATTCTGATGTTAGAGTGACATTGAGGTTTCTTTCAGGCACTTATGCTTTCTCCTAAAGGTATGGTGTTGATTCTCCATGTTATTTCCTAACCTAATATAAAGTTAATCGAACTCTTCGGTGGGGTTGAAAGGATGGATTTACTCAAAACTTGTAGATTCTGGTAGGTACTTCTGTTTGTAAGTGAAAGATAAAAAAGATACTCTTATGTATTAGAAGTGGTATTTAAAAGCCGAAGTAGTTTCAGGCTATTGCCTGCCACAAAACACTTTGGCAATATGAATTCAATCTGATCAGCCCCCTCTAATTTCAATAATCTGGTTTATTCTGTGTATTGTTTGTTTTTAGGATCCTAAAAACATCCAACACATATTTGCATTGTTATTCTCTTTCTCTTCAATTTTAGGGCATGTTCATGATTTTGACATCATATTAATACCCTTTTAAAAAAAAAAGTAGGCTCCACTTGCAATGTGGGGCTTGAACCCACAACCCCAAGATCAGGAATTACATGGTCTACTGACTGAGCCAGCCAGGTGCCCCAAGACTAAAACATTTGTAATGTTTCAAAAGCTTCACCTGTTTAAAACCTTTTTTAATTTTAATCAATCCACATTTATGATGCCATATTAGGCTAAAAGTGGAAATTGAATATGAGTTTCAGGAAACACAGAATTCCTAAATCCTGTAATAATAGCAAAGGACAGAAAGTGATATGAAAATCGAACTTACTGCAGAGAAGAGTTATGACATATTTACACTCACTACAGTTGCAAGACATGTTCATTATCTTTCTCTACTACCTGAGAAGGGAGCACAAAATTCCTAAATAGCTAACTGATTTGCAATGCCAGGTTCGAGTAAAGTCTCTAAAGGTGTGTGATGACAGAGGATGTCAGGATTGTGTGAGCATTTGAATCAGATTTTGGGAATAAGAAAAGTTAGATTTAATATGGTAACGGTAATAAGTATTAGAAAGATACAGGATTCGTACCAAGAGGTGTGTGCCTCGTTTAGAAGGCATCCCTTAAAACACTTATTAATTTATTAATGGTTGGCTAAGTTAATAAAAGAGTTTTATCTTTTTTAATGACAAGCTCAACCCAGTTTGTTGTTGACAGAATGGACTGAAACTTAGAGTTCACACCACATGAATTAAAACACTAATTTCAAGAAAGCCTCCGAATGCTAGAGACTGTGACAGAATGGAGGAGAGCCAGATGTCAAAGATGACCATGAGAGAGGGGCACCTGGGTGGCTCAGGTGGTTAAGCATCCAATTCTTGATTTCGGCTCAGGTCATGATCTCAGGGTCATGATCGAGCCTGGTGTCAGGCTCTGCATTGGGTGTGGAGCCTGCTTAGGATTCTCTCTCTCTCCCTTTCCCTTTCTGCCCCTCTGCCCTCTCTTAAAAACAAAAAACAAACAAACAAAAAAATGACTGAGGAAAATATTGGTGCCATGAATAGGAATGAGGAAGTTAACATAGGAAAACAGTAAGTAATGAGCTCCATTTGGAGCATTTCAAACATAAAGGATTGGAGTGATATACAGTTGAAAATACTTACTAGCTGGTTGGAAATTTTGTTTATTCAATATGTATTTATCAAACCCTGAGATGTCTTTTTTTTTCTAAAACTTGATGAGATTGAGAGTAGTACAGGTTTCTCTCCTGCTCCCCTAAGCCCAATAATATGTGTATAGCCCCACATGGATTTTCTTAAGGAAATGTTTTAAGCCAGTTAGATAAGTTGTAATAATTGGCATTTTTTTTAACCACCTCTTTGTTACATCTTATAGGAATCACAAATTGATGGTTTCCAAATTCAGAGACTGTTTTTAGTGTTGTTTAAAAAAAATAATAATTCTCCTGTGCTTGTACTAGAGAACACTGAATTGTGTGATTTGAATGGGTAAATTACATGTTGTGCTAGTGATATCTCAATAAAGCTGTTTAAAAAATTATTCTTCACCGCACACATTTCCAAGTAGATGTTAAGATTACTAGGGAAAGACCATACTTCTATATCACTGGTAGAACTTGTGACATGCAAATAAATAACATTGGATCTAAGGAAAAGAGAGAATATATACCACTTAATTTTTAGAAAGAAGTTTCAAGCTGGTTTTTAGAATATAGAAAGTACAGAGGGTTTTCTTTTTCCCCTTTAATTTAATCAGCAAACATTGAGCTCTTGTCCTACCCAGCCAGAATAGCCAGGAATTGCTTAAGGAATTGCTTAATACTCTGAGCTTGGTCTTGAGGGGTGAGTAGGACATCGTATAGTGAGGAGGGTGGAGATATCCAGAGGAAACAGCCTGTGCCGCCTACCTGGGGAACTGCCCTCAGATTGGAATTAAGAGACAAGGAGTTGGGGGGAGGTATGAGAGAGAAAAAAGATTCTTCCATGTAAATACATAAAGGTTCATCATTTTTTAACAGCTTTTTAGTATTCTATATTATAATTTTTATGCCATAAATTATTTAACCATTCTTTTATTAATGGACATTTTGATTATTACTTTGGTTTTGTTTATTTCAAATAGTGTTGCATTGAATATACTTGTATCTGTGTCCTTGTAAACTTGTGAATGTAATTCTGTGTCAGAGATTGGGCCATGATATTAATAGTCAGAATTAACAAATTTGAGTATCCTAGGACTGAGCTATGACTAGTCACATTTCATTATATTGTATAATTTTTGAGTCAACTGCTTAGATTAAATTAAAGATGCTTTCAGTTTCAGTTCTTTTAGAGCCTTCTTTGGCCATAGTAAGGAGTTTGAATTATCTGGGAAGCCGCTGATAGATTCTGGGCAGAGGACTGACATGATATAAAAAAAAATGTTTCTAATTATTCTGGCTGCTGTATTAAGAATAGATGATAAAGAGGCAAGGATAGAAGTAGGAGAAGCTATTGTATAGTTTAGGCAGGGGATAATGGTCACTTCAACTAGAGGGGAAATGATGGAGGTGAGAGAAATGGTGGCATTCTAGGTATGTCTCAGGATTAACTCTAAGATTAGAGTAGCCTTTTCCTGGGTTGAGAAGATTGGGAGGGTACAGGCTTAGGAAAGATGATCAAGAGTTCTGTTTGGGCATGTTATGTATGAAATGCGTATTAGAGGTCCATATGGAGTTGGTGAATATGCAGATGAGGACAGGGATCAGGGTGCCCAGTATTTTCTTAATGAATGAATGAGTGAAAGATAAATCAGGAAGGAAATGTAGATAGAAAACAAAAGTTTGAAAGAGAACAAGAATTATAGTTGACTTCTTTTTTATGACCCATAATATATGGTCCTTTACTCTCACATCCCAGTAGGTCTCATTTTGATTGGAATAGAACTGAACTGGTAAGAGTTTGGAGAGATGGGGGTGGAAGTATATTTGTGTATGTATATTTATTTCTCTCAGAATCTACTTGTATCTATGACATGACACACCTTAGAAAATTAGCTGATATTAAAGATTATGCATAGACATATTCTAGCTTTATGGAATTGCTTTGTTCCATCAAAATGATTATAAAGAAAACCTTTTCATTTCAACTTCCATATAAAATTAGAAGTTTTCCTATGCAAAAAAAAAAAAAAATTCATAGACCACAGACTACATTTCCAAATCTTTCTTCACAATGTCAGTTCCCTAAGTATATTTTCTACCTTTTATCTGTACATACTGGGGATACCCATATTTGATAAAGCTTCATTCCATTCATGGCACAAACTGCAGCCTAATTATAGTAGTTTAAAATTCTGTGAATTAAGTCTGTCATTTGTCCTCATGATGAAATTTTCTTTAGGAAACATAAAGCCAGAAACTTACTGCATGTGAGTGATAAATCCATGCTGGCACTTATTACTTAATTCTGTCAATTTCAAAGGATCAAATCCAAAGGCATTGACAAATCTCACTGGCTTTTTCCAACTTGTTTGGTTAACAGACATCCTTATTTATAGAAAAGCTTAATAGTTCACAAATATTTGAATAGTACAGAAGGCATTCTATTTGAACTGTTGGTTAATACTGGAGTATGATGGACTTTAAATTAAAACTGAGGTAAGCTCAGAATTTCCCCTAAGACTTTACCTTTAGCTCCTCTTGGAGTTACACAGCTCTAAAAGGCCCTAATATTATAAGATATGTTAAACTCCAATAGAATTATTCTTTGACTATGCCTAGGATGTTCAATAAATCTTAGAGTAGCAGTTTTTTAAGTGCACAAATTTATAAAGGAATCAATTTATTTTTTATTGTTAACATTCTGGTAATGGCTAAAAGTGATCAGATTTCACATTTATTAACAAATTCCTAGAAAGCAAAATTAGTTTTCCATTAAATTCTTTTTTCCTTATACTCAAAGAGGAAGGAAATATATAGACAACAAACAACGCCTATGAGAGATGCAAGGACTTTTAATGTCTTTCAAGTTAATCGAACTATATTCTACCATTGATGGATATGAAGCTTTGAGATAAGGTTGCAGATACTTTCTCTGTAGATTAGACCACTGGTATTTTAAACTCTGGATTTAACAAAATTTAGAGATTAGTGAGAAGTGAACCAAATTGTATCTTAGAGTGTTTTATTTTAAACGTGTGTGTGTCAGCAGTACATGGTAATAATGTGTTTGGTATTCCTAAGAGTAATGATTAGAAAAACCCATTCTAATTGTTTACCTGGTTAACCACACCTGTAACACAAGACTAGCCACTTAAACCACCTGGAGACATCATTAAACATAACAGTTGAATTTGCAAACCCAGCTCTATGATGTCATGTCCTTTGTCGAATATTAATTTTTCAGAGACCACAAGAAGAAAACTTAGCTCAAGGCTATACCTGTTCTGTTATTCAGGTTCATCACCACTATGTTCTTAGAACCAGCAGGTTCCATAAGCATGTCGTTTCTTTTTCTGTTGTTAAAAAGGTGTTGTTAGTTTATTAATTTGGCTACATAGTTAGAGATCTTTCATTTATATTTCTGTCATTTTGAGTACTCTTGTTTTGGCATGATACTACTAACTTTATGAGATGTCAGATATTGTTTTCTAAAACTACCAGAGGTAGAGTTCCAGGCTCTCCTCCCTGTGTCCGGTCCTTGAATACTACCCAAACTAGAACCATTTACCTTTAATCTTTCCTATAGGCTTCTTGCATTTGTCACTTTTCTTCTGGCTTCTAGCATTTTCCCCTTAGGATTCTGTCCTTTCTATCTTGCTGATGAACGAGTAGTAGTTTCAGAGCCGCTACTCCCATACATCTAACATCTCTCCCATCCTAAAATAAGTGCCCTAGGGAATTCTGTGCCAGAAATCACAGAGGAAGAAATGAGTTAAAAATAAACCAAGGGGCAACTGTACACTTAAAAATGGTTAAGATGGTAAATTTCATGTTATGTGTATTTTACTCAATAAATTTTTTAAATAAAGGGGCAATTTGAAGTGAGATCCAATGATAGCCCCTTAAGTATTAATACTGAATTTAAAAGCCACCTTAGAAGTTATATTAAGTATGTTAAGTTAAATAGGTATATTTAGAAACCGAAGCCTAGAAAGATTAAGTGATTTGCGTAAGAGCTGAGAATAGAGCCTAGTGTTTTCAACATTTGTCTATGTCTTTTTGGAGTTATCTTCTTTAATTACTCCCTTGACTTAGGATTTAGCCATAATTAACCCCTGTGTCAATTTTATCTTCCTTGGAACTGAATTGTCGTTTGTTCTTCAGAAGCATGCCTAACCAGTTTTATCCCCCTTTCACAGTAGAGAGCCTTGCGTTGGAGGCAGTGGTTAAGCCTAGCGCTAATAATAGGTAAACTGGCTTAGAAAAAGTGATCGAGCAGACCTCTGAGAGGAAACCAGACTAGTCTTTTTACATCATCTACATAAGAGAGGCAATAATTAATACAATTTATATGAGCACTTCCCAACCAGTTGTTCTTTAGTACCAATACCATTTTAGTACCAATCTTTAGTACCAATCTTTAGTACCAATCTTTAGTACCAATCTTTAGTACCAATCTTTAGTACCAATACCATTTTGATACTTAAAGATGTCATCCTGATATATAAAAAAATTAATACAAGTGTATGTTTAATAAAGAACACAAAATATCACATAAATGGGCCAAAAATGTTCAAAAGATTTCTTTATGCAAGTGTACTTCATTTTCTAACTAGGTGAACCTCTCTTTTTTAGTATTGGAAATTTTATCAGTCATATTTCTGGTATGATGATGTAACACAGCAACTCCACAATTTAGTGATCTGTGTCAAACAAGTAGTTTTATTTTTAAAATAAACTCCACACCATTCATGGGACTCAAAAGTCATATGCTCTACCATCTAGGCCAACCAGGCACCCCAACAAATATTTTATCTGTGGAACAACTGGGGTGGCTCTGTTTCAGGCTGTAGGTTGTGTTCAGATCTGCTCCACATATGTGTCCCATTCTAGGGCATGCTCTTATCGTGGGAGATGGTAGAAAACACAAGAGATCAAGTCAAACCATACACATTCCCCATGATCAAGACTGAAAGCACTGGGGCAGGGATATACATCAGCTGTTCTACTGGGAGGCATTGCAGAGTCACACAACAGAGAGTATGGATATATAATTCTGTTGCAGGCAGAGAGTAAAGAAATAGGAACAAGGATCTACCACAGAAACATTTCAACCTCATAATGTCAGTTTGTTACTGAACTATCCTCTGATTTCTATGTAGTTGAACAGATAGCTGGGGTCTGGTTTTTTTCCAACTTGCCCTTCCCTTTCACTGTTAATCTTTCTCTCCAATAACAAGTGACTTAACATGTCATTATTACTTAACTGGGTGGGAGGGACCCCAAGAAACATAAGTCATAGTCAAGCCATTGGCTAATAACTAATAAACTAAGAGTCTTGACTTTTTCTGAACATACCTGGGAAACTTGATTTGCTCTTTAACTATATTGTAAGAACTTCATTGACAAAATTACTCTTACTTGGTACAGCTTAGTCTACACTCTGTGACCATTTCTTTTTCATTTTTTTCTAATTTCTTGCCTCCTTTTTTTTTTTTTTTTTTGTAATTGGTTGTTTGAGTACAGGTGACACACAATGTTACATTAGTTTCAGGTGTGCAACATAATGATTCAACATCTCTATATATAATTCTAGACTCACCACAACTGTAGCTACCATCTGTTACAGTGCAATGCTGTTACAGTACTATTGACTATATTCCTTATGCTGTATCTTTTATTCCTTTGACTTATTCATTGCACAACTAGAAGCCTATACCTCCTACTCCCCTTCACCCATTTTACCCACCCCCCCTCCATCTGTGCCCATTTCTGAATGAACCAATTCATCCTGTCTTGTTTTCCACTGTCATTTACCTGAAGAACTTATTGAAAAAAGAAACATGTCTGCCCTTTGATTTATGAGTGAATGATGGCAACATCTTAGATCTCACATAGTTGCTTAAAATGTATCTTTAGAGTACATATATAGAAAACCAAAATATTAAAATTAACAGATTTTCTTCCTTCATCTTCAACCGCTTATTCTGCAAATTTGGCATTTGAATACTAATTCCTAAAAATTAAATGGTTTGGTAAGTGATGATCTGTTCTTTGGACTGTATTTCTTTCCTTCTTAAGAAATAATTACATATCAAAATAGCTATCTGGATGTATTTATCTGTGTAAAGAATGTGTTAGAAGTGTGACCAGATTGCATTTATAAATATTATTGTAACACTACCATAAATTGAGTAAATAGCACACAACATCAGTAGTTCAGCTTAGAGTGACTCATTTATCAGTCCAGTCATATTCATTACTCAGAAATATTCACAACAGACTTTGAGGTCCTGTAGAGATGATAAAAATAGGTGGGATGAAAATACCTATTTAGGGAATTGTCTGGAATGTTGAATGCCATCAGATGACATCATCATCTGGTAGTATTAAATATGACTTCTGGGCATTTTTCTGGGCTATTCAGTTGACATAATTTTTTAAATTACTGCCTAAAAAAGAGTTCTGGACAGTTAATGAAATGTTACTGCATATATTGAAATCAATAAGAGAACCTAGCTGTTGTTCTGAAATGATATTAAGAGTTTATTAAGTTTTAGACAGTATCTCATTTTATGTCTGTAAGCCAGCATTGCCTCATGACATCTTTCTATTCTTGTCTTTAAGGGCTGATTGAACTTTTTTATTATTTAACCTTATTTTCTTATATATATTATGAATTTGCACTACGGACTGAATTTTATTTCCTTGTGGTTTGCCCATCAGCTTTTTATCAGGGCCATTCCCATAGTGGTGCTTAGATTTTTTGTTTGAATTTTTGTTTAATGGAATTTACAATTTATTAACACAGAGCTCACAGTTTCAGATTATTTTTAAGTGTTTTAAAATGTAAATTAGATCAGGTCTCACCTAATGAAAACCATTCATGGTTTCCCAGTATTTTAAACTACAGACTCCCTCCTAAGGTTTCTGGATTCTTGCTGAGTTTGTCTTCACTTCTGTTTCATCACAGGCGCTCCCTTCTTTATTCTTTCTGCTTTAGCTTCACTATTGGCAATAGTGTCCTATTGGCTTCATGGATGTGCTACAGCTATTTCTTAAATGCTTTTCTCCACATTTGAAATAATACCTTCTCATGGAGGCCTCTCCAGATCACCCTGTCTAGAGCAACCTCCCCCAGATACTTTCCAGCTGATCACCCTATTACCATGGCATTTATTATACTCTGAAATTATACTTTTTATTTATCTACTTATTTACTATTGTCTCCTCCATCCAAATAGAAGTTTCATGAGGGCAAATGGTTGAACATAGCTGCTGACACAAAAAAGTCAAGTATTTGTTGAATGAATAAAAGGATGTCTCTTACACTTTAAACTTAAAGCAAATTTTTAATATTCTTAATTTGATTCCATGAGGGAGAAAGCATTGTGCTTTGATATTGACCTGAAGAGAATCAGTACAACTGAGAGTCCAGGTAGCTGTGTGCTACTGTGCTCATTAGTCTTTTCTAATTAATTATATTGTGACTTATAGCTGAGGGGTGTATGTGTGTGTTTAAAGATCTATATACATATATACAGAAAGTGAACCAAAAACTGTGTTCTTTGTACATGTTTATTTTTACAAGGCTTCTTGCTTGATTTGCCTAATAAATATTTCAAAATTGGAAATGCAAGTTTTTTTCTAATGCATATTTTGTGTTATAACTACTAGGCTCTTATTAGACATTGCAGACAGCATATTTTCATGCAACAAGTTAAAGAAATTGCTGTGTGTGGACAGAAGCCAATAGGATAGGTGTGGAAATAAAATGTTTTTAAAAGGTTCTTTGCCATTAAGTTAGAATTCATGGGGCAGGGCAGCCCCGGTGGCTCAGCGGTTTGGTGCTGCCTTCGGCCCAGGGCGTGATCCTGGAGACCCATGATTGGGTCTCGTGTCGGGCTCCCTGCATGGAGGCTGCTTCTCCCTCTGCCTGTGTGTCTGCCTCTCTCTCTCTGTGTCTCTCTCATGAATAAATAAATAAAATCTCAAAAAAAAAAAAAAGTTAGAATTCATGTGTGGAGCAGTTTAGAGTCTTTTCACAAAGAACAAAACTTGGAGTTTATTACTAAGAAATCAAAGTAGCCCAAGGCTTAAATAATTTGTCCAAGGTCATACAGCAATGAGAAGTAAACAACATTCAAAATGAGGCTTCTCTGACTCCAGAACTTATTCCTACTTTATTTTGAAATCCCATAGGTCCAAAGAAATCAGAAATTTATTTTATTTATGTCTTATTAAAGATATCAAAAATTCTTAAATCTTCTGTTTGATAGCCATTTTGTATCACTGGTATTGCAACCTATTGACTTTCATGTGGGAGTTATAAATAATTTTAGAAAAGTGTGACATATTTGCTTTTAATTGTTGCTAAAGGGATCCCTGGGTGGCGCAGCGGTTTGGCGCCTGCCTTTGGCCCAGGGCGCGATCCTGGAGACCCGGGATCGAATCCCACGTCGGGCTCCCGGTGCATGGAGCCTGCTTCTCCCTCTGCCTGTGTCTCTGCCTCTCTCTCTATCTCTCTGTGACTATCATAAATAAATAAAAATTAAAAAAAAAAAAAATTTAATTGTTGCTAAAAAGACTTTAAAATGTCATGTAACTAAAAACTCATCTGGGATGCCTGGGTGGCTCAGTGGTTGAGCGTCTGCCTTCAGCTCAGGGCATGATCCTAGAGTCCCAGGATTGAGTCCCACATCAGGCTCCCTGAGTGGAGCCTGCTTCTCCCACTGCCTATGTCTTTGCCACCCCCCCCCCGCCCCCGAGTCTCTAATGAATAAATAAATAAAATCTTTTAAAAAAAAAAAAAACTAAAAACTCATCTTCTCAGAAGACTGTAGTTTGCTTCAGTAGTTCTACTAGGCTTGAAGAACTGATTCAGTCAGTTCTAACAGATGCAAACAGTCTAATGTAGGGAAATTGCTGAAAGCACAATTAAATTGCCAGAGTACATACCACAAACAACAATTTCCTTTTTGTCAAACACACAATTTGAAATGATTATATATTTACAAAAACAGAAAAAAGCAAAATGTTTAAAAATCTATAGTTTTATGTTCCATTCATAAGTTGTCTCCAGGTTAAAAGTTTAATGTAATTTAATAATATAAGTAATATTGTAATCTAATATTTAAAATTAGGGTAGCCTGTGTCATCCTAATTCAAAACAGATCACATAACTAATCTATTTTCTATTAGTGTTTACAGTATAAGGTGGAACACATAATAATGTGCTAAAAAACTTTTTCAGGTTTTTATTTTATGTGCCTTCCTTTCTTAGTTATATTTTATCTAAGAATTATCAGTTAGAAGCAGCACAGCCCAAGTTGACAAAGATCAGAGTCCTGATCCCCAGTGAGATAATTTTATTTTACAGTGACATTTTGTACTAATTAGAAGAAAGAAACATTAAAGAAAAAGCTGAGTAAAAATTTGAATATGGGGATTGAAAATAATGGGTCTTCAAAATATTTTGAAGAAAACAAATGAACCAATTCCTGTTGCCTTATTGGAGCCTCAAGGTTCATAGTGGTCATATTCCTGAAAACATAATTTCTCTTTAAATCTGCTAATTAGAAATATGAATTCTATACAGATTTATGGATTAGAGACCTATGACCAGGATTTAATTGTCTGAGGTGGATTGTTTCTTTTAAGGCTAGATAAGCAAAAAAAAATATCAAACTGGTGTCAGCTTATAAATTACAAATTAAGTCCTTTTAATATAACAATAAATATTTAATTACATTTATTTTTCATATTTTAGACTATTATTCAACTCTAGTTTGAAGAGATACTAATAATTTCTGACTGAAGAATTTTAAGTTTCAAGGTAGTGATTGAAAGATTCTGATTGAAAGATTCTGACATCCCCGAAACTTAAGGAACCTCTCAACTGGCTGCGTTTCTTCACTTTGATAAGATCCTGGGAAAGCTGCCCCTTAGCCCTGGGGGAAGAGATGGGGTGCCACTCCGGGAGGGGGGTGGGTGGGAGGGTGGTGATAGTTCCAGTGACTTAGAAGGTGGTGATGAAGTTCATAAAAAGAAAGATGAGTCTTGATTAACACTGCAGTAACAGAAAGAAAGTCTGTGTAGGTACACAATTGAGTAATTGTTGAAAGGTCAAATGTGCCTGGCTGATCTGGAGGTTATTTTTATAAAAATTCTAATTGATGAATGAAATCCAAGGCAGAGTTCTTAACCTTGATTAAATCTAAGATTTGTAGGCCTCCCCCTTTAAAATTGCATACAAAATTTTATATGTGTGTTTATATATAAGTATAATTTTCATTAGCTTCTTGATAGAATCTGTGACCAAAAGGTTCCAGGCCAGAGTCTGAAAATATATCTTTGCTGGAGTCACTAAAGAAGCACCCTGACACTGGTTCTAAGTGAGAAGAGTATGAAACAGAATTAACATAATCCAGCTAAGAATAAAGCAGATCAAAGGTTATCCACAAGAAGGTGATGGTTTAGATTAATTATGTGAGGAAAAGTGTATAGAAAAAGAAAGGCAAAGGGCCAGAATTAGACTGTGGTAGTTTTATGTGGTTCAAAGAGAAAGGTCAATTAGTGAAAGAAATGGAGAAAAACTATAAACAGAGAATCAACAGAGAGAGATGTTTATTTTGGAAGCCAGTTAAGTGTAAAATATAATTGAAAGGTCATAAAAGATGAGAACTGAGGAAAGGTAATTGGCTTCAGCCTAGAGAAGTTGCTGGTGACTTTAAAGCAATGTCAGTGGAATGTGAAACATAGAAACCACATCATAAGGGGCAGCTGAGTGGCTCAGTCGGTGGGCTCTGGCTCCCTGCTCAATGGGGAGCCTGCTTCTTCCTCTCCCCTGCTCATGCTCTGTCTCTCTTTCTCTCTCTCTCTCTCTCTCAAATAAATAAAATCTTTAAAAAGTGGTGGGAGGGGGGAGAGAGAGGGCTTTCAGGTAGTCAGTAGTTGGAAAAGGAAAGTAGCTTAAGTCAACCCCTGATAATATAATAACAACAGTAGCAATCATAGTTGAAATAACAGCAGCTAACATTATTGAGCATTTGTATGTGTCAGGTACCACAAAGAGGGTTTTTTCTTTCTTTTTTTTTTCTGTTTTAAATTGTTTTTTCCATTTAACCTTCACATAACCTTGCGAGGTATTCTATTATATTATTATCCTCATTTTTGGATTAGCAAATGGAGGTTGGGATGGGAGGGGGAGTTAAGTAATTTGCTCAGGGTCACATGGACAGCACAGACAAAATTTGTGTGAAGACAAAATTTGAACCCAGGCAGCCCAACTTCTGAGCCTTCATTCTCAACCCTGTGCTATTACATACTAGAAGTATCTGCAATGATGTAAAAGGAATATGGAAGATTTCTGTGTACTGCTATGAAATGAAAAAGAAAAAAGATGAATGTTTTTGTGTAAGAAGTGGGGAGATGGGACGCCTGGATGGCTCAGAGGTTGAGCGTCTGCCTTTGGCTCAGGTCCTGAACCCCGGAATCAGGGATCGAGTCCCACATCAGGCTCCTTGTGGGGAGTCTGCTTCTCCCTCTGCCTGTGTCTCTGACTCTCTCTCTCTCTCTCATGAATAAATAAATAAAATATTTAAAAAGAAAAAAAAAGTGGGCAGAATACAGTTATATATATATATATATATATATATATATATATATATATATATATATATAATTTCACATATCCAATGAAACAAAGGGTAAACAAAAATTAATTAAAAATACCTGTAGGCAGAGGAAGGGCACAAGGATGGAAGCAAGACTTCTTAGACTTTATCTTGTTGCATAGTTTTAATTTGGGCATCATTTTAATTAGGTAAGTGTTTTACATATTCAAAAATAAACTCACACAAAAATATACCACAAAGAGATAACTTTTTCAGATAACTTTAAAACAATAGTATTTGGACTGTGAATTTTTTATTTATTTTTTTTGCACTGTGCATTCTTAGGATGGTATAATCTTAAGATAAAAAGAACTACAAAGAAATTTTCACTTTTAAACTTCATCCAGTAATTTTATCATTAGTAGTAATATTAGTAAAGCTATCTAGACATTATTTCATGTATATTGTAGGATAAAACAAGTAATTTATGTTAATGTTGAGAACCAGGATCTTTTATGTAAGAGAAAAAGAAATACATATGTACAAATCAAAGAAAAGTAATTCCTATAATGGTAAATTTGAAATGGAGTGAAGTCATTTTTTTTTTCTATTTAAAAGGACTTATTTCCTAGTTCTGTCCCTGTAAAGTCTTAAAAGTAATACCAACCTTGCCTATTAAAAGCACCCTGAGCACCCAGATGCAATTCCCCAGTAAAGAGAACCAAGGCTTCTTGGAAAAATGACTGATTCCAGGTTTGGGCCAGGAAATATTCAAGTTATGCATGAAATATCTTTATTATGCCAGAAAGCAACAAAGGAATTGAATATTTCTGTATTTTATAAACAGAAACAAAACTGTAAAGGAATTCTCACAGGTCAAAGATAGAAACATTTGCACATCAAAAAGAATAATGACTAATTAATTGAAATAAATTGAGTATATAAGAATCCATGATCTTAAGAGAATCATAAAATAGGAAGAGAACTAAAAAAATAAACAAACATACAAATCTTAATAGTTATCATTGGAGGTAGCCAGCGTGTCAGCCCCTTACTCTGAAAATTGGTTTAACTTAAGGAAGAATTAAGCCTTCATCTTTCCTGACCTATTTTAGTTATATTTCAGGATAGCTAAATAGCCCTAATTGACAATACAAGAATTTCATCCTATAGATGTGGCAGGAATAAAATAATTAGAAAGTCACAGTTTTGTAACCCCTAATGAAGTACTAGTTCAGGTTCAACCGACCGTGAACACTAAAATTTGTGCTGTGGTTCTCCAAGTGCAGCCCCTGTTCCAGTATCTTAAGCATCACCTGGATACTTGTGAAAACTACATAAATTCTTGGGCCCTTTCCAGCACCTGCTGTGTCAGAGACTCTAGAGATAGACTCCAGCAATCTGTTTGAACAAGACTTCTGAGGGTTCTGATGTACCCTGGAGCTTAAGAACCATATTAGGAAAAAGAGATGAGAATCTTTAATCAAAGGATCAAGCTATCACCCCCCAGAACTCAATGACAATCTTAACACTCCTAGAAGTAAAAAAAAAAGTAAAAAAAAAAAAAAACACTCCTAGAAGTAAGAGAATCAGATGTTGTATTCCTCCAAGCTGATGCACCTATGACCTATTCTTGCCGCTCTCCAAAAAAATTAAACTTGAGTCTATTCTCTTTATAATTGAACTCCAAATTATTGGAAATATAGGAGATAGAATAAGTTAAGCAATATCATGAGGAAGCGAAAGACAAATCAGGAATGTAGGACAACTAACCTAGTTTCTTCAGCAAGTCAGTGGCCTAGGTAAAGGGGAGGGAGGGAGGAGGACTGTGCTAGAGAAAAAAGGATTCCAAAGACAAAATAAGCAAATACAGAATCACATCCTAGGGCACCTGGGTGGCTCAGTCGGTTTAAATGTCCCAACTCTTGGTTTCAGCTCAGGTCCTGATCTCAGGGTTGTAAGATTGAGCCTCAAGTCAGGCTCTGTGCTGGGCATGGAGCCTGCTTAAGATTCTTTCTCCCTCTCCCTCTCTTAAAAAAAAAGAAAAGAAAAGAAAAAAAGAAAAGAAAGAAAAATGTACATCTTGTTTGGATCCTGATTCCAGTAAGCCAACTAAGGAGACTTGAATTCAGGCTGTGAATTAGATATTAAGAAATTGTTAGTTAGGTGTGGTGGTATTATAGTTATGTAAGAAAATGTTTGTTTGGGATCCCTGGGTGGCGCAGCGGTTCGGCGCCTGCCTTTGGCCCAGGGCGCGATCCTGGAGACCCGGGATCGAATCCCACATCGGGCTCCCGGTGCATGGAGTCTGCTTCTCCCTCTGCCTGTGTCTCTGCCTCTCTCTCTCTCTCTGTGACTATCATAAATAAAAAAAAAAAAAATTAAAAAAAAAAAAAGAAAATGTTTGTTTTTTTTTTTTTACATGCAAAAGTATTTAGGGTGAAACAAAATGATGCCAACATTTGCTTTAGGTTACAAAACAAAGATAAAAGAAGCAAGTATGACAAAATGTTGATAACTCCTAAATCTGGAGGCTTCATTATACTGTTTCCTCTACTTTCATGTATGTTTGAAATTTTCATAATAAAAAATAGAAAATTTATTTTATTTTATTTTTTTATTATTTATTTATGATAGTCATACAGAGAGAGAGAGAGGCAGAGACACAGGCAGAGGGAGAAGCAGGCTCCATGCACCGGGAGCCTGATGTGGGATTCGATCCCTGGTCTCCAGGATCGCGCCCCGGGCCAAAGGCAGGCGCCAAACCGCTGCGCCACCCAGGGATCCCAAAAAATAGAAAATTTAAAAAGAACCAACAAAAGTTTTTATTAGGATATATTTATTCCTGTGCTAGCCTTTATCATAGTTGTTGTAATTGCCTATTTACTTGTCTTTACCAGTATTTCTCAAATTATCAGTATCGAAAGACCAATTTTTTTAATCGTCCAATTTGTCACAGACCATGATTTTTGTAAAATACAGTAAAAGTCAATTACCATAAAAGCAAAATGGGAGGAAAAGACATACAAAATACAACCTTAAAAATTTTTGTTATTAAAGTCAACAAGATAACATTTCACTTATTAGAGCAAATGTAAACATAGGAAGAAAGCAATTTTTTAAACCGTATACATCAAAAATACACAGACAGGCAATTAGTATGGAGAATTGCTGTTACACTCGTTTGTTCTGTTACCATAATTATTAAATTTTTCATGTGAAAAATGAGTGTGTTTCCTGCATGCTACCTTGAGGACCTGTGTATTAACTGTAGCATGGATTGAGAACATACCCCTCTCAGCGAATGGTGAAGTATACCTACACAGATGTTATTTCAGCCACATGTTATTACCTCAGTTACTTCTGTTACTGATTTCTTAGCAGATGGTGTAGTTTTCAGGGATGCCCACACTGCAGAAATCATACAAAATGAGGAAGGTTCACTTAAGGAGTGAACATACCAACTTCTTTAAATAGGCAATCTCTTAATCTCTGGAATGTGGATGCTATCATTTTTCTTTTTTTTTCTTTTTTTTTTTTTAAGATTTTATTTATGTATATCAGAGAGAGAAAGAGAGGCAGAGACACAGGCAGAGGGAGAAGCAAGCTCCATGCTGGGAGCCTGATGTGGGACTCGATCCCAAGACTCCAGGATCACACCCTGGGCCAAAGGCAGGTGCCAAACCGCTGAGCCACCCAAGGATCCCCTCATTTTTCTCATAGTGTATTATATATTTATTGTCATGTGATTCTGGCTTTACGTGGTAATTTTAGGTTCAGGCATACCATGCTTTTTTCATCGTCGTCGTTGTCGTCTTCTTCCCAGACAGTACCTTTTCTGCCAGGCTTCAAAGCTTTTTTCCTCCCCCCTTGGCTAGGGTAGTATTAATTTGGACTGATCACTTCCAAAAACAGTCTATACTCCACACATTCTCTTGTGCTTCCCAGGACTCATTTTGTAGGCGACAGTTTGTTGTTGTTTCCCCCCATATACTTATATTTGTTCACATTGGGTTTCTCTGTGTTGCCAAAAATCACAAAAATTTTTCCCATTAACTCACATTGACTCAGCATTTTCAACAGAAAGAAATTTTGTCTCTCTGGAGAAGTCATTTGTCTATGAAAAAGTTGTCTCTTTAGAGATGGAGCTTAAGTAGTACTTGGTGTGGAATTTCAGCAGAGATTACACTAACTAGCCAAGAGATAACCCCATACAGAAAACACATTGCATTTCCCTTGGTAAATTGTAATTGCCCAGGGGGCCAACCCTTTTATTGTGGATTTCCCCATTCACTCAGTATAGAAATGAGACTGGTTTACTCTTATGAACAGAAAGTACATTGTCACTCTGAGTCTGAACATTTTAACTGAAAAGTCTATGTATCTGTTCTTAAGTGAAAACTTTTTTCCCTGTAGAATTTTGAATGGCTGTTATGTGTGCTCTGTAAAGGTGAAAGGAAGATGTGGCCAGCTGATCATCTCAATTTGTGATCATAGCAGATGGAAGAAGCATATACAAAATGTCTGCTCACATTTTTTTTAGAGTACAGTTGACACACATTATTACATTAGTTTCAGGTGTACAACTTAGTGATTTGGCAAGTTTATACATTATGCTGTGTTGTCCAAGAGTGTAGCTACTGTCTCCCATTACATCACTATTATAGTATCATTGACTGAATTGAATTCCTTATCCTCTGCTTATTCCTGTGACTTACTCATTTTAGCCTGTATCTCCCCTTCCCCTTGAACCACCCTGCCCACCCTACACTCCCGTCTCCTGTGGCAACCATCAGTTCTCTGTATTTATGAGAATTCTGGTTTGGGGTTGTTTTGTTTTGGCTATAGCTGATGTCAGAGAAATTACAGACTCACTTATAGGATTTTATGGTCCTAGACACATTTAGGTCCCTCTGCTTACATTTAAAGCCTTTAACATGTAGAGCATAGTACTAACATTCCTTATTATATAATGGTTGATGATACTATGACCAAACCTTAATCAGCTAAATATTTAATAAAAACTGTGCCTCTGAGGGGATCCCTGGGTGGCGCAGTGATTTGGCGCTTGCCTTTGGCCCAGGGCGCGATCCTGGAGACCCGGGATTGAATCCCACATCAGGCTCCCGGTGCATGGAGCCTGCTTCTCCCTCTGCCTGTGTCTCTGCCTCTCTCTCTCTCTCTCTCTCTGTGACTATCATAAATAAATAAAAATTAAAAAAATTTTTTTAAAAAAACTGTGCCTCTGATGTTTTGTGCATGGTACTAAAGCAGTGTGGGGAGCACAGAAGAGAATGATATTGCCCCTGTTGTCAGAAAGCTTAAGTGAAGGTATCTTATTTTCTAACACGCAATGTGTTAGAATTAGGACTGTGTGTGTGTGTGTGTGTGTGTGTGTCCACCCAAACACATGCATACTTTGAGATATTTATAAGATATATTCAGGTAACTGCAGTGTGAACCAATGTGTTGTCAGTGATAAGGAACTCAGAGTAATGATTACTTCTACTTGAAGTGATGAGGAACTGTTTAAGGGCAAGGTGGCATTTGAGCAGGGTTTGAAGGATAGTTTGGATTTCAGCAGGAGTCTAGTAAAGAAGCTTAATACAGTTTTTTAAAACTCAAAGATTCCAGATTAGCCATTCACTTACCAGTTGTATGAATTCAGCCAAGATATGTAATCCCTCTGATCTTCAGTTTCCTCATCTATAAAATGAAAATGAGAATAATAGTTATCATAGAGGGCTTTTAGGAAGATGAAGAGAGATTCAGTGATAAACATGCCTTATAAACTGTAAAGTGCTATACAAATGTTAATCTTATAATAAATATTGAGGATGTCATGAGTCAAAGCCATGGAATCTAAATATCAATAAACTACATAGCCTAGAGCAGAAAACATATGAAAATGACTGAATATTGATTCACCCATATAGTTCTTAAGTTGGGAAAATAATCTTAAATTTTAGAAAAGCCTTTCAAGATTTATGCTGACCCTCTCTCTCCCTCAAAAGATCATTTCAGAGGCCTTTTAGATCTTCAGTGGAAACTTGAATGAGCTATAATGTTTCATTTTATTGAGTTCATGTAAACATATGCAGAATTAACTTTCAGGTAAACTGCTTTAGTAGAGATTATAACATTGTACAAAGATAGCTAATGTATCTGGCAAAGTATATTTGCTTAGAGAACATGGCTATCACGTTTGATTTAGAGAACAAGCCTTAGGTAAATCAGAAGTGCTCCACCAGACAAAACAGGGTGTGAATTATTTAAACTACTTCCAGGGACCACTATATCTTATGTAACAGGAGGCTTCTGTAATAACTCCATGAAATGACTGTTTAAAAGAAAGATATCCAAAAAAATAAAAATAAAAACATAAAAGAAAGGTATCCTTTGATGGGATGTCAGAAAATAGATTCATGGGGTGTTTTTTGTACATTAATTTTATTTTTTAAATATGGTTAGGAAAAATATTTGATAAACTTGTATACAGAAAAATAGAGATAGTGCTTAGGCATTAAAAAAAGCATTGTGAATTTTAAGGTGAATATGCTACTTGCTGTCATCTGGTCTTGGGCTCTCTCCATGTATCTGACTCCAGTAAAATATGATTGGAATTAGTTTTCTCAAAGCAAGGAACTTGGAAAACAGTATGTTACTTGAACATTCACTCTTATTTATTTATAAAAAGCACTTGAATAGATGAAGCAGATTAAGAGTACACTTACCTTGATGAGCACTAAGTAATACATGGAATTGTTGAATTACTGTATTGTACACCTGCAACTAATACAGTAAAATAAATTAAAAGATAGCTTTTGGAGGAGAAAAAATTCTGCCTACTGATAGTGGGGATTTTTTGTTGGTTGGTTGGTTTTGGTGAATAATCCTAAATTCTCTCTTTTTTTTTTTATAGACTACCTTGCTAACCATGGCCGGTTAAATGAGTCTGAGGCCAGGCGCAAATTCTGGCAAATCCTGTCTGCTGTTGATTATTGTCATGGTCGGAAGATTGTGCACCGTGATCTCAAGGCTGAAAATCTCCTGCTGGATAGCAACATGAACATCAAGCTAGCAGGTAGGTGGGACACACTTGGCTCTGATGTTACCAGACGCGAACCAGTATTTTAGATGTGTGTGGGGGCAGAGGTTCAGGAACATATCTACCAGTGACATCAGGCTTTCTCAAAGTGTGTTTTACTAATAGTTCTGTGTGTAATGAAAAGTAAGAGAAATATGTTCATCATTAGTGTACACAGTGGCTGGACTGGGGTCTGGTGGCCAGGTCCCTTGGTGTCCTCTGCTGGAGGAGGTCCATTTATCTGAGTGTGTGCGTGAGCTAGAAGACTGACAGCCTGACCAGAGGAGCAGCCCAGGTTGCTGGTGCCTTGCCCTGCTCTCCTGGTCATGGCTGATTGCTGCAGAGAGGTCACAGCCAGATAAAAGACAGTCATAAAAGTCAAATGCTTTATTTTCATACAATAAGGTTTTGAGCTCTGACATGGAGGTTAAAGGTAGAGATTATTTTACTAGTTTTTCTCCTACAGCTTTCACAATTGTAAAAAGTTTTATAGCTTATAATCCAAGTTTCTTTATCTATATGGTCAAAAATTCAATAAATATTTATGTGTGTATTAATAAATACTGTCCTATGCTAGGTATACTGGGGATACAAATACTCTAATTGTAAAAGTCTAGTGGGGAGATAAAATAATTAAAATACAATATGTTGCCCAAAATGTATGTATAAACTGCTATAGAAATCTAGGCAAAGGAACAACAGTCAGCCTGAGAAGTCAGGGAGGCTTCACAGAGAAGTAATTATTTGAGAGAGGCATTAGAAGCTTGCCAGGAAGATAAACAGAAGTAGGATACTACACATAGGCAAACTGTGTAAATACCACAGGTATAGGGGAAAGAGATTGAGATTGGTGTGGGACTGTAGCTCAATATTGGGGAAATGTAAAATCTGTAGGCACAAGGAATCAACCAGGAGGAACAGGTAGGCGAAGAGCAGAATGTGAAGGATCTTGAACACCATGAAGGAGATTTCAGAGTTGATTCTGTTGGTAACAGGGAACGCAGCCTATTGAAAATTGTAGGGTGGGATGGGAGTGAAGGTGGGACTGGGTCCTGTGATGAGATTTGTATGTAGGATGTGAAGGTCTCTTTCTGGCAGCAGAATGAAGATGGGTAGGAGGTGTGCGTAAGATTGAAGACAGGAGGATTAATAAGGAACCTAAGGCAGTAGTCCAGTTAGGAAAATGTGGCTCTGGGTTAGACAGGCAGCAACAGAGGTTGTAGGTATGGGAGGGAGACTGATTTCAGTTCAGGTATTGAAGAAGATAAGAGACTTGAAGCAAAAGCTTAGCAAGGTCGCCAGTGGTGGTCTTTTATTCTAGGATTGTTAAAGAGGGACAGAGGAATGTCCAGATAAGAGGAGCTGACCAAGAAATTATTTGCTGACTAGCTAGGTTGGATACTCATTGGACTCTTAAGCTTGGAGACAAAACAGTGGCCTTGGTCTGCTGCATGGTGTCATAAAATGGAAGTTAAAAGCCTCTGATTTATGCGTGTAACTGGTTTATTTCCGTGCCATTTCCAATTAGTTTTTGCCCTGGGCATTTGAGGGAAAGCAAATAATTAATTTTTACTTACTTTAACTTTTACTTTAATTTTAATAATTAATTTTAAATGCCAGTGTTACATATGGTTCAGGGAAGTAATGGATTTTCCGTTCTGCAGGCTATGACTTTTTTTTTCTAATGGGATTGCCTGAACAAGACAGTGTTTTTAAGTTAATCTGTTTCATTCTCATTATATATATAAACATTTGTGTTGATTTGTGTTTTTTGTTTTGAAAGTAACAATCCACAGTATTGGTGTTTCCATAGTTTCTTATGTGTGTTCACTTCTCCCCTTTGTGTTTTTTTCCCCTTCTTTTTGATCCTTCTGTTGGTCTCCATCTCACTCCTGTTTGCCATTCTTCAGGAGTGCACTTTACTGGGATTTTTGGTTTACTTCTTAAAAGCATCTGCTGCCCTCAAGTTGTCCTCTTCAGTGAAGGCTCTTGTTTTTTTGAAGTCCTTAACTCTGTAGAAAGAAAGAGGAAACCCTGCTTCACTTTCATATTCTTTTATCACTAGAACAAAAAATTCACAAAAACAATATTTCCAAGGAGTTCTCAGAGTCCTTTAAGGCATAGAAAGGTTAGCAGTGTGAGTCATATGCTATAGAAATTAGAGTGCTCTGTCACTAACATCTCAAAAGAAAATGTCAAAGTAGAACACCAGAGAAACTTGAAAACAAAATATACAGAATACTCCTTTAAGGTTATAACCAAGTTTTGCCTGGCTATAATATATTTCCTATAACTTTGGCATATAATATAGATAGGTATATAACTCAGTATTTCTAATGTCATTATATGGTATTCACAGTTTAGTCTCTTTGACCCCAGGAAGCACAGATTCTGAGTTTCCAAGCATTATTGGTCACTTTTTCCTCAAGGGTTATTCACTTCAGTAACTGAATTTGGGGTTTTATCATTTAGTATTTATGCATTTAGTGTCATTCATTCCATACCTCACAAATGAATACACACATGGGTGTGCGTTTGCACACATGCATGTGCACGCACGCACACACAGTATACCTAGCACTCAAATATCCCCTTTCTACATTTTTTTTCTGTCATTCTCACCACCATTGATCCCAAATTTTAGTGAATGTTTATTGCTTAATCCCCTAGGCCCCTAGGGTAAGTCCTGGAGATTGAAATATTTCAAGACAAAAATCACAACAGTACAAAAAAGTTCAACTTTGCTCTCACCTCAAGGAGTTAATCCAGAACCAGAGCTTTAACTAAATATAACACAAGAAGATAATTGTTATAAAGGCCATGAGGCTGGGAGAAAAACCAACTCTTCCTGGAAGAAGCAGGGAAATGATAGAGACTTGGTTAAGAAGACATTTGTTGTGGGATGGGGCAGGGGAAGCAAAGGGGATGTAAGGTAGGTATGGCAGCTCCAAGCAGGTAGATCAGCATGGGCAAAGGTGAGCAGGCCAGAGAACTCATTTAAAAAAAAAAAAAATTTTTTTTTATTTAATTTCATTTTTCCAACACATAGTATAACACCCAGTGCTCATCCCAATAAACTCATATTGTATAGGGAAGCTGTGGGCCAGAGCTAGTGAGACATAAGGGCCAGTGACAAATGATAGGGAAAGAGCCTGGACAGGTAGGCAGAGCCACAGCATGAAGAATTTCACATGCCATCAGAAGTTCATTATATATGTTTCTGTGCACTTGAAGAATCTCTCCAGGCTGTTTATTTTTATCCATAGATTTTATAACTTTTTTATAGTCCTGCTTTCCTTTAAAAACATCATCTTGTGATTTCTGAGGATTCTTCTTGAATTTTAAAGAATTCCAACACATGTAGGAAAGATGGAACTCCATGAAAAAATTGCAAGAACTCAGAATAAAATGCAAAATTATTCTCTCAAATTATACTTTGCTTATTCTTCTTATGAAGATCTCTTTAATTGCTAAATGGGTTGAATAAATGAACTGTTTTAGCCATCTTGTATGTTGAAATTGAAGAGAAAGTGCAAACCAAAACTAGGTGTAAATTACAATATTTGTCTTGGTTCTTAAGACAGAAAATTGAGGGGATCCCTGGGTGGCTCAGCAGTTTGGCACCTGCCTTTGGCCCGGGGCACGACCCTGGAGTCCCGGGAGCAAGTCCTGCGTCGGGCTCCCAGGATGAACCTGCTTCTCCCTTCTGCCTGTGTCTCTGCCTCTCTCTCTCTATCATGAATAAATAAATAAAATCTTAAAAAAAAAAAAAGACATAAAATTGGGTAGAAGTATCAAATGTGGTTTATTTTAATAAATACAGAAACATAGCTTTGAACTCAGTTTCTATTTTATGCTTCTCCAGTGGGTAGAGACTTCAGACACGATGAGCCATAGATCCATACCCATGTGTGTCCATTGCCTCAATGATGAGACCTCCGGCCTTTGCAAAATATGAGGCAGAATGCAAAGAAATATTGGCGCGCTTGGTAGTTGTAGTAGTTGTGGTACTGTTTCGTCCTAGCTGTTGTGGCTATGACTATTCAGACATCAAGTTGAGAATAAAGAAATGAAGGACATTTAATTTTATTCTTCACCTTTCCTAATCTGAAATGTTTATAATAAATATTTAAAGATAAAAATGTATGAGCTACTTGGAGGAAGTTTTCAAAAAATATCACAATTCAAACAAGGCTTCTACATAAAGAATGTGGAGTATGATATGAGACAGTGTTGGTGGAAGCTCTGGCTGTGCCACTTAATGGTTGTATTACCTTGGGCTGATTATTTAAGCTCACTGAGCCTATGTTTCCATATATACATTAAGCTGAGATTAATCTGTTTCTCCAGAATACTGCAGGGATTAATGATGATGATAGAGATGGGGCTAGTAGGTAAGAGTATGATCTCTAGAACCAGACTACCTGGCTCTGAATTATGATTCTGCCACTTACTAGATGGGTGACCTTGGACACATTACCTAGTGTCTCCGTCCTCAGTTTCCTTATCTGTGAAGAGGGAATGATAGAAGTTCGTATCTCACAGTGGTTGCTAGTTAATATTTGCAAATACTTAGAACAGTGCCCAGTACACAGTTAATGCTATTTAAGTGTCTGTTAAATAAATTGTTAATTAAAGTTCCTGGCACCATGTAAACAGTCAGTAAAAGGTAGCTATTATTTGTATTCAATGTATAACTGATTCCATGTAAAAACAAGTCCTGAAAATTTTGATAGGTATCTAACCCCTACTACCATGTTTTTTTAATTACCAAGGCCTTAAAGCCTTATTAATAAAAATCTCAGAGGAACCAGACAAGTTTATCATTTGTATTCTAAATTGTCTCTACTTGATATGAATTAATTCTTTTTTTTTTTCTGAGAGGGACCTTAAATGTAATTAGTGCTGTATAATAGCCTCATGGATCTGATCTGTACATCATGAGCTACTTGTCTCTAGCCCCAGAGGGATACTTCCTTTCTGAATTGACCCATGACCTTGGAGTAACCCATCATCTCTCATTATTGCTTCTAACGACCTTCCTGTTCCCCAAGAAGACCTTGAGGCAGGGTTTCTGTATATAAAATTATATAATTACAGTTTTGGGCCCTGGGATCAAAAAAGACTGGGGAGGCTGAGGTAGGTTTATTAGTAAAATATTGAATAAAAGTCTTCTATTTGCTATCCTCTTGCCACTGGTATTATGCAGAAAGAGCTCTGCATCATCAAGCACAGTGGGACCTCCTCTTTATCCTCCAAGCCCACCCAGCATGAGCAGCACAGTAAGCCTGGACTGTGGAAAATGGCTTCAGAGGGTTTTGTTGAGTTTTGTTTTGTTTTGTTTTGTTTTTCCTCTCTTCTTCTCCCTCTCTGCTCTCCACTCCATTTGGGGCTAAGGAAGACCATTTATTTGCTTCTTAGCTCATTGAACTCCCTCATTGAACAAATTGATGTCTCACACTGGTCAGTGGGTTCACATTTCATCTCAACTGTGGTGACCATTCTTGTTGCCCTCCTGTCAGGTGCAGAGGGAGTAACTGACATTTGGAAAGAAGCTGTGCAGCTGGCCTTTTCTTGCTGGTGGGCAGCAAAGCATGCGGTGACGTCGGTGCTGGCCGACCTGTGTGCTATTCACCTCATGTGTCAACTTCGTCTCTACTGCTGTCCTGCCTTTCATTTGTCAGCTTTCATTTCCTCATAATTGTCTTCTCTGCTCCTATTATAATAATTACAGAAGAGGTGTATCTCTCCAGCGAGACTGGATATCTGAATTCTACTGGTAATTTTAGAAACAAGGATAAAATTAACCCTAAAGCCATCTGCTGCTCTGTAGGAGAATTTTTTTAATTATAAATTAGACATTATAACACACTGCTGGAGATTTAAAATTGGCTTGGTGGTGTTGATTCCTAGAAGTCATTTACTTTTTCTTAGCTCAAAGACTGGTTTTCAGTGTTTGTTTGTTTTTTTTTTTTTTACTTTTCGGAAAAAGTTAGTTTACCTAATGATTTCTTCTGTTTAGTCTTTATGTCATTTAAATGAAAATCCTAAAAGCATTTAGTAATTAGTAAACATTTTATAACAGTAGACAGTGACAGACTGTTTAACATCTTCTATATACATTTCACAACCTTTGTTTTGTTCTGTTTCCTGGCTACTTGAAGAGTGATCTGGGAACCAACAGCATGAGCATCACTTTGCCACTTGTTAGAAGTGCAAAATATCAAGCCTAACCTTAGACCTGCTGAATCAGAATCTGCATTTTAGCAGGTTGTCCAGGTGGTCTGTATGACTGCTAATGTTTGATCTATTTCATTCCAGCAGGCACAACAGAATTCTTTTGTGCTTGGTTCCCATCAGACAATAATCATCAGGATCAGCTTTTTTATTCTGTGCAAGGTCCTGCTATTCCGAAAACATTGGCCCTTCACTAATGATATTTGGGCACAGGTAACTTATGTAAGTTAGTGATGACAGTAATAATAATTGGCATTTGTTGTCAGTAAGATACAGGTCAATCAGTTGCTCTCAAAATACAAAACACATAACAATAGCAGTTCTAGTACTGTTTTCAAATATATCCATAGTCTGTTACCAGTTAGTTAGGTAAGAGATAGAGGACTCAGCTTTCGAAGGCCAAGTTCGTTTCCATGAGAGTTGGTTAGCAGTAATTGAATCCATTCTGTGGTTAAACAATCTACTCCAAATCCTCTCTTCTGTAGACATTTTAAACCACACAGAAACCAGGTGAGAAAATATGGATATATTAGGAAATCTCAAAACCATAGTTAAGAGTAAAACTCTTGGAGAACGTGCCTTAGTGTTGTAGGGCTGTGGGCATGTATCATCTCACATGAAAGTACAAGATTTTTTGCCCTATTCAACACATTGTGCATTCTTAAAAAGAATATGGATTCTTAATGTGAATGTAGGCATATCTTTCTGACATTTACTTTGTAAACAGTTATTTCCATTCATTTATGAAGGAGGCTGTTGACATAGCATCTGATAGTGCAGAGAAGAGAAAGTCTTCATTTGTCAAGTTCTGCTGGCAGAGGGATAAATTAGAAAATCTCTCTACTAATGCAAAAGATTTTTCCTAGGTTTATGGCAGCCTTACCTCCAACTTGGAGTTGAATTAAACTTCTCTGGCTAGTGACATTCTTGGAACATCTGTGATACAGTAGAAAACGAAACAGAACAAACACCTAGCTTGTAGTTTTAAAAATCTGTATTTGAATATTGGCTAAGCCACTCATAGCTATTGATATTTGGGCGAGTCATTTAACCATTTTGAGCTTCAGTTACCTTGTTTGAAGACAAGGACAGTCACATCTCATGGAGCTGTCATTACAATTAAATGAAATAATATATTTTAAAAATACCAACTAGTTAACACCTGACCCTGTGTAGGCATGACAAATGTTTTTGGATTTGGTTTTAACTCTTAGACCATGGTGAAGGACTGACTACTTGTCATTTATTTCTAAAACTTCTTAGGATTTCACACTGAACTTTCTTAAAATTAAGAGATTCTTTGAGAAAGATGTGCTTTTTTCCTACTATGTTTAAGGATGTTGAAAATCATGATTGATCTGACAAACTCAAGGTGTGTTATGAGGGCGAATTCAGTTACTCCCCACACAAATGACAAATTACTGTAGAGGTAAGAAGCTTTTTATATCTTCAAAATTTTGTCAGAGTTGCTCAATCATGTATGAATAAAAATAGTATCAAAATAACTCTAAACTGAACCCTGGATTGGAGTGAAAAGTATCAGTATAAATTCATGGGGTTTTTAAAATACATATACATATAGAAAGGTCCAAGAATAAATATGGGAAGGGGTATATACATATATTTTAGTGTTCATACATGTATTTCCTAACTCTCCATGCTGACAGGGCCGAGAAGCAGTGACATCCCAGCTGCAATGAGTACATCTAGGTCCTAGTTTTGGTTTCTAAATACCATTCCTATGAAAAGGAACCAGGAATCCTTGGAAAAGTGGTTGATTCCAGAGCTGGGAAAGAGAAAATAGAAAATGAGCCTGGAACTTCTTCTGGGGCCAGAGATAAGGAAATACTTAAAATGAAATTTTAGAAAGAGGAGAGGGCATGTTGAAAGGATACAGAAGCCAGCCTGAATTAGCTTCTTAATAAGTGTAGACAAATGGGGAGAATGAAAACTCACTTAGAACATTACAATAATCGTTGCTGTAATCAAGATCTACCAATGAATGCTAAATTGATGGGTGGAAAGTTTGATAAACAGGATCTGTAGAGTCCCGCTGTATCTTCTCTAATATATTTTTAATTATAAAGGGGAAAATCATAACTTTATAATGGGGAAACCCAGCAGAAAGCACCTTAATCAAGAGATCAGGGTTAACCCCCCACTCCATAATTAGACAAACTACCATGCATCTCCTGATAACACTGCAGTGAAAAGAGCACCTCACCTCTTGATGTTCTCCCCAAAATCCATCATCTTAATCCAGTCATGAGAAAACACCAGGCAAAACCAGACTGAGGGACAAAGTATGTGACCTCTGCAGTTCGTGGTAAGGGAAGACCCAAAGGACAGTTATAAATTGGAGAAGCCTAAGGAGGCCCAACCACTAAATGCATTGTGGAATCCAGAACTGAGAGGGCACACTTGTGCAAAATTGGTGCTGTCTGAATAAGGTACACGGTTTAGTTAATAGTACTGAGTCAGTGTTACTTTCTTAGGTTTGATAATTTTACTAATATAGTTATAAGAAATATTAGCATTAGGGGAAATTGGGTGAAGGGCAAAGGGAATTGTCCTTCCTGTATTGTTGCAGCTCTTCTGGAAATCTAAAATTATTCCATAATTGAAAGTTAAGTAATACTGAAGTGAATCCAACATTATATGGTGTAAGTTTTATGGCGGAAAACAGGACACAAAATGTCTGAGGGATATAGCAGCCGTCATTTTATGTATTAACTTGCACGTCAGAGGTAGAGAATGCATGAAGCTGAATGGTATTTCCTTCTCAGCAAGGCCAGGCCAGATCTAAGAGGACTGCCCAAGTTACTATTTCTCCAAAAGTCAGATGATGACATGGGGTCTTACCCTCTGTTGTTAGGAGGTTCTCTTGTGTGTTTGCACAGTGGTTGACACATGTACACACTCCAGTGTTGAATGAAGGAATGAATGAATTTGGTTGGTGTGATGAAACACCCATTACATTTGAATAAAAAGCGCTAAGTCCTGCCCAGCTATGACATTTCCGAATTGCATCCCTCTTGCTCACCCCTCACCGCACTCTTAAATGCGTTAAGCAGAAAGCTGCAGACTGTGAATGAAGCAAATTAGCTAGGTTCCTGTGAAGAAATAAAAGAGCTTTTATTTTTAAGTGCCTTTCCATTGCCACTTCTTAAACCTGGCAATTATTAACTTGCTCAAAAATAGCTGCATATCACAGTGCTGGGGAAGGACATAAAGCTGGTGGCTAACAGGGAGGGCTCAGTAGTTACACTTGGTTTCTATTCCAGTTCTTTAGTCTTTACCAAGATACTTAACTTTCTACTCTCATTTTCTCCTAAAGTAAGGATACCTCATAGGGTTATTAAGGAGAAATCCTCTTTGTAGAACTTAGTTCAGGTTTTGGCACAAAGTAAGCACTTATGAAAGAGAAGATGACCACATAGTCATTGAGCAAGCCTTTATTGAATAGCTGCTGTCTACAACTGCATGCTAAGTGCTGGGAGTACAGATATGTATTATTTCTCCCTTCCCTGCTCTACTCAGAAGAAATTTAATCTGATGGGGAAAATAGATAAGTAAAACAATAAGAATTACTCTTCTCCTATTGAGTAGCTTACTCAATACATTTCAGTAGCATGCCTAAAGCATTATATAGTATATACTTACAAGTGTATTGTCTACATGTATCCATTCATTGCAACTTACACACACTCAAAATAACTTGATAAAGTTTAGATATTATCTCCACTTTGCAAATGAAGAAACCAAAACTTTAAGAAGTAATTTGCCCAAGATCACACAGCTAAATGGACAACACAGGATCTGATCCTAATCTACCTGACTCCAAAGTCTCCTTAGTCCATACCTCATATGATTACAAGTGCAATGTTTAAATGCTTTAACAAGATTATAGAAGATATCTGGGGTGCCTGGGTGGCTCAGTCAGTAACCATCTGACTCTTGATCTCCACTCAGGTCTTGATCTCATGGTCGTGAGTTCAAGCCCCATGTCAGACTCCACACTAGGTATAGAACCTACTTTAAAATAATAATAATAATAATAATAATACATCTGCATATATGCTACTATAATAGCTTGAGTGAACCTAATTGTCTTTTGGTATTTCTTTTAATGTTGCTACTAGCTCAAGTTTTATTTTCTTCAGTTCCCTACAGGAAACAGAAATAAACATCTGCTTAGTACCACTCTCCTTATAAGTTAACAGATACTTTCTTTGTCCTAGATATATAAGGCCACAGTTGAGACTGGGCTACCATAGGCACAGCTGTGCTTTCCTAGCTCTTGCTCTCTTCTTGCCTACGAGATGTACCAGTAAGAGAGCCTCAGTAGTAAGGAGGCCAGGCCACCAGGCCCCATCACTCCTCTGAGATGACACTTTCCACCAGAGTCCAGGGAAGGCCAAATTGAAGTAGTTCTATAATGGCTCTTGAGATAGTAAAACTTTACAATGCTATTTGAAGGTATCCTCAACTTACATGAGCTAAAACTCATCCTGTGATTATGGTTAAAGTACAGCAATTATTGGACCTATTTCAGGATCTCCAAATACACATCCTAGAGCTTCTGGTGTTTCTTTATGTGAGTGAAATTAACATTTTCCTCTTCAACTGTTATTTGAACATGTAGTTCTTGACTCATTTGAGGGTATAGTTTTTCCAGAAAATTAGAAACGTGCATCAATAAGGACATATGGGCTATGATGTCATATGAGTGGTTAGTCATAGAGGTGTACTTGAAAAGACAAGACCTCTCTGACGGTCCTTTTGGAAAGCAGAGTGTAGGACTGAACTGTGGTCCCATTATGGAGGGAGAGGTCCCCATTATCTCCTATTCCTGAGTGCCAGGGTCAGAGCACAGTGTTGTTCCCCAGGTCTAGATGGTACCAAGGCTCTTCCCCACATACACCTTCATTTGTCTTCTGAGGCCTCAGGGTTCTCTGCACTTTTCTGCCCTTCTTGTATACTTTCTCAGAACCTTTCTCTCTGAAAGGTGGTAGTGGATAGTGACAGCTTCACAGAGGGAGAAGGGAGCTGACACTTGACATCTGCTCCAGGCACTTTACATGTTTTAATCTCATTTAATCCTCATAGTAGCCTGTTTGGGTAGGTGGACTATCACTACATTTATGATATAGAAATTTAGGTTTGGGGAGTTAAATAATCTACTTGAAGCTAGAAAAGTGGGAAAACTGGAAATCTGCTCTAATTCACCCAACCTTAAGGGATTTTACTCTCCCATGAGGCTGTGGTGTTGGAGATTGTGACTGTTTTTACTGTCACTACGGCTTGCCAGTTTGTATGTCAGTAAGCAAAGAGAACGCTCCACCTATCGTATACTATGTGCTGCATCTCAGGTAAACAGAGTATGGGTTTATGTTAACTTACCGATCCTCACAACAACTTGCTGACTACAGATTTATTATTTCAACTTTATAGAATGGGGAAACCACAGCTTACGGTGACTGATACAAAGTCATACAGCCAGTGAGTCTGGCACTTGCGATTCAATCCAGTCCTCTTAGGACACTTTTTATTTTATTTTTTAAAGACTTATTTATTCTAAAGAGATACCACATAAGTGGATGGGAGGAAGCGGGAGAGAGAGAGGGAAGAGAGAAGGAGAGAGAATCTCAGGCAGACCCCTCGCTGAGCCCTGAGCCCTGAGCCCTGCTCGGGGCCTGATCCCAGGATTCTGAGATCATGACCTGAGCCAAAACCAAGAGTCAGGCGCTCAACCAACTGAACCACCCAGGTGCCCCTTAGGACACCTTTTAAAGCTCACTATCCATGTAGCACCTTATACTAGCTGGGAGTAGAGCCAGTTTCCATCACTAAGTTCTGTCAGAAGTGTTACAAAATAAGACAGTATTCCTATAACTTATAAAATGATAGGAATTTGTTTCCTCATAAGAATATGAGACTATGTGAAGGCTTTGCAAAAGGACACAAACCAACATTTATACCAAACTCGCTGAAATTTGTCTTCTGTAATTTTCATGCATACTGAAGGTATCTGAGTGCAGTGTTTCCAGAGCGCCTACTGTATATCAAAGCTGTAGATTCAGTATGTCATAAAAGGAAGACCATTATCTGTTTTGAGGTATAATGCCACTACACTCCATAAATGAGTGGAGTAATACTAGTGATGGGTGGCTTGTGGCTGGTGGGCCAGAGAGCCATGTTAATGAGCTATCCAAATGTAGGTCTGCCTAAATCAGAATGTGTAGGCCAACACTTAGAGAATTATTACCTAAGAAAATACTGTACTCAGTTTCCTTAAAAGGTTATATATCTTGCTACTCCAGGTAATGGCTGCAAAAACAGCTAGTCACTCAGTTGTGTTTAGGTAGATATCTTAAAATTGTACTCCTTTGTTTCTTTCCTTACAGTCTATAAAAGATAAAGAGCTCCTGGGACACCTGGCTGGCTTAGTTGGTAGAGGATGTGACTCTTGATCTTGGGGTCATGAGTTCAGACCCCATGTTGGGCAGAGAGCTTACTGAAAAAAATTTTTTTTAATTTAAAAAAAAGGATGAAGAGCTCTTAATCATGGAGTAATTGAAATTCTAAGATTTTCAAATTCAAGTTGGTTGTCTATACCAATGGATTTTTCTTTCAGCCTTAAAAATACATGATCTAAAGTCTTTTTCCAATCTCTCATTCTCTTTGAGAAGAAAACTTGATTTATTTATACATTCATTTAACAAATATTTACTGGATACTTGATATTTTCTAGTCCTTGTGCTCAGTGCTAAGGACACAGCACAAGATAGACAGCATAGTAGTGCTATTATTGATCAGCATATTGTAAAATTTATTACAAAAAATTCAGTATAGTTGAGAGTATAGACAAAAGTAACATTTATTTCCATCCCAATAGATTTCGGTTTTGGAAATTTCTTTAAAAGTGGTGAACTGCTGGCAACATGGTGTGGCAGCCCCCCTTATGCAGCCCCAGAAGTCTTTGAAGGGCAGCAGTATGAAGGACCACAGCTGGATATTTGGGTATTTCTTTGCTTTGCTGTGTTAAATGCATCTATAATGGTAATGATTGGTACTTTGGCCCATCTTTGAAGCACTTGGTACCTAATACATAGGTAGTAGTTCATACTTTCCCTGTTCACTGGACTGTAATTAGAGTATTTGGAATTAGGTTCTAGGAAAGAACTTCTAGGGACAGATGTTATTCCTTTAATATTGGCAATAATGTAAAGTTAAGTAGTAATCAAAATGATTAAATTCCGATCCTTGAGTATTTATTATAGGATATTTTATTGTAGTTATTTGGTTTTTTGGTTTTGGGGTTTTTTTGTTGTTGTTGTTGTTTTTGTTGTTTTTTCAAATTCTGAGAAAATAGTAAATCCAAACAGGAATTTTTTAGCCACATGATTTTAAGGGCCATGGGGTTGTTTAGGAAAACAAAGAGTGTTTAAAGCCCTCAGTGGAAAAGTGACTGCATCGGTTTCTTCTCTAGAGCATGGGAGTTGTTCTTTACGTCCTTGTCTGTGGAGCTCTGCCTTTTGATGGACCGACTCTTCCAATTTTGAGGCAGAGAGTTTTAGAGGGAAGATTCCGGATTCCGTATTTCATGTCAGAAGGTAATAAGCCTGTTTGTCTTATCCTTGTGCTTTACAGAATTTGTGCTCCGAATGAAATGCCTCAGGAAAGGCTTCCCTTGTGCTAAGAGTTTGGATGCCAAACAAAGTGACTGAGTCACTTTAAAAGCTATAGAAATAAGCAGCCCCCTCCATGTAGGTGAGAGAAGCTGTAGCCTTCCTACTTGTAACTGAAAACGGAAAGTTTTCCAGGTTAAGAACGCCAAGTCTTCACATGTACTCTGGGTCTCTAAATGTCCCCAGATTATTTTAGACTTAGAGAAGCATTTTGTAGATAGATTCACAACCATTTTACTCTAAGTATGAAATAGATTTTCCCCTATCCTTTGGTGAGAAGTTGCAAAAGTAAATTTTTTAATTGAGTTAACGATTGGTGAAGCTGTGGATTAAGATGCATTGCCCTGACCCCTGCCCATATTGGGTTAGCTTGTCACGTACAACCAGCTGGCTTGTTGCTCAGCTACATTTACTCCTTGGGTTTTTCCTTAACTCTTTCATTCCTAGTGATGGTAGAAATAAAGCTCTAGTAGTTAGGAGCATAGACCTTGGAGCGAGGCTGCCTGGTTTAACCGAGTCCACCACCTCCTGGTGGTCTGACCTGGACGAGTTCTGTCACCTCTCTGTGTGTCCATGCCTTGGTCTACAAAATGGAATTAACAGTGGTTCCTGGAAAGAGCACTGTGAAGATTGATGGATGTCATCTGTGTAAGGCACCGTGCATGGTGCCCAGCACATAGCAGAGGTTTCTGAGGCTAGCCTGTGCGAGGTGGTAGAGAGCATGGAGCAGCTCCAAGAGTAAGTGGGTGCCCAAGTCACAGCAGCACAGTTTTTGTAACATAACCAGAAGTAACTAGTGCTTCCTGTGTGTGTGTTTCCAGCTGCACTGATGAGAGAAGAGCAGCCATCCACTGGAGAGCTCTTGCCTCACTCATGCAGCCTTCATTATATCAGTCTCAGAAGTGACTGAGGATCCAGTTATGTGCTCGTTCTAGGGAGAAGGCTTGCTTTTGTCTTCACCAGAATCTAAGTCTTTGTCTAGATCTTTTCATTGAGAAATTCAATAGAAGTTTCATTTAGCACAAAATTGGGCAGATCTGCACCCTCCTGATTTTCTTAAGTATTCATTCACAATGATGGTTACTTTTGTGTCAGCATTCACCATGTGAATCTGACAAATACAACTGGCTTTCATGTGTTCATTTATTTACCTTCTGCTTTCCAGTGGGCACTGTGGAGGATACAAAGATCAGTGCCATTGTGCAAAGTCACATGAGTCAAGCCAGTACCCTGAAGTGCAAGGTGATTTACATGACTTTTGTAACATTGTGTTTTCCATAGATTGTGAGCACCTTATTCGAAGGATGTTGGTCCTAGATCCGTCCAAACGGCTAACTATAGCTCAAATCAAGGAGCATAAATGGATGCTCATAGAAGTTCCTGTACAGAGACCTGTTCTCTATCCACAAGGGCAAGAAAATGAGCCATCCATTGGGGAATTTAATGAACAGGTTCTGCGATTGATGCACAGCCTTGGAATAGATCAGCAAAAAACCATTGAGGTAAGGTGATCAGAGATTTGACTGAAGATATTTTAGGATTCTTTTGTGCTTAGTAACTTGAAAGTTTGTGCTCATACCCATCATCCTGGGTCTTTCAGCATGGCCACCTCCGAGCACCCACTGTTCAGTTTTCCCTGGGGATTATAGTCACATCTATTCCATGTTTGCTTTTTTTATTCAGTATATAAATTCCCCCCTTTGCCCCATCTGCCAAAAAATTTAAGAGGTGGAGTTTATATAGGATTGGGAAAAAACAAAGATGGAAACTTAAATACAAAGTAGAAAATTTCTTCTAGAATGAGGCATGAAGTTTTATGCAGGTCATAAGCTAGTTGGTATGGAATATAAATGTACAGCTAGGGAATGAGGCCAAGGGCTGAACAGGAAACAAGAAGAGCAGGCACCGGGTTTAGGAAAGCCATTGCAGTTTAGGCTCTGAGCTAGGGAAGCTGAGAAGGCAGAAACAGGTGGATTCCAGATTTGGCAGTACTCTGGGTCATAGACCTGAGGGGGCCATAAGCCTGGAAAATTCCTCCTCAGTTTTATCTCTCTCCTTTAGTAGTTAGCATATTCATAGGAGTAACACATTTTCATTACCTCCACCACAGTAAAAAGCATACAGTGCTCTTACAGAGGAAGCATATCAAAAAAGAATACAAAATGACTCTTGTGAACTTAAAAGTGCTCCAGACCATGCTGCCAAGAGTGAATCCAGACCAGCTCTCTTGCTCTGCTCGTCACGCACACAGTGGTGTGTTTCTGTTCTCAGCCACGAAGCAGATCTAGAACGGCAGCTGTGAGGGCAGCCCAACAGACCTGTGATTTCTGCCACCAGGGTTCTGCATCTAAGCTGCCCTGCACAGCACCATGCAGATGGTCAGGTGGAATTAGAAGTTGTTTCCCCATTTTGCTAGAGTCCTGGAAAAGCTGGCCAGTGAGGGATGTGAAAAATTGGGAAGCAACTTTATTTTCAAGGCTTCACGAGGGTGGGACTGCAAAAACAAGAGGAAAAAATTACCTAAGAACGGAGACTCAGTGTCTCTCGATCCAGCCTCCAAATGTTACTCTCCAGCCCAAAATAATCACCAGAAATTTCCCCAAAGACTTTAATCATTCATTTCAGAGTTTGCAGTAGTTTGGACTTGTGTTGAAGTTATGGAATTCAAGCCCCTGGGCCAGGTTGTAACCGACCTGACACTGCAGTCACAGCAAAGAGATGGGACCATGTGACAGCACTGGGGACTTGCTACATGAGACAACGGTGGCATTTTCTCTGAATGCAGAAAAACAAGTGGGGCCTGTTCATGTGAAAGGGCCAGTCGCTTACAGGCATCGCCCTTTATGTAATCAGTACTGGAGACTCGGAACTCTCTGTCTTTCATTCGGAATTCTGGAACAGCTTTCATTTTAGACGCACTTTGTTCGTTGCTCTACCTTTAAGAACACAGGATTTCTTCCCTCCTTTTCCAGAAAGATGTAGATCATTGGACTGGTTTTTATGCTTCTCTGCCCTTAGCACTTGTTTTCTCTTTCAGTCTTTGCAGAACAAGAGCTATAACCACTTTGCTGCCATTTATTACTTGTTGGTGGAGCGCCTGAAATCACATCGGAGCAGTTTTCCTGTGGAGCAGAGACTCGATGCCCGCCAGCGGCGGCCTAGCACCGTGGCTGAACAAACAGTTGCCAAGGTAACGCCACATTAGCCAGTGGTCTTATCTTGCAGGTGCCTGTTCACATGTTTGACACATTTTTCATCTTGTAGTATAACAAAGGGTTGTACTCATCCTTGGTTGATCTCATCCTTGACATTCAGCTCTTCTATAAAGTTTCTGCCCCTCACTTCCTATATTCTATGATGTATCTTAGCATCTTCCTATTTCTAAGGATTAATTTTATTTCAAGCAGGTTTTTTTCTTTAAGAGGCTTCTCATTTTTTAATCATTGACTTATGTTGAGAATGTCACTAGCCTATACATTTGATTCCATTTAACAACTTCTTATTGCAGATTTACCATGTGCAAACTTCTATTATTAGGCACGATAGAGCATAGGATATATAAAACCTGGGCATGGCCCTCAGAGACATGACAGTATAAAAGCAAAGTAAGACATCATCATAAATAACCATCACTCAAAAGAAAGAGAAATCCAGGAAAAGAACCAAGGGCACAGGCAGCGTGACACATCTGCCTGGGAAAGGCTTAATGGGAGAGTGGGCATTTGTGATAGATCTCACACCTGTGAGGATGTGTAGGCCTTTGCCAGGGAGAGGCAGTAGTTGAAGGTACTGCATGTAGATAGCACAGGCGCTCACATGTGCTAGTGTAGGGAACTGAACAGAAGCTCAGAGGGAAGTGAAAAAGTTGGGGTGGTAAGTTGAAACCATGATGGAAGGGCTTCGAATGCCAAGGGAAAGAATTTACTTAAAAATCAGGGAATAATGAGGAATGACTGGAGGTATAAGCAGGAGAGTGATAAAATCATATTAGCTTTCAGCTAATTCATCTGAGACATAAGGAAGGGTAAATTGACCAGGGAGGAGAACTTTGGGGAGAGCAGGGAGGAGTTGAAAAATACTGAACACTTGAACTAAAACAGTGCTGGTAGGAGCAGAATGGAGGAGATGAGTACAGGACCATCTTAGGCGGACTCTGGATGGACTCAGCGGTGGTTAAAGCAGGCACTCTGAAGCAAACCCCAGATTCTGCCCTTTTCCTGCCTCCTTGCCTTCAAAAAGTTACTTAAGGTCTTTCTGTGCCTCAGTTTCCCAAACTACAGAATGGGGAATATTATAGAATTTTCTGATGTTTGAATTAGTTGATAATTGTGCAGCACTTAGAACGTGCTTTATAAATGTTGATTATATAAAGTAATAAGTAAATCTTGGGGAGGAAGGGACAGCAGTGACTTGGAGATGACTCTGTTCTCTAGCTTGAGGCTGGGAGAATAAGTATGGCACTGACTTGGTTGCTTGAAACGAAGAATAGATCTGGATCCCAGCACAGAGGCTAAGGCTAAAGAGAGTTGGGAAATCATCTGTATAGAGGTTGAGAAGAAGCTTGGTTCATTCATACCATCTATTAGGATTTCCATCTTCTTTGGTGAGTGCTTACTTTGTTCAAAGGGCAGGTAAGAGCAGAAGAGTTCTAACTTTGTATTTCTTATTTGGCAGTTTTACAGAATTTATAGGATTTAACATAATTTTGCATTGGCTTCTACAAAATATGTGGAGGCGGGGACCAAAAAAATTAACATCTTCTTGATTTTAGTAGGCAAATAGTGACTATTGATACTAATGTGAGTAATACATGGATAAATTTCCAGATATTTGGATTAGAGTAACTCTGAGCAGTTGGAATCCTTCAAAGTTTCCAAGTTGAATGATACTGCTTTCAAGAGAGGAAGGGGATAAAATGAGAATTCCTAAATTGGGGTAGTAAAAATGAGATATAGTGGTGTATCCTTCCCTCCCAAGTCTCTTTATTCTTGTTCACAGTACATAAACGAAGGCATGGGGTTACGCAAATGATCGACACTGGAAACATGCGAATTATTATTGCACATGATTGCTTTTCTTATCTAAGCTTGAAGCAGATTCCCTAAGAGAGCTCAAATTATGTTTAATTTGGCTGAGAGTTCAGATGTATAACATGGCTTCTTATGTTTGATAATGTTTTTTATTACCAAGCACCACATGAATTCATTTTACACATTGACCCAAGTTGTCATAGAAAGCTACAGACCAGGACTGAAAAATGTATCTAATTCAAGTAGAAGTCTTCAGTGTTCCCTCACAGACTTGGGCGTTCTGGATGCTAAGCAACAGGCACCAGAGCTGAAGAAGATGCTCCCTTGCCTATGAGATTTCACATTCTCATGTTTTGTTGAACTTGTTAAAAAATAGATTTCTCTGCACTTAAGGTTTTAGTAGAGCTTTAATCCTTTGTTCTACTCTTGGTTTAAAGAAGTGGCAAATCACTTCTTAGTTGGTACAGCAATAGGAAATTGGGGAAGCAACATGATCCCATGCAAAGATCACACGAGCTATGGAATGAATCACACAGACCTTGGGTTCCATACCAAGCTGAGTGACCCCGCAAGTCAGCCTCTCTGAGCTTCAGTGTCCTTAAATATAAAACAGAAATAGCAATACCTACTTCATGAGTTTGCCTCCAAGATAAAATTAAGTAACTTATACCAGCAGCTCAGTTCAGTAGATAGAGCACTTCTGTGCCAGGCCCGGTCCCTGCCCTGTGGCTTTAGAGGTACGAAATAGTCCCTGCCCCTAAAGAACTTCTGGCATAGTTATAAAGTATCCATTATTACTATTTAGAAAACAATAAGAGTCCTATCTCAGAATGATTTAGAGTATTTATATTTGCTATATACTATGCAAGAAATGTTACATCTAGTTGACTACAGGCAACTGTTTAGAAGAAATACGTGTAGTGCCTTCTCTCGTGAATCCTACTAGTGCTTCCATTCCACGTTTCTATCAACTGTAAGTAGACAGGAGTGAAACATTCATCCAATTTCTTCTTTAATCACTGATTAAAGTTGCCCTCCACAGCTGTAAGGAAAAGCATCATACAGTTGGCCGCAGGGTAGCACAGACTGCAGAGGCTTAAACCACAAAAGGTTATTTTCTCACAGTTCTGGAGGCTGGAAGGCCAAGGTGCCAGCAGGATTGACTTCTGGTGAGAACTCTCAGCTGCCTGCTCAGTGTCCCCTCACACAGCTTTTCCTCTGCATGTACAGAGATCTCTGGTGTCTCACCCACATCTTAGAGGGACACTAGTCCTGTCAGATTGGGAGCCCACACCCTTAGGACCTCATCTAGCCTTAATTACCTCCTGAAAGGCTCTTTATCCAGATACAGTTGTACTGGGGGTTAGGGCTTTAACATACAGAGAGGCGGCAAGGGAACATACAATTTTGTTCATAACCAGCATATTCCTGTTGGAGCAGTAAAGATTTTCCCATAGGAGAAAACACTACTTTTGTTTTAATGGTTATTCTGAAAAGCACAAATTCAGAAGAAGAGATTTGATATAATAAGTATATGATCTAAAAAGTCATTACAAGCTGGCTCAGTCAGTTAAGCGTCTGCCTTTGGCTCAGGTTATGATCTCAGGGTCCTGGGACCAAGTCCTGAAATAGGCTCCCAGCTCAGCAGGGAGTCTGCTTCTCCCCTCCTACACACACACTCCTCTGGTGCCCCCTCACTCTCTCTCTCTCTCTCTCTCTCTCTCTCTCTCAAATAAATAAAATATTTTTAAAAAATAAAAAGTCATTACAATTAATTGGATATGAGCATCGTCTTTTGCCACTCTTGAATAAACTGGTAATGTCCACTTCCTTGGGATAGTAATCATCCATCTGCGTATTATAATAACATATTCTTTAGGCATGCCATTTGAATATTTTCACCCTACCTGAAAGACTTCTTTAATCCCTTCAGTGATTGTAAGAATCCTAAGAAGCAGACCCTTAAACCTACTATCTTATTTCCTATGAAGTGGTTGTCACAATAAAATGTGACCACCTCATCTCTCCATACCAAGTTCACAGTGAGTTGTTGCTGTAGTCCAGGTTGGACGTGAAATTTGTCAGGGAAAATGTGTTACGCTTGGTCTGGCATAGCATGATCCTGCCATTTAAGAAGTCACAGCTAATAAGAGGCAGAGACTGAAAAGAAACAGCACACTCTAGTTATCATGTTAGTATCTCATTTCCAGTGCAATATCTTTATTTTTTTAATAATATTTTTTGGTGTTCAGTTTGCCAACATACAGAATAACACCCAGTGCTCATCCCATCAAGTGCCCCCCTCAGTGCCCGTCACCCAGTCACCCCCACCCCCCGCCCTCCTCCCCTTCCACCACCCCTAGTTCGTTTCCCAGAGTTAGGAGTCTATGTTCTGTCTCCCTTTCTCATATTTCCTACCCATTTCTTCTCCCTTCCTTTATATTCCCTTTCACTATTATTTATATTCCCCAAATGAATGAGACCATGTAATGTTTGTTCTTCTCCGATTGACTTGTTTCAGCATAATACCCTCCAGTTCCATCCACGTTGAAGCAAATGGTGGGTATTTGTCATTTCTAATGGCTGAGTAATATGCCATTGTATACATCAACCACATCTTCTTTATCCATTCATTTTTCGATGGACACCGAGGCTCCTTCCACAGTTTGGCTATTGTGAACATTGCTGCTAGAAACATCGGGGTGCAGGTGGCGTTTCATTGCATCTGTATCTTTGGGGTAAATCCCCAACAGTGCAATTGCTGGGTCATAGGGCAGGTCTATTTTTAACTCTTTGAGGAACCTCCACACAGTTTTCCAGAGTGGCTGCACCAGTTCACATTCCCATCAACAGTGCAAGAGGGTTCCCCTTTCTCCACATCCTCTCCAACATTTGTGGTTTCCTGCCTTGTTAATTTTCCCCATTCTCACTGGTGTGAGGTGGTATCTCATTGTGGTTTTGATTTGTATTTCCCTGATGGCAAGTGATACCGAGCATTTTCTCATGTGCTTGTTGGCCATGTCTATGTCTTCCTCTGTGATATTTCTGTTCATGTCTTTTGCCCATTTCATGATTGGGTTGTTTGTTTCTTTGGTGTTGAGTTTAATAAGTTCTTTATAGATCTTGGAAACTAGCCCTTTATCTGATACGTCATTAGTGCAATATCTTTAAATAATGCTTTGCCCTAATAAATTATTTCCCACATAAGGAGCAGCCTTATAAATTTAGGAACCAGAAATTAAAGTTCATCTTTATCCTTTGATTGAAAAGTTGGTGATAAGGGTAAGAAGAATGCATGAAATATACTTTATTAGGAAGTTTACATTTTACGTTGTGACATGAGGACTTAAAATTAATTTAAATGACTAACGCTTGAAAGAAAGAAAAAGTTGTTTAGCTTCAAAAATATAAGCATGAGGAATGATAAGCTGTTTGTTGAATAAGCTATTTGTAAGAAAAGGTGTTGGGCAGCCCCAGTGGCTTAGCGGTTTAGCACCGCCTTCAGCCCAGGGTGTGATCCTGGAGACCCCGGATCGAGTCCCACGTCCGGCTCCCTGCATGGAGCCGGCTTCTCCCTCTGCCTGTGTTTCTGCCTCTCTCTCTCTTTCTGTCTCTCATGAATAATTTTTTTAAAAAAATCTAAAAAAAAAGAAAAGTAAAGTAAAACTGTTTATCTTGCTCAGGATCATTCACAATGTACTTATTTTTCTTTTGTTTTTGCCATCCACATAATGCCAACACTTGGCTATTGCTACTTTATTCATTATCTCACGCAGCATATCTAATGATGTTAATGTTGGAACGTACCAAACATAAAGTATATTGTAAATATGTTCAAAGTATATTCAAATATACCCATTGTCGAAAACCATCAACCTAAAATTTTGATGAAGAACCATTAGATAATATCTGAGAACAGAACTATACATTTGCAGACTGATCCCTGTATTGAATCCGTGTGATCTTTTCATGACTTCAGAATTGGCATTGGCAGAATTAACGTTAGTGAGTGAAGGACCTTACATGTTACCTTTTACAGTCCTGACTTCACTGTGAAATAGACGTAACGAAAAGGTAAAGAAAAGAGGATTCAGAGAAGGTAGGTGCCCTGATTAAGTTCACACCGTCTGTGAGGGAGGGAGCCAGGAATCACACCTAAGTCTCTAAAGGAGAGAAGCTAAAAATCATACCAATATTGTTCCATTTTGTTTGTTTGAATTTAAAACTCACCACCATTCTCTGTCCCTTCAAGTGAGTATAACAGAGAAAAAATAGGCCATTCCTCGCCTTTTAGACATTAGTATGTTCCCTCAGATGTTTGGCAGCATCTGTTATGTTCAAAAGGCATCTAATAAATTATACTGCCAGTTTTGAAGAGATGGAAGGAAGGAAGGATTATCCAGTAGTTTCATCTTTAAGGTTAATCCTTGCCCCCCAAAAGTGTCAAGTCCTTGTCAGTTGTCCTAAAGAAAGATTCTCTGTTATATGATTTTTTTATTATATTTTTAAAGATTTACTTATTTGAGAGAGAGAGAGAGAGAGAGAGAACAGGAGTGGAAGGAGGGGCAGAGGCAGAGGGGATGCAGACTCTCCACTGACTGCACAGCCTGACTTCGGGCTCGATCCCAGGACCCAGAGATCATGACCTGAGCCGAAACCGAGTCAGATGCTCAACCAACTGAGCCACCAAGGTGCCCCTATATGATCTTTTAAGAGAAGAGTTCGTAATGCTTATTTACTTAGCATTCTTAAAAACGAGACATGAAAATGGGCTAAAAACCATCTGGAGCTTTCTACAGTAGGTTGACTTAAGAAACACAAGTTGCTCAGCAGTAAGCATCTCTCTTTCCGCTGGGCCAACAGGCTGTGTTCAGGCTTGACACCTCTTTGGAAGGAAGACGCCCCGTCACCTCCAAGTAGCTACTGCTTCTCTTGTCTTCCTCTGCACACATACCCTTGTCAAGAAGTACACACCATCTCACCCCACCAGAAGAACAAAGTGCAGTGCACTTTGTGTTCTGGGTAGGAGTGTGTGTGTCTCTGTGTGTGTGTGTGTGTCTATGTCTGTGTACCCCCTGGTTCAGTTCTGAGCTCCTAGATACAGGAACTTTTCTATTCCTTGTATCTTTCCATGGTGACCTATTTAAGGATATAGACAATATATGTTGAATTAAAAACCAAAGCATTGAGTGAAATAAGTCAATCGGAAAAGGACAAACATTACATGGTCTCATTCATTTGGGGAATATAAAAATTAGTGAAAGGGAATAAAGGGAAAGGAGAGAAAATTAGTGAAAATATCAGTGAGGGTGACAAAACATGAGAGACACCTAACTGGGAAATGAACAAGGGGTAGTGGAAGGGGAGGTGGGCGGGGGGTTGGGGTGACTGGGTGATGGGCACTGAGGGGGCATTGGCGGGATGAGCACTGGGTGTTATGCTAAATGTTGGCAAATTGAACTCCAGTAAAAAAATTTTAAAATTAAATTAAAAATTTAAAAAACCAGAGAATTCTTACAAAGAGAGACCAGCTTTCTTGTCTGTGACAGGCACCTCACTGTGGAATAGGAATGACACAGACACTGCTTCACATCAGTACCTATACCATATACATATTTTGTCACATTTTTTCTGGGTTCCAATAACTATTTATTCTTTAATTGTACCAGAACAAGTTATTTTATTCCAACAATTTTGAGTATTTGCATAGAAAGTATTACTGTTCTCAAATTGTTCTTGCTGTAT